>NC_086087.1:10080000-12770000 GCF_948474715.1 Cydia amplana
ACTGCATTTAACCGGTTAAACCCGGATTAGTGGGATGGTGCAAGTGGCGTCAGGCGTGTCTCACTCCGCGATTTCGTCGCTTTGCTACAGGTAGCTAAAAGTACATCCGTTCGGCCCCAATTTTGGGGAAAACCATAAGCCGCGCGTGGCGCTGTCGCCACCTAGCGGCCATATCTGTGCTGATCTTAACAGACGCGTTTTGTTATAGAGTGAGTCTTCTGTAGGTACTTAGTACTATTATTTATTCTGTGGTGGCGTTTAGGCATCTTGCAATTTTGCAAACTAACCCG
Organism: Cydia amplana; assembly: GCF_948474715.1. Taxonomy (NCBI): domain Eukaryota; kingdom Metazoa; phylum Arthropoda; class Insecta; order Lepidoptera; family Tortricidae; genus Cydia; species Cydia amplana. The sequence continues at coordinate 10,080,291 of NC_086087.1, forward strand.
CATTCCATGTGGATTATTGTGGATGGATGTCCGTTTAGCCTCAGACGGCTCAGACTACGAAACATATCTTAAACTGCTTCAAAATATGCTTAAGTTGCAGTGGGTTCAGCCATCAGAGTAGGTATTTAATAGTTATTTACGATACAAGTGCGGAAAAGAGGTTCGGTCGTGTTTTAATTTATCGCCACTCGTTTCGAATTACCTATTCGCACGTGTATCGTACAACGTTTTACAGTACATATGGCCCTTTAAACTTTTGACATCGCACGAAAAGTGCTATTTTACGCACTAGTGCGGGAAAATAGGACCATATGTACTGTAAAATTCGTAATAGTGATCATAATACAATCCTGAGGCCTTTCTTTAGCAACGTCATCAATTCGAAACCGATTATAATAAACAACTTTAGTTCGATAGAAAAAAAAAACAGGAACATATATAGGTATACTTGGTCAACCAGATCTTGACAGTAGAAAAAGGCGGCAAATTTGAAAAATGTAGGCGCGAAGGGATATCGTCCCATAGAAAATTTAGTGCGCGCCTTTTTTTACTGACAAGATTTGGTTGACCCTTCGATCAACACGGGCTTCCGACACGTCGGAAGGGATAGGCCCAAGCGATATCTTGACATTCAAACAAATCATTCTGCCATTTTTCGCGGGGGGGGAAGTTGCACACAGTCGCACTTCACACACACTTACATACAAAATCCAATCTGTAATGACGGCACAAATACATAGAAAATGACACATGTCAAAGACAAATCTTGCAAACCTCGATCTCTTTTTGTGTACGGACGAGTCACAAGTGTGACAACACGCACACTAACACATTTACGTCGAAGAATTTTATTGTATTCTGAGAGATGAGAAGTCGAATTTGTCGCTCGACCGATCCGCAATTTGTACTGGGCGAGCAAAATCGATAAATTCAGCAATTACATGAGACTAAAATATAATAATTGTGTTTAAATGTAATTAAACGTATGACATGTAAAAAAAAATATTACATGTGAATAGGGTTGCCAGATCGAAAGGCGCTATTATCGGGAAAAAATATGAATTTTTCGGGATTTCGGGCCTTAAGTCGGGAAAATGAACCATTCAAATTAAATTAATTGTATTAAAAACAACTATATTTTACATTATTAGCACTACGTCAGCTGCTCTGCCCGATCTCGCCACGCGCGGCCGCGCGCCCGCTGACGGGCTCGACGCGGGTCGCTGGTTCGCTCCACGACAGTTCAGAACTTGAGATTATTGTTTTATAACGTGATGCTGTTTTTCGGGACACTTTTCACTTTGTCGGGAATCGGGAACACATGCTAAAAATCGGGAGAATCCCGCCGAATCCCGACCATCTGGCAACCCTACATGTGAACTGTAACACCTTCTTTTTGTAAATTTGATGTCCCCGACCTCTTTTTACAACAAAAAACCGAGCAAATAGGCATTTTTAGGGTTCCGTAGCCAAATGGCAAAAAACGGAACCCTTATAGATTCGTCATGTCTGTCTGTCCGTCTGTCTGTCCGTCCGTATGTCACAGCCACTTTTCTCCGAAACTATAAGAACTATACTGTTGAAACTTGGTAAGTAGATGTATTCTGTGAACCGCATTAAGATTTTCACAGGAAAATAGAAAAAAAAAAAACAATAAATTTTTGGGGTTCCCCATACTTCGAACTGAAACTCAAAAATTTTTTTTTCATCAAACCCAAAATTTTTTTTTCATCAAATACGTGTGGGGTATCTATGGATAGGTCTTCAAAAATGATATTGAGGTTTCTAATATCATTTTTTTCTAAACTAAATAGTTTGCGCGAGAGACACTTCCAAAGTGGTAAAATGTGTGTGTCCCCCCCCCTGTAACTTCTAAAATAAGAGAATGATAAAACTAAAAAGCGGCCAAGTGCGAGTCGGACTCGCCCATGAAGGGTTCCGTATTTAGGCGATTTATGACGTATAAAAAAAAACTACTTACTAGATCTTGTTCAAACCAATTTTCGGTGGAAGTTTACATGGTAATGTACATCATATATTTTTTTTAGTTTTATCATTCTCTTATTTTAGAAGTTACAGGGGGGGGGGGGGACACACATTTTACCACTTTGGAAGTGTCTCTCGCGCAAACTATTCAGTTTAGAAAAAAATGATATTAGAAACCTCAATATCATTTTTGAAGACCTATCCATAGATACCCCACACGTATGGGTTTGATGAAAAAAAAAATTTTGAGTTTCAGTTCGAAGTATGGGGAACCCCAAAAATTTATTGTTTTTTTTTTTCTATTTTTGTGTGAAAATCTTAATGCGGTTCACAGAATACATCTACTTACCAAGTTTCAACAGTATAGTTCTTATAGTTTCGGAGAAAAGTGGCTGTGACATACGGACGGACAGACAGACGGACAGACGGACAGACGGACAGACAGACAGACAGACAGACAGACAGACAGACATGACGAATCTATAAGGGTTCCGTTTTTTGCCATTTGGCTACGGAACCCTAAAAAAATATATGATGTACATTACCATGTAAACTTCCACCGAAAATTGGTTTGAACGAGATCTAGTAAGTAGTTTTTTTTATACGTCATAAATCGCCTAAATACGGAACCCTTCATGGGCGAGTCCGACTCGCACTTGGCCGCTTTTTTCTGCTGCTGTGTTCACTCGCGCGTCTGGACTCGGTCTAGTTAAAAATCCGAATGCAACTAGTTTTATTACCCGCGCTAGATCAGTTGATCTTGTACCTAGGCAGAGGGGAAATAGTGCGAATGCCGCATCCCTTCCGTGTTGATCGAAGATTCTGAGAGATGAGAAGTCGGATTTGTCGCTCGACCGATCCGCAATTTGTACTGGGCGAGCAAAATCGATAAATCCAGCAATTACATGAGACTAAAATATAATAATTGTGTTTAAATGTAATTAAACGTATGACATGTAAAAAAATATTACATGTGAAATGTAACACCTTCTTTTTGTAAATTTGATGTCCTCGACCTCTTTTTACAACAAATAACCGATTTTTTTTTTTTTTTTTTTAAACAGTTATGGCGGATGCGAGTCCTTTAAGCCAAGTCTTTGTTTTGCTATTTTTAAAACACTTCATTTAAAGAGTTAAATGGCAGAGAATGCACTAGTAATTTTGTTAAAACACTTCACTTTAAATCTTCAACGCTGTATTTTTGATATACTTGTATAACGGAACGTAACTGTCAACGTTTTTAAGAATGTCGTTGAGGCGGCGGGGGACATTATTATCAAACACTTCACTTAATTCACTTGCAAGGATGAGTCTTTCAAACGCAAACACTTGGCATTTAAATATAAGGTGTTCAACATCTGCAATGCTACCATTCTGGCAGTGAGGACATGTACCATCGGCTATAATCGAAAATCTGGCTAAGTGCGCTGGTGCACAGTTGTGACCAAACCTCAATCTATTGATTGTGGTAATAAAGCTACGACTTCCTATCTTTATCTTCTCATACCAAGGCTTTCCAGGTAAGTCGGTTTGAATACTAGCGTACCATCTTCCTTTTGTCTCTCTATCTTTAGTCCATATATCTATCCACATCTTCACAATATCAGTCTTAACAGAAGCTTGACAATCAGTTAGTGGAATTCTAGTACTACATCTTACATCTAATTCGTTAATACCTAAATAAGCAGCTTTATCTGCAGCTTCATTCCCTGTTATACCAGTATGGGATGGAATCCACATAAAGTTTATATTTACATTAATGTTTTTCAATTGTAATAACATCTTTTTAATTTTATACAAGATAAAATTATCTTTATAATGCAATTGATTATTCTGTAATCCATAGATTAAGCTAAGTGAATCAGTGAAAATAAAGAAATGCTTATATTCTGACACTCTTATTATAACTTTCAGGGCTTCAAATACAGCATACACTTCAGCCGTAAATATGGAACATAAATCGTGCAACCTAAAGCTCTGTACAAATTTAGTTTGAGGATCATACACGGCACTTCGAACATGAGACTCCGCTTTACTACCATCTGTGTATAACTTATAGTAATTGGGAATTTGTGACAAGAAATGTAGAAAGTCAGTATTATTATTGATAGATTTTGTGCATACTGTAATGTTTAAAAGTTTACTATTAAAGCTATCTTCATAACATGGCCAAATTTCATTTTTATATATATTACAAAACTTAGCTTCCACCTGTAAGAGTAATGCTGTTAACTTAGGGATCCTGGGATGACCCTTTATACTTCTTATTACACTTTGATTATCTTTAGCATATATCTTAATTAAATATCTATAAGCTAACAACACCCATCGAACAGGTAAAGGCATTGTTTTAGTCTCTACTTCCATTGCTTTTATAGGGGTTGAACACATTGCCCCTGATATTATTCGCATTGCCTTATTTTGAATTATTTCTAATTTATGTGTGTGTTCAGTATTCATATGTACAAGAAAACTATAGTCAAAGTGACTTCTGACAAGGGTTTTATACAGTAAGGATAGTACTTGAGGGTCTGCACCCCAAGATATACCGGCAAGACATCTCATAACATTTAAACCTCTAACAGAATTAGAGATTATGTGCTTAGCATGTAGGTCAAATTTTAAATGATTATCTATGACTACACCTAGAAACTTATGAGAAGGGACTTCTCTAATAATCTCATTATTATATACAATATTTACATTTGTTGTGTCCTTGCTCAATATTAGTAACTTGCTTTTGTCAGGGTTTATCTTTAAGTGTAAGTAATTATTATAATAAACATAAAGTTCATTTAGTGCGTTATTAATATGTGCTTTAGCTACATCTAAATTTGAATTAATAGAATATATTACAAGATCATCTGCAAATTGCAGTATATTAACATTAGAACTATTTACAAATGAGTCAATATCACTAGTATACAAATTATACAGAAGAGGAGACAGCGTTGCTCCTTGCATTGTGCCTTTGAAAACTTGTCGTGGTCCATGGAGTATGTTATTAAATTTTACATATAGCTCTCTATCGTCTAAGAAATTGAATATCCACTTGCATAATTTCCCAGGGATTTTAATATTAGATAGAACTTTAACAAGTATTGTAGGATCAACATTGTCAAATGCTCCTTGTACATCCAAAAATATACAAACAGCATGTGACTTGTCATAGTTAGCTAATTTTAAATCCGATATAAGAGATATGAAGCTGTCAGAACAGCTTCTACCTCGTCGAAAGCCGTTTTGAAATGGAGGCAGTATATTGTTTGCCTCAACATACCAATCAAGTCTAGTCTTTATCATATTCTCAAAAACTTTACCAATACATGATGATAGAGAAATAGGTCTATAAGAATTGGCCTCACTAGGAGGTTTGTCTGGTTTTAAAATAGGTATTACACATTGTGTTTTCCAAGATTGAGGTATTTTTCCTTGTAACCAAAGTAAATTCATTATTTTTAGCAAAACTTGTTGACCATTAACATGCAGCTTCTTTAAAAGCAGGTATGGTATATCATCTAAGCCTGGGGTAGTATTCTTCCTAGATTGCAGACTTACAACAAATTCCTCCCAAGTAAAAGGTTCAATAAGATACTTAGACTCATTATTCTCATTGTTACTTTCAAATAAACTTTCTATAGAGCTAGGATCGTTACTACAACCTTGGGTTAACTTAGTTATAAATGGTTCTATAAATTCATCATTTTTAATTATCTGCTTAGATTTTAATCCCCTAAAACGTTTAATATTGTTCCATATTAACCCAATAGGTGTACATCGATTTAAAGAAGCACAAAAACTACGCCAACTACTAGTTCTTTCCTCTGCTATTGTGCGTTTTTTAAGAGCATTAAGTTTCTTGTACGAAATATAGTTTTCTAAAGATGGATTCGCCCTGTAATATTTTAATGCCTCATAGGCTTTAATGACACTATCCTCACATTTTTTATTCCACCAAGGAACCGGCGGTCTGCTAATAAAGTTTGTATTTTTAGTAAGTTTTGGAATACATTGTATCTTTAAGAATTGGAGTTCAGAACTAAATTTGTCATATAATTGTATAGGATCATTATTCTCATTTAAAGGAAAATTAGAGAATACCTCTTCTGATAGCTCTTTATATTTGTTCCAGTCAGCTTTAGTGTATATAAATTTATCTATTGGATCATTTATTTGATATTTTTCAAGAGATGTTAATATACTGACTATAGTAGGGTAGTGATCGCTGCCCATAGGGTCATCATGGACTTGCCACTCGCACATAGGTGCTATACTCGCACTGCAGAAGCTAACATCGATCGCTGAAGGATTTCGATTGGGGTAAGTAACTGTAGTTGGGTTTCCGTCATTTAAGATACATAAGTCTAAGTCACTAATATCGAACAGGGTGTTACCCCGCGATTGGTTAGTAGCGCAACCAAACGCTGTATGATGTGCATTGATATCTCCTGCTATTATTATAGGTGTTGGTAATTTCTCAATTATATTTTTAAGTCTATTTAGTCTTATGTGTGGACGGTTTGGTGGACAGTACACACATAAAACTGATAAAGGCCCTAAGTCAGTCACAATAGAGATCGCTACATTTTGAATACTTTCATAAAAGTTAGTCTGTATAAAAGTATGTTTGTATATATTTTTAACAAGTATAGCAACTCCGCCACGTCCATTGTTACCATACTTGCAGTAAATATTATAATTAGGTATTCTAAAAGCAGTAGTTGGCTTTAACCAGGTTTCATTAAGAAGACAAACATCAATATTATTTACTTTTAAAAAGTTAATTAGCAACGGTTTTTTATTTGAAATAGATTGAACATTGAATTGAGCAATACGAATGTGTGTAGGATCCATTATTTAATGTTTTTAATAAGCATATCTTTAATACAACTATTAGTGATTGGGCTAGAATCGGTCTTGTTGGCTAATTCTATGAGAGTGCTAACCAGTGCATTCATTAAATCTGTATTCTGTAACAATTCTTTTTTAATGTCAAATTTAGGGGTTTCTGCTGGTGTAGAAGGAACGGTTTTTTGCGTTTGTGTTTTTGGGGTTTTTTCAGGTCTTACAGTTTTGTTTTTGTCAAGTAAAGCCGGAAACTCAACTTTTCTCGTTTCAGCCTTAGAAGCATATGTGATGTTTGTCTTCTTTTCCATTATTTTTTTAAGTTTTACAGGACAAGCTTTTGAAATTGCCAAGTGGGGGCCGCTACAATTGGCACAACATAACTCATTAGGTTTGTCACACTCCTTATAAAAGTGGTCGCCAGAGCAAATGGAGCAACGCTGTTTTCCGTTACATACTTTAGCTGCATGATTAAATTTAAAGCATTTGAAACATTGCAGTAGTGGAGGCACATATTCAAAGATTCTGTACGAGAATAAATCGTACTGTACATTGTCCGGTAGTACATGCGACAAGAACGTAATGCTCACTGTCTGTAAGGGAACACGATCCTGTCCGACTTTTTTCGTGAAGCGGCGAACCGCTATGATCTCATAAATAGAGCTCAACTTTGTGTATAAATCCTTGTTAGAGATATTGACTGGCACAAATCTGATTATCCCAGTTTTTTCGATTTGGGTCGCCGGTATGTACGCCTTCATGTTATTTTGGGTCAAAAATGCAGTGTTGTTTAGAAAATTGTTTGCATTATTATATTGCTTGAAAACGACTGCAATTTTGTTAGCGTTTACGCGCTGTATAGCCGTTACACCTTTTATGCCATTTGTGAATATGTGGTTGAGAAATATTGGACTTTTATTTCCCAATCTGTCCTTTGCGTCCACATGTTCGACAAAAACTTTAAATTCTAGTTTTCCCGAGTTCTCAGGGTATAGTCTTTTGTAGTCCGGTTTAAAGTACGGTAAATAAGCACTATTAGATTGCTCACCCCCGCCGCCATCGTCCGTGCCGCCTTGGCCGTCGGTTTTGGAGCGCTTGAGGGTGGGCGGGTTTTCCCCGCCCCCCTCGCCACCTGCCATTGTTTATACACTAACTATAATTATTTACAAAATTTTACAATAAATATATACAAGTTAAGTTAGTTTAAACTACTTTAAACTAATAAATCGCAATTCTAAAAGTTGGAGCGAAAATTTTCCGACAACTTTTTTCAAGTTCCCGCCAAAGAATCCAAATAACCGATTTTTTTTTTTTTTTAATAGTTATGGCCTGGATGCAAGTCCTTTAAGCCAAGTCTTTGTTTTGCTATTTTTAAAACACTTCATTTAAAGAGTTAAATGGCAGAGAATGCACTATTAATTTTGTTAAAACACTTCACTTTAAATCTTCAACGCTGTATTTTTGATATACTTGTATAACGGAACGTAACTGTCAACGTTTTTAAGAATGTCGTTGAGGCGGCGGGGGACATTATTATCAAACACTTCACTTAATTCACTTGCAAGGATGAGTCTTTCAAACGCAAACACTTGGCATTTAAATATAAGGTGTTCAACATCTGCAATGCTACCATTCTGGCAGTGAGGACATGTACCATCGGCTATAATCGAAAATCTGGCTAAGTGCGCTGGTGCACAGTTGTGACCAAATCTCAATCTATTGATTGTGGTAATAAAGCTACGACTTCCTATGTTTATCTTCTCATACCAAGGCTTTCCAGGTAAGTCGGTTTGAATACTAGCGTACCATCTTCCTTTTGTCTCTCTATCTTTGGTCCATATATCTATCCACATCTTCACAACATCAGTCTTAACAGAAGCTTGACAATCAGTTAGTGGAATTCTAGTACTACATCTTACATCTAATTCGTTAATACCTAAATAAGCAGCTTTATCTGCAGCTTCATTCCCTGTTATTCCAGTATGGGATGGAATCCACATAAAATTTATATTTACATTAATGTTTTTCAATTGTAATAACATCTTTTTAATTTTATACAAGATAAAATTATCTTTATAATGCAATTGATTATTCTGTAATCCATAGATTAAGCTAAGTGAATCAGTGAAAATAAAGAAATGCTTATATTCTGACACTCTTATTATAACTTTCAGGGCTTCAAATACAGCATACGCTTCAGCCGTAAATATGGAACATAAATCGTGCAACCTAAAGCTCTGTACAAATTTAGTTTGAGGATCATACACGGCACTTCGAACATGAGACTCTGCTTTACTACCATCTGTGTATAACTTATAGTAATTTGGAATTTGTGACAAGAAATGTAGAAAGTCAGTATTATTATTGATAGATTTTGTGCATACTGTAATGTTTAAAAGTTTACTATTAAAGCTATCTTCATAACATGGCCAAATTTCATTTTTATATATATTACAAAACTTAGCTTCCACCTGTAAGAGTAATGCTGTTAACTTAGGGATCCTGGGATGACCCTTTATACTTCTTATTACACTTTGGTTATCTTTAGCATATATCTTAATTAAATATCTATAAGCTAACAACACCCATCGAACAGGTAAAGGCATTGTTTTAGTCTCTACTTCCATTGCTTTTATAGGGGTTGAACACATTGCCCCTGATATTATTCGCATTGCCTTATTTTGAATTATTTCTAATTTATGTGTGTGTTCAGTATTCATATGTACAAGAAAACTATAGTCAAAGTGACTTCTGACAAGGGTTTTATACAGTAAGGATAGTACTTGAGGGTCTGCGCCCCAAGATATACCGGCAAGACATCTCATAACATTTAAACCTCTAACAGAATTAGAAATAATGTGCTTAGCATGTAGGTCAAATTTTAAATGATTATCTATGACTACACCTAGAAACTTATGAGAAGGGACTTCTCTAATAATCTCATTATTATATACAATATTTACATTCGTTGTGTCCTTGCTCAATATTAGTAACTTGCTTTTGTCAGGGTTTATCTTTAAGTGTAAGTAATTATTATAATAAACATAAAGTTCATTTAGTGCATTATTAATATGTGCTTTAGCTACATCTAAATTTGAATTAATAGAATATATTACAAGATCATCTGCAAATTGCAGTATATTAACATTAGAACTATTTACAAATGAGTCGATATCACTAGTATACAAATTATACAGAAGAGGAGACAGCGTTGCTCCTTGCATTGTGCCTTTGAAAACTTGTCGTGGTCCATGGAGTATGTTATTAAATTTTACATATAGCTCTCTATCGTCTAAGAAATTGAATATCCACTTGCATAATTTCCCAGGGATTTTAATATTACATAGAACCTTAACAAGTATTGTAGGATCAACATTGTCAAATGCTCCTTGTACATCTAAAAATATACAAACAGCATGTGACTTGTCATAGTTAGCTAATTTTAAATCCGATATAAGAGATATGAAGCTGTCAGAACAGCTTCTACCTCGTCGAAAGCCGTTTTGAAATGGAGGCAGTATATTGTTTGCCTCAACATACCAATCAAGTCTAGTCTTTATCATATTCTCAAAAACTTTACCAATACATGATGATAGAGAAATAGGTCTATAAGAATTGGCCTCACTAGGAGGTTTGTCTGGTTTTAAAATAGGTATTACACATTGTGTTTTCCAAGATTGAGGTATTTTCCCTTGTAACCATAGTAAATTCATTATTTTCAGCAAAACTTGTTGACCATTAACATGCAGCTTCTTTAAAAGCAGGTATGGTATATCATCTAAGCCTGGGGTAGTATTCTTCCTAGATTGCAGACTTACAACGAATTCCTCCCAAGTAAAAGGGTCAATAAGGTACTTAGACTCATTATTCTCATTGTTATTTTCAAATAAACTTTCTATAGAGCTAGGATCGTTACTACAACCTTGGGTTAACTTAGTTATAAATGGTTCTATAAATTCATCATTTTTAATTATCTGCTTAGATTTTAATCCCTTAAAACGTTTAATATTGTTCCATATTAACCCAATAGGTGTACATCGATTTAAAGAAGCACAAAAACTACGCCAACTACTAGTTCTTTCCTCTGCTATTGTGCGTTTTTTAAGAGCATTAAGTTTCTTGTACGAAATATAGTTTTCTAAAGATGGATTCGCCCTGTAATATTTTAATGCCTCATAGGCTTTAATGACACTATCCTCACATTTTTTATTCCACCAAGGAACCGGCGGTCTGCTAATAAAGTTTGTATTTTTAGTAAATTTTGGAATACATTGTATTTTTAAGAGGTGAAGTTCAGAACTAAATTTGTCATATAATTGTATAGGATCATTATTCTCATTTAAAGGAAAATTAGAAAATACCTCTTCTGATAGCTCTTTATATTTGTTCCAGTCAGCTTTAGTGTATATAAATTTATCTATTGGATCATTTATTTGATATTTTTCAAGAGATGTTAATATACTGACTATAGTAGGGTAGTGATCGCTGCCCATAGGGTCATCATGGACTTGCCACTCGCACATAGGTGCTATACTCGCACTGCAAAAGCTAACATCGATCGCCGAAGGATTTCGATTGGGGTAAGTAACTGTAGTTGGGTTTCCGTCATTTAAGATACATAAGTCTAAGTCACTTATAATATCGAACAGGGTGTTACCCCGCGATTGGTTAGTAGCGCAACCAAACGCTGTATGATGTGCATTGAGATCTCCTGCTATTATTATAGGTGTTGGTAATTTCTCAATTATATTTTTAAGTCTATTTAGTCTTATGTGTGGACGGTTTGGAGGACAGTACACACATAAAACTGATAAAGGCCCTAAGTCAGTCACAATAGAGATCGCTACATTTTGAATACTTTCATAAAAGTTAGTCTGTATAAAAGTATGTTTGTATATATTTTTAACAAGTATAGCAACTCCGCCACGTCCATTGTTACCATACTTGCAGTAAATATTATAATTAGGTATTCTAAAAGCAGTAGTTGGCTTTAACCAGGTTTCATTAAGAAGACAAACATCAATATTATTTACTTTTAAAAAGTTAATTAGCAACGGTTTTTTATTTGAAATAGATTGAACATTGAATTGAGCAATACGAATGTGTGTAGGATCCATTATTTAATGTTTTTAATAAGCATATCTTTAATACAACTATTAGTGATTGGGCTAGAATCGGTCTTGTTGGCTAATTCTATGAGAGTGCTAACCAGTGCATTCATTAAATCTGTATTCTGTAACAATTCTTTTTTAATGTCAAATTTAGGGGTTTCTGCTGGTGTAGAAGGAACGGTTTTTTGCGTTTGTGTTTTTGGGGTTTTTTCAGGTCTTACAGTTTTGTTTTTGTCAAGTAAAGCCGGAAACTCAACTTTTCTCGTTTCAGCCTTAGAAGCATATGTGATGTTTGTCTTCTTTTCCATTATTTTTTTAAGTTTTACAGGACAAGCTTTTGAAATTGCCAAGTGGGGGCCGCTACAATTGGCACAACATAACTCATTAGGTTTGTCACACTCCTTATAAAAGTGGTCGCCAGAGCAAATGGAGCAACGCTGTTTTCCGTTACATACTTTAGCTGCATGATTAAATTTAAAGCATTTGAAACATTGCAGTAGTGGAGGCACATATTCAAAGATTCTGTACGAGAATAAATCGTACTGTACATTGTCCGGTAGTACATGCGACAAGAACGTAATGCTCACTGTCTGTAAGGGAACACGATCCTGTCCGACTTTTTTCGTGAAGCGGCGAACCGCTATGATCTCATAAATAGAGCTCAACTTTGTGTATAAATCCTTGTTAGAGATATTGACTGGCACAAATCTGATTATCCCAGTTTTTTCGATTTGGGTCGCCGGTATGTACGCCTTCATGTTATTTTGGGTCAAAAATGCAGTGTTGTTTAGAAAATTGTTTGCATTATTATATTGCTTGAAAACGACTGCAATTTTGTTAGCGTTTACGCGCTGTATAGCCGTTACACCTTTTATGCCATTTGTGAATATGTGGTTGAGAAATATTGGACTTTTATTTCCCAATCTGTCCTTTGCGTCCACATGTTCGACAAAAACTTTAAATTCTAGTTTTCCCGAGTTCTCAGGGTATAGTCTTTTGTAGTCCGGTTTAAAGTACGGTAAATAAGCACTATTAGATTGCTCACCCCCGCCGCCATCGTCCGTGCCGCCTTGGCCGTCGGTTTTGGAGCGCTTGAGGGTGGGCGGGTTTTCCCCGCCCCCCTCGCCACCTGCCATTGTTTATACACTAACTATAATTATTTACAAAATTTTACAATAAATATATACAAGTTAAGTTAGTTTAAACTACTTTAAACTAATAAATCGCAATTCTAAAAGTTGGAGCGAAAATTTTCCGACAACTTTTTTCAAGTTCCCGCCAAAGAATCCAAATAACCGAGCAATTAGGCATTTTTTCTGCTGCTGTGTTCACTCGCGCGTCTGGACTCGGTCTAGTTAAAAATCCGAGCGCAACTAGTTTTATTACCCGCGCTAGATCAGTTGATCTTGTACCTAGGCAGAGGGGAAATAGTGCGAATGCCGCATCCCTTCCGTGTTGATCGAAGGGTTGACCAGCTATAGGTACCTAGGTCGAAAAGGCACCATTAAAAACTTTGTAAGTAATAATATTTCTATAGCTGGTCAAGCAAATCTTGTCAGTAAAAAAAAGACGCTAAATTCAAATTTAATTTTTCAATTTTGCCGCCTTTTTCTATTGACAAGATCTGCTTGACCAGCTTTATTTTTGATCGAGCACATCGATTACTGTTTTTTTTTTGAATAAAATAAAAAGAAAACCAAAATCCCCGCTCTTTTTTTACATAATAACAAGTTCACACGTCACAAAAATGTGTTCAATTTTGGAACTATACTGGGTCAACCAAATCTAGTCAGTAAATAGGAACAAAAAAAACTATACTCATCCTTTTCTTTTGGGTGTTAGTACTAGTGTAAGACAAAGATAGTCTGATTCTCTCTGTCTATGTTTGAAATCAAACAGACCTTTGACACACTATAAAACGGCTGACAATGGCCTAACACGAGATACACAGATACGTTTAACTAATACAAAAACGCTTCTTTGTTGCTAGGCAACTGTCACTTCGGCGTCCACAAGCTATCACTATTCTAGTTACGCTTCTACAACTTATGTTGTTATAAAATGCTGACAAATAAATGGACCGTATTACTGAAACCATAAAGTCGTTTTTTATTTGTAATTATTTCTTGACTACTTGCATTTTTAAGTAGGACAAACGTCAAGTCAACGTCATTTGTTTTAAATCAAACTGACCGTCTGAGTCTGACCACAGTATTCAATTAAAGTTTATTTCATTTAGATTTACTGCACATCGGATGTTTCATGACCCAATTGCGGGTCGCAATTACACCCACGACGTATAATCATGCGATTACGGTGACTTGACTCATTTGGTGAAGGCCTGAGCGCCATTTATTAACATCAGGAGTAAATTACCAAGGAGGTCAGTATATTGATCTCACAAAGGCCATAAATGACTCATTTTGTTTGTAAAAGTGGGGTTACATTAGAGCCATACGATATTGTGAGGTGCCTTTAACCTGCTGTGTTTTTTGTTTTGAAGAAATTTGTGAGTGCATTTTACAGTTTATCTTTGATTGTATTTATTAAAAAGATTTATCTGGTAAGGTTTTGTCTTCTTACTTTTTTTTCTTACAAAGTGGCTGTTTAGTTTGTAAAACTTTAATAAAATAAGTAAGGTTTTTCACGGCAATAAATTACTTTCTAGACCATGTCTCGCCCCCGTGCCTGGCAGCAGCAAGCTATCGCAGCTCAGCGACGCGACAACGAGCTCCGCCGCGCCGAGGAACTGCGGAAGGTGGCCAACTACTTCGAGAGCAACACCAACAGGTCCCGTCATCACGAGCAGTGGACTACGGAGGGGTATTATGAGAAGGCCAAAAAGGAAGCGGAGCTGTTTAGCTCGAAGAAGCTTAGAGCTATGTAAGTATTGATATCTGTTTCCCTTCTATCTCATATTAACTATTATTCATAGGATATGCCATTGCATATTATAGTCACAAAAAAATACGAAATCGTTTATTTGTCCAACACAGGTATGAGTAGTACATAAGTACAGATCATGTAATATTACGGTTGTATCACTATGTTGTGCCGTAAGGCGTACAATTTTTTGTCATTAATGGAAACACACATAGTATAAAGGAAAGATGAGATTAAATAAAATTGTGAGAAGGGGAAAGGTGGTTGGGAATGTGAAGAGCAAGTTTTGTGAACAATCTTCAAGCAAATGCACCATTTGATTGATAATTTTAATAATAATATACTCTATGTTTTGCTCAGTTGTATAAGACATGATAGTCAAAGTGTTTGTCTAAGCAATTTTTAGGACTTTTCAATACTTTTAAGGCCTACTTGCGCCAACCCGGGGTTAAGCGGTTAAACCGTTAACCCAGTGTCAAATTGTACTGGTAATCATGATAACGCCAGGTTTTACCAGTTAAACCCGGGTTAGTGAATGGTGCAAGTGGCCCTAAGTTGTTAATCCTGTTTTTACATGTGTACATTCTAATTGTTAAATACATAATATAATCTATGAATGGTCTTTTTAAAACTACATATGTATATTTTTGTCATTTTTTTTTTCAGACAACTTGAGGAAAGAAGAAAAAAGTTGGAACTAATGTTGTTTCAAGAAAACATGCAATACCAACAGGAAATGAAGGCTTTGGCTGCAAAACCTAAGCTTTATCAAAACGGGTAAGCAGTAACATTATCATTAATTTTATTAACCTAGCCCCAAACTAGACTGTTACCTCTCTATACTATTTAAGTACATCAAGTGTATCATCAATTCATCATGTTTGTGGATGGCGCTCATTATTAAATTAAAAAGCATACAATTTCTTGATGCAATTTATAATTTAGAAAAACCAATAAAAAGGAAAGCTTAAATAAAATGCATTATAGGCATGCCTTAAAAAGCAGTGTGTTCTCAAAAATACTACAAAAAAGAAATAATAATGAGTAAAATCTTGAATTTTTTGTTGTAATGTTTTTTTTGAGAACACACTGTTGTTGGCTTGTTATATTCATACAACACAAAATGGTGTTTTGTGAATAGAACTTCTTTTTAGCCCTAAGCTCTAAGCTTGGTTTGAATTAACTTTTTTTTAAATATTATTCAAGGTCATACCTAAATGACGTGCCAACGTCGACTCTAAAGGAAATCAACCAGGGCATCATGGATAAGGAAGAACAATTGAGGAGACACGAGTCAGAACTCCGTTTACATCACGCGTGGCGTCTGCGGCAGCCGGAGTTACGGGCTGCTACGGCTTATGTCGCCAATGGGAGGCTCAAATCTGCGTGGTATGTAACAACGTTAAAAAAAGAAGTTTTGTTTATTTAGTGGCAAATAAGCCATCTAATAGGAGGAATAATTTATGTTCCCGGCCTTGAGAGCCTTAAATCAACCAGGGCATCATGGATAAGGAAGAACAATTGAGGAGACACGAGTCAGAACTTCGTTTACATCACGCGTATGTCGCCAATGGGAGGCTCAAATCTGCGTGGTATGTAACAACGTTAAAAAAAATATTTTTTGTTTATTTAGTGGCAAATAAGCCATCTAATAGGAGGAATAATTTATGTTCCCGGCCTTGAGAGCCTTAAATCAACCAGGGCATCATGGATAAGGAAGAACAATTGAGGAGACACGAGTCAGAACTTCGTTTACATCACGCGTATGTCGCCAATGGGAGGCTCAAATCTGCGTGGTATGTAACAACGTTAAAAAAAAGATTTTTTGTTTATTTAGTGGCAGGCAAGCCATCTAATAGGAGGAATAACTTATGTTGCCGGCCTTTGAGAGCCCTAAATCAACCAGGGCATCATGGATAAAGACGAGCAAAAGAGTCGCGTATTCGTTGCCGACATTTGAGAGCCTTTAATCATTAAATTGGTTTGTTATATTCGGCACTCAATGTCTTCATTGTGTCAATGAAGACATTGAGTGCCGAAAACGCGACTATCAGGTATTTTATGATATCGTTCCCAGGCCAATCAATCAATCTTTGGGTAATATGGCTCCATCGATACTGTCGATGATTTCGCCAACGTCAAAGTGGATCCCACGTGGGATCGAATTAATATTATTTGTAATAAAATTCAGCCAGTGTACGGTATAAAAGTATAAAATTATGACCTCTAGTTCCCAGGCCGGACGACCCGATAGTCGGGATCGTGGTACGGTCACCAGCAAAAATATATGACTATGGGCAGCCGTGCAAAAATATCTGATGCTCCATTGGAGGCATAAGTATTTTATTTTACGTATATGACGACACTACCTCGGTAAAAATATGTGATGCTTTGTGGCCGGCAAAAACATCGTTAGTCTGTATCCGCATAAATATCGGATCGGGTGGCTTAAAAATATTTGACGACTCATAAAAATCAAAATTATGTGATTACTCTCATCTGGCATAAATATCTCTTCACTGTGAATGCAAATACATGGGATGGCAGACGGACCGCCTATATATCTGACACGAAATTATGAAATATGTATGTCATCAATCGGCAAAAACCAACCATACCGATAGCATAGAGCCTTAAATTGTTTGAAGTGATTTGACAATCCACGAAAAGAGTGCAGACTTGTCATTGCATATGTCTATCTCACGTATTTCATTTGCAATTTTAAATTGTGACATAATTCAGGTAGAGGTAGGATAGTAGATGTGTAATAAAACTAATAAACCTTCTTACATAAAAAAGAATGATAAAGAAGTCAACTTGTGGACTGTGACAAGGACAAACAATGATAGCGCTTTCGCTGCTACTCCTACTGAATGATACATAAGACTATCCCGTTCGGTAATTTCCCCCACCCCTCATGCCAGATCCAGTTATATACTAGATTCATGATATGATTGCAATACGTTCAAATTTACAAAAAAATTATATACATTTTATTCCGTCAAATCGATGATAGAATATAATGTGAGACAGACATATGCAATGACAAGTCTGCACTCTTTTCGTGAATTGTCAAATCACTTCATACAATTTACGGCTCTACACCAAACATGTATGGTTCGTTTTTGAAGGTCGATAACATATTTGTGATTTTTCAACGTGTCAGATATTATAATAGGCGGTCCGTCGTCCATCCGATGTATTTGCTTTCACAGTGGAGAGATATTTATGCCAGATGAGAGTAATCAGATAATTTTGATTTTTATGAGTAATCAAATATTTTTAAGCCACCCGATCCGATATTTATGCGGATACAGACTAACGATATTTTTGCCGGCCACAAAGCATCACATATTTTTACCGAGGTAGTGTCGTCATATACTTATGCCTCCAATGGAGCATCAGATATTTTTGCACGGCTGCCCACAGTCATATATTTATGCTGGTGACTGTACTACAGCTTTATATGACGAAATTTTTGTGGCCTGGCGCGGATGTCTTGTTTGGCTGGGTGGCAATGAATGTATTAATGAATGATTAACTATTTCGGGCTAACAATACCTATGTAAAAAACGATTGAGGACGCTAAATAATATTTGTTATCAAGTAGGTAATCAGCCTGGTATGCTATGGTGTATCTTTACCGTCATCATGAAAACAGGGAACCTACACCTACAAGCACAAATGTCGTAAATATGAAAAAATCCTGTCATTTGAACACAAGCGTATTAGAATTGTTAATATACGACCTGCCGGCCTAGCCAAGGTGACAATCGCTATCGCTTCGACGACGAAACGCTTTGTGTCTCTATAACGCTTCCATATTAAGGTCCGTCTCCATATTGCGCGGCAAACTATCGAACATTGATACCGGATAAATGGATATCGGGTTGGCTCGCGAGCTAACTCGATCAGATCGCGTTGGCTCGCGAGCCAACCCGGTATCCATTGCGCGCGGCTGCCTCGCGAGCCAATGTTCGATAGTTTGCCGCGCAATATGGAGACAGGCCTTTAGTGCGACAGTGACAGTTGCGTTTCGATCGCTACGGAGCGTAAGCGATTGACACGTTGGCTACGCGGCCTGTCTTGCTAAAGGCCTTTAACATAAATTTCTAGGACGTACCTATAGTAACTAAAGTAAGAAAATCTAAGTTAACCGTTTTATTTTCAGGACGCAACAAATAGTGGAGAAGGAGACAGCAAGAAAGAAGGAAGAAGAGGAGACTCTAAAGATACTTCAAGAAAGAGACGAGGCATTACGTAAGCAGATACAGAAGGAAGAAGAAAGACTTAAAGAGAAAGAGATGCAAATGAGGGTAACATTTTATGTCTCTGTTTGACCCAATGGTTGACTGATAGAGAATGCCTTTTGGCATTAAGTCCGCCATTTGTACATTTCTCTTTGTTGTGCAATAATGTTTAAATAAATAAATAATGATAAGTAAAATCAATTGGGAATTTACGACACGTTCAGTTTCTTATTTATGTGTAGTTTGCACCGTAGTAGGGTCATTACGCTAGTTTTCGTCCACTTCACGGATTATCAACTAAAATGTACTATTGGCAACCACCATTTGAATTTAAATGCAGTACAATAATATACTGATGACGGAGACAGAAGATAGCTAAACTCTGTAATAAACAACGTAACCGTATTGAGTTTGAGCTCGTTTGAATCGTCATAAGAAACTTAAATTACGTAGTAAACTTAAACTACTCAGTAGGAAGTTGCTGACGTAATGTTATTTTTTAGTTCTGACACTTAGAGACATTTACACCTCTAAATAAGTTTAGATTTTTTTTTCCATGTATCTGTTTTGTTTTTATTTTAATATTATTATTATAGTTTTTTTATGTAATTCGACATTAAGAGACCTTATACATCTCTAAGTAATTGTATTACGTTAGTTTGATTTGGTAGTTGTAGTTGTATTTAATAATTGTTGATGTATAATTATTATTATTTTGCTTGTATGTAAATTCAATGTTGACATGTAAAAGTGCCCTTGTGGCCTATTTGCTGAATAAATGTTGAAGTTGAAGTTGAAGTTGAAGTAATTTAAGTTTCTTATTATAGTCTGGAAAACACAACTTGTCAGTTAGTAGCAACACTTTGAATTAGAACCAGGAAAACTATACTAATCCCTTTCTTTTGGGTTCTAGTACTAGCGTAAGACAAAGACAATATGATTCTCTCTGTCTATTCTCCTAAGGCCCAGCCATACAAACGAAACATCCAAAATTTTCCACTGAAATTTGAACCTAAATTGTAGGAAATAGTTAAATTTGCGTTGTTTGAAAATTCAACGAAACAGCAAAAGCGACTCTGTTCCAATTGAACATGGTTTAAATTACATCGAACTGAATAGGTAACTATAGGTAGGACCTTGGGCCTTAGGAGGCTATGTTTGGATGAGACAGTCCTGGGCCAAACTATAACTTGTTTTTTTGAAGTGAAAACTTCTTTAGCGGCTCTGTGCACTTTTTGAGGTGGGCAAAAAATGTTAAACTCGCGACAGATCACGTGACCGTAAGACGGACACGTGACCTGATCGAAAAACTGTTACTTCAATGTCATTGAATTTTTCTTTATTGATTTAAATGCCATCTAGCTAGTTTTCCTCTAACTGGTATTAATATAACTCGAGTACTAACAGTGATGTGCTTAGGGGTTTCAAGTAATGCGACGAAATAACGCTAGATGGCGTTAACCTCAATTATACACAGTGCTGCAGACATTTTGCACTAGTCATTGAGTTTTCACTTCTGCCGGCACTCCCGGAGTGCAACCTGTCGTTTTTTTTCAGGAGCTCCGCGGAAGCTTAGAAGGCCAAATCGCCGAGCTAAGCGAGAAAGAGACGATCGTCAAACGCCTACAAAAAGAGGAAGAGAGAGAACTCATGATACTAGACAAGCTCAAGTTCATATCGAGCGAGCGGGACAGAGAGCACGCGCGGCTGGTGGCAGAGAGGGACGCCACTATAGTGAATATGGGGCTGCATAAGTATAAGTTGAAGAAGAAGGTTATATCGGTGTTGCAGGAAATTGAGTTGGATTTGCAAATGGTGGATAATTTGAAAAAAGCTGTTTTGAAAGTGAGTAACTGTTTTTACATCATCACTACATAGTATTAAACAAAGTCGCTTCCCGCTGTCTGTCTGTCTCTATGTATGGCGTATTTTTATTTTTATTTTTATTTTTTTTATTTTTTTATTTAAATAATCTGATAAAGTTATTTACAACTGAGTGTTTTTTTTTTGTAATATTTTTGTTTTTTTTTGTTCTTGACATTCGAATTTGATTTTGACCTAGGTTGGCCCTAGCTATGTATACATTAACATTTCTTTTTATTATGACATTGTTTTATTTGTAAATTTTATATTCTTATATTTTTTTTTCTTTCTCTTTTTAATGTTAAATTGACGATCTTTTAATGAAAGCCTTTGTTTTATCCTGTTGTGTAAAATACTGTGTCTTTTTCTTTAAGAAATAAATATATCTAATCTAATCTAATCTAATCTATGCTTACATCTTTAAAACTAGGCAACGGATTGTGATGCGGTTTTTAATAGGTAGAATGATTCAAGAGGAAGGTTTATGTATAATTTGTTAACCCGTGCGAAGTCGGAGCGGGTCGCTAGTAGACAATAATAATACGTAAAATAAAGCAATATATTGTAAGCACAAATTTGCTGAAGTAGATGGCGTGTACACGGTTTGTGGTAAATTCATTATTTAATAAAGATAGTTTATTTTTCAAGTAGGCATATTACAATGCGCTTATTATGAGCGTCAAATAAAGCTACACACACGGCTCTAACCCTACACCTCTCCCTTGAGAAAATTTAAGTCCCTCCTAAATTGGAGGAGGGTATCCCAATATGAAACCGGCAAGAAACTCGGCGGGACATATCTTTTCAAAACTCGCCCCCCCGGCATATGCATTTATGTTTTATCAAACTATTACTTTGGCATGTGGTATGATTTATCTACACGTAAAGTATACCTAACATTTGAATAAATGTCATATACTAAGGAAAAGTGACCAAGGCCTCCAGTGCCCCAGGCTGGAATCGAACCAGCGTCCTCTGCTATCGCGGCAGGTGCCTATACAGCCCTAGTAGCACGGTCGCATTTTTATCATTTATCACCATGCCTGTCACGTTCTAACAAGTATGTAAGTGCGAAAGTGACGGGCTTAGTGATAGTGGATAAAAAATGGAACCGTGCTGAGCCCGCAGGTGGTTATAGTAGTGTGTCTACTTGAAATAAAAACAAATTAAAATATTTTCTGAAAATAATTTAATTTGTTCTAATATACCTAACATGTTAAAAAAAATCGTTTACAGGAAATAGAATCCAACGAAGACAGAAGATCGAGCTACAAGCGCGTTCTAGACGCAGCGCTTGTAGAGTTACACGAGTATCGTGAGAGAGAGAGACAGCGACAGAAGAACATCGACGCAATGTACGACGGCGAGGCGCGGCAGCTGAGCGAGAAACAAGACAAGGTGAGACAATACAGGAGTATCGAGAGCGACAGAGACAGAAGAACATCGACGCAATGTACGACGGTGAGGCGCGGCAGCTTAGTGAGAAACAAGACAAGGTGAGACAATACAGTAGTATCGAGAGCGACAGAGACAGAACATCGACGCAATGTACGACGGCGAGGCGCGGCAGCTGAGCGAGAAACAAGACAAGGTGAGACAATACAGTAGTATCGAGAGAGCGACAGAGACAGAAGAACATCGACGCAATGTACGACGGCGAGGCGCGGCAGCTTAGTGAGAAACAAGACAAGGTGAGACAATACAGTAGTATCGAGAGCGACAGAGACAGAACATCGACGCAATGTACGACGGCGAGGCGCGGCAGCTGAGCGAGAAACAAGACAAGGTGAGGCAATACAGTAGTATCGAGAGCGACAGAGACAGAACATCGACGCAATGTACGACGGCGAGGCGCGGCAGCTGAGCGAGAAACAAGACAAGGTGAGACAATACAGTAGTATCGAGAGAGCGACAGAGACAGAAGAACATCGACGCAATGTACGACGGTGAGGCGCGGCAGCTTAGTGAGAAACAAGACAAGGTGAGACAATACAGTAGTATCGAGAGCGACAGAGACAGAACATCGACGCAATGTACGACGGCGAGGCGCGGCAGCTGAGCGAGAAACAAGACAAGGTGAGGCAATACAGTAGTATCGAGAGCGACAGAGACAGAACATCGACGCAATGTACGACGGCGAGGCGCGGCAGCTGAGCGAGAAACAAGACAAGGTGAGACAATACAGTAGTATCGAGAGCGACAGAGACAGAAGAACATCGACGCAATGTACGACGGTGAGGCGCGGCAGCTTAGTGAGAAACAAGACAAGGTGAGACAATACAGTAGTATCGAGAGAGCGACAGAGACAGAAGAACATCGACGCAATGTACGACGGCGAGGCGCGGCAGCTGAGCGAGAAACAAGACAAGGTGAGACAATACAGTAGTATCGAGAGCGACAGAGACAGAACATCGACGCAATGTACGACGGCGAGGCGCGGCAGCTGAGCAAGAAACAAGACAAAGTAAGAGTATTATTAAATAAGGAAAAATTAACATCTAGCTAACTTTTGGAAGTCTTAACCAACTTTGTGGCTTTTTAGCACGAGGGCGCGCGACAGCATGTCGCGCGAGGAGAAACTACAGAAATGGACGTTCTGTGTTAATTAGTCACTGTCACCGTGTAGTAAAGAGACAGGTAGTCTACATATCTTGCCTAAGGCCGCTGCTATTAATTGTACCGTATATTAATTACTAACACTTCTTTCCTTGTTTCGTCTTATGCTTTTACTTTTAAGAAATACATATACTTATGTAAATTACTAAATGTAACAATTTTAGAATAAATTTAAAAGTGGAAAAATTACTGTCTTGGGTTAGACTTGAACTCAAGGCCTCTGGATCGATACTCCAGCGCTCTGCCATCTGAGCCACCAAGACCTCATCCATAGCCAGCAAATCTTTCCACCATATGGGTCAAGGGGACCCGAGCGACATCTACCTTAAGAGCGTTACACATCTTGAACGGCTACCGGAGTTCCAAGTCATATTGGAAATTTAACAATTTTAGCGGTAAAATATGGTTGCCACTGCGTGGTGCATTGTCATGAGCGGGAAAGTATTAATATCATGTCACTATTACAGCTTTGGGCTAAAGAAAGAGAAGCCCGCGCCCTCCTCATGAACGATGTCCTCACAACCCTGAGGAGACAAGTGGAAGAGAAGGTGCAAGCCAGCAGGACGCAGCAGCGAGCCAACGTGAAGGAGAGGGAACAGATCCTCGAGCAGATGGAGAGCTTCCATCATGAGGTCAAGACCAGGGAGAGAGACGCTCAGGTAAGTCCTTGCACGACACACAACCCTGAGCAGACAAGTGGAAGAGAAGGTGCAAGCCAGCAGGACGCAGCAGCGAGCCAACGTGAAGGAGAGGGAACAGATCCTCGAGCAGATGGAGAGCTTCCATCATGAGGTCAAGACCAGGGAGAGAGACGCTCAGGTAAGT
Organism: Cydia amplana; assembly: GCF_948474715.1. Taxonomy (NCBI): domain Eukaryota; kingdom Metazoa; phylum Arthropoda; class Insecta; order Lepidoptera; family Tortricidae; genus Cydia; species Cydia amplana. The sequence goes on from NC_086087.1 coordinate 10,104,670, forward strand.
CCTTGAACGACACACAACCCTGAGGAGACAAGAAGAGAAGGTGGAAGCCAGCAGGACGCAGCAGCGAGCCAACGTGAAGGAGAGGGAACAGATCCTCGAGCAGATGGAGAGCTTCCATCATGAGGTCAAGGCCAGGGAGAGAGACGCTCAGGTAAGTCCTTGAACGACACACAACCCTGAGCAGACAAGTGGAAGACAAGGTGGAAGCCAGCAGGACGCAGCAGCGAGCCAACGTGAAGGAGAGGGAACAGATCCTCGAGCAGATGGAGAGCTTCCATCATGAGGTCAAGACCAGGGAGAGAGACGCTCAGGTAAGTCCTTGCACGACACACAACCCTGAGCAGACAAGTGGAAGAGAAGGTGCAAGCCAGCAGGATGCAGCAGCGAGCCAACGTGAAGGAGAGGGAACAGATCCTCGAGCAGATGGAGAGCTTCCATCATGAGGTCAAGACCAGGGAGAGAGACGCTCAGGTAAGTCCTTGAACGACACAACCCTGAGGAGACAAGTGGAAGAGAAGGTGGAAGCCAGCAGCATGCAGCAGCGAGCCAACGTGAAGGAGAGGGAACAGATCCTCGAGCAGATGGAGAGCTTCCATCATGAGGTCAAGGCCAGGGAGAGAGACGCTCAGGTAAGTCCTTGAACGACACAACCCTGAGGAGACAAGTGGAAGAGAAGGTGGAAGCCAGCAGGACGCAGCAGCGAGCCAACGTGAAGGAGAGGGAACAGATCCTCGAGCAGATGGAGAGCTTCCATCATGAGGTCAAGACCAGGGAGAGAGACGCTCAGGTAAGTCCTTGAACGACACAACCCTGAGGAGACAAGTGGAAGAGAAGGTGGAAGCCAGCAGCATGCAGCAGCGAGCCAACGTGAAGGAGAGGGAACAGATCCTCGAGCAGATGGAGAGGTTCCATCATGAGGTCAAGACCAGGGAGAGAGACGCTCAGGTAAGTCCTTGCACGACACACAACCCTGAGCAGACAAGTGGAAGAGAAGGTGCAAGCCAGCAGGATGCAGCAGCGAGCCAACGTGAAGGAGAGGGAACAGATCCTCGAGCAGATGGAGAGCTTCCATCATGAGGTCAAGACCAGGGAGAGAGACGCTCAGGTAAGTCCTTGAACGACACAACCCTGAGGAGACAAGTGGAAGAGAAGGTGGAAGCCAGCAGCATGCAGCAGCGAGCCAACGTGAAGGAGAGGGAACAGATCCTCGAGCAGATGGAGAGCTTCCATCATGAGGTCAAGGCCAGGGAGAGAGACGCTCAGGTAAGTCCTTGAACGACACAACCCTGAGGAGACAAGTGGAAGAGAAGGTGGAAGCCAGCAGGACGCAGCAGCGAGCCAACGTGAAGGAGAGGGAACAGATCCTCGAGCAGATGGAGAGCTTCCATCATGAGGTCAAGACCAGGGAGAGAGACGCTCAGGTAAGTCCTTGAACGACACAACCCTGAGGAGACAAGTGGAAGAGAAGGTGGAAGCCAGCAGGACGCAGCAGCGAGCCAACGTGAAGGAGAGGGAACAGATCCTCGAGCAGATGGAGAGCTTCCATCATGAGGTCAAGACCAGGGAGAGAGACGCTCAGGTAAGTCCTTGAACGACACAACCCTGAGGAGACAAGTGGAAGAGAAGGTGGAAGCCAGCAGCATGCAGCAGCGAGCCAACGTGAAGGAGAGGGAACAGATCCTCGAGCAGATGGAGAGCTTCCATCATGAGGTCAAGACCAGGGAGAGAGACGCTCAGGTAAGTCCTTGAACGACACAACCCTGAGGAGACAAGTGGAAGAGAAGGTGGAAGCCAGCAGCATGCAGCAGCGAGCCAACGTGAAGGAGAGGGAACAGATCCTCGAGCAGATGGAGAGCTTCCATCATGAGGTCAAGGCCAGGGAGAGAGACGCTCAGGTAAGTCCTTGAACGACACACAACCCTGAGGAGACAAGTGGAAGAGAAGGTGCAAGCCAGCAGGACGCAGCAGCGCGCCAACGTGAAGGAGAGGGAACAGATCCTCGAGCAGATGGAGAGGTTCCATCATGAGGTCAAGGCCAGGGAGAGAGACGCTCAGGTAGGATTTCTGGCTCAAGTGATGACTGAGTCACTTTTAAAGGTTCTGAACAGGCGTACATGAAATGTGGATGTCTTTTAAAAATAATTATAAAATCTGCAATAAAAAATACGTAAAACAGTTCGTAGATAATTTCAATGCTATTACCAAAACTTGGAAAATACTAGCGACTCGCACGAATTAACAAATTATACTCCTAAAAAAGTCGGTGAAAGCCGCATGAAAATCCGTTCAGTAGTTTTTGAGTGTATCACGAACATACAGACAGACGCGGCGGGGGACTTTGTTTTATAAGGTGTGAGTGATATATTTTTTAATATAATAAATAATAATAATATATCATTTATTGTAAGGCAACTAAGGCCCATAGATACATACCTTACAAACTAACATACATACAATAATAATAACCTTACAAGCTAAAAATTATTTCGGCGACACTGAGGTTTTCTGCTGTGTCGCATGTTCAGGTGTAGGATTTGGCAGATTCCCACGGAACCGCCGAAATACCACACCCTTCGACCACCCTTCGAGGCGCCAGAAGTCCGCGCTCGAGATGGTTTCCAGCAGCGGCCGCGGCACGCGCACCACGAACGAGGTGAAGTGCACGTAATGGCGCGATCGCAGCTGGAACACTTTCAGCTCGTACCGGATCTTCTTGCGAACATATTCCACCACATCGTCAACCGTGGCGGAAGCGTGCAGGCGCGATACATATAGCGATATATAACGGCTCACTCCCCGTAATATAAGGTTCTATTCAATTAGTGCCTTGTCAGGCATCCAGTGGAACTAAGAACTGCATAACACTCAAGGGCGTAGCCAGCCAGTGAACTAGGGGGTGGCGAGTTGATAGGCCTGGGGGGGGGGGGGCAGAGGCCACAGAGGGGGATGCATTGTATGTAAAATTTGAGCTCCAGCCCCCCCCCCCACCCCCTGCCTGTACCTGCCTACGCCCGTGATAACACTCAATTAAAAAAAAAACGGCCAAGTGCGAGTCGGACTCGCGCACGGAGGGTTCCGCACCATCAACAAAAAAATGGAGTAAAACAAGCAAAAAAACGGTCATCCATCCAAGTACTGACCCCGCCCGACGTTGCTTAACTTCGGTCAAAAATCACGTTTGTTGTCTGGGAGCCCCACTTAAATCTTTATTTTATTCTGTTTTTAGTATTTGTTGTTATAGCGGCAACAGAAATACATCATCTGTGAAAATTTCAACTGTCTAGCTATCACGGTTCGTGAGATACAGCCTGGTGACAGACGGACGGACGGACGGACGGACGGACGGACGGACGGACGGACGGACAGCGGAGTCTTAGTAATAGGGTCCCGTTTTTACCCTTTGGGTACGGAACCCTAAAAACGCAGTACGGACCTAGGTAAATTTATTTTTGAATAAGTTTCAAACACTACTTTTGTTCACAGCTAAAGAACGCCGCCTACTCAACGATATCGGCTCTCCAATCCCAGCTGAAAGGCCTCAGCGTGCAGAAGCAGAAGTTGGAAGAAACAGCCGAGAAGGAGGCAGAACTACGCGAGGCGAGCGCCAACGAGAGAAAACTCAGGACTGAGATAGCCAGGATCAACAGGGACAGGACTGAACAGGCCTGGGCTTAAGGTGGATCAATATTGATAGTATAGGTAAAAAAGTATAGGTCTTAGCGTGCGGAAGCAGAAGTTGGAAGAAACAGCCGAGAAGGAGGCAGAACTACGCGAGGCGAGCGCCAACGAGAGGAAACTCAGGACTGAGATAGCCAGGATTAATAGGGACAGGACTGAACAGGCCTGGGCTTAAGGTGGATCAATATTGATAGTATAGGTAAAAAAGTATAGGTCTTAGCGTGCGGAAGCAGAAGTTGGAAGAAACAGCCGAGAAGGAGGCAGAACTACGCGAGGCGAGCGCCAACGAGAGGAAACTTAGGACTGAGATAGCCAGGATTAATAGGGACAGGACTGAACAGGCCTGGACTTAAGGGCTCATTTAGACGATGCGAGAACTCGCATGCGAGTTCCATTACATTGCGGGTTTTGATCGGTCCGTTGAATATGAAGGGATATTAGGGATGATGACACATGTTGAATTTTATAACAAAATCTAGTAAAATAGATAGCAAACGAGCAATTTATCACAACAATGTGGATATTAAACTAAAATATTGAAAAATTCCAAAAATACAGGACCTGAAAGTTTCAAAATTTAAGTTTTTTTTAACTTCCCAAAACGATAAAAGTAAGGGTACCATTCGATTCCTTACATTTCACCCAAAAAAATATTGTATAGCAACTATATACATAAACGCAATATTTCACCGACAAAAACGCAATTTTCTTGCTTTGTCCATACTACAAGATGCGCGATGACGTCACGGCCTCTGGCCGTTTTGTATAGGGCGTTTCGCGAGTGAAGTGCGACTGTCGGCCTTTGACTACAATTTTTGACTTTTGTGTTACTTTAATGCAATGGGTCCCATATAGACATTTGATCCTAAAAACAAACCCGATCGATTGATACCATAAATGAAAATTAGTCATGTAGCCTATTGGACGTAACCAACAGTCCGCAATGTAACTAAAATCGCATGCGAGTTCGCGCGCCGTCTTAATCAGCCTTAAGGTAGATAGATCAATGTAGAGTTTAGACTATACCCCGTTTTTAGGGTTACGTACCCAAAGTGTAAAAACGTGACCCTATTACTAAGACTCCGCTGTCTGTCTGTCCGTCTGTCTGCCACCAGGCTGTAACTCATGAACCATCATAGAAATTGAAATTTTCACAGATGATGTAGGTATTTCTGTTGCCGCTATAACAAAAACTACTTAAAACCGTGATTTTTTTTGCCGTTTTTTTGCGTAATGGTATGGAATCCTTCGTGCGCGAGTCACTTCTTGGCCATTTTATAACCTCAAAAGTAGTGGTAACTTTTTTCCTCCAAAATGAAATCTGAATAATGCACTGAATTATAGTGTTGTCTACATATTATTATTGTACCGCAATTTTAGATATCACAGCCCATAGGATCTATAGCATTTCGAAAGAAAAAGCAGTATAGTATGTACCCTACTACTACTTTTGAGGGTAAAAATATTATAATTAAAAAAAAAAAGCGGCCAAGTGCGAGTCGGACTCGCCCATGAAGGGTTCCGTATTCAGGCGATTTATGACGTATAAAAAAAAACTACTTACTAGATCTCGTTCAAACCAATTTTCGGTGGAAGTTTACATGGTAATGTACATCATATATATTTTTTAGTTTTATCATTCTCTTATTTTAGAAGTTACAGACACACATTTTACCACTTTGGAAGTGTCTCTCGCGCAAACTATTCAGTTTAGAAAAAAATGATATTAGAAACCTCAATATCATTTTTGAAGACCTATCCATAGATACCCCACACGTATGGGTTTGATGAAAAAAAAATTTTTGAGTTTCAGTTCGAAGTATGGGGAACCCCAAAAATTTATTGTTTTTTTTCTATTTTTGTGTGAAAATCTTAATGCGGTTCACAGAATACATCTACTTACCAAGTTTCAACAGTATAGTTCTTATAGTTTCGTAGAAAAGTGGCTGTGACATACGGACGGACAGACAGACGGACAGACGGACAGACGGACAGACAGACAGACAGACAGACATGACGAATCTATAAGGGTTCCGTTTTTTGCCATTTGGCTACGGAACCCTAAAAACGGGTATAATATGAATACTGGCTTTGTGAGCTGTAGATCTCGCTCCGCCATTTTGAAAAATATCTAAGAATTGAATTAAGATATAGGTACAAGAATTTAAGGCAGGTTCGTATTTTTGACAACCCTTATTTTCAATGAATTGCAACGTTGAATTGTAAGACTTATTGAAATTCTTTAAATAGACGCTCAACGGAGCCGACATGTCTCACTGATAAAGGCTTCTTTTAAATATGTAGATAAAAAAAAAACATTAAAAATGGGTTTTGGTTACCAGTACCATCCAGTACCCAGGGATCAGGGAGTTTACGAGGGTTAAAATAAGTGATGAACCTGAAAATACTTTATTTATAGCATACATTAAGTGTGACATTTTATTGTGTGTGCCTGTGTGGTGACGAGTGTGTGCGTGAGTGTATTAAAATGTGCCTTAGTATTGTATTTTATTGAATCGTATGGCTGTCATTAATTCAAGTCGTTTAAGACATAAGTATGTAACATTTAATTGTATTGTCTTAGCGTTTGTGCCTTTTAAGCCATTGATACCTAAAGACATCAACTGACGCGCGCGGCTTTAGCCGAAAATCAACCTTCGTGCATTTCGACAAGGTTCAAAATGACGCGCCGCGCACTTAGAGCATTTAATAACTGGAGTCGCCGTTCCGCCCTCTTGCACAATTGTGCATACTTTTGTATGGACTGTAGTTTATCTGACATGGCTATATATTTGTACATGCCCCTCCCCCGCAAAAATCGACAGACTGTTTTGTACAGAAACTGACAGACAAGGCGTCTCCAGTTACTAAATGCTCTAAGGCCGCACACGATAGGCGTGGCGTTGAAAGGGTTGACATTTGACGTCATGAAAGCGAGAGCTGTGCAATTTTTATACAATATTAGGAATCTAGCAGCTTTTTTCATCCGGGTTCATACACAATAATAGAGTCTGTTCAGAAAGAAAAGAGTCGTGGAATGTATTGGGCTTCATACATTCCACGACTCTTCTCTTTCCGCACAGACTCTAATTAATGTAAAAAAAAACTACCATTACTATTTTCTCTTACATACATATTTAAGTAAGAATGCATAAGGGTGGAAGATAGTTATTTTTTAACAGCCTATACCTATAGTACATATTTATTAGTTGACTATTATCCTACAAGTAAGAGTAAAAGATATTGGTTTATTTTTGTATTACATATTTAATATCATATTTCTGTGATAAAATAATGAAATAAAACAAATTACATAGATAATGCAATAAAAAAATCTTTAAATAACTTATGGCAGCATAATACTTCAATGAATACCTATTGTATACTCAAACTGTGTATTTGTCAATAACTTTTGTGTGATAATTAAAAATGTTTACATAAATTCCGAGTTTTAGTTGAAAATCAATCTAAAGCTGCCTCACCTTTTAATAAGTTTGTATTGGTCGATAAAGCTTTGGTTTCCTCCGAAAGCGGTGCCGTCATATAGCGGCCGTCTCCATACAAATACTACGACATCCATATTTAGCCGTATTATTTAGTATGGAGACGGCCGCTATATGACGGCACCGCTATCCTAGGAAAACCGATCTTAAGGCACAATTAACCTTTCATAATATATGTGTGGTGGTCAAATATCGTGGGTTGCAAATGTTGAAATGTAGTCTGTGATGATTAACCTTTTCCACGCCGTGTCAAACACAAAAGCTGTCACTCAGACGCCACATCATTGAAGTGTCAAAACTGAAGTTGAACTTTATGTATATGCACGTAGGTCGATGTTGCTCTGTGGTTTGTGGCCGATGTCGGTCTTTGGCGTTGAACCTACGGTGCGGATATATCGGTCATTGGACTCATTGGCGTCCAAAAGGTTAAACACACGCCATAACAGCAATCTCAATAAAATGTCTTAATAACACCAGAGACAAGGGAAAAGCATTCTCTTTGATAACACCAAATAACACGATTACTGCAAAAGCGCCATCTACAAATTTATAGCAAAACTAAGTGAGCAATTGGTGACTCGCTAAACGAAATTCGTCCACGAAACTGCCGCGCTCAAAGTTGGTACACTATGTCGATAGGTGTCGCTAGCAGTTTTGTTTCTTACATATTTTATGTTTTACCATAGAGAAAAAAATACATACCTAGAGTGCTCACTACGAACTAACTACGTACGTAAAGTAACTACGAACCCAAGACCTCCAGCTTAGTAGCCAGCTTCAATAAGCTGTTAAAATTGTTGAAAGAAAATATTTGCGAGATCGTCACTTACACAAATAAGATAAAGGAATAAACCTATTCAGAAGAGGATAAAGTGAAAAGTGATAATCACGGATTTACTTAGCGGACGTAACTTCATTTCTTTTGTGGATTTTTTAAAAGCCAAAGATATCTTGCTTGCTGTATTTAAAGGTACCTTTTGGTTATCAAGTAGGTAAGTGAATGGATAAGTAATCGTCTCATAGTTTTAGTGATCAGCTTAGGAGAGTTAGGGCCAACGGGACTCCACTACTAAGCCTAATTTAACTGTGAGAGAACCTTTTTTAAGACCTGTGTTTTTATCCGATTACGGAAAGGATAATAATTCTAACAGTCTAGGTAAATGTGTAAGGACATATCCTTATGTCTGTATAAGTAGGTACTGTTGTGCAGTCACCGTCGAAACTACTTTAAGTACTTAGCCTAAACGAATAGTCAATAGGCTACATGACAAGGGATACATTGTTTACCGATATTTAACAAGTATAAAGTTATAGCGAAAAATCTCGTTAGTATTTAGTTTCTGAAACGTTTTACTTGTTTCATAGTAGTAATAAAGTTTTGCTCTAAATTGTCCCTTAGCTAGGCCGACAGATATATCAAACCTTTAATGTAATGCGACCTATTATGGTAGAGATTTTATCATTTATCGCTATGGAGTGATTATTCTTATATGTAATTATCGCTGTGGGTGTAAAACTGGTATTTTACGGGGGTGATAACTTGATAAATAAAGCTAATCAAATATAACAAAGACCAATAAGAAAGAATATTAATGATTATGGAGGAGGGGTAAAATCAAATTCCTTAGTTATAGTGACAGGGCTGAAAAGGTTAGGAACCACTGACCTATAGAAACGGCTAAGACAATATCAAGAAACGTCGATTGAAAATTTGCACGAATAAGTAGGTATTAGTATTTTTTATTAGATAAGTTAATTATAAAATGTAAAGCGAAACAGATACGTCATGAATTAGAGATTTTTAATTTAATATAGGAACAGAATTTTCAGAAGACAAAAAAATCGATCATGCATGAGCTGAGTTTTTTAATACCGACTATAGTAGGTACCTATGCTATATGCATAGGTACTCATATCGCCTACCTTTATCTATACTTAATTAAATTACCCACCACACGCCTTGCGGGCAAAAACACTAAAAACAGATGTATGTTTGTTTTCCAATTATACGTCAAAACCACTGAACCAATTTAGCAGTGTAAGGATCCGGGCGGTCTAATGAGATTTGCACTTTGACTGCAAAAATATTGTAGACGTTTTTCGCCTTATTACTGTAGAATAAAGTTCAAAATTGTTTACATATTTTTGACGTCCTCCGTACTCATTATCTCACCACAAACAGGTGCTTATGGTATGTACCCATGTACATGGGTACAATGTAGGTACTATTGTTTGCTGGTACATATAAGTAATAATTTACACTTCGCGGTCGCGGGCGCTCTTTGAAAAAAGGCCTCGGGGTGGTAAAAAGGCCTATAATATCGACACGGAAAAAGGGCCAAAAATATGAGCACACGACCTTATTGCCTAAACATTAAGTTAGTGTATAGATATGTTTAACCCATTATCCGTATTTAGGTATAATATGTACCTCATCTGTCTGTACATAGGACGTGATAATGGATGAGAGGTTGAAGTAGTTATATATTAACAATGTTCATGATTTTTTTTAAAATAAGTTTTGTTTTCGGATTATAGCCATTCGTAGTTATTTTAATTAAGGATATAAGTTTCGGGAGTTAAAAACAGTTTATTCGATGAATTCAGTAAGACATAACAATAGAATACACCCTTTATAGCAGGCCTAGCACAATTGGTCACGCAATCACGCATCCTTGTCATGCGACATAATTATCTTTATTTATTTATGACTTTATCAGAGCGTTTATTGCTTTAGATATAGGACCCATTATCTTACCTTGTTAGAAAGAAAAGAAGATTCTTGATATAAATATGTAGGTATTATGAAATGTATGGACCTTAAACCTAGTACTCAATATGTTTATACATAAATGGAAGAAAATTTTCAGACAAATCCAAAAAAGAACAATTGATTTTATACTTAATTTTGTATTGAACTTGTGGACTATTATAGTTGTAGTACTGGACTATAGGTAGTTAGGTGTTTTACGGTAGTACATTAGGCAATTGAACTGACTTTTATAGTATTTGGAATAGGTATAATACGGAACTTTTTTATACCTATTCCAAATACTTACTATAAGACAGTATTTATAAAAATATGTTTTATTTTGTATATAAATAAAAGGTGTCGATCGTTACAGATAATTAAATAATCGTACCTACTTATAGATAAAATGAATCCGAAATTATTGTAACTCTTCTAATAATCTTAAAACGTTAATATGTATACATATTTAGACTACACTAAGATACTCGTATGTAGGTATGTGTAAAACTAGACATTAGGTACAGAAATAAGGCATTAAAATATTTATTATCAACCTGAAGAAAACTATAAAATATCTATTAGAGGCAGCGCCAGTCTGGAATTTTCATAGCTAGCGCGCAACAGAGAGTATTTTACTCAGGGGTATCTACGATATTTATTTATTATGACACCGGGCTGTAATCACAGCCTGCAGAGGGCGGAAGGGCCAAAATAAAGAAATCCCTTCGCGGAGGCGGGAGCCCTGGATAAAGGACCCTCACGCCCCCAACATCCTTCCAACACCAAATAAAAGACCAGCACCTAGAGACGCAACCGAAAAATCCAGGCTCTATAATTATGTTCAGCTCCCAACCGAACCGGCAAGCCAATTTAAATTTACTGCGAACGCCGCACGTGTACCACAAAATGAAATCCTACTACCGCACAGAAACACGCACGAAACAAAACCTAGAAAAACGCTGGCGCCACCCCTTCGATGCTAGTGGCTGCTTCCTCGGACCACGCCTGTTTCCGAACGCTACCCTATCCGTCTCCCTCCCGCCCACAAAGAGAAGTATTCTCCCTCTCGTTCTGTCCCGTGATGTCGTTCGAAAGCTTAGCGTTTTTCGTCAGTACGCGTTGAGAGTTAGCGCGCGTAGGAGCGTTGTCGCCGCGCTAGTCGCGGGGTGTCAAGTGAAGTGCCGTGTAGAGGTGCCGAAGTGGCGGGATTCCTTGCCGCGGGTCGGGGGGCCCATGCCCCCTTTCACCAGCACCACATTGGTAAAAGTTAGTGTCCTGTGTCTATGTCAAATTAAAAAAAAATGTGAACTGTGTTGTGGTTGCGATAAGTTGTTTTGTTTTTTTTTTACGTATTTGTGTCGTGTATTGGGAGACTAACAGCCCTATTATATAGTCACTCACTACTATATTTAATCAAATCCTTTATTGAAAAATAATATAAATGAGTCATGTAAACATATTTCATAAATCACCTACCTAAATATGACTGAACTATCTTAGTAACAGATTTTAAACACACTTCAATGTCAAATGAAGAAAAATATAAATAAACAATAAATATACACATATAAATTACGCAACAGTCTGACGTAGATGAGCGTTTGACATGACATGAAAACAACAAAAAATGCGCGAAAAATTTACAACTCGTTTTACCTGTAACTGATAATTGTGCACCAAGTAGGTAGGTTGTTTTGAGGTAAACAATAGTGTAAAATTGAATTTACAAAAATGTTGTTTATGTTATATGTTAGGCCTATAGGTTCGCACGCGAGGCCTAATATAGCAACAAATTGTACTCAACTTCAGGGACATAAGAAATATGATACAGACAAATTTGTCACTAGATTGACAAGATGACAAATCGAGATAAATGATTTACTTTATGATTAATGCATTGTTGATAGTCATAAGTCATAAGTTATTTATTTGCGAAAGATAGGGTATACATAGGATGTTACATTTCATAGTTAAGTGAGCCAAGGTACCTTGTCACACAGTGACATGCAAATTGTATGCCTAATACTAAACACAAAACACATTTTTAAAAGATTTACAGGAAAAATCGATGATAAATTGATAACTACCTAAAATGCTTGAGTTATTTGAACTCTACTTGTTTTGAGGTAAATTTTAAAAGTATTATTAAATCAATATATTAAAATGAGGATAAACTAAATGTGTTCCCGTTAATAATGTCTAGATAGTGGACGAGGAAAAATACGATAATACCGTAAACTTAAAACTAATAGTTTAAACGACTCTACCATACATTTTATTCTTAATTTTAACCGCTAGGTTTAGCGAGCTATTCTTGATATTGTTATCTTTTATATGCAAATAATTTTACCATTTTTTTCGTATGATTTCGATAATGTTTTGAAATCTCCATTTCATTTTTGTTTTATTTTTCATTTGAGTGAAGTATTACAACTCTGTAGTCAAACTTAGTAAATAAATAAATAACAAATCACCAAACCACCAAAAAATATGTATTACACTTAGACTTAGTCATAGATCAGATGGACCGTCAGTTTGTTACCCTCAATTCTGTAAATAAATAAAATAAATGAATAAACCTTATTCGCCGTTTTATAAAAAATATTCAAATAATTTCAAAATAAATACTGTTATTGTGTATACATCATTGCCAATGCGGATCCCGGCCTCAATGCAAATGGAAAAACGCTAAGATGTAAAGTGTCATTCAATAGAACTTGCTAACTATGTAAACAAAAGTTATTAGTAAATTACTGACATTCAGTGTCAATTTTAGAATGGCGGTTTGTTTACATAGTTAGCAAGTTCTATTGAATGACACTTTAGGTAAGATAGATGAATTGTTAATCATGGAACATTACAACATGGTAAAAATATACTACTTATATCGACCGGGATATGATCTCGATAAGTCGGTGTCGATATAAGTCTAGTGAAACTAACCGTGAATCATTCAAAACTGCAACTGTACCTGAGTAAACCACCTACAAATGTAATTACATAAATTAAAATACACGTTGGTTCTGTTGATGTGAAGCATAAGGCAACCGTCGGACAAACTTAGGGATATAATCTAAATTCTCTGAAGTACATTTTTTAAAGTAGCGTTTTTAAAGTAGGTACCACAGTATGAATTTTTCCGTACGTAAGTCAAATGGTAAATACAATTTAAAATAATGTCATGACGCGGCTGCACAAAATTATTTGAACAATATTAAAAGGAATGACGTAATTCTAACCACAAATCTGTATGATATGTTTATATCAATGCAATAATAAAAAAACGTACGTAATAATAAAAATATTGACAATACATGAACAAAAACGATACAGGCAAACGTTAACCTAAAAAATCTAAGTAAACGGTCGTTGATGTCTTTTCCTCAATAATGTTTTTTGTGCTATAGGATATTTTTTATTGTTCAAATATTATTTTAGATAAAGCATTTAACTCAACAACTATGTTAAGTATAAAGCTACTATAATAATTTGTTTAGTATGTAGGTATAATATTACAAGTATCGGGCCTAATATGATCGCTATTTAGTCGCTTGTCGCTATGGATAAAAATGCGACACTTATCACGCAGTTGTCAAAAGGTGACGGTTGTGTTATGGCGATAAGTGACAATGATTGCCATCATCATGCTGCACCTATTAAATGTTAATGTAAATATATGGAAGGTGCAGACACACGACAATTATAGCACTGTCTCATTCGTTTAAACTCGTACATACACGTATTTATTTTAATTAAAACGTACGTGTTTTGTCACTTTTTTGCCTATAATGATAAAAGAATAATGTGGTCAGGTTAAAAATAAGTGTAAAAGCCATAAATGTTGTTTTGCAAAAACTTTTCGCTGGTGGATCGGCGGTCATATTTCTGTATTTTTTTATTATCATAAAAGTCCTTGCATCATATAAAACCGGGGGTAGAAGGCTGTTATTAACTTTGCCGTCGCAGTTCATTATTATAACTATTTTCTGTAAGACAGGAATGGCCAGGCTGGCTGCCTTCAGAAATAAAAAGCGGGTTTTACAAAGATATATTATATAATAAGTATCAGCAATATCAGTGTGGTTCTTAAGATTTTACCAAATTGAAAAGATTTTGAAAATATATAAAAATTACAAATTTAACCATATAGGTATTAAAATGCATCGAACTGATTGGTTTGAAAGGGATATCGAAAAATATTGCCGTCCCTATTACATAATATGGATAAAATAACATATTTTACGTGACGTCGATTTATAAGTATTATTTTTTAAAAGCATGCACTATTTATTCTTAATCAAGTTCTAAAATAGGTAAATGTTCAGGTATGGCTATTGTTACATAACAATAGCCATACCTACAGAGTTATCAATTATCGGTAAACCTGCGTAGGTTTACCGATAATTGATAACTCTGTCGTCTGATAATTTTTCAACAAAAATGATAAAGTCAAATTAAATTCATAATTTCATAAAAGGGACTACTCAAGTTATTGACCGACCGCGCCGATTGCCGATTAAAATTCCACAAAACAGCAACGATTTGTAAATAGTAGTTTGTGTTACAAGGGATCAAAATGATATATTTCCGTCAAGGGCGTACATTGAATCCTGAGCGTAATGAGGGATTCAAGTGTTAACGCCCAAGACGAAATAATTTTGATAACGTCTGACACATACTGCTTTTCACATCAACTATGAGGAAAATAAAAAAATCTTAGTGTTGACACAATCTGATGCTTAAACAGATTATTTAAGCTAAAAAAATAATGTGCAAAAAAATGTAAAAATAGTGTGCTAGAACAGAAAAGTGTTACTTTAATCCCTCCTAGCAGGGAGGAAAAGTACCACTTTGATCCCTCCTAGCAGGGAAGAAATGGTTATTTGTACAACAAGAGATCAAAGTTTGATATTTCTTCGAGTGCTTATTTTGAGTCCCGTGCAAGCGAAAGATTCTATAATAGATTCACGAGCGTAGCGAGTGAATCTAATTTAGAATCTTGAGCGTAGTAAGGGACTCAAAAGTGCACGAGATGTAAATAACTTTGATCTCGTGTAGTACACAATATTTTTCACCTCAGCAGTGAGAACATATTAGAGAACCCGAAAAATGTATTCCTTCTTCATCACTTACCTCTATTCACTCATGTTTTCTTAAGATATACCAACAATTAAATTTTCACCTCAGCAGCTCGAACAAGGGTACTTTGCTACTTAAAAACAGTGAGCAAAATCGCATTTTGCTCACTGAGTGAGCAAAATCGCATTTTGCTCATTTTGTCCTTTCAGTGAGCAAAATTCGATTTTGCTCACTGTTTTTAAGTAGCAAAGTACCCTTGTTCGAGCTGCTGAGGTGAAAAAGCTCTTTTCTGAATAGGAGATGTGAAATTAGAATTTCCATTGTGTAAATACAATTGAAATAAATTATTTATTGATATGTTTCTGTTAGTTACCGATATGTGTCATCACGTTTTAACCTAGCCTGCTGTTTAACAAACATATATTTGTTAATTAATGGCATTACATTGTGTTAATGAATAATACATTTCTGTACCTAATGTCTAGTTTTACACATACCTACATACGAGTATCTTAGTGTAGTCTAAATATGTATACATATTAACGTTTTAAGATTATTAGAAGAGTTACAATAATTTCGGATTCATTTTATCTATAAGTAGGTACGATTATTTAATTATCTGTAACGATCGACACCTTTTATTTATATACAAAATAAAACATATTTTTATAAATACTGTCTTATAGTAAGTATTTGGAATAGGTATAAAAAAGTTCCGTATTATACCTATTCCAAATACTATAAAAGTCAGTTCAATTGCCTAATGTACTACCGTAAAACACCTAACTACCTATAGTCCAGTACTACAACTATAATAGTCCACAAGTTCAATACAAAATTAAGTATAAAATCAATTGTTCTTTTTTGGATTTGTCTGAAAATTTTCTTCCATTTATGTATAAACATATTGAGTACTAGGTTTAAGGTCCATACATTTCATAATACCTACATATTTATATCAAGAATCTTCTTTTCTTTCTAACAAGGTAAGATAATGGGTCCTATATCTAAAGCAATAAACGCTCTGATAAAGTCATAAATAAATAAAGATAATTATGTCGCATGACAAGGATGCGTGATTGCGTGACCAATTGTGCTAGGCCTGCTATAAAGGGTGTATTCTATTGTTATGTCTTACTGAATTCATCGAATAAACTGTTTTTAACTCCCGAAACTTATATCCTTAATTAAAATAACTACGAATGGCTATAATCCGAAAACAAAACTTATTTTAAAAAAAATCATGAACATTGTTAATATATAACTACTTCAACCTCTCATCCATTATCACGTCCTATGTACAGACAGATGAGGTACATATTATACCTAAATACGGATAATGGGTTAAACATATCTATACACTAACTTAATGTTTAGGCAATAAGGTCGTGTGCTCATATTTTTGGCCCTTTTTCCGTGTCGATATTATAGGCCTTTTTACCACCCCGAGGCCTTTTTTCAAAGAGCGCCCGCGACCGCGAAGTGTAAATTATTACTTATATGTACCAGCAAACAATAGTACCTACATTGTACCCATGTACATGGGTACATACCATAAGCACCTGTTTGTGGTGAGATAATGAGTACGGAGGACGTCAAAAATATGTAAACAATTTTGAACTTTATTCTACAGTAATAAGGCGAAAAACGTCTACAATATTTTTGCAGTCAAAGTGCAAATCTCATTAGACCGCCCGGATCCTTACACTGCTAAATTGGTTCAGTGGTTTTGACGTATAATTGGAAAACAAACATACATCTGTTTTTAGTGTTTTTGCCCGCAAGGCGTGTGGTGGGTAATTTAATTAAGTATAGATAAAGGTAGGCGATATGAGTACCTATGCATATAGCATAGGTACCTACTATAGTCGGTATTAAAAAACTCAGCTCATGCATGATCGATTTTTTTGTCTTCTGAAAATTCTGTTCCTATATTAAATTAAAAATCTCTAATTCATGACGTATCTGTTTCGCTTTACATTTTATAATTAACTTATCTAATAAAAAATACTAATACCTACTTATTCGTGCAAATTTTCAATCGACGTTTCTTGATATTGTCTTAGCCGTTTCTATAGGTCAGTGGTTCCTAACCTTTTCAGCCCTGTCACTATAACTAAGGAATTTGATTTTACCCCTCCTCCATAATCATTAATATTCTTTCTTATTGGTCTTTGTTATATTTGATTAGCTTTATTTATCAAGTTATCACCCCCGTAAAATACCAGTTTTACACCCACAGCGATAATTACATATAAGAATAATCACTCCATAGCGATAAATGATAAAATCTCTACCATAATAGGTCGCATTACATTAAAGGTTTGATATATCTGTCGGCCTAGCTAAGGGACAATTTAGAGCAAAACTTTATTACTACTATGAAACAAGTAAAACGTTTCAGAAACTAAATACTAACGAGATTTTTCGCTATAACTTTATACTTGTTAAATATCGGTAAACAATGTATCCCTTGTCATGTAGCCTATTGACTATTCGTTTAGGCTAAGTACTTAAAGTAGTTTCGACGGTGACTGCACAACAGTACCTACTTATACAGACATAAGGATATGTCCTTACACATTTACCTAGACTGTTAGAATTATTATCCTTTCCGTAATCGGATAAAAACACAGGTCTTAAAAAAGGTTCTCTCACAGTTAAATTAGGCTTAGTAGTGGAGTCCCGTTGGCCCTAACTCTCCTAAGCTGATCACTAAAACTATGAGACGATTACTTATCCATTCACTTACCTACTTGATAACCAAAAGGTACCTTTAAATACAGCAAGCAAGATATCTTTGGCTTTTAAAAAATCCACAAAAGAAATGAAGTTACGTCCGCTAAGTAAATCCGTGATTATCACTTTTCACTTTATCCTCTTCTGAATAGGTTTATTCCTTTATCTTATTTGTGTAAGTGACGATCTCGCAAATATTTTCTTTCAACAATTTTAACAGCTTATTGAAGCTGGCTACTAAGCTGGAGGTCTTGGGTTCGTATTCCCCCTCCAGTACCATCGGTCCATTTTCCCAATCTGTCTACTTTACCAAACGGTCTACTTTCCCGATCTGCCTAATTGCTTTTCTCAATCCGTCTAATTACCTATCGGTCCACTTTCCCGATCCGTCTAATTACCGATCGGTCCACTTTCTTCATTGGTCTACTTGACCAAATGGTTCGCTTTTCCGATCCCATGAAAAACATTTCATGTAAAATGTTGTCAAGACGAAACCACAAGGCTCGGACTGTCAAAAAGTTATCAGATATCTTGTAGAGCCAAGCTTCTAACTCTACAAGCCCTAACATCACAAACTCTACACCTTAGTCAAAATACGTGGCTTGGCCGTTTTGTTACTACAAAAATTATTGTATAATAAAAAATAATGAATAGATTTCACCTTCCGCCCATGTGACGGTAGCGAAACGGCCAAGCCACATATGTTGACTAAGATGTAGAGTTTGTCATGTTAGGGCTTGCAGAGTTAGAAGCTTGGCTCTACAAGATATCTGATAACTTTTTGACAATCCGAGCCTTGTTGTGGTTTCGTCTTGGCAACATTTTACATGAAATGTTTTTCATGGAATATTGTTTACTGGAATGATCCCAGACATTTTGTTCGTTGTAGTCACAAAACGGTAATTTGCTGGAACGCAATCAGTTATATTTGATTAAATACTGTCAGAACAATGACGGTGTCTCACTCGCACCTGTTACAATACTGATATGTCGGTCCTCTGTGGTTGACACATATTGACTTGGAATTATGCTGGCACTAAGCGGTTTTGGTATTCTGAGAAACTGGTGGTTTGCGTGAACCAATGGCGAAAGTAGACAACGTGCTCAAGTAGACAAATCGGGAAAGTGGACCGTTTGGCAAAGTAGACAGACCGGAAAAGTGGACCGATGGTAAAGTGGACACATCGCGAAAGTGGACCGTTTGGTAAAGTACAGAGATCGCGAAAATGGACCCTTTGGTAAAGTAGACAGATTGGGAAAGTGGACCGATGGTACTGGAGGGCGTATTCCGGTAAAGGTAGTCAGACCAAGCTAAGTTGGCAGCGATTTTGATAGCCCAGACGGTGCAAGTGTTATTTTAAAGATCAAACTTCACAATTGCACAAAAGATCCCTATGGGTCGAAGTGTATCCGCAAGGGCCCCCGAAAACAATAGGATAAGATAAGATCAAACTTCTATGAAATCATGACGTTTACTTAACACTTGCACCGTTTGGACTATCCAAATCGCTGCCAAATGACAACTTAGTTTAGTCTAACTCCATGAGCATCAATTCATCAATATTTGTTCCTAATAATAATAAATGATCTGAAAGGTTTGTTTTAGGAACCACGAAGACATATTGAATGAATTAATGAATATTTTATATTTTACATTGAATTTGATGAAGGTACCTATATCCTCAAGCCGCCCAGAGACCTATAAAAAGGTCTCCTGTTCCATTCTAATTTGAATTTTTGTTTTGACAAATCAAACTTGTATTTTTATTGGCAGGTTTTGACGTCTCGGCAGCTAGAGGACAATAAGTATTTTAGGTACAAATTTAGGTATGCTCCCGGAGACCAATCCAACGTATTAGAATTGCATGTGAGCTGGCAACCATTATAGTACTATTCCTACTTTTGTTGGTATGGGTGTAGCTGTAGACATATTTATTATGGCCACGGCTTGACATATCTGTGACGAGTCGAATATGTTCCTTGGTACAGTCGACTTTAGAAGTAACACATCACATCAACACACAAACTGCTCCAAAATATCTGAACTTTATCGCCTTGACAATAGAGTCGTGTTCTAATATGGATATGTTCTTGTTAAGAGTTTTGTCATATCAATAGGTAACAAAACAAGTTTGAATTGTACGTTGTTTCTACCCCCTGTTTTAAATGTATCATGTTGTAAGGGAACTACTGTACCAAGTGTAAGACCTGGGGCCTATTTCTCGAACGATATCAGACTAATATTTCAGTCCACGAACTGTAAAATCATATAAGTTGCCATGGTAACACAGTAATAAAATTAGACTAATAGTAATATCGTTCGAGAAATGGGCCCCTGTACACCAACATGAGACCAATAAAGTTCCTTTAATTATGTATATTATATTACCTAGGTATGAGATTACACAACTTCGAACTACTAAAACTGGAACATTTGGAAAGGTCAAATACCTAACGCGGCGTACCTACTCATAGTTTCTTAACTCCCGATCATAAACTCCTTCGTCCATTCTACGACAATCAAACAAAACTTTTACACCTCGCGTCGGTATTTATAAGATCCTTCGAGCGCTGTTCTGGCCACAAACTGACATTTATTGGTTAAATTTATGAAGGTCTCAACGACGGTTTATGTTTAATATTCCATATTCAAATCTGAGTGTCCGATTGGTCGCGCGCCATTTCTGATCTACCCGCCTATTTTAAAAAGACTTACGCGCCATTAATTTGGTATATTTTAAAGCTTTTTTAAATTAGCGAGATAAAGATGCGCCTGAGACGTTATGAACGCGGCGGTGCGTGTGATTTTTCGGTAAAATTTACCGCTGTCGTGCTGTTTAGCCTTTTGGCTGGATAATAATAATAAGCTGACACTGCTATCTCTGTTAAGAGGGCTTAACGAGCAAAGATGGTTTTAGAAATATGTTCGTCACGTAGTTAAGCGGTCTTTGAATATTATTTTATCTTTGAATGCCGAGGGCTTGTGGATTGTATTGGATCAGGATAACATTGGATTTTGATACTTCAGCTGCTTGTTTCAATATGTTTTTATGTAGGGCAAATCTTGTGAAATAGCCTCTGAAAATGTGCAGTAATTAACAGCTGTATTCTAACACTGATTTAAACTTTCACGATTTTTACACATTATTAAATTATACAACGGGACTTAATCGCATATCTAAGTTTTAAGATTTACCTCCGACGTTAATAAAATGATGTAAATGTAAGCGTAAACGAATATCGACAGTCGATAAATCGAATATCGTTAGTGTTGTGTCGACAGAGTGACATCCCTAGTGCGCAAAACGTCCAAGCGGATAAACAAGACCAAGTGCGGGTAGTTCGAAAAACTCGCGCGGTTAGACGATGCTGATGTCAACTTAAGCCAGTCTTCTCCGAGACCACGGGGACAACGCCGTCCTCGAAACGTCGGAGGTAAATCTTAAAACGTAGATACGCGATTAAGTCCCGTTGTATAATTTAATACCTAAGCTGTATTCTAATTTTAATTATAGGACAAGAATTCAATGTGGATCGGATCTGTTAGTGTCAAGTGACATTTCTTCAACCAAAAACGATCGTATTCATATAGGTACTATGTCTAATTAAAAAATTAGAATACGCTTGTATGTCTAGTTCATATTTCTAGCAGTCACGTGATCACGTCGCCACTACACATACACACACATTCCCATTAAATCAAGTCGAATTAGACACCCGAATGCCTAGCCAAGATGACAATCGTTGATAGAAAACGTCAATCGAGACGAGACTTAAGTAAGGCCTACTGTCCACGGAAGGGTAGCTGCATAGACGCGTATTCGTCATTGTACGCTTGGTGTACGCTTGCTTGCAGCCTACATACAAAACCGCACAACTCTATCCACGGAACGGCAACGTGGCGTCAGCCGCTCCGTGGACAGAGTTGTGCGGCACCAAGCGTACAATGACGAATACGCGTCTATGCAGCTACGCTTCCGTGGACAGTAGGCCTAAGAAGTAATGTATGGAACGTCACGTGACTTATCGTAGCATCTGTCATCCATAATATATTTTCGTTCGGCGTTTGTCGATGACCGATTGTCATCTTAGCTAGCCTTGTGTCCTCTGGTTGGATCCTCACAATTTCTGTGACAATTTAACAATTTCTGTTAATTATCTTGATATATGTAACTACATGCAAACTTCATTCTTCCTAAATGTAAAACGCGTCATTTAGAAATCTATAATATATACAGTCACCATCAGATTTATCGGAGCGGCCAAGATGTTCACAATATCTGAACGCGCACTCTAACGCCGTTCCAATAGAGGCGTGT
Source organism: Cydia amplana (assembly GCF_948474715.1). Lineage (NCBI taxonomy): Eukaryota > Metazoa > Arthropoda > Insecta > Lepidoptera > Tortricidae > Cydia > Cydia amplana. The sequence goes on from NC_086087.1 coordinate 10,126,740, forward strand.
TCATATATTTGTGAGCACCTTGGACGCTCAAATATCTCAAATATCAAGAAGACGATGGTCACTAGGTAAATGAAACAAAAAAAAACTTATTGCCTGTAAACATAAACACGGTAATAATTCATAATTTAATTAAATATTTAAAATAATGCTATAGTAAGTTTTAAATTATATCTACCAGCACTAGGCATAAATAATAGAGTACATCAGAAACAAGCACATAGGTACGTAGTACGTACCCGGTAATGGCAAAATGCTAATAAAACTTTATTCACCAATTTTATCGATCGTAAAAGAAAATCCTATTATGTTACTAGCGTTCAATGTTCTTGTATCCTACGCCTAGCGAGCTAACAGTTCTCGGACCAACCAGCTATAACCGCGAAAATCGCAAATTGCGGGCATCTGTCTTTTTCATTCTAGTTTCGCCTTCATTGGAGTAAAAGAGAAAGATCCCCGCAACCCGCAATAGGGATTACGCGAAAATCTGCGTAGGGGGCGCCACTCCCACAATAAGTAACAATCTAAGGGTCTACCGCAAACGAGAGAGTCGACATTTTTTTATCTAACACTCTTGCATATTCGAGCGATAAAGAGGCAGATAGCTGAGTTTCGATTTCGCGTTTCCCGGTAGGCCCTTTGTAAACAAACCGCCTTGATGTATCAATGTCATATTTGATTGTCTGTGAAAACATGTCAAAAAACAGTTTAAGGTATACAGTATGTATAAGTTACTCTATGGTATACTTAAGTCGCTAGTGCTGCACTCTGGCGGCAAAACATTGCAGTAATACTCCCTATTTGAGAATTTTGGTTTTCTCGGTAGCTCCCCAGTATGGACTGATCACAAGATTCGCAGAGTCTAAACTAACTTCGCACCGATTTTAATAGAACAAAGGAGAGAGTGTTATAATATGAACGTCATATTTTCAAAGAAATTTGACATTTCTGATAACATTTCCACACTTTGTCATTGCTAATGCCATGCAGAGTTCGCTTAGTCCGACTCTAGCAACTTGAGTTATTGTGGCACTTCCTCACTACGTTATTGCAAAATCTGTGCACAGTTATAGCTTGTGGGTCAACTCTGTGTGGTATTTAAGATGATGCTACGGCGCGATTCGGGAAATGAATTAATGATTCACTAGATATGAAATAGTAAAGGTATGTGACGTTCCACGAAAAAAGGTACCTTATGGCGGCTGGGGCTTACGCTATTATTAACGCCGCTCCACTATTCAGCCGGGGCAATGGTACCTTTTGCCGTGGAACGTCACATATCTTTACTATTTCATATCTATTGAATTTCTTATTCATTTTCCAAATCGCGCCGTAAGTCCCCATTTTCTTCCCTGAATTTTATTATAGAACACTTATGGGTTATCCAGTATCCGGGCTATGTTCGTTTACTAGTTTTTTATTTATTTTAATTGGACCTGTTTGTTATGAGCAATAATCATCGTCTAAGAGGCCACAGCTCAAAGATTATTCGAGTTCCCAGTACAAGCAATCCTAGGAAGCACTTTCTATCGAACCGCGTCGTACGTGAGTGGAATAAGTTACCAGAAACAGTGATATGTGCTCCTTCAGTGAACAGTTTTAAAAACAGACTTGACAAACACTTAAAACAACAAAAAAATGAACATTAATCGTTAAAAAAAAAACAAGTGCAGTGATATACACGCATCAGCTTTCAGCTGCTAGTGTATTAAATAATATAATAATATAATAATTATGATATGAATAATGATCTCATCAATGAATTAGCATTGTCCTACTAAAGTTGCTCTATTAAAAGCGTCAAGGTTTATGATTGTCAGTAAATGTAATACCTACATACCTTACCTATTCAAGAAAATGTAAATTGAAGCGGTGTGGGCTAACTTATTTTTAAAGTAACCATTTCATTAACATTAGAAAATTTTCTAAAGCGATCATTCAGAGCAAAAAATCTGTTGTACAGTCGCCATCAGATATATCGGAGCGTCCAAGGTGCTCACAAATATCTGAACACGCCTCTATTGTCAAGGCGCTAGAGTGCTTGTTCAGATAATTTTGAGCACCTCGGCCGCTCCGATATAGGTATCTGATGTACCTAGGCTGTTTTATGGAGTCAATATCGACCAGTACCACTTGTCAATCTCGTGCTCTACCTAAAGGAAGACTCACGCCACGCTACAACTGTCCGGGCACGGGCCGGGGCGCGCCCGGCACTTCAGTTTTCTATGAAAGGATCACGTGGTCACCGGTAAGAAGTGTCGGAAGCCACGTCCCGGGCCCGGACTGTTTTAGCATGAGTCATCCTTAATATTTGTGAGACGAGCGTGAAATAGAAATATATTATTATTTAAATCGCCTATTTTATAGTAGTCGCAAATGATTCAGTGGTCAACTATCCTCTAATCGAAACACTAGTGTCATTCTATGGAACTTGCTATGTATAGTGTGTCAAAGGTCTGTTTGATTTCAAACATAGACAGAGAGAATCATACTATCTTTGTCTAACACTAGTACTAGCACCCAAAAGAAAAGGATGAGTATAGTTTTTTTGTTTCTATTTACTGACAAGATTTGGTTGACCCAGTATAAACAAAAGTTACTAGTAAATTCATATTCTTTGAACTTGGCTGGACAACGCTTGCCGCGTGTCTAGATTTTTTGACAGTTTCAATATGGCGGTTTGTTTACATAGTTAGCAAGATCCATAGAATGACAGTATCGTTCGATCGAGATGTGTAATTGTGTAGGTAGCTTGCTAAGCAGTGCGAATAAAACGCCAATGCCTACTCCGCACAAACCAACACATGGCAATTGGTATGTTATTCTAGAGACTTTTCGCTCGATTAGACGTTCAATAGGGTCGCGATAACAGTACTACCTTGTGTAGGCATTAGTTACAACTTTGTAGTAAACTTACTTGCTAGTACCTACTTGATATCAAGACGCGATGTTGTGTGAGTAACATTTTACGTTTATAATGTTTATATGTCCCACTGTAAACAGTTTATGAGTGTAACTAACTTTTGTGTAGGTAGATTCAACTGTAGGTATGTATTTATACAGGGTGCCCAGTAATTAATGGATAACCATCTAACCACCAACAGGGCACCTTAGGCTGGTTCAGAAAATGCACTTATGGGTCTAGTAAAAGTTTCGTGGTTTTCGAGATAATCGAACTTTTCTGTCTTTTTTAATAGCTAGCACCATATTTCAAATTTAGAAAAGTGCGATTATCTCGAAAACCACGAAACTTTTACTAGATCTATAAGTGCATTTTCTGGACCAGCCTAATAAGGTGCCCTGTCGGTGGTTAGAAGGTTATCCATTAATTACTGGACACCCTGTATACGAGTAAAAGTAGATCCAAGTCAAAGTCAAAATACGCAACTTTTAAAGTAAAAATTTGCAGTCTTACTACGCTAGTAGTACTTACGTAAGATAGAGCGCGAAAAACATCTGCCACTCGGACCGATTGCATCGTAAATATTAGTTTCGTTTCATTTCAGGCAGCAACAATATTAGCAGATGTAAGAACGCGCCAAAAATATCTGCTCGCGTTCAAAAGTATCTGCTACAGTTTAAATGTTATGCTTAAGTATTTACATATAGAGACCTATAATAATATCCTATAACTGTAAAGGATATGTACTAGGGTTTGCTCCCGGGAAATACCGGTACCGAAAGTACCGGGAATTCCCGGGATTTAGAGCCAAGCAAAGAACCGGGATTTCAAAATTAAAATCCCGGTACTCCCGGGATTTTCGGGACTAAAATTTCCGGTACAATATTTGACTGCTTTCTGTTACTTAGCATGAAATATCATGTTTTATAAAGAAAATAAATATATTTTATCAATCTAAGGCTGATGGTAATACTTTTACGGCTGACCACTACATTAAAAAAAAAAAAAAAAAGTCAATGGGTTTGACAATGCCGACAATATAAAATTGCGTAATTTGATACTTTAAGTTAAGGGCATAAATGTTTGTACGATAAATAATTTTATACAAACAATTAGTTATTTCATATTTGTATACTAACTAGAAGCAAAAATAGAGACAATTTTGTAATTAATAAAATATTACTTTTAATTCAAATTCAAACACGGTATAAGAAATTCACATATGATAATGATATTTTAAATGAATTAATAATTCTGGCTGAATAATTTCTTGATTTGTCGTATTGATAGTCTGTTATTATATGTTCGAAAGTCCACAGCCCATTTTGAATGCATGCGAAAATTATCAATTGTTTTATCCTTTTTCACAAAACGTCTTACATATTAAAAAAAAATGATGATATTACTGAGCCACAATTCAGTTTTTGCCAATCAACAAAGATAGTAAAAATATCATGTAGTTTAGGAAAATAAAACAAATTATATTAATGATTGTGTGACTTAAAGACACATATTATGGTACAAAAGAAGTGTGTACCTTCACTGTGCTACTTTTTTATTGTTTTAAGAAAGAGTCGTGGTCGTTTTACGCTTTTTTTTACTGAAAATTGATGTGAAAACTGATTTTTGAAGGCAGTCCCGAAAGTACCGAAAATACCGGGAAATCCCGGTTCCATTTCTGCCCGGTACCAAAAATCCCGGTTCTTTTAAACAGTACCGGTTCTGCAATCCCTAATATGTACTGCCATATGGTGCTACTTTAACACACTAGTGCGATAATTAGCACATTACGTAACTACATATGTTGATAATTTTAACAGCCATATGTACCTACTTACTTTAAAATGTACGATACATGTGCGAATAGGTAATTCGCAACTCGTGTCTACTTGCGAATTTCGTATTTCTCGCACTTGTATCGTAATGTTAAGCTGTTAGAGAATGTTACGTTATTAGGTTCGATGCTTACTATATCCGATTTTCTCTTTCTAAATTCGAAAAATAAAAATGTTACTATTTGTCAAATTTTGTGATCCAAATACCTTATCGACTTAGCAATAATACTTGCCTGGATGAGTAGTTTGAACAATTTCTGAATATTACTAGGTCAAAAAAGAAATTCAAGGGACAATCAGACACTACAAGATATAGCGAATTCGTTCTATCGGTTGATCAATTGAAGGTCTTCCGTTCGGCTGCCCGGTTACGTTGTAAACAAGATAACTATTAAAGAGAAGTTTAAACTTTGACACGGCAGTAAAATGTTCATAAACGTTGGACAATAACAGCCAGGAGTTAAATAGGTCGTACACTTTAAACACGGGCCATGTTTACAATACAAGTATTCTTGGGATGTTTATATTTTTTTACTTTGGGATACCTATTAGGTCTTTTTAGGGTTATGATTTTATGCAAACCAGCAAAAACACTTTGCTACCAGATAGGATGCTATTAAGCATGGCAAGCAGGACACTTAAGAAATATTGTTCTAAATTTTAACTTCACGCTTAGGTGCATTTGGGTAATCTGTGAATTAGATCAGATTAGATACAGTAATATAATTATGATAGCAAAACTTAAATCATCATCATCATATCAGCCCTTTATTGTCCCATGCTGAGCATAGGCCACGCTACTTGTCCCGGTCCTGATCTTATCAGTAATGTCCGACTTCTATTTGCTCTTAGGGTGGACGACATTCGGAAGAAGGCGGGCGGGGATGAAAACTAACAGATTTCCCTAAAACACGAAACTCTTGTTCATAGGACGTGGCGAAGCAGGCGGCGCGATGTCGTGTGCCGGCTGCGAGAAGCCGATCCTGGACAAGTTCCTGCTGCACGTGCTCGAGCGCGCGTGGCACGCGGCGTGCGTGCGCTGCGCTGACTGCCGCGCGCCGCTCGCCGACAAGTGCTACTCGAGGGACAACAAGCTGTTCTGCCGCAATGACTTCTTCAGGTGAGATCCTGAACACATTCCTGCATGCGCTGGAGCGCACGTGGCACGCGGCGTGCGTGTGCTGCGCCGACTGCCGCGCGCCGCTCGCTGACAAGTACTACTCGAGCCTGCTAGATGCTTGCTTATGCCTTTCACATGTAAAAGATTTCCCACTTTGTGTTCTTCCCTGAAAAATCCTCAAAACCAGTTACTGCTCCTAAGCCCAGGGTTCTTTTACCGATATTCTTCTGTTTCCTATTTACAATATTTGGCATTCTCTTATTCCTCTTTGAAATGTGTCTCTATGTTTTTTTCGTAAACCAACATTTCTGGCCTCAAGACCATGAAAACGGATGGAATTGTGTATAGAATTATTTATAAAAATAACTTATTGCTCTTGAGTGTACCTAAAGTGTCATTCTATGGAACTTGCTAACTATATAAACAAAAGTCACTAATAGTAAATTCATTATTCAGAGACAATTTCAATATGGCGGTTTGTTTACATAGCAAGTTCCATAGAATGACACTTTACACTAAAATACACCTGAGAGCAGCCTGCAAGCGGTGGTAAACGTTTCCGACCACCCTTAGATAGAAATAGCCCACTAAATTGTTTAAAATTGTTAAATCGTAGGGTTTGGCGCCAAAATTGTCAGTAAAAAAGTAATTCGATCGTAGGTCAGGTAACAGCGGAAAAAGGTTCACTTACCACTTCCGCCGCCTTGATGGTTTAATTTCGTATGTTTTTCGTAATTTTGATGAGTTCATTCGGCGACATTTCGGCCTTAAGTGATGTCATTTCCGTTTGCTTGACTCCGCGCTATTAAATTTATGGTTTGTTTTTTTTTTAACAGATAATTCTTTTATAAACGCTCATGAACATGGGACACTGAAAATAAATTTTATTTATCGCTCTCTGACCAGAGCTGTCCAAGAATCGGATAAGTTAATCTCAGTCAAACATATTTCAAGATATAAAAGTCAGTATTTACGCTTTTAGCGTTGACAAACTCTGTTATGGTCTGCAAAAGATTATAGCTTTAAGACATGCACGGGGCACAAACAACCAGCATCTTTAATTTATTGTCCCCTACGCTCAGCCGTCACGATTTATTCATTGCTTGGAGACTTTTAAAATAATTACCCATCAAAGACCGAAAGACTCTGCCCGCGGGCTATTGCAAACTTAACTTCGTTCAGCGCATAAAACATTCAGCCAGACATGAGATGCCATTAAAAAATTAAAAATACAACGAAGCAATCCGAAGACTGAATGAAATCATTTTTAAGATTGCCATTTAATAAAAATTATAGTTCGGCTAACATATAAAGTTATTAGAAAGAGGCGCGAAATTTAAAAATCTGTAAGCAAAGGCAATCAAACGCGCTTCTGAGCTTTTTTAGGGTTCCGTACCCAAAGGGTAAAAACGGGACCCTATTACTAAGACTCCGCTGTCCGTCCGTCCGTCCGTCTGTCACCAGGCTGTATCTCACGAACCGTGATAGCTAGACAGTTGAAATTTTCACAGATGATGTATTTTTGTTGCCGCTATAACAACAAATACTAAAAACAGAATAAAATAAAGATTTAAGTGGGGCTCCCATACAACAAACGTGATTTTTGACCGAAGTTAAGCAACGTCGGGCGGGGTCAGTACTTGGCTGGGTGACCGTTTTTTTGCTTGTTTTGCTCTATTTTTTGTTGATGGTGCGGAACCCTCCGTGCGCGAGTCCGACTCGCACTTGGCCGGTTTTATTTCCCTCCTTTCAGTGACTCAATTTGCTGGCCGGACTGTCTGATCTATTTTTGAAATTTCGAAAATTGTCGGCAATAGTAACATTCCGAAAATAACATCGCGGGTTACCAGCGTACAAGTTTATGTTTTATTCATATGGCCTCCATCGTTTATGCAAATGGAGCTGGTAATAATTCAAAGTGATGATAAAATAATAAAAAAAGTTGCGTTCGCAGTGTGTATTGTTGATAAGCGTGAACCACAAAGGCGAACCCTGAATATTGCTACGATTTAACATAAATAAAAATTGGTTCCTTCTAATATTCATGAATACCTCCTAATAATTTTATTTTTTAACTTTACCAATTCTTTCGTCCAAAATAACGAGTAAATAAAAAAAGTACCTAGAGCAAGTACGTATTTAATTTTTAAGTATATTTAATTATGCATTCGTTTTATGTTTAATATTATCGTTTAATTTCGTTAATTTCGTCGTAATAATTTTAATATCTTGAAGTACTTATCTCTTTCCCCTACAAGTGTTTCTCTTATCTCCACTAACCATAAGTAAACTGGTAATATTGGTCAAGAGTCGAGACCAGGGGCCCATTTCTCGAATGGTATTAGACTAATCTTATTAGTCTACGAACGTTACTGTCAAATCGTATGGGTTACCACGGCAACACACTAGAGCGTTTTCCAAAAAAAGTGTACATTTCATTCATGTCTTCAAAATATTGACTTCTTGGGCTCATTTTACTCAGAATCATTTGTACATTCACGCCTCATACATAAAAAAATGTGTCCAAAAATTTCCTTTCCTGATCGTCACATTCTTGTATGCAATTTTTTTTATTTGTATGAACGTGACGCACTGGAAAAAATTTTTTTCATACAACATTTTGGGACACATTTTTTCATGTATGAGGCGTGAATGTACAAATGATTCTGAGTAAAATGAGCCCAAGAAGTCAATATTTTGAAGACATGAATGACATGTACACTTTTTTTGGAAAACGCTCACTAATAATATTAGACTAATACCGTTCGAGAAATGGGCCCCAGGAGATGAGACGCTTCTTGTCATTGGCTAATCGCCGGTTATCTGGTAGGTACATTGGTTTATTAAATTGCTGGTTCCGACTGTTGCTGATTTTTTTACCGTCAAAGTTACTTTGTAATACTGCAAATTCACGTATCGAATAAATATATTGGAATGTTGGAAACAACATAAACGTTGTTTTTGATGAAAAAAACACCATTAAAGTCCCGCCTTGGACGTAATCGCCAATAACCAACGATTTTTGTAATTGACCTTTCTACCAACAATTAATTCGATACTCAGTTGATATTTGTATTTACATACAAGTTTGTATGGTAGCGGCCAATGGCGACCATTCCAGTGTTATTAGTGATCATTTCAATGTTGAGCTATGACTATTTAGTGCAGTTCGTATGCTTATGGCCCTTATGGCTCACAATGTAATGGTAGCAGGTTCTTCGAAATACTAATTTTAATGTTTCGACAATGCGTTATCATGTAAAACTATGAAATTGAAAATTACCAGACAGAGATCTGTTGCTGATAGACTCATTCTACAAAATGGAGGTGTCAATGACTCTGTCCTAGTACTAGCAGGTACCTAAAAGCTGTTAATATTATAACCTGACAGATGTTTAACAACATTCGTACCTACTTTATGTAAAAGAGATAGGCAATTTCATATGAATAATCATGTGTGAAAACATAAATGTGTTATTAATAAAAAAAATGGTGTATCACGTTTATGTAGAGGTAAATAACGTTCAATTTCGTTTTCAGGCGATATGGAACGAAATGCAGTGGTTGCGGGCACGGCATATCCCCCTCTGACCTGGTTCGCAAAGCGAGAGAAAAGGTCTTCCATCTCAACTGCTTCACGTGCCTCGTCTGCAGAAAGCAGCTTTCCACCGGCGAGGAGCTATACGTCCTTGATGACAACAAGTTTATTTGTAAGGAGGACTACCTGGCTGGAAAGACACCGACGACGCAGCATTGTAAGTCATTTTTGTTTTTAAAAAGTTTGTGTTCTAATTTTAAATTGGGGTTAGAGCTCCAAAACAAAAACGTTGATGTATAATAATTATACCTACTTTGAGGTTAGGATATAAATTTAATTATTAACCACAGTCATATGACTGCAATTGCTAATATACCTTTTCGTACCGTATTAATTTGCAATAGGATTTCTAACAATCGATTCCAACACATTTTTTTGAAATGAACCGATTCTTATTTGCAAATTGGACAGCAAACGTTATTTACGTAACTTATACATCGACATACGCGATCACGTTTGCAATTAACTCAATGTTGGCATACTTGTTAAAAAATAAATCAGGTCTTTTATTGTCCTCGACTCGATTCGTACCCAATCGGTGTCGAATAATTACATTTCTAAAACACGACCACGTCCCCTTCAATTTTCGAACGTGACATGTGAGAATTGCATTCTCAGTTTAAAATGCGTTTTTTATTGTTTAAGAACGTATCGCGGCAACAATAAAACTCTCGTAGCACCCATTTCGAAATCGGATTTTTCGATCAATACGAACCGTAACCGAACCCAATGAAAAAAGAATCGAAAAAAGACGAAGGCGTCGGACAAAAAGCCAACCGCATTACACATTAGCCACGTCTCCACGCGGTAGTGCCGTAGACATCTTTTTTTATTACTTTTTATAAACTGCTTTGTCGATGGCAACACCTTGACGTGAGTTAGAAAAAGCGACCAAGTGCGAGTCGGACTCGCGCACGGAGGGTTCCGCACCATCAACAAAAAATAGACCAAAAAAATCGTGTTTGTTGTATGGGAGCCCCCCTTAAATATTTTATTTTATTTTTAGTATTTGTTGTTATAGCGGCAACAGAGATATAGATGGACAAACCAATTTGTCAGTAAATAGGAACAAAAAAACTACATATAAGTTTTCACTCATCAACTCATCCTTTTCTTTTGGGTGCTAGTAATAGTGTAAGACATAGATAGTATGACTCTCTCTGTCTATGTTTGAAATTGTCCTTTGACACACTATACATCATTTGTGAAAATTTCAACTGTCTAGCTATCGCGGTTCGTGAGATACAGCCTGGTGACAGACGGACGGGCGGACAGCGAGCGAAGTCTTAGTAATAGGGTCCCGTTTTTTACCCTCTGGGTACGGAACCCTAAAAAGTGACGGATTGTAGACAAGAAAATCGTGACCTGTAGTACCGAATACATAGTGAGTAGTGACAGTACAAATATTTTGACTGGGGCATATCAATCCCTTTTCAAATAAAAGTTTGAATAAGGTCAAAGGATTCTTTCTATTCAGAAACGCAAGGGCTTTAAGCGATTATAGACTGAGCCGCTCGACTGGTTTGAATTCCGGTATTTCTGGTTTCATTGCTAATTACTATGTGCATATAATGAATACATGCTATATGTATATGTGCTACTGAGTCTTTAATGGCAGTTTGTGGAGACATTAAACTGGTAATCGCATTGATAAAATATGGCTGTTCTAGTTATTTAAAAGCCAGCAGCTTGAGATGTTGAGTTGAAGTATAAATTTATATACAAGTACATTATATTTCAATGCTAAGGGAAAGATAATTTGAAATGAAATATACGATTATTATTAATATATTACTTAAATAGTACCTAGTTCAATTGAAATTAATGTTATCAATTAAAAGTCCAATGCTATATAAACTTAGATCAAATACTGCCGCGGCACATAATATAATTTACAATATTCTCCACAATATTTAAGATTCTTTATACCTAATGAAACTTTATAAACTGGCAACATCTGTCCATATTAAAAAAAAGTTCATATTCGCGCCAATCCGCTCCCAGACCAACCAGTATGAAGATTTATTTTGATATCTTCTAGTTGACTATGTACCTATATGTACTCGTAATCAGATTTGTCATATACCTAATGCTTAAAAACGTTACGGCAAGTAAATATTTTAAAAGGCATTCATACTAAGCGACTTCGCAGGTGCTAACTCCGATTTCGCACTCGCGGTGGCGCCAGTATCGACTTAGTCACGCTTAAAATAGTCAAATGTTTGCTTGTAAAGAGAACAACAGTTACTGGGCGTCTACACCACATAGTGTGGTCAACTGATTGTGGCAGAAGTGTAATGCTGCAGTCACATAATGGTGACAATACAAAGCTACGGACACACTTATGCGGTAGAATGAGATGACTGTATGTGGCTTTTCGTAGTTTGTCAAGCATTCGAATGCGTTAAAGGAAATAAGATGGTACCTATCCCACGAAATCAATGTGCAGCAATGTAAAATAAAATTAAAATGTTTGGCAGTTTGGTTATTTTTAAATAAAATTTTATTAAATACATGCTGAAAAGGACGGATTTCTTGAGGTCAGTCGGTGTCAATTCTCTCATGTAATTTTCTGCAAATGTTATTAAACAGGTACCTACCTATTGTCAATGAAGTAGAAAGCTGATTTAGGTAATATAAACAAATGATTTAAAATGTATGTCACAAAGTATAGAATAAATACAGTTAAATATATAGTTTTTAATATGTGTACCTATTTTTGTTTGCCACGAGGCCACGACTAGCTGGCCAGACTGTATCTATGACAAATGGGCGTCACAACAAAGTATGCTAAATGTCAAGAGTTACGACACTTTATTTTAGGACGTTGGCAAAAATGTGACATTAGTGTAGACGTGACTAATAGCTCACAAATAACTGTGGACAATAAATTTTAAAGTACGTAACGTGTCCACTCAACAGAAGTTTCTGTAAAACAGTATTTTAGACACAACTTTGCTCCCGTTAAAGATAGGAGATAGGTAGCAGTTTGAATTTGAACTATGCTTTGTGAAATAATATATTACTCTAATAATACTTGACTACCAATAAAACGTAGTGCAGTCAGTAAGTAGTAGGTATAGTTGCTAAGCGGGCCAGGTGTTCAAAATAATCTTTATGTGACTTTATTGTTAAGAAAATAAGAGCGCGTCAAGATAATTTTGAACACCTCGCCCGCTTAGCAACTTCTGCTGCTGACTGTACCATCGTCCATACTGTTGTTGCCCATAGTGTTTCTGTTTGTATCTACTTTAGATAGACTCGAAACATTGTATAAATACTTTGGTAATGTCGGTTTTTTTGCCATTGGAAAAAGTATGAGGAAATCCGAAGCCATTGAAGGTCTTTTATACCTTTTTTATGGCAACACTGCTTTTATTTCGGACTTCCCTATTCTGTTAAAAAAGTTTGAGGTATATTGAAATTGTTGAAATAAAATAGACGGAACTACTTTATTAACCTCCCTGTGCATAAATAAATAAATAAATAGGCTTTAGGTTTGCAAAAAATGCCATTCAAAATGTTGTCATTTTAGAAATTTTCCAGAATTTTTGGTTTATTCGTAAGAAATCAGATAGATTTTACAGAAATAATCAAAATTTTATCGAAACAAAAATGATTCGTTTATTTTTTCTAACGCTTGTAGGTACCTAATTAGTTTTTTTTTACTTTAGGCGCAATTGGATTACTATGGGTCTACTTCTATATTCTAAGTCATGTCAATTGTTTGTTCTGTTCGCATTCATAATCGGTAGCGGTCCATTTGGTATTTAACTCATTAACGATTAAATCTATTTATCCTTCCTGTTGGTGATGTACTCAACCAAAGATGAATTCATCGGCTATTAATCGCAAACTTCGAAAAAGTTCGTCCCTCTGTCTTTAATAATGAGATAGACGACTCCCGATTTCAGAAGCTACCATTTTTAGGGTTCCGTACCCAAAGGGTAAAAACGGGACCCTATTACTAAGACTCCGCTGCCCGTCCGTCTGTCCGTCCGTCTGTCACCAGACTGTATCTCACGAACCGTGATAGCTAGACAGTTGAAATTTTCACAGATGATGTATTTCTGTTGCCGCTATAACAACAAATACTAAAAACAGAATAAAATAAAGATTTAAGTGGGGCTCCCATACAACAAACGTGATTTTTGACCGAAGTTAAGCAACGTCGGGCGGGGTCATCAGTACTTGGATGGGTGACCGTTTTTTTGTTTGTTTTGCTCTATTTTGTTGATAGTGCGTAACCCTTCGTGCGCGAGTCCGACTCGCACTTGGCCGGTTTTTATAAGTAGAAATAGAACACCTACCTAAGCCTAACTGTGGCGGTTTTTTCCCCGAAAATTAAATCGAGAAAAAAATACGCATTTTATGATGAATGCGTATTTTTGGCTCGGTTTCATTTTCAAAAGTTCATAATCAGTAAAAGTAAACAGAAAACAAACTAGCCATACGACGGGGTTGCCATGTTTGCACAAACATGTGTCCGCCCGCGGCGTTGCGTTATTTGCTTGGGGTAATTGTGTTTAGATATTGTTAGAGTGGAATAATGCTGGCAAATATACTTGCTTCAACGCTCAATCGGGTAGGCAAGTGTTTTTGTAGATAATAAAATGGAAATGGCTTGGGTATGTGAGGCTGCGGCCAGTAGTAGGGGAGCGGGGGGGGGGAATTGGAGCCTACTAAGGAAAACTGTTAATAAAAACGACATATGTTTAAATTATAATATATTTCAAGTATGAACATAAACCTTGTTTATTTGAATATCAGATAATCACGTTTTGAACCTGCTAAAGATATGCTTTTTGGAAAAACAAATCAAAATATAAAAAAAGTCATTCGCTCTCATTACCCCACACTTCGGAAAATGAGAGCCTAATAAATTTTCATAAGGGTAATGAGAGCCATAATTTAGAATCTTGCTGGATATGATTTTTACCATAACTAAATCATCAAAACCTTACTCTGCTAATAAAGATAAATCTTTAGATCCTTTAGTTAGATCCTTCTGATCTTTAGATAGATCTTTAGATAAATCCTAGGCTCCCATTAGTAGGGGAGAGGGGGGCAGCCTAGTACACTTTTTACATTAATGGTCATAGTTCAAAATATTACCTACAGAAACCAGTTTTAAGTCTCTACACAACAACCTACGTTATTAACCTATGTAATTACTGCATTCCCACATATATAAAGCTAAAGATAAAAGTACAAATTAGATTTTTGCAACTCAAGGAATAATGTTCGATACTGCCCCAAGAGGGGCTTTGAACTTACGTGGGGCAGATTTGAAATATGGGCTGTAAAGGTAACAATATCGAGATATCCGTGTTTATTTTATCTGTACTTAGTACAGTTTGTCACTAAAAATAATCGTGTTAACATATTAATCGTATAATTTGCAGTTAAAACAAAGTTGGGGTAGTTTTGTACATTCATGTTTTTTGGAGTGTTCAAAGGTGCCTCAGTGGGGGTACCTTTGAAAAGTATTGAAATCTTACTAAAGCTACCCCCTTGAGGCAGTTTTGCACACACCATTGTTCAAAACTACCACAATAATGTTTAACAGCGGATTATATGAGTATTTATTATATTTTTTGGTTAAATCAATAAATTGCAATTTTATTATGAATTATATTACACTAATTTTATATTTTGTAATATTGTAAATATACAGAATTCTAATAAATATTATACTAAACATAGACTAAACGTAATAAGCACTGCACTTAGGTTGTTCATGGAATTTTGGTAAATGCATTATTAGCATTTTCTAAAATAACTAAAATATTATTAGGTACTGTTTCAATTTAGGTACCTACATGTCAGTTAATATCGGGGCAGATATGAACATTTCTTATGGCTGGGGTAGTTTTGAACAGACTGCTAATCAAAACTGCCTCCTATTTTTTTTTCAAAACTACCCCAACCCCTATTTAAAAAAAAAACGTCGTTATTTTCCAGAAACATTACAAATTCTGATTATTCATCCTTCGTCACTAAACAGAATAGATTGTTCTATCGAATAAATTAAGTTTCACTTAGCACTTCCTTCAAATACAGCCTGAGAAACCTTACTAATCTGCACAAATATCGCTAACGGGTAGCACCGAAAACAAACTAAGCTACTTGTTCGTTCATCTTCTGTCAAACGTCAAATCTGTCAGGTGACAGTTGTGTGGGTCGATGTTGCAAGCCCTAAATATGGATTTGGATCATTATCGCATCAAAAATAAATGTTTAATCGCAGTTGTTCTAAGCTGCCTCCAGTGATAGCTGCCCCCTCTCCCCTACCCGCTTACCTCCATTTTGATAAATAATTACATAAATATTTTAATCAGCTTTCTATCAGAATCGATTGAATGGCACTTGATAGATGATTAATTTGTGCATGCAATTAATACAAACTTGTTCAACAATATCATATTTCCATGCTTATCTCGTCGCTGACAATTTGAACTTTTTTATAAGCACTGAACGAAAAACAAACAACCGTCTCCTGCGATTCAATGCTGCACACCAACGAGTCGGCCGCGTTACACGAACATTCCCGAAGGTCGAAGAACACGCCCGAGTGGTCACTCGTGCGCCAATAGGGGTAGTTTTCGGTAAAATACTATCGCTCTCATTACCCGATGGCTCTCATTACCCCCCGTTCCCCTATCTACGATAAAAGTCAGAGACATATACTATTATGTTATTACTTACACGAATCCTCATCATTTATACTCTGTCACTTATACCTACCTGCCTACCTACTTATAAATAAATTTATTTATTATTATTTTTATTTTTAAAAACAAAACCTACATACACTAAAAAAAAAATGCGAATTAGGTACATCAGAATGGTGTACCTATAGCTTTTATCATATTCTAATAGAAATCAAACCATGCGTATAAAAAAATTATAGATTGTTTTTTAACATATTTACCAAATTTTTCTCAACATTTTTAAACCGCGTATGAAAAAACACCTAAACCAAGAGGGGAGCGTTATCTCTGCCCGTCCCCACGCAGTCGCAACGATACGTATCTATGTCATACAAAGCCTTTCTACAAGAAAAGGTCAACCACATGTATCATCTTTATAAGACTTACGTCTTTTCGCATATCAGCGGGTAAATCGCATCTTCAAACTAACCCAGAAACAAAAGGTAGCAACTCTCGAACTGTTGTATATTGACATAATGCGTTTTGTAGTTGGGTGCTTTGTCTTTCGCTGGTTGGGCTAAACCCGGCTTGGGACGGATTAGACTTATGCGATTATTGATATTGTTCTCTGAAATGGAATATCGTTTGAGATTATGCTAGGTAAACATGTTTCAAATAGTTATTAAGTACATGTTCTTTATATTTGTCGGCTTATCTATCCTAAAAGAGTTTTCTTTAAAATAAGTATTTTTTGTCAAATGTCCATAAATGTTGAGCGAATATTACACTGCCCGAGCAAAATTGACTGTTGCTTTTGAAGCCAAGTCTCATTTAGGGGTTAATATGCTAGTTCTGTGAGGTCTTAGCCAAAACCAGTCTTTATCTCTCTAAAAATCTCTTTGTATATTCCAGTATACGTATTTCATTTATGTACCTACTTCATTTCACCATTTTGTTCCTCAGTTTGGCCAGAAATTTGGCTGAATGAGCCAATTGTCTAAGATAAGAAAAAAAAAACAACCGCACTATTATATCCAGCCAGTAACTTTAGAAATTTGGCAGAATGAGCCAGCTTGTCGAGGCGTTGTCTCGAGATAAAAAAAAACAGTGTTATCGTTGTCTAACCAGCCAGTTACCCCCTCAGGGGTAGATCTGCGCTACGCTCGGGTAAATCTATTTCCACGTGTACTGGACGCGTGCGATATCGCTTATCAATCAAATGCACGCGTTGATGACGGTCGAGTTTTCCGCGCTTTGTGTGGGAGCTACCCCAGTTACCAGACTTTTATGGAAGTATAACTAGAACTACTTTAAAAAGCGAAAAACAATGTATTTACATATTAATATTGTAGGTAACGTGACGAATATTCGGTGATAAATTGTCACTAATTGATCTTGAAGTTTTTTAGAGACAGAAAATAGCATGACTATGAGATATGTTGACATTGTTGACTATGGGAACCAACTAATTTGCTATTTTTAAAATACTAGATACTCATTATATTCACACAATCTATTTGAATTCATCGCTCAATAAATCTCTTCGGTTTTTCTTCCGCAAATATGTTTCGAATAGGTACGAAATCATAATTAAAGTAGACATTGACAAGTTTTTACGCGATAAACCTGTGAAGTACGTGTGAAGCCACTGATTGGCAAACAAATGGTGGCATTGCATGCAACTTTGTAACTTACACAACATTGTTTTATACGTTTGCACACTCTCTAAAAAACGATCACTTATCTGAGACTACAGTTGGACGTCGGTGAAATTGCCGACGGCTTATGCAACATAAAAAATAACAGATCGGCATTAATGCAATATTAATAACATAACTGCTTACGTTGCCCTCATCCCACAATAGGGTTGAACCCTCGCAAATATCCCGTGTTTGTGCAGCAACCGATACTGGCAACCCCGGAAATGTTGTTGTTTTAAATGGCTACGCTTTGGCGCGCTCCGTTTATGCCAGAGGTAATCATAGACAATTTGGATGCTTATTTTTAAGCGTAATTTTAAACCGGTTACGATTCGCGCCCAACCGTTTTGTGTAACTAATAATTATTTAAAATGTAGGTGCAATTTTGTCGATGCTTCTGATGGTATCTATTTTATACCTAGTAATATTTTTCGACTATTAAGAGAACTAAACGCGACAAAAAAATTGCTCATTGTTTTTTTAATAGACATGAACGGCCGGGCCAAAAATAAAACATATACAAAACATCAGAAGTCCATATTAGACTACGTATATACTGTAATTTGACACTTATCCGTCAGTAATAAGAGCGAAGGTAGATCGCAGATATAGGTATGTATAGTCACGTAGAGACGAATAGCGTGGAATGGAGGAGACCGATAGAATCCCATTTCGCCAGGAGGGGGGAGGCGGCCATTCGCGACCCTGCAACCGACGGCACGATCGACTTTATACGGGGCGTCCTATTTTCAAATCCCTTGAATATATTCTGTCATTTACGGGTGGAAGATCGAGAGATCGGGGGATTTAGTACGTACTGAAACCTTCAGTGGGGTTTGATGGAAGTTTACACTTTCTTATGCACAGGCCGACTCGTGACTTTATTTTTCATAAGAAATAGCTAGATGTAACCATGCTCCTACGATCGAAGTTGAGCAAATTGGACGTACCTATTTATTAAAATTATTCTGGCTACACTCCCTCAAATCTGTCTTATGGCAATGTTACATTTTAATTTGTAATTGAAACCCACACAACGGTACCCAATAGATATCAATTTTAAACTACCATCCTTAATCACTGTTATGTGAAGCAGAAAAAATAAATTCGCAATCGAATAATTGGATACCTCAAGTAAAATAACGGCTGCTACCATTCGGGACTATCAACATTCTTTTAGACTTAGAAACTATCAATACCGGCAGCCCGCAACGAATAGTTCGCGGTGCTTTACCCAGTTTTCCTTAATTATCTAACGCCTCGGCCATCCTGCGTCCGCCATTAATTTTTATTCGCCATTAAAACGATCGATAGGTAGCTCGTAAACCTGCAGCAGTAAACGTTTATGTTTGGGTTTATGACGTTTTAATGTAGCGTTTTTGAAAGCTCGGACTCGCGGGTTTCTTTCTAGTTTATACGAACTCACGGAATAGAATTATAGGTAGTAAAATATGACGCGAGGTTGGCTGCAAAAATGCCATGAAAATGTGATGTTAAACCTGTATAATCTTACGTTATTTTCGAGGTTTCGTTCAGAAATTTTACCATTTTATAACTTTCATCCATATTTAAGACAAGTTGGGGAAATTTTGCAAGTTTGGTCCTAAAAGTTCATATATTTTACAGCACTCTTTGGAGACGCCTTTCAATGTAAGCATAAACTTGCCCGAAAAGCTAGTTTTTATGAACTATGTAGTGCACTGCTGCCCACAATGATGTCGCTGGAACAGCGTGCATGACAGAATAGAGATATAGCTGTCAGGCGAACGGTATTTTCACCGATTACCTCTACTTAGAGCGGACAAATAAAAACATCGAAAAAACTAATCGGTCAACGATTTACAGCGTCGGGAGCGCGCCCCGAGGGCAAATTATCGATAATCGACCGACTAACCAAATAGCCGGTGTCGATACAAGTTATCGACAGTAATCGTTATAATCGCTAGTGCCGCGCGATTGTTGCCGGTCGCCATTACGGGACGTGCGCGGCGTTTCAACGAGCACCCATCCTCTCTGACCCATCATTGTCTATGCCCAATAACTTTTTCCGCGCCAAGAAGGTGTACGAGGGAGCTCCAGAAAAACTGGTGACCTCAACAGCTTTTTGTACACGCTTATTATTGAAATTATTATTTATTAACTGTAATCGGCGGCGACGTTTTGAGGGTTAAGTTCGGCGTTTAGCGTAATTTGGACGATTCGACTTTTTGGAGGGTTTATTAGTGGATAATTATTAGTTGAGCGGAGGTCGTATCGCATGGGACTTTGTGATTACACTCATAAAACTAATGTTTAATTCCGTCCAAGTGCGTATAACCACTACTTGTACTCCAACAGATTTACCTACTCGTAGGTAACGAATCTGTACTTTTTATACCTACATATAATTTACCCGCTAATCTCTCTACACTACTTGTCTCGTCTCGGTTAGCATATCATTGACATTAGTATCAACGATATTATAGTTGTTTGCACTGGCAACACTAGAGTTTCCCTTTCTCAGTGCGAAAGGTTCTTTTTTCAAATGATTATTTTTCTTCACCGCGTATTGTTTGCAGGTAAAAGGCGTGAAATTGAAGGGCGCCCTCGAGCGTGAGTGTGTTGAACTTTCAGCTCGTGTTTGGAATGTTCAGAAGAGTCGTTGCACTCAGAAGTTTTGTTTACACCATAGCCCATTTTATATTCGTGCCGTTTAAAAAAGTTACTCAAAAAAAGGCTTTTGTAAATGTAATTTTCTTTGAATATTTTTCCTCATTTCTTGGCATTGGTTTGTCTTCCATTTATTTTATTGTGAATTATACGAAAAGGCAGTCTACTGAGCCGATTAAGCAACTTTTCGGGAAAATTACAATATTGTCAAAGTCGATTCAGAACGTTCAACTTAATAGGTATAACTTCAATCTTTGACGTGTTAATTAATTCTTCTAACGAAGAAAGCTAGCTCGGCGATTTTATTTTCTTAAAATCAGCCTAAAAAATTTGCTACCATTACCATCTTAAACCATTTTTTTTAAATTACCCTTGGCGTGGATTTACTACCGCAGAGCGCAAAAGTTACACTTTATTTTTATACGTTGGTTTTTTAGTCAAATATTGATAAACATAAGAATAAACAAAAATTACTCCACCCAACTTTTTCAAGAATTCCCATTACCAAAAACAACAATGACATTGAAACAAGAAAAACAATCAGAAATCCTCATCCCTCCCAGATCCGCGGCGAAGTTCTGAAACTGTCATCGTGGAACCCTAATATACCTACCCTACCCTACCCAGGGGGAGCCGGTAGGGTAGATAAGGAAATATTATTTCCCGCGAACCCGTCTGTGCCGTTTAGATTGGAACCGAAGTCGCTATTTTAGGGGCTTTTGATATTTTGTGCAGTTCGGCATTGAAATTATGTCTTTCTTATAGAAAGTAACGATGAGTTTGAGTTGATTTTCGTTTTTATGTTTTATTAAAGACTAACTGACTACGAATAATTATCAATATTATTAAGACAACTCTTTAATTTTGCAGTTTGTAATATAACAACAATACAAAAACAACAAACATTCATTAATTAATTTTTTATCGTACTTTATTGAAATTATTAAAAAAATAAACATAATGTTGAACAAAACTGCTCATTCAATATGAAGTTAAGGTCCAAATATCAGAAAAATAAAACAACCCAAAAAAAAAGGTAAACAAACGAATAGAAACAAAAACCCTCGAAAAAGGACGTTAAACCTAGAACATAACTCGCAATCAGCCTCCTCATTAGAGCCCCGAGGATTAGGATTTATGTTTTCACCTAAAATAGATTTATGGTCCAAAATCACCTTTTAAAAAAAATGTTCATTTATCCTTTGCCTGATTAATTCAGCCGTGAGTCAGGGTACCCTGGGGCCGGAGCGCCAAAGGCCCGTCCTCGCGGGGGGGCCCTCGGTAATTGGGCCCCCTACGTCCCCAGTGTTAAAGGACCAATGCTGGTTATTTATCGATACTAGAGGTTCTCGTGTGTAATGATCTTTCGTTAATTGATGTTTGGGTTTTTGGCTGCTAAGGTTTCCAATGTTCCCATGGTAGCCGCCGCTAGAATTTAACTGAGTCAAAATTCATCAGATGTTCAGCAAGTGCCTTTTTCCTGTTTCAAGTGGAAATGTATCTCGATCCGTGCCTGTGCATTGCCCCGTCGAAACGTGACCACGACAGAGAAGAAGAACAAATAACAAGTGACAGGAGACAGTGACATCTCTTTTTGCTACTTTTACAACGACAAGAGCATCGCATCACATTGCACTGCTACTTCGCAAGTAAATTCCTTCCTTCCTTCGCCCACTAAACATAAGCTTACTTACTTTCGGTAGTAAAATTTCTTCGCGCGCCTTCCCGTCTGCCAAAAGAATAAAAAAGCCTCCGTATTTTATGAATGCACAACAAACATTCTCAGAATCACAACAATCGTTAAGCACACGACATCCGACACTCAATCCAACGGCTGTTCAGCCAAAACGGGCCCATTCATACACAAAACATATGCTAACAACCCGACCGTGGCATTATTCAACTTAACCTTAACACTTTAATAGCCTGAATCGGGAATCAAACCCGCGATGCCTCATTTCATTTGCTTCCTTACACCTCCCATTCAAAACTCGCCTTTATCATCAGATCACAAGAATTCAAAATCGGGTACAGATGTTGTGAAACTTAATTAGTTGACTTGAAACGCAAACATCTTATGTAATTGAGGTAAACAAACAATTTTAGACTCAATCTAGGTTCGTTAAGGTCACAAATAATTTGGGTGGGCGGAATGTGAAAATATTCTGCAGTAGTTTTTACGGCAGTCAGTAAAACTTGAGTTAACCGGAGCAGGTAATTCCTAGAGCGCCGTTCAGTTTTTAATCGACGTTTCGTATTGTTCATTTGCTGACAGCCAGCAACAAACGGTATACTTCCGCATTGCTGCACCGAACAAAATATCCGATCCCACTCATACTACTTTTTTATAACACGGTATTTTAAATAAACTTACTCAGCGATGTGTCATCTGTCTTACTTAACGAGTTATTTAGGTCATACTAGAGACCTTGAACCATGGAATCAACTCCTAAATCGCGAACAAAAGTATTTCAGTGTAAACGGTGCGTCGCCGCCTTACAATCTGTAATTGAAGTATCTGATCAATAATCACAATGCTTGCCTGTTAACACGATTCAAAACCATTAAATTTAGAAATGACCTCTGTCCAAGGTTGCCGAAACCCGTGAACGTTCTCAAGCTACCGGTCCAGACCTCCCCGTTTTTATAGTTTTCAAATGTTTACTGCCTCCAGTAAATCATTATTTTCTGCGAACCGCCCATTCTTCGCGAATCGGACACAGGAATGCTATCCAGTGATGATGTTCATTTGTGCTTTAATCGCGTTTCGCCGAATTCAGATTAACGTCTCGCCTCATCACAGATAGACCTTGTTTTGGTCCGTTTTTCAACCGTGTATGTAAATAAAGGGGAACAATAAAGCCGCGATAATATTAATAACACCGATAAAAAATAAAAAAGCATATTCAAAAATCGAACGCGGGAACGAAACATGTATAGACAATAATGGAAAGGAACAAAGAGGTAAAAAAACGGGAAGAAACCTGTCGACGCCATGTTGTGTGGCGCTCGGCCTTCACGCCTCAGCCGCCGAAGATTATCTTTTGAAAAAAGAACCGAACGGCAGGCGCTCCGATCGTCAACAAAAGTCTTATACGCGTGTTCATTTCATGGATTTATCGCCTTTCATTGCTACTGATTAAGGATTACATTCGGCCGTAGAGGCGCCTACTTGATTTGTTTTCCGTCGGTGTCGAGAAAGAGCATCGTCACCGCGCCTGCGCCTCTCTGATGACCTGTCAATTCCGTCGTGTACGTCGGCCGTCGAACAAAAAAGTGACATTAGAGTGGCCATCTATTATTTTGACTTTATGTGGGGAGATGAAGCTGAGATTGATCGTGTTTGGCCCGGCCTTTTTAATTATATCGCATTCACTTGTTGAATGACTTCTACTGTTCGGTAGATGCAGCTAGTTAATGCCTTGTACAGGTTTGTAGACACAATTTCTTTTATAAGAAGTATATCTCGCGATCTCATCATCATCAAGTTTAAATGAAATTTTAATCACGTCAGAGAACAAAATAATAATGCAAATAACTGATTAACATACATGAAAGCGTTTGTTATATTAGCTGTCAAGGTAGAGGCTCCATTTGGAAACTTAAAATATAAAAATTATAAAAAAAAATGGAAGCTAAAATATTAACTTCAACAGAAAGTAACATTTCCCAGATTTTTTTATTGTGCCAGTACAAGACGAAAAAGTGCAGTTTACGGCGTTTTATGTCGATAAAGTCTACTTTTGCACCATAATTCCTTAGGAGCCTTGGATCATTTTAAGAAGGAGAGCCACCAATATTTTAAATACTAAGCTAAATCATCCTGGAACTTCCTCCAGACAGCAAACAGTGAACTTAATTCAAACTCATTTCCTTGCCTCAAATATTTATTCTACGCGTAATCTCCACTGTTTTATAAGATTCTTGGCGCATACGTTTTTCGCATAAAGCGCGCGCGCACATCAGCGCGCGCGCACATCAGCGCGCGATTCGCGCCGTGTGTCACGGCGCGCGCGTCTCCTCGCTCATTGTGCAGCGATTTCATACGCCCGTAAATGCTTCATTACTCCTGGTTATTATTATGTGACAACTTGTTGTAGGCTTTATGGTATTAAGCTACTTAGGGCCACTTGCGCCATTCACTAACCCAGGGCCAACCGGTTAAACCTGGAGTTACCATGATTACCAGTACAATTTGACACTGGGTTAACGGTTTAACCGGTGAAGCCCGGGTTAGTGAGTAGGTGCAAGTAGCACTTAGGGACTCGAGATACATTTAAGTGGACCTATTTGGGCTATTTGTTTAGATTAATATGGCGTTTGTAAAATATGTAACATGGTTTTATCATGTGTAAAGGGAGAAATTTTATGATTTTCTTTAAGCTACTAATGAGTTTCTTGTAATTTCAATTTCAATTTTGAACTAATTCAACAGAAAATTAACAGCTGTAAATATTACCTTATTTAATTTCTCGTTATCTAACTAATTTTAAGCTTAGTTAGGTTAGGTACTTTTAATTACATACCCACACCACGCCATCATACAATCATGTCACAAAATGGATTAAAAAGCATCCAAAAAAAAGCTCTACAAATTGATCTGCACAATTTTTTTTCTCTTAACAATAAAGGTGTATTTTGAATACGTCCACTAAGTACCTAAGTTACTTCTCTTGATTGTATTTACCGACATCAGTAAGGCATATAATGCTCAGGTAAAGATGGTACCAATCAAAAATCCCCAACTTTCACATAATCAACACACACATAAATAAATAAAGCCACCGCACACGCACCGGCGCGGGCGCAATCTCGGAGGGTCACGATCTGCGGTCACGGCGCCGCTCGTACCAACACGGTACGAGCGGCGCACTCTGGAATTGATAGCTGTTTTGATGTTGTTGTTCTTTTCACGTTTACATACAAGGCGTTCTACAGATCGTACAAGACGTTCTACAGAACGTCTGGGCTGGGAACGTGTGGGCCCCTGGTCGCTCATAAAACTCGATACCTATCGGGTTGCCTACATTTTAAAATTATTTAGCACATCTTACCGGTTTCAAAACAAATTAGGTCAGGCTTATCCAAATCCAAGGGACTTTACGGCCAGCCAGGCAGCCACTGTTACGTAAATAAAATGATATCAGTTTCAAGACACCTATCATAATGATTCTTATTATTTAACCGACGCTAATTATACTCGCTATCAAACTTACCTATATTAAATTCTGTCTAAGTAGTATGTAAGTCAACCAGACCACATCACACATGGAAAAATGTTACATTGGCCTTTCTTTACTCTTCTTACTTAGTTCTATTCAATCAATAACCTATTTGTCATACCCAAAAAAATAATTATCCCGCACCCAATTCTTCACCGCGATGTATATGGCTGCCTAATTTGTCTGCTTTCGCGCCATTGTGTTTAGAATGTTAGATCATTTTGTCTATGGTTAGATCAATATGGCGTCCCTAATGGCGGTTAGACGCTGACATATTGCTGTTCGACTGTTGAATAAATGTTATTTATGTTGTTTTCTTTGTTTAAGTTTGTCTTTGTATGGAATTAAGGAGCCGGTGCTTGCCGGGTCGCTTCGCTGACCTGCTGTAGTATATCATTATGGTGTTATTGAATAAATAATGTTGTGTCGATGCTTGTAGTAGGTTTGAAGATTTAATATCGGGGGTATGATCGTTATTTGCCACTGTACGTGTTTAGACTTACTAGTATGCTGTAGGAAAAGTATTAGCTTATTTGTGAATAAAATTGATAATTGAAATTAGAATTTAGAATCGGTCGAAGCAAACTTTGCACCGACTTGAATAAAACAGAGTGTGGGGTGTCATATTTTGACATTACACATTGTCATTGAAAATGCCATGCAGAGTTAGCTTGGTCTAACTCTATTTAGAATTGTAAAAAAAAACCGCCCAAGTGCGAGTCGGACTCGCGCACGGAGGGTTCCGCACCTTCAACAAAAAATAGAGCAAAAAAATCGTGTTTGTTGTATGGGAGCCCCCCTTAAATATTAATTTTATTTCATTTTTAGTATTTGTTGTTATAGCGGCAACAGAGATACATCATTTGTGAAAATTTCAAATGTCTAGCTATCGCGGTTCATGAGATACAGCCTGGTGACAGACGGACGGACGGACGGACAGCGAAGTCTTAGTAATAGGGTCCCGTTTTTTACCCTTTGGGTACGGTACCTTAAAAACGATTTTACGTTACTTTCGTAGTTCGTTTTTTTATTTGAAAGCTTGAACCTCGTAAATGATCCCATGGAAGTAGGTATATTGCTGATATTGATTCCTTACTATATGTTCCTATATATTTAAGTAGGTAGCTGTATTATTTCCTATTTAAATTGTACCGTGTCGGTATAAGTATAAAATAGTATAGGTAGTGTATTTCTTCACAACATAACATTGGCTTTTTATTCCTTCATATCATTCTAACAAAAACTACAATCAACTCCTTATTCTTGACTCCCAAAACAGCCTTTTGTGCGTTTTTTCCCATACAAAATATAACGGCTACCTCAAAAACTCACATACTCTCGTACATAACCTCAAAAAGCAAGTCACGAATCAGACGACTGCAAAGTGGCAAGTCATGCCGACTGCGTTTTGTGGTAGCAAAAAAGTCGGCTCGTTGTAAGTCGGCTTTGGGGTTGTGTTGTGGGACTTGTGGGGAAGTCTTTTGATAATTAACTGTTAAATGATTCGGTTTTATTAAATACTTAGCATAGGCCTGGTGTTTTAGTGAACAAAGTTTGATCTAAGTAAATATCAATTTAAGCAAGTAATGGTCTTGTAAAAAATTTAAATAAGGAAGCTCAAATAATTAAAAAAAAAAACCGGAAGGAGGAAGGAAGCATTTTACTTACAACTTTAATTATACGAAAATTGGAAACTGGTACGTTCATTAAAAAAATTATAACTTAAAATTAAAAATTGTCGAGAATTTAAAGAATAATTCAAGTTAAAATCCTTACATTAAACTTTTGTTTCAAAATATTTTTTTCAAAGGCATTTTACTGGAACTCTCTCTTAATCAGATTATATTGAGAGTTGAGGCTATCCCGTAAAAAATATTTCTATCAAAACGGTTTCAACATCGAGTTGCCCGAAACTGAAAAAAAAAGCATTTTCACCAGCCCAAAGCACCGTCTGTCGTTCTATACACTACTTTCACATACACCGATCTTTCGCACGCACGCTCTCCGCGCACATCGATAAAAGAAGGCGTGACCGTCGCCACCGCTTTCACCAATCACAACCCGCCGTTCCATGTGTGCGTACGGTACCCTTCGATGTGTGCTCAGACACCGGCCCAGTGTGCGTGACTCCACGTCTATATGAGCACCGTATATATGAAGCGGCTACCAACTCCACAAAGGTTCCCATATCTTTTATGTTCTTAGATCCTTATCTTTCGGTTTCTTATTTTACTTTTAAGATGGTGGTCTCAAATTAACGGTCGGCCCCATAAACACGCAATAACAAACTTTAATATGCTTGTAATACAAAATAATCACTGATTTTTATTACTTTTTCAGTGCTAATAGGTTGTTAGAGATGTTGAGATAGTGGTAATATTTTGGTGGAATTATTCATGAATCGCGCTGATTGAATTGTTAATAGCTCTTGAGTGTCCATTTGCATTATCTTGGACCTAAAGAGATGGCAGAGATTATCTCAATGTTATAGTTAACTTGCCGTTAGGTTAATGAGCCTAGAGCTTTTATTTCATTCCTTTTCAATAAAATTTCAGTGTGTATACTGACTGCGAACCCCCCACTATTTTCTAGTATGAGTAGGTATAGCATGACACTCCAATTCCAAAATTTATTTATAAAATTACAACTTTGCACGTCATAATAATTACAGTACCTGTACCTACTGCAGTATTCCATGGGTTAACTTCATTGATAGGTCATTTGTTGTAGGTATGTTATTCATTAAAAATGTTTATGTCAGAAGGATTTGTGTAGGTACCTACTTAGAACTTCATCTGAGATACACACATGATAGTAAAAAGGTAACAATTAAAAAAATTATGTTTTATACTAATTCACCCAACTAGAACTGTAAACAAATCTCACGTTTAAGCCGCAGAAAACGTGACGGATAAAAGGAATTAAATATTTTCCTCTACTGCATTGGCAAGTAAATCACGAAAAAATTAACAAAATTTTGGCAATAAGTACCTAAATCATGAAAAAAATTAGCAAAATATTCAAAGAAGGTACCATCGCCCACACTGTTAACTGTACATTGGACCTTTTTGTAATAAGGTCCACCGATGTAAGTACAAGTTAGGAGAGTTGCTGTTTGTACCAGGTACAAATGTTTCCTACATATCTATTGATGTAAAGGTACATACGAACAACTTCATTAAAGAAACACACACGAAATGGAAAATAAATAGGTAGTAATCGTTCCGTATAAAGAAGCCACAAACATCGTTTTGAACCCAGATCAAAGTCTCGTTTCGCGTTTGAATTGAAAATTCGACAATAAAAGGACCGTTTTCCCGCCAAAATTCGATTAGGGACTACGGCCGGGACAAAGGAAGTCGTTTATTTGGGGGCGGTTTAAAATTGATTTTAAAATTGGGGCGTGCGTTCGCTGGTGCCAACTGCAATGCCATGAAATATCGTTCGATTTTCGAATTCTGTACGGATATGATGGTCGTTCTTGTCTACGTGACAGCGTGATAAAACGGTGTCCGTCACTTTCTTTCCCACGGTGTTAAACAGTGACAGTTATTTTATCACGTGGATAAAGATGGATAAAGCTATCCATAATAGGCTGGCTGGACATTTTTTAGGAAGCTTTCGGTACCTAACTCACCGACAGCAATGTTCGCGATTAAATCAGAACGAAGACAAGTAATGTGGATCTAGTTAATATTTTTATCAATGAATAAGGAGTTTTCTTTTAATTAAAAATGGGCTTACTCATGGCCACAGACTAGCCGAGGCGAAGACGTGGCCTACGATAGAGCGAGTCTGCCCAGATGGTGCCTGTTCACCCTTGATTTGAAGGTTGCCGAAGGAAGTTGTTTTGAATCTTGATTTTGTGAATTCTGAATTTATCTGGAATAACTTCTAAATCTAGGTTGGTTAACTTTACAAAAAAAAAAAACATTTTTAAAGGTCCCGATTCTGGCCAATAAACCATGTTTAGGTAATAATATCGAAAAGAAATCTTGTAGGTTTGTGAATCAAAAACATTTTCTTATACCTGCAAGCAAGCTTGACACAAAACTTAAGCGTTTTATTTTAACCAATAAAAATTAAAACCAACCCATCAATGTTTGCAAATACTCTGTCTGTTTATCTACCACACCGATCTTCCACTTGAGCTAAGTGTAGTGTTTACCGACGGCGGAACAGGGCCCTGAGGGCCCTCGGCCGCGGACGCTTGCTCTCGAGGGCCTGGGCAAACTTGCCTGTGAGAAAAACGAAGTTTTAGGGTTTACAAGTAATTGTAGTGTTATGATGTCGATCATGGCATAGGTTACTTGACTAGAACAAACAGCCATATTCGAACTTTAAGATACGTCAAATATTATAAATATAGAAACGACATGGATCGGATATGTCAGTGTCAAATAAGTGTCAAAAGTTCTCAAACAAAAACTTGACACTTGTTTGACACTGTCATATCCGATCCACATCGTTTCTATATCTAATATTTGACGTACCTATCTTAAAGTTCGAATATGGCTGAAAGTCAGCGTCATTAAATTATAAATGTAATATTTTCATAGAAATCAGACATTAATGATGACATCGCCACACTTTGTCATTGCAAATGCGATGCAGAGTTAGCTTGGTCCATCTCTAGGTCTTTTTCAGGTCTCCAAATGTTATTTAATAAAAGCTCTACCTACCATATGCACACTTATAAAAGACCTAACTACATATTTTTTACTGAATAATTTGATAAGCATGAAGCATATTCAGCGTTATGAAAACCACTTACCTAATTACAAGTAGAAATATGATAGATACATAGATAAGTAGGTACCTATACCTACTAGGTACTTATTCGGCAATTCTCTACAGTAGAATTCAGTTCAGCAACACTAACCATCCTGTGTCCTTAAAAACGGCCATGATTTTTGAAATTAATTTTCTTGACATTTTCACGACACAGTCGCCCATACCATTCACCTACATGCACCATGTTTTTGACACTATTACGTAACAAATTAGACACAAACATATTTACAAATTACAATAACCTTCAATAGCCATAATTTCCACAACAATCGCTTGTGGCAGAGGCAGACTAAGCTATTTCGGGCTAAGCTATTTGCAATGTCGAAGTGTTGCAATCTCAATTTTCTATGAAAATTTGACATTTATTAATAACAATGTTCAACTTCTTTATATCCTAGAGACTGTGCGGAAAGAGATGAGTCGTGAAATCTATGGGGCCCAATACATTTCACGACTCTTCTCTTTCCGCACAGACTCTAGTCGGTGGAATGTTTGCTAAGCAAACATTCCAAAAAAACATTTTGATCCTAGAGTCCGTGTAAGCAAACTTTGCTTACACGGACTCTAGGATCAAAATGTTTTTTTTTGGCAAAAGTCATTTCTGCGTCTGACATTAGCCGTACACCAGCCAGCCACAAATATGAATAACGGAATACCAGAGCATATTAATCTTGCGCTGACTTGCGTGTTTCCCGCAAGTCATCGGGGGGAAACAGGCCAAATTAGGCGGCGCGATAAAAAGATTTCCGAAAACATAATGACGTTACGCTACGAAGCTACTAACCTCTTGACTATTCTAATAGAACAGCGACTCACTTGTCGAACTGGCCGTCATTTTAATGTTCATGCTTTAAGAAAAAAAATAGGCTCACTGCTGATATTTTGGCAAAAACGAAGCAGCATATGAGATTTCAAGCTTACCGACATGTGAAACGCTTAGAAATCTTCTGGTAGTAGGTACTAGGTACAGAGTGCCTAGCCAAGGTGAAAATCGCTGGCGTTACGACAACGAAACGCTTTGTCTCTCTATCACTCTTCCAAATTAGTGTGACAGTGACAGTTGCGTTTCGTTCTACCTATCTAATAATCCGTTTTAATTTCGTGCTGATTGTAGTTAAACCTTCAATGCTTGAATGGTTCCTACCTATCTAAACCTACTTTATTAAATAAATAAATAAAAACCTATTAAAAATCTGCATAATTTGAATTTCAGTATGTTAATCTTCAAGTCTTCTCTCAAAAATTGAGTACCTATACAATAGCGTCATAACTCACATTACTGGCTGAAAGTTAGCCTTAACAACCCTAACTTCATTTAAAAACGTTCCAACGATATTCCAAATTCAAATTTGAATAAATAAATTGTCGGAGCTCGTAGGGTTGTCAGTTGTTCGCATATCGGCGCTCGGACAAGCTCATCGCGCCGTGTCAGATGTTGGCGTAGCCGCGGGCTGTGCCGGTATGGCTAAAAAAAATTTACATATGTAGGCTCGTGAATTTTGATTAGATTCTCGAATGTTAGGATGCTGTAAGAAAATTTTATTATAATTCAGTGCCAAAGGGTAGAACTTTACGTGCTTGTGTAAACTATTGCGTATATCGTCCAACGTCATTCATTCTTTCGTGAACATTGGTATGATAAAAAAAGTCCGTTTTGCATTAGTATATATAGGCAAATATACCTACAGTCACCTGCAAGAAAAGTCTGGACATCGACAGGACTGGGTCAATTGAGTCAAGATAATGCAAAATATTGAAATTTCAAGAAACTTTTTGGCAACATTTTTTTCTATCTAAATATTAGTTTGGGTTATAGGTACTATGTAATGAATAATGATAGGTATAGCTAATAGACAGCCAGCTGTGCCCTCTCCGGGCCGCAAATATTTTATATCTGCGACCCCAGTGTTTGTCGAGGGTAAACGGTTTTCGCGCCCCTACTACGAGTACGTGCCTAACTTCGAGTTTGGCTGGAGGCGTTTTTAAAATAAAACATTTCCATTATCTGGCCAGTTAGTTTGATATTGAAAATAACAGGCATAAAGTCCATCTAAGCTACCTCTGCGCCGACTTTGATAGAACAAAGTGCGGATTGTCATTACGCCTTACAAACGGCATAGGTATACCTAAATATTAGGAGGCCATTTTACACGGATCGACCGTAGTACTAGAGGACTAGGCGACGATATGACATACCTATATGTATAGATACTCATAAATAAATACATGGTCTGACTCTAGAGAATACAAAGAAGTAAAAGTATATCTAAGTAATAAAATTGCCGCCGATTTAAATATTTAATCTTTGGTGCTTTAATCTTTGAGATCTCCGAACTAGGAAAAGTTTCTGCCTTGATAGAAAGAAATAATGTTCTTAGATTTTCAAAAAGGTAGCCCCGACTTTCCTATACCTAACTTGTTTGTTATGTGATATTCAGGCATCGGAGTTTTTGTCGCATGGTAAGACTAATAGCAAGCTATGGAGTCGACATTTGCCATAAATGTAAACTCTTATTCATACTCATACTCATGATTAATTTTATTTAATATGAGAACAGATTACTAAATAGTTACTACGTATATAAGTTTAATTTATTTTAATTTATTAAACCTCATTTGTTGCAATAAATGTATGTTTCAATTGGACGAGTTGTACTTCACAACTCAAGCACACTATAGCAGATTTTTCATAGTCATATTGTAAATCGTTGTATGGCTCTATCCATGCCAAAATTGCAGCTATTTCTGGGTTAGGCATAATAATTAATTATGGAATATTTCACAACGTATTTACCACTTACAGATATAAATAACTACTACGTTTGCAATCACCAGTGATTGACACATGACAAATACTAATCAATTTTATCAGCGGTCAGTACCTACATGACATTAGGTCTTTCGCAGCGATGTAGTTTGTATAGTTGTATGTTAAAATAGTTGAAGTTATGAATTCATAATGTAATAGAAAAATATTTTTTTATATAATTCGACTAAGATAATATACACGACCGACCGCTCTAAAGGCATTTTAAGATAAATTAAATAAATGAGTATGAGTATGAATAAGAGTTTACATTTATGGCAAATGTCGACTCCATAGCTTGCTATTAGTCTTACCATGCGACAAAAACTCCGATGCCTGGTGATATTAATACTACCTTAGTCATCAACCTATCCTCAATTTTCAAACCCTTGGTGAGAAATGGTTAACATTTTTTTAAATCTGTTTAGACGACAACGGTTTCACTCACTTGAAATTTTAGTCGCTATTGGCGACATGTTTCGGGCCCGTTGTCGCCTAAACAGTTTAGAATATGTCCCACGAGAGTTTAATCTCGATTTTACATTTTCTTGTAGAATTTATTAAGAGATTTTTTACGTCTACTTATTCCTAAAAGTAGGGGCCACTAGCATTACTTTAAAAACCCCAACACAGAATAGCTCATCACTGTGTTTCATTCCTGTCAGTTGTATCTTTTTTCATCTGAGCCGACTCGATATAGGTAAGTAATTGTTTTTGCGGCTAATTCCTCCCCGTCTTTGGGGTGCAGAAATTGCATTTTTATTTAGTTTAGCCGGGGCACGCGATTACTTTTTGATAGGTTCAATCCAATTGTAAAAGGGTGCTGGTTATGAGAGCAGTTAGGTTTATGATTGGAAAATAATGTCGTTAAAGTTTATATTATATTATATTGTATGTTTTCTCGGAATATAATTTTAGGAATATACAGTATGCACTCAGGTAAAATTTACCAACAACATTTTAATATTACACCTAGACTGTAATTGGTTGACATACTGCACTATAGAATAATACTGTTTATATCTACACTTTGTTTTGTATGCAAATTCTATACAAAATTACGACTCATTTTCATTAACCTTGGCAGGTGCTACGAATTCCATGTGCTACAAATATGTGTTTATACTTTTTTATCGTAAACACACTCGTATAGTACCTATGACTACTTGTAAGTACTTATATTTTAAAACGAACGTACTTCAGACCTCACGTGTTAATTGAAGTGCCAATACCAGACCCGCCTTCGTCACCGCAAACTATACACAAAATGTACATGTGAGCATGACTACAATGTTCAATGCGGTATGACAAAATAATAATTTTGCAGCATAATAAATATTTTGCAGATCAAACATGGTGCGTTTTTATTTTTATCATTTATCGCCGTGGATAAGACTTAAGTCACATTCTTAAAAGTAAATATAGCTGGTCAAGCAGATATTGTCAGTAGATAAATGCGGCGAAAAATGTAGGCGCGAAGGGATATCGTCCCATAGAACATTTGAATTTCGCGCCTTTTTTTACTGACAAGATTTGCTTGACCAGCTATATGTATGTAAGTGCGAGTATGGTTGACGTTTATTCGTCAGTTTTCGACCCTTACACGACTATACTTAAATATAGCTTTAATATACCTTACAATAAGGGCTAATATTAATTACAATTGCAAGTGTAGATAATTTTTTCACAGTCTTATCTGAATTTATTGCCGAACTGGGTATGATTTTTAAAGTAAAATCTGTGCGGAACGAAAAGAGTCGTAGAATGTATGGGACCCCTAACATTCCACGACTCTTCTCTTTCCGCGCAACTCTACCTAGATCTACGGCAATGGTCTTCTCTAGGTATATGACAGATTTTCTTGACCATAGACAGGTATGCTTAATCGCAGTCTATTTGGCCATAGACGTATTGGACGCGGCCATAGACATTCTGGCTCTGAATTTAAATGTGATGTGCCATGATCATGATCGTTTTTTCAGTTTCATTAAAGTTATGATACTTAGTTAACAAATCCTTTCCATTGTTCCAGCGGACTCGCTTCTAGGCTCAGGTTCAGATGACGAAGAGGAAGACGAATCCCGCGCTGCGAACAACTCAAGTAGTCCGGCGCATGCGCCGCACCCGGCGCTGCATTCTGAGCTCTCGCATAACGGAGACGCGAAACCGCACGAAGATTCGGAGGACCAGGTGGGTACTATGAGTGTTGCTGGGATTTCAACTTGTTCTCACTCTTTCTGACAAACACCAGCCACAGTTATAGAACTTATAGACAAGGACAAACGTATTAAGTAAGAAGTAAAATCCCGCGCAGCGAACAACTCAAGCAGTCGGCGTATGCGCCGCACCCGGCGCTGCATTCTGAGCTCTCGCATAACGGGGACGCGAAACCGCATGAAGACTCGGAGGACCAGGTGGGTACTATGAGTGTTGCTGGGATTTCAACTTGTTCTGACTCTTTCTGACAAACACCAGCCACAGTTATAGAACTTATAGACAAGGACAAACGTATTAAGTAAGAAGTAAAATCCCGCGCAGCGAACTACTCAAGCAGTCGGCGTATGCGCCGCACCCGGCGCTGCATTCTGAGCTCTCGCATAACGCGGATGAGAAACCGCATGAAGACTCGGAGGACCAGGTGGGTACTATGAGTGTTGCTGGCATGGTTGAAGGAAATTATACTCTGTCTCGTTTTGACAAACAGAAGTCAAAGTGATAGACAGGGACAAACGTATTTTAAGTAAGAGGAGGATGAACGAGTCAAGCCGTCCGGTGCACGCGTCGCACCCACCGCTGCATTCCGAGCTCTGGCATAACGGAGATGGGAAACCGCATAACTCGGAGGGCCAGGTGTGTTGTTGGCATCTCTACGTGTTTTGTCTCTTTCTGACAAACACCAGTCACAGTGACAGACAAGGACAAACGTATTAAGTAAGTAGTAAAATCCCGCGCAGCGAACAACTCGACTCAACTCACAACCACTCAACCACAAATGTTTTATGCCGGTCTGCCTCAAATTTACCTTAAGAGTATTTGGGTTAATCAACTTTTTCTTGTCACACGTTGCTATGGTTACGGTCTCCTGAGTCACTCTTAAAATTCTAGCTTTTTCGTATTTAAATGAACCAAACTTGCATTTTATGGTAGTTATAAGACCTTTCCATACTGAGCATGTTAGTAGAACATGGTACAGCAGTTCTTCTAACAATCTATGCTACTATTGTCTCCTCGCTGATGGGACAGAATAACAATAAGAAATAGTTGATTGACCCATTTATAAGCTTAACATACCTCCACCATTTCTTCCAAACCTGCCCAGCACCCGACCACATAGTCGCATTCAGTTGTTTCTCTTCTCCCAGGGTTCCCTGGACGGTGACCCGGAGACCAGGGACTCTCAGGCCGAGAACAAGTCTCCGGACGACGGGAACGGAGGCTCCAAGCGGAGGGGCCCGAGAACGACGATCAAGGCCAAGCAGCTGGAGATCTTGAAGTCGGCGTTCTCGCAGACGCCGAAACCGACGAGGCATATAAGGGAACAGCTGGCGAAAGAGACTGGGCTTCCGATGAGGGTTATACAGGTCAGTTTATTAATAGAATAGAATAGTTTTTTAGTTAGAATAGTTTCAGAAAAGAGCTTTTTCTTCCCTGCTAGGAGGAATCAAAGTGGCACTTTTCCTCCCTGCTAGGAGGGATCAAAGTAACACTTTTCTGTTCTAGCACACTATTTTTACATTTTTTTGCACATTATTTTTTTAGCTTAAATAATCTGTTTAAGCATCAGATTGTGTCAACTCTAAGGTTTTTTTATTTTCCTCATAGTTGATGTGAAAAGCAGTATGTGTCACACGGTATCAAAATTATTTCGTCTTGGGCGTTAACACTTGAATCCCTCATTACGCTCAGGATTCTACTTTAGAATCCATCGCTTCATTCAAGAATCAATGTACGCCCTTGACGGAAATATATCATTTTGATCCCTTGTAACCAGGGACCGGAACCGGTTACCTTAACCGGGGTTTTTCATAGGGTTATTTTAGAAGTGGTTATAAAAACCCCTACCATAACGGTAACCGTCTGATAAGGTAACACTTTGATTCGGTAACCGTATCAGATCGAGTTAACCCCTGTTACCGGTAACCGAAATAAAAACCCAGTCGATTCTGTTACCTCATAATAAGGTTTTGAACCAGTTCAAACGATTGTAATCTTTACGCAGACTTAAATTCAACTTATTATTGAATAACCGTGGTTGGCATGGGCGGTCTATGAAGCCTCAGCACAAACAAGTTTTTTTGCCGGTAACTTCGCTTATTGTCAATACAAACAATATTGCACTTTGAGTCCTTAAGCTAAAGTTGAAAACATAAGTGAGCGATTACAGTATTATTTTGGAGCGACAGCAGCAGCGTGCTTATTCCTTTGTTTATCTTTATACCTGTGTGTTCCTATTGTTGTGTTTCGGAGCAATTCTAGTTTAGAAATGTTTAGAAAAGGGGTTGCAAGTAAACAACATCCTATCCTAGTAATATCTGCTATTATTTACATAGTTATATTTTATGCTACTTAGATTATTATTTGTATTTTCGGGTTCACAGTTGGTATGTACCTACAGATTAAAGACTGATTTAAAGAAAATTTTTTACCTAACTAGTAATTTTACTGGTACATAGTTAGGTATAATTTATCTTTAGATTCCAGAGAATAGAGATAGAGTGATTAAAAAAAATCACTTTGTGATAAAGATACATGCGCTAGTGGATTGTGGTAGATATTTTACCATTGTTAACAAATGACATATGTACTAGTTATTACGAGCTTATTTTATAATAAGCAATTAAAGTCTATTCTTTATCCGGTAGACTAAAATGACATTTCACAGTATGAAATGAAATGACACATGATGTTCATTCATACTATGAAATGTCATTTTAGTCTACCGAATAAAAAAATAGACTTTAGTTTAACATGTTTTCATATGCGGTGAGTTTGTATGAGCTAAAAGCCGTAATTTACCTTGTACCGCTTAATGCAGCGATCAGAAAATATATATCTATAGCAGTGATAAATAAACTTATTTTAATACTTCAAATCTTTCATTAATACCAGAATTCATTATATTTATTGGGTATAGAACATTGGTAGGTGAAATAGTTTTGATTAAATTAAATAGATACATACATACTTAGTAAGCAGTGTTGGTCATTCAAGAATAAAATCATTATTTAAATAAGAATTCCTAAGAATAAAATCATGTTGATTTTATTCCCGTCAAAATTATTTAAATAAATTTGATCAGAAATAATTAGTATGTGAAAAAACTGAATAAGAATAATTCTTAATCAAATAAATGTAATCCCATAAAAAACATTACATGTAAAAAGGTGCAAGTCTCGCAACGCTTTTACTACAAAAAAGTTTTGAGATGTAATGTGAAACCAAGTCGGTTATTTTAATCAGTGCCAGGGGGTGTTAAAACCGTATCAATAAGATATCTTTAATTTGTAATACGTATAATGACTTGCCCATCGCACGGCTGCATAATGGCAAAAGGATCATCGTCACCTATTAAAAATAATTCTAATTGAACATAACGCTAGCGCTAATTGCAGTTTGAGCATTACACATATTTACGAGTACGGTACGAGTAAAGCATTATGTGCGATTGCCAAGTCATTATATGTATTACAAATTAAAGATATCTTATTGATACGGTTTTAATACCCCCTGGCACTGATTGAAATAACCGACTTGGTTTCACATTACATCTCAAAACTTTTTTGTAGTAAAAGCGTTGCGAGACTAGCACCTTTTTACATGTAATGTTTTTTTAAGGGATCTCATCTCTTTTTGTAGGCAGTCCTTCTTTTCGGGTACTCATACCCATACTATGTATACACATATCATAACTAAATATATCTTCATTTATGAACTGCAACAGTAAATTTGTAATATCATATATTTATATGGGATTACAAACTTACTTATGCAGTTCTTAGATCTTTAAAACGTGAGTGATATTGCAATATTTTTAGGTGTACCCTTTATGTGGCCATTAAACCCTAACTCTGTACCAAATTTCAGCTCTCTGAGTTTATGTGAAGTACTAGTTCTATTCTGATGATCATGAGTGAATGAGTGTCATAAATGCGAAACTTTGCTTTCGCTTAACTTCGGAACTAAATGACCTACAGACTTGAAATTGGATTTTAAGTATGTGATTATAGCTTACTGGATGACGAAAATTTCTGCGTTCTGGTCTTATCCAGAGGTTCTCAAATAGGGGCCTGAAAATGCGGCGAAATGGTTCCAGTAAAGGATGGTACGGCAGTGTTTGCTTCGCGCTCGACTTGGCGGGGGCACTGCCGTGCCCCAAGATCATGATTTTATATTCTAAATAATATTCCTGGATTAAACATGCAGTCTGGGTGCCGTATAGGCGTTACGTATAGATAGAAGTAAATTAGACAAGAAACTACTATGTTTCTTGTCTAATTTATACCTGATTTTATGCAATAAAATCTTACAAATTTAATTTACTGCCGCATAGTCTTGGTATTGGACGATACCCGTATTTCTTTTAATGTGATCTAAATCATCAGGTACAATTCAGCTGCTATGAATAAAAAAAACCGGCCATGTGCGAGTCTGACTAGCGCAGGAAGGGTTCCGCACCATTACGCAAAAACCAGCAAAAAAATAACGTTTGTTGTATGGGAGCCCCACTTAGATATTTATTATATGCTGTTTTTAGTATAATAAATAAAATAAATAAAATAAATAAAATAAATAAAATAAATAAAATAAATAAAATAAATAAAATAAATAAAATAAATAAAATAAATAAAATAAATAAAATAAATAAAATAAATAAAATAAATAAAATAAATAAAATAAATAAAATAAATAAAATAAATAAAATAAATAAAATAAATAAAATAAATAAAATAAATAAAATAAATAAAATAAATAAAATAAATAAAATAAATAAAATAAATAAAATAAATAAAATAAATAAAATAAATAAAATAAATAAAATAAATAAAATAAATAAAATAAATAAAATAAATAAAATAAATAAAATAAATAAAATAAATAAAATAAATAAAATAAATAAAATAAATAAAATAAATAAAATAAATAAAATAAATAAAATAAATAAAATAAATAAAATAAATAAAATAAATAAAATAAATAAAATAAATAAAATTAATAAAATAAATAAAATTAATAAAATTAATAAAATTAATAAAATTAATAAAATAAATAAAATTAATAAAATAAATAAAATTAATAAAATAAATAAAATTAATAAAATAAATAAAATTAATAAAATTAATAAAATTAATAAAATTAATAAAATAAATAAAATAAATAAAATTAATAAAATTAATAAAATTAATAAAATTAATAAAATTAATAAAATTAATAAAATTAATAAAATTAATAAAATTAATAAAATTAATAAAATTAATAAAATTAATAAAATAAATAAAATTAATAAAATTAATAAAATTAATAAAATAAATAAAATTAATAAAATTAATAAAATTAATAAAATTAATAAAATTAATAAAATTAATAAAATTAATAAAATTAATAAAATTAATAAAATTAATAAAATTAATAAAATTAATAAAATTAATAAAATTAATAAAATTAATAAAATTAATAAAATTAATAAAATTAATAAAATTAATAAAATTAATAAAATTAATAAAATTAATAAAATTAATAAAATTAATACAATAAATAAAATTAATACAATAAATAAAATTAATACAATAAATAAAATTAATACAATAAATAAAATTAATACAATAAATAAAATTAATACAATAAATACAATAAATACAATAAATACAATAAATACAATAAATACAATAAATACAATAAATACAATAAATACAATAAATACAATAAATACAATAAATACAATAAATACAATA
This sequence comes from Cydia amplana, assembly GCF_948474715.1. Lineage (NCBI taxonomy): Eukaryota > Metazoa > Arthropoda > Insecta > Lepidoptera > Tortricidae > Cydia > Cydia amplana. The sequence goes on from NC_086087.1 coordinate 10,167,965, forward strand.
AATACAATAAATACAATAAATACAATAAATACAATAAATACAATAAATACAATAAATACAATAAATACAATAAATACAATAAATACAATAAATACAATAAATACAATAAATACAATAAATACAATAAATACAATAAATACAATAAATACAATAAATAAAATTAATAAAATTAACAAAATTAATAACAAATAAAATAAATGAAATAAGTAAAATAAACAAAATAAAAAAATAAACAAAATAAAAAAATAAACAAAATAAGTAAAATAAACAAAAACATTAAAATAAGCAAAATTAAGAAAATTGACAAAAATAACAAAATAAACTATTATAAAATAGTTAATTTATTATTAACAATTTTTCTTAGTATTTGACTGACGGCACATCACTAAATACGAATGTAGCAAACCAATAAGCAACCGATAATAAAGGTTACCATAACTGAATAAAAACCGGTTAAAAACCCCTAACAAAAACCCTAACGCGATGGGGTTTTGAGATTAACTCGGTTAACGGTTAAGGTTACCGTTTCAATAAGCTTACCGTTACAATCAGGTAACAGTATGATAGGGTTACCGAATGATAAGGTAACCGAATTGATTGGGTTACCGAATGGATAGGATTAAGCGTAAAGAGGGGTTTTCCGGTCCTTGCTTGTAACACAAACTACTATTATTCGTAAACACACAGACAATACACATAATTACACAAAAAGAAAATAGTGAAAATAAAGTGTCACGTAATGGCCCCATCTCAGCATGTTGCTGGCGACTTCCAGCAGCGCTGGTCTAATACAGGTTGATTTTCCCTTTGGACGTCACGCTTATCGTGAGCGGCGCGTCATTGTGAACTTTGTTGCAATGCATGAAGGTTGATATAATTAAATAAAAGAAAGTTCCTAATTCAAAACCACAAAAATTGACTTGGATCTTACGAGGATAAAGTACATATTTGCATGAAAATAAAAACACTGTCCCTAATAGGAGGGTTAACACTCAAATGTCAATTATACAGAGTTGAAAGCGCTCAATCGACTCCGATCGAGTACAAAGTCATCAATTCGACTGCTTTGTGAATTGAAAGTACTGTAGGTGCACGGCCGTTTATACAGGTCTTGAATAGGTATTCAATCGAATATAACAAGTTCTACTGTTACATACTTAGTCTTCGTTGGAATGTGACAGCGTAGGAAAGAACCGTTACCTTTTATAGAAGGTGAGTATTTTTCTTTCGGCGCGGGTCTTTTGAAAAATCTTCTTGGTTGCACGTCTTGATCTTGATGTTTACCCTCATATAAACGTAGCGTTTTCCTCTCTAGAACTCTGTATATCGACATATACCATATACCCAATGATTTATTATATTATATAGGTATATCATTGTAAAGTCTATTTTTTTATTCGGTAGACTTTAGTAACCACATACTATGCCCCTTCGTCTAAATTACGTAGGTATCCCAATCGCTAAAAAACCGGCAAAGTGCGAGTCGGACTCGCGCACGGAGGGTTCCGCACCATCAACAAAAAATAGAGCAAAACAAGCAAAAAAAAACAAGCAAAAAAACGGTCACCCATCCAAGTACTGACCCCGCCCGACGTTGCTTAACTTCGGTCAAAAATCACGTTTGTTGTATGGGAGCCCCACTTAAATCTTTATTTTATTCTGTTTTTAGTATTTGTTGTTATAGCGGCAACAGAAATACATCATCTGTGAAAATTTCAACTGTCTAGCTATCACGGTTCGTGAGATACAGCCTGGTGACAGACGGACGGACGGACGGACGGACAGCGGAGTCTTAGTAATAGGGTCCCGTTTTTTAACCCTTTGGGTACGGAACCCTAAAAATGACATAAACACTAAATCAAATACTTTAGAACTGTAACAAATGGCGAGCACTCAATCACGGCGTTCGCAAATTGAATATCGCAGACGTGACAAATATCCTTATTAACGAACGCACCCGACTCGCAAGTTTTGAGCGCAACTTTATTTACGGCGGCGTTTGTCGAATGTCTCATTTTGAAATTGGAATTTTCTTAACGGAATTAGCTGTCATTTTCTACTTATAGGGTGGTTAATGATTCAATTTTGAGGGATTGTCTGAATTAGATGTAGGCTCAACGCTTGGCAAAATAAAGGTTATTTGATTAGCAAATTGACATCTTACATAGCTTTATTTCAGCAAATATACTTACCTGCCTCATAATCACGAGAAAAATACAATAATGTTAATAAATATTTGTCATTCAAAAACATCTATAAAAGTCTATTTTAAACGTAAATAAACTTAAAATGTACCTACACAAAATTACCTTTCACCGCACCAACTGGAAAAGGCTCTCTTGATTGTTCAAAAACTGATGGCAAAGTTGCATTGAGTTGCATGTGAGGCAAAGTAATCAAATGTAATCAACTAATTTTGAGTTGTTTTCTTATGTTTGCTGGTAGAATTGACTTTTAAATGATGAACAATTATGTGTTTCACTCGGGGCCAAATTTTGTTAAACCCTCGTGCTTTGAAACCCTCGCAACGCTCAAGATTCCATATTTCGAACCACTCGCTACGCTCGTGGATCAGTTTTGGTATCTTGAGCGTTGCGAGGGCTTAACAAAATTTGCCCCCGAGTGAAACACACTAAATGCAACTTTGCACACTTTTGTCATTTTCGATCTGTCTTTTTGATTATGCTCCCACACTAAACAACACATAGGTATTTTTAAAAGTTACCTTTCAATTTCCCTATAAAACTTTCAAAACTTCATCAAAACATCTCTACCTATGCACATGGAAGCCGATTCACCACGGCACCAGATGTCTCGGGAGCCTGTCCGTCACGGTTTTTGCTCCTTCCTCTTTGTTTCAGTTTTTGTCAGTGAGGAAAAAATACGTTTTACTTGAGTGTTTGTAAACGTAGGCGGTAACAGCTACAACTTGAGTAATTCATTTCGTTGAGGGTAGGAGGAAATCTTGTTCGTTTAGAGAAACAATACAATAGGAAATATTGAGAACGGTAGCCAAGTAAGTACATTCGAATATGTATTTACTTTATAATAAATTTACTGTGGTTCCCTATATGAGCTTGAAATTATGGAATACGTGAGTGACAACATTAAATTTATTGCCATTCGTGCCTCTTTCTTTTCTTTTAATAAGTTATCTTTACGATCCCTGTGGAAAATTTTCCCGAATATTTAGGACAGCATAACGTGTGCAGTGACCCCTAGTTCTTATACGATCGTGGAACATACCATAAATGACTTTATGGGATATAATATTTTATTTTCTAACCTAAGTAATATTTTATGACCTAGTATAATGTGAAAAATAATTGCATACGCAAATAAAATATGGAAATCGCAACATAAAACTGTGCAAGGAAAGCAAATTACTAAAAGAAAACCATAGCAAAACAGCATAGCCAATATAGCCATGAAACAACCAAGAAAAAAGTTTATTGTAACCGATACCAACATTTAGCACCCACAAACCAAAGACAAATATTGTTCATCCAATAATGTCAAGTATGTTAAGTGGATTCATAAACAACTTTTTTCTTTTTTTACCGTCATCCGTCAAGTCTCGCCAGATCGCGCGTGTCAAATGCTTCTGCCACCACATGTGGGTCTAGAAAAACCACAATAAAATATTACTAGTGACACGCAATAATGAACCTTCTCTCGTAGATATTAAGGATATTGTGACAATCATATGTTAGTGGTTTTGCTGTAGGTAACTGTAAAAGTTTTTCTGGTGTAATCCGGTGTTAACTGGTAAGTACCGGTCTGACGCGTTTGAAGGTGCCGCGTATCGAGGTGGGAATCGATTTGGCATAGGTATTTAGCTGTCATTGACAAATTTAAGCTTCCTTTGGCGGGCCGCGTATGAGGATAACTTCTGTAACGGTACCGTAGAAACGTGCAAACTTGCAACGTTAAGACGTACAAAGTTAACAAACAGACTTTTATCTTAGCTACGCCTCAAATCCGTTCTCTCCTATGCCAAAAAGAATATCTATTACAGCCAAGCCAATACGAATCATCTTTTTATTTTGTTATTTGCATTGTGACTCATTCTAGATAATGTTGCTGGTGTTGCTACATAATTTTTGGATACTTCCAACCATCGTTAACAAAACCTGCCTTGTACAATATTTTCATTATGTATCTATAATATCCTGTAGTAAACAAAACTAATTAAACCTTACGTCACGAACGTAAACAGAAGCTGAAAATAAAACTATTACTTCCAAACGAAGCAGGAAGATGTCAAAATAGCAACACGACACGACGCGCCGTCGCCCGACCGCGAAGCGACAAAAAGTCTAAGATATTTTAATAAGTTCATATATCGTAATTTCTCCGCGTGACGGCCCTGTCGACGAGCGGCGATCCCTTATTGGCTCATATTTTAATTTGACGGCTTGCGGAATGCGGTGTTAGTGACAGGACAGGGTTGTCAGTCTTAGAAATTTTGCCGCGCATATTTTTCTTCTTTTAAAGTTTTTACTAAGACTTTTAACAACACCGACTTATATTATTAATGAGAGTAGTTGGATTTACTCATTTATTTTGTTGCTACTTTTTGCATATGTTTATATTTTATTGTGTAAGTAAATAAATAGTAAAGTTAGTAGTGTATTATTTAATAAGACGTCATAATATACATTTATATAGATTAATGTAAAATAATTTATATTGTAATTAATTATTATGAAATCAACAAAACTAAATGAATGTAACTGCCTACCTAAATCACACTTACCTGTAATGTAGGTAAGATACAAAAACATGTACTTCAAATGGCGGTTTATTTCTTTTCGATGGCTCTATAAAATGGTTAAAAATAAGTTACAAGTATTAATCGACATACAACGACTGGTACTTTATTTAAAAACGATCAATCAAAACGAGGGAAGCGTTTCATGTCATTTGTCATTTCCTTCAAAATTCCCTCCAACTTAAGGGTAACCACCTGTTTGGTACGAGGGGTGTTCAAAATATTCTCGGTATGAGAATGAAAACAAACAAGTACGAAAAGTTTGATATTTTTATTTTTCAATATACTCCCCCCCTATGTTCATACACTTAAAAGATCGATCAATTATTTTTTTTAATCCCTCGTAAAAATATTTTTTATCTTTCGTGTAAAAATGCTCCTCCACTGCCGCCTTCAATGCTTCATCGTCAGAAAATTTATTTCCACGCAGATCCTTTTTAAGATTGGGGAGCAAAAAGAAGTCGCTGGGGGCTAAGTCCGGACTATACGATGGGTGAGTAACAGTTTTAAACCCACATTCAACAATAGCTGCCTTGGCAATATGAGCAGTATGGACGGGGGCGTTGTCATGCAGAAGCAGAATACCTTTGGTTAACTTTCCTCGCCTCTTTTCTTTAATTACATCCTTTAATTGACGTAGAATGTTAGCGTAGTACTGTCCTGTGATATTTACACCTTTTTCTTTATAATCGATTAGTAATACTCCTTCACAATCCCAAAATATCGTGGCCATGACCTTGCCAGCTGAAGGGATGACCTTGAACTTCTTGGGATGAGCTGAACCCTTAATGTGCCACTGCATGGACTCTTGTTTACTCTCTGGGTCATAATGATGAACCCAGGTTTCATCTCCAGTAACTATTCTTTGCAGCACCTCATCAGGATTTTCACCGCACAGGTCAATAAAATCGGAACAACAAGCTACACGCATGTCTTTTTGAAGCCGAGTCAGCATTCGCGGAACCCATCTTGCACTTACTTTTGACATATTAAGATGGTCATGTATAATATCATATACGGTACCAATAGAGAGATTGGTTACTTGTGCTATAGATTTTACCTTCACTCGACCATCTTCCAATATAAGTTTTTCCACTTTATCAATATTTTCTTGTGAAGTAGCTACTACAGGCCGGCCAGGTCTAGGGTCATCTTCAATACTCTCCCTTCCGCGTTTAAACTCGCTTGACCACTTTTGAATGGTAGATAAAGAAGGAGCAGACTCACGGTAAACACAATCCATTTCCTCTTTTATGGTTTTTTGATTTTTACCCTGTTTTGTCAAGAATTTTATCACGCATCGATGTTCTAATTTAGTTAACATTGTCAATTCGCACATGATGTTCATGTTTGTTCAGCAATTGCAGAAAAACAAAAGACCATCTTGGTTCGAATTATACTTTTTTTTAATGTCAATGAATAAACCTTAGCGGCCAGTAACGAAAGAAATTTTAGAAGAGGTCGTAAGATATCAATACCGAGAATATTTTGAACGCCCCTCGTAGCACAATGGTGGGTAATAAACTAATGCGGTCAAGTGGGAGTCGGACTTAAGATTCGAGGGTACCGGTGAACTTATTGTACCCCGCCGCACATTATTTGTTAGTGAAAATATATAAATTTGTTTAAATTCTTAATTCCTAAAGGCTAGCAATCACTGGTTTCTATGTATTATCAGTGTATCGAGTTATGGTCAGACAAAGTTATTAGTGTCACTATTTCAAGGAATCATCATATAGGTAAAGCTAACATTACTTAATTCAAGCGATTGTAATTTTTTTACATATTTTTGTCGTGACGATGAATATTAATTTATAAATATAACCGACTTTTTATTTGAACAATGGAGATACAAATCTTAGAAAAAAGTCTCACAGCTGGACAGTATATAAGTAGGTATAGACTCCGGTATTGGGTTCTGGGACCTACGCAACTCTAAAAAATAGCTTGATAAAAATATATTTACCGTTAATGAATTCATAACGATTATTTTCCGTCGTAGTGTCATCAGCGTAGTTACAATTTACAAATTACCTTATTACTCAAGGAATATTCAGGGCTCGTAGGAAATTTGCATTTTTAATAGAGTGCGTAAACATTCATCAACTTTAATTAGGCGATAGTTGTTGCTATAAAGTAAGTGATAAATTGATGTCGTTTTAATTATGATAATATAGTCTTATATAAATATTGTCTCTTTTTTGCTTTATTAAACTCTAGTTTTGGAGTTACAAATATCACCATTCATTATTAAATTTTTTAACATTCCTTGAGATGTAAAACCATGTTCAACTTTTATTAACACACGATTTAAAACGTGTACCTACTAGCAACTTTTACGTTGATTACGTCTGGCCACACACTTTTATCCCTAGATAACGGAGAAAAATAAAAGATTAATTAAGTTTCTATACGTTTTTTTCACTGACGTAGGTACCTAAATCGATGATCAGACAATATATCCATATGATCACCGCAAAAAACTTCTCACACGAAGTATCTTTTTAGGGTTCCGTACCCAAAGGGTAAAAAACGGGACCCTATTACTAAGACTTCGCTATCCGTCCGTCCGTGGGTCCATCCCGTCCGTCGGTCCGTCCGTCCGTCCGTCTGTCACCAGGCTGTATCTCATGAATCGCGACAGTTGAAATTTTCACAAAGGATGTATCTCTGTTGCCGCTATAACATCAAATACTAAAAATAAAATAAATAAATATTTAAGGGGGGCTCCCATACAACAAACACGATTTTTTTTGCTCTATTTTTTGTTGATGGTGCGGCACCCTCCGTGCGCGAGTCCGACTCGCACTTGGCTGGTTTTTTATGATAACCGCACCTAACGGTATAAACAATAGCTCAAACTACCGAAAACTTGAGGAAGCTCATGTCACCGCTTGATTGATGTCCGATAAAAAGTTAAAAACTCGACACGTTATTATGTCACAGTCTGGCTTTGATTAATGTGTGTGTGGCTGCTTTAATGCTCTATGGTTCAAGTCTATAGCCATTAGTCTATGGGGAATAGTTTAATCGCTGGCTGAGAAGTGATCGTTGAAAAGAAGCACTTGTAATTTAACGACTGTATTGGGTTATAACCGCGAAAATCTAAATTCGCAAATTGCGGGCATCTTTCTCTGTCACTCTAATTACGCCTTCGTTGGAGTAAAAGAGAAAGATCCCGCAATTTGCGAATTTCGGTTTTCGCTGTAGGCCCCCTGGTATTTACTATTTATACAATGGGTCCATAGTGTTTTGATCCAGAAACGTAAATGAGGCCTACATTTGTAATACGGTTGTCCACTTTCCTCTTAAAACCCGTTGAAATATGAAACTTAATATGAATCGGCCATTGCCTTTGCGTCAGCAATTCAAAACTCAAATGGATCGAATCATGCGCACGACGTCAGGCAAATGTCAATAATGATATCTTATGGTAATCGTACGGGTATCAGCTCATGTTTAATATGCAACTTCCAGCGTCATTCGGGCTTTAAAAATGTTAACTTAATTTGATATTGATTTCACAGGATTTGCTTACAGATGTGCAAGTTGCGGAAAGTTTCCGAAAATTGCTCGAAATTTTAGAAAAATATCAGAAGTATCCGAAATGTTATCATGTGGAAATGTCGCATTTTCTTAAAGTTTCCGTCGGCACATTAGTCAGTGGCTTGCTCGTATTTATACAGGATGATTTTGTTATGTTAGGTAAGACCATACTCTGTGGACCATACTGAACAAGTTTTACTATGGGGTCAAACACGAAATCGCGAAAAAATCTTCTAATCCACAGAAATACCGGTTATTTTCTCGCGTTTTCGTTATTATTAAGTAAAATCTTTTAGTTTGACTTGTACGACTAACAACTTGTTAGTAACAAGTTCACCTCTTAAGGGACCCACTGATTACCAGTCCGCCGGACGATATCGGGTTGTCAGTTAGAACAAAAACTTGACAGTTCCGAACAACTGACAGGCCGATATCGTCCGGCGGACTGGTAATCAGTGGGCCCCTTTAGAGTAGTATACATAGCGAGATGCAGTGAGAACGAAAACTGTGAGACTGATGTCAAATCAATATCGAATCAAGTTAGATTTTTAAAATTCGAATGCGCCGACAGGTTGTATGATATGACGATATGTTTCATTTTTAAATCGTTCAAGTGTCAACGCTCTTGTAATTTTGCTAATTAAACACTAATTTCGGAACTTGTTTTTAAATGCGAGTAATATTTTATATGCGTACGTATCTACTCATAATTATATGCCTACCTGAATATATAATATTTATCAAACACTTACATTAACGCCTACGTATCTCTTATTTTTTACTTAATTCTACTTAATTTTTTAATTTATTTTATTTATTTGAATTGTGTTGATTAAATATTATAATAGTGTTTTATTTTACTGTATCTGATGAATATTATATTAATGAATTGAAATTGACTAATTCTAAGTATTAATTTTTGACATATAAAGTTTGTAATTTTATGAATAAAGAAATATGAAATATCTACATACCAAAATAAATATGTACACTAGTTAATCTATACCTATCTCCACTATTAGACTAATTAGAAAGAAAAACCATATAAAACTACATTTTCCTTTACTCATTTCCTCTACCTCAGTTCCATGTAGGTACTTCAAAACATAAATCGAGAGCAGTGACCACCACTGTCCTCCTGGATGGACACTTTATAGACAATCGACGAATTTGCCGGTGCCTGTGTAGTGTGTATGGGACAATTTGCCGTAAACCTCGGAGAGTGTATTCATGTCACAGTATACGCATGGAAGTATTTTAACTGGGTATAAACGCTATACCGGTACATGGGCTTGTTTGGAACGCGATAGGTATAATGGATATGGATGATGATCATGATCCTTCCGGCCAATTTCAGCCATGGCGACCACTTGGAATCCTAGTTAGCTGGACGCTAAATACCCGAATTTCGTAACTTTTAGCACAGATAGCGTTGAAACGAGTAAAATAATCGATATTAAACTTTCGTGAGACATATTTTAAACTGTTTAGATGACAACAGACCCCCGAAGAGCCCGAAACATGTCGCCAATAGCGACTAAAAATTCAAGTGAGTGAAACCGTTGTCGTCTAAACAGTTTAAAAAGTAAAATACTTTTACTTGGTACACAAGTAGTACCTACTCGTGACAAAGTATAACAGTGCCATTATAAACCGTCATATGTGGCGTCCTACGGGTAAAAGTACCATAAGGCGGTTGACGATGAGAAACGGCCCTCAGACAATTCCATTCAGATCTTCTAGATCTAGCTAGTGTACATTATCTATCTCTTTACTATGGAAATTATAATCTCTTATCTAATGACAAGAATTAAACACACGTCCAGCTACTCCAGTTAGTAGCGTTTTTCTCCAAGTAAAGGTACTGTTTACAGCGCTAGTGCTGTAAAACCTCGTTCCCTCGCCTCGTAACTCCCGCGAGTTATAGTATTTGGGACAGTTCAAAGACTGCCGGCGGCCTTAAAACATGAGAAACGGCTCAGACGGTTCCATTGAGATGATTGCTTTCCTCGGTTTACTGGATTTAACAGGTTGAGATTCACAATTAGAAAAGTATAGAAGGGTAGGTACTATAAAACAGTTCCTTTACTTTCTGACAGACACATCCTAAAGCTTGAAATTTAGGAATTTATTCTTCAAATGAAGTAGAGTTAGAGCTCCAGTAAGAAACGACTTTTCTTAATTTTATTAAACCTACAGGTAATTTGAGTTGTGGCATTTTACCATTTAACGCCAGCGCAGCAGTAGAATTTTAACTACCTACCTACTAGAGGTCAATTAACACACCATTCACTACAACGGCTATATCATTCTACCCCTACTTTTCTATGTGTCAAATCGCACAGTGGTGTAATCGGCATGACAATTGGCAAAACAAAATTGCAACATTTTTATAAAAACCTTTGAATCTCCGATTCCGTCTGTTTTTAAATCGTAATCGCCGAACCGTTGGAATGCACGCCGTAACGATCTCGCCTCCAACTTTAAGACATTGCCACGAATTCGCAAAAGTTCGCGAGCGCATGTTTTTATACGAACCAGAGTTACGTGACCTAAAGGCACGTAAGAAACATGTGATAGCGAAGACTACAGTGATATTGGGTTGAGTAAGCCTTTTATTCGCTACTACATGGTGAGAAGTCGAATAACCCCGTCGTTACAGTCAAACTTGCACTTTACTAATCTAAAAACGGGACATTATTACAAACTGCGTGTACGTTATCGCAATAAATTTGTAATTTTAATCGTTATTATCAAAACAAGGGAACGGGTTAACAATAAAATAGTGTGTTTATCGTCGCGTTTGCGTTGGTTTCTCATAAAAATGCGCGACTTACGGCAATAATACGGCAAAAGAAGAAAAATATGATACTCTGTGCAACTCCCATTTCACTTACCGCGTTTTACTTTTCTTGGTAAAAAGATGATTTCTACTAGGAAAAAAAACACTAGAAATACGAAGCGCACATGATCTTATTCTCTTTTTTCAAATGTAATTCAAGATGAAGTATACATATTGCTAAATAATTCTAAAACTGCATGTGAATTGACAAGAGAGTGTCAGATAAGATAGTTGCTCATTGCAAAAACGGGTGACAAAATTTATCTCTGTTCTCTTTCATTTTCTATGAGGTTTGAAAAGCAAAGTTTGACTGTTTGTCGGTATATCCGATTATTTTCAATAGTGATGGTCATTAAGCAAGTAAAAATTTGTCTTTAGTACAAAATCCGACAAATGCCATCCCGTTCCGCCCCGTCGCGTCGGAAACCGAACTGGCCTATCGTGGATTTTTTGTCAAGTTACTCGTCTATCACTTTTGTTTGTTTTTCTTAGGCAGTATCCGTAAAAAGTTGGTTTTAAGTAAGTAAATAAAACACCGTGACAAGAGTTCTTTATAGATTAAAACCATGGATCATCAATATCACCGGCACAATTAGGTTCAAAAAATATCTGAATGTAGAAATTTTAAACTTTATTTTATTCCTGCAATGTCAGTTTAAATATACGTGGGATAAAATTAGGTGGTGAACTTTTTCCAATGAACAAAATATGAACTCTCGAAAACAAGTAAACGAAATGTACTAACAAAACTCGTATTTCATAATTCATCTTTGGCCGCAGCAATACCATCTGAGCTTCATTTATCACTGAACAATGTTCAAGACAGAAGCACCTTACGTTTCCCCTAACCGAACAGGTGCGGCCCCACAAAGGCTCGCGACGAAAGCCATAAAACTATTAATTATGACAGAAAGCTGTGTCATACAAAGAGTATTATGCGAAAATTATGAAAAAACTCAAGAGCGGCGCCACATATCTTTTTGTCTACGCGAACCTCCTGCGGCACAGTGCGGGTGGACAAAAGGCGGTGCACACTGGGACAAAGGAACACCCCGCGCGGACAAAAAATTACATCATTTATTTTATTGGTTCGGGTGAGAATGTGGCACATTAATATTGCGCAGGGCTTAATGTTCGATCGCCCTAGGCCAGTCGTCAGTCATTTGCCGGCTTAGAAACGTTACCTGTGCAATATGTTTTCGTGATGTATGAAGCCAGATTGTCGTTACTGCGCTCTTGATTACATCCAGAAAGTAATTATGCTGTGGCAGTAAATTATAATTATCTACGTAATGTAACTATACTTTGTAACTATCTCTCTAAGCACATGTAATCATGATGTAAACATGTTTAGTTACATAGGTCGGGCCGTTTTAATAGCTTGCATGTTCAGCCAAGTCATCTTATTTTAAAAACTGATAAAAATAGTTTTGATAGCTTTTTAAAATATATAGCTATCAACACCAGAAGCAGTAATCGTGTTGATATTATTTGCGTCTCTCGGAGCAAGTACACGTATCATCGATCATAGCGGTCCTCTACTTTAGTCATTTATCACGTCGCAGTTGCTTCTTTCTAGCTGGTGTAATAGGAAATTAATAACTATTTGTGGTCATCTAAGTAGGTACAGCCATTGCACATGCAAGCTTTAGTTTTATTCCTCTATAATTTACAAAACAATTAGTGCTTCGGAAATCGTACAGATATACATTAAACATTTAAAATCCCATTAAATTGCAACGTATTTTAATTGAAAATGAACCCTGGATGGCAAACTCATGTTAGATTCACGGTTCGGTAGCTAGGTAGCAAATTAGAACATTCATAGCAACAAATCTCATGTCACAGACGTCAGTCTGGTATCTCCAAATTGCTATTTTACTTACTTACAAATATGTCTTAATAAATAAGAATTAAATTTGCATAATCGTAATCAACTCAAACAACATGCCCCTGTCAAAACATTGTGCCATGAATTTGAAGACTAGAACCACTATGCGAGTAAGTACCTTTCACGTGTTTTAAATTAGTGTTCTAGTTTCAAACATTTTGTATAAGTTCAATGACCGTTCTAGACATTTTGGCGCATTTATTGGTCGAGATAGGCACATAAACTTTACGCTTTACAGAACTGTGACGTGACAATATCGGTGTCGATACGCTCGAGTTAACTTTCCACCGATTTTTATTTATTTTTATAGAATTCGTTTATTTTTGTAACCTAGGGTGCTGGAACGAAAAGTGTGAGATTTGTTGGTTGGAATATGAAATTGAATAAGTAGGTACCTACTTTCGTTCCAAGAAAACTTTTTATTAAGATGTTCGGTTTGCTTTCACTGTTTGAACTCATGCTGTTTTTCACTCTTCTTTCGCATTGTCTATGTTAACTGTTTTAAGCCGAAGTGGGGCAAAATATGTTTTTAACTAGGTAAGTATTTAACTTGGGCCTTGCGTATTTTATTTAATACTAGTTTTAGTGGTACCTACCAGATATGGATATAATATATATTAATACATATATATAATATGAGTTACTAATGTGTTGTAGAAAGTTTTTTGACATATAATTGTATTGCATAATGTTAGTTGGCAGAAATGTCGTTTGGCAGAATTACCTTTCGTATAGTATCATTTAGCATACAATCACTTCGCAGAGTTTTATAATCCAGAAATTCCAGAACCATATTTTGGCATACTGTTGATGATCATAATAGTATTTTAAACGAATATTGATTTCCCAGATAAATGTATTGCATACTATTTTGGTGGCATAAAGCTATCAAGTTTAATTAAAGGTGATATTATAAATGGTTTTAATTGACTTACCAATGTGCTGCATTACCTAGTATGCTCTAACATATTCTGTTTTTATGGCAGTTGATCTTACTTTTCTGGTAGGCGTTCGTTTTTGTAGGAGGTCGCAGCTCTAACCTAACCTAAGCTATTATTCTGACAGCCATTCCTTTTGTAGGAGGTCGCAATTCTAACATAACCTAACCTTCTTTTCTGGCACACGTCCAATTTTGTTGGGGTCGCAGTTCTTCCTTAACTTAACCCACTTTTCTGCTAGCAGAAAAAATCATTATGCCATAATAAGAGTATGCTGCAGGATGGTTATGGTACATAAAATTATGCTAAATGAAAGTCGGCAACAGTAATCTTCTGCTTAATGATATGCTGCAAAATGTATTGTATGCGTAGTTAATAGTAATGCCAAGTAATAGTTATGCAAAATTATCATTCGACTAAAAGTGTTTCTGCGATACATGTTATGCGAAATGTATTTCTGACAAACAATATTCTGCCAGATGAGGGGAACCCATATAATATATATTATGTTACGTAACTAAATCTTAATTCCAAGTAAAATTTAATGTCGTTTTAAAATTAGAGCATTGGCTTTTTTGCGACGGGTTCGTGTGACTCTTAAGTTATCATAATTTGTTGGAAACCATTCGGAAACTTAAAAAACTGCCAAGTGCGAGTCGGAATCGTGCACGAAGGGTTTCGTAACATTACGGAAAAAAAATCACGTTGTTCACAACGTTTCGGCAAAAACGTCACGTCACGTCGTTGTATGTATGGGATCCCCACTTAGATATTTATTTTATTATGGTTTTAGTATTTGTTGTTATAGCGCAGTGCAGTGGTTCCTAACCTTTACAGTCTGGTCACCCCTATGACTAACTAGGCAACCTGATTTTACCCCTCCTCCCAATGGTAATAAAAAATAAAACGTGTACGTTTGTTGTATTGTTATATTAGGTTAGCTTATTACCCCCGTAAAATACTAGTTTTACCCCTATGGGGTTAAATATAGCGGCAACAGAAATACATCATTTGTGAAAATTTCAACTGTCTAGCTATCACTGCTTATGAGAAACAGCCTGGTGACAGACAGACGGACAGTGGAGTCTTAGTAATGGGGTCCCGTTTTTACCCCTTGGGTACAGAACCCTAAATGACGACTTACACAGTTGCGATGCGAATATGCGGAATAGCAGAAGGAAGTCGCCTGAGGTCGCCGTGACGTCACGACGCGGAATCGGCCTCGGCGCCCGAGCGTGGCGGGGGGGGGGGAGGGGGGAAGGGGTGATGTACTTTCTCGGAGAAGCGTTTGATGACTACGATGCCAATTCAAACTTGGTGTGACATCAAAATTATACTTATCTAAATGATATCAGTCGCGGTGCGTCTCGCTCAAATACAGTCAGCAGCAGAAGTTGCTAAGCGAGCCAGGTGTTCAAAATGATCTTGACGCGACTTAATTGTAAAGAGAATAAGAGCGTATCAAGGTAATTTTGAACAAATCACCCGCTTAGCAACTTCTGCTGCTGACTGTACGAGCGGAATGCTCGCTCGACTGACATTTACTTTAGATATAATTTTAATGTCACAAAATGCTCGTTTTCCATTTACCAATCATTCCATCCCAAAACCTATTTCACTCGTCATTCCTGATAACGTTACATAACTCGGCAGCCAATCACCGGCCGCCATTCATAAATAGAACGTTCGGTTATCAACTGATAAGGGCCATAAACCATAGTGCAATTCAAAATGGCTACCTTTAATGTTCGTTCGGTTTAGTGTTGTGCTACTTATTAACCACTAAGATAACGGTGTCCTTGTGTTTGTTGTTGTTTTACTACTTACAGATAATTTTTAGTGCAAATGAAAATAATGGTGTAAAACTCGATATCTTTGTAGTGTTAATAGATTTACATCACAGAATAGGTATGTCTTTGATTGAAGAGAAAAATAAGTGAATAGAGTCTATGTCTAGATCATAGAGAATTATGTTTTTTCCTAATAAAGACCTATGTTTATAATAAGATTTGACTTGAATGTTTTGAAACGTCATCAAGAATAAAAAAAAATTTAGTAGGTATAGCTGGTCAAGCAGATCTTGTCAGTAGAAAAGGCGGCAAATTTGAAAAATGTAGGCACGAAGGGATATCGTCTCATAGAAATTTTTAATTTCGCACCTTTTTTTACTGACAAGATTTGCTTGACCAGCTACAAGTCAAATTTCTATGAAAACAAGACGTTTACAATAACACTTCCTCGCTTCGTTATATTCACGTCGATGCAAAGCTACCTTAGCCGGACCCTATTCTACCACTTTTTTTTATAAGGCCGGTTAAAACAACGGTAACATCGTGTGGAGTACCTAATTAACTTAAAATAAACTAAGACGACACACAAATTGGAATCACTGACACAGACACGGTAAATTTAGCACTGGCAACATTCGAGTGGCTTTAACTTTTTAAAATTAAATAAATCTACCACAGCACACAGGCTGGAAATGATTGAGGGAATGTGCTTCGGGTCATTAAGAAGTTAATTCTACATTTTTTTTCTTTATGCTTTGGGTGGACTTTAAATATCCGTCCGTCTTTATATAGTCTAATCAGCTAGGGTAGGGTAGTTAGTCACTAGAAAAATCTTATGTGGGAAGTTATGCCATACGTATATCCTTGCCTAAATGTAGGTAGAGTCTGACCAGCGAGTCGTGTCGCAAGCTATTTTTAAAAATTCTTTACATGGCAACTTTTTTTCCTATCAAATAAGCTGTCAGTTTCAAGCTGTCATTTAATTTCAAAGTAGTTTGCCAGGTGCGGTTTTTTATTACTGAAATTCCCGCGTTTTTTTAGTAATGAGTCTAGTGCTTAGCAAATTCTGAAAGATTTTAATCCAAGGTGTTTCAGGTAGCATAACTCCCTTGAAGCACCATAAGACAGACAGCCTTGAACTGTTTCATAATAAAAATCGTTTAAAATGATTTTGCGCTTTTACTGACCATGAAAACCGAAAAGTGGGTTAATTCATTGCGCTTTGGAACACGCTATGGTACGCGATTTTATCTATCGGTTAATTTCATGTTTAAGAATTCTTTTTTACGATTTATTGTTCTCTGTGGCGATTTAAATCAAATTATTAAAAAAAACAATAGTACCTATTTGAAAGGGTTTTGTAGCCACGCAAAAAGTTTTTGCAGGATAAGTCTTGCGAATGTCATTAAATTAGTTTATGGTTCTAAATCTGTAACCGACTTTGATATTAAAGTTTATAGTTATATATTATGTTGTCAACCACCCTTTGTTTATATTTTGCTGCCAATATTACAAAACAAATATTGTTTAGTTTCCCCCTCCATCTTTTAACCTACTCGAGATGTATTCAAATATCCGCTATTTTACATCATACTTTTTTCCTATACTTATAAATAAGATAATTTTAGATTTGATACCAATTATAGAGTAATGTTTTCCCAATAGGAGAACCATATTCTGGCCTAGTGAAACTGCATTTATTCTCATTAAAAATGCTGTTACCGAGCAAGCCACCCGTCCCTACAAGTTTACAAACAACCTAAGCCGTGTTGTACAATTTCGCCAAGGAACAATTTCGTTAAAATCGCTTTAAGCGCCACGCCAATTGAGCGCAGATGGCGCGTGGTACGCGGAGTGTGGTCGTCTTCGCGACGACATACGATTCGTTTTTTGAAATTTATGCGTTCCTTTTATAATTTATGAGCATTTTGTTTTTTTGATTGACGGAAGGTGTTTAAGGTAATTACGAGATGTTTTAGAATGTGTCTCCATCCGTTTTAATTTTGTTTTATTTGACAAGCAAAAAAGCTTCATTAATCATAATTCTTATGTTAGTAAAATTTACGTCTTAAAACCATGTAGGTAATAGGTATGTCAGTAATACATCTTAATACATTTATTAAACACACTTTTTAAGCGTTGTTTCCTACCAATAACTTTACGTCTAAGATCTGAAATAAAATTATGACAACATTGCAAACAAAGCGTCTATAGGCACCCTATTTTCTAGTTTATGAATTGGCACAATTTATATCACTTTAGATATGGGGTCATACAAAAAACGTTCAAAAATAGAAACACAAGATGTTCTTCAAAATTGAACAGAGGTAACACGCTAGGGTGCCCAAAATTCGCGTCCCATATGGTGCGTGATACAATAAAGTTTATGGCGGAACGAAAAAAGAACTGAGACAACTGTTTGTGGTGCATTTACTAATCAGATCATAAAGGCGTATTAGTAGTTGTATACAATTGTAGTTACGTCTTTTTAGTTTAGAATGGCGGTGTAGGTGTGTAGATAGGTGTACCACAGCGGGATACAGACCGCCCGTAGGGACGGCACGGCCTGTTCGGGTCTGTGCTTTGTTTTCCTTCGGTCAACGCTTAATCTAGAAGCATATTGACGGAGTATAATGACCATTCTGGCTGGCATTTGCAGCCGTGTTGATAGACAAACGATGCTGTGTAATTCGTGTCTATCTAGATAGGTATCTATATTCTAGTTAGTCTGAGACATCTAAGAAACAAATCAAACATGCCCAAATTAATGTGACTGTCTTGTGTGATTGTAATGACAGATTTTTTATCGACAATTTGTAGTTATTCAAGCAGGTCGGTTTGAAAAAATAATATGTCCAGTGAATCCTTGTTAATGGTTCGGCAACGAACTTGTGAAGTAAAAAAAAAAATTGTAATAAGTTCTAGAGATTCTACCTGCTTAACCTATTTCTCTAATCCAGTTTGACTTATTATTAGCTACTACGATATACTGTTCAGAATTAGGTTAGGTCGAAAGGAAAGTCGGTTAAATAATCTAAACAGAACTGATTACACTTACGCCTTCGACGCCATTTTATCCGATCATACAAAGAGGTTATACCAGTTTCCTAATCAGGTAGACTCATTAGCGCTAGGGGGCGCCTGTATAGCGTTATTTATATAGGTACTTTAATCTTCTCCGCTTCATCGCTAGACGATCAATGATGTGAAGCATCGGGCTATTTTAAGGCGGATGATACATTGAAATTGGATCGACGTAAATATGTATTTATCAAAGAGTAAATAATACCAAATGCGTAATGAAGCAAGGGTTCCCAACTTCCCGCATAGAACACACGCATGTAATATTTTTAACAAGTTTTGTTACAGTATAATGTCTAACATTTTCTCTTAAATACATTATATTTTAAGGCCATTAAAATTGTATAAGAAGTATAATATGTATTTACATATTCCACCACTAGCAATATTTTAAGTTTTTATTTTATGTGGTTAATACCGCGTAATTGACGCTGACTTAATTCTTTAAAACGGCTTCAATTTCCTACTAACTATTATGTATTTTCATTCAATTTCACCGACACCATTACTCTGCACATACATGTGTAAAATTCAATATAAAAAATACGTTCTTAGCAGATGCGCTTTTAATACGAGAAATAATAGTGAACGGCCATGTTATTAAAACCAAAACGCATAAATAAGAAAACTACATAAAAATGAAGCCGACCAAAGCGTTGATGTTTCCTTAATTATAGTATACCTACTCATAATTGATTTAATTTATACCACCATAAACTTATTCGATTGCACTAGGTTCTATCTAGTAAACACTAGGAAGCCAGCCTTTAATTGAATAATACACTTACTGGACAATTGCCTCCGCATAAAAGATGCCGACTATGACTATGAAGCATCGCTATTATTATATATTACCCTAATTATACTCATGCAATTGTTTTTTCTTTATATACTCGTAACATGTAATAGACCCTCCTATACTATAATACTCAATCGCTTAAGTTTTTTTACTGAACGATGGAAACTGAAGCATGGAAAATTATCTATTTTGTAAGATTTTTTGCCGCCATTAAAATATTTATAAATTTATTAACGCTACTTTAATAACAGTCGTAACCAATGGCGCCGAGGCGCCTGATTCGCCATTATTCGTACAGGCGTACTAATAATTACTAGCTGTGAACTTAGACTAACGGCCACCTAGGCATTATTCACATTGGATCCGGATGCGCGTCGCTCCGGTGTGTGAGCGGACATCGCTATATACATGCATAGTTGTCTCGCTCACACACTGTACACATCCAAGTCCGTGTGATAATCGCCTAGTGCATTTATGTACTTACACTTTTAAGTTTTGCAAATAAACCTGTGACAGATAAACTATGGAGATCTCATAATCCCGTTTTGCCAACCGCACTGTAATTATCGATTATCTACTACGGCTACTCAAATCTTAAAAACCTTATTCTCTGCCGGTTTAATTGGTGATTTAGATACATTTCATGCCACTCGGACTAAGTAAGGGTAAAATAACAATAAAAACATCCTTACGGTTAACGAAAATTACATTTTAGCGACAACACTTTACGAAGTTTCATCCTTAACCAGACTTGCAAAAATATAAACTCCAAAGCATTAAGAATCCTTTAAACATACTGTTTTTTTCGAGTGTTAGCGTGTAATATTGAGTTTTTACGATTTTGTCGGCATTACGATGGCCCCTCACAGAGTTGACGTATGAAATATAGTGTTTAACACCACACGGCGTGTTTTTCGACGTCCCGCTGCGAGACGTTCCCGCGCGGCACGGACTCATGGTCACACTACACATATTTCCATTTAAAGAGGCTTTTGTAATTCACGTTAACCTAATTTGGGACTATCCTACAATATCGTAGTTTATCGTCACCCTACTACAATCATTTTTGTAAAATTAGTGCGTTGGTATAGAAAGTTTATTGAGTGGTTGGTCAGGTCATATGGGCATTTTGATTGAATGAAATACTTTTATCGAGCTTCGATGTTTGTTCTCACGGTCGCGTTTAAATCTTGGCCGGTGTATCTTGATTTATATCAAAATGTTGGCATAAGGTGCAGTGCCCTCGTGCTAATACATAAAAATATAGTTTTTTTAGGTTAGATTCGATTACAGAATTTTATCATACCTACATGGCACATTATGACTATTATGAGAGTCATGTATATCTTTTAACTAGGTTTTTCATTTTTTCTTCTGGAAAAAATATCCTATTTAAGTCAATTTGGTAAAAGGTACCATAAACAGAATATTATGAGAAAAAACTTAAATACACCTAGAACACTACCTGTATCAATACCGGATGCGGACGCCATAAAATTATAATGGATGCACAATAAATGTTTACAAATTTTTTGATACATTTTTTCCATTCTCTATCAAAGCGATTAAGTAATAAAACTAATAGCTACGGACATTATAACGGGACAGGTCAATTTCATACGCTCAAGGCTGCTGTTTTGACTACTGGTAGAATGGAGAGGTAGCGGGTCGCGTATTATGTACAACTTTTATATCTAAATTAATTTTGTATTAAGCAGAAACGTCTGCGAACGATGCTATTAAGCTTCGAAATAAATTAAAAGTGGAAAAATTCAATTAAGTTATATAAACGATTCCTTTGCCTTTTACTTATTATGCTTATTTATTATGTTAACAATCGGTTGTGTATCTCATCCTACTCGTAACTAATACTATGATAAAATAAACACTACAGAGACCCTTGGCCCGTGGGGTCCTAGTGCCCTACAACTTTTTAAAGACCTGGCAAAAGGCTGATCGACCTCACTGGTGACCGAAGAGCTGGCAGCTTTCTCGCGCAGCGTATTAGCCTCGCTATACAGCGGGGAAATGCTGTCAGCGTCCTCGGCACCATGCCAAAGGGGTCCAATTTTTTAGATTTACATATTTTAATTTTATTTAGTATTAGTTTTTAGTTTTAATTTAGTTTTATTTAGTTAAGTTAGTTTATTTCTTTTTTAATATAGGTACAATTACCTGTTACCTAATTTATTAATTTAATAAATATATTTTATTGTTAAATCGAACACTACTTCATTTGAATCTCCGAATAGGACACGTAATAAAATGCGTTTTAACACCTCTTCGCACAAACAACCTAACAACTTAAAACGAATAACATACGTCTATTTTCCATTGTTTCTTGTAGGATAGCTCAGTTTTACATGCCAGCCAATCTATTTTGGATTTAATGAACATAGTTACAAGGTGTAAGTATACTTGTATAGTAAACGCATAAGTAAGTTTGAAATCGTAGGTAGATATTATATAGGTATAATATCTACCTACGATTTACATAGTCAATATTGAAGAGTAACCAACGCTGGGGGCCGATATAGATGGACTGCAACAAGACTGCAATAGTCTGTCTTAGTTTTTTGTATTTTACTTCTATGATATAATATGTATAAAACAACAATATGTTTCCTACAATTTACTACTTGTTTTAAAACTACAAAGGCAAGAGAGATATACCTAGTAAGCGTTAATATTTCTACGTTTTGTTAAGCATTACTGTTCTCAAGTTACTATCTTATTGAAGGGCGCGGTTCGATCAAAGCCGCATGCGCAGCGGGTAGCAGTGAGCTTCTAGCATAAACGCCTTTTGTTTCTATATTGCCTTTTTATATTTCCGATGTTCAAGCAATAAGGATTGCAACACGCATTTTGCAAAAGTTATGTGCTAAAAGTGCAAGTGGGTCATACACATTTTATAGTATGCTTAAGTCCTTCGCGTCTTTCCAGTTACATCGCAAAGTTAAATGAAACTAAAGCATTTTTTACGCTTCGTCCTTACATGTGGGATACATTTTTTCAGTACTTTACTTTTCAGTACTTACTTATAAGGCAAAAATATAATTATAGATGGTGCCTTTTTGAAGGATGAAATGGTTGCACGATGGTGTTCTAGTAAAAGGTTGCTTTATCTAGGATATTTTGATAATACCTATAAATCTGAATTCACTTTAATAATATAAATCACAGCCATACGCCCATATCTTGTCATCTTTTTCCACAGTAAGTCGGTTAAAAAACGGTCGTGTACAGTTCACGGCGCGTTACCGTCGCGTGTGCGCATAATCAGTAACTACTGGAACGACCATGGGCGTATTCGGATTTTGTAAATATTATACCAAATAGGTACCACAATTACAAAAGCAAAGATGCCCGCCACGTTTCCACGTCGAATCACGATAGACTGAGACAGCCTCAGCTGTCAAAATTGAAGCTACAATATCTTACTTATTTGCATGGTCTAATAAAACATGGTCTTCTCTTCCCAGAGTGTCACTTGCCTACGTCACAATAACATTGCCACTTTATTTCAACATAACATGTTACATGGGTACATTATATCTATGGTTAATAAGTTAATTTATTTCTTTATAATTTAATAATTTTCATTTATATGTATTTTATCTTAAATTTTACAATAACACGTCATTTTTAATTATTTGTTAGCAATATCTTCCGATTCACGAAAGAAATTTCAGACGTTCGGGTAATTCTGTTTACACTACTGGCAACACAGGATAGCGCTGTCACATTTGACAATCCGCCATTTTGTCCCTGACCGACCGTCCTTGTCGAACGCGTGTTAATTGTTATTTCCTTCTCGCTCAGTGTCAGCAGTCGCAGTGTTTTCCAAACTTTTCACGTCGTAAGCTTCGTAATTAATGTTTTGTTACGAAAATGGTTGGCTGCTCTATTCGGAACTGTAAGAGTAGGAGTGAAAAGTGCAATATAGATTTGTTTTATTTTACTATGTTTCTACATGAATAACTTAAAATTAATGCCGTTAAAATAATTTTCACTGTTGGTTAAAATTCTCCCACATTTTAAAGTTTGAGAACCTGTAAACAGCATGATGACGTAGGCAAGTGCCAGTTAGGTCATTCGCGAATCTCGGAATAGAGTACCAGGCGGAGTATATTATTATACCATGCTTATTTGTCTATGAGATATACTCCATGTCATTAGTATCGTATGTGTATGATATTGGTATTGTATGTTTTAAACCTGAACGTGTCCACGACCATATTAAACCAAAGTAGAACACATCGTGTCGTGTGAGGCGCCCATTACGGAGTCTGAAGCATTTCAGCGACATGCTTTTGTTTTCGTCTATTTTTAGCGATTAATAAAGGTGCGATTATGCTGTAAGAGTTTGATTTTGACAAATTGGTCTAAGACTAGTTGTTTTTAACTTCACCAACGTTTTGTAGTACTACAAACTTACATGTTAGTATTCTCCTAAGTCCCAGAGGTATGAACTTGGATTAGAGTTAATAATTTAAATTTCAAATTTATAGTTGATTCGCTTTTGTTCTTATAAAATGACGTCGGGGTTTGGAGGGTATAGTAACTATACTACACATACGAAATGCAATAATATTTGTTTAGTTTTAATACGTAGATACTGAAACTAAACACAATAGGTATATTGTTGCATTTCATATGTCTACAAAGGATAGATCTAAGTAGAGACTCAGCATAAAAATACGATTAGTTGATTGAGTAAGACAAGTAAACAAAAAATACAAATCATTGCGTATGGAATAAAAAATAAGGAATTAAATTACTCCTTAATATTAACAATCAAGGACGACATCCACCATTGCCCATCCTTTCAGTTTCATTAATTAGTAATTACGATACCTCATTTTCCAATTAGAATCTAACTAAACTACCTCGAATATTTCTTGGCAGTGTATTTAAATTTAAGTCTTATCTACACGAAACAAAGCTGTCATTGCAAATTTACAATTTAACCGAATACGAGCTTGCAATAATTACAGATTAGTCCAAATCATGGAATCAATCTATTTAGCTGATAAGTAAAACGATTTGTTTACAAATGAGGAATCAAACGTTCTCATTACTGACTGAGATTACCAATTCTAGTAAATAGGTAGGTTTTTTGCATACTAATTATATGCCTATCTCGGGTACAAAGCGGTAGGTATAGGTAGGTAAGTATATCATGTGCTAAGTAAGAGTCATACTTAGCCACCGCCAAAAATTGAAGTTAATCTCTCATTTTAAAACGTCATCGTGAAATAACAGACATTAAAATTTAAGTAGGTAACTTATATCCCTGGTTCTATCGTAATACAAATAAATTAGAACGACAGTTTAAATCCGTAAATTAGAGATAGTAGAAGTTTTACATTGGGTACAGAGCTTTGTTAAGTATTTATTTTTCATACTTGCAAACTGCAACTGGAGTTTTAAATTATGATTTCAACATGAAATAATAACAAAATCATTCGCAGACTTCTAAAACAAATAGGAAAGCAATATAAATACAATTGGTTGTCAATAAACTCCCGACCACACTTTTCTATGCGGTCGGAGTAGGAATTCAATAGCGGAACGTGCCCGCGACGTAGCTCAACTTTGTTGTTTGTAGGCAAATATAAATATAGCAATGAAAATGGGTATTGTTTGTGCAGAAAGATAATTAACAAATATTATGCATTTTCGTTGTTTCTGTAGTACAAGAGGGAGCATAAACCTATCTTTAAGTAAGTACTGCACTGCACCAGGGTCAAAAACGTTCGGGAAAACCGGCGTCTTTTTGTGGTTATTACAAAGGTTATTAATAATTTTGATAGCTGTACATTTTTTTACATTATATCATACATCATACTAAAGTTTAATAAATCAACTTAAAGAAGTAGAAAGTTTTAATATGCCGATAAGAACGTAGTTCGATATATTTTATGATGTCTACAGGAAAGTCGCATCACTTTAACTCACACAAAAAAATATTTGAAGCACCAATGAGTAACTAGTAGGGACTTACATCATACCACCGTATTTTAGGTAAGTATGCCAAAAAATCGTGTCAGGTATAAATTTCAATGCCTGATATTTTAAGTGCCAATATTGAACGGTTGATGTAAGTATCCTAATCAGGAAATAATTCCAAGTTGATATTGATATTGTACCTTAAGGGCTTCCAGTTCTCGATGATCTGATAATAAAGTATGTAATTGGAACTTTCAAGGTTCATTATTACTACAGTGAGGCATTGTAAGTGTTAAAGTTCAATGTTCTTGGCCCTTCTATTTATTAGTCCTCACGGTACTTTAAGTAGGTACAAATATTACGATATATAAGTAAATTTATTTACATACAGCTCTTTATTCAACAACAATATACTATATACATTTTAACATTAACATAAGAAAAAACAATTAATCAAATCGTAAAATAAATAAAACATAAATATAACATAATCAGGGCTAGGATATTACTATGACTGATCTATAAATTTAATTTTAAAACAATATTAGGGTCGGTTGCACCAACCTGTCTGACACAGTAAAAAAGCTTTCACAAAATTTTATGGTATGGGAAGTTTATAATTGTGTTTGGTGCCCTTAGACAGTGAAGAAAACCCTCGTAACATAAAACTCCATACCTACTTCTAAGTACATAGTTAAGACTTTAGTCTAACATACTAACCAAAACTCTCTTCCTCAGGTGTGGTTCCAGAACAAGCGATCAAAAGAGCGCCGCCTAAAGCAGCTCACATCCATGGGCCGCGGCCCGTTCTTCGGGTCCTCCCGCAAAATGCGAGGGTTCCCCATGAACCTGTCTCCAGGGGGCCTGGACGAGGGGCCCCCAGGGTTCCCGTACTTCGCGACGGCGGACGGCAAGTTTGAGTTCGGATACGGACCACCGTTCCATCATGATGCGCCGTTCTTCCATCCACCCCCGGCTATGCCGTTTAATCAGCCAGGTTGGTAGACTTTTCGATATTTTATTAATCAAGTAACCTGAATATGTTGTACGGTTAAAGTTCTGTATAATTTTATTCTGGAATCTATGTATTTAACGTTTATGGACTAGATTCGTGTAAATTGAACTTTATTTTTGATATAAAAATTTAATGAATATAATTAGCTGGTCAACCAAATCTTGTCAGTAAAAAAGGCGCGAAATTCAATTTTTTTATGGGACGATATCCCTTCGCGCCTACATTTTTCAAATTTGCTGCCTTTTTCTACTGTCAAGATCTGGTTGACCAAGTATAAAATATTTTTTTCATATTCAGCGCATAAGATGCGCAATAAAATGTGCATGTATTTTACATGGCCGCGTAAAGGCATGTTAAAGATCCTCATGTTATCCACTTTCGATTTTTCAAAATATAATGAGACCTTTATATTTTCAGTTGAAATACTTCCTTTACATTTTCCTTTTACGATTTAGCGAAAACACAAAAATGCCTACCCAATTTTACTTATTTTTAAGCAAAACCACCACATAATCGCTGTGTACGTACCAGGCGCTTAGTAACGTGAGCAGGTCGTTTCGCAGGCGGGATGGAGTCTCTCCCCGGCGAGTTCCCCGAGCAGTTCCCGCCGCCGGACCACCTCGTCCTCCCCCGGCCCTCCTCCCCCGAATTCACCTTCGGCGACGCGCCGCCCCCGCTGCATCCTGAGGGCCTGGTGTGGTAGCTCAAGCCGGAGCCGCGAGACTACCACGACTGATGCGGCTCGGCGGGCTACAAAGTGGACTTTAACAGTGTCATTCAGTAACGCTGTGATTACGATTTAATGGACATGTGCTCGTGAATAAGTGTACAGAAGAGTTTTATAATATTGATAGTAATTTATTAAGTTAATAAATAATTTATTTACAGCTTAAGCTTTTGGTTCCTATTTTAAGATAGAAGTGGCAATTTATCATTATTTCATGTATGTATTTATTTTAAATTTTAGTGTTAACGGGGTCTTAGTTAGAGGGTGACCACAAACGAGACTACAGGAGGACATTTCCGATACAAATGTAAGGGTTTGTAAATATAATATAAGTTGTACATAGATTATTGCTGGACAAGTCTGTACGATATTAAATTTATTATGTACTAAGTGGTAGTTACTTGATAATAAGTTCCGGTGAACTATAATTCCTTTTTAATCCTGCTTGTCTTAAATGGGTATTTACAATTTCCTACATTTTAATCATTTAGGAAGAAATGCATTTCTGTTAAGCGAATTTAATTGTCTGTAAATTATTTTCTCATTTTTACCCTTAGGTAGGTAGCTTGCTACTTTAAAATTGTGAAAGTTTTTATGGAATTATATCGCTAGGTACAAATTTTAAAACCAAACAAGGAACTTAACCGGATGGCGATTTTATACCTCCTTTATTGATGTGACATCAAACTTGACTTTGTATTTTATACAAATATTACCGTTTGTGATATGACACTTTAATCATTTGGTTAATTCATGATTACACTAGACAGTGACTCTTGCAATGCAATTTACCTTTTAACATCGTGAACTATTTCACTAATTCACTTGCTTCGTGTAATCGCGCTTTAAGCAAATCATACTGCGCTCACATTTCATTCATATCCTTCCTAAAACAATGAGCTTATTTTACAATTATCTGAAGTGTCATAATACAAACTGAGGCGTTTCATAAAATCAAGGGAACATAAACACACCGTAAAAGAATCTCATTATGTTTCGAGGCACGAGTCTGCAACAGTTTATTCAAAGTGTAATTAGTGTAAATACGTCGGTGTTTTAATAAATCACGCTGTCGTGAACTATTAATGTATATAAATTACCTTCAGCGCTGTTTAAAATTAATTTACATTGACTCATGTAAATATAAGTAAACTGATTCATGAGTCTGTCATTTGCTAGTAATTTACCTAGTTTGTTGTACATTTCATCGTACTTCAGGTAAGAAAGTGGAGCAAATAATAAACTGTATTTTAATATTAAGAGAAAACACCAAATGTCTATCAAAGAGAGTGAATTATTTTCAAGCTGAAGCAATCTTACTGGCTGACAGTACTAAGAGTCCGGCATTTGAGATTTATGTTATGCCCTGTTTATACAAGCACAGTTGAGTAAGTTATGGATGTGTAATGTAAACGCGGCATGGCCCAATATCATCAAAATGACAGATGATTAAATTGAACTAACTTTTTAAATTGTGAACTTTTGCACTTGATTTTTGTTAGCACTTGATTTTGAAATTCAAGGCTTTTATGTTATAATTTTACATCCCTTTAATAGTTATTAAAATCATTCATTACACTTATCTAAAATTTTGTTCAGTTACTTAGTTCGTAAGTGCATGTTGGACTCGTGACTCGAAACATAAGGAACATTGTATGTACACTAGTGTAAGTGTTAATATTCGGTACATACTGTTGTCTATCTGTATTAGTGCATAACAAAAGTACATAATGGAATTGTCTGTAAGAATAAAATCTATTTGAAAATATTATTTTATTGTTTTTTTGCGAAACATTGGGGATTTTCAGTTTGGTCCTAATAAAACAGAAATTCTCCTAAAATTTCAATTTGTGGACAATGTTTCACCAATGGTTACAACTTTTAGCAATGCAAAATACAAATCAAAATTTAAGATAACTTTAAATAAATGTCATATACTAAGAAAAAATTACCAAGGCCTCTAGTGCCCCAGGCTGGAATCGAACAAGCGTCCTTTGCTATCGCGGCAGGTGCCTGTGCCATTCGGCCACCGGGAATTTTTCCAAGAACCTATATGCACTTCTTACTGAAGGCTTATGGCGCCCCCTAAAATATAAGATGATCCATAAACATGGTAGGGTAGAGATGATCATGTTAAGCAGTCTGTTAAGATGAGCAATTGACAAATCTTGGAGCCAATACATGCCAGATTAGCACATTAAACTACAAAAAGACAGGAATGGTGAAGATATGATTCGTATATGGCGCACGAGACGGTTTAACCATGGATGGACGAATATTATAGGATAAGTAAATGATTGGAATTTCTGTCATAATCATAACGTAGCATAATAGGAATTTTGCACAGCCCTTGGGCTATTCCCATCGCATCACACATACGCCTCTTGCAAACCTATATATGTAAGCGACGGTGCAATCAAATGACGGTTTCAAAGTTCAATATAACTAATGGACACCAAAGAAATGGTCGCAGCGCCCATAAAGGTAAATTAAAACTTGCTTGATTGTTCTAGTCTAGACTATCGGTTTTGTCTTTTGAAAAATTAGTAATGAGGGCGTTGTATTTCTGCGGCGGTAGCACGGTCGCATTTTAATCGCGTCTCACCATGCCTGTAACGTTCTAACAAGTATGTAAGTGCAAAAGTGACGGGCATAGTAGCAGGCGATAAAAATGGACCCATGCTGCGACCGCTGATTTCATACGCTAGTTGTATTGTTTATCGGGTTGTAGGTATACTTGTTTGTCACCGACATAGTATAAAAATATGAGGTAATATTACGCTGGAACTCTATAAGCGGCGGCAATAGAAGGCGTCGTAAAGGAAAATTGTAATTTGTCCGAGGGCGAACCGCCGACGGTTCGCACGCGCCTGTCACGTTCCGTGGTCTCCTGGCATGGACTACCTCCCAATAGACCCCGCATTATAAGACAGAGGCGTTTATAATAAATACTTCAAGTAGGTACCGTAGGTAGTACCTTGAGAGCACAACTCAGTCGCATTGCAAGGAAAATTGTAATTTAGCTGAAAGCGAACATCCGACGGTTCGCACGAGCCCGTCACGTTCTATGGTTCCTAATAGACACTACAGTATGATTAATATAAAACAGGCGTGCTTCATTGCTAATCTTAAATTGCTACGTCGAGAGCCGCGCAACCCTACTGGGTTGCTACTGCATCATACCCAACTTTATAATTAGGTAGGTTGTATCTGCCTACCTGTACCTACCTGATGTATACATACTTATTTTCCTTCATATATTTTTCATTTTTCATGCTCTGAAAGAGGGTCATTGTTGTTCTAAAAGGTGTGCAGAAAATGATGCGTGTCTGCACTAGAGCATTTTACGTTCAAAGTACGAATATATTAAATATTTAATGATAAATTTGGGTTTAAATGGATTTGTTATATTTCCACTCTGATGTTAATTCCCCATTCCATAAATGTGATGCTATCTATGAAAAAGGACCTTACTGTCGATGGCGGTTACGCCATTATTAACGATGCTCCGATATAAATACAATGCCGCGCGACGCCGTGCGGCGTAAGCGCCATCGACAATAAGGTCCCTTTTCATAGATAATGCCCCAAATAACGATACTTTTGCCTAAATTGTAAAAACTACCTCGGCAGAAATGAGTGCCTTTCATCCCTTGGTTAACAATCTACTATTTACGGAAACGTATACCAACGTTGCTATTTCAGTCAGTCTCGGTACAAAAAGTAAATAGTGAGGTTTATTGACAAATACAAAGGTTTCCGAGAAAAGGCGAAGGAAAACAATTATACACTACTCTGTAGTAGTGTAGATATAGGCTATAATATAGTCACGTTCACACGAACATTCTGTCAGAAAACCGTAACTAGACCTCAGAGGGAGGGAAAGAGGTGAGGAAAGAGGTATGCTGGTAGACTAGACTAGACTTTAGACTGGTGAGATAGACTTTACGATCAATAAATAGTTAAAGATCCTTGTTTCCAACTGTATTCATAAATAATATAGGTATAGGTAATAGGTACTCAATTAAGACCTTTGGTTTAGACTGCTACCGTCTGTTCGACCGTACGAGTGTGACCAATCATGATTGATTGGATTCCGGTCAGCTGCTATACGCACATACCCCATTTGCAGTGTTTGTACCTACTTTCTACTGAACAACTTGCTTTTTATACGCTTCAACGCATTGCAAGGTTTAGTTCAAATCTTATCGTTACCTTCAAATTCGAATGCACACTTGTATGATGTTGATGTGTATGTAGATGTAAAAGTTACAATAAGAACAAATCATCATTATGTAATTTCGTAAATAGTTTCAATCAATCAAACTTTTATTGATAAAATATAAGTATTTTACATGTTAAAACATTATTTGTAACATCTGGGAG
The DNA here is from genome assembly GCF_948474715.1 of Cydia amplana. Taxonomy (NCBI): domain Eukaryota; kingdom Metazoa; phylum Arthropoda; class Insecta; order Lepidoptera; family Tortricidae; genus Cydia; species Cydia amplana. The sequence goes on from NC_086087.1 coordinate 10,199,706, forward strand.
ACTAAAATCATATAAAACTCGAAAATGCGCGTTTTCCCAGAGATAGATATCTAGATCGATTTTTCGCCCCGAAAACCCCCGCCCCGAATTTATACGATATATCGTATCGTATCGTGATTTAATAGGATAATACATTATTATTTTGCTGTTTAGGCTAAAAGGCCAAGATCAAGATACTACCTACTAACACACATACCTATATATATTTACTCGAAAGATATTTTTGTCTCTCCTTCAGGTAGGTACATTAATGTAAAAATAGTAATTGGGGTAGGTACAGACAGCATTACATTATCTTATCAATCTATGCATCACCAGTTAGACTATGGTATTTTTTTAACGTAAACTGTAAGGACTATGGTAATGGTACTTACACTATTTTTTCGAAAAGTACTCGATTGACAGATAGGTAGATCTTTTGGCGCGTTTTTTCAGCCGCTAGGTATACTAGTTTTGATGCTGTAAACTTGTAAACTTAATTAAAAGAAATAACTGTTATCGCAATAACAAACTATAACGTTAAATTGTGTTTAATTACTTTAAAATTCGTGTCCCTTCCAATTTACACATTTTCCCTAATCACACCCATTCAAATAAATTGATTAAACACACTCTCACTAAAATTACGGAAACCTAATCCACCCCAGACGTGTAAACACAAATAAACACAAGAATTCCACTCGATATGTCCATTAATTAGTACAATTGTTGTAAAAATGTAGGGGGAAATGCCGACCGGTTATGTTTATAGAGCACGCAATACCCCCTTTGGGAAATATCCTCAAAAGACATAAGTCTTCTTAGTGGTTGGGTTTTGTACGTCTGTACATAGATAAAGATACATATAAATTATAATAGTTCCATCTGATGTGTTAAAACACACCTAAGACCATCGTAAGATAGAAATCACCAATCCTTTACAGAAAGACTCTCACTTTAATTAAACGCATTGTACCGCATCCATACCGTCGTAGGGAAAAATAATTTAAAATTTTGTACTTACATCGAGAATACATTCTGACCTGTAATTTAATTAATTTAAAATGAGTTTTTGTTTAACATGTATAATATACCTAAGTTTTTATTTTACAGTTTTTTTAAAAATTTATACGGAACTAATTACGGCCAGTCTGTCCAAACTCTACACCGCCTTGCTAGAACAAATTGTGGATGTGTCATTTAAAAAAAGGTAATTTGACGTTTATGGTACTACTTCACACTCTGTCACTGCGAAGTGTATTGTGTAGTGCGCCAAACCAAGTTAACTTTATGAAAATATGACGTTTACAATGAGACTCCCTCAGCACGTTGTTTCGTGCAAAGTTAGCTAATTAGCTTAGATACTAGAGTTAGTATGTAGTTATTAGTTTGGTTTGTTAATCAAATGTCGTAGGTGTGTGTATCCCCTCTAACCAGATCCCCACACGTGTTCGGAGTGACATTTGCGTGTGAGTGCCCCATTGGTCAATCGCGTGTGATCTTCGGCCGATGCCGCGATGCTCAATGAGTCACTTATAAATAAATAGTTACACGGGCTTGTTGTCATTATAAATAATAATAATTACTGCCTAATAAATTATAAATAAAACTAGCTTACAAAGATACTAGGTATGCTTATCTATGTGTAGGTATACCTATTCTTGACTGCCGTATTCGAACTTCAAGATATTCACAAGAGACGACACGTACTAGATCCATTCTAGATACGTTATAGTTTAGATTTCAACTAGTTCTCTTTTGTAGCGCAATTCGTGCAACCAATGTCACTTTTACGATAGATCGTGTTAGATATCTATATCTATTAGATGTGAATTAGATCTCTAAGTATTATCTTGTGGAAATCGTTCAAGAGTATCTCCAGAATCGCGGAAATGTCAATGACAGGTTAGATCTTAAACATATCGTTATCGTATCTTGGCGATGTCTAAAAGATATCTAATAGATGTCTATTGCAAAATCCGAATCGGGCCCTACGTTTGAAGCATGGAATTATGACGTTTCTTATGAAATAGAGTTCATAGGTAGAAAAGTAAAGGCGACGTTCGGATGTCAACTGCAGTTGCATTACTGTTGCGACGTCGTTATGAAGCGCTTAAAAAGCCAAATTAAAGGGTTTTAGTGAGCAATGGCTTTGGTAAGCAAAGCCTTATGATTCTTATGAAATACCTAAACCTTCGAAGGAGATACAGGACCGGTCCCTGGCGATACCTCGTTTTTAACGCAAATAAAACTAACTGCAGCTTTTAAACTATTTATGATCCACTAGCAACCCGCCCCGGCTTCGCACGGGTTAACAAATTATACATAAACGTTCCTCTTGAATCACTCTATCTATTAAAAAAAAAAACGCATCAAAATCCGTTGCGCAGTTTTAAGGATCTAAGCATACAGACAGACAGACAGCGGGAAGCGACTTTGTTTTATACTATGTAGTGATTAAACACTTTCGCGTGAATCAACTCATCCTTCTAGTAACAGTTTAACAAAGGTCATTGAGTTTAACATAGCATGTATCTGAACTGAACATAGTCCTCACCCTTGTGTGTCAGTTGAAATAGGTACAGTCAGCAATAGTTGCTAAGCGGGCGAGGTGTTCAAAATAATCTTGACGCGTTTTTATTGTTAAGACAATAAGAGCGCGTCGAGGTAATTTTGAACTTCTGCTGCTGACTGTACTACGACTATAAGTGTAAGGCCTGAGTGGACGCTCGAGTTGGGCGTGCAGCGGGGCGGGGCGTGCGGCGTGCACGTTAAACAAATGCAAACGTATAGTAGCGGCCTTAGTGCACGCTGCTCAAATCACTTGTGAGCCCGACGCCACGCTGCACGCACCGCCGAACGCTCCGCTTCGAGCGTCCACTCAGGCCTTACACTAAGAAGCCCCTACCTCCCCCTGTGGCACAACACGTCACGTCTAGCGGTCTCGCGATCGCATGTTCCCGTGATGTTCCCGTTCCCGAAATGTGTGCTATTCTGCGGTAAATCCAATTATTGAAAGGTTACGTTTTGAACGCACCTGCCGATTTCGAATTGTAAACTTATTTTGGGTGCTTATACATATTTTGTATAAGTTTAAAGGCATATCCTGAAGGTGAATAGAATACTACTTGTTATTAGAGTCGGACCATGATAACTCTGCATTATATTTGATATGATAAAGTGTCGCAATGTCGTTAATATGAATATCGAATTTGACAGTTATAATGACACTACCTCAAAGTTAGCTTGGGCTATGTCTCTTGTAATATAGGTACAATCAGCATCAAATAGGTACATAGTGACGGCTAAATTGGCCAAATATATCGAGACACATCCTCATTGCTATGGTATAGATATGAGCGCCGCGCCGGCGCGCCGCCGCCGCCGACAAAATTTTCGCGCCGCCGCCGCCGAAGCTGCGCTATCGGCGTGGCATCGGCGTGACCTTGGTAGTTACTATTACTTTCACAACCAGATAATATATTTTTAATCGAGTTTAGATCATTAACGGCGCCACTTCGAATAGTTTATAGGCATTCAAAAGGTATTTTAGGCCCATATAATTCAAAAATATCGAAGGCAAATGCAAACTTATCTATCTAGTAACCGCGCTACTAGTCTTGGGGAAATGAAATTATTTAATATCAATTTTTACATCAATATGCTTGTAATAAACATACTGATTTCCTTCCATTTTTATTGTGGAACGTTACAATTACAATTTATAGATTGTATATATACACTAGACATGTCAATCACAATGAAAAAATGTACTGTGATCAACTCTGGCTAATGTGAGACTCGAACCCACATCTTTGGATTACCGATCCAATGCATAACTAATTTTGCCAGCTAACCATCCGTCATTTACCGCGAGTTTAACCATTGCAAGCATGGTTAAACGTCTTTAAAAGGTATAAAATGGGGTTAATTTTGAGATATTAAGTGTTTCCACGTCCAAATGTCCGGCCGTTGGCTTCGCACGGAAGGGCGTCAGAATCGGGTCTCAATTAAACTTGGCCACTGTTGAAATTTCAAGCCTTGCTCTCTCGCAGCTCAATCTTTGACCTTACATCGCTCGCATGGAATTAAGCCGCTATCTGAATCTGCAAGTTTTTGGCCCTGTTTGGAGCTCAACTTTCGGCCTGTTTTAAAACGCTTGAGCCACAGAACATATTAAAGAGGTTAGAATGGCTATCGCGCGCAGTTAGTATCGGAACCGGTGTCGCCGCTCGTTCCTCTCCACATTTACTAACACTCGCGCAACGGTAGTAAAAACTTGTGTGCGTGGTGAATGGATACGCCTCCTTTAGACAGATTTGATGTCTGGCTTCTTAATCTGAAGGTTATTGTGGCGCAAAAGGCATGTTTACTTCGTTTTTCGGTCAGCGCGGGCGAGTAGCATGCGAGCGTTTGCTCAAAACCGGCGGCGACACGTACCCTGCTCGCATCGCCATTCTAACTTGTTCTGTGGCTTCTGAGGCATTGGTCCTTATCCGATCTTAGCTCCATTTCAACTCGGCCTTTGGCGTCGCACGAATGCGCCCGCAGGAAAGCTCCAGATCTTTAACACTATGGCTTCAGTCTTTATCGGCCTGCACCCTCGCTCTGCTCTCTTGCAGCTCGGCCTCGCACAGAAGCGCGCCGCAATCGGCGCTCCATGCGTTCAGCCGTCAGCCAAGCTTACACTTGGCGTTCGATTCTTAGCTGTATGCTTACCTGCAGCTCATCCTCTGGCCTCGCATTGGGAGGCGTCGAAATCAAGTCTTCGGTGTTACATGAAGCTCGGCGTTGGGCCTCACTTTTTGACATAAATCGGTTTTTGTGGGTCGATATTGGTTAATGACGGAGCTCGTTTGTTTTTGGACTGTCGACAAGACGTTTCCCTGATACAGTAATCCGCAAATTTTAACTTAGCACAAAAGATAAGGGCCTCGCTAAGATCTTCCGGCCAAAGCCTCGCCATGATTAAGACCGCTTATCCACAGTTTATACGATATCAATTTTTTTCGTACTATTATTCAATAAATTATCCTTGAAAATAAAAAATGCATTTATTTCATAACTTTCTTACAGCAAAAACATGATTTTTCGGTAAAATTTTGGTTTGAATTCTTTTTTCATTAATCGAAGGTGTTTCAAGGCCACGCCGCCGATTCGCCGCCGCCGCCGACCAATTTTGACCGGCGCGCCGCCGCCGGCTATATGCCTATCGGCGCTCATATCTACTATGGTAACAGAGGTTACGCGATTCACCTAGCCAATGACACTCGGCAAACGCCAGACACATAGAAAAAGCAACAACGGTTGCACTCCGGGAGTGCCGATAGAAGTGAAAACTCACCTCACTATGTTACCGATGCCCGGTGACACGATACATACGTTTAGCGGAGGTATTCTATTTATTTATTATATATTATTATCATTCTCAAATAAGATCACACTTTTTCATTGACATGTTTATTTACATACTGCCATGACAACGTCAAATTATTTGAACATAGGTAAAGAGTCTTGAAAAGGAGTCCGCAACATAAATGTCAAATAACATTGAGTTTTTCTTTATTGATTTAAATGCCATTTAAATTATGAGTGGCCACCTTACGGGGCTTACGGTCACGTGATCGCCTTACTCCCCTTACGGTCACGTGATCGCCTTACGCTGTCTCGAGTTTATCATTTTTTCCCCACCTCAAAAACTGCCCAGCGCCGCTAAAGAAGTTTTCACTTCAAAAAATGCGTCGGGATGACGAATGCTACGAAAATTCACGTGACTATTTCCATAGGTACATTTAATTAAACGTTTCGATTGGCTTTCCATCAACAATTGTCATATTGGCTAGGCCCCCTTTTATCGGTATTATTAATGCCAATTTTAAGAAATACGTTCGAAAAACGTACGCTTGGTTCATGATAATTTTGGCTAAGGCTTTGTGTTACCTAACCTAATGGCTCATCTATACGATGCGCCATCATCCTGGCCCACTAAGAAGGGCCAGCGTGTAGAGAGGGTAGTGATGGTATCGGATGGCTTATGGCGCGGCGGGATGGCGATGGTATGGCCGCGGTGTCGGTTTTTCGTCCGCACATCAAAGGTAGTATGGGCCAACGACGGTGTCGGTGTATGGAATGGGCACTATGGTGTGTGCTCTCAACTCTCAACCATCGCATGGCCATCTCGCTGGTGCAGCGCTGGGCTATCGTATAGAGGAGCCGTAACCTATCAATTTCCTCCAGTATGAAAGCACCTGGAAAAGTAATTGACCTATCATTTACAATTCTATCACTAACCGATGATACCTTGTGGTCAAATGTTTACATTTTACGAGTACATTATGCGAGTAAATTCATTATAATTTAATTATTTATTCTCTTTTTACGATTCGAACTTAAATGTCTTTAACATTGAAAGCGTACGTCCGACACCTGGCACTTTGACTTTGAAATTGTTTTTAACGACCACTTTTATTTTCCTCCGGGTAGTAAAGGTTAGGAAGTGGACAAGTTTGGAAAGAGACAAATTAGGAAGTGGTCAAAGTCGACCGGAGGGAACATGATGATATTGATGATAGAGCCTGTGCGGAAAGAGAAGAGTCGTAGAATGTATTGGATCCCATACATTTCACGACTCTTCTCTTTCCGCACAGAGTCTAAGTGAAAATAACTACGCACTAGGGGCTGTTCATAAATTACGTCATCTATTTTTGACTGACGATTTTTGTTGCTTCGAATGACCCCGTTTCCTCCTACCATCATCCTACCGTACTACCGTCATGCTACCATCATCCGATGTCCAGACCCCCCCCCCCCCCCCCCCATTGAAATGACGTAATTTATGAATAGCCCCCAGTACTCCCCCTGATCAGACAGAGGAGAAAGGAGGAAAAGCCGCTCCCATATACAATCGAAGTTACGGTACCTAATCATTTTAAAACGACAGTGTGCTTAAATTACATGAAACTTAAGGTATGAATATGTTCGTAACATATTTTTTATATCTGGTAGGTAGTAGTTTTAGTTGCTAGAAATTGTGGTAATAGGTACATAGAAAATAGAGCGGGTAGAAGTTTTGTATGTATAAAGATCTAGGTACTCGCTCTAGTTGTTTTACATTACAGTTTGTAGCAACGAAAACTAATAGTTTCAGAATAGATGTACATGTTAAAGGGTTAATGTCAAATAACATGTTATTTCAGAATGTCGTTTTAAAATGAGAGCGTACATATATTGTGTCGCGGCGATGGTCAAGGTCGTATCAAAACATGTCCAACACCGTTACCAATTGTTAAATCTGAATCGACTTCCAGGTTATTACATTTTCCGTTCCATTTATGAATCACGTATCAGGGAAAATAATTGGTGAAAAAAATCGATGACCTTGAATGTCTCTTTTAAAGTGTAGGTACCCGTTTTTATCGCTCTTGAGTGTACTTATCTTTACAGTGTTATTAGCTCTAACACAATTACAAAACCACGCAAACCAAACCATGATCGTCGCTGCATAGATAATATTTACAAATCAGCAACAAACCCGCTAACTAATCAACACCTACCTTATACAGAATACTACTCTACAGAGAAAAGTTTAAATATCACCTTTATACCCTTGGAAATAAAGCCCTTATCAACTGCAAATACGTTCCTTGTTTGTCAAGTATACATAACATTTTTATAAAGGAGAAATGAATTTTATTTATGATTTTATAAGGTTCTTTTTTGAATAATACGAGTTAATTAGCCTGTCTTTATAGAGTCTACCCTAATGATAGTCAAGCACGGAAGTGTGGTTACATATGGGGTTTGATTTAAGCACACATAAAGTTTATTATGGACTTATTGCTTCTGTTATCGAGTTTTAGAAAGTGTGGTTTTGGTGCATGTCAAGTAGGAATAATATTATGATAGGTTTTGTAAAGTTACAGATATGTATACACAATATGACGGCATATGAACCCGGCTTAGGTAACCTGTGTCAAAAATGTACAAAATATTACGTGTATGTCTGTCGTCGCTTTTTTAATGATGAATCAAATGAATAGGTTTCCATTATAAAAATATTATTCTTAAAGCAGTCTCGAATTTAGACGACAGAGATGAATGCAAATTCCCACCGTGGGCGTGGTAGGGTCAGCGGCTAAAGTTATTGTTTTACTCTTTAGTTTTACTAAAAACTTGTCTTCTGGGAACGTCTGGAAACGGCCTGAGAAATATTAATAAGATATTGTTACGAATGTCCTAAAAGGTCGTTTTATATTAGGTATTAAGTTCAGGAACCCTCAGACTCTTGTATTTAGGGACCAGCCTGAAGCCTCTCATTTAAAACTCCACGTATTCTTTTCAAATATTAAACCCCTTAATTTTTAATGTATTTTCTACAAGAAGTTGCAAACTTGTTCACTTAAATATTAGTAACACCGGCCATAATTCGAAATACAAACGTTCAACCACTTTTAATAAGATAATAAACTACATAATTGGCGTTATTCATAATCGACTGCTAAAGTTAATCAGTTGATGATCATCGTTTGTCCCTCTCTATGGCATAACGACAAATAGGGATAAACGATGATCATCAACTGATTAAGTTAGCAGCACTTTATGAATAACGCCATTTGCCTTTAGCATCTCATCTAAATTTGTTACGCCGTTTTAGCTTGGTTCAGTTAGAAGACCTACAATTAATTTTCATAACTATATTTATTATGATTAGTACTTAGAGCAAAGTTAGAGAAACCAGTCAGTAGTTGACCGGTAGCCACTTCTGCCCTTATTTCTAAACTCCACGGACCCCCAATCCCAAAAGGCCAACTCATTAATATTTTCAGTCGAAATATATTAATCACAGCGCGCCCCGCCCCCTTGCGGCTAAAGACCAAATAATTTCTGCTACAACATTCTAGAAAAAAAACTATAATTAATTTTAGTGTGGCATTTTTGGAGGCGGTCCGCTTTTTATTGTTTTTTGGGGAACAGGTGGAAATAGATGAAATATCGCGACTATTATGAATGTTTGATTTTATTTTTGTGATGTCAGCGTCTTCATTATTGTTCTATTTAGCACTTATTCACTGACACATAATCAACGCATTCCTGTCTAGTTAAGGTCGAAGTTGTGGTTAGGCCTTTATGATATCTTTTCGAGTTCGAGTACGTACGGAACCCTAAAAAGTTTATGAGACTTATTTAGCCACGGATTTGCTTAGCATCAGAACTTTTATTTTAGAAGTCGGTAGCATATATAACTCGGGTTATCAAGATAAGTATATCAATTAACATTAATTCAACAAAAATAGGCTCAGGGGGCTAGCCGGCTAACCCAAGGGACAATATTCTATAGATAACGGCAAAATATGAAACTTAAATGGGTACTAAATGTATGAAAATGATCAGGTAATTTTTCGTTGCATTTGTGGTTGGTTTTTGTCCATATACAAACGTCATCTTGGCTATGGACCAAGCAGACATAGTATTGAATAGCTTTATTCTCGTAACTAAAATATAAGTGCTACTTTTTAACACCACGCGATTGAAAAAGCCAGACTGTCATTATCATGCTTTCTCGTAAACAAATACGGCCATCATATCTGTAGGTACTGGAGCTTATGGTATATACAGACATAGTAGGTACTTATATTAAGAAGACTGCTAAATCATAACCCTGCCTTTTGTCTTTTCCGTCGTCGAAACTTGCCAAAGAATGAGTACTGTAAGTTAAAGTGCCTATACAATGTTCTCCAAACGGCCCACCGAATCGGATGCTATGGCCAATTCGCCGCTGAATTCATATTTCCACAATGTTCATTGTGTTATGGTGGATTCTCAAACGGTGTGTGGATTGGGATTTATTTGGAGTTTACGGTCATTCCCGATTTACCGGCACGTGTATGAAGGCCGTATTTATGTCGTTAACCGCTGTGGATATAACATTTGTCACGCTGTTTTGACATAACCAATGTTAATTTATTAAGATGACAGAGAGATAAGGTCCCAGCTTTTAAACTAGATTTATTATTTTCTGAACCTCTTCCTATTATGGAAATGTTTCAATCACATGATTAAAAATATTAAAATATACAATTTTATCAGAAACTAAAAAAGTAATATTAAGAGTATTTGAGTAGTTAGTTTGAAATCCAGAAACTGAGGATTTCTCATCATATCAATAGTTTTCAGTCCCTCCCTTCCCCTTTCCCTCATTAGCACTAACGTAATATATTGTGTATGATTGATAAAATTGGAATAATATTCCAAGTTTCTGAACTTCGTCACCTACTTACTCCTAGAAACAAAGACGAATACTTTGTCTCATATTTATCACGTGATAAACACATCCATAAACACAAGATTGCTGCATATATCCATACAAACGACCGTCAACCGGCAGCCATACCATACAAAAAGATGTAAACGTATGTGACACCAGTTAACTTGATTGATATGAGCATAAGGCGGCAAATTACGATAATAAATAACTGGGTAGTTGATGCGGTCCACTCTGGATATGGTCACATGTCAGGCCATATTTTGATATTTAAATAAAGGTTTTTGAATAAAAAATTTCATATTTCCATTTTGCAGATCAGGCTATATTCTGATACTTAATAAGACTTGTTTTTGTAACATCTCATTCAGAATAGTAAACACCTAAAATTTACTTACAAAATATGACTTTAAGGAATCACAAGGAATAGTAATTGTTAAATATGTTATCCAAAAATGCAATGAAAAACAAAACACTACCAAATAACATAAACGGCATTAAAATTCGAACTTATAAAATCTGTTCTTGATTTAAAATTACTCGCATCTCATGCGTTCTATTCGTTGTCTTTTTTCCTATTTTAAAGATCCATATGTACATAGATTAGTTAGGGTATAAGGTTCAACCACGCTAATTTTTCATGGCAAATGCTACGTCAAGTATGACGTTCCTATGGAATTGTATGCATCGCCAAGTTGGTGCAAACTTAGTCAGCTCATCGTCTAACTAAACTTAACATTCATTCAAATAAATAAATATTAAATGGCATATAAACACAGCTGACACAGCAGTTAAGTTGATTGAAGTGCACTGACAAAATGGTGCGATGATTAAACTGTAGGTGCGATCACACTCCCGATACGGTCAGACGACTTTCAACACAATTTAGTCCAAAGTGCAGTGTAGTGGAGTTATTAATTATTGTGACAAACTGTATGATTAAGCACCTAGCCTGTCACTTGAAAAGCTATGTTCATAGGGAACTGTCTATTAAAGTACTGAACTGTCTATAAAAAAAAAACTGGGAAGATTCTATAAAATATGGATAGCTACCTAGAGGTCGATTCTAATGTAACTACACATTTAAAACTTTCACGTTTTGAACACATATCAAATCGTATTATAACAGAGTCTATCGCAAATTTATTTTGTGTTCTGATTTAACTATTTGTTATGATTTTGATACGACCTTTATTATCGTCTTGGTGATTAGCTTTTTTGAATTCAAAAAGTTTATAATATTGAGACTATACATATAATGTACTTATGAAAACATGATTATGTAGCAGAACTACTTAAAGTCACATCACGATTACCTACTACACTTAAGTAAACACGTACATACGCACACATTCCTCAAAGTTGATTATTGATTAGGGAACGCCATGTATAACAACTATAAAAAGAATTACTATTACTAGTAAGTAGACATCATATTTAAATCCTTGAGCTTACATTTACATAAATCATTGCTATACAATGACATTGCTCTGAAAACCTTAGGTACCTATTATTAACTTAGTGGGCGGAAAACAAGATTTAATGCTAATACTTCACCGAAACGGTACTCTTGACAAGTGTAAAGACTGGCTCGTCCCATTAAGGCTGTATAATTGCTACTAATTCTTGTGGTGGTATAAATGTTTGTCAGGTATCCGTCAAGACAGTAACCGTTAGATCACGTTTCCATTGTCGTACGATACGAATTTTCTCTTGAACATAACCGCGCGTAACAGAATATTCTTGTGCTATAAACGCCAAATTCAAGCTCAATTCAAGCTGGTTTTCCTTTGGCTGTGGATGATGTGGTTGGGGAAGAGTAGTTAAATATGGAGTAAAATACGAATATTTAAAACCTGAACTGAACTTGATTTGACACTACTGTCTTCAAGTATCAGCGTGTTCGACGGTTCGATTCGATATTGAGATCAAATTGGTAGAAGGTGAAATATAAGTTACTAAGGTTCCTGCTCATCGGCAGCTTCAAATTATCACAAAACCAAACTCGTACCTAATATCGCCTTACACATGAAAAGAGTAAAACGAAAGACCACTTTACATAGACCTTTAACAATAATCTCGGTGTAGAACGGGCAGGGTCATACTATAATGGATAACAATGCTATACCGATTGTGGTCAGCGACTCAGCGTTGTAAATTTATTTGCTTCCGACTTTAATCGAGTAAAGTTAATATTGAGATTGTTATTTTGTGAAGGCGGTATAAGTAGATTTGGGACTTGAAATAAACCTGTAGAAACCTAGTCTTGCATATATGTTAGTTTACGTTTATTCGTGTATTTTTAAAGGTACCTACCACTACCACGTTCGGTGGCAAACATGCATATGGCCCGCGTGAAGGTAAGCGATCTCCGTAGACTGGACACCTGCAATTCCAGGGCTGTTGTAGTGTTGTTGTGTTGTTGTTGTGTGTGTACGCGTTACCCACCCACCACATAGGTATAGATACGATACGTTTACGTAACTCAGCAGTGGAAGATTTTTCAGAACATACGGTGAAATTGCGCTAATTATGTACAGGATAAGAAACTATGTAGGTATCTACCAAATTTAATCGAAATAAGACGGAAAAAAACGACTACAAAGTAACAATCAACTAAAATATGAAATAGTATCCAGATGTTAAGGCGTGTTCACACTACCCGCGAGCCAGTGCGCCCGCTTCCAGATAATGATAGAGCTCGTGGACGCTCAGTAGCGCCCGCGGCTACATGATATCGAGGACTACTAAAATTATAATAAATGACTAATTTAGAAAAGTTTATTTCGCAAACTTGCTCACTCTAAATTAATTATATTACAATTGCATAAATGAGACAGAATAGTATTGAATTCAAATGGACATCACATACCTAGTTATCTAAGTGGTCTAAGCGAATATTGCACCAATTTGAACATGACAACGTATTATATTATTACGTTATATTTTTTAAATCAAAATTTGACATTAATGCTGACATTCCCACACTGTCATTGCTAATTCCATGCAGAGATTGCAGAGTAAGCTTTATTGGGGTCCTGTCAAACGTCATAATTGTATTTTTTTTTGTTCTAGTGAAAAACGTTACAACCCCTATCAAATCAACACAATTTATATGTGTTTACAACTCCAAAAAATTAATATTTTGTATAACTGGTACGACACGACAACTAATTCAATAATTCAAAAAGTCACAGTTGATCCACCCAGAGCAGATGTAAAGGCGTGTTCACACTGCCCGCGAGCAGGGGTAGCCGCTTCCAGATAATGACAGTCGTAGAGTAAAATTGTCAGTAGCCCGCGGCGCAGCACGATATCTCAACGTCCAAAATTATGGTAAAGCTTGCTTGTTATTTACGTTGACGAGAAAATGTATGCTTCCGTTTGGGGTTTTTAGTAAAAAAAAACTGTTCTTTGCGAGGTCCTTTATCCTTACCTTCTCTTATGCCTGAATTAATCTGGCGCTTGCTTAGTTTTAATAAAAACGAAGGACTAAAAACTTACAAGGATTTGTTATTTTTCATTACATAACCTTCAAAGATTCATTTCACAAAAAAAGGTTGTGTGAATTTAGAGTGTGTGTTGTGTGTGGAAAAATACTAAAAGAACATTTGCCATTTGTACATACGTACAAACAAAGTAACATTAATAATTTATGTGAAATCGTGCAAACATATTAAAAATATTTTTCTAATAAAGATAAATCTTTATACCTACTATTTTGATTTTTTTAGATTGTCTATTCCTAGTCATAAATACAGCCAAACCCTGTACAAGCCTAAAAAAATCTTCCCACAAATAAATTAAACAATAGCAAACTGGTTTCAAAAATATGTAAAAATGCGGCAAGACACAGCCGCTATATAAATTAGAATGAATAGCGATGAAACCGAGCCTCGAGCGGGGGCGGGCGGCTACCTTATAACCAGCGCTCTCTACAAAATTGCTTTGCAAACCTCGTATTTGTTCCTCGTGTTTTCCCAAAGTGAACAATATCATGTGTAGCTTAAGGTTTCTTTTCGGAAAACACAGTTTGTAAATGCGACGTTTTCAAAATTATTCGTCGACCGTAATGGTAAAACGCCGCCGGCGGTGTGGCCGCACCTTTATGTAAATCGCATCATCATCTTAATTTTTTACTGTAATTAATATAAATCAATGTTTTAACTTTCTTGGGACGCATGAGTTAATGATTTTCAGGTTTTTATCTCTCATGAAGTTTTCAAAATACAAGAGATTGATGCTGGCTCTAGGTACAACATTTACAAAGCCAAATTAAAAATTAAAAAAAAATCTGCGTGTAATGAGTCAGGTGTTTTTTAGTATCCGACCGAAGGTTCGGTTTCGGTTTCGGTTTCGGCCAGTTTCGGCCAAAAAATCATGTTTCGGCTGTAGTTTCGGTTTCGGCCAAAAAACGGCCGAACCTTTCGGCCGGGCCGAAACTTACGAAATGGTACTTCGGACAAAGACCAAAAGTTGGGGAATAAGTAGGACAACAATATTAATACCTACATATACTGATTCATGTATATTAGGTAATTAATTATTAGGTATTAATTGGTTTATTATAAAACACAATTCCACTAATGAGGGCGCCACTGGACGGTTGACGCAGTCTTAAGAGGCTGTCAATACCTATAAGTGAATGAGATAGCACTGTCGCATGTTACTGGGCCCTGGGCAAGATAATAATAAGAAAACTAGCCTCACTTCTTACCTCAATTTACCATTGGTTTGTGTTCCACATGTCCTCTACTTCAGCTTAGCCTTTGGCCTCGCTGCGCCATGCTCGGCCTGCGGTCTCGCTTTTGAATACAATTGACATTGGTTGGAGTCTGTGCTCAACTACTTATCCTGAAGCCTTAAGCACGGCTTTGACTTCGCATGAAAGTTCGCCTCAATGGGGCACTTCGGACTTTTCGGCCCAGGTGAAGATCGGTCGGTACCCGGCCTTGCGATATTGTTAACAAAAAATTTCGCGCTCGCTGCGCTCGCGTTTTTGGTTGACCCTGTATCTACATGTTAACTTGACTGGTGAATGAATAGAGTTAGACCAAGAAAATTCTGCAATGATTTTGATAGCATACGCAGTGCAATTAGTGCAAATGTTATTTATACGTCATAATTTCATAAAAGTTTTGACGTTTAAAATAACACTTGCACTGCGTGTGTTATCAACTTATCAAAATCGTTGCAGAATTATCTTGGTCTAACTCTAGTAATTTTCATAAAAAACTGCTTAAGTAACATCAATTTCAAGGACATTGGGTGTTGACAGCCCCATAATATGTGTGTAAAAGCGGTTTTATGACATTTTTTCAACGATTTTAACAAGTCTACAAAAGTTTCGGTTTCGGTTTCGGTTTCGGCCGAAACTAGAGCCAAAGCCGAACATTCGGTTTCGGTTTCGGTTTCGGCAAAAAAACATGTTTCGGTCGGACACTAGTGTTTTTAGATAGGTAGGCCTAAGATGAGTAGACATAACTGGCTTTTTAGATCAAATTGTCTCTTTCTTTTTTATCCATATTTAATTATCTATTGAAATTAACTTTCCCAAAGCAATTTCACGCGCTACACTTTGGCAATATGTATTGGCTACGCATTTTTTTGCAAGTTACTAGTATGTACCTATGTATACGCAATGAGTAACAGTATTGAAACGTTATAAACTAATTACTTACTTGGGTTCTGTTTCGCAGACTACTTAAATACATCTTAAAAACGATCTATCTATACATCTTATGAAACAAAGTGCCCGCCGCGTCTACTGGTTTGTATGTTCGCGATAAACTCAAAAACTACTGAACAGATTTTCATGCGATTTTCACCAATCAATAGAGTGATTCTTGAGGTAAAATATAAAAGTCTTTATTGTATTATACAAAAGGTTAATGGTATATAAAAAATCATACAAAAATAACTTAAATAAATCTAAATATTAAAATATTTTAATCAAAAAGACCTCCGCGAGTTGTACCGGGTGCAAAGGTGCCCATGACACTTGCCGCGTTGCCACGTTGGATAGCGATGGCCAGCCTTTGCACCAGGTACGAACCCGCGCGAGCATCAGAGGTCCTCTCCCTAATTCTACGTCCCACCTCCCTTATAAAAGTTATGGCGTCAGACCCCCAACACCCCGTTACCTCGAAGGCGAGTGGTACAAAATAATAATTCGCCTCAAGGTCGGAATATTTTATCCTCTTTCTTAACGCTGCCAGCTCTGCCGCAGCGCCTGCTGTCTGCACCGTCCGGTTAAGGTGTGAGGCGGCGAAAGTGCTGACGCACGTCGCGTCCCACAGTAGGCACTTTCCCTTCTGCCACGGCACCAAAGTTAAGCCGTCCGGCCGTTTGCCATCGGTGCGACAGAGGCCAGGTGGTTCCAGAACGCACGGTATATTCGCGGATATAAGGGCCCTCCGGACGATGTCGTTAAGCGCGTGGTGTCTGGGAAATCTCCCTGAACAGCGACAGCAGCTCAAAGCGTGATGGCCATTAGCTTCCACCGTGGCGCCGCAGATGCATTGGTGAGGTATACAAACATCGCAGCCCAGGCGGAGAGCTACAGCCACACGCATTGAATCACTGTCAAGGAGTGTTCCCAGATGAGGGGAAGGCAATGCCTGTAACCACGCTCCCGCTTCTACCTTTGACACCGACCGGAGTCTTGCCAAATCCACACCCGTAGCAGCACTCAAGAGACGGGCAAGTGTGTTTCTGGCTCCCGTGTCATCCCAGGCTCTCTGCACTTGCGGAGCCTCAGGCACAGTCGCAGTTGGGTAACGAACTGACCATATTGCCAGCGCATCGCTAACAAAGGGAATTGTAGCCCTGTCTCCATGGGAATGTAACATTTTAGAGACAAGGTCAACGACCCCATGCGCTGACGCTAGGAAGGCTGGCAGGCCTACGTCCCCCGCGCGCCGTAATCCCAGGCCACCATGACGTACAGGCAGAGAAGCTTGGGTCCACTGGTCATCAGAAAGGGACACATTTAAAATGGTTTCTGTTGTATCCTTTAAGGTGTTGTCAAAAGAAGACACCTCATCAGGACACAACCACGTCGGGGTGGTTCTTAAAAGGTACGTTATTTTTGGAACCGCAAAACACATTCTAAGCAGAACAAGGGCGACGTGGGTACCTATATTATTGAGGCGCTCTCGGGCGCGCAGAAGGAGCCGTCTCCTGGTCTCTATTGCATCCGGGATGGCGTCTGGGAATATTGGACAGCCCAGAAGGTAAAACGTGGTACGTGAAAGTTCTTTGAGACCAGGAAGCAGAGTCTGAAAAGAATACAAGGAAGAAGAAGAAGTTGGGCTGCAGCAGAAAAATTCACATTTTGTCGCGTTCACCTCCAGACCCATTTCCTTAAGACGGGGAAGAAGAAAATCCAAGTCTTGCTTTACGGTATCTGGTCTCCCTCCCAAGGTCCCGTCGTCCAAATACCATGTGTTAAGAGGTGATTTTAAAAGCGGTATTATTTTATGTATGGCGAGGCTGAAGGTGAGCGGTCCGAGTGGATCTCCCTGTTGCGCACCCACCTGGGAAAGGATCAAAGAGTCGTTGTAGAATAGGTTAGACGGGGAATGATAAACTTGGTACAGAAAAGGATATAGAGACGGTGAAAGTTGTTCTATTTCGCTCAAGAGAACGTCTCTCTCCACGGAATTGAACGCATTTTTAACGTCTAACTTGACGACAATGCAGTCTGTGTTTGCTGGGTTTGCTACAAATGTGCGAGTGGCATGGATAGCGGCTTCACATCCTCTTTGTGTGCCAAAGCCTAACTGATGTGGCTGGAGATACCTAGCCATCCGTTCCCTTACCGCACGACACCCAAGTTTTGCTACTAAACGCCTAAAGGTGCTTCCCACGGCAATTGGCCGTACGCCCCCCTCCTTTTTAGTTAAAGCACACAGAGAGGCTCCATACAAATACGGGCAAACTTCGAGGTTTAATTGTCCGCTGAGTAAAAAATTACAGAGTTTAACAAGACACTCGAGCAACCGTTGCCCATTATCGCCAGCCGAGGTCGACGTCAACTCTTTTAAATGAGCTGGTCGGATTCCGTCCAAGCCCGCGGCTGACCCATTATGAAAAGTCCCTAGCGCTTGAACCACTTCCTCTAGGTTAACGGTCAAGGCTTGAGTAGTCCTATCTGGCTCCCGGGGGAAAATTAAAGGGCGGGACGGAGGCGGGTGTTTTGTCTGTAGGGAGGCAAGAGTCTCAGGGCCCGGAGGTGCTATAGAGTCGTCTGACATTAAAACGCGAGCGGCGCCCCTCACATCACCTTCGAAGACTTTATATTCTATTGTTTTTAGTATAGAGGGCATACGGGAGGAAACTTCCGCGGCACTTACATTTTCAAGCGAAGTAGACAAATATCCGGCGTCAATTATGTTGTACTTCACTTTAGATGTGAGATTTCCCGGGGCCTCAACGTCAGGTGCTCTTAGCGCCGTATATGCAAAAGTAAGTAGCGCACACCAATCGGCAGTTTCATTGGTCTTGAGGAAGGTTTAGGCGTATTGTAAAGGGTAACCCGTGTGAAGCCGGGGCGGGTATTATATGGCGGTTAATTACAAATACAAAGTTATCTACAGTCCACAAATTCTACAATACAAGATAATATCTGGTAATGCATTCTGCCGCACGACTCATAACAGCCGTTATAGCCATTGAAAATCTAATAGGTACCTATGTATAATTGTTTAACGTATTATCGTACAGTGGCTTTTAAGGTTTTACTTGGTGGAGCAGCTTGGTTTCATTATTTTTAATGAGGAGTGTAGGTATGAGTTTATAAGTAAGTACGATTTGTGCAATAGGTACCTGATTTACAACGACGAAGCAGGGTGCCAAGCCATGGTGACAAATCGCTTGCGTACCGACAACGAAACGCTTTTGTCTCTCTATCACTCTTATACAATCTCTTATATATTAGTGCGACAATTACAGTTGCGTTTCGTTCGCTACGGAGCATAAACGATTGACATATTGGCTACGCACCGGTATGACTTCGGAGGCGTATTCAAAAGCGAGAATGTTGTACACTACCTAGATTTTCATTTAATACCCATGTCATAAAATGTGTGTGAGTATGAGGCACCGATATTAAAATATGTTTCTGAATCCGCCCCGCAGCATCACGTACGGAACCGCCTCTTTATTTCCATAGACACACAATTTTTTTTCTACAACCTTTCCCACAGCGGAACCGCTCCGTCATTCCGCTTTTATTCTTTTTTAACGTGAAATAAAATTTAATCATGGTTTAATCTACTGTTTTAATGGATCTTTTTTGGTTATGTGACTTCTGTGGCTCCGCCTTCGATGTGTAAGAGGTGTTTACCGGGTGTTTACAGTGAAATTATTCTAACATCTACAACAATTATTCTAATATCACATATTTGACAGTTACAAATTTACCCTTATATATATGACTTTAAGGTTAAACGGTAGATCTTAGCATCATATTTATAAGGTGAATTCTTAACTGTCAAATATGTGATCTTAGAAAAGAAACACTGTAGGTAGAAAGCACCTATGTGATAAAGCAGTTACATGTACGTAGTACGTACCTTCGGAGGTAGGCGACCAAAGTATTTTTTATGCATCCAAAAATAATGTAAACATAACACCCACATGATTTATCAATTGACGTACAACGTATTGATGCAACTATTGTCACGGGGTTTACTTTTTTCCATTCCAGAGCCCGTACCATGAGTCACTGACAGTGTCAAAACTGACATAAACGCCATCGAGAACGGTGGCGTTTATGTCAGTGCCAAACTGATGGTAGCCGTACTGTAGGTAAGTGATATCGAATAGAATAGAATTATTTAAAATAAGTAATTATTTAAAATAAGCCAAAGAATAAGTAAATATAGCTGGTCAAGCAAATCTTGTCAGTAAAAAAGGCGCGAAATTAAAATTTTCTATGGGACGATATCCCTTCGGGCCTACATTTTTCAAATTTGCCGCCTTTTTCCACTGACAAGATCTGCTTGACCATCTATATTGCTACACTGAAATGAACAACAGACGTTCTTTGGTTCCATTTTTCCGTACATAATGACCACTGGGATCACTGATTTTATATGTAAAATCCTATCTTCTTTGAGGCACCAAGGGTCATTATCCGAGCGTCTTTACGTGGCTTACCACCGAAACCACATCATCCCACATAGGTAGGTAAATATCTATAGCTTACACGGGAACCACGAGAAAGCCTACCACCATAAGAAATTTCAAATTTAATAACACCCTTCTAGATAAGCACCTTCCGCAGTTCTAATGAGAAACTGTAAAAACTCTCTTAAGTCTGCCTCTATGGAAGCCCGCCTACCCCACCGCACAAAACCAAAAAGACTTATATCCAAACAAAACACATACTTGTTCAGTTCTTTTTGCTTCTGGCCGGTAGGCAGCAGTAATTATAAGTTAGCCTGAGCTACGCCCTCTTGGGAACAGCCTGAGATTGTGGCTCAATAATAAATAAACAGTGTAGAGTTTATAAATTATTCCACGGAATTTATAGGGGTTTTTATAGATATTTTTCCTGGCAGCCGCGTATGCTGTGGCGGAATATCTAGCTATACTTACTGCTGATAAGTAAATATATATATCGCAAAATATAGTAAGGGTATAAGTATAAAATAACGAAATAATTAAAACAAAAGGGAAAATTACAGCAATTTCTTACATTTTGCTGCAAGCACTTACCCGGCTCAAAAACATTTCATAAAAAGGTCACCTCTATGTACAAACCATAATATCCAAAGTCAACGACCCGGGTACGTATTTTTGCCGTTTTTTTTTTCTTTGTGTCCCCAAGTACCTACTGAAAAACTGTATCCCGCATGAATGTCCTGTGTTGTGTAATAACGCAGTCCAGAAATTAGCTTTTGATTCTCTTAACTTTGTGATGTCTGCAGGAAAGGCGCGGCGCATACGATATACGCAAAATGGGTACGACCCATCCCTAGCTTTATGACTATTCTGCTCTTAACTTTGCGATGTCTACAGGAAAGACGCAGCACATATACGATATACGTAAAATGAGTAAGACCCATCCCTACCTTTATGACTATTCTGCTGCAATGGTAGTTCCTACTTATCGGATCAGATTATATAATTCATTACTGTAGGTATTATACTACATATACTTAATCTCATTACCTAGGTACTTAACATGTTTTTATTGTATTATTGTTTAAGCAGCGTTAAATATCAGTGTAATGTGTTTATGTTTATTCAGGTTTCGACTTTGTCATGACCATGATTCTAAACCTTACAACTAAAACCTCGGCTAAAAGCTATTTTCAAGTACTACCAGTAAAGAAACTAATCTCAGATATAGATGTGCGATAACCATAGACTCCGGCGCAAGAAGCCGGTGCTACCCCACAATTAGCCGGGGCGCCGCCCACGGACCATAGACATTCTTGCTTTTTTTTAATGTAATGTACATGGACTAAATTGGAGGTAATATTGAACGTGACTCTTTAGGAGTTAATTGAAAAGTGAAGTATTATCATTGTGTTCGTATGAGGATTTTCCAGTAAACTTTCCTGTTGAGTCTAAGTACTCGTAATTGAGATACCTAATCCATAGCTCAGTACACAAATAAATGCTCTTACCAGGATTCAAACCACGGACCTCCAGTTTCGTAGGCAGGGTCACTGCTGATTAGGCTAGGAGGCCGTTAAAGCTCGTTAAAAGTATAGTTTGTGAAAGAACTCATACTATCTTTGTCTTACACTAGTAATAGGACCCAAAAGAAAAGGCTGAGTATGGTTTTTCTGGTTCTTACTGGCTGACAAATTGGTTTGACCAACTATAAATGACAAATATTAACAAAAATATAGTTAACGGTAACGGTAACACTAAACATGGAATGTTAGAAGGTTGGAACCCAACATTGGAACATGTTATAAAATATTTATAATTTTATTTAATGTTCCAATAATGTTATAATTTGGGTGGGGTATAAACCACCCAAATTATAAAATGGTGCGGCATAGATACAATAACATAGATAGCTTAGTATTGGTCCATTTAACAAATTGACAGATATAGCGCCCACGTCAAGGCCGCAGCAGTAATGTCTGGTACAGTTACCTGCAATAATATGTTACTCAACGAAGGCCGCAAAAATATGTGACACGATCTTATTTGTAGAGCCACAAGAGCGAGTCACATATTTTTGCGGCCTTCGAAGAGTAACATATTATTGCAGGTGACTGTACATACATTGTTGCCATCCGAACGTCAGCTTTGTGTGGTGTTTCGTGACGGTGTTACAGCTTCATAATGGGAAGTTTATATAGCTGTAATCTGTGCTGTGTATTGTGTAACCTAACTTACTATTTTTTTTGCTATTATTATAGTTGTAGGTCCTAACTTACTAACTTTATCAATCGTAGCGTGAAACAGACTTTTAGGGACGCGTAACGAATATTCACAACCCAACCCAAGCGCCATTTAGACAGGGCGAGAACTCGCATGCGAGTTTGATTACATTGCGTCGTTTGATCAATCGGCTGAATTGATATAACCTCAATGGTCCGCAATGTAACTAAAATCGTATACTAGTTCGCGCGCCGTCTAAATGAGCCCTTACTCTCATCCTTTCACACGCAACATCTAAAAGAAACAATAACTCCCGAACCCTTTAAAACAAAACTCGAGTTAATCCGAGCTTAAACTAATCAAGCCTATCGGAACGGGCTAAGAAAAGGTGAAAAACGAATGAATGGGCGTCTTGCCCGGTATATAAATCATCGGACACCGAACGCTGGACAAGGTTTTAATAAACATGAACCTATCTTGGTATTCATTCATGATTTTTTTTCGTTTTTAATTATGAGGTCGTGTGAAGGGGTTTTCAGTAATCAATGGGTAGCCCGGGCTTCTTTTACTGATGCCGTGCATCTGAATGTATGATAAAGGGTACGCTTAAGAAAACATCAGAAAAATGATAGTATTTTATGCAATCGTTATTTAAGAGAGGTCAAAAAAGGCGAGTGGCGTGAGTAACAATTTGAGGCGAAGCCGAAAATTGTTAATAAAGACGCCACGAGTATTTTTTGACTCAGTTAAACAACGTTGCATAATACAATACTTTTTCTACGACCAAGCACTTACTTTGAAATAAAATTGTAAATTTAACAAATATTTTTCATTCAAGTAGCAAAGAATCCGGTACGGGCGGGAAAAGAATGAATGAAATAAAAAAAAAAACATGTCTATGGTTCACTCATCTGTCAGAGATGACAATTAAAATTAGGTTGGCAACAATGTATTTCATACAATATTTTTTAAGTGGTGATTACACGAAGTATCGTAAAAGTGCCAAAAAGATACTGCGTGTATGCACAAATACTTTTTTGGGGAATAGACTAAAGACTTGTCTTGACAACTATAAGATAGGGGTTTAAAGGTGTGTGCACGACCCTTTAAATGACAGATGAAAGTACGGTAGTAGAAAAAGTATATTATGAATGGGTAGGGTTACGTTACGTCCATAGTTATGGGCCTTACTGGAACTAATTTACTAGCTGTTAAATATTTCAGCACAAGTTCACCAACAAACCGGTAGACATTTACATATTTAAAAAGACATCGTATCTTGTAGCCCCTAAATGGAAAAGTACCAATATGAATGCGTTTTTTAAATTGTTAGGAAATGTGTCGGATTTTCAATTTATTTATATAATTTACGTAAATAAATTGTCTTTTTAGACATTATTGAGAAAAATAATATTAGTATCATTTCAAAGTCATTTAAGCATAAAAAATCTATCCATGCATAACCTATGCTACAAAATATTCCTCATGCAGGGTAAAGGCACATGTAATGGACCCATTAGTTGACGGCCCGTCGTCCACAAGGCCTTATAAAAGTCAGTCTCCCTTCTTAATGACCTCCTTGGTGAGCAATTAGTCTGCCCGACTGACAACGTACGCTTCAAGAAAACCATTTCGCATTGCATTTGTTGAGAACTTTTTTAGGGTTCCGTACCCAAAGGGTAAAAACGGGACCCTATTACTAAGACTCCGCTGTCCGTCCGTCTGTCACCAGGCTGCAGGCAGGGTGTCTCACGAACCGTGATAGCTAGACAGATGATGTATTTCTGTTGCCGCTATAACAACAAATACTAAAAACAGAATAAAATAAATATTTAAGTGGGGCTCCCATACAACAAACGTGATTTTTGACCGAAGTTAAGCAACGTCGGGCGGGGTCAGTACTTGGATGGGTGACCGTTTTTTTTCTTTTTTTTTTGCTTGTTTTGCTCTATTTTTTATTGATGGTGCGGAACCCTCCGTGCGCGAGTCCGACTCGCACTTGGCCGGTTTTTTATTACTCATTCGTCAAATTACTTCTTGGTGGAAAACGGACTATGTCCGTTGCTCTTTCAAGTGAATAATGTCCTAAAAGACGTCGATACGAATGCTTATAAGATCTTTTGACTGTTATTTTAATATTAGGTAAATGTGCGTAAGTTTGGCATCGTTTACTAATGATTTAATGAGTTTTAATCATCAAAATGGTCCGTAAAACTTCAAAGATATCGCGATAAAGTGAACGAGTTATGAATCAGTTTGCATTTTAGTACTGGAGCCTCGGAGGTTATAAACTAGTACATTTCTAACAGTTTGGCTTACTTAGTTATTTATAAATAAATAAATCAAATAAATAAAAATAAAATAAAAATCATTTAATTCAGAAAACAGGTTCCATAATTTGGTTAGTAACTATTAACTTAACTTAAGACCTTTATAATGTATGCAAGGAAAATAGATACAACTCGTTGTAACTTCAATTGGTAAAATGTGCCACCTAACAAGGAATCATAACACGACATGGGCAAGAACGTAAAAATAAAATAAAAATGCAAATTTTGCTCAATTTCCAGCTCTCTAATGCTTTTTTTTTCATAAAAAAAAGTATTGCGTTTCATTGTCAACGTGATGGTTCTCAGTAATATTTGCTCGAGAGCTGCGGTCTGCCGCAACAGCCCGACGTGTCCACTTGTCCAGGCCGCGTGGTTCCATTGGTGCGCATGCGCGGGGCGAGACGACGAATGTGTCACCCAGGGATCGGAACCGGTTTTGTTGACTGTGTGTTCAGGTAAAGACTTCGTATTATTAGATTGCCCAATTAAAAATGAAATAATTAGCAAATAACTAAAAAATACCGTTTTCGTTCCCACACATAAAATACCGGTATCCGATATCCCGTCACCAGACAAGCAAAAATATCTGTGCATTTCTGGGTTGGTAAGTAACGACGGTACCTAACGTCAATGTCTTCTTGTTTGACCAGCATTGTCCCAACGATTTATAACTCAAGATAGGTTATAGGCGTTCCAAAATCGAAGCGCTTACCTTGTGACAAATTAGACAAGTTGCCTTTAGTCGCGGCTGGACAAGCGAGAAATGTGCACGTGCTAACGAGCTCCCGCACACCGAAAGAGAAAGAGACCTTATGTTTAACAACGAGTGTGAGAAATATTGATGGAATAAAAAAATAATCAAAAATAACAGATTTCTTCGTAGGCACAGAAATAAATATGGAAGTATTTTTTGTGCTCCTCAAGTATGAGTATAACCTATCTATGGTTATATAATATCATTGCATTGTCCTCCGTAGCCTAGTAGGTAGAGACCCTGCCTACGAAGCTGGAGGTCCCGGGTTCGAATCCCGGTAAGGGCATTTATTTGTGTGTTCATCACAAATATTTGTTCCTTAGTTATGGATGTTTTCTATGTATTTAAGTACTTATATGTATCTATATATTATATAGGTATATCGTCGTCTAGTAACCACAACACAAGCCTTATTGAGCTTACCGTGGGTCTAGGTCGATTTGTTTAAGATTGTCCCATAATATTTATTTATTATTATTTATTGTACCTACGTGAAATTGTCATTATTAGTGTAACAAATGTATTATTATGAATGATAAAGGTACCGTCCACTCCAACTACCTATTAGTTCATCAAAACTGTTTTCAAAAATATCAGTCAGGCGTCATCCAAATGACTTAATTTTGGGATATAGGAGACTACAGGCAGTTTTTGGGTCCTAGCTTAATAATTAACTAGATGTTAGTACTTACTTACATGTTTCTGGATTTAACCCTTTAGGATAGGGCACAATCGGATATACAATATCTAGACCAGCATTATAATCTTGTATATGTTTCTTATGCAGAATATTTAGGTCTATGAAGTGGCAATTGTGCATTATTATCTGGAGGGGTATTCGACAAGCGACGTTTGACGTATCGTGTGGAACTCCCATTTATTCGGAACAATCCTGTTTTGAAATTTGACATTAGCAATCCACAGTTAGGTGACAACCAAACCAAACCATAATAAACCTTAACGTAGTAATAAAACAAAGTTGATTTTTGTTGAATTATTTGTTGTACCAAATGATATTATCCGCAGTTGATGAACATGCGATTCAATCAACTGTTGAATTGAAGTGGACGCGAAATCTGACAGTTGTACATCTCGAATAGGGGCCCTGCTCCATTAAAGAGAAACTAGTCTTCTCTTCTCGGAAATAGATTCTCCTTGACCATTTTCCGACGAATACTAGGCCGCCTTCGTCTCGCTTATACTGGTAAGCTTTTAGAATAAGGCCGAGTTCATACCCCATAAAATAGTGCGGTGACATCACGTTTAGCCTGTGGTCGTCGGCCGTTTATGATCACAGCCCATGTCGGTCCAAGAGGATTCAAGTAAATAAAACTTGTGGTCGCTCTTTCAGCTGACCAGAAAAATAACGTAAATATTAAATTATTATACGATGTAACTAAGTACATAAGGGATAAGTTATAACATACAAACGGTAAATATGACTTTTGACGACCGGTCTGGCCTAGTGGGTAGTGACCGCCTATGAAGCAGATGGTCCTGGGTTCGAATCTCAGTAAGGGTATTTATTTGTGTAATGAGAACAGATATTATTTGTTCCTAGTCTATGTATTTGTATATTATAAGGTAAACGTACTAGTGCTCGACATGCTAATGCCCAATAGATGGCACCCTGCTGTCAGCCTGTCACCTCTATTGACAATGACTTAAGCTTCAAGATGACATGTAGGTACTGGGACCGCGTCGAGCACCAGTACGTTTACCTTATATATTGTTGTCTGAGTACCCAGATCACAAGCCTTCTTGAGCTTACTGTGAGACTTGTCAATTTGTGTAAGAATATATGTCCTTATAATATTTATTTATTTATATGAATTAAAAGATATAGTCCCTCCCTCCCTGACACTGCGACATAATACACGTAGGAAGGTTCATTTTTGTTCTAATCAGACTTCTATACTTAGTTCGTTGTTCATAATGCGTCACTCCCGCACTAAAGTGTCATTCTATAGAACTTTCTAACTATGTAAACAAAAGTTACTAGTAAATTGACATTCAGTGTCAATTTTAGTATGACGGTTTGTTTACATAGCAAGTTCTATTGATTGACACTTTACCTACAGCCAGCAGTGGCGCCTGGCGATAATCGTTTTAATTGTAAAAACTTCTTCATTTCATGTCACGCGTCTGTTGTCATGACGTCACAGGTGCGTTGCTGCAAGTCCACTGCCGAATTTATTTTTCCGGATATACCTTACACCTAAACAAAAATAAACCTAACCTACTCAATATAAAGACCCACAACAGAATAACATTGGATTATTTTGTTTTAAAAATTTTAGAATTGTAACTCGAATTTTTAATATTACGGTTTTAGTTGTTGTTCCTGATATATTAAGGTATGTTTTTGCTTGAGTGTAGAATCTATTGTTTCGGTCGGTAAAGTATAATGACATAATGGGTAGCGGGTTCGATCCAGCGCAATTACCTGGCACACGATCGATTACCCTGATCGATCGGGGTTAGACGGGGTTTGCTGCCAATTTTACAACTTTTTTCTATAATTTTACAAATAATGCGGTCGAGATACGTCATCGATGGTGCAGCTGCTTGATGGCTGATATATTTTCAATTTCATTTTAATTTTGTTCAAACAGGCTAAAGAGTTTGCTAAATAAATTACGAGGATAAGAGCTCAGTAAGCTTTTGCGGTTATATTGATCAACTGTGTGTTCTTGCTTATCAAATATGTACATCGGTAAAATGTATTTTTTTTTATCGTAAACTCATAAACCTACCTAAGTATAATTTTTTTGAAAAGGTATTTTTCAGGCTAATAGTAAAGGGAATCCTAATTATTTTTTCTCAAGTTTACATAAACCCTAAAGCTTAGGTATCCTTTCTTATAATTATATGAAAAGATGTGAAAGTATTTAGTTACGTACTTACATACTTTCCATGATGTCAGTGGTCAACATCATCAAAACCGCGTCGTCGTAAATTGCGAGCTAAAACAGATATCATGCACCCAAAATTCAACAAGGCCTCTAAGTAAGTAAATATATCATCTTAGATTTTGCCCGTGACTTTATCTGCGTGCAATGATGATGATTGAACTATTAGTGATTCTGTGCTCGTGCCTCAAAATACCTCAATACCTTATAAGATCTAAATCGGTTCAGCTGTTTAGGCTTGAAGAGGTAACAGTAAGACAGATAGAGTTACCTACTTAATTTCGCTTAATTTTCTTTTCCCGTTTTAATTTCCCTACTAATCCCTACTAACATTAGTAGGGATATAGATTCTGCAACTGAAGAACGACATTATTTAACCGCAATTCATACTCTTTACTGACCGCTGGTAGACTTTAAAGCATTGCAATAATGTTTACAAAATGGTCCATTAGCTGTCCCTACAATACTGTAAGATATTGTTTCGGAACGTGAGTTCTCAGTTCGTAGCGAATCGAATGCGTTGTAAAAATTTAACAAAACACGGTCGCTTAGCCCCAACACTTTTCTTAACAACTCAATAATTTTGTCGAGACGAAAAAAGGATCAAAATATCGACATTTAACCACAGTACCAGTACACCACCCAACGAGGTAGTTGACCCTACCATTTATGTGTCCCGTGTTTGAAATAATTACTAGCATTAATTAACAAAACTAAAAAAAACTGTGTAGGAATAACTTTCTGTTTGTTTTGTTACATTAGGACGTGTATCTCGTTTTCTAATTAGCTGATTAGTTCACTTTGCGATGCGGTGTCTGTCAACTCTGCCAATCAAGTGGTGAAGATGGAAATGCTGTCGAGTAGAGCGATAGCTGGAAGAAGCGGCAGGGATTAATTTGTCGGAGGACTCTCCATTCTACATGCGTTATGTCAACTATCAGAAAGCGGAAAATCGTGCAGATTGTTGAATTTTGGTGAATAAAACAATGACCGTCTACCTTGCTAGTCTCGCGACCCACAAGACTACGATAAAAAGAGACCTCCTTGATCGGGCTAAAAAGGATAAAAACATCGACATGACCGCATCCCTAATCCACCGTCTCGTCGGATCGGTCGCCGCCACGGTTGGACAATTTCGTAAATTGTGCGCCGATTAGCGACCGATTACGACCATTACCCGCGGACACCCGGTCCGGCCGATTAAAATAATCGGTTACCGATAAAATAGGCGCGATTATCGATTTTTTACCGACGGCCATAGGTGAGCCTAATTCTTATTGTTTTGACTAAAATTGCACCGATTAGTGGAGTCTACTGTTCTTAGAATGTTTGAAAAACAGCTTGGTTGTAGTCTCCTGGTGGAAAAATACTGTAAGGTCAGAATGCATCTAAAATTATTGAATCTACAGTAAATCCCACAATGCAATGTCCAAAGTATAACAAACTTTATCATTTTTATCAACTTTTTTTTGTTTAACTCAATATTTCGGTGTAACCCTTGATTGACTGGTAGAGAATGCCTTCTGGCATTAAGTATGCCAATTCTAGGTACCTACATACTTTTATGTATTGTGCAATAATGTTTAAATGTATCCTGCCCAGATAACCCTATATCATCAGTACATAAGTACTGACTCTTCAACCTACCCACCCAATCGAAGTGTATTAGGTATTGAGTATTTTCGAAAGTAAACTCAATACCATTGAAGAAAGGCTACTTGTATAGAATTTCCATAGAAAGTAACCCGTTCTATTACTCCTAAATGTAGTAGGTAACTCAATTGTTTCCCAAATCGCCAGAACAACATATTGAAAAGTTCGTTTAGAATCAGCGCCATCTGCGCAACGCAGCCGCTCGCCAGGGGGCCTATTCCGCATTAGAGACAACTGTAGCGAGCACT
Organism: Cydia amplana; assembly: GCF_948474715.1. Classification (NCBI taxonomy): domain Eukaryota; kingdom Metazoa; phylum Arthropoda; class Insecta; order Lepidoptera; family Tortricidae; genus Cydia; species Cydia amplana. The sequence continues at coordinate 10,230,197 of NC_086087.1, forward strand.
AGATTACGCGCGATGGGGGCTAAATAGGACCCCGCGGTTTTAAATTTGACAAAAATAATAGCCGCGAGGAGTTTTGAACGTGTTTGGTTGGGTTGACGCAACTGTCGCGTTTTAGGAGCCACGCCTTCTGAATAATCTTAACACATCTCAACATTGAGGAGGACAAACAATTTAAGGTATGTTCTGCTTCTAATCCATTAAGTTTAGATGCTGGAATTTAGTGTATATGTAGCCCATGTACACAAAGGTCTAAGGTAGCCCTAGGGCTTTGAATGCCTCTGGAAATGGCACTTGATGGATTTTTGAGTGTGAAATGGAATAGGCAGGGCGAATAAGACTACGGGTCGTTGAACTTTTTAATACAAAGTGTACCTACTGTAAGTAGGATTTAAGGCTAGTAGTCACTGTTACACGTGGTTGTGTGACACTAGGGCATCTGGGCCTCGTGGAACTCTGTGACTCGGGGCAGGTGATCCCGAGGGGCCACCGCTTCGTCAAAGCTTGTCCAAATTTAAACAGGGCGAGACGTCCTTAGGCGGGACGCGGCATGATGTGCGGCGGCAGTGAGAGCGGGAATTTCCTAAGTATTTCCACTGAACATAAAACATTTTCAATCAGCCTTAGAATTTGCATAGGCTAAATCATATTTATGTAAATACATATATAATTTTCAGTAAGAGATATATGACAAAATCTTACTACCATCAGAAATTACTAACAATGCACTTATCCCTAGTATGCATCCCGCCTTATAATAGTTGCTACAACCAGTTCAATGCATGCTCGCCGCGCGCTATCAGCTATGTTGTCGCTACCATGAACCTATAATATTACGGACAGAGTTTCGCTTACAACACAACTGTGATTCCAACATCCACCAGTTTCTAAGTATTTACGCGTGACACACACACATTGACAGCCCACATCCACCAGTTTGCCGTCAGACGAATCCAAACGCCATTGAAGTAAACATGTCGAAGAAAAATATAAAATATGCCGGCATGCGTAGTTAAATCCTGCTAGAATTGTACCTACCGATCGAAAGAAAAAAAGTCACGGAATAACTTTTCATACTTAAGTTTATCAATTAGTACGTAAAATCACGATAATTTGTTGTTTATAAATTATCAAACTGCAAAACAGGAGTGTGACCAGTAACATGAATAGGGTAATTTCCCGAAAGTAGGGTAATTGATACCCTTCTTATTAAATCATTATGTATTAAGAGATCATTTAGGTAAATGGTTAAATTATTGATTGTGCATTTCAAACTAGGTCGGTATGGTAATTTCCCTATATTAAGGAGCGATACTTAACGTTTGTTTGTTATGTATTATAATTTTTTTGTTGAAAACCAGATATGTTTTTTTTAATTTATACATTTAATGTATGACGAACTGATTTCATTACGATGCTAAATATCATTAGGTATTGAAAATAATGTTTGCACAAAGTAATTGTGCAATATTGCGCATTTTTAAGACCTATAAAATCAGATACGTACACACCTTTTTTATTGTCTAACGTAAAACTGTCCTAATTTTTTTATTTGAAAACAAGGACGATATTAAAAATAATTGTTTCACCATTAGGGGAGAATTTGTGTTACATGGTAACACTCGTCTACACGCACACATTCAAACCGTCCGCCATTGCAGTGTCACAGTTTGTCTTAGGTGACAGTCCGTCCGTAATATTCTAGGTCCATGGTCGCTACCCACCATGTTACGAGTGCTCAACTAAGTTGTTATAACTAAGTGAATTTAAAATACCGACATCCATTTTTATTAAATAAAATACTGTTATGCTCGTTTATGGATTACCTGTAATTTATGTTAATATTACTAAAATTTTGTTTGTTTCTCGTATTTATAATCTTAGAGAAATAAATATATTTGAAATATACTTGAAATAATAATACTTGTTTACAGTATTTGTGATAATGGTACCTATAGTAAAGTTTTTAAATATTAAAACAATTACAAAACCCGGAAAAAATGCCCAAAATCACATATTTAAAATCATCAACTTCTGGGTTTTTCCAACACAACATTTCGTCTTAAAACAAATGTATTTTTTATTATTTATTAAACATATATTTACATATATTATACCTATGTCAACAAATATTTTTTATAGAATGAAATACTGCGTAAATTTAAGTAAAAAGTCGGAAAATGGGTGTTGAAAGTTCACAGTCTTAAAATAATATCAATCACCTCCAAAAGTACCTTTAATTCATAGGACATTGTTATGATATAAATTTCCATCACCATGCATAGAAGGGTTAAACTGTTTCCTACGCTATATATACCTAGTATCAATACACAAATATGCTATGTAATTCATAATAATTCATAATTCATAATATTTGCAAAAAAAGGAGTTCCAAAAAAAAGTTGGTACATTATATTTAAGTCCGTCCTTTTAGCCGTCCATGCACAGCATGCAAATCTTACAAGCTAGCCTAAATCTACATTATTTTATTAAATAACAATTTTATTATGTAAACACTAGACTATCTCCAAGTACCGCTGCCGCCCGCACTGACGCCCCGCCCTGTTCCGAACTCATTTCAGGGTTGAGCGAGCACCCCCTCCCACCGTGGTTTGTCGAACGATTACAGAATAACCCTGCCTTACCTCACAACCCTTGATAGCTGTCTAGGCTTCTTTGAAACTGACGTAAATAGTTCCCTTATAATTTACCTAGAATTATCTACACAAATCGAATGTTGAAACAATAGACTTCAAATTCGTTCTGTATACTTATGCAACAAAATTTACCGAACATAAATAGGGTATTTGACTGTATTTAAAATAAATTATTTTACACCATGCATGAAATAAAGCACCAGAAGATTAATAGAGAAACGTAGACAGCATTTATTATTAGACATAACTTCTATTTTAAAACCCTTATAAATCTATAAAGAGTAGGTTATTTGATTGTGACGTCACGTCATGCTAGTCTTTCATATAAATTCCATAGTAATAAAATCGTTTTGACAGTTCGAAAAAAAACTGATTTGACTAGTAGTCAAATACCCTATTGTTTTAGCTGTAACCGAAAGGTGTAAACAAAACGCGTGCGGTCTAATCCAAACGAAACTTATTAATTTCATCTAAAAAAGTATAATTGGTCCGTTTGGATGCGCCGCCCACCGCTTCCTGCGAATAACTTCCGGTGATAGTAATCGGTTAAATTACCACATTATGTTATTATACAACCTGCATGGCCAAGGTTCATTTGGCATTTGATCGTTATGATTATTTGCTGTAATAATGGAAGTCTTTAATGAAGAATAGGGACGGTAAGCATGATAAGGACATTGAAAGGAGAGTGAATGCTGGAAATCGCGTGAATGGGGCACTTAACGCTTTTATGAGCAGCCAAAAGGTGTCGCAAAAAGCACGGTTGGCTGTGCATAGAGGGGTGTTGGTGCCTACACTCATGTATGGTAGCGAAAGTTGGGTATGGCAGAAGAGGCATCAGAGCCAAGTGAATGCAGTGGAAATGAGAGCGTTGAGAAGTGTGTGTGGTGTGAGATTACAAGATAGAATTAGGAACAGTGTGATAAGGGAAAAGTGTGGACTGAACGAAGATGTAGTGACAAAAATTGAGAAAGGTATGTTGAGATGGTTTGGACACATGGAAAGAATGAGTGAAAGAAGGCTGATAAAGAGAGTGTATAAGGGAGAAGTAGAAGAGGGAGTTGGAAGGGGCAGACCTCGGCGGACTTTCTTCGATCAGATCGGGGAAATCCTGAAGAAAGGCCAGGTCAAGAGCACCCTAAACCGGCGAGCGTGTATGAGGAATATTATGAAAGTAACGGAAGCGAAAGAGGTATGTCAGGATCGTAGCAAGTGGAAATCCGTGGTCTCTGCCTACCCCTCCGGGAAATAGGCGTGATTATATGTATGTATGTATGTATGTATGTTTAATGAAGATGTTTCCGTATATTTGTTGCTTAGGTCAATTTTTGAGCGTTTTAAGCGCTAGGGTCGAACGTCAATTGACATACTACAAGCTTCCGCTTTAATCAAATTAGACTCCGCAGATGTTACGACAAATCTCACGATCAGTCCCGTATAAGTAGGTACATTATTTGTGTTTCGAGCGGCGTTTTCTATAAACGATTGTAAGTTGACTAACATTTGAACCATATAAAATAAAATACATGGGCCTTCCATATAAAAATTAACTATAGTTAACACATAAACACACTTTTATTCCATTTCAACATCGATTTGCTCTCATTGGAAAACCCTATGATTATTACACTTATCAGCTAATTAAATTAGTCATCCAATGTGTAGGTACGAAGTGCACTGATAGTGATAAGACTGACAAACGTGTGTAACTTGAACTTGCCCTGAATGGTAATATTATCCATTTAGGAATTGATACGTCGTAAAAACCAGTCTAATTCCCAATGAAATATGTAGAAGTGATGTCAAATCTCAAATTTCCACAGATTACTTTACACACACACAAGTGGTTTGTATTAGACGAACTTAGCTTAGAAAAGTGGTAGCTTGAGCTACGCTGGGAAGAAAATCTTGACACAGTAAGAGAAAAATTACTTCAGGAACTTTGGATTCACTATGTTTTGTACGTAATGGGTCGATTTTTATTTTTTTAATTGTCCATTTGGATTAAATGTTGTAAAGGAGGGTGGGCAAATTGGCCTAATGACCAATAAGGACAAGCTATATGTCACTGGATAGCTTATTCTAAGTTCTAATACTTTTACTATGGCAGATAGTCCCAAATCTTTGTGTGAAAAAAGTTATCACCGCAAAAAGTAGTGTGAGTTTAAACGTGACTGTATAGTTTTTTTCGGTACTAAGTTCCTGTGTCGCAGATCATTAAGGTTTTGTTATTGTGGATGATTTGGTGTCACGATATTTTAGTTTTTTTTTCGTTTTCTTATGTTTTTTTGTGTCATATTTGTTTTTTTTAAACAGAGATTTGACAAGTCTCGTCATACAAAAAAATGGAGTATATAAAAAAACCTTTCCAATGGTATGTCGCTTATTCTTATTGGCTCATAGGCCAGTGTCCATACAAATCTGCCCATCCTCCTTTGAAGAGCTCTTTTTTTATTTATTTAACATTTATTGCACAATATAAGAAAGTACAAATGGCGGATTAACCCAGCTAACCATTGTTGACCCAATGTCAAATTGGTGCGGAAAAGAAAATCGGTAAAGTAATAATACATATTCTTGGTACATTAATCTACAAACTACCTACTACCAAAGAAAAAGACCGGTACGCGTTTTTTGCGCTTAGTCGCGTGTCGAAATACTGGCCACTTACACTACACTTGCTTAAAAACTGTGACTAAATGTCACCAATACACTTGCGTGCATAATTGCGCACGTGCTGCGCTGCCAACATTACACGCGACATTGACGGCATTACATTATTATGTTGGTATTTATAACCATAATAATGTTGTCTAGTCCCCTCGAACTACATTTTTTTCGAATGATGACAGACGTTTGAAAATGGAATAAGTTAGTAAGTCGTTTTTGCAGATGATGACAGCCGTTCATTTGAATTTATGACAGGATCGCAGGAAGGTATATTACTTATGTCTATATTAACTAGTATATTTTATCTACAAAAATTGTTAACACAAAGAAGGGTTCATCCACATATTTCGTTTAAAAAATCGAAATTTTGTGGGATGTGATTAATGGACGACCCCGAATTTGAAAATATACCTAAATTGTAATAGGGAAAAACTACTTGTACCCAATGATTTATAACTCAAGATAGGTTATAGGCGTTCCAAAATTGAAGCGCTTAACTTGTGACAAATTGGACAAGTTTCCTTTAGACGCGGCTGGACAAGCGAGAAATGTGCACGTGCTAACGAGCTCCCGCACACCGAAAGAGAAATAGACGACCTTATGTTTAACAACGAGTGTGACAAAGATGGATGTAATGAGAAAACTAATCAAAAATAACAGATTTCTTCGTAGGCACAGAAATAAATATGGAAGTATTTTTTGTGCTCCTCAAGTATGAGTATAACCTATCAAAAGGTACCTTATGGCACTTGGCGCTTACGTCGCATAGCGCCGCAATAATAATAGCGTGCGGCGGCGGAGCGGCGTTAATAATAACGTAAGCGCCAAGTGCCATAAGGTACCTTTATCCGTGGGACGTCACATATAATATCATTGCTTGTACCTACAGTTTTTCCCAGGGAGTACCTACTATACAATATGAGTTGAAGTTCTTAAATACAAGTGCGCTTAATGGGTTTTACCCGGAGGATAACTACTATCAGACTAGAATTCTAAATGTTAATTAACAAATGTTGTGTCAACAATTTTGTTTAGTATAGCAAGGTCAGAGTACCGTTCGATATTTAAGTTTAGCTAACAACTCTGGCGCAGTATTAATTAATCGGTTCAACTGCAGACATCTCAATATTTTGTTAAAAATATGTTTCTACAATTAATTATTACTTTTACGCTGTGTTTGAGCGGTCAGGGGTATGAGTTAAAACAAGTGTTCGTTCTTTCGAGACATAATATACGAACACCTTTCTTTCACAAAATGGCGGTACTGACTCCTAAAAAGTGGCCTACTTGGAACTTGGAGCCTGGTAGATTAACTCCAAAGGGGCGTCTTCTAGAATACCACATGGGAAAGTATTTTGCTGATTGGATAATTGAGGAGAAGTTATTTGAAAACAACTGCCCGAAAGACCAAGTGTTCGTTCATGCAAATAATAAGTCTAGGACGAAAGAAAGTGCGAAATCTTTTACGAAAGGCGCCTTTGGAGACTGCGTCAGTGTATACTTCAAAAATAATACTAGTGGCAGTGATCCAGTATTTAGATCAAGCCTTAGAAATTCTTCAGAAGAATTCAGAAAAGCTGCACTATATGAAATGAAGAAGAAATTCGAAAATCTCAAGTTGAAAAACGCCTTTTTGGAACTGAACAGGATTGTCGATTTTGGAAATTCATCATATTGTAAAACAGAAAAGATGTGCGACTTAAGTGAAGCGAGAAGTGCATTTTTTGTTCAAGTGAATAAGCGCCCGGACGTTTTGGGCGGTTTAAAAATCGCTTGGACAATTGTAGACAATTTTCTAATGGAATATTACGACGGCATGCCGCCAGAATATGTGGCTTGGGGAGAAATTCAAACTGTAAACCAATGGGAGTCTTTAATGGCGATACTAAGAAGTTATCTTGAGTTGCGATTCCAAACGAAGAATTTGGATAGAGATGTAGCTTCAAACCTCCTTGAATATGTAACTGATATATTTATAAACGGTAAGAAGAAGTTTTATCTCATGGTCGGACACGATGGAAATTTAAGTTTATTGATGTCATCTTTAAGATTTAAAGACTATATTTTGCATGATCAACTTGAAAAAGTGCCTATTGGAGGGAAGCTTGTGTTTCAAAAATGGTACGACGCTGAAAAGGATCAAGACTTGCTGCGAGTGAACTACGTGTATCATTCCACGGAACAAATAAGAGATGGCGTTGAAGTGAGTTTACAAAATCCGCCGCAGTGGCAGCTCCTTGAAATGGAAAACTGTGCTGTCGATGAAAACGGCTTCTGTCCTTGGAACGATTTTTTAAATATACTAAAGACTGTATAAACGGACGAATTTCATGTTTTTAATAGCTAAGTAAATAATTTTAACATAATTTTGTTTACCATTTAAAACTGAAAACCATTCTTTGGCTTATAGTTTTAGCCCCTTATTACAAGCCCCAATTAGTTAATTTATGTTTTACTCTTTTCTTACTCGTACAATAGGTATGTCAAAATTTTTCAAAATAACAGATTAAGGCAAAGGATCGAACGAGTTAGAGCTGTTAGAGGGTTAGTTTTCGGATTATAATTTTCTTAAAATACCGTCATGAAAATCTGTTTGTTTCTGATTTTAGAGCTCGCACAAATCTTCCTTTCGTACCGTTTTCCCACAGCGCAATCACTCGTGGCTATCCATATCCAATTTATCCGATTTTTAATCAAGCTACCGCGACGGCGGGCAATATCTCAAATTATAGTGTTCGCAAATTACCTCGGGAGTTAGCTACGTGCCGGCTAGCGACGCGTTTCAGACTACATACACACAGACAGATCTCTTATATAATATAAAACAGAAATTATTTAAGAGGAAAGACGACCATCGTTTTTCCATACAAACGTAGTCCCCATTATCCTCAGTGGATAATAACGTTATGGAAAATATTTTTACACTATTTTATGAATAGGAATAATAACCACCCTTTCGTTTGATTTTTTAGATTTTTGAACTAGGTATTAGAAAGAGCTTTTCATTTGTATGATATTTGTTTTTTGCTCCTAACTCTTATAGGTAATAATCAAATTTTCAAAGAAGGATGAAAATGGGGACTACCTTTTTATGAAGAAGCGGTCGTCTTCTATTCTCTTAATGTTATGAAATATCAAGTGGATTGGTAGGCCTGGTAGGTAGGTCCTACGTTCGTTATAGGCAAAATTAGTTTTTCCGATATTATTCACAAAATAAAAAAATATTTTAACATACCTACATTACCTACATACCTAAGCAAAATATGGAACTTAAACTTGTGTTATGAATCCGTTTCCTTAGCTTCCTGTAAAATTCTCCTAAAATTTTTCAACTTTTTGGAAACTTTTCGCGACTGAACAATGCGTTGTTATCTGCGGCAAGTCCGCCTTGTTTCCACCCGTACCGCGTACCCGTGTGCCCACTCCGGCGCAGATTCCGCAACCATTTACATAGACCGCCGTAAAATTGCCGCGTTTCACGAGCAACTATATGTATTCTCTATGCTATTACGGTCAGTCGGAATTTGAGTCGGTATTACGAAGCATTACAGTTGTAATTATTCTTATCAATTTCTGTACCTTTGCTCACTGTTTTCTAGCAGCAAAATACAGTCTATCGAACTACCGAGGTGATAAATGTGACAACATCCCACGTGGCAGCGATGGTTACACGGCGAGTGCCGCGATCGTCCGAATCTAATAGCAGTACCTAATCGCTATCTATATAGTTGCGACACTTGCAACATTTTTCTACCTTTGCCCACTGTTTTCTAGCAGCAACATATAGTCTATCGAACTACCGAGGTGAAAAATGTGACAACATTGTCACGTGTCAGCGACGGTTGCCTACAGGGCGAATGCCGCGATCGTCTGAGTCTAATAGTAGTAATAGCGCTATACGGGTGCGACATTTTTGTACCTTTGCTCACTGTTTTCCAGCAGCAAAGTACGGCCGTTCGAACTACTGAGGTGAATAATTTGATAACATCCCACGTGTCAGCGATGATTACACGGCGAATGCCCTGATCGTCCGAGCCTAAAGCAGTAGTAGCGCTATACGGGTGCGACATTTTTGTACCTTTGCTCACTGTTTTCCAGCAGCAAAGTACGGCCGTTCGAACTACTGAGGTGAATAATTTGACAACATCCCACGTGTCAGCGATGATTACACGCCGAATGCCCTGATCGTCCGAGCCTAAAGCAGTAATAGCGCTATACGAGTGCGACATTTTTGTACCTTTGCTCACTGTTTTCCAGCAGCAAAGTACGGCCGTTCGAACTATTGAGGTGAATAATTTGACAACATCCCACGTGTCAGCGATGATTACACGGCGAATGCCCGATCATCCGAGCCTAAAGCAGTAATAGCGCTATACGGGTGCGACATTTTTGTACCTTTGCTCACTGCTTTCCAGCAGCAAAGTACGGCCGTTCGAACTACTGAGGTGAATAATTTGACAACATCCCACGTGTCAGCGATGATTACACGGCGAATGCCCTGATCGTCCGAGCCTAAAGCAGTAGCGCTATACGGGTGCGACATTTTCGCGCCTCAGAAAAGAGGGGCCGGAGTACCGTGAAATATCTCATTTTACGTAAATGCGTGTCCATTTCGATCGTAAACTTAATATGTGTATTATCTTATCGAATATGAGAAATATTTTATTCAATAATGAACCGTATGTATATTGTGTAAATATGGTTGTTTTTGTGATCGGTAGATGTATGTATGTAACTATGTATGTTCAAAATCCGTTGCGTAGTTTTAAAGATCTAAGCATACATAGGGACAGACAGACAGCGGGAAGCGACTTTGTTTTATACTATGTAATGATAAGACAGGTTAAGATCCAATTAATAAAGTATACAATGTAAAAAGGCGAACTTATCCCTATCCTTATATTATTGTCTTTGCAGGCAGAGACAATGGAAAAACGTAATTCTCTTTGATGTAGGTTATTTTTCATCAGATGAATTAAAATTCTTAAAAAATCATTACTTATCTCATTCCTGGAACTAATTAATAGACCTTACTAGGTCTAAACCAAGGCCCCAACTTATTTCCTCAATTCTCTTTGAAAAAAATGACATTCACGGGTCACTAGTGATTGATGCCGTTGAGCAAAAGCGCAACATGACATGGGATTACAAGATGCTAATTATAGGTCTTCTAGGTTATTTATGATGGTCTTAGTCATAATCTTAGATGGGTTGTACCACAGAACAAGTTAGAATGGCGATGCGAGCAGGGTACGTGTCGCCGCCGGTTATGAGCTGACGCTCGCATGCTAGTACTCGCCCGCGCTGACCGAAAAACGTAAACATGCCTTTTGCGCCACAATAACGTTCAGATTAAGAAGCCAGACATCAAATCTGTCTAAAAGAGGCGTATCCATTCACCAGGCACACAAGTTTTTACTACCGTTGCGCGAGTGTTAGTAAATGTGGAGAGGAACGAGCGGCGACACTACTAATTACGCGCGATCGCCCACACCTTATACTGTACATCGGTGGACCTTATGCCTTTTGTAACAAGGTCCACCGATGTACAGTTGTTGCTGTTTGTACAGTACAAGCGTTTGCCATAGTATTTTCTCAGTAACGTTCGTATTTGTCAATGTTACTTCAGTGAACCACAGTACTTTTTAGGGTTCCGTACCCAAAGGGTAAAAACAGGACCCTATTACTAAGACTCCGCTGTCCGTCCGTCCGTCCGTCCGTCCGTCCGTCTGCCACCAGGCTGTATCTCACGAACCGTGATAGCTAGACAGTTGAAATTTTCACAGATGATGTATTTCTGTTGCCGCTATAAAAATAAATAAATAAAATGCATTTAATTCAGACAAACATGGTCCATATTTTGTTAGTACATCTTAATCTAAATTTAATACTTATAGCTAAGGTTAACTTAAAATAAACTTAAATAATCTTAAATAACTATCTTAGGTTCTAAAGATATAACAACAAATACTAAAAACAGAATAAAATAAAGATTTAAGTGGGGCTCCCATACAACAAACGTGATTTTTGACCGAGGTTAAGCAACGTCGGGCGGGGTCAGTACTTGGATGGGTGACCGTTTTTTTGCTTGTTTTGCTCTATTTTTTGATTTTTTATTGATGGTGCGGAACCCTCCGTGCGCGAGTCCGACTCGCACTTGGACGGTTTTGTATTGACACTGAGGGGCTACTGCAAAAACCGAATTTCATAAATTGCGGGAATTTTTCTCTGTCACTCTAATTACGCATTCATTAGAGTAAAAGAGAAAGATCCCCGCAATTTGCGAAATTCGGTTTTCGCAGTAGCCCCTCCGACTGGAATAACATAACACGTTTTTGCGTTTCGGTGAAAATACTATGCTAAAGGATTGTTCACTACATCTGTACACGAGCAGGACAAAAGATCTCTTCTGTTGCCGGAAGTTATACACTGGAGTCTAATTTCTGGTTATAGGTCTGTTGGATACAAAATTGTGGACCATTAAGGAATCAGATACCTACAGCGACATCAGCCACGCCGGTGTAGCTTTATTTGACGTTCATAAGCGCATTGTTATATGCCTACTTGAATAAACTAGGTATCTTATCTTATCATCAAAACATAAATATATGTTACAACATGTTAATGCCAAGTTTCATGTAATTTAAGCATGTTTTAAAATGAGAGCCGCTTCCATACTTCGATTGTATGGAGGCGGTTTTTTGGCGACGGGTTCGTGTGATTCAAAATTATTCAGCATCTGCAGTCACCTAGATTACTGTGTAGTAAGCTTTGAGGATATTTAGAGCCTAAATTAAAACGTACGCCCTCTGACTCTATATATGTCAGTATCAGTATGGCTCTATGTCTACAATTTTGTAAGTTCTCGTTGCTATAAAGTTTACACTTAACTGTGCACCTTAACGGCCGGTTAGCAATCGTTACAAAACTGACGGTCAATGTCAAATCCCATACATTATGTCAGGAGTGTAACGGTTAGACGTTACTGAAACACGACTTAAGTCGCGCTTTAAAGTGCAAGTTAAAATTAAAATGCCCTTAAATATAAGTATATAAAAAAATGTGTTCATGTTTTTTTCTCACATTAACAGCAGCTTATCAAGTATATCGGCGATCTAAGCCCCTTCCATCATAATCGCATTGTGCAAAGTGTTGAAACAGCTAATACTTAGTGAAAGGGGTCGGGAATGTCGACGACGTTAGTGCCTAAACCCACCGATCTCTGAGAGGCTTTTTTTATTTTTCGGTTGTCAGTGATTACAATAGCCCGTCTAAAAAAATCCCCCTTTGATTATCAACACATACATACTTAATCATTGACGTCTACATAATTATTGGCGTTTTGCTGAATACAAACCCATGTAGGATTATTCAACTCATAACATAATGCTAAGTCGTTTTTAACGGCGTAAGTACATAACCATAGTTTTTTTAAACTATAATTTAAGTAGGTAAAAAAAAATTATGAGGTACCTACCTCATAACCTACTCAGCGATAGACGTTAGGGCAAATTAAATTATTAGAATGTCTTATCTTACCCACTTCCTTCGCCTACTACTGGTTTTAGCAAATGTATAAACGAATAAATTTCACACTGAATTACACGGAACGTTACTTTAAATGAATCCAATCCAAAAAATACCTATTATACACTTCCTCTACAAATTCATAATCTATGACCATACGCGATCGATAGATCCGTTCGTGAAAGCGCCCGCGCACGTGACTTGCGCGTGGCGCCTCACCAACCCGTAGACTCTAGCCCTACAGCTTAAGGGTGATTTTGGCATGGCATGGTTGCGAAAGGCGGATTTCCAAATGACATTAGTCTGATTGATCTGAGCTGTAAATAATGTGCTTATTAGTAAGCTCATTTGTGTGTGAAACGGTAGCGCAGTTATTGGAAACTGTTTGCCCGCGGCTTCGCCCGTTTTAATTTGTATGGTGTTCTCATTTTCGTCATTTACTAACTAACGTTTCTCAGTAAAGACAAATTTTGTGCCGTAAGTTCTCTGGTAAAAGTAGAATTTAATTTAAAAATAAACAGTGCCTAAATAGAGCTTGATATACCTAAGATAACACCTATTAGGTACTTTCATTGTCTATTCGATGGGGCCGGGTGAACCGTATCCGTTCTAAAATAAATAATATGACTGTATTACTAAACTTGTTCTAAGCCAAATTAAACTTCGTTATCTTATGAAGTTATGACCAGCTTACGACAAACTGACAAAGCTAATTGCAAGAACGTACATTATAAAAGACAAGTTATTTTTTTTATCCATATAAAAGTGATGAATATCTAAACAATATTGAAGCGGCAAATACAGATATATGGGACAAGCGAAACATTGGGGCAAGCGAAACTCTTGTAAGAGGCAAGAGAATCCACATACTGTTTATCTAAAAATATAAAAACAGAAATAATACCTACTAAATTAAATTAACTAAAAATATCTACTATGTGAGAAGTAAAATAAAGCGGTTGAGTAAAGACGAAGAATTTCATTGTCGCTCATCTGAAGACTATCGGTAGGTCACACTGATATTTTATTATATTTCCTGAGCAAAATAAACTATGACTGTTTCTCTTGCCCCACATGACCTAATATAAATTTATTTTTAAACAAATTGCATAATTATTCCTAATTTTCTGTGGCCCGTACCCCTACGTATAATTGGAGTTGTGGGTGTCAAGTCAGCTTTTATTTAGCCAGCCAAAACAGCAGCTTAGCCACTGGTGCCCACCGCCTGTGCTACGATTCCAGTTGTTTGGCCTAAGTTAAAAGTAAAATGGCCATTTATTAAGTATTCCACCTTCGGCATGACCGTCATCTTTATTTAAGCTCGTATTTTCCATATGCGTTGCATTAAATTGTAATTTTTAAGTACATACATTTATTTTACGTTCCCGCTACGCGAGAAGAAAATATCACTTCCTGGCCTAGGCAAGACGTAAAACTTTAGACAAACCACGGGCAGTAATTCGTAAAGCCCCAGATCGCATATTTGTAACACCTGCGATCTGCAGCATTTACGTATTCACCTCAATATGCAATCTTCGCGGTAGACCCTCAGGTGTAGTTATGGGCTGTATAGGTATTTATTTGTAGATTTTTCATGAATTCATACAAATATAGGTTAAGTTAGTTATGTTTTTTTTTGCCGAGTATTTACACTTTATTTACAGTTATATTTATACATATATGCACAACTAAATATTCTACATATATGTATGTACTGGGGATTACTTTTTAATAGTCTAAAACATAATAAATAACACTTAAATTCAGTTAGTTATGTTATTTTATGAAACTAAAATCTAAAATCTAAAATCAAAACGCACAGAGTATTATGATGATCTGATTAGTAAAAATGAAAATAAAAGCAAGTCAATGTGGAACGTTATCAATAAGGAGCTAGCTAGAAAACCCAGTGAGCCTTTGGATTTCACCGAATTGATAAAACAATGTAACGGTCTCCCGGTGACGAGCAAGCAGGAGGTGGCGGACGCGCTGAACGCGGAGTTCGTGGGCGCGGCGGCGGCGTGCGGAGCGCCGCGCGCCGACGTGCACGCCGCGCTGGCTGCGCTCGCCGCTCGCACACCGCCTCTTGACCGCTCGATACGACTTGAATCGTTTACTGCGCATGAAGTAGCCAAAATAATGCAGGTTAAGATAGCGCCTAAGAATAGTCAGGATATATACGAATTATCACCGAGCATTCTTAAATTTGTTAGCCCGATAATTAGCTATCCGCTATCGCACCTCTTTAACATTTGTATTAAAAATGGGACATTCCCAGAATCACTTAAAAAAGTAAAAATATCACCTTTGTATAAGGGGAAAGGACAAAAAAGCGCTAGTAAGTCGTATCGTCCTATCTCTTTGGTACCCGCCCTCAGCAAAGTTATCGAAGTCGGTCTCAACCAGCGTATGTTGTCCTTCTGGCTGTCCCAAAACGCGATGTCGGACCGGCAGTACGCGTACCAAAGAGGTCGGAATTCAACGGACCTGGTCCGCGAGGTTGTGTGGGCGGTGATGAGGGCGCGCGAAGCCGGGCGGCAGGCGGCCGTGCTGTGCTGCGACCTCTCGCGCGCCTTTGACACCGCGGACCACGGTCTCGTCGAGGCCAAGCTTGATCACTACGGCTTCCGTGGACCCGCGCTCAGGATACTAGTGTCTTTCATGAGGAACAGAACTCTAACCGTAGTCGGTGATCGAGGAAGGGTACGGTCTGCAGAACAAAGTAGCGTAATGGGAGTTCCGCAGGGCTCCTGTTTATCTAATACCCTGTTTACAATACTACTCAACGATCTACCGGGGGCTCTCGATGAAGACGAAGTATTTATGTACGCTGACGATGTAACCGTAGTGATCACAGCACCGAACGAACGATTACTTGAAGTGGCTCTTAATGACACCGTCAATCGATTATATATTTGGTTTGCGCAGAACGGCCTAGCACTTAATACGGAAAAGACCTGTTTTCTACGCATCAGTCTAAACGGCCACCAGAGTGCTGACCTTGAGATCCACGCGGGGTGCACAAAAATTGAACAAGTTGTGACCACTAAACTCCTCGGCTTTGTGCTAGACAGCTCGTTGTCTTGGCGGGAACATATCGATAGCGTATGTGCACGTCTGGGTGGAGCATGCTACGCACTGCGACGACTTGCATCGACGGCTAGCAGAGATACAGTCAGATCCTGTTATTTCGCCACCGTCCATTCGATACTGTCGTACGGCGCTGAGCTGTGGGGCCGAGCATCGGATTTCGACCGTGCCTTTCGAATGCAGAAGCGCGCAGTGCGAGGCATCGTAGGTATCCGCAGTGATGAATCAGTCCGCGATCACTTCAAAAACCTACGCATTTTAACCCTACCTAGCCTAGTTATTCTTCAAATCGCGACTTTTACCTACACAAACATAAATAAATTTAAACGAAAAGGCATAGTGACCTCACATAATTTACGAAGCAATGCACACCGAGACCGCCTAGTACCACCGATCCACAAGCTGACTAGGTCCGAACAGTCGGTTTACGTCACAGGCCCTGCGATATACAACCGCCTCCCTGATAGCATAAGAGATGCCCAGTCTCACCAATCCTTTAAAAGAAATTTAGAATCGTGGTTACTCACAAAAAACTTTTACACCTTTAATGAAGTAATGGCACTGCCAATGACTATGTAAAACATGTTTTAATTTACTTATTTTGTTTCTATTTTGAATTGTTGACATTACTATGTTGTTTATATTTAGGTTTAGGTTTAAGATGTTTATTTCTCACAAGATTACAAGAATAATCACTTCCTGAGAAATACATGTTTACACTAACATAATACTAAGGAGAGGATAATTAATCATTTCAATTGAAATACTCTGTAATGTGGAATTTGTATGAATATTGTACAAAATTGTGACTGACGTGTACCTGTATTGTACCAATAAAGATTATCTTATCTTATCTTATCTTATCTTATCTAAAATTTTATTGAATGTAAAATTATTATTATTTTTCGTAGTAGGAGAATCCGCTTAAGCTCGCTACTCGCGCGCATCCATAATGGCGGCTACACGTTGTTGCGTGAAATGTAAATTTGTGCTATTCATTGCGGGCGCTGTTTTTGCGTCGCGCCCTCGAGGGGTGGCCCTTTAGGGCCTTTAGTTTCAAAGGGGCAGTTGGTACCGTCGCACGCACAAGTCGCTATATTTTATGTATGTATTTTATTTATTCAGGAAACGGACGGCTGAATATAAAACCTGAGTAGGTACCAATCAATAAGATTGACAGAAACCAAATATGTGATTATTTATAGATATTAGTAGGTAATCACTTTGAATTGGGCTATGGATGTTTATTTTGATATAAAGTTAAGGGTCTTAGAAGATAAACACGTCTTAGTGGAATATAAATGTTAAGTTTTCACTTACAAAATATGAAATTTTCAAGCAGAAGGTGCTTCTAGAAAGTAGCACTTAGAATTAATTCTTATCAAAAAGCGAGTAGCAGCTCTTTGCCTCACAGATAATCCTTTTAAATAATACATACCAACCATACTGTTTTATTAAAATTGTACGGTAATCACGAATTAGAAAACCAACATTTTTGTCTGCGACTGTACGATACCAAACGATTGCAAGCAGTGCACATCCCAGGCATTCCCGGCGCGCCTAGACAAATTGAGAGGCCGAGGGTCGACTGGAGACGACCGCCTCGGGCCATAAGTTCTCTCGCGATCATTATTGTTGTGTTTTTGGTTTGGCTTTATTAAGTTTTGGCTGTTTCGTTTTGCGTTGGCGGTGACTTTACTTTGCTAATTACTTTATTTTTAGGGTTCCAACAATTAAACGTAAAAATAACTAACATCAGAAAGAACATCAGTTTATTCGTCTATCTGTCTGTCAAGAACCCTTTTTCTTTGAAACACATATATTATGTAGTATCAAGTTGAAATAGATAATCAAATAGGTACTTATATTTCGACACTCTAGGAGTCTAGGTAATCTAGGTTTTGCAGTTAGTTTTGGAGGGTTTTGCAGTTGTGTTAACATAGAAGTACGGAAAAAATATACTAAAGTTTCAGCAGTTGAATAGAATGACGTTGAATGAAATGAGTGAAGGCTATCATTTGGTGCCTAATTTTTGATGAACGTTATATCTATAAGTAACTCTCTTAGGTATACATATAATAGGAGATGAAGATGCGTAACGTACCTATATTTATCTCTAATATATTTTTAATAAAAATAATAGGTACGTCGTGCACATTTTATGTTTGTTACCAATGCTTTAGATGTGTAAGTATTACAATGGTACAAAAGACTTAAAAAACTAGAAACTGCTTAACTTAATTTGATATTTATGTTATTTATTAGGTATGGTATGGAATTCTGCTTACTTTAATTTGCAGCATTTCCCATACAAACGCCACGCGTTGTCTTTCGCTACGCAGCGGTTATTACCGCGTAATCAAAACCGTTTGACGCATCGGTAACCTCACCACCCTACACCGAAAACCAACCCTAAACATATCTCACGTAACGTCCATTTTAGAGTGCATGTGTTTTAAAAATTAGGCGAGAGAGTTGTAAACTGAAGTCGACCTTAATTTGAAACATATAGGGTTCTTTTTAGGGTGCGTTTTTGCTCTAAATTAGGATAGTAGAAATTTGGATGTGACTATAAATTAAGCAATATTAGATTTTATTACAAAGGAATAGGAGATTTTGTATATGCATTTTGCTAATGCGAAAACTATATCAGTTTATAAGCATAAAATAGCTAAATAGGATTGTATATGGGTGTGTAAAATTAATGTATTGGTGGGGCGTGCTGCGCGTGTCTCTAGTTAGTTCCCGTGAACATTGCGATTATTTTGGAACCATACAAAACATTTTATTAGATTTGTTTGACCCTAGTTTGCTTGGACTTGTGCAACTGCAAAATAATTTGACTTATATTGCCATTTTATTTTATGACATCCTACAACAAAATTACTTTTAAATCTACACTAAACAATTTCATAAGAATAAAATACCTAGCTACTTCCAAAGTGCTATAATTGCTATAGCTGGTCAACCAAATCTTGTCAGTAAAAAAAGGCGCGAAATTCAAATTTTCTATGGGAAGCGATCCCTTCGCGCCTACATTTTTCAAATTTGCCGCCTTTTTCTACTGTCAAGATCTGGTTGACCAAGTATATATCATTTACTAGATACAACCGGATAACCTAAATGTAAAAAAAATAAAAATAAAAATGTAACTATGTACTAAATTGTAGGCAATCGGTAAACTAACAAAACACCTAAAATGATTCCCTTTTTTTTCGAAAAAAAAAAATCTATGTAGCCTGTCTAGACATAACACTGGCATCTAGATCGCAATTTTAAACCTAACATTAACAAATAAAGCGATTTCTTATGCACACAGAAAACCCATTTACACTGTAAATGGGTTTTCTGTAAATTTTACAGCCTCTAATCGAATCAAGTGATCGATCTATTCAAGCTCCTTAAACACTTTAAATAGAATTACTCTTTCTTGAGGCGACAAAAACGAATTGGGTCTGCTTTTACATTAATTCCAGGCACGATCTGCATGACGTTGATCATCGACATGACTGCTGTAGTCCGATCAATGTCGCTGACAATCATTTTGCTGGAGCCGATTCAGATTTAACAACGTGTTACGGTTTAGATCTTATTTTGATAAGACCCTGAAGATCGCACTCGCTTATTGGTGCATTCGAAATGAAGTTAAAGTTGTGCTTGAGATGTGCGCCAATCACCAAGACGTTCATCAATGACGTATTAAAACCTATGACTACGACTTCCTAGAATATAAAATTATGTATAAGATATAATAAAAAAAACAACTGCAAAATATAACAAATAATTTTCCTTATAGAGGCCAAGTCCAAACCCACTGGACATATTTAGATTATTTTTCGTCCTCTTTAGTAATATATGGTCAAACAAACTTCTTTTTTGAAACACCTGTAATCCGTCTTTGTAGTTTGTCTTACCCCAAGCCTAAGGGCCCGATTCGGATTTTGAATTAGACATTTATTAGATGTCTATTAGACATCACCAATATAACACAACGATATTTTTAAAATTTAGCCTGTCAAATTTGACATTTCCGTGATTCTGGAGATAGGTACTCTTGAATGATTTCCATAAGCTATTATTACGATATTTTAACGTAAAAGTTGACATTTGTTGCCCGAATTGAGCTGCAAAAGAGAACTAGTTGAAATCTAAACTACAACGTATCTAGTACCTACATATCGTATCGTTCTCTAGTCTAGAACGGGTCTTGTTTTCCGAATACCGCGGTAATTCTTCTATATTTAGTTAGGTACTTAGGTATAATGTGGTATAAACGCCAAACGTTACATGTCTAGCGTGTACCGACCACTCGTAACCTTCACGATGTTCAAAACAAGATTAATCTTCATTTCACCAAGGGTCTACAGTCGGTAAGTAACTCGAGAAAGCAATCCGTTACTGTCTACCGCGGCCGCCAGCAATCCATCCTCAGCTCCTACAAAATAATTACATACACTAAAACTACAAAAAACCTTCCCAAATTAGTTCCCGATGACAGTCAAAAAATATGTGTATATTTTTTCGGTGTATATGTTATAAAAAAGGCGGCCGTAGCGCCGGGGACAACGCGCGGCTCTTTTTGACACGGCGGGGAGCCTCTGGACCTCGGGGTACTAAATTTCCGAGTGGCATATTTATTCTTCGAACGGACCCTGAGATTATTTTCTACTAGATTTTTATGATAATCGCGGTTAGTAACGAATAACGCAGTATTAATGTGATGTGGTTGACAAGTTTTTTCGTGTCATTAGGCGATGTTAACACGTTTCTGACGCGTTTTTAGTTGGAGATTAAAATCTTTTAGTTTTAGGCAGTATCTTTTAATCCGAAACGGTTTTTTGATTGATATTGTAAAACTTTGAATATTTTAATTATTTAAAGGAACTAATTGATACTCATAGTTAAATTACTAAATTTTAACTTATTAACTTACTGAAATAAAAAATTAGGAGGAAGTTTTAAAATTATAAATATTGCTAAAACAAACGCAAATTTTCATACAAGGAAACTCGTTATAAATACTAAGAGACTTACTTTACCTTTCTAAAACCTTACTTTATTTTGTTTAGTACCTCATACCTATCTATGTGAGAACTCCGGCCATCATACGTAGTTTTTTTTTATTATTATTTGGCATTAGTTACATTTATAGTGTGTCAAAGGTCTGTTTGATTTCAAACATAGACAGAGAGAATCATACTATCTTTGTCTAACACTAGTACTAGCACCCAAAAGAAAAGCATGAGTATAGTTTTTTTGTTCCTAAATATTTACTGACAAGATTTGGTTGACTCAGTATAGATCGGAACTGAGTGCAGATGAATCGCCTGTTGGTAACCAATTACCGCGGCCCACAGATCCTGCAACAGCAGAGGGATTGCAAGTACGTAGCCGGCCTTTAATATGGACGTACGTTCTTATCTTGCAGGTTTTAAGGTAGTATCGGTCCGGAAATACCGAGGGTGACAATTCATTAATGGAAATCGACTGCCATAATGTACTCAATTTCGCTGTTACGTACCTATTTAATATCATATAAAATATGTACTTAATATTTATCCCATCTTCAAAATTAACTAATTACGTTCTATCGTTATTTATGTTAAAGTTGCAATTTTGTTTTGATCGTAAATACAGTCTTGACTTTCATGTAAGCAGGGCCCGTAAAATTATAACAAAATTGATTATATATTGCTAACTGGGCAGTAAACTACGTTTATTTACTCGCCTGTAATTAACAGTTCATTAAAGGTAAGTACGTACCACACTGTATGTACGTACAGTCGGCAGCAGAACTGGATAAGCGGGTGACGTCATAATGATCAGTAGATTGTCTTACTCCATTAACAATAGAGTTGTACAGTCAGCATCAATAATAGCAGATGTAACAACGCACCAAAATTATCTGCCATACTGGAATACTTTTCCAAAAATAGATATCTCTACATTACGCGTCTAAAATTATTTGTCAAAATCTAATTGATGTGCATATAGAGACATAAATATCTCTTTTTGTTAAATAATGGTAGTAACTTGTTAAATAATGGTAGTAACTTTTGACGCGTAGTCTGATCATGGGTGTATTTTTTTTAGGGGAACACCTCACCCGCTTTAGCCATTTCTGCTATTGATTGTACCTCCCCACAAAATGTGCAATTTTAAATTCAAAACGGCCTGCTAGCCTAAATAGTACTCAAATATATACGTCCTTCTTTGGATTCGAACCCGTTAGCTACATATGCTTGTCGAGCATGCTTGATCGTCTGCGTACTAATTAAAATACCTAATAGGTACCTAACCTTTCCTACCAGTTTTAAATTAGCTCTCAGTTCTAGTCTATTTTTTTCTCCGACGAAAAACATATACTTATATAGGTGCCTTATAATCTTAAAATGTGACGTCCCACGGATAAAGGTACCTTATGGCCGTTGGCGCTTACGCTATTATTAACGCCGCTCCGCCGCCGCGCGCTATTATTATTGCGGCGCTATGCGACGTAAGCGCCAAGTGTTGGTGTTGGTACATAATTCTATTAGTCATAAGACAAATGGCCGCGTGGGGTCAAGCGACGTAGCGCCAGCATTAATCTTGTGGACGGACGGACGGACGGACGGACACACGGTAATTATTGATGCTTCGGACAAACTGATAACAAATTGGTTTATACTAAATTAGGTATATTTAGGATACATTTTGGTCGAAATAAAATTCTGAAAAACCTGAAAACTAGAGTCGGATGAAGCCCTGCATGGCATTTCCAATGACAAAGTGTAATGAAGGGTCAATTTTCAAATAGGCAGTCCATATGACTTAAAGACTAGATGTATATACATATTTTCATTCAGTGTATTATAAACTTTAAAAAATATATACATCTGTACCTTAAATATTATTTGTTTCTGACAAAATCGCATTTGAAGGTCCAAAAACGGCGAAATTTGCAGTTTTTCGCGTGTCCCAGTGGCGGCATAGCCCAATAAAAAAAAATCATATCTTTGGATGTAGGCAACGTATTGTTAACAGCTTTATATTTTTATAAAGAGCATTTTCTAGAGAATTCATTGAATTATTTCGATAATTTAATGCGTTATTTAATAAAACAAGGAAAGCCTTTTTATCGTTGTCCCGCGCGGCACTTGTTTTGTTATGACTTAAAGATACCCCCAAAATCTTCTTTGTCTATTGAATAACGATTAGATTAACTTTACAACGCAATAGTGCGGTTAGTTGGGCGTCTATCACCATTAAGTATGCAAGCGGAATCAGTTTTATTTATGTTAAAACAGGTAATAATCTCTTTCGATATATTTTGGTACGACTACAATGACATTTGTATGGACGCTTCATATGTTGGTACACAGTCGAAATAAAAATGTGTATTTCATAATAATAGTTGCAAATATAGTGTTAAAATATATAGCAAAATAAATAAGTGAGTCGGTTATATGGTGTAAGAAATTTCGCCAAAATATATTATTGACGACATTTGTATGGCGACATTTGTACGGCTATTTTGACCGTACAGATGTCGATTGTGGCATACAAATGGCGACATAGTGCCATACAGATGTCAAAAAGGCGTCATACAAATGTCGTCAGGGACTTACAAATGCCACAAAATTAATAAATAGTGACATTAACATTTTGATACTGCCATACAATGACGAAAAAAAGCCATATATATGTCAAAAGCGCCTTAAATATTGCTAAATAGTGCCATACAAATGTCGATTTTTAGACGTCCATATCTAGCTAACTATAAAAAGTAGAGTGGTGCCTCGTACAGTATATTTTTTGTCGTAAAGAATCCTTCCTAAATCGATGATTATAAATCTAAATTTCCAAAAATAAAAAATTGCCACACAAATGTCGAAAAAACACCCTCTTCAAAAATTGACCCGAAAATATGACGTTTATAATAATGGCATTTCTCACTTTGTTATGCTCAAGTCTGGGAAAAATTACCTTAGGACGGACTCTATGCGGTTCTAATGTTTCGTTTCTTATTGGACAAAAAACTAGTAGTATTTATTTAGCTTACTATTTTTCTGAAACCTCTACATTTGCACGACTTTTCAATGAAAAAATATTTTAAATGGGTATTTTGATTAAGTTAGGTTACATTAGGATTTGTGTTAGAGCATAATTAAAATACCTACTTAGGGTATTTAACACTTAAGAGTTACTTAAAGGTTAGCTGGAAGAGATCCCTTAACGGGATAAGTCCGCATTTGTACACATTTACTGTATTCTCTCTGTGTTATGTACCTACTTTGTGCAATAAAGTGTTTACTACTACTACTACTACTTACACACAATGAACAATTGAACAAAGGATTAAGCTATTACTCGTAAAAGTATGACTCCAAACATATAAAAATAAAATTTCGATTTTACGATCTGACCCGAACATTTTTGGTTTATTTTGTACTTGATTGACTTTGTCACCATAATGATCGATTCTGTTACAATAGGGTGCCCAACTGCCCACAAAATTACCACAAGACATGGTCAAAAACAAAATAATGGGATGCTTCACTTAATAGCCACAACTCCGTGAACCAGCTCTGCGGTTGAGCAAAGGTTGCCATGAGAAAAAAATATCCCATAAATTTAGTAATTTATATCCCACTGGACGGGTTATCCCAACACATGAGGAATGTATCCAAAAGATTTTATTTTCTTTATACACTTTGCTCTAAATTGGACCTTGGGCCAACAAAATTAGATCCGTTCTTAGAGTCAAAGCGATATGGACATAGGTACTTTTTAAAGGTCATTTCTGACCGTGTAGTGTACACGGACGCGAGGCCTTTATGTAGACCGCTTCCTACCTATTAAAAGAGTCTAGATAATAAACGTCGCGGTAAACTAAACTGAATGTCTTTTAAAAGCCTAGTTCTCGGCCGGTTTATGATTCGTAAGCACGTAGACGGTAAGGCGGTTTGGAACAAACGCTCTTGGAATATATAGAACCCGGGCGACTATGTTTTAGTGTTGGACCGAAAATGCGCGGTTCGTTTCGGTTTCGACAGGTTTCGTCATAAAAAATCATGTTTCGATCGAAAGTTCAGTTTCGGTCAAATAAACTACCAAACCTTTTAGCAACGCCAAAACTGTATAATCGGTAGCATCCGACCGAAGTTTCGGTTTTGATTTTGATGGGTTTCGACATAAAATTTAAAATTAAAGACAATTCGGTCTCTTTGTTTCATCATATGGATTCTAGAAATAAGCATTCTTCAATTAACTTTCACCGGGTCTTTCTCCATTATCTATACCTAATTTTTGATACCCCTAATGTTCAAAGTTTTCCGTTTATATACAAATGAAGTAAATACTTAAACAATTGGATAATGAAGCCCCGGAGTTGAACAATAGCTTTAAATATTCATACCGCTAATAGGGGACTATTTGAGTCTATTACCCTCGACACGTCCCTGTTGAGGAAAACTCCTCATTTTCATATTGTACTGACATTTTCCAGTTTAAAAAAGCGTTGCTAGCCTAGCATAGCAGCAGCGATAAGAAGTGCAACTTTCAATCCGGAGGTCGCGGGTTCAAACCCCGCGGATCGTGCAAATGAGTCTTTGAAACTTATGTACCATCTCCCACACTGTTAACTGTCCATTACAAAAGGCATAAAGGTCTACCGATGGACAGTTAAAAGTGTTGCTGTTTGTTTGTACGAAATATCGATTGATAAGTATATGATATTTGCCAGTCGTTTTTCAGTGAAGGAAAACATTGTGTGCAACCGGACTACTCGTAATTCCAATAAGTTTCCCAAGCAGTTTGGCTAATAATGATGATCTCTTGTCGAAACTTATACATATTACGAAATATCAGTTCAAATATACCAGTCGTTTTACCTAAAAGGAAAATGTCGTAGAAAACCGTACTAATCCCTACAAGACCTAGATTTACCTGTGTGAGCTTTGCTTAGTTTGGGGCTAGTTTGACCTGTGTAAGCTGTCTCCTTGGCCTATTTTATAAAGCTACAAGTTACAATTTACAAGCGGAAGTCTCGTTCTAACACATAGGGTTAGAAAGAGACTTCCGCTTGTAAATTGTAACTTGTAGCTTTATAAAATAGGCCACTGATATTTATTTATTTATTTTATTAGATATTACATTGAACAATAGGCTTTATTTTGTTATGACTTTTATTTTTCACCAAACCGTGTCAGATGTGAAGTGTTCATTTTGCGGACCCCAGTAGGCCATTTCGTCCTGTTCGGGTATAGGCATCCAGTGGTGACCTGCTCAAAAAAGTCGTATGTTAATAATTTAACACACAAAGAGTAAAAAAGGTAGTTAAGCAGCCTTGACGCTCAATGGTTTTTCCTAATGATTCTAGAAAAAAAGATGGTCAAAATATATATTCCCCTGGGGTAAATACATCTTGAAAGTTGGAGCGTCCAGGGTAAAATGATAAGAGTAAATTTTTAGTTGTTGAAGCTCTTTTTGGCGAGGCAACTCTAAAAGAGTTAAGGATGACTCACGCTAGACCCGACATGTAATTTTCTATGACGGCTGATCGGGATAGTAGTAGTAGTAGTAAACACTTTATTGCACAAAACACATACATAACACAGAGATCATCCAGTAAATGTGTACAAAGGCGAACTTATCCCGTTAAGGGATCTCTTCCAGCTAACCTTTAAGTAACTAACATTATGAAATGGTAGTCAAACTAAGATAAATTGTACATGACGGCGAGACTTAAAAGAAGTAGCTAACCCTAGAAACATAACGCATATACATGTATAAATACCTATACAAAACAATTATATATCCATAAAAATATTAATACATACATATAAATTAATAAATATATATAAATAAATACCTACCAATTAATCGTGGATCGTGGTGCTTTCCATAGAAAACGTAGCGCTGGAAGCTCCGGCCCGGCCCCGGCCCGGTCTAGCGAGAGTCATCCTGAGAGTCATCATTCTTTACTTCAAAGCAAGATGATCATACTCGTACCTTGGTAGAGGTAGGACTTGCCATCGCCGCTCCGGTAGTTCGGGCGTCCAGTTGCATCACACAGCTCATTCTGACGAGGCAACTCGTTTACTACGAGGCAAATACATTACTTCAAGGCAAGACGATCGTACCTTGGTAGAGATAGGATTTGCAACCGCGGCTCCGGTAGTTCGGGCGTCCAGTTGCATCACACAGCTCATTCTGACGAGGCAACTCGTTTACTACGAGGCAAATACATTACTTCATGGCAAGACGATCGTACCTTGGTAGAGATAGGATTTGCCACCGCGGCTCCGGTAGTTGAGGCGTCCTGCTGCGTCCTGGAGCTCATTCTTACGAGGCAATTCTTTTAGTCGCGCCATGGCAAATACTGTTTCTTTCTGAAAATTAACGATTTATAATGTTATAATAAATGAAAATGACAACACACAGCATTAAGGGTGACTCACGCTAGAACTATGAACCCGGGTCGGAACACATCTTTTTCTATGATAAATGATGCTTAGTATAGAAAACTCAAATTTCGGGCAACCCGGCCCGGGCCGTCATCCTTTATCCTTTAAGCGAGCAATTCTTGTTTATTTATTTATATGTAGGTATATTTATTTATATATATATTTCAGGGATCTCGGAAACGGCTCTAACGATTTCGATGAATTTGCTATATGGGGGTTTTCGGGGGCGATAAATTGGTCTAGCTAGGTCTTATCACTGGGTAAACGCGCATTTCTGAGTTTTTATATGTTTTCCGAGCAATGCTCGGTCTCCCAGATATTAGGTACCTATATGTCTTATTAGTACCAACCTTGCAAATCATCATACCAACGATCTTATTATCTCCTGTCTGTTTCATTCGAACCTCCAACGGTGTTAGTTGTCGTCCTACCTGATTCACATCTAGAACATCAGAATCTTCAGTTATTCTTCCAATCATGTAAATACGTTTTGTAAATAATTGACATGTAATATTAATTGATTGACATGTAATAATAATTTAATTCGTTTGTGGTGACCGTTCCGTCTGAACATCTAGCGACCTTCACCAAGGAGGAGTTTTGGCCGAAGAGTGTCAAGTTTCGGCGGTTCCGCGGCCGGTTCCCTGACACTGCGGGGTTGCGTAATGCATCGCAATCATAATGTGTTTTTTAGTGTTTAGTTATATTTTTATAATATGTATGCTAGTTTTAAGGTATTTATGTATGGGCCACTAGTTGCCTGAAATAAACGATTTCATTTCATTCATTCATTCATTAATTAATATTATACAATAAATGATTATGATTATGATTACCTACCTATAATAATTGTCATTCTACCTAAAATTATTATATGAATTAGAATTATATATCTGTGAGATACTTATTTCATGATATACTCGTAGCTTTCCTAATTAGTGAAGCAACTCCCACTCGTATCATGACGTGTTTATCCGTCCGACCTATAGTGAACTCAAAATGAACTCTAAAACTCTGAACCAACTTTACGTTAGCTCTACTAGAAGTGATAATTCTACACTCAATTTCAGCATGACTTCGACGTCCTTGAACGTTCGACTAAGTATTATATTGATTTATTGTACCTCTTGACGTTATACATCATATACTGTCTTTTGTCACCTAGCTCTACTAGCCGTGATAGTCTCAGCATAACAGCCGATCAGTATATAATGGTCTAATCACCCGAAGCCAACTTCAAGTTATACATCAAGCTCTGTGACAAATCAGTCCCCACTTTCAGCATGACGTGAATAACCGTCCAACAGGTATAATACTCACCCAGAGCCGACTTCACGTTATACATCAAGTACTGTCCTCTGTCTCCTAGTTCCACTAGTAGTGATAGGTCCTCCCCTATTCTAAGCATGACGTGTTTAGCCGTCCAGTTGACGGGAATGGTCACACGGTTGTCCAGGTTTTTGTGGAGGTAGGTATAATTCTGCAAAAAAAAGTTATACTTTGCTAGTTTTGTTTTGTTTTAGTACCATGTTCCTAAACAAGTGACAATGACAAATGAAACTCTATTGCCAAGTCTACGCTATCATCTGTAGGTATATTTATCAGCAGGTTGTTGTATCTCATGGACAATAATAGGTAGAATACAATTAAAAAAAAAACAATGTTTTAATTTTAATACCGTTGCATATACATGCATAGCGCTACCGCCCTCAGACACCCGAGCCCTAAACACACCTTTTTATTATTGAATGTATAGCTGATGGTTAAGCAGATCTTGTCAGTAGAAAAAGGCGGCAAATTTAAAAAATGTAGGCGCGAAAGGAATATCGTCCCATAGAAAATTTGACTTTTTTTACGGACAAGATCTGCTTGACCAGCTATAGCTTCTCAAGAAAAAGTAAAGGTTTTCACTCACTTTCTTCGTGGGCAAATCAAATCGGAAATGGAAGGAGTCCGGCTGCGGGGCCCAGTAATAGAACACGAACCAGGACTCGTTGGTCATCGAGTAGGGGTTGAAACGCGCGTACCGCCCAAACTCCTCGCACGTCGTGCGCTCGCGGTGGTGCCAGTGTGGACCTAGCTTTACTTTCTTGGCTATCACTGGCGTTATCAGTATCAGGAGGAGTATTTTGAATGTTTGTGAGACCATTTTGGTGTTACAAATTTTAAAAAAGATTTGCAGTAAATTTTTGTTCAACTTTTTGGCTTTCGATACGTGTTTAAATAATTCTGATTTTTCTTAAAGTTGCAATAATCGTTTTTCTCTTAAGTTACCACAGTTGCTTCGACTTTGTATGAAATAGGCTGTTATTAAAGTAGGTAATATGTAAGTAAAGCACGTTTAGGATTAGAGAACGTATAGGATTCACCGTGCCGTATAATCTGCACTGACTGACGAGATGAATCGAACCACTTTTATAATCAATGGAAGGATGTTGTAGCATTCTTTGACCGCTGTTAATCTTCCAATGTGTCGGCAACTGCTTTACCTAAATATGCATAACAGAAAATTCCAGGGTACAGTTGTTACGAGTAAAAACTTAGGCGTATTTTCCCTATAAAAATTATATCGTTTCCATTTCATTTCGTAATGGCTGCTTTTCGGGTTTTATTTCCTGTGAAGGTGATCAGGTGATGCTGTCATAGGAAACTGAGCTGAAGTGTTAGATGGCACAGCCCGGACCCGGACCGTTCTAGCGTACAGGATGACTCAAGCTAGACCGGGCCGGGGCCGGGCCGGAGCTTCCGGCGCTTCGTTTTCTATGGAAAGCACCACGTGATCACCGACCAGCCGTCATAGAAACTGACATGTCGGACGCCTCGGCGTAAGTGATCCTTAAGTCATACTTTATACAGCGCGCCTAAAGGTAGAGTGTTACCGAAGGCTTTGAATCGGTATGTAGGTATACGGTATACTTACTAAGCTTTCAACTCCAGTGTGACACTTGCTCATTTCCAACGCTTCATAACCTTAATAATTATCTGTAAGTACATTAATTCTTAAAGAATCTACGTACTCGTAGCTTTTTAAAAAATTCCGAGAGGGTACCTATTTAAGGGATTAAATAAGTTAATAAGTATTATAAGAAGATTCATATAATTTATTAGACTATGAACCAGGTGACATTAGGTTTCGTCTAAAATGTATGTAATACCTGTGTAAATATTGTAAATATATATTAAATACTATAATTTATTTGTATAAGTCTGAAAATTCATTAATTCAATTCATTTATTTTCTTTTATTTTGTTAAACATAGGTTACCTACACTAAAAATGGTTTATACGAGTATATAAATATACGTACATGTATACCTATTTCGGACAATCTCTAAAGAACAACTGTCTTAAAAGACATAACAATGTGTTTTTTAGCCCATTTTTTTTTTTCAATAATGTAGTTTATGATTAAGAACGCTATCCATTTTTTCTCGCTCTTGAACAATTTCGCCTTTCTCCCATCGTTTTTTAGGGTTCCGTACCCAAAGGGTAAAAAACGGGACCCTATTACTATAAGACTTCGCTGTCCGTCCGCCCGTCTGTCACCAGGCTGTATCTCATGAACCGCGATAGCTAGACAGTTGAAATTTTCACAAATAATGTAATCTGTTGCCGCTACAACAACAAACACTAAAAATAAAATAAATATTTAAGGGGGGGCTCCCATACAACAAACACGATTTTTTTTGCTCTATTTTTTGTTGATGGTGCGGAACCCTCCGTGCGCGAGTCCGACTCGCACTTGGCCGGTTTTTTAATACACTGTACTTACGAGAATTTTATAGAATTCATCGCCACCTGGTTCAGCATTCTCAGGTCTGCCTTTTTACTGGCGATGGCCATGAAGGCAACATATCTAAATAAGTCGTCTGTCAAAGGCCTCGCACCCCACACGCCGTGGTCGTCGCTCGACAATACCACGGACAGACCCAGCCCCAAATACCGTAAAACAGGGTGAGTAGGTTTCGCGGGGAGAAGTGGGTTATGAATGGGGAGAGAAGGTTTGAGAGGGGGTGAGAAGGGATTTTAAGGCTACTGCTACAAAAATAATGTATTCCAATTTAAAATGGAGCTATAGTAATACGCATAATAAAAAAAATCGATCCAACAATCTTCCAAAATCACCTTTGTATGAAAGCTCTCACCCCAAATACGAGGCACTACGGGGTGAGGTGGGTTTTCCTCTTTATCGTCAAAGTTATGAAATGGAACTACCCAAAATAAAATAAAAACTAAAATACAAACGCCCGGAACACTTATTATATACACCATTCATTTTTCATATGTAAAAACAAAATGTTATCGAGGTTTGAATTTAAGTTTTGACCCTACTCACCCCATTTTACGGTACAACGCCAGTGGTTTGTTCCGCAAGTCCGACCGATAACACAGAGTTTGATATCACATTCACTTCTATAGCTGAGCAATGCGTATCCATGTCATATTTATTGTTTTTTTGCACCTATAGAACTTTTCATCTAAGGTGTATAGAAAGACTTCACAACAGCAGAATGCCGATCCAGATTAATTTTTTCGTCAAAGTCTTCAAACCTATCATCTTTCGGTGACCCCACTTGACCCTGCTTGGTCACCGGAGCCCCGATGCCATGGAAGCCAAGCTTGGCAGCCTCGGCGGCGCTCTCCTGAGGGTCCGGCTCTTCTCCCACCACAGCCAGCATCATGGCTAAGTGCTCCTCGCAGAACATCATGGCAAGGTATTGGTCCACCATCTTCATTCTGATTGTGGCGTGTGGGTACCATGTCGTTGAATCTGAAATTAATAAGTTTTTTGGCTGAATTATCAATAACTAATCTATAGATGGTCAAGCAAATCTTGTCAGTAAAAAAAGGCATGAAATTCAAATTTCGCCTTTTTCTACTGACAAGATCTGCTTGACCCAGTATATTAATCCAGGATTCATTGATTAAACAACTAGACTAGACGAAAAGCTGTACAAAAAAGTGTAAGCAACACATTGTACATCATATAGGTACTATCGAGTAACTTGATTCCTGACCCACTGTGAAACCTTTTCTCTTAAAAAGTATTTTTTATGACACTGAAAACTTTCTAGGGTGGGTCACAAACCGATTCGTTCGACTGTACACCTATAAGCGCAAATATTCAGTACAAGTCCCATATATGTGACGTCCCACGGATAAAGGTACCTTATGGCCCTTGGCGCTTACGCTATTATTAACGCCGCTTCGCCGCCGCGCGCTATTATTATTGCGGCGCTATGCGACGTAAGCGCCAAGTGCCATAAGGTACCTTTTGCCGTGGAACGTCACATATGTACATATGTACATACCATCTACGGTACGCGATTGTTAGGAATGTCCAATTTAGCTAGAACCCTAAATATATGGCATAACAATCACGGAGCGCTGTACCTAAAGGAATACTTAATTGACTTAATTTTATTCCTATACAATAAGGTTTACGTATTTCCAGTAAATGGTATCGACTCCACAGTCGATACCACTGGCTACTTGATGCTATGCAAGGATGCCCGGCCGGAATCAGGCGGGCTTTCGATCGCCTATTGCGTTCATTCAGTAGCAGATGCTTACTTCTGACATCGTCCGGGATGGCAGACTTAGGGATGCCGTAGAACAGTCCTCTCTTGTCCCCAGCCACCAGAAGCATCTCAAGCCAGTTACGCAGAAGCAACATGGGTGCTGTCCAGTCTATTTTCTTTGTCAACTTTGACTCGTACAGATCTTTGTATTCTTGAACAATCTATGAAAAATAAAAAATGATTATTAAGAGCCACTAATTACATATTATAGTAAAGATACCTACCTATATTTAAAAGGTTTTAACGTGACGATGTTAAATCTGTCTTATTTTTCATTAGAGTTCGAAGATCAGACTAGTATCTAATAATAGTCTGAGAATGCGCTTATTATCTAGTACATATATAGCAGGAAATTATCACTATTCTAAATATCTTATACCTTTAAACGAGCAATTCTTGTTTATTTATTTATTTATTTATATAAAAAAAAAAATAAAAAAATAAAAAATAAAACGTTTATTCAGAGATCTTTCTTATAACTAATTACATATATTCTTCTGCCAAACCACAGAGAAGTATCTATATATATTTCGGCGATCTCGGAAACGGCTCTAACGATTTCGATGAAATTTGGTACATGGGGGTTTTCGGGGGTGAAAAATCGATCTAGCTTGGTCTTATCTCTGGGAAATCGCTGGTTTTTGAGTTTTTATATGTTTTCCGAGCAAAGCTCGGTCTCCCAGATATTGGTACTTACTTACATACTTACAATTCACAAAATTCCACTAAACGATAGAACAAATAACGATGTTCTACAACTAATTAATGCACTAAAATGAAGGCTTATCTTACCCTCCTCGTAGGATATGAGAATTTAAACTCCTCAGGAATTGGATAAGTCTGCATCGACCACAAGTAGAACGGGACCCAGTCCACCCCCGCCACGTCTCTCGGATGGAATCGCGCTTTCTTAGCAAAATCGTCGCAGCTCGTCCATCTGATGACATCCTCATTCACTCCAGCCTTCATATCGAACAAGCTCAGAGGAACCATGTCTTCAAGATTCTTAGGATCTTCAGGCTGTGTCGTGTTTTGGTTTCTGCTACCTTTCTTAAACAATAGCTCTGTTTTGGCTAACCTGTCCTTGTATATTTGAGGTTTAGCAAGATTTAATCCGTGTATAGTCTCGAAATCGAATAACGCTGGCATGTCAAATGAACCTTTAGATTGTGTTGGTTTTGCAGGCGTTTTATGTTGCTCCCGCATCGTCGCTGCCTGTTGTAGGTAAGCGCGTAAATCCACATCGGATTTCCTTTCGTGAACCAGATACATGGCTACTCCATCGAATGGCTGCTTCTGACCGAGAGAAGGGTCGTAAACACCTGACGCGCCCATATTTAAAAAGTCTATCGGAATCGAGCTGTCATAAATATTAGGGCGCGTGTCCGCATTAATTTCTTTTAGATGTGGTCTAGTCAATCTAGATTGACTGCGGAGTTTTTTAGGTCTAGCTTCGATAATAAAGATTAAATGAAGTAAGAGCAAAAGTCGCATGTTGCCCTGCTTAATCACAAATGAGGAACTACAGTGAATGTTTGTCTTAATACCCAGAAGCGTGAGAATCATGAAGGACTATCACAGTTGTTTAATGTTTAGGTTGAAGTGTAGGCAAATCTTACGCATTGTGTATGCGTATGTATGTATGTTTATTTACTGTTTTTTACCCACACAATCGAAGCCGTTTAGTATAAATAACAGCACAATAATTAAATGTCTCAAAGAACGGAAAGTCGTCGTAGGCTTTTCGGTTAAAACGAGGTCAGGTAATGAATAAAAGTTGGTGAGCATAATTATTATTTTACGATTTATTTGTATAATAAATGTATACCAACATTTTACATGCAGTTCTGTTCTGTTCAGTGCAGCTGCAGAGATAATGACACCTATCTTCAGGTTAAGTGTGACTCACGCTAGACCGGACCGTGTCCGGGCCGATGCATCCGACACGTCATTTTCTATGACGGCTGGTCGGTGATCACGTGATGCTTTCCATAGAAAATGAAGCTTCGGAAGCTCCGGCCCGGGCCCGGCCCGGTCTAGCGTGAGTCGTCCTTTACTGTGCACGTGTAGTACTGTCGGTGCCCTTACATAAGTATCCACTTTTATACAGGATGTCCCTAGCCATTGGACAAAGCCGAAATGTACATATTCATTAGGGTATTTAGAACCAGTAAGTATACAAAGTATCATAACAACCGGTGTAGCGGTTACGAAGAAATTAACAAATTACGATTTTTTTACTTTGGAGCAGCCTGTATGTGTTAGTAGCTATAAATAGTATGAAACCTTCTTCGACCTTTTTGATTATCTTTTTTTTATGTCACTAATAAGATTCTGACATTTGACAAATGTCATCATTACCGCACATTTTCGAAATAATTGTTAAAAGCACTGCCAATTATTAATACAGTATGTTTTTTGTTGTCGATTATTGGAAATAACTTTTGTTTGAAAATTTTTTTATTTTATTTTTTGTTTTAATTAAAAAAACATTAATGAAATCAAATATCAAATATCATTTATTGTCTGGCAACTAAGGCCCATAGACACACCTTACAAACTAACATACATACATAATAAAAATCTTATAAGCTAAAAATTATTTCGGCGACACGGTGGTTTTCTGGTGTGTCGCATGTTCCGGTTATTAATTAGAGCATTCCTGAGGAGTAACCCTACGTGTGATTTTAGGCTTTGTCCAATGGCTAAGGTCACCCTGTATACAGCTAGACGTCGTGGGTACTTAACCTGGGGCGCTTAATATACCTAAGCAGGTACATGGTTGTGCGCCGCAGTGGGCTATCGGAAACTCTCTAAAATGTATTAAAGTGCCTCTCAAATTCGATATCATCATCGTCGGGGTCGTATGCCGCCGTTGTAGCTTCGGGCCTCGGCGTAGACCTCGTGAGGTACGACCGGCCCAGACTGTTCCAGAACTGCAATCGAGCAGCTGCTTCTGCTAGCTGAAGATAAAATAAATTAGTGTTAACACGATTCCAAGTAGGCCTCCTCCTCGTCCTCCTCGAAATTGGATCGAAACAAGTCGAACGTAAGTATGACTCACGCTAAACCCGGCGTCACGGCGTCCGACACGTAATTTTCTATGACGGCTGATCGGTGATCACGTGGCGCTATCATAGAAAATGAAGCGCCGGAAGCTCCGGCCCGGTCCCGGTCTATATTTGTAAGTAATACGGCCTAGCTTACGAAACAAGCGATCAACAAAAATAATATACAAAGCCAATTTTTGGCTTCTTAAGTTTTTCAATTTTGCAACTTTTCTTGTCAATGAAACGGTTGACCAGAGTTTTTTTTAAATCATGCAACAATGAGTATTTAACTTAAATGTGTAATAACTAAATAACTATTTATTTATTAATATCAAGATCATTGTACCTACATAAAAAAAAACTTAACTAAATAAAACTAATATAAACTAAAAACGAATAAATTAATTATTAACTCAATGCCTACGCACTTAGAGCCTAAAAGACAGAGCTAGAGTAGAGTACAGTGAGGTAAAGTCCGCTATGAATGACACATTAAAATGCAATGGTAGGTAATGCTACATATTTTAAAGGCATTGAAATGTGTGTGCATGCTTACATAGTTATCGTGCGGCATTTTGTTGACCGGGGCCAGGGCGTAGCAGTACCGGAGCCCACAGTTCATGATGCCCAGGTATCCAGGCTCCACCACTTTCAGAGCAATGGGTGCTTTAGGTATGTAGGGCACTGGAACATTTGCAAAGATACAATATAAGTGTAAAATATAAAATCAGACTTCGGTTTAGATAGTTAAGTAATATCTAAAACTGGCAAAAAATTCCAACTTAAGACAAGCTTAGGAATCATGACCATACTGCCAGATGACTGCCAGTGAGCCAATTTTTACAGTTTTTCCCCCTCCCACCTGCTTACCAGTTTCAGCTTTCAATTACCTAATTGTACTTGTTCACTAATTTAAAAAGCTGTTTAAAGTAGTGCGGGTCCCTCACTTTCCCTTATCGCCATCCTATAGTCCTAAAAATTCTGTACAAGAAAAAAATACAAACATATGATGCTATGCTGCAGGTGGTCTTTTTTGAGACCGCTGCCATATAAAGGGTTAAAGTAAGGTAAACGTACGTGTGCTCGGAGCGGTTCCAGTACTTGTCATCTTGAAACTTAATAAGTCATTGTCAATAGAGGTGACAGCAGGGTGTCATCTACTGGGCATTAGCATGTCGAGCACTAATACGTTTACCTTATACGATAAAGTATCAAAGGTGTTACGAAAGGTAGCACGCAGCTCCAAGTTTTTTTGCCATATTATCTCGATAAATGATACTATCACCTAATTATAAAATGAGCACTTAATACTAACCATGAAAAGCCGTATGCGGCACAATACGGTACACGCCGGACACATTGGTCTTGATGAAGAGCGCCGTGAAATCTATGCGGGTTTCCATGAACAGCTCCGAGTCGTTGAAGTTCACGTCTTTCAGCTGCTTTTCCAGTTGGATGCGGAAGCGATCTATTAACTACAGAAAAAAAAATTAAATTTTTTAAATTCGTCACACAGGCGCGTTTTCTGGGCGGGGCGTGAGTGGGGCGTGAGCGTTTTATATGTAAAAGCGGCGCGCCCCGCTCACGCGCCGCCCGGAAAACGCGCCCGTGTGACGGACCCTTAAATAGTGTGTAAGACAATCACATTTGCAATTACCAAAATAGGTAGCAAATGAGATTGGTCATCGCCACTTATCGACTTACGTCAGTGGAGCCACTATACGGAAGACCGAGGAGAGTTTAAAACAATTTTGACGTGTATTATAGGTACTTGTGTTTGTTACTATCCTCTATTTTTAGAGTGTTTTGTTTCCATTAAAGTAAGTAACCTTGAGTATCTATTTTTTTGCTGATCGCTTCAATAGCAGATACCTAACTAATTTTTAATTGGAGTATTGGTAAAAACAGATTAGTATGTCTTCCTTTCCGTGGCAAGGTTCTTGCCAAAGGCTCCCCTTTGGCAAGGTTATAACTATGAGAATTTCAGGTCACTCGGGTGAGTAAGAAACATCACGAGACGTTTAGGGTGAAAATTACCAGATGCAAATTCTGTAGAGATCTAGAACATTTGCAATACTTATTCCCGGTACAAGTACTTACCACCTTCGTAGGCCTCGTGAACCAAACATTATAGCTGTCATGAAACATTCCGTCCCAGGAGTAAAATATTTTCCACTCGATGTCCACTATCTTGTTCACGTCGTACGTATAGTTGTACATGAATTGTTCGCATGTTGTCCAGTTTTCCATGCTTACGTTGCGAAAATCCAGGTTTGCTGATGCCGTGGTTACAGTCAGGAAAATGTACCACAACATTGTAACGAAACTAAGAAAGTGTACGTGACTATTGGTTCAATTTTAAGTAAGGTGTTGACGGTACGGGAATTGGGGAACTAAGACAAAACACAAAGTAAACAAGGACTAATATTGTGTTAAAGACGCGTCTAGAACTTTTCAGTTCGTCTGCTGGTTAATGCTTCAAACTGACAGTTGATTCCATTTTATATCGTTTATCGATTGGGACAATTTATTTACCTTATTAAAAGGATGCTGGTTTGCATTTACAAAATATAAACAAATCTGACCTCTGTGTCATATCAACAATACCGATTATGATAACAAAAACACTGGTTTCAGTCAACTGAATTTAAAGCAAAACAAATTCATCAAACATTTTAAATAATTCTATTCAAAAGGAATTTTAATTGTATTCAAAATACAAAAGGAAGTTCAATGTTAAATGTTAAGATATCGTAAATTAAAACATTGTTTAAAATAGTTTAAGTAGGTATATTTCCTTAGTTAAACTTTCATTAACATTTCAGTAGTCTCAGAAAGTACACTTTATTAGAAATTCCTTAAAATTCAACATAGTCTTGAACGTAGATCCTGGGAGATTCACTTCCATTTTAATTTCATTTACCTATTCATACTAAGTCACATAGGAATACAAAAATATAAATATACGTCACATGATATGTATATGATGATGTATGCTGTCGATGTTTAATGGGTTGGTGTTGGTGTAAGCCGTATTAGACTCAGTACTTTATTTATCAATGATGTCAACGTTATCCTAAAACTTTATAGGTTTCTTTCCCTTCATGCAAGCCGAGAAGCCCTCGCCCAGGCCAGCTTCAGCCACAGCCTCGGCCAGCTCCTCCTCGGTGGGCGGCTTCCCGCTGTACCGAGCCGAGAGTGACACGGCTCCGATGTGGCAGTCCATCATGATCAGGAACTTGCCGTCGCGGATCAGCTTCAGCTGGAACTTGAGGAGCGGCACGCTGGCTGGGTGCGGCAGCATATCGACTGGAAAACGGAGAGAGACATCAGTTAGCCGCGACCATGACCAGTGAAACCTGTGTCGAAACGTCGGTAAATAAAGGTATGTGAATAAATTTCACGTTAATAGACACGTCTATAAATGTGAGTTAATATGTGTTCAAAACGTGAAAGTTTTAAATATTATAAACGGAGAGAGGTTATGTTAAGTCTACGCCCAAGAATTTTGGGAGAGGCGTTGAAGACATGTAGTATCCTGAATGAGCCAAACTGAGATTAATCCTTACTAATATAATATTATAAATGCGAAAGTAACTCTGCCTGTCTGCCTCTTCACGCTTAAACCATTAAACTGAGTTGGGTGAAATTTGATATGGAGGTAGTTTGAGACCCGGGACAAGAAACTCACTAGCTCGTTCGCAACAAGCTTGTGAGATGTTTGGTATATATGCCGATAAACTTGCCGGAGGACCCAGGTTCAACGAACAGCCGCATCTGATGGTTGAAGCGCTCCATTATCACGAGCAGAGATGCTGCCTCTCACACTGACTGCGTCCCTAGGTGCTTGTTCAAACTACAGTCAAAAACAGGGTAACACTCACTAGCTCGTTGTGATATGTTCGGTATGCCGATAAATTTGCCGGCGGGCCCAGGCTCGGCGAAAAGCAGCATCTGATGGTTGAAGTAGCCCATGGTCACCAGCAGAGTAGCCGCCTCCCACACTGGCTGCGTCTCCAGATGCTTGTTCATGTCAGAGTAGAAGCGGTTGATGATCTGTATATACAAAAATAAAAAACAAAATTGGACTGAAGTTAAATAAGCGGATAAAACCCACATAGCCCAATCCCCAGCAGGTAACGTGGAATATTTGACAATTCTGCTGTATCCTATCCTATAGCATTTGAACGGAATTTTCAACGACGCCACGCATTTAAGAATGGTAAATGTATTGAACATAATAACTACGACTATAGTCGCATAATGAAATGAAAATTGCGATATAGAAACGCAGCGGCATAGCATTGCGGGTTAGCGAAATGTCTTCATTTGCATCTACCCCAATTAGATCCTCAGTTATTACTATGGAGCCCACAGTCAGCAGCGCTACACTTTTCATGTTTAAATAGTGATGTGTACTCACCAATGGATTAACAGTTTTGAACGTCATATCAAGGCACCCAAAGGACAATCTCAAATTCCAGGTATAGTATATCCGCCATTTTGTCTTGATCACCATTTCAGGGTCGAACAGTGCATTCATTCCAAATCGCGCGCACATGGCCTCATTCTGCTTTAGGTCACCATAGCGGTCGTCACAGATGCACAGTTTAATGACAGTGATTAATACAGCTATACACGTTCGTATAGTCATGGTGACTGGTTGGAGCTTAGCGGCTGTTCTGTTTTATAATGATCAGAGGTAACTACTGTTCCATAAGTCATGTATGTACTGTTAAGCCATGTCCACACAGTCGATTTTTGTCACAGTTTGTCTTTCCGTTGAGATATGTATTTAGGTACCTTGTCGTGTTATGACATAATAGTGTTAGCAAAAAATGAAGTTTTTAAAGAGAAGCTGGAATGGATTTTAAGTAACACAGATTTTTTTCGAAGCCTGGAAGCTTGGTAGATTATTACTACAATTTAGTAGTACACATTATACAGGGTGCTTCCTGTAACAGGAGCAATAAATTAAACTGTAGGCTGTACTCCTCAAACTGACTAATATTTGTTCAGCAACTTTCGAAAATAACTCGTGTTTTGATTTTTATTACACTTTTAAGTTTATTCTAAGACGCAATGTATTGCAAATTTTGTTATGTTTAAAGCGTGACAAGCAACGTCAAACACACTGATGTCAGCGTACATTGAAGGCAATATTTATTTTGTATGAAAAAGAGGAAGTCTAAAGGATTCATTATTTTAAAATGTTGCTGAACAAATGTTGGTCAGTTTGAGGAGTACAGCCTTTGGTTTAATTTATTGCTCCTGTTACAGGAAGCGCCCTGTATATACTTAGGAAAATATTTTTTTGGTACGCAGCATTTATGGGGCCTAAACCTCAAATCATTACCAACCAAAATCTTCTAAAAATGATTAAGTATTTTGGTTTGTTTTATGCTAAGTTTTTATGTGTAATTACAGTCTGAGCCTACCTTTAGAGTATGTTTTGATCCTTTGTTCTATTTTTTCCCAGGGAGGCATGAGAATGATTGATTTATCAACAAATGTAGTAACTGTGTAACTTACTTTTCTATATCCGTGTCCGGAGAAACTACCGGTATGAGTTGACATCGGTACCGGTAATACTAACGAGTGCTCGTCACTGTCTCAGTACATAGTTACATTAGTAATGGAGGTGACAACCGTGTGTCAACTATTGGGCATTAGCGTTTCGAGCACTGGAACTACCTATTCATGGATTCTACCTACGCAAAGATACTCTAGAACAGTATGTACCTATGATGGACCTATGCCAGGTACCTTTGTTAGCCAATCTATCAAGCGTGCGCTGAACGCCGCTATTTGACTTAAATATGTAACAAAGGAAATCAAAAACACGTACATAGGTAGGTACTTAATAGAGTGCGCCTGCGCCATAGCCATGGACTGTTTTTCATCAACCAACGAGCCAATAAAGAAGGTAACTAGACCCACTGTCTCAGAAAGATCCTTAGTGCCAGTTGCACCATCCGCACTTGACAGACTGATCAACGTTACCCGGCGCGCCGCGGCGGTTTACTATGAAACTTTCCATACAATAAAATTTAGCGAACTCTTTAACGATGACAAACAGCTTGGTGCAACCGACCCTTACTGCCGTATTCGAACATCAAGATATTCACAAGAGAGATACGTTATAGTTTAGATTTCAACTTAGTTCTCTTTTGCAGCGCAATTCGGGCAACAAATGTCACTTTTACGTTAGATAGAGATTAGATGTGAATTGGGTCTCTAAGCCATATCTTGTGGAAATCGTTCAAGAGTATCTCCAGAATCGCGCAAATCTCATATTTGACAGGTTAGATCTTAAACATATCGTTATCGTATCTTGGTGATGTCTAAAAGATATCTAACAGATGTCTATTTCAAAATCCGAATCGGGCCCCTAGTCTTGCAATATTTAAGTATTTAATGAGCATACAATGCAATGATAATGTACCTACTGCAACGAGTTATGTTTCTGGTTTCGTGCGATAGGTATCTTTGGCGGTTGCAAGGCGAAATTGGTGGGAGGAATATATTTTCCGACTCAGTGACGATGCAGTAGAACCAGTAAACGAATGAACAAAGCAAAAAAATGTGACGTAGGCAGTAGAAAGTTCAAATAACATAGATTTTAATATATATTCCCGACAAAGCTTCCCGAAAAAAAAATAAGCTGAAGATATGGAAGGTTCTATTAAGAGTAGGTACTAACGACAACAATAACCACACAACAGGCCTGCTGAAAAACGAAAGTCGCAAGCTTGCACAAAAGTAGAAAACCATATTTTATAATTTCCGAAAACACTGATTCCCGGTTCTGTATTCCGCTCTAACAGTAATCTTCAAATTCTTCTTAGAGTTCACGGTATGGATGATTACTGTTTTCCTGAATTCTACTCTCTGCGTTGACATGATCAGCAGGCGCGTTTTTTAATTTTATCAAACAGTTTTGCTGATTTCATATTGATCTCAGTGCACAAGGTAAGTGAAATAATAGCAAATCATGATCATTATGATTATGTATAAAACTGGAATGCGCTTCCAAGTTTTGTGCACCGGCTCTCATTTGTAGCGGGGCGGTCCGCCACCGATGCGTATCTTCGGCATGTGGAATTGGTAGGCGGAATATTATTACTGGCCAGTGACAGTGTATGACGGACGACCGACGCCCAGCGCAATTAAAATAGAAATGAATAAAAACTTACGGTAGTAGGCTTTTGTTTTTGACTGTGTGTAGGTACTGTATTTGTACGTTGTTTTTGAATATCTGACGATTATGGCCCTAGCCTAGCGCATCCAATGTCGGACGATTCTCAAATACCGGTATTGAAATCCGATATTGGCCCTCAATATTCCGATATTTAAGGCCAATGTCAGTATTTAAGATGACCATTTTATTAACATATGTTTTTAAGGTAAAATGAGTCAAATAGTCAATAAAAATTTAATTCTAGTAGGTAGGAGCCGAGCCGTCTTCTTTGTTTTTATATTTTTATTACAGTTTTGGCCGTAATTTCTTAAGTTTATATTGAGTAGTACATAGGTAAATAAATCTGAAAAATATGATATTGATCCTTTTCGATCAATTCCGGTAAGTATTGAATTAAAATCAGTTATTTCGCGATTTCGGGGTTGGACCCATAGTCAAAGTTGTTCGGCTATTTATCCACCCCTCAGCGTATGATCATTTGATCAAACATAACAATTTCACCCTATACACAACTACAAAAACTAGACTCCTAGGTATAGTCTGTCAAGCCATTTCCGTCAATAGAAAAAAGCGGCAAATTTAAAAAATGTAGGTGCGCAAAGCGTAAGCGTCTCATAGAAATTTTTAATTTCGCGCCTTTTGCTACTGACAAACTTGTTTGACCGGCTATAGTTTTATTGCTATCTATAGTGACATTAATAAAACATTAAGCC
Organism: Cydia amplana; assembly: GCF_948474715.1. NCBI lineage: Eukaryota > Metazoa > Arthropoda > Insecta > Lepidoptera > Tortricidae > Cydia > Cydia amplana. The sequence goes on from NC_086087.1 coordinate 10,274,131, forward strand.
TTTTTATTTATCATTGAACGACATTTAGAAGTTCTTTTTATCGCAGATCTCACACCCTTACAATATCTACACTTAATATAAAACCTTATCAATAATATCGATCTCGTATTCAAACCAGGTTCCATTTAGTACCTGTATTTTATTAATTAGTAGTCATTATTATGTGTCCTGCTGTCTCTCCAAGTAATTAGTATGAGTTTACGATAACACAATTAATGTGTTAGTGACGTGTGAAGTGCACATAAATAATATAAATATGGCATTAGTTTGTACCAGCTTATATTGATACAAATAAATAATGTTTTTTTCCATATTTATTTTCCATATTTTGTTCAGCTCATTTTCATCATAATGTTAAGTTAATCAAGTGTAAACTTTACTGTGCTGTGTGTGCTGTTTCGGTATTAGAGTCATGTATGTCTCGTCTCTTTCCGAACAGTGTGAGATATTACTGAAAAAATCATCATAAATTTCAAACAAATAATCGTAAAAATAAAAAATAAAATGTTAAGTTGCAGCCATGAATCTAGAACTCAATTTTCGAACAAATTGAAAATATGTACCTACGAAACTGTAGTTCTACATTTGTTGGCGACTGGCTGGCGTGCGACCTCTTTTATACCTTTTTAATTTGTATTTCTATTTCGAATCCTTGTCGATGTCAATCTGCCTGTCACCGTGATAGTGATGGGTAGGACATCAATTTAAAATGAGTTTGTATGAGTACCTCATTTTCCAAAATGAGGTGTTACAATGTCTTACTTCAAATGAGGTGAGGTACTAGCATATTTTCAGCGTCGACTATTCCATTAATTCCAACGGCGACAAAAATATTTAATGTATATAAATATTTATGTATTCATCACTTCCTTTATAAATAAATAAATAGTAACATTTAATTGGAGTGCAATTCTGGAGGTTAAGACTAGAACTTTTAGGAGAAAGATAATTTTAGAATCAAGTAAAATGAATAGAGGAGTGAAGTAAGACATTTTTGCGGTACGAAGTACTGCGACAAATTAACAAAATGAGTGGTACAAATGAGGTGCCTCACGAGTGAGCGACTCAACACTACACCGTGATACTGATATCATTTTTGTGTTTGGTTTTATTTATTAAAATACTTAATCATATATCAATCTACGAGTTTCCATCATCTCCATAATACAGTCCACCCCATTAGCTATCAACAGTCATGGCCACTAGGCTACCAAGTACCAATGCCCAGCTAGCGTGTACAGTGACCGCAGGCTTCGCAACTTGTATTAGGCACAATTCGAGCGCAGAGGCTTTCAGAGATTTATGGGCTTAATTAAATACTTGCCCTAGCGCTGCCCAGTTTTTAATTACTTACTTATTTGTGCCTATGTGCAGTTATGATTTAATTATGTCAAAGAATAGAGTAGAAAGTCTTTTTATCTAGAATAATCTAAAGTAAATGGTTATAAGTACTTTGCATTAGAAAGAACTTCGCAAAAGTAAGGTAAAGTGTATACGAGTACTACGAATACAAAATGTCGGCTAATTCCGAACATCACCTTCATCATATTAGAATCCGTTTTTGGGATTACCTACCCGACATTTTGAACTTTTCGGAATTACCATAATATACTCTTTATAAGGATTTTTATCGAAGACCTAATGAAGCAAGATACCTAACGATTTAATCTCAACTGTTATCAATTAAAGTATGACTCACGCTAGACCGGGCCGTACCCGGGCCGAGGCGTCCGACATATCATTTTCTATGACGGCTGATCGGTCCTCAGCTTTCCATAGAAAACGAAGCACGGAAGCTCCGGCCCGTCCCCGGCCCGGTCTAGCGTGAGTCATCCTTATTAACCTATTAGAACCTCATGCTTATTTTAATGAAGCTCAAATCCATACTATCCATACTTCCATACTAATATTATAAATGCGAAAGTGTGTCTGCCTGTCTATTACCTCTTCACGCTTAAACCGCTGAACCGATTTTGTCGAAATTTGGTAGGTATAGAGATAGTTTGAGTCCCGGGGAGGACGGAGGTAGTTTTTATCCCAGAAGTCATCCTTTAAGGGGTTGAAAAGGGGGGTGGAAAATTGTACGGGGAATCGATAAAAAGCAGATACCTACTCAGGATAAAAAATAAGCTACCCAAATTACTAAATCCACGTAGACGAAGTCGCGGGCAAAAGCTAGTCTTATATAAACGAAGTATACTCAACTTAACTGTGCTGTGTGTGCTGTGATGTTTCGGTAATAGAGCTCTGAGATATTACCGAAAAAAACATAAATTTCAAACAAAATAGTCGTAATTATTTAGTTTGTAATTTAGGTATCTAACCCTGAAAAATGCAGCCGGACTTATACGTATTATGTCTTTAGTAATAAAGTTCTTATTTGAAATGCAAACTTTGGTACATATTAGTTCCATGGAACTAGGTACTGAAATTGAGCCCGAATTTTAGATGAAATGCCAAAACATTCTCCCACATTTTTCCATACATTTCAATGCATTGTTATCCTAAACGAAAAATTCGTTTCTGGATTTTTGTAAACAATAGCTTTTGTAATCATTCTATGTAGAAAGCCCTACGTAGGGCTGTCACTTGCACGACCGCCGGTTCTCCAGGGTTGTGCCAAACTTTTAATTCAATTCCTGATTGTTACGTGAACATGTGTAATTGTAAATGGTTTGTGGTTATTTCAGGGATACATTGCTTAAAGATTAACTTGAGTCAGCTTTCTGATATGGGTTCGTATTTCGTATTTGACTTGAGGGTATTGAAATATTAAATTTAATTAATTAAAATACGAACGATCTAGTCAGTATAATTAAAACAGAGAAAATGTTTGAAACAGTGTTGGTTCTGAAGGGCCCAACTGTCAGGTTTACGATCCCTTTATAGTTTAATGTATTTTCCACCACACCAACTGGTAAAGGCTCTCTTGATTGTCCAAAAACTGATAGCAAAGTTGCATTTTATTCACATGTGAGGCAAAGGAATCAAATGCAAATTTTGAGTTGTTTTACTTGTTTTCCTATGTTTGCTAGTAGAATTCACTTTTAAATGATGACAAATATTTAATTACATTTTTTGGATTTGATTTTGTTTGATATCTTACAGTAAATATTTTCTTAGAGTTGGTGTGGTAAAAAAATTTTGCGTTTCATTTGGGAGCAAATTTTGTTTAACCCCCGTGCTTTGGAATCTTTCGCTTGCTCAGGTATCAATATTAGCACGAGCGGTTAAACAACAACTTTGCCCCCTTGTAAAACAAATACCTACTTATTAATAGATTTGGCACACTGAGTATATGTAAACCTAAGAAAAAACGGTTATCTCCGTGTATATAAGAAGAAGAAAATCACAATCAGCCGACATTAGTTTAAAATGCAACTGGTGGTGATTTTCTTTTTTAGGGTTCCGTATTTAACAGGCGAAGAACAATGTAATTCGTTAACTACAGTATTAATTAATATATATAATTATAAAATGATGAGTATTGTTTCAAATGGGCAGCCCTGAACGGGTTATCGGCGGTGCAGACTGCAGACGTGACGTCACCGAGGGCTACCACGATTGATATAAATTACTGGATCCAATATTAATGGTTCGGAAAGTGATGAGCCACTCTTTGCGAGACTGAGCGGAGTTATGACTTTCAGAATACAAAAATACTGGTCATATTGTATAGAAATGATTTGAACATCCATAAAAAATTCGTTGTTATTAAGTGTAATAATAATTGAAACTTTGTTGGTTCGATCGTAGAAAACGTATTACACATTATTTCGTATATCGAACCAATAAAGTCCATTTCAAAAACAAGTTTAAGTTAAAATCAAGTGTACCTAAATAAGAAAAACAAACAAGTAATACCTAATTTTCTTTGGGCTTTAGTCCTGAATTTCATAAATACGCTACATTTTCATTTTCACCTACTTTGATGCGGACAGGAAGATAGTTTGCCACTGTCAACGCTTTATTTAATCATATAAGTACTAGGTATAAATAGACAAATATACCTAACGTTATAAAGTCCCCACAAAACAAAAAACATCGCAATCTTTTGCGAATTTCTCTTCTTACAATAAGAACACTCTCATAAGAAAACTTATTCACTAGAGACGCCAAAAGCCACAGCGCCAGTTATCTCATATCACTTTCGCTAGTTTTCCTTTCACTCCGAATAAGTTGGGAAAACATTTTCGCGTCGCAGTTCGCCCTCCATAATCCTCTACCTGCAGAGATATACCGTACTTACCCCGTGCACCCACTATCATCTATACCTACCAATATTGTGACAACCCTAATAAAAATCCAAACGTCAAAACTTCACAACCGAATTTGAACTGTATTTCTTATCTTCAAAGTTGGAAATTGCTTACTATTCGTTGGTAGTTGTAACGTGTAGATTAGGGTTGGCATCTCCCCACCAAGAGTCTCTCGCGCCCTGCCTCATGCATTTAAATTGCTTCATTACTGAGCTAGATGGCAGACTCCAGGGTTGCCGATCGAGGAAAATGTAGTTTACTGCAAATTTTCTCTTACTTTGTATAATTTCTATGTTAATTAGTGTTGTGACTTAAATAATTACAATGTTTCAGTTCGTTTTCAGTTGTTATTATTGTTGTTGGGTAATTAGTTACATTTATGCAGTGAATATTTACGCAGATAGCCATGGCACGCCATGGGTTCAAATCCCAGAGATAATTTATTTATTTTACACTAGTACATGCAAGTACAAGAAGCACAAGACTCATTATCAATATCAACGCAGTGGTGCAGTCAGCATCGAAAGTAGCGAATCTACCTACCACCTAGCTTTAACTATAAGTGATATATGTACCTCTATATGTAGAAACTGTCTGTATAGATATATATCTCTATATGAAAGGGTGGTAGATATTTTTGGTGTGTTGTTTCATCCTTTACTATTGATGCTAACTGTAGGTACAATTGTAGGTACAAAGCCTAAAATATGTACCTTCCCACAGTCGGGTAAAAATGGCGACCCATCCCCGCCACCTTCACAAGGTACAGGGTCACGTAATCAGGTCTCAGCAATTGCAAACTAATCTAAATGGGCCGACGCAGCCCTGAAGCGGCACCCGCTACACACGGTCTGTTTCACAGTCGCTTAAAACGGCTCGCCTCAACGATACCAGTATACGCCTGAGCTAGGTACCGTCGCCATCAGATATATCGGAGCGGCCAAGGTGCTCACAAATATCTGAACACGGCTCTATTGTCAAGGCGTTAGAGTGCGTGTTAAAATATTTTTGAGCACTTCAGCCGCTCTGATATACCTGATGGCGACTGTACAAGCGTTTACGGGAACCGTTCGGATTCAGGCTACACCAGCATTACTGCTGCAGTATTGCAGCGCGACATTACTGCCGACTACATTGCTGCCGCAAATCTTAAACCTACGTTTAAACGAGCAACTCTTGTATATATTTCGGGGTCTAACGATTTTAATGAAATTTGCTAGGTATATGGGGATTTTCGGGGGCGAAAAATCGATCTAGCTAGGTTTTATCTATGGAAAAACGCGTTTTTATAGGTTTTCCGAACAAAACTCGGACTTCCAAGATATTAACAATAATGCGAGCAGCAACATCGATTTTGACATTAGCGGCAGCAATGTAATCGGCAGTAATCTCGCACTGCTACACTGCAGCTATAATGTATATCTTTTGGGATCCATCTCAAAGAGCACTTACGGCCTGGCCACGACATTGCGCGACTGAATAGCTAAAGGACGGAGCTATATATAACTTATATAACTTACTCGTATATATATAAGTTATATAACTGCGATTCTGTCAGAATCGCAATAAGGACATCATGGTAAGGCCCCAGGCCGTTATATACTGGCTCGGAAGTAAGCCGCTCGGTTAGCGCTTGGAACAGCTTACCTCCGTTGGACAGGCACAGGCGAAAATTTCTGCATGCCATGCCACTGACTAAGTAACTTACCTAATGAGTTCGAGTTTTTCAACCAAAAAAACCAATATCAAGCCGAATTTCGCCCGCTATTCCATGGGTTAGGATAATCCAATTTGGCGAAATGTTGTTTTCTTAATCAGCGGCCGGTGAGGTCGGCAAACGGAATTGTTTTTTCTGTCGTTATGGAGTAGGTAGTATCTGGCGTATAGGGTCAACAAAGTGTGAAAAATATGGTTATGGTGGTGAGTTGCTACATAGGTACGTTAGGATAGTTATTTAATTCCTTAGGTATTACAGTCTGTGTTTAGAAATACGATAAGTACATTAAAAAAATACCTACCGTATTGTAGTCGGCAACACCACTTTATGCACATTGTTTAAATAACCCAAATAGAGTTCAAATATTATAAAATATTCAAAATATAAGGCTTGATTTCAAAACCTAAATTGCCAATCACATTTTAGGCGGCCAAATACCAATATTTCTCGCAAAATTTACCTATTTCGACCACAAAATATTTCTATATTTCTATCGTATCGTGTCATGTTGTATCGTATAGGCGACTATTCGCCTAATAATATATTTAGTATAGGTACTTAGGTAGGATAATTAATAACCGTAACTACTGCCGTTGAAAGTTTCCAAAATTGCGAATTTTCCACATGGGATAAATACTGAAACTTCTTATATTTGTTGTACGAGTCAAAACTTTCCAATTCCAAAAAAATCTTTGTTTTTTGTAAAATATTCCTCAAATTTCCGGGATCTATCCCAACTTGATGAAAACCTTGATGTATATAACCATTATAACTAGAGTTCATGTGATCCACTAGGAAAGCAATAAGAATTAGTTCTGTTCTGCCAGGCTTCGCATACATGCTCGAATACTGGTCCTGTGTCCAACACTTATCGAACACCCGTTTCGATTGTATCATAGGGGAAACTGGGGAGGGTTGATCACCCCTTTTGTTTTTAGCATACATTTTCTTAACTATTTGTAGTATTGAAAAACTTTATAAACCATATACTCAGAATTTATCTCTTCATTAATAGTTTGAATTAGAACAGATTTGTGCAATAAATTAGAACATTATTTAATGAAAACCCATACTGTTGACTTTTACCATGTGTCCCCTATGTAAGGGAGACTTGTTTACCCCTGGTCGGGAGCCTTGATCCTAGGGGGATCAAGTGACCCTGGTTCTTGGTACACATGGTAAACATATTTTTACCATGTCTCCCCATACCAGATTCTCATTGATTATATAACTCGGATCGCTATTAGCAATGCATCTATAATTTGTAAAATACACAGCAAACATATATATATTGCATCTTCCATGCTTTGAAGTTGTATTTCCGGTAATCAGATGTCTAAGCCGAAGGGATCAAGTCTTCCAGATTTGGGGACACTTGGTAAAAAGATTTTAAGTGGCAATGTCATATTTAGAGGGTAGTATCTACATTAATTTATTCACTTTATCTACAGAAAATTAATATATGAAGATATCAAACACATATTAATTCATGATCTTATACTTTTAAAAAACAATGTAATCGTATTATCCATAAAACAACATAAAATAGGGAATCAATTTTTGTACAAAAAAAAAACAAAAATCTAAGTTATTAACATAAAATTTCTTGTAACAAGCTAATTTTTTTAAAGTTCTTATGAAGGTATTTTTAGCGTCAGATACCTACAGCAATTTTAATTTTTTTACCCATCACTGGTCGTTATTGTTTACTATAATAAATAAGTTTATAAATTTACTGCTCACGTTTCGAGGACGGTGTTTGAGCTGCATAATCCTAAAATCCTTTCTATGGACCGTCGGTTATATAGTACATAAGGTCGGAAAGCAATTGAAATAGCATTTCATCCATAAAAACAAATATCGTCGGTTGAAAACCAAATATCGTTATAAGTGTTTTTTGTCGACCGAGTAACATCCCCTGTGTGTAAAACGTTTAACTTGATAAAAAAGACCAAGTACGGGTAGTTCGTAAAATGTTGATGTCAACTTTAGTCAGTCTTTTCAAAGGCCACGGGGATAATTCCGTTTTTGAAGTCGGTTGTATAATTAAAAACTGAATTATTCGCCATTAAATTCCGTTATAATAAACAATAATGAGTCAAAAACCTTGAAAGTTTAAATCAGTGTTTCTCTGGTCGTACTTTCGCGGATTGATTTACTAAAGAAAAGAAAATATTTATGATAGCTCTATGAATCATTTTGTAAGTAAATTTATTACAATGTATACTTGATCGCTTTGGGGGTGACATGATCCCGGAATCATATCTCCCCTGAAGAAAAAGACAAAGTCTCCCCATACATAGTAAGATTATAAAACGTGCCGTACTCGAAACATGTGTTCGCGTATATCAATGTAATCCAAGTTAATCATCACTTCAATAAACAACAAATAAAATAAGCACACTCACTAACATCATTTCCATCTCATATTATAAAATAAATCCAGTTAAAGCTTACCGGAAATGTAATATAGTACGCAGAAAATCTTTCACCGTCCGCCATTTTTGAACCACTGACTTTTCCGATACAGTGCCATGACAGAACGTGAAGTTAGGAACGAATGAATGAGTGTTACCAGCGCAAAAAATTGTATCTCGTTTGGTTTGATTAAAAATGAAGTTTACCAAGTGTCCCCTAGGGATCGACCCTCCCCACCCTCACCTATTATTATATTCTACCTATGCCATTTTTATTAGTGGTCGGCATGCGGTTTGCTAAACACACGCGGTCCTTTTGTATAATCACGGGTCTTTTTGCCTTTAAAAAAATAAGATTTTTAAACTATGTAACGTAAAAACGTTACGTAACCTTGGTTAAATTAAGTTATTAAATAACTAATATCCTAATAATAAAATAAATACCTTAATAATAAAACACTTACCTAAAATACACTAAAATTAAAATACGTTAAGGCTATATAAATACTTAGTATCAAGTCTCAGTTTGTTTCCTCTTTTCTGCGACGCACTGTACTTCGCGCAACATTCCTTTGTTTCGAAGTAACCGGCTGTTGGCGTTTCCCGCCCCGCGCCCTGCTCCCGCGGCGGCCCACTCGCCAGCGCTGCGGCCAGAGAGATCTAGCTTTCGAAGCCGGCGCACGTTCGCTTTGCCTCCGCGCAAGCGACTTTAGACGTAGCCGGCGAGTTTTAAATACGAATAATATATATTCGTTTTTCTTAAATCTGTACTCGTTCAGTACTAATTTATTAAATTCAGTTTTGAATTCCCCTTTGGGTAAGTGTTGAACATTTCTTACGCTTATTCTAAGCAGGTAGATTTAAATGATATTTGTAACGGTTATTTCGCTATGCTACTTCTTTGTGTGATTTTGCTTGCCACTTAATTCAAGTACTCTTGCATACATTTCACTCTTATTACATCTTGTTTAATTGCTAAATTGTGTTTCTTTAAAGTCTATAAGTTAATTTAATTTCCAGTAATTATTAAATTCAAAATTTGACCGTTAGATCCTATACTCAGTTTTGTTTTATAACTTGTTATTTTAAATTTAACATCAGTGCTAAGTGTAAACTCCGTCTGACTGTACCATTCCGCACATCACCAAACTTTCACCATCATCATCACGCAGTACTGCTTCTTGCTTTGTTTCTTGCCGTGCCGGGTACAGTCAGCGGAGACATATTAAGAACTTTTCTTCACACCATGGAAATAAATTCCAGGGAGCCTAGTTACGGCTAGAACCGTAGCCGAGAAGACCGGTCCGGCAGTTCCTGAGCGGCCCCAGCTGACGTCCCTCAGCTCGTCCGTCTCCGTCTCCCAACCCGCAGTGGCTCCGGCAGCTTCAGGGGAGTACTTGCGTGGTGGAACTGTCCTCGGAGCAAAATCAGTACCGGCCTAGAACGTACCCTACCCTACGACGTATTCGTGTGCTTGCGGCGGAAGTTAAGGGAGAATAAATTTAGTTCGTTATTTTAAAAACTACAGTTTCATTTATTCTCACCGCCAACCCGTAGCAACTATTACAGACAGCCACTTTAAAAATTATTAGCTGTGACCACTTGGCGCCGTTGTTGTTATGTTGCCGTGAAGAAATACACCAGCCAGACCGATGGACAGACATTATGAAAGCATTTTTTCAATCTGAAACGGAGACCTTCGCTCTCGCCGCGTCAATAAATATTTAATGATTCCTTTGCCTAATGATGAAAGCATATATGTTTATTTTAAACCAAGATTTCGTATGTTTTAGTAGTTTATTTAAACCCCAAGCAGCCAGTATTTGCTCACTTAAGTAGAGTGCTCGGTAAGCTATCCGAATTAAAGCCACTGGGCCAACAGTCAGCCATCAGTCGATAATTAACGAAATTCTGGTTAATTAATAATTAAAATTGGGATCGGAACTGAGCTTAACGAGCCGACGATCGTATATTCGATATAGTTTATGGCACCGCTGTGATTTTTCTCCAGTCCCACGGGTAAGTATTATATGGACTAGTGCCCGTTTGGAAATATCGTGCCTAAGAAAATTTGGGTACAAATCTACCTATGAGTAGTTGCAAACTGTTGAATGAATGAATGAATGAATGATTTATTCACTTGAATACATATACAGCGCATGCACTTATATACTATATTCTGCCATTTGGCATGTGAAACTTGGAAATGATTTTTACAGTATTTACATAATACATTACTAACATTACATAAAATTTAACAAGTATTAAATTAAAACTTAAAGCTAAAGAATTCATCTAGACTATAAAAACAACAATCACACAATAATTTATACCATTTGTTTTTGAAATTGTTATATGTTAGTGCCTTTATCGACGCTGGAATTTTATTAAATATTCTAATACCCATTATGTAGGCACGTTTCCTTCTGACTAGAAGATTGTGTGCTGGCAATGCCATTTGAAGCTGTCTAACAGGTCTATTGACAACATTTTTTATAGTAGGAAAGAGATCGGGATTCTGCTTGACAAACAGTGACATTTCATAAATATAAAGGCAAGTTAAAGTTAAAAGTCCAAGTTTAGGAAATAAGAGCTTGCATGAATCTCTATACCCTACTCCACAGATGGCCCTGATACATCTTTTTTGTGCAATAAAAGCTTGATCGGCATTTACAGAATTGCCCCACATGATGATTCCATACCTTAGGACGGACGCGATATACCCATGATATGTCATAAGGGCTGTTTTTAAGGATACAGTTTGTTACAGTTTTGTACAGTTTGTTACACTAGATTAACTAGTAGGTAGAAACGCCTGGAAGGAAACATGTGAACAAAACTAATCACACATATTGTAGTAGTAAGTAGTACCTACACACAGGGCCGGATTAACCCTAAGGCAGAGTAGGCAACTGCCTATGGGCCCCGCCTCGGCTAGGGGGCCCCGGCGGCCCCGCGCTCAAAAAAACTATTTGTTCCAAATAGCCATAATTCATAAAAAAAAACAATTATGGTACCTACTCATACCTAATGTCCAATATCAGTTTCTCAGACACATTTATAGCTTTTAAAGTCTGTAATGTTGAGCTCGAATTTCAAGTTCTCGAGGGCCTAAAACCTCATCAATGGAAAGTCAGTAATGTGGAGATTGCTGAGCTCGACCTTCAGCCTCACTTTTTACCTCAATTTTTGGTTTGTCTTCCAAATTTCCTCTTCTTCAGCTTAGCCTTTGGCCTCGCTGCGCCAAGCTCGGCCTGCGGCCTCGCTTTTTAATACAATGGACATTGGTTGGCGTCTGTGCTCTAGCTGAGCTTATCCTGAAACACGGCTTTGACCTCGCATGAAAGCACGCCTCACTGGGAAACTTCGGATTTTTAGGCCCGTCCCGGCCTTTTTAACACGCTTTCACAATTATTTCACAAAAAATTTCGCGCTCGCTGCGCTCGCGTTTTTGGGTTAGCGCTTTTCAGGTTAACTCTGTACCTTCATGCTAGGCTGACTGGTGAATGAAGTGTCATTTAAACATGGAATATATTATTAGGTTAATTTTAATCATGTGGCTCGGCGTATGGTCTTATGGTCGAACAATCGCTGTTCAGCCTGACAAAATATTTAACTACCAATTGAGAAAAAAAGGGCTCTCCCCGCACTTGACGCAAAAAGGAATCGACAAAAACTGATAGAAAAAAGCTTTATGTCCACGCAATAAGAGCGAAAAAGACATCGCTCGGCATGTTCGGATCGGCTCAACTGACACCTGAAGGTTGAAATTAAAATCTCAAACTTACTTACATCCTTGTACTGAACAACTGAACATTATGTATGTAGAATTGACTGTAAGGGGGCCCCGAGCATTGCACTGCCTAGGGGCCCCGACATGCTTAATCCGGCCCTGCCTACACATCGTTTTCTTCATATTTAAATAATTCCCAACCTTTTAATTAAATAGTTTTTAACTTTTTATAAAAATTTAGTTTGTACAAAAGTTGAGTCTTAGAATAAGTACCGAGTTAAATCCTTAATGTTATTGTAATATTCTTTAATAATTCGACAAAGAAACATAATCTTCTTTTCTTAATGCTGTTAAAGGATAACCAGGTCTTTTTATTTAAGTAGACGAGGTACCTATCTGGAACATGAAAAACACATTAGCACTTAAATGTACTTTTCTTTACACAGTAACGAAATGGCGATGTAAAAGGATTTCTAAAGCTGCAACTAAAAATCTTCAAAAATACATACCTACGTACACCTAGTACTACGTTTAAAGATTCCGTTTAAAAAATGTACTTACTAACAAAACGACTGTATCACCAGATATTTCTGCAATACATATTTAAAAAGACTGTATGCCTCAGCACATCCTATATTGTACGTTATTTCTATAAAACTCAACACTCTTTCTAAAATCCGTAGCACGCCACAGAAAATCGTCGCGTCATTCCTTGAAATTGCACACAGGAAAACTTAAAGCACTTTTGCAATGGCCGCTCACACGGCCTTTCAAACGACCACGCTCCACTGCCCAATGGATTCTATTGTATGTATGTTCTATTGTTGCCACAGTTAACTGTCTATTCCTATGCCTTATTCCCGAGAAATAAGGTAGATTAATGCTCAGCTTAGTGTTGCTGCTTACTGCTTATTGCCAACGCTGTGTGTGGCCAGAGTGGTGAAAGTATACTGACAGTAGAAAAGCTTTTGAAACTAGACCGCTTGAAACTTTTATGATAAGTTAGCGATCTTTAAACTGTAGTGCGGCTATTTGGAACTTGGAAGACCAGGACCATTAAACCCTGAGAGGGTACATATTTCATTTATTTAAGAAACAAACAAAGCTATGTAGGGTGACACTTAGGTTTCTTTTAAGTATTGCCGTGTTACAGTAGGTGACAGTAGGTAGTTACTCAACTTAGTCAACTTATTCTCTGAAAGACCATTAAAAGTTTAAAATACAGTTGGACTAGTTAGTTGTTGTTGTTGTTATGTAGTAGTTAGTTGGATTGGAGTCAAATTTCCCAGAAACGTTAGAATTGGACCACGCTAAGTTTTCATACCAAAGTGCTACGTATTATGTATATGTATGATGTGTGTGTTGTATTAAAAACCGGCTAAGTGCGAGTCGGACTCGCGCATGGAGGGTTCCGCACCATCAACAAAAAATAGAGGAAAACAAGCAAAAAACGGTCACCCATCCAAGTACTGACCCCGCCCGACGTTGCTTAACTTCGGTCAAAAATCACGTTTGTTGTATGGGAGCCCCACTTAAATCTTTATTTTATTCTGCTTTTAGTATTTGTTGTTATAGCGGCAACAGAAATAAGGTAAATGCAGGTATTAACGCCCCCCTTAAGGCTATTTTAGAATCGACCATAGTTTTTAAGTATACAGGTTGTCCTCAAGTATACTTTTCAATTTTTATATGCTAATATTATGTTTATAAAAGGTAATTACAAAGCTACCTGTACCTAAATAAAGGATTATGATGTAAAAATTAATTTATAAAGTTACTGAGTCGATTGTTACTATTGCCGACCCATAATAATGGCTGTGAAGCTATTAACGATTTTTAAGCAGCTATTTCCGATCGTGATAAGATGATAAGAGAAAGTATGTGCCCAGCAGTGAAACTCATATATATATTTATACATATATGTATATACCTGGGCAGGTGTGGTGACATAGTTTCCATTGTGAATTATTTTAAAAATTTCTAACACTTTATAAGGTAAATATTTTATGTTTCCAATATGAACGAAAATTTCTAGGAATATTCACGCATTGCTTAGTTTGGGGAGATTGATCTGTGCCAGTTTGATTGTGTGTATTTATAATAATGGGTACCTATCGTGTCACAAGAGTAAGTATAAAATTAAATTATATATCTACGATCGGTAATAGCTTCTTATAGTTACTACTATTACCGATCCCTTTGAATCGGTGATAAAATAAGTCATTTTACAGCGTTAAAATAAGAAAACTAGATGATGAAGTGTATGTCGGTAATAGATTTTATAAAAAGACTAATTGTTTGAGTTTATTCGGGTCCATAAAAATACTTGTGTTGGTATGTTATGATAATATAAAATAACGCAAAAATTAAATATTACGTTGTGGCCGTTACCGACTTACGGATCGTTGATAGCTGCTACAACTAAAAGTGGTGATGCTATCACCGTTCTATTTTAATTTAAAGTTGTATGGTTTTCAATGTAATTTTTTAGATAAATTGTGATGTTAAAACAAGAATTTATAATTGAATTGATACATTTAGTAATAAAAGGTAAAGTACAGTAGTCAATTATATCAAGAAATGTCTTAAGCAGAAAAGTCACGTACTTACTTGAAAGTACAAGCGCCAGTACTACATAACCTGCGTCCACGCTACCCGCGCCGTAATTGACGTAATTTATCTTTTTTTCGAACCACCACTCAAAATAACGTTAACCTACCCGATACCCAAGGAACAAACGCTTGTAGAAGTCTACCTACCTACCGCTGAAATGGTTCTGGTATCGAAAATACATCTAATTACCTAAATAGATCGGTAATACCTGCAGTTTTTCGAGGGGTCGTTAATAGCTGCGTTTACCTTACATCATCTGTGAAAATTTCAACTGTCTAGCTATCACGGTTCGTGAGATACAGCCTGGTGACAGACGGACGGACGGACGGACGGACGGACAGCGGAGTCTTAGTAATAGGGTCCCGTTTTTACCCTTTGGGTACGGAACCCTAACAAGCATTTACATAACAACATTAATATTCTAAAACATCTTGCGTAAAGATTCCTTCCAGATTATGAGTAATCTGAAAGAATACTATTAAATTAAACTTCTGAATGGATCATAACTTACTGCGATATTAATCTAAGCGAATCCGGTTAATTCATGCGAACATCCGAACCGGAGCCGCCCCGCCCCAAGCTCAACGAAATTATCAAATTATATTACTTAAATAACACTACAAAGAACTTTTTTCATTCAGACGTCAACAATTTGGCCATTTTGCCGCCGATTCCGGCCCGGTGTTGCCACAATGCAAAAATCAGATATCAATAACTACTTATTCGGGATCCAATCAGCCAAAGGTGTCACATTACGATACGGTATTGTGTACGCCTTACCTATGTTTACAAACACAACAGGGGCTTGTCATAATCTGTTTTTGGACGCGTCCTTTCTATTTTTCGGTCGGACAAGTTTGGCGGGATTGTTTTTTTTTCGGCGAGGCAAAGGCATGGATTTCAACGCCTCAATGTTGGTTTATCTGCACATAAAGGTGTTTCATGGAAAGGGAAGGTATTTTTTTAACTTGCGTGATACGGATAATGCCGGGATGCGGATAAGGTGATGGTCTTCTTGACTGACAGTTGACATTCTTGATAAGGAGGTTTAAGCTTCAACAAATTTTACTTTCAATGAAACTTGGTAAAAAAAACTTGCTTTGTTAAAGTATTATGAATTGTCTGATTTGTTTAAAATAGTTGTTTAAAAAAGCAGCGATTCCTTTCACTAGGTAAGTAGATTTAAAACAAACTTTTAAAATAAAATTACCTAAGTACTGTAAAAAAATGAAGGTAGGTACTAAAAACTAAAATATTACACACAGCTCCCCTACTCTTATTTAATTTCATTCTTCAGTTATACATACCTATTATAATATTTATTTTATTATTTATCATATATCGTAGAGACTAGAAGAGTCGTGAAATGTATAGGATTCAATACATTATACGACTCTTCTCTTTCCGCACAGACTCTACCTAGGTATAGGTACACTGAAATCGAATTATTTTTCATTTGGTTGAGTAAAATTTCATCGTTCTACCTTTACATTCTGCCATCCAAATCCCGAAGTATCTGACCTCACACTATGAACGTGTCAAAGTTTATTTTATTGGAATTATTTAAAGATCTTAAGAGACCGCAGTCTAAGATGTCAGAGCCCTGACGGATCTGTCATGTCTCTCGACTAACATTTTATTCGAATGCAATTCCCATCCGTCCGAAAATTGCAAAACAAATAATTCTATACAACAATTGCACTGCGCGAAACCTCAAGCGTCAAAAATGCCAACGTTTTTGTCTGATTAACGTCACTATTCAACTGACACACAACTCACAACTCTAACATCCTAATTATAAAGCACAATTTCCATTGTCTCTGTTTCGATAGTGTTGTCAAGTGCATCAGATAGCCCGTGAAAATTTAAACCATATATTCTACGTTTTAAGGTTGATTTTAGAATGTATTTTTTGTGATGTGTAGTGCAGTGAAGCGTGTACCCTGCAGGACAAGGGCTCGGTTTATTTTTTCGTTAATCCGGGTTGGATTAGGCAGAGCTTTGACTGGCAGCCGATGTCAGTTGCACGAGTGGGACTGATACTGGGAATTCGGGAAATGTGTGTGGCTTAGGGCTAGCAAATCCTAGTCGGGCCCCCTGTACTGCCTGTTTTGACAGGCCCTCTCTTGCCTACGTAACTACGTTTAAGACATTTTAGTACAACATCCCAAAAATACTGGCATCTTTAAAATTAGGTGAAGCAAAATACTTTGCCTGCCTAATCTGATCTGAGCATAACAATTTCGAATACCTACCTACCTACTTATTTTAAAAATGAAAATTATTGTTTTAATTTTTTTTGAAGTGAAAACTTCTTTAGCGGCGCTGGGCACTTTTTGAGGTGGGGAAAAAATGATAAACTCGAGACAGCGTAAGGCGATCACGTGACCGTAAGCGGTGTAAGGTGGCCACTCATAATTTAGATGGCATTTAAATCAATAAAGAAAAACTCAATGTTATTTGACATTTATGTTGCGGACTCCTTTTCAAGACTCTTTACCTATGTTCAAATAATTTCACGTTGTCATGGCAGTATGTAAATAAACATGTCAATGAAAAAGTGTGATCTTATTTGAGAATGATAATAATATATAATAAATAAATAGAATACCTCCGCTAAACGTATGTATCATGTTACCGGGCGTCGGTAACATAGTGAGGTGAGTTTTCACTTCTATCGGCACTCCCGGAGTGCAACCGTTGTTGCTTGTTTATTTTTATGTAGACATGTTATTGATTCGTTATAGTTCGATTCACAATATACGCTTTGCAGCGATGGTTTTTATGAGTTACCTAACTATAAGATGAGGGATAAGTTCGCCTTTGTACAAATGATGTGTGTGTTTCATGTTTTATGTTTATTTTTTGTACAATAAAGTGTTTTACTACTACTACTATACTTGTGGCAAATTATATATCAACTCTTCCCTACAAGTCTCAAGTTTACATTGTACCTAACCTAACTTTAGAAGCACTTAAAGGTAAATAACAACGTTAGGTTTTGGTATTAAAAATAAGCGGCCCAAATAAAAAGCGAACTATTAAAAGTAGGTAACTGTCCCCATGGATGACACGTATACGCTCGGTGACGAACACACGTCTTTTTTCAGCCTTACTTGACTCCCACAATCAAAACGACGAATGTACCGTGGAACCGCTATACAATAATGTTCTTTTAAACCTAGATGCTAACTAGGAATGTGCGACCTTGCGGGGCACTTAGTCCGTCAGATGTCGTGTCGGATTCGTCACGGACGCGTTCCCACGCGCTACTCGTCTTGCGGGTGACGCGAGGGATTATAGTCTATCCGGTAGGGTTGTGCATTAGCAGACATCGGACTTTACAATAGGTCTGTAGGTTTAGGTAGGAAGTTCCTATATCGATGCACTCAATTACTTATCGATGCATTTCCCATGTACTGGCTGGCTGGCTGAAACGGTATCACTTTCAGGCCGCTTCATAGATAAACAATGCACAATGGCTTATTACTATCAGAGTATGAGAAAGAAAAATAGTATCTACGTTCGTACGTTCGTACGTACGTTCGTTCGTACGTACTACGTTGTGGGAACCTGGAGTCAGGAAATCAATAGGTACATTATCCAAGACATGCTCGCAAGATATTCCCGCATATGAGAATTAGAATCATTACTTTAAAAGTTTTTGACATGTCACACGTTCTTGTTGGAGTAATTAATTTATCTAACGATATCGAACCTACACTCATTCTAATAAGATTCTAACTAGACATAGGCCTTGGAGGTTACAACTAAACGGAGTAGCCATTAACAGGCTTTCCCCTCTGTCGAAAATAGGCGGCCAACGGTCATACACAATGTATGGACTGACGTTTATCTGACATGGCTATTTTTACGTTACGCATACATTTGACGTTCCCCTCCCCCGCAAAAATCGGCAGACTGTTTTGTACAGAAAATTACAGACATGGCGTCTCCGTTTGATTATATCCTCCAAGACATAGGCAGATAAACTTGGTAGTAAATACTTTACAAATAAAAATAAAAAAAATATTATCCCAATTTACCGAGAGCTTAAAGAGTGTTGCAATAAAAAAATTGAAATTTAGCTGTAAATTTCGACAATGCTAATTTAATCTGAAGGTAAACTACAAGTATATAATCCTAACCTACAATTAAATAATCGGTCGATTAATGTTGTATTTTTTATGTGCCAACCCTATATCGCTGTCAGCGCGCGCGACGCGACACGACAGTGACAATTCATTCAGGCTACCTGCGCGCGCGCCTAATCCGAGTGACACACAAGTACGGGCGTGACAAAGATTATTGAGAGGCTAAGAACAGACAGGCATTATGCAATAAATCCCAAGCAAAACAGTAGCATACGCCGCATAAGCATTAGCCGCATATGCTGAAGACGCCGGTTCAATTCCGGCCTCGGCCACCGGAGGGCTTGGTCACTTTTTCTGTAGTAGGTATATATTAGGGTTTGCTCCCGGTACTGAGTTTGTATGGCCGTTTGTAAAAATTCAGTACCGGGAGCAATCCCTAGTATATATGACTTCTATTTTCAGTTAAGAAAAATACTGACGTGAACATAGTTTCCTACATCATCGCATTATAGCAACCAATGCAATCATCATCCTCAACTATAATAATATGATAAGATAAGATAATTTATTGGCCATGTAATATACCGTCAAACGGGGTGAATAGAGAATTAGAGACAAATGTGATTTACCTGACAATTTCTTAAAATATACGTACACAAATGATATAATTCGATTGAAAAGGCTATTTGTATAATACAATTTGTGTGGATGTTTTCTGAGATACTATCAGGTAGATATGAGCGCCGCGCCGGCGCGCCGCCGCCGCCGACAAAGTTTTCGCGCCGCCGCCGCCGACGTTGCGCTATCGGCGTGGCATCGGCGTGACCTTGGTAGTTACTACTACTTTCAGAATCAGATAATATATTTTTAATCGAGTTTAGATCATTAACGGCGCCACTTCGAATAGTTTATAGGCATTGAAAAGGTATTGTAGGCCCATATAATTCAAAAATATCGAAGGCAAATGCAAACTTATCTGTCTAGTAACCGCGCTACTAGTCTTGGGGAAACGAAATTATTAAATATCAATTTTAACATCAATATGCTTGTAATAAACATACTGATTACCTTCCAGTTTTATTGTGGAACGTTCCACATTACAATTTATAGATTGTATATATACACTAGACATGTCAATCACAATGAAAAAATTTACTGTGATCAACTCTGGCTAACGTGAGACTCGAACCCACATCTTTGGATTACCGATCCAATGCATAACTAATTTTGCCAGCTAACCATCCGTCATTTACCGCGAATTTAACCATTGCAAGCATGGTTAAACGTCTTTAAAAGGTATAAAATGGGGTTAATTTTGAGATTTTAAGCGTTTTCACGTCCAAATGTCCGGGCCGTTGGCTTCACACGGAAGGGCGTCGGAATCGGGTCTCAATTAAACTTGGCCACTGTTGAAATTTCAAGCTTTGCTCTCTCGCAGCTCAATGCTCCAGGCGTTCAGCCGTCAGCCAAGCTTACACTTGGCGTTCGATTCTTAGCTGTATGCTTACTTGCAGCTCATCCTCTGGCCTCGCATTGGGAGGCGTCGAAATCAAGTCTTCGGTGTTATATGAAGCTCGGCATTGGGCCTTACTTTTTGACATAAATCGGTTTTGTTTGGTCGATATTGGTTAATGACGGAGCTCGTTTTTTTTTTTACTGTCGACAAGACGTTTCCCTGATACAGTCAATCCGCAATTTTTAACTTAGTACAAAAGATAAGGGCCTCGCTAAGATCTTCCGGCCAAAGCCTCGCCATGATTAAGACCGCCTCTGATGCCGCGCGATACCGCTTATCCACAGTTTATACGATATCAATTTTTTTCGTACCATTATTCAATAAATTATCCTTGAAAATAAAAAATGCATTTATTTCGTAACTTTCTTACAGCAAAAACATGTTTTTTCGGTAAAATTTTGGTTTGAATTCTTTTTTCATTAATCGAAGGTATTTCAAGGCCACGCCGCCGATTCGCCGCCGCCGCCGACCAATTTTGACCGGCGCGCCGCCGCCGGCTATATGCCTATCGGCGCTCATATCTACTATCAGGTAAATCACATTTCAAGTTATGTCCCTATTCACCCCAGCCGTCCCTATTCACGCCGGTTGACGGTACATTATATTTACATGTCATACATTACAGTTAGATTTAAAAAAATATATTTTTGACACATTAAATAGCGTGAAGGAACTCGTCATTAATCATTATAAATTATTAAAAAACATCATGTTCTTAAATAAATACAACTTAAAATCTAAATCTAAAAATAAATAATACTAAACTTAAAACAAACCTACTTAAATACAAATACAAATGCATTTATTTAATTACTTTTTACATCAGTTCTTAGGTATAATATAAGGGTTAGGTAGGTAATTAGTCCATGTTAGGTACCTATATGAAGTAAGTAGGTAAGTATTTATCTAAATATTGTGCAACAAATTGTGTAAGTAATGAAAAAGGTGCGGGTACAGCTTGCTGAATTTAAACCCGCCCTTGGTCAGCTAATTGGAATGGTATTAAGATTAAATAATTTTTAAGATTAATTATGAAATTCACAATAAAAACCAAAACATAAAAAAAATCAACAATAATAGAAAAAATACCCACCTATGAAAGGTACCCCGCTGGATGGCTATGATTAATATTACATGAGAACAGATAACTTAGGTTGAAACATCAGACGACTCTTACCCTTCTACATCATCGAATCTTTGCGCTCTCGCTTTTATTGAGAATATATTTAAAATTTATTGGTACGCATTGCTCTAAGTGGATTAAACAAATCCGTCTAGGCGATGCCTGGCTGGTTCGTGGGTCCCACGGCGATAACGACAACAGGTCCTGTCATAGCCATTGATATACATTACTGATTGTTTGTTTTATCGAGTTCCAAGATATAAATAGGAAAATACATACACAGTGGAAACATACGATAATCGTAATGATTATAACTAAGCAGCTCTAGGTACCTGCGACTTTGTGCGTGTAGGTATAATTCATTAAAATTATTTTTCACCCTCTCACGCCTTAGTATACTTACTTAGAAAATAAGAACAAAAACCGGCCAAGTGCGAGTCGGACTCGCTCACGGAGGGTTCCGCACCATCAACAAAAAATAGAGCAAAACAAGCAAAAAAACGGTCACCCATCCAAGTACTGACCCCGCCCGACGTTGCTTAACTTCGGTCAAAAATCACGTTTGTTGTATGGGAGCCCCACTTAAATCTTTATTTTATTCTGTTTTTAGTATTTGTTGTTATAGCGGCAACAGAAATACATCATCTGTGAAAATTTCAACTGTCTAGCTATCACGGTTCGTGAGATACAGCCTGGTGACAGACGGACGGACGGACGGACGGACGGACGGACGGACAGCGGAGTCATAGTAATAGGGTCCCGTTTTCACCCTTTGGGTACGGAACCCTAAAAAAACTATACTTACTCATCCTTTTCTTTTGGGTGCTAGTACTAGCGTAAGACAAAGATAGTATGATTCTCTCTGTCTATGTTTGAAACTGGTTTGAAATGAGACAGTCCTTTCACAAACTATACCTACCCCAATTTGCTCCCTAAAAGGATAAATTCCGGGATTAGAATGATCACATTTCTTAATACTAGTTTACTTGCAGAAACTATTCTGATGGATTCCATCTAAATACGTTCAGCTGTTTTTGCTTGGTTAAGCAACAAACATAACATATGTATGTACGAGTATAGGATATTTAAGCATACAAAAACTTCGATATATATAATGCAACGTAACATGGCATATATATCGAAGTCATAGTAATTTAGCATAATAAAAGATTCATAAGCTGAATTTATATTTATAGTATATTTTGAAAATGTTTTCGTTTTCTGGATATTGAGACAGATCTTCAAAAATTGCCTCGTCCTATTGTCCGCGTATGCAAAGCTACTTGCCCATTGTCCCGTGTGTAAAGCACTTCTTTACCTCTTCCCTGGGCTGGTCCGATCATCAGTTCTAAACCGGAAGCGCAGACAATGGCGCATCATTTGAAATTAGTGCGGCCATCAGTGCGCGGGAGTCGATGTAGAGTAGCGTACATGCCGTGAAAACGCCGCGTTTTTACGCTGTGAGGGTATGTGAGGGTGTAACGAAACAGTAAGAGGCATTTCTAATAAGTCTGATAAATATAGGTACTAAAAATTCCAATTTGATGAAGAAAAATACAAAGAACAAAATCGCACACTTTTTGGGTCATTCTCCTCTGGAATCTCCCTCCCCTGGCTATACCTATTCGTGAATTCCCAGGAGATTCCGCTTAGCTATTCTGGTTCTGGTTGTAGATTGAACTTGGCACGAGTTACACAGTCATCAAAAATTTTATGCTAATTAAGCGCAATTTCCTGGGAATTTGCGAATAGGTATGGCCAGGGGAATGAGGTTTTTGTAGACTGACCTTTTACCTACGGGATCACAAAGCATTTGAAACGCGCTGACTTGAGTGGTTGTGAATCACCGACCTTTTAAAAAACGCAGCGTTTTAGCCAGCGAATGCGTACAAAGATGCCAATCTCAACGCGGGCGCATCAACTTACGACGCGTCGTCACATAATCGCGTTTTTGTATTTAAATTTGGACGATTTGAATACAATGTTGGCTACTGGATCGATCGCGACGAGATGGGATGGGCGAGGCTGTGCTTCGACCAAATTTAAGGTTGGTTATTGGTAAATTAATGGCACACGCCTAAATAATCACGCCTCCTGCACTAATTCGGGATGTTAAAAAGTTCAGAGTATATTTTTACAATGTAAAAGTCGAGCAAAATATAATGTTAAACAAATATGCTTTAAAACTTTATTATTATGTCGCTCAAGGTTTCTTTATCAGGACAAAAAATGGGTTTGGACACTTTGGACACAAACTCTTATAGGTACCATAACGTCCGTAACGAACAAAGTTTATACAAAAATGATATATGAGCGATCTATATAGTTATTCCTGTTTGTTTGATATACAATTTTCGTAAAAAAAATGGTATTACCATTTTGTTAAAAATGTAATAAATAGAGTTCTTACTATACATACTTACATCAAGTATTACATCAAGGAAAACTCCATTAAAAACTGCATTGCACGACCCCACACTAGGTCCTATTCCAGAAACCGCAGGGTTTCTTAAAAAACTAAATTTAAATACAGTAGCCCAGGTGTCGGCTGCCACTTTTTTACTTTTAAACTGTAGGTGTCACAGATCCTTATCAGACGGACGGATTTAACGATCTTATAAGGCGCGGTCGTGTCAACTCGCTTTTTTAGGTTTTTTTTATCTTTTTTTGACGTCTAACGTGTCACGTCGAATTAGGTAAATCCTTTTGGGTTGGGAATATCCTTGTGGATGCGAAGACAGTGTTCTGTGTCAGTTTAAGATGAGGTTTAAGCGTTGGGTTTAAATGATACTTACTTTTTGAAGACTAAAGAAAAATATGAGGATAGGTGTGAGTACCTACGTGTACCTGCCTACTACCTATGTTGTGCGAGGAAAGGTAGGTAAGTAAAATTAAGAAGAAATTTGCATGCCGTATCACATTGTTAATGTTTACTGTTGGTCATGCCATGCTTGCAATTGCAAATTAAAAATCTATAAAGCAAATGGCTGGATGGATATGAAAGGTTGACTGGAAGAGATCGCTCTTTAGCGATAAAACCGCCTGTTGTCTGCCTCTATTTTTAATCAATCATTTTTCCTTAAGCTGGAGGTGTCAATAAAGAGTACCTATTCTATCTATAGTTATACCTGAAACACTATTAGTTAGCACCTAAATTTGTTTAGTCCACCTGAAAACACTAGTGAAGCGATGTCCGCTGAAAAGTTTACTAAATATAAATAATTAACTAATTATAAAACCTACTTATTACCTATCATCAAGAAAACTATAAGTATGCTGTCAAGTCTTTTGGTCATACGAATTGTTTTTAGTTTCACTATTACCTGTTTATATGTAGGTAGGTAGGTATGTATAATAAATCTTAGCCATGAATATTAATACGACGAAACGTGCCGAGAAGAGATATGCACTGCCTTTTGCCCTGCCTTTTGTCTTGGCGGGGGCACGGCCGTGCCCCCAGATGCATGCAACAATTAAATCTAAACTTGTCACTTAACACCCAATTTAATGTAAACGAACTGAGACTTCCAACATTTCTAAAAAACTCAGTCAACTGAATTTTCCATTAACTTGCAAATTAATCTCTATTTCACCCAAATAAAGCTTTAAATTGTATCAAAATTGGACACTACACGAACATTTGTCAGTAAGAACAAGCAATTATAACGTATAACATCCACTAACTCTTATATTCTTTTGTGCAAGCACTTGAAATTAAACTTTATGTTAGAGTATGGAAGGTTTATTATCTAAAATCTCAAATGAATCAAATGCGAGCTTTCGATAGTAACCGATAGACATGTTGTGTGGATCCCTAACAGTTATTTGACAATAGAACTGTTTAATTCGGACCCCTCGCGAGTCGCGACAAATTGTAAGAATCGATTTATAAATCGTTTTAAAATGATTCCGAAAAAAGATTAATGTTACGAAATGTATAGCATTTGTATTGTTCTATTGTACGCTTTGTTGTATTTTACTTTACAATATAGCAATAAAATATGATTTTGATGTTGTCTTAATATGAAATGTTTAATGAGTACGATTTTCATGAAAAAAAAAACAAGTACCTAAGTAGAAAAGGCAATAACTAATAAGTACCTATAAGTCGACTATATGTATAGTCGAGCCAATCGAGCCTCTACAAACATACATATATTTGTAGGTGGATATGGATATCCATAGAATGCATTTTTTTCATTATCAAGCAATTTAAATTATTTTTTCTTAGAGTCTGAGCGTAAAGAGAAGCCGTGGAATGTATGGGGCCCAATACATACCACGACTCTTCTCTTTCCGAACAGACTACTTAAATAAAAATCTACACACACTCTTATTACACCTCTCTTGCTCTACCTTAAACTAGAATTGATTAGGTCTCAAATTATGAGATATTTACTAGGATTCAAACATTCAACGTTTTGAATATTGAATTAGGTTTGCCACTATTTAAAAATAAACAAAATTATAAATGTGGCACACAAAATAAAACAAACAGACAAGACAAATCTACACCCGTAATCCTCACTTTCATCCGTCATGACCCCACTTGTGAATCAAAACAATGCTCAATAAATCACATGTCATCATACATTTTATTTATCAATCGTTGCCAACCCTAATCTCGGTGGATCTAATCATATACGCACTACAAAGTTATATTTGCCGTTATGTTGAGCGCCACTGTAGAGTACTTTGTAAGGGTTTGCTTTGTTCGCCGTCCGCATTGTTATGTTTGTAGTGACTCGTGCGCAGATGCGTGGCGGTATCAGAGCGGCAGAGTCGCCAGGGTTGGCTAACACGGCATTTGGGACCTCTGGGACTAGCGACCCTCATTACAGAGGGTTGAATTAAAGATTTATTCTTTATTTTGTAAATGGTGATAGCAGTTTTACAGAAGCTTTAAAGATTTTATAAGAATGACACAATTAGGGTACTTATAGTACCTATACGATAGAGTTAAATCAAGCTACCAGCAATCAAACTTCTATGAAATTATGACGTTTGATTAACACTTTCACAGTCTGTTGTATCAAAATCTCTGCCAACTTAGCTCGGTCTAACTCTAAAAAGTAATATCACAAATGTTCGATTAGTGACTAATCATAGTCTAAGGTCTATAAAACACTGCCCTACTAAAATGGACGTACCTACTTATTGAGTTCAGAATCATAAAACATTAAAATCCTAGGTACTATTTTATCTACTATTCAGTAGCACATCTTGAAATGCAAGTACTAGTTAATACTATACTTGAAGAACGTGCTTCTGAGTACCTATAGTATTCAAATTTGCCTACAAATATAGCGACAGTAAATAACTCAACCCACCTACGAAGTGTACCTAACTTCACTTATAAATAGCTCCATTTTTCACAAAGTAACAAGATCTCATCAAATCACACCCGCTCACCATTGTCATCCTCTGTCAACTTCAACAATAAATTCGAGCATTCATCTCAAAATGTTGAATTAATAAATAAAAAACCGGCCAAGTGCGAGTCGGACTCGCGCACGGAGGGTTCCGCACCATCAACAAAAAATAGAGCAAAACAAGCAAAAAAAACGGTCACCCATCCAAGTACTGACCCCGCCCGACGTTGCTTAACTTCGGTCAAAAATCACGTTTATTGTATGGGAGCCCCACTTAAATCTTTATTTTATTCCGTTTTTAGTATTTGTTGTTATAGCGGCAACAGAAATACATCATCTGTGAAAATTTCAACTGTCTAGCTATCACGGTTCGTGAGATACAGCCTGGTGACAGACGGACGGACGGACGGACGGACGGACGGACGGACGGACGGACGGACGGACGGAAGGACGGACGGACGGAAGGACGGACGGACGGACGGACAGCAGAGTCTTAGTAATAGGGTCCCGTTTTTACCCTTTGGGTACGGAACCCTAAATAATAGGGTCCCGTTTTTACCCATTGGGTACGGAACCCTAAAAAACTCACAATGAGAGCACTAACCCTTCGAAGGGCGCTATTAAAACGGTCGGTGTTAAAAAGACACCCCTTTGTGGCCACCTATGGCTTCTTAGGGCTAAGCCAACATCATTTGGAAGCCAAAATTGGAGTTGCTGTATTGGCAAATTTGTTTTTAAGCTCTTATTTGAGGTTGTTTGATGTTTTGAGGCTTTTTTTGTGGTACATCTTATTTATATGAAGATTATGAAGTAATGGAAAACTTTTTATTGAGATTTGTGATAACGCATTTTGTTCATTCATTTAGTATCTTATCTATCTATCTAATACCTTTAAACGAGCAATTCTTGTATATTTATTTATTTATATGTATACATATTTCGGGGATCTCGGAAACGGCTCTAACGGTTTCGATGAAATTTACTATATAGGGGTTTTTGGGGGCGAAAAATCGATGTAGCTAGGTCTTATCTCTGTGAAAACGCGCATTTTTGAGTTTTTATATATTATGTTTTCCGAGCAAAGCTCGGTCTCCCAGATATTTGTTTGATTAAACTCATGCCCAATCAACTTATTAATAGCGATGGGTTTATTATGGTTGTGATCTTGCTTACATCGTCTGTACCTACTCGTGCTCTCATTGTCTGGACTCGGCAAAAGCTACGAATAGACGATAAATGCGAATCCTTGCATCTTGCCCTTACACTAGGTAGGTAGTTTTAATAGGCATTTAAAAGCCCATCAACATGCACACTAGCGCCACTGTTAAATAATCGTGATTATTTAAATTTAAAGAAATACATTTAAAAAAGGGGGCCGCTACGTACTGTATCTTGTATTAAAGTACCTTTTGAAGACATTAAACTAGTTTCTATGTTGCTGGAATCGACAATCTATGCGTCCAAAGTTAAAACGGCCGTTTTTGTTTTGAGTTCATAGATGACATAGATTGACAAATTCAGCAACATAGAAACTAGTTTGATGTCTTCAAAAGGTACTTTAATACAAGATACAGTATGTAGCGGCCCCCTTTTTTAAATATATTTCGTTAAATTTAAATAATCACGATTATTTAGCAGTGGCGCTAGTGTGCACGTTGATGGGCTCTTAATATACAAATTATATAAACAAATTAATTTAGAAAATATACTCAAGTAAAAAACAACTTATAACATTGTATTTGTACCCTAACAAGGCAGCATTATATTCCAAATCGCAAACTACTTCAATATTCGATGAATTATCCAATAACTCCACTTATTTATCAATACAAAAACGGACCACACATGTTAAAACATTTAATTCAAGACCACTCGAGACCCCACAGATAAATTACTTGCCATAAACTTTACCACCAGTTGCGCTAATCCTCGATGTAAAACATATCAGTATCGCAACAGTTGTTCTCAATGTTCACATGCATTTGATCAACTCGTCTCCCCTTTGAAAATATACCTTATTTGTATAAATATAAAGGTTATATAGAATTTCCGAAATATAGCGCCCTCCAGGGTGTGCTCAGTCGGAAGACGCCTTATGGCGTCGTATGCACATACTTTATTATGATCTATTTATCGGAATTGGATTGGAAATGGTTTTGGTGGAAAATTACTGGGTAATAGAGGAATTGATTTTGGACAGCGAGTAACCGCAAAATACGCTACGTTTGACACACATTTTTTTAAATATAATTTAACTTAATTATATTTTTTACTAATTCTACGTGATAAGGCTGTGAAGTGTGCAATAACCTTTTACTACTACGACCTACGACTTTTACTATTACGCATACTTATATGCCCGTCGTCGCTCGCTACATTCCGAGATACGAGTTTACAAATCTCGCGAAACTCGACCCCCAACCCTCAACCAATGTTTCTAAATTTAAAATTTCGCACCTCGAAAATTCCTCTCCCAATGCCCCCTCGCGATTGGCCGCCGAGATAAGGAGGTATTGTTACTGGCTGCACCGATAACGGCCGAGGGTTGAAACGCGCGCAGATAAGAACGGAGGGTAGTTTTATAACGGCATTCGTTGGGGATGCGTTGGAAGTGCGTAAGTTGAGATAAAGTGCGGATATGCAGGAATCAATTACGGAGATAGCAGTTTGGATGTAGCTAGTTAAGAAGTGAAGAGCTTTTTAGTAGCTTTTATTTCACTTAATGTATTAGCCGGCAAGTGGACCCGACCCGAGCTGCCGTATTTCTCGTAGGCCCTGAGGAACCTTCTTCTTTTCCTAGTGCCTTAGTTTTATTATGTTTAGATTCGTTGTACCTAATTATTGATTTCTAAAAGATGATCGTAAAGAAAAGGTGGTAATTATTACGGACATTTAAACATTATAAAAAAATATTTCTGCTAAGTAAAGGTATGTAAAATGTTTTATAGTCAGACCTAGGACAACTGCCGACAGAATCAAAACGTTATTAATACAAATGCCAGATTCGCGGGCCGATGCGAATCATCAAACAAGACAGATCTGAGAACCTCGCTAAAGTTCACTCAATGACACAGTAATTACAAAGCCAGTTCATCATAAATATCCTAAGACCATTTTAAAAATAGCCTGTCAAACACCTATAATTATCGTCACGCTTTACGCGGGGTAAAAAAGGTAGCCTGATGGTTTGTTAGTAATATATTATAATCTTTTCCAGCTCATTTGAATGGCTCTGTCTTCGTGTCAATCACGCAGACTAGAAATAATCAAAGATTGATTGATGGAGCTAGATGATCCTTCATTCATAGACGAGGGCAAACGTATTTTGCTGTCGAAAGCATTGCTCCCGTCTATCGAGGGTCAGAAAATTGGTTCGCGAGAAAACTAGTTCTAAATTTGATCACCAGCAGTTATAAGTTTGTATAGCTGTCTAACTTTTTTTTCTGACCCCGGCAGGAAAGGGCGATGGGTTTTGGAATTAAAAGTTGTTTTCTTGACCGTTAGGTGATGCGGAAATTTTGAGCTCCGATGCCTCTGATGGCGGTTCACGTCGAGTTCGTGAATTTGCAGTGAATCACGTTTGGTCGTTCATTTTTGGTTGAAATTAATTTGTTAACTCTTCAGTACTTCTAAGGTTTTGAGTGATGTGGGTACGAATGCAGATGTTGCATTTAAGAAACAGGGAGATATGTCAAAATGAGAGGTATGTTATGTGTTATGTGATATTATACTCATACATAAAATGAAGTACCTAATTTGGTACTAACATAAGTTAAGTTATTATTCACGTTATAATCCATTTAGTTTTTGTGCATATATAAAGCGAATAATTTTCATATTGGAACTCTAAGGTAAAGGTTCCTGCACCTGAACAGATAGCTGTATGAATTCAATTTTAAATAGTTCCTCTACTATATCAATCAATTAGCTGCAATCTGGGGATATTTATATTGGAGATTTTGGTAAAAATATAGGTGATCAAATATAGGTATTGGAAACAAAAAAGAGATTTAGATTAAAATTATTGTAGGACACCTACCTAAATCATTGTTGTCCATATCAAACAAAAGCCCTCTATCTGGCCGCCCCTAGCCATAAATTCATAGAGAACATTAAAACACACCCATTAGGCGAAGGAATTGCCCCAAAATGCCTCAAACATGTGTCCTGTAGCGACCTGTCATCGGGGTTGCAAGCACAATGGCGCGGAATTGTATTTTTTCTGCTGGCAACACGTCGACAGACGCGCGCCGCGGGGCGCCGCCACGCCTCCCCTTGTTGCCGATTTGTTTTGTACACGATTCATTTATAGAGTAGAGATATTTTGGAATCATTATTTTGTGGGTAAACAGTCCAGTCTCAGGGAGGAGATTGTGGCAGCGAAAGAGGAGGAATTACATAGGTACTTCCTTATATTTTTTTTCAGTTGGGATCTCTGGTCGCGCAGACATAAAACTGACTCGTAATGTAATTTTTTTTGTATAGATATCAGTCACCAGTCCCATTACAGTGGCGCTTATTTAAATACAACCGACAATAAGTTACGTTTTGATTGAAATACTGCAAATACTCGTATTGTATTGTATTGCATTGTATTGTATTGTATAACTTTCATGAGGATTGTAGGTACCTTTTCATTTCTATTCCATATTTAGGTACTATGCCAACTTTTCCAATCTTTACGAATACTAGTCTTTGCCCCGCCTGTTTCTAACTAGGCGTAGAATGCGCAGAGCCCTTCAAGGGCCATGTTTTGTACAATAATTAGGGCACTCCACCGCCGCCAACATAATGATATGACAAACGATAATCCATAATAGTGGGCGAGTTTAATGACTATGCGGCCAGATTAGCTACGCTAGTGTGTCATTATTAAAATAGAAGGTTAATCATATTAAAAACTGGAAGTCTTGGGGTAGGCCTGGTGGTTACTAATTTGATGGGGTTATGCCACATATGCTATTGTTTTGATGTCAACACTACATAATTCTAAACAGAATGGGATATATTTTTCTTCAAACTCTGAATAAAGGTCACAGTTATAGGTTCCGTTTCTACATACTGATATAATGTTTTACATGTTAACAGTAATTGCCTCAACAATTCAAAAAAAGATTTTACCTCCGAATCGAAAGCACGTTCCTATCGTTTTCGTAAGCCATTTTCTGCCAATTATTTGCTTGAAGCTGACGCAAGTCCACCTACACTGTTCTGTCAAAAATATCTGGGCTGCGCAGTCTTTCAAACGGCAACCTGCCACCTCTACCTATGCTCTCGGGAAGGGGTATCTATTGTTTCCCAAATATTTTTAAGTCATAATGTATTGTTTGCCCGCATTTCCGTTAGTCAGAATTAATTTATTTGGTTCAGAAACGCGTCACTTCTCAGGATTGCCATAAAGCAAACCTAACCTAACCCATCTATAGGATAACCTGACGAAAATCCTGAAAAGTTAACGGTTTCAGTTTTATGACTAATGATAATATGACAAACAATACATTATGACTTAAAACTTTATGGGAAACAAAGGGACCCCCTCGGGAAGGCCTAATCTTCAAGCAACCGTAGCAACACCCGATTTACCGACATACGAGATACCGATTCAACCATGGACCTAGAATATTACGGACGGACTGTCACCTAAGACAAACTGTGACACTGCAATGGCGGACGGTTTGAATGTGTGCGTGTAGACGAGTGTTACCATGTAACACAAATTCTCCCCTAATGGTGAAACAATTATTTTTAATATCGTCCTTGTTTTCAAATAAAAAAATTAGGACAGTTTTACGTTAGACAATAAAAAAGGTGTGTACGTATCTGATTTTATAGGTCTTGAAAATGCGCAATATTGCACAATTACTTTGTGCAAACATTATTTTCAATACCTAATGATATTTAGCATCGTAATGAAATCAGTTCGTCATGTTTTTTTAATTTATACATTTAACTTGAAACATATCTGATTTTCAACAAGAAAATTAAAATACATAACAAACAAACGTTAAGTATCGCTCCTTAGTATCGGGTAATTACCATACCGACCTAGTTTGAAATGCACAATCAATAATTTAATCATTTACCTAAATGATCTCTTAATACATAATGATTTAACCTGTCAAATCAAGAAGGGTATCAATTACCCTACTTTCGGGAAATTGCCCTATTCATGTTACTGGTCACACTCCTGTTTTGCAGTTTGATAATTTATAAACAACAATTATCGTGATTTTACGTACTAATTGATAAACTTAAGTATGAAAAGTTATTCCGTGACTTTTTTTCTTTCGATCGGTACAATTCTAGCAGGATTTAACTACGCATGCCGGCATATTTTATATTTTTCTTCGACATGTTTACTTCAATGACGTTTCGATTCGTCTGACGGCAAACTGGTGGATGTGGGCTGTCAATGTGTGTGTGAATACTTAGAAACTGGTGGATGTTGGAATCACAGTTGTGTTGTAAGCGAAACTCTGTCCGTAATATTATAGGTTCATGGATTCAACTAAACCCGATCGACCGATGATCGAACCAGCGAAATCCAAGGGAATGATATCGACATCGACCACATTGGTAAAAATTATAATGAATGAACTGATGGTCAATTAAATTATGCTAATTTGGGTTTAGTTAGTTAATCGTAGATTTATAAGATGCAATGTAGCACACTTACAAGACGGTTAAATAAAGGCTTATTTATTATTAATGTGGGTTTGGCTTAGTTGATAGTCGCCATAATTCTCGACTTGGCGGAGGCACTGCCGTGCATCCAGAAATGTAATAAATAGAATAAGTACATCAAGTTTCAGTGTGGTGTCTTTTATTTCAGCTAACTGGCACTTCAGAAATTTGTAGTATACCGTCGGAATTCAATCACATTCGATTATCTCTATTCAATCGCACAATACAAATGAACAGCTTTTAATTATCTTCCTGCTCAATAAAGGGTTTTAACCCCATATTTTCGATTCGAGCAATCTGTGTAGTGTGTCATCGAGTAAATATGATTACACTTGAACAGCTCTTGTCGCGTCGTTTCGCAACAGCTGGTCGAAGTCGTGGAGAGTCCCGCTGGCACCAATATGCTGTCGTGCTGGGCTTAAATTCGTTAAAATAGAAAAAAGGCTGCACAAAAATATTTTTAAAAACGTATAAAGGATAAAGGATGACTCACGTTAGACCGGGCCGTGACCGGGCCGTGTCCGGACCGGAGCTTCCGGCACTTACTTTTCTATGTCAGATGACAGGTGATTACGTGATCTTATATTTCCATACCAAAACTCCGGAAGCTCCAGCCCGGACACGGCCCAGGTTAACGTGAGTCATCCTTAACTCACGCTAGAACGGTCCGGATCCACACAGAGGCGTTCGCGGACGCTTGAGTTTTCTATAGAAGCATCACGTGATCACCTGTCATAGAAAAGGAAGTTTTGCTGTCTGAGGCCTCGGCCCGGGCCCGGACCGTGCGAGCGTGAGTCATCCTTAACTCGGTGTTCATGATGTAAATATTCATTATGCAACCATTTACTAACCAAAAATGCTTGTGTTTTTGACAAAATCTAGTCCTTCACGTTTTTAGAGTTGGTGCTTGATTTAGAAAAGAATTTGTTTTTCTTACAAGAATAATAAATTGTTTTCTATTAGTTACAGACTTGTAACGATGTTACTAATAAATATTTTCTTTTCTTTTCTTTTCTTCTAAAGACTCTTATTCAGCTCTTATGGTTTGTTTATTGCGATATCTCACAATACATACTCGTATGTACCTACATCGGTACCTACATTTTTTTTTGCTACAACTCGTAAACCGTTTTCCTTATTTACCTTCAATTAGAGTAATTTTGCCCATGTAACAAAATGGTAGAATAATAATAATAATATATTTAATGTCAAAACTCATTTATTGCACAATAAGTGTTATAAAATGAATATAAAACTAGAATTAAGTACAACTAATACTAAAGCTAAAAAAATTAAAAATACCTATCAAAATTTTGCGCCTTTGGTAAGGTGCCCATCACGCAGGCAGCGTTCCCGCGCTGGATTGCTATGGCCAAAAATAAATATTTTCGTCACAAATCACTAACTAAAACTAAAATGGTCTAAACTCCGGCACCCTTGTGACCCCATGTGCCGTGGCGCCTGGGGCTCAAACACTGTCAAGTGCACTCGGACTCATGTGTTCTATAATTTTATAATACCCTTCAATATTGAGGGTCTTCCGACGTATGTCCTAATACATACATACTTACATCTGCTGGTGTATTTAAGAAATGACGTCTTATATCACATGGAATTTTGTTCGAAATAAATGATTTTTGATTTCATTTCATTTATATTCTCGACCGTATCAGTTCAAACAAACCACTCTTGAACTTGTCTACATAACTACTAATATCGTTATTCATAAAAGACTGCTAACTTAATCAGTTGATGATCTTCGTTTGTCCTTATCTGTCGTTATGCCATAGAGAGGGACAAACGACGATCATCAGCTGATTAACTTAGCAGACGTTTATGAATATCCCTGGATATCACACACGTTGTATCCAGGGCTATACGTAACCGCGAAAACAGAACTTCGCAAATTGCGGGCATCTTTCTTTGTCACTCTAATTACGCCTTCATTGGAGTAAAAGAGAAAGATCCCCGCAATTTGCGAAGTTCGATTTTCCCGGTAGCCCGTCAGATCCACGGCGGCAAACGGTGAAAACAGTTTTTCCCTTACATGTCCATAGGTATTGAATAATATTATACATAAGAATTATATACCTACCTATATTATTTCTATACACCCAACGATATGTATAAATTCTATTCGAATCGATCAATATCAATCTTTTCATCCAACATTCAAAGTAGCAAGCATTATAGCCCCCTTTCAAAGAAATGGGCTAATATTTGCACAGGATCATGAAATATTTATTATTCAAATGTACGATAAATATGCAGATTTGATGCGAATTCAATGCTTTTGTTTGCCTAACATAATCTTCATAGTTAAAAAATATATAAATCTTAAAATTAGAGTTAAATATATAGAATATTAACTACTTACTAGAAAGCTTAGAATAAATTTAAAAGTGGAAAAATTACTGTCTTGGGTGAGACTTGAACTCACGGCCTCTGGATCGATACTCCAGCGCTCTGCCATCTGAGCCACCAAGACCTCATCCATAGCCAGCAAATCTTTGCACCATATGGGTCACGGGGACCCGAGCGACATCTACTTCTTGAACGGCTACCGGAGTTCCAAGTCATATTGGAAATTCACCAGTTACGATGCGCTACCCGACGATGCGCGAATACTTACTAGAAATATGCAACATACGTTACCCTTTATTTTTAACTTTCCACTCAGAGAGCCTTATACTTATTCAAGCAAGCCTTGTCGAACTCAAAAAACTGGCCCAGAAATGTTACCGAACTAATAAGAACATGAATGTAATGTTTGTGCAAATACAAGTTTCATAATGCAACGCGGAATAGCGAAAATGCACCCCTACGTTTATGCCCCTCGTAATCAAACTTAGATTAGGTGAGTACCATAATATTTTCGACCAGTGTGCCTACCGATTTGAGTTGAGATGTTTCTGACAATGATCGACGATTTACTTTTTTATCGTTTCTTTGATATTTTAACCAACTTCATAATTCCAAACTGAACTCCTTCGTCGAATATTTTTAGATTTTTTATACTTAGTTTACATTTGTGTGTATTTTATTATACTTACAGTGACTCACCTACTTAGTTTACATATTTGTGATTGTGTGTATTTAGAAAAACACAAATTGAAAAAATTAATTTAAGTTTGCACCCGGTACAACTCGCGGAGGTCTTTTAGATTAAAATATTTTAATATTTAGATATATTTAAGTTATTTTTGTATGATTTTTTATATACCATTAACCTTTTGTATAATAAATAAAGTTTTTGTTCATTTAAGTTTTATAACAGTTTAGTTTTAATGATTAGCTTGATTAAGCTTTACTTACTGTGTATTGTCTTTTTATTATATTGTCCCATAATTAAAGTTTTGTAAATTTATAAATAATTTCAGTGTTGCCAAAACAACTGACTTTATAAAATCCGTGTCGCCACGGTAGGTAATCGTTTCCTATGAATACATGATCGGGCTGCGCACCCTCTCCATCTTCAACTCACAAACCAGACACTTTTATCACCTAGAAGTTAGGGTTCATTATTGAGTGTATCCGATTAGGGAGCGAGCCGAGAAATAGCTCATCTAAATGCGTGGCCCAAACTTTAAGCCCAAACTGTTTACGTTTGCAACTTTAACGACGTTCAGGGTCAACGGAGGAAAATTTTGTGTTGGAGAAAACTTTCAACTTGCACTAAGTTTTTATTACCTAAGGCTTTTAAATTAAATTAACTTTCTTACTTTCTGGGTGATGAAAAGAAAACTGGCTAAGTGCTAATCCAACTCGCGTTTCGAGATAAACAAAAGTAAGTTGGTAGTAGTTTATCCGATCAGACCCACGATCCGATCCCTGCTGGTCGAAAGAGGTTGAGGTGGTTTGATATGCCGATACTCTGATGAAGGCCCAAAGTTTGAAAGAAAATGTAATAGCAAAACAAAGTAAATATAAATAAAATATTCTATTTAGGTATGTAACGCATCCCAACCACGAACGAAACTATGTTATGCCAATTTATACCATAAAGTAATCAGTTATAATCCGAAAATAGCTTATAAATCTGTTACGCAGATTCCCAATTCATTGTAAACACAATGCAACCCCTCGAGACTGTACAAAAGCTAATAATTAGATCGGAAATTTTTGGTCAAATCTGCCAAAAACGCGGTTGAACAAAAGAAACTCGATATTCTGTCAAAAAATCACTATAATTTCCTTCCCGGCCACACCCCGCACCAGAAGACTTAATCAGGACGTCAGGGCTTACATTTCTGTTTCCGATACCATATACTATAACGTTTGAACACAGATTATCCAATCAGTTAAGATAAAGGACACGCTTTTTTACGCGCCGCCATTTTCTATAATGAATTTACCGCCAAAAGTTGACAGTTGTAATTTGACGTTTGCGTGGAGGTTTTAAGGTCGCGTTCAGTTATAAGGGAGCGTTCAGAAAATGTTTTCTAAAGCTAAGTGTAGACGTAGTGTGCAGGAGACGGGCGTGTGGCAGGCACGTGATCGAGATTAGACCGTGCATTCACATCGCGCGCACAAAGCGCGGGCTAGCGGGCGAAACGTCAATTGTGTGGTGCTTGGGGGAGGAAATTCGCTAAGTTAGGTTGGATTTAAATTATAATGCGAAATACTAGCTCCTATTTGCATATCCCACGTTTTTTAAAGTGGAAGTTTCAAGTGACACTTTTGTAGTGTTGCAGGTCAGGTTTATCCGACACTCTATTAATTTTCACACGGTATTAGCGTACACGGCACGTACTTAATACTTTCGTTAAGCACCAACATTTTAAACAAAATATAAATACTGCGAAGTATAAATGTTTAACAATTATTTGCTATTTATGCACCGGTATTCAATTTAATTACCAATGTCAAAAAACTCTTAATTAATTTGTACTTAGGTTAAATGAAGGAATCGATATGCAGATACCTAAGGAGATTAAAATTTTAAAACTTTAAGCCAGTTTAGTATTATCGATCTTGGGGTCCAAAGGCCTGCGATAGATACTGAATGCCAAATAATAATTAATACGCAAAACTACACAACATTAAAAGCTACTTACCTACTCCTTTCAGTCTATCAATCTCGTACGACGAACTATCAGCGATACCAACAGCAATTAATCACTGCACATCGGCCCATCTAATCAAACAGGTTAAAAAATAAATGATCAGTAAACAAGGACACTGCAGTGCTCAAACACGGGCGAGGTCGGCCCTAGGGAGCTCGATGAGGATTGATGAATGCGACGATGAGGTAAGCTGCCTTTTACACTGAGATTTTCTATTTATTTTGGGACTTATGAAGTAGTAAAAGAGGAGAGGGATTTAAATGTTGAGGCACAGAATAAGACATCGTATACGCCATCGTACAGGACGGCCACGCACCGCCCCGCCCGACTCGGATTACCTCGCCCCGCGACTGGCCGCGACATAATCTGACGGACTTCTGGCATGCTCTCGGTAAAGCGACTTACGCACACATACACAATGACGCGTGTACAGACGTGCCGCGCACACATATAAAAGCAAATCATTATTGGAAGCCAGGGACAGAGTACGTGGGTATAATCTATAGCTGGTCAACCAAACCTTTTCAGTAAAAAAAGGCGCGAAATTCAAATTTTCTATGGGACGATATCCCTTCGCGCCTACATTTTTCAATATTGCCGCCTTTTTCTACTGTCAAGGTCTGGTTGACCAAGTATAAAAGAAAAATTAAAGGTCGTATCACACGTGTCGAGAAGGCAGAGGAAAAACTTACATGGGAACCGAAAAGTGCCTTTTCAAGCTGTTAGAGAGAGTGAGAGAGAATTTGACTAAGGATGTCCCAAGCCGTTAAAATGAGATTCAGCGACGGTGACTTTAGGTAGCTTAGCACTCTACTGCGGTAAATGTCTTACTTTTCTACTACTTATCTCAGCCACCTTTATAAATTTGATCGACTTTTTCGACAGGACAATTTCCACATACTTTGCTCTATCTATCTATCTTTACGTATTTTTTTTTTGTAATTTTAAAATCTCTAAACTTAAATTTCGCCAGGTAAAAAAAATTCACTCTCTAAAGTATTTTTATTAACATTTACCGCATCGCTTTCACCAGCACTTAGTTGCTCCTGTGTGTCTCTGGGGACAGAGGACGCATATTGAACTCATTTTATTATGTACATACGATTAATGCAGAGGGTTTCGTCCCAGCGTGTCCTCGAATTACGCGCGTTGTGGTGACAATAGCGATTTATAAATATAAAACAAAAAATGTCTGGGTTGTTCATAAAAGTTAAGCATAATGGAAATAGACCCTCAGTTCTCTTTTAACCTCGACTCGACAGTATATGCTCATGTGTATATGTTAACGTTAACGTAAGTACAACAACCTAACAACAACAACGTAATATCGCTAATTTAGATTTAGTATTTCCAAAAAAACGTGAAACGATTACCCACATTTTCTAAAGAGTCAAAACTAGCATCCTTTTTATTAGTATTGAACTCCCTTGACACACTATGTTATCATTCTAGTAAATATGTAGGTACGACTCGTAATAGTGGAAATCATCCTGTTTCTATCCCAAAATCAAACCCGTTTACTTTCACGAACTCCTATTTCATCGTACTTATATCACAGGACTCTAGACTGTGTATCTCTTAGAATACGGTTGTTTTCTATGAATATCACATCCCTAAGATACAATTTTACGAAAGTAAATAAAGTAAATTAAACGTGCCCGCCGTCGAAACGTCTAGGGAATACGGACACCTCGGGGTGGTTAATCGTAGCCAGTTTAGGGTTAAGGGGGACAGATGGGACCTTAGGTTAAGGTTGACATTAAATGATTGCTCACAGACAATGAGTACTAGTATTTTACCGCTGTCGTATACTTGCAATGATACGAAACCAGTAGCACAATAGCACCAGAGTGATTCAAACAACTCTTAACTAGGTTGTCATGTCATATTTGACTCAGTACGGTAAATAACCCCATGTTTGACAGTCTTATTCCAATAGTTGACAGCACGTTTATCACCTCTATTGCTTAGAAATAAGCTTGAAAGGTGGCAAGTATTGGAACAGTGTCAAGAACTGGGACATTTAAAAATAGGCCTGACAGCTTGGCCCATTTTTCTAATAATCATAATCTTAGCTCGTAGACACCTACGTTAATAAAGAGAACTCAATATTCTAGTTATTTAAGACGAATAGCTGTAGTTATGACAAAGCGGCGTATTTACAGGGGCCCCGGGGAGGCGGTTTCGTTACCCGGTTCAGTAGGCCATAATAACTTGAGGGAATTCGCGGCACCGAGCTGCCGACACCCGGGTAATGTACGTTCGACGAGTTGTGGTGCACGCTTTTACAGTCTGAGCTATAACCGCAAAAATCGAAGTTCGCAAATTGCGGGCATTTTTCTCTGTCACTCTAATTACGCCTTCATTGGAGTAAAAGAGAAAGATCCCTGCAATTTGCGAATTTCGGTTTTCGCGGTAGCCCCTCTGCACATGAAATCAGAGCAATTGTTAGGGCCTAGCCTCTAGCTTCCTTTAAATCGCTCTCGGTGAACAACGCGGCGCACACTTTCTTGTTTCTTTAGTTAGAAAATGCCAATAGCTCGTGCGATGACTGTAGACATGATATAACTAAGCAAAATACAGGACTTAATACTCTAATAAAGTTTATCGTTGTGGTAAAAGCGCACTGGAAACGGGAAGAAAACATAGAAGGGCGAAAAAATCCAACCTAAAATATTACTCATTGCAAACACGTTAAAATAACCGGATTATGCAGTATGTTTATGGCATCCTAATCTTGGCTGTTGTCACACTATGTCACACAGACTGCTAATTTAAATTGATGTCGCAAAAACCCAAAATTAGTTTTTGCTTTCGACTTGAATTTAAGCGATAATAAATTTTTGGCTACGCAAACTTTAGGCTGTTATCACTGAGCGATATGGGAGGGATGCGTGAAGTTTTCAATGCACTCTCTTCTATCGTACGCTTAGTAATCATAATGTTGCCATATCTATAATCTGCGCGACACATGTGCCGATTACTCTGCTCACCTATTTGATACACTTGCCTCATATTTCACTTCCATTCCAGTGCCCTATGATTTATGTGCAAGGGTTTGCCTACAAGGCTAATCTTTGTACTTGGCAGATTTTACGAGGATTATAAGCAAGAAAAATGGTCTAGTGTAGGTATATCTTGGTTATCGAGTGAACATATGTAGGTATAGCCGAAAGGCTGGTGTAAGCTTAAGCTTCTCAAAGAGACCTCCGCTTGTACATATTATAGGTTGTTACAGA
The DNA here is from genome assembly GCF_948474715.1 of Cydia amplana. NCBI lineage: Eukaryota > Metazoa > Arthropoda > Insecta > Lepidoptera > Tortricidae > Cydia > Cydia amplana. Next base: position 10,315,964 of record NC_086087.1, read on the forward strand.
GGCGTTCATAAAACGACTTACCTATCTATACCAGTTAGAGGTCACGCAATTAATTATGCTAACCTGTAAAGTTTGTAACCTCCTATTCAGTGTCGTGTCGTGCAATGCTACAAATCAGAATACTACTAAGTGACTATAACTATTATACAGTTCGAAAACGAAAACCGTGACTCAGTGAAGCGGGAGGTTATGCGGTGCACTGTTTTGATACGACATATTGTGTGAATAGATCTTTAATAAGTTTTTTTTTTGTTTTTGACACAGGCTGAGTGTACTTTTATTTCATTTGGCAACTAATACCGACTAACAAACCCAAACACAAATAGGCTGCGTTGTTTTATTTATCACAGAGTTCCTATTGCCACTTTCTGTGTTCAGCATCAGATCAGCTCGATGGTACCATAATATTTCATTGTCATCATATTTAACATACTGTGACGTTTCAGCTCAATCTAATAATGGGAAGTCTGTCTAATTTACCTTGCAAGAATCAAAGTTAAAAGCTTGTAAAAATAGGGTTGAAAGTTTGTAACGACTTCGATATTTTCTAAGCCACCAGACCGACACCGTGCTTCCTTAGCACGGCGTTTACAAGCAAATCTCGTTAATTCGCTGCGAGCGTGCGTGCGGCCCACCGCGTCGCGTGCCCGCCACTCAGCGCTCACTCAGCTGCCGGTATCGTCGCCGACACAACTGGAGTTAGACCAAGCTAAGTTAGCAGCGATTTTGATAGCCCATACTGTGCAAGTGTTAAACGTCAAACTTCTATGAAATTGAAATAACACTTGCACAGTCTGGGCTATCAAAATCACGGCCAACTTAGCTTGGTCTAACTCTAGAAGCGCAGTTCTAAAACTTAGGTTTTTATTGTGTGAAAATGTTACATTGAGAGTCAGTACCTAATGTTTCATACTCACCATCAAGAACACGACAATGCATTAATACCTATACACAGAGTAGGTAAGTTGAAGTGCTAAGCCATCTGTGATAGTCTGTAAGGTGGAAGTACTTCACCAGTGGGACTGCTCCAGATTCGAGCGAGATGACATTTCCGTTTGACTCTCATTTGGTTGGACGTAGTTTAAGGACATTCCCGAATGTCCCAAAACTCAGGGCCGTCTTAAACCCGCCCGTGGGCACATAAGAATTTGGGGCCCTTATGGAAAGTAAAGAAAGCTAATTAAACTAACATTTTTTTACTATGATCCCCTATTTATTATGGGTAATCAAATATAGTGTTACTGTCTGTCCTTGGGGGCCCCTTGAGGATCGGGGGCCCTGGGCACGGGCTCCGTGTGCCCTTATGGTAAAGACGGTACTGCCAAAACTACGTCCAACCGATAAAATATTTATAAAATGGGATGCTATTCGAAGTGCACCTGTGCAGCCGACTGTACATTAAAGCGGTTGCAGGTCGCGTCAGTCGCGTCACTGTCAGAGCGCGAAGCAGCGTCGCGTGAGCAGGCCCGGGCCCAGCTGATCGATACGCTCGCCGACTGATAAATATATCATTGCTTTATATCAACTACTTGGTCTAACTCTGTTTTTGTATCTAGCTAAAATGACAGTTCATTGGCCAATCAACTGTTATTCAATCAATCAACAGTAGTCCGCCTTAAGAGGATACGGGAGCAGAGATTTAAATAGTTTAGGTAAACATACCCGTCTCGCTAATGGAAGCGGCTCCTAAAACTAGTGCAATAAGGACAAGGCGAAAAACCCTGCATAAAAATAAAAATAAACGTGGTTTCGTACTCGACCGTTTCCTCCCCCAAAACTTAACCAAATGTGACGAAATTTTGAGGTCTAAATGGTAATGAAATTATATTTGTCGGACCGTTTTACTTTTTTGGCTTATTGATATCAGTTTTGAATACCACGCCTCTCATTGCGGCATAGTCAATTAGGCCATTTTGGCCATATTTTAAGGGCTCTAGCCCCTTAAAAAACAAAAATATCAAAAAAAGCAAAACGGTCCGACACAGATATTGACAATATTAATCTGCGTTGAAAAAATCATTGCTCTAGCTTCAAAACCCACGGAGGAAACTGTCGAGTACGTTTTTATGGAGAAATGACCACTCCTGTTGGCTCTTAAGGGGCCCACTGATTAACAGTCCGCCGGACGGTATCGGCCTGTCAGTTGTTCGGAACTGTCAAATTTTTATTCTAACTGACAGGCCGATACCGTCCGGCGGACTGTTAATCAGTGGGCCCCTTTAAGTCGGCAGCGGCACCGACTCAGTAACGGTAATCGAAAAAAAAAACGAAACAAGTATAAAATATTAAAAAGCAAAACTTATAAATAAGTAGGTAGATAAAAAATCCTAGGTCTTGGTCGCTAGGGTGTCCATAAAACTGGCCGAGTTATCCTGCTGGATAGCTCACCCTGAAAATGGGATAAAGGGATAATGCAAAGCTCTTCCCTCAGGGTGGTTGTGGTTTCGCACTGATGCCGCAGCAGCAGCCCTGCTCGTAGGTACTCCAAAACTGTTTCCTTTCTACCACGTCGGGTTAAAACAAGTTCCTACCTAGACTCCTTTTTTGAAGTACCCCATACTACGAGTACCCATATATGCATATTTAAGAACATTTCAGCATAGTTAATTCTACAGCCGAAGCGTTAGCGCGAGAAAATTCCTCTGAGGTTGCACGGCAGATGGAGCACTGAGCTAAACCAAATCTGAAGATCCCCAAGGAGTAAAAAAACATAGGTAATTAAATACGTATAAATTGTCATATAAAAGACGACACAAACAAAATCAATTGCGGTAGCCGACCCCAACTATAGCGAAGTCAACCGGCCTCCGCGCGGGGACATTTTCATTTTTATCACATTTACATGGCATTACACGTTATATCGCCGTAATAGTGTCGTAAAGCTGGGCACTTGCCGGGCCATCTGTCGCTGTTGTTCTCTACTTGTGTTAATAGTTAATCTAAATATGTTGTCATGCTTGCCGGTGTTGCGGGGTATATACCTTTAGGCTCTCTGTTGTGAGTCTTATAAGCCACAAAATCGTTAGGTAGAAGCTGTTCGCTCTCAATTTAAAACGATTATGTACCGTGGAATGGGGTTACTTTGAATCCTGGGTTTACTTTGATAAAAACTTTACTTCGTGTTCAAACTCGAATACGGTGATTTGTGTCCGTGGGATCAAGCATGTCGATCGATGGGAAAAAAATTAAAATATGCAAGTACATATCAGTTTTGTGTGCTTTTAATAGCCTGTATAACTTCTAATGTACAATGTTCTATATAACAAATACATAAATTTAATGTAATCCATTGAATCAGGCATATATCGGCCTATAATATCGATTCTTGTTGCAAATCATAATCATGGCGGCCATTTTAGTATCTCGGTTTTTGTGGCATGGGGTGTCATTGATCGCCTATAAGGGTTTACTTTGACGACATATAGTTTTTTTAGATTATCTAGATATTGAAGGTTTTTTAACTGATTTTTGTATTATTGTTTTAGAATAATGCCTGAGCATATAGGAACTACTCTGAAAAAGTTTTAAACCAGGCTGTGACAGAAGTGGTCGAAGGCAGGCCGTCGATACGCCAAGCATCCGTACATCATCGTATTGTTATTACATATTGTTAATAAATTTTGATAGGTTTTTATTGTTCAATTATGCTTCTTACCTTAAATAAGTAAAATATGAGACTGGTTTGCAATAAAGTTGGTTTTTTGTAAGCTAACCTTTTTTTCTCTTTGTCAAAGTAACCCCAAAGGAAATAAAATCCTTATAAATCCTAAACCTGCGAACGGGTTTTTTTGTAATGTTTTGAAGTTTTAGTCCCTATAGGGTACTATCGAATTCCGTCGAAAAAAAGGGGGGGTATCAAAGTAACCACAAATTAAGTTTAAAGTTGATCAACACTTTAGAATTTTTTTTTCAAAGGACACATTAGTATTTAAAAAAATATTATTGGTGAAATCGATAGAGGAGCAAAAACCGATATTGTCATTTTTTTTATTTATTTTTAGATTCCATATTCGGGGAGATAAATAAATATTAATTTTGAAATTGATCAAAGTAACCCCATTCCACGGTACTTATTATGCTAAAATAACATGAAACTTGGCATTGACATTTAGGTAACATATCTTTAGTTACGCATTAAGGTAACACATGTTTTCGTTGCTAAAAACTTAAGGAAGTTCTTGTACATAGTTATAGGTACTAAAAGTTTAACACAGGTATTTTATTATAAATTATTGGCTCAGTACCTAGTCGTATCACGTAGGTATGAAAGTACATAGTTTGTCTTAAAGTATTAATGGAGCAAGCCACGAGCGCAAAAAAATAGAACGCTAAATTACTTTAGGTAGCTGCTGCCGTCAATTCTTTTGAGAGCAATTTGTTTTTAGCGAAACCATTTACCGAAAAGAATGGCACAAATTCAAAGTAAACAAGAAACCCGGCACGCAGCGACCCAGTTCAATTTAAAGCTTCCATTTCCTTTACCTATTTTCTTGTCACCTAAGACGGTCGTGCCCGCAAGCAGAGTTTGCACTTCAGACCGCGCGACTCATTTGCAATGGCAGTCACAGCCTCCTCTAGAAAAAAAAACAAATCCCCGCTAGGGAGCTCCGACGTCTCACACCCATCCCGCTTACACTTTATTAAACCAGTATTGCTGTGTCCCGCTCTCACCCGGCCCGGGTTATTTCTTGTCCTCCCGCGCGAGACGTTTATTTTTCATTTCTTAGGGGGCGAAGAAAATAATTTTCTGTGAGCTTTGAACCCGCGGCTGGGGAAAAATGGGAAATTTGGAAAATGTAATTGGATTCTAGACTAATCTCGTCGCCTCTTCGTTGATAGGGGACAGTGCGTGTCGAAAAAGAAAATGGACGACACCTTTACGGGGCTGTATTAACTATATACAGAGTTAGATAGCTATCTTTAATTTCTAATTTGCGTTCGAGCTTGGCTCCGCGCAGACAAAAAGATTATTGCGACAGGATTTCTTTTGCTTCGCGGTCTTTCCTTACGATTATTTTTCTTGCTTGCTAATTCCAGTAATAAATACAAGCATTCAATCTATCTACCTACAGCACCCATTAAACTTTTATTATATATACATAGTTTATTATCTAAAGTCTGTCTTAAACCCTGATGCAAAAATAGAGGTGTTATATGTTTGACGCCAATGTCTGTCTGCGGCATCGTAGAACTCCAACGAATGAACCGATTTCGATGCGGTTTTTTACGTGAAATTGAATTTCCCTGCGGTGGTACTTATCTATGTACGATTGGATATATAAAACGATCCAGCAGTTTAATGAGTATCAGCTCTTTTCCAAAATGTGCTAAGGCACCTTTAGGCCAAAATTTGTCATAAAATGGATTTGTTTAGCATATAGCGTAGAGGGTTTATTAAATTTTTAGTTCAATAGTTGTACATCGCAGATACTAAAGTGACAGTTCGCCCCATATACATATATGTATACCTACTAATCCTATCTACCGCGATTCTATAACCTAAACTCTGTTAATCCTCGAGGTAACTAGTAATTAAGATACATTTGATCGAAGTTTACCCATTTAACAACGGTCGGCCCTTCGAACCGGATCATAAACTGGCCGCGTAGCCAACATGCCAATCGCTGACGCTCCGTAGCGATCGAAACGCAACTGTCACTGTCGCGCTAATTGGAAGTGTGATAGAGAGGCACAAAGCGTTAGAGATTGTCACCTCGGCTAGGCCGGCTGGTGTTCCGTTCGCTGCATGAAGCTGAGGGGCTACCGCGAAAACCGTTTTACGCAAATTGCGGGGATCTTTCTCTTTTACTCCAATGAAGGCGTAATTAGAGTGACAGAGAAAAATGCCCGCAATTTGCGAACTTCGATTTTCGCGGTTATAGCCCTGCCGGCCTAGCCAAGGTGACAATCGCTATCGCTTCGACAACGAAACGCTTTGTGTCTCTCTATCACTCTTTCATATTAGTGCGACAGTGACAGTTGCGTTTCAATCGCTACGGAGCGTAAGCGATTGGCAGGTTGGCTACGCGGCCTGATTCGTTTCGTACAATCAGTATCAAAAGTAGCGGGTTACATTACGCGTCAAAAGTATATACCGTTCTCTAACAGCTTAAGAAAAAATGATAAGTCTCTATATCTAGAACAAATAGACTGTAACAAATACTTTTGACTAAGAACTGTAGATTATGTCTAGTTAGAAAAGTTTTCTAGTGGCAGAGACAAGGGAAACTTTTGGCCCATTGTTTCATCCACTATAGTACTAACTATAGGTGAGTGAAAATGTAATAACATTGTTGCTTCTACTATAAAATCACGGCGCAACTTCTTTACCAACCACCTTCTAAAACAACTTTTTAGGAGGATTCTAATGATATGAATAATCTTAAAAAAAACGTGGGCAACTCGACCTTTACTTTTTTAGGGTTCCGTACCCAAAGGGTAATAAACAGGACCCTATTACTAAGACTCCAATGTCCGTCTGTCTGTCACCAGACTGTATCACATGAACCGTGATTAGCTTAGACAGACTTCACAGATGAGATGATGTATTACTGTTGTCGCTATAACAAATACTAAAAAGTCCACACCCTCGGTGGGCGAGTCCGACTCACACTTGGCCGGTTTTTTCGAATTTTAAGGTGATTTGTACAAAATTAAACATAACTAGCGCCATCTGTGAGCATTTCTCTGCACTACTGATCGCATGAATTCCCTCGAATCACATTCTACTTTGTATTAAAAGAGTACCGACAGATGGCGATGGATGGATGGTATTTGATAATAATGATAATTGATTTCGACTTGCGAAGTTTCATGGTTTTCAATCCTCGTCTAGTCATGGGTTTATTAATTCTCAATATTATAAACTAACTAATATAATAAACAAAACTAAACTACTTTGGGAGCGAATTTTAGCTGAGCTGTCAAAGGGGTGTGTTGAAGGATTAATTAGTCCTTAAATTTTGGGTACAGAAGATGTGGGGCAGAAAATCCATCTTGATTTAAAAGTGTGTTAATCACATGATCTAGATCAGCCATACTCAACCTTTTTTTTATGAGGGCCACAAAGACGGTTTTGCCTTGTAGCCCCGAGCCGCATGATCAATTGATCACCTAGCGATCCTCTTAAAAAGTCCGACGCGGTTCGCAGGTTGAGTATCGCCGATCTAGATACCATGAAATGAAATAACAGATTCATTGTAAATATTTATTTCAAATACTATGAGTGCTTATGGTAACCAATGATACATGTTGCTCGTCGCCGCGCGATGCGGGCGCTACTCTAACCTAGCCATTGGTTTAATATCACGCTCGAACCAACGACTGCCTGCATGCGAGCTGTCGAATATAAAAAAATCTTTCAAATTGATTTAAAAACTCTCGCATAAAGGCATCTTATAAAACTAGATTTATGTAGACTTTGTAATATAATCATTATTCACCATTTTATTTAACCAATAATCCTAATTTGTGAATAATAATTGTATTTTTTTCCGTATATATAATTTTATTAACGATTCTTGTCTATCACTAAATTCTCTATACACAGAGGCACACAATGCTTAGATACTAGCTCCGTATTTTAATTATGAGCCTACGGTTTCAAGTACAAATGTTACTCGATAACGACTTTAGGCTACCTATGTACAGTCAGCCGAATATATACACTTGTCAAACCAACAATCTATTGGCACTTGTATAGTTGTTTTCAATAATAATAATATCAAGAGTACACAAGAAACGAAAATATGATGAGTCCAGCCAAACTGATTTAACTGTGGTATCATCTGAAATAAAATGAGTAGGTGATTAATCACTACATAGTATAAAACAAAGTCGCTTCCTGCTGTCTGTCTGCCTGTCTGTCTGTATGCTTAGATCTTTAAAACTACGCAACGGATTTTGATGCGGTTTTTTTTAATAGACTATAGAATTATTCAACAGGAAGGTTTCTGTATAATTTATTAACCCGTGCGAAGCCGGGGCGGGTCGCTAGTGTAATTATAATTTATTAATTCAACCATTAACTAGTTGTGTGTTAAAAAAGTAGTAGATTTTAATTTGGAAATATATAATCTGCTAGTTTGACAAGTATAGTGTAATGTCTAGTTACCTCTTTATGCTAAACCTATAGGCGGCCCTCCGACCTTACGCTGTGACCACAGTCGGAACTTACAAACTAACATACTGATATTATTTTCATTGTTGTTCTCAAAGTTCAAAATCTGATCTAATTTTATTAACTATTACGATAATATCATAACATACAAAACTAATCATTACGTCGAGTGTCAAAAATGTGTATAATTTGCACCAGCTTTATTGTAACTTTTCAAGCATAATTTCACTAAATTTCGGAAATACTTAGTGTCCAATGAAAACGAGAAGCGTAATTTAATTGTGTAGCCTCCAAAGTTCAAGAAATGATCAATAAATGTTATATAATCGGTCACAGTCAAACATACCTATTAATAATAGCTTAAACCTAAAAAGCGACTAGAACTAAGAAAAATACAACCTAAGCTCTTACAATTGTCATGAACCTAAAGTAATTATTCCTTATCAGGAGTGCAAAATAAATAATCATTTTTAATATTTACAAAAAGTAAGTATTGCTGGAACAATATATAAGAAAAGTAATACGTACATTTATCCGAGGAGTACTATCATTATAAAGTTCAGAGATCCATATTTGAATACAAGTGTTGAGTGTGCCGTTCAGTGGATAACCAATGTTTCAAAACTTCTCAATGAAGCAATATTCCTTATTAATTTATAACATATTTTAGTAGGAGATCCCGCATATATGGTCGACCTTCAGCCATAATTACGTCTGTCGGATGAAACTTGTATTTTATAAAAGAAAAAGGAACTTATTTCGTTCGTCAGACAAGTCGGAAACTTTGAAGAAAAGATTTTTATTTCAAAAATTAATTAAAATAAAAATAGCCTTGACCATATTTCTTTAGGCAACCCTATTCATTTATGTTCTGGAACATATTTTCTTTAATAAAATATAAGTTTCATCCGTCAGCCGTATCGGTGAAGGTCGACCATATATGCGGGATCTTAGACTATTTGAATGGCGTTCAGGGTCATAAAAAGTTAAACAAGTTAGCGTTAACGGTTCGCTACTCCTTTAGCTCACTCATACTCTACAGCCCTTTACAAAACTGAATCGCAGATCAAACTAGCCTCCTCGTATCATCGCTAGCTTGCTAACATTTTATAATAAATATGGGCCACTAAGTTTGCAGTAGGTATAGTTTGTAGCTTTCTAGTAGAGCCCGAAGGCTTATCCTATTGTCTATTGTTCAGGAAAACCGCACGTGCTACTTACCTGCAAAAAAGGGTCCTAATTATTCTATTTGGCACCTGAGCGCGGGCTAGTCCAACGCTCAAAAAACCAGTGTAGGTGCGCTCTCCGATAACGCGCCTTTGTTACGCATCTCGATGACACATTTTAGACTGGTTCTGTAGCGTTCGACTCGCCGGCACTCAGTAACCGAAGTACCGATTTTTTATGCAGGTGGTTGTGGCACGTGGCACGAGCGGTTTTACTTAACAATAGACAATAGGATTAGCCTTCGGGCTCTATTAGAAAGCTACAAACTATAATTACTTTTTAAGAAATGGAGGCGTTGAAACTTGGTTATGTTATGAAGCGGCAACATACTATTAATATATATCGTTACCTTTATCGTAGCACAAAGGTTAATTCAATAATTTATTGAAAACCTTCGACATTGAAGGCCATCATTATCAAACATAAAACCAACAATAAAATATAATAGATACCAATCCAACAGTACGCAATAAAATTAATATCGTTCAACTTTAAATATAGTTATTTGATTGTGCAATGAAATATGTGCTGATTCATATAGAGACTACCTATATGTTGGCACTGATATTGCAAAAGATAGAATAAAATAATTGGAAAAATCAAACTCTCCAAGAATTAATTACATATTTATAAGTCACCCATTAAAACACGAATCCCAGTGCGCTTTTCTAGCAGTCGTCTAAAATTATGAATCATTTGATGTGATGTTTGCTTCAAATAAGATTTCAAATGACTGTTAACTGGAGTAGTTTCATCTATTACTCCTTGAACGCCAGCGTGGAAAAGCTAGCTTTACGAGCATGTGATGAAATTAATTTTATATAAACCTAAGATCACAAGAAAGCTTAATTGTGACGTTATCTATAAAAAGTGACCTTATTGTCGATGGCGCTTACGCCATTATCAACGATGCTCCGTTATAAATACAATGCCGCGCGACGCTGTGCGGCGTAAGCGCCATCGACATTAAGGTCCCTTTTCATAGATAATGCCCCAATTAAATTTCCGCTCCAATTTCATACAGCTGCTATAAAAACCACTATTCCACACATTCACTAAATATTCCTATCTTGACAACCTCTAATAGTAGTTTATGCAACAGTGATATAATAAGGGTTCTTAAAATTCAAGGGTCGAAGTTACAAAACGAGACGTAGTCGAGTTTTGTAAAAAAAGACCCGAGAATTTTAAGAACCAATTATGAGCTGTTGCATACATTACTTTTTCTATGACAGCTGCAGCAAAAAAAAAAAAAAAAAAAAAAAAAAAAAAAAAAAAAAAAAAAAAAAAAAAAAAAAAAAAAAAGAGAGTTATTATTAAAAAAAAAGAGTTATTATTTAAAAAAAATTGAGTTATTATTTAAAAAAAAAAAAGAGTAATTATTTAAAAAAAAAAGAGTTATTATTGTAAATGAAAACATACCTCTTTCAATCAAGATGATCGGAACTTGTATCTTTAAAAAAAATAAAGCAGTTGTATTATACTCATAAGATGACTGCTAGCAGTCATCTTATGAGCCTATAGACAAAGCATTCAAATGACATTGCTTTAGATATCACTGTCAGTCATTTAAGTGCTGGAGTAGAAAAAACAATATTTCTATCATGTATTTAGAAATCGTATCACTTCGAATTACCGAGTAGGCTTAAATCAAGTCTTTGTTTGATCTACATCTAAGGTTGGTATTCCACCTGTCCAATTTCATTGTCCAATGTCTATTTGCATCTCACATTTTGCTTAGTGAGAGAGTGAGACGCAATGCAAATTGTACCAAGAATTGGACAGGTGGAAATACCAACCTAACGCACGCCTCGGCGTTAATAGCAGGACGCGTTTGATATGTTGTGCGCATGCAATTTTTCAACACAATCTGGTTGTGGTGTAAACTTCCGAGAAAAAAAGGTAGAAAAAATAATATAATATGCCACATGACATAAGCGGGTTGCACGATTGATGAATGAATTCTCAGTTTCAATGAAATCTACTTTGATTGTGATGGACTTTACTAAAAACTCATGTAAGAGATAGTTTTAAATGACACTGAGAATTGTGTCATTTAAAACTATCTCTGAAGTCCGAAATTGCTCATGTTATAACACTGACAATCCAACCTCTAGACTGAGCTTAGGCCAATTCTTTCATGAAACCGATGCTGCCAAAAATACGGGGGTGCGGGGGGACGAGGTGAGCGAATCGCGTGCTGTAATTGGTCCGTTCAAAGACACGGACCAATCACAGCACGGGATTGACTCGAAGATGGAGTAACGCTACCGTATGTGTGGCAGAGGGGGTAGCGCGACAATGCTATGTCTAGAGGTTGGATTGTCTGTGTGTGTTATAATAATCTAATGCCACTGGTCTTGATTATAACGAGCAAGCTATTACAATTTAAATTTTGTATGTAGGTGGTTACCATGTGATAATATAAAATAAAATACATTTAAGTATAAAATACACAGCATGAGTATGATGGTCTTTTATAAATAACATATCCATCACTATTAGCCTTGCTTGCTAAATCAGAATTCCACACAAGAATAATCGCCTAATCGTAATCGATTAGGATCACAATACAAGCATGTAATCTGAATTAGCTCTATTAAACTGATGCATTTTTGCCCAAATTTGAACTCTGTAACAAACTGAGATCCATTTCTTGAATAGTATTAAAATAATGTTTAGTCCGTGAAAAGTCAAATCGTATGCATTGACACAACACTAATCATAGTAATCAGTCAATTACTAATCTGGGCGTTTTCTAAAATAAATATTGAAAACCCGATTCTCCCAGATCCTGGTGTTTTTGGGTTCTTTCAACTCAGAATCACTAGCATATTCAATCCTGATGATAAAAAAATTGTCCCAAAATATTGTATGAAAATTGTACATTCCACTACGTCACGTTACATACAAGTGAAAAATTTTCTCATACTAAAAACGTGACGTAATGGAATGGACATTTTGGGACTGCATTTTTTAATGGTAGGATGGAGAGTGCTGTCGATACCGAGTAGAATGAGCCCAAGAATGTCCAGATTTGAAAGAATCGGGTTTTCGATATTTATTTTAGAAAAAGCCCATCTATCATTCGAGAAACAGGCCCCAGTTAAAAAAACAAATACCCGCTGCCGTGTTAACCCGTGAGTTCCCACGTGTGTGACGTCACCATAAGCGTTCTGGCTCAAATTTGAGCCCTTGGGAGCTGACAGGTTAAACGCGCGAATGTCAACCGTCAAATGTCAAACGTCCCGTGCTGTCAATGTTAGTATCACTAGCGTCCGGTCACTGTCACTTCAGCCGGCGCTGGGGGCTCGGGCGCCGTCCCCGGCGTGTGCTCGGATCAGGTTTTACGCAACTCCACCAGCTTCACGTCCTGCACGTGCAGGTTGTGCTTGGACTTGGCGGCGAACTTGATCACCGCCTGCGTGGACACGAGGGGCACGTGTCGGAGGTCCAGTCTGGAAAATGAAAGTATTACGTATGATTCTGGCAATTAATTAGTTATTCAATATCCCTCAATCAATATGACACTAGTGACCATGTATGGCATATACGACCGATTTTGACGACCGGTCTGGCCTAGTGGGTAGTGACCCTGCCTGTGAAGCCGCGGTCCTGGGTTCGAATCCCAGTAAGGGTATTTATTTGTGTGATGAGCACAGATGGTTGTTTTCTATGTATTTAAGTATTTGTATATTATATCTATCGTTGTCCGAGTATCCACAACACAAGCCTTCTTGAGCTTACCGTGGGGCTTAGTCAATTTGTGTAAAAATGTCCATTAATATTTATTTATTTATTATTTATTATTATACATATATTTGGCTACCGTGACGCATGCGTTCTCGCGCGCGATTCGAGAAATGTAGCGCGACTGCAAGTCGCCGAAGTTGCGCGCGAGAACGGAAGTCATGCTAGCCAGTACAGAACTCTGCATGTTGTCTTTAAGAAGTTTACCTTTTGTATATCATATCATATCATATTTTATACCTTTAAACGAGCAATTCTTGTATATTTATTTTATTTATATATATTTTGAGAATCTCGGAAACGGCTCTAAAGATTTCGATGAAATTTGCTATATGGGGGTTTTCGAGGGCCAAAAATAGATCTAGCTAGGTCTTATCTCTGGGTAAACGCGCATTTTTGAAATTTAATATGTTTTCCGAGCAAAGCTGGGTCTCCCAGATATTTGTTGTTATGTGCAATAATAGTAGTTTATGTGACTGCTGCATAATGAGAGGCATTAAAATACGAGTGTGGGTTTACGAAACGAACGTTAGTGAGTTTCTTAAAAGGATCACACGAGTGTTTTAATGCCTAATTATGTACAGTTACATACACTACTTTATCTAAACACATACTTAAAACTAACTAAAAGATAAACTGTACGTCAAATGGCGGTGACTGAAAACTTTTTTCACGCATGTCACACATCCGTAGTTTTTTTTTTATTCCTAGACAAAAGAATGAAGTCTCTATTCTCATGTCACTCGAGATCAAATATCGTGCGGTTTATATTAAAAAAACATACTAAATTGACGTTTCGTATCGATAACTGTTTTAATATCTATGGATACTAGAATAGAGACCCACTTGAGTTTTGACTGCTGTTCCAAATTTAAACTCATAACCTTACAAAAATCTATAACGTTACCTATAGTCTATTTTTTTATTCGGTAGACTGAAATGACAGTTAATAGTATGAACATGAAATGTCATTCCATACTATTAACTGTCATTTCAGTCTACCGAATAAAAAAATAGACCTTATGTACTTGTACATTAAAGTACAAATTTTCCAACTACCACAGATAAGAAAGTTCTCATAGTAAAATTGGTTGTAATAAAGCTTGTCATTTCCTACGGTTTCTGAACGCATTACAGAGCACTAATGACATGTGTGTAGATAAAGTATAAATGAATACCTGATGAGGTTGGGGCAGCGCGCCAGATGGTCTAGCGCGGCCTCGGTGAGCAGCCGGCAGCCGCCGAGCGAGAGGCGCTGCAGCCCGTGGTGCGCGAGCTGCGCCGCGCCCGCGTCCGTGAGCCGCGCGCACGACGACGCGTCCAGCTCCACCAGCTTTGGCAACGCCTGGATAACATATGCCCCGTAAAGCTTTGGATTCCTCCGAAAACGGTGCCGTCATATGACGGCCGTCATATAGCGGCAGCAAAAGACGGCCGTCTTTACGGTGGCGACATGTGGAAAGTACCACGGCGTCATAACACACCGTCATCCACCACGGTCAAAGCGGCAAATGTGAAAAATCTAGGCGCGATGGGATAACGTCCCATAGAAAATTTGAATTTCGCGCCTTTTCCTACTGACAAGATTTGCTTGATCATCTATAATTTACTTGGAGGATGAAATATCATCAGAAGAGGAAAATAATCGTAGTACGGAATCATTTATTCAAATCTCGTGTCATTTATTCAAAATGGCGTCACCGCTATCTAATAAAACGTTCACGAAACTATCGACACCGTCATGACGGCCGTCATCTTACGTTACGTTGACAGTCAACGTAACGTAACGCTGTCTAGGAAACCGCGCAATCTTGTTTACATAGACAACGTTCTAGTGACGTCATTCAACGCTATATAGCGGCCGTCATATTACGGCACCGTTTTCGGAGGAATCCAAAGCTTTAGTAATAAACACTTGTACGCTTTAGTATTGGGTTTGTAGAAACAGAAACAACTTTTTTTTCTGACCTCTTCTCTCTCTGAATTCTTTTACAGAAATTTTAATCTGTATTAAGCTTTGGATTCCTCCGAAAGCGGTGCCGTCATATAGCGGCCGCAAAAAGACGGCCCGCCTTTACGTTGACGACATGTGGAAAATACCACGGCGTCATAACACTCATAACACACCGTCAGCCGCCAAGGTCAAACGAAACGTATCCAGGAGAGAAAATGAACGACCTTGATTTAGCTTTAATAATTTACTTGGAAGATGAAATATCATCAGAACGGTAATACGGAAGATCATTTATTCAAATCTCGTAGTACAGAAGGTACATTTGAGATTTTAGTACAAAATGGCTTCACCGCTATCTATAGTTCGTTTTTTTTTGCATTAGAAATAAGGTAAACAATCTTGATGTGTCTTTTAATTGAAAAACACATTTTAAAAATAAGTTACGGCAAATATGTAACAATTATGAATCTAATACGATCATTTATATTCTTCTGCTTTCATAAGTAATAATTTTTGATTTTTAAAAAGCGTTTTTCAATTAAAAAACATGTCAAGATAGCTTACCTTCTTGCAAGTTCTTTCAAATGCTAAAAAAAAACGAACTATAATAAAACGTTCACGAAACTATCGACACCGTCATGACAGCCGTCATGCAAATGGCGGCACCGCTTTTTTACGTTACGTTGTCAATCACCGCCCTCTAGGAAACCGCGCCATTTGGTTTACGTAGACACCGTTTTCGTGACGTCATTCACAGCTATTGTATTGTATTGTATTGTAGTACGGGCGATTTTCCGCAAGCAAGATAGTCCTGCCAGCCCAGCTCCTCGAGGAATCCTATCAACATTCACAGCTATATTACGGCCGCTATATGACGGCACCGCTATCCTAGGAAAACCGATCTTAACAGGGGCTCATTGCATCTATCTGGTCGCCAGACATTTTCTGTTCAAAAAGCATCCGGAAAAGTATAATTTTCCAGTTAGATGTAGTAAGCCCTTAAAACTCTAAAGGGTAGTAAATAGAGACCTGCACAACGTATCTCATGGCCACGTCGGTGATGTCGGTCCCGGGCAGCCGCAGCACCCTGAGCGCGGCGAGGCGGGAGGGCTCGGCGCCGGTGCGGTTGCCGCCGCCGGGGCGCGAGTTCTCGGGCGGCGCCAGCACGCCGCGCAGCTTCGCGTCGTCCAGGCAGCGCGCGAACGACAGGTCCAGCGACGTCAGCGGCGGGCATGTTGACGAGCGCAGCGCCAGCGCCGCCTCGGCTGGTGACCCCGCCAGGGACAGCGAGCGCAGCGCCGGCAGACGGGCTAGGAGCCTGCAAACAAATTCACTCATGGTCTAATAAAACATGGTCTTCTCTTCCCAGAGTGTCACTTGCCTACGTCACAATAACATTGCCACTTTATTTCAACATAACATGTTACATGGGTACATTATATTTATGGTTAATAAGTTAAAATATTTCTTTATAATTTTATAATTTTCATTTATATGTATTTTATCTTAAATTTTACAATAACACGTCATTTTTAATTATTCGTTAGCAATATCTTCCGATTCACGAAAGAAATTTCAGACGTTCGGGTAATTCTGTTTACACTACTGGCAACACAGGATAGCGCTGTCACATTTGACAATCCGCCATGTTGTCCCTGACCGTCATCCTTGTCGAACGCGTGTTAATTGTTATTTCCTTCTCGCTCAGTGTCAGCAGTCGCAGTGTTTTCCAAACTTTTCACGTCGTAAGCTTGGTAATTAATGTTTTGTTACGAAAATGGTTGGCTGTTCTATTCGGAACTGTAAGAGTAGGAGTGAAAAGGGCAGTATAGATTTGTTTTATTTTACTATGTTTCTACATGAATAACTTAAAATTAATGCCGTTAAAATAATTTTCACCGTTGGTTAAAATTCTCCCACATTTTAAAATTTGAGAACCTGTAAACAGCATGATGACGTAGGCAAGTGACAGTTAGGTCATTCGCGAATCTCGGAAGAGAGTACCAGGCGGAGTATATTATTATACCATGTTCACTATATTTAGAGCTTGGGGGTTAATCAACTTTTTCTTGTCACTCGTTGTGATGGTTACGTTCTCCTGGGTCACTATTTAAAACCTGATTTTTAGGCATTTAAATTCACCAAACACGCTTTTTTATGATACTTAATACCAAGCGTGTCGAAGAAGGTGGTGTACGATGTCTTCTAACAAACTATGCTACTATTGTCTCTTGGCTAACCCGACAGAATAACAACAAGAAATAGTTGATCCACCCTTGGTACATTTAGATACGTCGAAAATGATAAGATTTTTTAACACATTCAGTGCCGAAACCCCGACTATCGGGTATTTTATGATTTCGTTCCTAGGCCGGACGACCGGATAGGCGGGATCGTGGTACTACAGCTTTATATGACGAAATTTTTGTGGCCTGGCCACAGAATAAATAATAGTAGACAGAAGACTCACTCTCTAACAAAACGCGTCTGTTACGATCAGCACAGATATGGCCGCTAGGTGGCGACAGCGCCACGCGCGGCTTATGGCTTTCCCCAAAAGTGGGGCCGAACGGATGTACTTTTAGCTACCTGTAGCAAAGCGACGAAATCGCGGAGTGAGACACGCCTGGCCTGGCGTGGATATATCGTTTGGCTGGGTGGCAATGAAAGTATTAAAGCATGCTTCTTGGGTGAATCAACTTTTTCTTGTCACTCGTTGCCATCGTTACGTTCTCCTGGGTCACACTTTAAAACCTGCTTTTTAGGCATTTAAATTCACTAAACACGCTTTTTTGTGATACTTATAAACCCTTTCTATTGAGGGTCGTCTACCAAGCGTGTCAGAAGGTGGTGGACAATGTCTTCTAACAAATTATGCTACTATTGTCTCTTGGCTGACCGGACAGAATAAAAACAAGAAATAGTTGATCCACCCTTGGTACATTTAGATACGTCGAAAATGATAAGACTTGTTGACACATTCAGTAGCGAAAACCCGACTATCGGATATTCTATGACTTCGTTCCCAGGCCGGACGACCCGATAGTCGGGATATGGCACTACAGCTTTATATGACGAATTTTTTGTGGCCTGGCGCAGATGTCTTGTTTGGCTGGGTGGCAATGAATGTGCTAAGATTTGCTTCCTGGACTCCGAAACCTGCCGAGGATGCAATCGGCATAAACGCTAAAATGAGAGAAAGAGAGGTATGTTTACCAAGCCAGCTGGCGACGAGCGAGATGACACCATTCAAGGCCGAGCGACAGGGGCTGGCGGCGCGCGATGCCGGCCAGCTGCGCGGCCGACACGCGCACCTGCACGAACGACATGCTGCGCCATAGGGATGGATCCATCTGCAAGGGAACAAGCATATTTAATACATTTTTAAATAATTTTTAAAGAAGCTAATTTTCAGTTTCGCGATAATCAACGGCGTTTCCCGTTAATAGTATGAACCCGGCATAATATAACATGATAGTTGTCAAGTCAAGGTCTTTAGTCTATTCCCCAAAAAAGTATTTGTGCATACACGCATCTTTTCGTATCTTTTTGGCACCTTTACGATACTTCGTGTAATAACCACTTAAAAAATATTGAATGAAATACATTGTTGCCAACCTTATTTTAAATGTCATCTCTGACAGATGAGTGAACCATAGACATGTTTTTTTATTTAATTCATTCTATTCCCGCCCGTAGATGGATGGAGGGTCCATTCTTTGCTACTTCTTAAATGAAAAATATTTGTTAAATTCACAATTTTATTTCAAAGTGCTTGGTCGTAGAAAAAGTATTGTATTTTTTATCGTCATTCGGTACGCTGGTGACCAGGGTTTTTTCCTTAAGGCTTCGTCACACAGGCGCGTTCTCCGGGCGGGGCGTGAGCGCTTTGTATGTAAAAGCGGCGCGCCCCGCTCACGCCCCGCCCGGAAAACGCGCCTGTGTGACGAAGCCTTTAACTTACAGCTTGAGAATGCTTCGTTCACACCTAAACTCGCCGTCATTAGAACTTGTGAACTATGTAAACAAACCGCCATATTGAAATGTCTCTGAATGATGAATTTACTAGTGATGGGCAAGATTCTTACTTACTACTTTACTAATGTCAAACCATATGGAGTAATAAAATACCAAAATTAAAAAACAAGTAGTTACTTATTTTTAATTTGTTTAATCACGATCAGAAGACAAATTGGTACTAGTTTAAGAATGATGTATTGATGTATTTTACAACCGCGGCGGTAGGTACAGAGCGTGAGTTGGGTAGTGTGTAGCGGGTTTATATCACAAACTTTATTAACAACACTACCCATCGTAGACAATTGTAGAATTTAAAAGAAACAGAAACGTCATTCCATCAGGTCGTAATAACCTAACTTATGAAACCATTTTAAACTTTTAATTAAATATCCAAGATACAGTTATATATTTATGTATTTTACGGAACGGACCGTTTCAATAGTGTATATGTGTATAGTTTGAATTGTGTTTGATGGGGTAGTGTGAAAATTCAAGGAGAAACAGTGACCAAAACAAAGTTACATTGTTTGTTTACATAGTTCGCAAGTTCTAATGACGGCAACTTTAGTATAGTCAGCGGCACTACTCACCGAGTACTCGGCCCAGGCCTTGCACACCAGCGCGCACGTGGCTAGCTCGGAGGGCGTGAGGCGCGCGAACACGCACAGCATGGCGCCGCGGTCCAGCCACGGCGAGCCCGCGCATGCTAGACCTGCACCCGTCATGGGCGCAGGCCGCACGGGGTACAGGGGCTTCTTCATTTGCTGGAAGCAGATAAACTAGGTTAATACGAGCCTGTACACACCAGTGTTAGTGCACGTACGCGTTGTAATATAAGGAACCTCACGAGAGACGGCACACCGCTTGCGTGACGTGTGCGTTTACGCCTTCGACATTTGCCTTCCCCAAAACCATTTTCACTATAAATAAAAAAAGCGCGAAATTCAAATTTTCTATGGGACGATATCCCTTCGCGCCTACATTTTTCAAATTGGCCGCCTTTTTCTACTGACAAGATCTGCTTGACCAGCTATAGCACATATACTATAGCAGCACATTCATTTACTTTATATTATTATGCTTAGAATAAATTTAAAAGTGGAAAAATTACTGTCTTGGGCAGGCGTGTCTCACTCCGCGATTTCGTCGCTTTGCTACAGGTAGCTAAAAGTACATCCGTTCGGCCCCAATTTTGGGGAAAGCCATAAGCCGCGCGTGGCGCTGTCGCCACCTAGCGGCCATATCTGTGCTGATCCGAACAGACGCGTTTTGTTAGAGAGTGAGTCTTCTGTACTTAGTACTATTATTTATTGTGTCTTGGGTGAGACTTGACACAGACAAACACAACAAAGACAGTAATTTTTCCACTTTTAAATTTATTCTAAGCTTAATAGCATCGATCGCAGACGTTTCTGCTTGTTAAAATTAAAAAAAAAATTATATTATTAGTTTAGTAATTAATAATATTATAAGTTATCGCCATATTTTAATATTTTTATTTTAGGACATTTGTTTATTTCTATTTGTACTTTTGACATGAAATCATTATTTATATGAATAACAATGTTGTGACATCCTTAAATTCAATTCTAGTAAATTTTATTTTACTTATTTATTACATATTCATGATTCCAATTAATTTTAATATTTTATTATAAATCTTGATCTCATTGTCAAAATGTTGTGTTATGTTAATGATTAATTTCATTTTATTTTATTGTACTTACTAACATGTAGCTGTAATGTATTACTAACAATATTTTATGGAATTTTTAATTTTCCGAAATAAAGTTTTTTAGGGTTCCGTACCCAAAGGGTAAAAACGGGACCCTATTACTAAGACTCCGCTGTCCGTCCGTCCGTCCGTCCGTCCATCCGTCCGTCCGTCCGTCCGTCTGTCACCAGGCTGTATCTCACGAACCGTGACAGCTAGACAGTTGAAATTTTCACAGATGATGTATTTCTGTTGCCGCTATAACAACAAATACTAAAAACAGAATAAAATAAAGATTTAAGTGGGGCTCCCATACAACAAACGTGATTTTTGACCGAAGTTAAGCAACGTCGGGCGGGGTCAGTACTTGGATGGGTGACCGTTTTTTTGCTTGTTTTGCTCTATTTTTTGTTGATGGTGCGGAACCCTCCGTGCGCGAGTCCGACTCGCACTTGGCCGGTTTTTTTATTAATTACCTTAGCGGAGTGGTGTGTGAGCTGCAGCGCGAGATGCGCCCGCAGCGCCTGCTTCTTGGGCGCCTCCTGCTCGTCGCTCGGGCGCCGCTTCTTGGCCGCGGGCTCCCACTCGCCCCCGTTCTCCCCGGTGCCACCCTCCCCGCCTTCCTCTTCGCGTTTTATTTCTGTACATACAATTATTTGATTAATCCTCGCTTAGGGTGGTTTATTTGCATACCCCGGCCGGCGAGAGCAAAAATGCGTCTGCTCCTAGTGCTTAATTAAATATCGACTATTCTATCGACATATGGATGTCGATAGAATAGTCGACTTTTAATTAAGCACAATTTTTTTTTTAAACTGAGCCATTAGTATTTGTTATTTATTTCAACTTGATACCTCCACGCGTTTCTAAGAATAACCCTAAAACCCTTTTTAAACTGAATAAATACAAACACTTGGTTTTAATTTTGTTTACAACAATAATTAATACTTCTGCATATCATAACGGTGGTCCAGTACATCGTGTTGTTTTTATCGACATCGACCAAAGTGTGTGTCCTCGCACTATTAAGCTGTCAACGCATTTTTGCTCTCGCCGGCCGGGGTATGTTTATTTGTCAAACGATTAAAGCTTTGTATTTGTGAAGAAATTATTTAACGCGTAGATAAGGTGCCAGGTTCGCCATCGAATCGCTTTGTGTCTCTCTATCACTCTTCCATATTAGTGCGACAGCGACAGTTACGTTTCGTTCGCTACGTAGCGTCAGGCGTGGCTCACTCCGCGATTTCGTCTTAAATTTACATTGTTACCTTAGATTTTGTTATATAACAAATATACAACGCTTTATCATAAATAACCACGTTTCATTTTTAACACCACACTAAGTATCAAAATAATATGAGCGCCGTATCGCTTCGGGGCGGTTTATCGTCCTACACTACCAAAACGTAATATCTAGAATATCAGTGACATTAAATTTGAACCTTAATACTATGACGATACCGGTTGTTTTTCAATATGAATGTTGTACTGGCACGTGCTAAGTCGGGAGCAAGCGGTTTTGCGATAATAGAGACAATGGCCTTTGTTTGAAATATTAAGGTTCGAAGCGAAAAGTTCACCTCAGAAGAGCCGTACTATACAGGTAGCTAAAAGTACATCCGTTCCACACCAATTTTGGTGGTAGCCATAAGCCGCGCGTGGCGCTGTCGCCACCTAGCGGCCATATCTGTGCTGATCATAACAGACGCGTTTTGTTAGAGAGTGAGTCTTCTGTACCTAGTACTATTATTTATTCTGTGGTAGCGTTAGCGATTGGCATGTTGTTTACGGGGCCTGAGCTCCAAAGCGAGCGACCAGAATTAGTGGCAAGTTAACACACTTTTACAAAGATATTAATATATCGACATTCCTCAAAAGGATAGAAAATAAGTATGTAAAGCGAGCGAGTCCAGTGAATGGCGACATTGTAAAACACGAGCGATTGTACGTTTGGAAAGTCCAATTGCATACTTACCACTTTCTGACTTGATATGTGGGACGTCATTCTTCCCTTCGTTATCAGAACTGGGCTCCGATTTAACTGGACCCGGAGGCGGTAGTTTATTCTGGAATATACAAAATAAATGAACATCAGTTTAGATTTAATGCACGGTGCATATGGTGATGGAAAAAAATTATGTGAAACATTGGATTAAATAACAAAATCCTAATACCCTAACAATGTTCTAAAATTAATTATAATTTTAGACACTCAAGTCGTACACAAAATGTATCGGAATAAAATCTAAAATAGTAATAGTAGTGTCATTCTATGAAACTTGCTAATTATGTAAACAAACCGCCATATTGAAATTGTCTCTGAATGATGAATTTACTAAAGTCTATTTTTTTATTTGGTAGACTAATAGTACATTATTGCAGAGGCCGGGAAAGGGCAATTCGTGGATGAGTTTCGATTTTGTCGGACGACGCGTAGCGGAGTCCGACAAAGAAGACGAATCCACGAATTGCTATTCCTACCGAGGCATATATAGTGCTTTTCTCCAAAACATGCGAGGAAATAAAGTAAAATAATAATTATTTAAGCATCGAGCATCACTCAAATCGAAACTTCACATCAAAAACGTCAAAAACAATTTCCCTCGTTATTTTTAAAAGTTAAAGGCACAAACTTATTCTGCCATTCAATTCAGTACCATTCAATATTCGTTCATTGAAAATATAGTTGGTCAAACCAAATTGTCAGTAAATAAGAACAAAAATAACTATACTCATCCTTTTCTTTTGGGTTCTAGTACTGGTGTAAGACAAAGATAGTATGATTCTCTGTCTATGTCAAACTATAATTGTGCAATATAAGCTTTATGAACACGGATGAGATCCTTAATAATCTTTAATAGAAAAAAACCGACCTCTCTAACTACTAGCCTAACCCACTTAACGGTGCTTATACTTTATTTGGTAATATGTATACATTTTATGGTAATCATAGTGGTTGATTTAGTTTAGGTATCATAGTGGTTTTCCGGGTCAAGGTCCGGGTCTGGGTCCGAGTCCGAGTACGGGCCCGAGTCCGGAGTCCGGGGCCCAATCCAAGTCAAAATCGAAATTGAAAATCACAAAACGTGTACTATGCGTCGTTGAGGAGTTCTGTTCTGATCATCATCAGCAGTTCCACTTCATCAAATGCCACAGTTTTTAATGTAAATGCTTGATTTTCTGATGAAAATATATAAAATTCTATATGGATGCCTTTAAGATTTGAGAAGTTCCCTCGATTCCTCATGGATACCATGTTCAGGACTTGAGATTGACATAAATGTGCCTAAAAACCTAACTTGCTTAACAAACATAACGAAAAGGACAAATCGCCAAATGCGAGCTATGCGTCGTTGAAGAGTTCCGTTATGATCATCATCAGCAGTTCCACTTCATCAAATGCGACAGTTTTTAATGAAAATGCTCGATTTTCTGATGAAAATACAAAAATCTCTATACGCATGCCTTTAAGATTGGAGGAGTTCCCTCGATTCCTCGTGGATCCCATCATCAGAACTCGAGCTTGACAAAATTGTGGCTTAAAAACTTATCTTGCTTAACAAACATAACGAAGAGGACAAATCGCCAAACGTGTACTATGCGTCGTTGAAGAGTTCTGTTCTGATCATCATCAGCAGTTCCACTTCATCAAATGTCACTTTTTTTTATGTATATGCTTGATTTGTTGATGAAAATACAAAAATCTCTATACGCATGCCTTTAAGATTTGAGGAGTTCCCTCGATTCCTCATGGATCCCATCATCAGCACTCGAGCTTGACAAAAATGTAGCTTAAAAACTTAACTTGCTTAACAAACATAACGAAGAGGACAAATCGTCAGACGTGTGCTATGCATCGTTGAAGAGTTCCGTTCTGATCATCATCAGCAGTTCCACTTCATCAAATGTCACTTTTTTGAATGTATATGCTTGATTTGTTGATAAAAATACAAAAATCACTATATGTGTGCCTTTAAGGTTTGAGGAGTTCCCTCGATTCCTCATGGATCCCATCATCAGAACTGGGTTTTGACAAAAACGGGACCAATCTGTATGCATATACATACAATCAAAAAAATAATTTTCAAAATCGGTCCAGTAATGACGGAGATATGGAGTAACAAACATAAAAAAAAAATCATAAAAAAAAACATACAACCGAATTGATAACCTCCTCCTTTTAGATTTGGAAGTCGGTTAAAAAAATATATAAATAATCTTTGATTTTATTAAGCAGTATTCGCACGATCATACACGAGCACAACGGTCTTGTAAGAACGAGACATGTAAGGTCGTTTATATTACTATCTCACTCTATCCTATAGCTTGAAATGATAGCTGATCGGGTCGTGTAGACGCGGCCCGCGGCTATAATAATTGGCTGTTTGCGTTTTTTATTTTTAAAAAGTAAAAAACACTACAGTAATAAGTTATTACTGTAGTGTTTTTTTACTTCCCGTCCGCTAGAACAGGACAGCGATAGTTTTATTTTTTTAAATTAGAATTTGACAATAAAGAAGTACTTCCGGTACTATTTTTGCTACAATAAGGTGAACATTTCCGAGCATATTGGAGAAAAATGACATTTCATAGTATGAAATGACACATGATGTTCATACTATGAAATGTCATTTTAGTCTACCGACTAACTTTAGTGACTTGTTTAAAGCTTGTTTACATAGTTAGCAAGTTCCATAGAATGACACTTTAAGTAGGTCATACCTGTAGATTACTGTGCTCTCGACTGATGTGACTGGCATCTGACCCGACGCTCATTCTCCTGAGATCCGAAGACTTCTGGCGCGCGCGGAAATGGCGAGGCTGGAAAATAAATAGAAATCTTAGTCATATCAACCATCCTTGACAGTCAAATACTGTGATTTAATCTATTTCGAATAAAAATCAAACACAAAGGATATTTCTTAACATGTGTACAAAGTAGCTTGTAGAGATTTTACTAAATATTCTGCCACGCAGCGGTAATCAAGTTTGACCACTATTCGAATATGTAATGACATGTCTGATGTCTCTCTATGTTTAGAACTGTCTGGGACTTACAGCTAAATCAAGTCTTAAGATAAGTATTAGGTATTTATGTTAATACTACTTTTAACTTTCTTAAACCATACACAAATTAGAGATTTGTAATACTTTATCACTCTCTAACTCGTTATTAGGTGAGTCCATCCAGAATGAGATGTCACGCTTGAATATTTCCAATAGTCTGTGTAGACCCACTGAAAACCGTAGGGCCACTGAAATAGCTAGGTCTGTGTAGATCCATTATAAACCGTAGGGCCACTGAACTATAGGTTAACCCGTGGGGGTAAAACTGGTATTTTACGGGGGTAATAAGCTAACCTAGTATAACAATACAACAAACGTGCACGTTTTATTTTTATTACCATTGGGAGGAGGGGTAAAATCAGGTTCCCTAGTTAGTCATAGGGGTGACCGGACTGAAAAGGTTAGGAACCACTGGTCATAGAGAAAAAAATACATAGAGTGGGAGTGAGCACTCTATGTATTTTTTTCTCTATGACCAGTGGTTCCTAACCTTACATCAGTTTTAGTACCAAAAAGACTATTAGCATCTAGCGTCGAGTAGCGGAACTATCAGTACTGCTACTTGACAATAGATGTAGCACCGACTGGAAAGTCTTATGCAGTGTCTTATGCTGTTGAGATTAGACTTTCCGGTCGGTGCTACATCTATTGTCAAGTAGCAGTACCGATAGTTCCGCTACTCGATGTAGACACTGAAATGAATAGTCTGAACTGATGTATGGAGTGAGCACTCTTGTCTTGCTATATTTATCTATGCACTGGTCTAGGGTTTGCTAGGTCACCTTGTAGTCGTGGTTGAGCCCCATGGTGGTGCAGGTGGGGCACTCCCAGGAGTTGGGCAGGTCCTCGTTGACCTGTCCGCCGGGCGGCACGCACGCCGGGTGCACGATGCTGTAGCACACCGAGCACTCGCGCAGAGATGACGGCCCGTTGCGACCTGAAATGTAGGAGCATATTCATTATTAAGACAAACCTTACTGGTTTACCGATACTTTTGTAATTAAGATTAGATATTGTGTTGTAATTACCTGAATAAATAATAATAATAATAATAAGAGCCAACAGGAGCTAAGATTTAAATATTTTAGGTAAATATACCCGTCTCCCTAACGGAAGCGGCTCCTAAAACTAGTGCGATAAGGACAAGGCGAAAAATCCTGCGTAAAAATATCAAAAATCGAGGTTTCGTACTCGACTGTTTCCTCCTCCAAAACTTAACCAATCGTAACCAAATTTGGAAATCTAAATGATTGACATTATCTGTGTCGAACCGTTTTGCTTTTTTGACTAATTGATGTCAGTTTTGAATAGCACGCCTCTCATTGCGGCATAGCCAATTAGGCCATTTTGGCCATTTTTGAAGGGCTCTAGCGCCTTAAAAAACAAAAATATCAAAAAAAAGCAAAACGGTCCGACACAGATATTGACAATATTAATCTGTGTTGAAAAAATCATTGCTCTAGCTTTAAAACCCACGGAGGAAACAGTCGAGTACGTTTGTATGGAGAAATGACCACTCCTGTTGGCTCTTAACTTACAAGCTTGGATAATGTTTTAATTCTGGTTTTAATAGGTTATAACTACGCATGGTCAGTGGACAGAGACCAGACAAGATCTTTTCATATCAATGCTCACTACTGGACAATGGACATAGGTCCCCTGAGGATCTCGACCGAGTCGGCCGAGCGACCGGTTGTGGGCTACCCCTTATTCAATTCTTGCGATCGTAGTTAATTCGTCAAATTTGTTGTACAGTTTTAATTCAAGTTTAGCGAATCCTATCTAGAGACATAGCCAAGTATAGTCAGTTGAACAATTTTACTAGTTAGGAGTTCAGAACTCACCCGAATTGCCTTTAGCCTGTGGCGCGACTGGAGTCTGCATCCAGCCGTCAAGATGACAAACGGCACACGAAGCTGTGACTGGTAACATTGGCTGCAAGATTGCAAATAAATAATATATTCAAATATTCAGTTACATGTTGGATCTGACATTTGTGTTTAGTTTTTAGATCGCATTTAGAACAATAACTTTTCATTTTGCTGGTACTGAGAGCTGCTACTATTGAATTTATCTAACTGCCTGTTTAATTTAGTTCGAATATCTCTAGTCGTGTTCCATGTTAATGTTGTGAATCATATTTTTTTTAAATTGCTATCAAGTGTCTATCCATTTGTTTAAAATATGTTTGAGTGTAAAGGGGTCTACTGATGGTAAGTCCGCCGAACGATATCGTCCTGTCAGTTGTTCGGAGCTGTCACCTTTTGCGTTTAACTGACAGGTCGATATCGTTCGGCGGACTGGTCATAAGGGGGCCCCTTTAGGGGTGCTTCCTAGTTAGCTAAAGAGTAGTTACCTGTAAGCATTGTCGCATGATGCAGGTCTGCTTGGCGCGGCCCAGCCCACCGAACTTGACCATGTCGTGGCAGAACACGCACTCGCCGCAGTCCGTTCGTTGGCAGGCCTCGCATTTCTTACATCTGTTAATTAAAAATGTGTAGTCATTTATAATCGTCAGCGGCTTTATGGTCGAACGGGTCAGTCTATTCAATGTGAACATTCTGTAATTATAGAGTCGAAAGATTGCGTTATCGGAGAGAATGGAGCACGCCTATTAGGTTAAGATCGCGATAGTCTGCCACGTTTGGTACGTGTAGAGCTCGCCGGAGTAGATGTTGTGCGTTTCTAACAACATCTCGTCGTCTCACTGTTCGCTCATAGCTCCTATACAGTATGTAAACTAACGAAAAACATTTTTTTATGGTAGATTCAATTTTTTTTTCGCGATTTCGGGGTCGGTGCCATAGTAAAAGTTGCTCAGTGTGACCTACACATTAACGGGTTTGAGTCTTGGAGGAACTAAACGGAGTAGCCATTAAGAGCCAACAGGAGCTAAGATTAAAATATTTTAGGTAATTATACCCGTCTCGCTAACGGAAGCGGCTCCTAAAACTAGTGCGATAAGGACAAGGCGAAAAATCCTGCGTAAAAATATCAAAAATCGAGGTTTCGTACTCGACTGTTTCCTCCTCCAAAACTTAACTAATCGTAACCAAATTTGGAAATCTAAATGATCATGACATTATCTGTGTCGGACCGTTTTGCTTTTTTGACTAATTGATGTCAGTTTTGAATAGCACGCCTCTCATTGCGGCATAGTCAATTAGGCCATTTTGGCCATTTTTGAAGGGCTTAAAAAACAAAAACACCAAAAAAAGTAAAACGGTCCGACACAGATATTGACAATATTAATCTGTGTTGAAAAAATCATTGCTCTAGCTTCAAAACCCACGGAGGAAACAGTCGAGTACGTTTGTATGGAGAAATGACCACTCCTGTTGGCTCTTAACAGGCTTTCCCCTCTGTCGAAAATAGGCGGCCAACGGTCATACACAATGTATGGACTGACGTTTATCTGACATGGCTATTTTTACGTTACGCATACATTTGACGTTCCCCTCCCCCGCAAAAATCGGCAGACTGTTTTGTACAGAAAATTACAGACATGGCGTCTCCGTTTGATTATATCCTCCAAGGTTTGAGTAAATGTTTTTCGTTATTTACATACTGTATAGCTACATGTGGGTGTGTGTGTTACCTGGTGCGGCGGCGACGGGGCGCAGAGTTGGCGTGGTCGGGGCGGGGCCGGTGCGCGGCGCCCCCGCGGCCGCCGCGGCCTCCGCGCCCGCTCGACTGGCGCCGCTCGCCCGTCACCACTTCATCCGGACCTGCAACCACATTAACCCTTATTAGATCACTGCCTGCTGCCTAAACTCTAATTGGACAATGTGGTCTTATGATGGCTAAAACCGAAAACCTATTTATTAATTTTCTTAACCCATTGAGCGCCAAAAACGTCAACTGACACGCGCGGCTCCGGCTCAATATCCATCTTTGTGCATTCCGACACGGTTCACGATGATGTGTCACGATAGGCGTGGCGTTCAGAGTTAATCGACTCGACGCAACATAGCCAGGCCACAGAATAAGTAATAGAACGGACACGCACCGCCCCGCCCCGATTCAGATTACCTCGCCCGCGACAGGCCGCGACATGAATGTGTGCGTAAGTCGCTCTACTGAGAGCACGTCAGGATTCCGTCAGAAACTCAATGACGCGTGTACAGATATGCCGCGCACACATAAACGCAAATCATTTTTGATGTATGGTGTGTCCGCCCTGTGGCCAGGCGTGGCTCACTCCGCGATTTCGTCGCGACGCAACAAATACCAACAAGTACATCCATCCCACACCAATTGTGGTGGCTAGCCATAGGCCGCGCGTGGCGCTTGCGGTCATATCTGCCGTGATCGTAACAGACGCGTTTTGTTAGAGAGTGAATCTTCTGTACCTAGTACTATTATTTATTGTGACATGGCCTCAAAAAAAACTATAGTTGTTACCTTTCAACACCGGCACGCCCGTAATGGCTAGATGCTGTTTGTCGTGCCTGTGCTGCTCGACCAGCGTGCGGACATCCTTCACCAAGGCTATAGGGTCCGCGAGTAGCTCCGGCACTGACTTGCGAGCGGCTGGCAACTGGTGCAAGTACATCACTATGGCCTGGAATAAAAAAATACAATACAGTTACAATTGAATATACGAGTATGCCAATTTTATCCCTGTTATTTTTAGAAAAAAATGACAGACAGACAGACGGACGGACAGAGTCCCACCATAAGTTTTATACCTTTTTGGTACAGAACCCTAAAAATATTGTATACAGACTCTTTAATAGAAAAACACCAAAGCACAATCGATCAGAAGGCTCACTCTGGACTCCTGGACTACAAGTGGAGTTAAGTAAATCTTCTAAATTAATGGCTCCTCTACACGATGGGCCAACGCCGGCCACTCCAAGGGACGCATTTATGCGTTAGAGGGACCAAGGTGACACAGCTCAGGTAAGCAGGAAAGCACATCAAATATTATATGTTGGTAATTAATAATAATCAATCAGATTTATATAATATGTTTTCCCATTTCTTTTAATAACTTTATTTTCTTTTCCTTTTGTAAGAATTTGATATGTTTTCTGAAAGAGCTACGATTTTGTATGATTCCATGTACATATGTATATTTTCTAAATCAAATTTCTATTACACCTTATGTGTATAATTGCATGAATTCTATAGTAATTTAAATTGTATTTTTTCCCTTATTTTCTCGTAATGCATGTTAATTATAAGATGTAATTATTTTTGAAAAGATGTGTCCCGCCGAGTTTGTTGCCGGTCCCATATTGGGATACCCTCCTCCAATTGAGGGGGGATTTAAATCTTCTCGGGGCAGAGGTGTAGGGTTGGAGCCGGTCTACCTAGCTTTATTTGACGTTCATAAGCGCATTGTAATTATGCCTACTTGAATAAACTATCTTTTATCTTTATCTTTATCTTATCTTTAAGTGATATTGCTATCTCATTCTACCGCACGGCTGCGTCCCTTGGAGTGGCCGGCATTGGCCCATCGTGTAGAGGAGCCATAAAATTGGGATAACATGAAACTAATAGCAACACTCTTAACTAACCGTAGGTGTACAGCCGCCATCAGATATATCGGGGCGGCCAAGGTGCTCACAAATATCTGAACACGCCTCTATTGTCAAGCCGCTAGAGTGCGTGCTCAGATATTTTTGAGCACCTCGGTCGCTTCGATATATCTGATGGCGACTGTACCTTTCATTGTTAAATTAAATTAAATTAAATAACGTTTATTTCAAGCTCGTGGCTCATAAAATGTTAGTTATGTACAATAAAAATAACTTAAAAACTATGTTAGTTACAATAAATACCTTAACTAACCTAACCTAATAGTACACCGCTACTGGGCCCATGAAGCCCACAACAGTGCACCATGTACGGACAGTCAACTCTATCCGCAATCGTAGATAGGATGGTGTTAAGGTTTACAAATTGTTAGTTAATTAAGCATACTTTGCACAGGGTCTTTGAACCCCATCGCGCAGAGAACGTGTTAACAATGTGGAGTTAGGTACCTTCAGGCCGTGCAGCTCGTTCTGCGTGAGGTGCACGTGCTCCTTGGGCGGCTGCGGCGGCGGCACGTGCTCCGCGGCGAGGTGCCCGCGGCCCAGCAGCGCGCCCACGTACCGCTCCAGCACGTACCACAGCATCTCCGTGAAGAACGGGTACCGGAACTTCTGTGGCACCTGCGATCACACACAAGATTCTTGTTTCATCAATTTCATAAATTAGAATCGCTAATCTCCAAGAATAAGAATAAGAATTGTTTATTGCCACATACATGAAAATAAAATAGAGTTAGAATTACTTACATAATAAAATAAAACAGTTTTTATCATATACAAAACAAAAGAGAGAAGATGTTTGTATTAGGCAAAGGGTTCCAGTCTCAGCGTGTGCCGGGCCTAGGTGCCCGGCGCTGGTTTTCAGACCGGTCCCAGACTAAGGACGGTCGGAGAATATTACCTACATTATTTATGACAAATTACAGTACGTTTGTGCTCGTTTGTATACATAGGGTTTTACTACTAACATTTCAGATGAAAAATACAAATTAAAATACTACATTTAAAATACAGTAAAAAAATAGTACATAATTGAAATGAGAGGGAAAACGAAACACTTGCTAACATTTTAGACACTTAAAAGTAATACCAGTTGTACAATATTGCAACAGTGGATTTATATAAATTGAAAACTAATATTATGATTGGTATTACAAATGCTCGCGATTGTGTGTGTGTGTACGTGTGCGTGTGTGTGTGTGTGTGTCTATGCGTCTGTGAGGTGTGAACACATACATTGTTTAACTTTAGTGGGGAGGGAGGGTTCCAAGTCTACTTACTGTGAGCATCAAATTGAAAATGAAGGCAAAAATTGCCAAAAATATTGCCACACAACTTTTCTTAAAAATAAGGAAATGGACACTTTGAGAAAGTAGTCAACTAGTCACTTTGGCACTATCTATTTGACGCTGACTGTACACTGTGTGCTGTGACACGGGTCGTGTTTGAGACCTTGAATCCTTATCGAGGCCTGCGAAATAGAACCAGCCTTACGGCGTAAAAGCGACTATAGCGATCGACTATTTTCTCGCGCAAATAAACAAACTAGTTGTAGTAAATACTCAGAAGAAAATATTTATCATTGGTCACTGACTCTCATCGATATAATTATTAATCATCTACCGCTTCCAGGGGATCTTTCAAAATTAAAACCCGTAAAGAAATAAAACCCACAAATCACTTACGTAAAGACATCACCAGAACAAAGTACCAAATGGAATATGTAAAGTAACAAGTAGTGTTGATCAGGCATGTTGCGGATGTAGATTTTTTGACATCCGCGGATGCGGATGCGGATGCGGATATTTAAAGGCTCACATCCGCGGATGCGGATGCGGATGTCAAGATTAGGTACTTAGAAAACGTCAAATATTAAATGTTTAGTATTTTTTATTAAAAAAAAACCGAACCGTTTAGTATTTGAGCAAGAATATAGGTGCGTTATATTTAATAAACAGTAACTTGGCCGACTTTTCTGGATCTAGACGATTTCGTTATAGGTAATGACGAAATTACCCAGCACTTACGCCGCCGCTAAGACGTTCCTGTACCAACTTGTTCGACATCCGCATCCGCATAAGCTCCGCATCGATTTTATGCGGATGCGGATGCAGATGCGGATGTCGAAAATAATGCGGAAGTTCCGCGGTTGCGGATGCGGATGGTCGCAACATTGCTCAACTGGTGTTGATACCTTCGTAACGTCCTCGACCTGCGCAATCTTGAGCTGCTTCTCAATGCCGAACTGGTGCAGGAAGTTGCCGCCGAAAACCAGCGAGTCGCTAGGCGTGTACACGGCGTGAATCCACCCGGTCGGGATGAAGAATGTGTGGCCCGCTTGCAACTGAAACGTGGTACGGTTTATTGAAAATGTTGTACCCCAAAGACATGTAACCATGACAACTGTGTATGTTCAAGCAAATAAATAAATTGAAATTGAATTGAATTGAAAGAAAAAACTGTCTGCCATGCTTTATTCTCAAGCATGCATGGAGTAGCAGGCTCAGGTCTACAATATTTTGCAGCTGTGCAAAAATCATTTTCTCTGATGCCAATTGACACCCGTTGACCTAGAACCATGAAATAAAGGGGAAAACCCGAGAACAGTAAATTTTAAGTAGTATCCCTTAAAAATGTGTTATAGCTCTCCTTAGTTTGTTTCAAGTAATTGTGTACGTCATATATTTCTTCGTATTTGTGTAAAGCTCTGGTTTCCTAGGACAGCGGTGCCGTCATATAGCGGCCGTAATATTACGGTCGCAAAAATAATGTTCTTTCAAGCACCGCCCTCTAGGAAACCGCGCCATTTTGTTTACACAGACCAGGTTCTTGTGACGTCACGCGTCCGTAACATTACGGCCGCTATAAGTATGACGCCACCGCTATTCTAGGAAACCAGTAGGGCTAAGATGGTCGGCTCTTTATCATTTGTCACCATGGATGTCACGTTCTAACAAATATGTAAGTGCGAAAGTGACGCATAGTATGACAGGTGACAAAAATGCGACCATGATAGCTGGTCTGGGCTTATGAGAATGTTTGTAAATGTGTAACTTACGTGGACGCGGATACATTTCTCGACCGTGTCTCCGAAGAAAACGTCCGACTGCTTGCCAGAGAGCACCCACTTCTCATACAGCTGCAAATTCTTCTCGGTGGGCGGGATAAGCCAAAACACTTTAGCGCCTGGAAATAATACATGATGTTTACAAGCAAATTAATTTTAAAAAAACATGTGTGACACGAACTTCTAATTAAAGATGAACACTGTAATTTTTGTTGTACTCAATTGAAGATAAATCAATCCTCATAGTAATCTAAACATTCACAGACGAGACGATTCTAGGATCAACTCGGAATAATAATACCTGTTAAAAATAACTTGCAATAAATACACTTTCATTCGTGCATAATGAGTTTTTAACATCTAAAGCTTGTAACTTGTAATACAAGTGGAAGTTTCTAACAGAAGCTGTCAAAAAGTGACATCCGCTTGTATTACAAGTTACAACTGTAACAAGCTTTTGAGAAACGAAAGAAATGTATCCAACGTGTTTGCGAACTATTCGCGTGCATTACACTGTATACTCAAATCGAGCTAGTGCGCCAGTGATTCCCAAATGTGGCTTTCCATCAGAGACTCCATAATCTTCATGTCCATAAACTTATTCACATGAACCATAAGGGCCCTTCCAAGTGGAAAGCCACAAATGGCTCGCTCGCACAATTGCCAGATCTGGATGCACTTTTAAAAAAGCGGCCAAGTGCGAGTCGGACTCGCCCATGAAGGGTTCCGTATTTAGGCGATTTAAGACGTATAAAAAAAAACTACTTACTAGATCTCGTTCAAACCAATTTTCGGTGGAAGTTTACATGGTAATGTACATCATATATTTTTTTTAGTTTTATCATTCTCTTATTTTAGAAGTTACAGGGGGGGGGGGGACACATTTTACCACTTTGGAAGTGTCTCTCGCGCAAACTATTCAGTTTAGAAAAAAATGATATTAGAAACCTCAATATCATTTTTGAAGACCTATCCATAGATACCCCACACGTATGGGTTTGATGAAAAAAAAATTTTTGAGTTTCAGTTCGAAGTATGGGGAACCCCAAAAATTTATTGTTTTTTTTTCTATTTTTGTGTGAAAATCTTAATGCGGTTCACAGAATACATCTACTTACCAAGTTTCAACAGTATAGTTCTTATAGTTTCGGAGAAAAGTGGCTGTGACATACGGACGGACAGACAGACGGACAGACAGACAGACATGATGAATCTATAAGGGTTCCGTTTTTTGCCATTTGGCTACGGAACCCTAATAAAATGGTGTTATATTTATAATGTCTTACCTCTCAAAATGTGGTACCACACGGAGGTGCCTCCAAAGTCGATGTGGAAGTCTGTGTAGCAGCCTTTAACTGACATGAGGCAATATTTCTGCACCTTCGGATACATCATGTCGTCCAGAGCGTTTGTTGACTCAGTCTGCAGAGAAAAGAGGTTTGTTTGTGGTTGGGAATTTAAAACTGATTTTTTTTTATATTAGCTGAGAAGCGCTGGTGGCCTAGCGGTAAGAGCGTACGACTTTCAATCCAGAGGTCGCGGGTTCAAACCCCGGCTCGTACCAATGAGTTTTTCGGAACTCACGTACGAAATATCATTTGATATTTACCAGTCGCTTTTCGGTGAAGGAAAACATCGTGAGGAAACCGGACTAATCCCTAATAAGGCCTAGTTTCCCCTCTGGGTTGGAAGGTCAGATGGCAGTCGCTTTCGTAAA
Source organism: Cydia amplana (assembly GCF_948474715.1). Taxonomy (NCBI): domain Eukaryota; kingdom Metazoa; phylum Arthropoda; class Insecta; order Lepidoptera; family Tortricidae; genus Cydia; species Cydia amplana. The sequence goes on from NC_086087.1 coordinate 10,352,145, forward strand.
AATTAGTGCCTACGTCAATTCTTGGGATTAGTTGTCAAGCGGACCCCAGGCTCCCATGAGCCGTGGCAATATGCCGGGATAACGCGAGGAAGATGATATTAGCTGAGCTGAGACATTGCGTAATAATTTTAACTATAAAACTCCCGTGAGGACTGAAACTCTCCGTTGCTCCGAGAAGATCCTCGAAAATTGGACCGAAACGTGTTCGTCGTTTATTCGATTTAATAATACGCGAGTAACCATTTTAAAATAATTTTAATATGGAGTAATAACATTGAAAACGAGCTCGCATTACCTATTCATGAACTTGAAATTTTATCGACAAATAATGTGGTCGTGGTTGTTGCAAAACCTCGATAATGTTGGGCTTACTGATGGTGGTTGCGGTCGCAAATGATATAGGACAATAGATTTTACAAGCAAGCAATTGTTAATCAAATAATTAACCTTATCTCGGTCGTCATTGATAATATTTTGTATTTTGGGATCTATATTATTTTAAAAACCACGTCCGTTATATTGTGCATAAAAGCAGTAGGGCGTTTTTTAGGGTTCCGTAGCCAAATGGCAAAAAACGGAACCCTTATAGATTCCCCATGTCTGTCTGTCTGTCCGTCTGTCCGTGTATGTCACAGTCACTTTTCTTCGAAACTATAAGAACTATACTGTTGAAACTTGGTAAGTAGATGTATTCTGTGAACCGCATTAAGATTTTCACACAAAAATAGAAAAAAAACAATAAATTTTTGGGGTTCCCTATACTTAGAACTGAAACACAAATTTTTTTTTTCATCAAACCTATACGTGTGGGGTATCTATGGATAGGTCTTCAAAAATGATATTGAGGTTTCTAATATCATTTTTTTCTAAACTGAATAGTTTGCGCGAGAGACACTTCCAAAGTGGTAAAATGTGCCCCCCCCCCTGTAACTTCTAAAATAACAGAATGATAAAACTAAAAAAATATATAATGTACATTACCGTGTAAACTGCCACCGAAAATTGGTTTGAACGAGATCTAGTAAGTAGTTTTTTTTAATACGTCATAAATCGCCTAAATACGGAATCCTTCATGGGCGAGTCCGACTGGCATTTGGCCGCTTTTTTTTTGTTGTTCCCTACACTTTTTTTTCAAATTTGGGATTTTTTATGTTATTTCTACTCAGAATCACGATCTCTTTCTATTCTAATAGGAGAAAAAAGTGTCCCAAAATTTCCATACATTTTTCGATCTTTCCATTACGCGACCGCCATACAAAGTCTGAAAAATGGTGACGGAATGGAAATAAAAACCTTAGGACACTTTTTTTCTTCTATTAGGATAGAAAGAGCTCGTGATTCTGAGTAGAAATAACATAACAAATCCCAAATTTGAAAAAAAAGTGTAGGGGACAACAAAAAAAAAGCGGCCAAGTGCGAGTCGGACTCGCCCATGAAGGGTTCCGTATTTAGGCGATTTATGACGTATTAAAAAAAACTACTTACTAGATCTCGTTCAAACCAATTTTCGGTGGAAGTTTACATGGTAATGTACAATTGTACATCATATATTTTTTTTAGTTTTATCATTCTCTTATTTTAGAAGTTACAGGGGGGGGGGGGGGACACATTTTACCACTTTGGAAGTGTCTCTCGCGCAAACTATTCAGTTTAGAAAAAAATGATATTTGAAACCTCAATATCATTTTTGAAGACCTATCCATAGATACCCCACACGTATGGGTTTGATGAAAAAAATTTTTTTGAGTTTCAGTTCGAAGTATGGGGAACCCCAAAAATTTATTGTTTTTTTTTCTATTTTTGTGTGAAAATCTTAATGCGGTTCACAGAATACATCTACTTACCAAGTTTCAACAGTATAGTTCTTATAGTTTCGGAGAAAAGTGGCTGTGACATACGGACGGACAGACGGACAGACATGACGAATCTATAAGGGTTCCGTTTTTTGCCATTTGGCTACGGAACCCTAAAAACGCCCAGTAGCGATCCTACAATAGTGATTTTCGACTTTATAACCGGCGAGCCGAACGATTCTCGGCGCCGGTACGGAATTCTTTGGTGTGTGAGAACTCTCGTAAGTCTCGAAACCAAGTTCTGACCGTACCTGCTCCGCACAATCTCCACCTGACCGTTGGCAAGCAAGATCTAGATCTATCTCTCTCTCTCTCTCTCATCTAAACATTTATCCCTGTTGTGTCTGCATAATTCTCGAGACCTAATTGGATGCGTACCTGCTGATCCTTAAGATGGCGAGGCCAGACAACCTCCACCCAGTCGATGAGGCGCACGATTCTCGGCGCCTGCACATAGTTCTCGAGCCGCGTGTGCGAGAACTCGAGCGAGATCACGTTCAGGAGACGCTCCTTGTTTGGGTCGTCGTAATAACGCTGCCAGTCCTAGAAAAAATAGGTAAAAATATAAACTAAACACTAAAAATGACATTATGATTGCGATGCATTACGCAACCCCGCAGTGTCAGGGAGCCGGCCGCGGAACCGCCGAAACACGCTTCGGCCAAAACTCCTCCTCGTTGAAGGTCGCTAGATGTTCAGTCGGAACGCTCACCACAAACTAATAAAAAGGCCTAAAAGGCAATAATAAAAGGGCCTAATATAATAAAGTGTTAAACGATGACCAGTTAAATTGTCAATCTACCGGATAACCAGTTGAAATATTATGTCTAACATTATCGTAAAACGATTACAAGATTAGATCCGGAAGCTAAGTATAATGTTCAAAAAGTACTCTCGTTATATTTTTCCCTGTATGTTTATGAGTATTTTTTTACTACCAGGAAATGGCCAAGCTTATTAGATTATTTTGTTGCAAGCATAAGCACGCTTACACCCGCTTCTCAACAGGCTTGCAAGTTGCAACCAACTTGGTAAAAAAGTAAATCTCAATCTAAATTAATAACTAGGTAGCTTAAAACTGCCTGCATAAAAAGCGTGAAGAGTACTGCTACTTGACAATAGATGTACTGATAATTCCGCTACTCGATGCTAGATGTCGACTATGAAAATAATAGTCTTTTTGGTACCAAAACTGTTGTATGGAATGAGCAATTTATGTATTTTTTTCTCTATGACTCAACATACCAAATGAACATACATAGACGTTTCGTTTTAGTATAGATGTAGCTTTGAACGAACCATTTCAGCATGGATCTTGTTTTGCACAATAAATCCGTTCTCCAAGAGGCACTGATGAATAATATATGAATGTATTGTTTATGTATACATTTTATCCTCGTGAAGCGATACCGTTATGTAATACGTCACATAATTATGTTTGATAGGTAATACACACTTTCAGTGTCTATTATTTTTAAACTGGGCGTGACATGCTGTGGACTTGTACCTATATGAGATACATATTATGTTAGTAATCTTCTAAACAAGGATATTGGTACTCAGACAGGAAATTTCATTGCCTCCTTTGGCACCCTGGCTCGATCAGACATCGTACTTTAGTACACAATCCGTGTAAATGGGGGCCGCGACGTGTAATTTCAGCTGAAAACGCGAATTTGCCCTTGATGTATCCTCTAGTAGTGATTTTTTCAACACTTTTCAATATCGTTTGAGACAGAGATGTACGATTTATTCACAATTATCTCCACTCCTTTTAACACTCAGAGCTAATAAAGAATAATCTAATATTTATCCACTAAAGATAATCGAAATCTAGATGTTCCGGACTACATTTATTTACTACTAGTTTCTGCCTGCAATCTCTGCTTGGAATGATGATGATGATTGATAAATACCACCCTATGTCTTTTCCCGGACCTCAAAATATTTCCATACCAAGTTTAATCTAAATCGGTTCAGCGGTTTAAGCGTGAAAATGTGACTAACAGACAGACAGAGTTACTTTCGCATTTTTGTAACTGGTACTTAGTATAATGAACATTGCATATAGATCTACTGATTTAAACTTTCACGATTTTTACTCATTAATTCACGACGACAAGACTTAATCGTGTAAAATGACCACGGGGACAACGCCGTCCTCTAAACGTCGGACGCGATTAAGTCCCGCCGTCGTGAATAACAAAAATTGCATATTAACAAAGAAAAACGAAGTGTAAAGCTTTAGCTGGAGTTTTTGCTCGTAGCAGACGTGGCTCACTCCGCGATTTCGTCGCTTTGCTACAGGTAGCTAAAAGTACATCCGTTCGGCCCCAATTTTGGGGAAAGCCATAAGCTACGCGTGGCGCTGTCGCCACCTAGCGGCCATATCTGTGCTGATCGTAACAGACGCGTTTTGTTAGAGAGTGAGTCTTCTGTACTTAGTACTATTATTTATTCTGTGCTCGTAGGTAATAATGCATTGTCATCAATCCAATCGTCTCGAATTCAGTGATCGGCAACCTTTTATCAGCCAAGGGCCACATAGTAGTTAACGAAGTTGACGCGGGCCGTACTTTGTTAATATTTATGACTTTATCAGACATTGTCGTTTGTCAACATTACAAACAAAATAGCCAGGTAAGCTCGCAGCCGCAAGTGACACAGGTTCACGGGCCGCCGGGCCGCAGGTTGCCGACCGCTGGTCTAGATCTATATTTATCGTCACGGAGATTAGAAGCCGATAATCTCGGGGATTATGGTTTATGATGCTATAATGTTCTTATTGCGAAATTAATAGAATCTAGAATGGAAACTTTGTACCAGTCAGCTGCAGAGAAAAGGTACCCCAATGCATAGCACCTTTGTGCTAAGCGAATAGTATTGCTGACTGTACACGGCGCATATCAAAATCTTTAGGTCTACCGTTTAACTGAGGCGGTTGATAAGTTAGTATATGGTTAGTTTTAGTCCTAATACCCACGAATACGATAAACCGCTCAAATTCTTTACCAACCGCCTAAGAGCGGTTTCGCACTACGTCCGATCCGAATCCGTGAAAATATGGTCCGAAGTAGCCGTAGAACTATTTCTATGGTAATTTACGCACTAGATCCGTCTGATTTCTTTCCGAAATCGGATGACGGAGTGCGTAAATTACCACAGAAATAGTTCTACGGCTACTTCGGACCATATTTTCACGGATTCGGATCGAACGTAGTGCGAAACCGCTCTAAGAGACCCATAGTAAGAACATGGTAATACCTTCATAGTCATCTCGATGTTTTTCTGCGTGTTGACGTCCATGACGTCGAGCAGGCGGCGCGAGCCCACGCACATGCGCACATCGTTCACGGTGAAGTTGCTCGTCGGCACCCTGAAACAAAGCGGAGCGTCAACAGAGCGTCGCTAGCGCCCGAGGGGAGCGGACATGGCGAAAGATTTGCGGAAGTTCGCTTGGTACATCGAGACTAATGGCGTTATTCATAAACGCGCTAAGCCTGCATTATATAATAACTGTTTGTGTTAATCTGTAATTTTGGCTTGTAAAGTTTTCTGTATACGCTATATGGAACAAATATGTATTGTACGAAAAATGAACTTGAACATAGCGTCCCACGATCCCGCGTCAAATAATGGACGTTGGGAAAGGTGACTTGGAAAAGTTGTTTGTCTTTGAGGTTTGCTTGCTTACATCGTTAAACTTAGGGGCTCTGTAAATACAATAAACATTACAAACGTAGCTAAGTCACAGAATAAATAATAGTAGATACTAAGTACAGAAGACTCACTCTCTAACAAAACGCGTCTGTTACGATCAGCACAGATATGGCCGCTAGGTGGCGACAGCGCCACGCGCGGCTTATGGCTTTCCCCAATATTGGGGCCGAACGGATGTACTTTTAGCTACCTGTAGCAAAGCGACGAAATCGCGGAGGGAGACACGCCTAGCTAAATACGTAAGATCTGTGTATGTTAATGTTTTATTATCATTATTCTTCATACTTATGTTTTTAAAATGCATTGACGTAATGCATAGGTAATAGATAAACTAATAAAAGATAAAATTGCTTCAATAAAACATCCGTTTTGTAATACTGTAAAAGTCAGCAGACTCCGTATATTAAATTAATTAATAGTAATTAGTGATGAAACACTTAGCCGTCATGCAATTCTATTTGCTTATTTATTTTATAGAGAAAAAAAAGAATATCTAATTACACACTGTTCTACGCAGATCCGCCATGATACCCCATCACTATAATATAGATCCTGTGCGTTACAGTCTCGCGCGGGTTAAGGGTTAACGGCCAGAGGGCCTTCCGCCAACATCGAAAAATCGTTATCTGCCTCTCTATCCCTCGAATATGTAGGAGCGATAGAGGCCGATAACAATTTTCGAATTTTCGATGTTGGCGGTAGGCCCTCAGGCGGTCTAGCATGAGTTGCGTTCTCGCGCGCGACTCCATACATCTGGCGCGACTAGGGTTGCCAGATGATCGGGATTCGGCGGGATTCTCCTGATTTTTAGCATGTGTTCCCGATTCCCGACAAAGTGAAAATTGTCCCGAAAAACAGCATCACGTTATAAAACAATAATTTCAAGTTCCGAACTGTCGTCGAGCGAGCCAGCGACCCGCGTCGAACCCGTCAGCGCGCGCGCGCGTGGCGAGATTGGGCAGAGCAACTTACGTAGTGCCAATAATGTAAAATATCGTTGTTTTTAATACAATTAATTTAATTTACATGGTTTTTTTCCCGACTTAAGACCCAAAATCCCGAAAACTTGATATTTCTTCCCGATAATAGCGCCTTTCGATCTGGCAACCCTAGGCGCGACTTCAAGTATGGACTCGCGCGCGAGAACGCAAGTTGTGCTAGACCGACAGAGCTCGTTAAGGTTGCTCATATGGTTGCGGAGTCGAAACGATAACGGCACGGCTTATTAATTGGCCCAGGTACCGCACCGGCATGTAGGGAAAGGGGGAATAAAATGACGATTGAAATTTATGACTTTTGTTATGTTATAGCCAGCACAGGAAACACAAATTAAGGTCAAATCATATTGCAACTAACTGCACTTGAATTAAATTTATTCGGAAGCAGCCGCTCGACTGAAACTTCCTAATCTAACTAAATGCACTTTATAAATTCGCGCACGCATCCTCAAACAAACGTAGGTAGTAAAATCACGCTTGGAACTTGGTGAAGGTGGTGGTAGACGGAGTTTTATTTTACTAATGTGTGTAATAAACGTAAATGTGACGTTATCTATGAAAAGGGACCTTATTGTTGATGGCGCTTACGCCATTATTAACGATGCTCCGATATAAATAAAATGCCGCGCGACACTGTGCGGCGTAAGCGCCATCGACAATAAGGTCCCCTTTCATAGATAATGCCCCAATTTATGTTTAAACTATTACCATCTTCGCCCTTATGAGCATTAAACTACTTAATTTTAATTTTATGACTTAAAATGATCATTCGTTAAGTTTTTTACATACGGAGATAAAGGTTCTACGGGCTACGACGTAGCAATCCGTAGCGTAGATACACAGTGTTAAGAAAATATGTAGGTAAGATATTATTGTTACCTAATCATAATTCTTTGAAGTTTTTTTTTTCCAATTTGGATAAAGTAAACTTCTGTATTTTCTTAAATCGTCAATCTGGGTCCTAATATAACAATGAGTTACAAATTTAATTAAAAACGGTTTTAAAATAAACGTTAGTATAACAACTAAAAACTCGTCAACCACACACGGGACAAACGTTATGTTCTCCAAACGAACAACTAAATCCCTATTCAGAAGACCTGCAGCGTAACTGCAAAGCTACTAACGAAATCGTACTCGGCGTCACTCAGAATCGGACCCGTGACCTCTCGTCGGTAAACTTTGCCTACATTTTCAGCAGAGCTAATTTCCCTGTGGCATTATTATATTACTGACCATTTCTCACATGTGTTTTGCTTTGCGATGTGAGGATAAGATAAGATAAAAGATGTTTATTCGTGACGATCACAAAACATGTACGGACATGTACAGACAACAACAACAGCAGCAAGAAAAGAAGAAATTAATAAGTGTGCATTAGGAAATGGACCCAACTCGGCATAATGCTAGCTATAAAGCCAACGCTGGTCTTCCGTAGGGCCCATTCGGACACACACATCTTTGTGTTTTTGAGGCACATCTTTACATTTGTAATGTTCATTTCATTTCATTTTATTTATTCATGCTAAACAACATAAGTATACACAAATACACGTCATATTATGAAACCCGGGTGGGGCATAGCAGATAACTTATTTTCTAGAACTTAAATGCTAAATTATCCTAATTACAATAAATAATAAATAACAATATAACAATATATACAAAACTTATGCACACTAATCATCTTTGTCACCAAAATACTCTCCTATATGGTAGTAACATTTGTCTACTAAATTCTTTTTTAATTGTTTAAAAAATAGTGTATTGTTCTTTTCTCCCTTTAAGGTGTCACTTAATTTATTATAAATTTGAATTGTCATGGCGTGTGGACTTGTACTGTGCAATTTCATTGTAGATCCTGAGACTGTAACTAGATTATTTTCGAAATTATTGAAATATTTCAAATTTATGTTCAAAATATTTATGTGTCGATCAGAAAACATTACATGTAAAGTAGTCACATTTACGCTAGTTTGACGATGGCATTTCTTTTTTTCATCATGCTCTAGTATTCTCATTTCAGACGATAGTGTGAGCAAATATTAGAATTGTAAGTCGCAAAGAATGTAAACAACACTTTAGGTCACAATAAATAAAGTTATTTTTTCAATGGCAAATAAAGTAGATATACGATTTCCTAGTTTTCATAAACTATACCGCATTCATAACACAGTATAAAGTGTCATTCAATAGAACTTGCTAACTATGTAAACAAACCGCCATACTAAAATTGACACTGAATGTCAATTTACTAGTAACTTTTGTTTACATAGTTAGCAAGTTCTATTGAATGACACTTTATGAATGAAGTTTATCTTTGCTTTATCGCGAAGTTACAAAATTTTCAAGTGCTTGCGCGTTAGGATTCTTAAGATGTAACTAAACTTTAAATAATCTTATGAAATAACATAAATCATATCATAAGTGTACCTTATTTAATTTTAACCGGTTCCTTGCTTTATACTTTTTGCAGGACGAGATGTCACTATTGTCATCACTAATTACGACGATTGCTAGACTTCACCTGCGGATGTCACTACCAGCAACACAATTAACTAACCACTAATAGACCGTAAGTCTTCGCAATAATGTTCACGAATGTTTAATTGTCAGTCAGGATGATGTATATGGAGTACGCATCGGGAATTCCACGCGCGCAGGTGACACAACCTGATATGATATATTATAGCTAGATGGTACACGTACTAGACGGGTATATGCGAACTGTTTCAAACTGCGGCGTAAATATAATGTTAATTATGTAATATCCGGTATGTAATATACCATAACTATAATTATTAACTTACAAGTCTATCAGCAGTTCGCCATATAAGTTGTTCGAGATTTTTATCAAGATTTAGTCGAGTATCTATACAAGAATTTTAAAGCTCATTTGATGAGATTGACAGATAGTTTTAATACTTTTAATACGTTTTAACAATCAAAATAAAGTCAATATTTAAAACACGTCGCCCAATCATATGCTTGATGCAAATGGAATTGATTTGACTATTATTGACATTATTGTAACAATGTAAAAAAAGCGGCCAAGTGCGAGTCGGACTCGCCCATGAAGGGTTCCGTATTTAGGCGATTTATGACGTATTAAAAAAAACTACTTGCTAGATCTCGTTCAAACCAATTTTCGGTGGAAGTTTACATGGTAATGTACATCATATATTTTTTAGTGTCCGACCGAAACATGTTTTTTTGCCGAAACCGAAACCGAAACCGAAGGTTCGGCTTCGGCCCCAGTTTCGGCCGAAACCGAAACCGAACCTTTTGTAGACTTGTGAAAATCGTTGAAAATATGTCACTAAACCGCTTTTTAGAGAAGAGGCCAATTCGTAGAAATTACCTTATTTACGATTTTCGTAGGAAGGTTTATACCGGATTGGACTAAAGCAAAGGGGGTGCAGTACTTAAAAAAAAATCATCAGAGTGATGTTATTATGACGCCGCTTTTTCATGATCTTATCCTAGAGAATACGCTTTTGATTTTAGACAAAAGTTATTCCTTAAAGATGCTTATTTTAGCGTATTCTCTACGATAACACAATAAAAAATAGGTGTTATAATGACACAACATTCATCGAAATTTTTACTTTCCTAGATTGTCCCAACTTTCCGGTCAAATATCTTGGCAATTTTCGATTTTAGAGAATAGTTTTTCCTACAAAACATGCTTATTTTAGCGTTTTGATTGATTTTTTTTTTAAGTTTTTTACGATTCCTATACATTTTGCACTTTTGTTCAAAAAATCTGACTTTTTTGTGCACCCCCTTTGCTTTAGGCCGACCGAAAACATCCAAAAATTACACATTGCAGAGTTGATTAAGAACTGCTCTACATTGATAACTACTGAATGGATTATTCTAAAATACATACCAAGTGAAGTGACTGTGAATATCCTCTATATAATGTTCAAAAATAATTAGCGAGAAATATTAAAAAAATAAGAGAAATAGGTACATCAATTAGAATAACAGTATAATTTACTGTTATGGGAAACTTCTAAAATACATTTTTTTTACTGTAAACATACCAAGTGAGGTATTAAATGGTTTATGAGTAAATTACAAATAAATATATAATATAACATACTATACCATTTCCACTATTTGGGCATTTAAAATATATTTGTAATCAGCTGACAAAGCCCTTTCTTTTCATACCCCACATGGTATGTTTTCAGTAAAAAAAAATAGTATTTAGTAGTCTACTGTAACAGTTTATATTATTATTCAACTTGATGTACTTTTCTTATTTTTGGATATATTTGGTTAATTATTTTTAGACATAGTATAGAGAATAGTCGCAGTCATTTTGTATAAAAGTTGGACTAATCCATTCAGCCATTTTCAATTTAGAGCAGTTCCAATCCAACTCTGGATTGTCCAAATTTTGAAAGTATTCTAATAATTTGTTAGACCAAGTGGTGAACATGTTAAACTATGTTGTGTAATTGGAACCTACTCACTAAACCCTTTCATTTGGTACCACACATGGTATGTTTAAAAGAAAAAAGTTTACAACTTTGTACTGCTGACTTTATGACGTCATATAAACTTATTCCACCACTTTATGAAGCGACAACATGCATTTTGATAATCAGTAGACCATGCTGATTCCAACAATACCACTTGTTGGTACGAGTATAAACCTTTTTAGTCCTACGAAAGTTGCTATTCTTCAACTTGGCCACTCCACTAGTACACATACACATTAAGACTGCGTCGCCCGTCCAGTGGCGCCTTGATTAGGGGAATTTTATAATAAAGCAATTAATTTATGTATACATTAATCAGCATATTAATATTGTTGTCCTACTTGTTCCCCAACTTTTGATCTTTGTCACATGTTTAGTTTCATAGTACGAAGTACCATTTCGTAAGTTTCGGCCTGGCCGAAAGGTTCGGCCGTTTTTTGGCCGAAACCGAAACTACAGCCGAAACTAGATTTTTTGGCCGAAACTGGCCGAAACCGAAACCGAACCTTCGGTCGGACACTAATATTTTTTTTAGTTTTATCATTCTCTTATTTTAGAAGTTAGGGGGGGGGGGGGGACACATTTTACCACTTTGGAAGTGTCTCTCGCGCAAACTATTCAGTTTAGAAAAAAATTATATTAGAAACCTCAATATCATTTTTGAAGACCTATCCATAGATACCCCACACGTATGGGTATGATGAAAAAAAAAATTTTGAGTTTCAGTTCGAAGTATGGGGAACCCCAAAAATTTATTGTTTTTTTTTTCTATTTTTGTGTGAAAATCTTAATGCGGTTCACAGAATACATACATCTACTTACCAAGTTTCAACAGTATAGTTCTTATAGTTTCGGAGAAAAGTGGCTGTGACATACGGACGGACAGACAGACGGACAGACAGACGGACAGACAGACGGACAGACAGACATGATGAATCTATAAGGGTTCCGTTTTTTGCCATTTGGCTACGGAACCCTAAAAAAACAAATGTATATAAAGATAAAGTAATAAAAACTATCTGCCAATCACAAACTAACAGTAAACGCATTTATATGTTTAGATAAAATGGTTTTACTGATTGTTTTTATTATACATAAATACCTACAGATACTAGTCAAAGTAAAAACATCCATACATGTAAAAATTACAATCAAATTTTAACGCTAAAAAGGCATATTTACCAGAAATAAAGCTTCATAACCAAATGTTTGGTGTTAAATATTCATGTGCAAATAATCATATACAAAGCTATTTTTTAAAACGTTCGCGGAAATTCTAATGAACATTTATTTATATGGCACGCACGTAAATCCCGCTGTTACAGCCATTACAGTAAATGGGAAACGTAACTGAAGCTAGCTGCGTGTTGTTCACGTCAACTGTTTTACGGTGCCACGTTAAGGTGGTTACAACGACACGTCACGGCAGTCAAAATGGTGAAATTAGTTATACGCTTACTTTAACAAGGGATTTTATGCCAATAGTCTACCGAGCAGAACGCCAACGCGGCAAAGAAAAACAAACATAAAATGCGCTCTGTATTCATAGTATACTTATTATTCTCCAATTACTGTTACGCGGTTACCACACTAATGCGGATCCCGCACTCCGTTCCGGTGTGAGAGCGGGTCATCGCTACGTACATGTATAAGGCTGTTTCGCTCACTGGCCGGAGCGACGTACGGCTCCGCATCCGTGCGATAACGTAGTGAGGGCTTTCATACGGTGCGAGAAGTCGCATGCAAATTTCATTACATTGCGGTATTTGATCGGTTGGCTGAATTAGATGTAACCTCAATAGTCCGCAATGTAACTAAAATCGCATGCGACTCGTTCGTTAAATGAGCTATTAGACTGTTCTCAGCGCCTGGTAGATAAGCAGAGAATAATCAGCCATTGCACGTGTCGTTTTGCGGTTGCACAAGCGACCGTAACGTAAGCCGATTTTTCTCTCACGCCGTCGGCACTGATAGGATCGATATCTATGTATGCACTAAGCAGCGCGAAAATGGCGTTTAAAGGTGTTATTCTAGAGCAGTGGTGGGCAAACTTTCTTCATAGGGGGCCAGAAAGTTTAGGAAATCTAAGTGGAGGGCCAGAATTGTAGCCAAAATTTTTTTTGATTTGCGATTTATTTTTGAATCGTGGGCCAATGCCATATATTAATTATTTCATAGGACCGGCGGCGGGCCGGATTCAATCCATTCCCGGGCCGGAGCTGGCCCGCGGGCCGTACTTTGCCCACCACTGTTCTAGAGTTATCGAGCGCAACAGTGCTCATGTCAAATCCCCAAAGTGATATATGATATAGAAACAATGGGGAAGCAGCGCAAAATGACGTGAACCATCAGGACTACCACGACTGCCAGAACAAGTGACTACAACTCTCACACTCACACGTCTGGAGTTAATTATGAATTACGTGGGTCAAAACACAATCTGTAAGTGGCCGCATTCAGGCAAAGATCAACACTTTTACGTCACACTCACCACGTGATCTGGGTTTCGGCAGAATATCAGTGCCTTGCTCGAAAGAGTGAAGCGTATAGCTGAGTCGGCACCTTTTGCTGTTGAAGCAATGCACACAGTGTAACCACTGCAAATCTTTCCACTATTCCTGTCGGTGTTATGTCTCTAATATTTACATGATTTTGTACTTTATTTTAATCAATTGTGTATTTACTTTATTGTGTAACCTTCAGACAGAAGGTTATAATATTTATACATATATTGTATTTGCAGCAATCAAATAAACGCTTTATCTATCCATCAAAGACCTATTTCGACACAATTTTCTAAAGATTAAAATTTTGGTTGACAGCTGACTGTAGGCGAGACACCGACTGCATACATAAATGCATTGGTGGCTGTTACCCAACCAACCATCGGACGACATCGTAGTCTAAAAGCAGAAGTATTGTATGATTTTTTTTTACATAACCGTTATTTTAGGTCACATGTTTAGCACCAGTTAGTTTAGCCGCAATATCAACGTAGTTCCGGACATTGGCAATGCTGTTTTTCGTACCTAATGTCAAGCTTATGTGCAGTTACGCAAATATGGTCGATTTGCGAACGAATCCATGTATAACAATAAATAATCTTTTAGCCGATATACCTAAACACAAAATCAATAGTCGGCGCTAGGAGGATTCAAAAACTCGATTAGCAGATAATCGTAGTACGACCCCTAGAGTTGTCATTGTTGTCAAGTTTGCGAGTCACTAGATATATCGCTGATTCACCGCGCTTCCAAAAAGTAGCAAATAAACGTATACCACGCACCACGCTTTTTTTTATATTTAAGAAAGGTTACCTTGAACCTTTGATAAGGCAATTGTTGCCATCGTATACATCATGGATTAATTTAAGCAGGCGCTTGCATACATTAACATTACAGTTTTTCGTACCTACACAAATGTAGCGGGGCAAATTATATGAAGGATTTATTTGTTTTATTTAAGCATGAGATTTATATTGATTATGATCTCATTTTACAAAAGTACACGTTATTTTACAGGTGTGAACCGACAACTTGCTGCGATTGGCTTCTTGAACACTTAACCAATAATATGCAGCCATTTGACCGTTGTTGCTCCTCAATGCCCAAGGATACCTCTGAAAATCTTTAAATAAAATAGAATCTTGTATTTTTGATACACACTTTTATTGCCGACTGTACTTTGCATGTCTATAAAGTACGACTCGAGAATAAGAATAAGAATTTGTTTATTCATGGCAAACTAAACTACATTTAATACAAACGTATTACAAAAAGTTTATTTTAAACAGAAATTATAGTTTACCACGAAATGGTCCCGCCTCAGCATAATGCTAACCCGAAAGTCAGCGCTGGTCTTCCTTCAAATGACCTTTCAAATGAATCTAAACTCAATGTATTTATGTTTTCCCATCGAGGAGTTCCGTTTGCTACCTTCCGACTGCATCATCAGATCAGCTCCATGTTAGCATATATTATTGCATTGTCATCGCAAATACGGAAGTATGCGAAATTTCAGTTCAATGAGACACTTGGAAGTGGTTCAAATTTAAGTTAGAAGATTTGAAGCTCCATATGATGTGTGTAATAAAAGTGTGTAAAAACCACTTTGTACCTGTCTTTATGTTTGTATTTATTACTTCCCGTGGTGTTTCTAGTTACACGTCTGTTAGTTACTAATAACGAGTTACTTTTGAAGTCTACTTTACCTACTTTGATAATTAACGATTAGCTTTGAACAAACGTAGTTATTTATTACTTAAATTAGTCACTCACCATAAATGAGAACACGTTTCCTTACCTATTAAAAAGTTATGTTTGTTACGTTTTTTTTTTCTTTTCAATTTTACATTTGTATTTATTTACATTAACATAACATATGTTTGTTACCTATTATAGGTTTTTGGTCGCGTATAGATTTTCTGTCAAGGTTTGGACATTTTTTACACAATTTTCCTTCAAAATAGATAGGTTTTTTATACGCAGGAAATGGAACCGACATGATTTTACAAAAAAATTGTTTTGAATGCTGTAAAGCTGATGTCAATATTGTATGTGCGTTAGCATATAGCTGTTTGTAAACTTAGTCGGAACTGTCTTCAGTAGTGTTGAGTCGCTCACTCGTGAGGCACCTCATTTGTACCACTCATTTTGTTAATTTTGCGACAAATTAACAAAATGAGTGGTACAAATGAGGTGCCTCACGAGTGAGCGACTCAACACTACTGAAGACAGTTCCGACTAAGTTTACAAACAGCTATATGCTAACGCACATACAATATTGACATCAGCTTTACAGCATTCAAAACAATTTTTTTGTAAAATCATGTCGGTTCCATTTCCTGCGTATAAAAAACCTATCTATTTTGAAGGAAAATTCGTACCGCAAAAATGTCTTACTTCACTCCTCTATTCATTCATACACGTCAAATTTCAAAAAACTCTTATCCGTTCAAATTCACTCGCGAGCCTCGCGACCCTCAAAACTCATACACTCCTCACAACTCGCAAGAGAATCACTGGATCGCGCGAGGCGCTAGGTGCTCGCGTGCGTAAAGGAAGTGATGAATACATAAATATGTATATACATAAAAAAATGTCGCTGTTGGAATTAATGGAATAGTCGACGCTGAAAATATGCTAGTACCTCACCTCATTTGAAGTAAGACATTGTAACACCTAATTTTAGAAAATGAGGTACTCATACAAACTCATTTTAAATTGATGTCCTACCCATCACTAGTCTTCAGTCTGGCATTGGCTTCCGGAATTATGTAGTAAAAAGTCGGCTACTTTTGATAATATTTTGAATTGAATGCATTAAGGTTTTGAAGGAACTGCACCAAGGGTTATTAAGGTTTTAGTTTTATTAATAGATAGTTTTCTTTAGTTTCTTAAGCTCTTTTCGTTGGTATATCTGGTAAGATTTACAGTTTACAGAGCTGGAAAAATTATTGACTTTTTTAATCTATCGTAGCCTTACGTAAATAGTTGATAGTTTTATCGTGGCATTAATGTAATCTACAAAAAAACGAATAAAAGTTGTAAATTCGAGTGCTATAATATGATCTGTCTGTTAAAAAGATTCAATTTTATAACATTTGAAGCTGAATTAAGTTACAGTATCGATTTTATACTTTTATGTAAAAAAAGTATATTCAGCCCCAAGCAATAATAAGTTTTTGGCAAAAATTTAATTTTTGGTACAAGCTTTTATCGCTGACTGTACTTTTCTTACGACAGACAACTAATACTCGTCGAGACAATTCTAAAAACCCCTAACACAATTAGGTTGCGTTGTTTCATCACAGAGTTCCTATGGCCACCTCCTGTCTCCATCATCAGATCAGTTCGACAGTACCATATTATTGTATTGTCATCATCAGAACTACATACAGCTGCCAATTTTCATGACGCTACGATCCTTGGAAGATGGTTAAATTAGTTACCTTAGATTCCATTACATGTTAGTTACATACAGGTCAAGAGTTCCTATGGCCACCTCCTGTCTCCATCATCAGATCAGTTCGACAGTACCATATTATTGTATTGTCATCAGAACTACATACAGCTGCCAATTTTCATGACGCTACGATCCTTGGAAGATGGTTAAATGAGAATAGAATAGAATAGAATTAGATTAGATTCCATTACATAGTTACATACAGGTCGACCTAATAAAAGCTTGTTAAAAATAGAATTAAATAATAAAATAGTTAATCATAATTAGAACCCTGGGGCATATTACGAAGTGACATATATGACGTAACTTACCGTAACCTACATATCGCCACATGTGACGTCATATTACGCCATGATTTTGCTGAAAAGGTACACGTGAGATATTTCGTTTACGTCAACATAAACCTATCTTCACACTATTATATCAATTATTTTTAATAAATTCATAAATCACTCTTTAAATCAAAGCTTTTGGTAGCAATAATTATTATAATAGCTTGATGGATGTGCGTAATTTACCTAATTCTTGTGAAATACAAACGCTACTTTAGATTACTACGAAAATACCTTTCCTAGTTTTCCGCAAAATAAATGTCGATTCTTAGCACTTCATTGGCCAACACGGCATGGAAACTAATCGAGAGTAGCTATCGAAACTAGATTCGATTCGTATTGTAAACCGTCATAAAAAGAGTACAAGGCTTTTAGACGATTTAGACAAAACCTACCTAGCTAATAGAAGACACTAAAGTAGAGCAGAGCAGACTAGCAGAGCTCTGTCTTACTCTCTCTAGATAGAGCTATAATTTCTATAAAGATATAATGACGGTAATATAATAGGTACAGGTACCTAACTGTGATGTCACACGCCAAAATTTACTTCTAGTTATGAGAATTCAACGTTATGCGAATTCAACGTTATGAGAATTCAACATTTTGAGAATCCAACATCTCGAGAAATCAGCATTATGAGAATTCAACATTATGTTCCGGAAGGAAGAGCATGGATAAAAAAAATACTATAAGGTCAGGTTTGGTAGGATAAGATAAACCTTAGTATATACCTATATTTTATGCGGAGCAAGATAAACCGCATGAGGAAAGTCCTTCTACGTAAGCATTTTTTAAGTCAATTTTATTTTTAGTGTCATTTGATTTCGTTTTGAATTTTTTAAATATCTTAAAGTATCTCTTGACTGTTTATTTTCTCTACAAGTGTTTCTCGTGTCCCATAGTTTCTCTTATCCTACCTATCTTAGGCTTAGACTCACCTTAGGCAATTTATGCAAGTAAAACAAAAACTACGCTGAAGTTACAATTATGCAATTTATGCAAATAAACAAAAATCACTGGTGGCCTAGCGGTAAGAGCGTGCGACTTTCAATCCGGAGGTCGCGGGTTCGACCCGGCTCGTACCAATGAGTTTTTCGGAACTTATGTACGAAATATCATTTGATATTTAAGTACCAATAACATCGTGAGGAAACTAATCCCAATAAGGCCTAGATTCCCCTCTGGGTTGGAAGGTCAGATGGCAGTCGCTTCCGTAAAAACTAGAGCCTACGTCAATTCTTGGGATCAGTTGTCAAGCGGACCCTAGGCTCCCATGAGCCGTGGCAAGATGCCGGGATAACGCGAGGAAGAAGAAGAATGACCTACTATCATACACATTTAATGAATTAATTATTTAAAAGCAATCAGGGCTATAAAAATATAAACATACCTCAGTCCCAGTCCAGTTTTCTCCTTAAACAGCAGCGGAGTTGTGAATCCATTTTTCTGCAGATATGCCACCGTGAGCTCCGTGCCGAACATCTCATGTATGGAGCCTGGGTGCTCGAAGCGTTGGCTCTCCAGCTTGTCTGCGAGGGAAAACCCTCTGCCACCTTCCACATCATCGTCTCCGAGAGCCCATTCATCGGAGTAGAGCTTGCGCTGCTTGCGTTCGCGCTGTTGAAAATGTAAATATTTTTATATAACCTCTAGCCGCCCATACGTCAAACCTTGCCAAGCAAAATTAAATTTTATTTTGTCAACACAAAGTTCAAATTAGAATGGAACAGGAGACCTTTTTATAGGTCTCTGGGCGGATAGAGGATAAAAGTATGTAACAATACATAGAGCCTTTTTTTTAATAATGTAAAAGTAGTTCAATATGACAATATGTATTTGAGCATGTGTGCACCAAACATCTTACGAAACAAAATACTCTTTTGCAAAACATTCTACTGCAACATAGTTTTGAAACATTTGAATGGATGTATGGCTCATATCATGATATGAACCAAGCACCATGGTGCTTCATGGATTAAATATCAATTACAGCTAATTACTTGGTCTGACATAACCATCCTACCCTATTTGTATACCAACTGCATAGATAATTGAAGGACAAATTTAAGTTGATGTTTTAATAACCAACCAAAAAATAATCATGTTCATGAATATAGTAAAATATAGTTGAAATATAAATGTATAGATGCAACTCTATGCTACCTGTCAAGATTTGAGTGATTACAAGGTTATACATCTGAACTAACACATTGGTACTTTCATACTTATATGTTTAGAACAGTTAGGTTTTTCAGGTAGAAATAAATATATTTCTAGTTTAATGCGTTATTCAAGAGACTATGTAGAGTTCTGAAAATGAGAGATATAAACTGTTACTTAAACTGACTTACAATCTAGCTCAAACATGAATTTTGTGTTATCTAATCTATGAATGGAGTATAAAATTGATTGCTTCTAACAGAAAATGGCAATTAGAGTCCGCTGTAACTGAAATAGGCTCTGTAAAAGCTAGCTAGACAACAATAACTATTACTTTCTGACCAGACCGACTTTCACTTTTAACACTTAAGTGAATGAAGATGTCGTATTTTTGCGTCTGTTACCTATTTACAGCTACTTAAGCTGATCACTGCAAGTTATATTTATTAAAAGTAAGCAGATAAGTGGGTTACATTTTTTAACGCACCTCAAGGCCAATGAAATCTTACGACCAAGAGAGAACTGTGCCTAAGTAGGCACGTAATTATACTCTAGCATAACAATAAAACTTTGATGCGAGGGCTGTTTACCTTCGCGGACGTAACAAAGAACCCAGTGTCCTGACACGAGACTTGAGTCGAATAGGTCTAAATATAAATGAAACGCTAATCATTACAAAATTATTTGTTTGAAATCGTAGGCATACGTTTTACGAGTATATTGTTTATCAAGCAGTAGCAATAAAGTATTGCGAATGGAGCGATCTCGCAGCCGAGTCGCCGAGCGACGAGTAATCGTGCAGTGTGGTCGGAGTTCGGCTCGCTCGCAGCTACAGAGCGCACGCCCCTGGCCGGCTGCCCTCTCCGCCAACCCGCAGGAAACGCCTTCGTCAGGCCCTACCAGATGCTCAGACGACTTCGGAGCCGGTGCACGCACCTTGTCCACATAAACGCCGCTACTTCGCAATGCTGCGGCCTACGGAACTATTATAGATTTGACGCCTTCTCGCATGCGCGAATGCATACGGCCGCCGCGTTTTAAACTCGGTCGCGGCGTGATCGCAAAAAAACTGAGTACGATGACCCATGATGCCTATCATTATCATTGATAGGATATTCCCAGACACTATTTCTAACACATTCCTGTAACTTTCATTAATCGATACACGATGCAGCGATGCACCATTTCGTGTTTACGTGATCCCAGATAAAGCCACCATGGCGTCACCCGGGACTAAATACGTAAAAATTTAACAATAAACACTCACCAGTTGCCTCGGAACTTGTTTTTTGCTGTTCGGCAGTGTTTCCGACATGTTTCTATTAGTCAGAAACACTGCACCGTGAATTTAACACTATTTTACGTAAATATTTTACACAGAGCACGAGAAAAAGCAACGCAATCCACCATTTGCCACAGTCGACACTACTGCCAACATCGCGGCGAGTAATCACTCCGGCATTTTTCTATAGGTTGGTACTATACGTGGCGTTCTATTGGTTTATTTATGGATAAGAATACGGCGGGAGCATTTGAAACATCGCGAAGACGATGACGTTTGTCGATCTTTTTTACGATTTAACGAATACTTAGCGGAGAACATTATCGTTATTTTACCTCGTGATATGAATATTATAGTTAAAAATAATAATCAATTACACATTAACGCCGTAAAATCTTATTCCTTCACATGTGAAATAACGTAATAAATTAAATTAATTATGCACCCATGGTAACATACAACGCTGGGATCAAAATTAAATAGGAAATTTTCCACGTTTATAATGGATTAATCAGATTAATGCAATCTTGCCCTATTCTTGTATAAATATTTGTCAGAATCGCAGCGTAATCCTCTATTTTTATAAAAGTCTGTAAAATATACCGGCTAATCAACGGCACGTAACGTAACACACGAGCCGACTTCTTCAGATATTCCGTAACCATAGAGATTTTTCCGTACAAAAAGACAGATGCCATAGATATACTCTGGCACAGCCTCTTTGTCAGTAGAAAAAGGAGGCAAATTTAAAAATTAAGGGGCGAGGGGTTGATCTCCCAATATCTCGGAGTGTTGGTTTATTATTCCGAGCCCAATATAGACATCGCTCTCCATACAATAAGTTTTGATTGGCTATAACAAAATTCTATGCGTCAAACCATGGTCAAACCTCTTGCGCGAGTTGCGCGGCGTTACAAAATTTTGGCGTTGTCAAACCTTATAAGGATGATACGAACCATGAGGGAACCAATTCTTAAAATTATTATTTTGACGCGTATTTATTGTTAAGATTATGCATGTCTATACTTTATATATGTATATCGGTCCATCCAAAAGTTTTAATACCTATGTATTTTGGAACAGTGTCGTCAGTACTACATAATACAGACTTTTATAAAATGCCAGTGGTCGTTTCCCAATTTTCTTTAAAACACTTTTCGGTAGGTAGGTATCGTTAAAATGATATACAACATCGTCATTGTATTAATTGGGTACTTTCCTCTACTTAAAATAAATTGTTTCACACCGTGCGCGAAATAAAGCACAAGATAATTATTAGAAAAACATAGACAGCAGTTATTTTTAAATACTATTTCTATTGACGTGACGTCACTACACACGTTTTCATATAAATTCCATATTAGAAAATCGTTTTGACAGTTCTAAAAAAGAAGCTGATTTGACTAGTAGGAAAGTAGCCAATTATAGTATTGACACTATATTAGTCAATATATATTTACATCCGGTGTCCTCACGTGCCCTCATTGTGCCCGGGGGTTCACCCCGAAAATCGACTACGTCAGCCGACTTCGGGCGCACCAGAGTGCAGCGCCGAGCCAACTAGGAGTCGTAGTGGTCGCCATGGTCGAAAACGGCCGGAAGGATTATCTTCATCACATTATTGACCAGGGTTCTAGTTAACAGCGCTCAGTAATTTTTATTTTACATAAATCAAATATTCGGAGTTGCTTGTTGCTTTTTAAACTAAAATGAATAGCCAACTTGCTACTTACATATGTTGCATAACGCTATCCCCATTCTGCAACCCGGTATCAAAAAGGCATAAGTCGTTATGCAACTAGTATAGAGTTACGACATTTGGGTTAGCGTATTAGTCTAGAACAGTCTGTTAATTTAAATAATTATTTATCCTGATCAGGAATTACACTTACACAAACCAATTAATTCCATCCTTTTTATTATGTTTTACTGAATGGTTCGGCACCATTTCACCGCACAAGAAGGCATTTTATTTGGTTATCGGAATTAATTATTTTATATGGGCTGACATGTTATCCCTCAGAAGGCCGCTGTCGTATTAAAGCTGTCAAATTCCGCCCGACACAGTCGATTCGTTTTCGACACAGTAGCCGTGGGGTCATTTTTGAGCTCAAGTCAGTCTTCTATAGTATTCTAGTTCGTTGATCTCCCATAGAAAATTTAAATTTCGTGCCTTTTTATACCGACATGTTGCCGTGTTTCAGTATAATACGTATGTTTTTTCCATTCGAGTTTTTTGGATACTTACATTACTTGATTACTCATAGTTATAGCTGGTCAACCAAATCTTGACAGTAAAACAAGGCGCGAAATTCAAATTTTCTATGGGACAATATCCCTTCGCGCCTACATTTTTCAAATTTGCCGCCTTTTTCTATTGTCAAGATCTGGTTGACCAAGATATGTATTCTGTAGCATTTGTTCATAAAACTATTAGATGGCTTTTAACAGTCGACGATGTAATACCCACTGGGTATGAACATGTATACAGGCTGTTGTTATTGTATTTATAAATGTTGTTATATATTTTTCATGTCAGTATATGATGTCACTGTAAATGTTGTACCCACAAACTACTAAGAAGATACTACGTGTTGTACCTATTGACTTGTAAAAGAGCCCTTGATGCCTACATAATTTTTATTTTTTATTTTTGAATAATACAAAATTTTGTGTAATTTGATTAGAACTATATGGCAACTCTACTTTGTCTATGCTTGAAAGCGAAACACATGTTCAGGGATTCCCCAAAAATATCGATAGTCTCAAAGCCGTAACACACTACGGCACCGCACCAAGGTCACAGTGTGCCGTAGTGTGTTATGGCTTTTATACTCGCTTCGAACGAAGTGAAAGAATCATGAATCTAGTATAACTGGATTGGGCATGAGTGGTGGGGATAACTGACAGAACGGGATAGTCTTATGTATCTTTCAGTAGGAGTAGCAGCGAAAGCGCTATTATTGTTTGTCCTTGTCACAGTCTCACATCTTGTTTTATTCCCCACCGTAAATTGACCACCATGATTGGTCGAATTCATTTGTTGCCCACCATAATGCGACGCTATGATTGGTCGAATTTATATGTTTTGTCCCTCACGGAGGCACGCGTAGACCACTTCTATAGGATGCTACCTTCTATGGAAAGAATGGAGTAGGTCCCTCTATTGGCTCTATGCTCTATTGTGATTTTCTCAAATGTTTGAATGACAATTGTAAATGTAAAGTCCGTCAACCAAATCTTGTCAGTAGTAAAAGGCGGCAAATTTGAAAAATCGCGGGTTAGCAACACTGTGTTCAAATAATTCCAAAACGCGTGTCATCTGTGTTTTATCTGTGGAATGTGGATCGTGAATGACAGCCGTCACCTTATTTGTTTTCATTTGGTTTTCATTCTGAATCGTTTCTGTTTCAAGAGATATTTCTGCTGTCACCATTAAATACCAATACATTAAATAAGAATAAGCAAAGCTAAGGGGCCTACAATGTACAATCATGCTCGTTGATGGTAAACATTACTAAAAATTGAGGTTATGACAAGTATTGGAAGAACTCTTTCGAACTTTTAAGATTATGTTCAGTTTTTTTGTTTTAGGGTTAAAAGGCATAAATAAAATTAAAACGTATGCCTAAATCTATCCAACAAGACCATAAATTGTGTCCTGGAAACCGTCCATAGGCCCACATGTCTAATATTTTCAGAAATCAGTTGTGACTATTTACAAAGGTGAACCTTTTAAACAGTATTAAGAGCCTTGATTATATCGCCGTTCTTTCGCAATATCTACCTAATCCATACATGTTTGTTGCAGGATTAAATCTTGCCCAATATAAGGCGTTCGTAGTAGGTAGTATCTTTTCAGACAATACTTACCTATGGCGGTTTATGTACGTGTACAACGCAACCAAGTCGAAAAGTGACCCTTATCTTATTTACCTTTAAATTAAATAAACACCCAAATATCAGTTGTTTTATTTTTAATATGTATATTGTACAATATATACCAATCAAAAAAATTACACAGGTATGTCATATTCATCCAGAACAGTACACTAATTTACATTAACAAGTGGCATATTATATTGTAAATAACAAATATATGCACTATCTAATTATCTGCATTTTGATATGATTTTATTTTAGTAAACTTAGAAGACATAGATAGGGAACAAAGAGAATATAAGCACTACGATATAGGGAGTTGTTTTTGATATCTTCAAATTTGTTCATCATTTTGATTAACATTGTTTTAACATCGCTTTTAAATTGTCCGTCCATGTTTCAATTTTTTTCAATAAACCGCGAGTGACAATTTGAATTGACGTACGCAGGGCGCGCTCAGCGGAAAAAAAAAAACTGTTGGTTCGATGTACATTGCTGCTTTTCTTAGCGCAATACTGCTCTTTGAGTGTTGCCCTACTTTAGTTTGCTTTACATTGCTACTGACAAGATTTGGTTGACGGACTATATCTACCTATAATGTAGATTAGTCATGTAAGCCTGACTTGTCACTACATAGTATAAAACAAAGTCGCTTCCCGCTGTCTGTCTGTCTGTCTGTATGCCAAAGAGTAGTATAATATATATAGATCTTTAAAACTACGCAACGGATTTTGATGCGGTTTTTTTAATAGACAGAGTGATTCAAGAGGAAGGTTAATGTATAATTGGTTAACCCGTGCGAAGCCAGGGCGGGTCGCTAGTATTTTATATTATTAATTAAATATGAGTATGAGAAGCGCTGGTGGCCTAGCGGTAAGAGCGTGCGACTTGCAATCTGGAGGTCGCGGGTTCGAACCCCGGCTCGTACCAATGAGTTTTTTGGAACTTATGTACGAAATATCATTTGATATTTACCAGTCGCTTTTCGGTGAAGGAAAACATCGTGAGGAAACCGGACTAATCCCAATACGGGCCTAGTTTACCCTCGGGGTTGGAAGGTCAGATGGCAGTCGCTTTCGTAAAAACTAGTGCCCACGCCAATTACTGGGATTAGTACAAGCGGACCCCAGGCTCCCATGAGCCGTGGCAAAATGCCGGGATAACGCGAGGAAGAGGAAGATGATGAATATGAGTATTCTAATCTAAGCCTATTCCTTATTTCTGGGCTTGATAACTGCTGCTCATGAATCAATAAAGAATGGTAAATTGGTATTACCATTACCTTTTTGTATTTTCATATTTTGACAAGTATTTTTCACATATAGCTTGGGTACGGTAACGGCTATCATCTCCATACAATAGGTAATATTACGCGAAAGTCTGCGTAGGGGGCGCCACATCAACAACAAGTAAACAATCTAAGGGTCTACCGCAAACGAGAGAGTCGACATTTTGTTATCTAACATCTCTATCACTCTTGCGTATTCGAGCGATAAAGAGGTAGATAGCTGAGTTTCGATTTCGCGTTTCCCGGTAGGCCCTATGTAAGCAAACCGCCTTGATGTATCAATGTCATAGGTATTTGATTGTCTGTGAAAACTTGTCAAAAAACAGTTTAAGGTACAGTATGTATAAGTTACTCTATGGTATATTTAAGTCACTAATGCTGCACTCTGGCGGCAAAACATTGCAGTAATACTCCCTATTTATAAAATTAAAACTCAAAATATGTATTGAATGTCACCGCGTACCCAAGTGATGTGAAAAATACTATAAAATGAAACATATTATAAATATTTAATAGTTTATTGAACAAGTAGATTTATAAATTTTAAAAATGTCCGAATTAATTTCGTGATTACAGAGATTCAGGCTCTAGATTACAAAAAAAATAGCACGTGTGTTATGCGCCTTAGAGGGGTACCTAAAGGTCTTCACACACCTTACTTATTCAGTAACTGACGACAGGGACGCAGCTATACGTTGACACTTTCTACGTGAGCGTTTTCCAAAAAAAGTGTACATTTCATTCATGTCTTCAAAATATTTACTTCTTGGGCTCATTTTACTCAGAATCATTTGTACATTCACGCCTCATACATAAAAAAATGTGTCCAAAAATTTCCTTTCCTGATCGTCACATTCTTGTATGAAATTTTTTTTTATTTGTATGAACGTGACGCACTGGAAATTTTTTTTTTCATACAAAATTTTGGGACACTTTTTTTCATGTATGAGGCGTGAATGTACAAATGATTCTGAGTAAAATGAGCCCAAGAAGTCAATATTTTGAAGACATGAATGACATGTACACTTTTTTTGGAAAACGCTCACGTATTGCTTCGCTCAGCCTGCCGAAGGTGTGTGTACTGTGTAGCGTTTAATATATGTAACACACGAAAAGGTCCCTAAAAATAATAGTACATATCAGTCAGGTACACAAGTAAAATTGTTTCAACACAATAGCTCTCTTTATTCTTTGAAATCAGTAAGCAAATTGCATTTTCACCTCAGCAGCTCGAACAAGGGTACTTTGCTACTTAAAAACAGTGAGCAAAATCGCATTTTGGTCACTGAGTGAGACAAAATGAGCAAAAAGCGATTTTGCTCACTCAGTGAGCAAAATGCGATTTTAGTCACTGATTTTAAGTAGCAAAGTACCCTTGTTCGAGCTGCTGAGGTGAAAACTTAATATCTTAAGAAAACATGAGTAAATAGGTAAGTGATGAAGAAGGAATACATTTTTCGGGTTCTCTAATATGTTCTCACTGCTGAGGTGAAAAGTTTTGTGAACTACACGAGATCAAAGTTATTTACATCTCGTGCGCTTTTGAGTCCCTTACTACGCTCAAGTTTCTAAATTAGATTCACTCGCTACGCTCGTGAATCCAGTATAGAATCTTTCGCTTGCACGGGACTCAAAATAAGCACTCGAAGAAATATCAAACTTTGATCTCTTGTTGTACAAATAACTATTTATCCTCTAGATTGCAAAGTAAGTATGTACTTTGGAGCAAATTTTCTGCCTGCCTTGCGTCCATTTTCCTAAACACTCACTCTCTTGCATAATATTCGAGCTATGGAGACTTGGAGAGGCAGATAAGGTTCAATCAATAATTATTACTACTTTTTAAGACAACACTTACATTATGACTTTATGACTGAAATGATATCAAATATCAAGCACAAATGTTTTATTATCTATTATTATATGTACATATTATATACGGCGTATAATATATTATAATACTGTAAAGCTAAATGAGTATTAAAACTATTTATCATACCAATCAGTCATGATTCTTATCAGGTAGAATAACTTTTCTATATAAGCATGTAAGGTTGAAAACTTTTATTTTAATTAAATAAAGACAGTAACTATAAAAACATGATAATGTGTGGTATAAATAAAAAAAAATATAAAATTTGTTTTTTTGTGTGTGTAATGGTAATTTTTATTTTGTCTGGCAAACTAAGTCCTATAACGCGTCTGTCAAAATTTTTTTTCGGTAGTTACAAGTTTTTAGTGCCGTATTTTTTTGGCAGTTTACATACAACCACTACATATAAGAGTCTGTGCGGACAGAGAAGAGTCGTGGAATGTATGGGGCCCAATACATTCCACGACTCTACTCTTTCCGAACAGCGTCTACATATACTTACATCAAAATGAAGACCAAGAGTAAAAGAAAGCTCTGTTATATGTACTTAAATCCACACAACCTCTTCTAGTTTATGCTCGTTATAATCTTCTTAAAAAGACTAGTAAATGGCTTACAGATGCAAATTACTTAAGTACAGATTAATGGAACGTTTTTCACATAATTTACAGTGTTTACTTTTAGTCAACATTCCTTAACGTAATGCTATAATATTTCAACGCCGGGTCCTCGATAACGTACTCACAGTCGGCCACTCCGTTATCCTTCAAAAATTCCGTTCCACGCAGCCAATCCAAATACAGCTTCAAATACCTATCCTCAGGGTCTAAATCTGTGTGCCCCAAGCAAAATATCCTATACGCATCTTCCCCGTACTTCCCTATGCCATAGAGATCGCTAGCCCGCCGCCATTTTGACGAAACGAACTGATAAGTCAACTTCCAAATCATATGCCCTCGTTTCCTTAGTCCTAAAGTATCAAAAAAACGTTCCAATGACATAGGCACGTCGTTTAAAACGTGATACGGGGTGGGATATTCTTCGAAGAATTTTTGCATGTGGGGCCTAGCGGTTTTGCCTGATGTCTTCGTTAAGAAGATGGTTGCTATTAATATCGCCCAGGGGTTTGTAGAGAATTCTTCTTCGAAGACGTAGTGCGGTGATAGTGGCATTTCCCTCGGTGTTATGTTATAGAAGGGGTCTATTTTGATTGGTTCTTGTTCTTGTATGGTGAGCTGGGAGAGGCTGAGTAGGTCCGCGTCGTCGAGGGAGCATTGGCTAAAATCTTGGGATTCTTGAGAAGAATCTAGATTTGTTGATAGTGTTCTATTGGGACTCTTCGCTGGTAATGTTGAGTCTTCTTGGAAGAACCTGCTGACGCAAAGCTCGGGTGTTGTCATGTTGGAATCTGAAATAGATAAATGTATGTCTATATTCTAATTAAATCAAATGAAAAATAAGAAGGGTGAAATTTGACATTTAACCAACTAACCCGCGTCGCAAAAAGAAAGGTTATTTTAGATGTTACAGTGGGACCTCGCTTTAGATATATTATACTGTCTGACTGTCTGTGGCACCGTAGGTACTTTAAGCTCGCAAACGGTTGAGCCGGTTTGAGTGCGGTTTCCTTATCGAGTCTTGTTTTGAATTGTGTGTCGATTCGGTTGTATGGATTGATTAGGTTTTAACTCACTAGATAGTGTTGTAACACTGTCTCGGCTTTTTCATTTAGTTAGCATAGTAGATATGTACTATAAAACGGTTAATTAATCCCAATATAATCTTAGATTTTTTTAAGAGAAAAATAATGGTCAACGATCAACGATATAAACGGGAGTTTTCAAGAAAATTACCATTTTTTTTTTTAATTACTTAAATGATCATTGCACTATAGGTAGGTATAATAATGGCGACTGGTCTGGCCTAGTGGGTAGTGACCCTGCCTGTGAAGCCGCGGTCCTAGGTTCCAATCCCGGAAAGGGCATTTATTTGTGTAATGACTTAATGAGCATATATTTGTTCCCGAATCTTGGGCGTTTTCTATGTATTTATGTATTTGTATATTATATATTATATATCGTTGTCTGAGTACCCAACACAAGCCTTCTTGAGCTTACTGTGGGACTTAGTCAATCTGTGTAAGAATGTCCTATAATATTTATTTATTTATTTTAACAATGTAAGTAACTAACTAACTAAAATTGAGACGATGAATTAATACCAAAGAATCGATTCGTAAACAGCCAATTCATCGAATCCAACACCCGGATGAAGCTTGGCAAAGTTCGATGGTGCCAAGGTACAAAAACTATTAAATCACACGCCGAAATACAAATCGGCATGCGTGGGTTTTGCCCGAGGCTCTTATATACCATCAACTACAGAATGTTCACAAAAACTTTACAATGGCAATGAGCGCACTGTATCCACGTACCACTTACCTCACTAGTTAGTGAGTAGTGAGTCACTACCTTGCGGTTCGTAAAGAAATTTTGCGCTGATTTACTATGTAAGTAGTAGAAGTTTTTGCAGAGATTTAAACATAGATTTTGAAGCAGAGTTGTGGGGAATAACACTAATTTATACATCACATTTTTACTGAGTATTATAATACAAATCAGCTTAATATACTACATTTTAGTATGTTAATCGAGTTATGTGAACTTTATGATAATTTGAACCTAACAGCCTTAAATAACTTGCCACGAATGAATGCCAAGTCCAAGTTACATTAAGTTCAATGACTTAATATACTACATTTTAGTATGTTAATCGAGTTATGTGAACTTTATGATAATTTGAACCTAACAGCCTTAAATAACTTGCCACGAATGAATGCCAAGTCCAAGTTACATTAAGTTCAATGAACTTTGGTGCCGCACCTTTTCAATCTTTTCATACATCCGATTTTATGTAACATAAACAGAAATAGACTAGACTAATTAAAGCTAATTAAACTAGTTTTTAAAATGATGTCACTATTAGTTGGGTAGTATTATTAAACTATAGGTATAAAAGCTAAAAAAAATGTTAAAATTGCTTGCACCGATTTTTTACTTGCTTTTTATTAACACACTTTACCTACATACCTATATTACTTTAGTACCGTCGAGCTGATCTGATGATGGAGCCAGACGATGGAAAGTGGAATTCTTCGGTGGCTACTAGTAGACCCCTCGAGAAAGGCCTCATACGAATATGGTTCATTTGACGAATCCAGTTCTTTGGGGGCATTAAGTAGGTAATAATTGTACTAATAAGTACCTAGATTGGGCAACAAATAAGTGTTTAATTTTTTTTTATGAAACTCAAAACTTTTTGCAAATTATTTTCTTTCAACTAAGTATCCTAATCTAGATGACAGGTGTTAAATAATACACAACGAGTCAACGACAAAATTAAAACTACTAATTTACTTCCCAACAAACCAAAACTTGTTTAATTATGGAACACGTAAATCACGATTACGATAATTTAACGTTATGCAAATAATTGTGTCCATGTTTACTTTGCAATTGCATAAAATGTGATTTTGTCATTTTTAAATGATTTGTAATCAGAATGATGAAATTATAGATAAGTTTGGTAGGTGTTAAAATAAATAGTAAACCAGGTAATGTTAAAAAATATATAAGTAGGTACCTAACCTATAGTGTATATTAATATGTACATAATGCAACAAAAACTCGCTAAAGTGAATTTGGGGTGATTGAATGCATAACAACCGTACTCGTACAAAGATTGGAACTTTCTTTCTCATTTATTTATAGACTTTATATCATAAGCAGAAATAATTATACTATAAGCAGAGATAACCCAAACGTTGGTAGAGTCTGTGCGGAAAGAGAAGATTCGTGGAATGTATGGGGCCAAATACATTCCACGGCTCTTCTCTTTCCGAACAGACTCTAATAATTTTATTTACCAGCTCCATTCCACTTTGTTCTACACTTGCATATTTGATATAATATTCTGCCTTTCCAAATATTTGGCAATAGTGCGAAACATAAACTAGGAATCCTCTAAACTGAGTTTAGAGCAATTATTTCATGAAACCGATGCTGCCAAAAATACGGGGGTGCGGGGGGACGAGGTGAGCGAATCTCGTGCCGTGATTGGTCCGTTCAAAGACACGGACTAATCACGGCACGGGATTGACTCGAATATGGAGTAAAACTACCGTATAAGTGGCAGAGGGGGTAGCGTTACTATGCTCAGTCTAGACTAGTCTAGAGGATGTCTTGTCTGTGTTGTAAAACAAAGCCAGCTGCGTGTTTGCCAGTTTATCCCAAAACAAATTAACATGAACTGTTTCTTTACTCAAGTATGTTTCAGAAGTCTCAGCACAGAACAAGTAGAATGGCGATGCGAGCAGGGTACGTGTCGCCGCCGGTTTTGAGCAAACGCTCGCATGCTACTCGCCCGCGCTGACCGAAAACGAAGTAAACATGCCTTTTTGCGCCACAATAACCTTCAGATTAAGAAGCCAGACATCAAATCTGTCTAAAGGAGGCGTATTCATTCACCACGCACACAAGTTTTTGCTACCGTTGCGCGAGTGTTAGTAAATGTGGAGAGGAACGAGCGGCGACACCGGTTCCGATACTAACTGCGGGCGATAGCCATTCTAACCTCTTTAATATGTTCTGTGAGTCTCAGGATCTTTGTCATGGAGATCACGAGACGCTATGTTGCGTCTCTGCATCTTAGTACGTGGAATTTAGTTATTTCGCAGTCCGTAAATAAATATATATTTAAGTTTATAACTGTGAGACAATTGTTTAAGGAAAGGCGCGCATGTATCATCATATCATGTATCTAAATAAAGCGAACATATTGCAATAACAATGAAATGAAGTTCCCGGATACGAGTAGATACATTTATCCGTAAGTTAAACTCAGAACATGTTCTGAAACTAGTTTTAATTATATTTACATCACACCACTTTGTTCTTCAAAAACGGATGAGAAAGTTACATTTTATCCACATGAGTGGCAAAGTAATCTGATGCAAATTTTGAGTTGTTCCGCCATGTTAGCTGGTAGAAATGGTTGAATTGACTTCAAAGAAGATGATTTTGAATTATAAATATTTAAAGGCGTTAATTTGGATTTGGTTGTAATGTTTTAGATTTATTATTTCCCCCGCGTTAATGTGGTAAAAAAATGTTTCACTCGGTAGCAAAGTTTTTTAACTCTCGTGCCTTGAAATTCTCGCAACGCTCAAGATTCCACTTTACGAACCACTCGATATGCTCGTGTTTATTTTGGAACCTTTTGCTTGC
Organism: Cydia amplana; assembly: GCF_948474715.1. Lineage (NCBI taxonomy): Eukaryota > Metazoa > Arthropoda > Insecta > Lepidoptera > Tortricidae > Cydia > Cydia amplana. The sequence goes on from NC_086087.1 coordinate 10,385,275, forward strand.
TCGGGTATTAATGTCGGCGGCAGATCGTAAAATCGGGCATATCGAGATATTCCTAGGCATATCATGAAACGCCGCCATTTCATGATCTGACTAAGATTAACCCAGGCGTATCACGATCTGCCTTATAAAAGAGGCGGCAGATCGGTCAGACCAATGTATTCGTTGATATTCCTAGCTTCATACCGGGCGCATCGTAAAATATGTAATTGATGAGATATTCCTAGGCATATCATGAAACGCCGCCATTTCATGATATGACTAAAATTAACTCAGGCAAATCACGATCTGTCTTATAAAAGATTCGGCAGATCGATGGGAGCCATGTATTCGTCGAATTCCTAGCTTCGTTCATACCGATCGCACCTTAAAATAATTGCATTTTTTGCCACTGGTGGCGCTGCATTCTATATGGCGCTGCGTCCGAGTCCAGTGTTGCCAGATCGTACCTTTTAATACAAGTTTACGTTCCTTTTGAGCCTTGAGTTTTGCTCGATATGGCTGGTGGTCGCGCTAGGCAGATCATGAAATGCCGGCGTTTCATGATCTGCCTAGGAATATCACCCCTTGAGGTTTGCACGATATGGCTGGTGGTCGCTAGGCAGATCATGAAATGCCGTCGTTTCAAGATCTGCTTAGGAATATCACCCCTTGAGGTTTGCACGATATGGCTGGTGGTCGCTAGGCAGATCATGAAATGCCGGCGTTTCATGATCTGCCTAGGAATATCACCCATTGAGGTTTGCACGATATGGCTGGTGGTCGCTAGGCAGATCATGAAATGCCGGCGTTTCATGATCTGCCTAGGAATATCACACCTTGAGGTTTGCACGATATGGCTGATGGTCGCGCTAGGCAGATCATGAAATGCCGGCGTTTCATGATATGCCTAGGAATATCACACCCTACTTATTTGATATGCCTAAACGTCGCTAGACAAATCGTCAAACGTTGATGTTTGAACGATATGGCTGGTAGTCGCTAGTCAGATCATGAAATGGCGGCGTTTCATGATATACCTAGGAATATCTCGATATGGCCGATTTTACGATCTGCCTCCGACATTAATATCAGCACGAGGCGTTAAACAACAACTTAGCCCCCTTGTAAAAAAACGATTACATCCATATAGAGCCGAGCCGGTCCAAGCTAACTGTGCGCCTATTTGGTAATAACATTTCAGTAGAAAAAGGAGTCAGGAGACTAATAGAAACTAGTAAAAGGTCTACAGGAATTTACAATATAATATCAGTCAGTATCTAATATTTGTTATGATCCATTTTATAATGTGAATGCCAAAAACATCTGGATAAACAACACTCATTAAGCCATTTTCATGCAGTTACATTCAGCAAGTGGTGCGTCATTGTCATGGTCAATTATTTTAATATTTAAATAACATTTCTCTACGAATAAAATTAAGTAATCCAAAATAGTAGTTAAAAGTAAATACCTATTGAAATACAAATTATCACAATAATGACTCACAATGAAAACTCTACTAATATTACTCTTCACGCTTAAACCGCTGAACTGATTTAGATATAATGTGGTACTTATGGAGATAGTTTGACGCTCGGGGAAGGACATAGGATATAGTTTTTGTCAATCATCATCATCATTTCACGCAGACAAAGTTGCGGGCAGAAGTTACGTCTAAAAATAAAACAACGGGTTGCACTCAGGGAGTGCCGGCAGAAGTGAAAACTCAATGACTAATACAAAATGCACTATGTATAATTGAGGTTAACGCCATCTAGCGTTAGCGTTAATTACTTGAAACCCCTAAGCACATCACTGTTAGTACTCCAGTTACGGTCACGTGATCGTCTTACGCTGTCTCGAGTTTAACATTTTTTTCCCCACCTCAAAAAGTGCACAGCGCCGCTAAAGAAGTTTTCACTTCAATAAGTATCAAACACAACTCTATTTATAGAGACGTCTGTGTTAAAGATTTCTAAGTATTTAATCATGAAAAATCTTAAAATACTGGAAATCCAACGCATTCTTCACACTTTCATAACGAGACACGGATTGTGATTGTAACATGAACATGCAAAATCGTAAGTGCCTTGGTACCATTCAAGATTTCGAATGAAAACAAAGCAACCATTCCCTAATACAATCGTTCCATTGTTAACTATCAAAGATAGACTGCCCAAGAATAGTTTGATTATATATAAAGTCCTACATACCGGAATCCCGAGGCTTTTTCTTAGTTAAAACTTAGTTAGTAGCGAGCTGCACCGGCCAGTCGACGCGCGCGCTCCGCGATATCGAGCGAACATAAAATTCGAAAAACAAAACATAAACTAAAAGGATCGATAACGCATTCGAATTTCCGTGAAAAGTTTTGAATCGAGAACACTGTTTGCAAACTTTGATTCTCGAGTGGTTTCGGAATGTTTCCGTGTGAGAAATAGTTTCAAGTGTTTGTAATTCAAAGACGATATACGCGACTAAGTGAGATTTTGTGCGGAAGTGACATCTCGACTGCTATTCGATAGAAACATTAACGATTATGGATGCTATCGACTGACGGATACGCTTGTTTAAGAATTAACGCAAGAGGTATGTTTTTGGAAACTAGAATTTTCTGGTGAATTTCTCAAATCCCTAATAACGATTTCATTAATAATGCACATGAGTAATATTTGTTTTAAAACATTATTAATAAAATACCTGATATGGTTATCATAATTATTTTTTACAAACCACAACTAACGCAATTTATATAGAACTCTTATGTCAGGTAGACTTACGATGAAATATATCAACCTGTGTAATAGGTACTATTATAATTTATACTTAATTATAAGACCTCGAGGCATTTTTCCTTTGTTTCATAATAAAACATAACATTATTTTATACATGTAATTAATAATAAGTATTTTTTTTTACAATATAAACCGATTAAGCAACGAAACTTATTTATACCTTTGTCATCTGGCCATTATTTTTTTGTGCAATTAAGACATTTTTGCAATTAGGCGAGTGCAAAAAGGCTTGTCGTCGTAAAATTGCCACACTCAATGCACTGCAAACACATATTTAGGTAGGTACCTACCTATTAATATTATGTATAACTACAGTAAAATAATTTTTGTGCCATTTCGTACCTTGTGCCAGTGACAATCGATATTGAAAGTCGATAGGGGTACTAAATAAATAAATATTTTAGGACACTTTTACACACACCGTACAGTGTCCAGACCGACCTAGTCCCACAGTAAGCACAAAGGTATAGTTATATTATAAACTAGCTGTGCCCGCGGCTCCGCCCGCGTGGAATTCGGTCTGTGTCAGTAAGCTAATTCATCCCTAATTTCTCTTTCTCTCCCCTGGAGGCGGATATTGAATTAAAGTTGACAGATGGATAAGATTAGCGGACTGAAGTCCAGATAAAATATTTTACAATTAGGTAGGTACCTACCACTAAACAAAACTACACTCCAAAACCAATAGTTTTTTTCGCCCTTATTCCAATATAAGACGTGATTTAAACGACACAGAGTAGTAGGTGTATAACGGACAATACAGTACTACTTTTGTATTTTTACGTCCTTGACTGTACCTGCCTATCCAAATCATGTCCATGGCAAATATCATTCAATTCTGTCCTCCAGTCAAATAAACAATATACACATTTTTATAATATAATGCCATCTTTATCAAAGTAGGCTTAACCAAGGACCGGAAAACCCCTCTTTACGCTTAATCCTATCCATTCGGTAACCCAATCAATTCGGTTACCTTATCATTCGGTAACCCTATCATACTGTTACCTGATTGTAACGGTAAGCTTATTGAAACGGTAACCTTAACAGTTAACCGAGTTAATCTCAAAACCCCATCGCGTTAGGGTTTTTGTTAGGGGTTTTTAACCGGTTTTTATTAAGTTATGGTAACCTTTATTATCGGTTGCTTATTGGTTTGCTACATTCGTATTTAGTGATGTGCCGTCAGTCAAATACTAAGAAAAATTGTTAATAATAAATTAACTATTTTATAATAGTTTATTTTGTTATTTTTGTCAATTTTCTTAATTTTGCTTATTTTAATGTTTTTGTTTATTTTACTTATTTTGTTTATTTTACTTATTTCATTTATTTTATTTGTTACTAATTTTGTTAATTTTATTAATTTTATTTATTGTATTTATTGTCTTTATTGTATTTATTGTATTTATTGTATTTATTGTATTTATTGTATTTATTGTATTTATTGTATTTATTGTATTTATTGTATTTATTGTATTTATTGTATTTATTGTATTTATTGTATTTATTGTATTTATTGTATTTATTGTATTTATTGTATTTATTGTATTTATTGTATTTATTGTATTTATTGTATTTATTGTATTTATTGTATTTATTGTATTTATTGTATTTATTGTATTTATTGTATTTATTGTATTTATTGTATTTACTGTATTTACTGTATTTACTGTATTTATTGTATTTATTGTATTTATTGTATTTATTGTATTTATTTTATTTACTTTATTTACTTTATTTACTTTATTTATTTTATTTATTTTATTTATTTTATTTACTTTATTTACTTTATTTACTTTATTTATTTTATTTACTTTATTTACTTTATTTACTTTATTTACTTTATTTATTTTATTTATTTTATTTATTTTATTTATTAAACATAACCTAACCATTGTTCATTAATTTTTGTCATAAGCATTTATTTATTTAATTTTATTGTTAAACATTTTTTTTTTACTCTATTAAACATTTAGAAGACCTGACGTATTTTCCTTTAGGTATATAGTTAAATGTTCCCAAGTTTTAATTCAGGCGTTCTGGGTTTCTGGCTTATATTTATATAGCTTGCACTTTTATACTACATACATTACTACTTAATTCCTTTTACTCTTTCGGGTTTAAAAAAATCCCGTGAATTGGAGAAGAAAGTTTTGTTGGAATGTAAAAAGCATACTAAGTCTCAAGTCTCAGAGTTGGACTAAAAATAACTTGAATAAGAAGAAGAATAAGAACATACATTTTATTCTTATTCCAATCGATTTGAATAAGAATAATTCTTACACTCGTTATTTTAGAATAAAATAAAAGTGAATAAATCATGTCACTTTTATTTTATTAAATGAAAAATAAAAAACGGAATATTTATTCCAGGTGTAGGATTATTCTAAATAACGTTTTATTCAATTAGAATGTTAACTTTTGTAGTACAATGTATATAGATAGTAAAATGAATGTTCGGTATTAAAACCTTCTCCGTTTAGTTATATTGATTTTATACATTTAAAACATTGACATATTAAAAGAGTGTGACTTTTCTATTTAGATTTGCACCAAAAACATGTATTCTTTATTAATAAATAAGAAACAACGATGATACGTGTTTAAATATACAATACATAATTACATAATACATAATCCACTTCAATGAATTTCACCCCTCTTTTCAATGGTCGGATTGATTTGAATTTTTTTTTAGCGTAAAAGATTTTATTGTGAATATTGTGATAGATAGGTACATTTTTTGAAGTCTTCGAAACGGTGATGATAATTTTATAATGAAGCTACATATAAAGTAAACTGCGAAATTATAATTATGATGGTTCAATGTATATTTCTTTGCGTATTAAGTATGTATTTTGTTTATTATTCCTATCAGCCTTGAGGTCATACGTATGCTATCTCTTTCACACCTACGGAAAGTGAATGAGATAGTAAATTACTGCAGGTAAGAAAAGAGTCCTACGCTTATCACTAGATTTGCAGAAAGTTGCAGGCGTGTTTCCACTTGAGACCGTCATTTATTACTCATTGGCAATAACAATAGCATTAAGTCGTGGCGTGGTGAATTATTTGTCAGCATTTGCTAAACACGTGCGGCAAGCGTTGTGTCAAACGATATTAATATCTGTTAATTTCCGTCTAAATAATAAATGCAAATTTTAAATATCAGATGAACTTTTAAAAACACCATAAGTCTTGGTAGTAACTCGGACACTGAAACCACATACTAAACATAATTCGAAAACAGAAAATAAACATGAGTATTTTCCCCATTTGTTCCTGCCCAACGTGACCGCCGCGATACATGAGGCGGGGACATATGGGAATGATTTAAATGAAGCGCCTATTCCCATCTGTGCCCGGCGGGGAGAAATAGGAATACACCATATCGAGCAATTCCTTATCCTACCTTTAAAAACATCTTTCTTAGGGTTCCGTACCCAAAGGGTATAAACGGGACCCTATTACTAAGACTCCGCTGTCCATCTGTCTGTCACCAGGCTGTATCTCATGAACCATGATAGCTAGGCAGTTGAAATTTTCACAAATAATGAATTTCTATTGTTGCTATTACAACAAATACTAAAAACAGCATATAATAAATATCTAAGTGGGGCTCCCATACAACAAACGTTATTTTTTTGCTGGTTTTTGCGTAATGGTGCGGAACCCTTCCTGCGCTAGTCAGACTCACACATGGCCGGTTTTTTTTATTCATAGCAGCTGAATTGTACCTGATGATTTAGATCACATTAAAAGAAATACGGGTATCGTCCAATACCAAGACTATGCGGCAGTAAATTAAATTTGTAAGATTTTATTGCATAAAATCAGGTATAAATTAGACAAGAAACATAGTAGTTTCTTGTCTAATTTACTTCTATCTATACGTAACGCCTATACGGCACCCAGACTGCATGTTTAATCCAGGAATATTATTTAGAATATAAAATCATGATCTTGGGGCACGGCAGTGCCCCCGCCAAGTCGAGCGCGAAGCAAACACTGCCGTACCATCCTTTACTGGAACCATTTCGCCGCATTTTCAGGCCCCTATTTGAGAACCTCTGGATAAGACCAGAACGCAGAAATTTTCGTCATCCAGTAAGCTATAATCACATACTTAAAATCCAATTTCAAGTCTGTAGGTCATTTAGTTCCGAAGTTAAGCGACAGCAAAGTTTCGCATTTATGACACTCATTCACTCATGATCATCAGAATAGAACTAGTACTTCCCATAAACTCAGAGAGCTGAAATTTGGTACAGAGTTAGGGTTTAATGGCCACATAAAGGGTACACCTAAAAATATTGCAATATCACTCACGTTTTAAAGATCTAAGAACTGCATAAGTAAGTTTGTAATCCCATATAAATATATGATATTACAAATTTACTGTTGCAGTTCATAAATGAAGATATATTTAGTTATGATATGTGTATACATAGTATGGGTATGAGTACCCGAAAAGAAGGACTGCCTACAAAAAGAGATGAGATCCCTTAAAAAAACATTACATGTAAAAAGGTGCAAGTCTCGCAACGCTTTTACTACAAAAAAGAACCAAGTCGGTTATTTCAATCAGTGCCAGGGGGTATTAAAACCGTATCAATAAGATATCTTTAATTTGTAATACATATAATGACTTGGCAATCGCACATAATGCTTTACTCGTACCGTACTCGTAAATATGTGTAATGCTCAAACTGCAATTAGCGCTAGCGTTATGTTCATTAGAATTATTTTTAATAGGTGACGATGATCCTTTTGCCATTATGCAGCCGTGCGATGGCCAAGTCATTATACGTATTACAAATTAAAGATATCTTATTGATACGGTTTTAACACCCCCTGGCACTGATTAAAATAACCGACTTGGTTTCACATTACATCTCAAAACTTTTTTGTAGTAAAAGCGTTGCGAGACTTGCACCTTTTTACATGTAATGTTTTTGATGGGATTACATTTATTTGATTAAGAATTATTCTTATTCAATTTTTTCACATACTAATTATTTCCGATCAAATTTATTTAAATAATTTTGACGGGAATAAAATCAACATGATTTTATTCTTAGGAATTCTTATTTAAATAATGATTTTATTCTTGAATGACCAACACTGCTTACTAAGTATGTATGTATCTATTTAATTTAATCAAAACTATTTCACCTACCAATGTTATAGATACACAATAAATATAATGAATTCTGGTATTAATGAAAGATTTGAAGTATTAAAATAAGTTTATTTATCACTGCTATAGATATATATTTTCTGATCGCTGCATTAAGCGGTACAAGGTAAATTACGGCTTTTAGCTCATACAAACTCACCGCACATGAAAACATTTTAAACTAAAGTCTATTTTTTTATTCGGTAGACTAAAATGACATTTCATAGTATGAATGAACATCATGTGTCATTTCATTTCATACTGTGAAATGTCATTTTAGTATACCGGATAAAGAATAGACTTTAATTGCTTATTATAAAATAAGCTCGTAATAACTAGTACATATGTCATTTGTTAACAATGGTAAAATATCTACCACAATCCACTAGCGCATGTATCTTTATCACAAAGTGATTTTTTTTAATCACTCTACCTCTATTCTCTGGAATCTAAAGATAAATTATACCTAACTATGTACCAGTAAAATTACTAGTTAGGTAAAAATTTTTCTTTAAATCAGTCTTTAATCTGTAGGTACATACCAAGTGTGAACCCGAAAATAAAAATAATAATCTAAGTAGCATAAAATATAACTATGTAAATAATAGCAGATATTACTAGGATAGGATGTTGTTTACTTGCAACCCCTTTTCTAAACATTTCTAAACTAGAATTGCTCCGAAACACAACAATAGGAACATACAGGTATAAAGATAAACAAAGGAATAACCACGCTGCGGCTGTCGCTCCAAAATAATACTGTAATCGCTCACTTATGTTTTCAACTTTAGCTTAAGGACTCAAAGTGCAATATTGTTTGAATTGACAATAAGCGAAGTTACCGGCAAAAAAACTTGTTTGTGCTGGAGGCTTCATAGACCGCCCATGCCAACCACGGTTATTCAATAATAAGTTGAATTTAAGTCTGCGTAAAGATTACAATCGTTTGAACTGGTTCAAAACCTTATTATGAGGTAACAGAATCGACTGGGTTTTTATTTCGGTTACCGGTAACAGGGGTTAACTCGATCTGATACGGTTACCGAATCAAAGTGTTACCTTATCAGACGGTTACCGTTATGGTAGGGGTTTTTATAACCACTTCTAAAATAACCCTATGAAAAACCCCGGTTAAGGTAACCGGTTCCGGTCCCTGGGCTTAACGCTTAAAATCGTATAAAAAACGCGAGCGCAGCGAGCGCGAAATTTTTTTGATAGAAAAATGTGTCGGATCAGCCGCAATAGTTTACATGAAATTTTGGTGTGGATATCTAATGCGAAAGCCGAAGGCCAAGCTCCATGTAGGGCCGAAGGCCCGAAGCGTCCAGGCTGTCAGTGCTTAAACACAGAACAATAGTATAAGTGTCTAAATGCGAAGGCCGAAGGCCGAGCTTCGCGTAAGGTCGAAGGCCCGAAGCGTCCAGGATGTCAGTGGTTAATCACAGAACAATGGTATCAGCGTCTAAATGCGAAGGCCGAAGGCCGAGCTCCGCGTAGGGCCGAAGGCCCGAAGCATCCAGGATGTCAATGCTTAAGTCGTAGTAGTAGTCGCTCGGTAATAAGTGTTTAAATGCGAAGGCCGAAGGCCGAGCTTCGCGTAGGGTCGAAAGCCCGAAGCGTCCAGGATGTCAGTGCTTAATTACAGAACAATGGTATCAGTGTCTAAATGCGAAGGCCGAAGGCCGAGCTCCGCTTAGGGCCGAAGGCCCGAAGCGTCCAGGATGTCAATGCTTAATCACAGAACAATGGTATAAGTGACTAAATGCGAAGGCCGAAGGCCGAGCTCCGCATAGGGCCGTAGTCCCGAAGCGTCCAGGATGTCAGTTCTTAAGTCGTAGTAGTAGTAGTCGCTTGGTAGGGTGCCGAAGGCCACCTTTATCAAAGTAGGCTTAACTTTTAAAGTTAAAAACGCGAGCACAGCGAGCGCGAATTTTTTGATAGAAAATAATTGAAATTTTGGTGTGGATATCTAATACGAAAGCCGAAGGCCGAGCTCCATGTAGGGCCGAAGGCCCAAAGCGTACAGGCTGTCAGTGCTTAAACACAGAACAATAGTATAAGTGTCTAAATGCGAAGGCCGAAGGCCGAGCTTCGCGTAAGGTCGAAGGCCCGAAGCGTCCAGGATGTCAATGCTTAATCACAGAACAATGGTATAAGTGACTAAATGCGAAGGCCGAAGGCCGAGCTCCGCATAGGGCCGTAGTCCCGAAGCGTCCAGGATGTCATTTCTTAAGTCGTAGTAGTAGTCGCTTTGTAGGGTGCCCAGAAGGCCACCTTTATCAAAGTAGGCTTAACTTTTAAAGTTAAAAACGCGAGCACAGCGAGCGCGAATTTTTTTGATAGAAAATAATTGAAATTTTGGTGTGGATATCTAATACGAAAGCCGAGCTCCATGTAGGGCCGAAGGCCCAAAGCGTACAGGCTGTCAGTGCTTAAACACAGAACAATAGTATAAGTGTCTAAATGCGAAAGCCGAAGGCCGAGCTTCGCGTAGGGCCGAAGTCCCGAAGCGTCCAGGATGTCAGTTCTTAAGTCGTAGTAGTAGTCGCTCGGTAGGGTGCCCAGAATGCCATGCCACCTTTATCAAAGTAAGCTTAACTTTTAAAGTTAAAAACGCGAGCGTAGCGAGCGCGAATTTTTTTTATAGAAAATAATTGAGAGAGGCTATGTCAGGGACACAGCCGCAATAGTTTACGTGAAATTTTGGTGTGGATATCTAATACGAAAGCCGAAGGCCGAGCTCCATGTAGGGCCGAAGGCCCAAAACGTACAGGCTGTCAGTGCTTAAACACAGAACAATAGTATAAGTGTCTAAATGCGAAGGCCGAAGGCCGAGCTTCGCGTAAGGTCGAAGGCCCGAAGCGTCCAGGATGTCAGTGGTTAATCACAGAACAATGGTATCAGTGTCTAAATGCGAAGGCCGAAGGCCGAGCTCCGCGCAGGGCCGAAGGCCCGAAGCATCCAGGATGTCAATGCTTAAGTCGTAGTAGTAGTCGCTCGGTAGGATGCCCAGAATCCCACCTTTATCAAATTAGGCTTAATCTTTAAAATCGTATTAAAAACGCGAGCGTAGCGAGCGCGAAATTTTTTTGATAGAAATAAATTTAGAGAGGCTATGTCAGTGACACAGCCGCAATGGTTTACGTGAAATTTTGGTGTGGATATCTAATGCGAAAGCCGAAGGCCGAGCTCCATGTAGGGCGAAGGCCCGAAGCGTCCAGGCTGTCAGTGCTTAAACACAGAACAATAGTATAAATTGCAAGTCCCAAATTGTTTGACATTTACAAAAACATAATATTTAAAAACTTTCGCGTTTTGAACATACATATATTAACTCACATTTATAGACGGGCCTATCTCGAAATTTATTTTATTACCTTTATTTACCGACGTTTCGACACAGGTTTCACTGGTCGTGGTTGCGGCTAACTGATGTCCCAACAAAATGTCAAAACAGAGATTTGTGCAACTACCCGACGAAAAGTGTATGAAAAAGTTTGGGGTAGACATCATATTTTCAAACCACCCACTTCACATAATGTTAATTAGTGTCAATAGACCCCCGATAGACCCGTCTATAAATGTGATTTAATATATATTTGCAAAGACGTTTGACATTGACTAAGAAAAATATTGTTTTTTTACAAAGTACCTACACAAAAAAAAGTTTGCACCACTTTCTTAAGTTAGCGCCATTAGATTCAGGTGCAAACATAACTTAATTGAGTGTAGTGGCCACCCCCCCCCCTTTTAGGGGTTGAATTTTTCTAGCCTAAAATATGGCCAGGGATTTTCTTGACAGATTAGTAAAGTTTTCATCAAAATCCGTTAAGCCGTTTTCACGTGATACGCGGTCAAATAAACAGACAAACAGATAAACAGACAAACAGACAAAAATTCTAAAAACTGTTGGAACGTGTTCTGTTATCGATTCTAAGTATCCCCAACCAACTTTTTTTCGAATATCTTCCATGTACAGACTTTCGACCCTCTTCAGCTTTATTATATGTATAGATAGAAAATATCCATAACTCAGGAGCAAATATTTGTGATAAACACACAATTGCCCTTACCAGCGGGCTCAGCATGGTTCCATTTTCAAATACAAATACAAATGCATTTATTTCATTACTTTTTACATCAGTTTCAGTCATTTTTATCGACTATCACTATGACCGTCACTTTCGCACTTACATACTTGTTAGAACGTGACAGGCATGGTGACAAACGATAAAAATGCGACCGTGCTACTAGGGCCGGATTCGAAGCCCGCGACATCCTGCTTTTTAGGAAGGGTTACTAGCAGGGATGTTACAGAGCTCCGTTTCCGTTTCCGTTAAGTCGGAACTTCCGTTTGGTATTACACATCCGTTTCTGTTCCGGTTCCGTTACTATTGAAACGGAAGTTATATCGGATGTCAATGCTTAGCGCGGCAGCGGGACATGAGCGGTGTACATCAAAAACAAACAGGTTTATACCAGTCATTCGCTCATAGCCCCGCTTGCCACGTGCTGCAGTAATTAGATGTTCTGGTATATCCGTGTTTTTGAATTTAAAGTACCTATTCGTATATGTTGTGTTGTGTAATGTATACCTACTGATAGTACTGACTCAGGCTCCGGTTCTGGTTCCGGTTCCGTTTTCGGTTCCGATTCCGTTTCTGGTTCCGATAAACTAAATTTAAAACATCTGGTTCCGCTTTCGGTTCCGATAAAACCACATCCGTTACATCCCTGGTTACTAGTGTTGCCACACTGACTAGGGCCTAGGCTATAGAGGCTATCTTACGTCGCCGGAGGGATGATATATACATATAATTATGCACTGAAAAAACTCCTTGACCCTAAACATCCATATAGGCACTATATTCGTTAAATAACGCAAATAAATCACGAGTTTCTGGCGCTGAAAAGAAGTCCTGTTCTTCATGTCACCCGCTTATAAAGGCTTACATTACGGGCAATGAATCACTTGCAGCATAATACCTATACAGGTATACACCTACATTCATTATACTAAAGCGCGCGGTTGTTTAATAGTAGATTGTTAACCAAGGGATGAAAGGCACTCATTGTTGCCGAGGTAGTTTGGCGCTCGAACGCAGTGAGACCGCCAATAGTTCGAGGCTGAAAATGATGCCTTTCACCCGAGTTTAACACTACATACTTTTCATTTCGAATACGAGGAAAGTAAAATACATGTGTTTAATTTAAAACATGACTAAGTATACATTTTTATAGAATTTTTGAGGGTGCTGGGTACTTTCAATAAACAATTTAGGCAAAAGTATCTATAAAGAATGGAGAGTTAAATATCAGAATGGAAATTGTATAACAAATCCCTTTAAACCCAAATTTCAATTGCTCATCGTAAATACAGTAAAACCCGCTTAATACGATCACGTGTAATACGATTTCCCGCATAATACGCCATTTTACGACGGTCCCTGCAACTTTAGGCCTGTTTTCATACATTATTTCACGGTTAATACGACTCGCGTCCCGTTTAATACGCCATCTAAAATTATATATTACTTATCCGTCCCGTTACGCACCATCTGCACGTTTGTGTTTTTGACATAACCGTCGTATTGTTATGCAATACGCCGTTAGCCAACATTTTTTATGTGTTTATTACCTACAGTTTTTGGTTTTGTCTAATATATTTTGTCGGGTCCTTATCGGCGTAAGAATGCGATGCCATCTGCTTGACCGTTACGGACCACGGAGTGCAAGCTATCGCTCTCAGATTTATTTGCAGGCAGTTATTAGTTACTTTACTGTCTTTACTCCACGACTTTCTACTTGAGCCTAATATCGTTAGTGTTCCTAGATTACCTGCCTACACTTAGATTTCATTCGCTCATTATCACCGTTATTATAGTTTTTTTGTTCACGCTTAATACGATTTCTCGTTTAAGACGCTCTTTTTGCTAGGTCCCCTCAGAATCGTCTTAAGCGGGTTCTACTGTAAAATTAAAAAATCGTACTTGGAACGTAAAATGCTCTAGTGCAGAAACGTATCATTTTTTGCACACCTTTTAGAACAACAATGACCCTCTTTCAGAGCATGAGAAATGAAAAGGTTTATACCATTGCGCATTGTTGCGTTTATACGCAGCGTTAAACGCATGCATTCGCCGCACACCCATTTTACATGTGTGGCTACCACCAGTTTGGCACTGACAACGCTATCGAGAACGTCACTTACTTACTTTAACATACATATTAGTGCGAGCGACGTTAGCGTAGAGACGTTAGCGTATAGCGTATATGTCAGTTTTGACACTGTCAGTGACTCATGGTACGGGTATAAATAAAATAATCAGCAATAAAATAAATAGCTTGCGCTTCGGCCTCGGATCGCTTTGCTTCTCTCGCTTCTCTCCATTACTCTTCCATATTTAGTGTGACAGTGACTGTTGCGTTTCATTCGCTACGGAGCGTTAGCGATTGGCATGTTGTCTACGCGCCCTGTAGGGCTACCATCAGTTTGGCACTAACATAAACGCCATCGAGAACGTAATTTACTTTCTATACATTACATCAAACGGTCCGACACAGATATTGACAATATTAATCTGTGTTGAAAAAATCATTGCTCTAGCTTCAAAACCCACGGAGGAAACAGTCGAGTACGTTTGTATGGAGAAATGACCACTCCTGTTGCCTCTTAAAAGAACACACTTACACAGTCGGGAACTCTGGGACATATCTTGGTCTAACCTAACTCAACGTGTAAAGTCTTCATACGACCTATAAACGAACGCCACACATGCAAACAATCGCTCACGGTAATAAATCAATTGTTGACATGATAAACTAGTTTGCATGCCAGCAGGATCCGCTTCCGTTGCTGGCCCGCTAGGGGACCAATGGCATGTTGGCAACCTCGCTGTTATTGAATCTATTGAAGTTAATAGATACGATTAAATGATCAAGGCCGCTAATTTACAAACAAACCCGCGGTGTGCCACTGCGGTGGCAGCATGGTTACATTTTTATAGCCTGTCACTAATTAAACCGTCACTTTCGCACTTCCCTACTTGTTAGAACGTAACAGGCATGGTGACAGGCGATAAAAATGCGACCGTGCTACCGCCGCTTGTAGACTCAAGAAGAGAAAAGAAAATCAATGATTTGAGGAAAAAAAATGATTTTTTTTTAACTCAAGCTTAATTACTATACCTACTCAATTCAAGATTTCAGATTTACACTACCAAACGGGGTACCTATAACGTGACAACCTGTTAGCGATATTTCACAGAGTAGTTAAACAGAACATGACGGCAAGTACCTAAGTTTAATTTAATGGGTGACCGTTGACGGTCGGTTAAAAAATTCAAGGCCACCACAAACTCGTTTAACATAGGTCATAGACTAAAATGAAACTATTAGGTAAGTGTTATGGTATTATGTATCGATGAGTCACTAATTTGCTAGTCTTTTTTTCCGTAAGAATAAACTATTTTATTTGCTATCCACGCCTTCGTTGTAAGCGGGGTTATCCGGAGCATAATACTTATTGAATAAATGTATCCTTGGATTAGTAAACACACGTTGTTATCATCAACAAATCAAATTTTAATAGAAATAATTAAGCCTATATTACGGCTAACTCTGCAGTTAATGAATGGATAAGTAAACAAATGGACGATCTATATGCCATAGACCATAGACCATGTTTGACCGGCACGTCGGCAGTTAAATTAAATTGAAACCAAATATACAATTAGTAAATGACGGTACGATAAGATAAGATAAGATTTCTTTATTGTCAAAGCTGGTACATAGGTCTTATAAATATCACAAAAGTCCATCAGCTTGCCCATTTCGGGCGTACAATAATTATAAACTAACCTAGTGCATGCAAAAAACAATAACAATAACATAACATCATAACGATGCATTGTCTATGTACGTAAAATATTCATTTAAATTATAGAAACTTTTTGTTAACAGCCATTTCTTGAGCTTGTTTTTAAATCTAATCCCCTACTCTTACATAACATTAAGATCTCTACTTATTTTGATTATCAATCTATCTATCGTCACCAAGAAGTTTTACAATAATCTTCACAATTAAGAACCCACCTCACTACTCAAAAGCATGATTGCATGATGCATATGCCTTTGTTTAGCAAGGAATGATAAGTTCTACGCACAGCATAGCTGACACTTTTGGCCAATTCGTAGAATGTGTCAATACCTACCTTTGATTCCTTGGATCGGCCAATCAATGTATTATCCACTTGAGGCAGACGGTTCAATGAAATCATAACACTTAATTGTGGTAAATAAACAGTATGTTGTCTCAACTAGACACAGGTGCCAGACTATTTGCTCAGCTAGCCAGGTTTGTTAAGTAGCTAAGTAGCTCAAGTTCATAAAGGTTTCATACTCATCTAAGAGCTTGAGAGCTACACAACTTGTAAATCAATGTTAATAAGATTTTTATCATAAATTTAATTTTTGATTCAATAGTTCTCATTAAACGTCGAGGTCATTCTAGCAAGGTTGCATTGTTTTATCACAGAGTTCCTTCGGTCTCCATCATCAGATCAGCTCAATGGTGCCAAATCATTGCATGCATTGAAATATCGCAATGAAATAAGTGATAATGCTAAATTTCAGGTCAATCGGACATCGAGAACTAGTTCAAAATTAGCTTACAAAAGTTGCAAATGCTAAATTGCTTTAAAATGCTTAATTATAAATCAATAATAATCAATATGAAAGCCGCTAGGCTAGGGATCTCATAATATTGTCTGGGACAAGGTACTAAGTGGCATAGAAATCAAAAGCCTTGACGGTACTGAGAGTACCTAGTGTGTATTCAATGTCAATTAAGTTATCATAGCAATTGTGAGTATGACGAAGTCACGTTTTGTTATTAATGTGTGGGAGTCAATTATATGGGTACTGTTAATTTTTGGCCAAAATCTGTTTATTAACCTGAACCTGAACAAATATGTGTTCAAAAACATCTTCGTTAAAATAGAGAAATTACCTTTACCGATATTTAATTTACCTTTATCTAATGTTGACAACTTTTGTTTGGTTGGAGATATTGTTTTATCAACAAAAAAGATGTTAACAAATTAAAGATATTTGACCATCCATTCACGTTTAGAGGTGCTCTGATACATAACAGCTATTTTCGTTTCTAATTTAATTAGGTACCACTTATACACTAAAGTTGATCATGGGTGGAAATCATTCTTCGGAATCAGACTTAGCAAAATGGGTCACTTTAGTTTCATACAACCAGATTGATTATAATCAAGAATTAAAAGTGCTTAGAGCTAAAATCCGCCCAAAACTTCCCTGTCTAAGAAACGGAATAAGCAAATTGTTATCTCATTACCTCACCTGTTAGCTACAGCCAGGCGTGGCTCACTCCGGGATTTCGTCGCTTTGCTACAGGTAGCTAAAAGTACATCCGTTCCACACCAATTTTGGTGGCTTGCCATAAGCCGCGCGTGGCGCTGTCGGCACCTACCATATCTGTCCCGATCGTAACAGACGCGTTTTGTTAGAGAGTGAATCTTCTGTACCAGGGATGTTGCGAATATCCGCATCCGCAACCGCGGAACTTCCGCATTATTTTCAACATCCGCATCTGCATCCGCATCCGCATAAAATCGATGCGGAGTTTAATGCGGATACGGATGTGGAACAGTGGGCCGATTTTTGAAATTCGACCACTCGATTTCGTGTATTTCGTTCAGTAATATCTCCGCTACTAAGCATTTTAATTCTACTAATAGAATTGAAAACGAGTGGTCAATACCACTAGATTCCCAATTTGCATCGCTCGTATTTAAAAAGCGGCCAAGTGCGAGTCGGACTCGCCCATGAAGGGTTCCGTATTTAGGCGATTTATGACGTATTAAAAAAAAACTACTTACTAGATCTCGTTCAAACCAATTTTCGGTGGAAGTTTACATGGTAAGTAATGTACATCGTATATTTTTTTTAGTTTTATCATTCTCTTATTCTAGAAGTTACAGGGGGGACACACATTTTACCACTTTGGAAGTGTCTCTCGCGCAAACTATTCAGTTTAGAAAAAAATGATATTAGAAACCTCAATATCATTTTTGAAGACCTATCCATAGATACCCCACACGTATGGGTTTGATGAAAAAAAAATTTTTGAGTTTCAGTTCGAAGTATGGGGAACCCCAAAAAATAATTGTTTTTTTTTCTATTTTTGTGTGAAAATCTTAATGCGGTTCACAGAATACATCTACTTACCAAGTTTCAACAGTATAGGTCTTATAGTTTCGGAGAAAAGTGGCTGTGACATACGGACGGACAGACAGACGGACAGACAGACAGACAGACAGACATGACGAATCTATAAGGGTTCCGTTTTTTGCCATTTGGCTACGGAACCCTAAAAATTGCATTTCGCAGTTTTCCACCGATTTTCGAGTGATGAAATCGAGCGACCGAAATTCAAAAATCGGCCCCCAGGCACAGATTATATAATAGTTCTTACGAACAGATACTTATCTCTCAAAGAAAACGCAAATACCTACCGTTGTAATACCTACACTAAAATACAATGGAATGACCTTCAACGCGCCGCCGCGCACCGGCGCAACGCTAGGGTTGCCGACGCTTAGAAATGATTTACTAATATAAGATACCTACCTACTTAGGTAGGTACAAATATAAGTTTTAATTGTCAAACTAACATTAGAACTGGTCATATAAAAGCATAGCGTAAAATAACCATGAGCAAAATAAGTTGCAATAAGTAATTACAATCATGAACCTATAATATTACGGACAGAGTTTCGCTTACAACACAACTGTGATTCCAACATCCACCAGTTTCTAAGTATTTACGCGTGACACACACATATTGACAGCCCACATCCACCAGTTTGCCGTCAGACGGATCGAAACGTCATTGAAGTAAACATGTCGAAGAAAAATATAAAATATGCCGGCATGCGTAGTTAAATCCTGCTAGAATTGTACCGATCGTAAGAAAAAAAGTCACGGAATAACTTTTCATACTTAAGTTTATCAATTAGTACGTAAAATCACGATAATTTGTTGTTTATAAATTATCAAATTGCAAAACAGGAGTGTGACCAGTAACATGAATAGGGTAATTTCCCGAAAGTAGGGTAATTGATACCCTTCTTATTAAATCATTATGTATTAAGAGATCATTTAGGTAAATGGTTAAATTATTGATTGTGCACTTCAAACTAGGTCGGTATGGTAATTTCCCGATACTAAGGAACGTTTGTTTGTTATGTATTATAATTTTTTTGTTGAAAACCAGATATGTTTCAAGTTAAATGTATAAATTAAAAAAAACATGACGAACTCATTTCGTTACGATGCTAAATATCATTAGGTATTGAAAATAATGTTTGCACAAAGTAATTGTGCAATATTGCGCATTTTCAAGAACTATAAAATCAGATACGTACACACCTTTTTTATTGTCTAACGTAAAACTGTCCTAATTTTTTTATTTGAAAACAAGGAGGATATTAAAAATAATTGTTTCACTATTAGGGGAGAATTTGTGTTACATGGTAACACTCGTCTACACGCACACATTTAAACCGTCCGCCATTACAGTGTCACAGTTTGTCTTAGGTGACAGTCCGTCCGTAATATTCTAGGTCCATGATTACAATATTCCGTTTATGCGTTTCATTCCGACGAGTGACTGCGAGACATTTTAAAAGGTCATATCTCCCTGCAGTAAACGCAGTGTTTACGCCGTTTTATAAACCGCGCAATGAATCAATAATTCAATACCACCTAAGTAGCCTGTAGCTTGCAACCACAATTGAAACTATTGTACGGATGGATGTTTTAATAAATAAAATAGAATATTGATTACATGTGTTTATTGGTCAAACACAACTTACAGACTAACTCGATTACATGATTGATACATAGCTTATATAATAAGTGCATAAGTACACATATCATGGCTGTCCTTAAACACCGTCGTCTGTTGATCGCTTGTCTCTCCTTAAAGACCGCCGGAACATGACATGGTGGTTCACTTCTCGCTGAATCATCTTCTTATGACATTTTCGGTAAATTTTGTAAATTCCGTATAGCATCACCACCAATGCAATTAACAATATGATGGCTAGTATAATGTTGGTGCTGGAGGCGTGAAATTTTAACTGTTCCAAATCGGCATTATTGCTGCCCCCTGCTGCGTTTTGCGCTATAATTACTTCCTCTTTTTTTATCCGTCGAAGTCGAGGAGCCCATCTTCAATAGTACGCTGAACAGTTTGTATTTGCGACGATAACCTTGAACACTGTCTATAAAGTGACGCTTTACACTAAATATAATGTTACACTAAATATCGCCCAAAATATAAATTGTTCTAATGATGCTGCAAATCGTCTCAATATCTGATCACTCGTGGTGCACATATTTAGTCCGATCACTGACTTTTAAGGGAAACACGCGCGGCACTCATATATGGTCCGATCACGGCTTTCTAAGGAAACACGCGCGGCGCGTGGCGACTGGCTAAGGGTCGCCATGTACGGATGGATGTTTTAATAAATAAAATAGAATATTGATTACATGTGTTTATTGGTCAAACACAACTTACAGACTAACTCGATTACATGATTGATACATAGCTTATATAATAAGTGCATAAGTACACATATACCACACTATCGTAAAAATAAAACCAATAGTACTTGTATTGAGAATGTCTACATACTTTTCCTATCTATCGGAAGAGCAAAAACGGTATTGTTTATTAGTTTTGTTGTTTCTGCATTAATCCACACTACAAGTAGTGTTATTTGTTCATTGGTTCAAGACATTTCTTTCGCATACATTTTAGCATATTCGAGCGCGCGGCGACGCGACGTGCGTGCGTGAGCGCGCGTGGCAACCAACTGGCTTGCTTTTCTACCGTGAACGGGAACGGATTCGTAGGTATAAAACCGAGCTCGCGCGGAGAGTTCCATAGGCCTGCCCCAGGTCGGTACAGGAACGTCAGGAACGTCTTAGCATCGGCGTAACTGGCGTAAGTGACGACTGCTAGGTAATATTTAGTCATTAGCCAAAAAAAACCTATTAGAAATGAGCAGTCAAGCAAGCGTGAGTGGGACTTAATGTACGGAACCCTTGGAACGCGAGTCCGACTCGCACTTGGCCGGTTTTTTGAAATAAAAATTACTAAAATGTGATATTTGACGTTTTTTATGTATTTATCTTGAGCCTTTAAAAATCCGAATCCGCATCCGCGTCCGCGGATGTCAAAAAATCGGCATCCGCAACATCCCTGTTCTGTACTTAGTACTATTATTTATTCTATGACTGTACGCAAACTTATCATTCATCAAACCTCCGGCCCCCATCACTTTTTGTAGACGCTTCGCTTTATGTCATTGTCGGGCGTCGGGCACAAAAAGCCGTTCCGGCGAGTTATGGCTTTGACCACATTAGGGTTTGCAATCCGGATCCGAAATGTATGAAATTATCCGGATCCGGATCCGCGGATCTTCCCATACATTTCAGATCCGTCGTGCAAACCCTAGGCCACGTCATTAACTTCTCCAAATGAGTAAATTAGCGAATCCTAACGGGCTTATTCGTAGGTAAAATTGGATACTTAGAATATTCGTAAACGTCTGTCAAATCTAAAATCGAGTTGATATCCGTTTAACCTTTTATCTAAGTATGATAAGGATATATCTTGACTCTTTTTTTTGTCATCTGTTTGCATTTTTATCGACACGCATTTTGCCATACAGCACAGCCAAGTATTTAAACAACGATTTTTACAATACACATATGTTAACCCGTGAATGATGCCGGCCGTGCATACCCGTTGGCTAAGTAATGCATTGAAATTGCAATTCGATACGTTGATGCTCGAAACACAGTTCGCTGTGGTATGTGTGCATTAGTGTGCAAATACTTAGAGCGGTATTCATATGATTATTAAGGTTTTCTCGAGGTTCTTAAAAAACAGTTTACAGGTTGTTGAAGAGTTGGGCACGTGCATGGATACCTATGGAGTTGCAGGCGTCAGGCGGTGATTGCCTAATACCATCGTGGTCACCGCCGTGGTCTTTATAAAAATATATAACTTAATAGGCTGCGTCACTTATGCTTGCATGGAAAGAGATGCCACGCGAAAATTTCCGAAAAGTTAGACCAGTTTGAACTCCTGATTTACTTAGCTACAAAAAAATCCTGATATTAAAACGATTCACGTAATAATAAATGCGAGTATGGCCAGGCCTATGGAACTCTCCGCGCAAGCTCGGTTTGATACCTCCGAATCCGTTCCCGTTCACGGTAGAAAAGCAAGCCAGTTGGTTGTCACGCGCGCTCAAGCACGCACGTCGCGTCGCCGCGCGCTCGAATATTATACTAAAATGTATGCACAAGAAATGTCTTCGTCACGAACAAATAACACAACTTGTAGTGTGGATGAATGCAGAAACTACAAAACTAATAAAAAATACAGTTTTTGCTCTTCCGATAGATAGGAAAAGTAGGTAGACATTCTCAATTATTTTTACGATAGCAAGCTACGTAGGTGGTATTGAATTATTGATTCATTGCGCGGTTTATAAAATGGCGTAAATACTGCGTTTACTGCAGGGAGATATGACCTTTTAAAATGTCTCGCAGTCACTCGTCGGAATGAAACGCATATAAACGGAATATTGTAATTACTTATTGCAACTTATCTTGCTCATCTCATGGTTATTTTACGCTATGCTTTTATATGTCCAGTTCTAATGGTAGTTTGACAGTTAAAACTTATATTTGTACCTACCTAAGTAGGTAGGTATCTTCTATAGAATCTATAGTTTAAGCTTCGGCAACCCTAGCGTTGCGTCGGTGCGCGCGGTGCGGGGAGCGACGCGTTGAAGGTCATTCCATTGTATTTTAGTGTAGGTATAAAAACGGTAGGTTTTTGCGCTTTCTTTGAGAGATAAGTATCTGTTCGTAAGAACTATTATATAATCTGTGGTATGGCGCAATTATGAATTACTGCCGTTTTTATTTAGGCTGGATCACGAGGCAAACTCAACTCACGTGTTAACGTTTTCATTTAGCTTGGCTTGTCAATGTAGACAGATGGGGCCGATTCGAACTGATGTTCATTTTATATGATTTTGATATCATTTGCCAGTGCATCTTGCTCTTACTCTACCTCTGTCTATCAATCTACTCTGTGATAAGATTACCATCGTCTCCAAAATACTAGAAATAGCTGAAAACCATGGGGGTTCAATCGATAGTTGATAAGGCGCCATTACACATGTAATAGGTAGCTACTCGTATTATCGTTGGTTTACAGAATAATGATTAAAGTTATGTTTCTAGAAGTATTTACCTATCTAATAATCGTTTGTCCCTATCTGTCATTTTGACTTATCTATTTATAAGAAAGGGATAAAACATAATTTAACTAAATCAGGCCCGTAAAGTTTTATTTGGCCCGGAATGCAGTTATTTTTTAGCCACCCCATAGGAGAGCCATACTTGACGTAACACTTGGCGCGCAAGCTTATTTATGGTTAAATGTAAATTGCGATCACTTTATTGATACTTCCTTACACATATTTTATGCAAATAAATATTTCCTTTTCCTTAGAGTGAGCCAGAAACGGTACATGCCGCAATTGCCGCATTTAAGCCTAGAAACCCAGAATACACTAGTGAAGGGGCTGCATTTTAATAAAAGTTTGTGGGAACGAAGAAAAAATACAAACATTGAATTGGTCCGTTTTAAACTCTAGTGGCCCACCGTCTTTGAATCAATGGTATTAGACACTTAGTCTAGTTTAGACAAAACAAAAGCAACTTTGTTCTATTTAATAGATAATAATGAGTAATCATTTAAATTTGATTGGAGGTAATTTGTACCGTATTAGGACCGTGGAACGTTAGACTTTATTAAGACGGGATACCACCAGTATGCGAAACTGTGCAGCACACGCACTTGTACCGAATGCATATGTGCCGCACAGGCGCACACTGTAGCATCCCGCCTTTAGATGCTTACGATTTGTTTTAAAACAGTTACGTCCAGAAATAAACGTCACTTTCACATACTTGAATTGAAACGAGTATGTAGGTGAAAGTGAGTGTACTTCTACGGTGGCCTACCCGTATATTTCCAGCCTTAACCCATACATGCCCATATATGAATAGGTCGTTGGCGACCCACTGGAAAACTGATTAAAATGAGTAGGAGAGAGAGCCTATAACGTCAATGCAGTTTTGGGCATAGGGCATATACCTAATATGGGTTGACACTGCACTCATACGGACCGTCCGCAATCCGCATATTCCAGGCCTTACTGGGCTATAACCGCAAAAATCGAAGTTCGCAAATTGCGGGCATTTTTCTCTGTCACTCCAATTACGCCTTCATTGGAGTAAATAAGAAAGATCCCCGCAATTTGCGATTTTCGGTTTTCGCGGTAGCCTCTCTGCACTCACATTATGTATAGGTACCTAATAGTTACCTAGTCTAACAGCAGTTGCTTTTAAATCAATGTCTCACACTTTATTGCTTTCACACTTCCGTACCCAGTGCCTTTACCTTGACACACGTAACCACAGACCACTTTGAATTAAACCTTAAATTCTTTAAAATAGAGTAGTTATTGCAATGTAGACGTAGTTGCGATTCAATCCGCCACAAGAGATTTATGCAAAGCGTTAACTTTATTTAACATGGGTTCGATTGCATGTATACTAGTGGGGAAGGTGGATTAAATAGTGGTGCTTTTTTGCCAATTATACTTAAATTTTCCCGGTGCAGATTGGAATAAAACGATTTATAAATGTGTATTATTTTGCCTTCGTGATAGCACCAAAAGTATAGACTTTCAGTACCTACACTTACAGACTTGGAGAAGATGACTGATTATTTATGTATCTAGTAGGAGAAATACTACACCTAAGTTTAGGTGGATGAGGGAATATTCAACGAAAAGATAAGTAGAATATGTTACACTTTATGGTCCTTATATTTTTCCATGCATACTATAGTTTCGCCTATTCATGCCTCACGCTGCGTCTAGAGATGGGTAGGGGTGAGTAAATACTGAGTGAGTAAAAACTCGGTATTACCAATTAGAACAATTTAACCACAATTTTAAGTGTGGTCAAATCGATAACACTGTCGATTGATGACATTCAATAATGTGTTACCAGTCCAGCTCATTGGCACGGAAAAACAAATAACACGCGTGCACAATGGGTCTAATCAGCCTCGAAACCAAAAGTGCTCGTGCCGCATCGCCCGCAGCGTATTAATATTCCACATGTATCATATCATATACGGCTACATTCCCGATACCTGGCACGTTGCTGAAGAACTAATGGTAACCAGGAGAAAGTGACATATGAATGTACGAACTATGATGCTCTAGCTAGCAAATGCCTGGCTCCCGGGACCCGTTTCTCAAAAACTTGTAACTTGTAATACAAGCGGATGTCACTTTTTGACAGCTTTTGTTAGAAAGGGACTTCCACTTGTATTACAAGTTACACCCTTTTGAGAAACGGGACCCCGCTCTTGTGAGATTGCAAACATAGAGCCTACCGCAAACATCGAACGAAATGTATCTGTCTCTCTATCGCTCTTGCAATTCGAGCAATGGCGTCTTGGACTTTTGGTAGTTCAAAGTACCTAGTAAATCAGATCTTATTTTTAACACAAACTTATATCTTGACGAGGCGACTAGCACAGTACGCGATAGGAATACGATATAGACCCATGCGATTATTCTCATATGTTGTTTGGCATGTGACTTCCGTTCAGTGTTTGCAAATGCATAGTGGCGATCAAAACTATGCATACTGTTGTAAACTCTATGCCGTTGCATTAAAGTGGAAAATGTATACATATCATTGACTTTGGCCCTGCATTTAGCTGTGAATTCATAAGAATCATATTCCCCGGATTATACGCAGCTTGATATTACATAACGTAACAAGTTCTCGTATAACTAATGCCATTGGATAACATTACTCTGAAAAAATAATAATTGGCCTAACTGGTTGAATAATTAGAAAAAATAACTGAACTTATGAAATAAAGAAATACATTTGGATCAAATTAAGGTAACCAGAAGGTATTAATCAGAAAGAGTATCAAAAGACCGAAGTTTTATAGAAGTTATAGATAGCTATTATGTATCACATGGATAGCATAACGCTAGGTTCTGACGTGTTTCTTACTAACATACGTCAGAAAAAGACTCATGTCATGTCATGTTAAACCAAAGCGCGGCTATAAAAATTTACTTTCGTATTTTTGAATCACGAGTTGTTGTGTATTATCCAATTACTTACCTATACTTATAGGCCACTGTCACGTACATATACCTTGACAAAAATTATCGTAATACATAATATAATACATACACAATAGAACATAATTATAAAAGAGGAAGCACTTTAATTCACAAACTGAATAGAGTCATCGTTATCTGACAATCGGCGTTATTTTGTAGCATTATACCGGCCGGGAATTACATACAATTTTCTCAAATGTAGTTTCAGTTACCGTATGTTGGAGGCCTTATTCTCGTTGATGTATCGAAACTCAATCGTATTGAAATGAAATAAAATATACGTTATTAAAAATGATCAATAAATCATTATAGTCTATTCCACTAGGAATGTATGGGGCCCAATACAATAAAATAAAGTCTCGTCACAGTGTATGTAGGTACATTTTGTACGTATTGGGCCCCATACATTCCACGACTCTTCTCTTTCCGCAGAGACTCTAATTGTATAAATGTACAACGTCTATGACAAATCCGTGATTCCAATTTGCCAATAGAACGAGTAGAAATGTTGTATGTAAAACTTCTACTGGCTCTAATTTCTTTGTTTACAGTTTCTAAACGACACCTGGTACCAAACAGATAGAGTTTAAACAGAAAGAGAAGAGTCGTGGAATGTATGGAGCCCAATACGTACAAAATGTACCTACATACACTGTGACGAGACTTTATTTTATTTTATTCGGGATGCTTACTGCCTAATATACATAGGTCACCTACACAACATTTACCTGAAAGCACTCGTTCGCTCTAAAACAAAACCGTATGTGTGCGTACGGAACATACTGATGTTTTCATTGAATTGGTATTATATTGGCGTTGAATATTTAGTTTCTGGACATAGCATATCTAAAGCAAAAACTGCAAGCCTGCAATTATACATGTGTAGGTAGTTAGATGATACATCCTCATTCATTACTATAGTAAGTTACTTTTAGTCATGATAAAATATGTGGAAATGGGAAACCATAAGTTTTCCTTTTTTTAATTCAAATATGATGCTGGAGACAAGTTATTTTAGTATTTGATTAAAATCTTTATGGGTGGCTCACGATATATGTGTTTTACATATGTGTGTTTAAAATCTTGCAACTTAAATTTGAACCACTTCCTGTATCTGATTTAGTTGAAATTTGGAGTACATGACAATGACAATATGCTATCATGGAGCTGATCTGATGATGCAGTCGGAAGGTAACCAAAGAAAGCCCTCAATGGAAAAAACACAAACACTTCTAGTTTAGGCTCATAATGCTCATATCATGAGACCTTAGGTCTCGAGAAGTAGATAAAGATGCAAATGAAAAGAAGTATAGTCAGCAATAAAAGTGTGTCACAAAAAATTGGCAATATATCACCTGGACTTATAATACCTATATTTATCATAATAGAAAAGGTCATTAACCTGCTGCAAGATTTTAACCACATTGTATTGTCATAACATGTCATGTCATACATCATGGTGTCATACTTACATCATTTTTTGCAGCATCTTAAGTCAGTTTTAATCATTTATATGCGTAGCAAAAGCAGATATTGTGCTTTAAGAATTTCTCGTAAGACTTATTTTTGAATGAATGAGGGTTTTTATAAATCAATGACCTTGTCCTCGTCGTATCGAATCATCTGGGACCGTTACGAAGGTTCTTTTGAATTATTATAAGACTGAATGGTTGCAGATATACAAGATAGGTACCGTTATACATAGGTTCTTGTTATAGCTGGTCAACCAAATCTTGTCAGTAAAAAAAGGCGCGAAATTCAAATTTTCTATGGGACGATATCCCTTCGCGCCTACATTTTTCAAATTTGCCGCCTTTTTCTACTGACAAGATCTGGTTAACCAAGTACATATATCTAATATTGTATTTTATCAACTTTCTAACTATGTACAATAAGTACCAACTTACTCAGTGTGGTTTAACCCTTATATTTAATGCATAGTGTAGGTATTGCTGTTAATTTTCTATTGGCTACGGAACCCTAAAAATGGCCGTGCCATCAGGTTTCGCGAGATCTATTATAGCTCATAAACCACTAAGTGCCACTTGCACCATTCCACTAGCCCTGGGTTACCGTGGTTACCAGTACAATTTGACACCGAGTTAACGGTTTAACCGCTTAACCTTGGGTTAGTGAGATGGTGCAAGTGGCCCTAATATGAATATACATAGTGTTCGTTAAGACGAAACAGGAGCTGAGAGTTAAATATTTTAGGTAAATATACCCGTCTCGCTAACGGAAGCGGCTCCTAAAACTAGTGCGATAAGGAAATGCGAAAAATCCTGCGTAAAAATCTCAAAAATCGAGGTTTCGTACTCGACTGTTTCCTCCTCCAAAACTTAACCAATCGTAACCAAATTTGGAAATCTAAATGATTATTAAATTATCTGTGTCGGACCGTTTTGCTTTTTTGGCTAATTGATATCAGTTTTGAATAGCATGCCTCTCATTGCGGCATAGTCAATTAGTTCATTTTGGCCATTTTTGAAGGGCTCTAGCAGCGACTTAAAAACAAAAATATCAAAAAAAAGCAAAACGGTCCGACACAGATATTGACAATATTAATCTGTGTTAAAAAAAAATCATTGCTCTAGCTTCAAAACCCACGGAGGAAACAGTCGAGTACGTTTGTATGGAGAAATGACCACTCCTGTTGGCTCTTAAGGCATTTTTGACTGATTTTCAAAGTCGTTTTATGCAACAGGTTTATGGTAATCACATCACGTAGTTAGCCTAGGTCGGCCGATCGTATGCTAATTGATCAATCCGTCGTTCATCTTGTGACGTCACGGTCATACCGTTACCTAATTATAGGTACTTTACATGTCCGCGAACTGCAATCGTACATTCATTAATTTGCTTACTTCATTTATCATAATACTCGTATTCTGGTAAAAAGGTAAACTTTCATACAATTTTGAAATGCTCCTAACTCTTATAATAATTAAAAATTCGATAGAAAATCAAACGTAGGGGCATAGCTGTGGTTGATATACAACAAAATAGTGTCAAAATATTTTCAATAATATTAGTATCTAGAGAGGAAAATGAGGACTATCGTTTGTAATTTGTATGAAAGGGCCATTTCGCGCAAGTCCTTCACTTTCGTCTTAAATATTACATTTCTAAATAAAAACATACCAAACTTCCAATAAACATCTACAAACAATTTTCATATGTGATGGCTACTCTATATTGAAATAAACGGATAATACCACCATAATTCGACGCGAGACGAGAGGCAGTCTCTCGGGAAAAGCTCAGCACCTCGGCAGTTCCTACGTACTCGTACGTGCATAGTGAAGAAGAAAGAAGAAGAAAGAAAGAAAATACATTTATTTAACGCCACAACATATTACATATAGAAATGAAGACATACATGCATAAAAAAACATTGGACGCTAAAATAGGACTCCACTCACCATAATGCCGCGGCAATCCGTGGCGCTGGTTTTCAGTGTAGTGCATACATATGAATATGTAAAACAGTCAGGAAGAAAGCAAATTCATCGAGGACAAAATAATTAACACTAACACTCTTAGCTGATCATTTGTAGGTCTTATATCTTTATAATAAGGTTTATGAGTAGTCCGTTTACTAACAGTCTCGACCATACCGTCAACGCTCACATAAAGCTTGAAACTTCTCAGCCACATGATCGTAAAGTTAGATAGCTATGAGGTAATTTATGATATGTCCTGGTACATTAGATGTGCATACTCATTAATAACCAATAACACGGTGATATTTGCATTTCCTTGACATTATAAAATTTATTATTTTATTTTATCGAACACGAAATTAGGAGAGACTGGAGGGAGCTCAAATATGTTATTTATGAGTGCAGAATCTATCTAAAACAGTAGAGTTAGTACCTATTTTAGCTGTTCAATGTTCATACCTAGGAAGGCTACCGCAGAATCGTCTAAATATTTCTCTATCGCTTCGGGCGATAGAAGAATATTTTATTTGCAAAAAATGGGCATATATTTTCGCTGAATACAACTGTGTTCTCTCTCTAAACATCAAATAATTTGATTAAATATTGTATTTATATTTGTATTTTTGTTATGGTTTTTAGGACATACAGCGAAATTGCGCTTAGGTATACTGATTGTAAGCAATAGGGAACTTTATCTTTCCCTATCTTTACCTATTCCCCGATCTATTCTGAAGAAAAAAAAATACAAAAATAACATCGGCTTTAAGCTTAACATGTAACCCTTTCTCAACATACATTAATAAATTTCATTTCATTTCATTTCATCGGCCCCGTATTTATCCTATATGTATAACTATTTATTATAATATTATTTACTTACAAAGCTTATACATATGTATAGGTATAAAAAACATGCACATACCTACACCTTAAAGGTTAAAGTTATTTCCTTATTCCTCCACTTATTTACCTACATGCATGTATATTGTGTGCTGTAATTTCTATTCAACACACTATTGATTGCTACATAATAAAGCGATTTAAAGTCTATTGAAATGTATTAGTGTCATTACTTTTGTTTCCACATGTATCAATAGGCAATGTAGCCGTGAATTGTATAAAACTGGCCAAGTGCGAGTCGGACTCGCGCACGGAGGGTTCCGCACCATCAACAAAAAATAGAGCAACACAAGCAAAAAAACGGTCACCCATCCAAGTACTGACCCCGCCCGACGTTGCTTAACTTCGGTCAAAAATCACGTTTGTTGTATGGGAGCCCCACTTAAATCTTTATTTTATTCTGTTTTTAGTATTTGTTGTTATAGCGGCAACAGAAATACATCATCTGTGAAAATTTCAACTGTCTAGCTATAGTAGCTATCACGGTTCGTGAGATACAGCCTGGTGACAGACGGACGGACGGACGGACAGCGGAGTCTTAGTAGACGAGGTTGTCATATAAAATCGAAACGTAGTAAATACGAATGCAACGATTTTGTGTTATAAAATCCAAAACCAGTCACCATTTTGTAACAGATGTAGGTTATCTATCTATTTTAAATGAATACATACATCAAATAGTAGTTTATGCAACAGTGATATAATAAGGGTTCTTAAAATTCAAGGGTCGAAGTTACAAAACGAGACGTAGTCGAGTTTTGTAAAAAAAGACCCGAGAATTTTAAGAACCAATTATGAGCTGTTGCATACATTACTTTTTCTATGACAGATGCAGCAAAAAAAAAAAAAAAAGTTATTATTAAAAAAAAAGAGTTATTATTAAAAAAAAAAGAGTTATTATTTAAAAAAAATTAAGTTATTATTTTAAAAAAAAAAGAGTTATTATTGTAAATGAAAACATACCTCTTTCAATCAAGATGATCGGAACTTGTATCATAAGATGACTGCTAGCAGTCATCTTATGAGCCTATAGACAAATCATTCAAATGACATTGCTTTAGATATCACTGTCAGTCATTTAATTGACACATTTAAGTGCTGGAGTAGAAAAAAGTCATTAGTTAAATAGTTAGATCAATGCTTACTTTGATAATAAAACTGTGTAATTAAGTCAGAATAAAACGATGTAATTTAAACAACATATTAATGCATTAAGTCAATAAGTTTTTGGCAAAAATTTCATTTTTGGTACAAGTTTTTATCGCTGACTATATTTTTCTTACGACAGACAACTAATACTCATCGAGACAATTCTAAAAACCCCTAACACAATTAGGTTGCGTTGTTTCATCACAGAGTTCCTATTGCCACCTCCTGTCCCATCATCAGATCAGCTCGATGGTACCATAATATTGCATTGTCACCCGGCTTACATGTGTATGCACTAGTGGCTCTGTGAGCTGTAGACCTCGCGAGCATAGCTTATTGGGACCGTGCACGATGACAGCGCCACACAGCGGTTTGATCAATCAACAATACAAAGATTTTAATTTATTAAAAAAAAAAGTAGTTTAAGTGAAAAAAAAAATACAAAAAGTTATGTCTTACTGGGGATCGAACCCAGACTTTCTGTGTGCAAACAAAAAAGCGGCCAAGTGCGAGTCGGACTCGCCCATGAAGGGTTCCGTATTTAGGCGATTTATGACGAATAAAAAAAAACTACTTACTAGATCTCGTTCAAACCAATTTTCGGTGGAAGTTTACATGGTAATGTACATCATATATTTTTTTTAGTTTTATCATTCTCTTATTTTAGAAGTTACGGGGGGGGGGGGACACACATTTTACCACTTTGGAAGTGTCTCTCGCGCAAACTATTCAGTTTAGAAAAAAATGATATTAGAAACCTCAATATCATTTTTGAAGACCTATCCATAGATACCCCACACGTATGGGTTTGATGAAAAAAAAATTTTTGAGTTTCAGTTCGAAGTATGGGAACCCCAAAAATTTATTGTTTTTTTTCTATTTTTGTGTGAAAATCTTAATGCGGTTCACAGAATACATCTACTTACCAAGTTTCAACAGTATAGTTCTTATAGTTTCCGAGAAAAGTGGCTGTGACATACGGACGGATGGACGGACGGACGGACGGACGGACGGACGGACGGACGGACGGACGGACGGACGGACGGACGGACGGACGGACGGACGGACGGACGGACGGACGGACGGACGGACGGACGGACGGACGGACGGACGGACGGACGGACGGACGGACGGACGGACGGACGGACGGACGGACGGACGGACGGACGGACGGACGGACGGACGGACGGACGGACGGACGGACGGACGGACGGACGGACGGACGGACGGACGGACGGACGGACGGACGGACGGACGGACGGACGGACGGACGGACGGACGGACGGACGGACGGACGGACGGACGGACGGACGGACGGACGGACGGACGGACGGACGGACGGACGGACAGACAGACAGACAGACAGACAGACAGACAGACAGACAGACAGACAGACAGACAGACAGACAGACAGACAGACAGACAGACAGACAGACAGACAGACAGACAGACAGACAGACAGACAGACAGACAGACAGACAGACAGACAGACAGACAGACAGACAGACAGACAGACAGACAGACAGACAGACAGACAGACAGACAGACAGACAGACAGACAGACAGACAGACAGACAGACAGACAGACAGACAGACAGACAGACAGACAGACAGACAGACAGACAGACAGACAGACAGACAGACAGACAGACAGACAGACAGACAGACAGACAGACAGACAGACAGACAGACAGACAGACAGACAGACAGACAGACGAATCTATAAGGGTTCCGTTTTTTGCCATTTGGCTACGGAACCCTAAAAAGCGATTGTTTACAAAATGCGCCATGATAGTTCTTAACTAAGCTGACGAAATTCGGCTACTTATTCTCGAGTACAAACTAAATATTTAAATACCGCCTACCAGCAACCAGCAATACAATTTTTCTGCATTTTTTGCCATTTGCTATGTAAATATGTCTCAAAAAGAAAATACTCTTATGATATCGATACGACTATTTGTTTAAGCGCGAGGTATCACAACTCCTCCATTTTTGAAAATATCCAAAAACGGGATCGACAAAAAAAAATTATTTACTCCTCTGGTCACAAAATTTCACAAGAATCGGTTGAGAATTGTGACCTGTAGAGGAGAACATCCGGACATACAAGAGCAAAATGCCCGAGTCAAAACGTAGACCTTCGCTACGCTTCGCTCAAAAATTTCAGCTCAATCGGAAACCGGGAAGTGGATCAAATTTAACTTGCAAGATTACATTACATACAGGTCGACCTAATAAAAGCGTGTCAAAAAGAAAAAAAGTTTCTTAAAATAAACATTTTCAGAAACTCTAATCCACTACTTACCTACTGTATTATGATATGATTATGAAGATTTTAACAAGCCCTAACCCAATAACTGCATTATTTTATTGAAAGGGTCTAGCCGCAATCCTATAGTGAAACTGCCCCTGGCTAAAGTGTATACCTTTCTTAGGTGCGTTTATTTGTCTTATTATAAGATATCGTTTTACCAAATTTCAAGGCTAGAATCCCCTTGGTTTGGCTAAAAAAAAATTTTTTTTAAATCGTTTTTATTTTTTTGTAGCTAAACTAGTGGTTCGATTGTTTTGAAATTTGGATGTTAATTGCATCTAATATTAGTATATTTCCAAAAAAAAATCAAGGTTGTAACTTGTTTATAAAGGCTTAAAAAAATATTTTTAATTTTTTAAACTTTTTTTTTAATACTTGTGAGATAGCGACAACCTCAATTTTTTGTTATTTAATGCAGAATATACTATTGCATAAAATATATTTTTTGTAAAAAAATCCATTTGGA
This sequence comes from Cydia amplana, assembly GCF_948474715.1. Classification (NCBI taxonomy): domain Eukaryota; kingdom Metazoa; phylum Arthropoda; class Insecta; order Lepidoptera; family Tortricidae; genus Cydia; species Cydia amplana. The sequence goes on from NC_086087.1 coordinate 10,419,863, forward strand.
GCAGCAAGGTAAAAATGTCTTACTAATGCATACAGGCCGTCCTTCTTACGTACTTTAGGGTGGTTCACGTTTGTATGGGAAAAATTCAAACTCTAGCTAGAAGAAGCGGCACCCCCTTATTTGGTTACACTTATTATGCTGATAATGTACTCACAAGTATTAAAAAAAAAAGTTTAAAAAATTAAAAATATTTTTTAAGCCTTTATAAACAAGTTACAACCTTGATTTTTTTTTTGGAAATATACTAATATTAGATGCAATTAACATCCAAATTTCAAAACAATCGAACCACTAGTTTAGCTACAAAAAAATAAAAACGATTTAAAAAAAAATTTTTTTTTAGCCAAACCAAGGGGATTCTAGCCTTGAAATTTGGTAAAACGATATCTTATAATAAGACAAATAAACGCACCTAAGACACACTTTAGCTAGGGGCAGTTTCACTATAGGATTGCGGCTAGACCCTTTTTCAATTAAGTAAGTATATAGGTTATCAACGGCTTGTTAAATTAAAACGAAAAAATTACATCAATGATGATATTGCCGTACTTTGTCATTGCAAATGCCACGCATAGTTATCTTGGTCCGACATATCGTCAACATCTCACAACATCAGAGACGAGCTCACAGTCGAAAATATCTCTTGGAAAAAGCGGCTAAGTGCGAGTCGGACTCGCCCATGAAGGGTTCCTTATTTAAGGGATTTATGACGTATTAAAAAAAAACTACTTACTAGATCTCGTTCAAACCAATTTTCGGTGGAAGTTTGCATGGTAATGTACATCATATATTTTTTTTAGTTTTATCATTCTCTTACACACACACACACACACATTTTACCACTTTGGAAGTGTCTCTCGCGCAAACTATTCAGTTTAGAAAAAAATGATATTAGAAACCTCAATATCATTTTTGAAGACCTATCCATATATCTATGGGGTATCCCCCACACGTATGGGTTTGATGAAAAAAAGGGTTCCGTTTTTTGCCATTTGGCTACGGAACCCTAATAAAAAGCAGCGTCAGCCAGGAGCATGATTCATATTTAACCTTTTGGACGTCAATTACCGATATATCCGCACCATAGGTTCAACGCCAAAGACCGATTAATCAGTCACAGACCACAGAGCAACATAGACCTACGTGCATATGCATAAAGTTCAATTTCAGTTTTGACACTTCGGTGACGTGGCGTCAGCGTGACAGCTTTTGTGTTTGACACGGCGTCGAAAAGGTTAACTATGTACTTGTTACGGTTTTGATCTTATATTGATATAAATTTGAAGATCGCTCACGTTGGTGCAGTGAGCTGCGAAATCGCATGGAGAAATTATGAATGAATTCATTGATAAAGTCGCCATCCACTTCGCTGCACTGCTGATGGTATGTATGTACATACAAAATTAAGTTAATGTCGTGCGTGAGATGCGCGCCAATCACCAAGACGATCGTCATGGTCATGTCAAAACCAGTTCAAAACCATACCAAGTTGTGAAATCTTAACCTGGCTCTCGATAATAGGATCCGTTCGACCGGTTCGCGGCTGGCGACAGTTGACGAGATTATTATTTAATACGAGAATTTGTTAGTGTGTCGAGCAAGACTCGGACTTGCGACTTTTTGAAACATAGATCTTACCAGTTTTTAGGATTTTTAGAATTGCAGGAATTTATACACATTATTATGCACTAAAACGGGATTTAGTCGCTTATATATTAGTCTGAAATTTGACGTTACGACTTGTCTTCGTGGTCTCGAACTCAACAATTTTTTTGGTAGTAATCAGTGATCTATATCTATTATTGGTACCTACGTCTACTAAAGACATAAACTGTCATTAGTCTTAGCCAATTTTTATTATAGCCATTCAAAAACAAGGGTCTTGGTTTGTTAATATGCTATAATAAATATCATTTCTATTTCGATGTAATCCGTTTTCTGTTTTAATCATATTACGCGTTATGTTAGAATTTATATTATGTCATTGCCAAAAGGACTTTGACTCGGGCCAATTTCCACTGTGGTCCATTTGATACTTGCCGATATCAAGGCTACAAACTCGCCATAAAACAACAATATTATACGGTTTTTTATAAAGGGTAACGACCGAACGAACGCACGTTTTTTATCACGCGCTAAAACTTTAACCGGCTTTAACAATATTGATTCTCGTCAAGTGACTGTAACCGCGAATATCGATGTTCGCAAATTGCGGGCATCTTTCTCTGTCACTCTACTACAACTTACGCTTTCATTGGAGTAAGAGAGAAAGATCCCCTCAATTTGCGAGTTTTTGATTTTCGCGGTAGGCCCCCTGATTCTCGTCGGTTGGACGATACCTATTTGAAAGAACGTGGGACTCTTCTGGATGAGACTAACTTAGAACTGAGATAAGTGGTTACACAGTGGGGAAAATATGTTACAGTGTACGCTCTTATGGCTCTACAAATAAGATCATGTCAGATAGTTTTGCGGCCTTCGCTGTGTAACATATTATTGCAGGTGACTGTGTACATACAGAGAGACTTACGCTCAGCAGTGGACGACTAGAGGCTGAACATGATGATGATGAAGATTCTACTAATAAGTATAAAAATTGCTCCCACACAGATTTAGATTCCCCCTTGTTGCCCTTGAAAACTATTATTTATTTGCCTTGTAGGTGCTGTATTTATAATAGGTAGGTACTCTAATGTTTCTCACATATCATTACCGTGGTACACGTGCGAACGACAATATGGACACGAGACCAGCATTCCTATTGAATAACTATGTATGATCATTACGTTATTACATCTCTATACAAAATATACGGATAAGACTCATCATCATCATCATATCAGCCTTTTATCGCCCACTGCTGAGCATAGGCCTCTCTTCGAGTACGTCACTTATCCCGGTCCTGAGCCAATCTCATCCAGAAGTGACCCGCATTCGAATATTGTCCACCCAACGAGCCAACGGACGCCAGGCACTCCTTTCGTCTGTAAGCGGCCACCACTCCGCCTGGCATCACTCAGCCTGGCAACGTGTCCCGCCCAGCTCCATTTAAGTTTGGTAATGACGTATCCTCCGACTTATCCGACGGATAAGACTGTCAACCACAATGTAACAAGAAAAGTGTTGTAAACAGATAGCAATTCGCACATCGATAATTAGCCTGCGGTAACACAAGGAAGACTAATTATCGACAAGGCACTAAGTAACACGGATTAAGCATTTCTTGAGAAGTGCAACCGCATTGCGTGATGTTTGTTGTCAGTTCTATTGTTACTTACAATTCACAATGTATATTTTCGTTCATAATATTTTAACCTTTTAACCGCCATCAATTTTTGATCGAGCGTGCTCGTGTCGCCACCGACAGTAATTTTACCACGCAGAGTAAGGTTGGCATAGTTATGGGAGTTATAAATGTGCTGTAAAAACCAAATCAGATCTTTGTCTTATTTATCAGACTGGCGAAATGAGCTGGATATGTAATGTCTTATATATCAGACTCTGGCGGTTAAAGGGTTAATACGGTCATTTCTTATGAATTTATGTTCAATGTTTATATTTTCACGCGTAGCCAGATTAAGATTTAAGATAGCCACGGTAGCCTTCACATATTAGCTCCGCGTAGAGGACGATCCACAATGAAAAGGTTCATTAAATTTATTTTAAACGAAATTCAATCACGCTTTTCAATTTCAAATGCGTCGTCTCACCATAACTGGCCAAGTCAAGTCTACATTACATCCAACTTATGTCAAAGGAAAAAGGTTGAGAATCGTATAGATATTTTTAAATCACACCGGTGTGAAAACGGTTCCCATAGGAAGTTATGCGTCCGCGTTTCTCTACATGGGTGTGACTCAACCACTTTTCCACCAAGAATAACAGTCGTAACAGGCATTGGAAATATCATTCAACTGTCAACCTTATTCTCGTGTAATAAGTTCCAAATTTAAACTGGTTTCCCAATGGATGTTATGTGAGCTGTGGCAGACCATTGCTGGGCGCTGGTGAGTCGAGTTTTTTTTTAATAGAACTTAACACTATGATATCAAACAAGCGTACGGCGGGTCTGATAGTAAGTGGAAACAGCAGTCTATTCCAGTATTGGCTAAGTGGCATATGTTCAAAGTGCGTGGGGGGGAAGCAAAGAAGCGACATGACGAGAAATGTGAATTTTCGTGGGCCCAAAATTGACATATTTGACCAATAACAGAACCTCGCTCATACGGACGGGGAAAAATCCGGCTGGCAAAATTTTACTCTAAGAGTAAGTCTTATTATTTGAAAGTCCACGCATTTTTACGGAAGGATCGAGAATAATTCCATTAATTATAGCATATTACAGTGATTAACATAATCACGCAAAAAACCGTATCGATTATTTCTCAATACGCGTGATGCAGTCACGTTACTTGATGTGTTGCAACAAGAACAATAGACGCGGTCATTTTAGTTTGCACTTGCAGTTAGCCAGGTTAGCTTACGAAACTTAAGATTCTGTATTTAAGTCTCGTAAGTCCTTGTCCTTGCTGCTCAGTCCTTGGTAAAGGGCCAGTAGGTATCGTGTGTAGCTGGCTAAACATATATCGGTGAATTTAAATACCACACGGAATAATTTCGAAAAATCCTCACATATTTGTATGGGGATTTAAAAAATTCCATTTCCAAAATGAAGGTTTCCTTTATTTCTTGAAATTATTGAGAACATTTCCAAATTTTTGGGAACTTGATGATTGATGACATGATTCCCTTTGTTTATGCTCGACTCGGGCCGGCAGCACTTGCTTTCCGATATGCGCCTAGATCTTTGCGATAACATCGTTTTTCCGTGAGTAAATGCTAATAATAAGCGTAGGAGTTAGGTACCTACCTGAAGTTTTAGCCATATTTTTTATTTAACTTATTTTAGTGATTGACTCAGGTATAGAATTGCCGAAACAGATTTAAAAAAACCAAAACTTTATTAAGATCCTAATAGTATAAAAATACTTGCACCATTCTTGGATTTATATTCAAATTAAAATCTTTAAGTAAGTAAACTAATCTTTTGTAATCCAAAAGGCCTATTATTCCATAGGTGAATTCTTGGACAAATAGTTTGACAGTTTATTATTTCTATTGTTTAATTGCATTGTTATTGTCGTATTTTTCTTTTTATTAATGTACCTACTTATGTTTGTAATCTAATTAGACATTCATCTTGTACCTACACTAACTTTTATTTACCTGATTTTAACACTCACAATATATGACTAGGTAGGTAATACAAATAAATGAATATAAATATGTTGTATTAGTATTGGAGCGCCGTTCTTAACAGTGTATGCGCCGACCACCATAAGGTACCTTTACCTGTGGAACTTCACATATGTATTAACTCTAAACTCATGACTCTAAAGTCAAATAACATTTACTGTATTTAATGTAATTTCTATATAAGTACTTATATCAGAAGCTTCTTTATGACCATGAAAAGTTTCTGACTCCTCTGTTGAAGACACACAAAGATGCCTAATGCCTAAGGATACAGAAGAGCTACCTAGCTGGTAGCTTTCCTCGCACAAAATATCCAAACAAACCAGTGAGGTTTGCTGTATAAATGAATGCTGCCAGGACCTTCAGTATCATCAGTTTCAGTTTAGTTGTTAGATTTAATTAATAATATTTCTTTAACTTAATAAAATCAGTTTCAAAGCTCAGTCCATATTAAACATAAAATCTAAATGTAAAGTATTCAATTTAATGGTATGAACGGATAAACCGCAGATTGACTAGAATAGCGAGGTAAGTTATGACACTATCTGATAACATTCACATATTTTAATAAAAAAAACATTGCTATTCAGATTAGGTTACGAAATAAAATAAAAACTGAAAAACCAGAGGTCACTTACCAGTAACGCTGTAGTATCTCCGTCAATTTATTCCACTTATACACACAACAGAATAAAGTATATGAGATATAAAACAATACACAAATAGACGCGTTAAAATTTTAAATAGCTTTTATCAAAGGCTTTGTTATTGTTTTTATCAATGACGTATAAAAGAGTGGACTCGGCATATTGTTCTATACATGCAATCAGTTATACAAATACCAAGCATTTCGATGCAGAATAAGTAAACATTATGTTGTCACTTTCTAACCAATATATTTTCTCTTATGTGGAAAAGGATAACAATACTTCAGTGCGTTCTCTATGGCAACATTTTTCATTTGATGGTCACGTGACATGCCTACTGTGGCCGGTCCGCCATATTCAGTTCACGTTTTCCATGGTACATGAAGCGTCAAAGTGTTCTGTTATTAAAATAAAATATTGGATATTTGGAAATTTTGCGAATATTTCTGTTTAATAATGTGGTGTAGTGGTTAAGGACAAGAAAGGACATAATGCCTAAGTGCAGTTTTGTTGGATGTGGCTCAAGAAAAAAGGAAAACCGGAAAAGTTTGTCGTTGCACCGGTATGTTTACATTTTAACTGAAATATTTGTTATTTCATAGATGACTGCCTTCTTATGGTGTGTATTTAGTTAATAACTAGCCAATAAATACTATTTGCGATATACTGGAATAAATTAAGGATTTATTTTCGATATTTTCGTACTATAGAAATTAGTACATTTGACAGCTAGTGATGTGCTTTTATATCGAATTTAAGAAAAGTTTGGGGAAGAATCTTAACATGTATTTGAAAGATTTTGTATGTACATTTATATTTTCAATTAATTAGCAAAAATTGGACCAATCTCATTTTACGACGGACGATATCCCTTCGCGCCTACATTTTTCAAATTTGCCGCCTTTTTCTACTGAAAAGATCTGGTTGACCAAGTATATATGTATGTATATACTTAAAACCTGTATCCTGAAAGCGGTTGTACTGAGGGAAAGTAAGTAATCATATATTATATAATATTTTTGTTTTTTCAGGTTACCGAAATCTGAACTGAATGTACGAGAAAAAAATGGTTAGAAACCATTGGAACAGAAAATATAAGGCAAAACACAAACTCTTGCTGATGAAAAGTGTAAGTAATTCAAACTTACCTTCATGTACGTTTCCAATATTATAGAAAAAACAAACGGAAAAAGAATCTTTCTGGAACTACCTGAACAAAGTTGTATTATTCCGAATCAGAAATGAATAAAGAATATTTTTGTGTATGAATGTTGTTTTATTCTACATAGGAAGAATAATCTTCTTATGTTATATTTAACTAATAACGGTACCCTAGTTCACAATACCGCTAATTATAAATGGTCAAGCAGATCTTGTCAGTAAAAAAAGGCGACAAATTTCAAAAATGTAGGCGCGAAGGGATATCGTCCCATAGAAAATTTGAATTTTGCGCCTTTTTCTACCGACAAGACTTGCCTGACCATCTATGCATTTATATTAATAATTAAATTGCAACTTTGTGATATCTGCACTATCGTCTTAATTAATCGTAATTAGTACGATTATGAACTAGAGTAGGTATCGATAATGCAAACGGCCGTCATAAAGACTCATAAGCCAACAAATAGCGTTCTCTCAATTATATGTTATCTTAAGTTACAGGCCAACATCAACATTTTTTCTGCTTTGCGTTAAGGTGGACTGGTAGAGAATATCATAAGACGTATAAACTCCGCCTTTTGTACACTATGTTTTTCTTGTCTTTAAGTGGATCTAATAGGTTTATGTGTTTAAAATGATGACAACTTAGTTTATCGATATCCTTGTCAAATATCAACTTGTCTTCCCAGCACTACAGACCGCCATGTTCAGTTCTCGGCAATATGGCGTCGGCCACACTTTTTTTGTAGGTATGTCGCTTCCATATGATTCTTTTTTCATTGGTTTTTATTCAGCACATTTTCTTGAGCTTGACAGTTGTGTGACATTGACGTTTACATTGAGGAACGTTCATAAATGGTAAATCTGGTATTGGCACGTAAGGCGCCGATCGATAGAATAAGCGAAACGATATACGACAATTTCAAGTATGCATAATATTGTATCGGCAACCATTAGATATAATGTTAGATCATACGTCTGTAACATTTCAAACTAAAAAACTATACTATACTCTTTGCATTTTAATTGCTGTCACTAAACACAGTCGGAACGTTTGGAACGTGTCGCTATTTTAAACGTCAAAACAAAAAGATTGTAACAGATTTCAAAAATGTTTCAAAAGTATTTTAATTTACCTATATTAAAAAACACTGTCGATAATGACGAATTGTAATTTAGTACCTACTTTTATTCGATTTCTATGACCGCCAGTTCATGATCTTACCTACTTCTCCGAATGTGTGGTACCTACCTAAAATATATTGGTACCTACCTACGTACTATCATGTACTATGTAGGTACAGTGTTCTTATTCTTATTAGGTAGGTACCCATATACAATTAACAAAAAATTAAAAGGACCTCCATTTTACCTAAATAGCGAATCATTTAAGGTAGGTAAGTAAGATACCTAATGTATCTGGTTCTAGTTAAATGTATTTTCTTTCTTTTCTAAAAAGAGTTGACAACGCGCATGTGTTACCATTCAAGTTAGACTTCGGCCACAAGGCGTGAATTCTACACAGTCCGCGTAAGGCAAAGGCACGGCGCAGCGTAGGCGCACTGCCCCATGCCTCAAGCGGCATTGCCTGCGCCGCGCCTGCTCCTCGCCTTCACCACGCCTTCTCTGTATAATTTGCGCCTTAGGTACCTACGTATTTTCTATCGAAAACTTGTGTGATAGGTAGTATAAAATTGTAAGTAATCAACTACCTACGAAATTCCGAGTTCTGTGATAAAATCATGAAATGCTATTTTTCTTTTTCAGGTTTACGATTCCAACTTTCCAAGACATTGAAGCGATGATGCGACGGTAGCATTTTGTAAAACACTCAAAATGCTGGACGTATCAGACACAGTAAGTACTTAATCAAACGGCATTGGCTATTAGTGGCACATATGTACCTATACTTATTTGTTTCACTGAAAAATAGGTAAGTACTCCTTATATATCTACAATCCATCTACTTTTTAATCCCTAACCAAACTCATTTCAATACCGTCCTCAGATCATATTACGACGTGTCATTGTCATCTTGGCTAAGCTCCCTAGAATTGTAGGTACACTTAATCAAATGCCCTTAGGTAAGTGTATCTAGTTAGGTTAGGTTTCCTAAACCCACAACCCTCACAAGGTGTTATTTTCTTGCCAATAACGATGACTCACAAGTTGTCGATGACGCTTCATTTGGGGAGTACCCAAAGAAGATATCGATCTACTATTCTATTCCCGACATTCGGACTAGGCCTTGTTCGAGTTGTTCGCGACTTCATGAGTTGGATGTCAGCCAAGCTAGACTGTTTGTACATTTAATCAAATGATCTAAATAACATGTCTGTTTAACATCTAAACCACGTGAAACAAATAGCTTTATCAGTAGACGATTCTTAATGGATACAGTGGAAAGGCGCGAGACGCATGAGTGTGTTTTTGATTGACTGTGTCTAAAGTCGTTATGTCGAACGCGAGGAAGAAGATTAGTCGGCGACAATTGTTGTGCAAGGTTAGTGAACTAATTTTTGCGTGAAATAATAAAGCCCACTTTTGAGGGAAGTTAGGCCTTATTTCAATATTGTTCCTACAGCTTCAAGAAGGTAAGAAGCCTAAACTACCTACATATACATATAATGGCACTGTGGCAGGCGTGTCTCACTCCGCGATTTCGTCGCTTTGCTACAGGTAGCTAAAAGTACATCCGTTCGGCCCCAATTTTGGGGAAAGCCATAAGCCGCGCGTGGCGCTGCCGCCACCTAGCGGCCATATCTGTGCTGATCGTAACAGACGCGTTTTGTTAGAGAGTGAGTCTTCTGTACTTAGTACTATTATTTATTCTGTGACTGTGGACTGTAGACCTCGCGAGCATAACTTAAAACTGAATAAAGGTAAGGCTGCGCCAATTTCGATAAAAAAAAACGATTTAATCATCGAACCTGCTTACAAAATTTCACCAGTCTGTTGAGAATTGCGGCTTTTAGAAGAAAACATCCGGACATACGATAGCATTAATTCCCATGCTGAAATGGAGACCTTAGCTAACGCTCGATAAACTGATTTCGTGTGTTTGAAAACAACCAATAAAACCTTCATCCTCCTTTTGAAAACATTACTGTTTTGTATAAAATTCCATAATTTCTAGAAAGTCGTGATATTTCTAGCTCCTACATCCGTAATTAGTTTAAAAAATAAATTACCGCGGCACTGCACTTAGTTTTCTAATTAACATAATTAGGTACCTATGTATAATATTATGCAAGACATTTACTTTAAGGTGCCGGTGTGTGATCTTGTATAGCAAGTTTTTCTGCCGCAACCAATTTGAAATACAAAACAATACTACAAGTAACTGAACGAATCCAAAAATCCCTAACGGATTCCATGTGGGATGTTTCACATCACATGTTACAATACATACATCTAGATACCATGAATTAATTATTTATTTGGAGCATCGGTAACGACCATCATCACCACGGATTGATTAATCAGATTCTCGCATTTGAATCCGAGAGCCTACCCTCTTTTTTGAACAATAAGTAATCAATTTACCTTCATCAATTTCTGTAACAAGGCGACATATTATTTCCGTCATCTCCTTAATTCATCGCTACCTCAGTCTAAGTGGAGCGTTCGTACAGTAAACATTTCGCGAGGTTTTTTAAACGTTCACGTATGCATGGTATGTGTGAATAGTGATAACGTATTTACTCGGCTTCTATTAGGTACTTGGTGTCTAGTGTTATTGTGGTTTGGACGGAAGAGGAACTCTTACGGTCTAAAGAGGTTAGATAATTTGTATAATTATAATTAGCAGAGAACGCTACGTAATCTTGTAGCAATTTATTTAAGTTAGTATACGTAATACCTATACAAGCAGGATCGAGGATCGACGGCACGGTAAGAAACTTTGTTTATATTTAAATTTTAATTATTAGCTCTAGGTACACAACGGGAATCTGCGTAGCATTTTAATGGTAGCGAATTTAAAATTATAGGTATTGGTTTTCAAATTCTAATAAACTCACAACTGAGGGAATAGGTACATATTAAATATTTGTATTTGATCTTTTAAAGTAGTGACACTTCCATGTAGATACCTATATGTATAAAAATTATATACTCTTGTCAATCATTTCAACTGAAATTGGCATACTGATTCCTTTAACTAAAACAGGGCGGTACTGCGGTAACCAGTAAGCGATGTGCAAAATTATGTACGTTATTAGATACGTTACCGACAAATACATTCATTTCGGAAGGAGTCGCTAAGTGCTACATTTTCCATGAATCCTTATCCTTAGGTACCTTGACTTTTTTTTTTAATAAATGAAATGCTCAGGGTAATTTATTTTTCACCTCAGCAGCTCGAACAAGGGTACTTTGCTACTTAAAAACAGTGAGCAAAATCGCATTTTGCTCACTGAGTGAGACAAAATGAGCAAAATGCGATTTTGCTCACTGTTTTTAAGTAGCAAAGTACCCTTGTTCGAGCTGCTGAGGTGAAAACTTAATTGTTGGTATATCTTAAGAAAACATGAGTGAATAGGTAAGTGATGAAGAAGGAATACATTTTTCGGGTTCTCTAATATGTTCTCACTGCTGAGGCGAAAAGTTTTGTGAACTACACGAGATCAAAGTTATTTACATCTCGTGCGCTTTTGAGTCTCTTACTACGCTCAAGATTCTAAATTAGATTCACTCGCTACGCTTGTGAATCTAGTATAGAATCTTTCGCTTGCACGGGACTCAAAATAAGCACTCGAAGAAATATCAAACTTTGATCTCTTGTTGTACAAATAACTATTTCAATTTTAAGGATCATTGCGTTGCTTTTTCCTCTCCACACACTTCGCATTAATCCTACAGAGGTATTTTAATACTTATGTTAGAAATTGCAGGAAGTAGGAAATATTTTCCAGTGCATTCCATACTTTCCTTTGTATTAATAATTATCGATCGTTTCAATGCCTACTCATTTTCGCTGCTTTCTGCGGGTCTTATCGTAGGAATTGTACCGTGTTTAATACCTAGCAGTGCTTGTAAATACTAGTATGTTTATTTAAAATCGTAAAACGTAATAGTTATTACCTGGAAAATGTTTAAACACAAACAACGGTTTGAACAAATAGGTAGTAAGTAAATAAGTAGATACATAAAATAAATATAGGTACCTACCGTATAACTTGTCATAAACACAAATATATTTAAGTGAACGATCTAGTAGACTGAAATTGATTAAGTATATCCGTTTACATTTTTTTTTTCTTAAATTTTATTTCTTAACCTTTTGAACGCCACATACGGCAATTGACGTCAACGCAAAATCGTGACAACGACGCCAAAGACGGCATTTGCCGTCGATCGTTTTTTGATGAAAATCTACTGAAAAACACCCCACTTTTAGGTTGGCATTATTTACTCACAAAACTAAATTTTACCCCCGCGGCGTCAGTGGCAAGGGAAATGGATGCGCCGTTTGGCGTTCAAAAGGTTAAAAAATACTTCTGGTATTTTCCTAGAATAAGTAAGTAGACGATAGATAACAAAAAACACTTCTATGAAATCAATTACTACACTTATCATAATCATTTGGAGTCTAATTGCCAATGGGTATTTTTAACCACGTAACTATATCGTAAGACTCTGTATAATAGACCTGCAGAATGAATATTAACACTATTTTTTAACCCCGAAAATTCACTATATACACCTCGATTTATACTTAGTTAATTTATCACATCGGTGGCTCGTGTACAGTCGCCATCATATATATCGGAGCGGCCAAGGTGCTCAAAAATATCTGAACACGAACCCTAACGCCTTGACAATAGAGGCATGTTCAGATATTTCTGAGCACCGTGGCCGCTTCGATATATCTGATGGCGACTGTACGTTCTGTAACTGATATAAAGGTATTACGAGCTTCACATATCTTGCTTAATTCAGAATCCTTATACGACGAGTAAGAGTCTCACTGCACTAACTAGAAAAAAAAATTAAGATCCTACGAGGGGTATTCAAAATATTCTCGGTATGAGAATGAAAACAAACAAGTACGAAAAGTTTGATATTTTTATTTTTCAATATACTCCCCCCCTATGTTCATACACTTAAAAGATCGATCAATTATTTTTTTTAATCCCTCGTAAAAATATTTTTTATCTTTCGTGTAAAAATGCTCCTCCACTGCCGCCTTCAATGCTTCATCGTCAGAAAATTTATTTCCACGCAGATCCTTTTTAAGATTGGGGAGCAAAAAGAAGTCGCTGAGGGCTAAGTCCGGACTATACGGTGGGTGAGTAACAGTTTTAAACCCACATTCAACAATAGCTGCCTTGGCAATATGAGCAGTATGGACGGGGGCGTTGTCATGCAGAAGCAGAATACCTTTGGTTAACTTTCCTCGCCTCTTTTCTTTAATTACATCCTTTAATTGACGTAGAATGTTAGCGTAGTACTGTCCTGTGATATTTACACCTTTTTCTTTATAATCGATTAGTAATACTCCTTCACAATCCCAAAATATCGTGGCCATGACCTTGCCAGCTGAAGGGATGACCTTGAACTTCTTGGGATGAGCTGAACCCTTAATGTGCCACTGCATGGACTCTTGTTTACCCTCTGGGTCATAATGATGAACCCAGGTTTCATCTCCAGTAACTATTCTTTGCAGCACCTCATCAGGATTTTCACCGCACAGGTCAATAAAATCGGAACAACAAGCTACACGCATGTCTTTTTGAAGCCGAGTCAGCATTCGCGGAACCCATCTTGCACTTACTTTTGACATATTAAGATGGTCATGTATAATATCACTAGCTGTTGCCCGCGACTTCGTACGCGTGGATTTGTATATTGGTGGTTATAAATTCTACTTTAGCTTAGAACATTATGCAGCAAAAGATAACAGTAGGGACGGTTAATCATTTGATAATTATTATACAACGCATGAGATTTGTCTTTCACAACCTGGCTACGAAATTTCAAGCCCCTAACTGAATAAAATTGTTCTCAATATAATCTCTCTCCACCCCCAGAAGATTTTCAAGTCCACTATTTAATAAAACCTACTACCTAACTACCTATTTACGAAGTTTGAAGTTCATAGCTTTAAACAAAATTTGAACCCTCTACCAACTCTCAACGGTCAGACTGTACCAAAGGGGGGCCGTTTCTGGGACTTAGAATTTTGTTTTGAGAAAATGAAAAAAACATAGGGGGTTTCAAAACACTTAGAATAATTTACAAGATTTTGATGAAATAATCACTTTTTTCTTAATAAACTTTTCTCTAAAATTAAAAATGGCCGAGTTAGACGTGACCAAAGATTGATGTTTTTAAAGGGAGCTGGGACTTGTAAAATTTTATTATTATAAAATAGTCGGTTCTGGCGCTTCGCCGGCCGCTGCCGCGGCACGCTCGCTTCGCTCGCTCGGCTCGCGCGCTGTAAGGTCGCAGTTCTACCTAACACTCCTCCTCGCTTCGCTCGTCGTCGTACCTACACCGACCTGCCTTAAAAGCTGTAATGTAAAACGCTCTATCTCCTCCATTTTCAATTTTAGAAAAAAGTTTTGCAAGTAAAAGTTGCTTATTTTGACGTGTTCTATACGTTACAATAATTTAAAATATATGTCATAATGACACCACTCTCGATGAAAATTTTCCAAATCCCAGCTCCCTTTAAAGACATCAATCTTTGGAGGCGTCTAACTCGGCCATTTTTTGTTTTAGAGAAAAGTTTTTCCAATGAAAGATGCTTATTTTGACGTGGTCTACACATTACAATCATTTAAAAATAGTGTCATAATGACACCACTTTGTCAAAAAAAAATTTAAGTCCCAGCCCCCCCTTTGCTACAGTCCAACCCTCTCAACCCCTGTTTAAACTTTTAGGGGATGAATTTTTAAAAAAGCTGAAATTACTTTTCTTGTATTGTAATAATAGTCATAGTCATAGTCATAGTCATTTATTCATAATATTTTAAATATTACATGTCAATTTATTTAGGTATTAGGTTTCGTTGTTATATAATATTCAAATTAATTAATTAATCAGCTTAATTAAGATATCAAGATAGGTACAATTACAATGTCAGTTATTCAATGAAATTATAAAAAATATGCCTTTATACAACGATTCAAGTCCCGCACTCAAATAAATATTTGGGTTCCATACAAATTTTCGACCCCCTTTTCACCACCTTGGGGGATGAGTTATCAAAGACTCTGAAATTAGTTTTCTTTTCTCTTAATAAATTACCTTTATAAATTTAATTTAGTTTAAATCCCGCACTCTCAAAAATATTTGATCTCCATACAAACTTTAAACCCCTTTTTCACCTCCTCGAGGGATGAATTTTTAAAAACGCTGAATAGGTTTTCTTGTTTTTTAATAAAATACCTTTTTTTCGAAGTTTCAAGTTCCTAGCTAAAATTTGAACCCTATACAAACTTTCAACCCCTTTTGGACCCTTATAGGGGATGAATTTTTAAAAACGCTGCAATTACTTTTCTCGTATTCTAATAATATGTCATTATACAAAGATTCAAGTCCTGCACTTACAAAAAATTTTGACCTCTATACAAGTTTTCAACCCCTTTTTCACCACTTTAAATGTTGAATTTTGAAAAACGCTGTCATTAGTTTTCTTCTCTTTTAATGAAATAACTTTTTACAAAGTTACAAATTCGTAGCTTAAAATAAAATTTAAACCCTATACAATCTTTCAACCCCTTTTTAACCCTTTTAAGGGATGAATTTTAAAAACGCTGAAATTACTTTTTTGAGTTCTAATAATATGGCTTTATACAAAGATTCAAGTCCCGCACTCTAAAAAATATTTGATCTCCGTACAAACTTTCAACCCCTTTTTCACCACCTTGGAGATGAATTTTAAAAAACGCTGAAATTAGTTTTATTGTTTTTTAATTTAATAGCTTTTTGCGAAGTTTCAAGGTCCTAGCTTAAAATAAAATTTGCACCCCAAGACAAAGTTCATCCCCTTTTTTACCCCCTTATGGGTTGAATTTCCTAAAACGTCGCAATTCCTTTTTTTTGCAATCGGCTATTATGCCTTTCTAAAAAGTTTCAAAGCATTTGTAATGGATTCAATCTTTCATTTCAAGCCCTTTTTAACCCTGTTAGGGGATCAATTTTTAAAAACGCTGAAATTACTTTTCCTGTCTTATAATAATATACCCATATACAAAGTTTAAAGTCCCACACTCACAAAAATATTTGATCTCCATACAAACTTACAACCCCTTTTTCACCACCTTGGGGGATGAATTTTCGAAAACGCTGAAATTAGTTTTCTTATTTTTTAATATAATACATTTTTACAAAGTTTCAAATTCCTAGCTTGAAATAAATCTTGAACCCCATACAACCTTTCATCCCCTTTTTAACCCTTTTAAGGGATGAATTTTTAAAAACGCTGAAATTACTTTTCTTGAATTCTAATAATATGGCTTTATACAAAGACTCAAGTCCCGAACTCTCAAAAATATTTTATCTCCGTACAAACTTTCAACCCCTTTTTCACCACCTCGGGGGATGAATTTTTAAAAACTCTGAAATTAGTTTTCTAGTTTTTTAATTTAATACCTTTTTGCAAAGTTTCAAGGTCCTAGCTTAAAATAAAATTTGCACCCCAAGACAAAGTTTCATCTCCTTTTTTACCCCCTTAGGGGTTGAATTTCCTAAAACGTCGCAATGACTTTTTTTTATAATCGGCTATTATGCCTTTCTAAGAAGTTTCAAAGCATTTGTAATTGATTCAAACTTTCAACCCCTTTTTAACCCTGTTAGGGGATGAATTTTCAAAAACGCTGAAATTACTTTTCCTGTCTTATAATAATATACCCATATACAAAGTTTCAAGTCCCACACTCACAAAAATATTTGATCTCCATACAAACTTTCAACCCCTTTTTCACCACCTTGGGGGATGAGTTTTCGAAAACGCTGAAATTAGTTTTCTTGTTTTTTAATATAATACATTTTTACAGAGTTTCAAATTCCTAGCTTAAAATAAAACTTGAACCCCATACAACATTTCATCCCCTTTTTAACCCCCTTAGGGGTTGAATTTTTCAAAATCGCTTCTTATCTCTTGTACACTTTATAAATGCAACCTAGTGTGCAAATTTCAACTTTCTAGCTTTTGTAGTTTCGGCTCTGCGTTGATGAATCAGTCAGTCAGTCAGTCAGTCAGTCAGTCAGTCAGTCAGGACACTTGCATTTATATATATAGATGTACGGTACCAATAGAGAGATTGGTTACTTGTGCTATAGATTTTACCTTCACTCGACCATCTTCCAATATAAGTTTTTCCACTTTATCAATATTTTCTTGTGAAGTAGCTACTACAGGCCGGCCAGGTCTAGGGTCATCTTCAATACTCTCCCTTCCGCGTTTAAACTCGCTTGACCACTTTTGAATGGTAGATAAAGAAGGAGCAGACTCACGGTAAACACAATCCATTTCCTCTTTTATGGTTTTTTGATTTTTACCCTGTTTTGTCAAGAATTTTATCACGCATCGATGTTCTAATTTAGTTAACATTGTCAATTCGCACATGATGTTCATGTTTGTTCAGCAATTGCAGAAAAACAAAAGACCATCTCGGTTCGAATTATACTTTTTTTTAATGTCAATGAATAAACCTTAGCGGCCAGTAACGAAAGAAATTTTAGAAGAGGTCGTAAGATATCAATACCGAGAATATTTTGAACGCCCCTCGTAGTTAGGATAACAGTTATAGGAAGACTGAATTAAACATGTGAAGCGTTTACTAAATAACAATTTCTTAAACGTCTGGCTTTGCCAACGAATTGAAATCCTTCTTAATTTTAAATTGAGATAAAAATTATTAGAACAATGTTATAATTACGATTTATTTTACTGCCTGCTAGGGTTCGCTCAGTTACGAGTTTCGTGTAATATTACCTAAGTCCATATATATAATTACATAACATAAATTAATTTTGTTTGTTTGTCTTTGCGTCTAATAAGATAATTATTATTGTGAACAATCGTCCTATTACGCAATTATGACATAAAAATGTCACCAGTCTTCCGTAAGTTGCCATTGTTATTGTTAATTTACTTATCTACTTACTTAGTCATTGAATTCCTTCCACATGCTGTAAATTTAAAATTTTGAATGAATATTAATATCTAATCCGTATATTAAGTACCTACCTACGTATGTAAGTAGGTATAACAATTATGATCTGTAAATGAAAATTAAGTTAAATCTTTAATATTTAATAAAAGTTAAAGATCAATTTTATAATTAATTATAATTTATCAATAAATGTTATATGAAACACACATTGCTGACACAACATCTGTATACCATCAATACAATATATCCTTAAAAGGGGGGTTTCAACACTTTCAACACACTAAACTGTACTATAAATGCGAGCTAGTAACGTGTCCCTTTAACAAGTAGGTACCTAAGTACGATTAACATTTGACTGTTATCACCTATTTTTTTCTTGTAAATCCGAATGAATAATGAAGTGAAGTAATCATAATAAAATTTATTTTTATTATTGAAGGAAAACATACAACAATACGTGGACACTTCAACACATCTTCAACGATCTATTGTTCCAAGATTTGTGGTTTCTTGTTCTTATATTAAGCTATACCTAAGTGCCTCTTAACCTTTGTGGTTATCTAGAACTATGAAGTTATTATTAATAGGTACTTTTTTTTCTCTAAGAACTTGACGTTCGATGGGTTCGATATATTTTTACTTCTTTTCGTTTTTTTTTATGATATAGGAGGCAAACGAGCAGATGGATCACCTAATGGTAAGCGATTACACCACCAACCCCAGAACGGTTGTTAGTGCGTTGCCGGCCTTTAAGATGGGAGTAGGGCTCTTTTCGTGACTGTCATGAGTCTTGGGCTTACGAGTATTACATCCATACGGACACGGCCAACGGATCCGACGTCGGATCCGAGCAAAGGCCGTTTTCCGTTTCACGAAATATTTGTAAGAACATCGTTAACAATATTTGTCAATGACAACACACATGAAAAAAAATTCCTGAATTTGAACAAACGTTCATCATATTTTTTGCTCCTTATCCTCAGGAATGCGTGGTTAAAATCTGTCTGCTTACTCGAGCGTCTCAAGCCTATTATTAGAGTATTAGATTAGTGTGGATTTAATCATTAGATCCACACTTGCCTGACCTGTCAACGGGCCCGGCATCGGGCTTGAACAAGAGTCGTTTTCCGTTTCACCAAATATCAGCATATCGTTAACAATATTTGAAATGTAAAAAAAATATCAAACAATGAACATTTTTGGCAATTAGAGAAAATATTTATTTGTACAACAAGAGATCAAAGTTTGATATTTCTTCGAGTGCTTATTTTGAGTCCCGTGCAAGCGAAAGATTCTATACTAGAATCTAATTTAGAATCTTGAGCGTAGTAAGGGACTCAAAAGCGCACGAGATGTAAATCCTTATCCTCAGGAATGCGTGGTTAAAATCTGTCTGCTTACTTGAGCGTCTCAAGCCTATTATTAGAGTATTAGATTAGTGTGGATTTAATCATTAGATCCACACTTACCTGACCTGTCAACGGGCCCGGCATCGGGCTTGAACAAGAGTCGTTTTCCGTTTCACCAAATATCAGCATATCGTTAACAATATTTGAAATGTAAAAAAAATATCAAACAATGAACATTTTTGGTAATTAGAGAAAATATTTATTTGTACAACAAGAGATCGAAGTTTGATATTTCTTCGAGTGCTTATTTTGAGTCCCGTGCAAGCGAAAGATTCTATACTAGAATCTAATTTAGAATCTTGAGCGTAGTAAGGGACTCAAAAGCGCACGAGATGTAAATAACTTTGATCTCGTGTAGTTCACAAAACTTTTCACCTCAGCAGTGAGAACATATTAGAGAACCCGAAAAATGTATTCCTTCTTCATCACTTACCTCTATTCACTCACGTTTTCTTAAGATATACCAACAATTAAGTTTTCACCTCAGCAGCTCGAACAAGGGTACTTTGCTACTTAAAAACAGTGAGCAAAATCGCATTCTGCGGGCTTAGCACGGGCGTATCATATTGCACGTGGTATGATACGTTGTCTTCTAACGTTATTGGTAAATTTGTCATATCGCTGAGCATGGCCCCGAGCTACGATAAGCCTACCACGTCGATATTGAATAAAGTTATCGACTATCATACGATAGTGACCACGACTGTCTATGCGTAGAGCTTATGAAAAATCTATTCAATGGCTGCCCTTATTCATATGTCGGACGTGTGTCGGACATAGTTTGAACATGAATAGTCAATTTTATTACTACACTTCCAAATTGAAAAGTGTTTAAATGAGTGACAGCTTTATACAAATTGACCTACATTATAACATGCACGGATAATCGTGTTTGACAATTGAGTCAATTGACAATAATTTGACATTGACAAGCATCGCGTACGCGCGTGATCAGTGAAAATATCAGAATACAAACCAAGTTGAAGAAAAATACTGATTTGCTGTGAAATCTAAAGAAAATGCCACGCATAATGTAAGTTTCTCTAAAAACCAATAATTTATTTACAGAAAAAGTTATAATTCGTTTGATCATAACTGATTTTGTCATGAATATGTTTTTCAGTCGATTCTTTGACGCAGAAGAAAATGCTAGCAAAATATATAACTCAGCATCCCCTGTTCGCCTACAGGGAGTACAGGGAGGACCATGAGCCTCTCGGAAGCCAGAGATAAGTGCAGTGCTGCATACAAGTTCTATGAGAGCACGATCCGTACAGATCAGTGGCATCAGTGGCAGCAGGCATGGAAGTCGGTAAGTACTATGCTAATAATTAATACAGATCAACCTCATCTCAAACTAAGCAAAGTTTGTAGTATGGACACAAGAAACATCCATAACTTAGCATTACTTAAAACATTCAGTGCCAGCGCGAGCTACGCGCTACGAGTGTAGCCGATAACACGGGAAAAACCGTATGTAGCAAAAAGCGCCTACGAACAGTGAACTCCCCTAGTGAGTCGCTGGCAGTTAATGTGTTAATGTTTGTTGTTTATCTTGTTGATATTAGCCCAAATCCAGTTTCTAACTACCGTTGCAGGTAGGGTCATCAAGTCATCACTGAATACAATTTAGCTGTTAAATGTGTCAATTATCTATAAATTCTATTTTTATTGTCAGACTTGTCGTTAATTGAGCTGCAAAGTTAGAAAAATCAATGTGGCAGCAACCCAGGCTCCGCTAGCAGTGAGCGGTAACTCAACCAATTACCGGGAGAACTGGCTTGTCTAAAATGGATCCAGAAGAATCAAGGATTGGAGATGTAAGTACACCTTTCTTAAACTAAAATCATGAAGAGTTTATTGTGCCATTTAAAACTATTGACACTGATCTTCTACTATGACTATGTTCTACTAAGTGACAAAAGTTTGTTAAAAACTGTTCTATGACTACTATAATTGCATGAAGTTGTCATGGCAACAATGGATGTTGTAAAAGTTGATCCAACTGTAGATTAATTACCTAACTAGAAAGTTCTAGTTTGTTATACTTGTTTTTGGTAAACTAGAGTTAACAACATTGAAAGATACACTACTAAACTACCAATTGACATTTTTTTCACACTGCAGAAAAAGGTCATAATGATTGTAACAACAATTAAAAACTTTGGAACCCGTAGACCTCACTTTCAAAATTGTTTTTTTACCCTATCTGAATATTGTAGAAGCTGGTTTTGTATGTAAGAATTCAAGTGTATTGACAAAAGAAAAACACCACCACACTTTGTGCCATGAATCTAAGACATAAGGATAAAATATTATTAATATTTAATTTTTATGTACAGTCTAACTGCACAGGTAAAAAGGCATTCGACTGCAGTTTCCAAACCGGCTTTACCTGTGCAGTTGAACTGTACAGTGTACATGCTAAACTGCGCAGGCATAGCCTAGTGTGTATTGCCAGCAGTTTAATTGAAAGATTTAAGTAGGTACTCTTATTTTAAATGTTTTCATTTGCAATACCCTAAGTGGTTTGATTGTATACGTGACAATGGGAAGAATTATGATTTTAGCAGCCTATGTATGTAGGTATGTATGTATGTGTGTGGGTATGTTTGTGTCGTGTATTACCCTAGCATAAAAGCTTAACTACTGAGACAAATATTGTTGAATAAGATGTTCATTGGTATGTTTTTATGCCGCAGGTGGCATAGACTACACTTTAATACATAATAGGTACTCTTTAATAAAATAATAATAACAAAAATGCTTTAAATAACGGATTAATAGTTACTGGAACAAAATTTAATTTATTTTCAGTCGAAACGAAATCGGACCAATGAAACTATAAAATCCCCCTGACTTAAAAACGACAGCTTTCTAAAAATGACATTAATTTCTTATAATTTGCAAATGAACCTCTGTACTAGCCTGCGCCACTATAGAATCATGACCTCATCTAATCTATTTGTTTCTGTTTCAGTCATAACATATTGGAGGACACTCAAGTTATCGAGGACACGATAGAAATTAACTAAAATCTGCAGCCTCAATTATTTAATGACTTATTTAGAAAAGGGATAGTCATAATATTTAGCTATAGAACGAGAGAGTGCGCCAAAAAAAAGTTCTGACTTTCTGCCTGGAACACACTTCTCAGCAGGCACGTCCATGCATTTCGAAGTCAATAGTAAAAGTGTTTATTTGTTAAGCATATGTAGGTGAAACTATTACAGTGGTATTTAAAAGGTTTTTTCTAACAAACCTTTAAGTTGCAATGTATGTATCAAGTACATATTACAAGATAAATTAGACCCCACGTCTCTTTATTCGATTGAGCTAAAACTTAATATACATTATTTAAGTTGGGTGATAACTGATAACGCAATATTATGGTACCACCGAATATCTGATGATGGACGCAGGATGTGGGCAAAGAAACTCTTTGATATATATAAAGCAACCTAATTTGTGTTTGGGTTTCTTAGAAATTGTTTTTATGAGTAGGTATTAATTGCCTGTTAAGGCCCCAGTACACAATGCGCCATTCTGGGGGACGCATTTATGCGTTAGAGGGAGCAAGTGATATTGCTATCTCATTCTACCGCATGGCTGCGTCCCTTGGTTTGGCCGGCGATGGCCCATTGTGTACAGGGGCCTTTATAGTCGGCAATAAAAACTTTTATCAAAAATATCATTTTTATTTGACAAGATATGTACTTACCACCTTATTCATAAAACTTTACGGATCTGATTTAGTTAAATAATTTTTTATCCCTTTCTTTCAAATACATAAGGGAGCCGGTCTACCTAGCTTTATTTGACGTTCATAAGCGCATTGTAATTATGCCTACTTGAATAAACTATCTTTTATCTTATCTTTATCTAAGTCAAAATGACAGATAAAGACAAACGATTCATAGCTAATTCAGGGCAGTAACACTTTTATGAATAATGCCACTAGGCTAAGCGTATTATGAGACGCAGGCGACGCAGTTCATGCAGCGCAGCACAGAGCAGATTTTGTAAAGTATGGAACGTCCTTACTCTGGAGTGTGCGTACCTAAAGGACGTTCTATACTTTACAAAAATCGCTCTGTGCTGCGCTGCGTGACCTACGTCGCCTGCGTCTCAGCATACGCTTAAGTTTCCGTCACACAGGCGCGTTTCCCGGGCGGGGCGTGAGCGTTTTATATGTAAAAGCGGCGCGCCCCGCTAACGCCCCGCCCGGAAAACGCGCCTGTGTGACGAAGCCTTTAGCCTTACGGCTTGGCCATGACATTGCTCGACTGGCTTCGGCTAAGGCGACAACCATAGGTTGTAGCGAGACACAGCGATCGGACCTTTCGTTCCCATCTAGCCTTCCCTGCCTTAGCCGGAGCCAGTCGCGCAATGTGGCCAACGCGTTAGTATTTTTATAGTTTACCCCGCGACATCATTAGTAGTTTGTTTCAGTTCTTATAAATTGAAATATATGTCATACACTAAAGATAAAGTGATCAAGTCCACCGGTGGCCAAGGCTGGAAACGAGGCAGGGTACGCGGCTAACGTCCCAAATTCTCTTATGTAAGTACATATATATGTTTTGACGACCGGTCTGGTCTAATGGGTAGTCACCCTGCCTGTGAAGCCGCGGTCCTGGTTCGAATCCCGGTAAGGGCATTAATTTGTGTGATGAGCACAGATATTTGTTCCCGAGTCATGGATGTTTTCTATGTATTTAAGTATTTGTATATTATACTAGCTGTAGCCCGCGACTTCGTACGCGTGGATATGTATATTGGTGGTTATATATTCTACATTAGCTTAGAACATTATGCAGCAAAAGATAGCAGTAGGGGCTGTTAATCATTTGTTAATTATTATAAATACACAACCTGGCTACGAAGTTTCAAGCCCCTAACTGAATAAAATTGTTCTCGATATAATCCCTCTCAACCCCCAGCATATTTTCATGTCCACTATTTAGTAAAACCTACTACCTAACAACCTATTTACGAAGTTTGAAGTTCCTAGCTTTTAATAAAATTTGAACTCTCTACCAACTTTCAACCCCTTTTTAAACCTTTTAGGGGATGAATTAAAAAAAATCTGAAATTACTTTTCATGTATTCTAATAATATGCCTTTATACAACGATTCAAGTCCCGCTCTCAAATAAATGTTTGACCTCCATACAAATTTTCAACTCCTATTTTACCAACTTGAGGGATGAATTTTCAAAAATGCCGAAATTACTTTTCTTGTATAATATGCCTTTATACAAAGATTCAAGTCCCGCACACAAAAATATGTTTGATATCCATACAAACTTTCAACCCCTATTTAACCCTTTTAAGGGTTGAATTTTTAAAAACGCTGAAATCACTTTTCTTGTATTCTTATAATATGCCCTTATACACAGATTCGAGCCCCGCACTCAAGAAAATATTTGATGTGCGTACAAACTTTCAACTCCTTCTTCACCACCTTGGGGGATGAATTTTCAAAAACGCTGAAATTACTTTTCTTGTATTCCAATAATATGCCTTTATGCAAAGATTCAAGTCCCGCACTCAAAAAATTTTTTGGTCTCCATACAAATTTTCAACCCCTATTTAACCCTTTTAAGGGATGAATTTTTAAAAACGCTGAAATTACTTTTCTTGTATTCTTATAATATGCCCTTATACAAAGATTCAAGTCCCGCACTCAAAAAAATATTTGATGTGCATACAGACTTTCAACCCCTTTTTCACCACCTTGGGGGATGAATTTTCAAAAACGCTGAAATAAGTTTTCTTTTCTTTTATTATAATACCTTTTTACGAAGTTTCAAGTTTCTAGCTTATAATAAAATTTGAACCCTAAGACAAACTTTCATCCCCTTTTTAACCCCCTTAGGGGTTGAATTTTTAATAATGTTTAATTAATGTCATTTTTTATTTTATGTTACGCGTTTATAAGAAGTTTCAAAGAATTTGTAATGGATTCCATCTTTCAACCCCTTTTTAAACCTGTTAGGGGATGAATTTTTAAAAACGCTGAAATACTTTTCTTGTATTTTAATTTAATATATTTTTGCAAAGTGTCAAGTTCCTAGCTTAAAATAAAATTTGAGCCCTATACGAACTTTCAACCCCTTTTTAACCCTGTTAGGGGATGAATTTTACAAAACGCTGAAATTACTTTTCCTGTCTTCTAATAATATCCCCAAATACAAAGATTCAAGTCCCGCGCTCGAAAAAAATGTTTGATATCCATACAAACTTTCAACCCCTTTTTCACCACCTTAGGGGATGAATTTTCAAAAACGCAAAAAAGATTGTTTTCTTGTATTTTAATTTAATACCTTTTTGCAAAGTTTCAAGTTCCTAGATTAAAATAAAATTTGCACCCCAAGACGAACTTTCTTCCCCTTTTTAACACCCTTAGGGATTGAATTTCCAAAAACGTTGCAATTACTTTTTTTTGTAATCGGCTATTATGCCTTTCTAAGAAGTTTCAAAGTATTTGTAATGGATTCAAACTTTCTACCCCTTTTTAACACTGTTAGGGGATGAATTTTCAAAAACGCTGAAATTACTTTTTCTGTCTTATAATAATATCCCTATATACAAAGTTTCAAGTCCCACACTCACAAAAATATTTGATATCCATACAAACTTTCAACCCCTTTTTCACCACCTTGGGGGATGAATTTTCAAAAACGCTGAAATTAGTTTTCTTGTATTTTAATTTAATACCTTTTTGCAAAGTTTCAAGTTCCTAGATTAAAATAAAATTTGCACTCAAAGACGAACTTTCATCCCCTTTTTAACCCCCTTAGGGGTGGAATTTCCAAAAACGTTGCAATTACTTTTTTTTTGTAATCGGCTATTATGCCTTTCTAAGAAGTTTCAAAGCATTTGTAATGGATTCAAACTTTCTACCCCTTTTTAACCGTGTTAGGGGATGAATTTTCAAAAACGCTGAAATTACTTTTTCTGTCTTATAATAATATCTCCATATACAAAGTTTCAAGTCCAACACTCACAAAAATATTTGATCTCCATACAAACTTTCAACCCCTTTTTCACCACCTTGGGGGATGAATTTTCAAAAACGCTGAAATTAGTTTTCTTGTTTTTTAATATAATACATTTTTACAAAGTTTCAAATTCCTAGCTTAAAATAAAACTTGTACCCCATACAACCTTTCATCCCCTTTTTAACCCCCTTAGGGGTTGAATTTTTCAAAATCGCTTCTTATCTCTTGTACACTTTATAAATGAAACCTAGTGTGCAAATTTCAACTTTCTAGCTTTTGTAGTTTCGGCTCTGCGTTGATGAATCAGTCAGTCAGTCAGTCAGTCAGTCAGTCAGTCAGGACACTTGCATTTATATATATAGATATATTAGTCTAAGAGCTAGCCACGGAAATAGGTACTTATGCAATTTATAGAGCAACGAAATCCCTCTAGTTAGTGGGCCATACTATCATTATTAATTAATCCAGCATGGCAGCAGTTCAGCGGTGGGTGTGTGAGTGGATGGGCAACAAAGGGGTTGTAAAATGATATCATAGCTAATTATATATTTAATTCAAATATAACAATGCCAGGCGTTTTATTTGGGGGAATAGTAGTGTCAGGTGATGAAAGTACACAAACCACTTGAGCGCCTGCAGGAAGACCATGAGCAAATTCCACCTGACTCACAATTGCTTCACGCATAGTTGTATATGTCTTCTACTTTTTCTTAACACATACCTAGGCGTAATCGAACAGAGTAGTACTATTATTTATTCTGTGACAGAGTACAAAAAGTACGATTGCGAAAAGTACGAGTGGATTATATACGTAAAGCAAAAACGCCTGGCATTGTTATATTTGAATTAAATACATAATTAGCTATAATATCACACCAAACACAGAGCTCTATAAATTGCACACCTTCAATTGATTTTACAACTCCGTTGTTGCCCAACCACTCTCACACCCACCGCTGAACTGCTGCCAGGCGACCGGATTAATTAATAATGATAGTATGGCACACTAACTAGAGGGATTACGTTGCTCTATAAATTGCATAAGTACCTATTTCCGTGGCTAACTCTCCGGTTATATCGTTGTCTGAGTACTCTGAGTGTGTCTGAGACCAAAACACTTTTTCCCTTTTCAGGTCATTACTATGTATACCTATACATTACGGCCCTCGCTCCGAGCCGTTCCTGGTGCAAAAGCTGCCCATAGTAATCCAGCGTTGAAAAGTTGCTAGCATCATGGGCACTTTCGCACCGGGGACGACAATTAATGATTTGTTTGTATACCATAATTTAATGTGAAAATAAACTTGGTTTATCTTTTTGGCAATAGTTGTGTTATTTACCCATTTATAATATTCTCTCCAGCAGCACAGAGCCGATATTGTTAAGAGCCCATCAACGTGCACACTAGCGCCACTGCTAAATAATCGTGATTATTTCAAATTAACGTCAGGTATTTAAAAAAGGGGGCCGCTACGTACTGTATTTTGTATTTGGGGCATTATCTATGAAAAGGGACCTTATTGTCGATGGCGCTTACATCGCGCGGCATTATATTTATATCGGAGCATCTTTAATAATGACGTAAGCGCCATCGACAATAAGGTCCCTTTTCATAGATTCCGTCACATTTAAGTACCTCTTGAATACATCAAACTAGTTTTTATGTTGCTGGATTCTTCAATCTATGCGTCCAAAGTTAAAACGGCCGTTTTTGTTTTAAGTTCATAGATCGGCGAATCCAGCAACATAAAACTAGTTTGATGTATTCAAAAGTTACTTTAATACTATGTAGATACAATACGTAGCGGCCCCCTTTAAAAAAATCTTTCGTTAAATTTAAATTATCACGATTATTTAGCAGTGGCGCTAGTGTGCATGTTGACGGGCTCTTAACTTACCTAGTAAACATAGAAGACTGACAACAGTGCCAACGCCGCGAGAATATTGACATTGTTGTTAATGGATTTAACATAGTTTTTTAAAATTTAACATTAATTATTAGAGTATTAAACTCTGTCTGACCGTAGTTATAGTTACTAAAGTAGGTAGACTTATAGCATAATAGAGCATTTAGGAATATTCTTATTTAACCTTTTGACCGCCACAGACTAACTAGATGCGTCTTTAAATAAGAACGTGCTTAAAATGCTTTAATTATACTATAGTGTATATATATATGAAAGTCGGATTAAATACGTTTAGAAGCTATAAGTAGTAACAGTGACAGATTTTGTACGCTAAAATGAAAAATAAGAATAAGCGACACCTACATGCGGGGAATGCTGTTTTGTATGAAGATTGACCATAGAAAAATAGGTAAATAGATTAGGTAGGTATTTGTGTGATAGTAAAACATAGTTGGTTATAGGCGAAATAAGTATTTATTAAGCTGGCTCGCACGCGCACATTCTCAAGAGCCCATCAACGTGCACACTAGCGCCACTGCTAAATAATCATGATTATTTCAATTTAACGAAAGATATTTAAAAAAGGGGGGCCGCTACGTACTGTATCTTGTATTAAAGTACCTTGTGAATATATCAAACTAGTTTCTATGTTGCTGAATTCGTCAATCTATAAACTCAAAACAAAAACGGCCGTTTTAACTTGGACGCATAGATTGACGAATCCAGCAACATAGAAACTAGTTTGATGTACGAGTATTCAAAAGGTACTTTAATACAAGATACAATGCGTAGCGGCCCCCTTTTTTAAATATATTTCGTTAAATTGAAATAATCACGATTACTTAGCAGTGGCGCTAGTGTGCAGGTTGATGGGCTGTTAACAACAGCCGGTTTTGTGCATGATGCTTAGGAAGTCCTCGGGGAGCGCCTTCCTTAATTTCCCCCTGTATCCACGAGAAGTTTTCTGGAAGAAAAATAAGGAAATAAGTAACAGCAGGTTCATGTGGCAGCTATGAATGAAATATTTTCACATGAGTGCAGGCTATTTGCACCCAAAATATAGCTACTAGTAACTAATCGACGGGAACGACCATTTCGGGGAATAATATCCATTGGTTTTTATATATATTATCCGCTAGTTTTTATATATATGTATTATCCATTGGAGTCTCGTGAAGAGCAATATGAACGCTTACTGATGCACACCAAAAATATGAAAGTTAAGTTTTGTCCTAGACTCGAGGTTGCTGCTTGCTGCGCATTCCGCTAGTCATCAAGCAATAGGCCTGTATTATTTTTTTTTAATAAAAATATGACTAAGTATGTTTGTCAACAATGCAGCACATTAGAACTAGAACTGGATGCCTTAGTTAAACCTTAAATGCATTCCCAGATTATGATATGATATGATATGATTTATTTATCTCACAATATACAATTTCACTTAAAATTACACATGGTAGATTTTCAGGAATTTATATTGTGATTGTCAGTTTTTTTCACATAATGAATAATTGAATATGAAGAATAACAGTATGTATCCTAGACCCAGTAACTACTTAACATAACTATCAAACAATAGTTACCTATCTCATTGCACAATACAGCCACACTCATACTTATTCAAAAAAGTTACTAAGACACGCCTAGTGGAACGTCACAGTTTTTTATGTCTAGTAAGTACTTAATTCAGTGCTCAAGAGAACTTACCTTCTGTGTGCAAGTTGCTCGAGAAAGGTATTGACTTACAGTAGTCTGGCCAATGGACAAGCCATCATCTTGACTAGTCCCGCGTTGGTAGTTGCCATCAGCTACCAGTATTACAGCTAATACTGTTAAAACCTAAAACAAATAAGAACATAGATGTAATATTTGTACCTAGGTAAGTAGACTTTCCCCTTTAGGTTAGGATATGAATGTTGAGGTAAAAAGTGGCTTAAATAAGTAACCTCTGTTAGTAAGTATAAGATTGTGCAACAGAATATCTTAACATACTCATTTTTACAATTATAATATGAGATAGTATTTAAGAGTTTAGTAGCATTGTCATTGAGACGCCTGTCTTACATGGAATACATTTAACTTTAAAGAAACACTACAATTTTATTAAGCTTTACCTTTAAGGTGTTTTGGTAATCCATCACCGTTTTGAGACTCTGCGTTAAGTTCGGCACATAAATGCACTGCACACTCCTTACACTCTGTAAATATGCCGAAACTCTTCGTCTGGCATATCAAACGGGTTGCAAGCGTTTCTTAAAGCTATGCACGAGATTTTTCGACGCTTTGTTTCTTCAACAGCAGCCGCGAGTAGGAATAATAAAATTTGACTTCCCTGCAAATAAAATATTGACTATATTATATAAAGCGGAACATTGTAACTAATAACTCTCAATATAATCATAGAAAAACGGATATTTACCTGTAATTTGTATTTGTAATAGGTTTATTCACTAGTTTTGCTTTCACGACAAGGCTTATCGTCACCTAAGAAGCACTTAGATAAAATTAACTAAGTTGAACTGTCAAAATGGGATAATATGTCAAATTATCCAACCCCCATGTTATGCAAATTGTCTTCTGTCATCTACCGCTGTCAAATGTGGATAACTCCATATATCGTCTGCTACCATAGTATGCATGATAAAATCGTCGGTAACTAACGTTTTATTCACATATTTTATACCATATTGCGTGATAACTGCTACCGTGCTAAGCCCACTGCTCACTGAGTGAGCAAAATCGTATTTTGCTCATTTTGTCTCACTCAGTGAGCAAAATGCGATTTTGCTCACTGTTTTTAAGTAGCAAAGTACCCTTGTTCGAGCTGCTGAGGTGAAAAAGTATTTAAACATGACAAATATTGTTAAAGATGTTCTGGTATTTCGTGAAACGGAAAACGACTCTTGCTCAAGCCCGATGTCGTCGGGCTCGACATCGGGCCCATTAGCCACGATGGTATGACCTATGTTAAAGAACATGTTTGTCTTCCTACCTTGTGGACATATTATTATTGGACCTATTGGTCTATGTTGTGGACACACGTGAGCTGAAGTGTAACCAAAAGTTTTTGTTGCTAGACTTTTGCACCTTGCAAATTATAGCATGATGCAGTTTACGAGACAAAAAATTGTTAAGCATTAATACAATTAACAGACGTGGACTTTAACCAACGTTTTTATTGCTATTAGACTTTGCAAATAGTAAGTAGGTTCGTTTTATGCACACCAGAAATCGAACAGGCCCGAACTTTGACCAAAGTTTTTGTTGCCGAATAGATTTTGTACTTTGGTAAGTATAGATGGAATCGGGTATTCCTGATGAGTGATGACGTATCGACGCTGCTAACAAAGCTAGCTCTAGCTAGTCTCAAACGTACGAGTTGTTTATAATGGCTAAAGCGCGCCGTAGCCGCAGTCTCGCGGCAGTCGCCATGTTACTTCCGTAGCGCAAGCTTGTCCGAAATGTCAGATTTTCCGCGAAAACCGCGGAAAAGCGTAATTGTGTTCTGTGGTGTGTGGATGAAAAGTGAAAACAATTAACAAACATTAGTGAAAATCAACTGGAAAAGGTGGTGGTCACGAAATGAATTTGGTGTGTATTTTTTTATCGGATTACATCGGATATACTTAGTTTATGTAAATAATCGCTAGAATATGATATAAAATTATTTATAAAATATTTTTTTTACGGAATTCAATGCTAAATTGTTTTTACTATAGAGAATATTATTTACTGTTATTTAGTTCTTGATGTAGGGTAGCGGAACCGAATTATTGGTCGGTTTAAAATAAAAATACTATAATTTCTATTTAAACAAGTAGAGTAGGTAAGTAAAAGTAAGCAAATAAAAAAGAGCTTTTAGAGAGCCATTATTTATTTAAATAAACTTTATTGCACAGTAAAAATTGTACAAAGGGCGAACTTAATGCCAGAAGGCATTCTCTGCCAGTCAACTCTGGGGCCAAAGCCAATATAACATGTATATAAAAACTTTTACAAAAAAAAAGAAAACCGACTTCAAAAAGGATAAAATAAAATATTATCCGGTTTTCAGTATACCTATGCGTTACCAACTGATACGTTTGAAGTCGGTGCCAAGACAAATAGTAACAATACCGGTCAAAAATAATCAGCTTTAGGAGTTCCCTCAGTTCTTCATTCATCCCATCATCAGAACAGCACCAGATTAATGTGGGACGCCCGCCCTTGGAGGCAGTTCCCTTCAAACAAAAAAAGAATTGCTCAAATCGGACCACGGGTCTCGGAGTAATCGCTGAACATACTACATTAAAAAAAAATCATCATCATTATCATCAAAACAATCATCATCATCAGGTCTACTTCATCAAATTGGTGGTTTTCGGGAGAAAATGCTCGAGTTGCTTAAGAAAATACCCAAGTCACCATGCATGTGCCTTTAAAAATTGAGGAGTTCCCTCAATTCATCATCAGAACAAAACCAAATTAATATGGGACCAACTCGGAGGTAGCTCCTTTCAAACAAAAAAAGAATTAGGTACTCAAATCGGACTACGGATGTCGGAGTAATCGGTACGTACATAAAAAAAAACCACAACCGAACACAGAACCTCCTCCTTCTATGAAATTGAAGTCGGTTAAAAAATATCAAACAATCATTAATATCATTATATTTAAACGCTTAACTACAGTTTAGGTTTTCAAAGTCATACCTACCAAAACTATTAGATTGTAGTCTGTGTATAGGTACCCCGTACACGATTCTACTTTGAACAAAAAACCTTCTTGCCGTGGGTTTTCACGTCCTTATTTTGTGATTAAAAGTAGTAGTCCGTTCATTAATCATTATAGACAGGTTCTTTTTTGCGTAGTACTTAACCACAAAATCATCTGAATTAATACTAGAATACTGATCAATATCAATGTTTCTCGAGAATGTTTTTAGGGTTCCGTACCCGAAGAGTGAAAACGGGACCCTATTACTAAGACTTCGCTGTCCGTCCGTCCGTCTGTGACCAGGCTCTATCTCATGAACCGTGATAGCTAGACAGTTGAAATTTTCACAGATGATGTATTTTTGTTGCCGCTATAACCACAAATCCTAAAAAACAGAATAAAATAAATATTTAAGGGGGCTCCCATACAACAAACGTGATTTTTTTGCCGTTTTTATAGATAATGGTACGGAACCCTTCGTACGCGAGTCCGACTCGCACTTGGCCGGTTTTTTATTGATATTTCTATAACGAAACGACAGAGAAGAAGTTGAAGCTCGTTCTGTACATCATTATTGATTTACCAGGTGTAACATAAAACAAGGCGGTAAATCAGATTGTTTGCTTATTGATTTAATAGAACAAATATTTTCACAAGCTACCATTTTAACGGTCGGCGTGAAGCTAACAAGAGCAACGTGATTCCAATTACAAACAGGCAATTATTTTAAATCTCGGCACCTTGTGATTCTGTGATACAATTTTTCTCTTGTTCGAGAATAAAAATCGGCACTCGCAACGAAAACAACTTCAACTGTCATAAATTATACGAATAAGTGTCCTATGGCCCGATTCGGATTTTGAAACAGACATCTGTTAGATATCTTTTAGACATCGCCAAGATACGATAACGATATGTTTAATATCTAACCTGTCAAATTTGACATTTGCGCGATTCTGGAGATACTCTTGAACGATTTCCACAAGATATGGCTTAGAGATCCAATTCACATCTAATAGATATCTAACTCGTAACGATAGATATCTAACGTAAAAGTGACATTGGTTGCTCGAATTGTGCTGCAAAAGAGAACTAGTTGAAATCTAAACTATAACGTATCTAGAATCGATCTAGTACGTGTCGTCTCTTGTGAATGTCTTGAAGTTCGAATACGGCAGTAAGTCCTTCAGTACCCACTTGCCCAGGCCTGGATTGGTTCGATTCCGGCCCCAGCCTTCCTGCTTATTTTGTAAGTAATGGTATTTAAGACCATATTATACCTAATTAAGGTTGATTTCCTTAAAGACACGTCTAGTTATGAAAATCAGCTGTCAAAATCTGAAATTTTGTAACATTTTGTAGCGCAACTATCCCATTTCGTGTTTTTTTGTGTGTTAAATTAATACTTACAATTGGTACGTCTGAAATCAAAATTGTTTCATCTTTTTCCCTTAATTTTCACATTCTTATAATGCCTAAATTAGTTGATTTTCTATCCATTGATTTTGATTGGTTTACAAAAGTCACCATATATAGGTATCAGCAGCAGAAGTTGCTAAACGGGCGAGGTGTTCAAAATTACCTTGACTCTTATGGTCTTAACAATAACGTCGCGTCAAGATCATTTTGACCACCCAGCCCGCTTAGCAACATCTGCTGCTGACTGTACTCCCAATCTAATACCTATCAACTCTCATGCTCAAACATCTGTTTATACTACGGGTTTATGAAAATTATGAAGTATTTACATTCATATTGCATTTAGAGTTTAATTTGTACCCATGTCTATCTATCTACATAATAGAATAGAATAGAAATAATTTTTTCACCTCAGCAGCTCGAACAAGGGTACTTTGCTACTTAAAAACAGTGAGCAAAATCACATTTTGCTCACTGTTTTTAAGTAGCAAAGTACCCTTGTTCGAGCTGCTGAGGTGAAAACTTAATTGTTGGTATATCTTAAGAAAACATGAGTAAATAAGTAAGTGATGAAGAAGGAATACATTTTTCAGGTTTTCTAATATGTTCTCACTGCTGAGGTGAAAAGTTTTGTGAACTACACGAGCTCAAAGTTATTTACATCTCGTGTGCTTTTGAGTCCCTTACTACGCTCAAGATTCTAAATTAGATTCACTCGCTACGCTCGTGAATCTAGTATAGAATCTTTCGCTTGCACGGGACTCAAAATAAGCACTCGAAGAAATATCAAACTTTGATCTCTTGTTGTACAAATAACTATATTCGTTGAGCACAAACACAAAATAGAAAATTATACTTAACATAATCAATCAATCAATTTTCTATGCCATCGTATTGGTGTGTTGTTTGT
This sequence comes from Cydia amplana, assembly GCF_948474715.1. Classification (NCBI taxonomy): domain Eukaryota; kingdom Metazoa; phylum Arthropoda; class Insecta; order Lepidoptera; family Tortricidae; genus Cydia; species Cydia amplana. Next base: position 10,455,406 of record NC_086087.1, read on the forward strand.
AAACCACACAAGACGGAGAAATGCGATTAAAATACCTACTTAGTCACGCAATACATGTTACAAACTGCTTTACCGCTAATATATAAGTCGGTATAAGTACTCGTTGCTATACCAACTGGCTACTAAGCTCATAATGCTAACTCTTTCACTCTTGCGTGGTCTTAACACGTGTAAAGGTGATAGATCGTGACCTCAGTAGCCAGTTTGTATTAAGACTACTATAATAGTAACGTTGGCTGAGGCCGGTCATTTGATAGATAAAGGTGGTCATTAAGTGGCCAACAAAGGTATGTAGTGGCAGTGGCTAGGCTACTAAACTGCTACCAAAAAAATCGAAATTCGAAAACTGTCCATCTCCATCGCTCGTAACGCTTTACTCTATTTGAGTAACATGAACGCAAAAAGGCATGTTTTTTTTTATTTCTATGTCAGCGATTAAGCAGCCATGCTGGAGTGGGACTGGGCTGGTCATGTGTGTCATGTCTGCCGAATACATGTGTGGCGGCATAGCTGTGGGTCAAGATTGCCAGAGTGGCAGCCTCGTACAAAACTTAGATTCGGCAGACAAAACCGAAGGAAGGCAAAGGCTTCGTAGCAGTGGGACACAGCAAGCTCTCGATAATAATCGAACGAGCGAGCGAAGCGAAGTGAAGTTCTTACATTCAACTTGGAACACACGGCTGGCTAGTGGCACGTCCCGGCATTTCCATGTTTTTAAGCTGAACTATCAGAGGATAGTTTGATACACAATAACTTAACCAAATTTGGTCTAATTTAAATGAAATTCGGCAAACGTGTAGATGAAGGCATTATATTTTAGTTATTAAATTATGAGCAGGCTCGATCAAGGGGTTATGGAGCTAGAAGGGCCTAGAATGCCAAAAAGCTATTCGTGGGGGGTCTTGCTATTCTGGTCAACTTATTTGCAAGAAAGCATGGTCGATCTTGGTATCAAATGAAAGTGCTCGATTTACACATTTAAAAAAGATTTAGAATTGATTTTTTAATTTACGATATTCAAATAATTGGCTAGATTTATAATAAAAACAAAATAAAATAAATATATATCATCATATGGGTAGGCATTTGACATTTGACAAGAAAGATTACGGCTTACCTACCACAGATACTGTTTTAAAATCTATGGTGACTTAAATCTATCAGTTAAGGGCTCCACAGACCTTGCAATAAATCACAAGCGGTTTTCGATCCTTTGCTGACTAGATTCAATTGATCTAACTTTTTGGCGAACCGCGAGTTCTCAGTTCGAGGCGAACTACTAGTAATAATACATATATGATTATGATGATAGTATCTATGCAATATGCATCGCATGTCACAACTGCTAAACAAGCCTGCATCACAGCAGATATGTCATTGTATCAATTGCAGCAATTATAAATGATGCTCGTGTATTAATCGCTTGTTGGACCACCCACTTTCTTTGTTTGTGTGCAATTAAAACGTTAAAAACACGTGTGAGGTTACTGTGATATTGTTCTTGAAAGCGCTAAATAGGGTACAGTACAATACATCTCTTGCGCGGTAAAATACATCTCTTGTTCTAGAACTAAGTAGATATACCTAGATATTGTATAACCGTCATACCGTGATATTATCTACCTACCTACGTGACTAGGTATATCCAGCCTCCGTCCCTATTCCAATGACATTATATAACCATAGATATGTTATACTCATACTTGAGGAGCACAAAAAATACTTCCATATTTATTTCTGTGCCTACGAAGAAATCTGTTATTTTTGATTAATTTTCTCATTCCATCCGTCTTTGTCACACTGGTTGTTAAACATAAGGTCGTCTCTTTCTCTTTCGGTGTGCGGGAGCTCGTTAGCACGTGCACATTTCTCGCTTGTCCAGCCGCGACTAAAGGCAACTTGTCCAATTTGTCACAAGGTAAGTAAGCGCTTCAATTTTGGAACGCCTAGGTATAACCAACCTATCTTGAGTTATAAATCATTGCCCTAGTCCCGGTATTCGGGGGCCCTATGTCAAGGATATTTATCTACTTATTCCTTTTTCGCTACCTTAGGCCTTAGGAGCTGAGCTCATGATAGTCACGATTCAATGTAATTTTAAACCATTTTCAATTGAAATTGAAGTACCTGTACCTATCTATATAAAATTTCGCGAAAATGAGTATTTTGTCATAGCGAAAAGACATAAGACTAATGTCCCGATTCGGATTATGAAATAGACATCTGTGAGATATCTTTTAGACATCGCCAATTAAGATACGATAACGATATGTTTAAGATCTAACCTGTCAAATGTGACATTTGCGCGATTCTGGAGATACCTACTCTTGAACGATTTCCACAAGATATGGCTTAGAGATCCAATTCACATCTAATAGATATCTAACTCTATCTAACGTAAAATTGACATTGGTTGCTCGAATTGCGCTGCAAAAGAGAACTATATACATAGTTGAAATCTAAACTATAACGTATCTAGAATGGATCTAGTACGTGTCGTCTCTTGTGAATATCTTGAAGTTCGAATACGACAGTAAGTAAACTGTGTCGTCAATCGTCATGTCACATGATAACTATTAACTACTATCCTAAAAACGATACGACATTGTACCAGTGCTAAGTCACCATTAGATTTCAACTTCAGTTCAGAGTGGGTTTATCACAAAGAACTCCCGTAACGAAATTCCGATTTATCACGATTGCTAAATTCGCTTGCCTGTTTGATTTTACATGCGTGAATAATTTGTATAGTATGCGTATGGGCTAAGTTCACCACCATCAAGCCCAGGGGCAAGAGCTCTGCTTATGTATACGGAAACGGCACTTTATAAGTTAAAGATAAGATAAAGATAAAATATAGTTTATTCAAGTAGGCATATTACAATGCGCTTATGAAGGTCAAATAAATCTACACCGGCTCCAACCCTACACCTCTACCTCGAGAACATTTAAATCTCCCCTCCCCTCAATTGGATTTTTAAAACATAACATCTTATAATTAACATGCATTACGAGTAAATAAGAAAACTACAATTTAAACTGCTATAGCAATTTAAATATAGAAATTCTATTACAAAAAATATGTACATGAAATCATACAAATACTAGTACGCGACGAATTCTAACCCTATAGGTATATGACTGTGGGGAAGTACTAAAACTGTCATGCCTCAAATAAAAGATGAAGTGCATTTACCTAACCATAATTATTTGCCTCTATCCAAAATCTATTCAGAATTCAGATATATCGGTGCGGCCAAGGTGCTCACAGATACATATCTGAGCACGCCTCTATGGTCAAGGCGTAGAGTGCGTGTTCACTCGTTCAGCAATTCTTAAGCACTTCAGCCGCTCCGATATATCTGATGCGAGGGCATGGCATGAGTGGTGGGGATAACTGACAGAACGGGATAGTCTTATGTATCTTTCACTAGGAGTAGCAGAGAAAGCGCTATTATTGTTTGTCTTTGTCACAGTCTCATATTTTTTTATTCCCCACCGTAGCTTATGGTGGGATACAAACAATGCGTAAACGTCAAATTGGTGTGAAACATATGAACAGTGCAAAGATTATCAGGAAAAATATTGAAATCAGTGTTTCGTGTGCATGTAGTAGTACTTAACAATTCAACAAATATGGTGAATTGCTCAGTTTTGCGCTGTACAAGTGACTGCCGGCAAAAACAGGACAACGTATATAACATTTCACAGGTAAATACAGTATTTTATACTTCGGTCACATTATCATGCTTAGTAACAGCATCCTACAATCTATATCAATTAAAATCTGAGTAGAAAAAGCATTTACAGTCAATAATAACTCGGGTAAAAAAATTAACCTATAAATATTTCCTGATAAATTAACCGACCAAATTACGTACGCATATTGACAGTAAGCCGTCACCCTTTTAATAACGTGTATTCAATTTAGTCGCATTGCTATTATTCGAGGGATACCAGCCCGCGATGCATACAATTACCCCAAAATTCGGGAATTTCGTATTTTAATAACATTTTTATAAATAAATTTGCTGTAGAACTGGACATATACGAACAATAAAATAAGCATTACGGATTCTTTCTAACGTTATAGGGGGTTTTGCCACGACTCAGAGAATCTAATTCTATGATATGCTGCAGGCACTAATTCTTAATGTTGCAATAAGAGTGACAGATTACAAAATGAATATTTCGTTTATTACCTCCAGATTTCCACAAGATGCAGGCATGCATGCTAAATGGATTTTAGCAACCGGAAGGAGAAACTGGGCACCGACGCAAAACTGCCGGATATGCTCAAAGCATATTACGAAAACCTACCTTTTCTATTTCTTCCTGTGGCACACAGTATGCTAAAAATTCTTTCTTTAGGCGTACTTGTAATATGTATAATGAATCGCTTAATGATATAGACATTTTTGTTCATAGTTTGTCCGTTTTCAAGAACAAAGTTCGGCATATTTTGTTTCAAGTAAATATTTTGCATTGTTTTCTTACTTTATTTGCGTGTTGTACAGTCGACGTCAAAGAGAAATTTACAGCCAAAGTAACAAAAAAATGTTTACACGACCTAAATGCTATGACAATAAAGTCGTGTAAATAATTTTTTGTAACGTTAGTCGTAAAGATCTCTTTGACGTCGACTGTACTCACAACTATACCTACGGGTAATTTATAATTAAGTAACCTATTTACTTTTCATTGTAATAGTCAACTTAGTAACGTATGAAACTTTAGGCCTATTTTTAGTCATTTTTGTAAGACTTATTTGTAAAAGGCTGTTTGTTTTCTAAATAAATTAAAAAAAAAATTGGCCCATTGATATTTTATTTATCGCTGCGTCTTACGTAGGCGAACAACTCGCGAACGTGATTAAAATTACCCCAATATTTGATAATATTGGGGTAATTTTTACCTATATGGTATCCCCGGGTTTGTGACGTCATTTACGTCTATCCCTTACGGGGGCACGCAGTAGGCCACATCTATAGAAATACTACCATCTATGATCTGATGGCTATACAAAACAACGTTGTGTGAACATAGAGTTGTCATGAGTAATGCAGACGATGACAGGTTGTCATGCAGATAATCTCGCGCACGTGTGTTGCTATTAGATGCAATAATGGCCGCACATGGCTGTTTAAATACAACTTAAATTGTAAGACTGTTTCATGTATGTTTTTCAAGAGAATCAATAACATAGGTACTTACCTACTTCTTTAAGCTTAAATAATATGACTATATTAGCGACTTTGCTTATCGCATACTCGCTTAAATCTTCAATACAATTAAAATTGCCGTGTGACAACATTAAAGAGCGAAATATGTAGCAATTTTCTTACTGATCGAATTTAATTTTAATTTAGCGGTTAGAGACGATATACTTAGGTAATTAATCTGTTTAGATTGTTTTGGTTCAACTTGCCATAGAAATAAGAAAATAATGACCATGACTTTGGACGTGCAATAGCAAAAGCAAACCTATTTTGTGTAACAATAACAATTGACCACGGGCATTAAAAGATCATTAACATTTGCGTTTTGCGAATATCGTTAACCACTAAGATGACAATTCTATTCGTAAGCACATGTTACCGAACATAAAATAGTTAATAACTTAATAATACAGAGATGGTGGGAAAGAGATGGGCTAATAACATATCAATAACAAATGATTTATACAATTCGAATGACTCTCTAATACTAAGTTATACTAGGTAATTTTGGTTTTGGTGGTGATCGTACTCTGAGAGGTAAATTTATTGCTCATAACGAAAAATCTGCTGTTTCATTATCATTAATTTCGACATTAAGATTTGCCGAAATTAATGATAATGAAACAGCATAATATTCATCAGTTTTTATTTATACTTATTTTGCTGTCAGAGTATGCAGGTCGGACATAAAACACCTTGTAAGACCCGCCTTTCAGTCCACGCACGAGCAAGAGCGTTTATGGACAGTTTTCCCTACGTAGCGGGAAAATATGCGCGCTACGGCGTAGCACCCGTAGCACGCATGCGCACCGAAATAGTGGGGTTGGCAACCTGTCAAAGGATTTTACAGATGACTCCAGCATAGGTTTTACCTGTACCCTAGATTTGTTCTATGAGATCTGGCTTAAAGGAAGTATTTTTTACAGATGGCGCCAGCATAGAGGTTTTACCTGTGAATCCTCTACGATGGACGGATGCCAGCATCCAGGCCATAAAATAAAAAAAACAACTAGGATTCACAGGTAAAACCTCTATGCTGGCGCCATCTGTAAAATACTTCGACCGGCCAACCCCATGCAGAAGGTACAATAACATTTTATAAGTAGTGCAGGTTAAAGCAATCGTAGCTCCTGTCACCCGCGTTAATGGGTCAAACAGAAAACTGTGTTCACGTCTTTCCTGTAGACATACACAAGAGTTAAGGGCTATAAAGGTTAATTTTCTTATTTAACCCTTATCCACGTGAAAAGGTCCTCCTTTTATTTAGAGAACTATGATAAAATCATTACTTACATGCCCACAAGCTGTTAACTATTGCCCACAGGAGAGAAAACTAGTGTGTTATCGCTAACTGTACATTTTTCCATCCTGTGGGCAATAGTTAACAGCTTGTGGGCATGTAAGTAATGATTTTATCATAGTTCTCTAAATAAAATGAGGACATTTTCACGTGGATAAGGGTTAAATAAGAAAATTAACCTTTATAGCCCCTAAACTCTTGTGTTTGTCTACAGGAAAGACGTGAACACAGTTTTCTGTTTGACCCTAAATATCGTTGACACGGAAGACTAGTGACGCTCCCATTCCATTGATGGTTAAATCTCTAATCTATTTAATCTATTCTCTAAAATACAGTCTAAGGAGACTGCTTAGCCTTGCGTTGTCACGCGCGAGACTTCACGTGGTAACGCAAGTCATGCTAAGCGATGTAACTGAATAAAGCCGTAGGCATGAATAACTCGTCACCACGAGTTCGCGCGCTTCGCGACCAAAGTCAATGTCATCGCTAATCGCCGCTAAAGCCTGCAATCACTGAAATGACAGTTTAGGGACGGTTTCCCACACTGCGACGCGCATCGCTGGACACGCGACATTTGATTCGCGCGCGTGACGTCATTTAACGACGACTATTGATGTTTGATGGGTGACAGGATGTTTGTAACGCAAATTACGTAGCAATAGGTAGATATAGTCTGTCAAGCCGGATATGTCAGTAGCAATGTAAAGAAAACTAAAGTATGGTATCCCTAGGAAACGAACAAAAAGCAGCAATGTACATTGAACCACGATGAAATGTATAGCTGGTCAACCAAATCTTGTCAGTAAAAAAAGGCGCGAAATTCAAATTTTCTATGGGACGATATCCCTTCGCGCCTACATTTTTCAAATTTGCCGCCTTTTTCTACTGTCAAGATCTGGTTGACCAAGTATAAACAAAACAGCTCCACAGATAAGATATAAATGACACACGATTTTTGAATAATTCAAACGTAGTGTTGCTAATCCGCGATTTTTAAAATTTGTCGCCTTTTTCTACTGACAAGCTTTGGTTGACCCAGTATAGTTTCTACAAGACTCTTCTAGACTACAATACGAATACGATTAATTAAGAATAAGAATAAGAATAAGAATAAGAATAATTTATTTATAATAAAATAGGTAGGCAATCACAAAGGTGTCCGGTAAGCACCAAACTAGGCTGAGCCTGTATCTTGGGGCTTACAAAAGAGTAGGTAACATACGGTAACTAAACCTAATTAAAATGATGTGTGAAAGAGGGTGATAAGGTGTAAGCTTTTAGGGTGTGTATGTGTGTGTGTGTGTGTGTGTGTGTGTGTGTGTGTGTGTGTGTGTGTGTGTGTGTGTGTGTGTGTGTGTGTGTGTGTGTGAAAGGTGTAGGAGAGCGAGTAAGGACTAGATGATGACAGACCTAAACATAAGAACGTATTATATTTTCCGTATCATTGTAGGATAGGGTCACAAACCATTTTTTGAGTTTAGATTTAACATTTGATAAAGTACACGTTTTTAGATCGATAATTTTGCAAACAGAGTTATATATAAATGGGTGCATATGGGAAGCAAACCTCTTGGCGTATAGGTAATTTAATTAATATTTAATTAATTGTAATTAATTATATAGGTATGGCTTATAATTAATTGTATTTATGTAGAACGATATTACTTAAGTACATTTGCTAACATTTTTATTGCAACGCGGTTACTACAACGGTGGCTAATACCTATTTCCCTAAAATGCCGAAAATTAAAAATTTCAAAGATTAACTGAATTTAAAGATACTTTGACCAAACACTATATTGCAATAAAGTGCGAGTCTGTATTATTTAGTAGTAAAACGCAATTTATTATTAATGTTCATAAATATTTTGGTAATTGGTTATTTTCCTAAGTTCCGCTACTCGAAGGTTGTCTAGAAAATATACATAGCACTTAAGCGATAACAATGCTAGTTGTTTATGACTGATGATGATGATCTGATGATATTATACTGTCCCAAATTTGCCACCTTCAATCTGAATTCCAAGTCAACAGAAATGACAAATGTTCAGTCAACTATTGAAATGAAGTGTTTTCAAACACTTGATGTAGATTTACGAAACTACTATGTATATTTTTAACCGACGAAAAAACGGAGGAGGTTCTCAAGTCGACGCGTATATTTTTAATGTATGACCACGCATAACTTTTTACAGAGTAGTTCGATTTTGATAATAATTTTTTTATTAGAAAGGGTATACCCCGAAGTTGGTCCCATATACATTTGGAAAAAAATCCAACCTTAAGGGTAGGAAAATAGGGGATGATTGATTTTTCACTCACCGATTGAAACTAAAAATGGAAAAATAAAATCTTTTTACAAAAAATAATAAAACCGACTTCAAAAAGGATGAAATAAAATATTATCCTTTTAGAAGTCGGTGCCAAGCCAAGTACTAACAATACCAAGTCAAAAATAATCAGCTTTATGGCTATAACTCCCATTTTTTATTCGTATTTATTAGGATTAGGGCTCCAAGCAGGAAAGAAAAGCTTGTTATAACACCAAATGAATGTTTATTAAATCTCAAGCAAAACTACAGTAATGGCGTCTCATACAAAGAAGAACACTCTCATTTTGTTTTATATTGACCATAGATATTGACAATCAAATATCATAGACTATACTCTATATTTGTTTTTTTTTTTTGTTGACATTAACACCCTTCCTCAACAAAAACAAGCTAGGTACCGACAGCATAAAAACTATAAACTGAAGGAATATTTTACAAGTCCTTCAAACAAAAAACGTCAGCAAAATATATAAACTAAAATAACACTTTACGGGTCTTTAAATAATATACATTTTACTTGTCTGTCAGATACCATCTACATAATTTAAAGTTTAAGTTAAAAATTACCGCTCAAACCTATTTGGGAACACAGGTCTCGAAAAATCACTTTCCCTAACGCTTTTGTAAACAGGTCAGCCAATTGTTGACTTGTTGGAATGTGTTCTAATAACAATAGACCTTCAGTCACCTTCTGTTTAACAAAATGATATTTTAGATCTATATGTTTAAGTCTCTTGTTGTCTACATTATTTGCAACATGAATAGCTGACTGATTATCAATGTATATTTTAAAATTTTGAAAATGCAGCCCTAACTCCAGAAGAAGGTTACGTATCCAGCACGCCTCCGTGACCCCCTTCCCCAAAGCTACGTATTCCGATTCGGTTGAAGAAAGGGAGATGCATTGTTGTTTTGAACAACCCCACGAAGCTGTGCATCCGAAAACCTTCATAACATATCCGGATGTCGACTTTCTGTCCGCCTTATCTCCCGCCCAGTCAGCATCCGTGTAACCCAACAACGGTGCTTCTTCAGTAGCCTTGTAAATAAGTTTAGCATCCATGGTTCCTTTCAAGTACCTAAGAATTCTTTTAAGTGCTTTCCATAATCCAGAAGATCCCATCGACTGAAATCTTGAAAGGTAGTTGAGAGCGAAACATATATCCGGTCTCGTGCCCAGCATTACATACATGAGGCTTCCTATGAGTCCTCTGCATTTCCTAGTCATCTCGGCGTCATTTGACGGTTCCGAATTTAGTTCAAGACCCACTTCAATAGGTGTCGCTATGGTGTTGCATTCTTCCATTTTGTACTTCTTTAAGATGTCTTCTATGTATCGCTTTTGGTTTAACTCTATGGTGTCATTCTCTTTAATTATGTTTATTCCAAGATATTTTAGATTATTTTCACCGAGACTTTTCATTTCAAAACGTGTTTCCAGTGCCATTTTTAAATGATTTATCTGTTCTGCATTTTCTCCTAAAATAAGTATGTCATCCACATATATCAGTACATAAATTTTGTCTTTGCTCTTGTAGTACAGACAACAATCCGCTTCGCTTCTTGAAAACCCTTCCTTAATCATAAAATCATTAAACTTGTTATTCCACATCTTCGGTGATCTCTTTAATCCGTATATCGATCGTTGCAGTTTAAGGACTTTACTGCCTTCCGTCATTCCCTCAGGTCTTTCCAAATATACGTCCTCTTGTATGTCTCCGTACAAGAAGGCACTCTTTACGTCCATCTGTAACATCTTCAGTTTATATTTGCACGCAACTGCAAGTAGGATTCTCAAAGTTGGCAGTCTAGCCACTGGTGCATAAATCTCTGTGTGATCAAATCTATCTTCCTGCTTAAAACCTCTAACCACCAGTCTTGCTTTATATTGTTGCTTCCCATTCTCACCTTTCTTGATTTTGAAGACCCATTTGGTGTCAATAGCCTTCTTTCCCGCTGGTAAATCAGTCTCTATCCAAGTGTCATTCCGTTCTAGAGCATCAAATTCTGCTTGTATGGCTTCTTTCCACTTATTTTTGTCACTTCCTTCTATTGCATTTTTATAAGTGAGTTGACTTTCGTCATTAACTGCTGTAAATCCCAAAACATAGTCATCCAAACGCTTAGGCTTGGTTATCTGTCTAGTCCTGGTTCCTCGACGTGTTGCATTATTTTCATGCCTTGTATCAGGTCCAATTTCTGTATTTTCATCTTCCACAATTTGGTTTTCATCTTCCACAATTTGATTTTCATCTTCCACAATTCTGTTTTCATTTTCCACAGATTCATCTGGGGTTTCATATCCAGGTATCTCATGCAACTCTTCAGATGATGACTCCTTTTCTTCGTCTTCACTTATGCATGCCTGGAAAATACAATCACTCTTTGTTCCTTCTTCTATTGTCTTGCTCTTCTTCTTTCCGTCAGACTTCTCTGTAACATCTTTTATAAATGTAACATCTCTGTATGTATCAACGATAGTTGTATTAGATTCCCAAATCCTGTACCCCTTACTGTACTCTCCATATCCCACAAAAATACCGCGCTTACTTTTTGCATCCCATTTAAGACGTTTCTGTTTTGGTATATGGATGTACACCTCTGAACCAAATTTGTGCAATGTATTTATGTCAAATTCTTTGTTATACATCAGCTCGTATGGTGTCTTATTAGGTACCTTACTTGGTCCGGTCCGGTTGATCACATATGCAGCTGTACTCACTGCCTCTGCCCAAAGTTGTTTTCCTAGTACAGCTTCCTGTAACATTGTCCTTCCTGCTTCTACTAAAGTTCGCATCTCTCTTTCGGCCCGCGAATTTTGCTCTGGTGTGTAGCTGACAGATGTTTGATGAGTGATGCCTTTCCTGTTAAACAAATCCATAACATCTTTATTCATAAACTCTGTTCCACGGTCACTCCTAACAGTTTTGATTTTATGTCCCGTCTCATTTTCAAACTTGTTAACTAGTGTTTCGATCCTCTCTTTTGTCTCTGACTTCTGTTTCAAAAAATATACAAAGCGATAACTACTATAGTCATCCTTACACAGCAAAAAATATAGAGACCCACCTATGGACCTCTCCTCCATTGGCCCACACAAATCCATATGAATCAACTCCCCAGGGGCACTTGCCCGATTTGTGCTATTGCTGAATGGTAACCTATGCTGCTTTCCTTTAATACAAGGTACACATTGCTCAGTCAGCCCTTCATGTTTTACATTATTTTTACTCAATACTTCTTTTACCTGGTTATGATTCTGGTGAGCCAAGATACTATGCCATTCATTGACGCTTCTAGTAGTTGCCAAAGCAACTGCTTCATTAAACTCGAAATCCATTAAAAACAGATTTTCCTTGCGATATGAAGTGCATGTTACTTGGCCCCATCTAACAAACTTACATATCTTACTACCTGAAATCAACTTATACCCATTGTCAAAGGCACAAATTAATGAGAATAAATTGACTTTAAGTTCTGGCACATACAACACATCTAACAATACTGAGTCTATATATTCACAGCCATTGTTTACCTTCAATTCTATAGAGCCAACACCACATACCTTTAGTTGGTTGCCGTTACCAACAGTAACCCATCTATTTTCTACCTCTGTGAATTTGGAGAAGAGCTCCCTGGATTTGCACATGTGCTCGCTGGCTCCCGAGTCCATCACAAATGCACGTCCAGTCCAAGAGCTCTCCATGATGTAAGCATTAGGAGCCCTCGACACTCTTGGGTGTTGTGGCTGTTGTCTTGCCCTGCAATCTTTAAAAAGGTGACCTACCTTTCCACAATAATTACATTTCCTATTTCTACAGTCTTTCTTAAAATGCCCTGCCTTTCCACACTCAAAACATTTCAAACTTTCATTTTTATCACCCTTCTTGATGAATCTTGCGTTGTTATGTTTGCTCAGCAGCGCAGCGGACGTGGCTTCGACTTCCACTTTACTAGCTCCGCTGCGTTCCTCCTCCACCAGTAAACGCGCTTGAAGATTCTTCAAAGTCCGCTCACTTGCTGCAACTGACTCCCATGCAGAAATAAAGTGCTTGTAGCACTCTGGTAGGCTCATGAGAATCTTCGTGATAACCATCTTCTCTGAAATGTCTTCCTTCATCATCTTTAGTTTGTTAACGATTTCATCAACCGTTGTCAGATATTTCGCCATGGGCGCTTCATATTTAAGGTTGTAGAACTTCTGCTGTACTAAATGAATGCCCACCTTCGACTTAGAATCGTAAACAGTCTCCAACTTGTCCCACATCTCTTTTGCGGTCTCGCATGTCGCTAAATAGTTTAAAACTGCCTCTTCCACTCTTAAAACAATAACTTCCTGGGCTTTTCTGTCTAAATCATCCCATTTTTCTTTCTCTGCTGTTGTAATTGTCTCCGCACACACCTCTGTTACTACTTTATATAATTTTCTCGCTTTCAACACAATAGTAGTTTGTAGCTTCCATGCTGGCCAATTATTTTCGCCGAGTATAACGGCCCTGCTGCTGTCCAGTTTCTCCATTATTACGACTTACGTCCTCTTGTTCGGCTTGTTAGAACCGACGACACCAATGTGCGTAAAAATTTGTCGTAATTACTTCTTTACCACTTTCCGTGCCTGGGCCCGTAACCTATTAGGATTAGGGCTCCAAGCAGGAAAGAAAAGCTTGTTATAACACCAAATGAATGTTTATTAAATCTCAAGCAAAACTACAGTAATGGCGTCTCATACAAAGAAGAACACTCTCATTTTGTTTTATATTGACCATAGATATTGACAATCAAATATCATAGACTATACTCTATATTTGTTTTTTTTTTTTGTTGACATTAACAGTATTGTTACTACATGGCTTGGCACCGACTCAAACATATCAGTTGGTAACGCATAGACTTCAAAAAGGATAATATTTTATTTCATCCTTTTTGAAGTCGGTTTTATTTTTTATTGAATAGACAGGCCAAAGTCAAGTGTTATGAGCATGAATTATGAGTAATGGCGTGAACTCATCGCTCATCGTTTTCACACACTAGCTAACGTAAATGTTCATATGTAAAACACTTAAGGACTTAAGTATATATATCCGCCCACATACGTTCACAAGCAAAACATACACACACAATTACATGTTACTACGCAATTAACATTAGGTACCTATATTTCATGGAATTTGGTATTGATATTATTCTACCTACACCATATTCTCTTGGAATTTTTCTCCTAAAATGAAACCTAGACGACTCTAAGTTTTTAAATGATTTATATCCACTATTTTTAAATATTACCTCTGTTCAGGGGCGCGATTCAGATTTAACAAATTGTTACGGTTTTGATTTTATTTTGATTCGACCTGTAAAACCGCTCACGCTGATGGTACATGCGAAATGAAGTGAAAGTCGTGCGTGAGATTTGCGCCAATCATCAAGACGATTGTCAAGGTCGTATTAAAACCATTTCAAAGCCATTACAAGTTGTTGAATCTAAATCGGGCTCTGGATCTCAATGATGGCAATAAAACTAATAAATCGATCAATTGAGCTCGATTCATCCCACAAAAATGATAGCTTTAATTTAGTCGAACAATCCACAATGACAATTTAACGTTCCACAAATTTATGGAGGCCTTTACGCAGAACCGATTCCGATCGATATAAATGAAAAACATTTTGGAGAGCTTGACATTGTCTCACGAACACGAGGTACAATTGTGGTTTAGCTTATCATTTCTGACGCAAACTTTCATCTTTCCAGATATCAGAAGCCAGCTTCGTGACAAGCTTGGAAGAAGCGCCGTGTCGCACCGACCAATGCACACAGACCCCACCTAGCGGGAAGGCGAGGCCCCGCACCCTGCAAAGGTACCACACCTCAGACCATCTCTACGAGAGGGCCCACCGGACGAGACACAAGCACGAGTTCAGACCTAAGAGCTTGTTCAGCGACTCCTGCCCGTTCATAGGCAAGCCGCCGAGCTATGATAGTGGATACAGTTCAAAGTAAGAGGTTCAATAGTAAATGCACGGACAGAGGTAGCGACGCGGGTGTCACATATTTTAACCGATTGCAAAAGGAGGGTCTCAATTTGTCGGGATCTTTTATAGCTATTTTTATGAATGCTACCCTATTTCTCGGAGACTTGGAATACTATGTAATTAAAGGATATGCCTCAAAGTTGATCCTAATGTCATCAGGCAAGGTTCTGATGATAGGATCGTCTAGAGGGAATCGATGGAACTTTTCAAATATAAAGAGATTTTGGGTATTTTTATAACTCGTGCATTTGCTCTTTGAAATCACCATTAGATGATGAGAAACTGCTTAAGACCATAAAATGATGTAATTTTAACTGTTTTGTGAAGTCGGTTCTTTTCTTGTTAAATTTTTACAAGGTAATACTATAATATCTACTAAATGGGAAAGTTAGTAACTCGACGCCACATAGTCTCCCAACTCGCTGCTGCTATCTGTGCGTTTGTCTGTGTTAGGTTAGGTTGAGGATTTGTGACTAATTTCTTACTGGTTCGGGACTTCATCTCTATCTATGTCCCAAGCCCGATGGGCTGCCACTGTGGCTGCCACCAACCTGCCAGTTGCGCAATGCACCATTTTTTGTGTTATTGGAACATCAACACGTTATTATCGAGTAATTTATTAATATTATTTACCATTTATATGTAGATCGATCGAACTCAGCCTCCAGCATTACCAACATCTAACTACTTAATTACTGCCAATCGCGTTATTTTATAAAGTTTTGCCTTCAAACAATGGGTGTTAATCAAGGGCTGAAATCTAGAGCAATCGCCATCTTCCTTATTGATCTCTGCTAATTACCTACAACTACATTAATTATTCAATTAATTATCTTCGTAATGCCGCCATCAATATTCTTTTATTGTTTCTTTACCACGCAATGGGGACAATTACTCATGGGTTTGGTGTTAATATTGCTGATCGGAATGTTGCAAATCGTGTGGCATTACTGGCATAGCGTGTTGTTTTTATAGATATAGAAGGATTCCTTTATATGCAAAAGTATTTATGGTGGGATTTGGAGTTATGCTACTAATTTGTGCTTTATGATCCCGTAGATCGTATTAGAAAACTAACAATGAACTTGTGATAAATGCCGTAACATAGATACCCAATTCAATTGCTAAGCATGACTTGCGTTGTCGCACGCGACTCCATATTTGACGCTCTAAAAAGCGCTATATATTATATGCTACGAATGGTCCATATAGGTATCTGTATATCTGTCTCGCGATTTTTGTCAACTTCATTCTTGTCTTAACTCTTCCTCGATCCTTCATGACTGAGCGTCGCGACCACATGAGGTCGTTATTTTACCTTTCTTGTACCTACCGTTCCTTTACCGTTCTTGTACCGACTAGGGTAGATTCTGGCTTTAGCGTTTATGACACGTGTGGAGTATAAAACCCTCCACCTAGTTGCTGCAGCTTTGGCATAGGAACGGGAGTGATGCAATTGGTACTAAAAGCCTCCAGATTGTAAACTCGCGACATTAATCTGTCAGCTCCCACGGCTCATATACTTATGAGCCAGAATGCTTATGGTGACGTCATATCGTGGGATTCGACAGGTTAACTACAATGAACCGATTTCCCCCAGATTCAAAGTGACGGTGACAGACAGCCCAACGATATCGATCACTCCGCCTCACAGCCTGGACTACGTGTGCGCTAAAGGAGGAGCGAGCCCCAACGGAAGCGCGACGCCGAACGGTATGGTGCCGAGCCGGTCGCCCGCGACAGTGCTGCTGAATCCGGGGTACCTGTCGCCTTGCCAGTGCAACCAGTCTATGAAGGTTAGTCACAGGAGTTTTAGTCCTTTACTAGCAATATGCGATAGACGAAAACACGACGGCAAAATGTTAGTATTAGTACCGAAGCTAGCCCAGTCGCCACAGATACTTACTTATAAACACAGGGTATATGGCTTAGTTGAAATGAAAAAACGCTGCCAAACTGATCGCTACTAATACTAACCCAGGGTATCTGCCGTCTATCTTGTGGAATCAGTCTGAAGCTTAGACAATACCTAAATCAATCTAGAAAGTAAACAGTTTCAGATTGCCCTGTTTTATATATTACATGACGATGTCTATTTTTGTTTTACAACACTTTTTTTAATCAAGTTTAAATCAAGTATTAGAGGATACCCCAAAAGCTTATGTTTTTAGTAATTCTGTAGAGCGGTCACCGCGACCAGGCCTAGCCTAGTGTGGGATCACTGAGCTAGTTATGTTATTTTATCTTTTTTCTTTTAATAAACGATTCTTTTTTAAGTATCCATCTAATTGCGACCGTTAAGTATTTATCTAGAATGATATCATTGATATCTTAACGATTTTGTCCCAAATTCGAGACCGATCTTAATGAAAACATAACGACGTGTTAATGTTATACCATATTGTTGGTAGGTAACCTAAGTACTTCCTCCTAACCTAAAATTCCACTTGTTTGCCGACGTTTGTTCAATATTCATTCGTTAGTGCGATCGTGTTGTGTCTGAACTGTTAGAAAGAAACAGTGGCAGTGGCAGTGTTGACTGTATTTTTTTAGTCAAACGTGAGATTTTTCTTAAGTTACTAAAAAGTTAAATAAGTTTAACTTTTTTTTTATGTTTACAACGCGTTTCCAGAATTTTAAGTGTTTAAAAATACCTACTTAATCAAACAGTTACAGATTTTATCAAAATCCTTCATCATTTTTCAAAATAGGTCTAACAAAAGCACCTAGGAATCCGTAATAGGTCCTAAATTGGATTGAAATAAGGAGATTGCCAATCATTCAATGTCTCATAGGACTCTGATGAAGCATTATTCAATTGCATCGGCATCGTTTCGTGCTCGCGTAAGTACATGGGTCATTTAGCGTCCGTAAGCTATATATAGTAAACGCTTATCATTAGGCAGCTTGTATGCTTTTTTGCGACCGACGCGAAATAGTTCACGTACCTGATTCAGAGTATTGGTGATAAAAGGTAAAAACCCGCTAGATGGTAGTTTCCCCTTCTAATTTCCGGTCTTTGCGCGCCCCACTTATTTAATCAAGTTTTCTTTTGCAGAGCGTAAGCGAAGTCGCTCTCGCCATGCCGGGATCCCCCGGCTGGACCGGCGAGGAGCCCGCGAACGGCTGGCCCGGCGGGCTGTCCTGGCGGCGACTGCACATGTCCCGGGCCAAGCTGAAAGCCACCGCCACCACCTCGGAGCTACTATCAGGTGAACTTGACAATGGAAGTCCTATCTTGGGTCTAGCTGGACTGGTGAGGAGCGAACGGCTGGCCTGGCGTGTCCTGGCGACGACTGCACATATATATCCCGAGCCACCACCTCGGAGCTGCTATCAGGTGAACTTGACGTGGAAGGCCTATCTTGGGTCTAGCTGGACTGGTGAGGAACGAACGGCTGGCTCGGCGGGCTGTCCTGGCGACGACTGCACGTATATGTCCCGAGCAATCACCTCGGAGCTGCTATCAGGTGAACTTGACAGTGGAATTCCTATCTTGGGTCTAGCTGGACTGCTGAGGAACGAACGGCTGGCCCGTGTCCTGGAGAAGACTGCACATCTCCCGGGCCAAGCTGAAAGCCACCGCCACCACCTCGGAGCTGCTATCAGGTAAAGTTGACAATGGAAGTCCTATCTTGGGTCTAGCTGGACTGGTGAGGAGCAAACGGCTGGCCCAGCGGGTCCTGGAGACGCCTGCACATGTCCTCGGCCAAGTAGTAAGACACCGCCACCATCTCGGAGCCACCACGGTCTTCCCTACATTGGCCTTTCTCTGTTTATTCTTAGTTTCCATGTTGATTATGGTTGCTCACTACTCGAGGTCGCAGTTGTTAAGTAAAGAAAATTATTAAAAGTTTTTTATAAGATCACAAGTTCGTGCAGCTAATGAAAATTACAGTTTCAAAATCACGTCATGTCATTTTTTTAAAATTAATACCTACGTGTAGCCTAGCCTAGAACTGTCAGGTAGAAGAGTTCACTTATCTTAATCAATATTAATCTATTGAAGAAGTTGTCATTAAGCAACGAGAGGAAGACTAGGCAATTTCGTAAGTATTGGCAAGGAAATGTACACAATAATTATACCTATACCTATAGTCGTCTTATGCCAACGCTTGCGATATGGCGTATACCATTGGTCTTCATTTGCTGCCGATAAGTAAGAAATTCAATTTTTTGGCTCACTATGAATAAACGATAACAATATTTATTTACGGATTTTACTAACACCTCTTTAACCCTTGAGGATTATTTATTATTGTTAGCTTACGTTTTGATAGGTATGTAGGTATAGTATGTACATATACATATGTTACGTTATCTATGAAAAGGGACCTTATTGTCGATGGCGCTTACGCCTTTGTTAACGATGCTCCGATATTAATACAATGCCGTGCGACGCTGAGCGGCGTAAGCGCCATCGACAATAAGGTCCCTTTTCATCGATAATGCCCCATATATGATGATGATGATATTAGTTATTTTTACTTTATACATTCACCGAGTTACTTACGTTACTTTAATTTATTAACCGCCTTCAAAAAAAAAAGGAGGTTCTCAGTTTGACCCGTATGTATGTATGTATGTATGTATGTATATTTGTTCGCGATTATCTCGCGTTTGGCTGAACCGATTTTGATGCGGTTTTCAGAAAAGTGTTTCTTACATTCTGGAGAAGGTTTTTAGTATACATAGATCTGAGCCGATGCTGAACCCTGGCTGTAGCTAGTGGAACTCAGGTTTGGTGCAACATAGGCTCACGCTGTTTTGGTCATCCGACACGCCTTGATGAGCACTTGGGAGAGCAGTACTCAAGATAGAGCTGATGCTGAACTCTGGATGTACCTAGTGGAACTCGGGATGTACCTAGTGGAACTCAGGTTTGGTGCAACATAGGCCCACGCTGTTTTGGTCATCCGTCTCATCTTGATGAGCACTTGGGAGAGCAGTGCCCAAGATAGAGCTGATGCTGAACCCTGGCTGTACCTAGTGGAACTCAGGTTTGGTGCAACATAGGCTAACGCTATTTTGGCCATCCGTCACATCTTGATGAGCACTTGGGAGAGCAGTACCCAAGATAGAACTGATGCACCAAACCACCCTGGCTGGCAGGGTTCACCCTGGCTGTACCTAGTGGAACTCAAGTTTGGTGCAACATAGGCCCACGCTATTTTGGTCATCCGTCACATCTTGATGAGCACTTGGGAGAGCAGTACCCAAGATAGAGCTGATGCTGAACACTGGCTGTACCTAGTGGAACTCAGGTTTGGTGCAACATAGGCCCACGCTATTTTAGTCATCCATCACATCATGATCAGCACTTGGGAGAGCAGTACCCAAGATAGAGCTGATGCTGAACCCTGGCTGTACCTAGTGGAACTCAGGTTTGGTGCAACATAGGCCCACGCTATTTTGGTCATCCGTCACATCTTGATGAGCACTTGGGAGAGCAGTACCCAAGATAGAGCTGATGCTGAACCCTTGCTGTACCTAGTGGAACTCAGGTTTGGTGCAACATAGGCCCACGCTATTTTGGTAATCTGTCACATCTTGATGAGCACTTGGGAGAGCAGTACCCAAGATAGAGCTGATGCTGAACCCTTGCTGTACCTAGTGGAACTTAGGTTTGGTGCAACATAGGCACACTTTGTTTTGGTTAACCGACTTGTCGTCGTGTGCCTATGTTGCGGAGTTCCACTAGGTGGGTCGATGAACTTTTTTCTAACTGCCTTTAAAAAAAGGACGTTCTCAGTTTGACCCGTATGTATGTACGTATGTATGTGTGTATGTTTCTTCGTGATTATCTCGCGTTTGGCTGAACCGATTTTTATGCGGTTTTCAGAAAAGTGTTTGTTACATTCTGGAGAAGGTTTTAGTGTACAGTTCATGGATGGTTTGAAAAACCAATTGGACCCGGTAGGTGGCCATGCTATCGGTATACCTACCAACTTTATGTTGCTAAAACCGATTTAGATAAAATAGTGGGAGTGGGAGTCGGACTCGGACTGGGACTGGGAATGGGAGTGGAAGTGGGAGCAATATACATACAAATCGTTTAGCACCAAAACGTCATATTATGTGGTGTCGCGATTATCATCGAGTTAGGCCATCACCAACATTAGTAGACTAAATGGAGAGCCTAACAAACTAGTATTTTAGCCCAAAACCTAAAATAAATAAAGTATCTACCTATCACTAAAAAGTAAAAAATAAAATAAAATTAATAAAAAATAATTAAAAAATTGAAAATAAACAAAAATAAAACCAAAATAAAATAACTTAATATAATATCTTTTTTAAAAAAAGGGAACCGCCTTCAAAAACCCAAACCCACTGAAAAGTACAAAATAATTTTTATATGGCACCCCTTTACGTGTCCAGTCCCTATTCCACAGCGTAAAGCAATTTTTTGCCAAAAAGTAATTAATACGTAATAATAAGAAAATTAATAATCATCCGGGTAATTACTTAGTTTTTGAAGGCGGTGCCAAACCAACAAAAACAGTCATTATTACCAATCAGAAAAACAATACGAGTACGTAGTACCTACAAGAACTAAATTAATGAGTAAACTAAGTATGTCTTTATAATGCAAGTAAGTACAGCGTTCTTCGTTGTCTAAAATATCGGTTCTCAAAAATTTTGGTTTGGTACCGACTTCAAAAACTAAGTAATTACCCGGATGATTATTAATTTTCTTATTATTACGTATTAATTACTTTTTGGCAAAAAATTGCTTTACGCCGTGGGATAGGGACTGGACACGTAAAGGGGTGCCATATAAAAATTATTTTGTACTTTTCAGTGGGTTTGGGTTTTTGAAGGCGGTTCCCTTTTTTTAAAAAAGATATTATATTAAGTTATTTTATTTTGGTTTTATTTTTGTTTATTTTCAATTTTTTAATTATTTTTTATTTACTTACATATTGGTTAATATTCGAAATTGCACAACACGGCCACGCCACCCTGACCGAATTATTTAACATAATCCAATTATTCTAATGAAGTACCTAGTTAGGTACCTATACGGTATACATTGTGACGTTTCACTCGAGAACTTTCAGCGTTTGTCAACGAAAAAGTGTTTGTAAATCCTATAGATGATACAGTAGGTACCTAACTTCAATGTCTACCTACTCAGTCCTATATTATCTAACTTAACGAAATAAGCCCCTTTATGTAAAATTTAAGAAATACCGAGCCCCGACTACTGCCTGCTTTAGTAGTCCTGTCACACGCGGGGATTCACTTTATTTTCTATATTCCCATGTACGAAAAATCTACATATTTTCCTCTTTTGTGGTACCTATGATAAGGATAAAGTTATTATAGGAGTAGTAACGTCATTGGGTATGTAATGAAGGTGCACTTGTACTTTTATAATACTTAATGTAAGTTAAGGAAACAATTGAAACAACTGAATGATGAATAGGGTAAAATGTTTGATCAATTACCCCACACCGCCATGATCAGGGCATTACCTATCATGAAGGTTGCATCAATAAGCAGTTAGCATAAAATTACTTGTGCTACTTATTTGGTTACGAACGGTCGAAAGGATTCATCATCATCATATCTTTTTAAGAGCTCGCCTTTTTTGTGCCAGTCTTTTAATTTCCTCGTACGACGCATAATTTTTTATTTGGCTGCGATAAGTAATTCTAGGTTTCCCTTCTTCTCTTGTCTTTTGCAATAAAATAAGACTTTGTCGTCGTCATAAATACTTCTTGTGGACTTCATTTAGATGAAGTACCTATAGGTAGCTATTAATATTTGCTTTCCCCCTTATACCTATTTCACATATTTGATAAAAACCAGCCACATCAAATAGGCATTAATTGCGTATAGCCTCTAGCCGCCCAGAGACCTATAAAAAGGTCTCCTGTTCCATTCTAATTTGAACTTTGCGTTGACAAAATAAAATTTCATTTTGCTTGGCAAGGTTTGGCGGCTAGATGATAGGGCTGATTATAACTAAACTAAAACTTTTCTTCCAGGCTTCGCAATGGTAGCGATGGTGGAACTCCAAATCAACGAACCCACCAACGTCCCAGAGTGGCTGTTCGTGATGTTCGCGGTGTGCACGACGGTGCTAGTCGCCGTCCACATCTTCGCGCTGATGATATCCACGTACTTGCTGCCGCACATCGACGCTGTCAGCAAGATGGAGATGCCGGGGGCCCCGGCGAGGGCCTTGAGAGAATCGCCGCATGAACGGATGAGGGGGTTCATTGAGCTCGCTTGGGCGTTTAGTACAGTATTAGGTGAGTTTCTGCCTAATTTATAGTATATACCAGCCGTATATTTATCGACAACGGCGCTCGTCGTTATCCACATCTTCATCCTAAAGATATTACTTATCCACGTACTTGCTGCCGCACATTGACGCCGTCAGCAAGATGGAGATGCCGGGGGCCCCGGCGAGGGCCTTGAGAGAATCGCCGCATGAACGAATGAGGGGGTTCATTGAGCTCGCTTGGGCGTTTAGTACAGTATTAGGTAAGATTGTCTAATTTATAGTATGTACCAGCCGTAAGTATATTTATCGACAACGGCGCTAGTCGCCGTCCACATCTTCGCGCTGATGATATCCACGTACCTGCTGCCGCACATCGACGCCGTCAGCAAGATGGAGATGCCGGGGGCCCCGGCGAGGGCTCTGAGAGAATCGCCGCATGAACGAATGAGGGGGTTCATTGAGCTCGCTTGGGCGTTTAGTACAGTATTAGGTGAGTTTTTGTCTAATTTATAGTATATACCAGCCGTAGGTATATTTAACGACAACGGCGCTAGTCGCCGTCCACATCTTCGCCCTGATGATATCCACGTACCTGCTGCCGCACATCGACGCCGTCAGCAAGATGGAGATGCCGGGGGCCCCGGCGAGGGCCTTGAGAGAATCGCCGCATGAACGGATGAGAGGTTCATTGAGCTCGCTTGGGCGTTTAGTACAGTATTAGGTGAGTTTTTGTCTAATTTATAGTATATACCAGCCGTAGGTATATTTAACGACAACGGTGCTAGTCGCCGTCCACATCTTCGCCCTGATGATATCCACGTACCTGCTGCCGCACATCGACGCCGTCAGCAAGATGTAGATGCCGGGGGCCCCGGCGAGGGCCTTGAGAGAATCGCCGCATGAACAAATGAGGGGGTTCATTGAGCTCGCTTGGGCATTTAGTACAGTATTAGGTGAGTTTCCGTTAGTGATCTATTTTTTTTAATCTAATTAATATTTTTTTTTAATGTTTGTTAGCAAAAGCATGCGCGTAAAGTTTGCCGACCAAAAGTTGTTTTGTATACCGTAATAGACTGCAATAAAATAACCACATAAAAATTACTTTCGCATACTTACGAATATCATATGTTTATAACATAAAAGTGATGGGAAAACGATGACTATTGTGTACTCATTTGAGTAATTTCAAACTAAAGAGCGGAAGTTGCAGCTAAGTGCCGCCTAATGGTTACAAAAACAGTTTCAGCTGTCGTGTCTCAATAATCACGCTGTATGACGTCAATCTTTTACCTTCCTGGTAGTGATTGTAGCGACGTGGGTTACTGGCAAAAACTCTGAAACAGGTTTAATTTTAAGCAGACTTTCGAGGGAAAATCGAAAATCGTTATCAGGCTCTCTATCGCTCGAATATTCGCTAGGTGCACGACTGGTGTTGCCCTCATTTTGGCAGACTTTCTACGTTAAATCTTATGGAGTAAAATTAGTTCAAGCGGCTGCCGCTAGTACTAATGTCAGACATTCCATAAGATTACCTGTGTTTGTGACGATCAGCGCCACTTCCCCCTCCACCGACTTCGCACCTTGCCAATACAAGAGCGGAGGCAGATAACGATTTTAGATTTTTCGATGTTGGTGGTAGGCACTCAGGAGGTACCTATCTTAGTTTTTAAGAACGATCAGACCGGTGTTCCGTCGCGATTTCGAGTCTCGCCCCAGCCAGTACCTAATTTTTTTCAATTTTTCCTCTAGTTACATTTTGTTTTGGCAAGTTTTGTGCTTTGGCTTCGCCTAAAAACATCGTCGGCGACGATCTTCGACTCAAATGAGATAGATTGGAGATATATGTAAAATCCGTAATTGATCCGTGAAAATTTTAAAAATGTATGTTTGTTCGTAGGTCTATTCCTGTTCCTCGTGGAGATCGCCATATTATGTTGGGTGAAGTTCTGGGACTACTCGTTCGCTGCGGCTACGGCAGCTACTGTGATAGTGATACCAGGTAATTTAAATTTATGAATCACTATCATGCCCAAAGAGAATATAACCACTACGTTTATCATGCCGTTTGTCGCTAATAGCCGCTATGGATAAACGGGATAAACCATCCCTAACTATTGTCTAGACTAGTTAGACTATTAATTTCAGTGTCTACATCTAACATCGAGTAGCGGAACTATTAGTACTGCTACTTGACAATAGATGTAGCACCGACCGGAAAGTCTTATCTCAACAGCATAAGACTTTCCGGTCGGTGCTACATCTATTGTCAAGTAGCAGTACTGATAGTTCCGCTACTCGATGCTAGATGCTAATAGTCTTTTTGGTACTAAAACTGATGTATGGAGTGAGCAATCTAAGTATGTATTTTTTTCTCTATGCCCACACTAACAAAAGACAGGCTTTACGAATAAAAAAAATAGCAACTATTACATATTAACATTATGAAATGTCTCTTTCCAGTGCTAATAGTGTTCGTGGCATTCGCTATCCACTTCTACCACTCGCTAGTGGTGCAGAAGTGCGAGTCATCGGTGCAGGACATCGAGCAGCTGGAGACGATGAAGAGGGAACTAGACACGGCCACTGTCAAGGTCAACATGTTTTAGAGTGGCCGGAAATTAGGTGGCCATTCAATTGTTTAATCCTTTGCACGCCGAGCCTATCGTGCGCGGTACGCCATCGTGAACCTTGTCGCAATTGACGAAGGTTGATATTGGGCTGTAGCAGAGCGCGTCAGTTGGCGACTTTGACGGTCAAAGATTTAAACCCAATACGAATAGAATGGTAGCGCTTTATCGTCACTCTCTCACTTTCGTACGTGTCAGCTTGTCACAGCGTGACAGGCGCGGCGACAAGCGATAAAGAGGCGGCCATCTTGGCGGCTAGCCGGCTACTGAAGGTTGCTAGGTATAACAATGGATAGGGCGGGATAATTGTTTCTTTTTTTTTGTAAACCTACAGGTCTTTCCAGTCCTAGATTAAGGTGCTCAATGGAAAGCCAGTAGGAATCGAATTCTGCGAATCTAGGGGTCAAATTACTTGTATGTAAGACTAATTTTAATCATTGAGTACAAGGGGCAGATTATGTACCTAGGTCTGATAATGTCACAATCACAATCGCATCATCCTTGTCGAAGTGTAAAGTGTCAGGGTGGTATTCCGCCTGTCCAATTTCTTTGTCCAATGTGCATTGCGTCTCACGTCTCACCTCTCATTAAGCAAAATGTGACATTGGACCAAGAAATTGGACAGGTTTTGCCAACCTAAAAGACATAGAAGCTCAAACAAAAGACAGTTTTTGTTTTTAACATGTGATCATTTAAATTCAACGAATATATTTTTGTATTTAAACTTATTACAGTTATTACCTAAGCTAAGAAAAAGACAAATATAAAAGACAAACAATTGTGCTGCAGGCAGCTAAATAGATTTTAAATGATATTACCTAAATTGCTTTCCACTCTTGAAATTGAAAAAATGTTATGCGGGTGAAGTAATAATTATGTCTACCTACATAATTTTTGTCTCATCCGCCACTGCTGCTGACTGTATCTACGAGTATATACTACAGTCAGCAGAATCCGACGACGTTGTTCGACATAAATTGAATTCAACTTTATTTTTAAGAGAATAAGATAAACTCTAACCTAACCTAACGTGATATTATGTACCAACCTAAGGTTGCAATCTCATTCTGTGATGTGCCTGTGACTGGATGTAATTAATTTACTTAATAGGAAAATAAAACGTTTTCAAACTATTCTTCTCTACGATTTCTCTGAAACGTTTCAACATTTGCTGGGCTACTTCCAATCTTCCATTTAGCTATTATTTACAAATCTACTTATAGGTATAGTTATCGTACAAACAACAAAGACTGTAAAATATGAATCTAAAAGCTGGAGGTCTTAAGAAACGGGCAGTTTCGCCATTTTACGCCAGTCATTTAATGACAAACTGAAATTTAATCTTATACGAATAGGCGAAGGTTCATATTGCTTTGGTAGGAATGCCTGACTGGTTTTATAGACTTAAAGTGTTGTTGTTTTTAGTAAATAAGCGTTAAAAGTGGTGTTATTCATATATTTATCCCTTTCTGTTTCCAATTTGAGAAAGAGACAAAATTTAAGACGTTGCGTGACATCAGTTTAATACGTATATTTATCATGCAATTTAACATGCAAAAAGGCGCTATTGGGCGCTATTGCCCAATAGCGCCCACTAGGTACTGTATCTATAGGTACTTATTACGATGTGTTGTGTAAAAGAGGGTGCTTACGCTTACTGAGCTAAGAGTTGTAAGGCCTGAGTGGACGCTCGAAGCGGAGCGTCCGGCGGGGCGTGCAGCGTGGCGTCGGACTCAGGAGTAATTTGAGCAGCGTGCACTAAGGCCGCTACTATACGCTTGCATTTGTTTAACATGCACGCCGCACGCCCCGCCCCGCTGCTCGCCAAACTCGAGCGTCAGGCCTTACACTTAGACAGCCGCGGAATAGGCGCAAGCTGTAGGTATGCCTACCATGGTAGAACATGATAGAACGCATGGTAGGCTAGAGGCTACCATGTTCTACCCAATGTACGAATGGCCTTGATTTGCCGCTTTGGTCCAGTCCGCGGCCTTATTAATTACACAATCAATAAATCTTTGTTACTGAGCGAATATGAGAGTTAAATGGCTATTTTACTTCGCGATACACCGGGTGGTGTACCGGAAATCCGGAACCCATTCCAAGGTCCTTTCCACAGAACATATTAAAGAGGTTAGAATGGCTATCGCGCGCAGTTAGTATAGGAACCGGTGTCGCCGCTCGTTCCTCTCCACATTTACTAACACTCGCGCAACGGTAGTAAAAACTTGTGTGCGTGGTGAATGGATACGCCTCCTTTAGACAGATTTGATGTCTGGCTTCTTAATCTGAACGTTATTGTGGCGCAAAAAGGCATGTTTACTTCGTTTTCCGTCAGCGCGGGCGAGTAGCATGCGAGCGTTTGCTCAAAACCAGGGCGACACGTACCCTGCTCGCATCGCCATTCTAACTTGTTCTGTTGTCCTTTCCTCTCCTATTTCCTTACACACTTTAGCAAATATTCCAGTCATCCGTACTCGGTGTATTGCATATAATACGCCTATAAATATTATGTAAGTAGATAATTTAGTAAAATCGCAATTCGAAGTATTTTAACTTTGTTTTTAAATGTTGATCTGTCAATCAGTATTCTACAATGTTTTTGATAAGATGTATTAAATTATAGTAAGCTAATGTACTCGAAGAGATATTGTGAAAAATAAAAGACATTTTAATAAAAAATCGTTTATTCTTATTTCATACATAAGATCACCACGGCGTCAAAACAGTAAGTATTGTATAAAGAGTTTCATCCGAACATAATTACAACATATTATAAACTCAAACTACATATATGACGCTCACACAGGACAGAGAAAATAACGATATTTAGAGTTGAACAACTTAAAATCAATTCGAGGTTTGATATATATTTATGATGTTTGATGAATTATGTACCCAGTACCAGAGTAAGGCCAACGTAACGAGATATAGGTAATAAAACTAATAAATGTATCAAACATTCAGTTTTGAACATTTTTATTTGTAGAAATTATTAACTTGTTCACAAAACCGTGGCTCAAATATGATTATCCTCTGTACTGATGGCTTGTACAGTCAGCAGCAGAAATTGCTAAGCGGGCGAGGCGTCCATAATTCGCATCAGAATTATTTTGAACACCTCGCCCGCTTAGCAACTATTGCTGCTGACTGTATCACGAAATAACAACCGTAACCGCCTTCGTCAACCAGCTGACGACATTCTTGCATACGAGAGATACGAAATTACGGACGAAGATATCTTAAGGCCCCTGTACACAATGGACCAGCGCCGGCCACTCCAAGGGACGCATTTATGAGCAGAAATACCTGTTATTTGCCGATGTAATAAAGTTTTTTAAATAATACAATGATGGTGGCAAGCAGGAATACGGCCCGCCCAATGGTAAGCGGTAACCGTAGCTCATGGATGCCTGTGACGTCGGCAACAGTGACAGTTGTCGAATTGTCGGTTTGTTCCTGGTTCGTCGTATTCCTGTTTCGTCATATTCCTGTTTCGTCGGATTCCTGATTCGTCGTATTCTTGTTTAGTCGGAATTATACACATATAATTAAATATGTCGTGCAGTAAACCAGTATTTACAACCTAAATATGAATATTTAATGTAATCACCAGTGATCGTACTTTTTCTAGCATTTTTAGCACATTTCGACGAATCAGGATTCCGACGAAACAGGAATACGACGAACCAGGAACAAACCGAATTGTCGCACCTGTCGCCATGGTGAAATAGGGGCCAGGATGTGCCTGTTTACATTCTTTATTTTGTTTCGTTGGTCTGACTTTGTTACCAATTCATCACATTTTTACTTGAGCATGTAAAGGATTCAATTTCAAACCAAGTTTAAAACTAATATCAACCTTATATTCATGGGGCATAAGATTCTAATTACAACTAGGTAGTCTAAAATGTTTAGCAACTATGCGATTATATACAAATCGATTAGGATAGGATAGTATGGATAAGTATTATATTTTACAAGTAGGTACAAAGGTAGAGAAGTTATTAATAAAGCTACATTTAATACATACATACATAGATTTACTATATGGTATATTGGCAGGTATTTTAAATAAGTCTCAGGCTTTGTTTCTGTTCAATTTAATATTATCATAGTTCGACAAAACAATAATTTTGGTAAAGAAAGGACGCTAACTATTCCTGTTAGTTTACTATTCCGCCTGTTCCTATTTCTATTGCACGCGCATAATTATATTGCTGTGCCGCTCGCACAGTGTCATTGACCGCCAGCGTCAAGGGCGGGACGGCAATAAAATTACGCGCGTGCGATAGAGAGGAAACATGCGAGTCGATATCCGAAATTCCTCGTGCTAAGCGTCCTTTACTAACAGTATTGTGTATTCTTAGATGTCAAAGTTATGTGATTGTTGTATTGTTGTTTGTTGTTGTACAGTCAGTAGCAAAAGTTGCTAAGCGGGCGAGGTGTTCAAAATTTTTTTAAGTTTCATAAGATCAGGAATGGCACTTTACGTGAACACAACTGCAATTCACAAATTTGGAGTTTAAAAATAAAGCACCATTGTTGGCTAATTAACACGCTTCACCTGACAAAACATGTGATCAATAAGGCATATACTTGGACAAGTTGGACATAAGACAATTTTTTTTTCACCTCAGCAGCTCGAACAAGGGTACTTTGATTCTTAAAAACAGTGAGCAAAATGCGATTTTGCTCACTGAGTGAGACAAAATGACATTCAAGTGACCTTTATAGTCAAATGTCATTTCAACATGCGGGGTCTAATAAAAGTTCGAAATACTTGGGTTCTATTATCTCTGTCCCATTCACACTGTTAGCAAAAAGAAACAGACAAAAAAAAGTTTAAACGACATTCAACAGTATATTCACGGTTTATAATA
This sequence comes from Cydia amplana, assembly GCF_948474715.1. Classification (NCBI taxonomy): domain Eukaryota; kingdom Metazoa; phylum Arthropoda; class Insecta; order Lepidoptera; family Tortricidae; genus Cydia; species Cydia amplana. The sequence continues at coordinate 10,486,037 of NC_086087.1, forward strand.
GACCCCCGAAAAACTTCAGACCGCATCGTTCCAAACCACGTTCGAGTATGAATTCTTAATAATTAATAAATAAAAATAAAGTTTAAGATTTAATAAAAACTGATAAAATACTATATTTTAGGTATTTTATTGTACAATTAAAATATCGAACTCAAAAAATACACAGATCATCACGCAAAATTAATTATTTTACTTTTAAGAATTTCTACCATAGTTGACAAATAGTACGTATCCGCAATTCGGACCGTATCTTACAAAGATTTTTTTTTTCAAAAATGTTGTCGATTGAAGTGTCAGTTAATGTTTGTTATTTCTATATTATTTTAATGGAATTTATTATTACGTTTTGTTTTTGTGTTCCATTGCGGTAATTAAACTTAATTGTTTGTATATCTTAAGAAAACATGAGTGCAGGTATTAAGTGATGAACAAGGATTACATTTTTCAAGTTGTCTAATAGGTATGTTCTCACTGCGCTGAGGTGAAAAATGTTGTGTACTACACGAGATCAAAGTTATTTACATCTCGTGCGCTTTTGAGTCCCTTACTACGCTCAAGATTCTAAATTAGATTCACTCGTTACGCTCGTGAATCTATTATAGAATCTTTCGCTTGCACGGGACTCAAAATAAGCACTCGAAGAAATATCAAACTTTGATCACTTGTTGTACAAATAACTATTTAACCTTTTCAACGCCAAGGGCCACTAAAGTGGTCGAGTACTGTCGTGCCCATGACGCCAACAGCCACTAAAAAGGCTATGACGGACGCTGTCAAAGCAATTTTCCTGCTGACAGATAAGGTTTATTTTCGCTCTTCATATTGCAACCATTTGGCGTATAAGCCACATTTTAGCATGGGACGAAAAGCGTTGAAAGGGTTAATAACACATTGGTGGCAAACAAGCATACGGGCCACCTGATGGTAAGCAGTCACCGTAGCCTATGGACGCCTGCAACTCCAGAGGTGTTAATGTTGAAGACTTTAGATTAAAATGAAAGGGTGGACATACATAGATACTGCTTATTGATTACCATGAGATTAAATGGTTCTTACTTCAAGTGCAAATACAGTATACAGTTAATACAGTAATGTTTACAAAGTAAACAAAAAAATAAATGCACATGGTGCCAGAATAGTTATTTACGATACAAGTGCGGAAAAGAGGAAATTCGAAACGAGTGGCGATAAATTAAAACACGACCGAAGGGAGTGTTTTAAATCGACATGAGTTGCAAATAACCTATTCGCACAATTCGCACATGTATCATACAACGTTTTACAGTACATATGGCTCTTTAAACTTTCGACATACGCACGGAAAGTGCCCTTTCACGCACTAGTTCGTAAAAGTAGAAGAAGTAAAGAAAGTAGCACCATACGAGTATGTAGGTACTGTAAATTTAATTTTCATATAAGTATTGTGCCTATTCAATATCAAAAACCTTTCAAAGTATCATTTACTCTTCAGTCTGCTAAGCCGCTGTTGGTACAGTCAGTTGGATCAATTTAATACAACAGTTGTCACATTACACAATTTATTAACTACAGGCATTTTTTTTATCATATTTGGGTATTAGACAATATCAAATAAATAATGTAAAATTAAAAAGAACAAATTCCGCGTTGCACTAGCCTTGCACAACCTCAACTGAAACTCCAAATGTAAAGCATGTACCAGACGGCAGACAACCACAGTTTCTGCAACATGACCTTGGTAGAAAAACAGTGGTTTTAAGCCATGTAGCAAGTGGTTGAAACCAAATTCTGCATGACCTTTAAACGCCCTTGGTAGACAGGCGTGCTCTGCCAACCATACAAATTTGGGCTTGTTGTAAACCATGTAGACAGCCACGCTTCTACCAAGGTCATGTTGCAGAAACTGTGGTTGTCTGCCGTCTGGCACATGCTTAAGAATGAGAATTTTGTAAATGATACTTGGTTTGTTTGGTATGTTTATTTATACATTTTACTCTATACGGATTGATCCAACTGTACTCACAAACATCTTTACAAATGTAACCTAAGATCTAAACTACATCTAAGACCAGAATTAAACTTACATCTCAACATCCATGCCTCCATCCATGCCCATGTCAGGAACGAGAACACCATTCCGTTTCTTTGGTTCCTCTTCTGTTCTATTCTCCGCGGTAGTGCCTTTTAGTTTGTCTACTACACTGTCCTTGGGCTGCCAGACAACCAGGGACATACAGGGCTTTTCTAATCTGTAATAAGGTAGGTTTTAGTAATTTAATAACTTGACTTTTAACCAATTCGTAAATAAATATCCATCCATAAAAATCTGGTTTTGATAAATTATTATAATCATGTTTTTTTATCAAGGACTTTTAACACAAGCTTGTCTTGTCTCTTGAAGGTGTCACATTTGTTTTGCATCTTTTTCTGTATAGTGATTCTTTTTAACACATTCACTACATAAGACCAGTATGTGGGTACTGTGTTTGTAGGCGCTTTACACTACATTTCAACACAATATTTTTCACCTCAGCAGCTCGAACAAGGGTACTTTGCTACTTAAAAACAGTGAGCAAAATCGCATTTTGCTCACTGAAAGGACAAAATGAGCAAAATGCGATTTTGCTCACTCAGTGAGCAAAATGCGATTTTGCTCACTGTTTTTAAGTAGCAAAGTACCCTTGTTCGAGCTGCTGAGGTGAAAATTTAATTGTTGGTATATCTTAAGAAAACACAAGTGAATAGAGGTAAGTGATGAAGAAGGAATACATTTTTCGGGTTCTCTAATATGTTCTCACTGCTGAGGTGAAAAATGTTGTGTACTACACGAGATCAAAGTTATTCACATCTCGTGCGCTTTTGAGTCCCTTACTACGCTCAAGATTCTAAATTAGATTCACTCGCTACGCTCGTGAATCTATTATAGAATCTTTCGCTTGCACGGGACTCAAAATAAGCACTCGAAGAAATATCAAACTTTGATCTCTTGTTGTACAAATAACTATTATTTCTTATAGGGTAAATAGTGTAATTTAAAAGAAAAAAGAAAACTGTTCTTACCTTTCAATAAGCGCAGGGGGTATCAGCGGCTCATCTTTAAGTTTCTTTAACTCCTCCGAGAGTACAATAGTGTGTCCTTTTAACTTGTCTCTCACATCAGTGTTGGCCGGAGTGTCCATGTCCATGAGACCAGCGTCCATACTCATAGAATTATTACTACTGGCTAGGTGGTGTGTTCTGTAGTCTGTAGACAGATGGAGACCATTGAGGTGATCTGCCATTTTGTCTTCGGTTATGTATATCTTTGCAGGGCTGAAATGTAAAAAGAGTACTGTAAGTAATTTTAGTGTCATTTTCTTGAAATGGACTGGCTAGATCAATAGCAAATTACACTTTTAAAACTCAAGGGCTTTCTAGGTAGCATCAATTTATAACTTTAAACAAGATAATTCTTTTGGCTGACACAATATCACACTGGCGGGCTTCAAAAGTTAAGGTTTAGCAAAATATATATGGTAGAATGAAACTGCGTGTAATCTTAGGAAAAAAGCATATAAAAGAAAATGAAAATTACGTATCTTGGTACTTACATTGGTGGCTCTGGATCTAAACTTTTCCGTTTGCAGTGCATTACAGTAGAAAACCGGGGTTGCTGAGGCACTTGAGCGTTAAACTGCACCAGCTGGGGCGGCGAGTGCGACCCCCAAGACAGTCCCTGCACATTCCATGGTCCTCCCGAAGGCACGGGCATTATGTGCGGTTCATGAGGGTAGTCGTCGTTGTCACCGTACGAATAGTTGGAAAACGATATGTAATCCATTGTGTTAACCCAATTATATACTTGATCACTTCGAAATCAACACACTTTACAAAAACTTGCACTTTCAAGGAAATTATCTACTTTCACACCTTTGCGAGCATTCCAAATTCACAACAGAGAATAACAAACAAGTGACATTTCGTAACCCATAGACTTTTTTTGCGTTATAGAATTTTCTTGAACTTTCTTTGAGCATCTGTGGCACAGATACATGACAGATACCATCATGATACCATAGACTTCGGATGCCATAAAATATAGTTGGTCAAACCAATTTGTCAGTCAGTAAGCACCAGGAAAACTATACCCATCCTTTTCTTTTGGGTGCTAGTACTAGTGTAAGACAAAGATAGTATGATTCTGTCTATGTTTGAAATGAGAAAGTCCTTTGACAAACTATACAAAGCACAATCGACGGACATTTTTTTTAATCGTTTTATTACAGTAAAATAAGGAATTTATTTTTATTAAAATAATATTATCTTTATTTATAATATTTTGCAGAATATTAAAATAAAGAGTTGCCGCATAAATATTTTATTCTAATTGCAACACGGCGCTAGTCAACAACTGTCAATCGGGCGCCGCTTGCCTTGCTTTGCTTTCGTGTTTGCTCGTTTTGCGCCTTTCACCAATACAAATCAAGTTTAGAAACTGCTTTCCCACGAATCCTACGTAGTACGTTTAATATTACTCGCGCGGCCTAGTATTTTTATTTATTACCCTCTAAAATGGTTTATATTAAATGAAGTGGGTCGCAACAACTGATCCAAAATGGGTTTAGACTTCGACGTTCTAGAGTTTTGCAAAAAACTCCGTCAAAACCGGCCTCCACCTTACCAATGTCCTTTGGAAAAGTGTGACAAAGTATACAAGAGTTTGTGTGGGCTGCAGTATCACCTGGTGAATTACGATCATGACAACCCGACGCCCGCTACCCCGGCCTCCGTTAGCCACCGTAAGAAGGGCAGATCGACGCGGGCGCCAGTACCGACCGGCGATATAGCCCTGCAAAGTCCACCGAAAGAAGCCCTAACTTTTGCTGAAGCTCAGAAAGTGGTCCAGTTCGAGATAGATGGCAAAATTAGCAGGATTCCTATAGATCAGCCCCTGCCGATAATGTCGCTTGAGGATTGGGAAAAGAAGAATGCAGAGCTTGAAAAACCAGTGCCGTTTGTTGAGCCACCGCCTGAACCGCATGTGAAACTGCCTGAAGCCAGCTTCAAGGTAAAATTTACTGATGTTATTGTTGTCCTATGGCAACCCAGAGGTGCAAAGGGCCTTCACAATCTCGCGCCATGCTTTCCTATCTTTAGCGACCCTCGCTGGCCTCGCTCCAGCTCAACCTGACCGCTTGTACCTCACTTTGCATGGTAAACTCCTTCCTTTTCCTCTTTCGTAATGTTTTAACCCAATCCCTAACTTTTGTCAACAATATTTAGCAAAGACAGCACAAAATTGTACTTACATTTTGTACAAATGCAAGTTTTTATTGAAAGAAAAAAAAAAGAACTTTATCCATTCATTCGTTTCAGCTCATTGAGGATTACAATGAAAGAGTGTGCGATGCCCCTCCCCGCCCAAATGCCTACATCCGCTTCATAGAGAAGTCTGCGGAGGAATTAGACGGTGAAGTGGAGTATGATGTGGACGAGGAAGATACAGCGTGGCTTGAAATTATCAACAAGACGAGGGTCAAGCAAGGTCTGCCGCCTGTTTCAGTTGATACCTTGGAGCTGTTGATGGATAGATTGGAGAAAGAATCCTACTTCCAGGTACAAACAAGATATGCTCTATATTCTCTAACTGCCATTCATTATTGCAAACCTGGCTGTAAACCAGAGGGTCAAAAATCTTAATGGTACAATATTTAGTGCTAGATGCTAGTCATCATACAATACTTTATAGGTACTTTTACTGCCTATAAAAATATCAGAACAGAATAAGGTAATGTATTTTTTTTAATTAATTTAAAAAAGTCAATTCTTCTATAATGGAGGACTCTATTCTTCCTCATTCTCAGCATACTGGGCTATCCTTCACCTGCTCATGTGTTTGATGTATTGTATCCATATATTCATAGTGGTATAGGTATGGCAAGCAGACCATATGGTTAATCATTCCACTTTGTCAAGGTTAATTTTTTAATTTTCCTCTCTTTTTTATACCACGTCAGTGGCAAACAAGCATATGGCGCATATGGTAAGCAGTCACCATAGCCTATGGATGCCTGCAACTACAGAGGTGTTACATGATTTCCCTTTCTTTGTTTCAGGCGTCTCAAACGGGCCAACAAACAGCGGCCCAGGTAGATGAAGACGCAGTGTGCTGCATCTGCATGGACGGTGAATGCCAGAACACCAACGTCATCCTATTCTGTGACATGTGTAACTTGGCTGTGCATCAGGACTGCTATGGGGTATGTCCCCCACCCTATCTCGCGCGTAAACTCGAATGGAAACCTAACCGAAAGTTGAAAGATTTGCGTGAGCAACAAGAGCGTATCTCTCTTCCACTGCTCCGGCTTCAGTCATTCAGAGGTAGTTTTCGCTATGCTGCGTCTAAATGCTGGAACAATTTGCCTGTCCCTGGCGGTTTTCAAACCACGTTGCAAGGCTTATTTACTGGACCTCCAAAAGATTAACATACACTTTTGGTTGAGTAACCTCTATAGATGTCCCAACAATTTTAGTTTTATTTTCAAAAGGCAAATAAAGATTCTACTTGTTGGATCTACTTATCTTTTAAATTACGAAAATTTCAACGCACATGAACTAACATTTTATTTTATCTAGGTGCCATATATACCCGAGGGCCAGTGGCTGTGCCGGCGATGTCTGCAGTCTCCATCTCGCCTTGTCAACTGTGTACTTTGCCCAAATACTGGAGGTAACATTTTCACAAAGTATATTAATAGTGATTCTAATAAAATATAATGATAAGCCAGGTTCATACGGAACAAGCTGCCTCACGAGGAAATTTCCGCGCGGTCTCACTCAGGCAAACACACCTCGGGCACTCCTTAGGCGAGGCACGTCTTCACGGTCCGAGTTACTTCGCGCGGCATATTTCTTGCGAGGCGGATTACGAGACCTGCCTATTCACACATTGCGATTACCCGCCACCGACCGGTCTGGTTTTCAGTGAGTTTTACCGCGCGTGTTTAACAATCTGATGTATATGATGACAGATCGCAGTATATGTACCGACTAACATTATTAGTCGTCTTTAATTTGCTAAATGAATATTTTTGCATGTCATAGGAGCCTTCAAGCAGACAGACCAAGGCACGTGGGCGCACGTGGTCTGCGCTCTCTGGATACCTGAAGTTCGTTTTGCGAACACCGTGTTTCTGGAGCCTATAGGTAAGTTGTTCATGATCTTGTTGTTATGGGAAGAGGGGGGAGCCAAAATGGAGGGTGCAAGCCGGTTCCCTTACAATTCCTTACAGCTTGTGTTCAGAATAGGGCTTCTAACATTCAAAAACCAAGCGAAACGTGCGATAAAAACCCTTTATATAAAAAAAAGCGGGCAAATGCGAGTCGGACTCGCCCATGAAGGGTTCCGTATTTAGGCGATTTATGACGTATAAAAAAAAACTACTTACTAGATCTCGTTCAAACCAATTTTCGGTGGAAGTTTACATGGTAATGTACATCATATATTTTTTTTAGTTTTATCATTCTGTTATTTTAGAGGTTACAGGGGGGGGGGACACATTTTACCACTTTGGAAGTGTCTCTCGCGCAAACTATTCAGTTTAGAAAAAAATGATATTAGAAACCTCAATATCATTTTTGAAGACCTATCCTTAGATACCCCACACGTATGGGTTTGATGAAAAAAATTTTTTGAGTTTCAGTTCTAAGTATGGGGAGCCCCAAAAATTTATTGTTTTTTTTTTCTATTTTTGTGTGAAAATCTTAATGCGGTTCACAGAATACATCTACTTACCAAGTTTCAACAGTGTAGTTCTTATAGTTTCGGAGAAAAGTGGCTGTGACATACGGACGGACAGACGGACAGACAGACAGACATGACGAATCTATAAGGGTTCCGTTTTTTGCCATTTGGCTACGGAACCCTAAAAACTGCAACACTAGTCCTGTCAGTGCTATTGATCTATAAAATTTGGTTTAAATTCTGACATCTTATGACTTTCCAAAGTACACCACTAATCTTGCCACCAAATTATTAATCTAATCAATTTGTCTTAAAAATCTTAAAATATATCTGTTTGTTTATGATAGATTCGATTGAGATGATCCCAGCAGCCCGCTGGAAACTGCAGTGCATGGTGTGCAAGCAGCGGGCCTCTGGCGCTTGCATCCAGTGCCACAAGAGCAACTGCTACTCTGCCTTCCATGTCACCTGTGCACAACAGGCTGGGTAAGTGGATATAGCTCTTCGACTAACAGCGAGAAGAATAGAATAGTTTATTCGTAGACACACAGAGAATAAACATAATTACACAAAAAGAACATAGTGAAAATAAAGGAATAAGACGATTAGCGATCGACTATTCTCTCGCGCAAGAATCGTAGATACCTACGTGTAACAAATAATGTGGTGATAAAAGTGATGCGTGCATTGATACTGACTGTTAACACTGCGGTATGAGTGGTATGACATATAGTGAAATCATTTAACATTAAACACTGATAGAAAACAAGTACAATTTAAACCAAAAAAAATATCCTAAGAACCTAACAAAGACTTATATCGACCGGGATATGAACCGTGATTACCTTTTGTATTGTTTTCGAGATCCCGATATTACCGTGATACTAATTAACCGTGAATCATTCAAAACTGTTAACCCAACAAAGGGCTAAATTTCCACTTTTATACTTGGTACCTAGGCAAAATGTAGATTAGGTACCTACAGTTTCAAAATGGGTCTTTTTCAGCCGTGATATGGGTGTCTTAAAATCGCATTCATTCTAAGTAGGGGTGGTATTTCATCTGTCCAATGTGTATTGCGTCACACATTTTGCTTAGTGAGAGAGTGAGACGCAATGACATTGGACAAGTGGAATACCACCCTATGCGGCTACATATACCACAACGGTCTTAAATAGGGATGATGACACATGTTGAATTTTATAACAAAATCTAGTAAAATAGATAACAAACGAGCAATTTATAGCAACGAGGATATTAAAATAAAATATTGAAAAATTACAAAAATACAGGACCTGAAAGTTTCAAAAATTTAAGTTTTTTTTTAACTTCCAAAAACGATAAAAGTAAGGGTACCATTCGATTCCTTACATTTCATGCAATAAAATATTGTATGGCAACTATATACATAAACGCAATATTTCACCGACAAAAACGCAATTTTCTTGTTTTGTCCATACTACAAGATGGGCGATGACGTCACGGCCCTTGGCCGTTTTGTATAGGGCGTTTCGCGAGTGAAGTGCGACTGTCGGCCTTTGACTACAATTTCTGACTTTTGTGTTACTTTAATGCAATGGGTCTCATATAGACATTTGATCCTAAAAACAAACCCGATCGATTGATACCATAAAAAAAAATTAGTCATGTAGCCTATTGTAATTTCCTTCCCAGATTATACATGAAAATGGAGGCGGCAGGCGCCGGGCGGGATCCCAGTCAGCCGGTCCAAGTGGCCAAGATGGCGTACTGCGACGCGCACACGCCGGCACACGTGCTGCAAGAACGTAGGGCTGCGGAGGCCGAGGGTGACGCCAAGCCGTCAGACTTGTCGGCTATCAGGCAGAAGGGACGGGACAAGATCAAACAGGTATGGGTTTAACTCGACAGAATTCAAGATGGCGTACTATATGATCACACGTGGTACAAGAACGGCGAGCCGGGGAGGCCGAGGGTGACGCCAAGCCGTCAGACTTGTCGGCTATCAGGCAGAAGGGGCGGGACAAGATCAAACAGGTATGGGTTTACCTTGACAGAATTCAAGATGGCGTGCCATATGATCACACGTGGTACAAGAACGTAGGGCTGCGGAGGCCGAGGGTGACGCCAAGCCGTCAGACTTGTCGGCTATCAGGCAGAAGGGGCGGGACAAGATCAAACAGGTACCTATGTCTGTCAGTAGTGGAAGCCAGTCCAAGATAGCGGACTGCAAGAACGCGGAGCCGCTATTGTCATTGGCAGTTGCCAAGCCTATAATACCTACAATATAACACCTATAATATAAGCATTACTCACACAAACAAGCAACGGAGCAAACTTTAATCAATTTTCATTTGGGTTTCTTTAAATAATATTATTCATTTTTTTAGGGTTCCGTAGCCAAATGGCAAAAAACGGAACCCTTATAGATTCGTCATGTCTGTCTGTCTGTCCGTCTGTCTGTCCGTCCGTATGTCACAGCCACTTTTCTCCGAAACTATAAGAACTATACTGTTGAAACTTGGTAAGTAGATGTATTCTGTGAACCGCATTAAGATTTTCACACAAAAATAGAAAAAAAAAACAATAAATTTTTGGGGTTCCCCATACTTCGAACTGAAACTCAAAAATTTTTTTTTCATCAAACCCATACGTGTGGGGTATCTATGGATAGGTCTTCAAAAATGATATTGAGGTTCCTAATATCATTTTTTTCTAAACTGAATAGTTTGCGCGAGAGACACTTCCAAAGTGGTAAAATGTGTGTCCCCCCCGTGTAACTTCTAAAATAAGAGAATGATAAAACTAAAAAAAATATATGATGTACATTACCATGTAAACTTCCACCGAAAATTGGTTTGAACGAGATCTAGTAAGTAGTTTTTTTTTTTATACGTCATAAATCGCCTAAATACGGAACCCTTCATGGGCGAGTCCGACTCGCACTTGGCCGCTTTTTTAAGTTGCCGCAGACAAAGGCATGCATATTACCCAAATACCGGGAATTCAAGTGCAGAAAACCTATATAATAAAAGAAAATGTGTCAAGAAAGTTGCATAAAATTCATACAAGCAGATCCACCATACATTACAAAGCGATAAATTGGCAAAGTAATTTGAAAAATAAAGTCAAATTCTTTTTTAATCCATATTAGACGGATTTAAATCACTTGTTTAATCCCACAGGCGCGTCGCGTCCTCGCAATGAAGCGCACCTGGGCGCCCGTAGTCCTAGTTCCCACCCTCCCCGCCGAGCGCGTGGCCGAGGTGGCAGCACTGGCGCACGGGCCGCCCGCGTCGCGCGCGCAGCTCATGAAGCGGCTGCTGGCGTATTGGACGCTGAAGCGGCGTAGCAGGAACGGCGTGCCCTTGCTGAGGAGACTGCAGAGCACCACCTCACACCATGGTTAGTTCAACTTTTGACCGCCAAAGATGTCAACTGACGCACTACAGCCCAAAGCCAACCTTCCGACAAAGTTCAGATGACGCGCCGGATAGGCGTCGTGGCATTCAAAGGGTTTTTTAGGGTTCCGTACCCCAAAAGGAACAAAGGGAACTCTTATGGCTATATAGCAGCGGTCGGGAACGCGCGGCCCGCGGGCCGCATGCGGCCCGTGGACCTGTCACTTGCGGCCCGCGAGCCTCCCTGGCTATTTTGTATGTAATATTGACAAACGACAATGTCTAGTCTAGTCATACCTAAATATTAACAAAGTGCGGCCCGCGTCAACTTCGTTACCTACCATGTGGCCCTTGGCTGCTAAAAGGTTGCCGACCGCTGCTATATAGGATCACTCGTGAGTCTGTCTGTCTGTCTGTCCGACTATCTCCGCCCCCTTTGTGTCCGAAATTTCTTGGTCTAAAATTAAAAAAAAAATACACAAAATAGTTCTTTACCTATAGAAACGTGCAGTTAAGCGTGAGTCGGACTTAATGTACGAATTTTTATATTAAAGGAAATAAGTGTACCGCGAACAAAGTTTGTGCGGTACACTAAAAATGGAAAAAGTTCCAAAGTTCGTTGGAAAAAGTTGCGGGTTCAAGTCCTGCCAGAAGCGTAACTTTTTCCATTTTTTTCCTTTAATATAAAATTTGGAATATCGCTCGCAGACGTATCTGCTTGTTAAAAATTGATTGTACGAAACCCTTGGAACGCGAGTCCGACTCGCACTTGGCCGGTTTTTTTCTTTCCTGGCTTTTACTCCCTGCAATTTTGCACATGGTGAATTTGAATGGTTAAAGTGTTATGATGAGGCAAACGTTCGACGCATGTCAAATGTCTGGCTCCGCCTGGCTATCTCATACTTTGCATTCGGTGACTGACGGTGAGCAGCCCAGTTACTTGTTTCCTTACAAGGTTTTTCTTTTCAGGTACCAGAGGCATTCCAGATGGCACGGTCAACGTGCGAGAGCTTTGCAACCAGCTGAAGTATTGGCAAAGGATACGCCAAGACTTAGAGAGAGCTAGGTATGTCCACAGTCACTTTGACAACCTGTCTAGCCCAGTTGATAGTGATCTTGCATGTGAAGCCGATGGTCCCGGATTCAAATCCGGGTAAGGGCATTTATTTGCAGGCATATACATTTTCCCCAAAAGGATGGCTTCATTGCGAGATGGCATTGTTATTCTTATACTTGGCAGCAGTGCCATGAAAGTATTATATTAATCAAAAAATCCCCACAGGCTCCTATGTGAACTCGTCCGCAAACGCGAACGCCTAAAGGCCGAACACACTCGCGCGTGGGAGCGACTCGTGCTACATCACCTCCGGCCCGAGCGGGCCGTCCTACACAAGCTACTGCGGCTGCTGCGACAGCGGGACCACAGCGACGTGTTCACCGAGCCCGTCGACCTGCTGGAGGTGACCACTACACACACACACACACGTCTAGCACACAAGCGACTCGTCCTACACCACCTGCGGCCCGAGCGGGCCGTCCTACACAAGCTACTGCGGCTGCTGCGACAGCGGGACCACAGCGACGTGTTCACCGAGCCCGTCGACCTGCTGGAGGTGACCACTACACACACACACACACACGACTAGCACACAAGCGACTCGTCCTGCACCACCTCCGGCCCAAGCGGGCCGTCCTACACAAGCTACTGCGGCTGCTGCGACAGCGGGACCACAGCGACGTGTTCACCGAGCCCGTCGACCTGCTGGAGGTGACCACTACACACACACACACACGTCTAGCACACAAGCGACTCGTCCTGCACCACCTCCGGCCCGAGCGGGCCGTCCTACACAAGCTACTGCGGCTGCTGCGACAGCGGGACCACAGCGACGTGTTCACCGAGCCCGTCGACCTGCTGGAGGTGACCACTACACACACACACACACGTCTAGCACACAAGCGACTCGTCCTGCACCACCTCCGGCCCGAGCGGGCCGTCCTACACAAGCTACTGCGGCTGCTGCGACAGCGGGACCACAGCGACGTGATCACCGAGCCCGTCGACCTGCTGGAGGTGACCACTACACACACACACACGTCTAGCACACAAGCGACTCGTCATGCACTACCTGCGATCCGAGCGGGCCGTCCTACACAAGCTACTGCGGCTGCTGCGACAGCGGGACCACAGCGACGTGTTCACCGAGCCCGTCGACCTGCTGGAGGTGACCACTACACACACACACACACACGACTAGCACACAAGCGACTCGTCCTGCACCACCTCCGGCCCAAGCGGGCCGTCCTACACAAGCTACTGCGGCTGCTGCGACAGCGGGACCACAGCGACGTGTTCACCGAGCCCGTCGACCTGCTGGAGGTGACCACTATACACTTAGCCGTTGGCTGTTACCTCCCCGGCACCACGACCCAGGCACGCTAAGTACTGTGACGTCATTTCGTAACGGCCAACTCGAAGTGAACGGATAGTACACACGACTAGCACACAATCGGCCCGTCCTTCAATCTGTCAAATATTTCAAATAACCAATGAGCCATTAGTAGGCCGCCATTTTTGTGACCACAAACTTACTTTCATGATAATATATTATTCATGCAATTCACGGTAATCTGTATTTTTCTAATTATCCAGGTGCCTGACTACAGTACGGTAGTGAAGCACCCTATGGACCTGAGCACCATGGGAAAGAAGTTGGACCGAGGCGCGTACAAAACCGTAGACGATGTGGAGGCCGACTTCACGCTCATGATAGACAACTGCCTCGCCTATAACAACAAGGACACTGTGTTCTACAAGTAAGAAACACTGCCTTATAACCATAGTGTTAGGGTTGGTAGTCGTACAAAACCGTAGACGATGTGGAGGCCGACTTCACGCTCATGATAGACAACTGCCTCGCCTATAACAACAAGGACACTGTGTTCTACAAGTAAGAAACACTGCCTTATAACCATAGTGTTAGGGTTGGTAGTCGTACAAAACCGTAGACGATGTGGAGGCCGACTTCACGCTCATGATAGACAACTGCCACGCTTATAACAAGGACACTGTGTTCTACAAGTAAGAAACACTGCCTTATAACCATAGTGTTAGGGTTGGTAGTCGTACAAAACCGTAGACGATGTGGAGGCCGACTTCACGCTCATGATAGACAACTGCCTCGCCTATAACAACAAGGACACTGTGTTCTACAAGTAAGTGTAACGGAAACACTGCCTTATAACCATAGTGTTAGGGTTGGTAGTCGTACAAAACCGTAGACGATGTGGAGGCCGACTTCACGCTCATGATAGACAACTGCCTCGCCTATAACAACAAGGACACTGTGTTCTACAAGTAAGAAACACTGCCTTATAACCATAGTGTTAGGGTTGGTAGTCGTACAAAACCGTAGACGATGTGGAGGCCAACTTCACGCTCATGATAGACAACTGCCACGCTTATAACAAGGACACTGTGTTCTACAAGTAAGTGTAACGGAAACACTGCCTTATAATCATAGTGTTAGGGTTGGTAGTCGTACAAAACCGTAGACGATGTGGAGGCCGACTTTACGCTCATGATAGACAACTGCCTCGCCTATAACAATAAGGACACTCTGTTCTATAAGTAAGTGTAATGTAAAAACTGCCTTATAACCATAGTGTTAACAATGAAAGTCGTACAAAACCGTAGACGATGTGGAAGCCGACTTCACGCTCATGATAGACAACTGCCACGCTTATAACAACAAGGACACTGTATTTTATAAGTAGGTAAGTAAAGCAAGCAAGCAGCAAGAGTGTTCGTGTGTACTTTACATACATCAGAAGCGCTACCGTGAAACAGGAAAATCTAATTTTATCGCACTAATATGCAAGAGCGTTAGAGGCAGATGACGAAATTTCGATTTTAGTTTTTTACGGTAATTTCAGTCCATTTGTTGGGTTGCGCAAAAACTTTTGGATCAAATGGCCGAAAGAGAAGAAGCCGAACTTCATTATAGGTAAAACAGCGTAGGCACATAAAAAAACAACTTGATGAATATTTGTAAGTTGATGTATAAGATGACTTTTTAATTAATTAATTAAATAAATAGACTTGATGAATAGTCTAAAAAAAAATAAAGCAGGAAAGAAAAACTTGCGTTATTTATTGTTTTTTTTTTTTACCAGGGCCGCAATAAAAATGCGATCCCAATGCCTCCCGGTGTTCCGGCAAGCGCGGCGCGACGTGCGCGCCGCCGGCATGCCGCAGCTCGCCGGCGCCGGCGACGCCCACTCCAGCCCCGAGCGAGAGGCGCCGCGCGAGCGGGACAGGGCGAGGTCCACCAGGAGGAGCGTCGACTCGAGGCGGAGCCGCAGCAGGGCCAGCAGCAGCGACAGCGGGAACACTGCCGGTGAGTCAACTGCGCTCCCAATGACTCCCGGTCTTCAGGCAAGCGCGGCGCGGCGTGCGCGCCGCCGACTCCAGCCCCGAGCGAGAGGCCCCGCGCGAGCGGGACAGGGTGAGGTCCACCAGGAGGAGCGTCGACTCGAGGCGGAGCCGGAGCAGGGCCAGCAACAGCGACAGCGGGAACACTGCCGGTGAGTCAACTGCGCTCCCAATGCCCCCCGGTCTTCAGGCAAGCGCGGACTCCAGCCCCGAGCGAGAGGCGCCGCGCGAGCGGGACAGGGCGAGGTCCACGAGGAGGAGCGTCGACTCGAGGCGGAGCCGGAGCGGGGCCAGCAGCAGCGACAGCGGGAACACTGCCGGTGAGACAACTGCGCTCCCAATGCCCCCCGGTCTTCAGGCAAGCGCGGACTCCAGCCCCGAGCGAGAGGCGCCGCGCGAGCGGGACAGGGCGAGGTCCACCAGGAGGAGCGTCGACTCGAGGCGGAGCCGGAGCGGGGCCAGCAGCAGCGACAGCGGGAACACTGCCGGTGAGACAACTGCGAAGTTATAGGGTAGGTGCGTTAGTTTTCGTCGACTTGACGAAATTTGAATATAAACCTATATTAGTGAACAAATTTGTACGTATTGCAATCCTTAATGTCAAAACAATATATCTGTCTACATAAAAATGATATTTCGCAAGTAGAAAATTAAAAATCTGATATATTCTTTGCGAATCTGTCAAGTGGACGAAAACTAAAGCAATGACTCTATGTCGTATCTTAAGACGAGCTGAAAGGTCAAGAACCGCGACGTATCATATTATTGTAGAGCTGACTGCTCTGAATGAAAACTGGAGTATAAGGAGGATGGCAGACGACCACTTGACTACTCGTTTCAGACTTTCTTCCGGTCGGAACCACTTTTACAGTTAAGAACTCGAACTATGACCCAAATCGAATGAATTGTTCCAGACACCCGTAGTTCGCGCGCCAGGTCGCGAGCGCGCAGCCGCGGCCGCCGCGCCTCGCCGCGCAGGAGCCTCCGCCGCGACTCGGACGATGACAACAATACCGTAAGTTTCGTGAGGCATTCTTGGGATCCACTAATGGCTTCCGTTTCCCGTTTTGGGGGTCGGCATCACGTTATTAGACCGGATTTCTTTGAAAACTGTTGAGATAACCCAGACCCAGAAAGTGTATTTAGCGAGGCCCGGCCGGGCGGCCTCTATGTTTGATTTTGTTTTAAATAGAGTCATCTCCTGATAGAAATATATTTTTTAAACTGTAGCGAAAACTCTGTGATACCCACCGGTCAATTTTCGATGAAGGCTCGGCAGCACAGTTGTGTTTAGAGAGAGGGGCCTGGTGTTCCAGATGGTTACTACTCTAGCGCGTTCATATATCACTCGAGACATTTTCTCATATTCATATTCATATATTTATTGCATCCATGGTAAGTAGGTACACAGGTGTTACATAGGTAATAGTTGTTTCACATGGGCCCTGGTAGGGCACGGCAGTATTCTTAAATCTATTGAGTTTGAGTACAGTACATGCAGGTTTCATTTTAAATAGGGATGTAGACATGAATCGCGAATATATAACATGTTATGTTTTTACCATAGCAGGGAATATTAGAACGCGGAAAATCATATTTTGCAAGTGTAAATATGCGTAATAAATTAATTGAAAATAATCAAAAGTATTTAAAATAATGCCCAGTATCACGTGACTGCAAACGCCAATTGGAGCGCGTGACGTAATCACAGTGGAATCACCAAAGACAAGTTATAAAACCTGCCTAAGTGTCTACAGATTATCGTACCGAAACGCGATCTTGGTGCGGTGCGGCGCACGAATCGATAGTGTGTAAGGTGGTGCGTTAAGGACGCAGCTATAAGTTAGAGCGAGAAAGAAGGTCGCTGTCCGATGCGGTAGTGTGTTAACGATTTAAAAAAAATTGTCAGTTGCCATATAAACATGAATCTAGTATAACTGGATTGGGCATGAGTGGTGGGGATAACTGACAGAACGGGATAGTCTTATGTATCTTTCAGTAGGAGTAGCAGCGAAAGCGCTATTATTGTTTGTCCTTGTCACAGTCTCACATCTTGTTTTATTCCCCACCATAAATTGACCACCGTGATTGGTCGAATTCATTTGTTGCCCACCATAACAAATAAATTCGACCAATCATAGCGGCGCAATGCGACGCTATGATTGGTCGAATTTATATGTTTTGTCCCTCACGGAGGCACGCGTAGACCACTTCTATAGGATGCTACCTTCTATGCATATAAAGAATTTAAAAAAATGACTGACAGCAGTTTGTTTAAAACGCCGTTACGTCATCAAGATCACGTGACAGTTTGGAGCGTTTAGGCGCGAAATTTAAACACGAAACTTATTATATATGTTTTTTTATTCAAACTGAATGAATATATTTTTTTAATATTCTTTTCTGTAATTATTACGTGTCTATCTACAAAATGAAACCAGTTCCAAAAAATTGTCAACATCCCTATTATTACAAATATTATATCATTATTACTATCGTCAAAACAATTTATCAAATTATATGTCACTAAATGTTCATGCTTAAAAAATTGTTACAGTTTATGTCAAAAATATCAATAGGTATATAATGTTAATTTAATCTAATTTCTAAATAAATATTAAATATACCTACTAAACTACATAATAATCAATCCTTTGTCCCTAAAGCGAGCAAGGTTTTAATCTCCGACTTTGTCTATATCCATACAGCGCGACAGCTCTCCGGTGGTGTCGAAGTCTAAAGTAAACGCGAACTGGTGGCGCGGGCGCGGGCGGGGGCGGGGCCGGCGCGGCCGGGGGCGGGGCCGCGGCCGCAGCGTGCCCAGGGGGCGGGGCGACCGAGGTGAGCCGCACACACACACACACTCGTACCCGAGCCGATAAACAACAGTTTGGTATACAAACAGCAACACTCTTAACTGTACATGTGTGGACCTTACAAAAGGCATAATGCCCGGTTCACATTATTCCAGTCCAGCAATCCAATCCAGTGCTGAAATGCTACTGGAATAATGTGAACCGACACTGGAATGCACTGGAATGTACCCATTCCAGTGAGCATTCCAGTCCAGTGACTGGAGAGACCGTCAACTTTTCATTCCAGCTCACCCAATCCAGCACCACTGGAATAGTGTGAACAGCCATTCCAGTATTGGATTGAACGTTGAACGGTGAAAAGACTGGAATATGCCCGGTTCACATTACTCCAGTCCAGTAATCCAGCGGGCTAATCCAGTCCAGTGCTGGAATAATGTAAACGATATGATCCAGTCCAGCACTGGACTGGATTAGCCCGCTGGATTACTGGACTGCAGTAATGTGAACCGGGCATAAGGTCCACCGATGGACAGTTAACAGTGTGGGCGACACTACAGGATTTCAGCGCGACGCGCAATGTGACACCACGAAGGGGAACACATATCTCTCTTTACGCTACCGTAGCACAGAATAAATAATAGTACTAGGTACAGAAGACTCACTCTCTAACAAAACGCGTCTGTTACGATCAGCACAGATATGGCCGCTAGGTGGCGACAGCGCCACGCGCGGCTTATGGCTTTCCCCAAAATTGGGGCCGAACGGATGGACTTTTAGCTACCTGTAGCAAAGCGACGAAATCGCGGAGTGAGACACGCCTGGTATGGTGTACAAACAGCAACACTCTTAACTGTACATGTACCTTATTACAAAAGGCATAAGGTCCTTCGATGGACAGTTAACAGTGTGGGCGATGGTACACTACAGGGTTTCAGCGTGACGCGCAGTGTGACACCACGATGTGGAACACATTATCTGTACGCTACCGTACCGGCTTGCGGTCATCGGGCGGTCCGTATACTTAAAATTGACATTGACATGATCTAAACCAATGATATTATATAACCATAGATAGGTTATACTCATAGTTGAGGAGTACAAAAAATACTTCCATATTTATTTACAAATGTGCCTACGAAGAAATCTGTTATTTTTGATTAATTTTCTCATTCCATCCATCTTTGTCACACTCGTTGTTAAACATAAGGTCGTCTCTTTCTCTTTCGGTGTGCGGGAGCTCGTTAGCACGTGCACGTTTCTCGCTTGTCCAGCCGCGTTTAAAGGCAACTTGTCCAATTTGTCACAAGTTTAGCGCATCAATTTTGGAACGCCTACAACCTATCTTGAGTTATAAATCATTAATCTAAACATACACTTAAACCTTTGTTTTTCTTTTCCAGATTCTAAAATGATAGCCTATATTTTGCTTACGCGACCGCTTTCAGTACAAAGAAATGTCCATCAGTATTACAAGTTAATAGCAACATTATTTGTTTTTTTGTACACATTTATGTGCAATAAAGTGACATACATACATACATATTTGTGACTTTCACTTATTGGCCTGTTATTTTTCTACCTCTAACATTTATAGTAAAACCCAGGTAACCCGGCGGTGACCGACACGCCTACGTCGGGCTCCGAGACGCCAGCGCCGTCTAAACCCGTCGAGCGCACGCAAAAGCTGTCCACGCCGGAGAAATCGCCGAACAAGTCGCCCAACAAGTCGCCCAACAAGTCGCCCGTCAAGTCCGCCAAGTCGCCCCTCAAGACGGCCAGCTCAGGTCAGTGCCATCGCTGATACCATAGTAACATAGTTATTAATTGTACAAAGTGTGCTATTTAAATGTTATACGAGCAATTATTTATACTCGTATATTTCGGGGATCATGGAAACGGCTCTAACGATTTCGATTAAATTTGCCATATCGGGTTTTACGGGGGCGAAAAATCGATCTAGCTCGGCTTATCTCTGGCAAAACGCGCTTTTTTGAGTTTTTGTATGTTATGTCTCTCAGATATTTAACAATTGAAGTAGATAGCGCTGTACGTTCCCGTACATTATGCGGTTTCTCTGATTGTCCAAAGTAGACGTTTGACAACTCAGTTCCCAGCACAAAACGAATTTCACAAATTCTAGTATTTTATTCGCAAAAAAACATTAAAACTTATTTATTGTAGACCCAGCTCAGGGTCCATGGGGGGGGGGGGCATGACCATTTTGTATGTTGTATAAAACGGAATGTAGGTACATAACGTAGGTGGTAATGCAGATGAGGGGGAGCTCAAATAGCATCCTGAGAATGATAGCAGACAGGTGGGACTTGGATATCCTCCGACATATCTTGCGACATAGAAAATAAGTATTTTTTTTTAGTTTTTATGTAATAGGTAGTTTTACTAATGTAGTTTTATAAGTGTCCTGTAACTAACAATCTATGGATCTGCGGAATCTGATTTTTTTTTTTTTATAAAATATTGTTTATTTTTGCATAGGTTTGGGTCTCATCGGAGGTTTGAGGAAGCCAACGCTGCTGCTTACTCCGACAACCGTCGCTACGCCGCCTAAGAGTTTCGGATCCGATGGTATGGATGTTATTTACAGCCTTATTACCTATTGCTAGTGTTACTTCAGTCCTAGGACTTTCTTGACACTTAGGTCCACATTTTAAAATATTTAATTATCAATAATATTTTTTTCTAATGTAAGGCTAACCGCCCAAGGTGCCTAGCCTAGGTGACAATCAAGGCTCGGAACTGGTTTTTTCTTCATACAAAAAATACCGGTATTATTATGTTCTTTTTCGTTCTTTGGGTTATTATTTCATTTTTAATGGGACAATCTAATAATACGAAGTTGTTACCTAAATACATGATTCAGTCCTACGTAAAGTGCATAAAATAATTCAAAATATTGGGCTATTTTAGGTTTTACAAAAAAAACAGTTCCGAGCCCTGGTGACAATCACTTGCTGTACGACAACGACACGCTTTGTGTCTTTCTGTCACTCTTCCATATTAGTGCGACAGTGACGGTGCGTTACCTTCGCTACGGAGCGTAAACGGATGGCATGTACGCTACGCACCCAGTCATTGTCACTACATAGTATAAAACAAAGTCGCTTCCGGCTGTCTGTCTGTCCCTATGTATGCTTATATCTTTAAAACTACGCAACGGATTTTGATGCGGTTTTTCTTAATAGATAGAGTGATTAAAGAGGAAGGTTTATGTATCATTTGTTAACCCGAGCGAGGCCGGGGCGGGTCGCTAGTTTAATATATTTGATTGTAAAACTGTGTATTTGTTGACAGCGTCACTCCCCACTTTATCAGCCAGCCTCGGCAGGCCGCTGGAGCCGTCACCCAAGAAGAAAGGCCGTGGACGACCGCGGAAGTGCGACAAGGACAAACAGACCTCTTCACCCGACTTATTTCGGTTAGTATACGAGTAGTGTGGCATGTCATAATCCATAGT
Organism: Cydia amplana; assembly: GCF_948474715.1. Taxonomy (NCBI): domain Eukaryota; kingdom Metazoa; phylum Arthropoda; class Insecta; order Lepidoptera; family Tortricidae; genus Cydia; species Cydia amplana. Next base: position 10,507,845 of record NC_086087.1, read on the forward strand.
AATATTATAAATGCGAAAGTGTGTCGGACTATCTGTTACCTCTTCACGCTTATACCGCTGAACCGATTTAGTTGAAATTTGGAATACAGACACTTTGAAATCTGGGAAAGGACATAGGATACTTTTTATCCCAGAACTCACACCTCAAAGGGGTGAAAAGGGTGGTGGACATTTGTATGGGGAATCAATAACCGTTGAACCGATTTAGATGAAACTTGGTATGCGGATAGTTTGAGCTGTTGGGGAGGATATAGAATAGTTTTTACTTCCGAAATCTTCCCTCAAGGGTGTAAAAAATGGGGTGGAAATTCGTAGAGTGGACCAATTTGGGGATGAAAAAGGTACCCAAATTACTTATTCCACGCAGACGAAGTCGCGAGCAAAAGCTAGTGTGTCCATATTTGGTGAATACTCTTTCGCCCGCCATTTGCGATCTGTTCTCCTACTTACCTTGGCGCTTTCCTGTAAATTCTTAAAAGGGTTCGGTATCCGTTTTGGCAATCTAGTCCTTGGTATTGAAACTGGCTTTTTTTTTCGAAAGGTAGACCACACCTTTAAGGCCTTTCTATCCAGAGAGGAAAGTAGACATGGTACCAAAACAGGTATTTGTTGAAAAATATGGAAAGTATTTATTTGTGAACGAAAATTTGTTTACTTATATCTGAGGCTGAGTCACAGAATAAATAATAGTACTAAGTACAGAAGACTCACTCTCTAACAAAACGCGTCTGTTACGATCAGCACAGATATGGCCCCTAGGTGGCGACAGCGCCACGCGCGGCTTATGGCTTTCCCCAAAATTGGGGCCGAACGGATGTACTTTTAGCAGTTTTAGCTACCTGTAGCAAAGCGACGAAATCGCGGAGTGAGCCACGCCTGCTTAGGTCGGTATTCCACCAGTCCAATTTCTTTGTCCATTGTGTATTTGCGTCTCACATTTTGTTTAATGAGTGAGACGCAATGCACATTGGACAACGACATTTGGAACAATTGGACAGGTGGAACACCAGAACACCACCTTTAGCGCTTTTCTTGTAAATTATTAAAATGGTTCGAGATCCGCTTTGGCAATCTCACTGACAATCCAACCTCTAGACTGAGCTTAGGCCAATTCTTTCATGAAACCGATGCTGCCAAAAATACGGGGGTGCGGGGGGACGAGGTGAGCGAATCCCGTGCCGTGATTGGTCCGTTCAAAGACACGAACCAATCACGGCACGGGATTGATTCGAAGATGGAGTAACGTTACCGTATGTGTGGCAGAGGGGGTAGCGCGACTATGCTATGTCTAGAGGTTGGATTGTCTAGTCCTTAGGATTGAAACTGACATATTTTTTTTCGAAAGGTGTGGTCTATAAGGCCTTTCTACCCAGAGAGGAAAGTAGACATGGTACCAAAACAGGTATTTGTTGAAAAATATGGAATGTTTATATTTATTTGTGAATGAAAATTTGTGTATTTCATATTTGAGGCCTAGTGAAAAGTTGTTTGTTTACAGGACGGGCCTCGGCGAAGGCAAGGCGCTGTCCACCCCCGTGCCGGCCTCGTTCCTGCAGTACCGCGGCACCACCGGCGAGGCCGGCTCCGACAGCGACCTCGCGCTCTCCAGGTGACGCTCTAACTTCTATAAGTATGCTGTAATTAATTATGGGTGTCATTCTGAAAACCTAACAACGTTTGTCCTAAAGTCACTTGCCCTAACTGGTTTGTCCTAATGGGCACATGCCCTAACGATCAATTGTCATAACGATTATTTTTCATAATGTAAGGTTCTGAAAAATGGTTAGGGTTAGAACTTGCTGCCACAAAAGTGGGTTAGGTTAGGGTTAGAACTGCGACCCTCGCAAAAAAGAAAATATGCTTAATAACATTAGGATAAGTAATCAATAATTAGGGAAACCAAAATTAGGGTTTTTGTGTTAGGACAACTGATCATTATGACAAACAATATTAGGGAATGCAAAGATAGGAGAAAAGACTTTAGGGATTCAGATATAGATCCGTAATTATAACATTACCAATAAAGGATGGCTATGTCTAATAAGCTATCACAAAACGTATGAAACAGAAGATTTTTTTTTTTCATTTTCTATATTCACCTTTCAGAGTACAAGATACAGACATTACATACAACAAAATCACTGGGTCATGAATGGATGGGATTTTTGTACAGTCAGCAACAGATATACCTGAGCGGGCAAGGTGTCCAAGAAAACATATACACTTCAATCGTCACAAAAATAAGGACATCTAAGTGGTCATTTTCACGTAGGCTTTCAGTTCGTCACATATATCTTAACTTCTGAGTTTTTCTTTAACACATACACCCTTATTTAATCACAATGACAATAACGGTTAGAAAGTCAGTAGTAACTAAGCACTCAAATTCAAGCTGCTGTCATTAATACCTACACGCACTGCCAATCACGTACGTCAGCAGCCAGGGTGCCACCAGTTGCTAAGCAGTTGTTATTTCAATGGTAACTAAGCATCAACATTTTTGCTGTTTAACTTTAAAAAAAATACTGTAGTAGCTACGAATTGACACCTCCTTTCTTAAAGAAGTATTTTATCGTCAAGTGTCAAACTTAGACAATAAATAAGTAGGTTCTACGAGAATGATCGGTTTTTATTTTAACAGTCATAGACGGTCGTTTTTCCAAACCGTAGAGCATATAATATATGTTAATATATTTATTTAGCCCGCTTATTGTACTAAAATATACTATATAGTACTAAAATACGATGCTCCGAATCGATCAAAGAACGAAGGAGAAAATAATTGAACTGAAAGAGGCTGATCTAGGTGTTACTGATAGTTCACTGTCCCAATCTGACATGTAAACCGTATGGCTTTGTAATAGAGGCTAGCCGTGGCCCCACGTGAGGAGCACGGGCAGTAATAGTATTTTATGCAACCGTTGTTTAAGAGGGGTCAAAAAAGGCGAGTGGCGTGAGTAACAATTTGAGGCGAAGCCGAAAATTGTTAATAAAGACGCCACGAGTATTTTTTGACTCAGTTAAACAACGTTGCATACAATACTTTTTCTACGACCAAACACTTACTTTGAAATAAAATTGTAAATTTAACAAATATTTTTCATGTCATCTAGTGGACTTCTACCTACGGTATCTACCTGTTTTTAGTGATTCTTGTGCTATTACTGATATTTCTTCAGGCGTAGACACTAAGTTTTTGTCTTCATCCATTTTAACTTGAAAGACACACTGTTTTTTAACACAAAAGTTAAGTTTTCATTTGACAGGCACAATAATAGTATTCATATTCAAGATTCACAATATTTAAGAAGTAGCAAAGAATGGAGGGTACGAGCGGGAAAAGAATGAATGAAATTAAAAAAAAAAACATGTCTATGGTTCCCTTATTTGTCAGATATGACATTCACAGTATTCACACCCATAAGCGAGAGCGAGAAAGATATATTTCTTTCTCGCTCTCACTTATGGGTGCGACGAACCAAGGTCGCGTTGCGGTGCGACAGTGTGTTATGACTATAAGTTTGGCAACAATGTATTTTTTAAGTGGCCATTACACGAAGTATTATAAAAGAGCCAAAAAGATACTGCGTGTATGCACAAATGCTTTTTTAGGGAATAGACTAAAGACTTGTCTTGACAATTTTAAGATAGGGTTTTAAAGATGTGTGCACGACCCTTTAAATGACAAATAAAAGTACGGGAGTAGAAAAAGGTGTTAAACATATCGAACTATCAAGAACGGTGCCTCCTCTTCTATAGATGTATGCGATAAAAACATCACTGACATGCATATAAGTAATATGCTAACTGTTGACCATAGGAATGATGAATTTTGTTTTTACAACTTAGTATAACCTAGCAGTAAACATCAAATGGCATTCCGCACAGGAGTAATCTAAGGAACGCCCACTGCGGGTTCAAACCTACAACGTCCTGTTAGAAGTCTTACATACGCTACATGTGACCTATCTTCAAAAAATATATAAACTGCGAAATTAACATAAAACCAGAAGATACAAATAAATGATGGAAATGAAATCCCAAAAAAAAAAAGCTGTAATCTCTAGGTGCGTGCGACTGAGATTTGAACCCGCGATCTCTGCTTTGAAAAGCAAACGCTTGTTACTGAGACCACAACGTGCCTTGACAATTGGCTCTAAATTCGGCTTCAGTTAGCTTTCGCTATGTGTCATTCGTTTTGACGATTCTGCTAAAAGAAATAAAATAGTTTGCTGTAAGTTGACCGAGAGGTCCCTGACAAATAGTTCAAGAGCAAAACGTGAGATAGATGTATGCGATGACAAGACTGTACTGCTTTCGATGATTGTCAAAACGCTTTACCTGAAATTAGCATGGCTATTTTTCATTCAATATTCGACCATACTTGTATGCTTTAAACGTCTATTTTTCCATATTGTTCAGATATATTTGACACGTTGACCGCTTAGATACCAGTGGTTTTTTGACAGCTAAGGTATCAATGACTTGTTGTAAGTGTAGAAATTAATGAATAGCGACTGTTAAGATATTGAGCGCTCACAAGTAAATACGACCATGACAGTCAACAACTTTTTGACAGTTTAAACGTTTACCTCTCTTTGAGCACCTGGAATGTATAGCGACTTCTGCTGCTGACTGTATGCTAATGCTACGAGCAGAGATGGGCAAAATGTATCCGTCTCTTTTTAGTTGGCAACCTGCGATAGAATCCCTTGGCCCTAAAATACGCTGGAGTTGCTCATTGATGGCAAACCTGAGCGTGTAATAAAATATCACTCGTGTTATTTGTTCGAATAAAATAATGAATAATTCATTCATTATGTGAAAATGTAAACGAATGATGACTAATCCCATGACGAATGATTCTTTATTCGAATAATTCTCCGAGTACTGCCCAACTCTAGCTACGAGTGTAATGTACTAATGTAGTAGTAGTAGTAATCACTTTATTGTACACAGCACAGATTTACATAACATTTACAGAAATAAATGTACAAAGGCGAACTTATCCATAGAAGGGATCTCTTCCAGCTAACCTGCGAGTAATGTAATGCGTCATCGTTCGCAGGTCGTCGTCAAACAGCTCCGTGTGGTCGTGCTCGTCGTGCACACACTACGCCTCCGACCGCTCACGCTCCGCCAGCTCCAGCGACGGGTCAGTACAAGCTTTCTCTATGCAGTCTCTCATTAACACGTTATTATAGGAAAATATTAATTATTATATTATTATTATTCAGAGCCCACTGTGTCCCACTGCTGGGCAAAGGCCTCCCCCCTCTTCCTCCACTCGTCTCTGTTTAGTGAAATATCTGGCCAGCCTCCCAAGGAGTATAAGTTATCCCGCCATCGCCGACGAGGCCTGCCGGCTCCCCGGTTAGACTCGTGGGGCTCCCACTCTGTGGTTAACTTGGCCCACAAGTCGTCCGGCATTCGGCAGACATGTGGTGTGTGGTGCCCAGTCCCATTTTAACTTAGCCGCTTTCCGCCGCTTTAGGAAAATATTAAAGTGTTCACATATAATACCTAGTACAATCTGAGTCTTAGAGCTCTTTCCCACTTACATCGAAGTTTTTGCGGCTACGGTTTTAGTAGTATCCGTGCTGGGGTCCCGTTGTTTCTCATAAAGTTTTAAGTCATAATGTATTGTTTGTCATATTATCACTAGTCATAAAACTGAAACCGTTAACATTACAGGATTTTCGTTAGGTTATCCTATAGATAGATAGGTTAGGTTTGTTTTATGGCAATCCTGAAACTTTACGCGTTACTGAGAAAAATCAAATCATGTCTAACGAAAATGCGGACAAACAATACATTATGACTTAAACTTTATGGGAAACAATAAAGACACTACCTAGACAATCTGAGTCTTAGAGCTCTTTCCCACTTACGTCCAAGTTTTTGCGGATACGGTTTTAGTAGTATCCGTGCTAATATAGTAACGCACACACGAGCATTCTGTTTGCGAGATACTGCACTCATACTACAGAAAACTGGATCTTGCAACAAACCGTACCCGTGATGATGATGATGAGCTCTTAGATGTGTAGAATCTGTAGAGATAGGCGAGCGAAACGAATGGATACCTGATAACACCCGCTAACGCGTGGAAAAATGGTAAGAAGGCCTATTTAAGGACGCTATAGACAGATATTTTAGAAATATAAGGATGGAAATAAGTGGTATTATAAATGGATTTGTTGTTCTAGGTCTAGCTACAACGACACAATGGACTCGACATTGGAAGGCAGCGGCGCGGACCGCCGCGACCGGCGGCGGCGCACCTCGCAGTCCGACCAGAGCCGCTCCGGCCAAGACTCGCCCACCACACCGATTAAGGTCAGCTAAGCCTATATGCTATGGAAATATATTTTGGTGTAATATTTAAAACTTTAGCGTTTTGAACACATAACTCACATTTGTAGACGGATCTATCGCGAAATATATTTTTAACCGACTTCCAAATCTAAAAGGAGGAGGTTATCAATTCGGTTGTAAGTTTTTTTTTTTTTTTTTTTTTTTATTTTTTTTTTTTTATGTTTGTTACTCCATATCTCCGTCATTACTGGACCGATTTTGAAAATTTTTTTTTGATTGTATGTATATGCATACAGATTGGTCCCGTTTTTGTCAAAACCCAGTTCTGATGATGGGATCCATGAGTAATCGAGGGAACTCCTCAAATCTTAAAGGCATACATATAGTGATTTTTGTGTTTTTATCAACAAATCAAGCATATACATTTAAAAAAGTGACATTTGATGAAGTGGAACTGCTGATGATGATCAGAACGGAACTCTTCAACGACGCATAGTACACGTTTGACGATTTGTCCTCTTCGTTATGTTTGTTAAGCAAGTTAAGTTTTTAAGCCACATTTTTGTCAAGCTCGAGTTCTGATGATGGGATCCATGAGGAATCGAGGGAACTCCTCAAATCTTAAAGGCATGCATATAGAGATTTTTGTATTTTCATCAAAAAATTAAGCATTTTCATTAAAAACTGTCGCATTTGATGCAGTGGAACTGCTGATGATGATCATAACGGAACTCTTCAACGACGCATAGCTCGCATTTAGCGATTTGTCCTTTTCGTTATGTTTGTTAAGCAAGTTAGGTTTTTAGGCACATTTATGTCAATCTCAAGTCCTGAACATGGGATCCATGAGGAATCGAGGGAACTCCTCAAATCTTAAAGGCATACGTATAGAATTTTATATATTTTCATCAGAAAATCAAGCATTTACATTATAAACTGTGGCATTTGATGAAGCGGAACTGCTGATGATGATCAGAACAGAACTCTTCAACGACGCATAGTACACGTTTTGTGATTCTGAATTTCGATTTTGACTTGGACTGGGCCCCGGACTCCGGACTCGGACCCGTACTCGGACTCGGACCCGTACTCGGACTCGGACCCGGATCCGGACACGGACCCGGACCTTGATCCGGAAAACCACTATGATACCTAAACTAAACAAACCACTATGATTACCATAAAATGTATACATATTACCAAATAAAGTATAAGCGCCGTTAAGTGGGTCCAGGCTAGTAGTTAGAGAAGTCGGTTTTTTTTCTATTAAAGATTATATTACCTTTATTTACCGACATTTCGACACAGATTTCACTGGTAGTCACTGGAGTTAGCTGCGACCACGACCAGTGAAACCTGTGTCGAAACGTCGGTAAATAAAGGTAATAAAATAAATTTCGCGATAGACTCGTCTATAAATGTAAGTTAATATATTGTGGTTATGAAAACGGATTCGGTTTAGTAAATAAACGTGACACCAAGCTAGTGGTGCCCTCACATGAACGACAAATCCGATTATCAAACACACACACAGTAAAATAAGTGCGGGTTGCGGCCCGAACAAGTGACATATTCAATAACGTAACTGCGCACTATGAAATTTCCCATTAAATAAATTTAAGAAAACATTTTTATGATGACAATGATGGTGCAACTACCCCTAATGCTATCCAAATACTTACCCCCTTATTCATAAACTTGACGGACCTGATTAGTTAATTTATCTTTTATCCCTTTGTTACAAATACATAAGTCAAAATGACATATAAAGACAAACAATTCATAGCTAATTCGGGCCAATAACAACGGCATTAGTATCATCATCTTCCTCGCGTTATCCCGGCATTTCGCCACGGCTCATGGGAGCCTGGGGTCCGCTTGACAACTAATCCTAAGAAAAGGCTGTACTAGTTTTTACGAAAGCGACTGCCATCTGACCTTCCAACCCAGAGGAAAAACTAGGCCTTATTAGGATTAGTCCGGTTTCCTCGCGATGTTTTCCTTCACCGAAAAGCGACTGGTAAATATCGAATAATATTTCGTACATAAGTTCCGAAAAACTCATTGGTATGAGCCGGGGTTTGAACTCGCGACCTCCGGAAAGTCACACGTTCTTACCGCTAGGCTACCAGCGCCCCATTAGTATGTATGTACTTATTAAAACTATACTTCTGAACTTAATTTCATAATGATGACGTAATCGCAGGGCCGCGGCACGCGCTCGTCCACGTCGAAGACGCCCGTGAAGAGTTCGCTCCAGCCAGACGTGATCCTCGAGCCGCTGCAACTCGTCTGGGCCAAGTGCAGGTAAGCACAGGTCCATTCACAAGACCTGGCACGAATGGAACGAATGAGTGAATGAAGATCTAATACGCGGATTACACTCTCGCGCGAGCCACGAGACGAGCCGCGAGCCGCGCCACGAGACGAGAGTGTAAGCGGTGGGCTCGCGGCTCGTCTCGTGGCTCGCAAGCTCGTCGAGCTAATATAATTTAAACACTAACGGCACGGCATAAGGTTTATAACCGAATGACAAGCCGAACGCGAGTGTAAACGGTGGACTCGCGTCTCGTGGCGCGGCTCGCGGCTCGTCTCGTGGCTCGCGCGAGAGTTTAAACCGGGGGTAAGAAGAAGAAAATCTATGCGTGTAGTGTGTATCACAAATCTATAAAATGGCGGCTCTGATTCTGACATGTGTCACTCATACAATGAAAGTATCGTTCATTCCATTCGTGCCAGCTTTCGTGGAATGACCAGTACCATGAGCTCTACAGAGGCTGTGTCATACATTTTTGGCTGGTCATCTTTTCTATGGGAGCCAATTTTTTTTGCGATTTCGTAGTTGGACCCAGAATAAAAGTTACTCCTCAGTATATCCTATATATTTATCTACATCGGTAATTTAAAAAAGACATACCTACACACGCGACATACGCGAATTCAATGCGATTTATAACTTTCCTAATTGATAATGATAATGGTCGAATTTAGTCAACCAAATAAGTTAAGTATACTTGGTCAACCAGATCTTGACAGTAGAAAAAGGCGGAAAATTTGAAAAATGTAGGCGCCAAGGGATATCGTCCCATAGAAAATTTGAATTTCGCGCCTTTTTTTACTGACAAGTTTTGGTTGACCAGCTATAGGTACCGTATTCGGAAAAAAAATCTAATTTACCTTACGTGTTCTTAAAAATTAACTTCTCGAAACAACTTTAATGGATCCAAAATTCGTATTTCAAGATTGGGTATCTTAAAGCGTGTTTTTAAATCGAATATTATACATAGCACGTCTCTCGCTCCATTTTCGCTGTCTTTCCTGCTTCATACATTTACGTTACGGTTGTGTAAAAGTTTCATCAAACTCATCATTTGTAAGTATTTCATTCACTCAAGCCTTACTCGAGAGCAATACAAAGGTTTTATATATAAAATGTATCTCTTTATATTGCTCTTAAACTCTTTCATTTAAATTTAATTATTATTTAAATAGTTCAATTGATTATTGAAAATTAGCCCTTATTCATTCCTCCACAGAGGCTACCCCTGGTACCCAGCTTTAATAATCGACCCAAAAATCCCAAAAGGCTTCATCTACAACGGCGTTCCGCTCCCAGTACCGCCACAAGACGTGCTAAACCTCAAGAAAAACCATTCACACGAGCCAGTCCTCTACTTAGTACTATTCTTCGATGTCAAACGCACATGGCAATGGCTGCCGCCTAACAAGCTAGAACTTCTAGGGGTAGAGAAAAGCATAGATCAGGCTAAGCTGGTGGAATCTAGGAAACCGGCTGATAGGAAGGCGGTGAAGAAAGCCTACGGGGACGCGATGCAGTTCAGGAAGCAGGTGGATTGTGACAAATGACACAGGTTTAGATACAGGTCGAGGAGACCGAATAGGAACAGGACGTTCAGCTTCGGGAACTTCTCCATGATGCATATTAGGACGCCAGAGGATACGAGCGATTCCAGCGATTAATGTAGTTTTGAAATTTCTATGTCTTGAGGGTGAGTTAACTGTAGCACGTGCTCCCTATTAATTGGCACGAAGTGTAAAATTTACACTGTAAATGTCAAGTTTAAGTTTTCGATTTAGGCCGCTAGATAGCAGCAAAGGGCAGCCTCAAACTGTAGTGAGCTGACCTGCTTATTGGCGTGACCATGTACTATAACACATTACAATCTAAATCTGTTAATATCTGTTTATACAGGTAGCTCTTTGGGTCAGAAATATTACTAAAGTACATCTCTGTATCATATAATATTTTGAGAAGATAATTAAATAGTAAATAATTGAATAACTCAAAGTGAGATTGACTGGATTGTAGAATAATTCAAAGGGGTCATCCATTAATTACGTCACACGAATTTCTAGGTTGTTTGACCCCAAGGAGACCCCTAGGAGGGGGGCCTCCTTGTCACATTTGGCAAACCCCTCCCACCTAGTGTGACGTCACATTTTTTCTACGAAATCGCCAAATCGAATTGAGTAAGTACCTAAGTATTATTAATATTTTATCAAAATATTTTTGACGATATAATTATTAGTAATTTTATAACCCAAAACTGCTTAGGAAAGAAAATTAAACGAATAAAAACGATTATCGTTTTAAAAACTTGTTATTTAAATGTACAGCGAATAAAATAATTTAAATAAATTTTCGGTTACTGATGAAGTTAAAGTGACGTCACAAAGTTTGTGTCTCCCCCCTTCCCCATGTCACAATATGGCACATTTTCTTGACCCCCTCCCTCCCCCTAAACGTGTGATGTAATTAATGGATGACCCCAAATGCTAAGGATAGGAATGAGAAAATAATACCATTTGTAAAGAAGTTAATGTAAGTATAGGTACAGTTAGCATCAGAAATGGCTTAGTGGGCAATGTGTTTAAAAATTACCTGTTTTCGAGTAAATGCCTATTCAGTTTTTTTTTATTAGCCAATTTAGCAACTTCTGTTGCTGACTGTGCTTTTTGGTGGGTAGTTGTATTATTATAACAACTGTTGTATCGACATGTTTACCTATTCAAGATAATAATGAAAACATTGCGAATAATAATATCTTCATAACATAATAACTATAATAACATTTAAATCAAATATACGAGCATATATCTTATTCGAAAAGTAATTGGTAATCTCATCATGAATTTATGTATTCTAAATATGATAAAGATAATATTTAAATGTAATTGTCCGGTTGCATAAATGGTTAACTTGTGTAAATATAAAATATTTATCACTTCAAGTTGTAAAATCAATTCAATGTATTCATGAATAACATCAGCCTAATGTGACGTCACTATGAATGCAGCTGTAGATATAAACGTGGCCAAATTCAATATGTATTTGGCGAAATATTTGTAAAGATTTCAATTTAATGAAGGTTAAAAATACAACTGATTAGGAATACAGACAAGGGAAGTGGCGTTGTGGTTTACGGGGGTTGGTATTTTGTCTATTCTATGATAAAGTAGATAAGGTAATAGATATACGAGTATTGTAACTGGACTGATGGATGGAATGTAGAATGTACAGATAACTGACCCTCCTGCAAACAAGTTTCTATGCAGAGGGGTCAGTTATCTCTGCAGCTTACTTTACCTAAAGATAGATTGCTAATTCATACGTACACAGTTCGAAAGGGAGAGATCAAGATACGTACTGTTTTTTAACTCAATTGGCCTGATGACGAATTTTGAAATCCCTTTTATTATTGTCGGTACACTTGTATTGGTTCCGAAAAGCACAATATTTCAGCTATACTCATAAGATTTAACATAAATAATAGCATTTTTTTTATAGCTAGTTTAAAGTAGTTTAAACCTCGCGCGAAAACGCCTTGCAAGCCATTTGTGACGTCATTATTTAGTTGTTGGAAGGGTGATAGACATTTTTTACATACTTACAGTTACGAATTTTCCCTTGAATCCGAATGATATTGTTAATTCAGCACCATATATTATGATTAGGGATGATAAATACATTACAAACATTAATCTCATTTTATACAAAAACTCTCACACGGTCCAATTTAAGATGAATTATTTAGATACATGCAAATTCTGAGTGAAAATCACCGAGCGCCGGTTTTACTTTTTCATTTTTAATTTTTTCTGGTTACGACAGCCACCATGGCAATGATAGTTCCATTCAGCCAAATAATTAAAAAAGTTTTCTGGTGAAATATCGTATTATTTAGCATTTTAATTATTTAATTATAAATTAATATTTACTTTACATCGTGTAATAATATTTTTTGGACGTAATAAATGTTTGGTGGCGAAATAATTTTTTTTTTGAACCTCCAAACTCTTTGGTGAGGATGTATGGATTACGGTCAATGAGGTTGTCTATGCTGCTCTAAGAAATACGTCATGGATTGATGACGTCACTCCTTAGCTCGCTTCTGATTGGCGTTTCAGTTAAAATGGCTGAATGGAGAATTTTGCACTTTTATTTTATTTAATATATTAATCATCCTAATGTTTATACTGAGATTGGGCCATTTTTTAGAACCATATTAACATATATGTTTCTTTGTAACCATTATTTCCATGATTCTTTGTTACTGTCATCAGGCCAATTGACAGGAAATAGTTTTTTTCTTTATTTTTAGGGTAAACTACACAATGATTTGCCCTTTACAGTCAATACCTATTTTTATGGGGAAATCGTCACTGTTGCGTTAAAATATGTATGAAAGGTTATTATTGACGAGGTGCTGACATTATTATGGTAGTTACCCTATATAGCTTCGCTTTTCTTATACAGGCATGGTATACCCATCAAATACATCCACAGACAAGACATCCTAGACTGAGCATAGTAGTGCTACCCGCTCTGCCACAAATATACGGTAGTTTTACTCCATTTTCGAGTCAGTGTTTTTGTGTGACGTCCGTGTCTTTGAACAGACCAATCACGGCACGGGGCTCGCTCACCTCGTCCCCCGCACCCCATCAGTATTTTTGGCAGCATCGGTTTCGTGAAATAATTGCTCTAAACTCCGTCTAGAGGATTCCTAGTCTATGAAAATTAGAATTTATATTCACACACATCTGAAAAGGCACTATTACTTAGTTTGAAGTTGTGAAAATATCTTATGTGACTTTCCAAAAAGTATCTTATTAGATGCCATAAGGTACCTTTTGTTATAGAAAACCATTGCCTGTTACGTTGTATTTAAGAATATAATATTTTTGCACATGTCTGAGTGTTTTATATCCACCGGTTTTAGTTTAAGTTTGCAATGTTTTTGTTTTTACGATGTCATAATATTGTCGCCATTTGTAAGGCGTTTATTGTAAGTTGTTGTGTTATCAGTGTTTTATACTGGCTTTGTTTGTCGAAATATATTAATTAAAAGGAAATTATGTTTTTTCTTCACCTTACTGAATTCACTATCAGGCCGGATTAACCATTCAGAGTACCGGCTATGCACAGGATAATAAAAGCTCCGAACGCGCACTAAAGAAAATGTTTCATAGAATGAAAATTTAAATACGATGTGCTAAAAAAGACAATCTGCATTGCCTAGGAGTACCGACATTGTTAATTTGGCCCTGTTCAGGTTCACTATGAACTCTTAAAGGAATTAATTACGAATGTTCATGTTCGGGCTTTACTATTTGTCAATTATTTACATCATACATAAGTAAAGACGGTTTTTTTACGAATGGAATCAATCATCGAACGAGCGAGCGAAGCGAAGCGAAGTTCTTACATTCAACTTTGAACACGCGGCTGGCTAGTGGCACGTCCTGGCATTTCGATGTTTTTAAGCTGAACTGTCAGAAGATAGTTTGATACACAATAACTTAAGTAAATTTGTTCTAATTTAAATGAAATTGGGTAAACGTGTAGTCGAGGGCATTATATTTTAGTCATTAAATTATGAGCAGGCTCGATCAAGGGGTTATTGAGCTAGAAGAGCTTAGAAGGCCAAAAAGCTGTTTGTGAGGTGTCTTGCTATTCTGGTCATTTTATTTGCAAGAAAGTATGGTCGAGTTTGGTATCAAATGAAAGTGCTCGGCTTACACTTTTATAATATCGTTTTTAAATTTACCATTTTAAAATAATTAGCAAGATAAAAATAAAATAAAATAAACATAATATAGGTATTTGACATTTGACAGGAAATATTTCGGCTTACCACAGATACAGTATCAGTTAAGGGCTCCACACACCCTGCAATAAATCGTACGCGGTTTTCGATCCTTTGACGACTGCATTCAATTGATATTTTTGGCGAACCGCGAGTTCTCAGTTCGGGGCGAACTACTAGTTATATATATTGATAAAAAGGTACGGACGTAAAAGTTCCAAAGTTAAGTGTGTGGAGTCTCCATACGGTGTGATATCTATAAAATCCGTTAAGCCGTTTGAACTTGAACTGAAGCGTGTCAAGGAAATATCTACACATACAATAGGGTATTTGACTGTATTTAAAATAAATTATTTTACACCATGCATGAAATAATCACCAGAAGATTAATAGAAAAACGTAGACAGCAGTTATTTTTAGACACAATTTCTATTTTAAAACCCGTATTAAACTATAAAGCGTAGGTAATAATTTGATTGTGACGTCACATGCTAGTGTTTCATATAAATTGCATAGAAGCAAATCAAGCAAAATCGTTTTGACAGTTCGAAAAAAGAAACTGATTTGACTAGCAGTCAAACACCCTATATAACTTTGACTTATTTCTGTTGTTATACACAAATATTACCTACTTTGAAATTAAATCTAATAAAATCAAACGAACTTGTATAAATAAATAATTTATTACCTACGAAGTCTTATTGCTAGTCTTCTTGTAAACATACTCCTTGAAGTAGAAGTCCAGGAACAGGAACAGTATGAAGATGTTGTGTGGGAGGAACACCAGGGAGACCCATTTGGGGTACTCGCACGATGGCTCGAATAATACGTGCCCGAAGTGGAAGATTAGGAGGGCGAACTGCAGCTGAAATAAGGAAATAATTGCTATCACTACATAGTATATAAAAAAAACCGGCCAAGTGCGAGTCAGACTCGCGCACGGAGGGTTCAAAAAATAGAGCAAAACAAGCAAAAAAGAAAACAAACAAAAAAACGGTCACCCATCCAAGTACTGACCCCGCCCGACGTTGCTTAACTTCGGTCAAAAATCACGTTTGTTGTATGGGAGCCACACTTAAATCTTTATTTTATTGTTTTTAGTATTTGTTGTTATAGCGGCAACAGAAATACATCATCTGTGAAAATTTCAACTGTCTAGCTATCACGGTTCGTGAGATACAGCCTGGTGACAGACGGACGGACGGACGGACAGCGGAGCCTTAGTAATAGGGTCCCGTTTTTACCCTTTGGGTACGGAACCCTAAAAACAGCCCTTTATCGCCCACTGCTGAGCATAGGCCTCTCTTCTAGTACGCCACTTGTCCCGGTCCTGAGCTAATCTCATCCAGAAGCCAGAAGCGACCCGCAATCTTCCGGTTATGATGAGTATAAAACAAAGTTGCTTCCCGCTGTCTGTCCCTACGTATGCTTAGATCTTTAAAACTACGCAACGGATTTTGATTCGGTTTTTTTTAATAGATAGAGTGATTCAAGAGGAAGGTTTATGTATAATTTGTTAACCCGTGCGACGCCGAGGCGGGTCGCTAGTTAGCATATAAAATAAATTATAAACTGATGGTAGGAAGATTACAATCTAACCCGACCTAACCTAAAGTGTCATTCTATGGAACTTGCTAACTATGTAAACAAAAGTCACTAGTAAATTGACATTCAGAGACGATTTCAATATGGCGGTTTGTTTACAAAGTTAGCAAGTTCCATAGAATGACACTACGTGAGATTGCAAACTAACGTCTGCACAATCTTAAAGTGTCAGACAAAATGAGAAGAGAAGCATGAAAGTATTAGTAGTAGGACACTTACAATCTGCAGCTGAGTGATGTACTTTTTCCACCAGCGGCGCACCCACTGCGGCCGCACCACGGAGATCAGGTAATACGTGTACATCACCGTGTGTACCACGGAGTTGATGAAACCTAGCATCACCCCGTGACCACCTGTAAATACGCAAACATAATTATATGAATGTTTCATATGATACGCGCATTTAGACGTAGCTCAGCCAGAAATGAGCCCAGTGTCTCATACCTGGCACATATTTGTTACCGACGAACCCGAGCAGGCACATGCCGAGGTGGTGGTACACGTGCAGGAACGACACTTGTGAGAACTTCTTGCGCAGAATGAAGAACACCTGAGAACCAACAAAAGTATTTATTTTATTTATTTAAACTTTTTTGCACAAAGAAAGAAAGATGTAGGTACAAATGGCGAACTTAATGCCAAAAGGCATTCTCTACCAGTCAACCATTGGGTCAAACAGAGACATAAGACATAAATGTTGGTGCAGGAGAGATTCATAAATTATAACTAGAAATGGAACCGATAAGTCAAATATTATATATAAACATACAAAATTATGATTAAACATGTTTAGGTTGTAGTCTTTGTAAATACCTAATCCCTGTCAAATCACGAACCCCGCCATGCAGTGTTTACCTCGCGCGCAACTTGATTCGCTAGCTAGACTTTTGCTGAAGACGCTGGACAGCACTCGTCGACTCTTAGGGGTTATGACTGATGACATTTTATTATCATCAATATATTTTTCTTCATTTAAATCCAACTTTGATCAAAACCATCTCTTCCAATGGATAATCTGGTTTAACCATAAGGTTAACAGAACTATCAAGCACTTTAAACGCTAAATCATGGGCGCATGTGACTATCCTCAGTTACATGCATGAGGATGTGACGACGAAAGAGTAGCTATGACTTCAGACATTTTCGGCATCCAAAGAGAAACTGAAAACTATAGCCACTAAAGGGACCAGTCCGCCGAACGATATCGGCCTGTCAGTTGTTCGGAACTGTCAACTTTTGCGTTTAACTGACACACTGATATCGTCCGGCGGACTGTTAATCAGTGGGCCCCTTAAAATTTCGCTTAGAGAGATAGAGAGAGCCTAACACACCGTATCCAGTAGATCTATAACTTTGATAACGTAGTACATGTAGACGTGGTGGATGACTATCTTCTCGAGTGGCGACTCGTCTGTTACCATCTTCTGGCACCAGACGCTGTAGTGCCCCGGCAGGTACAGGATGAACAGACACTGTGGACAAGTAGTTAGTTGTAACAAATCTTTTCTTGGAATTGCGTAATTTCTAATAACATTTTTCTCATCTGGGAAGACGCCTCAATCTTTAATTAGGTACTTGTATTACATTAGGTAGATTTTTTAAAAGACTGACTAGAAAGTGTTACAAGTTAAATTACCTATGTGTATATACATACAGATGTCCACAACGACACTGTAGTTAAATCTTCATAAAAAGAGTACGTAAGTAAGTCAATTAATTTTAAAGAGACACCATCTTTAGTTGTACTATAATATTAGTAAGATTTATATACTTACACGTATAGAGATGTACCCGGACAGATAAATCTGTATAATATTATACAGGGTGATAAGTTTCTTAAGCTCGAAGGGCGGCCGATTCTCCATCATGGCGGGGCCCCACTTTCGCACGAACTGGTGGTACAGGTACATGATTATCAGGATGGGGAACGGACTGGATACTAGGAAGAACTTTTTTGTCCGGGGATCTGAAAGAAGCAATACAGATAGAGTCCTACTGCGGCCGGCCTTGGGCACCCCCTCGACCACTGCCTCGTGAAGACACTCGATCAGTTTGTTTTAGCTCAAAAGACAAGGGTACATGTTCACAAAGATCACCCAGCCTCGTCTACGCTAATTTATAATTTTGATTCGAAATACGACAGCTGAAGTTGATTTCGCTGTACGTGTACATTATGCGGTAACTTTAGTTGTGAAAAGTTGACGTTTGAGAATCCATTTATCACAAAATATGTATAGTACCATCTAGTTCGGCTATCAAACTCGGAAGTACGATTTTTCCTTAGGATCTATAGGTACTTTACTACAATCAATACTTTACGCTTTATTTCATTTCCTTTGCACTGACTTGTTGTAAAATTAAACTTATTATTCCAAAAACTAAGTTGTACCAATAATATCTAGTTTTTCCCCTAGCTTGAAAAGTCAGATGGGCCAGATGGCAGGGTTCTTTTAATTCTCAACTAGAAAGTGCTATCAGGAAGCTATCAGTCTTTTAGGCATTGTCATGCATTGTAGACATGAATTTAGGGTAAAATATACAGGGTGCCCATTTGCCCATAAAATAATAAGATCGTGTCTCTTTCCCAAATAAAACTACTTTTTGTCTGCAATTTTTATAGCAAACATTGATCTTGATATTATCTGATGCTTCATATGAACTAAATACTTATATTAGGTAGTACCTAATAGGTACTTTAAATAGGTATATAACAAAGTATTTTCCTCATACAAAGTTATAAGTATTATATTCAAAATATGCAAGAATTCCCTTACCATGCTACTTACATTGAGCATAATGTGTGACCTCCGGACCCGTGACATCAATCGATTATGCAGTGACTTAATATTCATTCTATTCTATAACGGCAACGTAAAAGTACCTGATAATCTGGTTCATTGTCTGAACTCCAACCGATGACATTATTTATTGAAAATTATAAGACCGCATAAGTATTTTCATAAACGTCACCTCGGGCCGTAATGTCCGTAATCGTAAATAAGCATTTATTCGCTACGGTGGCTGAAAAGGATCCTTTTCAACCAAGAGAAAAGCTTTTATTTTTACAAGATTGCGCTTCGTGATTACTTTTAAAAAATATTTTGAAAAAAAAAAGAAACTTCCAAAGGCTAAGGCCCTATAATTAATGGCCGGCCGTCACAAAATATGGCGGTTTTCACTAGTCGCTTCCCTGTCTGTCTGTATGTATGCTTAGATCTTTAAAACTACGCAACGGATCTTGATGCGGTTTTTTTTTTAATAGATAGAGTGATTCAAGAGGAAGGTTTATGTATAATTTGATTACTTTTGTTAACCCGTGCGACGTCGGGGCGGGTCGCTAGTATGAAATAAGAGTGAAAAAATCGTCGCTGTTGTGCTTAATGTCCCTACAGAAGATGAAAGTGCTCAAAACTAAAAGTAACAAGTTTATTCGTAAAATAACTCAATTTCAATTCAATTCAATTTCAATTTCTTTATTCATAACGTAACTCAAACTTGCACTTAATGACTAGAATAGTCTTCACCAACACTATCATAAATACTGAAACTCACCAGCAAGATCCTCGTTGACATAGTGGTAGAACTGCGTGATGTTGTTTATAAGGGTCCCCATTTTGCTGGTCCCTGAAATATCAAGCAAGTTGTTAACAATAGATAAGATTGAGACCACACAGATCGACGCTTAAGGCCTCTACAGACCTTGCAACAAATAACATGCGATATACATTGTTGGTTAAGTAGGTCCAACTATGTAAAAAATGCGATTTTTAGTTAGATGAGTAGATATTCAGTCTGATTACCTAAGTGTTGTTGTCTAATATTTATGCACATGTATTATTTTACATGTAGGTATTGTAGGTAAGCACTAATTTTTTGGCAATTATCACATACGCATGTTTTTATCAGTTCCTGTTTAGCGTCAAACCGCAACTGATTTAAGTTTTGACTACAGCAGAAACCATCATCGTGTGAATTGAGTTTTTTTATGTAATATTCTGGCGTTTTGATACAAACACTTTGATATCAATATTATTTTAGGTACCTACCTGCTCTTTTCGTCACTTATTATAAACTATATATAAAAGTACTAAACCTATGTGAGTATGATGTGAGTAATGTAAATCGTCTAGTAGAGATACTCTCAGACCATATTTTACGTGTGGCTGTATGTTTATGGATATCCATAGGTGTGTAATTGCCTGTTGAATATCTTTCCGCATATTATAAAATAATAATAATAAATGTAAACTTCCTGCAGTCCGTGAGGGCAGCACGTATGCAGTGTCTATGCAAATCGGATCTATTGGATTATGATTTAATCACTTTTAATTATATAAATCCGTCATCACATTTTGACTTATTAATATCAAGAGAGCGATATTATAGGTACCTACCTACAAAGAAATATACCATATGCTTATTTTGAATTAGTACCGTTTTACTTTAGGTATTAATGTAAAAGCTGCATGCTCCGGAAGTTTCGTGCCCTAAATGCGCTAATTTCTGAAAAGCTCTTTAATTATTACCTAACGTTACGATTGTATAAAATACTTTTTTACAAATGTACTGTTTTATGTAGTCAATATAAAAACGTGTTTTTAAAATTAAACTATTTTTATCAAGAATGTAGGCGCTTTTCGCTACATACGGGTTTTCCCATGTAATCGGCTACGCTCGTAGCGCGTAGCTCGCGTCAGACTGCATCTTTATTAAATAACTTATATAATTCTGAATAACACTATTAGTACTTTAGGTAATTTTTTATACGCATGTTCTTACATGAACGCAAGAAATAAATAAGTTATGAGTTGGATTGACCTCTATGTGCCACTAACCGCCGGGTGCACCAAACCGTCTGTATTACTGTTTATTGTTAAAAGAGTTCCGTAGTTCTCTGCAAAGTTAAGTTAATCATCAGCCCATCGATTGTGATTGCAACCGGATCTTAAACCTTTATTCATAAAACTTTACTAGCCTAATTTAGTTAAAGTATATTTTATCCCTTTCTTAGAAATATACGTCAAAATGACAGATTAAGACAAACAATTATTAGCTAATTGAAGTTTGTAGCGTTATGAATAAGGGGGTTAATTTTTAATTTTCTAAGCACTTGCACCATTCCACAAACCCAGGGTTAACCGGTTAAACCTGGAGTTACCATGATTACCAGTACAATTTGACACTGGGTTAGCGGTTTACCCGGTTAACCTCGGGTTAGTGGGATGGTGGCGCTAAAGATGCTCCTTCGACTTTCTGCGTAAAAAATAAGACAAACAAAAAACAATGGATTCATTCAAATCATTGGTAAACAGACACACCAAGAGCATCGACATTTTAATAAAGGTTCAATCACCTTGTAGTGAATTACAATGAAAATTACCGAATGAATTAAAATAATAATGACGTAGGATTATTCGCGTAACCTTTGTACACTCCCTCGTCGCTGAGACACCCTGTATAAAATGTCGTTGGTTCTACATCGACTATGACAACGCTAAAATAAAGGAAAATAAACACTAGGTAAAGGTAATCCAATATTTGCTATTGGCTATTGGACATATATATAATATATGTACATATTGTAAAAAGTTAAAAACGATCTATGAGAATTAGGATGAAATTTTAAAGACGCTACATTTTGCAAATGGACTGTTTTGTTGACAGGGTGTATTGTAACACTGTTACAATAACAAGGGAAATTATACTACAGAGACTGATCCCTCGGTAAAGGGTATTTTGATAGAGTAGGACCAAGATAACTCTGCACAGATTTTGAAATGCCACCACGAGTGGCAAATTCGTATGAATTACTAGCGACCCGCCTCGACTTCGCACGGGTTATTACACAAAACCGTAAGAAATTATACACCTAAACCTTCCTTAAGAATCTCTCTATTGATAGGTGAACACCGCATGAAAATCTGTTCAGTAGTTTTTGAGTTTATTAGTAGTATTAGACATGACCTATTCCAATAGTCAGATAGCATTTTCATTTGAATTTCATACTGTTATTTTATTATAAAATACGTACGAGTACGACCACTAAACTAATCGGAAAAAATGTTTCTTTTGTTAATCAGTGTTAAATATTAATTAAAACTGATGAAAATAATCAATTAATAATGTATAATTAAAGAACCTTGTTATTTGCAGTTTGGGTACCTATATACCTACTAATTTTCGCAAAATTTCTGTCACTGATAGGTATCTTTGTACATTTTACAGTTACTTTTAGCCCGCTTTTTTTGTGCAATGAAGTTTAACCGCTCGAAAGCACTTCTATGTTTCAAAATCCTTTTAACTCCGGCATCGCGTCGGTAACGTCGGTATATTAACGACTTAAATCACTACACCTTATAAAACAAAGTTCCCCGCCGCGTCTGTCTATTTGTATGTTTGCTATAAACTCAAAAACTACTAAACGGATTTTCATGCGGTGTTCACCTACTCGTATCGATAGAGTGATTCTTGAGGAAAGTATGTGTATAATTTGTTAACCCGTCCGAACCCGAAGCGGGTCGCTAGTAAATAAATAAAAGTAACAAATGGTGGGCTCACCAGGGACGTCCTCCTCAAGGCGGATTAGCGGCAAGATTGAACGTTATACGCCGTTTACAACGTACGACATCGTCAATGAACTGTATTAATTACAAGTATATTGTGCATATCTTTACACATCGCAGCGATACATTGTGGACATTATCGTTCCTTTACACCATTTCTGCAATTCGAACGCAAGTGTATTAAAATCGGTCAAAAGCATGTTCAGTGTACCTATGTACCTACCTAGTCACTAAGATGAAGATATTGATGAGAAAGGCTGGTTTTAGTGTCACGCGGACCGTCCGTGCGGATCGCTCCGCACCATCAAATTGTATGAGAAAGCTGTCCACGCGAAGGTCGTCCGCGCGGACCCGTCAGCTTTACTCTAAAACGCTCCCTGAACTTAATACATATTGGTCCGGTGCGGAGCGATCCGCACGGACGGTCCGCGTGACACTAAAACCAGCCAAAGACGGACGTATCCATGACATTTACCACCAGCTTTTCGGTGATGAAAAAATCGTATAGTCGTCGTAAATGAGTGTAGGTACTCTATTTAGCTAGCTATAGCCCAATCCTCATAACTGGCCTGAGTCACAGGTTAAGTATATCCCGCCTGATGCGCTTGAGTCCAGTATGGTCCAGTATTAGGGCGTATTATAAGTAGGCTAAGATTGTTTAGGTACTTATTATTAGATATTTCTTTTTAATTTAGAATTTCGGACAACTGTGAATTGGCCTAATTTCTCACAACGGCCACCTCGATGACACCTGCGGGGACACCTCACTGTGCCATCTCATCGTGAACAAGTAAAAGGCTTCAAAACAATTACCCTTTATTTATTTTACTTACTTACATCTATGATTCAAAACCTTAACTTCGTCTACCTATTTCCTTATTATCTGACAACTGACGCGAAATGTCACATTACTAGATACCAATAATTTCAGCGTAATTGCTATTTATTTTCAAACACTTATTAAATATTAACAAAACAAAACAACTAAGTAGTTCAAGAAAATGTTATTTTATTGTAATCCATTGCTCCATTGGCTACACATCGTTGTTTGACATGAATGGATGTGTGGCCTCGAATGCAGTTCTCTAGATTAGTGAACATTTTGTCTCCCATAACGATTGGAACCAGGACTGCTGTGAACTTATCTTTCAAAATCGTAAGCGGTCCCGACAATGAACCGCCTGACGAAAAACCTCCGCTTATAATCTGCCACGGTTTACTAGGAACGAAAGAAAATTGGAAATACTTAGGGAAAACTATTCACGCGGTGACAAAAAGGGTAGTTGTGCGGATAGACTTGAGGAACCACGGGCTCAGTCCGCAGACCAGGTCGCATAAGTACGAGGAGCAAGCTGAAGATGTTCTGCAACTTATGGACAAGCTGGAGTTGAACAAAGCCAGTCTTATAGGACACAACATGGGTGCCAGGACAGCAATGTCAGTCGCTTTGATGAAGGTACCTACACACATTTAATATTATCCATCGTTTACTTTGAATCCTTTGATCCTTTCAAGGCTGATGCCCTAGGATGGTGTAAAAAAGCAGTTTGGGTCATTTCTTTCCTTCCCAAGGCATCTCTTGCTTAACAGAATGATGCTAAGTTGACTTGAGGCTATTTACAGATATCTTCCAGGTCAAAAAAGTAAAGATGTTCTTGATCACGTCTGTCATCTCATACACGTTAAAATTTCTATCAAAAATAGAGTTTGATGATGGTTAGCTTAGCTTCATTAACTGTCATCCAAAGCTATTTTGTCTTTCAGCCGTCGGCAGTAGCTAGCCTAATCTTGTTAGACATGTCACCCGCAACTACAAGCGCGGAGTTTACCACACTCTTCCCAAACATCATGAAAGCGATGACCGATGTTAAATGGAAGGAAAAACGCAAAGTCCACAGAGCTAGAAAAGATATCAAAGAACAGTTGAAAAGTATCATTACCAATGAAATCATTATGGCGAATGTGTTATCCAATATCAACATTAAACAAGATGGCACTATCGGGTGGACGTGCAATCTAGAAACGCTAATTAGACATTTTAAATACATTTCGTCGTTTCCATTCACTTTAGACAAAAACAAGAAGTACTTCGGACCAGCTTTGTTCATAGGCGGACAGTTATCGGAGTATATTCCGTAAGTATATAAAGTGTTTTTCTTTCATCTAAATCGGGGTTCACATCTGCATAAAGTTTTGTTTCTGATTCGTAATATAATACTTAATACCTGGGAGATAACATATAAAAACTCAAAAATGCAAAGCGCGCTAAGCGCCTAGAAAAACCTAGCTAGATCGATTTTTCGCCCCCGAAAACTATATTTCATCGAAATCGTTAGAGCCGTTTGCGAGATTCCCGAAATATATATGTATTATATACAAGAATTGCTCGTTTAAAGGTATTAGATTAATTAGATATATAATTAATTAGTATTCTACCAAATAAGACCCTATTTTGCATGGTTTAGCATTCCTTTTTTAACGTAGGTACAGGTTTTGTATCTAGGTAACAACAGTAGAGTGAAGTGGCGTACCTACTGTCGATTTGACTCATTAGATCTCTAGGGTAAATGTGCCCATCCAACAATATGGTTGTTCCAGTGCCGACGACCTACCGAGGATCAGAGCGCTCTTCCCCCGAGCCGTGGTGAAGTTCGTCCCCGGCGCCGGTCACTTCGTCCACAAGGACGAACCCAAGGCCGTGCTGGAACTGGCCATTGGCTTCCTCAATCATCACAATAATAACTAAGCTTTGTTGTGGATATTTGTTATAGAGCGTGTTGGATGTGCATTTGTGTTAACGTAATAAACTAGTATTTATGACAAGTCATTTCTCATTTTTATCTGTCGTCCTCCTGCGACACTCAATGCTTGTGCTAACCTAGGCTTTGCTACTTAGCACCCCCGAACTGGAAATTAACATGAAATGGAAAAACCCCTAGGCGCAAAAATCTTCGAGTCTGTTCGGAAAGAAAAGAGTCGTGGAATGTATTGGGCCCCATACATTCCACGACTCTTCTCTTTCCGAACAGTAGAGTCTGTGCGAAAAGAGAAGAGTCAGAAAATGTATGGGCTTCCTTACATTCCACGACTGTTCTCTTTCCGCACAGACTCTACCATAATTATTATACCACTTACCTACTTTACTCTTTGAGGTATACATTACCAATAAAGAGTTTTCTCTAAAAAGGACCGCCTCTGCGTTTAGTTGAGTAGTCATAATAACGTCGTAAACAAAACGCTGAAAATTTATAACAATAATCAAACGTCAAATAAAGTAGAAATACATTGAAAACGATAAATAATGCTTTAAAAATGTGATAAATATTTTCACAAAATCATATGTGTACCTAATTCGTCTATTTGCTGAAATGACATGATCCCAAATCCCTCGTTTGACCGGATATGGCATGAAGGTTTTACAGTTACTGCGGCACTGTTTCCTCGACTTACACACTCCGATTAGGATCCAAACACGGTCAGCTGTTGATTTGGCTTACAATGTGTACGGAAAGAACGAGAGTGGCGGCTCACCGGTGGTCGTCGTGCATGGATTATTAGGCTCCAAGAGGTAATGATAAATAAGCTGAACACAAATGTTTTTGCTTTAGCAGCCAAAAAACACTCATCAGTCTTGGACAAAAGGGAGGCCTTTGATTTACGTACACAACACAACAACCTTTTGAGCGCTACCCTCAGTTTTCCGCAGTAATTTTGTTTGCACATGTAATATTCCTAAATACCTGTTCATGGTGTTATTCTAATAGACGTTCTTGTTTATATTCAAAAGGAACTGGGCGAGCATGAGCCAAAAGATTTCAACAACGTGCCACCGGATGGTCGTAGCTGCCGATGTCCGCAACCACGGAGACAGTCCTCACGACAGTTCACATACCTACCACGAGCTGGCCGCCGATGTGGCCAAGCTAATTGACACCTTGGGTCTGAAGCGAGCTACCGTGATAGGTCATAGCATGGGCGGTAGAACTAGCATGGCTTTAGCGCTTACACAGGTATTCGATTATGTTTGCTTTTTGTACCGCTGGAGTGACGAAGGCCAAAAAGACCTATCCGCCCTCGGAATACCCAACTGGCGTGAAGTGGCGCAGAATAGGGTAGTGGCGCTCTCTTATGTCAGAGGCAGATCCTTTTTGGGTCACTGAGCCAGTGATGTATGTATGTGTGTGCGTGTTGCTTTTTGTATCGCAGGGGAAGTATTTTGCTGTAGTACTTTCTACGAACAAACCTAAAAGTATCTAGTGCGTATAATTATTTCGATGCTCTTGTCCAGTCAATCAAGTTTTTCAGCTCGTTGCTAATTAAATTATTACCTATCTCCCCTGATCGAGCCTAGACGGGAAGTAGGCAAGAACTTAATAGTCCGTTTGGCCTCAAATTTTATTCCTTGTATTACAGCCAAGGAAAGTCCACAGTCTGATCGTAGTCGACATCTCACCTGTCTCCACGGCTGGCGTCCTGAATGAATTCTTTCCAGTTCTAATAGACAACATGAAAGCCATCGATTTCCAAGGAAAGGCATCTGTAACCGACGCCAGAGCTTTTGCTAAAGAGAAATTACTGGCCACTGGCTTGTTCGGGGGAGGCAGTATCCATTTCATTCTAATGAATATCGGTAAGCGAGGCGACAAGATTGGTTGGATGTGCAACTTGGAGGCTCTGAAAAAGCATTTTATGGACATCGCGACTTTTCCGGAAGATTTAAAGAACATGCAGTATGAAGGTCCGGTCCTATTTATAGGTGGTACAAACTCGAACTACTTGCCGTAAGTACCTATGCATTAAGTAACTAATATGTCGTGTGTATATTTAACATGTGTCTGAAATAGATGTTCTTTATTTAGCAACTTGGTGAGATGATAATTATTTGGTTGAATACGGAGTGGTTGAAGAGTTGACTTAATTCTTTTATAATTGTTTCAGGACAGATGATTTAAAAGGAATCCAAAAAATATTTCCGAATGCTGAGCTCAAATATGTACAGGGTGTCGGCCATAACGTTCACGCCGAGGATCCAACAGCCTTCTTTAATTACGTCAATGAGTTCCTTACAAAACATAAGTAAAACCGTTACGTTGTCTACAGAAGAATTTCAATTATTCCTTTTTGGATTTGTACCAATCTTATATAGAAAAAAAATACTTGAAAATATGAAGGTTAGGTACTTCATTAGAGCCGTGTAATATTTATAGGCATTCTTAATATTACGAGCATGATGAAAGCACGACGCAATACTATTATTTATTCTGTGACGACGTTTTAAGAGCGGTTTCGCACTACGTCCGATCCGAATCCGATCCGAAGTCGAACTCGAACCCGTGAAAATATGGTCCGAAGTAGCCGTAGAACTATTTCTATGGTAATTTACGCCCTAGATCCGTCTGATTTCTTTCCGAAATCGGATGACGGAGTGCGTAATTTACCATAGAAATAGTTCTACGGCTACTTTGGACCATATTTTCACGGATTCGGACAGAACGTAGTGCGAAACCGCTCTAAGGGATTGTGCGTTCGATTCGAAGGGTTATTTGTTCTTCCACAGCAAAGAGGTTGACGTGTTATGTAGGTACGTTCACTTGCCACAGGCCACAGGCCTGTTGTTCAAAAGCTTGTAAATTATATAGACTGTAACCACGCTAAGTTTGCACCAACCTGTCAGTGTGCATACCTACATAAAGAAAA
Source organism: Cydia amplana (assembly GCF_948474715.1). Lineage (NCBI taxonomy): Eukaryota > Metazoa > Arthropoda > Insecta > Lepidoptera > Tortricidae > Cydia > Cydia amplana. The sequence goes on from NC_086087.1 coordinate 10,536,139, forward strand.
GAGCGTACCTACTCCCATCTTAAAGGCCGGCAATCTTTGCAGGCAACGCACTTATAATCACTCGGGTGTCCATGGATGACGGTAATCGCTTACCATCAGGCGATACGTCTACTCATTTATTTTCTACAATAAAAAAAAGTATCCCAAATTAAACAACATTTAAATATTGGCATGAAAATCTAGGGTGTTCCGACTTGGTTCTGACTCTAAAATCTTTCTGACACGTTTTAATTTGAAGGAGCATATGGGTATCCCCTTGATTTTAACGGAACACGTACCTATAGTTTGTCAAAGGACTGTCTCATTTCAAATATAAATAGAGAGAATCATACTGTCTTTTCTTACACTAGTACGAGCACCCAAAAGAAAAGGATTAGTATAGTTTTTTTTGTTCCTATTTACTGACAAATTGGTTTGACCAACTATAGCTGGTCAACCAAATCTTGTCAGTAAATAGGAACCAAAAAAACTATACTCATCCTTTTCTTTTGGGTGCTAGTACTAGTGTAAGACAAAGATAGTATGAATCTTTCTGTCTATGTTTGAAATGGAACAGTCCTTTAACACACTATATGTATATATATTACAGTTGTGAACTTGTCGACTTGTGTATCGAACAAACCTATATGAGAAACTATGTCTCAAACCGTTTCTTAATGTCACACAAATGTCACTTTTGACATCAATCATGTAATTTTACTATTTTTTTCAAAATTCTGTTTACAAAATTATCAGTGAAAAATGTTACCCTTCAAAGCTAATCCCAGGATTCTGGCATCATTTTTCAAAACATATCCCGTTATATCCTCACAAATCGTAAGGAAACGGGCGACATTCACTTCAGAAAATTCGGAGTCTGTCGATTTGTCTTACGCTTCTTATGAGAGCACTGAATCGGAGAACAATCCACTTCCTCCGTTAGTAATATTACATGGGTTGTTGGGGTCGAAGAACAATTGGAACAGTACAAGCAAGGCTATCCATAGAACTACGGGACGGAAAGTAATCAGTGTAGATGCCCGTAACCATGGCGACAGCAGGCATTCTTCGCAACATAGCTATGTCCACATGGCTCACGATGTTATGAATCTGCTCAAAAAGTTGGAACTGTCTAAAGTGTCTGTACTAGGACATAGTATGGGTGGCAGGACTGCTATGGTGCTATCATTGCTTTGTGTAAGTTAAAACTTTTTTATTACTGATTAAAGTCAGAAAACCTGCCAAGCTATTTTGTTTAATTCACATAGATTTTAAGTTCGTAAATAACTAGCCGTTTTGTTTAGTTCCTTCCTTGTGGATTAAAATTATACAACACATTTCCTGCACACAGAATAAATAATAAAATTAATGATTTAAAATAAAACTCACATAATTAGTAATTATACATCTGCGAAGAAATTCAAAGGTGTATGTGAAGTCCCCAATCCGCATTGGGCTAGCGTGGGGACTATAGCCCGAGCCCTCTCGCGCATGAGAGGAGGCCTGTGCCCAGCAGTGGGACGTATAAAGGCTCAATTATTATATTAATATTTTATTTTTCTTTGGTTATTCAATTACTGTTGTGTTATTTAGTTGTTAATTAACTTATGTCAAATTAATAATTATTTTTCTTTTCAGTCTGATCTAGTATCAAGTCTAATAGTGGTGGACATTTCACCAGTAAAGACCAGCCCACAGATAAACACAATGGCAAGCCTATTTGATGCTATGTCCAATGTCTCCGTGCGCCCTGGCATAGCCATGTCCAAAGCCAGGAAAGTAGCTGATGAACAACTCAAATCAATAACTCCCGATGTCAACTTGAGGAACTTCTTGATAACAAACCTGGTGCAGACACACACAGGAGGTTATACTTGGAGAGTGAACCTGCCAGCCCTAAAGGAGAACTTCACGGCACATATCTCTAACTTTCCATCCAGTTTGAAAGGTCTACAGTACTGTGGGCCAACTTTGTTTATAGGAGGATCTCTGTCAGACTATATAGGGTGAGATACTTTAAATTTATAAGCTTTTTGCTTGGTAAAATGGTTCAGAACCATAAGTACCTACTGTTTCATGAAGTCAAATAAACAGGAGCTCCTTGTTAGCATTTAATAATTTTCAGGATTGAATTATTTTATAACTAAAGTTGCAATTTCATTGCAAGTTGATTTCATTGAATAGGTGGTTAAAAATAATCTTTAATTATTGTTTTTTTTACTGGTTACCAGATTCATTAAAATTGTAATTGTCATCTGTAATCAAAGGTGCACTTAAATACCTTTACCATAAATTCTCCCGTAACAACAATTTCCTTAATTTTATTTGGTCTATTTTCAGTAAACATGACCTGCCAGAGATCCAAGAATACTTCCCACTGGCAGAACTGGTGTTCATCGAGGGTGCCGGCCACTGGGTGCACAGCCAAAAGCCTCAGCCCTTCCTGGAGACTGTGTGCAAGTTCTTAAAAGAAAAATGAATAGTTGCCAATTGTAGATATTATAGCATAATTAATTAGATGATATAATTTGTGATTTTGAAGTGATTACCATTGGAGATTTTACTTATTTTAGTTAACATTGTGATAGTGAAATGTACAAAATAAATCAGTTTTGTTGTTGTAAATATATATTTTTGTTGTTAACCGTAAAGTTTTTTTTTTGTCTTAGCAATAATGACTTTTTTCGAAATATGTGATAACACTACAGAAGATTTTGGAAAAGGGAAACCTACAGGCACTTAAAAATGTTAGACACATTAATTATTTTCGTGTAGTCAACTATGTTTAAAAATGTAACCACATTTCTGATAACAAAGTTGCACTCATCGAAAACCACATATTATCGTTGGTACATTGTGGTTTCGCACTCCCAAACATGTTGCACGCCTCACAACTAGACACCACTATAAAACAGGCCCCAGGAGCTCAGCACACCATTCCCACTTCACACTTCGTGAAGTGAGCACCAACATTCTTTTGTTTTTGTTTTTTTTTTCTAATAAAAACAATGGCCAACGTGGTGAACAGTTTGAAGCTGCTGTTCGACCGGCCCAGCGAGCCGCTCATCACGCCGAAGGGGGAGAATAATGCTGTGTTCCAGCTTACGGAACAGGTTCTGGTAAGTACCTTCTTTTATATCTTAATAGCCTCTGCCCGCCACTTGGTCTGTGAAATAGTTAAACAATAAACTGCCTTTGACTTTCTCTATACTTAATTTCATTTAAATCGGTTTAGAAATTTAGCAGTGAAAAAGCAGCAGACAGGGTATTACTCTCGCATTTTATAATATTTGTACGAATGTCTTTGAATTGGGCAGTATTTGAAAAAGATGCTCGGATGTGCTCTCCTAAAACCTGGTTTTAGAAACAGGGGGTCGTGTTTTCGAACCGCGGCTCGTAACGACTTTTTGAAAGTATGAACCTGCCTTTAGTTACCAGTCGCTTTTCGGTGACTAAAAACACCCTGAGGACCTATCTGAAAAAGGCCTAGTTACCCCTTCTGGGGTGGGAAATCTGGTGGCATTGTATCCATATATTCTTGGGTACCTAACATTAGGAAATGACGATGATATTAAAATTCTAGCCCGAAGAATACTCCTCCAACGGCATCGAGCTCAACAACCGCTTCGGCGACGATGCTTCCGAAAAGATCCCCGTCAAGTATCTCAGCCAAGTCCCGCAGTTCAACAAAGCGAGACAGCTGCCCGTCGACTCGGACTTCTCGCTCTTCATACCCTTACATCAGGAGTACGCCACTGAAGTCATCGACGCGCTGATGCGTGAGTAACATAAAAGCTGAGGCCTAATTTCGTCATATATTGACCTCTTTATCATTCTAGTCTAATACGCAAGAGCCCTAAAAGCAAATTCTTAAATTGCGGGCATCTTTACAATTACGCCTTAATAAATGGGCCTTAAAATGAGTAAAAGAGAAAGATGCCCGCAATTTGTGAACTTCGGTGTTCACGGTAGGCCCTCTGAATCTGACGATATTATGTGTAAACCGTGGTCTTTGGGGGCCTACCGCGGACTTCAAAATTGTTGTAGCTAGCTCTATCTTCAGTCTAAGGTCTAGGAGTACCTAAAAGAGACCAGATTATATCTAAATACTGTGTGGTTTTGATTTTCACCAACAACTCTTCTCTACTCTACAAATAAATAATTAATACAAATAAATTTTCAAGTTATTTAATTAAAAAATAATATAAATATTTTCCTCCAGGTGTCCCTGAGAACCAACTGCAGGATTTCCTGTCGACGTGCGTCTTCGCGCGCGCCAACCTGAACCCTCAGCTCTTCAACTACTGCTACTCTGTAGCTCTCATGCACAGGTAAGAATCTAGCAGTGATTGCGATAAGCCTTTATTTTTGACAATGTATTTAGAACTTTCGCGTATAGGGCATAGAGTACAATTTTCTATTCCCATTCCCAATCATTTGGAACCTTGGCACCTTTACGTGTTTAAGCCTGCACGAACCACGAACGCAGTTTTCCGGTGATTCAAATATTTAGCCTCGGAAAGTTTACTACTTTAATACACGGCTTTATATTAGGCTGAATATATTCAAGAGCAATGAAAATGGATTACTTTGTATCAAATTTCCACACAGAGAAACCATTGTCTCCCATATCAGTGCTTCTGAGTATAATATGATAATTGATCATGTTCCCACCACATCGCGAGACATTATAAATAGTATAAATACCAGACCAAACTAGTTTTTCATTTAAACAATTTTTTAAGTAGCAAAATTCTTTGTAAATCTATTCTACAAGTAGTATGTACATAATATTTACAAAATTCCAACAATTAAAATCAGTAATCAGTATCCAATGTAAAACATTAAACAATAATAATATTATATCACATTGTTACAGGCGTGACACTAGGAACGTCCCCATCCAGAACTTTGCAGAAACCTTCCCCTCTAAGTTCCTAGACTCCAAAGTGTTCTCCCAAGCGCGTGAAGTCGCGAGAGTAACCTCGGGAACCGAGGCTGCCGTAAGTACTAAGATTTGTACTATTTCCTATTTCCTCTCTTTCCCTTTGCCACCACAGCAGTTATCACACACCTTGTCACCTTCAGAGCATAACACCGGCTTGTAATTCGGAGTCCACGGCCCCAAGCTGGCATTCGAATAGAAATCCATGGGATATGTACCATCATCTTTCAGCCATTTACTGTTTCCTAGCGACACTGAAAACTCATAAGGAGTCAACAGGGGCCTCAGGAACGCTGTCCCCCAATCTATGGACAATCGCGGACATGCCACTTGCACAAAAGCATCAAGGTTAAATAGGGATAGTTTACTAGGAAAAATCTCGGATAACAAGATTTTTACATATTTCTTATCTACATTTTTAATTTGCTTTTCTAGATTGCTTAAAACTTTTGTACTCCCTTGCCGCCCAAGAGTCCCTAAAATGAGACCAAAGTTACCAGCATCTTCTGCTATTTTTATTTGATTCTGCCTGTTTTCTTGCATCAAGCTATGCTCATATAACTCTGATGTGAATTTCTTTTCATAAGGATCATATTTATAGGCTGGAATACTAGGATTGGCTATCATAATTGCTTCTAAGTGGAATCTCCCATCACCAAGATATATTATGTACTCTGAGTCAACTTTTGGTGCAGTGCACCCTAGAATTTCTCCCGGAGAAAGTGGTCTGCATTGTGGAACTGTCACTATGTATTCATCTGACCGAAGAGTTTTAGCAATGGCATGTAGAGTAGTGACAAACTGGATTGTGCTAACTATGGCTAGGTGTGATCTTTTAGGGAAGTTTAATTTGATTGTGTCTATAAAGTGTGACGGGTCAATCTTGATGTCCACAAATATGTAGAGTACCTTAACATCAGTGGTTTGGTCAATGGGTATGAGGCAGGAGTGTCCGTAGTGCACGAGCAGGTCGACACCGAGCGCGGCCGCGGTGAAGTCGTCGATGCAGCACGCCCCATATGTCACATCACCCATTATTAATGTGTCAGCCTCTGTGAATGTCTCAATGATGTCACACAAAGTCGTAGCGAAAATCGTTAACCCTGAAAATACAAGAAAAATCCTTAACATCATTCTTAAAAGCTTTGAAACTACGAAAAAACGAGTGATAGTTTACATACCTTCTGGCAATTGAAGAGCCACTCTTTTAGCACCAACCGATCTTATCCTCCATATAGTCTTATGGATTTCGAAGTTGTAGTTCTGAGGCAACGCTTCACATGCTCTGTTCAGTAAAGGATCATTTAATAACTCGTCAGGAATTTTATTCAAAGATCGAACGTTCGGTTTGAAAGTTTTTCTCTGTCCTTCGGGCTTTGCTCGCACTACGACCACGCCAGGGTTTTGGAGTAGGTCTTCCATTACTTCTTAGGTTGCTGAAAAGCTATGCCAAACGCTCACAATATCCAGGTTATATTTTTGTAAAAATATAAACACGCGCGCTGAGAACTCGGTCATCGATAGGTGGCCTACGTGACTTTTGTCATTTTTGCGTTCCGTTCCATAACATCAACTTAGCATTGAGAATCTTGTCTTGAATAATCAATAATAATATAATGTCGTCAATAATTATTAATTTTGATATTCATACACATTCAACTTATTCCAATTAAATTTATTAATTGTGTTCCATGCTAGTAGTAATGAGTTCAATAGTTAATGATTCTATTCTATTTCTCGCTAAAAACTAAATCGTTAACTTCGTGGAACGGAACAAAACATTGACAGCTGTCATCTGAGTGACATCACGTTCCGTTTCAACCATACGCTGTTTTAACTTGTCGCGTTCCGTTCCAGCGTAATCCCATTATCATCCCACGAGACTACACGGCCACTGACTTGGAAGAAGAACACCGTCTGGCCTATTTCCGCGAAGATATTGGCGTGAACCTGCATCACTGGCATTGGCACTTGGTGTACCCGTTCACTGCCAGCGACAGAGCCATCGTCGCTAAGGACCGTCGTGGTGAACTGTTCTTCTACATGCACCAGCAAATTATCGCGCGGTAAATAAAAATCTAAAGCATTAATATGTATATTTGAATTATTTTCCATGCTAAACGAGGGATTTTATTTGTAGTTACAATGGAGAACGGTTAAATAATGCGCTGAAGCGAGTGAAGAAGTTCAACAACTGGCGTGAGCCTATCCCTGAGGCGTACTACCCTAAGCTTGACAGCTTGACGTCGTCGCGTGGTTGGCCCCCACGGCAGGCGGGCATGCGCTGGCAAAGCGTGAACCGTCCGGCTGACGGCATCAACGTCACCCTCGAGACGATGGAAGGGCAGAGGAGGGCTATTGAAGAAGCTATTGCCTCTGGACGTGTTCAATTAGTAAGTTTTATTATTCTAAATTATATATTCATAGGATACATTACTATATAACTGTGGAATAAATCTAATCATTTATTGAGGTCTTTGGTCACTATCTTTCGGTAGGAATAATGACATTTATACTTGGTCAAGCAGATCCTGTCAGTAGAAAAAGGCGGCAGTTGAAAAATGTAGACGCGAAGGGATATCGTCCCATAGAAAATTTGAATTTCGCGTCTTTTTTACTGACAAGATTTTCTTGATCAGCTATAGTTATATCAGTTGATCTGTTTCACCCTGACCTAATCAGGTCCAATACCAGTGTTCATCAGTTTTCCGTTCTAATTTGTTGCGCGTGTAGGCGAGCGGTGGCACCATGCCACTGGACATCGACACGCTGGGCAACATGGTGGAGGCGAGCATCCTCTCGCCCAACCCGCAGCTCTACGGGTCCGTGCACAACAACGGCCATATCTTCTCTGCTTACGTGCATGACCCTGATCACCGGTATCTGGTAAGATGTTATATTACTCGTCTGGGGGGGTTTTTAACGACATAGTTTAAGAAAAGGAACGTGTATCGGGGTCTGTTTTAACCTTTTAACCGCCATAGAATACTCACCGAGCGTGCTCGTGTCGCCGGGGGGTACGAAGTTACACGAAGTTTTGTCTTATTTATCAGACAGCGGCGAAATGAGCCCGATTTTGTATGTCTTATATATCAGTCTACGGCGGTTAAAAGGTTAAAGCGCTCCCGTTCTCCGGCTTTCGCGAAAACCGAAATTCCCAAATTGCGGGAATCTTTCTCTTTTATTCTAATAAAGGCGTAATTAAAGTGCAAGAGAAAAATGACCGCAATTTGCGAACTACGATTTTCGCGGTGTTAGCCTTGGTAGTTAGTATTGAGGACACGACACCATGCGTTCCAGTTGTAAAACTAGTTTTCTTTTTGGGAGTTGGTTTACTCACTTCGTCTTCAAAACACAGTAAAGAAATCTTCTCATATATTTTTCTTACTCAGGAATCGTTCAGCACGATCGCAGACGAGGCGACGACGATGCGCGACCCGTTCTTCTACCGCTGGCACGCGTGGATCGACGACCTGTTCCAGTCGCATAAGGAGTCTTCGTTCGTGGCGCGTTATACTCGGTCTGAGGTACCATCAGTCCACCATTTATTTATTTATTTAAACTTTATTGCACAAAAGAAAAACTTATCGTACAAAAGGCGGACCATTCACCGTGATAACCAGAAGGGTTGGTTGCACCAAACCAGCTGTCATCAGAAACATGTTCGCAGTTGTTACAGGCGTAGGGTTTGCACGACGGATCCGAAATGTATGGGAAGATCCGCGGATCCGGATCCAGATAATTTCATACATTCCGGATCCGGATTGCAAACCCTATACAGGCGTGACACTATTAGGAACGTCCCCATCCAGAACTTTTCAGAAACCTTCCCCTCTAAGTTCTTGGACTCGAAAGTGTTCTCCCAAGCGCGTGAAGTCGCGAGAGTAACCCTTACATTTTGAAATGTATGGGATTTTTTCGTAGTTCTCTACTAAGAGACTGATCAAATGTCAATTGGGTTTGGTGCAATTGGCTCTCATAACACTAAGTACTTTCTCTCTAGCAAATAGCTGCCTTCTCTTACAGCTGAAAGCAGACACACCAATTACTCTATCATCGATAGATGTCGCGATCTCCAGCGTGCTACGGTCGCATTTTTATCGCTTGTCACCATGCCTGACACGTTCTAACAAGTATGAAAGTGGCGGGCATAGTGACAGACGATAAAAATGGAACCATGCTGCGCCCGCAGGATGAAAGATATTTATCAAGTCAAGTCTGATCGTCAAGTACTCCAAGGTCCACTATACTACACGCTCAATAAGATACATGTCGTCATCCTGGATAGCGCGCGGCGAGGTGTTCCTAGCATTCGCGAAAGAAACGGCTGTTGTTAAGCCTACTAACCTACACGTAACGGTCACGCTGTTTCAGCTTGAGAACCCCGGCGTAGCAATAACATCAGCCACGATCCAGAGCCAAGGCGGGCAGCCCAACACGCTGAACACGTTCTGGATGCTGAGCGACGTGGACCTGTCGCGCGGGCTCGACTTCTCCAACCGCGCGCCCGTGCTCGCGCGCTTCACGCATCTCAACCACCGCCCCTTCCAATACGTGTTAGTATTCTAATCTAAGTTACCAATAAAACCGGCCAAGTGCGAGTCGGACTCGCGCACGGAGGGTTCCACACCAACAACAAAAAATAGAGCAAAACAAGCAAAAAAACGGTCACCCATCCAAGTACTGACCCCGCCCGACGTTGCTTAACTTCGGTCAAAAATCACGTTTGTTGTATGGGAGCCCCACTTAAATTTTTATTTTATTCTGTTTTTAGTATTTGTTGTTATAGCGGCAACAGAAATACATCATCTGTGAAAATTTCAACTGTCTACACTGTTCGTGAGATACAGCCTGGTGACAGACGGACGGAAGGACGGACGGACGGCGGAGTCTTAGTAATAGGGTCCCGTTTTTACCCTTTGGGTACGGAACCCTAATAGATCACTAAAAGATGTCTCGCCGAGATTGTTGTCGATCCCATATTGGGATACCCTCTTCCAATCGAGGGGGGATTTAAATCTTCTCGAGGCAGAGGTGTAGGGTTGGAGCCGGTGTAGCTTTATTTGACGTTCAGTGCATTGTAATATGCCTACTTGAATAAACTATCTTTTTAACTCAAAGCATTTTAACTCTTCAGGAAGTCATTCAAATTATTGGTTCTTTTTTCTATTTATTTTATGGTGAAGGGAATGCATGATTAAGCACAAACGTAATCTTACATCCCCAGCAGAACTGGGGTATGTTACAATTACAATCCTACAGCTTGATCAAACGAGGAGCTATTTTAAAGAGTGTTGCCGGTTTAAATTGATTACATCATAACTTTTAGCTTTGCAAGGGGTCCCGACGGTTTTATAAAGCTACAAGTTCCCTACAACACGTAGTATCTTCTTATGCCGTAATTCATAAACGGCTGCTAACTTAGTTGATGATCGTTTGTCCCTATCCCTATCTGTCGTTATGCCAAAGAGGGACAAACGACGATCATCAGCTGACTTGGCAAACGTTTATTAGCCGGTTTAAACTCTCGCGCGAGCCACGAGACGAGCCGCGAGCCGCGCCACGAGACGCGAGTGTAAGCGGTGGGCTCGCGGCTCGTCTCGTGGCTCGCAAGCTCGTCGAGCTAATATAATTTAAACACTAACGGCACGGTATAAGGTTTATAACCGAATGACAAGCCGAACGCGAGTGTAAGCGGTGGACTCGCGTCTCGTGGCGCGACTCGCGGCTCGTCTCGTGGCGCGACTCGCGGCTCGTCTCGTGGCTCGCGCGAGAGTCTAAATTGGCTATATGAATAACCCCGTTAGTAGTTTGTGCTTACAACCCTGATGGTGTGTGTTTGTATCAGGGATGTTACGGAGCTCCGTTTCCGTTTCCGTTAAGTCGGAACTTCCGTTTGGTATTACACATCCGTTTCTGTTCCGGTTCCGTTACTTTTGAAACGGAAGTTATATCGGATGTCAATGCTTAGCGCGGCAGCGGGACGTGAGCGATGTACATCAAAAACAAACAGGTTTATACCAGTCATTCGCTCATGGCCCCGCTTGCCACGTGCTGCAGTAATTAGATGTTCTGGTATATCCGTGTTTTTGAATTTAAAGTACGTATTTGTTTGTGTTGTGTTGTGTAATGTATACCTACTGATAGTACTGACTCAGGCTCCGGTTCTGGTTCCGGTTCCGTTTTCGGTTCCGATTCCGTTTCTGGTTCCGATAAACTAAATTGAAAACATCTGGTTCCGCTTTCGGTTCCGATAAAACCACATCCGTTACATCCCTGGTTTGTATGCAGCATCAACGTGAACAACACGGGCGCGGCGCGGCGCACGACGGTGCGCATCTTCCTCACGCCCAAGGTCGACGAACGCAACCTGCCCTGGAACCTCAACGACCAGCGCAAGATGTTCATCGAGATGGACCGCTTCGTCGTGCCCTGTACGTACCTACTTAACAATATTGAGCGTTCAAGATTGATAGAAACCTAAATATACCTATGGAGGCTATGGGTTTAGAATCGCTTAAGGTTCCGTCTCACAGGCGCGTTTTCTGGGCGGGGCGCGCCGCTTTTACATATATATATACCGCTCAACGTCCTGCCCGGAAAACGCGCCTGTGTAAAGGAACCTTAGGTGCTCAGAATGTTTTTATTGCCTGGTGTAAGTATCTCGATTTCTCGTCACACCAATTTCGAAAGATTACGGCCTCGAAATGAAATTTTCGAATTTCCATATATGCCGTCTCACTAATATAATAATTTTTTGCAGTGAACGCCGGCCAAAACACCATCACCCGCCAATCCACCCAGTCCTCCGTGACCATTCCGTTCGAGCAGACCTTCCGCGACCTGAGCATCCAGGGTGCCGACCCGCGCCGCGACGACCTGGCCACCTTCAACTACTGCGGCTGCGGCTGGCCGCAGCACATGCTCGTGCCCAAGGGGACCGAGGGCGGCGCGCAGTACCAGCTCTTCGTCATGTGCTCCAACTATGACCTGGACAGGGTGAGTGAACGGGTTATTCCCACTAGTTACCACCAAGTTGTTACCAGTGGGTTACCACTGTAGTTATTCCCAGTAGTTATACTGGGAATTTTTTTCCCACCTTTTACCACTGGTAACTACTGGGAAAAATTATTCCCAGTAGTTACCACCAACTCGGTTTAGTGGTAACTACTGGGAATTTTTATTCCCAGTAGTTACCACCAAAACTTTGTTAAAGTTAAATACTAATAAAAACAGTATAAATAGTATAGTATAAATATCGAGTGATTTAATAAATAATTGTTAGTCGATTAGTGTTTTAGTAAACTGCCTTAAAAGTGACCAAAAATATAGTTAAACAGTTTAACCGGTACTAGTACAAAAACTATAATATATGTAAGAATAAATGTAATAATCCATTTAGATTATTTTTTAAGTGATTTTATTAGGTAATTCAAAATCACTCTGAATTTATACTCTTACTATTTATACTGTTTTTATTAGTATTTAACTCTAACAAAATTTTGGTGGTAACTACTGGGAATAAAAATTCCCAGTAGTTACCACTAAACCGAATTGACAGTAACAACTTGGTGGTAACTAGTGGGAATAACCCGAATGAACTGAATGAAACATTCCAGCAGACGCTCCGCGACCTCAGCATCCAGCGTTCGACCAGCTTTAGCGCCCATTTTTAAAATCCGGGACCATCTATCCGGTTCGAAGGACCAATTTTTAGGATGAGCCTACCCAAACCTATTAAATTCGGTAATAGATAATATCGCTATACATAGTCTTGCATAACGCTGTTTCGCTCGCACAACGGCGGATCGTGCGGAAACTGCATAAATGATGATACTGTTTGCCAATCAAGTAAGTACAACAATTACAAGTACTTGTAAGAGATACTAATAGTATTTTATACAATCGTGATATAATGGGGAGCTTTTCAGTCGAGTACCATGTTTAGGCAACGATGCTTGCTGAGTTGCCTAAGTAAGGTACGAGATTGAAAAGCTTGATTATATCATTATTGTATACAATACTTTTTCTACGAATCAACAAAAAAAATACTTAAAACTAGTAGAAGAATCATATATGTAGATAAAAAAACAAAAGTATACAGCTAAGATGCGCGAGCAGCCGCGATACCTTCATACTCGTACGCGACCCGGCACCCGCGCCCCGCGCCCCCGGCCGGTTGGTCAACGACACCTTCTCGTAACTCATGAGTCATGAGGCCCTGGTACTGGCTCCGCGCTTTCGATTGGTCAATTTCATTATAGTTGACTAAACTGTATCGAAATGGATATTATAGTTGACTAAACTGTATCGAAATGAATATTATAGTTGACTAAACTGTATCGAAATGAATATTATAGTTGAGTTTGGGTCCCATAGTGAAAAAAGTATGCGATTTCACTTTGGTATACGAAGTCTTAATTCAAGCATTGCAGTCGACGAGTAAAAAAACTAAGCTTTGTTACTAACTTATTTTAATAACGGTCCTTTAAGACACACAAAAAGATCATAACCATTTACAGGACATGTAACTTATCCTTTTATTTAATTCCAGGTGGACCAACCCGACGGCACGGAGCTCACCTGCGACCAGGCCTCCAGCTTCTGCGGCCTCAAGGACCGCCTGTTCCCCGACAAGCGCGCCATGGGCTTCCCCTTCGACCGGCCCTCGGCCTCCGCCAGCAGCATCACGGACTTCATCCTCGACAACATGGCGCTCACTGACGTCACCATTCGGCTGCAGAATGTGACCGAGACCAACCCGAGGAACCCAACAAATTAAACAGTTTAAAGGATCGACCACACCGAAACTTGACGCAGCGTATGTTTTCATATATGGGGCATTATCTATAAAAAGGGACTATTGTCGATGGCGCTTACGCCGCAGTGTCGCGTGGCATTGTATTTATATAGGAGCATCGTTAATAATGGCGTAAGCGCCATCGACAATAAGGTCCCTTTTCATCGATAACGTCACATATTGCTTCGTAAATATCTTTTAAGCAGTGGTGTGGGCGACATTAAGGGCTAATTTAGACGGAGCGCAACCTCGCATGCGATTTTAGTTACATTCCGGACGGTTGGTTACGTCCAAATCAACCAACCGATCAAAACCCGCAATATGTAATGAAACTCGCATCGTCTAAATGGGCCCTAAGTGTAACTAAAAGATGAAATTATATTCGAGAAAATGGCAAGTTAACTGGCTACTGATGCTAGTGTACATGCATAAGTATCTACACTATTCGTAATTTAGTTGAGCATAAAATTAAAAACGAGAGGCAGATAGACTAGTATTGTTATTGTTGTAATTAGTTTTAAAGTATTGTACTAATGTAATAGTAAGTAAACCCGTTTGTAGCGTAAGCAAGTATAATAAAGCAAAACATGAATTACTATTTTGGTTTCATATTCTATTCCAGGGGACCTAGCCAAGATGACAATCGTTTGCAGAAAACGGAAGTCTATCACTCTTCCATATTAGTTTGATAGAGACAGAGCGTTTCGTTTCTCTGCGGACGATTTGTCTTCTTGGCTAGGTCCCCAGTACGAACCCCCCCAAGTACAGTAATAGTATTTTCGCAGATGCTGATAAAAAATAAATTTAGTATTTAGTAAAGGTAGAATTTAGAAATGAAAAACAATTATTATTTAATACTTTAATTTTTTCTCAAGTCATAGTTTTATTCGGATTTAAAGACCACAAGGATGACAAAAACAAACATTTAAAAAGAAACTAAGCAATTTTTTATTAAACAAAATACAAAGTCAATAATACGTTACATTTTTATTTTATTTTGATTTTCTTTTACTGTACGCTAAGAATATAGAGTTAACCCCTTACTTCATGTCATAAATAAAAAGTATTTGTTTAAAAATGAACTTTAATAGTTGCTATATAGGGCTGCGCATGCGGTAAAGGGTTAAGTAGATACCTAAGTTTAAGTTACCTATCAACTACCTAGCTTGCATATACATAAAGGAGCCTCGTCTGCCAACAAACCACTCTGTGGTTTGGCAGAAGAATATATGTAATTAGTTGTAAGCAAGATCTCTGAATAAACGTTTTATTTTTTTTATTTTTTTATTCACCACATAAACTGAGACATATTCTACATTTCCCTTTCCAAACTTCATTCTTTTTTATACTGGTTTAACAATGCATACACATTTACAAATTCATCCAAAGGACCACAAGGGACGGCACTGGGCATAATTTTATTGATGACAATCTTGGTCTAGTCCAACCAAGTCCAATGTTCCAGCCTTCTATGAGTTTCTGATCAAGTCATCAATCATCCATTTTCTGACTCGTCTAGTAACTTCTTGTGGCAGCCCTTAGATCTGTAACAAGATAATACTATTTATATTCTGATAAGGATTTGTATGAAGGATTGAGACAGTAATGTATATTAAATCAGGCCTATCATTTTGGTATCATGTTGTTATCAATGTAACACATTTTCGGCTCGTGTTTGATATCATCATTACAATATTGATTAAAAAGTCGGATGTACTGTATATACAGGCAGCTTTAAAAAAAAAAGTTTTTAGTAGATATTTCATCACACAAAAGTTGTTCTGAAATTGTATATACTTGGTCAAGCAGATCTTGTCAGTAGAAAAAGGCAGCACATTTGAAAAATGTAGGCGCATAGGGATATCTCCCATAGAAAATTTGAATTTCGCGCCTTTTTTTACTGACAAGATTTGCATGAACAGCTATATCTGTTATGAGGGAACTACAGACAACTTTTTTTTTCACAAGTTCAATATAAAAAAACATACCTATGAATGTCTGAAAGCAGCAGCAGCGGCATGGCTGTTCTAGAAATAAAAATAATGAACAGTATTAGCTTCACATCAAAGTAACATATTTTTAAATTACATTCCAAATTGTGTCAGGCCTATCATTTAAAATCACGTGTTCATCATATAACACATTTTGGCTCTTGTGTTATTTCATCATTATCATCACTACATAGTATAAAACAAAGTCGCTTCCCCCTGTCTGTCTGTATGCTTAGATCTTTAAAACTACGCAACGGATTTTGTTGCGGTTTTTTTTAATAGATAGTGATTCAAGAGGAAGGTTTATGTATAAGTTGTTAACCCGTGCGAAGCCGGGGCGGGCTAGTTATGTATAAGAAAACTATATAATACATATATGCACATACACAATTGTATGTGCAATTATGTGCATTTTTGTAGGTTATGTTAAACTGTTGATCTCAAAATTACCTATGCCATTTTTTAGGTTATATTAGTTTAGTTTACTAAGCGCCACTTGCACCGTTCACTAACACGGGTTAGCCCGTCAAACTGTTAACTCAGTATCAAATTGTACTGGTAACCATGGTAACTCCAGGTTTAACCTATTAACCCCGGGTTAGTGAACGATGCAAGTGGCCCTAAGTAGGTAGTGTAGATATCAGGTTTCAAGAGGGAATTGAAAAAGTTTTAAAGTAAACACGCCTAAATAAACATGCAGAAGCATTTTTGGAGCCGATCGATACTATTTACAGAGCTGTTTAACTTCCTAATCTTATCTACTAGCTGCTGCAAAAACGCTTATCGTAAGCATTTAAATAATCATAGTTATCGAAAACGTTAAGAATACGACTTATCTCTCATCGTCGAAATTCTCTCAAAATTTAAATAGGGTTAGCACGTGCCGAATTTGGCACGTGGTTTGTAGCTTACAATGAAGATTAAGCTAATATTAATAAATATATACCTGGTAAACGTTACTACTTCTTGGAATTACTTAATAAATTAATAATTTATTGTATAACTTTTTCTTTAATCACAATATATTAAAATTAGTAAAATAATGTACAACTCACCTGTGCAAACTCGGTGCGCCAGCCAAAGAACACGAAGAATATAAAATGAAATGAATGATTGAAAAGAATGGAATGAAGTCATTATGTCAAAACCATAGATCTAGTATATTTTCTATAGATGTGCTATACGCGTGCGCCCGTGAGGGACAGAACATACACAATGCGACAAATTAAAAAGATTCCTAACAACATACTAAAAATAAATAAGGAACAACCTACGTAATTTAGTCGGATTCATTGCTACCCACCAAAAACCATACAAACAAAAAAAAAAGAGACTGTGACAAGGACAAACAATAACGCTTTCTCTGCTACTCCTAGTTCCATAAGAGCATCTCGTTCGGTCATCCATCCCCGGCTCTACCATTTCATCTCTATACTATTGTACCTCTAAAGCTTTGAGCGCCTACCGCGAACCACGTTCGACGTGTTGCCTCTCTGTCGCACTTGTAAATTCGTACGTAAGTGTGACAGGGCGGTAACACGTCGAACGTGGTTCGCGGTAGGCCCTCTGGTTTCCTCCGATAGCGGTGCCGTCATATAGCGGCCGTCTCCATACAAATACTACGAGATCCATATTTAGCCGTATTATTTAGTATGGAGACGCCGAGACGGCCGCTATAGCTGGTCAACCAAATCTTGTCAGTAAATAGGAACCAAAAAACTATACTCATCCTTTTCTTTTGGGTGCTAGTACTAGTGTAAGACAAAGATAGTATGAATCTCTGTCTATGTTTGAAATGGAACAGTCCTTTGACACACTATATATGACGGCACCGCTATCCTAGGAAAACCCATCTTAATTACTTAACCTCTATGTTAATGAATGAAGTTAAAGCGAGTGAATGGATTGTCGAAATTTACATTGGCGGGAATTTTTAAATAATAGATTAGAGGAGAATATTTAGAAATCCATTTTTCAAATTACATTATTTTTTTATGTACTGAATTCATACTGAATTGCATTGTCACCTGGGTGCGTAGACTAGATTATATATATAGCTGGTCAACCAAATCTTGTCAGTAAAAAAAGGCACGAAATTTAAATTTTCTATTACCGATTTTTGAGCGAAACTGATAAAACATTATCTAAAGAAGCTGTGACCTTAATTGCAACGCTTAAATGGCCAATTAAAGCACATTTTTAGAGCCTCAAAGTCTTCTTGTTTAGGGCCCCATTTTGCCGATACCTAAAAAAAGGACACAGGTATCATATCTTTAGCCAAGCTATTATTAGCCTAAAGCAATTCTAGTCGGTCTTTAAGCCAAGTAACCGTCGTCGATCAATCGATATATCGATATCGTCCTTTCGTTTAGGGTTCAACACAGACAAAACAAAAAAGCGGCAAATTTAAAAAATGTAGGCACGAAGGGAAATTTCGCGAGGCAGCCTACAGCGAGGCGTGCGTGACAATAGTGACATCGCCGACAAAATGCAGCAGCAGGAGAGTAGGCTGCGATGGTATGGCCACGTAAGGAGGAGACGACAGGGCCTACCGCGAACCACGTTCGACGTGATACCTCCATGTCATACTTACGTACGAATTTACAAGTGCGACAGAGAGGCAACACGTCGAACGTGGTTCGCGGTAGGCGCTCTGACCACATCACCATGTGGTACCTATATATAGCTTGGAAGAGAGAGAGAGAGAGAGAGAGTATGCAACTGTATACCTAGTATAATATGATTTGAGTTGCCTAGCGCATTAACTGCAGGTAGGGGGTCCTACGTGACGCGGTACAATTAACCATACATTGTTAATACAATGCTAGCTGCTCCGGTTTTCTCATATTTAAATATTAATATTAAGATAAGCGTATTGATATACTCTTAATCAATTTTCTTAAGAATGGGTTTCTTAACATCAGAAGAGCTCTTACAACGACAAGGTTCTAAAGAATCGAAAGTGATCTTAATCAGTAATAACATATACTAATCTATGATCTTAGATCGACAACAACCTGTAAACACGCAGTTAAAAGTCAACATATTGCATTTCTCTAAATTTCATGTAAGTAACAAAAAAAAGTATTTTAGGTAGGTAACAGTAATTTAATAAAGTAATCACTACGTAATTTCCAACTGTCTTGATTTATTGGTGTTTTTGGAATCAGAATCACGTTGAAGTTTGTAATTAGAAAGAATTACGACATTTATTTATACTGTAACAAGTATAAATATTAAAGCGCCTTATCTCTGTCATAGGTATTCGCGACGCGTTGCTATTAAAATAATGCAGGCGTCTCAAAGCGATGAAACTTTTACCTTTACGTGTAGGTAATTCAGACTGCATTGCTGGTCAATTCTAACTCGATATTTTCATTTAGTTACATTTTTTATATTGCCTGGTCGAAATCCTAAAGTGCGATGCGTGAATCGTGCACGACGAATCGTTATTGGTATACTTTTGTAACTGATATGGAATATCTATCGACGACTCCACCTAAATACCCATTTTGAAATATACTAAGTAGCTACGAGCGAACTCGTTATGTAACAGCTACAACCAAAATGTGTAGATACAAGTACCTATGTATATAACGTAAATACAAGTTGCTGTAAGTTACGTCGTAAGCTACCTTGGCATTATAAAACGTCGTATCTGATATGGGATCTTCCATGGAGTTAGTACCTTTTGGAGTTTGGACGTTAGGTACAGGCATCCAGTGGCGCCCCCTGTCGGGCCGACTCGGCTCCCAGGCATGATAATAATAATACCTCCCCCCCTGGCTGCCACGACTCGGCGTCTTGCCGAAGCCGCCATCTCGTCGAGCTTTCCATGATACGCGCCATTTGAAGGCGCGCCATGTGCATTTTTCGCGCGCTATCCCCTAGCAACCAGTGGAGGTCAACCTCCATACAATGTTGTACTTAAGGTTGAACTATGACTATGGGCGTTAGTATGCTAATATGAATCCTTTTAGGATTTTCTTACTATATTTATAATTATATATGATTTAAAAGATACTCAAATACAATGGTATTTTTATTAAATAAAAAAAATACATTATTTTCAGTTCTATAAGTACATTAACAATTTAGTAAACTTTTACCAAATCAACACTCCAGTCCAGTCTGTTAATCTGAGATCAGAAATAAATAAGAAGATCCAATGTGTATTGTGAGTCTGTGTCTAACTCGATTTGTAATTTTGAAAGAGACGGGATTTGTGTTGAAATATTATTGTACTTAATCTAAGATTACACTCTACCTTAACTAATCTATAATAACGATTCATGATTATATTGTACATACATAGTGAAACATACTTAAAATAAATATTTTACAATAGATCCAATGCCAAATTGAACCATGGTCACATTAAATTAAACTAGGCTTACAATAGTCGTTTTAACAGCAATTCCATAAATAAATAGGATCACTTTCTGAGGCACACGCGAAACTGCATTCACACGCTTACATACCCGACTACTAAATCACTGTATACAGGCAGATCTGTTATGCCACTGCGCCCACAGGGCCACAATGAGTCACAAGTATTGGAAACAAGAAGCTATTTTACATAGTCACAAAATATACCTATACCTTCTACTATGTAATAATTGTATCCTTGTATTATACACTGAATTTACAGCTTATATCGGGAGGCTTTTCAAAATAGCATTCACACTTCATAAACTAAATGGTCACTATTGGACGCGTTAGAGTGCAGAGGTTTAGGTCTATGTACACAATACTGCTGAGTTGGTAAAAGAGAGGCAGGTCCGCCGGTCCGCCCGCTATTTCCCCTTGGCGGTGATGGTCACGCTCGACTTGGCCGGCTGCGGGATGATCGTTATCTCGTCACTGATCTTCAGTGGCTTCAGGAGTGGGTCAGAGTTGGCCGCCGGCGGGGGCGCTTTGCTCTTGTCCATAACGCGCTTGGCGACCACACTGTGAGCCGAATACACGTGGTTTTCAAACTGCTTGTACATCCCGAATGTAGCAGTGCAGACCGTGCACTTGTAAGATAGGTGGGCAGGTTTGAGCGCCATGTTGTGGTCGCGGGCCACGTGGCTGAGCAGTTTCCACTGGTACACGCGCCCGCAGACGGGGCAGCGGCCCGCGTCCTTGCCCTTGTTGGCGGCCTCCTGCATCGAGCTGGTCACCAGCCCGTGCGAGCCCAGCAAGTGCCGCTCCAGACCCTGGTCCGTGAAAAACCTGAACTGACACTTCTGGCAGTTCAGAGGTGGTCGGTTATAAATCATCTTAGGATGGATTTTCACTTTGTGGATCCACTGCATGTGGTTCCTCAGCTGCTCCAAGTCTTTGATGTAGCCATCGCAAATCTCACAAATTACGAAAGTCGCCTTCGAGTTGGGGGCGGCCGAGGACGAGGGCTGCGGCGCGCGAGGGAGCGGGGTGATGGATATTTTGGGGGTGGAGTTGTTGACTTGATTGTTTCCGATGGGATAGTTGGAGATGGTGGCGATGGTCGAGGGTTGGTTGTGCATGATCATGACGCCGCCGCGGATGAGGGGCGCGCCGGGCAGCGGGGCGCCGCGCGCGCCGGCCAGCGGCGGGCGGCCGCGCGGTCGGCCCAGAGTTGGCATTTGTGCTAGCCCTGGACCACCCACTAGTGGCGGTCTGCCCATGATGCTGTTCCCGGCCTGCACTCTATTTACGTTCGTCGGGTAAGCAGACCCTACGTTGTTCCGCGCTCGCAGCTTGGGTATTTTCGCAGGAGGCTCCCATTCTAATGGGGGTCCGAGGTTGAACTCTGGCTTGAATTTCTTGGCGCAGGCGATGAGATGCCGCGCCAGCTTGGTCTTGCTGTTGTCCTCGAAGTGGCAGTTGGCGCACTGCTGGTAGGCGGGCGCGCGTTCTAGCCGCCCACGTATATTATGCTCGGCCTCCATATGGAACAAAATGTCGTGAGGACTGCGAATCTCGAACGCGCAAGTGTTGCACTTGTAAATATTGTTCTTCATGTGAGGTGCTTCCATGTGGTGTGACATAACGAGCATAGATTCTGTCTTAAAACTACAAAATTCACATCTAATCTGTTTAAGTGCAAAGGGAGCATTAGTTTTCTTACTAAATTCTAGATTTTGAGTGAGTGAGGTGATAGCGGATTCTGTAGCTTTTGTACTTCGTCCGGACTTTTTCTCTTTGTAAAGTTTACGATTCTGTTGCTTCAGGAGGTCAGTTTGTACATACTCTTGGACTAGGTTCAGTCCAATGTTGATGAAGAACTGACCTAGAGTGCAATCAAAGTAGCTGTCTTTTTTACCAGACAGTCCTTTTGCTGTTAATCCCATTGCATCATTGACTTCGGCTATGGGATCATCTTTATTTTTAATGACTATGGTGTCATCATCACTCATTTCTGAGTCAGATGACTCACCATCCCATGAGTCATCATCATCTTCACGTTTTCGTTTCTGTTTCTTTTCTTTCTTTTCCTTAGGAGGTTCTTCTTCAGCACTCTGGGATTCCTGACTTTCCTCTTCGGAAACTTCTTCACCCCGCTCTATTCTTTCTTGTCTCTCTTTTTCTTTTCTTTCCTTTTCCGCTTCTTTTTTCTTTGCTTTCTCCTGTTCCTCTTTCAGTTTGATCTCTTCTAGCTCTTTACCAAGCTTGTCTACAAATTCTCTAAATGGTTGAATTGATGGTTTTTCATATACATATGGTACAATGAATGAAGGGGCCTCCACTACAAACATGTCATCTGTTAGGGAAGGCAGTATGTTAGGTTGTGGGGTGGGAGTAGCATTTTGAGTGGATGGGGTATTTGTCGTACTACTGCTTTTGCAGCTAACTGGGGTGATTGTAGTTCCTCGAGCCGCAATGCTTTGGCACAAGTTCTGGGCATCCATGGCCAAGGTAGAAGGGGGCTTTGTTTGAGCAGGTGTGGCACTTTTTCCAGACAAGATTGAATTAGTATCAATGATAACAACTGTTGGTTCTTTTTGTTCCGCATCATTTGGTCTGTTTTGTTTAGCGGCCAGTTCAACCAGACTTTTTGTGTCACTGATCACTATAGGTTTGGTTTTGTTCTGTGCTTGATTGAGAGGATCCTCAATGGAGACTTCTTCTATATCAGATTCATCATCACCATTTTCAATTTTTGTTTCATTCTCTTTTTCTTCCATAGCTTTGTTACTGTCCTGGGAATCACTTGAGCTGTCATTTGAGTCTGTACTCGAATTGGATGACTCGTCATCTTCATTTTCTCCGTTGTCTTCATTAGTAACCATGCAGTCATCATCATCATCACTGGTGATTTCATGAACTTCTGGGCTGGGGCATACTCCATTCTGCTCCTGGGGTTCATTTTCATTTTCTTCATTTTCATTCTCAGAATCACTGCTGTCTTGTTTTGGGTGGCTTCCTTGTGAAGTATCATCATCACCTTCTGTGCGGTCATCTGTAAATAAGGAAACTTCTGTTTAAGATGAAGATGAATTCATTTTAACAATTAATTACAAGTAAAAACATAGATTTGCATATACTTAATTAAAATCAGCTGTTTCACAGTAGCCTGATTGGATAGTTATTTAATTAAGCATTATTACTACGTATTTTAACATATTAAGTAGGTCATATCACGAACTTGACCGTCTTGACGAGAGGTCGCCGTGCGACGACTTAAAAAAAAAGCTAAACCGCTGGAAAGTACGTAAGAAATCGAAACATAACCATTAAACTTGAGCACCCTTAACCTACATTTGTTCGCATCCCCGGGGCCATAAAGTACATCAGATTGAAAGAAAAATATTATATTTAACAAATAGCGTCACCAAATCATGTGGTGCGGGCACCGCCATATGGGGTTCCATGGCATTTCTTCCCAATTATTATTTTTACTATTCAGGAGCAAATAATGAAAAATCATACAAAAATAACTTTCAGGAATATGTAAACACATTTAATTATTACCTGTAGCAGTAGATATCGACATAATCTTGCGATTTTATTACCGAAAACCAAAAAAATAGCACAATAGCACAGTAGCGGAAACCAAACCAAATCAAGCTGTCATTTTAAGAGGTTTTTAAACAAGACGCGTTCTCTGCGTTCCGAATACAAGTAACGGTTTTTTAACTTGATCAAGTTTGGATGAACTATTAAACAAAATAACGTAATCTATTACATTAAAAATACTGTTTCACGTAATCTGTAACTATGTTCGATTTGCCATTATTCTGTTGCACAAATATCCTAGCCTTCCAAATATTACCGACCACATCATCCACATAAAAGACCTTCTGTTAAAAAAAAATGAGCTTAGGAATGGGAGAATGGAGAGGAATATGAGAGGTGGAGGGGGAAAGACGCGGTATTCGGGTAGCGCGCACAGTAAAAAAAGCGCTAAAGTTTAAAATTAGTTCATATGGAAGTAATTACTAATTTTGACTCTTTTATCATAATTACTCACATATACTTATGCCAAAAAGGCTAATATGATTAGTAAATTACGTTTAGTTTATCAAATAGTTTCATCTAAATTTTATAAACAATAAATGAGGGCATGGCGAGAGACGATGGCAAGCGCCCCGACGGGGCAACATTGGTGCCGTGGAAACTAGGTAGGGCCCTGGTGTGGGACGCAACGTGCGTAGATACCTTCGCACAGTCCCATATCCAGGCGACCCGCAACCAGGCCGGCGGTGCGTCTGACCAGGCCCAGGTTCTCAAGCGCCGCAAATACTCGTCCTTACTTAAGGACTACGAGTTTGCGGCGCTCGCAGCAGAAACACTGGGCCCTTGGTCAGCCGACATGCAGGCCTTTGTGAGGGCTCTGTCGGGCCCTGGCAGTTCAGCGAGGAAACGCCGCCAGCGTAATGGGCACCATGCCACAGGCGGACCTGCTGTATTGAAATTAGTATTAATTTTAATTTGTTTGTAGTTTTAGTTTATTTTAATAAGATAGTTTATATTTCATATGTTATTTAAGCTTTAGTCGTAATCTAATTTATTTGTTATTATATAAATAAAACTTAATTGGTATTATCCATAAATAAATACATCTATATACCTCATAAATGAGCAATAATAGTACGAGGGCTGTTTGATAAGTACCCGTTTATGAAAAAAATAATCAGTTGTTTTTGTTTATATGCATTTATTTTTCTTCATAGTCTCCTTTTAACTCTATACACTTGTTCCACCTATATTCAAGCTTCAATAAACCATCCAAAAAGTATGATTTCGGAAAGTCATTAAAATAGGCCTCTGTGGCGGCAATGACTTCGTCATTTGATCCAAATCGCTTACCACCGAGCCATTTTTTCAGGTTGGGAAACAAAAATAAATCGCATGGGGTCAAATCTGGAGAATACGGGGGGTAAGGCAATAGGGCGTAGCGTAATTGTGTTAATTTAGCCATCACAACTCTAGACGAATGAGCTGGTGCGTTGTCGTGATGAGACAGTACTTTTTTATTTTTTAAATGGGGTCGTTTGTCCTTCAACCCAGCGTCAAATTCATCCAATAAATTGGCATAGTACTGCCCTGTTATCGTTTTCCCCTTTTCTAAGAACTCAATATGTATAATACCCTGCGAATCCCAAAAAACGGTCGCCATGACCTTTCCAGCCGATGGAACGATTTTTGCTATCTTTCGCGCAGGTTCACCCGGTAAAATCCACTGCTTCGACTGCCCTTTCATTTCCGGGGGGTAGTGGTGACCCACGTTTCGTCTACGGTCACGAAACGACGCAGAAACTCCTTCGGGTTACGTTTGAACACGGCCAAACACTGCTCCGAAGTAGTCAGTCGGTTCCGTTTTTGCTCCTCCGTGAGTAAACGCGGCACCCACCTCGCCGATACTGTCTTCATACCCAATTTTTCTTCTAATATGTTTTGTACCCGCTCGATTGGAACATTTACAGCATCAACGATTTCTCGAAGTTCAATTCGGCGGTCGGCTAAAACGATATTTTCAATTTTCTTAACCATATCGTCTGTAGTCACCTCAATTGGGCGGCCTGGGCGATCCTCATCAAAGACGGTTGTTCTCCCCCGCTTAAACTCGTTAAACCAGTATCTGACGGTTGTCATAGAAGGAGCACATTCATGGTAAACCGCTTGCATTCTTACTTTTATTTCATCACATGTTTTTCCTTCCAAAAACAAGAATCTAATTACAGACCGATACTGCTCTTTCTCCATTTTCACAATTTTAAGTTCACGCTTTCACTGAATCGCTGTCAAATGAGAAATAAACAAAAGAATGCTGTTTTTTTTTAAATTTTCCCACCTCTGAAAAATGGCTTAAAACGATTGTATACATATTTTCGGTCCGTGATATTAATACATTTGGAAAACGGGTACTTATCAAACAGCCCTCGTAATATCATCACTGCGCCCAAGTTGCGTGTTTAAACTTCTTTAAAAGTAATAGTTTCATATAGTTAAGAGAGATGTTATGTATAATTATCATTGGAGAGATTTAAAAAAATTAAGACCTTGGCGTGGGTAATTTATTTCTATTTTTAAGTACCTATGTGAAAAATATCATACCTAGTAAGTATGTTTTTACCGAAATACAGCCGAAGTTATTACCTAATCGCCGGCTTGACGGTGGATGATAATTAATAGGTAATTTATAGAGTATTTACCTAATAAATAAATAAAATACGAACGAGTCAGAATGAGGGACTTGTTCCTATTATCACTATCACTACATAGTATAAAACAAAGTCGCTTCCCGCTGTCTGTCTGTATGTATGCTTAGATCTTTAAAACTACACAACGGATTTTGATGCGGTTTTTTTTATAGATAGAGTGATTCAAGAGGAAGGTTTATCTGTAATTTGTTAACCCGTGCGAAGCCGGGGCGGGTCGCTAGTAATTTATAAAATGCTATTATGGCATGACGGTTAGTAGAATAGTAAAACACTGCAATAATATAAATAGTACAAATTTTATTTACCCCTATATCATATCATCCTACCCATACAAAAATTAATCTCTTCATTATTTTATCTAGTTGGGATGACACATGTCTTAGACAACTATTAAGTACATAAACAATTATATGTAGGTATGTATATAACTATTTTCAAGCCAGTTATTGGAATAAATTTATTGGCAAAATATTAAATACTTCTGTTTTTTAAAACTCCTGCAAGTTTATTACGAGCAATTATGCATTCACGACATTGCTCTGATTATTTTTCAGGTTTTTTTATTCCAATACCAATTAACATAATGCTGTTAAATTTATTTTTCTGGTTCATCCTCAGGCTCCTCCTCATCTATTTCTTCTATAGGCGGCTTTTTTCCAAAGTTTTCGTCAGGCTTCCTTATAACGCCCAGCTTTTCTGCAGCATCCAAGCACTTCTGAGCATATTCCTTAATCCTAGTTTGTTCTGGATTCTCTATTTTAGTCAAGGCCATCAAGATTTCCATTACTTCCGTTTCAAAAATCCTGGCAGCGATGTCACTGTCCCCATTTATAATATTCAGGACTATGTAGGTGCCTCTGTACTGAATCTCAGGGATAGGATTGGCTAGTAAGCACTTTAGTGTCTCCAGCCAGGGTCCTACATCCAAAAGCTTCCTACAGCAGACCTTGCTCACTGAAGTAAGAATACACAATGCTCCAGCGGCAGCCAAAACTGTGTCTTGATCTTCCTCTTGACACAAGATGTAGAGATATTTCGTTTTATCATTATTTCCTTCATAGGATTTGAGGACTTCTTCAGATTGGAGTAAATTACAGATGCACTGTGTGGCTGCCCTTATGAGCATTGCATGATCTTCATACAAATAGTGTTCGATTTTAGCCAGTCCTCCCTCCTTCAATATTCTGTTCCTGGTGGTTTCATTCATTCCTGCCAAGTTGCAAAGGGCCATCAGAGCCTCAAAGTTCTCTAAAGCACTGCAGTCTGGATGAAGTAGAGCCACCAAGGGTCTGATAACTTCCAGATTTCTCTGTCCAGGGAAAGCTACTTCTGGATTGATGGTGATCCCAATTCTTGCTAAAGCCTGAGAAGCCTGTTTCTTCCCTTTGTCAGTGCCTTCCAAAGCCATTGGTATCAACACTTTAGCTCCACCCTGCTGCACCACAATGCCCCTCAATTCTTGCAGATTGCAGATAGCATTAAATACTCTTGATATCAGTTCCCTAGAGTTGTGACTCTCTGTTTTGGCAAGGGCTACTAAGCCAGTGGTCACTCCAGCTTTGGCTAAGATTGTTAATCTTTTGTTTACAAAGTCTTGGTCATCTAATTCATGTTGCTCTGGCACATGATGTTTGGCAAACTTTGCTAATTCTAACATTTCAGGTAGGAGCTCCTGCTTGTCATAAGCATTACATAAGTTGACTAGGGTAGTGACTACACCATAGAGGCATGATTGGTCTCCAGTTTTGGCCAATTCAATTAGAGATTGTAGGGCAGGTTTGTCTTCCACTAACTTTTCCTTCACATCTGCATCAAGAGTAAGATAAGACAGGCCTTCTGCAGCCCATTTCCTCATGTCCTTGTCTTTTGCAGGATTGACTAGGAATCTTCTGCAAGCCTCTGCTAACTTCTTAGTTGAACCTTCAGCAAATGGCCGGATAGAAGCATCATCTCCACCAAAACTGCCAATTTTGCAGAGTCCCACCAAGGCTCTGACCCGGACAGAATCATCCTTGCTCTGGTATAGTTTTTTAAGTATGTCTACTCCTTTGTCAATGATGGCTCTAGCTTTGTCTTTCTTGGAAGCAGCAGCAATCAGACATTCACATGACACTTTTTGCTGAAGAGGGTCCTCAGTTTGGGCCATGACCAAAATCATTTCCATGATGCCTTCCTTTGAAATAATGTAATTGCCAACATCAAGAGGCCCTCTGAGTAGTGATGTGATAGCTACTGTCACTCTGACTTTTGACTCCAGGTCAGGTGCAAGAAGTTTGTCCCTGACAAATTCATCAACATGACTATTGAACTTTTCTCTTGCTTCATCATAGTACATGTTTTCATATATCCTTGCTAAGCAGGCAGCAGCAATGGTTCTTGAGGAATTAGTGATGGTCATGGCTGATTCATATTTGTACTCTTCAAGTTCACTGCACACTTCTAATAGTCGTTCCAAGCCTTTTATTTCAACAAATCTTTCAGCCCAGTTAATTGCTGTGTAGTGACAGTTCCTCATAATCAGCTCCATGATGGCATCTCTCGCTTCACCAGTAATGACTCTGTTAGTGATGGAGTATGTCAAGCAGCTGAGTAGCGTGTCAATTTCACTCTTATATTCTTCACACACTTTGGTATCCGGCTTGCTGTCCTTCTTGGTGTCCATGCCGGTGAATGTGTTCAGAATCACTTGTAAACAATACTGTGCTGCACTCACCCGCTCCTCGACATTACTGTCAATTATCTCTAAGATCCATGGAATGCCCACAATTTTTATAATGTTTTTTGTTCTCTCAACATCGCCCTTGCAGAGTTGACTGATAACCCGGATAGCATTTGTATAGATGTCTTGATTCTTCTCAACCTTTAATAGCTTTTGTATTTTCTGAACCACTCCATTGTTGAACATAACACTAGCACCTGAGTTTTCTTTTGCCAGCACCACCAAGTTAGCCATGGCTTTCTCTCGTTTTTCTTTTTCTTCCGCTACATCGAACACCAGTTTGAACATCTGTTCGACTTTGTTGCCGGTCTGCGCGGCCTGGCGCGCGCGCTCCTGCACTATGGCATGCAGCCGCGCGAGGACGGGCTGAATCGCCTTGTTCGTCGGCTCCACCGTAAACACCGCTTTCGCATCTCTGTATGCTTCTTCAAACTTCTCTAAACTTTCTAGCGCCTGCGCTCTTCGAAACAAAGCTTTCGGATCTTCTGGCACGATGCGTAGAGCCTCATCGCAGTCCTTCACCACCTTATCATACTCCTTCGTCTTGAGATAAGCGGCCGCACGATTTTTTAGGTAAGTCGCGTGGTCCCGGCTGTCTTTCTCGGATAAATCTACCGCCTTGCTGTAGTATTCGATAGCCTCTTCGTAGTTTTCGGCTTTGTAGGACTCGTTGCCCTTATTCTTGTAAGTTTCAGCTTCTTCGCTGTGTACACCCATTGTTACGTTTCACTGTAATGACTGCGGTACGTTGCGCCAGCTCGCTTTTAAAGTTTAATTAAGGAATATTCTGGTAAACTCGCGAACATTGCAAATGCACAACTAAAATAGAAATTTATTTTTATTCTCCTCCATATACGTAAAGTAGGCTGAAGTAAGACGGTATGTATTACAACTCAGGAACGTTCTGGAACTTCATGCCAACTTGTTTTTAATATGTCAAATACCCAATTAATTTTTACTTAGTAAACGATGTTGTTTTGGTAAACTATTTAAAGATCAAACGTAATTATTAGCAATATTAAACATATTGTTTGTGTATTTTTATTTTTAAAACCATTCTTGTCATGATTTACATAAACATTTGTATAAGTATTGCACGGACATAGTATTTCAACGCACGGCCATGACTAATCTGTCAAAACTGACAATTTAGGGATACCACAAGAAAATATTTATAATATTTATTTTATTTCAAGTTGTGAAGGTTGCAATTTTAATATACAAAATAGCAATCAAAACTTAAATCCAAATTAAACTATAACCTTTCAAATAATCCATTGACATTAAACTGTTAAAATAATAATACAACCTCCTGTCGTCTCAAGTCATTCGTTTTCGTTCCCAGTCACAGTTCGTTCCATATTCGTTCGATGAGTGTTGATAATTAATCTGTGGTCTTGTTAATCTGTGGTCTTGTTCTGCTCATCCTCGTGTGCTTTTGCTTTTGCCGAATTTCTTTGAAGTATTTAGTTAATAACTGCAGATATGGCTGCTATCAGTTTGTTAAATCCTAAAGCTGAATTCGCAAGGGCGGCCCAAGCTTTAGCCGTAAACATATCAGCCGCAAAAGGTATCCAAGATGTCATGAAAACTAACCTCGGCCCTAAGGGAACAATGAAAATGTAAGTAATTCCATTATAAATGAAGACTTTCCCTATTTCATTTTGAGTTAATATACAATTTTATATCTCTAGTTTTTCACTGTATCGATGCCTCAGCGCTTAATCGCTTTCAGTCACATTTGAAGCGAAAACAAAAATCATATGACCAACCGCTGACTATGCACGATCAGTGAAATTTTACATATAAGTTTTTTTAACTAAAAAAATCAATCTTGTATCAATACATACACCAACTACTTTCAATATAAATTCACTATCAATATGAACTGGGTGCAGCCTGTCTTTAAAAAGTTAAACTCATTAGTTAAAGCAGCAGTTTTAAACTTTCGTTCACGTATGAGTGCTTAAGCAATAAAGCATATGACGGGTTACGTTTCAAAACCGATGTTAAAATTATAAAAAAAAAATTGCAGGTTGGTATCAGGCGCCGGAGACATCAAGATCACAAAGGATGGCAATGTGCTGCTCCACGAGATGCAGATCCAGCACCCGACAGCGTCGCTGATTGCGCGCGCCTCGACCGCACAGGACGACGCTACGGGCGACGGCACCACATCCACCGTGCTGCTCATCGGGGAACTGTTGAAGCAAGCTGACATTTATATTAGTGAAGGTATTGCATTTATTCTATATTATCTTTTATGCTTAGATCCACTGGGGTAGATGATGTAACAGGCACCACATCTCAAAAAAAACCGACGTGACATGGCTGATAATTGTTAACTGAGTCCATCAAAATCATTAAAAACAATTAGTAAGGTAATTACAATATATTTATTTGTTAAAGGGGCCAATATTTTACTTCTATAGTTGTGGCTACACAAGCAAAATCAGTTATGACCCTCTGAATCCTCTGATGATGATTTGTCTCATGACATGATGTGTTGCTTATGATTGCTCTGCATCTACACTGCCAGGTACCACATTAGAACTTTGATTATTCAGACCTGTTTAACCAATACTAGTTTGGATAACCAAAACGTGAGGACAAGCAGACCTTATAACATAAAAACAACAGTATATTGAAAATTTACATAATAGTTCAGGTTCCACTGTACAAGTATTTGGATTCACTTCATAACTAGTATGTAAAGCAAAGCTACAAGAATTAGTACACACTTAATATTTTTCATTCCAGGTCTCCACCCTAGGATCCTAACAGAAGGTTTTGATGTTGCTCGCAATAAGGCTCTGGAAATTTTAGAAAACATGAAGGTCCCCATTGAGATCAAGCGTGAAAACTTGCTGGATGTTGTCCGCACATCCTTGAAGACTAAGGTAAGCAACTATTAGGCAAGGTCTGGATAATCCAGATTGCACACATGTACCAGAAACCACATTACTACAGTATTGAGCAGCTATTTTTTGTTATTATTTTGTCCCGTTAGCCAGGGGACAATATTAGAAGTTACAAAAACTATTGTATCACTTTATACAAGTATGCTTAGTAGATGGCCCTTTATTGAAAGGGTTTGTAACTATTATAAAAATGTTTTGTTGATTTAAATACAATAAAACCCGGGTTATAACAGTGACCTAAGGGAATGTAACTTTGGCATGACTGAAAGTTGATTTAACCTACAATCTTGTACTGGCCGTGTAAAAAATAAAACTTAACATATAAAACCTATAATACATCTTTTTCTAATACATTCTAACAGCAAAATATATGCCACTCAGCATAATGCCGACGACTAAAGCCGCGTCTCCATTACGCGCGGCGGCCGCGCGAGCAGTGTTCGACCGCGGCAAACCTGTATTTTGGCTCGCGAGCCTAGTTCGGCGCCATCTTGAACTATAGCTAGGGTTGCCATAATTAGTCGGAACTGATAAGGGACAGTGGTATTCTAGGGCCATATTGCGCCTCAGAAACTTTCGCTGGAGCTGGGGTAAGCTCAAGAAGGCTTGTGTTATGGGTACCCTACTCGGACAACGATATATATAATATATAAATAAAAATACTTCAATAGGTACATAGAAAACAACCATGACGCAGGAACAAATATCTGTATCACCATACAAATAAATGCCCTTACCAGGATTCGAACCCGGGACCATCGGTTTCA
Source organism: Cydia amplana (assembly GCF_948474715.1). Lineage (NCBI taxonomy): Eukaryota > Metazoa > Arthropoda > Insecta > Lepidoptera > Tortricidae > Cydia > Cydia amplana. The sequence goes on from NC_086087.1 coordinate 10,568,892, forward strand.
TACTCTTCATAGGCAGGGTCACTACCCACTAGGCCAGACCGGTCGACAAAATACGGGACAAAAACGGGACCAGTAAAAATACGGGACGTGATACTTAAATACGGTGACAGTCCCGTATATACGGGACGTATGGCAACCCTAACTATAGCGCGGCGGCCTCGCGCGGCAGGCGATCCGACGAATTCGACGATCGATCAGTTTGTACTCGGGAACCGTGGACGTACGTCGTCGTGCAGCTGCCGCTTTTATAATCGAACGAGCGAGCGAAGCGAAGTGAAGTTCTTACATTCAACTTGGAGCACACGGCTGGCTAGGGGCACGTCCCGGCATTTCGATGTTTTTAAGCTGAACTATCAGAAGATAGTTTGATACACAATAACTTAAGTAAATTTCTTCTAATTTAAATTAAATTGGGTAAACGTGTAGTTGAGGGCATTCTATTTTAGTCATTAAATTATGAGCAGGCTCGATCAAGGGGTTATTGAGCTAGAAGAGCTTAGAAGGCTAAAAAGCTATTTGTGAGGGGTCTTGCTATTCTGGTCATTTTTTTGCAAGAAAGTATGGTCGAGTTTGGTATCAAATGAAAGTGCTCGGCTTACACATTTATAATATAGTTTTTAAATTTACAATTTTAAAATAATGATGTTACATTTTGGCGAACCGCGAGTTCTCAGTTCGGGGCGAACTACTAGTTATTTATCATATTATTCACAAGAAACCTAAACGGAAAGTTCGATGGTGGATGAAAAAGATGTTTATGAATAGAATACTACATGGTGGTGTGAGACGTGAGACTTATGGAAGACATGAGATATGAAGTTGATTACAAAATTTCACAAGAATGACATCAAAAGATTACGAACTTTTAAAAGCATTAATTCCATGCATCACTTCTTAATGATCTGTTGCGATAATCACTACATTTACTATTCCATAGAAACTGTTTAGTTCCGTATAATTTAATTAAAGTACGACACTTTTCATTATCCATGTCTGCTGCCGCGCTCGCGAGCCAACTGAAATATGTACACATCCGTCCCAACTGCGCGCGAACATTCCTTTGCCGCGCGCCGAAACACCGACAATGAATGGTTCGTCGCGAGCCGCGTTCGAGCGAGCGAATGATCGAGTTAGCTCGCGAGCCAGCCCGGTATCGATTACGCGCGGCTGCCTCGCGAGCCAATGTTCGATAGCTTGCCGCGCAATATGGAGACGGGGCTTAAGATACTTAGGCCATGGCCGCTGGTTTTTAGGGCAACCAGGGAAAACACAAAATAAAACAAAACTAATTAAGCAGAGAACTTTATGTTGCCAGGTGCACGCCAGTCTCGCTGAAGTGTTGACGGACGCGTGCGTGGACGCGGTGCTGGCCATCCGCACGCCCGGCAAGCCCGTCGACCTGCACATGGTGGAGCTCATGGAGATGCAGCACAAGACCGCCACCGAGACCACACTCGTCAGAGGTAAAATGAACCAAATAATCCATTTTGTACTATACAGGTTACCTTTTATTTTTCTTCTAATACGGTGAACTACCCTATGTTTGGTGGTACTCTACAAAAATAGGTGTTAATAACTGATAGTTTTTAATGTGAATCATTGGGTTTGTGGATTTACTAAGGTGATACACCTATTAAAGATTATCACCTAGGGTTAAGGGTTATAATTCTCCTGTGTAGACACGTAAATTAATTGAACCCCTCACTTCCCAGCTAAGAGAATTTTGCTACCATGTGCTTTTCACATCACCTTCACCCACCCAGAAGAAAAAGCACTTTGGCTTTTCCAAACAGTTGATGCGAAAATCAATCATAATCCGCAGAGTCGTGTTTGGGCTGGCAAATTTAGACCCATGGGTGTTGAAGGTTTAGTGAATGAGCAGATAGTCACAAAGTGATTTATTCCAGGTCTCGTGTTAGACCACGGCGCGCGCCACCCGGACATGCCCAAGCGCGTGGAGAACGCCTACATCCTCACCTGCAACGTGTCGCTGGAGTACGAGAAGACCGAGGTCAACTCCGGCTTCTTCTACAAGTCGGCCGAGGAACGCGAGAAGCTGGTCGCCGCAGAGAGGGACTTCATCGACCAGAGGGTCCAGAAGGTTACATTTCTTTTGTAAACTATAAATTGTTTGGGCGGCTAGCAGAGGCAAAGTGGGCTGTTGGATTTCGATAGCCAAGGTAAAAGACGACGGGAATCGGCAGTCCTTTGTCTTTTAATATTAGGCATTTCAGGATGCACTGACTAAAATTACCAGAGCTATGTGTAGATCGAGTGGAACTCCTTATTAACCTTTTCAACGCCAAGAGCTACTAAAGTGGTCGAGTGCTGTCGTGCCCATGACGCCAACAGCCACTAAAAAGGCTATGACGGACGCTGTGAAAGCAATTTTCCTGCTGACAGATAAGGTTTATTTTCGCTCTTCATATTGCAACCATTTGGCGTATAAGCCACATTTTAGTATGGGACGAAAAGCGTTGAAAAGGTTAACAGTTACAGTCGACTGTGGCCGTCATCGAAGTCTTGCCACGGACGCCAACAACGGCTACAGCCGACAACTTCGCCAATGTAATAGGGATTTACGCGGGACTCCGTAAAGTTCAATTTCGCTTAAATAATTGCGATCGCCCGGCGTCGGGAGCACGGCATATTACTTCGCCGTCTGGCGGTTAAAAGGTTAAATCAGCGTCGTAAGGATACCATATTTTGTTTACAGATTATCGCCCTAAAGAAGAAAGTATGCGACGGCACGGACAAGACGTTCGTCGTCATCAACCAGAAGGGCGTGGACCCGCTGTCGCTCGACGCCTTCGCCAAGGAGGGCATCGTGGCGCTCCGCCGCGCCAAGCGCCGCAACATGGAGCGCCTCGCGCTCGCGTGCGGCGGCCAGGCCATGAACTCCGTCGACGACCTGCAGGAGGAACACCTTGGCTACGCCGGGCTCGTCTACGAACACATCCTCGGTGAAAACAAGTTCACCTTCGTCGAGGAGTGCAAGAACCCGCTATCCGTCACCATCCTCATCAAGGGACCGAATAAGCACACGCTGTCTCAAATCAAGGATGCTATCCGCGACGGTCTCCGAGCTATCAACAACACTATTGAAGACAAGGCGGTCATCCCCGGCGCTGCAGCCTTTGAAATTAAAGCTAATGTTGAACTGCAGAAGTTCAAAGACACTGTTAAAGGAAAGGCCCGTCTCGGCATCCAGGCTTACGCGGAGGCGTTACTCATCATTCCCAAAACTCTAGCGATCAACTCCGGATACGACGCGCAAGATACCATCGTGAAACTGCAAGAGGAGTCGCGCTTGAGCCCCGACCCGGTTGGCTTGGACCTGAGCACCGGCGAGGCCATCAAGCCTATGGATCTTGGAATTGTTGACAACTACATTGTCAAGAAGCAGATCCTGAACTCGTGCTCCGTGATCGCCAGCAACCTCCTCCTCGTCGACGAGATCATGAGAGCTGGCATGAGCAGCCTCAAGGGATAGTCGCCAATTATTTTTTGTGGTGTAAAAATAATGTCTCAAAATAATGATTTCGCTTTATTGAGAATAATTTTAGTTTGTTCAACAATATTTTGGTTTAAATAACATTGCATTTAATGTTACTACATATATTCTTATACTCTTTCACTTTTGCATAAATGCTGTTCACAAGTATTAATATTAAAAATAAATATAACTAACATTGATTTTGTTTTTTTTTGTTTTTTCGTATATCCTCCGAAAATATGGTAGCACTACACATTGTACACTGTGTATTTTACATAGTGATATAATTATTGTTTATGTGTAGCAATAACTATAGTACCATTGTCCATACAGTTAAATAATTTTATATTTTGTAGTTAGATTGAATTTTATAGCTATAGCTCTTGTTGAATATCAGTCAACTGGATATACTTTTTAATAGGGTGTACGTGGATAAAAGATAGTAATTCTATGATCTATGCCCTGGTAATAGTAAATACGATACAAGTGCAAAAACAACGTTTTACAGTACATATGGCCCTTTGAATTTTCGTCATAGTTACGTAATCTGCTAATTATCGCACTAGTGCGGTAAAATAGCACCATATGTAGGTATGAACTGTAAAATATATTATATAAAGTGGTCGTAAAATGCACAATTCAGTTTATAGGAATAGTTAACAGTTTGCACCTATCCATTAAATATAATAGAGACATCGATTTTCCTTATTCTAGATGTACTTAATTAAAAATCTTATCATTCTATTGAGAAATAAAATATTAAATAACCAATAGGCCATGCCTCTTGAAAAATGACTGCAAAAAAAACCAGACCTCATTGAAGATAAATGATAAATTATGTATTTATTGACTTAATTAAAACCCTTTATTACATGACTTTTGTGTTGTTAAAAATAACTGATATACTTTTTTTTTATTAGGTAAATACTGCCTCCGATATTCCCCATAATATTTTGACTGTACCTACAGGTCCTACACCTACTTTACTATAGGCTCTAGCTAATGTCCTTTTTGCATATAGTTTTATAAAATCCAGAACCAAGATTACAGTTCTGAATACCAGATAGGTGCATTACCGATATCCTATTTTGCCTCGGAGTTCGTACACAGTCTAAATGGAAATCATTTTCTGACAGTATTTACCGTTTTCAAAATCAGATTATTAGAGATCAAAACATAACTACAGCCTACTCGCATTGGGTTTTAACATTGAATGGTGACATCTATACACAACAAACAGTTCTAAAATTATCATTAATTAACACATTTAATATTACTATGTTATAGCTACTTACATGTACCCAACAAATACGTATTTTTTAAATACAAATAAAAAGTTAACATCACCTGATGTGCCACATAATAAAAAAATAGAAAACACAAGTTGCTTGTGGGAATCAAAACTGATGACTAGTCACATTGACATTATGATATTTAAGAGGTTTTTGTAAATAAAGCTTTAAATGATCTTATTTGTACTTATATTATACTATACATAATAAGGTAAATTCGTGGTCAAAATAATTATAGTCATTAGTAACACTTTATGATGCGCGCCCAAAATGTACAAATATTGACAGGTTTATAATTTGGCAACGCAAATGGGAGTCAAATTTAAGTCACTTAAATGAAGGGTTACCACACTTAATTTGGTTCCAGTGAGTTCCGGATTTTACAACCTGAATGTTCTAGGAACTGAAGTAGATTAATTTCGCATAATGTTTATTGATGGTAAAACACTGGTAACCCTGCTTGGAATAGTTGGAATGGAAGTCATATAGCCAGCCAGCAGTGACTAAAACGTTCAAACAGCATTCCCGTCACCTCTTAACACTATAAGTAAACATCTTAAAGATTATTCCTTGGTAAGTGTAGTACTTTTTAGCTTACCTACACCAGTGCTTAAGATATTCATGCATCATTGGCACAGCAAATTGTACGCAAAGCAAATCTGACGAATGGCATTTGCAAATTACTCGCGCACGGTACATATTGCATACTATAGTAGTTTCCCGAATAAGCTGTTATATGAATTTGAACCATATAGATTAAGATGGTAAAATTGCTTGTTCATTGTTTCTTCTCAGTCAGTTCGGATGTTATCCTTTCGGTAGCCACCACACTGCATACAAAGATTGGACTCTTAGCTCAAAAAAACACTTGAGTAAAGCTCTACTATACTAGGCAATGCACATGAGGAATTAGCGAACTCTTCGCCAAACAAAATACGCGTTCACCACATCTATGAATAGAAAATATGAGAAAATCGAAATTTCGTTATCTGCCTCTTTATCCCTAATGCATATTCGAGAGATAAAAACGCAAATAGACGAACGAAAAGTGGTGTGCGGTGGGTCTAGACTGGACGCTTCTGAGTAACACAGATGGCTGGCCAAACTACAACTAGTTATTAGCTTAATTAGCCTTGTCCTGCTTCTGGGCGGCCGCGGCGCGCTCGGCGCGGTCGAGCGAGGCGATGTTCATGGCCGCCACGATGCCGTGGAGGACGGAGATGGCTGCCTTCACCACCGCCACTGGCATGGAGACCAGAGCAATGAGCTTGTACAGGCCGATTCCGAGAACTGGAAAATAAATTGTAGCATTTTTAATATGTTATATAAAATTGTGAAATGGGTATGCTGCAAAATATTAGAATCTCTTGAAAGTTATAATAAAACAATAGTTGTTGGATGGTTTTACAACTTATTTGTATAGGTATTATTTATTAAAAATGCTAAAGTAATCTAAATTATCTAAAATTCTAAAATATTTGCACAAGGCGTTATATAGCAATCAACATTAACAACACCCATATCTGCCAATGATAAATGAGTAACAGATTTCATACTAATACAAAATTTTGCAAGGTTTTGATACTTTTGTTGAACTGACCATCTTTGGTGCTTGTCGTTCTACAAGGTTTCCAATGTATTTTTCTTAAATGGTTGTAATGTAACAACTATAATTTCATATAAAAGGAAATTATAATTAAAAACAACATTTAATATACTGTACAAGTTGTACAACAAATAATAAGGAAATACTTTTTTAACTATTGTGTTCTGAGTGTTCTGACTTCTGAAAGTACCTATCTATTTAGCATAGGTTGATGCACTGAATACATAAATAGTCAGAACTCACTGTTTGCTACTAATGGTTTGTTTGCTACTTATTCATTCATCAACACAAAACAACGACTTAGGTCAAGATGATAAGATTACATATATACAGTCCTGTTAACAAACGTACAATATAAAATAAGAATTACAATAATCAGCTAAGCTAAATATTTGGTGGGACTTTTTTGAATCCTATATGCTTTCATAATTTGACACACTTTTTAGGGTTAAAACGGGACCCTATTACTAAGACTCCGCTGTCCGTCCGTCTGTCACCAGGCTGTATCTCACGAACCGTGATAGCTAGACAGTTGAAATTTTCACAGATGATGTATTTCTGTTGCCGCTATAACAACAAATACTAAAAACAGAATAAAACAAAGATTTAAGTGGGGCTCCCATACAACAAACGTGATTTTTGACCGAAGTTAAGCAACGTCGGGCGGGGTCAGTACTTGGAGGGGTGACCGTTTTTTTGCTAGTTTTGCTCTATTTTTTGTTGATGGTGCGGAACGCTCTGTGCGCGAGTCCGACTCGCACTTGGCCGGTTTTTTTTAATTTATCCTCGTAAGTGTACTTGTACAAGTACAAATTAAATTCGAGTTTGAACTCGACACAAATAAAAGAAAGTTCCAAATTCAAAAGTGCCAAAATTGGCCCGGGTCTTATGAGGCTTTAGCAAACTAAAATAACTAAATGCATATTACCTGTAGGGCCAGTGTAAAAGTACATAACATACAGAGCCGCATAGAATGCTTCGTTCCCAGCACACATGAAGAAAAGCACATTCTTGTTGGTATAGTACAGCCGCATGATGGGGTTCCCAGACATGTCAATCAGCTTGTGCGAAGCCTTGCCCTGGACAGTCACCGAGTGCAGGTAGAGCCAGTGGCAAGTGATGTCGATGGCCATGGAGATTTGGAACCAGAAGGTGTACTTGGGGTAGAAAGTGGCGAGGGTCATCATGAGGCCTGCAGTGCCAGCGCGGTCAGTTAGCTGGTCTAACATTCCTCCAAACTTAGTACCTAAAAACAATGATATGCAAATAAATGAGTATATTATCACAACAACAACATTTTTTTTATAAAGTACATATCATTCATATACACATTTTAAATAATTTGTTTTTGCATAATCAATGAATATGACTTTAATCTTACTGTGTGCTGAAAACTTCAATACCTACGTGAAAGTACTATGATTGTACCTATACATACATAGTCTATGCAAGACTATTTATTGGTCATAATATTTATATAGGTAACTCATTTAGACTACAAAATATGATTAAATTAGCTTAATTTATAAGTTCTATTAAATTGATCAATTCCCTATTCATGTATTCGTTAAAAACAGTACACACAAAAACAGTAAACGCAGTTAATCTAAGTGTACGGGTCATGAGGTCATTCTAAGATAGGGTAAGTAATTGAATTAAGTGATGCCTTACTTACTCTGATTAAAGAACCGCGCAGCATGGCCATCCACGGCGTCCAGCAGCGCCGAGGTCACGTAGCAAATCACCGCGAAGACGCAATGCGTCGGCATATAGTAGAAGGATATGATAGCCAAGATGACCCTGACGAATCCTGAAATAATATAATGTAAACAATACAAATCAATAGTTCGCCATTTGTTTACAGTTACACATGACCAAAACACTTACCAATGATATTGGGAACAAAGAGAAATATGTTTTCTTGGGTTTCTGGCATCTTCGAAGATAGGTGTTTTAAATTGAATAAACTTTAAAATATAAAATAATATTATAGGCGGCGCCCCAGGAACAGAATTTGAATGAATGTGAATGGTGAATGAGTATATGAGGAACAAACAAGGAATGACGTAATGACATAACACAGCGGTTCTCAATCTATTTTTTGACGGAACCCTCTTGGAAAGCGAAATACTTGATGGAACCCTCTACAATACGGTGGCGGCTTGGAGGATACAACTAAACGGAGTAGCCATTAACAGGCTTTCCCCTCTGTCGAAAATAGGCGGCCAACGGTCATACACAATGTATGGACTGACGTTTATCTGACATGGCTATTTTTACGTTACGCATACATTTGACGTTCCCCTCCCCCGCAAAAATCGGCAGACTGTTTTGTACAGAAAATTACAGACATGGCGTCTCCGTTTGATTATATCCTCCAAGGGTGGCGGCATACTAAAATTTTTCGAGGCGACTAAAGCATAGTGTTCTAAATTCTTGCGGAACCCCTGCAGGGGTGTCGCGGAACCCTAGGGTTCCGCGGAACACATAGAATATGGCTGACATAACATATCATGATATCATAAATCTAGATCTAGTATAACTGGATCAGGCAGGAGCAGGGGAATGACCTAACGGGATAGTCTTATGTATCTTTCAGTAGGAGTAGCACAGAAAGCGCTATTATTGTTTGTCCTTGTCACTGGCTCACTTTTTTAAATTCCCCACCGTAAAAGTCATAACACACTACCGCACCGCACCGCGACCTTGGTGCCCTGCATCCATAAGTGAGAGCGAGAAACAGATATCTCTTTCGGTACAAATAACCCGAACAAATGTCGTGTTTTAGTATGTTGTCAGGAAATTTAAATATTTTCGCAGTGCGCATGTTCTGTCGGTTCTCCCTGGTTCTCCCTCACGGGCGCACGCGTTTAGCATATCTATAGAATATATACTAGATCTATGGTTATTGACGTTTAAGTGAACGAATGATAATGACAAAATAAATAAAAATAATGAAATAAAGTAATAAAAACATTAAATATTCTTTTATTATTTCTAAGTGATATGCCGATCAACAATGAATAAATTTATATTTAATTAATTTACAACCATGACAATTTTACTTCCACGGTGAGTTACTACTGAAAAAAAAAAACCAGTAGTTGACGCTGTTTATCGCTTGGGGGCGTCGTGTTCGTTAAAAAAATGTTAGTAGGAATCTGTCGAAAATGAAGAATTCGGTTTTGCTAATAGTTAGAACTTTAGTTATGTTGTAGGCGAATATTTTATCATGGTGTTTTATTAGCTAGGTAGTGAAATATATAATTTCGAAGGGGCAGGCGGTGAATCCGGTGCGTAAAGTCATAAGACTTGTGTCATCTGACTGCACTTCCTTTAAGATGGCTCCTCCGCCGGAGTATGATAAGGAACCAAAAGCCCCGGATAAAAGTGCGACTAATATTCCCAGTGAAGATTCAAAAGCATTGTACAATCTAGTTAATGAACATCAAACCAATTCGGACTCTAAATCTACGAATTCGTCTGCCAACGCCGAAGTGGAGGTAAGTTGACCTCTTTGCTGCCATTTTATTTAAATTTTGAAGTCTTTGCGAACTCTGTCGGTTTTGCTACCGGCTGTAGCTAACTGGCGTCGCGTGCCGTACAAGTATTTCGTAAACAGAAAATTGTGGTCCTATGTGAGTGATACTCAACACGTTTCGTGTGTACGAAAGTGAAAAATGGCGAAGTAATTGAATGTCAAAAACAATTTGCACTTTTTATCAAACAAGTGGTAAGCATGAGTTTGCACTATTTACAGACTATATTCTATGCATCCAGTAGTGATCATATTGCCCTTGTGAACAGTAATACAATTCCTTTGTTGTTAACCATACAAAATAAAAATGTACAAATACCTGTTTATCTATGACTACCTACGAAATATGATCTTGCTTGAAGTTTATGTGACAAATACGACTAATAAAACTGTGCACATAATACTTTTGTTAAGAAGTAGGTATAAAATGTAAGTTCATAAAAGTAGGTTGTGGCAACAAAAACAGGTAACTCAAATTAAAGTCAAGGTTTCTACTCAGTTACAAAATTACTACCTTGATTATTGTTCAGGCCAGGTATTTACAATCAAATTTTATCTAAATGTAAGCTACAATGTTACCTATTTTCTGCTTTTATGACACCCTCTTTTCTTGCAGAATTCTATTACAACATAATTTTGCACTCTCATATTATAGTCTCATATCAATCTCAAAATTTTCGGCTTATATTTTTCTTTAAATATTGCACAACTTTCACCACAACTCACTATTTTTGGACTTACTTGGATTGAAAACTGGAACACCATAATATTCTTGTATATTAGCTAGAGCTAAATCAGGTTAGCAAGGTAATGTTATTGGACAATAATTAAATTCGAAATTACCACTATGTATACACAACCAGCGATTTAAAACCCTAAATTATCTACCAAAAGGCATACATTACACAAGAGAAAGAGATTAAGAAAAATATAATAACTGATAAAAAAACAACTTGATTATATGTATAATATTCCAAATAAAAAAAAGTGTAGTGTAAAACATTAAATAAAATGGCCCACATACTATTTCCGGAATCCTCATACTTGTTTATACATAAAGAGTCAATAGGGAATAAAAACTTGTCAACATAGAACACTTCTATTCTAAAGCATGTAGATTATCTATATTTATTTATAAAGTGCAAGATGGAATATCTAAATGAATAAACTCACACAAATGTATCTAATTATTAGTATATTATGCAAATATGCACACATTCTTATTCTCAACCACACAACTTTCTAATGAGCAGTAATCTAATTAATGGCTCTTTATTTAATCTCGACTGTGTGAGACGGTGGCATGTGGAGTAATGGCTTAATTTTTTGCCATTGTGAGTTGGAACCAGTGAAATGCTCACATCTCAGACAGTTAGTTACGAGTAACATATCGGCTAATATTACAGAGGTTAGGTGCAGATCTTTGAGGGGGTGATAAAGGTATTTTTTAACATTTTTAGCCAAATGTCTTAGAACGAGGCATGTTTTATCAGTATTTTTCGTAGCACAGAAAAAATTCTGTCTAACCTAATTTTTATAACACCTCAATTTTACTTTTGTGCCATCAATGATTCTAAAAAGACATTTCTATTGGTCCAAAACACATTAATTTATCCGAAATAAAAGATTTGGTTTACAAACACCGCCTGCAATTCGAGAAGGAACACTTAGGGATCGTCCATAAATTACGCCACGCAAAATTTCAAGGTTTTTTGACCCCTCCTTGGATGCCAAGTGTGGCAGAACATGCATTCATGTAACCCATCTTTGCATGCCAAGTGTGGCAGAACATGCATTCTTGTAACCAATCTACTGACATGACAAATTGTACCATCTGTGTTCTAGCAAAATAAATGATTCTGATTCGCCCCCTCCTTGTGACACCTAGTCACATTTGGCAAAACCCCTGGTGTGACGTCACAACATCCTTCTCCTAAACGTGTGACGTAATTAATGAATGACCCCTTATTAGGGTACTAATAACACACCTAACTGTCCAATTCTATGTATTTAAAAATAAAAAAAACACACTGTATAATATTTAATTGTGATATAGGTAGTGATAATTGAAGTGTATTCTGTTATTTTTATTGCTATCATTTTAATGAAAATATTTGGGAGACCGAGCTTTGCTCGGAAAACATAGAAAAACTCAAAAATACGCGTTTTCCCAGAGATAAAACCTAGCTAGATCGATTTTTCGCCCCCGAAAACCCCCATGTAGCAAATTTCATCGAAATCGTTAGAGCCGTTCCCGAGATCCCCGAAATATATATACATATAAATATATAAACATATAAATAAATATGCAAGAATTGCTCGTTTAAAGGTATAAGATGTTTTGTTCAATAATACTACCAAAACTATTACATCAACTTCTGTCACAAGGCAAATGAAATGCAATTATTATTTTACTAGTCTTCAAAGAAACAATTCCTTATCAAAATCTACACAAAGCTCTATTGTTAAAGCTTCTAAAATTAGCAGTCAGGCGCCAGACAACAACTGCCACTCTGGCAGTGAAAATGTGCACAAGAATAAAGAAATTTGTCAGTACGATTAATTTTTATTCCAACAAAGTTCTTTTTAATATTTTTAATAATGGTAATATTATTTTTATTTAATTTTTATTTCAAAGTTTCAAAAATGTATTTGTTCAACATAGGTAGGTTACAAGATGTTAAATAAATGTTTCAGTATCACTATGTCGTGCCTATTGGCATACAACTTCAATAAAAATACACACTCTAATCATAATATCACAGATAAACAATAATAGTCAAAACAGGGTTATCTCATGCAGTAAATCTTAATAAAAATAATCTTAATATTATGTGATAATAGTGGTCAGGATTCGTTGTCAATACATTTTAATTTACAAATCAGTCAAAAATTCTGTTATAGAGTAGTATGCTTTCTCGGTAAGAAAAGCTTTTATTTGTCAGGATTTTTTTGCAGATTGCTCAATTTTGCTTCTCGTAGCCCCATTAGTGCTATATAAAATTATATATTAAAAAAATCTGTTTATTTTATAAAAAAGCATGCATACTTAACTACTAATCTTACTAATCTTATTAATCTTACTAATCTTAAATAAAAAAAAAGCGGCCAAGTGCGAGTCGGACTCGCCCATGAAGGGTTCCGTATTTAGGCGATTTATGACGTATTAAAAAAAAACGACTTGCTAGATCTCGTTCAAACCAATTTTCGGTGGAAGTTTACATGGTAATGTACATCATATATTTTTTTTAGTTTTATCATTCTCTTATTTTAGAAGTTAGGGGGGGGGGGGACACACATTTTACCACTTTGGAAGTGTCTCTCGCGCAAACTATTCAGTTTAGAAAAAAATGATATTAGGAACCTCAATATCATTTTTGAAGACCTATCCATAGATACCCCACACGTATGGGTTTGATGAAAAAAAAATTTTGAGTTTCCGTTCGAAGTATGGGGAACCCCAAAAATTAATTGTTTTTTTTCTATTTTTGTGTGAAAATCTTAATGCGGTTCACAGAATACATCTACTTACCAAGTTTCAACAGTATAGTTCTTATAGTTTCGGAGAAAAGTGGCTGTGACATACGGACGGACAGACAGACGGACAGACAGACAGACATGACGAATCTATAAGGGTTCCGTTTTTTGCCATTTGGCTACGGAACCCTATCAAAGTGCTTCTAATACTAATCAAATTTAGCTTCTTGAATGTTTCTTGAGATTTAGGTAAAGGTAAGTTATATTATTAGTATGTCTGGGCATACTAATAATATAACTTACGCGGCAAATTAATACCTAAAAGTTTGTAACAATAAATATGCCCCATAGAATACGGTAAAACTATATCACTAAAAGTTACATTTAAAGTCCGTCAACCAAATCTTGTCAGTAGTAAAAGGCGGCAAATTTGAAAAATCGCGGGTTAGCAACACTGTGTTCAAATAATTCCAAAACGCGTGTCATCTGTGTTTTATCTGTGGAATGTGGATCGTGAATGACAGCCGTCACCTTATTTGTTTTCATTTGGTTTTCATTCTGAATCGTTTCTGTTTCAAGAGATATTTCTGCTGTCACCATTAAATACCAATACATTAAATAAGAATAAGCAAAGCTAAGGGGCCTACAATGTACAATCATGCTCGTTGATGGAAAACATTACTAAAAATTGAGGTTATGACAAGTATTGGAAGAACTCTTTCGAACTTTTAAGATTATGTTCAGTTTTTTTGTTTTAGGGTTAAAAGGCATAAATAAAATTAAAACGTATGCCTAAATCTATCCAACAAGACCATAAATTGTGTCCTGGAAACCGTCCATAGGCCCACATGTCTAATATTTTCAGCAATCAGTTGTGACTATTTACAAAGGTAAACCTTTTAAACAGTATTAAGAGCCATGATTATATCGCCGTTCTTTTGCAATATCTACCTAATCCATACATGTTTGTTGCAGGATTAAATCTTGCCCAATATAAGGCGTTCGTAGTAGGTAGTATCTTTTCAGACAATTACTTACATATGGCGGTTTATGTACGTGTACAACGCAACCAAGTCGAAAAGTGACCCTTATCTTATTTACCTTTAAATTAAATAAACACCCAAATATCAGTTGTTTTATTTTTAATATGTATATTGTACAATATATACCAATCAAAAAAATTACACAGGTATGTCATATTCATCCAGAACAGTACACTAATTTACATTAACAAGTGGCATATTATATTGTAAATAACAAATGTATGCACTATCTAATTATCTGCATTTTGATATGATTTTATTTTAGTAAACTTAGAAGACATAGATAGGGAACAAAGAGAATATAAGCACTACGATAGGGAGTTGTTTTTGATATCTTCAAATTTGTTCATCATTTTGATTAACATTGTTTTAACATCGCTTTTAAATTGTCCGTCCATGTTTCAATTTTTTTCAATAAACCGCGAGTGACAATTTGAATTGACGTACGCAGGGCGCGCTCAGCGGAAAAAAAACTGTTGGTTCGATGTACATTGCTGCTTTTCTTAGCGCAATACTGCTCTTTGAGTGTTGCCCTACTTTAGTTTGCTTTACATTGCTGCTGACAAGATTTGGTTGACGGACTATAGTTTATACATGATATGGACAAACTTTCTCTGGGGGAAAACAATACGCTAGCCAAATGGACTCATATTACCTTTAGGTATAACAATAGTAAGCCGGGAAGCATCGGGTTTCGCATACATGTGAGAACTCCATAAAATGATTATTTCCATTTTCACTCTCTTTGTAAAGAGAATCTTGCTGTTAAAGCTTAAGGTCCAATTTGATATGATTTATGGGAGACATAAATCGTTTTAAAAATGCTTCTCACGTAGGTACCTACATTTTGACGTCATCCAGAACACCATGTGTTATGCGAGTCTTCGTTTGAATTGGCATTTTTTCGATTCAAACTAACTGCCGAATAAGTCGCGAAAGTGCGATGAGTAAGTGCCATGTGGTCAGGATTATAATTTTTTTGGGGTTCCGTGAGGTCAAAAATAACCCAACGGTGCAGTAGTTGGAGTTGGAGAGCATAAGTTACGTAAACACTTTTGAACGAGATACCATGACTCCTTTTTTAAAATCACAGAAACTATAGTAGACCAGACCCCACCTCCTTTTGCGTGACCCCACCTTAATGCAAAAGTAAGACCACTTCTTGACCCCTTTTCTTTATCGCGCCCCCTCGACTTCTCTAGTGGGTCCCTCAATTGATAAGTCCTAACAGAGACGGTTACAACTAAATCTGTTAAATTGGATCTCAACCTGTTTTTCTCTGCTAAAGCTAAACGTCCGTTGCTATTTCGAAATACAAGGTGCAAGGTACTAAGTTTGACACAAGTTAAGGAGTTGTGATATTCTCAGCACGGAACCCAGAACGCACAAAATGTAATCAGAACTTGCCATGTTTTTGTTGGTTTTTAAATGGAGAGTCATTACTAATCACTACGTATTGTAGTGTAGTATGTAGTGGGCGTCGCGATTGCGTTTTTTACAAGAGGCGCGGCGTACATTTTAGGCAACCGAGCTCGTGCAAACGCAAATGCAACAACTCAGCAATTTGCTGTAATGACAGCCTCGTTAACTCATTATGGTTTTGTCTTCGAATTGTGGCGCTTTTGCCATGTGAAAAATAAGCAGCGCAGTGTTTAGACTACAGGCTATTGTTGCTTATTATTACCTTAATTATATTATTGTTATCCTCTCAGAAGGCACGTCATTTGGTGTTGTTTGATAACAACTTTTAGCCAATTATGTTACTGCGTGAGTTATTTCTATAATTCAATTACATCGCCTTGTCACCTTTATCTTCAGATTTACTGCGTTATTTACCGGCTATCTCATGTCTATTATCTGTAAATTAAATAGACACTTAGATAAAATCTCGAATTGCAGTCGTAGTTTTGGCCTTTGTCAATCTGTCCAAGACACAGGCTATTATAATACGTAGCCCATAAATTCTACTCCGAATTTACATTGACAACCTATTTATTTTAATGTCGTTTTGTTTTCCTACTCGTAGGAAGTAAAATACCTCTGCATCATCATGGATGGGACCTTATCATGGGGAACCTCGGGTGGGCGCAGTCTGCAGGAGGGTGTCTTCCTGCAGCTTCTTAGAGCTATTTATTCGATTATCTCTTCTCTACATTATGTTTTCATGTAGCGAACTTAAAAGATGTCAGCAAATTCTCTTAATTTTAATCGTAGTGTAAATAGGTACCTAATTTATTTATTTAATTAATCCCGCTCTTTCATTTTAATCAAGTATTTTAATTACATTGGCGTATTAATAATAACATCAATAACCACAGGCAGCAGACCAGTGCTTGTAAATGAATTGATAATTATTGGACAGACTTTCATGTCATATGTGATTTCGTAATTACAATTTAATGGATTTAAAACTGGAGGCTATTTAAATCGTATCGCAGACCACATTATGAATAGCTATGGGCTTTGCCAATCGAGTTTTCAAATTGTACTAATTTATTAGCCAATTGTTGTCATGCCACTGAAGAATTTAGGGCCTTTTATAAATATGTTCATTTCTAATTGAAGCAAATATGATATTGTAATTGCTAGGTTTAGTTTAGACAGATATTGAAATGTTTTATTTACATTTTGTAGGCATTATGACTTATTAGACATCTCAACATCTGGCTACATTACGTATTACTTGCAGATGACTTATTACTGTGACGGCAAGTAGCGCTCCTACAGTGTACTGCAGGCAACAAATGTACGCCTACTTACGCGGACTGCTATGTCTAGTTATAACCGATTTTTTTTACAGGGAGGTCAGTATTTAAATTTACTTGTTTAGAATTGAAATAGGCAATTATTTGCACACAAACCTGCAAAATGTATAGCTTTCGGCGAAAGTAAACGACAGACGACAATGAGCGTCATATTTTGCTAAATGAACACCATTATTGCATCATTACAGGGTCGAACTTAGGTCAGTGGTTACGGTTAGGTTACGGTCACCGGATCCCGCGGCGACGCTGGCGCCCTGTAACGGAAGCCTAGGCGCCTCGCTTTGCCGAGGCATAGAGAAAAAAATACATAGAGTGCTCACTCCATAAATCAGTTTTAGTACCAAAAAGACTATTAGCATCTAGCATCGAGTAGCGGAACTATCTATAATTGTCAAGTAGCAGTACTGATAGTTCCGCTACTCGATGCTAGATGTAGACACTGAAATTAATAGTCTGAACTGATGTATAGAGTGAGCACTCTTGTCTTATTATATTTTTCTATGGCCGAGGTAGGAAGAGGGAATGTAGCAATGAGTAATAAGTATAGGTAGTCAGAATAAGTAGAATCACGAATACTTGATGCTAGGAAAAGCGGGGACTTGCGTAGAGAGCTTTACCCTTGAATTTCCCGCCTTTTACTAGTCAAATTGCTGTCGTGGCTGTATATTTCTATTTTCAGTAGGTTTTACCGCCAGTATTGAAAATACTTAGCTGTATATCCATCTGTATAGCTGTCTATAGTGTCTATGGTTAAGAAAATGCGACGCAAAACTTAAGATACAAGATTAATGGACTCTTTTGCTTTGGCAAGATACCTGCTCAATTGCCTATATGCTTCATGGTTATTTGTTTACCTAATAATGCCGATTCAGTATTTGTAAAAAACTGTTACTGGTTTTCCGGCTATAAAAATATTAAAATAAAGAAAACATGAAATATGTGCGGAAATCTTTCGTTTCGAGTAATGTGATGTGTCATGTTACTCGTGTTTCGATAGCCCCTAATGGTTTTTTCCAGTCGTGTCATGATACGCCACGCCATGTTTTCAGACTTTAGTGTATTAGTATATTTTATAGAACAAAGGGTATATTAAAAGGCGCAGTGAACATTCGCTTTATGTTGTACAAGTCAGGGATCGAATACCGGTATTTTTTGTATTGGAACGAAAACCGTATTATTTCGTTCTTTACTAATTATTTCATTTCTAATTGGGCAATCTAATAAAACGAAGTCGTTACCTAAAAACACAACTGAGTCCTACATTTTGAGTATAAAATAATTCGAAAAATATGGTTATTTCGAAGTTTTTGCAAAAAACCGGTTCCGATCCCTGGTACAAGTAACGTCGTTATCGTAACAAAACTTACAATCTGATATGCATCATGTATTTATATTTCAGTAGGTAGTTAGGTACATGTATTGTAAACTTTGTTAGCTCTGCAAAAAGTTGTATATTCGCAATCGAAATCGCCTTATAAAATTTCAGCGGTAGCCGAATGGTTTTTACCACGCGGTTTGTACGACTTTTTAAAAAGCACCTCTGCTCTAAGCACCTTGAAATAACTCCAATACATCTACGAATAAATTCACGGCGTATGTGTGTGTGTGTGTGTGTGTGTGTGTGTGTGTGTGTGTGTGTGTGTGTGTGTGTGTGTGTGTGTGAATCTCAATTTGCATGGGCAATCATGGGGATTAGAGACTAAGCAGTAGGTTAACTAAACCTTCTAATGAGAAGAATACAGGTGGCTCTGTGCTCAGCAGTGGGATAAATACCTATAAGCTGGTAGTCTGGTAGGTAACGATAAGGCCTAAGGGAGGTTTTCAATATTGACAGAGTTATAGGTCAAGGTGAGGCGAAGGCTGTTACAACGCGCTCGCTGACGAATGAATTATCTTGTTGAAGACAGAGCTTTGTTGCTCGTATGCATCGCTTGCTCGCTATTGGGTATTGATTGATCCATTGTTGTTCTTGTTATGATACGCTTATTCTGTTGAATTACCGACTAAGATTCAGAGCCTGAACAATTCCTAAACATTGAATACTTACGCCGATTCTCGTTGGCTGACTCTCTGAAGTTAGATATTTCTTAAAATATTTACGTTGATCTTATGAAGAAAGTGCCAACTTCAAAACTACTGATGAGATGTGTAGAGACACAATGTAACAGGAATTATAATAAAATCTTAATTGATATCCAGTGACTTTCAAATTAACATTCCTTCTGATCCCGGAGTTAGTGGTAGTGATTAGAGACACCTACAGATGTAAAAAAAATGTACATTGTTACGTTTCTAAAAGTAAAAAAAACTGCTGTGTTAAATAATGTACTATGAGTTATTTATTCTTATACTTGTTGGTAATTCACTTATCTAACTTACCGAAGTTTTAATTTTTAAGCAAGTTAAAATGTAAATGTAGGACGGCTTGTAAATTTTGTAGCTTAAATATAATTAAGAATAGATTACAATCAGGGCGTGTGATTCAGGTTAGATAGCGTTCATTGTCGCCAGTCTGATCGACCGCGCATGCAGGGAAACGGCGCCGGTGTCCAGAAAAATGAAAGATTCCTGGCATAATTCCAACACTGCAGGTTATTGTAGGTAAGTTCCAAAAGTGTTGGCGTGTCTCCAGTGCATTTAGTTCCTTTAATACCTATGTAATTTTGACGATTAGACTGTGCATTTTTACGAAAACATTTCCGTTTTATAAATTACGTGTACGCTGATCGCGGGCCGTAAATCGCCGTCCGGTCCGATTTGTTAACAACAAACGTCTTATATCTTAGACAGAAAAGTCGGATTTCATATCTACACTACATAGCATAAGTAATAGGTATCTATTACCTACATGAATGAACTAGGATACAAGAAGGTCTTTATCGCTCTATGTATATCTGATACTGTTAAACGAGCGTGACTTCTCTAAAACTGCTGTAATGACAAAATTTTCAGTATATTCAGGCTTACTAAAGTGATAAATCTAGCTATTTTTCCATCTTAGTGCCAATTTTGTTGCGTTGCATCGCGTAACTGTTGTTACAGTTTAAAAAGCTCGCGAGGGTGATTGCACCGCAGTCCCGTTATCTGTTTCGGCCGCCGCGCAACAGTTAGTTTTGCACGTGTAAATCCGCGGAGGAAGCAGGGTCCAAGGGCGCTATCGATTGCGTGGCCCGACCCTGACCCACGGAGTCCCGGTGCCGGGACTCGCAGCTAGGTAACGTCAATACCTTGCAAACATTCAATCATTGTGTTGCGTTATCTTATCAGTATTACAAAATAACTGTCACCCTTTCTTATCCCACGCTGGTAAATAAAAGTATAGGCTAAGCTCAAGTGCGTCGCAACAGTATCCCTTTTAGTAAAATACAGTAACAAAAAGACGGGTAGCTTAAATGTGTATAGGTGTAGTGTGTGAGACTTTGTTGTTTATCTTTTTTTTTTAAGTTCATGAACACGACGCAATGCAGATATGTAGAATGCTCCGCGTAATTTACAATGAATTGCATTACCCACGATAATGGCTATTTTTGGCTATGAGAGTTGTGACGAAGTGTTTACTAATACACTTCGTCACAACTCTAAAATAATAGACTATTTCTCATACGACTAAAAATAATGTCCTAAATGTCCTAATCATGCATTCTGCATTTTGTCATGACAATGAATAAGATAGACAACTTGAACAGCGTTACCTCAATAGCTATAATTAGTAAACAGTGGCATTATTTCAAAAGAGAACCATACATAAGTGTCATTCAATGAGATTGAATAGGTAATCTTTACCTTAAATTAATATTAAATGACTCCGTTAATATAATACATATACTCATTTACAAATTTAGAGAAACGCAAAAAAAGGTTTAACTACTGGATTACAGCACCTAAAGTCATTTCAAAAGTTAGTACTTTTAACTTTTATTTGCGTTCCTCTAAATTTGTGTATGAATGTATGAGCGAAAGTGCGGGCAGATAATTGTATTATTAAATTATAGAAGAAAATTTAAAATGTTTAATTAAATACGAGTAATATCCCCGCCATGCTTCGCTTTGAACTGTCGGAAACGCAAAACGCCACCATCTATCTGATCTGCGGGCTCAGCACGGTTCCATTTTTATCCACTATCACTAAGCCCGTCACTTTCGCACTTACATACTTGTTAGAACGTGACAGGCATGGTGATAAATGATAAAAATGCGACCGTGCTACTAGGGCTGATGCGATAAATCATGCTAACTCGACTCGACTCTTTGTTTTGTCGCGTGATAACTTAATAAAACAATTTTTTCCCGTAATATGTACAATTACCGTCAGATTCTCGGGAGTTGACAAGGCTGCGATATTCTATTAGGTATAAATGCGTCAGAGTGCGTGCCTAGATATTTTTGAGGTCATTGCGCGCTAAGGCCACATATGATGGCTTCTTTACGAATGTATTGTTACCTACCTGTAAACTTTAACCTTTTCAACGCTTTTCGTCCCATGCTAAAATGTGGCTTATACGCCAAATGGTTGCAATATGAAGAGCGAAAATAAACCTTATCTGTCAGCAGGAAAATTGCTTTGACAGCGTCCGTCATAGCCTTTTTAGTGGCTGTTGGCGTCATGGGCACGACAGCACTCGACCACTTTAGTGGCTCTTGGCGTTGAAAAGGTTAAAGTACGTAGTGTGTTAAAAACAACGTCGAATCGAAGTCATACAGTTGCCCCAAGATAAATCAGAGCGGCCAAGGTGTTCAACTGTTCACAAATATATGAACAAATCTAATATATCTGATGGCGACTGTACTCTTAAAAAGTAATTGTGAAATGGTTTGCATTTTGACTAATTATGATACATAACACAATAATACATATTATTAGTATTTACGTAAGCTGTTAGTGTTAATGCTGTTCTAATGTAATGCGCGGAACGTGTGGACAGGTAATTAGACTGGCGCCAAATTGAATTAATTAGGGCGATCGATGGTTCTGCCTTTAAACGATCGGTTATCAGGCCAGCGCGAGGTATTCGGGTTGATTTCATGTGCGATGGCGTGAAATTATATTGTAAATATTGATACTTTGACTTGGAAAGCTGTTTTTAAATGCAAGATATACCTAATACGGATATGCCTCACCTAATCAAATATGTATAGGTATGTAATTGTTAGTTATAGCGCAAAAAAGCTGCAAAGTTTCCGACGTCATCAGTACACTTTCCGTTGCATCATATTCAGGGTTTTGTGAATATGGATTTTGCGAACGGCTGTCACGGGCACAGTAGCGTGTAAATTTAATCACTGGTCTTAGACTAATACTTAGTAGATTTATATGAAACTAGCTTCTGCCCGTAACTTCGTCTGTGTGGTATGATGATTATGATTGATATGCCCTAAGACCTTTCCCGGACCTCAAACTATCTCCACACCAAATTTAATATAAATCGGATCAGCAGTTTCAGCGTGAAGAGGTAACAACTTAACAGACAGGAGACAGGCAGAGTTACTTTCGAATTTATAACAATATCTGGGAGACCGAGCTTTGCTCGGACAACATATAATAACTCAAAAATGCGCGTTATCCCAGAGATAAAACCTAGCTAGCTAGATCGATTTTTCGCCCCCGAAAACCCCCATATAGCAAAATTCATCGAAATAGTTAGTTAGTTTAAAGTTATTAGTAGGGATTAGCGCCTCCTCGTAAATTTGTTCTCGTTAGAAGTTCAAGAACTTGATATAATTTTCCGGTCACTGGTTCTGTAGGGTTCTGTAATGGGAATATCTAAATTAGCAATAAACAATATTTAGCAGCTGCCACCCCTGCCCGGCGAGACGGTATGTCTCGCAGTCACCGTTTCGGCATTTTTGGCATGCGTCCACATATCGGCATCGCGCCGTGAATTATGACATCCTCGCGAGGCAGACACGTTATCTTGAACGCGCTAATTGTGCTAGCAAGTAGAGACAAACTGACCTATACAAGTGTTACGTAAAAATATTGTTCCTTATCAATTATGTGCACGGAACATCAAATAGAAGTGACGGCCAAAGTGGCCAAATATATCAGAACACATCCTTATTTTTATATACAGGTCAGTTGACTGTTGTATCGGTGTCAGTATCAACGACACTCGGTGTAAGTGCTTAACGATGACAGGAGACAGGATTTTTTGTATCGAGCGGTTCAGATGTCCGAAAGTTATGAAAGTTTAACCATCACGGGCCTTTACTTTGTCACATAGTTATTCATAAATTGTACTTATACAATTTGAACGTCATCAACAATTAATTGACCAGTCGAAAATTCGTATTTAAACTTTTTTCCAACGCACAATGTTTATCAGTAGTAATCTTGAATGGGTTTCTGTTAGAAATAATATGCTCCCTTCCTTCTTCGCATCGATAGAAGTCGATGAAATGAGTAATCAATGGTACTCAATGTACTCATGCTAATGTATTAGTTACTCTAAACGTTCATCTAATCCAGATTATATAAACCGTGTAAAAGCCACATATTTCCGAGAGCGAATTTGCGTGAGTGGACGACCCCGACTTACATGGATGTCCGTAGTTACGAAAGACCTAGAGAATAAGAACATAGACCCAACGACGACCCGGGACAGATATAACTGGAGAAAATCGATTAGGAGAGCCGACCCCAAATAAAAGTGGGATAAGGCCGGAAGAAGAAGAAGATTTCCGAGAGCGAATTTAACGTATGTCGCTGACCGCTGTCGGCAGTTGTCACTCATTTGTCTCTTTAAATACATGCTTGACAAGGGATTTCTCCGAAAAGATTGGCCTTCTCACATTTCTAATCGTGAAAGAAAAAAAGTGTGTGTATCAGCTCCCGCACTAATGGAGTTCCACACAAAATTCCGCAAATTGACAGTTGTTATTTGTTGACATTAAGCAAGATAAGTTAATGATTTTAACAATGATTTTACTCGCCATACATTGTCATACGGGCTTCTAATTATGCATATGAAAATCGATTCTTAAGGAAGGTATAAGAGGAAAGGAAAACCGAGGAAAAGGTGGATGGACTGTGTGAGAGATGATATGAAACGAACGCAAGTGAATGATTAGATGACGGGCGACAGAGAGGTATAGAAGAGAAAGACATGCTGCGCCGACCCTAAGTACCTAAATGGGACAAGGGCAAGCGAATTATGAAGGATTAAACTTCAAAAAGCTTTCGACGGTTGACGGTATCTTACTGGCCTTGCTGACGGTCACCAAATAGCTAATAATATTGTTATCACTAATATTATCACTACGCTAAAAAGGGAGTCAAATAATATGGTGCGCCCGCGCATGGCTAAACAGGAAACACGCAATATCGCGTCACAAACTATTAACACTTAATAATCGTTTGTTATGTAACATTGTTATCGTACTTTTAGGTCTATTTATCTTTCTATACAGTCGACCGATTTGTTTGACCATTGTGATAATAAATTATTAGTTGTTTGTGTGTTCACTGTCGCGTAGGGCGTCGGTTCTGCCTCTATTCCCAAACTACTTTAGAAGTTCGTGGCTATTGTATTTAGACACTTAGCTTATTACCTAACGTTGGTAATCATAGTTCACCGATATTCTGGTAAAACTACACACATCGGACAAATTTGTGAATTAGTAGTGTAATATAAACGCGACATCGTAGATATTGGGCTCGGCGTAATAATTATGGCGTGACTATCGCACCGGCTGACCCAAGGTGAACATAGATGAGAAAGGCACACTACATTTTCTACTGGTAGTTTTCAGGTGCTAATTGACGTCTTTAAAAGCCAAACTTTTAAATGTAAATAATATATTTGTCATAAATTAAATAATACAGCTTAACTATTCCATTCGGATTTCATAAAGGCAGAGGCGCTACCTTTTTTTACGGAACTGACATCTATACCTATAAAGTATAGCTTATACCTTTATCATATTTTTACCTACATCCCACTATATAGCAATTTTCCCCCAATATTTTAATGTTATGACCTTGACCTTGTATATTTGTCCGCTGGCACAGATAAATTACCTAATCATAAGACGGAGCGTATTCTGACGCCTCGCTGTAACCAGGCGATCCCAATGGTCCCATACTAATTTAGCGAATCTTATGTGAAGGATTTGTTGTAGGTCCTTCAGCGATAGCCACCGCTATAAATTCTGGTCCACGAGCCAGGCGCAAATTTCGTCAGTCATCGCCTCCCGGGTGAAAACTCGTATACTGGTTAACGGCCATATATGATGAACCCTCGTGGACGTCAGCTGCCGCTACGTTGGTGGGTTGAGGAATGGCAGCCACCGAAACACGTAAAAAAAAATTTTTTTTTCAGTCATCGCCTCCCGTTTGATACTTAGTCAGATGAAAGTTTAGGTGCTATTGTTAATAAAAATAATCGTCAGCCGGTTGTATCGCGGTGGAATCACCGTCAGCTGTACACATGAACATGTAAAAAAAAATTTTTTTTTCAGTCATCGCCTCCCGCTTGATACTTTGTCAGATGATAGTTTAGGTGCTATTGTTAATAAAAAGACTCGTCAGCCGGTTTTATCGCGGTGGAATCACCGTCAGCTGGTCACATGAACATGTAAAAAAAAATTTTTTTTTCAGTCATCGCCTCCCGCTTGATATTTTGTCAGATGATAGTTTAGGTGCTATTGTTAATAAAACAAATCGTCAGCCGGTTGTATCGCGGTGGAATCACCGTCAGCTGGTCACATGAACGTGTAAAAAAAAAATATTTTTTCAGTCATCGCCTCCCGCTTGATACTTTGTCAGATGATAGTTTAGGTGATATTGTTAATAAAAAAAATCGTCAGCCGGTTGTATCGCGGTGGAATCACCGTCAGCTGATCACATGAATTTATAAAGCAAATAAATAAATACAATCTAAAATTTAAAATAATTGGTTTCAGTCATCGCCTCCCGTTTGATACTTTGCCAGATGATAGTTTAGGTGCAATTATTAATAAAAAGAATCGTCAGCCGGTTGTATCGCGGTGGAATCACCGTCAGCTGGTCACATGAACATGTAAAAAAAAATTTTTTTTTCAGTCATCGCCTCCCGCTTGATACTTTGTCAGATGATAGTTTAGGTGCTATTGTTAATAAAACAAATCGTCAGCCGGTTGTATCGCGGTGGAATCACCGTCAGCTGGTCACATGAACATGTAAAAAAAAAATTTTTTTTCAGTCATCGCCTCCCGCTTGATACTTTGTCAGATGATAGTTTAGGTGCTATTATTAATAAAAAGAATCGTCAGCCGGTTGTATCGCGGTGGAATCACCGTCAGCTGGTCACATGAACATGTAAAAAAAATATATTTTTTCAGTCATCGCCTCCCGCTTGATACTTTGTCAGATGATAGTTTAGGTGCTATTATTAATAAAAAGAATCGTCAGCCGGTTGTATCGCGGTGGAATCACCGTCAGCTGGTCACATGAACATGTAAAAAAAAAAATTTTTTTCAGTCATCGCCTCCCGCTTGATACTTTGTCAGATGACAGTTTAGGTGCTATTGTTAATAAAAAACATCGTCAGCCGGTTGTATCGCGGTGGAATCACCGTCAGCTGGTCACATGAACATATCAAGCAAATAAATAAATAAAATCTAATATATGTTCATAAGTTCATATGACCAGCTGACGGTGATTCCACCGCAATACAACCGGCTGACGATGTTTTTTATTAACAATAGCACCTAAACTATCATCTGACAAAGTATCAAACGGGACGCGATGACTAAAACCAATTATTTAGGTTTCCGTGCCTTCGCTTGAACCACTTACGAGATTGCCAGCGCTCGGCTGCTTTCTCTTCAGTACCATATAAGCCGGCAAGGCCCTTAGCGGTGGTTCAAGCGTCGGCAGGAACCTAAATATCCGTTTTTTACCCTTCGGGAAAAACGGTTCTATTTAGGTCTTCGTGCCTTCGCTTGAACCACTTATGAGACGTGTTTAAACCTCTGCCAGCGCTGGCCCGGGCGTACTGTGACTGTTAATATTTATGCAAAAATCACATAATGAGAATATGGGCCTGAAATTTATTCCGTATTGACATAATAAATAAAGGATTGATTGCGTCAACCTTTAATTAGATTTTCATCATTTAGAATTATCGTTATATGAGGTTATTCTTAGCACTGACTTGCCACAGAAGATAAATATTGCGACTATAAAAGTACTTGAATTTTTATATAAAACAACGGTTTGACTTTTAGTTGATTGACCTTTCCTTAAATGATTATTAAAGTCATAATCTTATATGAACCTGCATGTACTATCTTACGCAAATAAATTCATTATGAATTATAAGTAGGTACGTGTAGGTTGTACACATTTTTGTGTAACCACTATCTGAAGTAGAAGTTCTGATGCTTGTAAAGTAAACCTCATCAAGTGAATTTTACATCATACCCATTCAGACTACCTCTGATGATACAACAACCCACTAGGTGATAAAAAGGTTTTGTTGTATTATGTAATGATATTATTTCACAAAAAAAAAAAAAAATACTACTTGTCTATTGCTTAAACACAAATAATAGCACTGTCGGCTCATCCAAAAAACTATTTTAAATTTGTTACTAATAGGAAAAGCTTGGATCCTCTCTGGTTTAACGTATTCTATCAATTTAATGTAAATGGTAAGATGTATCATTGGTCAGATGTAATGTAATATGTTTTTTTTAATGTGGACAAATACCCAAATATTGTCAATATTTAGACAATAATAGTTATTGACTTGGTGTATCTTTATATCTATGATACTGTGCGTTGACTTAAGGTACCTCTATAGGATGTAGTATCGGCTCAGTTGAAACTATTACTAGGTAGCTGAGAATTGTTACTAGTTAATAACGTATACATTAAATCGTGAAGTGTCTTCTTCACTTCTGACGCTACTTTTAGGCAGAGGAGTGCTCGATTCGAAATAATATTAAATTATTTTCGCAAAAATATTAAATTATTTTTGCGTGCCTTTTGTGTCCGAGGCCTTGGCAAAGTGGGCTACTTTATGCCCCACCGATGAACGTCCTGACAACTTGGTGGCGCAGAGAGCGTGGGATGACATCCTGTGCAAGCTCGCGTTTTCGAAGTTGCAGAGTGGGGCCTCGGGAGCCGACCTGGCGCGCCTCATGGCAGTGTCCAGGCCTGAGTCAGGAGCGTGGCTGCATGCTTTGCCGTCTCCGCACCTGGGCACACTGCTGGATAACGACTCGCTGAGAATTGCAGTGGCCCTGAGGTTGGGATGCAAGGTGTGCGACGCGCACCGGTGTATTTGCGTGGTGTTAGTTGAGGAGAACGGCCATCACGGGTTAAGTTGCCAGAGGTGCGCCGGTCGGTTCCCTAGGCACCACTCTTTAAACGAAATTGTACGGCGGGCAATGGTGTCGGCCAATATCCCGTGCGTACTGGAACCACCAGGCTTGTCTCGGTCGGACGGGAAAAGACCCGACGGGCTCACCTTGGTTCCCTGGCGAAGGGGCCGGTGCCTTTTATGGGATACGACATGTGTTAGTACATTTGCAGCGTCCCATCTAAGGCACACGGTTAAAGCGGCAGGTTCGGCGGCAGAAATAGCGGCCAAAAGTAAGCGCGCCAAGTACTCCGAGTTGCAGGGGGCGTACGATTTTGTGCCGGTTGCTGTGGAAACGGCCGGAACCTGGTGCAGCGAGGCGGGCGAATTGTTCAGGGAACTGGGTCGGCGGCTGGCGGAGAGGGGTAACGACCCCCGTTCTGGGTCTTGGCTGGTCCAACAGGTCTCCATCGCCATACAGCGCGGCAACGCTGCAAGTGTGATGGGGACTTTTGGACCGGGCATAGCACAGAACGGGTTTTAGGTTAGGTTTAGGTAGTTTTAAGGTAGTTTTAAGTAATATATGTAGGATTTTTGTTAGTTTTGATTGTGACATGTGATTTTATGTATGAATATTGTGTCTTCTTTTATTTATAATTGTAAAAATTGTATTGTAATTTTAATTGAATAAACACCTTTTTCGCAAATAAACACATCATGTACATAATTTCTTACACATTTACGGAATATGTTGTCCTTATGTAATGGGCTATGTACAAATAAAGCTGGTATACCTAGTCAATAACTATTAATGTCTAAATCTAAATAATGTCAATATTTGGGTATTTGTCCACATTAAAAAAACATATTACATTACATCTGACCTAATATCACGTTGCCGGGTCTATTGATACTGCAAACAGCCTTATAGACGCGAGAGAATTGAGATAAATACCCCAGACGGGCCGACAATAGCGACCGGATTACACGATACGGACAAAAACTAGCAGCGGTGCCACGAAGCTTAGCAAAGAGAGCAAAAACTATACACGTCATGGGCCCCTCCGTGTATAATAACCTGCCAGCAATAATAACAGACGCACCTAGTTTGTTACTCTTTAAGAACAAACTTAAAACTTGGCTTGTTGAGCGGTCGTTCTATAATATAGAAGAATTTCTGACTGCGAAATATTAACGTAAATGAATGAAAATATAAAACTACGCAAGTAGCGAATCAACTTTAATACTTAGAATACTTTGTAATTTTTGTTTTTATTATGTTATTTGACAAAGGGATGTAACGATACCGATACGGATACGATATATCGGCCGATATAATCGGCAGGCCGATATATCGGCATCACCGATTTAAATACACCCGATATCATAACAAAATGTAAACATCCCACAGTAAGGTATTTTATTGGGCAAGAATATTCTTCACCTCAATTTTAACTTGATGTGTCAAAACTTACGTAAGTTTTACTACGATAGATTACTTACTCAACGTAACAGTGAAGCTGCTATAATCGTGCTATTTTGCTAATAGGAATATATTTTTCTTTGTTTTTATTTTTTAGTTTTTCACACTTTTTAAAATCAAATGTCTATTGAACATAAGTATGTTTTATGCATATAAAGGATATAATTATTAATTTATTTCAATAGTCAATAGTCAAAATATACTTTATTCATGTAGGCCTAGCAACAAGCACTTATGAATCGTAACATACTTATAAATTATCTTAAGCTAATTATCAGAGCAATTTATTGATGTTATTATTCCATAATAATATTGGATTATTATACAAATCTAATTTAACACAAATTTAAGAATTTCACAAAAGGATCATCAAACATGAAAAAAAACTTGTATAAAAAATACTAGTCTAGAATGTTTCTAGAATAAAATCTAAATGTCAAATAAATAAATAAAAAACACAAAAGAAGTACAAACATCGGAATATTCGGAATATCAATTTCCTCATCGTTAATCAAATATACCTAATAAATAAATAATCATTTCGAATAAAAATTAATCCCACGTTGTTTTATCATTCATGTAGTCTTGTGTGGTATAATTAGTGTTGAGTTGCTCACTCGTGAGGCACCTCTTTTGTACCACGCATTTTGTTAAATCGTCGCAGTACTTCACACCGCAAAAATGTCTTACTTCACCCCTCTATTCATTTTACTCATTTACTCGCGCGCATCACAACAGGTCTTACCATACAAATCATTCAAACACTTCATTTGAAAAAACCACTCGCGGCTGAGGCGCGCGAGCGCGCGATGCGCACAAGTACTCACAACTCGCAAGAGTTGCGATACTCGCGAGCGCGCGAGCCGCTCGGTACTCGCCGACATTCAAATCCTCATTTGAGTCTCAAATGAGTCTGTTAACTGCCGAACTACAAACCTTAAAGACAAAAGGTCCACCGAGAAATTCGTTGAAGTTTCGCTCACCCCCTCACGCGTCACTGACTTCCCAGTCAAAATGAAACAATGAATTATATTTATCCAAAGAGGGAGTGAGACAGACACACGCCCAACTTCAATGTCGCCTCGCCGAAAATGACACACGAAAGACAACAAGCGTAAGCGCTGCAGGCTTTCATACATCTTAAATATGTCTTTCAGTCTATACATTAAATATTTTTTGTTGCCGTTGGAGTTTTTTGAAGCCGGAGGAACGGTCGATGCAAAAAAAATTGTAGTACCTCACCTCATTTGAAGTAAGACATTGTAGTACTTTATTTTAGAAAATGAGGTACTCATACAAACTCATTTTAAATTGATGTCCCACCCATCACTAGGTCTATTACGCTTTAGAAATAAGTTTACGCTTTACATCATTAGATAGATAGATAGATAGATAAAAACTTTATTGGAAAACCATATCGTGACAAAAAAAATTGAACTTATGATAAGAATAAAACTAAAACTTATGTCTAAGTACTAAACTAATTACTAACTAACTACATACTAGGTTTGTTTTTTTGTCACGACTGTGTAGTCGCGAAAAGGCGCCGACTCAGCATGTGCTGCAGCATTGCTGCCACAGCGCTGGTATTCTGCCGGGACCTAGCAGTGCGCGCGCAGACTCACGGTATCAACAACAACCACCAGTGACAAAAATTACTAAAAAGTTATAGAGAAGCGTTATACAAAGAAAAATGGAGAAAACATTTGTGAATTAATTTAGATAACATAAAATTTAATCAAGTTTGCGTACAAATTATATCTAATTTTAAAACAAACAAACGGACTTGGGGGCTTTAGGTATTTTCCTGCTTTTGGATTGTTAATAAATACTGTTTGAGCTTACGCTTAAAAGTGTACTTCGACGTTGTATTACGAATTGGTGGGGGAATATTGTTCCAACACTTTGAGGCTAAATACCTAAAGCTTCCTCGAAAAGCAGCTGTCTTGTGTTTGTATGGAACCAGGACACTTGCTCTAGTTGACCGATATTTAATTGCCATGGACGACCAATTTAATTTATCAGATAGATAATTTGGGCTACCAGTCTTAATAATGTTAAACAGTAAACCAGCAAACAAGTATTCTCTGCGATTAGACATATTTAACATGTTACCTTTATTTAAATAGGGAGTAATATGAGAACGTGGAGGTACAGGGAAACAAAATCTCACACAGGCGTTTTGTACCCTCTGTAAAATTCTGTGCGTTTTCATTAATAGGCAAGAGCCATATGATGTACAACAATAATTGAACTTCGAGAGAATCAGTGAGTCACAGAGGCGGATACGTAGGTCAATGTCCAAATATTGGCGGATCTTGTACAAAAGTTTCAGCCTATAAAAGCAATTACGTGCAAGTTCTGCAACATGATTTTGGAACTGCAAAGTTGAGTCCATCAGAACGCCGAGGTTTCGGGCCTCCTGCACCATTTCAACCTCATTTCCCTGTATGGCTATTTTCGGAGAAAACTCTTCAACCTTTTCTACTTGTCGCTTTGACCCAAGTATCAAACTCTTCGACTTAAGTGGATTTAAAACAAGAGAGTTCATAGATGACCAGCTAGCAACCCTATCCAGATCTTCGTTAAGACGCCTAACCGCTTCATTAGTATCGGCAGGTTTAAAAGAAATATACACCTGCAGGTCATCAGCATACAAGTGATATTTACAATTTTGAATGTTCTTGCAAATATCAGATGAATAGATTATAAACAGCAAGGGGCCCAAAATGGAACCCTGCGGGACTCCTCTGTTTACAGGTTTCAAGTCCGAAAATTGGCATAGACCATCTGTGCCCTCCAATTTAGTCTGTTGCCAACGA
The DNA here is from genome assembly GCF_948474715.1 of Cydia amplana. Lineage (NCBI taxonomy): Eukaryota > Metazoa > Arthropoda > Insecta > Lepidoptera > Tortricidae > Cydia > Cydia amplana. Next base: position 10,601,699 of record NC_086087.1, read on the forward strand.
CCTGTTAGGTAACTTCTGAACCACTTTAAGGTCGAAACTGAAAAACCATAGTATTTCAATTTCGATAATAAAATAGTTATATTAAGTGTATCAAAGGCCCTTGAGAAATCGAGCAACGTCAAAATAGTGCCCATTCCATTATCTTGGGCTGTTAAGATCTCATCGATAACATCGTGAAGAGCAGTATTAGTACTTCGACCCTTCCTGAACCCAGATTGTAATGTAGGTAAAATATTGTTGTGTTCTAGAAAAGAGATTAGCTGATCGTAGACTACTTTTTCAAGGATTTTTGACAAAAATGGTAATAAGCTTATTGGCCTTAAGTCTTTTAGTTCTTGTGGATTGGTTTTTTTTGCGATTGGTCTAACAATGGCAGTTTTCCATAATTGGGGAAATGTCGACGACTGGATAGATGTATTTATTATATGCACTATGTACTCAAGAGTAAAAGGTAGGGTTAAAAGAACCATATCCGCAGTAATTCCATCACAGCCAAGCGCATTCGACTTGATACCTATAATTATTTTAGAGATAGTTTGTACATCAACGGGAATCAGTTCAAAATTATTAGAGCCAAAAGAGTTAGATTCATAGTAGCTTAGAAGAGTGCTATCAGCATAGTCAGATCCGGGAATATCTAAAAAGTGAGTATTAATTTCATTTGGGTTATTAATATGACTAGGTATTTCAATGGATGGCGTTAATTCTGTTAGCACATTTTGCTTTAAATGTTTCCAGAGTTTTTTGGGATTTTCGATATTTATATTAATATTTTTGTTAAAGTATGCTTTTTGTTCTTGAAACATACAGGTGTTTACTAGTTTCTTTAGAGTTTTGTACTCATTTTTATCAGACTCTAGTTTAGTACTACGATATTTGGAATGCGCAATATTGCGAAGATTCATCATATATCTTAGATTAGAAGTAAGCCATGGTTTGGAGTTGGACTTAATTGTAGTTTTACGCAAAGGTGCAAAAGTATCAAATAGAAACAGGATAAAATTGTTAATTAAGGTTACCTTTTCGTCAACCGTTCTTACTTCATATATTAACTTCCAATCTAGTTGCGTTAGAGCATTATTGAAATCAGTGATGTTAATATTTTTAAGCGGTCTACTTATAAGGCTTTTTGGCAGTAACTTCGGTTTTTTAACGTTTATATCGGCCAGTACCATGGCGTGGCTATTAAGATCTGGAATGTAGTCTGAAATAACATTCGTAAGAATATCATCAGAGCAGACAATGTCTATAAGAGTTTCACTGTGGGGTGTAAAATTAGTGGGAGAGGTAACATAGTTTTTTAAGTTAAATGAGTTCAGAAAAAGCGACAATCGGTGGGTTTTTTGGTCGTTTTTATCAAGAAGATTTATGTTGAAATCGCCCATCAAAATTATTTTATCATACTGTGAGAAAGAGGTTATAGTTTCGGCTAAACCATCCAAAAAGACATCCACATTTAGCCATGGAGGCCTATACGCTGTGCCTATAACATATTTCATTTTGTTCAAGGTTATCCGTATCCACATTTGTTCAATATCCGGAATCGGTGAAATTTTACAACATCTAAAACGTATACCTCGCTTGACATAAAAAGCGACACCACCTCCAGCCTGCCGCGTACCTAGTACCCTTGGAACATGTTGGAACTTATAATCAGACAACACAGGTGCCCTAGCCTCTTCGTCATTTCTTAACCATGTCTCGTTAATGGCAAGTATATCTGGAGAGTGTCGCTCGGCGGCCACCACGAACTCATTACGTTTGGTATTAAGGGATCCAGCGTTCAGTAATCCAACTTTGAACCTTTTTATTTTAACTATTTTATATATATTATTTTATCTTTCAGAACGCGTTTCTCAGATAAAGTTGAATCATTAATACTTGAACGCTTAATTTTCTGCCAACAATTTAACACCTCATATACAGAAATAACAGCATGCCTAGGATAAAATAACCTTTCTCCCAAAAATACACCATATAAAAAAGAAACCATATATGCACGTTTATATTTACAAATATCGAGTCGTCCATGTTCACGGGCCTTACAACTAAAATAGTCAAATGTTTTTATACGGTTAAAGCAACCAGCTAAACAGCGCATTAAACATAAGAGAATAATATTGCTATTGAGATTGAGACATGTAAAAAATATTATAATTGTAAGAACGAACATATTTATGACCGAAAAATCCTGTCCAGGTCAGAGTCCGTACGAATACGATTTTTTGTCTCGCCGTGAGCTCGTCGAGCGTATATCTTGCCGTCTCGCGTCCAGATGTACCTCCATTTAGCAGCTTCGGAAGCTTCTCGTGCTCTATAGAATAACTGCCGGTTATACCGCGACAGCCTTTCGTTTACAAAGAAGGACCGCGCAGGTGTCGTTAAACCCATGCCATCCGTGGTTAGACCACGTCGAACCCTTGCAGCTCGCAGGAACTGATCGCGGGTGACGCGACGCGTGAAGCGCACGACGATCGGGCGCGATCATTCTTAAATTTATTAATAGATAATTCAGTAATATGGTTTGGAAGTTTATTATAAAATCTCACACAATTACCCATGAATGGTTTTTTAATTTTATGGAGCCGAGTGAAGGGCACTGCGAGCTTATGTTTATTTCTAGTATTAATATTATGAATTTCACAATTTTTTCTAAAATTTACAATCTTTCTATGTACATACAGAATATTCTCATAAATGTATTGACAGTGCACTGTCATTATGTCAATTTCCTTAAATTTATCTCTAAGTGAGTCTCTATGGTTCATTTTGTATATTGCTCGAATAGCCCTCTTCTGCAGAACAAAAATGGTATTTATCTCTGAAGCACCACCCCACAGTAAAATACGAGGGGTGTTCAAAATATTCTCGGTATGAGAATGAAAACAAACAAGTACGAAAAGTTTGATATTTTTATTTTTCAATATACTCCCCCCCTATGTTCATACACTTAAAAGATCGATCAATTATTTTTTTTAATCCTGCATAAAAATATTTTTTATCTTTGGTGTAAAAATGCTCCTCCACTGCCGCCTTCAATGCTTCATCATCGGAAAATTTATTTCCACGCAGATCCTTTTTAAGATTGGGGAACAAAAAGAAGTCGCTGGGGGCTAAGTCCGGACTATACGGTGGGTGAGTAACAGTTTCAAACCCATATTCAACAATAGCTGCCTTGGCAATATGAGCAGTATGGACGGGGGCGTTGTCATGCAGAAGCATAACACCTTTGGTTAACTTTCCTCGCCTCTTTTCTTTGATTGCATCCTTTAATTAACGTAGAATGTTAGCGTAGTACTGTCCTGTGATATTTACACCTTTTTCTTTATAATCGATCAGTAATACTCCTTCACAATCCCAAAATATCGTGGCCATGACCTTGCCAGCTGAAGGGATGACCTTGAACTTCTTGGGATGAGCTGAACCCTTAATGTGCCACTGCATGGACTCTTGTTTACTCTCTGGGTCATAATGATGAACCCAGGTTTCATCTCCAGTAACTATTCTTTGCAGCACCTCATCAGGATTTTCACCGCACAGGTCAATAAAATCGGAACAACAAGCTACACGCATGTCTTTTTGAAGCCGAGTTAGCATTCGCGGAACCCATCTTGCACTTACTTTTGACATATTAAGATGGTCATGGATAATATCATGTACGGTACCAATAGAGAGATTGGTTACTTGTGCTATAGATTTTACCTTCACTCGACCATCTTCCAATATAAGTTTTTCCACTTTATCAATATTTTCGTGTGAAGTAGCTACTACAGGCCGGCCAGGTCTAGGGTCGTCTTCAACACTCTCCCTTCCACGTTTAAACTCGCTTGACCACTTTTGAATGGTAGATAAAGAAGGAGCAGACTCACGGTAAACACAATCCATTTCCTCTTTTATGGTTTTTTGATTTTTACCCTGTTTAGTCAAGAATTTTATCACGCATCGATGTTCTAATTTAGTTAACATTGTCAATTCCCACATGATGTTCATGTTTGTTCAGCAATTGCAGAAAAACAAAAGAACATCTCGGTTCGAATTATACTTTTTTTTAATGTCAATGAATAAACCTTAGCGGCCAGTAACGAAAGAAATTTTAGAAGAGGTTGTAAGATATCAATACCGAGAATATTTTGAACGCCCCTCGTACCATATGCCATAATGCTATGGAAGTAACTAAAATATACTAATCGAGCTGTTTTCATATCAGTTAACTAACGGATTTTGCTCAAAATCTGCAGAACTCAGTCTATTCGAAAGAGTAGCAATATGGGGACCCCACTGGAGTTTAGAATCTAAAGTTATACCAAGAAAAACTGTACTATCAACTAATTCCAATTCCTCATCCCTCACAATGACACTTGTTTGCACATGCCTAACGTTACTACTAGTGACAAACTTAATATATTTAGTCTTTTTCTCATTTAACAATAAATTATTAACATTGAATTATTAACATTGAATTTTATTTGATTTATTAACTAACTACCAGGCTATCGATATCGGTATCGGTATCGGTATCGTATCGGCAAAATCATGTATCGTTACATCCCTATTATTTGTATTAGCTATGTAAGTTGACATGTAATCACCTATTACCAATAAAGTATTAGTATGAGTATGAGTATGATACAAGTTACCAATTTACATTAAACTTATAGAAAATATGTTAAAAGAGGACCCAAGCTTTTCCTATTAGTTACAAATTTAAAACAGGTTTTTCGATGGGCCGGCAGTGCTATTATTTGTGGTTAAGCAACAGACAAGTAGTATTTTATTATAATTATTTTCTTAAAATAATATCATTACATAATACAACAAAACCTTTTTATCAACAAGTGGGTTGTTGTAAAGAAAGCATCAGGTAGTCTGAACGGGTTTGATGTAAAATTCCCTTATGAGGTTTATTTTACAAGCATCAGAACTAATACTCAGATAGTGGTTACACAAAAATGTGTACAACCTACACGTACTAAATTCATAATTTATTTATTTGCGTAAGATAGTACATTCAGGTTCATATAAGATTATGTCTTTAATAATCATTTAAGGAAAAGTCATTCAAGTAATAGTCAAACCGTTTTGTTTTATATAAAAATTCAAGTAGTTTTATAGTGGCAATGTTTAACTTATGTGGCAAGTCAGTGCTAAGAATTGTCTCATCTATCGGTAAATCCATATGATGAAAATCTACTTAAAGGTTGACGCAATCAATCCTTTATTATGTCAATACGGAATAAATTTCAGGCCCATATTTTCATTATGTGATTTTTGTATAAATATTAACAGTCACAGTACGCCCGGACCCGCGCCGGCAGAGGTTTAAACACGTATAAGTGGTTCAAGCGAAGGCACGCAGACCTAAACAGAACCGTTTTCCCCCGAAGGGTAAAAAACGGATATTTAGGTTCCTGCCGAAGCTTGAACCACCGCTAAGGGCCTTGCCGGCTTATATGGTACCGAGGTGAAAGCAGCCGAGTGCTGGCAACCGGGCGGTATTATTACTTGAGTGGCGCGATAAATGTCGCTACTAGTTGATGAATTCGCTAGATTATGTCTGAGTTAGGGCTTGCAATCCGGATATCCGGATATCCGTCCAATTTAATATCCGTATTTAGATTAAGTAATACTACAAATTTTAAGAAAACTATCTTAAAAACTTTGAAATTTATAATAGTATTCACGTTTTCGGTTGATTTTATTTATTTGGATACATTTTTAACGTTATAAAAACTGTTTATTGAAATATTACTCCTTGATTGCCGACTCTTCGTCGATATTCTTATGCAGATCGACCTAGCTCCGTAAAAGTAACTTTGAGCGTACTTTGTACCGTGTTCTTGTCAAACATGATTTGCTGTTATTATTGTTAGCGTCCGAATACTTACGTTATTAACAAAGGGCGAACAGAACTAAAACGAGTCCAACGGAGGAGGACTTCGGTTGATATTGAACTGCCGAACGAAATGCAGTAGGGTTTAGCAGACGATAAAGAAGGTTTTAGCATTTTCTATTTGAATAAATCTGTAATGAAAACCTTGATTGACTTTAAATGCAATGTAAAATCTCAACAAGAAGAGACTGGTCTAACACTTAGAAGATATTCGATTCTCTAAATATTATCAAAACCCCTATCAAGAAATAAATTTCGCAGCGCAGACTGCCAATATTAAATTGAGGGTTGAAGTATCGCCATAACCTAGTGTCAATAACGGCCATACAAGAGTCTCTCAAACAGCCTATAGATGGCGCGACGGTTGCGTCAATGGAGCAACGTCACTGCCATCAACACGTCAAACCACTTCTTTCCCATCGTGGCCGCAAGAGGGCGCTCGTTCGTCACAACAATGGCGCCAGCATTCCCGCCAAAACGGACCAATCGGCGGCGTTCGTACCAATCACGCCACTTGCACCTCACAACGTGATTGGTCGAGGCAACTGTAACCAGATTATTGGAGGGGAGTTCGTTATCCAGCCGTTTGAAAATGGAGACCGACGTGGGCATTACGCTTTGAACCTTCATCGAAAATACAAGTGTAAAGTGATTGGTTAAGGATAGTGCTAAAAGATAAGTACTAGATTTAGTCTTTATAGTTATTACCTGTGTCCTTGGTAGATTCGCTGCTTGTTGATTTTACAATTAGTATCTAACGGTTTTCGGTTGCTTTCCTTATTGTATTTAAATAACGGTCACGTTTGTGCTTAATATTAATCTTTAATTTAGATAGCGTTTTGCATTTAACCGTTAACTATAGTGATAGTGATTGGCTTTATTGGTTAAGTGTTGTAATTCGAATAGGGTTACGAGTTATCATTTGAAATCAATTAAAGTAGGTTTAATGATTCAGTTGTTTGGTTTAAATTGATGAGTATCCTTTTAATTCAGTGTTCCTATATAATATTGCCAGTAATACTAGAATACCTAGGTATTCTAGTATTTAGTACTCATCACTTTGGAAGCTAGGTTTTCTAGATTTAATTATTATTGTGCATTATGGTTTCAATTATCGTGAATATGAAGTCTATAGTTTAATAAACGTGCATTTGATTTTGATATGGTTTTCCTTATTCTAAATTAACCTTCACAAAGTACCCTATTTGAATCTACTCTCAACTGACATATCAGCGCAAGTAGTTAAGCAATAATTGCATTTTTAGGTGTTTGCTATTAATAAATAATAGGCGTAGCGATGTTGGAATAAATGACTCTCAGGTCAGGACATTGGGTGTTGTTTCTTTATTAACAATTGTTTAACACTAGTAAATTAATACTAACTAGCGACCCGCCCCGGCTTCGCACGGGTAACAAATTATACATAAACCCTCCTCTTGAATCACTCTATATATTAAAAAAAAACCGCATCAAAATCCGTTGCGTAATTTTAAAGATCTAAGCATACATACAGACAGACAGACAGACAGACAGCGGGAAGCGCCTTTGTTTTATACTATGTAGTGGTATAGTTTGTATCACCTGTTCGAAAAACCATATCTAATCTAGTCAGGCAATTAAAGGTTGTGTATGAAATCTTTGCCGAAATTCATTTTTAGTTTTTGGAGAGTATAATTTAATTTTGCCATTACGTGGCAAATAACACAATAATTCGTAGGTACTAACTTAACTAACCTAACTTCACGCGCGGTTACACCAGCTGTATGTTTGCACTTGCACATCAACTTCAGATCATCGGCGAAAAGGTAGAACGCCATAAATAGCTTAATACTTGCTGGTACGCAGCCTTGTGTACGTAATAGTAGTTTATGTGACTGCTACATACTGAGAGGCATTAAAATACGAGTGTGGGTTTAAGAAACGAACGGTAGTGAGTTTCTTAATAGGATCACACGAGTGTTTTAATACCTAATTATGTACAGTTACATACACTACTTTATCTAAACACATACTTAAAACGAATTAAAAGATCAAATGGCGGTGAATGAAAATTTTTTCAAGCATGTCACGCATCCGTAGTTTTTTAAATTACTAGACAAAAGAATGAAGTCCCTAATCTCATGTCACTCGAGATCAAATATCGTGCGGTTTATAATAAAAAAACATACTAAATTGACGTTTCGTATCGATAAATATTTTAATACCTGTATGGATACTAGAATAGAGACCCACTTGAGTATTGACTGCTATTCCAAATTTAAACTCATAACCTTACAACAATCTATAACATTATGTACATTAAAGTACAAATTTTCCTACTACCACAGATAAGAAAGTTCTCATAGTAAATTTAGTTGTAATAAAGCTGGTCATTTCCTACGGTTTCTGAACACATTATAGAGCACTAATGACATGTGTGTAGATAAAATTGTATTATATTACACTTTTTATTAAATTCATCTGGGTTTTATGAAATAAAAAGTAAGTATTCTAATTCTCCGTTTTATCCAGATATCCGGATACTAAAATAATAAATATTCCAAATATCCGGATACGAAAAATGGGCCGATATCGCAAGCCCTCGTCTGAGTTACAAGGGTGTTATCTCGTAAGTGGTTCAAGCGAAGGCACGGAGACCTAAATAATTGGTTTCAGTCATCGCGTCCCGTTCGATACTTTGTCAGATGATAGTTTTGGTGCTATTGTTAATTAAAAAACACATCTGGATCACATGAACATATATTAGATTTTATTTATTTATTTATTTGCTTGATATGCTCATGTGACCAGCTGACGGTGATTCCACCGCGATACAACTGGCTGACGAGTTTTTTTATTAACAATAGCACCTAAACTATCATCTGACAAAGTATCAAGCGGGAGGCGATGACTGAAAAAAAAAATTTTTTTTACATGTTCATGTGACCAGCTGACGGTGATTCCACCGCGATACAACCGGCTGACGATTATTTTTATTAACAATAGCACCTAAACTATCATCTGACAAAGTATCAAGCGGGAGGCGATGACTGAAAAAAAAAATTTTTTTTACATGTTCATGTGACCAGCTGACGGTGATTCCACCGCGATACAACCGGCTGACGATTTGTTTTATTAACAATAGCACCTAAACTATCATCTGACAAAATATCAAGCGGGAGGCGATGACTGAAAAAAAAAATTTTTTTTACATGTTCATGTGACCAGCTGACGGTGATTCCACCGCGATACAACCGGCTGACGATTTGTTTTATTAACAATAGCACCTAAACTATCATCTGACAAAGTATCAAGCGGGAGGCGATGACTGAAAAAAAAAATTTTTTTTACATGTTCATGTGACCAGCTGACGGTGATTCCACCGCGATACAACCGGCTGACGATTTGTTTTATTAACAATAGCACCTAAACTATCATCTGACAAAATATCAAGCGGGAGGCGATGACTGAAAAAAAAAATTTTTTTTACGTGTTTCGGTGGCTGCCATTCCTCAACCCACCAACGGAGCGGCAGCTGACGTCCACGAGGATTCATCATACGTGGCCGTTAACCACTATAGGAGTTTTCGCCTGGGAGGCGATTGGTCATGGAAACCTGTTCGTGGCTCGCGGTCTATTCGGGGGTCTCTAGCTTTTTTGCGCTATCACAGTGTTCAAGGTCAATACAAAAATAATATAAAGACTTACCAAACATTATTGTTATAATAATTTTAAATGTGATAAGATCCAATTCAAAGTGGCGCAAAATTTAATGTAGTTGACCCTTTAAACGAAACACTTAACTTTAGATTTTATCTAATATAAATAAGGTTTACAATCGGTTGTCGTCGATGGGCGAGAGCCTTGGAGGATACAACTAAACGGAGTAGCCATTAACAGGCTTTCCCCTCTGTCGAAAATAGGCGGCCAACGGTCATACACAATGTATGGACTGACGTTTATCTGACATGGCTATTTTTACGTTACGCATACATTTGACGTTCCCCTCCCCCGCAAAAATCGGCAGACTGTTTTGTACAGAAAATTACAGACATGGCGTCTCCGTTTGATTATATCCTCCAAGGCGAGAGCCTGTCCGTGAACGTTGGTCCATTTGATAACAGCGGGTCTATTCTCAAAAGCGCAGATACGCCGGGGTAACCGAACCAATGACGGATTGATCTCCAAATTCTTACAGTACGATTCGTTCGCGCAAGTGCGCAGCGACGCTATTTTTCCAAAAGCGCTGACTAGACGCCGACGCTCAATAGACGCCAGTGTGCGGTCCTGGCCCTTAGGTATTAGATAGGATAAAAGGCGAACCACAGCATCTGCTGTGGTCTCATCTCGCGCTCGCATCTGCGTATGTAGCACTAGCGTAGACACGTAACTTAATGATGAGTAGGTAAGGCCCCACAGGCGCAGTTCCGCCAACAATACTTCAAGCGAGATGCAGTACGGAGCCTCTCTAAGCTTCTACATATAACTCTATAGTCTATCTATACATTACAAGTATTACAACAAGCGTGCGCCGGAGTTCGCAGTTCGCATACGCAGTGCCGGCCCGAGCCCTTGATCAGGGTAGAGCGAAATCGGGTTTTGGCGCCCTTCGTTGGAGTTTTCAAGCGTATTTTCCATCTTATTACGATATTCTGAACTACGGCGTTGGTGTCGCAGTGGGCCATAGTCTTAACATTCTGGACAAAACATGCGGCCTTTATTAGCCTTTACTTGCCATCATGCGCCTGTGAGGATGTGCCGAAAACTAAATGTATGGAGCCTCTCTGTCGTGCGTTGGTGTGGTCCACGAAAAGATGTAAACTCATATGCAATTAGGGATTGCAGAACCGGTACTGTTTAAAAGAACCGGGATTTTCGGTACCGGGCAAAAATGGAACCGGGATTTCCCGGTATTTTCGGTACTTTCGGGACTGCCTTCAAAAATCAGTTTTCACATCAATTTTCAGTAAAAAAAAGCGTAAAACGACCACGGATTTCTTAAAACAATAAAAAAGTAGCACAGTGAAGGTACACACTTCTTTTGTACCATAATATGTGTCTTTACGTCACACAATCATTAATATAATTTGTTTTTCCTAAACTACATGATATTTTAACTATTTTTGTTGATTGGCAAAAACTGAATTGTGGCTCAGTAATGTCATCATTTGTTTTAAATATGTAAGACGTTTTGTGAAAAAGGATTAAAAAATTGATAATTTCGCATGCGTTCAAAATGGGCTGTGGACCTTCGAACATATAATAACAGAACTATCAATACGACAAATCAAGAAATTATTATTCAGCCAGAATTATTAATTCATTTAAAATATCATTATCATATGTGAGTTTCTTATACCGTGTTTGAATTTGAATCAAAAGTAGTATTTTATTAATTACAAAATTGTCTCTATTTTTGATTCTAGTTAATATACAAATATGAAATAACTAATTGTTCGTATAAAATTATTTATCGTACAAACATTTATGCCCTTAAAGTATCAAATTACGCAATTTTATATTGTTGGCATTGTCAAACCCATTGACTTTTTTTTTTAATTTATTTTAATGTAGTGGTCAGCCGTAAAAGTATTACCATCAGCCTTAGATTGATAAAATATATTTATTTTCTTTATAAAACATGATATTTCATGCTAAGTAACAGAAAGCAGTCAAATATTGTACCGGAAATTTTAGTCCCGAAAATCCCGGGAGTACCGGGATTTTAATTTTGAAATTCCGGTTCTTTGCTTGGCTCTAAATCCCGGGAATTCCCGGTATTTTCGGTACCGGTATTTCCCGGGAGCAAACCCTATATGCAATGCATGTCACTCTGTTTTTTTATTGTGTTTCGTTAGTACTTACACTTACACTTTCTTACACATACTATCACTCTTAAATGGCTGGGCCAAAATCAATATATCAAAATGTAACAAAGTGTGTTGTATTGTTGCAGAACAACAAACACGTGGAGACTCTAGACGACGGCCAGCTGCGCGCGCTGCTGGACGAGGCCATCACCTACAAGTGCCCCAAGGACCGCGAGGGCAAGAGCAGCCTGTTCAAGGTAAACTAACAATGATACAGGAAACGTATGCACCGGCCCTGGGGTCAACGAACCGAGCTCGCGAGCATGGAAGTACGATTGTGGCTCTTCAAGCCATCCAAAAAAATCACACTTAGGGCCGATACAGACGGACTGCGATATGTATGGGAATTGCACGCCAACTGCAACGTCGGTAGAGAGAGACATTGATTTATTACGATTATTTCAATGTAGCTACTTCGATTTGGGAGCTAAGACTGACAAATTGTTTTGTTTTTCTTCCTTAAATATAATTATTTATTTATTTGTTAGCCTGTTGTGTCCCACTGCTGGGCAAAGGCCTTCCTTTCTCTGTAACTGTGTATTGTAATACAAGATTATATTACCACAAAACATCAATTGCATGAGTGCATACTGCATACTATCATCCCATAGTTACTCGAGATAAATGCTTTCATTCATGTTCATTACAAGCAATGAATTAAAACCCTCATGTATTTTACTACTCTCACTTATTAGTATATTATTGCAGAGGCCGGGAAAGGACAATTCGTGGATGAGTTTCGATTTTGTCGGACGACGCGTAGCGGAGTCCGACAAAGAAGACGAATCCACGAATTGCTATTCCTGCCGAGGCATATATAGTGCTTTTCTCCAAAAAATGCGAGGAAATAAAGTAAAATAATAATTATTTAAGCATCGAGCATCACTCAAATCGAAACTTCACATCAAAAACGTCAAAAACAATTTCCCTCTTTAATTTATTATTAAAAGTTAAAGGCACAAACATATTCTGCCATTCAGTACCATTCAATATTCGTTCATTGAAAATATAGTTGGTCAAACCAAATTGTCAGTAAATAAGAACAAAAAAACTATACTCATCCTTTTCTTTTGGGTTCTAGTACTGGTGTAAGACAAAGATAGTATGATTCTCTCTGTCTATGTCAAACTATAATAAAATTGTGCAATATAAGCTTTATGAACACGGATGAGATCCTTAAAAAAATATAAAAATAATCTTTGATTTTATTAAGCAGTATTCGCACGATCATACACGAGCACAACGGTCTTGTAAGAACGAGACATGTAAGGTCGTTTATATTACTATCTCACTCTATCCTATAGCTTGAAATGATAGCTGATCGAGTCGTGTAGACGCGGCCCGCGGCTATAATAATTGGCTGTTTGCGTTTTTTATTTAAAAAAAGTAAAAAACACTACAGTAATAAGTTATTACTGTAGTGTTTTTTTACTTCCCGTCCGCTAGAACAGGACAGCGATAGTTTTATTTTTTTAAATTAGAGTTTGACAATAAAGAAGTACTTCCGGTACTATTTTTGCTACAATAAGGTGAACATTTCCGAGCATATTGGAGAAAAAACAGTTACCTTCTTATGATAGTGTTTCGTTTTTTTATGACCGCGACATTTTCCAAACTCGTTATGACTTTTTCGACTTGATCTTTATGATAAATTGATAATTGTGATAAAAGTTCGGACCAAGTTTGTAATTACAATTATTACACAACTGGGTGCAGTCACCACCAGATATATCGGAGCGGGCAAGGTGCTCAAATATATCTGAACATGCACATTATGCACAACATCATGATGATAGGATAGGAGGCGTTGGTCAGATTTTTGTGAACTCCTTGGTTGCTCTGATATATCTGATGGTGACTGTAATTGTCTCGCTGGTCAAATCATGTTTTTAATTTTTAGTTTCAGTGTTCTTTGTACAGACGGGATAAACCTAATATTTACATTAAAAGCGAGGTGGTATTTTAATAAAAACCTATAGGGAATGCTACTTTATAATGCTACAATAATCGTTATATTAAGTGAAATCCGATAGAAAATTTATGCAGCAGAGCTAGATTTGGACTGGACATAAAATCAAATAAATGTTGCGCAACTTTTTCTGTCATAGTCGTCTTTCCGACGCATACCTATATTTAATGCGATGAGTCTATTAGCTATCTACGTAATTATGACGTGCGAATATTAGTCCATGGCGGCGTTTTTACATTGAGTAATGCGGGAGCCAGGGTTGGGCAGTATTTCAATTACATGTATTTGAAATACGTATTTGAAATAGAAATTAGTATTTTGTATTTGTATTTCAAATACTACCTCAAAAGTATTTTGTATTTGGTATTTCAAATACTGCACTCACATGTATTTAGTATTTTGTATTTCAAATACTTCAAGCTTCAAAATACATTTCTATAAATACATTTTATTAAATTCTATAATCCTAAAATGTCTAATCTCCCGTACAAGCTGTGAGCCGACCGCGAACCTCCGATCCAGCCGAGATACAATTTTCATTGGCTGGATACTGGATCTATATTAGGTCAACTTCTGCGGGGAACTTTTCGTTTAAATCTAGGGGATAGGGTCATTGCAGTAGTTTCCGTCCATGCACTAGTTTTCGACGACTTGACGGATTATCAAATATATATTTCATTTTTAATTTACTACTTTTTGCGAAATCTTCATCTTCCTCGCGTTGTCCCGGCATTTTGCCACGGCTCATGGGAGCCTGGGGTCCGCTTGGAAACTAATAATAAATTGGCGTTGGCACTAGTTTTTACGATAGCGACTGCCATCTGACCTTCCAACCCAGAGGGTAAACTAGGGCCGTAATTGGAATTAGTCCGGTTTCCTCACGATGTTTTCCTTCACCGAAAAGCGACTGGTAAATATCAAATGATATTTCGTACATAGTTCCGAAAAACTCATTGGTTCGAGCCGGGGTTCGAACTCGCGACCTCCGGATTGCAAGTCGCACGCTCTTACCGCTAGGCCACCAGCGCTTCCTTTTTGCGAAATATCATTGTTATATGTAGACAGATATATTGCTTAGACGCCTTAGACATAAGGATTGAAATCAGTCCAAATTTGTGCAGGAATGTAGGTATATATTCAAATTTCGTCAAGTGGACGTAAACTAGAGCTGGACGAAAACTAGCGCAATGACCCTATAAGTTTATATGAAAGGATATTCGTTAACGTTAAAACTAAATGCTAAACAAAAAAATAAATAAAGGTATATTTTGTAATTGAAATACATTATTTTAAACACTGTAATTTGTATTTTGTATTTCAAATACCCGTCACCAAAGTAGTTTGTATTTTGTATTTCAAATACTTTTAAAAATGTATTTTGTAATTTGTATTTCAAATACGTGGAAGTCAGTATTTTGCCCAACCCTGGCGGGAGCTAGAGAGTCGAGCGCCGAGCTCTCGGGCAACCCAGCGTAGTGTGACATCCAGACCGTAACCGCTGCGGCATCCGCAGTTCTCACTGATACTGGTTACCTCAACGCGAATCGCAATCGGAACGACGCTCCAGCTCGGGGCGAGTGCCAGTGCCACCGACCGGACGACCTCCTTCCGAGCCTGGCCTGTAAAGCCCCCGTGTTTGCGCAGCGAGAATACCGCCCCGGGATTCTCCGTATGTGGCACGCAACTAAATACTCTAATTACTTTCTCTAGTCTGCTTAATTTTAACAAAATATATGAAAAAAAATTGTGCCTTAAGTTGGCTTTATATAGTTTGTTGCAACTGGTATGTCTAATGTAAACTTATGACAGCTTGAGTTACTGGCGTCTGCATTAGCTTTCAAATTTAAAGTACGACTACGAATACTTCTTAGACTTTACACTCTTCTATAATCTACTTTGATGTTAGCTTAGGGTCAATTTATTAGGAATTAAAAAAAAATAGTGCCGCGAAGGTATACGCAAGAGTTGCAGACGCATTATCACTACGTCTCATGCGCCGGTGTGGGGTTATACCTTTAAACTCCTGACATAACAGTTGTTTTATTTCCTATCAAATTGGCAAAACACCAAGTCGCTTCGTTAACTATTGTTGGTCCGATTGGAGCTTGGCTGGCTCTAGCTTGCAAGCCATGCAGCTTGCCAGCAAAACCTTGAGTTATCTTGCGTTGTGATCTTTGCCATTAATTTTTAATGGCCACAGTTACTCGTGTGCATTTCGCTCAAATATGACAACGCAGGAGATACGACTTTGTGGTAATATTGTGAAATGAATTCATTTTATAGCTCTGAATTCAAATGTTTTACCTCAGTTTTGTTGATTTTGGCCAGTTGCTCATGCGGAAAATATTGACAGGAAACCCATTATTGTATAATGGTGTGTGATTTTTATTGTTTCCGGAACACACTAGTAAAACACGATTTGGTTGTGAGATTTTAGAGGTTTCAGTCCGTGTAACAGTTTGGATATCAAAAAAGATAGTGGACAGGGACATTGACAAAGTATAGAAAGCATGTCGTGGATGAGCTTAGTCCTCCTTAAACAAAAATTGAAAGGTAGGTAAAAGAAGAAGAACGCACGAACGAAACCATTAAACACAAACACCTTACTGGGTCAAAAATTTATTGAATAATAAACAACAACTGATTATTAACGCGTGACTTGCAAATTGCAATGTGTTATATTAATATTAATGCTCATCATTATTTTTGCAATACAATAAACTCTGTAGAATCAACTTAATACGATTTCCCACATAATATGCTTTTCGCTTAAGACGCGATTTTTTACTACATTTTAAAACCGTAAAGACAAAACTTGCAATATGTAGCACATAGTTGGCAGATCCGGTCACAAAAGGTTACGAAAGGTTACTTATCTGGCTGTCTCAGCCAAATCCGCAATATGTAGGTGTGTACGTACATAAGTAGGTAGTTAGGTACAATAGGTACCTACGCGATACGATGATTGGCGCCGGCTTACGCAATTACCTACATTACTGGGAAATTATAACAAGCGTTTTATTATTGTACTCAAAACTGGCATGCGAATGTGAAGAAAATGCGACATTTAAGTTTGTACCTCGAACTTGACTATCTTCTTATCGTTATCTATTAGTGGCAACTTTTTCTAATTAGAGTAATTATCTTACTAGCAGTTAAAACATTAACTTTTAATTTAATTATCTTAGTATTCTAAGTATCCGCCTTTGATCAATCATATAATATTAATTATTACAGTGATTCACAATATCCATGCTATTACTAATAGGAAAACAAATGAATACCCGGTGTCAGTTAATCGACTGTAACTTAGATAAGCCTTTATCCTTGTTAATGTTTCCATAGGTTTAGTCAGGCATCCAAATGGTTATTTTATCTTAACAACCGTACCTATCTTTCGAAGGAGCTATGACATTTTCTCCACCAGGCGCCACCGGAAACCAAATCTGGGCATCGGTAGTTAGTTGTAGAGTTAAATGACTACTAAGTTTATGAATGATAATCAATTGTTACCAACCGGATAGTCAGGAGTTCAAGCTTTCAATTCTTAAACACAACAAAAAATCAACTCAGTTCAATAGGAAGTTCGAGGTAGTAGGTAGGAAGTAGGAGATAATATTTGACAAAACAGTCAGAAAAGTCAACCCAGGATATACTTCTCCGAAACCTCTCTAGCTCTGATTCATTTCAAGTCATAGAGTCATGGTAAGATCCTAATAGATGTGATTTTCGCGTGCGTCCGTGAGGGTCAAAATATAGGCAATGCGACACTATGATTGGTCGAATTTATTTGTCGCCCATCATAAATTAATAACCCATACTAATTTATGGTGGGGAATAAAAAAAAAGTGAGACTGACTCCTACTGAAAGATACGTAAGACTATCCCGTTCGGTCATTTCCCCCACCCCTCATGCCCGATCCAGTAAAAATACTCGATTCATGTTTCAAGTATATCTGCTGCTCGCTCGAAATTTGTGACCTCAATGTTGTTGCAGGAGCTCCTCGAGGAAGTGGAGCAGGACGAACAGGACGAGCAGGCGTGCGCGGCGGCGGCGCGGCTCGGCGGCGGGCGCGCGCGGCGCGGCGGCGGGCGCGGGCGGCGCGCGCTGCCGCACTCCAACTCGCTACAGGACCTGGTGGCCGCGCTGGCCGCCGAGCCCGCGCCGCGCCGCGCGAGACACAGCCACCACCCGCCCGCGACCGTGTCCGCGAGAGCCATACACGGCGGCAGTCTGCCCTCCGGCGTCGACACGTGTACTTTACCATCAACTCTTTGCATGACTGTGGCTAATACATTCTGTGTGGAAAGAGAAGAGTCGTGTATGGGAACCCAATACATTTCACGACTCTTCTCTTTCCGCACAGAATCTATAGATGGGATGTGCAAGTTGGCGATTTCCTGGAAGTTGGAAGTGTTCTCAACATTTTCTGTACCGTGGCGTACCGTGAACTAACCAAGGCGTGGGCGAATTCAGATCGGCGAGTCCCTTAATTTTCTTTCAAGGTGTATTCAAAATATAAAAAAAGCGGCCAAGTGCGAGTCGGACTCGCCCATGAAGGGTTCCGTATTTAGGCGATTTATGACGTATAAAAAAAAACTACTTACTAGATCTCGTTCAAACCAATTTTCGGTGGAAGTTTACATGGTAATGTACATCATATATTTTTTTTAGTTTTATAATTCTCTTATTTTAGAAGTTACGGGGGGGGGGGGGGGACACACATTTTACCACTTTGGAAGTGTCTCTCGCGCAAACTATTCAGTTTAGAAAAAAAATGATATTAGAAACCTCAATATCATTTTTGAAGACCTATCCATAGATACCCCACACGTATGGGTTTGAGGAAAAAAAAATTTTTGAGTTTCAGTTCGAAGTATGGGGAACCCCAAAAATTTATTGTTTTTTTTTCTATTTTTGTGTGAAAATCTTAATGCGGTTCACAGAATACATCTACTTACCAAGTTTCAACAGTATAGTTCTTATAGTTTCGGAGAAAAGTGGCTGTGACATACGGACGGACAGACAGACGGACAGACAGACAGACATGACGAATCTATAAGGGTTCCGTTTTTTGCCATTTGGCTACGGAACCCTAAAAAGGGTTGCCTCCCATGGGGGCTCAAGTGCCCTGGACGAGAGGCCTCTTCGCCCACGCCTAGCTACGGCACTGTCTCTAGACAATTTAATTATATTTGGAGTATGACACTAATAAAAAGCCATTTATCGTCGCGCTACTAAATCCGTTACATTTTACATCAAGATTTACTTTCTGGTCCATTTTGTGCCACAGAAGCTCGCATTTCGTTCGCTTCGTATTAGCAAAACTCACAGACAAGACATCATCTAGACTGAGCATAGTAGCGCTACCCCCAAATGCCACAAATATACGGTAGTTTTACTCCATCTTCGAGTCAAAGTGTCTTTGTGTGACGTCCGTGTCTTTGAACGGACCAATCACGGCACGGGACTCGCTCACCTCGTCCCCCGCACCCCAGTATTTTTGGCAGCATCGGTTTCATGAAATAATTGCTCTAAACTCCGTCTAGAGGATTCCTAGTCTAATTTAAAACTAGATATTTTCCTTGGACACGACACGGCTCACACAGTTTTGCGAGCCCGTTCGTCAGTCCGGTTTGCGGGTAGTCAGTGTAACTCGTTAGCTTATTAATGAGCCTCTCGTGTATCACGCGAGAGGCAACACTTTTCACACGTCTGCTTTCAACAGATGGTCCATATTTGCACTCCTTTAGTAAAATACGTGGTATAGATGGTGAAGCAAATCTTGTCAGTAGAAAAAGGCGCGAAATTCAAATTTTCTATGGGACGATATCCTTTCGCGCCTATTACATTTTTTTAAATTTGCCGCCTTTCTCTACTAACCAAAATAAGATCTGCTTGACCATCTATACATGCGTCTATCTACGTGTATACCTATTTACCTCTGTTCTACCTATATTCTATATTATATATTTGTCTGTATACGTAATAACAGGGAAGAACCGGACACTTCAAAATCCCACCCGCACCGTGATTGGGTTATATGGCCTTACCTATTTCGATAAACGCCGGATAAATGGCTCAGTTTGAATAATAATGTTAAGTCGATAAAGTGAAACTTTGCAAATTTTATATTGGATACTAAAACTACAGCGTGAATAGTGAACGCATAAAACGACTGGTCAGATTCAATTATATCCTTATCTAAGATAGCCGACATATTGATTAATTAGGTGGCCAATGAACTATGGACATTTGAGTTACAGTTCAAATTTGTAGGTAACAAAAGCGTGAATATTTGCCTGGTTAGGTAATAAACGATGTAAATATAATATAGTCGTAGTATTTAATAAATATTACACCACCAATACCTATCCATAAATGATTACGCTGTGTTACGCTCTCGTAATAATTCGCATTGTATCTCATTACACTCTCCGCCGTAACACTGACGTCAGTTGTCTCCTACGCGATCAGCATTAGCGTAGGTGGCAGCCTGGCAGCCACAGCCAGGTTTACTCCCAAGGGATGTGACAGGAATAGCTATGTGTTTAGCTCGAAATTCGAACAACTTAAGGGTACATGTTGACTGTTGGTTGTCCACAGCGTTTCTTCTAAGCGAAGAGCCGATGCGCGGCGCGGTGGCGAGCACAGTGGGCGGTGCGGAGTACGTGGCGACGGTGCGCTGCGTCAACCCCAGCCCGCTGGCCGAGCGCCGCGTGTCCGCCAGCGACGCGCACTGCCCCGACACCGACGCGCTCAACAGGTGAGTGCGGGCGGCCGCAGTACGTGGCGACGGTGCGCTGCGTCAACCCCAGCCCGCTGGCCGAGCGCCGCGTGTCCGCCAGCGACGCGCACTGCCCCGACACCGACGCGCTCAACAGGTGAGTGCGGGCGGCCGCAGTACGTGGCGACGGTGCGCTGCGTCAACCCCAGCCCGCTGGCCGAGCGCCGCGTGTCCGCCAGCGACGCGCACTGCCCCGACACCGACGCGCTCAACAGGTGAGTGCGGGCGGCCGCAGTACGTGGCGACGGTGCGCTGCGTCAACCCCAGCCCGCTGGCCGAGCGCCGCGTGTCCGCCAGCGACGCGCACTGCCCCGACACCGACGCGCTCAACAGGTGAGTGCGGGCGGCCGCAGTACGTGGCGACGGTGCGCTGCGTCAACCCCAGCCCGCTGGCCGAGCGCCGCGTGTCCGCCAGCGACGCGCACTGCCCCGACACCGACGCGCTCAACAGGTGAGTGCGGGCGGCCGCAGTACGTGGCGACGGTGCGCTGCGTCAACCCCAGCCCGCTGGCCGAGCGCCGCGTGTCCGCCAGCGACGCGCACTGCCCCGACACCGACGCGCTCAACAGGTGAGTGCGGGCGGCCGCAGTACGTGGCGACGGTGCGCTGCGTCAACCCCAGCCCGCTGGCCGAGCGCCGCGTGTCCGCCAGCGACGCGCACTGCCCCGACACCGACGCGCTCAACAGGTGAGTGCGGGCGGCCGCAGTACGTGGCGACGGTGCGCTGCGTCAACCCCAGCCCGCTGGCCGAGCGCCGCGTGTCCGCCAGCGACGCGCACTGCCCCGACACCGACGCGCTCAACAGGTGAGTGCGGGCGGCCGCAGTACGTGGCGACGGTGCGCTGCGTCAACCCCAGCCCGCTGGCCGAGCGCCGCGTGTCCGCCAGCGACGCGCACTGCCCCGACACCGACGCGCTCAACAGGTGAGTGCGGGCGGCCGCAGTACGTGGCGACGGTGCGCTGCGTCAACCCCAGCCCGCTGGCCGAGCGCCGCGTGTCCGCCAGCGACGCGCACTGCCCCGACACCGACGCGCTCAACAGGTGAGTGCGGGCGGCCGCAGTACGTGGCGACGGTGCGCTGCGTCAACCCCAGCCCGCTGGCCGAGCGCCGCGTGTCCGCCAGCGACGCGCACTGCCCCGACACCGACGCGCTCAACAGGTGAGTGCGGGCGGCCGCAGTACGTGGCGACGGTGCGCTGCGTCAACCCCAGCCCGCTGGCCGAGCGCCGCGTGTCCGCCAGCGACGCGCACTGCCCCGACACCGACGCGCTCAACAGGTGAGTGCGGGCGGCCGCAGTACGTGGCGACGGTGCGCTGCGTCAACCCCAGCCCGCTGGCCGAGCGCCGCGTGTCCGCCAGCGAGGCGCACTGCCCCGACACCGACGCGCTCAACAGGTGAGTGCGGGCGGCCGCAGTACGTGGCGACGGTGCGCTGCGTCAACCCCAGCCCGCTGGCCGAGCGCCGCGTGTCCGCCAGCGACGCGCACTGCCCCGACACCGACGCGCTCAACAGGTGAGTGCGGGCGGCCGCAGTACGTGGCGACGGTGCGCTGCGTCAACCCCAGCCCGCTGGCCGAGCGCCGCGTGTCCGCCAGCGACGCGCACTGCCCCGACACCGACGCGCTCAACAGGTGAGTGCGGGCGGCCGCAGTACGTGGCGACGGTGCGCTGCGTCAACCCCAGCCCGCTGGCCGAGCGCCGCGTGTCCGCCAGCGACGCGCACTGCCCCGACACCGACGCGCTCAACAGGTGAGTGCGGGCGGCCGCAGTACGTGGCGACGGTGCGCTGCGTCAACCCCAGCCCGCTGGCCGAGCGCCGCGTGTCCGCCAGCGACGCGCACTGCCCCGACACCGACGCGCTCAACAGGTGAGTGCGGGCGGCCGCAGTACGTGGCGACGGTGCGCTGCGTCAACCCCAGCCCGCTGGCCGAGCGCCGCGTGTCCGCCAGCGACGCGCACTGCCCCGACACCGACGCGCTCAACAGGTGAGTGCGGGCGGCCGCAGTACGTGGCGACGGTGCGCTGCGTCAACCCCAGCCCGCTGGCCGAGCGCCGCGTGTCCGCCAGCGACGCGCACTGCCCCGACACCGACGCGCTCAACAGGTGAGTGCGGGCGGCCGCAGTACGTGGCGACGGTGCGCTGCGTCAACCCCAGCCCGCTGGCCGAGCGCCGCGTGTCCGCCAGCGACGCGCACTGCCCCGACACTGACGCGCTCAACAGGTGAGTGCGGGCGGCCGCAGTACGTGGCGACGGTGCGCTGCGTCAACCCCAGCCCGCTGGCCGAGCGCCGCGTGTCCGCCAGCGACGCGCACTGCCCCGACACCGACGCGCTCAACAGGTGAGTGCGGGCGGCCGCAGTACGTGGCGACGGTGCGCTGCGTCAACCCCAGCCCGCTGGCCGAGCGCCGCGTGTCCGCCAGCGACGCGCACTGCCCCGACACTGACGCGCTCAACAGGTGAGTGCGGGCGGCCGCAGTACGTGGCGACGGTGCGCTGCGTCAACCCCAGCCAACGATGACAGCGATGTTAGAAGTCACATAAAATATTGAAAATCCACCTACTTCTTAATTCTGACCGTTAGGTATTTTATTCTGGTTAGATTGACAATGTGCATGCATGTGACTGATTTATATTGCAGTATAATTTAAAACCGTAGTAGTACAGCAAGAAAGTTGTAATTCAACAATTCTAAATTACGATCCCACTAGAGGGGTTATGACTTAAACTTAAATAATCCTTATTCATAGTTTTTACATAGTAAAACACCGCTGCGCGATAGTATTGGTCTCGTGTGGTGACCGCTGACCGGTGACTGATGGTGTTGCAGGCGTAGCAAGCCGGTGTTCCCGATGTACACGGCGCGTGCGACGCTGGAGATCGGCAGCGGCAGCGTGTGCTCGGGCCGCGCGGTCACCACCACCACCGCCTCCAACCAGGTGCGTACCCCCCCTCCCCACACACCAGGTAACACCCCCCGACCGCGCGGCCCGGAGCCGGCCCGCCGTGTCACGCCACTGACGGCCAGAGACCCCAGAGGGAGGAGCGCCCGCCCCCCGGACCCCGCGAGAGACAGAGACAGAAGCTTCTGGCACGACAATGCGTGTGTCGACAAATGGTATCGAGGTCTCGAGGCTTACAATGCACCGCTGGATTGCCTGAGCGGCGCTATGCTCGACAACAAAGACTTTTATAAAAACGAGCAAATCGACGATTACCATCAAAACTCGCCACATCGAAGTCCTGTCAAATTACCTAACAATTCTATCGTTACGTCGCGCCTTATTTTAGTATCTAAAGATAAATACATTCCGGTAGCTAGTGAAAACCCTTATGAAAAGAAACATTATTCGGATAACCATGACATACCTAAAATGTTAGATGTAAAAGATGTTGAGGAAGCTATGGCTAGACAAGCATATCGTGAGCGTGTAGGAAAAGACTTAGTCGCGCCGTCTTTAGTATCTTGTAATCCTAAGAACGTTAGGAGTATGTCGATAGGCCCATCTTTGCACGTTAATATCGATAAAAAATATCAAAACCCAGGCACTAGTGACACCCGCGATAAGAATAAAGATAAATCTAATCGTAATACGCGTAATAGAAATGAACGCAATGCGAATGTCAATGTCGTCACTGATAAACCTGCACCGGCCAAGCCCGATAGTAGTAAACCTGACAGACGAAGTGAAATGAGTCATAGTGGTATTAGTAGTGCCGGGAAAACTAGGTCGCCTTCGCCTCGAACACGAAAATCCGAAGTTAATCGTAACTCATCCAAACGAAATAATATCGAGGATAAAAGTAGCAAGGATAACGACCAGGAAAAGCCTCGGAAGGATAAAACGCAACTAGAAAAAGACCCAGTTATTATGAAAGAAAATTCTCAAAATAATATTGAACTAACTAAGATAGAAAAGGCTGAAGAGAAAGAAAACCCTATAATAGAAAACGGTGAAGGGAAGGAACATCCTACAATAGAGGACAATGAAACAGGAGCAAAACAAATAACTCAAAAAAGCTTCTTTGATTTTGTTAAAATGGTGGCTGATGAAGAAAATCAGCGCAACGCTAACGATGACAACATAAGTTTCGTTGAAATGATTATGACAAAAGACGAATCTCGAACTGACGCAGAAAATACTAAACCTGAAGTCAAAGACACAAACCTTGTTGAAATGGTTTCAATGGAAAGTTCTCCTGAAATTGAAAACTCAAATGAATTTTCACTATTCATGGCGAATCAACAGCGATTACTTCGAGCTATAGAATCAAATAACTCCCACGACGAGCATAGCAACGAGACTTGTATTCCCGAAACAGAAACTTCCAAAAACACTGAACGACCAGAAGACCAAGAGATGCCTAATGTTGAAACACCCACCGTAAATCCATTTATACTCACAGTTGAAAGAGCGCTTAATCCAGTCTCTGAAATGGACTGCTTTGATGATAAGGACTCTGAAACTAGCGGCACAGAAATGGTGGACATGAGGCGGGCCAGGACATCCGACTACGCGCAGGAACTGCCCGTCAACGCGTCCTATTTCCTAACGCTTTACAAACGCTTACTCACATCCTCCAGTAACATAGATAACACAGTAGATATTAAACCCAACGAGGCCAAGCCGCCGCTCGTCGCCCTCGACTCCACGGCCAAGCTGCCTAAGAAGAAAAAAGACAAAATAACCGCCCGCCTCGCCAGAAAGCCGCACAACGAGAACTCGAACAAGAAGAAAGACATCATTAGAAACGCGCTTAAAAAGCTTTTTTTCGATAACGTAACGCAAAGCGATAGTGCAAAGCTGCCCAGCAAAGCTACCACAAAAGAGGTAGGAATTTGCGCTATAGTGATTGTGTTTACCTTTGAAAAATGCAAATTTCTAAGTGTTACATATGTCCGCAGGTCGATTCCGCTATACCGTTTAGTTGCATCACCAGTCCGGAGGTGGTGGCGAGCTGCACGACCACGGCGTCGGCGCAGGCGGCGGTGCCCGTCGACCCAAAGGTGACTCATCCCGCGTACCTTCACTCACATTTACCACACCATTTGCAAGCATTCGAGTCTCTGTCCTATATTTTTCTTCCCGTCATCATAGCTTTGTACCAGCAGCTTTTTATCAACTAAAATTGGTAAAAACTTGATAGAAAATCACATTTCTAGCTAATAATCAAATGTTCACAATGCAAAATGCACAGCACGACAACATTAAAGGCAACATTGCAAATTCTAATTGAATTTTCGCATATTCTGATAAGGTTTATTCAGAAATATTTTCCATCTCCGCTTTAGAACTATTGTACGGATTAATTCACCATTTCGTTCATGAATTTCATGATATTGATGAATTAGTCGATCTCGTGGTCGTGTCGTGTTGGGTATTTTCATGCGATCCGCGTGTTTGCTAAGTGATTATCATTGTGACTAAATTTAAATATCACACGCAAAGATAAAAATTCCAAATGTGATTTGTGCTAAATGGGAGAGAATAGGTCTTATGAAAATCTAGGTGCGGTGAAAACTATAGTTCATTCAATATTAGGTAGTTAGCATGGTTCAATTTAAATGTGATCAACTACATATTACAATCCTAAAAAAACTTATTGTACTTAGTTGTAAATGATAAACTTTCATTTACCTTCACCTAAATACTTTAGCTATAAATAACACCAACTTGACAATTATTTACGTTGAGTGTCGATTGTCAAGGCATCTAATAATGGACGAGTTCAAACCATACATCCAGGCCAAAAATAAATAGTGATTACCATCCAAGGATCAAATTTCTAAAATTGTAGTACAAATTGTAGATGACAGTTGTCAACTTTGAATAAATGTCATATACTAAGAAAAAGTGACCAAGGCCTCCAGTGCCCCAGGCTGGAATCGAACCAGCGTCCTCTGCTATCGCGGCAGGTGTCTGAGCCATTCGGCCACCGGGCCACAGCGGCATAGGTCGAATTTCTCCAAGTATATGCACTTCTTACTGAAGGCTTATGGCGCCCCCAGTTGTCAGTTATACAAGTTGTATTTCTCGTTTACCGCTGAGTTTTCTCTTCGTTGTTCACTTGTTTTGTTCATCTGCAAGTGGAATAAAGGGAGAATACAAGTGAAATACCCCGGCCACACACTCGACGAATGGCAAGGGAAGTAGGCAGAGACGTAGGTACCTAGCGTGGCCGCGTTACTCGTCATCGGCCACAGTATTTCCCTGCCTACTTCCCACGCCACTCGTCGAGTGTGTGGCCGGGGTAATATGGTTCCTCTACACGATGGGCCAACGCCGACCACTCCAAGGGACGCAGCCATGCGGTAGAATGAGATAGCAATATCACTTGCTCCCTCTAACGCATAAATGCGTCCCTTGGAGTAGCCGGCGTTGGCCCATCGTGTAGAGGAGCCAATAAGTGATAAAATACAACTTGCCGTCGTACAAACTAAGGAGCGACCGCACAATGTTATCAGTGTTCATTATCAACTTTAACAAAACGAATTATACGGCTTTTTAAAATGGCATTAGACATACATAGTTGATGTCAGTTATGCGTGACTGACAAACATATTACATTGTCGATTGGAATCAACTATGAATGTTAATAGGTAGTTTTTTTTTGTAAAAATGGACTAACATTTCAAAGGGAACACTTGTAAAGACCTATAGACTAAAGCGGCCCACTGATTACCAGTCCGCCGGACGATATCGGCCTGTCAGTTGTTCGGAACTGTCAACTTTTTCTTCTAACTGACAGGCCGATACCGTCCGGCGGGTTTTTAATCAGGGGGCCTCTTCAGAAAATATCGTGTATCGTTTGACAGCTGAACGCTATACGGCGATTACGGCGCCATCTATAAAAACCGAGAGTTGCCTTGCCAATCCTATGGTTAGCCATCGCTCCATGGCCGGCGGTTGTTCGTGTTTTATTGACCGCACTGTAGCTTCTATACACTCTCCGTTGACGTACGGATCCGACGGACCTCTATACTTGAAGCGCTTTCATTGGATCTTCTTTCTTTGTTTTGTCGGAATATGTACCTATAAGTATCATTTGTACAGATTTGCTTTTCAGAAATTGTCGTCTTACACGGTTTACGAGTACACAAATCTAATCTAATAGGTTATCTTTTAAATGGTTAACTAGTTGTAACTACTGGGGTTTTTGTCCACCACTGAAAACGTCTTAGAAAATAGGTTTTACATATTTCCTCAGTCTAAATAATTCCCACTATTCCCAGTTTTTAATGTTCGCACAACTAATTCCTCTATTCTAACTCGTTCACATTGCTATATCGTATACAGTCCACAAACCTAAAGTTGTCCTGTTTCTCATTGAATTCCTAACAGGTTAACATGTCTACATTGTCTGCAGTTATTACTACAAACACAGTTTTACTGATGATGAACTTCAATTTGCTTACAGAGTTTAAGATTGTATTGTATCCAACTTAAGTAATAACCTGATAACTATTACTCCGCAATCTCTCTTTCATTTGTCGAAGAGAGCTATTGACCAATCAAAGTCTTCGGCGGACCACTTCGTTTGTCTATTTGTCTCTCTATAGTTCGAATATGCAAGAGCGAAACTTAATTGACATATTTGACATAATGACAAAAATTACAACTTTGTTGTGATAATGTGTGGGGTTTAACGCTCAGCGCTCTGCGTACCAATATGAAACAGGTTGTCTGAATGGTAATTGGTTCCGACATTTTATTCTTAAGTTTAATTTCAGTTTTATTTTACCTAATTAAAATGTAGGTTTATAATATGGTCGATGTAAATAAACACCTCCTGTTAGACTTCGAACTTAAAGTTATGAACAGCTATGAAATGAGCAGGGGTCTCCAATATACCTACTATAAAATATTCGGTGGGTACAGTCCGACTAGCATAAGTAAAACAATATTGAGGTCGTTAATCGGTCCTAGGTGCAATGGTCCTGAATCTTAGCTGCTACCACTTAGGGCTCATTTAGACGGTGCGAGAACTCGCATGCAAGTCTCATTACATTGCGTCGTTTGATCGGTCGGCTGAATTGATGTCACCTCAATGGTCCGCAATGTAACTAAAATCGTATACGAGTTCGCGCGCCGTGTAAATGAGCCCTTATTGATAGTATTTATGCTAGGTATATGTAGTTAGGTTTATGATTAAGTATTGAGGCGATCAGTAAATGGGGGTTTCGTTTTAAAAAGTGAAGTAGGCGATCTTCCCTTGCGTTTTATAAATTCGATTGAAACCGGCCCTACATCTTAAATCAGCAAGTTAGTTTCGCCGAAACTAGTAATTTCCCAGCGCAAGGTTCAACGAGTACGCCAAGTTTCAACGATTATAAAGTTATTAGTATTACTCACTGTTTTTTTTTTACTATAATAACGAAGAGGTAATAACGAATAGCTAATAATTATAAATAATTCAGGACCTTTCAATATACATATGGCGCTCTTTTTGTATTATTTCCTTCCAAGGATGTTTGCACTCACGACCTTCCCTGTTTTGTGTCGAATTAAGGGGTGAGGTAACCTTACGTAGGTCGCCTATATTTGACTTTCATTTTGACACGATCATTCTAAAACAAGTGTAGTTTGGAGACCCCTGAAAGCATTGCGAATGTATGTCGTTCGTGTGGTGGCACTCGTGCGCGCCAGTAACCAGTACTAAACCCGTGTTGTTGGGAGCAGCCGGCGCGCAGCATGGCGGCGTCCACGTTCAACGGCGCGCCGCTGCCGCGCGCCGGGCCGCACTTCACCACCGCCGCCGCCGAGCTGGAGTTTAAACAGGTCAGTTGGTGGCTCAGTCGATAGGTGGAGCTGTACAGGCCGCTACGTCGCGCTGTCGACGTATATGTTGGATTGTTGGAGTTATTAATACCAGGCGGCGTAGCACGGTCGCGTTTTTATCGCTTGTCACCATGCCTGTCACGTTCTAACAAGTATGTAAGTGCGAAAGGGACGCGCATAGTGATATGCGACAAAAATGGAACCGTGCTGCGCCCGCAGCTATTATCAAAAGTAATCCGATCTGTCTAATAAATACGTTACTTACGTGTAAATTACTGTATTGATTTTAAATAGAATTTGGGATAAGGAGAATATGTGAACCCTAGGGGTTATTCATAAATTACGTCGTAGTTACGGGGGGGTGTTAAAAATCGTCGACGTAATTTATGAACAGCCCTCTAGGAAATTTTGGGGATATTTTGATAGTTTTAAAACGGCCACTAAATTTGCATTATTCATTATTTTCACGGACTGTTTGTGTAACAAGTTAGATTATTATACATTCTTGTTTACCTACTACTAAGATTGCGAATAAAAATATGTTACGGCTGAAAAACTAAATTTCGAAGTTGCCCCTGATTTGAGCTTATTTTTGTATATTTCAGAAATCCTTGGACGAGAACGGCAACTCGGTACAGGGGTTCAGCTCGCCCCAATCGGGCTCTAGTCAACAGAAGAAGCAGCGGAGAAAAAAGTCTTCCAAAAACGAGACCGTCATCAAGTCGCACCACATCGACGGGTACCAGGGCAACAAGGACCTGAACGAGGTGCTCCGGTTCATAGAGTCCAACGAGCCCGAGCGTCCGAAACGACACGACGATAAGAAGAAAAGGTCCGCGGAAAGGCGCAAGGATAAACAGCCCCGGGCGTCGAGCCTCGACGACTTGTCCCGCGCCGCGCCGCCGCCCGCGCGGCCCGCGCAGCCCGCGCCCAAGCCCGAGCGCCGCTCCTGGGGCGACGAGCGCCAGCCCTTCTACTTCCGCGACCCCAACCCCGAGCCGGACCCCGAGCTGACCGACTTCCAGACGGTTACAAAGAAGCGCAAGCCGCGCCGCCGCGCCGACGAGCCGTCGCCGCGGCCGCCGCGCCCGTCGCCGCCGTCGCCGCGCGCGCGCTCGGACCGCTCCAACGACTCCAACGACGACCTGGACTCGGTGCACTCGCTGCCGGCGCTGCCGTGCCGGCCCGCGCCGCCGCCCGCCAGCTACGCGGACATCGCGCGCACCAAGCACAACATCCCGGACCTCATCGAGAGCTGCAACTACTACGGCGAGGGCGCGCCCGACCCGCCCGCGCTGCCCGACCCCAAGCCGCAGCCGGGGGACGCCGATGGCTATCCGGGTGTGTATCATACTCCTAAGCTAAAAAGCGGTATTTTCATATAGTTTTCTTAGAAAATACGGCCTTTTACCTTAGGAGGGTAGCATACGTATTTGCTTATATGCATGCTCGCTATCGGTTTGGACGGTATTCCATCTATCCAATATCTTGGTCCAATGTGTATTCGCGTCATACATTATGCTTAATGAGAGAGTGAGACGCGATGCACATTGGATAAAGAAAATTGGACAGGTGGAATACCACCCTTATACGCCTGTCACGAATCACACGACAGGTTTCAAGCGGCTCGACACTGACTGATATATTAGTTAAAAGCTTTGTTTCGACTTGAAACCAAACCTTCTGGTTGCTCTTATATTACACGCACCATTCAAAACGTTCCTGACACTGAATATGATAATTTTAAAGATTAAAAGTTGACTACGATCATAGAGAAAAAAATACATAGCGTGCTCACTCCATACATCGGTTTTAGTACCAAAAAGACTATTAGCATCTAGCATCGAGTAGCGGAACTATCAGTACTGCTACTTGACTAGATGTAGCACCGACCGGAAAGTCTTATGCTGTTGAGATAAGATTTTCCGGTCGGTGCTACATCTATTGTCAAGCAGCAGTACTGATAGTTCCGCTACTCGATGCTAGATGTAGACACTGAAATTAATAGTCTGAACTGATGTATGGAGTGAGCACTCTTGTCTTACTATATTTCTCTATGCTACGACAACGATCAAAGCGAGGAGAGTGTTAGAAGTTCGGTGATTTTAATAATTACTTTCGTACGTTATCTCGTCGCAAATGTTAATATTTCGTTTCAAACTTTATATTCTCATAAATGTCATGAATTTATCTTTTGAATTTATTTATTAATTTGATATCGTGTTCTGGTGTTCCAGCGCTGGACCCTCGGCCGCGGCTGCGCAAGCAAGGGGGCGGGGCCCGGGCGCGCAAGGAGCAGCGGCGCGAGGCGCCGGACGTGGTGGCGTCGCGGCCGCCCGTCATCCTGCTGGACTCGGCCGCGCGGCCGCGGGACATGGACGGCGTCACGTTCGGGTTCGACATCGACGAGCGGCTGCTGGGCGCGCGCCGCTGCGACCTGCTCGCCTGCGAGCCCGTGCCCGTGCGAGCTGGCAACGCCGCGCTGCGCTACGTGCAGCCCGCGCCGCCCGCCGACCTCGCGCACCTGCACCAGATCGTCGACTACGTGGGCACAGGTTAGCATTGAGTCCCAGGGAAGTTGCCAGGCAAAAAACGACCTTAAAGTTTTAACATTAGAATTGGTTTTTGATTATCATTGCTGACCCGATATCTGACTGAATCTTGGAGGATATAATCTAACGGAGACGCCATGTCTGTAATTTTCTGTACAAAACAGTCTGCCGATTTTTGCGGGGGAGGGGAACGTCAAATGTATGCGTAACGTAAAAATAGCCATGACAGATAAACGTCAGTCCATACATTGTGTATGACCGTTGGCCGCCTATTTTCGACAGAGGGGAAAGCCTGTTAATGGCTACTCCGTTTAGTTGTATCCTCCAAGGACTGAATCGAGATCAAAAAAATAATAAGAACATGAACTTGACTAGATTTAATATTGTAAGTGATGACAGTCTCAACTAGACCCTGGCTACGTTTTTGCAGTGACAATGCATACATAACAAAACCCATAGGAGCGCCGTACTTGACGTAGTACTTGGCATGAAAACATAGCGTGATCGGATTCTGAAAAGGAAAAATGCCCGTTATTACTAAACTAGCAAAGTAATACCACTTCTGAATAAATTCAAATGCTTAACCTCTCGAATGCCGGAACGTGGATCTGCGCCGTAAGTATTGAATTCTAATTAATTCATAATTAGAATTCAATACCTACTATCGTGGATCCGCGTTCTGGCATTCGAGAGGTTAAATATCGAAAGTCTTTATTAAATGATTTGCACACAGTACGGTATTGTTTTTGACATTTATTTTATAATCTTTATTCTCATTTTCAGCATGGGAGGACGTGGTGCGGTGCAGCAGCGGCAAGGTTCGCTACTTCAGCGAGTGAGCGCGCACTAGCGCCGACTAGTCGCTTAGTCAGATCACTACAGAACTACTGGAACAGTCCCACGAGGACTCGTGTGCAGTGCAGTGCAGTGCAGTGCAGTGCAGTGACAGTGTAGTGGGGGTTGCAAACCCCAACCGCCCAGCGGCCCAGTCCAACTTCGAGCGTATATTAAGTGTTTTCGCTGTGATTGTAAAGTGACTCTATTTTCGCTTGTAAATAAGATGTCCACGATCTATTCTGAGCATTTATTGCATTAAATTAGCACTCGGAAAGTGCCGGCGACATCGGAGTCGGGAGTTCGGGACCCCCTTAGATAGACTTGTTGAACTTCTGGAAATGATTGGCAGGAGAGGGTCTCGGGACCAGGGGTGTTTCGTTTCAGTTGAGCGTTTGTTTCTGTTATGTTTATTGTGCTTGATTTTTGTTATGTAATCACAAATATTTGGTAGACTTTCTCTAACTAGCCACTGTAGAACTCACAACAGTCTGATTTGTTATGTATTTCTAAGTTTCACCATTTTAAATTGTAAATAAAATAAAGATCTTATAAGGTGTATCTAGCCATATAAATTTAACTGGATCTTATGTGAAAAAAATATAACAATCTTAACCGATATATATATATTTATAAAATGGAAGCTAACCTTATTATTGTGTTTGAAGGTTTGACCAAGCCGTGTATTAATCTAATGATACATATTGTACATAGAGCAGATGTTTGTCTGAAGCATGTCCACACACTCGCCGCATTTACGTTAACAGCGATGATTGAAATAGCTTTCTGTGGCAGCGAGCGAGTGTTAGCTTTGTTCTGCCGTGTCGGCTGCCCGAGTGTCCGCCGTACTAGCCATGCGCTTTAAAGTGCGTCCATATCTGGCGAACGCGCCATCTTAGTACTATGCGCTGCGCACGAACAGTGCGAGAGCGATTCGCGAATAGGGTTGCCATACGTCAGGTTTTCCCCTGACATATATAATTTGTCAGGATTCTGGGGGGACTTGGCAAGTGTCAGGGTTTTTAGAAACTTGAACTAACCACTAAAAGCTAGCTAGAGTTGGGCAGAGCAAAAGGGAAATTAATGAAGGTTAGCTACAGCATATGATGGCGAGTAATGGGGCTAATAGCACGCGAAATGTTTTGTAATAAGGGATTTATTTTGGGTGAAATTTTTCATACGGCAACCCTCTTCATTTACGGCGCAGTCGCCAGGTCTGCTGCGTACCTGTAGATGCTAATCGTTTATGTTTGTTCCTATAGGTCATAACTGTCGCAGGGTTATTGCTACGAGCCCTAGTCTAGTCTGACGGTGTTTGATATTCACCGACATTCCGATATGTTGTATCGTGATATGGCGAGGCATATCAGGTGAGAACGATCATAGTACGTATACACAGGGAGAGTGCGGTCTGATTGTTATCTAGTTTCTCATCACCCATCTCTTTCTACAAGAATATTAGATAACTGCTTTAAAAGCTGCGCGACTAGATTTCGGCGTATTTTGATCCAATTTTGATATGGATAGAGTCAACGAAACCGACTGATATTATTTATACTAAGCTTGGCAGTGGTTATAAAATATCAGAGATTACTGCAGAACAGAAAATGTTACATAAATGTATAATGTAAAAATAAATACTAATTTTAGGGACGTTCTGCTGTTCAATAATATAACGCATGATAAGATTGAGCTTAATACTTCATAAGGTGTAAAACAATGATTAAAATTATTAAGATAAAATAATGAAAAAAACAATGATTTATACAGTGTATTGTTTAACTCTTGTGTTTTGTTGTGTACTTGTCACTCGTTGAGATTTTCAATATGAATACAACGTGGGTAACACAGTTAAATAGCCCTGCGACTCACTACGTTAAAACATGCAGATATACATTACGATGTAACAATTACCAATATCACTTAGTAAAACGTTTGTATCGTTTTCAGGTAAAATCATGGTATAATAATATACTCTGCCTGGTACTCTTCCGACCACGCGACTGACACAAGCCTACGTCATCATGCGACAGCGCTATATAAAGTGGCAATGTTATTGTGACGTAGGCTTGTGTCACTCTGGGAAGAGAAGACGCATGTTTTATTAGACTATGGGTAAAATGTGACAAGTTTGTCTTACATTGTCAATAGGGCTCTACAATTATGAAAACAACCGAAGGGTACCTTTCGCCTGTGAACGTTACGTATATCGCGAGATCGCATTGCAGAAGCATTATTATTACTTCATGAGTAGGATGTATGTGTAATATTCAGATGTTTAGTCCTATTAAATGTAAATACGTGGCGAGGTCGGTTGTTTTAATGAGTTATACGTTTTCTGGAAGCACTTTGTTGAGATTTATCTATGTACTGAAAGGACGCTCATATCAAAGGTATAGAAATATTATTTATTATTTCTTTCCCTTGTAAAATATGTAAATAGATGTGCAGAAAAATATTGGATATATGTTTAGTGCATATTAGATATTGTAGGTGAAAGATCTCTGGGTTCGGATGTTGTGACAATATTAAAGGCGCGCGACAAGTTTTTATTGCATATCAGAATTGTTTGAGTCCACACAAAATGGTAACCGGATTTGATTAAATATGTCAAATGAGTGTAACAAATATTGAGGACTTGAATAATTTGAATATGCATCGACGCTAGTTGTATAGTAACGCCCGGGGCCACTGATGGCTGTATCGAACCAAACGAGCGTTTCGTGCCACAGCGTGATGGCACATTATTGTATAGGTATAGTCAATGCTTAAAATATTATTGTGTGGAAGCGTTCGCATCGAGTTCAGAAAATCAACGATATCAAATAGTCTGGTTAATTAAAAGGAGTGAATCCAAATATTACGTGGCAACACTGGTTTATTGTGTATGGAGTATGCCACGTAATGTTTTGGTATTTAAATGTCGTGGCGGGGCATCGCGCGCGCAGTGCGCGTAGATTGAACTATTGCCTGTTTGATACAGAAGAGTAAATGCGTACTTGAACTCTACTTTCTTTAAACTTATAAAGCTTATTGTTCTATGCGAAACGCCTCGAGATCTTAATACGTTTACTTACTGCTGTGTAAAGGAAGAATGGATGAGCTAAATTAAAATTATTTCGGAGCTGAAAATAAATGTAATTATTTTTTTTAGGAATTGGAGTGATAATTACTTAGGAAAGAAAGCTATTTGGCGATGTGTAAATGTATAAATTAATGTTGCTATGTAAGTTTACGAGTGTCTCCTTGCCTGAGTCTAGCATTTGTTTTCCCAAAGACGATTTCATATTTTGGTTTATAAAAACCTATACCATTGGATATTATATCTGTGGCCATAACTATGTTTGTAACTTCCCTGTATTCAGGCAAAGAGACAATTGATCTGTATCATAATATCTATCAATATGAGGAATTATTTATCTGCTTTTTACATCTAACTCTTAATTCTGCGTTTTTCCTCTGCTCATGTTGGTTTGCCAAAGGAACTAAAGGCTTGTCTGCAAGAGGAGTCCTATTTTTTCTTTTTCAAATTGAAACGTTTTAAATTTGTGTTATTGTTTGTAATAATTCTAATTATAAGGATGTTATGTTATTTCGAAATTGTCTTATTGCAGTTTTCAATTACATAGCTGGTTCATAATATTCTGTGCTTTGAGTTTGACCTGAGAAACACTAGTTACAATTTATTGTTGTGTGTGAGAGGGTCGTAATAGTTGATTTTAGGACTGTTGTCAAAAATTCAGTAGGAACTCTAGTAATGTAAATTCATTCGCTCTTATGTTGTTACACATGTCATGGAATTACATTGGTGGTCGTTTATGATGGTCTGGTCCTTACCAGACGCCTTCGTTGTGAATGTTAATCTAAATAATTTGTAACCCCTAAGTAACCTGTATTTATCAAAAAATACCTTTACGACAGATCACTGATAACACGTAGCAATCTTTAGTGAGTTTTGTCGAATGTTGTTAATAAATAATGTAAAAACAACATATTAAGACAATATTTTCTTTGTAGTATTTTCGCGACGTTATTCAAACATGAGCAGGGCAAAATTGGAGATAGTTTAACTGTAAAAGATTTGTTTATATAAACGGTGTTGTAACCAGCTGCAATTTACAGTTATGTACTTTTTCACTGTTTCCGTTTTCTTAATAAAAATGTTGAAAATATATTTTCTTTTACTTTTTAAATAGTCTAGAACTAAAGATAACTGAGCCCCTAATCTCTGCAGCTTACTGTACACTTGAATCCCTCTCTACGCCCAGGATTCTATTTTATTACCTATAGAATCCTTTGCTTTGTTCAGAATTCAATGTTCTTAGGCTTTGCTGTGGACTTTTGTTAGGGTAAAATATATACAGACTAACTCGAAGACATATTTTGCTTGAAAGCGAGAATGTTACTTTGACTTTTTGATACCATTTCGCAGCGAAATCAAGGCGTCCAAAACGTTTATCAAGGTTAACTACTTTGACATTAGCTGAAAGGAATAAAATTATAAATAAAAAAGATTGCGACATTATATAATTTATTTTATATTCAACATGATACAGATGTTATGGCTTTGTATTCAAATATCGTTCTATTATAATAAAAATATTAACAAATTATCTTACATCCACTTGACAATGTACAATTTGTAATAGATCTTACAAAATATCCTAGACCATCACGAGATGGCGTCAAGAGCACATCCAACAGTTTCCCTACGTCAGATCGATACTGAACAATGATTTGATATCAGGGCGTTTTTTTGTTGTTGTCCCAAACACTTTTTTTTCAAATTTGGGTTTTTTTACGTTATTTCTACTCAGAATCACGAGCTCTTTCTATCCTAATAGGAGAAAAAAAGTGTCCTAAGATTTTTATTTCCATTCCGTCACCATTTTTCATAGACTTTGTATGGTGGTCGCGTAATGGAAAGATCGAAAAATGTATGGAAATTTTGGGACACTTCTTTTCTCCTATTAGGATAGAAAGAGCTCGTGATTCTGAGTCGAAAAAACCCAAATTTGAAAAAAAAAAAAAGTGTTGGAACAACAAAAATAAAAACGCCCATCAACTCGTGTTCGTTCAACACTTACATAGATATTGCCTATTTCATCTATGATAAGGCATTAAGTTTTGACAAGTTTTTCCTATTGGGACGAAGAGATAGGTTTTAATGCCCACTACATTCATTGCACACGTCTTCCCATTATCCAGTGCAGAGTGGTGAAGTTTCACTCTACTGTGCGACTGTCACCATACTATTATGCTAACTGTATATAAGTAAGATAAAATTACAAGGTACAGCCAGAAAATAAAACGGGAAGTAACTGAAGACATTAAAACCACGCAGGTGTAAATCTGACCTTACAGTACATTAAACTCTTATCACCAGTCTTCATGAATATTAACAAGCAAACAATGTATCAATATTTACTTTATTATACTAGAAAGCACTTGCGTTTTTAAAGAATTAGTCGAGCAAAATTTTTCCTTAAAATCACGTAATATAATGTGAAGACTTCGTTGTGTCTCGTGCGGTCACACCCGCACGGCAGTGGACGCCGCCCCGGCCAAAAACAAAATAATTGAAAACATCTTAGTTTATTTTAAAATTATCTTTGTTTATTATAATTAAATAGAAAAATAATTGATATAATAAAATCACAAACAATTTTAAAATTCAGTTGCAGATATCATAGAATCGAAAAACGTCATCTAAAAGTTTGGTCATTCATTTTGCTTTTCGTTAGGGCGGCCGAAATATCAAAAGTTAAAATCACTTATCTAAAAGGATAGACTCAACTTTTAGCAGTTTAAGGTTTTTTTTGTAACAGAATCTTTTTTAAGGTCGAGTCGAGAGTGCGAGTCATCGTCTTGAATCTAGATTCTAGACAAGCGGCGAAGAATAAACACAAACATATTAATTAGGCCTCAGCAGTCTGCGGATATTAGGTGAGTCGCAATGTCTATAAATAATGTATTTACACATCGATTGAAATCAAACAACTTAAAATTTCGATACATAACAATAAATAAAAAACAACCACAGAATCGTGTTCTGGAATGAGACGAAATTTTATGTAAGAAACGCACGCGGTGAGTTATTTATTTAATCGTACACGCTAAGATACCGTCAATATCGACACAGTTCTATTTTTATTAAAACATTTTAAAAGGGGGATCCGTCGTTCGGCGACAAATGCAAAAACGAAATTCGCACGGAAACGAGGCGGATATCGACGCGGCGCCCGTCGGCACTTGCCATCGAGTAAGCTTAAGACGAGGGAGGGAGATAAAATACGACGACCACTAACTGCGCGTCGGCGGGGCTTCAACAGATCTGTACGTGTTCGTATAGTTTGTAGCTTTCTAATAGACCCCGAAGGCTAATCCTATTGTCTATTGTTAAGAAAAACCGCTCGTGCCACGTGCCACAACCACCTGCATAAAAAATCGGTACTTCGGTTACTGAGTGCCGGCGAGTCGAACGCTACAGAACCAGTCTAAAATGTGCCATCGAGATGCGTAACAAAGGCGCGTTATCGGAGAGCGCACCTACACTGGTTTTTTGAGCGTTGGACTAGCCCGCGCTCAGGTGCCAAATAGAATAATTAGGACCCTTTTTTGCAGGTAAGTAGCACGTGTGGTTTTACTGAACAATAGACAATAGGATTAGCCTTCGGGGTCTATTAGAAAGCTACAAACTATACTCGGGATAACGAGCGGGCATCGTCGCGATCTCGCGGGTCGGCCGCCCGAGGCCGCCGACGACCGGGCCGTTCCGGTCGCTACCGTAAAACACTACACGCACGAGTTACGTACGTTCACGAGTTCACACGACTACGTACGGTCACTTGCAGAAAAATCTGTCTTTTTAGCAAAGAAGTTTGAACGCGTTCATACTTATTGCGGGAGACTGGGCTGTTAAGATTGGTTTTCCTAGGATAGCGGTGCCGTCATATAGCGGCCGTCTCCATACTAAATAATACGGCTAAATATGGATGTCGTAGTATTTGACATCCATATTTAGCCGTATTATTTAGTATGGAGACGGCCGCTATATGACGGCAACGCTATCCTAGGAAAACCGATCTTTAGACTCGATCGTAACCGAACCAAACTCGGCAAACACACCCGGACCTCCTATAATTTAATTACGCCAACTAAGTCGGAAATACTTTATGAACTCGTGAACATCCGGAGCGCCGGCGGGAGACAACACACGGCCGAGGGGTTCAAGGAGATCTTTAAGATCCCGAGAGCGGACGAGTATATCTGTTCTATTGTCTCAACCGTGTAGACGGGGCGATCGCGGCGGTCGGTAGAAGATGCCGCTAGAAGATGTCGGGGCAGCGCGCCCAGTCCTGGCGCTGCTTGCACTCCCAGTAGGTGTTGTTGTAGAGATGGCGCAGCTGCGCCTCGCCGGGGCCGGCGTCGCGCGTGAACCACAGCGGGCGCGGCGGCTCGGGCGCGGGCAGGCCGCGCGCCGCCGCCGCCTCGGCCGCCGCCTCCTGCGCGCGCCGCTTGCCGCGCTGCTTCTCTTCTAGCCGCAACTGGGGGGGAGACACGTTCAACGTTACTGCCCAGTTTTAAGGTACGTCTGTACGAGGATCCCTCGACGTCGGACCGGCCCGGCTTCGAAAGCTCGTTTGGCCATTAAAGCCCGAGCTCACCGGCTGCGTGTGCGTAGACGTGCACGTAAGCCACAGACAATCCAACCTCTAGACATAGCATAGTCGCGCTACCCCCTCTGCCACACATACGGTAGCGTTACTCCATCTTCGAGTCAATCCCGTGCCGTGATTGGTCCGTGTCTTTGAACGGACCAATCATGGCACGGGATTCGCTCACCTCGTCCCCCCGCACCCCCGTATTTTTGGCAGCATCGGTTTCATGAAAGAATTGGCCTAAGCTCAGTCTAGAGGTTGGATTGTCAGTGACGTAAGCGAAACACATGTCACGCAAATGGTGTGCCGTGTCTTATAAAGATCTATACTACGACGCACACTAGACGTCTCCGTACACGCATCTGGTGTGCCCGGGCCTTTTAAGGAAGCACCGACCGGCTGCCGACCGGAGAGTGCGACCAAAGAAAACACCTAACATAATGAATCGATGATCTGGCGAAATTTGCAAGGAAATTAAAATCCTGAAAATCTATGTAACTTATACTCGGCTGGGGACGTCTTTCGACTGATAATAGTAGTTTATGTGACTGCTACATAATGAGAGGCATTAAAATACGAGTGTGAGTTTAAGAAACGAACGTTAGTGAGTTTCTTAAAAGGATCACACGAGTATTTTAATGCCTAATTATGTACAGTTACATACACTACTTTATCTTAACACATACTTAAAACGAACTAAAAGATAAACTGTACGTCAAATGGCGGTGAATGAAAACTTTTTTCACGCATGTCACACATTCGTAGTTTTTTTAATTCCTAGACAAAAGAATGAAGTCCTTATTCTCATGTCACTCGAGATCAAATATCGTACGGTTTATATTAAAAAAACATACTAAATTGACGTTTCGTATCGATAACTGTTTTAATATCTATGGGTACTAGAATAGAGACCCACTTGAGTTTTGACTGCTGTTCCAAATTTAAACTCATAACCTTACAAAAATCTATAACGTTATGTACATTAAAGTACAAATTTTCCTACTACCACAGATAAGAAAGTTCTCATAGTAAAATTGGTTGTAATAAAGCTTGTCATTTCCTATGGTTTCTGAACGCATTATAGAGCACTAATGACATGTGTGTAGATAAAAACTTGAGCCATAAAGCCCTTCCCATTGTTAAATACAATGGGAATCGTGCCCGTGTCGCTACAATAATGTGTAATGTAATGATGTGGTACCTTCTCCGCGTTGGCCTCGTCCCAGAGCCCCTCCTCCATGAGGCGCTGGTCGGGCCGCAGCCGCGAGTCGGTGGGCGCCACGCCCGGCTCCGGCTCGTTCAGCTGCGCCGCCAGCAGGGTGAAGTTGTACCATCTGGAAACAACATCATAACTCATTTAAACTACGCCACTCTTAGGAGTTGCAACAAAAATTATCCATAATTTTCTATCCTGAAGTTATGACATACATTTATTTCCTGAACAGGTTTCTGGTTCCGAAAATACTACTACTTAAGCTTTGGATACCTCCGAAAACGGTGCCGTTATATGACGGCCGTCATATAGCGGCAGCAAAAGACGGCCGTCTTTACGGTGACGACATGTGGAAAGTACCACGGCGTCATAACACACCGTCAGCCACCAAGGTCAAAGCGGCAAATTTGAAAAATGTAGGCGCGATAGGATAACGTCCCATAGAAAATTTGAATTTCGCGCCTTTTCCTACTGACAAGATTTGCTTGATCATCTATAATTTACTTGGAGGATGAAATATCATCAGAAGAGGAAAATAACCGTAGTACGGAATCATTTATTCAAATCTCGTGTCATTTATTCAAAATGACACAAGGGTGTAGCAATCCAGAGTGTCCAAAACGTAAGGTTATTAGGGTTCGACTTAGATTCTACTCTTTCGTGGAAGATGCATATAAATACGGTCTGTGGAAAGTTAGCAAAAGGTGTATATATCCTTAAGCAGTTAAAAACACTTATCTCTAGTGATAGTCTAAAGGAAGCGTACTATGCTTATGTCCACTCAATCCTGTCATACGGAATCTTGTTATGGGGAAATGCAACAGATTTTGAGCGAGTTCTAAAAATGCAGAAACGTGCAATTAGAATCTTGGCTAACGCAAAGTATAGGGAAAGTTGTAGGGATCATTTTAAAAACCTAGGTATTCTAACATCAGTATCAACATATATTTATGAGATATTACTATATGTAAGAAGAAACCAAAGTCAATTTGTATGTGCTAGGGATATCAGTATACGCCCAACAAGGTATCCAGACGATCTGAGGCCAGTAAAATGTAGATTAAATATTACAAAAAAATGCCCTAAGATAATGGCTCAAAAATTATATAATAAGTTGCCAAAAGAAACTAAAGCCGAAACTAATTTCAACACCTTCAGTCGCCAAGTAAAGAAATTGCTACTCAAAAAGACAGTGTACAGTGTAAAGGAATACCTAAATAATGAGTACTGACTCCACCGCAAACATGTAATTTTAACTGTTTAAGTAATTTAGGTAATTATATCTGTAAATTGAAAATTAATAATGTTTAAGGCATGTACTGTTCAATTATATTAGGTATATTATCTGCTAATTCTATAAATAATTTAATTAATCATGTGGATATTTTGACGATCTTGATATGTATTCATCTTTATATTCGATTGTAATAAAAACATGTAATACTTATTGAGAAATAAATGAATCTGAATCTGAATGGCGTCACCGCTATCTAATAAAACGTTCACGAAACTATCGACACCGTCAGGGCGGCCGTCATCTTACGTTACGTTGGCAATCAACGCCGTCTAGGAAACCGCGCCATCTTGTTTACATAGACAACGTTCTAGTGACGTCATTCACCGCTATATTACGGCCGTCATATGACGGCACCGTCTTCGGAGGAATCCAAAGCTTTAGTGATTTTTGATACCATCAAAATATGTTATCAGTTCACGTAAACTAAAGACGAGTCTTCAGCATTTGTCCTGTGAACTTTGCCAATGAATGATTTTGATTCACTGGTTCAGCTTATTATATATACTTCAATACACCCAGTTCACGTATCTGTTCCTTTGCCTGAAGTTTAATCTGTTTTGCGCTAAAGTGTCGCGGCAGTATACGTACTTGTCGGAGTCTGGCGGCGCGTCGACGCGCTGCCAGGCCACGGTGAACTTGCCGGTCTTGCAGACCGTGTTGTCGGGCGACGCGCTGGTCACGGGCGCCACCTCCACACGGCTGTCCCAGTGCCCTTGCAGTACGTAGCGTGGCTGCAAACACGAATTAGTCTAAAGCAGGGATCGGAACCGGTTTTTTGCAAAAACTTAGAAGTAACCATATTTTTCGAATTATTTTATACTCGAAATGTAGGACTCAGTTGTGTTTTTAGGTTACGACTTGGTATTATTAGATTGCCCAATTAGAAATGAAGTAATGAGCAAAGAACGAAAAAATACCGTTTCCGTTCCC
The DNA here is from genome assembly GCF_948474715.1 of Cydia amplana. Classification (NCBI taxonomy): domain Eukaryota; kingdom Metazoa; phylum Arthropoda; class Insecta; order Lepidoptera; family Tortricidae; genus Cydia; species Cydia amplana. The sequence goes on from NC_086087.1 coordinate 10,645,460, forward strand.
ATACAAAAAATACCGGTATCCGATCCCTAGTCTAGAGGCCGTCCATAGAGTTGTTGGAAATGAACAAAATCAGCTATGAGACGAGATGCGAGTTGCACTTACAATATGTTTCAGGAAGAAAGAAAATGGGTTATCTTTAGGGTTAACCAGATGCACTAATCACTAAATATCGGTTTTCCTAGGATAGCGGTGCCGTCATATAGCGGCCGTCTCCATACTAAATAATACGGCTAAATATGGATGTCGTAGTATTTGTATGGAGACGGCCGCTATATGACGGCACCGCTATCCTAGGAAACCAGAGCATAAGACACTTTGGCATTCGTTTCGAGTTCACGATCATGTGCATGTGAGTATGTGAGTCTAAAGCTTTGGTTTCCTCCGATAGCGGTGCCGTCATATAGCGGCCGTCTCCATACAAATACTACGACATCCATATTTAGCCGTATTATTTAGTATGGAGACGGCCGCTATATGACGGCACCGCTATCCTAGGAAAACCGATCTTAACAGCTATAGTCTGGCGTTAAATTAAACACAAGTCGTCTCCTTCACGATTTTCGTAGACATCTCTTCTAAATACCTAAAACTGGTATGGATGTGTTCCTCGTGGTCTCTAGAATACGAATTGACCGGTTTTAGTTTATGGAGAGGGGGACGTGTCGATTAGGGCTTGCAAATATTCGAAACTTTCAGATATTCGAATATTCGACTTTTTCTGACGACGTATTCGAATATTCGAATAATTATTCGAATATTATAAAAAATAAGAAAAAGAACGAGAAATCGGTTTATTATCGTTTTATTCAAAAGCTTTTTTCACAGATTGCTAAAACTAAGGATATTTTGGCAGAAATCCACTTAATTGACTAGATTTTATCATCCTACTATAAGATGCCCACATTTATAAAAACAAGTAAAACGCCAAAATTAGACGTATTTAATATTTCTAGATAAAACTTATTGTAAATGCGTCGTTGCGTGAAATAATATAACTTTAACCATCCAAACACCTAGGTATGTAAGATATTTTTAGGGTTCCGTACCCAAAGGGTAAAAACGGGACCCTATTACTAAGACTCCGCTGTCCGTCCGTCCGTCCGTCCGTCTGTCACCAGGCTGTATCTTACGAACCGTGATAGCTAGACAGTTGAAATTTTCACAGATGATGTATTTCTTTGCTGCTATAACAACAAATACTAAAAACAGAATAAAATAAAGATTTAAGTGGGGCTCCCATTCAACAAACGTGATTTTTGACCGAAGTTAAGCAACGTCGGGCGGGGTCAGTACTTGGATGGGTGACCGTTTTTTTGCTTGTTTTGCTCTATTTTTTGTTGATGTTGCGGAACCCTCCGTGCGCGAGTCCGACTCGCACTTGACCGGGTTTTTTTTAGTAGGTAATTATTTTCCGATATAAATTAACTTGTAATCACTCAGAGGCCTGTAAAAAGGCCTTTAATTTTATTGTATTTTGAATCTTTATTGACTTTATTTGTTTTGGCAAGTTATTATTCCTAATGGTCGGCTAATTATATAATATTGGAATATTTAAGGGAAAAAGTTATTTGAGTACTGGGTGGATTATTCGTCAGCTAAAGGTGCATGGTTAGATTACCAAGTTGGGCAGGTTTGGTATGATTAAATTTGAGAATTGCGATAAGTGGCAAGGTTTAGACTTCAAAAATTCGCTTAACGTACGCTTGTACTGAATAAACAGAATGACCCTTTAACTTAAAACTTACGCACCGTAAAAATAACATACTTTTTGATTTCGTTTTCTTTTAAATTGAGTTAGGTTTCACTGTGTTCACGAAGTCTATCGAGAGGAATACAGTAAAAATATTATTTCCTTCGTATTTGGGTACCTACCGTTCCTCATTCACTGTAAATACCCGGAAAACACACAGAAACTGTAACTACAGCGGATTACATAGATTTTTTTATAGTAATAAAAAATATTCGAATATTCGAAACCTGAGCGGCCGAATATTCGAATATCAAAACAGGTCGAATATTCGACAAATTCGAATATTCGAATATTCGAATTGCAAGCCCTAGTGTCGATAAAAAGGGGGGGAATGTGGGCGGCCGACCAGCATTGATATTTGTTCACATCTTGAGTCCTATGGGACCGATCGGTTCGTTTCAGGTGTCGTTTGAAAGAGTATTAAACGTGCTATTATTGCTTCATAATAACTGTAGTCATAACTGTAGTCGTTTAGAAAATATTTTAAAATATATGATTTTTTACCGTGCATGGATGGCAAAAGTACTGACAAAACATGCGTCTAACTCAATAAATTATAACTTTACCGCAATTAATGTTATTACAAAATATACGAGAAATTTCATTAGCTTTCTAAAAACATAAGGTTTATTGGTGAATGGTATTATATAACCATGTAATGATGAATTTTGTTCAGCATGGGTCACTACGCACCGTCACGTAAATGGCGGGCGACCGACCACAACTGTTCATTGTTTCTCGGGTTCTATTTTACTGATCAATTGGTGATGCATACCATTAGAAAGAATGTTAAATGTACAATAATTGGTTTCTAATAACCGTAGTCATAACTGTAGTCATTTACAAAATAATTGAAAATATATGATTTTTACCGTGCATGGACATAAGTACTGGTAAAACATGCTTCTAACTCAATAGATTATAACATTACCGCAATAAATATTTTCAAAATATACGGGAAACTTTATGAGCTATCCAAAAATATAAGTTTTATTGCTTTATAATGTTGTATAACTAAGTAATCATGAATTTTGTTCAGCATGGGTACTGTGCACCGTCACGTAAATGGAGCCCGGCCATCGTTGAGTTTTCATTATATTTCAGGTTCTATTTTTCTGATACATGGTGGATACCATTTGCAAGCATATTAAATTTTCTGTGAATACTCGATTGTTTGAAATCTGAGGCCCAAAATAACCATTTTAAAAATATTAAAGAAAATGTTTAATTTTTACCTTAGAGGTTTGCTTAGTGACTGAAATAATTTGAGAAAGAGATAATGTAGTAAATATAGCGTGAAATTTTTAGAGTTAAATCAGCAAACTATTTATTAACTTTCCAAAAATATTGTTTAGTTACCGTACAACTATAAACATATATGTAGGTATGCCAGGACCAATTTCGCCAAGCAAGCAAACACACGGCGCGGCGAGCGCCTGGTAGACCAGCAGCATTCTATTATTGTTTGACAGTACATTTTATAATGTAGGTATCCAAAATGATAAAATATCGATATAAATGATGGTTTGTTTGTTTTGTTTTTTTATCACAGGAAACTTAAGTATAGTTTGACTCTTTTGACAAAAGCCCAGTTCTAGGTTCATAACATCGTTAAGTTCGTAGCTTTCATGATTGCAAAACCACTGCATATGAAGTACTTAATATCTGTGTTGTTATTTGACTCACGCGTCTACACGTAAAACGTTTTCAAACCCACTCCGTAGTTAATAATTTAAAATCACCTTTTTAGTGAGATCTGAGGCTTGTGGCGTTAAAGAGATATTTGTCGCCGCACGCTCCAGGATGCAAAATAAGTGACTACTATTTGAGTAGCAGCGTAAGTATGTCCACATAATAACTATCCGTGAAGTCCGGTTTTAAGTATAGTAATAGTAAGATAAGGTCAATATTGAGTAAACTATCTATATTATATTTATTTACTATTTTATTTTACGGTCTAATTTATAGTTTTTGCTTACCTATTGATTCATTGGCGTTTGGCATTGTAGTTTTAGCTTGTAAGTATGACTCTATTGACAGTTATAAGATGTACTACGGTATTTAAATAACGCTCGTCTGTAACTACATGATCTTAGATCTATAATAGCGACTCATAACTTCTCTGTTCGACTGTAAGTCATACAAGAGAGTTAAGTAGCGATTGCGATATAAAAAGCTATAAGTAGAAGGCTTTATCACACGTTTAGAACCTTAAGTGCAAATTGCAGATTATTACTCATATAGATGTTAAGGGTGTTCAATTCACTTTGAGCTATAAGCTATAATACTAGCAGCTTAACATGCAATATAGCGCCCAAAACAGCTACTGTAGATCTTAAATCTTTAGATGAACCTTTTAAACACTTTTATCTCACCAGAGTCTGTAAACTGTAAACTAAGACTATAGATGTAGCTATTCTAGAGCCAGGCTGTCTTTAGGTAAGAAAATAGGTACTGCTAAGTGTCGCCTAATTGTTTGTTGGGATTTATATGACGGTGCGCAGTGACCCATGCTGAACAAAATTCATTATTACTTGGTTATATAATATCTTACACCAATAAATCTTATGTTTTTGGAAAGATAATGAAATGTCTCGTATATTTTGTAAATACATTAATTGCGATAAAGTTATAATTTATTAAGTTAGAACCATGTTTTAGCAGTACTTATGTGCATGCACGGTAAAAAATCATGTTTTCAATTATTTTGAAAATGACTAAAGTTATGACTACAGTTATTGAAAACCAATTATAGTACGTTTAATATTCTTTCAAATGGTATCTATCACGAACTGATCAATAAAATAAAACCCGAGAAATAATGAAAAGTTGACACCGATCTCCTGCCATTTACGTGACGGCGCTTAGTGACCCATGTTGAACAAAATTCGTAATTACTTGGTTATATAATATCATACACCAAAAAAACTTATATTTTTGGAAAGCTAATGAAATTTCACGTACATTTTGTAAGAATATTATTGGAGTAAAGTTATAATTTATTGAGTTAGACGCATATTTTATCAGTACTTATGCCATCCATGCACGGTAAAAAAATCAAATATTTTAAAATATTTTGTAAATTACTAAAGTTATGACTACGGCTATTAGAAACCATTTATTGTACGTTTAATAACCTTTCAAATGGTACCTATCAGCAATTGATCAATAAAATAGAACCCGAGAAATAATGAAAAGTTTACGTCGGTCGCCCGCCATTTACGTGACGGTGCGTAGTGACCCATGCTGAACAAAATTCGTTATTAATTGGTTATATAATATCATACGCCAATAAAACTTATGTTTTTGGTAAGCTAATGAAATGTCTCGTATATTTTGTAATAAAATAATTGCGGTATTGTTGTAATTTATTGAGTTAGGCGCATATTTAATCAGTACTTATGCCATCCATGCACGGTATAAAATCAAATATTTTAAAATATTTTGTAAACGACTACAGTTATGACTACGGTTATTATGAAACAATAATAGCACGTTTAATACTCTTTCAAACGACACCTCACACGAACCGATCGGTCCCATAGGACTCAAGATGTGAACAAATATCAATAACGGTCGGCCGCCATCTTTGCCCCCCTTTTTTTCGACCCGTCCCCCACTCCATAAACTAAAACCGGTCATTTCGTATTCTAGAGATCACGAGGAACACATCCATACCAGTTTTAGGTATTTAGAAGAGATGTCGACGACTTTTCTCGAAACAGGCCGATTTCCACCTGTCTACTACTGTAGTGGAGGTCACGTGAGGTGTACAGCTGTCACTCACCACGCCGTTGGGGTCCTTGATGACGCCGGTGACCTTCCGCTGCGTGTCCTTGCTGAAGTACCCGTAGGGCTGGTACTTGAGGTGCGCCACGTAGCCGGCCGCCGCGCCCGCCTCGCCGACGATGTCCATGTCGCCGTGGTTGTCCACCCACAGCTTGCCCACGATTATGTTGTGGACTGTTGTCGTCACCTGTCATAACGAATACAGGTATTTTATTCTTTGTATGGACTTATATAGAAAATTATGAAAACGCATATGTAATTATGCAAAAAAAGACATATTGACATCACGATACGATCGATGGCTAATTTGATTTGAACAAGATGGACGTACGTAAACAGAAAAGATCTATAGGTATTTGAATCAAATGTTCATCAACGGGGAAGACCTAACCAAATACCTATTTTTATGTCCACGAGTGGCGGTCGAACATAACTATTTTATTTTTAACTACATATTACTGTAAAGCAGGGATGTTGCGGATGCCGATTTTTTGACATCCGCGAAGGCGGATGCGGATTTTTAAAGGCTCACATCCGCGGATGCGGATGTCAAGATAGGTACATAAAAAACGTCAAATAGGTATACATTTTAGTAATTTTTATTAAAAAAAAAACCGGCCAAGTGCGAGTCGGACTCGCGTTCCAAGGGTTCCGTACATTAAGTCCCATTCACGCTTGACTGCTCATTTCTAATAGTTTTTTTTGGCTACCTAATGACTAAATTACCTAGCAGTCTAGCACTTACGCCAATGCTAAGACGTTCCTGTACCGACCTGTTCCACATCCGCATCCGCATTAAACTCCGCATCGATTTTATGCGGATGCAGATGTTGAAAATAATGCGGAAGTTCCGCGGTTGCGGATATTCGCAACATCCCTGCAGTGTAAAGTTTAATACCAAGACAATCCTAAGTATATCTGCAATGGCAACAGTGCTACGAATCTTTTGGTTGCGTAGTAACCTGATTAATCCAATAGTACTTGTTCCCGCTTCGCTTGAAGGTTAGATTCCTGGTGCACGTGGGCTCGACCTTGATCACCTGGCCCCGGAACTTGCTGGTGAACGAGTACACCTGCAGCATCGTCCACGGCCTGCCGTCGCAGTGCGTCGCCGACGCGGGCGGGTGGTGCGACACCTGAGACCGGGACTAGGCTATTCCTACGTAGGCTGATAGCGGGCGCGATCACTGGCCCTTCGTTTATTCGCGTCGCGTTCGCATAGATAGGATCTGGCGTCAGTTAGGAACTGACTCTTACTACGTCTAAATCTCCCTATGCTAAGTCGACTCTAGTAAGGCCAAATGAAAATACTATGGCACAGAGGCATTTAAGCTTTGGTTTCCTCCGAAAGCGGTGCCGTCATATAGCGGCCGTCTCCATACAAATACTACGACATCCATTGTTGTATCGCATAAAAGACCAAAATAATGTTATAAAACCAGTGGCATTTGCCAGTAAAAAATTAAATGATACCCAAATTAAATATCCCATCCACGTCGCCAATGTTGTATCGCTAATTAACTTGGTGTAATTAATTAATACGACCAGATAATATTCGACATGCAACGTTTTATTTTAGAACACACGAACAGAACATGACATTGACAGATGCTGTCCATAATGGCGGGAGACTGCTGCTGAGTTGCCAGCTCTATATATACAACATCCATATTTAGCCGTATTATTTAGTATGGGGACGGCCGCTATATGACGGCACCGCTATCCTAGGAAAACCGATCTTTAGTAATTATATATTAACGCCACACGTATGTCAAGCCTCTGTCGCACCGAAAAATAATTACTTTCAAAAGGTACGTGTTACGCGTGAATCCGTACGCGTCTCGCTTTCAACACGTCTGTTTAGAGTATGTCGTAATCGCTCATTTGTACGGAGCTAACATTATAATGACAGCGGTACTCGTTCCCGCTGCGATGGATGCTGCAAGCATGCTGCTGGGACGAGCTCGGCGGATAGTGGACCCGGGACCATCACACTAACATCGTAACAGGCGCGGTACTCGTTCCCGCAGCGGTGGAAGCTGCAAGCATGCTGCTGGGACGAGCTCGGCGGATAGTGGACCCGGGACCATCACACTAACATCGTAACAGGCGCGGTACTCGTTCCCGCTGCGGTGGAAGCTGCAAGCATGCTGCTGGGACGAGCTCGGCGGGTGGTGGACCCGGGACCATCACACTAACATCGTAACAGGCGCGGTACTCGTTCCCGCTGCGGTGGAAGCTGCAAGCATGCTGCTGGGACGAGCTCGGCAGATAGTGGACCCGGGACCATCACACTAACATCGTAACAGGCGCGGTACTCGTTCCCGCTGTGATGGAAGCTGCAAGCATGCTGCTGGGACGAGCTCGGCGGGTGGTGGACCCGGGACCGTCATAACTAACATCGTAACAGGCGCGGTACTCGTTCCCGCTGCGGTGGAAGCTGCAAGCATGCTGCTGGGACGAGCTCGGCGGATAGTGGACCCGGGACCATCACACTAACATCGTAACAGGCGCGGTACTCGTTCCCGCTGCGGTGGAAGCTGCAAGCATGCTGCTGGGACGAGCTCGGCGGGTGGTGGACCCGGGACCATCACACTAACATCGTAACAGGCGCGGTACTCGTTCCCGCTGCGGTGGAAGCTGCAAGCATGCTGCTGGGACGAGCTCGGCGGGTGGTGGACCCGGGACCATCACACTAACATCGTAACAGGCGCGGTACTCGTTCCCGCTGCGGTGGAAGCTGCAAGCATGCTGCTGGGACGAGCTCGGCGGGTGGTGGACCCGGGACCATCACACTAACATCGTAACAGGCGCGGTACTCGTTCCCGCTGCGGTGGAAGCTGCAAGCATGCTGCTGGGACGAGCTCGGCGGGTGGTGGACCCGGGACCATCACACTAACATCGTAACAGGCGCGGTACTCGTTCCCGCTGCGGTGGAAGCTGCAAGCATGCTGCTGGGACGAGCTCGGCGGGTGGTGGACCCGGGACCATCACACTAACATCGTAACAGGCGCGGTACTCGTTCCCGCTGCGGTGGAAGCTGCAAGCATGCTGCTGGGACGAGCTCGGCGGGTGGTGGACCCGGGACCATCACACTAACATCGTAACAGGCGCGGTACTCGTTCCCGCTGCGGTGGAAGCTGCAAGCATGCTGCTGGGACGAGCTCGGCGGATAGTGGACCCGGGACCATCACACTAACATCGTAACAGGCGCGGTACTCGTTCCCGCTGCGGTGGAAGCTGCAAGCATGCTGCTGGGACGAGCTCGGCGGATAGTGGACCCGGGACCATCATACTAACATCGTAACAGGCGCGGTACTCGTTCCCGCTGCGGTGGAAGCTGCAAGCATGCTGCTGGGACGAGCTCGGCGGGTGGTGGACCCGGGACCATCACACTAACATCGTAACAGGCGCGGTACTCGTTCCCGCTGCGGTGGAAGCTGCAAGCATGCTGCTGGGACGAGCTCGGCGGATAGTGGACCCGGGACCATCATACTAACATCGTAACAGGCGCGGTACTCGTTCCCGCTGCGGTGGAAGCTGCAAGCATGCTGCTGGGACGAGCTCGGCGGGTGGTGGACCCGGGACCATCACACTAACATCGTAACAGGCGCGGTACTCGTTCCCGCTGCGGTGGAAGCTGCAAGCATGCTGCTGGGACGAGCTCGGCGGATAGTGGACCCGGGACCATCACACTAACATCGTAACAGGCGCGGTACTCGTTCCCGCTGCGGTGGATGCTGCAAGCATGCTGCTGGGACGAGCTCGGCGGATAGTGGACCCGGGACCATCACACTAACATCGTAACAGGCGCGGTACTCGTTCCCGCTGCGGTGGATGCTGCAAGCATGCTGCTGGGACGAGCTCGGCGGATAGTGGACCCGGGACCATCACACTAACATCGTAACAGGCGCGGTACTCGTTCCCGCTGCGGTGGAAGCTGCAAGCATGCTGCTGGGACGAGCTCGGCGGGTGGTGGACCCGGGACCATCACACTAACATCGTAACAGGCGCGGTACTCGTTCCCGCTGCGGTGGAAGCTGCAAGCATGCTGCTGGGACGAGCTCGGCGGATAGTGGACCCGGGACCATCATACTAACATCGTAACAGGCGCGGTACTCGTTCCCGCTGCGGTGGAAGCTGCAAGCATGCTGCTGGGACGAGCTCGGCGGGTGGTGGACCCGGGACCATCACACTAACATCGTAACAGGCGCGGTACTCGTTCCCGCTGCGGTGGAAGCTGCAAGCATGCTGCTGGGACGAGCTCGGCGGATAGTGGACCCGGGACCATCACACTAACATCGTAACAGGCGCGGTACTCGTTCCCGCTGCGGTGGAAGCTGCAAGCATGCTGCTGGGACGAGCTCGGCGGATAGTGGACCCGGGACCATCACACTAACATCGTAACAGGCGCGGTACTCGTTCCCGCTGCGGTGGATGCTGCAAGCATGCTGCTGGGACGAGCTCGGCGGATAGTGGACCCGGGACCATCACACTAACATCGTAACAGGCGCGGTACTCGTTCCCGCTGCGGTGGATGCTGCAAGCATGCTGCTGGGACGAGCTCGGCGGATAGTGGACCCGGGACCATCACACTAACATCGTAACAGGCGCGGTACTCGTTCCCGCTGCGGTGGAAGCTGCAAGCATGCTGCTGGGACGAGCTCGGCGGGTGGTGGACCCGGGACCATCACACTAACATCGTAACAGGCGCGGTACTCGTTCCCGCTGCGGTGGAAGCTGCAAGCATGCTGCTGGGACGAGCTCGGCGGATAGTGGACCCGGGACCATCATACTAACATCGTAACAGGCGCGGTACTCGTTCCCGCTGCGGTGGAAGCTGCAAGCATGCTGCTGGGACGAGCTCGGCGGGTGGTGGACCCGGGACCATCACACTAACATCGTAACAGGCGCGGTACTCGTTCCCGCTGCGGTGGAAGCTGCAAGCATGCTGCTGGGACGAGCTCGGCGGATAGTGGACCCGGGACCATCACACTAACATCGTAACAGGCGCGGTACTCGTTCCCGCTGCGGTGGATGCTGCAAGCATGCTGCTGGGACGAGCTCGGCGGATAGTGGACCCGGGACCATCACACTAACATCGTAACAGGCGCGGTACTCGTTCCCGCTGCGGTGGATGCTGCAAGCATGCTGCTGGGACGAGCTCGGCGGATAGTGGACCCGGGACCATCACACTAACATCGTAACAGGCGCGGTACTCGTTCCCGCTGCGGTGGATGCTGCAAGCATGCTGCTGGGACGAGCTCGGCGGATAGTGGACCCGGGACCATCACACTAACATCGTAACAGGCGCGGTACTCGTTCCCGCTGCGGTGGAAGCGCATCCAGCGCGTGCGGTCCGGGTGGATGCTGATCACCTGGCCGGTGAACACGCTGCTCCACGCCTGCTGCTGCGACGAGCTCCACGCCGCGCTGTCCAGGTGCATGGCCAGCGTCGGCGGGTGGTGCTGGACCTGGGACCGTCACTTATCACTCACCTTGGAATGGGCGCGCGTAGTATATCACCTTAAGGCTAAAAGCAAGTATAGACATCAAGTCAGAACGGATTGGTTCTATAGAACTTTCAATAGCAGCAGCAGAGAAAGCCCTATTATAGTTAACGTTACGTGTTCTTGGCCGTCAAGCTTTGGTCACCCGACTAATTTACATAGATTGTCTTTGATATGTTATCAGCAAACTCAAAACGCGTTTTGAATTTCGTCGCATTGCGAATGGTCTCTTCCTCGCGGTAGCAATTCTATTGTAATACTTGCTTTTAGCCGTAAGGCCAAATGCGAGATATTGAAGTGGCAGTACTAAAGTTACTTACGTCCTTGGTAGATGTAGCAGCGTATTGAATTCAGTCATTTTTACAATCTCTAAACTTTTACAATTATAATTAGAACCGATACAACGCGGCGCGGCTGTTAGCAAAAATTAGGAGTTTTATTTACACATCCCATTTGGCCTTACAAGAGTATCTAATATAAAACATAACTAACATGTCTAAAGTGGAGACGTTTAATGCAATAACGTCAACACTCTAGTCATGTTATTTGAACCTACCGACCTATTGTTTATTTCGTTCCACCGCCCGCTTTCTTCCTGTTCTATACCAAACCTGTCAGTCGTTATGAGTCATCAAAACTCTCTCGACCTATACTTTTTTCCGAAGTGACAACTGGATCTTAGAAACTATAAATTCCCGATCTAAATTGATAACACAAAAATAAAGTATAATATGTTCACGTACTGAATTATCTCGATGTGTGTCGCCTGCCTTACCTAACACAACGAAGCGCGCATGTATATGACTCTTTCGTGCCTCTGCCGTGTCGAATACATGTAGTAACGTGTGTGTGTGTGTGTGTGTGTGTGTGTGTGTGTGTGTGTGTGTGTGTGTGTGTGTACCTTCCTCCAGGTGTACTTGTTGCCCTGGCTGGGGAAGCAGGCGGAGGCGGCGCCGAGCGGCACCACCTGCAGGTACTTCCCGCGGAACTTGGTGGTCATGGTGAACTCCTGCCAGCACTGCCAGCCCGCCACGCCCTCGCAGTGCTGCGCCACCATGGGCGGGTGGTGCGACACCTGCCCCACATAACCACTTTAAAGCACCCTCCACACTCATGCGCGAAGCCGCGAACGCGAATGTGAAGTCGATTTTCGGAGACAGCGAAATCGACTCCACACTCGCGTTCGCGGCTTCGCCCGCAATTCACGCACATAGTCTGGAGGGGGCTTAATGGGTGGCCGAAACAGCGCGGACGGGGTACGTTCCGAAACGAGATGTAATTGCCGCATTTAATGGGGTTGGCCGGTCGAAGGTTTTAACTGTTGGTTACTCAATTGCTTCAATTTTTAATTAGTAAATCAGAATATGTACATAGTGAAAAATCGAGATATTATTTGATTTTATTGATGACATAATTATTTATTACTGTTAGTCCTACGAATAATGTCAATTTTATATCTTATGGTGCGTCCAATGATGATCCCTAGGACATTTCATTTTTATACGGAGCAGCTGTCTCGTAAAATGTTTGTAGAATTTTTTTAGAAGCATAGCACATTAATTTATTTAGAAATGTAACATTTTTTTTTAAGTAAGAAAAATACGGTGAAATATATTACTTCAACGATTTTTTAAATTAAAATTATCCAAAAGCGACTTGAAGGTTGAAGGAACTGCCATTCGACGCGTGAAGTATAGAGACCGGTTAAACCTACGTTGGCGCCATCTATGTGAAGTTGTTAATATGCGTTTTAAATATGCGATTTCTCGCCCTACCCACTGGGCTAGCGCGATTTGCGCTTGTATTAGGAACTCGTTTTAGAACGTACCCGTAATTATTGTTTTTTTTTTTTTGGAATTTGGAAAAGGTGTGAGGCGAGTGCTGGGAGGATAGGCGAGGAAGGAGACAGGCAGAGCGGGGAACGAGGCAGAAAACGGGCGGGGAAGTGGGATGGAACATCAGGGGAATTTGGTTATCAACAAAGGATTTTAAAGGCTGTAACTCACTTGGTCGTATACATTCTTATTTCCTAGATATTATTTGGGCTGCATCTTAATCATTAATATTACAAAAAATTTGTATTCCCATCTGTGCCCGGCGGGGATGGATGGGAATACACCCAAAAAACGACAGCCAAGTTAGTTTCAGCTGCAATAGTACATTACAAGTGCGAAAAGTAGGAAATTCAAAACGAGTGACGATAAATTAAAACCCGGACGAAGGGAGTGTTTTAAATCGGCACGAGAATTAACGATTCGCATGTGTATCGTACGTTTTACAGTACATATGTATCGAAAATTTAAAGGAATATATTTCTTTAAATTTTCGATACGTATAGTGCTAATTACCGTACTAGTGCGGTAAAGTAGCACCATACGATTGGGAAAAGTAGTACCTATATTCGTAACGAGTGGCGATACGCTCTCTATTCTATTCTATAAATTAAAACTCGACCGAAGGTGCGAGGTGAGTGTTTTAAATCGACACGAGTTGCATTCGACAGTGGTCAGGATTGCTCTTTTGGATGCATCCACACCGCAGTATATGTATGTGTAACAATTGTTTATGTGGACCAACACTGTGCAACAGTATGTAACCAGGTAAGTTACCTAATGTTACAGTGTTTAAATGTTGGATGCTTGTAAAGCAATGTATTTTTTAACACGCTTTTATTAGGTCGACCTGTATGTAACTAACATGTAATGGAATCTTGCAAGTTAAATTTGATCCACTTCCCGGTTTCCGATTGAGCTGAAACTTTGCATACACATGTAAGTCGGGTGACAATGCAATATTATGGTACCATCGAGCTGATCTGATCATGGAGACAGGAGGTGGCCATAGGAACTCTGTGATGACACAACGCAACCTAATTGTGTTAGGGATTTTTAGAATTGTCTCAATGAGTATTAGTTGTCTGTCGTAAGAAAAGTACAGTCAGCGATAAAAGCGTGTACCAAAAATGAAATTTTTGCCAAAAACTTATTATTTCGGTTAGTGTCCAACAGTTACCTGTTCCGAGATACACCGCCAGCCGAGGTCTGACATTCTGTCGCACTCGTACGTCTCGCCTAGTAGGGGGTTGAAGGGCTTATTCGTTCTGCAACAAGAAACACCTTTGTAGAATCACTTTTAGCAAAGAGTTATTGGTCGTAATAGTAATTAATGGGATTATTCGTGGCGTATTCCCATTTGTCCCCCCCTAACAGAGATGGGAATAGGTGTTTTCATATAAATCATTCCCATTTTTTCCCTCCTCGTGTATGGCGGCGGTCTCGTGGGGCGGGGACAAAATTTAATACATCTTATTCATAAATGTTTGTCATTATCTAACAAACCGCTGATGATCGTTTATCCCTATACGTCATTTTGACATTTCTGTTTGTTAGAAAGAGACAAGATTTAACAGAGGTTTGTAAGTGGTTGCTAAGTTTTATGAATAAGGGGGATAAAGTTTAAGACGCATTAATAAAATTCAACTCTGATGAAGTTGGTATAGGAACCAATCGGACCGGTTCCGATTTCAAACACAAATTATGAAAAAATTGTGTAAAAGGTATCCATGGCCCAGGCCGGACTGGGCTAGTACCGTGTGTTGGTAGTCACCTGCAGGCCGTGGTGGCGTACGCGGACACGGTGAAGGCGGCCACGTAGGCGAGCTGCTGCGCGGGGTCGTTGACCCGCGCCTGGTCCAGTACTCGCGTGTTGCTAGTCACCTGCAGGCCGTGGTGGCGTACGCGGACACGTAGGCGAGCTGTTGCGCGGGGTCGTTGACCCGCGCCTGGTCCAGTACTCGCGTGTTGCTAGTCACCTGCAGGCCGTGGTGGCGTACGCGGACACGGTGAAGGCGGCCACGTAGGCGAGCTGCTGCGCGGGGTCGTTGACCCGCGCCTGGTCCAGTACTCGCGTGTTGCTAGTCACCTGCAGGCCGTGGTGGCGTACGCGGACACGGTGAAGGCGGCCACGTAGGCGAGCTGCTGCGCGGGGTCGTTGACCCGCGCCTGGTCCAGTACTCGCGTGTTGCTAGTCACCTGCAGGCCGTGGTGGCGTACGCGGACACGGTGAAGGCGGCCACGTAGGCGAGCTGCTGCGCGGGGTCGTTGACCCGCGCCTGGTCCAGTACTCGCGTGTTGCTAGTCACCTGCAGGCCGTGGTGGCGTACGCGGACACGTAGGCGAGCTGTTGCGCGGGGTCGTTGACCCGCGCCTGGTCCAGTACTCGCGTGTTGCTAGTCACCTGCAGGCCGTGGTGGCGTACGCGGACACGGTGAAGGCGGCCACGTAGGCGAGCTGCTGCGCGGGGTCGTTGAACCGCGCCTGGTCCAGTACTCGCGTGTTGCTAGTCACCTGCAGGCCGTGGTGGCGTACGCGGACACGTAGGCGAGCTGTTGCGCGGGGTCGTTGACCCGCGCCTGGTCCAGTACTCGCGTGTTGCTAGTCACCTGCAGGCCGTGGTGGCGTACGCGGACACGGTGAAGGCGGCCACGTAGGCGAGCTGCTGCGCGGGGTCGTTGAACCGCGCCTGGTCCAGTACTCGCGTGTTGCTAGTCACCTGCAGGCCGTGGTGGCGTACGCGGACACGTAGGCGAGCTGTTGCGCGGGGTCGTTGACCCGCGCCTGGTCCAGTACTCGCGTGTTGCTAGTCACCTGCAGGCCGTGGTGGCGTACGCGGACACGGTGAAGGCGGCCACGTAGGCGAGCTGCTGCGCGGGGTCGTTGACCCGCGCCTGGTCCAGTACTCGCGTGTTGCTAGTCACCTGCAGGCCGTGGTGGCGTACGCGGACACGGTGAAGGCGGCCACGTAGGCGAGCTGCTGCGCGGGGTCGTTGAACCGCGCCTGGTCCAGTACTCGCGTGTTGCTAGTCACCTGCAGGCCGTGGTGGCGTACGCGGACACGTAGGCGAGCTGTTGCGCGGGGTCGTTGACCCGCGCCTGGTCCAGTACTCGCGTGTTGCTAGTCACCTGCAGGCCGTGGTGGCGTACGCGGACACGGTGAAGGCGGCCACGTAGGCGAGCTGCTGCGCGGGGTCGTTGACCCGCGCCTGGTCCAGTACTCGCGTGTTGCTAGTCACCTGCAGGCCGTGGTGGCGTACGCGGACACGGTGAAGGCGGCCACGTAGGCGAGCTGCTGCGCGGGGTCGTTGACCCGCGCCTGGTCCAGTACTCGCGTGTTGCTAGTCACCTGCAGGCCGTGGTGGCGTACGCGGACACGGTGAAGGCGGCCACGTAGGCGAGCTGCTGCGCGGGGTCGTTGAACCGCGCCGCCTCGTCGAGCACCGACGAGTACTCGTAGTCCTCCGCCAGCCGCTGCAGCATCGACAGCGGCTCGCTGAAGTTCACCGGGATGGGGATCTTTGATAACTCTTTGCCTGTCAACGAAAGTAAAAGTTTAGTTTTTAAGCGAGTTAAAGATTGAGAAAGTTTTTCATACTTTGTCATGGGCTTCTAAGACCCCGCGTACAAATTTTTGTACATATTACAAGACTTGGGGGGAATACAGTCGCCATCAGATATATCGGAGCGGCCAAGATGCTCACAAATATCTGCCTCTATTGTCAAGGCGTTTGAGTGCGTAATCAGATATTTTTGAGCACCTTGGCCGTTCCGATATATATGATGGTGACTGTACAAGTCTTACAACTACATACCTATGCAGTTCTTCATGATGGACCAGAGACTGAGCGGGTAGTTGGGCTTGTCGGGCACGCGCGTGCGCCGAGGGTGCCCGTCCACCATCGACACCACCTGCGACACGTGCGGCTGCAACCAACAAAAAACCTCGTTCAATAATATCCCAGTAATCGCGGAATATTTATAAAATCACACTAAACAGATACGGCGTTATTCATAAACGTCTGCTAAGTTAATCAGCTGATGATCGTCGTTTGTCACTCTCTATGGCATACCGACAGATAGGGACAAACGACGATCATCAACTGATTTAGTTAGCAGCCGTTTATGAATAACGCCATAGCTGCCAAGCTTATGACAAAACTGTGATTTGACGATAAGACAATTCTCGCACATAAACACTCGAGCCATTCAATGCTCGCCCAATGAAATTACAGTTCAGTCTTAACATTGCCTCTACCTATCATTCAACTCTGTGTTGAAAATAAATGGAACAAATAAGGCCACTATGCCAGATTGTTAATTGGGCTTTTGACTTTTTAAATGTGCAATAACTTATTATAAAATCCCTATTTTAATCCACCTGAATTGACCATAGAAAATTGTTTTAACTTTTTATGTTTCATTAACACATTCAGTGCCAGCGACTCGCTAGAGGAGTTCACTGTTCGTAGGCGCTTTCCGCTACATACAGCTTTTCCCGTGTTATCTGCTACGCTCGTAGCGCGTAGCTCGCGCCGGCACTGAATGAGGTAAAAAAGTAGTTAAATTTAGTTACATATATGTATGTCATGAAATGTCTATTTAGTTTTGCTGAGAAGACATATCAGATGACATTGTGTCATTAAATAAATAACCCTTTCAAAAGTTCTGATGTGTGATGTGTGGGTACTCACCCAGACTGTGATGTCCATGGTCTTGGAGTCCGCCGGCGGTTTGCTGGTGGGTGCGGCGGAGTCCACGCCTCCCATGGAGCTCTCTGGTCGCTCCTCCACGAAGTAAACCTGGTACAAATTAACAATGATATTATATAACCATAGATAGGTTATACTCATACTTGAGGAGCACAAAAAAAATACTTCTATATTTATTTGTGTGCCTACGAAGAAATCTCTTATTTTTGATTAATTTTCTCATTCCATCCATCTTTGTCACACTCGTTGTTAAACATAAGGTCGTCTCTTTATCTTTCGGTGTGCGGGAGCTCGTTAGCACGTGCACATTTCTCGCTTGTCCAGCCGCGTCTAAAGGCAACTTGTCCAATTTGTCACAAGTTAAGCGCTTCAATTTTGGAACGCCTATAACCTATCTTGAGTTATAAATCATTGCAAATTAAACAATGATTTCACAAGTGTGCCCCCGCTAAAACTTTTGCCATACCGCTACTCAAAATACGCTGAGTTGCGTCAACATCGCAAGAAGTGATTATAGCGTTCTTATAGACGCGATCACAACGGTAGCTGTAACGTGACGCATGAGTCACGTCGAACCAACTACAATGTGTTAGAGCAGCGTGTGGTTGGTTTTTAATTTGTTAAGTTCAGCAGCTACAAAATATTACGTCTCTTGTATTAAACTTCACTCGTAACATAACTATGTAATAGAATATTGCAAGAGTCAAGACGATTTTTATATAGGTAGTGGTTAGATTACCTTGAAAGGAGCATATTTATATAATATAATAACTTAGCTTACTGCTCTATTATAAGATAACGTAAACATAAAACTCAGTTAACTAGTTTCCAGCTAACATAATTTCAGAAACGACTCACATCACGACAACAAAATGAAAGTACTAAAATAAATTCCATTCATAAGTACTTTTCTGTCCACGCGATCTCGCAAAAAATTCATGTCGAGGACTCGTACCCTGCCAAGAGTGCTGGTGCCAAGTTACATACATTACACACCTCATAATTTCGTGTTTTGAAAAGTATACTTTATATCGTCAGGTCAAGGTCGCTTTTATAATTAGAACGGTGCACTGAAATGCAAGGTTATGAAAGTAAATTAGTTTTTTACGTGTAAGATTGAAAATGTTGTTTTATGAGAGTAGAAGTAGGTTTCTTTTGCTTAGATCTTTTTTGGGAGATTAAATTTTAATCTCGGTGTAATTTAAAAGGTGTTTGCGTCTCTAAAGTCCCCAACCCGCATTGGGCTAGCGTCGGGATTGTAGCCCAAGCCCTCTCGCGCATGAGAGGAGGCCTGTGCCCAGCAGTATGAAGCATAAGGACTCTTCTCAAATGGAAAGCCACAAATAGGTTCGGAATGCACTCCAGTATACATATAATTTCTTCTAATCATAAAAATATTCCCAGCATCTGACTGAATTAATTATTTTCCATATAGATAAATGACAGAAAACCTAATGAACGTTATTTCCACAATAGACCTACTCTTGGCGCGGCGCCACTAAATGGAATTATAAGTATAATAACCATCACTATCGACTAGTGGTCTATATATAAAGGATTTAGTATAAATAACGAGCGATTCACGTGTTTCCTCAATTGATAAACACCTACTTCTTGGCGAGCTATTAAGTTTCAATTAAAGCGCTCATTTTCATTGACATCGTTATTTATTCAGAGGTTTTCCTTTCACTTAGTCCTCGGTCGGACAGCGTAAAGTCTATTTTTTAATTCGGTAGACTAAAATGACATTTCTTAGTATGAAATGACATTTTATGTTCATACTATGAACTGTCATTTCAGTCTACCGAATAAAAAAATAGATTTTAGGGACTTGTAAACCTTACATTTAATTGATTTAATTACACCCCACACCTTTTCGGTTTCGGAGTTGAAAAAGGGGAACCTTTCTAAATTTTTACTTTTATTCACAGCTATACACTTTAGTCACTAAGTCTTAGTGTATGTGTATTACACTATTACAATAACTAACACTGCATCAGATGTACATTAATTGAGCAAACTTAAAACTGATAAATATGTAGGTAAAATACTTGACAATATATGCCATATGGTATGGTTTAATTCACACGTTAAAATAGTTATATAAACGTCAGCGTCATCCTAATACTCATGTGTTTGTAGTCGCGTTCTGTTAACAATGTTCAAAACAATAATACTTTTGTCTATGCACCATCAAGTGTGACTAGTTTAGTTTCCGACGCTAAGAATTTATAAATTATGCAAAATAAGTGTGGATACGATTGCCTGCCTATTGTTTAGTTTAATTTATAAACATTTAATAAATAGGTAGTATAAATGTTATGTACACTTTTTAAAGGAATGTTCAGAGACTGCACAGTGCACAGGATCGAGAAGACTGGAAAAAGTGGGGGGAGGCAGCAGTGGAAGTGGGACACTATGGTCTCCCAATAATAAATAAAAATATCGCACATTTCGTCAGTCAGTTATGATTTTTAGCGTGTTGTTTTCCTGGCGCAGATGACATCTTAGCTTTCACTTATAACAGACTTGTAAAAAAGAAGAATGTCTTAGTATACGACAAAACCAAGTGGTGGCTGAAGCTTTTCTGCATTTTTTTACTGCTATATTTAAAATACTGTTCGGTGCAATCCACCTTAACACGTTTCAAGCCTCGTGCGGTGCGTGCGTCTAGTCAGCAAAAGATGCATACCTCAATCATTTACAGTAAAATTACTTTTAGTGTACTTTTCGGGACCATCGCGACTGGGTGCATTCGAAATTAACATTCACTATTTTTAATAACATTATAACATTTTACACTTAACTTATTTAACATTTTAAACTCTATTATTGAACATTGTAATACAATAAAACCCCTTTTGCTACTACTCTCCGGACGTTTTAACATCACCGCCAACCCGCAACCCGCACAAATACTAAGAATACTTTTAATTAGAATAGCAGGAAAGGTATTTAATAGGTTATTAATAGAAATAAATATAATCGAAGATAAGAAACAATAGCGAGGCTTATAATAATCATCCAATAAACATTACTAACCTGCTGTGTCTCTGTTACAATCTCAGGCTCCGAGTCATCGGAGCTTTCTCCGCTTTTTACTTTGTTTTTTCTGTTTACCTGCAAGGATACACACACATGGGGTGAACTATGAGTGACTTGATCCATGTACATACGATATGACAGTTGCTGAAAGGCAGAACTGGCAAAATGCTTTGCTTTGAACTTACTTGACAAGACTTGCAAGTTGCAAGGTCAGAAGATTAAAAAAAATTGCCACAGGCCTCAATTCATAGTTACGGATTTGTCTGATGGATTACAAAGAGTTAATAGTTTTTATTTTACGAAAAATATCCTTCTTTCCGCAGAAAGGAAGGAAATTATTTATAAAGGACACTATTTTATAGTGTAACTGATTCCATATTATCATTATATTTGGTAAGTAAGTAATCCAGTATGTTTACTTGTTTAGTGAATGATATTTAATGCAATGTTCTAAAATTTATAATAATATAGCTCTTGTATATATTCTTTGTACACTTTTTGCTACTTGAATATTATCTATTATTGTCAGTCAGCTAATGACTCATTAAAATGTTTACATTACTGGAACATTAACAAAAACAACACAGTGAACTGATTCTTAGAAACAACTACAGAATACCAAAATTCAGGTTGCTAAACGTAACGATTTTACCTCCTCATAACTAGTTGTGAATAAGAGGGTTTGTTTATGCAAAATGTTTGTTATAAACATACTTCCTATTTTGTTTACTAACTTAGTGCATACATTGTTATGAATGACTGTCTCAAAACAGATTTGCTTCAATTAGTGAATGCTATCTATGTTATTATTTAGATCAGCGGTCGGCAACCTTTTAGCAGCCAAGGGCCACATAGTAGTTAAGGAAGTTGACGCGGGCCGCACTTTGTTAATATTGTGTGACTTTATCAGACATTGTTGTTTGACAATATTACATACAAAATAGCCAGGAGCGCTCGCTGGCCGCTTGTTGCCGACCGCTGATTTAGATTATTGTTAACCTTCAAATGGACAACGCTATTAAATAGAGTTTACACTTTGATAATTATTAAAAAAATACTTACAGGTACTTTCATTACAAATGAATTGTGTGCTTTGTCGTCCGTGGAGCTGACACCATCTTCCATGGCATCGAAGAATTCATGGTCTTCGTCCTCTGTTTCATTGCCCTGTCCTGTGCCGTTACCCCCTGCACAATAAAAATAGGTTAGCATTCTTATACTTATAACACTTTAAACTCTCGCATTTTGTACACATATTTAATTACACAAATTGTTGGGACGTCAGTCTTTCCGTGACCACAACTGGTGCAACTCAGCTGAAACGTTGGAATTAAAGGTAAAAACAATAAAATTATAGCGCGGTAGACCCGTTTGTGTAATTAAATATTCTTATACTTGCAAAAACATTGTTAAATGAAATATAATTTACAATGACAACATAACTAAAGTTTATCTAGTTCAATATATAAGTCGAAATAACAATAAACATAACCAGTTTATCTAATATTAATATTCACTTTCACCATTTTAAATGATAGCTAGGTCTAGGTATGCATATTAAATATTTGTCTAATACATTACATTAGAGATTTATAAATATTTACGGATACACAAACATTAAATTAAAGGAATGGGTAGATTGTATAATGGTATGTTTCCTAAACAATGATATAATTGTAGGCAGTAGGTACATCACCAAATAACCATCGTTTAACAGTGTAATACAGCCATGATAGATAACTAGTCATCTCCTGATTATGTAGGCTTGTATGTCACCTATAAAACATACAAACACTATAATTTCCATATGGGAACTATGTCCAATCTAGAGTTCTGGACATTAAAAAAACCGGCCAAGTGCGAGTCGGACTCGCACACGGAGGGTTCCGCACCATCAACAAAAAATAGAGCAAAATAAGCAAAAAAAAACAAGCAAAAAACGGTCACCCATCCAAGTACTGACCCCGCCCGACGTTGCTTAACTTCGGTCAAAAATCACGTTTGTTGTATGGGAGCCCCACTTAAATCTTTATTTTATTCTGTTTTTAGTATTTGTTTTTATAGCGGCAAGAGAAATACATCATCTGTGAAAATTTCAACTGTCTAGCTATCACGGTTCGTGAGATACAGCCTGGTGACAGACGGACGGACGGACGGACGGACAGCGGAGTCTTAGTAATAGGGTCCCGTTTATAGCCTTTGGGTACGGAACCCTAAAAACAACAGTAAAGATGGTGAACATTGAATTACTAAAGACATTTATTATATATCTATCTCTATATCCAAGTGTTAATTTAAGACTACCTACAACCAACTTACAGTGTTTTACTTTTATTAACCAAATTTTATTTGTGACATTCCAATTCAATATGCTAACTAGGATTTTGCAATACCCAGGTTAGGTAAATTATTCCCAGTAGAGTTCAATTTTTATCAAGTGACAGTTGTGTAATTTACAGGTATATGCTAGCTACTCAAATGTGTATACAGTTACCAATTATGCATTTGTGAGTTTGAGGGTACTTTTCAGACCTTATTATTTTTATCACACTGCCTCACAAAATCTATTATATTGCCAAAATAATTAGCAACAAACAGTTTTTATGTAGAACAACAATATTTTGGTTGTGAATTAAAGCAGCGGCACAGTGAAATCATGGAATGAAATCTTTGGATTGCAACAATCAGCCAAGGGCATAGATAAATATAGTAAGACAAGAGTGCTCACTCCATACATCAGTTCAGACTATGAATTTCAGTGTCTACATCTAGCATCGAGTAGCGGAACTATCAGTACTGCTGCTTGACAATAGATGTAGCACCGACCGGAAAATCTTATCTCAACAGCATAAGACTTTCCGGTCGGTGCTACATCTATTGTCAAGTAGCAGTACTGGTAGTTCCGCTACTCGATGCTGATAGTTCCGCTACTCAATGCTAGATGCGAATAGTCTTTTTGGTACTAAAACTGATGTATGGAGTGAGCACTCTGTATTTTTTTCTCTATGGCCAAGGGTCACCCTAAGCAGTGCAAGATCATGCTGGCAGGAGAGAACTTACGTGAAAAACAATCACATTCAAATGGTCACTCAGTGAAAATCCCGCCACATATTAGGAGGACTAAAATAACAGCCATGGGATGACAATGATTGCACTAATGCTGATTTCTCCGGTTCTGTGATTTTACTCACTTACCGCCCATGACGTTACGAAGCACAATTTAATTCGTCATCGGAATCAACTGTGATTAAGCACGAAACTAGCACTACACTAAACAAAACCAAACGAACCAAGATTACAATTACAATACAAACGCCCGACCGATCGAACGATACAGCTGCCAAAAGACAACACGTCTGATGCGGCAGACGGTAATTAGATAAACGAATACGTCATATTAACAACCAATTGAAGTTCTTTATGTGAAGCAACCTTGAAATCACCTAAAAACTTTAAATGAAAATATACACAGCGTAGGAAACGCAACATTTTTACGATAGCTCGCAGAGCTGTCTTACGTACCGAACAGTAGCAGATTAAAGGTTTAACATTTTTAATTTAATGAATAAGGTGATTTTTAAACCTTGAAGTTTACAACATTTAAAGAAATTTAATTTATTATTCGACCAGAATTTCCACTCAATATCACATCACTCAACCAACTCACACAAGTCAATTTTGACGGTCCGTTTCATTCATTCAGTGGTTTATGGTATGCTTTTTATGCGCAGCGCAGCAAAAGCGGAGTCGCTTCGTTGCGTTTTGTTTTTGCAGACAAAGGAGACGTTCTAAATCTAATCATTTTCACAATTCATTTTCCTATTCTGTTTTTGGTTCCCATTTTATTTATTGATTTATCGTATGGCTATTAAAATACACTGTATGTATATTAATTCATTCGTTTATAGTCTAATGCGAAAGTCTAATGGCGTTATTCATAAACGGTAGCTAACCATATCTATGTAGCTAACTTAATCAGTTGATGATCGTCGTTTGTCCCTATCTGTCGTTATACCAAAGAGAGGGACAAACGATGATCATCAGCTGATTAACTTAGCAGACGTTTATTAGCCGTTTTAGATATGAGCGCCGCGCCGGCGCGCCGGCGCGCCGCCGCCGCCTACAAAATTTTCGCACCGCCGCCGCCGACGCTGCGCTATCGGCGTGGCATCGGCGTGACCTTGGTAGTTACTACTACTTTCAGAATCAGATAATATATTTTTAATCGAGTTTAGATCATTAACGGCGCCACTTCGAATAGTTTATAAGCATTCAAAAGGTATTTTAGGCCCATATAATTCAAAAATATCGAAGGCAAATGCAAACTAATCTATCTAGTAACCGCGCTACTAGTCTTGGGGAAACGAAATTATTTAATATCAATTTTAACATCAATATGCTTGTAATAAACATACTGATTTCCTTCCATTTTTATTGTGGAACGTTTCCACATTACAATTTATAGATTGTATACATATATACACTAGACATGACAATCACAATGAAAAAATTTACTGTGATCAACTCTGGCTAACGTGAGACTCGAACCCACATCTTTGGATTGCTGATCCAATGCATAACTAATTTTGCCAGCTAACCATCCGTCATTTACCGCGAATTTAACCATTGCAAGCATGGTTAAACGTCTTTAAAAGGTATAAAATGGGGTTAATTTTGAGATATTAAGCGTTTCCACGTCCAAATGACCGGCCGTTGGCTTCGCACGGAAGGGCGTCGGAATCGGGTCTCAATTAAACTTGGCCACTGTTGAAATTTCAAGCTTTGCTCTCTCGCAGCTCAATCTTTGGCCTTGCATCGCTGGCATGGAATTAAGCCGCTATCTCAACCTGCAAGTTTTTGGCCCTGTTCGGAGCTCAACTTTCGGCCTGTTTTGGCTGTTTTAAAACGCTTGAGCATTGGTCCTTATCCGATCTTAGCTCCATTTCAGCTCGGCCTTTGGCGTCGCACGAATGGAATGCGCCCGCAGGAAAGCTCCAGATCTTTAACACTATGGCTTCAGTCTTTATCGGCCTGCACTCTCGCTCTGCTCTCTTGCAGCTCGGCCTTGCACAGAAGCGCGCCGCAATCGGCGCTCCTGGCGTTCAGCCGTCAGCCAAGCTTACACTTGGCGTTCGATTCTAGCTGTATGCTTACCTGCAGCTCATCCTCTGGCCTCGCATTGGCAGGCGTCGAAATCAAGTCTTTGGTGTTACATGGAGCTCGGCGTTGGGCCTCACTTTTTGACATAAATCGGTTTTGTTGGGTCGATATTGGTTAATGACGGATCTCGTTTTTTTTGGACTGTCGACAAGACGTTTCCCTGATACAGTCAATCGGTCAATCCGCAATTTTTAACTTAGCACAAAAGATAAGGGCCTCGCTAAGATCTTCCGGCCAAAGCCTCGCCATGATTAAGACCGCCTCTGATGCCGCGCGATACCGCTTATCCACAGTTTATACGATATCAATTTTTTTCTTACCATTATTCAATAAATTATCCTTGAAAATAAAAAATGCATTCATAACTTTCTTACAGCAAAAACATGTTTTTTCGGTAAAATTTTGGTTTGAATTCTTTTTTCATTAATCGAAGGTGTTTCAAGACCACGCCGCCGATTCGCCGCCGCCGCCGACCAATTTTGACCGGCGCATGGACGCACTCTATATTGAAAACTATAACGCGCCAACCTCGAACGTCGGCCCGGCCGAATGAAACTCGCGGATTGGACCATTTCAATGCTGCACCGCATGAGCCAATCACGGCTCCGGATCGCGACGCACCGCGCGTGAGCGACCGGATACAGATCCGCACACGCCGCTCCCGCGCAGTTCGGCAACCGACGCGATACGAGTAATAACGTGACTATCCTATTTTGTAAATCACAACAGTAATTTAAGTGCTAATTCTAATAAGTGTCCTATACCCGTGAAAGTACTTAGCAGAATACACGATTATACCGATATCTGTGTTGTTTCCACTTAACTTAGCCCTCAATCAACGAACCCCGAGCTAGCTGAGGCTACAAAATGGCTGCCCAAGTGTGAGGCTAAGTGAAAAAGTGGATTTTTTGTGCCGTGACTCATTAAAATAAACAATATAGTGTGATAAAATGCCGACGAAATCAAAGAGAAATCGACGTGTGTCGACGCCGACGCGAGAGGACGTCGAGCCCGCTCGTGAAGGTTCTTTCACCAGAGATGACGTCGCGACGCTAGTGGAGTCGTTACAACGGTCGCAAACCAACGCCTTCAGGGAACTGCTGGAAAGCGTCATCACGACCACTAGGCACCCGTCGTCGTCTGCTACATCGACACCGTTTCCAGTAGAAGGAGGAAATTTCTCTCGCTGCAAAGCTCGATTCGCTGGAAATTCCGATGAGTCCATCGAAGGTTTTATTGACGCCATTGAAGCCTACAAAGATTGTGCAAATATCTCGGACGATAACGCCATTCGAGGGTTATCTATGCTATTAACGCATTCAGCCGCAGATTGGTGGCAGGGCATAAAACCTGAGACAACTTCATGGGCCGAAGTAATTGACAGCTTGCGCCATACCTACGGTGACAATCGAGCTCCGCCGCGCATTTATCGCGACTTATTTGCTACACCTCAAGGCGACGAAAACACTCATATTTACGTCGCGAAGTGTCGAGCGCTGTTTTCAAAATTGCCGCGCAACGAGTTAACTGAGAAAATACAGTTAGACATGGTATACGGACTTCTACACAAACGAATACGTAAACGTGTTAAGAGGGAAGAGTGCGCAACGTTTAAGATATTGTTACAAAAGGCGCGCGCTGTCGAAGAATCGTTGAACGAGAGTACAACCGATACAAAGGCCGCCGCCGCCGCTTCCAAGAACGTGAGCCACGCCTCGCCGAGTCGTCCCGCCGTCGTGTCAAAGCCGCCGCGCGCTGCCGCGAGCGCGAGCGCCGCGCCGCCGCCCCGCGAGCCCCGTGCGCCTCCGCCGCGTCGTACAGATGATAACAGTGATAATAACAATACCGCGTCCGCCGCGAAATCTAAATCGTATAGTAAGAAGTGCGGGTATTGTAAACGTTACGGTCACGTAAAAGAAGAATGTAGAAAGTTAAATAAAGACTCTAGCACGTCTAATGATAATAATAATAACGCATCAGATGTTAACGTGTTACGTTGTTATGGATGTGGTCAAATAGGCGTTATACGCATAAATTGCGAAAAATGTAATTCTACATTCTGTACTGTCAACTGCAGCATGGATTCGTCCAATCCAGGGTTAAAGGGCACTGGTAAGCAGACTAAGAAGCTCTCCCCGGTGAGTAGTTCTCTTATCACTATACCTAATGTTCAAAATGATAAGCTTGACGAGACCTTTTTGTCTCTCACTGATTTTCAACATGCACTTCCTGCAAATTTCTTTGGTGACGGTTTAGTAGCAAGGCCGGTGACGCCCCGCGCCGCCGACAGCTCCCAGGACGACCCCGTAGTTGTTCAACAATCGTGCACACTTTTTGCAAAGTCCTTTATTGATAACAGTGATAAGCAAGTTAATAGTTCCCATAGTAAGGAAATGTCATTTTGCACCGTGTCAAACAATATTTGTAACATCCCTGTGCTGCCAGAGCAGGTCATTGACGCCAAACCTAGGTTGACTACAGCTGTTTTCGAATCAGCTGATAACAGTAATAATAATGGTCACAATATAACTAGTTACAGTATGTCATCTTTGGGTCACAGTATAGATAATTCCAGTATGTCAACCAAACCTTGTGAGGGAATTATATTTTCAGCTGTGGATTTTTCAGGGACAAACCAGAAGGTTGAGGACTCCAAGGAGCCTGCACCTGTAACCCAAGTTGACCAGAATGACACTGAGGACCCCGTGTTGGAATTATTTGAGACATATGAGGAATACACAAATAGACATCAGCGGCCAATTTTAGGGATCGGAATCCTGGATATGCAAGGTATTGCCTTATTGGATACAGCTGCAAAGAGAAGCTTGGCTAGTCAAAAGCTCTACTCACTGTTACTTGAGAGAAAGCAACAGTTCTGCGAGAAGCAAATGAGAGTGACATTAGCCGATGGTATACCTCAAGTTAGAAATGTGCTCAAAATCACCTTAGATGTCAAAGTGAAGGATAGAGTAATACCTCAAGAGTTCCTTATCTTACCTGAAGCTGAAGAAAATGAAACTTTACTGGGAATTGATTTTCTGAAAGCATCCCGTCTCGACTTGGACTTTGACACCCATACTTGGTGCTTTCCAGGTGGTGAGAGGTATCCCATACAGTATGAATCTGACATGCCAATGCAATTGTCAATTGCTGCAAGCAATATACTTCATGCTGAAGAAGGATCAATGCTCAGCGAAGGTGAAAAGATGAAATTAGCCGAAGTGTTAGAGAGGAATAGTGCAGTCTTCAGTCTAGGGGGAGCGCCCACTCCAATTGTTGAACATCATATTGATACAGGAGACCATGTACCTATATCTGTACCTCCATACCGGCTCACACCTGCAAAGAAGGAAATAATGAAAGCGGAGATTGAGAAGATGCTCCGGGAAGGGATAATAGAGGAATGTGAATCTGCTTGGACCTCACCGGCAGTTCTTGTCCCTAAGAAGAATAACACTGTCCGATTCTGTGCTGATTATAGAAAGCTGAACAGCGTCACAAAGACAGATAACTATCCCTTACCCTTAATTGATGAGCTGCTGCAGTCGACAGGAAGACATTGCTACATAAGTACCATAGATCTGAGATCCGGATACTGGCAAGTAAGTGTGAATCCAGCTGATCGGGATAAGACTTCAGTGATCACACCATTCGGTACTTACCGTTTTGTACGGATGCCATTCGGTTTAAAGAATGCACCTGCCACCTTCCAGCGGTTGATGGATAAGTTCAAATCCGGTGCCAGCTTGCAAAATACTACGGTTCTAGCTTACCTGGACGATCTCCTGGTTATATCTGACAGTTTCGAGAAACACCTGGAAGACCTGCAACTTGTGTTTGACCGACTACGTCAGTTTGGCTTAAGAGCAAACCGAGAGAAATGTGTTTTTGCCTGCAAAGAGGTCAAGTACCTTGGACACCTCATCACCCCTGACGGTATAAAGCCAGATAATGGGAAAGTTGAAGCTATTTTAGCCATGAAGGAGCCAAATAATCTCAAGCATCTCCGGACATTTCTTCAAACCTGCGCTTGGTTCAGAAAATTTGTTCCAAATTTCTCAGCGGTAGCTCAGCCGCTTACCAAGCTTACTAAGAAAAATGAACCATGGAAATGGCAAAACGAGCAACAACAGGCCTTTACGGAGCTCAAAACCAGATTAACTTCTGCTCCAATCCTGGTGCAAGCGGATTACAGCAAACAATTTATTCTGCGGACTGACTCGAGCAACTATGCCCTCGGAGCTTGCCTTATGCAAGGCGAAGGACATGATGAGCGTCCCATTGAGTATGCCAGCCGGCTGCTCACTCCAGCAGAACGCCGTTACAGCACAACGGAAAGGGAATGTTTGGCTGTGATCTGGGCGGTTGAGAAGTACCGGCCCTATATTGATGGTCATACAGTTTTAGTGAAGACGGATCATCAGCCGTTGAAATGGCTGCTGACTCACAAGTCACCAAGTGGTCGCCTTATCCGGTGGGCACTTAAACTGCAAGGTTTTGACATCAAATATGAATACACACCTGGCAAGGCCAATGTCATAGCAGACACATTGAGTCGACCGGTCTGCGATGAAAACTCCAAAGAAGAATGTGGAGTCTGCTCTATTATTATTGATATTCCACAAGTTAACCCGACGGAACTACGTACTGCTCAGCTCGAAGATCCAGAAGTCGCCAAGATTGTTCAAGACCTGGAAGACTCTGATCTCATTAACTCAACCAGATGGCTAGAGAGAGGATATGTCATGGCCCAAGGGGTTCTCTACTATTATAATCCCAACTCTGAGTCTGAGGAAGCTCAGCTGGTAGTACCTAACTCTATGAAGGAGGCCGTCCTAAAAGAGTACCACGACGCCCCAACAGCAGGTCATCAGGGCGTAGAAAGGACTCTCGCACGCATCTGTCAAAAGTATTACTTTACAGGAATGCGCAAATACGTCACGGAATATCTAAAACTCTGTGAAGAATGCCAACGCTACAAGATAAGTAACCAGAAGCCTATGGGACTACTACAGACCCCAGTGCTTAATCAAAGAGGAGAGGTACTAGCCATAGACCTCTTTGGCCCTCTACCTGAAGGCGATAATGGAGAGAAATGGGTGCTGCTCATCGAGGACACGGCTACACGCTGGGTGGAGCTGATAGCCCTCAAGGACGCGACAGCAGACGTCTGCGCTCCAGCCCTTATCGAGCAGTACTTCCTACGGTATGGATTCCCAAGAAGAGTCATTTCAGACAACGGAGTTCAGTTTGTCTCAGCTGTGATGCAGCAGACCATGTTCTTGCTGGGGATCAAGCAGAATTTAATACCACTCTATCATCCTGAGGCCAATCCTGCAGAACGCAAGAATAGAGACCTCAAAACTCAACTCTCCATCCTAGTGAAGAACAATCATCGTGCGTGGCCCAAGTTCCTGCCAGCGATCAGGTTCTCGATGAATAGTGCTCTTTGCGCCACTACTGGATGCAGTCCAGCTCACATGATGTTCGCTCGAGAGATGAGGACTCCTTTTGATGCTCAACGTGATTTAAAGGCTATTCTATCAAAAGAAAACTTTCTGCCACAAATAACTCCTTACTTGAAGAAGTTTATCGATAACTGGGATGTTATCAAGGAGAAAGCAGAACGCCAGCAGGACCATAAGAAAAGCGACGCTGACCAGCACCGACGGCAGTCACCTTCGTTTTGCGTTAATGACCTAGTTCTGGTAGACACTCATTTGCTTAGTAACGCTTCTAAAGGTTTAACGAAGAAATTCATGCCAAAACGGGATGGTCCCTATCGCATTAGTAAAGTAATTAGTCCAACTTCTTATGTTATATCCGACATTCAAACCAATACCGACCTGGGTAAATACCATAGTTCTGATTTGACACCATTCACACCAGGTCAAGGTATTCCTTCGGTGCCTGTCCAACCACGGCGACTGCGTGGTCGCCCTCGTAACTTAGCGCGAGATGTTAGTGTTACCAAGTCCCCAACGGGTCGTTCTGGGAACTTGGAGGGGGAGTGTATAACGCGCCAACCTCGAACGTCGGCCCGGCCGAATGAAACTCGCGGATTGGACCATTTCAATGCTGCACCGCATGAGCCAATCACGGCTCCGGATCGCGACGCACCGCGCGTGAGCGACCGGATACAGATCCGCACACGCCGCTCCCGCGCAGTTCGGCAACCGACGCGATACGAGTAATAACGTGACTATCCTATTTTGTAAATCACAACAGTAATTTAAGTGCTAATTCTAATAAGTGTCCTATACCCGTGAAAGTACTTAGCAGAATACACGATTATACCGATATCTGTGTTGTTTCCACTTAACTTAGCCCTCAATCAACGAACCCCGAGCTAGCTGAGGCTACAAAACACATTTACCCCAAATACCCATTCCATTTTGGAGAAATTCGGGACAAAACATTTTATTTCGCAAAACTAAATTAAAACTCGGTATTCAACTTAATCATGAATTTATTATATTTTATATTGCATAAATATCGATAAAATATAACATTAGAAATATAGATTTTACTGCTATAAGTAGGTACCTATTATACTTTACTCTTTGGCTATAAGTATAAAATGCATGCACCTAGACTTAAGAAATATTGAGCGTCCTTACAGCATGTCGTACCTACCATTTTCAAATTGTAACTCCTAATGTATAATTATATAATTATCAGCGGTAGTCTGGCGGTACATCCAATATATCAGTTGGGTAATCCAGTGTTTGTTTGGTACTACTCCATTGCCTCTTGGAGCCGTATCTTTTGAACTCGTTCGTGTTGTAAGGCGCGACATATATATCATCAACTAGCACTACTACCTGGAATGTAGGAATAGAGTATATTCCTTACCTGTGCGGTGAGAGACGGCTTTGTCCAAGCTGTCGTGTTGTCTGGCGAGTTACTCTACCACCTCTTGGAAGTGTTGAAGTTGAAGCCGCAACTTTTGATATCGCTCTTGGTGTCTAACACTATACTAATCTACTACAAAAAAATATTTTACTTCTCTTGAATGTAACTAATATTGACTGTCTAAGTAGGCGTGCTGTCTGCCGAGTTACTCTACTGCCTCTTGGAAGTCTTGAAGCCGCAACTTTTGATATCACTTTTGTTGTCTAACACTACTAATCCACTACATGAAATTTACTTTACTTACCCTTGAATATCGTTAGGTGACAAACAAAACTCACTATTTACTACTACAATTCAGAGCCATAGAATGGTACCAGTACCGAAGGTTGATTTTTGTTTAATAGTTTTTATTAGTGAGTTTTGGTTGTCAGCTGACGATATAACCACATTAACTACTGTTGACTGACCTGTGCGATGACTGACGGCCTTCTCCAAGTTGTCGTGTTGTCTGGCGAGTTGCTCTACCGCCTCTTGGAGCCGCATTTTCTGATCCCGCTCGTGTTGTAGGGCGCGCGACATTCGCGCGCTTGAAGCTGCCGCTGCGCTCATGAATTCTGAACATGCCTGCACAAACATTTACGGCGTTATTCATAAACGTCTGCTAAGTTAATCAGTTGTCGTTTGTCACTCTCTATGGCATAACGACAGATAGGGACAAACGACGATTATCTACTGATTAAGTTAGCAGCCGTTTATGAATAACGCCATTGGTATTTACGTCAAGTTTGATAAAGATTATTGTTAAGTAGGACATTTCACGCTTTGACCGCCAAAGACGTCAACTGATGCGCACGGCTACAGCTACGGCCCAATACCAACGTTCGTGTTGGAACACACTAGAAGCGTGGCTTTCATAAGGTTAAAATGAGGTTCATTCACAAAAATGAGGTGGTATAGTTTGTAGCTTTCTAATAGACCCTGAAGGCTAATCCTATTGTCTATTGTTAAGAAAAACCGCTCGTGCCACGTGCCACAACCACCTGCATAAAAAATCGGTACTTCGGTTACTGAGTGCCGGCGAGTCGAACGCTACAGAACCAGTCTAAAATGTGCCATCGAGATGCGTAACAAAGGCGCGTTATCGGAGAGCGCACCTACACTGGTTTTTTGAGCGTTGGACTAGCCCGCGCTCAGGTGCCTAATAGAATAATTAGGACCCTTTTTTGCAGGTAAGTAGCACGTGCGGTTTTACTGAACAATAGACAATAGGATTAGCCTTCGGGGTCTATTAGAAAGCTACAAACTATACCAGTGTATCCTACCTCAAATAAGGTGAGGTACCTTAATCCTTTATCCTCCAATTTTGCACTTTCTTGCGGAAAGAAGACATATTTTGCAGATTATGAGTACTCACGTTCATCATGGCGTTACAGGATATCCGGAAGAGCGTGGCTCGCTCGGACACCTGCTTGGTGGTGTCTGAGGGTGGGATCTCCAGGTCCACCAGAGACCGTTGGAGGGCTGAACCGTGCCGCGCCACCAGCTCCGAGCAGGTGCGGAGGTCGTGGAATCTAGAACAGGGACCGTTGACATTCTAAATTAATATTACACTAACCTCTACCACCAACCCAACCTACCTCTATCCAATAGGGTATTTGCATGACTACTAATCAAATCGGTTTCTTTTTTCGAACTGTCAAAACGGTTTTGCTACTATGGAATTTATATGAAACACTAGCATGTGACGACACAATCAAATTACCTACTCTTTATTATAGTTTAATACGGGTTTATATGTAATATAATTTTCACCTCAGCAGCTCGAACAAGGGTACTTTGCTACTTAAAAACATTGAGCAAAATCGCATTTTGCTCACTGAGTGAGACAAAATAAGCAAAATGCGATTTTAAGTAGCAAAGTACCCTTGTTCGAGCTGCTGAGGTGAAAATTTAATTGTTGGTATATCTTAAGAAAACATGAGTGAATAGAGGCAAGTGATGAAGAAGGAATACATTTTTCGGGTTCTCTAATATGTTCTCACTTCTGAGGTGAAAAGTTTTGTGAACTACACGAGATCAAAGTTATTTACATCTCGTGCGCTTTTGAGTCCCTTACTACGCTAAGATTCTAATATATCAAGAAAGATTCAAGATTCTAGTATAGAATCTTTCGCTTGCACGGGAATCAAAATAAGCACTCTAAGAAATATCAAACTTTGATCTCTTGTTGTACAAATAACTATTGTGTCTAAAAACAACTGCTGTCAACGTTTCTCTATTAATCTTCTGGTGCTTTATTTCGTGTATGGTGTAAAATAATTTATTTTAAATACAGCCAAATACCCTATTGTCTTTGTTTATGTTACTGTACATTTCTTGTAAATTATGTGGAACAACTATGAGGAAAATAAAAAAATCTTAGTGTTGACACAATCCGATGCTTAAACAGATTATTTAAGCTAAAAAAATAATGTGCAAAATAATGTAAAAATAGTGTGCTTGAACAGAAAAGTGTTACTTTGATCCCTCCTACCAGGGAGGAAAAGTGCCACTTTGATCCCTCCTAGCAGGGAAGAAAAAGCTCTTTTCCGAATAGGAGGTGTGAAAAGAGTATTGTATTGTATCACAATAAGATGAGAACGATGATGATTGCTTGTTGACAGCGCTCGTCAAATGAAAACCAGTCATAATAAACAGTGATCGGGGATTTCTATGCCACACCGCGGGATATCAAGTCGAAATGGTAATATGGATACGCCACTTGGCCCGCGATAGGAACAAAACTGTTCGAAAAGTAAACGCTATTTCGGTGTTGGTAATTCGTTTATAAAATAAAGGACTGTAAAAAACATGGGTCTCGACTCGGTCGTTGAAAGGCAATGCAAAACTGTTAAGGTAATGCGAGCTTAGTGGCTTTATTGATATATTCAATTGATCTGTAATCAAATTTTCAATTATTAATATTATTAATATATGCAATGCATGATTAATTGATTAACAGTAACATGCCAAAACACTCTCCTATATCGCACACGAATCCCGGATTCCCGCGGCATATCCATACTAGCATAATGATTGAGGTCATTCACCCCAAGTGGCATAGAAATCCCCGATCACTGATAATAAAGAAGGAAACACACCTGGCAGCTAGTTCGCGCGCGATGCCGCCCGCGTCTTCGCTCTCGCCTTCAGCGCAGGCCGCCGCCCCGCCGTCCGACTCGTCATCGTCTGACTCTTGTGCTCGACTAGAAAAAATATATTGGTTAGTTATTGGCACAGACAAGACATCCTCCAGACGTATAGTAGCGCTATACCCTCTGCCACAAATATACGGTAGTTTTACGCCATTTTCGAGTCAACGTGTCTTTGTGTGACGTCCGTGTCTGAACGGACCAATCACGGCACGGGACTCGCTCACCTCGTCCCCCGCACCCCAGTATTTTTGGCAGCATCGGTTTCATGAAATAATTGCTCTAAACTCCGTCTAGAGGATTCCTAGTCTATGGTTATTGGTTGTCTACAGGTTTTTGATTAGTATTACTAGTGTCTTTATTGTTAAAAATTTACACTTCCGGCAGGACTTGAACCCGCGACCTCTGCACGGATGCAGGTATTGCAGAGATCGCGGGTTCCAGTCCTGCCGGAAGGGTAAAATTTTCTATTTTTCCTTTAGTATAAAATTTCTAATACTGGGGTGCCGAGAAAAGGGTGAAAACAGTCAAAAATTATTAAACATTTTACACGAAAATAAGAATTTTAATGACTGAATGACAATCGTATTGTTCGCAGAAATCAATATCATAGGAACTGGGATAACTATCGGAAATGTGCAGAAGTCATTTATCTCAGGCTGTCTCACTCACACGAAGCACGATGACCCAGCTCTGCTGCTCCACCTTGTCGTGCGCCCTGTAGGCCTAATACCACAGGAGGGGCGCGACAGTATCTCTCGCTCTTTTTCTAACTGTATCTGAATTAATTAATAAGGGACGGGTAGTCGTATCTGATCTATCTCGCGGGCGAGATACTGTCGCGCCAATCATGTGCTAGCCCAGCTGATGAGAAAAAGGTCTGCGTGCCGCCGTTGCTGATCAAGTGATCACGAATGTACAAGTCAGATAGAGATGGTATGTGTCAGGCTGTCTCACTCACATGGCCTTGGCTTTAGCCAGCTCCAGCGCGGTGACCCAGCTCTGGCGCTCCACCTCGTCGTGCGCCCTGATGTGGAAGGTCTGCGTGCCGCCATTGCTGATCACGAATGTGGATGGTGCCTCGGCAATAGTCAGAGCGAGAGTTTGTCTCAGGCTGTCCCACTCACATGGCCTTGGCTTTAGCCAGCTCCAGCGCGGTGACCCAGCTCTGCCGCTCCACTTCGTCGTGCGCCCTGATGTGGAAGGTCTGCGTGCCGCCATTGCTGATCACGAATGTGGATGGTGCCTCGGCAATAGTCAGAGCGAGAGTTTGTCTCAGGCTGTCCCACTCACATGGCCTTGGCTTTAGCCAGCTCCAGCGCGGTGACCCAGCTCTGCCGCTCCACTTCGTCGTGCGCCCTGATGTGGAAGGTCTGCGTGCCGCCATTGCTGATCACGAATGTGCAGGAGTCCGCCGTGTGGATCAGGGCGCCGAGCAGAGAGATGGTGCCTCGGCATGTGTGCGCCATCTCTGCTTGATTTCTGGAACGATTGGAAAATTTTCGTTAGTTAATTTTAAGCTGAAATTGCTACAGGTCACTGGAATGTCAAACATCAACTTTTGACAGAGTTACCATATAATGTAAGGAGCCAAACGCCTTAGCGCTGTCTAGGAACCAACTGCGCAACTTGGTAAGGGTGCTTACTGGGCACTGCTGCCTAAATAAGCACATGCACACCATGGGGAAACGTGACATGGGGCGGTGCAGACTCTGTATGGAGGAAGAGGAGACGCCCTTGCACATCCTCACAGAGTGCCCTTGCCTAATGCCTACTCGTGACTTAATCCTGGGCGAACACACATTGCGCCCGGAAGAGTTAAAGTCTCTCGAGATCAAAAAGATCCTGCAGCTGTTTGAAGTTGCAGGTTTGCATCGAGAGTTGTAGTAGGTGGCGATCACAATAGATCAGGGATGGTCGCAGTGATACATAGGCTTTGGAGCCTTATATAGCCCCTAACAACAAGAAGAAGAAGGAGCCGTACAGCGCCATCTACATCAGCTGCCAAATACGCAGATTTATGTCTTAGACTTTACTCATTTTATACAATCAATGAATTTTTGTTCTACACTTATACAAGCTTCTTAAATTACTTGTTAGTATAAGTGTGTAGTGTACATAGCACCGAAACGTACGTAAGTACCTAAGCGCTGGTGGCCTAGCGGTAAGAGCGTGTGACTTGCAATCCGGAGGTCCCGGGTTCAAACCCCGGCTCGTACCAATGAGTTTTTCGGAACTTATGTACGAAATATCATTTGATATTTACCAGTCGTTTTTCGGTGAAGGAAAACATTGTGAGGAAACCGGACTAATCCCAATAAGGCCTAGTTTACCCTCTGGGTTGGAAGGTCAGATGGTAGTCGCTTTCGTAAAAACTAGTGCCCACGCCAATTCCTGGGGTTAGTTGTCAAAGCGGACCCCAGGCTCCCATGAACCGTGGCAAAATCGGGACAACGCGAGCAAGATGAAGAAGTGTGTAGTGTACATAGCACCGAAACGTACGTAAGTACCTAATGGCCTTATACATAGAACATTAAAAATACATAGTAAATATTATGAAGATTCTTAAAAATGTGATTATAACTTAATTTGAATTCAACAAGGTCAACCAGTATGGAATCCTAATGAATTAATAAACGTATGGGCTTCCCCCAGCATGAGGAAATCCCCACATTTCATTGCTTATTAAACTATAGTTCTATCTCTCTATTCCAAAGAAATATAAAAACTCGACCTTGGGCGGTTTATATTAATAAATTTAAATTTGTCGACAGTCAACACCATACCATTCATTGGTTGTGTACCTAATTAGCATAAGAACTGGTTATATTATACAGCTGATAAGATTCCCGGCAGTGCTAACCAAGCTGCAGCAGACATTATCACAATTAGCATCTCCTTAAGTAGAACATGTTTGTGTTGTTTTTTTTTTGCTGTATGTAAATTCCATGTTGACGTGTAAAAGTGCCCTTGTGGCCTATTTGCTGAATAAATGTTGATGTTTGATGATGTTTGATGTGTTTAAGCAATACATTACATTGTCTAACATTACTTTTCCTTACAAAAGTTTATATTAAAATGTTTCTTCAGAAACACTATCATATCTCATGATTTATTAAATAAATCCAAACACTGCTTATCTACAAACATATATCCAAGATACAAATATTAGTATAGTTATAGACAGGTTTTTATAACTATATATGACTTTCTGCTTACAAGGATTTTTGTTTTACTTGAAACAGATGTTAAACTATTTCTAAATACTCCAGATTCTTGGGGAATGCAAAAATTCACTCAATATTATGAAATTGCGGGAGGAATTACCTGGAAGTCCTTTATCATTAAAATTGTAAACCTGTTAAAGTTTTGATGATTTTAAAATGAATAAATGTATCTTTTTTATACACACATGTAATAAAAAACCTAAATAAACTTTTCTAAATAGGTACACCTAAACATCTTTGATCATATTTTTATCAAGTATCTGTGGCATTCTATCCAGTCATGGGGTCATAACCGTTAGATGTTTATAATGAATTCTCTAAGTCATTATCACAAAAAAACTATGTAAATACTATGTATGTGTAAATGGACTTTACTCAATGCCGCAGTATAATTAAGAGTTGTTAGTATCTTACATAATTGCCGTTGAGAGATAATGGTTGTGACTCATCTTGTTTGATAATGCTACGACCAGATTATTTTGCAGTGACATACTATAAATATATTATAAATTTTGTATGTACACATAGGAGGAGGCATGAAATAAATTAAATATCTATTATTTCCTGACATTTACTGAAATTGTTGGTTGACACCTTGGGTAACCAAGAAATGTAGGAACCAAAAAATGAAGGTGTCTCTCCCTCGTAACTTTTGAACCATGGATTCAAAAAATATGATAAAGATCATGAAAGCTTACTTAAGAGTTTCAATCAAAACTATAGCAGAAATGATTGGTTAAGTAAGCCAGTAGTAAAAAGTCATACATAATCTCCCAGCTGATTTTCGCTTTGCAACAAAATGAGAGACAAGTATTGTACATAAATTTTAAATCATTTACATACTTAATAGAATTGTAATCTCCATAACAATCTCATTGCCAATTGGAAGTACTAATAAATACACAGATCATAATAAATGAAACTCATTAACATGCCAAGAGACTTGAGTAATGGGCAGTGAAGGATACCCATGCATGGCCTATCAATTATTGATAACAACTGCCTAATCACTGCAGTTGCCCATACTGCCGCATAATGGGGCTACGGATGCTGCGACCTAATATAGAAAACTTCACGACTGTCAACTTTTAGCTATGTTTTATCTAAAAATAGGAAAAAACATTGGAATGTCATTAGTTAGAGTGAAAATGATAAGCACAAAATAAGAACCGGATACGTACTATGTATCAGAATTATACCGATTATGAAACTTATTACAAGCTAACACTTAGATTTCTTATTGTAGGAAGAGGAATAACAATAGAGTTATTAGTAGCGTTTACCTGTAGTAAGATAACAATCCATTCGATAACACGAACCATCGTCGCTGATAACCTTTTAAGTAATTTGTCCACTTGAACAACCACCCCTTCTTTTCAGGATCGCCGCCGGGAGTCGGCTGACCCTTGGGCACAATCGCTTCAGACATTTCCTTATTATATTATGACGATGAAAACATAATACAACAAAAAATATTCACCACCTAGGCCACGTCCACCATAATCAGTAGACTGGTGACATTATGAACGTACATCACAAAATGTCAATATCATTTGCAAGTTATTTACTATTATCTTGTCACTGAGTCTTATGATATATTTAAGGGAATATACAAATAATTAGCCCTTCAATAATTTTTTTTTTTAACATATGTTAATATTTTTATTATTTTATTTATGAATATAAATAGAATTACATGCATTAGTATTCGAACGCTTTTCAAGATCTTTACAAAGATGCGTTCATTTATTTATTTTTTAATTTAATTTGAATGCATGAATGTTACCAGCCTTTTTTTGCATTTAACCCAGATTTTGATGATAATTTTGCACCGACTTGAATAGAACAAAGTGAGAAATAGAGTCAATAAAAACGTCTTATTTTTATTAAATTTGACATCAACGATGTATAATACTTAATGATTCAAATGCCATGCAGAGGTATAGCTGGTCAAGCAGATCTTGTCAGTAGAAAAAGGGGGCAAATTTGAAAAATGTAGGCGCAAAGGGTGATCGTCCCATATAAAATTACTTTTTCTACTGACAAGATCTGCTTGACCTAGCTAGTAGCTTGGGCCGACTTTATTTAAGCGGAGTCCAGACGGGATGATCAAATCGACCGATTTGATCTGAAAAGAAATAGGCGTCGATCTCCAATTTAATCACCAATTTCAGTTTTATGGCGATATTGGAGCATTCTATTAAAGAAGCGCTGGTGACCTAGCGGTAAGAGCATGCGACTTGCAATCCGGAGGTCGCGGGTTCGAACCCCGGCTCGTACCAATGAGTTTTTCGGAACTTATATACGAAATATCATTTGATATTTACCAGTCGCTTTTCGGTGAAGGAAAACATCGTGAGGAAACCGGACTAATCCCAATACGGGCCTAGTTTACCCTCTGGGTTGGAAGGTCAGATGGCAGTCGCTTTCGTAAAAACTAGTGCCTACGCCAATTACTGGGATTAGTTGCCAAACGGACCCCAGCCTCCCATGAGCCGTGGCAAAATGCCGGGACAACGCGAGGAAGATGATGATTGGAGCGTTCTAAATTAAAAAAGTGCCCCTAAAGGGCCCAAAGTCTAATACTGGAGGCACAAATTGGTATTCTTGCGTCAGCACCTCCATTTTATCGGTAATATTGGTCATCATCGGCGATTGAAATCAGCGAGCGAAATTGGCGTATGCGTCCGCACGTCCTGATTTATTTTTTGAAATTGAATCATTTATTTCGAACAAAAGTCCATAATGTGTTAGTAACATAAATACTAATTTTTAAAGCTAGGGTTAGTACGAGTACAAACATAATCTTAAAATAAATTCTGACACACTGGGGCATGTAGCCAGTGCTTCAGCCACGGTGAGTCCCACCGGTCGGCCAACGTGCACAGCATGGTATTGGAGCTGGCGCGCCACCGCCTCAACAGCGAGCTACACCGCTTCCTGATGATCGCGTGGAAGCCATCGATCCGTCCCTCCGTGAACATACCCGAGGCGCTACAGTGTCGCGGCACGGCAGCCCGAACACCACCCTGTACGCATTGTTGTACTGGACCCGCATTTAATCGGACAATTTCATCAGATTGTCGAAAAATTGTCCTCGTCTGGGCACGCCTTATAAGCGATGGTTTGAGCATTTCTCAAATAATTTGTACATTCGATGATCTTAGATTTCTATAAAAATTAGTATGCTGGTAAAGTACATGAAGCTGAACAATTTCCACCATATTTCCCAAAATGTCCAAGACAGTTTGTATGAAACATTCCTTTTTTGTTACCAAATGTGTAAGGAAATCTGTTTTTTTTTGAGAAATGCTCGTTAAATTTTATTAATCTTCAATGAATTAATAAACAAACCTCTATGAAATTATGATGTTTAAATAACACACTCCACCGCAGAAAACGCTAGGAGTCAAGCTGGACCATCTTATTCGAGAAGTCGCCGAGATCAGATTCAACAGCCCAAAACCGTTATATTGTGTGAAAGTGGCTTCACACTTACAAACGTCGTTAGCACAGAACTTTTGGAGGCTACAATCAAAACTATGGTGGCATCGGCTGCTGTGGTGGTTTAATTGACCGAAGCGTAGCGAAGGTCTACGTTTTGACTCGGGCATTTTGCTTTTGTATGTCCGGATGTTC
Organism: Cydia amplana; assembly: GCF_948474715.1. Lineage (NCBI taxonomy): Eukaryota > Metazoa > Arthropoda > Insecta > Lepidoptera > Tortricidae > Cydia > Cydia amplana. Next base: position 10,688,170 of record NC_086087.1, read on the forward strand.
TCCTCTACAGGTCACAATTCTCAACCGATTCTTGTGAAATTTTGTGACCAGATTCTATGAGTAATTTTTTTTTGTCGATCTCGTTTTTGGAAATTTTCAAAAATGGAGGAGTTGTGATACCTCGCGCTTAAACAAATAGTCGTATCGATATCATAAGAGTATTTTCTTTTTGAGACATATTTACATAGTAAATTGCAAAAAATTCAGAAAAATTGTATTGCTGGTTTAGGCGGTATTTAGATATTTAGTTTGTACTCGAGAATGAGTAGCCGAATTTCGTTAGCTTAGCTAAGAACTATCATGGCGCATTTTGTAAACAATCGCTTTTTTTGTTTGCACACAGAAAGTCTGGGTTCGATCCCCAGTAAGACATAACTTTTTGTATTTTTTTTTTCACTTAAACTTCGTAATTTTTTTTAATAAATTAAAATCTTTGTATTGTTGATTGATCAAACCGCTGTGTGGCGCTGTCATCGTGCACGGTCCCAATAAGCTATGCTCGCGAGGTCTACAGCTCACAGAGCCACTAGTTAAATGATTCTTTATTTTTCCCTGAAGTCAGGCTAAAACGATTGAGCTGGCAACAGAAAAATGTGACAGTCATTTGACAGCTGCGTACCACTTTTTTAATATGGTCGTGTTTTGCAGCAGAAGTGGTTTCTTGAACAAGGTCGTTAGACGTATTGTTCAAGGTAATTCCTTTCCCTTAATTTATGTTACTAATAGACATTACACACTACGCTTTTTATTCTACATAAGTTGTTGTTACAATTGATCGGAGTTCTTATCGTATAATCTTATGAAGGTCTAAGAAAAATAGAGCGAAATTCAAATTAATCTTATTAGTTTAAATAATATTGGTTCACAGGTTCAGTAGTAAATACTAATAAAATGGGTACCTCATTTTCGCGGACTTGTAATATAAACTCCACATCAAGCAGGGAAACCAATGAAAGACGTGAGTACTATAATTTTTATTATTCTTGTTTATATGTTGTAATTAAAAGGTAGGTAAACCGAATAAGCATCTGTGACGGCCGTGACCGCGAGTTTAATAAGATTCAGTGTTAATTTCAAACCTTAATACCTGAACCAGTGTTGAGTGTTACTAAAGTTACAAAACAACATATACACACATTATCTTAAAAGATATCTACCCACTTATGATGAATATGCATAGTTTTTATACTAACTTAATTTTAATGTATTGCGTGGTGACCTTACAAAAGTGACCCAGGAGACAGTATGAAGAATTGGTTAATAAAATATTCAGGACATAAAAAAATAGTTATTTTCGATACAAGTGCGAAAAAGAGGAAATTCGAAACGAGTGGCGATAAATTAAAACACGACCGAAGGGAGTGTTTTAAATCGACACGAGTTGCGAATTACCTATTCGCACGTGTATCGAACAACGTTTTACAGTACATATGGCACTTTAAAGTTTCGACATACGCACGAAAAGTGCTATTTTACGCACTAGTGCGGAAAAGTAGCCCCATATGTACTGTAAATATATTACTGTAGGTACCTACTTGAATAACAACAATCATATATTATATATTTTTCATATATTATCAATTATATATTTTTTTATTTATTTTAGTCACTAGCTTGTCTGCATTTCCATACAAAACCTAGTAGGTAAAAATATTTTTTTTAGGTGGCACCATTTCCCGCTTGGAATCAACCAACAACTATGTAGAGTCAGTTGTCTGCAATCAAGATGACTTGAAAGACAATGAAATGAAAGTCTTCGATATCGGAGATGAAGGAAAAGTGCTGCTCGTCAAACAGAAAGGGGAATTCAGTGCCTTGGGCACTAAGTGCACTCATTATGGGGCTCCGCTGGTGTCTGGGGCTCTTGGAGACGGGAGGATAAGGTGCCAGTGGCATGGAGCTTGCTTCAACATCAAGACGGGGGATATTGAAGAGTTTCCTGGCTTTGATTCACTGCCGTGCTACAAGGTTACAGTTACTGAAAAAGGAGAAGTCAAAGTGAGTCCTTAAAGACTTATTATACTGACTGAAGTAGGTTAGGTAGATTAGTACATTCAAATGCTTTAATTTCCTACCCATATTGTACTTTGTCACAATGACAATAGTATGAGGTCACTCTCTAGCGACTTTCATATTGATTGTCACTCACTGTGACAAGGTATAAAATGGGTCGGAAATTAAATTCTTTGACTGTGTCCTACACGGGCCTACCGCGAACCTCTAACGAAGTCTTTGCCTCTCTGTCCCATTTCATACTTACATACGAATTTGGAATTTATAAGTGCATCAGAGAGGCAAAACTTCGTTCATGGTTCGCGGTAGGCCTCTAGGCCCTCTGCGTCAGTGTGATACCCACGTAAATATCGCAATAGAGGAAGGAGGGGACTGACTATGCAGTATTTTAAACGCTAACATTGCGATAAGTAAATTTGTTCAACATTTTTCACGTCCCTCATACTATGGTAGAATTGCCTTGACTAATATACCTATTATTAGCAATTGAGCTGCAAAAAACTTTGACTGTATTACAGAAATGTACTGTGAATAATATCTGGCGCGCTATCTTATGTGTCATGTACTGGTTATCATATAATCGGAGGTCAAATTTTACCTATCACGGCTTACCTGCCGTCTTGTATGAAGTGATAATTTCATAAGCATAAGGCCGCGAACTGGACGCAAGCGACTGGCGGCGCGGGCAGCGGAACCTCTGTCGTCTATAACAGATTCACTCAACTCAAGTCTATACATTTTGATCGAGTCGCGCGAACCACCGCCTGCGCCGATCGGCACTGTGGGATCCGATCAAAATGTATATATGTACTTGAATGGCTGTTTTAGACGACAGGGTCGACAGCGGTCGCAGTCCGCTGCCCGCGCCGCCAGTCACGTGCCTCCTGTCACCTGTCCGCGACTTAATTGACTAATTGTACCTCTACTATTTAGCCACGATCGTTTCCCGCGTTTTCCTCCTTTTCCTTTGAACAAACCGCGCCCAAATATGTTAATCTACAAAAACCCCAAAACCTAGTCAGACGATAAGATTAGCTCACACATGACATCACTAAGAATAGTTCGTAAAATAGCGATTAATTTTATAATTATTTCTAGTTTCAACGTAAAATGCTTGTTCCATGCGAACGGAAGCGACGAAACTATCAGGGATTTATTTGCAAAATGGCTACTGAACCCAAAAAACTAGTTCTTAAACATACATTCTGGAAAACGAATGTTATAAGTTTAGAGATACCTAATATAGCCATTCACATTTTTATATTTTTGGAAGGGTCTAAACCCTTCTATGAGTATGTGCTTATTACGTGGGCCAAAGTAACTCTCTCTTGGGTCAATTTAACCTGACCTTACGTTACCCAAGAGACAGAGATGTAGATATGTATGTAACCGAGGCAACCTAGATAAAGTGTAATCTAACGATGTCCCAGCGAGATGGCCATGCTGTGGTTATGGCTCCACTACACGAGGGCCCATCGCTGGACCAGCGAGATGGCCAAACGATGGTTGGGAGCACGCACTATGGAATGGGCCACGTGTAGATGCGTACCTACGCACCATCGCTGGCCCACTAACTTTGATGTGCGGACGAAAAACCTACACCGTGGCCATCCCATCGCCATCCCGCCGCGCCATAAGCCATCCGTCACCACTACCCTCTCTACACACTGGGCCATCTTAGTGGGCCAGTATGATGGCCCATCGTGTAGAGGGGCCGTAAGCTTTGAGCCAAGCTTCTTTCGATTTGTAAGAAGAGTCGAATTAAAACCCTATAAAATATAAGGTTTTCAATAGTCACTCAAGAGACAGACACGTTGCCAAAGCAACAAGCTATGAGCTTTCTGGCCATGGACCATTAGCATAATTTCACATTTTAAAAATGTAAAACAGGTAGGTATATAAATATGAAGTGAGTTCTAATAGTGTTTACGTTGAACGGAATTGTTCATATGCCGTCAGACAGACGACGGATCGTGTCTAATTTTAACTTATTGCATTCGCAACACTCATGTTTACAAAAAAATCATACCTACATTACTTAGTCTGTTTCCGTTGTGGCATCTTTCAAATATTTGTCGATTTCTAGCGTATTCCGGGCTTATTCTAGTACCATCCTGGTGCGTAGCGTAGCATGCCAACTAGTACAAGAACTTAGATCTCGAAATGTTGTATGACGTACATTCATGGAGGACGCCTAGCTAGGTTCCAAGAACCAATTCGATTGCAGCCCGCAGCACCAGGCGGTCTAGCATGAGTTGCGTTCTCGCGCGCGACTCCATACTTGAAGTGGCGCTAGATTTATGGAGTCGCGCGCGAGAACGCAACTCATGCTAGACCGCCAGATCTTACAATTGAAGGAATGTTTACAAAAACAACAATAACTGCTTAGAGCGGTTGTCACTTTTTTAAGAACATTGTTAATCGTTTCAGGTGTCAACCAGTGTAGTCAGTTATGTTGTTTTTGTAAACATCCCTATCCCTTCAACTTTAATCACACTACCTATTGTTATTTTCAAGTGACTCCAATCCAAACAAAAAGGCAGGCAGCGATAGACATTTTTTTAAATATAATTTAGGCTTGACCTTAATAATACTGGTAAAGGTGTTAAAACTTATCTTTCATTCTAATCAATACTTGACAAGTAGTCTCGGTAGAGGTCACAATGTTGTTGACCTGGCAGGCCAGATGCGGAAATCGATTGTAGGTACCTATTATATTAGTAGTCCATACTCCATATTATAATAATGTAGAATGCAGGTAACCTCAAGAAACTTATCGTCCCTGAAACATAAATCATATACCTACCTTTAAACGAGCAATTCTTGTACATAATATATATATTTCAGGGATCTCGGAAACGGCTCTTTTGTTCAGTTTTGATATGTTTTCCGAGCAAAGCTCTGTGTCCCAGATATTACATAATAAATCACCAAACAGCTAATAAATATGTTGAGCACTGACCACGCGGAAATCAATATATTTCTGGACCACTCTGTATAGGTTTAGGTATACACCAAATTGAGTACATATGAGTATATTGAGTATACTTAATCTGAATTCGTTTTGAATATTTCTTTACATTCTACTAGGAACGCCTCAGAAGATCGACCTCGGGGAAATAAAAGAAAGCAGGGTATTACGTGAAGGAATTTAATTAAAAATGAGAGGATCGTGCGATATCGCTGCATTCTTTCATTCCATTGCAACCCCCTACATAAATATTGGGAACGGATCTGTTCCCATTAATAATTATTTATCAATATACTTAGCTGTATTAAATACTGTATAAAAAACTAATGCCCTACTGCCCTACTTTAATTTGACATTCATTATTGGTCAATAACAAGCAAAAACGTCTGCGAATGAGGGAAAAAAATGTTTATTATAAAACTAGCTTCTACCTGCGATTTCGTCTGCGTAGAATGACGATTCCTGTGATAAAAACTGTCATATTCCCTCCCGGAATCAAACTATCTCGATGCGAAATTTCATCCAAATCAGTTAAAAATTTACCTAATCGTGAAGAAGTAACACAGATATACTTGGTCAACCAGATCTTGACAGTAGAAAAAGGCGGCAAATTTGAAAAATGTAGGCGCGAAGGGATATCGTCCCATAGAAAATTTTAATTTCGCGCCTTTTTTTACTGACAAGATTTGGTTGACCAGCTATAGAGAGTTATATTCACATTTATATCTCGCTTCTGCCCGCGACTTCGTCTGGGTGGAATGATAATGATTTGATAAAAACTACCCTATGTCCTTCCCCGGGCTGCATAATTACCAAATTTCATCTTAATCGGTTTACAAAACAGATAAAACGACGACGGTCAACAGACAGAGTTCTTTCGCATTTATAATATTCGTATTTAAGGATTATATAGTAATACATATTTGGTAACTATCTGTCTGGGGATAGGGGTGACATTACTAATAAACAATTTAATCTTTAAATGATTATTATCGATTAAAAATGCCAATCAATTAAATTTATCAGTGTGATTGATTACCAATTTACCATCGATATGACGTCTCGTCGAAATGATATCTTTCAGTTCCCATGATGCCGAAGTAAAAATGTCATTACCAAACCCTGTTTATTATCAATGTTGCAGTTTGTTGAAAATAAGGGTTAACCCTAATTTTGCCTGTATTACATATACATAACTTCGACTTAACTATAATTTAATCATAATTGGGCCTTTCTATTTAAAGTTGATATTTTAATATTATTTCCACTCAGAATCACGAACTCTGTCTATCCTAATATGGTAGACGGGTAGATAATTTTGTCAACCCTAATTTTCAATGAATTGCAGCATAATAATATATAATAACGGGGAGTGCTATTACCTATTATTTACTCATCAAGATTGGCACTGAGTATAGATGTCGTAGTATTTGTATGGAGACGGCCGCTATATATGACGGCACCGCTTTCGGAGGAAACTAAAGCTTTATAGCAGTCTAATGACTACTAATGAGCGAGACAGAGATCGTTTCATACGACTCGTGCGTTAGAGTGGGACGAGATGATTCGGGTTTCTAATAAATAGATGTCTACTAAAATAAAAGTACAATCAAAAACTTATTCTGGGCCACTGGACTGGGGAGCTATTTTCTTGTCCTAAACGTCCTTTGATGCATTACAGTTGTCAGGTGGCTTAAACGAGTACCTACATCATATGTTATTAGTAGGCGATGATGTCATATTCGTAAACTGCCTTTTTTGCCATCGTTTTATAATGAACATTATAAACAATGATGCAGACTGCAGTACCTGGGTTAGAAGTGGTAAACAATATATATAATACATGTAAAATTTTGAAATAAGTAAAAACAACGGGTTGCACTCCGGGAGTGCCGACAGAAGTGAAAACTCAATGACTAGTCCAAAATATCTGCAGCATTGACCCATCCTCCTTTCTATTGAAAAACTTTAGTTCCGAAATTGCTGGCCAGTGAGCTTAAATTTGTAGCGTTAATTGTTTAAAATTCGAATAGAAATTGTAAAGTTACCTTGCAGACCTCGCATCTAAATATAGTTGGTAATGATATTTTGAGTTTTATTCACCAGTACTAGAGTTCACTTTTATTAGCGAGTGATATAAAGTTAGAATGTAACTGTGAGATCCTCGTATTTCAGCCCGTACAAGATTAGAACCTTTTTCATGTAATGTCATTGAGTTTTTCTTTATTGATTTAAATGCCATCTAAACCTTACGGTCACGTGATCGCCTTACGGTCACGTGATCGCCTTACGCTGTCTCGAGTTTATCATTTTTTCCCCACCTCAAAAAGTGCCCAGCGCCGCTAAAGAAGTTTTCACTTCAAAAAGCTGCCAGGTGAAGCCAAACTAAACTAGTAGGTACTTACCTACACATACTCACATACTCAAATGGCTCGTGAGTTGCAACTTGATAAGTATCTAAACAGTAGTTTAGGTAATGTGTCTACTGTCTATCTAATAGTAGGTAAACGAGGAAAATTATAGTTTAAAAATTTAAAATTATAAATTAAAGTTTAAAAGACAAACATTACCTAATTACGGCCCGGATCTAGGGTAGAGCGAGTGGAGCGGCCGCTCTAGGCGCCGGATGGCAAGGGGGGCGCCAGAATAGCAAATGAGAAAAAAAAGTTTTAAAAGACGCAAGTGTGGCGGGGGCCCAAAATACGCTTGAAAACTTCAACGAAGGGCGCCAAAACCCGATTTCGCTCTATACTGATCAAGGGCCCGAGCCGGCACTGCTAATACTAATACCATTACCAGATACCAAATACGACTACCTACCTAATATAATAAACGTTATAAGAACTTGAGGAAGGTCTGTAATTGTTTTACACTGGGCTGTAAAATAATTGTGTTTCCTCAATTTAAAGAATGACTTTGTAACTTTGTCATAGGTGATTAAAAAAATTGATGTCTGATGTGATGTGCGTCCGTGCGTCATAGGTATTGTTGATAATTTTTACAAAATTTTGCGTTTGTGTCTCCTAGAAGATATGTTTTGATTTAGTTAGATTATTGTAGTTATAATTTTTAGTTACATTTTGTATAAGAAGTGTACGTTAAGTTTTAAAAGTTTGCTAAACATATTCATGTATGCCCTGTAAGCCCTGTATCTAGTACACCTGTCAACACCAATCAATGTGGCCAGGGTCAGCCTGTTTGACCGAATTCGGAGCGGTTTACTAGTTCACAACGGTGACTCAATAATCTGAAGGTCGACCGTCTCAACTGTAGGTTGTTATAGTAGGTACCTAATAGTAATAACTCATAAAATGTGGCTGAATCACAAGAACGTGTTCATATGAGTGAGATTGTTTACTTATTAGTTCCGGCCAAATGGTTCTCTGACTCAATTTGCAGACTTTTATGCATGAAAATGATTAAAGACAACACCTATTTCAGTTACTTACTTTAAATACAATGTACGTGCAGTCTTTTACACTGCGATATCTAAGATATCTTACACACGGAAACTCGAAACAAAATCTTAATTACTACCTATTTTCAGAACCACAAGAGCATGTCATATACTTTCTAACATGAGTGGAAATTGACGTTACTTTTTACATTTATTGCCACTAGTGCTGCTTCTATCCCTAACTAATTTTAACCCATGGAGCGCCCTAGTATCACACGTGTGATACACTCCATATACTGTTCTGGGCGCTCCACTGGTCGTCCCTTACTCCCATGGCAGAAAGCATGAATCTAATAAGAACCGGGGTCCCCAATTTTATGGTTAATGAGGCAACTTTAAACATTAAAACTGAATAAGTAGGTACCTACAGGAAATAGGTAGTCAATTCTTATAATGACTAAGCTTAACTTGACGTAAGACTCATTTACACATCACGATAGGTATCTAGTCTCTCGAACAGCTTTTATGGCGAATCGGTGCAAATTGTATCGTCAACTATAACATACGCCATCGCCAACGCCAAAATGCACTGCGTCGTTGAATACACTGTCAAGGTAACCCAACTACGGGTGTGCTGTCGGCTTCTAGAACGATATCTGCATATAGTCAAATCACAAAGCAAAACCCACTAATTGCATAAAAATAATTAAACAAAAATCAACCTTGTTTTGTTACTAGTACGGTTCACTATGGCTCTGAAGTTCTTGTAGTATACCTAATTAATAATTATCGAGTTTTGGTTGTCATTTGATGAAATGTGCGTACAAGCGTTCCTACTACATACTAATATAAACCGCCTCTCTGCTTCAGGTACGCGCCAAGATCAGCGACCTAAAGAGCAACAAGCGCATCAAGGACCTCGGCAGCCCCTGCAGCGCCGACGGCTCCTCCGTGGTCATCGTGGGCGGCGGCCCCTCGGGCGCCACCTGCGCCGAGACCCTCCGCGCCGAGGGCTACCGCGGCCGCATCACCATCGTCGCCAGGGAACACTTCCTCCCCTACGACAGGATCAAAGTGTCCAAGATAGGAACAGCCACCGACATAGAGAAACTCCAAGCAAGGACACAGGAATATTACAGTGGATCGAATATTCATGTTATCACAGACACAGAGGCCGTTAAAGTCGAGCCTGATGCGAAACTAGTACATCTGAGCAACGGCTCCAAACTGTCTTATAATTCTTTGTATTTGGCCACCGGATGCAAACCCCGTGTGCCTGATGTACCTGGCATTGATCTTAAGAATATATTCACTGTCAGAGACTTTCAGGATTCAATGGATATTTTGAATGCTTTAGGTGAGGGCGGAGATAAGAACGTAGTCGTTTTAGGCTTGAGTTTCATCGGTCTTGAAATAGCCTCGTCTTGTGTTAAGAAAGCAAAGTCCATGACTGTCGTTGGGAAAGACGACGCGCCTTTAGGGCTCGTGTTTGGTAGAGAGATAGGCCAGAGCCTCCAAAAGCTGTTTGAAGAGAACGGTGTGACGTTCCATTTCCAAACCACAATCGTGAAATGCAACGGTGAGAACGGTGTTATCAAATCGGTGGAACTCGCCAACGGGACCACATTGCAAGCCGATATGCTCATTTTGGGTGTGGGAACTACCTACTACACAGACTTTTTAAGAGATACCGGTATCGCTTTGCAACCCAACGGCGCGGTTAACGTCAACGATAAGTTGGAAACTAATATCAAACATATTTATGCCGGTGGTGATATCGCGTACGCTCCCGTGTACAGTTACGAGAACAAACAAATGAGCATAGGTCATATTGGCTTAGCTCAGTACCATGGACGAGTGGCAGCTTTGAACATTCTGAAGAGGGAAGCGCCTTTAAGAACAGTTCCATACTTCTGGACTATGGTATTCGGGAAGTCTATTCGCTACGCTGGGTGCGGGCGCCCGGCTAGCACGATGATAGATGGCGATATCGCTGGCCTCAAGTTCGTCATTTTCTTTTTCGATGAGAAGGACAAGGTGATTGCCGTGGCGTCCTGCATGAGGGACCCGGTCGTGTCCCAGTTTGCGGAGTACTTACATCAAGGGAAATCTCTGTTCAGGAAGGACCTCAAAGATGACGCTTTTGCGTGGACCAAAAATATTAATTAATTTCAATAGGATGTTTGGTTGGTCGAATATACTTATGAAAACTTGATAATAATTATTTAAGAGATTTTTTATATTAGTTCCCGAAGTGAAGTAAATTTCAACTTGAAATTAAAAGTATTATTTTAACATTAAATTGTAGGTTTATTAATGTTCTCAAGCACAACAATGAGATGCTACTCAGTAAGATCACGATGTCTTATTTCTGAAGATTTTGAAGAAGAGAAACTGAATTTGTTAAGTGTTGATATTGGTACCTATAGTTCGTTTTTTTAGCATTAGAAATAAGGTAAACAATCTTTATGTGTCTTTTAATTGAAAAACACATTTTAAAAATAAGTTACGGTAAATATGTAACAATTACGAATCTAATACGATCTTTTATAGTCTTCTGCTTTCATAAGTAATAGTTATTGATTTTTAAAAAGTGTTTTTCAATTAAAAGACATGTCAAAATCGCTTACCTTCTTTCAAGTTCTTTCTAATGCTAAAAAAACGAACTATAGTTATCGGATGAGTTTTTTCAGTGTATAAATTGTAATGCCTAGTTTCTATAATAGCCAATAATGATCTTATGATGTTCAAAATGATTCCACTAAATCAGTGATATTTAACAACACCCTAAATAATGTAAAATGTCAACAAGTGAGGTAGCAATCCACACATGCATGCCAATGCAACATATGTCATAGTACATGACTCATGTACCTATGTTTGTCATGTATGTAAAGAAAAATGAAACTTAACATTGTGACAAGACACAAGTACCTACATACAAAATATGTTGCACATTTAATTGAACACCATAATATATGTTACTAAACTTTATCTTTATATGCTTTAAAAACGTGACAATTTCATGTCTGGTGTTGTTCACAAATTGTACTAAAGTTCGTGCACTGGATAAGATTTCGCTGCATAAACTGCATTGTTTTAGTATTAAAAGATATACTTAAATATTGCTTATTTTTCAGTTGCAATATTTGTTGCAGATTGTAATATTGAATCTTTTTAATATTTATGGCCAGAGACCTTACTTTAACATTTTCGACGCCGTGTCAAACATAAAAGCTGTCTCTCAGACGCCACGTCATCAAAGTGTCAAAACTGAAATTGAACTTTATGCATATGCACCTAGGTCTATGTTGCTCTGTGGTCTATGACCGATTAATACGTCTTTGGCGTTGGACCTGCGGTGCGTATATATCGGTCATTGGCGTCCAAAAGGTTAAGAACTTTTATTACATTAGGGTTATAGGTTATAGGATTTATATAAGAACTAGCTGTTGCCCGCGACTTCGTACGCGTGGATTTGTATATTGGTGGTTATATATTCTACATTAGCTTAGAACATTGTGCAGCAAGTGATTGCGGTAGGACGGTTAATCATTTGTTAATTATTAATATTATACAACGCATGAGACTTGTCTTTCACAACCTACGAAGTTTCAAGCCCCTAACTGAATAAAATTGTCCTCGATATAATCCCTCTAAACCCCCTTAGAAGATTTTCATGTCCTCTATTTAATAAAACCTACTACCTAACTACCTATTTACGAAGTTTGAAGTTCCTAGCTTTAAATAAAATTTGAACCCTATACAAACTTTCAACCCCTTTTTAATCATTTTAGGGGATGATTTTTTAAAAGCTGAAATTATTTTTCTTGTATTCTAATAATATGCCTTTATACAACGATTCAAGTCCCGCACTCAAAAAAATGTTTGGCCTCCAAACAAATTTTCAACCCCTTTTTCACCACCTCGGGGGATGAATTATCAAAATCTCTGAAATTAGTTTTCTTCTCTTTTGATAAAATACATTTTTACGAAGTTTCAAGTTTGTAGCTTTAAATAAAATTTGAACCCTATACAAACTTTCAACCCCCTGTTTTAACCCTGTTAGAGGATGAATTTTACAAAACGCTAAAATAACTTTTCCTGTCTTCTAATAATATCCTCAAATAGAAAGATTCAAGTCACGCGTTCGAAAAAATGTTTGATATCCATACAAACTTCCAACCCCTTTTTCACCACCTTAGGGGATGAATTTTCAAAAACGCTGAAATTGGTTTTCTTGTATCTTAATTTAATACCCTTTTGCAAAGTTTCAAGTTCCTAGCTTAAAATAAAATTTGCACCCTAAGACGAACTTTCATCCTGTTTTATCCCCCTTAGGGGTTGAATTTCCAAAAACGTAGCAATTACTTTTTTTTGTAATCGGCTATTATGCCTTTCTAAGAAGTTTCAAAGCATTTGTAATGGATTAAAACTTTCAACCCCTTTTTAACCCTGTTGGGGGATGAATTTTACAAAACGCTGAAATTATTTTTCCTGTATTTTAATAATATCCCGAAATACAAAGATTCAAGTCCCGCGTTCGAAAAAATGTTTGATATCCATACAAACTTTCAACCCCCTTTTTACCACTTTAGGGGATGATAATTCAAAAACGCTGAAATTAGTTTTCTTGTATTTTAATAACATATATTTTTACGAAGTTTCCAGTTCCTAACTTAAAATAAAATTTGAACTCCATACAAACTTTCAACCCCCTTTTAACCCTGTTAGGGGATGAATTTTACAAAACGCTGAAATAACTTTTCCTGTCTTCTAATAATATCCCAAAATACAAAGATTCAAGTCCCGCACTCTCAAAAATATTTGATCTCCGTACAAACTTTCAACCCCGTTTTTACCACCTCGGCGGATGAATTTTCGAAAACGCAGAAATTAGTTTTCTTGTTTTTTAATTTAGTACCTTTTTACGAAGTTTCAAAGTCCTAGCTTAAAATAAAATTTGCACCCCAGGACAAAGTTTCATCCCCTTTTTTACCCCCGTAGGGGTTGAATTACCTATAACGTCGCAATTCCTTTTTTTGTCATCGGCTATTTATGTCTTTCTAAGAAGTTTCAAAGCACTTGTAATGGGTTCAAACTTTCAACCCCTTTTTAACCCTGTTAGGGGATGAATTTTCAAAAACGCTGAAATTACTTTTCCCGTCTTATAATAATATCTCCATATACAAAGTTTCAAGTCCAACACTCCCAAAAATATTTGATATCCATACAAACTTTCAACCCCTTTTTCACCACCTTGGGGGATGAATTTTCGAAAACGTAGAAATTAGTTTTCTTGTTTTTTAATATAGTACATTTTTACAAAGTTTCAAATTCCTAGCTTAAAATAAAACTTGCACCCCATACAACCTTTCATCCCCTTTTTAACCCCCTTAGGGGTCGAATTTTTCAAAATCGCTTCTTATCTCTTGTACACTTTATAAATTCAACCTAGTGTGCAAATTTCAACTTTCTAGCTTTTGTAGTTTCGGCTCTGCGTTGATGAATCAGTCAGTCAGTCAGTCAGTCAGGACACTTGCATTTATATATATAGATTAGCTCTCCTCTCTGCCATCAAGAGGTGATAATAAATGCATTTTAACATATTTTTGCACTTTGATCTTTGTATTTATCGTTATTAGATATTGTTCAGTTAATCTTTATCCCTTCTGTTTGCAAATAGTGACACAAATGTATACTATACTATTTTTGCCTGCTAAAGGAGCTACATTGTAAGGCATGCATGTTTAGCTGATTGATATAAACGAGAGTAATGTTTTAATCAAGGATTATAACTGCAAAGTGAGAATGTCTGCTAAATGTGATATTGTATGTTGATGATATTATTCTGTAAGGTATTTACAATTTATGTCCATGAATAAAGTTGTTATTTATGTACAATAAATGATGTTTCTGTTATTTCAAATAAAATTTGAGCTAAATATCTAATTTATTGGCTATATTAAAATAAAGTTATATATAATTTGTGTAGCAGTATAACAAGTAAACCCTTCATGGCAGTTTTTCAAGCTTATTCAGGACTACTAATAGCATTTGATAACACAATGCCAAGTTCTATAGATATGGTATTGGAATTTTTGCTTAGTTTTTTCTTTTAACCTTTACAGTTTACAACATTGGGATTAAGTGTTGTTAAAAGTTAATATTCCCTTCTTATCTTGCTACTTGTACAATACATCATTAATCCCATGACTCCTTCACACGAAGGTGACTAAAACGTTCATATAATGTTACATCATTTTTGAATATCCTTCTAGATTCCTCCTGAAATTTTTGTTTCCTTTTGTCAGCGTTTCCCAATGCCTTTGCGTGGCCTGCACTTTCAGCCTGGAAACAAAAATATTAAGTAATTTTTTACATTGTTTTTGACAAAATTAGTTCAAATGATTATGCCATAATAAAAAATGAACATTTCACTTGCATATATCAATGAACTGATATTACTTAGAGTACGAACCTCTGTAAGGTAGGGAAATCGCAAATAAAACATATTGTCCTCTTCTACTTGAAAATCCTGTGCCAGTTTACGTAAATGTAGTGGCTCCACCTTTTTCACTAGACGATCTTTGCCTCTAAACAAATGTCCATTGGGGAGTCGATTACGCCTCAGTAAAAATTGTGTTAATTTCATTTTAGTTAATTGAATCCAAAATTAAGATTATAAAGAAATAATACCATCGGATCCAGATATAATATTATCGGATCGGATCTTTGAGGTTAAGATCAAATGTCAGTGTCAGACATATATGACAGTGAGTAAAACGTTTGAGCTATATAGTTAAACGCTCAAATTTTTCCTCGCTCACATTCGGATATCACTGATATGGTACAAAATCAGGTGAGCCAACTTCCGAATATTATTATTGAAAAAATATTGCCACTTTTAGCACATTCCATTGAATAATTTATTCAATTATATTAAATAAAAAAATCATATTCTTGCGTAAATTAATAAAGACGAATGAAACTAAATTTGAAAATTATTATTATCTCCCTGCTATTTTCATGCCATTGTTCTTGACTTCTTGAAATTGCACAACACTAGCTATCTATGATGGCCGTCGATTGGCTGTCGGACGAGTGTAGGGCTTTTATGTAAATAAATTTTGTGGATAGCAGTTTACTCGATGTTAGTTTAATATTAAGTAATAATTCTTAAGCATGGGATTACGGGGCTGACAGTGATATAATTGAAAGCAGTCCCCGGCTTCGGTGAGTGTGTTTTATGTGTATTCCCATCAGTAATTAGTACGCTTCTGTAGATTGTTTTGGAAGACTTCTCTTTTATTTATTTCTCATCAACAACTGATCAATAATCAACAATTATAATTGCAAATATCGTCGGTAAAGCAACTTAATGGAGGTCGTTTTCTCCAACAATACATTGACCGAGACATATTGGAAGTTCGTTTCGGTATTTACCCTTTCACTTTATTGTACATTATTTTCGTGCTCTACTTATTCTGATCTTTTTGGAGACAATTGACGTATTAAAGCGACGTATCTCCTTTCGGCATTGTCCAGAAAAGTTGCTATTTTATTTCATTTTGTGTGAATTTTCTTTAAGTTGTAAATTCATTTCTTTACACTAAAAGTGACCTACTTAGATTTTCTTTGCCTTATCTAACTATTAGACGTAGTCCTTACTGTCCTCCGGTTTAATGACCCCTGTTATACAAATATACATCCCTACAGTAACCTCTTGATAGTCATGTTGTAAGTTTAGTGAAGCTATCTGAAACTACTTATTCATTTACACACCTATCTGACATAAATAAACATACTAGTAAACAATATTGTAGCTTAATTATGGTTTATGAATGCTTAAGTTTTATTACGGCACACTCTATAAAAGTTCAGAATAGATTGTGGTATACCTATGTACAAAAAATTGTACAAGGAGAGGCTACTAAGTAACAATTTTTATGTCTTGATAAGTCAGTCTCAAGAAAGCAAAGTTAAGCAAAAGTATAAATAATAATTGAAGTCACACTCCATTTATTATTAATATAGGAAGTCATTCTGCCCCAGGGCACTGCCCTCTTATCAGAAAAGGGTTCTATGCACCAATAACATTCGCTGGAGCAGGTGCATGGTGCATTGTTAGAGAATGTTTACACAGGCAGTGGTTATTGAAGTTAAGTGTTATATAGCCAATCATAACTGTGTTATTTAATCTGAATCTGATTGTTGTAATATATCCATGTAAGCAGCTATTGATATCTTTTTCTGACTGGTAACTTTGTGGTAAATGTATTGTATCAAGCTTTCTGTAGAAGTTACATCAGCTAATTCCGTTTGAGGAATTCAGACTCGTTTTCATCACTGCTGGAAATTGCTAGCATCATGCTGAGATGAGGCCATTTTATGGCAGTTTCTCCTTTCTGTTTTTTTTTTATAATTTTCTCGTTTCTGTTTACAAATAAAGTACTTCTTGTCTATCTTATTAGGATATAACTTATAGTTATGAACCTTTACAACCTAGGTAGGCAAAATAGTCCCCAATCTAAGGATTGTGTTAAAAAAAAGTTATATTCAGATGAATATGATATTTGCGTTGCGTATAGGCGTAAGGTAAAATAGCCCTTTCTGACCTCTAGTTATTGATAGTTATTCATATATTTTATTATAATAGATTAAGTACAATAATAACCTTAGATCACAGCACTTGCATTTAAAGTACCTAAAAACCTACATATGTTCGTGCCATCGGTTTTAAATGAAACACTACATAGGTATTATTGTTACCAGTATCTTCAAATATCCAATGTTATGAGGTAATTCAGGTTGATTTAAACATCATGCCGAGCCACTCCAGTTTCACTGCTGGTTTGCCACAGGTATACAAAAAGTTATTTAAGTTTTTATAGTTCAAGTGAAAGTGATTGGCTCATAATCCTTCCCTTTTGATGTCATGCCTACTATAGGTATAAATATTATTGTAAATGCGATGGTAACTTTGTCTATCGGTGAACCACTTTTAGATGAAATTTGGTATGAAGTATTTTGAAGCATGGGGATACATGGGATAGTTTATCAATCATCATCATCATTCCATGGAGACGAAGTCGCGGGCAGAAGCTAGTAATAAAAAAAACTGTCTTTGGAAAATAAATGTTGGTATTTATTTATCAATGCAGGGTAAGATTTGGGAGGATGTCTGTGAGATAATGTTTACATGTGATGTAATGTTTGTTTGACATTTGGTTGGCGTGGAATGTACTACTGTTTGTTATTATTGTAAATAAACGTATTGTATTGTAATGCAATGCGTGTTTTATTAATTATAATTATATTGATGCAACCATAAATTCAGTAAGAACAAAACTTATTTTATCTTTACATCAAATTTTGGAAGGCAGTCTCGTGGGCCAGGGGAAATAAACAATCCAGGATGCTAATTGTGATAAAAACTCAGCCAGTCATCAATTTTAGTTTTTTTTACAATGCCTTTTAAGTTTATAGGTATGCATATACAACAGTTATTTAAAATATAGTTAAAAGTAGGTATCTATGAGCGTGGCCAAAATGACTAAAAAAGTTAGTCACAAATAAGGGTCTTGGAACACTGAAATACTGTGTCTAGATTTATGGTAAAATTTATATTTGTAATTGATAACTTTTCTCTGTCATATCAAGATACGATATTGGATAAGCTAGTCAAATAAACGTAGAACCGGAAACGATAAGCGATGCAGTTGCCCATGTCCTTATTGATTGTTGCTTTCGATCCTTTCGAGTATACATCTAATAACATAATTTGTTTTTGGCGCGTCGATTCGTCAAACATCTAGGTACTTTGTCGGGAACATGACGCGTATGGCAGCTACAATCTTTCTATATTATATACCTACCGTTGAATTTAGAGTTAAGTTATCAAAACTTATCATGCCAAATATCAGATTCTTAAGTATATTACAAGTGTTAAAAAATAGCGTAACGAACTCGACACTTTTCTGGAATGCCTCATTTGCTTTTCACCCATTCGAGTGACGAGTACAGTCAGCAGCAGAAGTTGCTAAGCAGGCACGCTGTTCAAAATGATCTTGACGCGACTTTATTGTTAAGAGAACAAGAGCGCGTCAAGGTAACACCTCGCCCGCTTAGCAACTTCTGCTGCTGACTGTACTTTATTACAACAAAATTAATATTTGGCGTGTCGAAGATATCAGTTGTTCAAGCCGAAGCTTGTTTGGCTTTATTTTATTCAATACCTAATATTATTTATTACGTCTGGAATAAAGATAACGCGGGATAAGTCAGTTATCCAAAAACAGGCAAGCCAGTGGGAATCCAGTCCTGTGAAAGGCTGAAAGCCCCGCCAATCCCGCCATTATATTTAACAGACACAGACTTAATAAGTGTTTCCCCGCATAAGATAGGTACATCTTTCACAGGCAGGGTTTTAACCCCTTTTCATAACCTTGCTCATGGGAGCCTGGTGTCCGTTTGACAACAATGACAACTAATCCCAAGAATTGACGTAGGCACTAGTTTTTACGAAAGCGACTGCCATCTGATCATCCAACCCAGAGGGAAATTAATCCGGTTTCCTCACGATGTTTTCCTTCACCGAAAAGCCGCATTGAAACACCTTTTGTTATCACTACATAGTCTAAAACAAAGTCGCTTCCCGCTGTCTGTCCCTATGTATGCTTAGATCTTTAAAAGTACGCAAAGGATTTTGCGGTTTTTTTAATAGATAGAGTGATTCAAGAGGAAGGTTTATGTAGGTACCTATAATTTGTTAGCCAGTGCGAAGCCGGGGCGGGTCGCTAGTAGCTACATAAAAGTGTGTGTGTGTGCACTGAGCTTTAAGAGCTAACAATAGTTGTGTTTTGTTTGCAGCCTGATCTCGCCCGCACCGCTCCTCGGCCGGTGAAACATGGCACAGGTGGGCGCCAACATGGAATACCAAGAGTACAAGTGGGCCTACTCAATCATGGACTCCTCCAAGTAATTATCATTTTATATCCCTCGTTATACTTGTAAATTTCGTGTTATTTCTGATTAAAACCGCAAAAATATTCTGATAAGGTTTTCTTTCTCCAATTGTACTAAATCACAAAGCGGAATTTACAATCACAGGCCTCACAGCGTCTCTCTTTACTCTTAAGATACAAAGTGGACTCGATCGCGAGCCATATCTGCAATTATCTTCCTAGCGTTGCCGTAACTAACTGCCCGGCAACCAGATCCCAAGAATTGGCACAGACACTAGGGTTCACGAATACGACGGCCATCTGACCTTCCAACTCAGAGGGGTAACAAGGTCCGAAGGTTAGTCTAGTATCCAGATGATGTTTTACGTCACCGAATGATGATGATTATCAGACGATGTCTTCATAATATAATTTCTCGTTAAGCTATTGCTATTACACAGCCAACTGAATTAAGAATTCCCTTTTGTTTGAAGTTATGTGGGAGTCCGTATTTTTTTAAATATTAGTAAAATGCTATTACAAGCGTCATGTTATTATCCCGAGACGTTTAATATTAAATCAAATTGAAAGTTGAACAGCACCCTGATGTATATTGTGTTGTACATTAAAAAAAACTAAACCTTCCTACGTACCTAATGTGGTCGACAACGGAAAGAAAAGCCCATAAATTTAGCCCATAAAACACAATAGCTATACGTTTACGGGCGAAGTGTGATGAAAAGTAAACACCTCTACGTATCTACTTTCCACACAGTTTGTTGACTTTTCGTAAACCTTATTGCAAAAGGTACAGGGTCTATCAATGGTCAGAGGGTTGCTGTGATCATACCGTGTCGTTGATGACGTTGATGTGAGCAGGGAAACCTATAAAACCCTCGCTAGCTTGCCTAGCCTGATGGACAACGGGTATAAAACGCTTTCCGAAATGTTTACCGTAGTTTCACTCGTGAGAGTGCAAAATCTAAACTGAAAATCTAAAATACTTGTGACAAACACAAATCAAAATATTTAATAAAATAATTTGATTCGTTATTTTACATATCTGAATTTTAATTTCATTCTAACACCGGAAAATGGTTTTTCTGTTGCCGCGAACAGATGTTATCAGGAAAATAGTGCAGCAAACAACTGAAAAGTCTTTATTTGACAACGTTCTGATTGTTTCGTTGTCAACTGTAACAAACCAACGGTTCTTCCATGATTATAATCACAATTATTAAGCGTGAAATGGTGTCAATCCTCTCGGCCACAACCATAACGCTTGTCGCTTGCTTTGGAGTTCGAACGACATTAAACATATTTTTCACCTCAGCAGCTTGAACAAGGGTACTTTGCTACTTAAAAACAGTGAGCAAAATCGCATTTTGCAAAATTTGTCAATCTGACAAAATGAGCAAAATGCGATTTTGCTCACTCAGTGAGCAAAATACGATTTTGCTCACTGTTTTTAAGTATCAAAGTACCCTTGTTCGAGCTGCTGAGGTGAAAACTTAATTGTTGGTATATCTTAAGAAAACATGAGTGAGTAGGTTAGTGATGAAGAAGGAATAAATTTTTCGGGTTCTCTAATATGTTCTCACTGCTGAGGTGAAAAGTTTTGTGAACTACACGAGATCAAAGTTATTTACATCTCGTGCGCTTTTGAGTCCCTTACTACGCTCAAGATTCTAAATTAGATTCACTCGCTACGCTCGTGAATCTATTATACAATCTTTCGCTTGCACGGGACTCAAAATAAGCACTCGAAGAAATATCAAACTTTGATCTCTTGTTGTACAAATAACTATTGAGTTATTGTAAACACCTCTTTAGTCTTTATTTTAGACAACTGCCTATTTTAATTTCTGACCAAATACGATACGCTGGCTTTCTTGTGCTGACACACAGTGGATATAATCGATTCTGCGGCGAGCATAATTATTACCTATTATTACGTCTTACCTAATTACTGGGATGTAATTAACGATCGTATACACGCGATCATGGTTAACACTTTAGAAATCGTATCATGTAAAAACGTCTATGGACCCTGAACATAGACCCTGAAAATACTACAAATTATCTATTATAGGTTCTGCATAATTAATTGAGAAATGGTTTGTTTAATTTATTTAATGTTAGTAACAATGATTGACAACATTAAAACAGAACTGACCAGCGAACTGTAAACTAAGCTGCAAGCGGTATTGACGTAAAAATAATCAATGGTAATGGTATTAATGGTGGTACAACGTATATAATACATCTGATTGAATCAAATGTTAGTCAGTCAGTTCATCTAAACTTTGCACACACACAGTAATAAACCTACCGCCAAGATATTAGCGTGTTGAAATTATTTTAACATTAAACTCTATTTCGTATGGTAAAATTTAAAAAGAAACTACTTTGGCTGATTGATACGGGTCTAAACTACACATACGTTTAAAAAAATCATCATAATTACTTAGAAACTGTGACTCTGTCATTAATCACAAAAGGACCCGCATAGTCCACCGCTGCCTAATCAAATGTAAGAAGGGTTCGTTTGAGAAAACCTACGATAGTTGGATTATTGCGGACGTATTGTGTATTTCTTTCCTTTGAAGTGATTCATACTATTCTTTGAAATATTAGTAAAAATGTGATTGTTTAATGAAATCTTTCTCCACATATTTTTTCCTGCATTTCTCCTGGTTGCATCCTAAAGGAGCCCGGGGTCCACGCTGGCAATCTAATCCCAAGAATCGGCGTAGGCACTTACAAAAGCGACTACAATTTGATCTTTTAACCTATAGGGGGAAATATTAAGCCTTGTTGAAATTAGTTCTGTTGCCGCGCGATGTAACGTTTTTCTTCACCGAAAGGTGATAAGTATGCACCTAAATATAAAAAAAGTGTATCGTAAAAATACATATTACTTTCTAAACACAAAAACTTATGACACGGAACACGAAGAGTCAAGTGAAGTAAAAATTACCAGTTTATAAGAACCTTTAAAGAGCCGCAAGAGATCTCGAGCAGTTTTCGTATTGCGTATTGTCAACGCTTATACGAGGGGTGTTCAAAATATTCTCGGTATGAGAATGAAAACAAACAAGTACGAAAAGTTTGATATTTTTATTTTTCAATATACTCCCCCCCTATGTTCATACACTTAAAAGATCGATCAATTATTTTTTTTAATCCCTCGTAAAAATATTTTTTATCTTTCGTGTAAAAATGCTCCTCCACTGCCGCCTTCAATGCTTCATCGTCAGAAAATTTATTTCCACGCAGATCCTTTTTAAGATTGGGGAGCAAAAAGAAGTCGCTGGGGGCTAAGTCCGGACTATACGGTGGGTGAGTAACAGTTTTAAACCCACATTCAACAATAGCTGCCTTGGCAATATGAGCAGTATGGACGGGGGCGTTGTCATGCAGAAGCAGAATACCTTTGGTTAACTTTCCTCGCCTCTTTTCTTTAATTACATCCTTTAATTGACGTAGAATGTTAGCGTAGTACTGTCCTGTGATATTTACACCTTTTTCTTTATAATCGATTAGTAATACTCCTTCACAATCCCAAAATATCGTGGCCATGACCTTGCCAGCTGAAGGGATGACCTTGAACTTCTTGGGATGAGCTGAACCCTTAATGTGCCACTGCATGGACTCTTGTTAACTCTCTGGGTCATAATGATGAACCCAGGTTTCATCTCCAGTAACTATTCTTTGCAGCACCTCATCAGGATTTTCACCGCACAGGTCAATAAAATCGGAACAACAAGCTACACGCATGTCTTTTTGAAGCCGAGTCAGCATTCGCGGAACCCATCTTGCACTTACTTTTGACATATTAAGATGGTCATGTATAATATCATGTACGGTACCAATAGAGAGATTGGTTACTTGTGCTATAGATTTTACCTTCACTCGACCGTCTTCCAATATAAGTTTTTCCACTTTATCAATATTTTCTTGTGAAGTAGCTACTACAGGCCGGCCAGGTCTAGGGTCATCTTCAATACTCTCCCTTCCGCGTTTAAACTCGCTTGACCACTTTTGAATGGTAGATAAAGAAGGAGCAGACTCACGGTAAACACAATCCATTTCCTCTTTTATGGTTTTTTGATTTTTACCCTGTTTTGTCAAGAATTTTATCACGCATCGATGTTCTAATTTAGTTAACATTGTCAATTCGCACATGATGTTCATGTTTGTTCAGCAATTGCAGAAAAACAAAAGACTATCTCGGTTCGAATTATACTTTTTTTTAATGTCAATGAATAAACCTTAGCGGCCAGTAACGAAAGAAATTTTAGAAGAGGTCGTAAGATATCAATACCGAGAATATTTTGAACTCCCCTCGTACCTAACCAATTTTATTGACATCTAATATTATACGGCACATTGCTACTGGTAAAAAATCCTACTTTGAAACTCAGTGTCACGGGCTATGCTATAACTCAGACTATTACACGAGTGTTGACTGCTCCGTTACACATACCGATTCGTGTAATTATAATTGTAAAGTCAAGCTCCGTGTCAAAACTAAAGGGAATGATCAACAGCTCGGCTTTACGATAATTTCTACTTTCGGTTATAGCCGTTAGAGATTTATGGCGATATTTAAATTTAAAGTTTGTTTGAAAGCGCCCTCAGGTCTTATCTTTAAAGGCCTGGGCTGGGACTGCCTAAGTCTCATGATTATGATGAATGGCATAAGGCATAGGCACTAGTGTTTTGATGAAAGCAACTGTCGTCTGCCCAGTCTGCCCTTCCATCCGGAGGGAAAACTAGGCCTTTGGGACAACGATTTTTGGTAATAATTGCGCCGGTTTTATTAAGACATTTTTTATTCGCCGATAAGTCAAACCATTACCTATAAAATAAAATTACAAACACTTTGTTAGGAATCAGGAATCGAACCTCTGCTCTGATTTGTATCCCATTTATTCAGTTAAAGAATAAACATGCAAAAAATCAGTATCCCCTCTTATACGGCTTCTGTGGGGACTAAACTGGCTTCTAAACTGGAAAAAACTGCGGTCACGGTCCCATCCGGTGGTAAACATAATAAAGCCGGCCGCTTTGTGTTGAGGTTGACCCGTTGGTGCTAACGCAGCGTGGCTTGTATGTCTAAATTGTCTAAAGGCATAACTAAAGGTATGCTTTATTTCGTGAATACTTAAACTCGAAATGGGCCGATATTTATTTGTTTTCGTTTTATTGTTCTCGTAAGATTGCGATAAAATTTGGTGAAGTTTGTGACAATCAGTGCCACTTCTCCCTCCACCGATTTAGCACCTTCCCAATAGAGCATATACAATCGTTCTGAAATTGTTATTGGTAGGTACACAGGTTGTAACAGAATAATAAAGTAAACTTATAATAAAAAATGCTCCCTAGTCACCTTCGTGCGTTATGGTGCGTAAGAAGGCTGGCAGCGTTACCGTTTTGGATGGCCAGGCTTATCCTCTGGCCGAGGTAGCTGCCAGCCCTCCGGTCACCTGAAATTTCAATAAGGCGCTGATCGTTCGTTCGTTCAAATCGTTCTTAATTAAATAATGCAAATAGGTGTCTGAAAAATGGGGTCAGGATAGTAATTGAACTCGGTCGCAGCTCATTCCGCGCTAATTAAGACACGTTGTCGTTGTGGTTTTATAAATATTTTCACTGCAGGTATGTGTACACCGGCCTTCTAGATGCAGGAGGTCCCGGGTTCGACACCATTTATTTGTGTGTTCATCACATACTTTCCTGAGTTATGGATGTTTTTTCTACGTATTTAAGTGTTTGTTTATCGATATACTTATATCGTCTTGTATTACCCACAACACGAGCCTTATTGAGCTTACTGTCAATTGTATAAAGTTGTCTCATAATATTTATTATTATTTATATCAAAAACATGTAACGTAGCGCTGAATTAATTAAACAACGTTGACTTTAACCATCTTATAAAGAAATTGCACTTGTCTCGTTGTTATTGTTATGAACTCATGTCATTACAACTAGCTAAACGAGCATACTGCAAATTGCCTTTAATTACACCTGAGAGTATCTTAACAGGCCGTGTCAGTGTGTTACTGTTAGCAGCGTGTGCGCAAGCCAATCATCGGGCGCCAGTGTAACGTGACCCTGGGTGCGTAGCCAACATGGTACTTAATCGTTTACGCTCCGTAGCGAACGAAATGCAACAGTCACTGTCGTACTAATTTGAGAGAGTGATAGAGGGACACAAAGCGTTTCGCTGTCGTAGCGCAAGCGATTATCATCTTGGCTAGGCCCCCTATACTGTGCTATCTTTGTCTACTCCACTGTACTTATTTGTTGTTTTAAGTACCTCAACGATTGCCTTGTGGTTGATAAGCGTTAGGAATGATATACATTACATTGTACGATTTACACAAGTCAGGGAAATTGTATGGGTCTGTTACATAAACTGTTTCCGGTGAAGTACCGTATCGAAGATTACCTCATTTCATTTTATTGTGAGCTAACTGCCGTTTAAATCGATTTTGCGATTAGGTACTTGACGTTGCGTAAAGAAGGCTAATAGATTTTTTTTGTAACAGTGGCGTAGCGTAAAACATAATCAGGGACAACATGATCGTATTTACGAGGGGCGTTCAAAATATTATCGGTATTGATATCTTACAACCTCTTCTAAAATTTCTTTCGTTACTGGCCGCTAAGGTTTATTCATTGACATTAAAAAAAAGTATAATTCGAACCGAGATGTTCTTTTGTTTTTCTGCAATTGCTGAACAAACATGAACATCATGTGGGAATTGACAATGTTAACTAAATTAGAACATCGATGCGTGATAAAATTCTTGACAAAACAGGGTAAAAATCAAAAAACCATAAAAGAGGAAATGGATTGTGTTTACCGTGAGTCTGCTCCTTCTTTATCTACCATTCAAAAGTGGTCAAGCGAGTTTAAACGTGGAAGGGAGAGTGTTGAAGACGACCCTAGACCTGGCCGGCCTGTAGTAGCTACTTCACAAGAAAATATTGATAAAGTGGAAAAACTTATATTGGAAGATGGTCGAGTGAAGGTAAAATCTATAGCACAAGTAACCAATCTCTCTATTGGTACCGTACATGATATTATCCATGACCATCTTAATATGTCAAAAGTAAGTGCAAGATGGGTTCCGCGAATGCTGACTCGGCTTCAAAAAGACATGCGTGTAGCTTGTTGTTCCGATTTTATTGACCTGTGCGGTGAAAATCCTGATGAGGTGCTGCAAAGAATAGTTACTGGAGATGAAACCTGGGTTCATCATTATGACCCAGAGAGTAAACAAGAGTCCATGCAGTGGCACATTAAGGGTTCAGCTCATCCCAAGAAGTTCAAGGTCATCCCTTCAGCTGGCAAGGTCATGGCCACAATATTTTGGGATTGTGAAGGAGTATTACTGATCGATTATAAAGAAAAAGGTGTAAATATCACAGGACAGTACTACGCTAACATTCTACGTCAATTAAAGGATGCAATCAAAGAAAAGAGGCGAGGAAAGTTAACCAAAGGTGTTATGCTTCTGCATGACAACGCCCCCGTCCATACTGCTCATATTGCCAAGGCAGCTATTGTTGAATGTGGGTTTGAAACTGTTACTCACCCACCGTATAGTCCGGACTTAGCCCCCAGCGACTTCTTTTTGTTCCCCAATCTTAAAAAGGATCTGCGTGGAAATAAATTTTCCGATGATGAAGCATTGAAGGCGGCAGTGGAGGAGCATTTTTACACCAAAGATAAAAAATATTTTTATGCAGGATTAAAAAAAATAATTGATCGATCTTTTAAGTGTATGAACATAGGGGGGGAGTATATTGAAAAATAAAAATATCAAACTTTTCGTACTTGTTTGTTTTCATTCTCATACCGAGAATATTTTGAACACCCCTCGTATTATAAATCTATTTTCTATATTAATATTATAAATGTGAATGGAATTCCGTCTGTCTGCGTTGTTAACGGCTAGACTGTTGACGGATTTTTAAGAAATGTAGCATATAGAATAGAAACCTTAAGCCCCGAGAGGTGCACAATTGGACGTAGACTACTTTTTCATTCAATATACATCATGGGTAGGAAGACGAAATGCAGATCATTAGAATGGTCTAACGATGCAGATGCATTGGGGCTATTCATAAATTACGTCATCTACCTCGTCTTACCACTCTTACCTCGCATATTTACATCGTTTATTATGTATTCGTTTGAGTAGTCGACAGCGTATGTATTCAAAAGAAATCCTGTTCCCATGACACATGTGAATATTTATCCACCTATTGAATTTAAATGCTTTGTGTAATTAGTGTTTTTAGGGTCCTGTAGCCAAGTATGAATGAATATAGGTATATAGTTTGGTTTGTTCATGCATGTCATCACGCCCAAGATTCATTGATTGTATAATGGTTGACTGGTAGAGAACTAGAGAATGCCATGTGGCATTAAGTCCGCCATTTTTACCTTTTTTTATGTGCAATAAAGTTTCAAATAAATAATTAATAAAATATGTGTAACTGAATTGTCAAACTTTAACTTTTGACAATCAGAGTTACCGCATTATGTGTTCAATCAATAGCTCTGTTTTTACAGAGTGTCAGCGTGCCTGATCTCAATGTTGCTGATCGTCTACGGCAGCTTCCGCTCGCTGAACATGGAGAGAGAGGCCAGGGAGCGCGCGGAGCGCGAGCGGGAAGCGTCGCTTCTGGGAGGCACCAAACCTCCGCCCAGCCAGGCTCACAGCAGTAAGTAGTGCTGCTCGTCTACGGCAGCTGCCCTCGCTGAACATGGAGAGAGAGGCCAGGGAGCGCGAGCGGGAAGCGTCGCTTCTGGGAGGCACCAAACCTCCGCCCAGCCAGGCTCACAGCAGTAAGTAGTGCTGCTCGTCTACGGCAGCTGCCCTCGCTGAACATGGAGAGAGAGGCCAGGGAGCGCGAGCGGGAAGCGTCGCTTCTGGGAGGCACCAAACCTCCGCCCAGCCAGGCTCACAGCAGTAAGTAGTGCTGCTCGTGTACGGCAGCTGCCCTCGCTGAACATGGAGAGAGAGGCCAGGGAGCGCGAGCGAGAAGCGTCGCTTCTGGGAGGCACCAAACCCCCGCCCAGCCAGGCTCACATCAGTAAGTAATAAATAATAATAGACTGAAAAAACTAACATCAACATCAACTTACTCGTAGAATTCTAGGTACTTGGGCGAACAGTGGCGGCGCGTCCATAAAAGCCGATTCCCACCGGCTTGCCTGTTTTTGGACGTTTGAGCAGAGTTGTAAAGGAAATATGTAAACCAAATTAGTCCCGGCTTGCCTATGGATATGTTTGACGCGCCGCCACTGTGGGCGAATCAACTTTTTAGTGTCACTCATCCATGGCCAGGGGAAAAGCAACTCTTAAAATCCTAATACGTCCGCATT
Organism: Cydia amplana; assembly: GCF_948474715.1. Classification (NCBI taxonomy): domain Eukaryota; kingdom Metazoa; phylum Arthropoda; class Insecta; order Lepidoptera; family Tortricidae; genus Cydia; species Cydia amplana. Next base: position 10,716,909 of record NC_086087.1, read on the forward strand.
TTGCACTTTCATCATTACCTTGCCAATAGAACTGATGTTCTTCCAATCCGCCGCAATGGGGTGAGGTATAGTACATTACTGCAGACGCCGGGAAAGAAGCGCTTGCCGGGTGAGTAGGTATAGCCGGCCGACCGTAGGGAGGCCGGATAGTGATACGAAGCCGGCAAGACCTTTTCACGGCTAGGCATGTATAGTGCTTTTCTCAAATATGCAATGAAATAAAAAAGCGGCCAAGTGCGAGTCGGACTCGCCCATGAAGGGTTCCGTATTTAGGCGATTTATGACGTATTAAAAAAAACTACTTACCAGATCTCGTTCAAACCAATTTTCGGTGGAAGTTTACATGGTAATGTACATCATATATTTTTTTAGTTTTATCATTCTGTTATTTTAGAAGTTACAGGGGGGGGGGGGGGGTAGGGTTGCCAACTATTTTTTGGTGGAATATAGTATTTTCCTAAGGCATCAAAAATATAGTACATTTCAAAAAAATATAGTACTTTTAGATAAAATACTAAACATAAGTGTAATATACGTTTAATCATACTTACTAGCACTCTGTTAACTATTCCTTTTGTGTAGACCACTTTCTGTTGTCAAAATCATCCTATTCCTAGACTCCAGCTATCTTTCGGATCAGTTAGTCATATATAATATGATTTGATGTGAAATTGTCAATGTAAAACTGCTCACTCGCCATCTCATAACATACCTATGCCCAGTAATAATAAAGAAAAAAAAACAATCTTTTTAATAACATTATTTATTTAAAGTTTAAATTTATATTTTTTTGTGCTCTGTGCACACTTTAGTAATGTCTGATTTTTAATAAAATGAGACAACGATTCAGTACATTCATACTTAATATTTATGACTATTAATAGCTCACTTTTTATTAAATTTATGTCAGCCCTGTTGCGTTCCTCACGCCATTTTGTCTTCATAATTGAAAAAATTCTCTCTGTGAAGGCGGAAGAAGCAGGTACTGACAACAGAACTGATAAAATTTTAAATATATTTGCCAATCCATTCTCGGATTTCTTAAAAATATATTGCCACTTTTTGTCCGTTGACTTGTCATCAAAATCTTGGCTCTCATAAGAGTCTTTGATCCTTGTTAAAATTTCGTTTAAAATTGTAATCTCAGAATATAACTCATCCATATCAATATTTAATTTGTGCTGAATATTCAGGGTTTCCAAAACCAGTTCAAAGTCATCAAATGCCAAGTTGTTTTTTAAATTCAGCTTTTGTATTATACAGAGCCAGTTACTTTGTTCGAAGTTGAACCATTTGTTTAAATAATTTAATGATTTTTCAATGAAAAATAAAAAAAAATTCTTTATACTGTCACATTCAGTTTTTGATTTTTTTTCAAGATTTGCTAACAATTTCTTTGTTTCATACCCAAAAAAAATATTGCATTTTTTAAAGTAGTCATAATGTCATAAACATCTAAAATTGTGATGTTGTTGGCTTCTAATTGTTTGACCGCTTTATAAAAAATGTGAAGGAAATGACTTGTAAAATTCAAAAATGCTTTTATTTTTGTATCCCCATCAGCTTCATTTAATAATAGCAAATTTTGCATAAGCATTGGGCAGTCATCCTCCAAACTTTTAAAATAATTGAACAGTGCAGTCCAATTTATTAAAATTCTATCTACACAAGGTAGCAAAGACAACCACCTTGTGCCCACGTGCCTTATTAGTTCGTGCCATTCGCCTTCAACTTCAGCAACAAATTTTTTTAGCTCTTCTCTCCTGCAAGCTGATGACGAAAAATGATTATATATTTTTAAAATTACATTTTCAACATCATATTTTAGAACACCCATTGCATGCTTAACAGTGTTGTGTACTATATGTGCGTGACAGTTGCCTTTTATCAAGTGAGGTGACATATTTTCAATGTTTTTAAAAAGGGAATGGTGTATACCATAATTTGAATTTACATTGTCCGCACTCAAACCAGACACTCTGTCAAATGAAAGCTTGTGCCGAGTTAGTGAGTTGTTAATTGCCTGAAACATACCATCAGCTGACTCATCCGGGTTCTCATAGAAATCCAGCAGCTTAACCATTAACCAACCGTCCGATAACCATTCATTATTTCATTCACTAAAAAAAAATATATATATATAATTCGGCTGTTTAGCCTGTTCATGGACACAGACCCCATGTTTACATTAGAATTTAAAAAGAAATTACTTCCCGGCCTAGGCCTTCAATTTCGTATGAAATTCCTTTACAGTTCTCTGGAGTTGCTCCGCCCTAAACGTGATACTTCGAAGCCTGATATAACGCCCGGAGAGACGACATTTCATTGCATGTTTGAGAAATAGTACATTACTGCAGACGCCAGGAAAGAAGGGCTTGCCGGGTGAGTAGGCATAGCCGGCCGACCGTAGGGAGGGAGGCCGGATAGTGATACGAAGCCGGCAAGACCTTTTCACGGCTAGGCATGTATAGTGCTTTTCTCAAACATGCAATGAAATAAAAAAATACACCACTCAAAAAAAACAAATTTATAATCTTTATAATAAAAATCCAACTTCACAACAAAAGTTTTTTAATTTTCCTTGCAATCCCGCCATAATTGTTTTTTTTTTTTACGGAAGTCGTCCGTATTTCGCGTGTGTAGTGTTCGAATAGACCTTATTAGGGCCATATACACGATCTGATAATAAAAATCTCAATTTCTATAAATAAAATAAATGCAGAGGATTTTAAATATTGTCTATGGTCTCTGGTGACTTACGTATAGACAAAATTTTAAATTTATTCATCAACACATTGAATCATACAGATTCGTATTCTTATAATCAGTACGTTCGTGTATAACAGACGTTAACACGGATATTTTGGTCCGATAACCATTCATTCTCTAAAAAAAAAAAAAAAAAATATAATTCGGCTGTTTAGCCTGTTCATGGAGACAGACCCCATGTTTACATTAGAATTTAAAAAAAAATTACTTCCCGGCCTAGGCCTTCAATTTCGTATGAAATTCCTTTACAGTTCTCTGGAGTTGCTCCGCCCTAAACGTGATACTTCGAAGCCTGATATAACGCCCGGAGCGACGAAATTTCATTGCATGTTTGAGAAAATGTCATTTATTGCGTGACACTGGGTCTGGTTGTAAGCGGGAATCTCTCTGTTGCAGACGTGCAGACCCTCAACACGATGCAGGCGCTGTGCTTCCCCCTGGGCTCGTCGGTGGCGCTGCTCGTCATGTTCTTCTTCTTTGATTCCATGCAGACGCTCGTCGCAATCTGCACTGCCAGTGAGTACCAGCCACACAACTATTAAACATTTAATTTTAACTGACATATTATGAACCTAATTGCAAAGACATATTCGCGCTTCTTGGAACATACCTACCAAGAAGACTGGAAGAAGATAAATTACGAGGGTTGTTTGAGAAGTAACTTGGTTTCATATCAAAAAATAATAATATTGCAAATGTATTTATTTTATTTCTTTACGTAATCCCCCCGAAGTTCTACGCACTTGTCCCAACGAGTCTGCAACATCTCTATACCTTCACGGAAGTGCGTCTCTTCAAGGGCCTCGAAATACGCATTGACCTCCCGTATAACCTCCTCATCGGACTTAAAATTTCGCCCTAAGAGAAATGTTTTCAGTTTCGGGAAGAGGTGATAGTCCGACGAAGCCAAATCTGGTGAATAAGCAGGGTGTGGAAGAAGTTCCAATCGTAACTCCGACAATTTTTGTGCAGCGACACGACTTGAATGCACCGGAGCGTTGTCATGGTGAAAAATCACATTATTTTTTGCCAAACCTGGACGTTTTTCGGCTATTGCCGCCTGTAACTGATCCAAAAGTGATGCGTAGTATGCTCCAATTATAGATTTTCCCTTGGCCAGGTAGTCAATTAAAAGTATCCCTTTGCGTCCCAAAACACAGACGCCATCACCTTTCCAGCAGACGGAATGCATATGGCTTTCTTTGGAGTTGGCTCACCATGACCAACCCATTGTTTCGACTGATGTTTCGTCTCCGGGATGTAGTGATGGATCCAGGTTTCATCCATAGTGACAAAACGGCGAATAAAATCTGTTGGATTTTTTTAAACACCTGCAAATCTTCATCAGATGTTCACATGCGAACACGCATTTGTTCAGAGTCAGTAATCGCGGCACTTACCTTACACAAAGCTTTTTCTTGTGCAAATCGTCGTGTAAAATAAAATGCACCCGCTCAGAAGAGATGTTTGTGACTTCAGCTAATTCGCGTATTTTCAATCTTCGGTCGGCTAAAACTAAATCATGGATTTTATCGATGATTTCGGGTAAAAGTGCTGTTTTCGGGGCTCCAGGGCGAGGTGCATTTTTAATGCGTGTCCTGCCTCGCTTAAACTCATTTACCCAAAGTCAAACCGTTCCCTAGGAAGGACACGATCTACCCAACGTAGGTAAAATCCTTTCATGGATTTGTTTCACAGTTTTGCCTTCCAAAAAAAAGAACTGAAGAACTCCACGAATTCCAATTTTCTCCATTTTCCCGCGTAACTCAGACCAGTTTTGTTTAAACTACTGTCAAATGACAAACTCCTGCCAAAAATGACATGACGCCACATATTAAATATGTTTAATTACTAAACTAAATCAATACATACAGAGTTGAAGCCAGCGCCATCTATACATAGGCGAAACAAGTTACTTCTCAAATTACCCTCGTATAAACTGAAATAGATGTCATCACTACATAAAACAAAGTCGCTTCCCGCTGTCTGTCTGTATGTTTAGATCTTTAAAACTACGCAACGGATTTTGATGCGGTTTTTTTTTAAATAGATAGAGTGATTCAAGAGGTAGGTTTATGTATAATTTGTTAACCCGTGCGAAGCCGGGGCGGGTCGCTAGTGGCTAGTGGTGAAGGCCGGATTCGAACCGGCGTCTTTAGCAATCCGGGCTAACGCCTTGAACCCCTTGGCCACCCCGCCACGGTGGAACCCGTCCCAATTTCTCGACTATATGCCATCTTACTAAGACTAGGCGTCTTTAACCAACTCTAAGGGCTAGCAATATGCGCTTGCACCTCCTATATGAATTCCTTACGGAATTACGATATAGCGAGAGAGACTGGTGCTGCCATCTTAACACAACTTTAGAAGATAAAGTAACTAAATACCATCTGTTCCAGTAATCGCGTGCGCGGCGCTGGCGTTCCTCCTGACGCCGCTGTGCCAGTACGTGGCGGGCGGCACGGGCTCGCGCGCCGTCTGCGGCCGCTACTCGGCGCCCGAGCTGGCCGCCGCCCTGCTCGCCGCCGGCATCGTGGCCGTCTGGGTGCTCACCGGCCACTGGCTGCTCATGGACGGTGAGTGTCTGTAGCCACACGTCTGCGGCCGCTACTCGGCGCCCGAGCTGGCCGCCGCCCTGCTCGCCGCCGGCATCGTGGCCGTCTGGGTGCTCACCGGCCACTGGCTGCTCATGGACGGTGAGTGTCTGTAGCCACACGTCTGCGGCCGCTACTCTGCGCCCGAGCTGGCCGCCGCCCTGCTCGCCGCCGGCATCGTGGCCGTCTGGGTGCTCACCGGCCACTGGCTGCTCATGGACGGTGAGTGTCTGTAGCCACACGTCTGCGGCCGCTACTCGGCGCCCGAGCTGGCCGCCGCCCTGCTCGCCGCCGGCATCGTGGCCGTCTGGGTGCTCACCGGCCACTGGCTGCTCATGGACGGTGAGTGTCTGTAGCCACACGTCTGCGGCCGCTACTCGGCGCCCGAGCTGGCCGCCGCCCTGCTCGCCGCCGGCATCGTGGCCGTCTGGGTGCTCACCGGCCACTGGCTGCTCATGGACGGTGAGTGTCTGTAGCCACACGTCTGCGGCCGCTACTCGGCGCCCGAGCTGGCCGCCGCCCTGCTCGCCGCCGGCATCGTGGCCGTCTGGGTGCTCACCGGCCACTGGCTGCTCATGGACGGTGAGTGTCTGTAGCCACACGTCTGCGGCCGCTACTCGGCGCCCGAGCTGGCCGCCGCCCTGCTCGCCGCCGGCATCGTGGCCGTCTGGGTGCTCACCGGCCACTGGCTGCTCATGGACGGTGAGTGTCTGTAGCCACACGTCTGCCGCTACTCGCTACTTTTTAGTTAAACCTAGTATTGCATGATAATTACTTTAAATAATTTATTTTACTAGTATAATTAGTGTAATTGTGAATTTTATTTAGTTATTAAGTAACATGTTCTATATTGTATGCCCTAGCAGGGTGTCATGCACCTACGAAGACTATTAAAATGTAAGACCTATTGTACTGATGAGCGTGAGAATAATGGATTAAATGAATATGAATACTCTACCGAGCTGGCCACCAGAGATGTGACTTATTTGAAATACTTGTATTTAAAATGCAAATACTAAATGCAAAATACCTATTTTGTATTTTGTATTTAAATACCTTTTGAAGAAAACTATTTTGTATTTTATTTCAAATAGTTTTTGGGACCTATTTTCTATTTTCAAAATACAAAATACTTTATAGTAGGTAATGTAGGTAGGAGTTACAATCTCTTCTGATGTTACAATCCTGGCAACTCTCTCATACTGTTGAATCTGTTTAGTAACGTCGCACATGACCACAAGCGTAGCGAGTGGTTAAAAAAGTGGAATCTTGAGTGTTGCGAGGGTTTCAAGGTACGAGAGGAGAACAAACTTTTCTGCCCTGATGAAACTTTTCTGCACAAACGAGACGTTTTCATCACACTAACGAGAGGCATTATACTAGCTGTAAAACATTACAAATCTAAATTAATGCTTTTAAAAATTGTCCGTTATAAACCATCATCCATCCATCCTTCCGGTTAATATGAGCAAACTAGAAATTTGCACTTAGAGGACTGATTGACACACTGTTTTCAAAGAATGAAGAGAGTATTTTCAATTCGGATATTTTGAGTAATACTTTTTAATTCAGACTAGGTATTCACTATTCAGAGTACCTTTTATCGCAAAGTATTTGTATTTTTAAAAAGTATTTTGAAAATACCTATTTCGTATTTTGTATTTTAAATACAAATTCAAAAACTATTTTGTAATTTGCATTTGAAATAGTATATCAAGGAAGTATTTGTATTTTGTATTTAAATACTTTTTATAAAGTATTTTTCACATCTCTGCTGGCCACAGCCTTAGGGCTCATTTAGACGATACGAGAACTCGCATGCGAGTTTCATTACATTGCGGGTTTTGATCGGTCGGTTGAATTGGACGTAACCAACAGTCCGCAATGTAACAAAAATTGCATGCGAGGTTGCGCGCCGTCTAAATCAGCCCTTACTCGCCACCGCCATCATCGTATGAATGCCCAATGGTCATGCCGGAAATATATCGCGTATTTACAGAACTTTCCAGTGACAATCGGACCTAAATTAAGGAATCCAATCTACAAACGTATGTCAATACATTTTTAACTTTCTTTCAAAAACATAATCATTACAAAAACGTCGTTTTCGTCCGGTACCGCCGTGATCCGGATAGCCTAGTGGTTATGGCCTCTGCCACGAATGTAAAACACACTAGTTCGATCCTGGCTCTGGGCACTGGAGGCCTTGGTCCATTTTTAGGGTTCCGTACAATCCGTACCCAAAGGGTAAAAAACGGGACCCTATTACTAAGACTTCGCTGTCCGTCCGTCCGTCCGCCCGTCCGTCCGTCCGTCCGTCTGTCACCAGGCTGTATCTCATGAACCGCGATAGCTAAACAGTTGAAATTTTCACAAATGATGTATCTCTGTTGCCGCTATAACAACAAATACTAAATATAAAATAAAATAAATATTTAAGGGGGGCTCCCATACAACAAACACGATTTTTTTGCTCTATTTTTTGTTGATAGTGCGGAACCCTCCGTGCGCGAGTCCGACTCGCACTTAGCCGGTTTTTCTTTAGTATATAACAGCAGTTTACTATAAAGAATTATTTTGTTTTAGCTATGGGCATGGGCCTCTGCGTGACCTTCATTGCTTTAATCCGGCTCCCCTCACTGAAAGTGTCCACCCTGCTGCTCACGGGGCTGCTGCTGTACGACGTGTTCTGGGTGTTCTTCAGCTCCTACATCTTCACCACCAATGTCATGGTCAAGGTCGCCACCAGGTCAGTTGGAGACATCCCTATAATCCGCCTCCCCTCACTGAAAGTGTCCACCCTGCTGCTCACGGGGCTGCTGCTGTACGACGTGTTCTGGGTGTTCTTCAGCTCGGACATCTTCACCACCAATGTCATGGTCAAGGTCGCCACCAGGTCAGTTGGAGACATCCCTATAATCCGCCTCCCCTCACTGAAAGTGTCCACCCTGCTGCTCACGGGGCTGCTGCTGTACGACGTGTTCTGGGTGTTCTTCAGCTCGGACATCTTCACCACCAATGTCATGGTCAAGGTCGCCACCAGGTCAGTTGGAGACATCCCTATAATCCGCCTCCCCTCACTGAAAGTGTCCACCCTGCTGCTCACGGGGCTGCTGCTGTACGACGTGTTCTGGGTGTTCTTCAGCTCGGACATCTTCACCACCAATGTCATGGTCAAGGTCGCCACCAGGTCAGTTGGAGACATCCCTATAATCCGCCTCCCCTCACTGAAAGTGTCCAGTCTGCTGCTCACGGGGCTGCTGCTGTACGACGTGTTCTGGGTGTTCTTCAGCTCGGACATCTTCACCACCAATGTCATGGTCAAGGTCGCCACCAGGTCAGTTGGAGACATCCCTATAATCCGCCTCCCCTCACTGAAAGTGTCCAGTCTGCTGCTCACGGGGCTGCTGCTGTACGACGTGTTCTGGGTGTTCTTCAGCTCGGACATCTTCACCACCAATGTCATGGTCAAGGTCGCCACCAGGTCAGTTGGAGACATCCCTATAATCCGCCTCCCCTCACTGAAAGTGTCCAGTCTGCTGCTCACGGGGCTGCTGCTGTACGACGTGTTCTGGGTGTTCTTCAGCTCGGACATCTTCACCACCAATGTCATGGTCAAGGTCGCCACCAGGTCAGTTGGAGACATCCCTATAATCCGCCTCCCCTCACTGAAAGTGTCCAGTCTGCTGCTCACGGGGCTGCTGCTGTACGACGTGTTCTGGGTGTTCTTCAGCTCGGACATCTTCACCACCAATGTCATGGTCAAGGTCGCCACCAGGTCAGTTGGAGACATCCCTATAATCCGCCTCCCCTCACTGAAAGTGTCCACCCTGCTGCTCACGGGGCTGCTGCTGTACGACGTGTTCTGGGTGTTCTTCAGCTCGGACATCTTCACCACCAATGTCATGGTCAAGGTCGCCACCAGGTCAGTTGGAGACATCCCTATAATCCGCCTCCCCTCACTGAAAGTGTCCACCCTGCTGCTCACGGGGCTGCTGCTGTACGACGTGTTCTGGGTGTTCTTCAGCTCGGACATCTTCACCACCAATGTCATGGTCAAGGTCGCCACCAGGTCAGTTGGAGACATCCCTATAATCCGCCTCCCCTCACTGAAAGTGTCCACCCTGCTGCTCACGGGGCTGCTGCTGTACGACGTGTTCTGGGTGTTCTTCAGCTCGGACATCTTCACCACCAATGTCATGGTCAAGGTCGCCACCAGGTCAGTTGGAGACATCCCTATAATCCGCCTCCCCTCACTGAAAGTGTCCACCCTGCTGCTCACGGGGCTGCTGCTGTACGACGTGTTCTGGGTGTTCTTCAGCTCGGACATCTTCACCACCAATGTCATGGTCAAGGTCGCCACCAGGTCAGTTGGAGACATCGCTTTAATCCGCCTCCCCTCACTGAAAGTGTCCAGTCTGCTGCTCACGGGGCTGCTGCTGTACGACGTGTTCTGGGTGTTCTTCAGCTCGGACATCTTCACCACCAATGTCATGGTCAAGGTCGCCACCAGGTCAGTTGGAGACATCGCTTTAATCCGCCTCCCCTCACTGAAAGTGTCCAGTCTGCTGCTCACGGGGCTGCTGCTGTACGACGTGTTCTGGGTGTTCTTCAGCTCGGACATCTTCACCACCAATGTCATGGTCAAGGTCGCCACCAGGTCAGTTGGAGACATCGCTTTAATCCGCCTCCCCTCACTGAAAGTGTCCAGTCTGCTGCTCACGGGGCTGCTGCTGTACGACGTGTTCTGGGTGTTCTTCAGCTCGTACATTTTCACCACCAATGTCATGGTCAAGGTCGCCACCAGGTCAGTTGGAGACATCCCTATAATCCGCCTCCCCTCACTGAAAGTGTCCACCCTGCTGCTCACGGGGCTGCTGCTGTACGACGTGTTCTGGGTGTTCTTCAGCTCGGACATCTTCACCACCAATGTCATGGTCAAGGTCGCCACCAGGTCAGTTGGAGACATCGCTTTAATCCGCCTCCCCTCACTGAAAGTGTCCAGTCTGCTGCTCACGGGGCTGCTGCTGTACGACGTGTTCTGGGTGTTCTTCAGCTCGGACATCTTCACCACCAATGTCATGGTCAAGGTCGCCACCAGGTCAGTTGGAGACATCGCTTTAATCCGCCTCCCCTCACTGAAAGTGTCCAGTCTGCTGCTCACGGGGCTGCTGCTGTACGACGTGTTCTGGGTGTTCTTCAGCTCGGACATCTTCACCACCAATGTCATGGTCAAGGTCGCCACCAGGTCAGTTGGAGACATCGCTTTAATCCGCCTCCCCTCACTGAAAGTGTCCAGTCTGCTGCTCACGGGGCTGCTGCTGTACGACGTGTTCTGGGTGTTCTTCAGCTCGGACATCTTCACCACCAATGTCATGGTCAAGGTCGCCACCAGGTCAGTTGGAGACATCCCTATAATCCGCCTCCCCTCACTGAAAGTGTCCACCCTGCTGCTCACGGGGCTGCTGCTGTACGACGTGTTCTGGGTGTTCTTCAGCTACATCTTCACCACCAATGTCATGGTCAAGGTCGCCACCAGGTCAGTTGAAGACGTCGCTTTATGCGCGCTTTTATTTGGAGAGTCCCCCTTGTGGCCGAAAATGAAAACTTGGTGGCTCTGATGACAGAGCTCTGGAGTATATCGATACTACCAGAGGCCGTGAGTTCAAGTCTCACCCAAGACAGTAATTTTTCCACTTTTAAATTTATTCTAAGCTTAAAATGAAAACTTAAAATTGTGCTAAAAAAACTTTGTGCTATTCCCTACTGATCACGTGTAGCAGGTTTCTAGCAGATTTGGTCTCCTCTGTGTTCTCAATAAATGATGTGTGTGTGTGTGTGTGTGTGCAGGCCGGCGGAGAACCCCATGAACGTGGTGGCGCGGCGCCTGCAGCTGGGCGGCGCCATGCGCGACGCGCCCAAGCTGTCGCTGCCCGCCAAGCTCGTGTTCCCCTCCATGCACCACCAGGGACACTTCTCCATGCTCGGTAAGGTCCGGTTTTCTCCTACGCTGACGCTGGTCGCGCGTAATATACAGTGAAATCTCGATAATCCGGCACTTCGATTGTCCGGTATACCCAGTAATCCGGCACTAAAATTGGGGTACAACAGTAAAATTTTCTTTGAATTTAGTATTTTAGTAAAATTTATTTCTACCACATGCTAAAATCGAAATGTATGTATGTATAAACTCTTTATTGTACAAAACACAAAACACAAATTTATGGCACAGGATAGGCAGTACAAAGGCGAACTTATCCCTTTAAGGGATTTCTTCCAGTTAACCTTTGAGTAGATGAGATTTGATGAAGAACGTAGACAAATATAGCACTGAGTACAATAGACTAGAGGAAAGTCAATAAAATTATAAAAGAGGGCGAAAATAAATAATATAAGATAAAAATTAGAAGTAACAATATTTCAAATATAAAGAATACCTACGTTATATATAATAAATATAAATATGCAGATTTGCTCTAATTCCAGTAATCCGGATCTTTTGTGTCAGCATTAGTGCCGGATTACTGAGATTGTACTGTACAATGTTCTATGAGACATGGCACACCATCGATAGATGGCTGCTTCCATATTTCCGCTGCTTCAGCTGTGCCGGGCCGCTATCCCACAGCCGTGGAGCGAGAGGCTGATCAGAGGGTCTACGGCGAACCACGTTCGACGTGTTACCTCCCTGTCACACTTACGTACGAATTTACAAGTGCGACAGAGAGGCAACATGTCGAACGTGGTTCGCGGTAGGCGCTCAGAGTAGTAGTGGCTCGCTACAGCGCATACGGTGCGTGTCGGATAGACTGCCATCTCGTAGTGGAAAAAGTTTTAAGCTACAAACTTGACATTGCCACTTCACGCCAGTAAAACTGGTCCTGCCCCGTATTATTTATATCTTTTAGCTATGTTGTCATAATACTCATAATTATACGCTAACATTAATTGTCAGGTCTGGGCGACATCGTGATGCCGGGTCTGCTGCTATGCTTCGTGCTCCGCTACGACGCGTACAAGAAGGCCACGCTCGTGTGCCAGATGGGGCAGGTGCCCGGACCCCGCTCCATGGTGAACCTTCTCTAAATACTTTACTAACCTACCGACTACATGGTACGAGTTTAAATTATCCTGGTCCTTCTTCCGCAGGACTTAAACTATTTCATTACCATATTTTCATCTTAATCAGATCAACGGTTTAGCCATGAAGAGTTTAACACATTCAGTGCCCAAAACCCAACTATCGGGTATTTTATGGGCCGGACAGTCGGAATCGTGGTACTAAAGTTCAACTTCAACTTCAACATTTATTCAGCAAATAGGCCACAAGGGCACTTTTACACGTCAACATTGAATTTACATACAAGCAAAATAATAATAATAATACATCAACAATTATTAAATACAACTACAACTACCAAATCAAACTAACGTAATACAATTACTTAGAGATGTATAAGGTCTCTTAATGTCGAATTACATAAAAAAACTATAATAATAATATTAAAATAAAAACAAAACAGATACATGGAAAAAAAAATTTAAACTTATTTAGAGGTGTAAATGTCTCTAAGTGTCAGAAGCTTTATATGACGAAATTTTTGTGGCCTGGCGCGGATGTCTTGTTTGGCTGGGTGGCAATGAATGTGTTAAGAGGTACACAGACAGACAGACAGACAGTAGTACATTTCAATGCAAATGTGGAAAGTGTGTCATTATTCCATAAATAGTCTTCGGTTAACATGCACGTATATTTCAATTATAGTCCCGAGATGTCTTTTATGAGCCGTAGGCGAATATCATATCACTACATAGTATAAAACAAAGTCGCTTCCTGCTGTCTGTCTGTGCCTATGTATGCTTAGATCTTTAAAACTACGCAAATAATTTGTTAACCCGTGCGAAGCTGGGGCAGGTTTCTAGCGATTGATAATTATAACCGATTCACATGTTTCCCAGCTCTCAGCATTTTTCATCACAGGGTTGTGGTAAATGTTCCAGGGTTCCCGGCTGACGTACTTCCACTGCTCGCTGCTCGGCTACTTCCTGGGGCTGCTGACGGCCACGGTGTCGGCCGAGGTGTTCAAGGCGGCGCAGCCCGCGCTGCTGTACCTCGTGCCCTTCACGCTGCTGCCGCTGCTCACCATGGCCTACGTGAAGGTAACCACCTCCGGGCTAGTCTACCCTGCTGCTGACGAGGTGTTCAAGGCCGCGCAGCCCGCGCTGCTGTACCTCGTGCCCTTCACGCTGCTGCCGCTGCTCACCATGGCCTACGTGAAGGTAACCACCTCCGGGCTAGTCTACCCTGCTGCTGACGAGGTGTTCAAGGCCGCGCAGCCCGCGCTGCTGTACCTCGTGCCCTTCACGCTGCTGCCGCTGCTCACCATGGCCTACGTGAAGGTAACCACCTCCGGGCTAGTCTACCCTGCTGCTGACGAGGTGTTCAAGGCCGCGCAGCCCGCGCTGCTGTACCTCGTGCCCTTCACGCTGCTGCCGCTGCTCACCATGGCCTACGTGAAGGTAACCACCTCCGGGCTAGTCTACCCTGCTGCTGACGAGGTGTTCAAGGCCGCGCAGCCCGCGCTGCTGTACCTCGTGCCCTTCACGCTGCTGCCGCTGCTCACCATGGCCTACGTGAAGGTAACCACCTCCGGGCTAGTCTACCCTGCTGCTGACGAGGTGTTCAAGGCCGCGCAGCCCGCGCTGCTGTACCTCGTGCCCTTCACGCTGCTGCCGCTGCTCACCATGGCCTACGTGAAGGTAACCACCTCCGGGCTAGTCTACCCTGCTGCTGACGAGGTGTTCAAGGCCGCGCAGCCCGCGCTGCTGTACCTCGTGCCCTTCACGCTGCTGCCGCTGCTCACCATGGCCTACGTGAAGGTAACCACCTCCGGGCTAGTCTACCCTGCTGCTGACGAGGTGTTCAAGGCCGCGCAGCCCGCGCTGCTGTACCTCGTGCCCTTCACGCTGCTGCCGCTGCTCACCATGGCCTACGTGAAGGTAACCACCTCCGGGCTAGTCTACCCTGCTGCTGACGAGGTGTTCAAGGCCGCGCAGCCCGCGCTGCTGTACCTCGTGCCCTTCACGCTGCTGCCGCTGCTCACCATGGCCTACGTGAAGGTAACCACCTCCGGGCTAGTCTACCCTGCTGCTGACGAGGTGTTCAAGGCCGCGCAGCCCGCGCTGCTGTACCTCGTGCCCTTCACGCTGCTGCCGCTGCTCACCATGGCCTACGTGAAGGTAACCACCTCCGGGCTAGTCTACCCTGCTGCTGACGAGGTGTTCAAGGCCGCGCAGCCCGCGCTGCTGTACCTCGTGCCCTTCACGCTGCTGCCGCTGCTCACCATGGCCTACGTGAAGGTAACCACCTCCGGGCTAGTCTACCCTGCTGCTGACGAGGTGTTCAAGGCCGCGCAGCCCGCGCTGCTGTACCTCGTGCCCTTCACGCTGCTGCCGCTGCTCACCATGGCCTACGTGAAGGTAACCACCTCCGGGCTAGTCTACCCTGCTGCTGACGAGGTGTTCAAGGCCGCGCAGCCCGCGCTGCTGTACCTCGTGCCCTTCACGCTGCTGCCGCTGCTCACCATGGCCTACGTGAAGGTAACCACCTCCGGGCTAGTCTACCCTGCTGCTGACGAGGTGTTCAAGGCCGCGCAGCCCGCGCTGCTGTACCTCGTGCCCTTCACGCTGCTGCCGCTGCTCACCATGGCCTACGTGAAGGTAACCACCTCCGGGCTAGTCTACCCTGCTGCTGACGAGGTGTTCAAGGCCGCGCAGCCCGCGCTGCTGTACCTCGTGCCCTTCACGCTGCTGCCGCTGCTCACCATGGCCTACGTGAAGGTAACCACCTCCGGGCTAGTCTACCCTGCTGCTGACGAGGTGTTCAAGGCCGCGCAGCCCGCGCTGCTGTACCTCGTGCCCTTCACGCTGCTGCCGCTGCTCACCATGGCCTACGTGAAGGTAACCACCTCCGGGCTAGTCTACCCTGCTGCTGACGAGGTGTTCAAGGCCGCGCAGCCCGCGCTGCTGTACCTAGTGCCCTTGACTACGCGCTACGCGACACCAGATAGCACTATCTTATAAATAGTAATCCACAGATAGTAATCCAGACTCGTGTCACTTCCCTAGTATTTTGTACTCCATGGTTAGATTAGTTTATAATCTTCCTACCGTCAGTTTATACGGCTCGGCCACGACATTGAGCGACTTGCGACGGCGGCAGCGATAACCAAAGGTTAGAGCGAGACAGCGATCGGACCTTACGTTCCCACCTATAGTTGTCGCTGCCGCCGTCGCGTAATGTCGTGTACGAGCCGATAATTTAACTAGCGAAATTGTAAACTGACGACTTTACAATTTTACGGTGACATATACAAACGATTTGTAACACGTGTGTACTATTCGCAGGGCGATCTCCGGAGAATGTGGAGCGAGCCGTTCATCGCGCCCACCGGCAAGGGCGGCGCCGACTTCGACGTGTGACTGCCTCGCCGCCGCCCAGGCGGGTAGGACTCCACCTCACACACCTCCGCTAACGGGTACCTCCCATTCATGAACACTCTCGCTTAACTAAGAAAAAAATACATAGAGTGCTCACTCCATACATCAGTTCAGACTATTAATTTCAGTGTCTACATCTAGCATCGAGTAACGGAA
The DNA here is from genome assembly GCF_948474715.1 of Cydia amplana. Taxonomy (NCBI): domain Eukaryota; kingdom Metazoa; phylum Arthropoda; class Insecta; order Lepidoptera; family Tortricidae; genus Cydia; species Cydia amplana. The sequence goes on from NC_086087.1 coordinate 10,732,928, forward strand.
CTATCAGTACTGCTACTTGACAATAGATGTAGCACCGACCGGAAAGTCTTATCTCAACGGCATAAGACTTTCCGGTCGGTGCTACATCTATTGTCAACTAGCAGTACTGATAGTTCCGCTACTCGATGCTAGATGCTAATAGTCTTTTTGGCACTTAAACTGATATATGGAGTGAGCACTCTATGTATTTTTTTCTCTATGACTATACAGATGCGTGCAGAGCCCGTACCATGAGTCACTGACAGTGTCAAAACTGACATATACGCTATCGAGAACGTATTTACTTTCTATACATCTCGTTCGCCCTAATATGCGAGTACGAGCGAGATGTACCGAAAGTAAATTACGTTCTCGATGGCGCTTCTGTCAGTGCCAAACTGATGGTAGCCGTACAGATGTACTGCTTCTCGCATCCACGTGTTATTGTAATCGCCGCACGCCCCGCTCGAGCGTCCACTCAGTTCGTACACGGGCCCATTTAGACGGCGCGCGAACTCGTATACGATTTTAGTTACATTGCGGACCATTGAGGTTACGTCAATTCAGCCGACCGATCAAAAGACGCAATGTAATGGAACTCGCATGCGAGTTCTCGCACCGTCTAAATGAGCCCTAACGAATATAGTATCCGGTGGCTTGGTCTCCGTTATATTTTAGTCACCCTGTATTTGTATTACGACCGTAATATTTGTTTTCTAATTGGTACGGTGGTATAACGTGCTCGATGTGATACTACGATGTACTTCTAGAATCCTGAGCATAGCGAGGGATTTAAGTGACACCACCTTTGATTAAAGTTATAATAAATACTGTAAAAACACCTGTAAAAATGTACTGTTAAAGCGAGAACCAAGTTTCATGTTAACTGGCTTGCCAATGGAAAGGTAACCTAAATTTTATCTAATTATAATAAGTTTATGGTTTACGCAAGATTTGCTCTGATTAAGGTCTAGTGTCAGAACACTAGACCTTAATCAGAGCTTAAGTCAGAACTTGTGTGGTCAAGCCGCATTTGAGCAGCTCTTATTTTTTAAGGCTTTCGATCAATAAAGGACACTAACCGTACTTTTGTATATAGCTCGTGTTGCGGGCTAGGGAATCAGACGGACAAGTGTCATCATATTATCTATGTTGATAGGTAGCCAAGATTATTTTACAATGACTATTTGTTTCTTTTAATTTCCAAAAAGCTATAAAAAATATAATGATATTTCTAGGTGAAATATATGAGAGGTAGCTAATAATTTATTTGAATGTTAAGGTGTAAAGAATTTTAGCGATAACCAAGCAAAAATCATTCCACCACATGTTTTATGTAACAAGTGTAACAACCATAGACTAGGAATCCTCTAGGCGGAATTTAGAGCAATTATTTCATGAAACCGATGCTGCCAAAAATACTGGGGTGCGGGGGACGAGGTGAGCGAGTCCCGTGCCGTGATTGGTCCGTTCAGACACGGACGTCACACAATGACACTTTGACTCGAAAATGGAGTAAAAGTACCGTATATTTGTGGCAGAGGGGGTAGCGCTACTATGCTCAGCCTGGAGGATGTCTTGTCTGTGGTAACAACCTATGTTCTAGCTTCAATTGGTACATTTGGTACCAATACTAAGTAAAACAAAACCTTCCATTTCTCTCAATCACTAGTGTACTTGTACTCTCAAGTACTAGTGCACTAGTGGTATAAATTAGGTGGTATAACTTCCCTCTCGCCTCTCGAGCTGTACTGCTCTCGGCTATATGAAGTGAATTGAAGCGTTAACGTAAAGACATATTATAAGGTGTATGATAGGCTAGATGATACGCTTTTTTTCTAATTAATAAATAATTTTAGTCGAAGGGAAGTTACAGCACAGGGTAACTTTTAACACCTCTTGTAAAGTATGCTAAGGAACAAGACCAGTGCGTTTTATTCGGTATTAAGTTTAATTTCATTATTGTATTATATTCTTCACTAATTTAATCATTTCAGTGGCATCTAATACACAAGTGGCAAGCTACTTGAGCCGCCTACTTTGGAAGTTTAATTGTGAAATTGGCGTTTAATAAGATAAACGAAGTTGTCAATGTTAATTTTCGAATATACTTAAATGTAGAAATGTATGAGCGTAATTGAGCTCGTCAAAAGTATATTTTGTTGAACAGTGTCGTTACTTTCCTACATATTTCATATGTCATGAACAATCAATTACTTCCCAGTATTTTATATGTATTATATTCAGAGCCCTTCAATTATATGCGCAACTACATATAACTGATGTAAGAATATGCCAACATTACGCTTACTGTAAGGAACAAATCACATGTCTCATTTCAACCTTTTTTTTTTTTTCATTTTCATTCACATTTCATCTGAACTTAGTGTACAACGATATTATGACATCACAATACTCAAGGAGAAGCATTTTTGCAGGGTTTTGTAATCGCCTTTTTAAACTGTAATGTCACAAGCTACATGCAATGCATCTATATTATTAGGTCGGCAACCCTCGTGGGCGAGGGATGTTTAAAGCCAAGCGTGCCAAAATAATACGAAGAAAAAGAACGCCAAATAACTTGCCCTGGGGGTTGTCATATGTACTCAGTTTAAGTAAAATTGATTGCACGTATAGGCATAGAAAAATATAGTAAGACAAGAGTGCTCACTCCATACATCAGGACTATTAATTTCAGTGTCTACATCTAGCATCGAATAGCGGAACTATCAGTACTGAATCTTATAGATGTAGCACCGACCGACCGGAAAGTTTTATGCTATTTAATACCAAAACTGATGTATGGAGTGACCAATCTATGTATTTTTTTCTCTATGGTATAGGCAAAGATCTCTCTAAGAATCTCTTTAAGCTACTGTGGATTTGATATATTTTGATACGTGTCACAAATGAGTTGGTTGGGATCTTTAAACTGTTGTATGTCAAAGCATACGGTTTTTTTTGCTGATGGTAACTTAGTCATTTTGAAACCGCCAAATCATCATTTTGGTTATATCAATGATCAAACTATGTTGTCACTGCCTTAGACTGATGTTTTCAATAAAGATTTAGAATTTCTATATGTTATGGGAGTTAGTTGGATGTAGGTGTAAGCTATGTCTAATGTTGTTATTATTCACACAACTGTATTGTTGTTGTAAATTATTTGATTGAATTTAATGAATGATGTTATGTAAGACACTACATCATAAGATTCATATTATGATAATTAATTATATACTTGGTATGTGTGATTTGATTTTTGATTTACTTTGAATAAATGTTTTTAGTAGTTATTGATAAAGGATAATAATAAGTTTACAATGTGGAGATATACATTAAACAGTATTTTTCTGATTATGACGAAAAGTGATATAATTTATTGAGGCTTACAACTATGTATGGAATATGAATTTGAAAAGCATCAATTTATCTGTTTGTATTGTACGAATATTAGTGTTTATGATAAACTAAACCTATCCTAATAAAGTGTTTCTACGGAATGTTTAAAAGTAACATGTTTTGTCTATTTTAAGGGTGATCATTACTTATTTTGGTGCATTTAGATTTTATTGTGTAAAGTACCTATCATTCAGAGTTTTCATTGATGTACATACAAACATATATACTTAATAAAAGATTGATGTTGTATCAAGTATCACATCTTGTCTTGTCAAAGATTGCACTACTGATGTAAATATCGCCCAAATTAACATTCAGTATCCACAAAATTGGGAAAAAGCATTTAGTATTTTTATTATATAAGTACTGTGAAATAATACTGACAGAATACCTAATAAAAATATTAGATGGAAGTAGAAAAGTATTTTATTTAAAAACCCTTATCAAAATACAGTTGGAAATATTCCCAATTACAAGTGTCTTATCATTTTGCAATCAAAGCACTACAATGCATTGACATTTAGTTTTGATAATATTTCGTAATCTAGTAACTGAACACATTCACTGTCCAGTGCCCCGCATATGGGTCACAGCAAGCCTCTATTAAAAGGCCGTAAGGTTGACAGTTGGGACAGTGAATGTGTTAAATTTTGTTGTTATGTGTTCTTGGGTTGGTGAAGACAGCACCATTCAATAAAACAAATCATATGAAATTTCTATTTATTTGCCTCAACTTCTTTATTAGTGTCCCGTTTTTGGACGAACCTCAGCTGCTTCTTACGCATCCTCTTCAGTTTGGCAGAGTTAGTGATGACCTGAACAACCTCAGCCTTTGCCTTGTTCTCGGCCGAACGCTTGATATTCTCTCTTCTCCTTTCTTTTCTCGTTTGTTCTTTTTGTTTCAATTCTTCTAAAACTTGCCGGGATAATTCTTTAGTCCTCTTTAGCTCTAGCCTTAGGGCAGTTTTCTTTTTAAAATCTTGCGTAAGCCCTTTTGTCTTATTCACTGTTGCAAACCTGAAAGGATACATATGGGTTATTTTATTTAGGTAACTAGTAGAGGAAAGATTATAAAAATATACTAGATTATACACTGTGTTTTTTTTATTTCCGTTAATTTCAAGGGTGCATTCCTGAGCTTAAATCAAGTAACTTTCTCAAAGACACCGATATTCTAATTAACTCCATTTCGGAGATAATCAATAATTTTTTTTTTCTTATAAGGCCTCTACAAGCGTGTACACTTGCCTTAGGGCTGGTTTACATATTGATTAGTGTTTAGAATGAGTTCATACATTTGCTACTAAACTTAAGTACAATCTCGGTCGATCGATGTTCGAAATGACATTGATATGTCACAGATTTCAGTTGTTTGGTTGAGTTAAACGTAAAACCCGTGTCACAACAACGCTATATGCTTTGAAAATTAACTATGCCATTTAGTTCTCTTAAACGTACTTAACCATACCCCGAAGTTAACGGAATTCAATAAAAACACGGTGTATAATAAAGTGCAGGATATTTTACCTTTCTTTTTGCGTTTTCCAAAAGCGCCCCGATTTAGGACGACCCCTTATAGTGTCTGGGTTTTGTGTCTTCTCTTTATTTGACGAAGACTTAGAAGTTTGAGTTTCAACTGTATCTTCAAGTTCCTTTTCTTGATTTTGTTTTAAACTGTTTACTATAGAGAGGACTTGGTCCTCTACAGGTTGTGCCATTTTCAACACTGAGTACACTTACACAGGTAAGAATACAATAAATAGCAACTGTAATTCAATTTATTCAATGAACTCACGAGAAATAAACGTGAAATAAACACACGTGTAGGTAGTGTAAATGTTATGTCACTGACACTCTTGACAGTGGTTAGGAGTGTTAGTGTCGCTGTTTTAGACGCCTATATTCTAATGTTGGCTAACCTGATTGTACTCTCATTTGGAAACATTGGGGAACGTTCAAATACTGTATTGTAATCTATTTTGAAAATAATCACAAATGATTCATATCTGTCAGTTCTCTGTGTGTGACTAAATTTTGATTTTTGATAAATTTGTGATTTCAGTTTAGATTTTACAGGAAGTTTGGTCAATAGTGTGTTCACGAATTTCTGAAACGCTGTGAAATCCACCTTAAGAATTAAAACGAGAAGGTGTAGTTTTTAGTGGACGATTCACACAAGGAAAACCACGAAACTGTAAAAAATGCCTGTATGTCGTGTTAAGATTATAGTAAATTTGCTATTTCAAGTGTGCTATTACAAGTTTACAGTGCCCTTTGCTTGCAGGCGTATCATTCAACGTTAACGGACTACACTCAGTCGATCGGCAACCTGGCGTTGCTGCCGCTACGCACGGCCAACCGGGGACCCGCCCCGAACAACGCCAAGTTGGAACTAGACATTATCGATGAAGCACTTAATTATTTTAAAGCTAATGTGTTTTTTAGGTTCTATGAAATTAAGGTAACATAAGCAAAATTCTTATTATAAAATTAGTTGAAATGTATCTAATATTATAATACTACTCCTCTATCACCCCAAAAGTGAAGTGACTTTTCAGCACCAATATTGGGTCAGTTTACCTTATCTGGCCAAAGAACAGTTTGTTCATATAAAAAATGTTTATAAATGCCATAAGTGTGTTAAATTGCCATAACAAATAATTAACCTCAATGAATACTTATGGTAGTCTTTTTTCAGTCTGACGCAGACAGAGTGCTCATCTACCTGACCCTGTACGTCTCTGAGTGCCTGAAGCGGCTCCAGAAGTGCTCCAACAAGAACCAGGGCCAGCAGGAGATGTACATGCTGGCCATATCCAAGTTTGACATCCCTGGCGAGGCAGGATTCCCGCTCAACTCTGTGTATGCCAAGCCCTCTACTCCTCAAGAAGGTGGTGGGTGATAAATAGTTTTTCCAAAAATTTTTTCTCTTACAACTTACAAACATTCCTAAACATGTTTGGGTTTTGTTGAAAAATATTCTGCTATTTATTGTTGCTCTAACTGACACCATTGTTAAGGAAATATAATATGGCACAGGAAAATATATAATGTGCAACTGGTTCCTTTTGGGAATATGTGGTGAATTATAATTGTAAATATTTAACCAGGAATTACGGGTATAATTATTATTAGCAAACTTCACTTTACTTTTTTTCGACTTCCTATAAGTATGTTGGGGTTAAAGACACAGTTTTTTCCACTTTGGGCAGTTTGAGTCACCTGAATAATGTGTCCATAAAACTATAGAGTGAGAAAATGTATAAATGTGGTTTTTTTTTACAGATTTGATGCGACAGTATTTACAGCAACTGAGACATGAGACTGGTGCTAGAGTCTGTGAAAAGGTAATTTTTTATTTATTGAAGCCATCACTACTGAGAGTTGCAACTTCCAAGTGTACACAGACAATGGTATCTGCTTCAGGGGAAAGTTACTATTTTTCGGCCTCGCGTTGTCCCGGCATTTTGCCACGGCCCATGGGAGCCTGGGGTCCGCTTGGCAACTAATCCCAGTTATTGGCGTGGGCACTAGTTTTTACGAAAGCGACTGCCATCTGATCTGACCTTCCAACCCAGAGGGTAAACTAGGCCCGTATTGGGACTAGTCCGGTTTCCTCACGATGTTTTCCTTCACCGAAAAGCGACTGGTGAAATATCAAATGATATTTCGTACATAAGTTCCGAAAAGCTCATTGGTACGAGCCGGGGTTTGAACCCGCGACCTCCGGATTGCAAGTCGCACGCTCTTACCGAAAGTTACTATTATGGTTAAAAAAAAAATACGAGATCTAACTATATATCTGATTCTCTATCTATCTATTGAACAATCATAATATATCTGAATCCCTATGGTCCAGTATGGCAACTTTTTAAGAATATAGCTAAAGAACGGTCTGTCGGCTTTTTGGTCACTTTGTTAGGACTTTTTAAGCCCAGCCTGTCTTTTGAGATTTAGAGCTTTTTTTTGTAGTTTAAATTTTTTATTTAACATTAAGATTTAAGTAACAATGGTGAGATATTTATAATTCTATAAAATAAAAACTATTCAACTGACTAGGTACATAGAGTACATAGTTGACATAAAACTGATACCTATGTACTATTGTTCCAGGTGTTTGCCACAGAGGACGGAAAGCCCAGCAAATGGTGGCTCTGCTTTGCCAAGAGGAAATTCATGGACAAGTCCCTCTCCGGGCCCGGACAGTAAAACAGGATGCAAAACATTTATGTACTCACTTTATATTTATATTATAAGCATTTATTTTACTTATCATGATTCTTACACATTAAATATCCTTTAAAGAATTTTATTGTTTCATCATAAGAGTATTATAGCAATAAAATACTGAAAATAGTTGGCATTTGATTTGAGCGTGTAATAAATAATACCTAACTTGTATATTTTATGTAAAATTTACAAATGTATGGCATTCATTCAGTCAACTTTAGATTTATTGTGCAAATGATTTTTAAATAGTAAACAACTTTTAAAAACTAAGTTGTCTCTAAAATAAGTTAATACATTTTCTCATGAAGGAGCATATCAAATTATGACGTCATGGACTTCACCATATTTCTATGACTATTGTTTTGAGGTAGGATAGTTCAAAGGCCATACTCTTTGATGAGCTGCCCAGCTATAACGAGCCTCTGTATTTCAGATGTTCCTTCGTATATTTCGGTAATTCTGGCATCTCTGTAATGTCGCTCTGCGGGCATATCTGATACATATCCCATGCCACCAAGGATCTGAAACAATATAAGTATTTTTAAATCATTGTGTACCAATCATTAATAAAATGAGTCCTGCGACGAGTCGGGAATTGAAATGGTTGCGCCTAGGGTTTGCACGATGGATCCGAAATGTATGGGAATATCCGCAGATCCGGATAATTTCATACATTTCGGATCCGGATTGCAAACCCTAGTTGCGCCTATAGCAATAGCCTATTTCAATACACAACTCATCCTAAGTTTGTAAACTTTGCCGCCATAAAGGTATGCTTAGATCTGGCAAATGTGCCGCTGCTAATATGAGCTAGAGTCCATAGCTACCGTTTCATAGTATGATGTGCAAAGCTTGAGCGGATCATGAACGCGCTAGCAACGCATTCTCATTCAGGCCGGTTGTCAACTGGGTACGGGACCGAGCTACATTTTTTTGTCATATTGTGTACCTGGATGCACTGATGCGCCAAGAATGTCGCAGCCTCCGATGCCGCAAGTTTAGCCATGGCGGCCTCCTTAGTGAACGGCATCTTGTTGTCCTTCAGCCACGCCGCGCGCCACGTAAGCAGCCTCGCGGACTCGAGCTGGACCGCCATGTCGGACAGCTTGCTTTGGATGGCTTGCAGCTTCATTATAGGCTTGCCGAATGCCATGCGTTTTGATGCGTATTCTATGGCCACGTCTAGGGAGGCCTGAAAATAATGAATAATTTATTTCTTTTATTAAAAGCTTAAAAGCCCCGTCTCCATATCGAGCAGCCGCGCGAGCCAATGTTCGATAGCTTGCCGCGCGATATGGAGACAGGGCTTTACAGGCTAGTCAGGTATATAAAGCTATTTATTGATTTGTGATAACATTTTTATCTTAATTATTGTCATTCCTAAGTTGAGTAATTTATTAAATAAGTAGAGTCAGACAGACCAAGATAACTCAGCAGCGATTTTTATACCACAGACGTGCAAGTGTTATTTAAACATTATAATTTCATAAAACTTTTACATTTAAAATAATACTTGTATGTATATCTGAGCTATAAAAATCGCTGCAGAATTATCTTGATCTGACTATACCAATATACAATCGGAAAATAAATATATGTTAATAAAAAATTTACCTGAGCTATGCCTAAAGCCTGGGAAGCAATACCAATCCTCCCAGCATCCAAAGTCATCATGGCAATCTTGAATCCCATACCCGGCTTGCCCAATATATTCTCCTTCGGGATCGCACAGTCCTCAAATATTAAAGAGCAGGTTGATGACCCCCGGATACCTAACTTGTCTTCCTTCTTCCCTAAATCTAAGCCCTTGGTAGGCTTTGGTACTAAAAATGCGGAGATCCCCTTGTGTTTTAGACTCTTGTCTGTGGTAGCGAACACAACTGAGGCTTTGCTCTCGTATCCATTGGTTATCCAGCATTTGGTTCCGTTTAAGACCCATTTGTCTCCACCATCTTTGGCCATTGTTGATGCTGCACCAGCATCAGAGCCATTTCCTGGCTCTGATAGAGCAAAACAGCCTACAGGGTCACCTAGATAAAAAAAAAGAAATAAAAAATAAAATATCCCATTGTAAAGCAGGGATGTTACGGAGCTCCGTTTCCGTTAAGTCGGAACTTCCGTTTGGTATTACACATCCGTTTCTGTTCCGGTTCCGTTACTTTTGAAACGGAAGTTATATCGGATGTCAATGCTTAGTGCGGCAGCGGGACATGAGCGGTGTACATCAAAAACAAACAGATTTATACCAGTCATTCGCTCATAGTCCCGCTTGCCACGTGCTGCAGTAATTAGATGTTCTGGTTTATCCGTGTTTTTGAATTTAAAGTACGTATTCGTATGTGTTGTGTTGTGTAATGTATACCTACTGATAGTACTGACTCAGGCTCCGGTTCTGGTTCCGGTTCCGATTCCGTTTCTGGTTCCGATAAACTAAATTTAAAACATCTGGTTCCGCTTTCGGTTCCGATAAAACCACATCCGTTACATCCCTGTTGTAGTCATTAAATGTGGATAATGAAAGTATCATTTACCAGTGCAGAATGGGGTTACAAACTCCTGCTTCTGCTTGTCATTGCCAAAGTGCAACACGGGCCCCAGATATAAGGAATTATTGACCGACATGATGACGCCCGCCGACGCACACCCTCGGGATATCTCTTCCAGCGCTATAGCATACGCCAGGTAGTCCAACCCTGCCCCACCAAGCTCTTCAGGCGTTGCAATGGCCATGAGACCTAAGTCACCCATCTTCTTGATTGCATCCCCAGGGTACAAATGCTCCCGATCATATTTAGCTGCGTTGGGTTTAAGTTCCCCCTCCGCAAAGTCCCGGCACGTCTTCTGGAGCATTTGGTATGTGTCGGACAGAGCTGACAGTGAAGCTATGCATCTTGAATTACGGATAGGAGCTGCAAATTAAAACTAGGATTACATAAAAACAATATTTATGACCACGAAATACTACGAGCATTAAATTGTTTTTAGTACCACTACGAGGGTAGCATAACTTTGGTAACTTACCTAATGCCGGAACAGATTTAGCCAGAACACTCAACATGATCACTAATTAATAAAATTAAATGCTACGTAATTTAACTAAAAGTTAACGAAAACAAAACAATGATAAAAAGCACTTTGAACTCTTCAAAGCTGTCAATCGAAAGTATTAAGTAGAGTCCAGACGAGCTGGGCAAATCGACCGATTTGATCAGGAAAATAATTGGCGCCAATCTCATCTAGCGTCCACACGTACACAATTTAATCACTAATTTGCATTCCATAGAAACTAACTTCGAAAATTGGCATTTTTGTGTCCGCACCTGCTGATTTGATCGGGGAATTGGCGTTTGCGTCCGCACGGCCTGATTCGATCGGACAATTTCATCATTGGCGAAAAATTGTCTCGTCTGGACTCCACTTTAAATTCGATTGACAGCTTGGGCTCAAGGTTGCCATTTGTTTGTCACATAGATATAAGTTTGTCAACTTTTTATTATTGCAATCGATTCATAATCGATTAAATTTAAAGACTGAATTTAAAATATTTTATATTTGAATCTTTTTATTTATAAAAAGTTTTATCGTCAAAATTTAGTACAGCTACATGAAAATTAAGTCAATAGATCTCGTAACCAGGCCATAAAATCCAAAAAAAAGCGGCTAAGTGCGAGTCGGACTCGTCCATGAAGGGTTCCGTATTAAATAAAAAAAAAAGCGGCCAAGTGCGAGTCGGACTCGCCCATGAAGGGTTCCGTATTTAGGCGATTTATGACGTATAAAAAAAAACTACTTACTAGATCTCGTTCAAACCAATTTTCGGTGGAAGTTTACATGTTTACATTACACATCATATATTTTTTTTAGTTTTATCATTCTCTTATTTTAGAAGTTACAGGGGGGGGGGGGGGCACACATTTTACCACTTTGGAAGTGTCTCTCGCGCAAACTATTCAGTTTAGAAAAAAATGATATTAGAAACCTCAATATCATTTTTGAAGACCTATCCATAGATACCCCACACGTATTGGTTTGATGAAAAAAATTTTTTTGAGTTTCAGTTCGAAGTATGGGGTACCCCCAAAATTTATTGTTTTTTTTCTATTTTTGTATGAGAATCTTAATGCGGTTCACAGAATACATCTACTTACCAAGTTTCAACAGTATAGTTCTTATAGTTTCGGAGAAAAGTGGCTGTGACATACGGACGGACAGACAGACGGACAGACGGACAGACAGACAGACAGACATGACGAATCTATAAGGGTTCCGTTTTATGCCATTTGGCTACGGAACCCTAAAAAACAACAATGTGACGGATAATTTTAATAATTTCTATCGTAGGCAACATTCACTTATGTCTGTCAGCTATTTGTCAAACAAAAACATCTCGATAACACGAAAAAAATAACTATTTACAATGATAAAATGGAGATATTATTGAGATTTGTGCCAACAAATCCATTAAGATTAACCGTTTCTAGAATTTTAGTTAACCAAGTAGCTCATTACACTAGGTAAGCCTTGTACCTTCTCATTTGTGTGCATCAAAAGATTACGTACATAACCTCTTAATTTAAATTTTTAGATTGGCGGAAGTCGGAAAACTCGAAGCTCCGAAGACTTCTGGCAAATATGACACCGGGCAGTTAATTCTACACAAGGTTTTCGGGTATAGGGGAGTGATTCTGTTCCCTTGGCTGGCGAGAGTGTATGATAGAGATGCATCTAATAAGAAGGAGAACCCTGAGACCTCGGGCCCCGGAGAAGCCTCCGGGGACACGCTCTCTAACGTAGGCAAGGAGGTCAAGGGCAGAACTCACACCTTTTACCAGGTGCTGATAGATACTAGGGATGCACCTTACATAGTAAGTGTTTATACAAATTTTATCTGTATTATTAAGCATGGCTTGTACTGGTTGCCGTTCTGTTCAATTAAGTCCCCATCCCCATATTGATATCATCAGCATCATACTTTGAAAAAGAAAAATCCCGACTCTTGTTATCATAATCAGAGCTCGGAAACAGGACTGGCTATAGTTCATACCACTTTAATTTACAGCTAGTACCATATAGTATTTTATGCCATAGAACTAATATGGAACTAATTTTAATATTTGCTTTTTCAAAGTAATCCCATTACTAGTTATATATAGCTTAATATTTGTGTTATATTTCTATTCTGAAATTTATTTATTTATTTTTCTGAAAAATTATCTGCTATTTATAGGTGTAAGTGTAATAGACATGTATATTGCTTTTCTTATATACATAAAATCAATCTATGGGTGTGTCTATGGGAGTACAATATATTGGTGTTTGGCTTAAATTATGATATTAAAATGTTAATTTTTGGCTCTGCAAACAACCTACGACATGAGACCCGAGTGGAAAAAAAAGGTACCAATCAAAAGTGGATTATTATAAATGTTTGAATAACAATTGTTAACCAAGGTGCTTATTGTTGTGTGATTATGCAGTTTAACTGTTTTTTTACTGATATATTTTTTAATGTTGTGATGCTTTGATATGTTTTTGATTGGGTTATTTTCAAGATGTAACTATTGGACTAAGTTCTAGTTATTGATTAATTGAATTGTATGACTTTCTAAGCAATAAGGATTGGAAATCGCATTTGTTTTTATGTTTGAAGATGTAGATTAGTTTTTCTTTTGCTTCAGCCATACTTACATCACATTCCGTAATTGAAAATTGTTGGTAGACAACCACACCTACCATTTATAGATAGATCTAATATTTCCTTATTGCCAATGACAACTGAGACATCTAACAATAATACTTTAGTTGAAAAATATAAACATTGCATTTTTGTAATTATGTAATTACTTATACAGTTTTGTAAATGATTATTTGGACAAGGTAAATTACATTAAATGTAATAATGAACTGATTAGTTTGAACTCCACTAAGAGTAGTATTATTCTACAGGTCAAAGATGATGATAAAGATGGTTTGACTTCATGATATGATGATGATACTGACTGTGTTTCTATACTTTCTATTTAAATGGGGTTTTTATCAGAAATTCTAGATCATAATTTGTTAACTATATACTATGATCCTTAAACAAGTCTGATATTTTATAATGATACTGATAGATTACAAAAAACTGATTTGAATTCTTAGTGTTCCCGATTACATAAATAAACTTTTTGTAGCGAGCCCAAACGGAGGCGGTGACGTTCCTAGGCAACCAGGAGTCGTCCCGCAGCCTATACGCCATCCCGGGGCTGGACTACGTGGCGCACGACGACATCATGCCCTACTCGTCCGTGGAGCGCGTGCCGCTGCAGCACGAGCTGTTCGACAAGTTCCTCATGCACAACCCCGACAAGGGTGAGTGGACACACCTGAGGGGGATCTTTCTCTTTTACTCCAATGAAGGTGAAATTAGAGTGACAGAGAAAGTTGCCCGCAATTTGCGAAGTTCGATTTTTGCGGTTATAGCCCTGAAACTTTTATATTATATGCATGTAAGTGGAAATCTTTAAGAAATTTACCATTTCTAGACCATGAGGGAGGCAGTACCCACAGGCCATCCTTCATCCTACGATTTTTGGGCTCCCTAGACTTGATAAGTACTAGACTGTACTATTGTTAGGGACAGGCATTTACATTAGTTCCTGGCAACCAAAAATCACTGTGAAAGTAATCGATCTTTAAACGCTGTTACGAACTATTAAATATATTAAAAACGGGTCACTAACGTATTTTAAGTCGAAAACGCTCGACACGTTTCACTCCGTACCATCGGGAGCTTGCGTTGACGGTGACGGACCGGCGCAGACTACGGGCCGTAGCCCTCTGCGCCCGATATTAAAGCGGTTACGATCTATTTCGGCTATTAGAGACATTAGGATATCACTTTTAATCGGTATGCAACATGGCATAAAGAAACGTCCATATAAAGAGCTGTTTATTTCCATTTTCTTGTACATCTGTACTTACTTAATATTGATTTTGCGCAGACCCACCCTTCATAGCGCAGGAGACGCTCCGCGCGTGGCAGAAGAAGAACCACCCCTGGCTCGAGCTCAGCGACGTCCACCGCGAGACGACAGAGGGCGTGCGCGTCACCGTCATACCGTTCTACATGGGCAGCCGCGAGAGCCAGAACTGCGCTGTCTACTGGGTAAGTAGTCACTGGCTCGTCAGCGGCGTCCACCGCGAGACGACAGAGGGCGTGCGCGTCACCGTCATACCGTTCTACATGGGCAGCCGCGAGAGCCAGAACTGCGCTGTCTACTGGGTAAGTAGTCACTGGCTCGTCAGCGACGTCCACCGCGAGACGACAGAGGGCGTGCGCGTCACCGTCATACCGTTCTACATGGGCAGCCGCGAGAGCCAGAACTGCGCTGTCTACTGGGTAAGTAGTCACTGGCTCGTCAGCGACGTCCACCGCGAGACGACAGAGGGCGTGCGCGTCACCGTCATACCGTTCTACATGGGCAGCCGCGAGAGCCAGAACTGCGCTGTCTACTGGGTAAGTAGTCACTGGCTCGTCAGCGACGTCCACCGCGAGACGACAGAGGGCGTGCGCGTCACCGTCATACCGTTCTACATGGGCAGCCGCGAGAGCCAGAACTGCGCTGTCTACTGGGTAAGTAGTCACTGTGTTAGTTCGGAAGAATTGTAGGCACCAAACAGCAGACAACCCGAGGCCCGAGCGCCACGGGGCGCACGATCTGAGCGTCCTCATGACCGAGGTATTACGCTTCCTTCAGTTCGAAATTGCACACAATACCGCTCATGCTAGGACTGTAGTATGGTTTATGCGCTCTTACACTCGGTCGTCGACCGCAGGTCTATGTTCTGTGGGTAACCTTCGGAGCTCTCGTGCTAACATGGCCGTTTTGTCGACAAAGCCGTGTAGTTTAACGAAATTGGCACCTTATTTTCTAAGATGCCTGTAGCGAAGATCTGCGCTGGTTAAGTGATAGATAGTTATTTATCCTCCATATGAAATAAGTTTCAGGCAGTCGCTTCCGTAAAAACTAGTGCCCACGCCAATTACTGGGATTAGTTGCCAAGCGGACCCAAGGCCGTGGCAAAATGCCGGGACAACGCGAGGAAGATGATGACTAATGGGCGGACGACGGATGCAATATACGTCAAAATCATGTTGTCTTATTTAAACCAATTTCGTATATCGTTTGACATGATTTTGACGTATATTACATCCGTCGTCCGCCCATAATTCATTTATTGCATTTATAATCATGTGTTACATAAGGTCTTACAAAGGGCATTTTACAGCTAGTGTTCACATGAACCCTGTTAGGGTACATAGCAATGTACTTAACTAAAACTTAATACTAAAGTAAATTTAAACTAATTTTTATATACTATTAATGATGACGAAATGATTTTTGAATAAAACATAAAAATCATTTATAAATCTTTGTTCAGTGGCGGTACTGCATCCGACTAGAGAACCTCGGCGCAGCGGCGGTACAACTGCGCGAGCGGCACTGGCGCATCTTCTCCCTCTCGGGCACGCTGGAGACCGTGCGGGGCCGCGGCGTGGTCGGCCAGGAGCCCGTGCTGGCCCGCCACTCGCCCGCCTTCCAGTACTCCAGCCACGTGAGCCTGCAGGCGCCCTCGGGACACATGTGGTATGTCATACCGCTAGAGAACCTCGGCGCAGCGGCGGTACAACTGCGCGAGCGGCACTGGCGCATCTTCTCCCTCTCGGGCACGCTGGAGACCGTGCGGGGCCGCGGCGTGGTCGGCCAGGAGCCCGTGCTGGCCCGCCACTCGCCCGCCTTCCAGTACTCCAGCCACGTGAGCCTGCAGGCGCCCTCGGGACACATGTGGTATGTCATACCGCTAGAGAACCTCGGCGCAGCGGCGGTACAACTGCGCGAGCGGCACTGGCGCATCTTCTCCCTCTCGGGCACGCTGGAGACCGTGCGGGGCCGCGGCGTGGTCGGCCAGGAGCCCGTGCTGGCCCGCCACTCGCCCGCCTTCCAGTACTCCAGCCACGTGAGCCTGCAGGCGCCCTCGGGACACATGTGGTATGTCATACCGCTAGAGAACCTCGGCGCAGCGGCGGTACAACTGCGCGAGCGGCACTGGCGCATCTTCTCCCTCTCGGGCACGCTGGAGACCGTGCGGGGCCGCGGCGTGGTCGGCCAGGAGCCCGTGCTGGCCCGCCACTCGCCCGCCTTCCAGTACTCCAGCCACGTGAGCCTGCAGGCGCCCTCGGGACACATGTGGTATGTTGGCGATACCCAGTGATCGGGGATTTCTATCAGGGATGTTGCGAACATCCGCATCCGCAACCGCGGAACTTCCGCATTATTTTCAACATCCGCATCCGCATAAAATCGATGCGGAGCTTATGCGGATGCGGATGTCGAACAAGTCGGTACAGAAACGTCTTAGCGGCGGCGTAAGTGCTAGGTAATTTTGTCTAGAATAGTCTAGATCCAGAAAAGTCGGTCAAGTTACTGTTTATTAAATATAACGCACTTATATTCTTGTACAAATACTAAAAGTTTCGTTTTTTTTTAAATAAAAATTACTAAAAATGTAATATTTGACGTTTTTTAAGTACCTAATCTTGACATCCGCATCCGCATCCGCGGATGTCAAAAAATCTGCATCCGCAACATCCCTGATTTCTATGCCACTTGGGGTGAATGACCTCAATCATTATGCTAGTATGGATATGCCGCGGGAATCCGGGATTCGTGTGCGATATAGGAGAGTGTTTTGGCATGTTACTGTTAATCAATTAATCATGCATTGAATATATCAATAAAACCACTAAGCTCGCATTACCTTATCAGTTTTGCATTGCCTTTCAACGACCGAGTCGAGACCCATGTTTTTTAGTCCTTTATTTTATAAACGAATTACCAACACCGAAATAGCGTTTACTTTTCGAACAGTTTTGTTCCTATCGCGGGCCAAGTGGCGTATCCATATTACCATTTCGACTTGATATCCCGCGGTGTGGCATAGAAATCCCCGATCACTGGCATACCGCATGACTTGCGCAGTTGCCTTTGCAGCTCGGTGTACTGTCAAGTGTAAAAACATGGGTACACTCATCATACTCAAAAATATGTTTTTGAGTAAGTTGTATTCACCCATATTTTTACAATAGGGAATATTACGCGAAAGTCTGCGTAGGGGGCGCCACTCCTACAATAAGTGACAATCTAAAGATCTACCGCAAACGAGAGAGTCGACATTTTGTTATCTAACCTCTCTGTCACTTTTGGGTATTCGAGCGATAAAGAGGCAGATAGCTGAGTTTCGATTTCGCGTTTCCCGGTAGGCCCTTTGTAAACAACCGCCTTGATGTATCAATGTCATATTTGATTGTCTGGGAAAATTGTCAAAAAACAGTTTAAGGTGTACCAAGTTTATACTGTAGTATGTATAAGTTACTCTATGGTATACTTAAGTCAATAGTGCTGCACTCGCGGCAAAACATTGCAGTAATACTCCCTATTGATTGTACAACGACCACTAAATATTGTTTTTTTTTCGTGCAGGGGAACGTTTCGTATGGAGCGCGAGGACGGCTACACGTTCGACTGCCGCATCCCGCCATTCTCCCTCGAGAGCAAACCCGACGATGCGCCCGCGCCGCCCGCGCCCTCCGCGTGACGTCACACGCCTATTTAGTTGGCGACGAGGAAACTCACGGGGCGGTCTTTAGTTGGCGACGAGGGAAGCAGAACTAAACGTTATTTAGTTTTATTAGCTATTATTGTTTTTTTATCAGACTAGTCGCGTTGAAATCAAACTAAAATAACGAATAATATTCACCATAGACCGTATAATTTGTTGATATTATTATTTTTGGTGACACTTGATATCTAGCAGTAATTAATGAAACTATAATTATGCTAATAACTTAAGTTTCTATGGGCAATTGAAATTGTAGTTTGAGATTAAGTTATACTTACAATAAATACTCTGTGATAGCATAAAATTTATTATCATTTGTCACAATGTAATATCTGAAAAGATCATACCAATTGTTTAGACTTCTGCTTCCTAAATCTCTATCTAAATAGGAACAGCAATAACATCGTAATTGTGATTGTATAATATCACCATTTTAGAATTGTGACTACTTGTAACTACTAAGCTGAAAAACGAACTTCAAAACACCTTTAAAATGCACCTAATAAAAATAAAACTAAACTAAAACTTGAAACACTATTCAGTTTAAGTTCTGTAAATTTTATAAAAATAATTTAAAACTGTAATGGCTCTAGTTCGAAGGACCACATTGTTCTATTCAAATCCTTGAACTTGTTAATATGTATTAAGGATTATAAGACGATATAGAAAAGCAATTGAAATAGAAAAGGATGTGTGTCATACATTAGCTAATATCTCTGCCTCTGTCCCACCGCCGACGACTAGAGAGTGACAATAAAATCTATGTTTTCTTTTAGAAAAAAGTTCCGTACAGAATTTTTCTTCCATATGTACGTTTTTTGTGCAAGAAAACTGCAAATAGCTATTCCCCGCTGGTGGAACCGGTGCCTCAATGATGGAGATTTTATATCAAGTTACCTCATGGGTCTTTCCGCGTAACTCGGACATGACAACGAAAAAATAAACTATTGAATTTAGAATGTGTTTGAATGTAGAATAATCAAATGAGGGTAGCAGAACAAATTTTATAACCTTAAGTCAATAATAAGTCAACGGTTGTCATAATTTCCGACATTGTAAGTGCTGCTTGCGGAATCAACTACGAACGTAAAATAAGTGATTATAAATATTACGACTTTAATTGATTTTTACGCAAAGAAGAGGTAAGTAACCTTTATTTATCTGTTGTCTATTAAATTATTCACGCGTTACTTTGATTACAATTATCATAAGTTGAAAGAAAAATATGTAAGAGGTGAATGAAAATTGCATGTCGTTGAGTAACGTGAGTAACGTAAAAAACAATATTTTTCATTTACTGTACTGAAGTTTTGGACAAACGAACTTATATTGAACTATGTGTATGATTGGGCTTAGATGGTGTCATTCTCGCGGTTTATTTCTCCGCATAAGTGTTATTTTATAGAAATACATGACTTGAGATACTTGTAACGTGAGTCACAGTGAATCGCGTTGTTGCAACTGTAAAGCGAGTAACTAAATATTTGAATGTATTTTGTAGCTACAATGCCTCTATCAGCGGCAGAAAGGGCAAAAAGAAGAAGACAGAAGCTGAAAGACGACGGAAAGTACGAAGAGTATAAGAAAAAACATAGGCTTGCCGCCAAAAAATCAGGCAAAAGAAGAAGTTGCTAGATAACATGACTCAAAAAAAGAAAAACCAATTTATAAAGGATGAAAGAGAAAAAAACAGAAAAAGAGTTGAAAAACATATAGATCAAAGAAAAAAGCTGAATAAGCAAGAGCCTTAGATAGTTCAATTGCATCCTCATCTTCGATGTTAATTAATCGCCAAGCTTTGGGTAGAGCTAAATAACGTATCAGAAAAGTTCTAATTCTAATAATAATAAGTAAAAAATATGCTATTTGTTTGCTAGAAATGATAAAAAATATCAAAATATTCTAGGTAGTCGCAAGTAACGTGATTCACGAAATCGCTGTAACGTGAGTTCGTAAGGTTTTATATTTTATTTAAATAAGGGTGTATCTTTGATTTTATTTGGTTAACTATTAAAGAAGCTTGCATATTTATGTCATTGTTTTGTTATTTTGTTAAAACTAATTCATTCAATAATCAAAGGGAAATCAATAAACACAAAAGGCGTAAAACTCCGTGTCCATTTCTTGTAACGTGAGTCATGGAGTTATTTTCCACTTTTCTCCAATTTTTATAATTTGATGGAGAAAAAGTACTTCGATAAATGATTCGCAGTAATGTACTCTGTGATATTATTATCAAGTTTTCGACGTAGAAAGCTCTTGATCTCAAATATACGACATGATTGTTAGGAATAGTGACTACAAAGTAACGTGAGTCACCGTGGATTTACCCTCATACATATAAGCGGATAATCTAATATCTAGTTTAACATTTCTATTTTGAATTTCGTTTCTCAGTGGTCCTTAACCTCAAAACCCGTTATTTTATGGACATCAGTTGATTCTAACTGTTATCGAATAGACGATATTAACATTCTAGCCATATATTTAGGAAAGGTAGTATGTCGCTGTCCGAAATAGTTGTATTTATATTATAATTTAATTATAGTATTTATGAACCTATACTGCATCGCCTTGTTTGTTCCACTTGAAATTCTTTAGTCATTTTTTTAAATAAATGGATAGATCTTTATTAAAATTACAGTATTGTGAACGTTTTATTATTATTCATATTGAATTGCCCTTGATATAGAAATAAAAGATCGCAAATATTTCTAAGAGGTTTTAATGACTCGGTAATTAACTAGTTAAATGGAAGTATACATTTTACATTGCACTAAACATTTTAAGCTGTACAGTACGCTCCTGCCAAAACAAATAAATTAATAGTAATAAAGTGCCTAAGGCCAAACCTACAGAATTGAGAAGACTGTATGTTACCTTCACATTTTTTGCGCCTTAGACAATTTCAATCATAACCCTCGCAGTCAACAAAGGCGAAAATAAGGTATTTTCAATTAGAACATAAACAAAATGCGGGTTAACTAACCGTATTTGTCGGGTTATTCCCACTAGTTACCACCAAGTTGTTACCAGTGGTAACTACTGGGATTTTTTTACCACTGGTAACTACTGGAAAAAAATAACGAGTTTGGTGGTAACTACAGGGAATTTTCATTCCCAGTAGTTACCACCAAAATTTTGTTAAGAGTTAAATACTAATAAAAACAGTATAAATAGTATAGTATAAATGTAGAGACTACTGGGAATAATTTTTCCCAGTAGTTACCAGTCAAGTGGTAAAACGTGGGAAAAAAATCCCAGTAGTTACCACTGGTAACAACTTGGTGGTAACTAGTGGGAATAACCCGTATTGTCCGCACCCCTCCAATGGTTGACACCTTCAACCTATTTTAAGGCACAACTTTTCTACAACAATAGGTGTCAATGACTGGTGCTTTAGGGTAGTTAACCTACAATGTCTTGTATTTTAGATCAACGACTGCGTGTACAGTCGCCATCACGCCATCAGATATATCGGAGCGGCCAAGGTGTTCACAATATCTGAACAAGCACTCTAAGGCCTTGACAATAGAGGCGTGCTCAGATATTTGTGAGCACCTTGGCCGCTCCGATATATCTGATGGTGACTGTACTTCCGTTGCATAGACACTTCGGCTATCGACTTACGAAATACAAAGGCACTTTTATTCTGATTCCTGACAGATTTCTTTGGCAAAAGAACTTTTGTATCTAAA
Source organism: Cydia amplana (assembly GCF_948474715.1). Taxonomy (NCBI): domain Eukaryota; kingdom Metazoa; phylum Arthropoda; class Insecta; order Lepidoptera; family Tortricidae; genus Cydia; species Cydia amplana. The sequence goes on from NC_086087.1 coordinate 10,754,902, forward strand.
ATTATTTATATCACAATAATGCTGTTTTTTTTTCATATTAACGATAGCGGATGGTGTTTATTATTATTGTTGATTTAATTATTTTTGTGCCACATATGGTACAAAGTTAAAATAATCGCCTTGGAACATCGCACTAACCATCAAATAACAATATCCTACAATCCCAATTAAATATTATACAATTACATATTAAGAAAACCAAAACAAACATTATACAAAGGTATAATACTGAATCAACTTTAAGGAATTATTAATATATACAGCATAGGACAGGCCTACATTTCTTGGTTAGACTACAATTTCATAATTTCACTTACATTATTTACGAAAGAAAAATTTGTTGTTGCCATAATACATAATTATTTCGTGATTGTTCCAAATTTGGAACATTCGGTCTAGACTAGGCTATTATCTCGCTAGCTCTGATTATACACTATGATCCAAAAAGCAATGCACCATCAAAAAATATTTTTGTTCTTTATTAAGCACATTGGGCATAACTGCAACTAGTGTTTCTTTTCTAAGATCACATATTTGACAGTTATGAATTCACCCTTATGGATATGATGCTAAGATCTACCGTTTAACTGATAGCCTTAAATTAAAGTCATATATATAAGGGTCAATTTGTAACTGTCAAATATGTGATCTTAGGTTGCGGCGACTATAAGTTATTACTTATAGTCGCCGCAACCTGTATGACAGGTGATAAGAGCGAACATTACGAGGCAATGCACCCTAAAAAAACTTTTTCACCTCAGCAGCTCGAACAAGGGTACTTTGCTACTTAAAAACAGTGAGCAAAATTCGATTCCGCTCACTGTTTTTAAGTAGCAAAGTACCCTTGTTCGAGATGCTGAGGTGAAAAATTTAATTGTTGGCATATCTTAAGAAAACATGAGTGAATAGAGGTAAGTGATGAAGAAGGAATACATTTTTCGGGTTCTCTAATATGTTCTCACTGTTGAGGTGAAAAGTTTTGTGAACTACACGAGATCAAAGTTATTTACATCTCGTGCGCTTTTGAGTCCCTTACTACGCTCAAGATTCTAAATTAGATATTATAGAATCTTTCGCTTGCACGGGACTCAAAATAAGCACTCGAAGAAATATCAAATTTTGATCTCTTGTTGTACAAATAACTATTTGTCCCACAAAGAAGGTCATAACCAAAACTTTATCTAGCTAGCTGTATAATGAGTGCCGCACACATCTCGAAGAACTCCATAGTGTGGTGTAGCTGTATGACAGGTGATAAGAGCGAACATTATGAGGCAGTGCATCCTAAAAAAAACTTTTTGTCCCACAGGTCATAACCGAAACTTTATCTAGCTAGCTGTATAATGAGTGCCGCACACATCTCGAAGAACTCCATAGTGTGGTGTCCCTGGGGCTGCAGGTTCTGGAGGCTCGCAGAAGGCGGTGCCATCGGCGGTGGGGGCGCCATGGGGGACGCCAAGTCGTCCTCGGAGTCTTCCTTCTCCCCGGAGAGGGACTTGAAGTCGAGGAGGTAGGACTTGTAGTCCACTTGGTACAGCTGGAGCGACATCTTGACATGTTTGGTTGTCATTTTGTTTAGTGTGCGGACCCTGGGAATAATGAACATTGATTGCACAGATTGTTCCCGAGTCTTGGGTGTTTTCTATGTATTTGTATCTTCGATCAACACTGAAGGGATGCGGCATTCGCACTATTTCCCCTCTGCCTAGGTACAAGATCAACTGATCTAGCGCGGGTAATAAAACTAGTTGCGCTCAGATTTTTAACTAGACCGAGTCCAGACGCGCGAGTGAACACAGCAGCAGAAAAAATGCCTAATTGCTCGGTTTTTTGGTGTAAAAAGAGGTCGGGGACATCAAATTTACAAAAAGAAGGTGTAACATTTGACATGTAATATTTTTTTACACGTCATACGTTTAATTACATTTAAACACAATTATTATATTTTAGTCTCATGTAATTGCTGGATTTATCGATTTTGCTCGCCCAGTACAAATTGCGGATCGGTCGAGCGACAAATCCAACTTCTCATCTCTCAGAAAACAATAAAATTCTTTGACGAAAATGTGTTAGTGTGCGTGTTGTGACACTTGTGATTCGTCCGTACACAAAAACAGATCGAGGTGTGCAAGATTTGTCTGTGTAGGGTGTCATTTTCTATGTATTTGTGTCGTCATTACAGATTGGATTTTGTATGTAAGTGTGTGAGAAGTGCGACTGTGTGCACGTTCCCCCCCGCGAAAAATGGCAGAATGATTTGAATGTCAAGATATCGCTTGGGCCTATCCCTTCCGACCTGTCGGAAGCCCGTGTTGATCGAAGATTTGTATATTATATATATCGTTGTCTGAGTACCCACAACACAAGCCTTCTTGAGCTTACAGTGGGACTTAGTCAATCTGTGTAAGAATGTCCTATAATACTGATTTAAACTTTCACGATTTTTACATACATTAAGTCCCGTTGTACAATTTAATAATGTCCTATAATATTTATTTATTTATTGATGCAGAGTGGATTTTTTACAAGCTTTTATTTAACTTGCAATGTACCTATGTATGTGTGTTTGTACGGGTCAAATCTTCCAAGTTAAATTTGACCCACTTCCCGATTTCCAATGAAGCTGAAAATTTGCATGCATATGTAAGTCTGGTGACAATGCAATATTATGGTAACATCGAGCTGATTTGATGATGGAGACAGGAAGTGACCATAGGAACTCTGTGATAAAACAAGGCAACCAAATTGTGTTTGGGGTTTTTAGAATTGTCTCGATGCGTATTAGTTGCCTGTGGATAGAAAAGTGCCAAAAACTTATTAAATGTCGGGTTTGCTCTAAGAACGTACGCCCAAGTGCCTCAGGTCCACGACACATCCTGGATACGGACTAACCTGACGTGGTAGGGGTTGATGACCTTCCACTCGTAGTCGAGCGCCTTCATGGCGCGGAACACCTCAAGCATGATGTCGTTGGGCTTGCTCTGAGAACGGATGCCCAAGTGCCATTTAGCTCTGTAAACGTAAAAAAGGAATAAATCCGGAGTAAGATAATGTTAGGCTGGTCTTTTGCTTTCATCTATTTCGTGGGCTGGCCGTAAGTTAAAGTTAAGCGCTAATAGGCGTGCATAGAAGCCGTAACTTGCACCATCGACGCTGACGCCGATCGTGGTAAAAACGAGACCTTATTACTCTAAGACTCCGCTGTCCATATAGACAGATATCTGTCTGTCACCAGACTGAATCTCATGAACCGTGATAGCTAGACAGTTGACATTTTCACAGATGATGTATTTCTGTTGCCGCTATAACAACAAATACTAAAAATAGAATATAATAAATATTTAAGTGGGGCTCCCATACAATAAACTGAGGTGAAGACCGGTATCGGAGAGAGGGTGGTTATGAGTGATACACACAACGGTTGGACATCAATTGTATTTTGTAATAAAATGTGCGTGCTTATATTGGAAAGCATTTCCTTTGTTCTTTACACGAGGTCTAAAGTACAAGGTTGAAGGAAATGTAGCATTATTTTTATGTTTGCAATATCGAATTACATGGTATCATATTACACTCGGAAATGAACAATTAATTTATTAAATCGATTCGCGGTGGGTGGTCTCAGCTATGTGTGAGTCACTATATGCTACAAAACGTTAATTTTTTACTGCCGCTACTGGCAAGGTACAAGACTACTCCGAACAGTGCGAGCTCGCAACGTTGCACCATATACCCCACGTACCTCTTGACGGGCGTGCCGCGGGCCTTGTCCTGCAGCGGCTGCACCGGCGAGGTCTTGTCTCGCAGCGGAGCGATCCTCTCCGGGTGCGGGCGCCCGCTCTCTGTCACCGCTACTGGCGGGGTACAAGACTACTCCGCACAGTGCGAGCTCGCAACGTTGCACCATATACCCCACGTACCTCTTGACGGGCGTGCCGCGGGCCTTGTCCTGCAGCGGCTGCACCGGCGAGGTCTTGTCTCGCAGCGGAGCGATCCTCTCCGGGTGCGGGCGCCCGCTCTCTGTCACCGCTACTGGCGAGGTACAAGACTACTCCGCACAGTGCGAGCTCGCAACGTTGCACCATATACCCCACGTACCTCTCGACGGGCGTGCCGCGGGCCTTGTCCTGCAGCGGCTGCACCGGCGAGGTCTTGTCTCGCAGCGGAGCGATCCTCTCCGGGTGCGGGCGCCCGCTCTCTGTCACCGCTACTGGCGAGGTACAAGACTACTCCGCACAGTGCGAGCTCGCAACGTTGCACCATATACCCCACGTACCTCTTGACGGGCGTGCCGCGGGCCTTGTCCTGCAGCGGCTGCACCGGCGAGGTCTTGTCTCGCAGCGGAGCGATCCTCTCCGGGTGCGGGCGCCCGCTCTCTGTCACCGCTACTGGCGAGGTACAAGACTACTCCGCACAGTGCGAGCTCGCAACGTTGCACCATATACCCCACGTACCTCTTAACGGGCGTGCCGCGGGCCTTGTCCTGCAGCGGCTGCACCGGCGAGGTCTTGTCTCGCAGCGGAGCGATCCTCTCCGGGTGCGGGCGCCCGCTCTCTGTCACCGCTACTGGCGAGGTACAAGACTACTCCGCACAGTGCGAGCTCGCAACGTTGCACCATATACCCCACGTACCTCTTGACGGGCGTGCCGCGGGCCTTGTCCTGCAGCGGCTGCACCGGCGAGGTCTTGTCTCGCAGCGGAGCGATCCTCTCCGGGTGCGGGCGCCCGCTCTCTGTCACCGCTACTGGCGAGGTACAAGACTACTCCGCACAGTGCGAGCTCGCAACGTTGCACCATATACCCCACGTACCTCTTGACGGGCGTGCCGCGGGCCTTGTCCTGCAGCGGCTGCACCGGCGAGGTCTTGTCTCGCAGCAGAGCGATCCTCTCCGGGTGCGGGCGCCCGCTCTCTGTCACCGCTACTGGCGAGGTACAAGACTACTCCGCACAGTGCGAGCTCGCAACGTTGCACCATATACCCCACGTACCTCTTGACGGGCGTGCCGCGGGCCTTGTCCTGCAGCGGCTGCACCGGCGAGGTCTTGTCTCGCAGCGGAGCGATCCTCTCCGGGTGCGGGCGCCCGCTCTCTGTCACCGCTACTGGCGAGGTACAAGACTACTCCGCACAGTGCGAGCTCGCAACGTTGCACCATATACCCCACGTACCTCTTGACGGGCGTGCCGCGGGCCTTGTCCTGCAGCGGCTGCACCGGCGAGGTCTTGTCTCGCAGCGGAGCGATCCTCTCCGGGTGCGGGCGCCCGCTCTCTGTCACCGCAACTGGCGAGGTACAAGACTACTCCGCACAGTGCGAGCTCGCAACGTTGCACCATATACCCCACGTACCTCTTGACGGGCGTGCCGCGGGCCTTGTCCTGCAGCGGCTGCACCGGCGAGGTCTTGTCTCGCAGCGGAGCGATCCTCTCCGGGTGCGGGCGCCCGCTCTCTGTCACCGCTACTGGCGAGGTACAAGACTACTCCGCACAGTGCGAGCTCGCAACGTTGCACCATATACCCCACGTACCTCTTGACGGGCGTGCCGCGGGCCTTGTCCTGCAGCGGCTGCACCGGCGAGGTCTTGTCTCGCAGCGGAGCGATCCTCTCCGGGTGCGGGCGCCCGCTCTCTGTCACCGCTACTGGCGAGGTACAAGACTACTCCGCACAGTGCGAGCTCGCAACGTTGCACCATATACCCCACGTACCTCTTGACGGGCGTGCCGCGGGCCTTGTCCTGCAGCGGCTGCACCGGCGAGGTCTTGTCTCGCAGCGGAGCGATCCTCTCCGGGTGCGGGCGCCCGCTCTCTGTCACCGCTACTGGCGAGGTACAAGACTACTCCGCACAGTGCGAGCTCGCAACGTTGCACCATATACCCCACGTACCTCTTGACGGGCGTGCCGCGAGCCTTGTCCTGCAGCGGCTGCACCGGCGAGGTCTTGTCTCGCAGCGGAGCGATCCTCTCCGGGTGCGGGCGCCCGCTCTCTGTCACCGCTACTGGCGAGGTACAAGACTACTCCGCACAGTGCGAGCTCGCAACGTTGCACCATATACCCCACGTACCTCTTGACGGGCGTGCCGCGGGCCTTGTCCTGCAGCGGCTGCACCGGCGAGGTCTTGTCTCGCAGCGGAGCGATCCTCTCCGGGTGCGGGCGCCCGCTCTCTGTCACCGCTACTGGCGAGGTACAAGACTACTCCGCACAGTGCGAGCTCGCAACGTTGCACCATATACCCCACGTACCTCTTGACGGGCGTGCCGCGGGCCTTGTCCTGCAGCGGCTGCACCGGCGAGGTCTTGTCTCGCAGCGGAGCGATCCTCTCCGGGTGCGGGCGCCCGCTCTCTGTCACCGCTACTGGCGAGGTACAAGACTACTCCGCACAGTGCGAGCTCGCAACGTTGCACCATATACCCCACGTACCTCTTGACGGGCGTGCCGCGGGCCTTGTCCTGCAGCGGCTGCACCGGCGAGGTCTTGTCTCGCAGCGGAGCGATCCTCTCCGGGTGCGGGCGCCCGCTCTCTGTCACCGCTACTGGCGAGGTACAAGACTACTCCGCACAGTGCGAGCTCGCAACGTTGCACCATATACCCCACGTACCTCTTGACGGGCGTGCCGCGGGCCTTGTCCTGCAGCGGCTGCACCGGCGAGGTCTTGTCTCGCAGCGGAGCGATCCTCTCCGGGTGCGGGCGCCCGCTCTCTGTCACCGCTACTGGCGAGGTACAAGACTACTCCGCACAGTGCGAGCTCGCAACGTTGCACCATATACCCCACGTACCTCTTGACGGGCGTGCCGCGGGCCTTGTCCTGCAGCGGCTGCACCGGCGAGGTCTTGTCTCGCAGCGGAGCGATCCTCTCCGGGTGCGGGCGCCCGCTCTCTGTCACCGCTACTGGCGAGGTACAAGACTACTCCGCACAGTGCGAGCTCGCAACGTTGCACCATATACCCCACGTACCTCTTGACGGGCGTGCCGCGGGCCTTGTCCTGCAGCGGCTGCACCGGCGAGGTCTTGTCTCGCAGCGGAGCGATCCTCTCCGGGTGCGGGCGCCCGCTCTCTGTCACCGCTACTGGCGAGGTACAAGACTACTCCGCACAGTGCGAGCTCGCAACGTTGCACCATATACCCCACGTACCTCTTGACGGGCGTGCCGCGGGCCTTGTCCTGCAGCGGCTGCACCGGCGAGGTCTTGTCTCGCAGCGGAGCGATCCTCTCCGGGTGCGGGCGCCCGCTCTCTGTCACCGCTACTGGCGAGGTACAAGACTACTCCGCACAGTGCGAGCTCGCAACGTTGCACCATATACCCCACGTACCTCTTGACGGGCGTGCCGCGGGCCTTGTCCTGCAGCGGCTGCACCGGCGAGGTCTTGTCTCGCAGCGGAGCGATCCTCTCCGGGTGCGGGCGCCCGCTCTCTGTCACCGCTACTGGCGAGGTACAAGACTACTCCGCACAGTGCGAGCTCGCAACGTTGCACCATATACCCCACGTACCTCTTGACGGGCGTGCCGCGGGCCTTGTCCTGCAGCGGCTGCACCGGCGAGGTCTTGTCTCGCAGCGGAGCGATCCTCTCCGGGTGCGGGCGCCCGCTCTCTGTCACCGCTACTGGCGAGGTACAAGACTACTCCGCACAGTGCGAGCTCGCAACGTTGCACCATATACCCCACGTACCTCTTGACGGGCGTGCCGCGGGCCTTGTCCTGCAGCGGCTGCACCGGCGAGGTCTTGTCTCGCAGCGGAGCGATCCTCTCCGGGTGCGGGCGCCCGCTCTCTGTCACCGCAACTGGCGAGGTACAAGACTACTCCGCACAGTGCGAGCTCGCAACGTTGCACCATATACCCCACGTACCTCTTGACGGGCGTGCCGCGGGCCTTGTCCTGCAGCGGCTGCACCGGCGAGGTCTTGTCTCGCAGCGGAGCGATCCTCTCCGGGTGCGGGCGCCCGCTCTCTGTCACCGCTACTGGCGAGGTACAAGACTACTCCGCACAGTGCGAGCTCGCAACGTTGCACCATATACCCCACGTACCTCTTGACGGGCGTGCCGCGGGCCTTGTCCTGCAGCGGCTGCACCGGCGAGGTCTTGTCTCGCAGCGGAGCGATCCTCTCCGGGTGCGGGCGCCCGCTCTCTGTCACCGCTACTGGCGAGGTACAAGACTACTCCGCACAGTGCGAGCTCGCAACGTTGCACCATATACCCCACGTACCTCTTGACGGGCGTGCCGCGGGCCTTGTCCTGCAGCGGCTGCACCGGCGAGGTCTTGTCTCGCAGCGGAGCGATCCTCTCCGGGTGCGGGCGCCCGCTCTCTGTCACCGCTACTGGCGAGGTACAAGACTACTCCGCACAGTGCGAGCTCGCAACGTTGCACCATATACCCCACGTACCTCTTGACGGGCGTGCCGCGGGCCTTGTCCTGCAGCGGCTGCACCGGCGAGGTCTTGTCTCGCAGCGGAGCGATCCTCTCCGGGTGCGGGCGCCCGCTCTCTGTCACCGCTACTGGCGAGGTACAAGACTACTCCGCACAGTGCGAGCTCGCAACGTTGCACCATATACCCCACGTACCTCTTGACGGGCGTGCCGCGGGCCTTGTCCTGCAGCGGCTGCACCGGCGAGGTCTTGTCTCGCAGCGGAGCGATCCTCTCCGGGTGCGGGCGCCCGCTCTCTGTCACCGCTACTGGCGAGGTACAAGACTACTCCGCACAGTGCGAGCTCGCAACGTTGCACCATATACCCCACGTACCTCTTGACGGGCGTGCCGCGGGCCTTGTCCTGCAGCGGCTGCACCGGCGAGGTCTTGTCTCGCAGCGGAGCGATCCTCTCCGGGTGCGGGCGCCCGCTCTCCGTCACCGCTACTGGCGGCGAGTTGTCTGCAGACATATAGTGAATGTTTAGCGTTTCTCAAGGGTTATTCGTCATTGTTGTTTAGGCAAATATAATAGGGTATTTTTCTATATTTAAAATAAATTATTTCATTTATTTGACACCATGCATGAAATAAAGCACCAGATAATTATTAAAAAACAGATAGTTATTTCTAAAAACAAGTTCTATTTAATAAATCGGATAGAAAGATAAAAAGTAGGTGTTCGGTGCAATGCACCTTTAACACGTTTTAAGCCTCGTGCGGCGCGTGCGCGCCCTGTCAGCAGAAGACGCGTTGACCAATAATTTGCATTAACTTAAGTTCAGTGTACTTTTCGGATCCATCGCGGCCGGGTGCATTCGATCACTATAACATTTCATAACATAACTTTTAACAATCATATAACTATTAACATTTTAACATTAATAAACATGTTCTCTACTTTTCTCTCGACTTTTAACATTCATCGCGAACCCGCACCCGCACAGTAGGTGAGTTGACGGTGACGTCACGATGTAATGTTTCATATAAATTCCATATTAACAAATCGTTTTGACAGTTCTAAAAAAGAAACTGATTTGACTAGTAGGAAAATACCCTATTATAATAAAACTAGCTTTTGCCCGCGACTTTGTCTGCGTGGAACTAGTAATTTAGGTAGCTATTTATTTTATCCAATCTGCTTTTTGTTGATTCCCCATACAAACTTCCACCCTCCTTTTCACCCCCTTAAAAGGCGATTTCTGGCATAAAAACTACCCTTGTCCTTCCCCGGGACTCAAACTATCTCTACCAAATTTCTACTAAATCGTGCACCAGCACCAGCGCGCAGGCGGTGCTACACCCACTACACCGCGCGGGCGGGACTATTCCTATCGACAAAGTTTGTTATGCAGTTGTTGTTAATTTCCCATTAAAAATGCCACCCCCTTAAGGGATGATTTCTGGGATAAAAACTATCCTATGTCCTTCCTCGGGAATCAAACAATTTCTATAACAAATTTCATCTAAATCGGTTCAGCGGTTTAAGCGTGAAGAGAAACAAGACAGACTTCCTTTTATAATATTAGTATTAATTAAGGTAAAAGGAATCGTTGAGAATGTTGAGATTCTTATATACAGGGTGCTTCCTGTAACAGGAGCAATAAATTAAACTGTATAGCATGTGTGTGTGTGTGTGTGTGTGTAGAGGGCAGAACAGCAGCCTCCTTTTAAAAGCTTGAAGTGTCAATATCAAGTTATTCATTCCGAATTACGCCACACCGTGCAGTATCCAATGCGCGCAGCGACATAGACGCATTGATGATCAATTAATTTAACTAATTGCGAAATTAGCGCGGCTCGGCCGCAGCTAGCGAAGTGACGCGATGAGTGCCACCGGACAGAGTGCACCCATTGTGAACGAGCTCCTCGCCTTTCTGCAACAGAAGCTGCTGCTGGAAGGAGTGATGGATACGGTTTCTGCTGTCCAGATCTGTTCGTCGAGTTTTTCCGTCGAAGATATCTGTGCAGCAAAGAAGGTGCTGCACGAGGCCCTCGGGAGCGCCGGCACGTATGTACCTCACCGGAGAGGAGATGAAACCGGGAAGAAGACCCTAGAGGACATCATCAGAGTTCTAAGGGAGAATGAAGACCGGATTCCGGAGTTTGCGACGACGGGTGCCTCCAGCCTGCCGTCCTATATTCCGGATCATGTCGACGTTAGCTGCTTGTTGAAGGAAATCGTGGCCCTAAAAACAAGTCTAGCGGGTGTCATTTCGAAGTTTGATGCGGCCCAGGTCACTATAACCGAGTTACGCAACGAAGTCATCAGATTGCGAAACATTGCCCTTACTCGGTCGGCGGCGTCGAATTTCAAGTGCGATGACCGGCAAGCCACGAGCGCCGAGTCGGTCAGTTTGCGAGTTGCTGACACTGTAAAATGTGTCGCCTCAACTGCCCCCCGCCTCCTCCAAATCATCATTTCGTCATCGTGTTTACGCGGATGTCGTCGCCGGTCCGAAAGTCGCATCGAACCGGGTTAGTGTACCTATAAAGGGTACTGAAGAGCGAGCGGCTCCCAAGGAGAAGCTCCCTGTTGCCATTGTGGATGAGGAGGATTTCACACTGGTATCAAGAAAGAAGGCGCGCACGGCGCCTCGTAAGACTCAATGTGGTACCGCCGAACCGGCTAATTCTGGCTTGCGGGTTGCTACACCGAGTAAGGCGCTGTACGTATCGCGCTTGCATTACACCGCCACGGCTGCTGAAGTGGTGGAGTATGTGCACCAGAAGACCGGTTACACGCTGAGGGTATTCCCGCTTCGATCGTGCCACTACGTGCACTTCAACTCTTTTGTGGTGCGCGTGCCGCGACCGCTGCAGGGGACCATCGAGTGCGCCGACTTCTGGAAGGGTGTCGTGTTTCGGAGGTTCCGGGGCAAACTGCCGAATCCGACACAGGAGCAGCCGATGCAACGGAGCCACGCCGTTTTATCGACTAAATAACTAGTGTTTAGTTTTAAGTTTATAAAATACATATGTTAGTCTGTAAGGTATTTGTAATATGGGCCTTGTTGCATGAATTAAATTTCTAAATAAAAAAAATATACTCACTGGCAACATAGAAGTCCTTGATCTCGGCTTTGGCAGCCTCGTCAGCAATCCTCTTGTTGTCTATGACGAGGTGGTAGGCGATGGCGAGCTGGTCGTGGGGGTCGCCGCTCAGGAGCGCGTTGTGGACTGCGTGCTCTTATAATAATGATACTCACTGGCAACATAGAAGTCCTTGATCTCGGCTTTGGCAGCCTCGTCAGCAATCCTCTTGTTGTCTATGACGAGGTGGTAGGCGATGGCGAGCTGGTCGTGGGGGTCGCCGCTCAGGAGCGCGTTGTGGACTGCGTGCTCTTATAATAATGATACTCACTGGCAACATAGAAGTCCTTGATCTCGGCTTTGGCAGCCTCGTCAGCAATCCTCTTGTTGTCTATGACGAGGTGGTAGGCGATGGCGAGCTGGTCGTGGGGGTCGCCGCTCAGGAGCGCGTTGTGGACTGCGTGCTCTTATAATAATGATACTCACTGGCAACATAGAAGTCCTTGATCTCAGCTTTGGCAGCCTCGTCAGCAATCCTCTTGTTGTCTATGACGAGGTGGTAGGCGATGGCGAGCTGGTCGTGGGGGTCGCCGCTCAGGAGCGCGTTGTGGACTGCGTGCTCTTATAATAATGATACTCACTGGCAACATAGAAGTCCTTGATCTCAGCTTTGGCAGCCTCGTCAGCAATCCTCTTGTTGTCTATGACGAGGTGGTAGGCGATGGCGAGCTGGTCGTGGGGGTCGCCGCTCAGGAGCGCGTTGTGGACTGCGTGCTCTTATAATAATGATACTCACTGGCAACATAGAAGTCCTTGATCTCAGCTTTGGCAGCCTCGTCAGCAATCCTCTTGTTGTCTATGACGAGGTGGTAGGCGATGGCGAGCTGGTCGTGGGGGTCGCCGCTCAGGAGCGCGTTGTGGACTGCGTGCTCTTATAATAATGATACTCACTGGCAACATAGAAGTCCTTGATCTCAGCTTTGGCAGCCTCGTCAGCAATTCTCTTGTTGTCTATGACGAGGTGGTAGGCGATGGCGAGTTGGTCGTGGGGGTCGCCGCTCAGGAGCGCGTTGTGTACTTCGTGCTCTTTCACGCCGAACTTGTCGCACACTTCGCTTATGGCTTCTGTGTCGATTACGCTGCTGTCCTATGGAGAGAAACTGGGGTTTAGAAATTGTATATACATGGTTCTAAGATAGAACAGATTGACTACTAGAGTTATTTAAGTATACCTACTCCGGAATGGGACGTATTCCGGAAGGTAGTGACTTTCGGATGACACATATTTTTGTAGGTATTTATACTCTAGAATATATTTCAGACTCTAAAATGTAGTCCCTGGCACACACGACAAAAAAGTGCGATTTATGGCAAATGATGATGATGGAATTTCCTTTTGCAGAGTTGCTCCTTTTGACTCACAGATTGATTTAGGAAGGGGAGCTAACCGAATTTTTGATGCAAAATTTTGACTTCAAGGGGGGTGCCCCCTGAAATTTGTAAAAAATTTACTACAATTTGTAACAAACTTATTGCAGGTGCTTGCATAAATTTATGATTGTATGGGACAAATCACCCAAACCTTTTCATCCCGACCGTACAAAAAATCAAGGTGGCTCCTTCCTAAAATGATCTAGGGCTTCTAAGGACTCATTATGCTAAAAGGTATCTCATCATCATCAAACGCCGTAATTCTAATAGCTGTAACATACATCGTTGTATACTATTCGGTGAGCTTGTGGTCGAAAGTAGGTCTACATTTTATTTTTTTTCTTTACATTTTTTTGAAATAAATATTCCATGTGTATACTTTTTATAACGAGGAATTGTAGGGCTATTTCATGAAATTTTTATTTTTTGTGTATATATTAAAATAAGGAAAATTTTGGCATTTATTCCGAAAAAAAAAACCTAATTTTTATCTTTCATTTTTTTTCAAATTATTTATATGAAACCATATAAATTAAATATCAGAAATGAATTGAGCATCCTTGAGTTACACGAAAATGATACCAAACTTGACCAAATAGCAAAACTTTATTTTTTACAAATTTCGGGGGGCACCCCCCCTGAAGTCAAAATTTTGCATCAAAAATTCGATTGGCTCCCCTTCCTAAATCAATCTGTGAGTCAAAAGGAAATTCCATCATCATCATTTGCCGTATATTTAAGTCTGCACCAGGGACTAATTGCAGTCAAATTGCCCCAACTTGTTCAACGATTGGTTCATTTATTTGGAGAAAAATATTGGTATTTGGGATATACAGTGCTTAGTTCAAGCAATTTGGTACCTACTACATTCATCGCATCTACCAACGCAGATGATACAGTTTGAGCAATTTTAAACCTTAATCTAATAGAATACTGCCTATTTTAGTGTAACTCACCTGTTCAACCGGCGACGGGAACAGATACCCGGGCAGGTCCTTCTGGAACCACTCGTGTTTCTTCACATCCTCGATGCTGGCCCTCTTCATGGGGTCCACTTGCAGCATGGTGCACAGCAGGCTGACCACGCTCTTGTTCAGGTATTCCGGGATGGGAAATATTCCGGACTTGATTTTCCGGAAGAGGGTTGGGACATGCTCGTCGTCGAAGGGCAGGGTGCCGCACAGAAGGGCGTAGAGTATGACGCCGCAGGACCATACGTCCACTTCTGGGCCGGCGTAGAGCTTGCCAGATATTACCTGTAAGATTAAAACTAGTGTGAGACTTAGTGTAAGGCCTGAGTGGACGCTCGAGTTGGACGGGGCGTGTGGCGTGCATGTTAAACAAATGCAAGCGTATAGGAGCGGCCTTAGTGGACGCTGCTCAAATCACTTGTGAGCCCGACGCCACGCTGCACGCCCCGCCGAACGCTCCGCTTCGAGCGTCCACTCAGGCCTTACACTTAAACATATTATCCCTATGAACGCCACGCTTACCGTGCGCGGCGCGTCATGTGAATCTCAACCTTGTCGGAATGCACGAAGGTCGATATTGGCAAATATTGGACTGTAGCTGCGCGCGTCAGTTGAAGTCTTTGGCGGTCAAAGGGTTAAAAAATTGTATCAGGTCAATCACGCAATCTAGGTCTAATTTCGGTCAACATGTATTGTTTCAATCGGTTACTATTACTACTATGAGTAACAAGAAACATCTCGAGCGAAATTCAATCTTGTTTGTATATATTTTTATGGCTAGAACAGCCGATTGCAGATTTAAAATAAATAAAAAAATATATTTTTAGGAACTAAAACTATAACAAAACAGGTACATGCCTCAGGGGCCGCATAGTTGGGTGAGCCACAGGAAGTCCTCAGAAACTCTCCATCCATCATCATATTAGACAGACCGAAGTCCGCAATTTTGACGTGCATGTTGTGGTCAAGCAGCAGGTTCTCCGGCTTGAGGTCCCGGTGCACGATCATGTGCCTGTGGCAGTAGTCCACACCGGAGATTATCTGTTGGAAGAATCTGCAAAGAAAATTTTGGGAATTGTAACTTCTAGTCTTCTAATATGTGCTTATTTACATATGTGGCTTCAATAGGGCTAAGATGGTCAGCTCTTTATCATTTGAAACCATGCCTGTCACATTCTAACAAATATGTAAGTGCGAAAGTGACGCATGGCATGACAGGTGATAAAAATGGGACCATGATACCGCAGCCGATCTTTTGACCCCAGATCATAATTTTGTGCAGATGATTTTTTACAAAAAACATTTTTTAAGATTGAGCACCCTCCTTGAGGCTATTGGCCACATTAGTTGTCCTATTATGCTCTTTTATTTCACTTTATTTCATTCATTCATGAGCACGTACCTGCGAGCTTCATGCTCCTGCAGCTTGCCGCGTTTTACTATGTAGTCAAACAACTCCCCGCCCGACACATACTCCATTATCATAAATATGTCTGTTGGAGTGGAGATCACCTGGAACAAATTAATACAAGTCTACAGTCGGGAATTTAGTCAAGTGGTATAATATAAATCTAGATACAGAAGGTACATAATATACAGTGTGGAAAGATAAGTCGGGCCCTGGAGGGAAACTACCTTAAATCCTTAAGCTGGCTCATTTTACTTAATGGAGACATTCCTTTATTTTTAAAAAGAAACAAAACTGCATTCAAAGTATTTTTCTTTTTTTCTTCAATTTGGCTTGTCTAAAAAAATCTTGAGTACTAAATATTACATTTTATGGATATTTTGTACGACAGACGAGTTTAAGACCTAATGTTTCTTGGAGAAATGTTATCATTAACATTAACTGTATCAACTAGTAGTATAAAATTGTGAGTTTTTATTTTTTGGAATTTTTAGTCGGTTCGAGTCCCGGGCGAGGCAAGCGAGTTTTAGAAGATCTTTGAATGCAGTTTTGTTTCTATTTAAAAATAAAGGAACGTCTCCTTTAAGTAAAATGAGCCAGCTTAAGGATTTAAGGTAGTTTCCCTCCAGGGCCCGACTTATCTTTCCACACTGTATAAACAAGATTGTCAATGTCAACAAAGACATCTTATTTCAGTAAAATATCTTGCATGCTATTAAAAGGTCAGGGTCATGACCCTACTACATTAACATGTTGAACTCCACACCGTAATTTTGCATACAAAAATCGATCTTCAGTGTGCTACCAATGTCTCAATCTGGCAACCAAAGGCTTAATGGTCTTTAGGTAGACCAATCAAAATGCAATATTGTTTGTCTTTTGGTCACACTAAGACCTACATGATTATCTTCACCAAAACGAACACATACCTGATACAATTTGATGATATGAGGATGCCGGAACAACTTAAGATTTTGTATCTCACGACGGATTTTCCCAACAACATCGAGCGACTTGATCTTCTGTCGGTTCAGGATCTTGACGGCCACCTTATGCTTGGTGAGTTGGTGTTCGCCGATCTTCACTTTCCCGAAGGTGCCGACCCCGAGCGTGGCGCCCAGGGTGTAGTGCCCGATCTTCACGATCGGCTGCACCCCGCTCGCCACTGGCTTATCAGGCTTCTCCATTTTAACACAAACTGTTACGTGACAGTAACCTTACATCGATCCACTTTGATTTGCTAGTTAGATTAGATCACGTTACTTAGAGCCATTAACACGAAAATCTACTTTTGAAATTGAACGTAATTACATTACTCACAAAAATAACCAGGAACACGAGATAGATGAATAATTTTTGACAGTATTCACACTTCACAGATGTCAACAAATAAGTGTGTCAAGTTGAAACGGGATTTAAAAAGATGGTTCTGCATAATATGATTATTTCAATTATGTGATCCAGTGCTGTAAGGCGGTAACATGAAATATTCAGTCAACAATATCTAGTACAAGTAACTCAAAATGATAAAAGGTTCAAAAGGATATGAAGTTATGAACGTATATTAAGCAATATCTATATTATTTAGATCGAAATAGTGTTTTTATAATACTTTTAGGATCCCTAAAAAGTCATTTTGATACAGTTGCCATATAGAAGCGTTCCCGAATAAAATTAACACCGTTTAAGACTTTTGTAATGTAATCTTTCGGATAATATATATCATTTTTTTTGGGTTTATATACTTTAGTGTAATGTTTCTCTGAAAATAAACTGAAGGAATAATCTATATTTCGATAAAATGTATTGATTTTCAATAAAAAATACCATTCAAAACTTAAGTGCTTTATAGGCTGGCAACTCCTGCGTCGCCGTGCAGCGCAGCTCCCGTCCCCCCTTCATTCCCCGCACGGCTCGCGCTACCATAGCCTACTTTTTGAGGAGCTGTCGTAAAATATCAATATTTTCGGATTTTTATGTGTTATTTACTTGATTTCTGTGAAACTTTACATCTTCACGATGGACAAGTGTGGAATATGCGATAAGCCCGCTGTTGTAAGTGTTTTTTTGCCAATTCTATGCGATCTTTTGTGTTATTCCATTACTTCTTTTTTGTTTTCTTTGGATTGTTATAAAAATAACGCCTTTAGAAGAGCTTTCTGCTGGTTTGACTTCACCGTTATCGCTTATAAGTGAGTTTTAACAGTTTTGCGGAGTTGAAATCAACTATAATGCAATTCTCTGTGACCATGAAAGCAAAAAAAACAGCTCGAGCCTGCCGCACATTTTTTTTTATTTCTTTTCCTGACCTGGCTGTGTGTTTTTTTACGTCTGGCTCAGCTCCGTATAAAAAACAACTGGCTTGTTTTTTTCTGAACACGAGTAGGTAGTGACTTGCTGCAGTTGATATTAACCAAAATCGGTTTGTTCTCAAATACAAGCCCAGTATTTTTCCTACTTTGTTTATTATTGATCTAGATTTGGTACGTTTTTAAGACTAGAAACTTATCTATGTTCATTTATTAACTTTTATAATAATAATTATAAATGTTATCATTTTACACTCAAATGGCGGTTTAAAGTACTTTTTACCAAGCTTTTATTTAGTTTCATTGGTCTGTCCGCCTCCAAAGCTGGAAGTTAAAGTTGGCCAAATTTCCAGGTTCAAATTAAGCTAAAACGTATTATACCTACGTAAAATAACTTTGGTGACAATGCAATATTTTGTTACAATCTAGGCCTGCTGATCTGATGATTGAAACTGGTGGAATCCTCGCCACCAGTTTCAATCATCAGGTTTGATAGGAAATCAGTAATAAGATTGAGTTAGAATTACCAAGTCCAAAGAAAAGACAGTTGGTACCTAATTAAAAGCTTATATATGAAAATATTTCCACAAAAATAATGTTACACAACAGCACAACAAGTTAAAGTAATAAAACAACACCCAATAATCTGCTTAATGATTAATTGCAGCAATTGTTTGAGACCGGCAAGGATGGTGTGTATGCCTGCTTCAAGTGCCAGCCGCTGGTGCCAGAGGTGACCATAGAAGATGATGTTACGGTGGAGGAGGCGTCAGACCCACTGGATGTCTCTGAGGTAACAACGAAATTACCTATTAGGAAGAAAAGTCCAAAAGGTTTTCAGAGAGAGTAATGGTAAAGGAAATGTTAGATTAACATGATTCTGTAAATGTGATATGGTCACAATAAAAGTCAAAAACTTTGAAAAGTTAGCTATGTCTTTCATCATTTCTAAGAGTTGTAATATTTAGTACCAAACAACCTGTATAGTGTTAAGATTTTTCCGTAACTCAACCTGGCGGTCTAGCATGAGTTGCGTTCTCGCGCGCGAGTCCATACTTGAAGTCGCGCCAGATGTATGGAGTCGCGCGCGAGAACGCAACTTATGCTAGACCGCCTGATAGCAAAAACTCATAAATGACACCTAATTACAAAAACATATTAAACAAAGTCATCAAGAGATATTTAGAACAATAATTATGCTGTGCTACCCAATCAAGTGCACACATGACTTTGTTATGTCTATAATTATAACTATGTCAAAGTCAGCAAAAAATAAATTTGCTTACTTTTTCTAGATTTGTAATTAATATTAGCATATTTTGATAAGGCCTTATGTGTATTTGTGGATATGCTATTGTTAGAGTACTTGCTAACTCTAACATTTACTTGATAAATATCTTGATAGTAATTTGGAACACGAAAGACGATTTCTTGAAATAAACTGATTTATTATAACTTGATAGGTGTGCACACTTATAGAGTAGCGAACGTGAATATATTGAATGCATGAATAGGTACTTATTGACTAATTACGAAACCTTTATATAAACAAATGCTGATGGGACAAATGAACAATATGATGCATGTGCAATTTACTTGTACATATTCCGGGGGGCGGTTGAGATGAGAGAAAGATGCTGCGTGAAAACTTGATCATACATTAAATCTAAGTAAAAGTAACTACTTTAAACGAAGGGGAAGTCGCTTTATCTACTCGCGAAGGATTTGTCTTCTCGCAGTGATCTTCGTCGCTGTGTTGGCGAGTCTCGCTGACTACTGCGAAGCGCGGAGACGCCCGGGGCGGGGTCGGCGTGGCGGCCGCTGGCTCCTCGACGACGGCTCGAGACGGCGTTGACGGCACTCTCCATTGAACCCGTCGTATTATGATAATCAGTGCTGTAGTTCCGATTACTCCGAGGATCACGTATATCATAGCGTAGTGATGAATATCGTGATATGATATGCTCTCGGAGTTAACTTCGGTGTTCTTCAACTCCTTGATCTTTTCTTCAAGATTGTTAGTTTCTGTTTGTAGATCTTCAGATTCGTTTTTGTGCTGTAGGTGAGGTATGGTGATGTTGATGACGTGATTTATCGGTGCCATAACTGGGTTGTATAAATCTGGTTTCATTTTAATTTCGGACCAGTGAGGTTTATGTGGGAACACCGAGAAATTATCGGTCTTAATAATGCAGCCATGACCTACATTTATAAGCCCGGCATTCGTCAGCTGGTGAGCGGTTACTTGATCCGCGCACAGTGTTCGAACTTGACACTGCTCACAACAAAAGTAAATATAGGTATTTAGTTCATTGCTCTCTATCCAGTCATTTATGCATGTTGTTGTGACAGTCTTACAGCCTGATTTGTCTGACTCACAAAAACTGTTGTCACCTTTCAGTTGATAGACTGGTTTCTTGATGTAGCAAAAATAAGAGTCCGATGATATTGTACATGCTCTAATATCAGTTTCCGAGATAGGAATATACATATCTTTTTTCATGTTTATGGAGACATAATCTGATACAGGTATTACAGCGGTTATCCTGTTTCCAGCTTTTTTGGGTATCGGAATGACCTTTAGAAGTTCATAAACATCTCTGCTAACGAGAGGCAGCCTTATCTCGAAAATAAGGACGTCTTCCATCATCCTTGTCTTTACTTTTAGCAGGTTATATATCTTGCGGAGATCTGTGTGTAAGTTGTCGATTGGCAGGGAAACATCTCTTGGTAGAATGCTTGATATTGTACTTAACTCATTAATAAGTTGTTCCGGAGTTAGCAGGTGCAAATTGAAACGTCCTTGATAGATATCGGTGATGGTGTCTAATAACATGTCTTGCATTCCTTTTAGGTTGTGGAGCATATTACTTGCTATAGTGGCTCCTAAGTTGAAGTCGTTGATAATGTTGTTAGTTTCCACCTTTTGTTGTAACTTCTTGAAAGCGTCATCCAAATAGTTCATATGTTGATGTATCATTTTATGTTGCTGATTCATAGTGTCCTCGGTACGTTTTAATAAATTATATTCCGCTTCAACTATGGATGTTTGATTTTTCCAAAGAGATGCCATATGTTTAGCGTTGTCTCGTATAAGTGTAATATCTTTCTTATATTGTTCGGCGAACCTTTCATCCAATACGCCGAATAGACTATTAGCGATGTAACCGACACCGTTGGCAAGGCCGCGTCGGTGTCGTAGTACTTGTAGTGAGGTTTGTCGCGTGCTCGAATGCTGACTGAGTAACATCTGGTTATAGTACTCGAGTTCGGAGAATCCATGACGTAGTTGTAACGATATTATGTCACAATGGACTTGTGTCTTGATAGTTTCGCAGGTATCTTTTAAAAATCGGGTGTATTTTTGTAATGCGTTCGTTGCGTCCCAATAAGGCTCCATGTTATAATAGACGACTAGCTTCCATTCATCCCGAATTAACATCATGTCTGCTAATTTATCGAAGTATAGCCCCTGTGTTTCACGAAATGGTATTATGTTGACATCGCACTGACCGGTTGAGAGGCATGATAAAAATAATAACAGTGCAGCGAACATTGATGACAGTGAAAACTTGGCCTTGTTTGCCTTTGGTTTTTGCGGACTCCTTGTTGAGTTTTGCTTATCGAGTTCTCGGTTATGTGGCGGCTTTCTCTGATGCATCTTAGGTAGTTCTTCTTCGGGGTGTTCCAACAAAATAGAGAGCTTGAGTACTGGACGCTTTAATGTGCCGTTTTTTGTTTTAAGGGTAACAACCCTTACATATCCGTCTTGTCCCGGATGTAGCTCTATAACTTTGCCCATTGCCCATTTGCCCGGTGGCAGGTTATCATCATGAATGAGAACGACGTCATTAAGGCTGATATTGGCTAGAGGCTTTTTCCATTTACTTCTGGAGTTTAATAGTGCTAGGTACTCAGAACGCCATCTTTTCCATAAATCTTGAAATATTTTCTGAGTGAGTTGCCATCTTGTACGTAAGTCTCTTTCTGTTTCTATCAATGTTAGAGTTGGCCCGCTGCTTAGAAAGTGCGAAGGAGTCAAATAGTTGATGTCATCAGGATCTTCTGATATAGCGCACAGTGGTCTCGAGTTCATACAACCTTCGATCTGTGCTAATAAACTGCTGAATTCTTCATAAGTGAGTTTTTGATCTCCGATAACCCGTTTTAAATGGTATTTGAACGCTTTGACACAACTCTCCCACAAGCCTCCTGCTGTTGGCCATGCGGGTGCATTGAAGTGCCAGGAGATTCCCATGTCGGATATCGCACCCAGACACTCTGAATTCACGATGTTCTGGATTTCGAGGTATTCTTCCTGGAGTGTCTTGCTTGCTTTAAGGAAGTTTCTCCCATTGTCGCTGTACATGTGTAAGGGAGTACCTCTTCGAGCTGCCATTCTGCGCAACGCCGCTATGAAAGCTGATGCAGTCATGTCCGATACCAGTTCCAGATGTACAGCTTTAGTGGCCATGCAGACAAACACCATGGCCATGTAGTCTTAATGCCACGACCCTTGTTGGCCTTGAGGAACACGTGGCCTGTGAAGTCTACGCCAGTGTGTTCAAAGGGACGAGATGGATTGCTTCTTGATGCAGGTAAGTCTCCCATGATTTGATTTTTCATATTAGCTTTTTGTTTTTTGCAGGTCACGCAGTGCTGAATAAATTGCTTAGTAGCGCTGTTGCCTCCGACGATCCAATATTTGTTTCTTATGAAATTTAGGGTTAAGCGTGTACCGCCGTGTAGAACCATTTTATGTGCGTTATCGATGATAAGGCTAGTTAAGCGATGCTTGTGTGGTAAAATGATGGGGTGTTTCATGTCATACGCAATGTATGCGTTTCTCAATCTTCCCTTAACTCGTAGGATGCCCTCTTCATCTATGAATGGACACAGATCAAGTATGTTGCTTTTAGTCGAAATAGGTCGACCCTTCTTCAAATCTTGATATTCGTCTTGAAATTCTGTTTTTTGGACCCGCTTGATAATTAAGGCCTTTGTTTCTCTTATTTCCGATAGATGAAGATATTTGTCAGTTTTTCTGTCTTGCTTTTTCGTGATGAATCTTCGGACCCAGGCTAGTACATGCACTAGTTTTGATAACGAACTATATTTGTCAATTAACTGGTCGATGATATTGGCTTCTGTTTCAGTGTTTACGGCGACGTTAACTTGTATAATTTTTTGCTCTTCGTTCGTAGTGTAGGTAATGGTTTTATCTTCACTTTCTGCTTGAAACGTCGGTAGCCAGGTGGGACCTTCCCACCATAAAGTATGTTGTTTTAGTTGTGACGCGGTAAGTCCTCTGCTCGCGCAATCCGAAGGATTCTCTGCCGATTTAACGTAGCGCCAGCACTCGGGGGGGATGACTTCTGTGATTTGTCGCACCCTGTTGGCGACGAATGTATTCCAGCGTCTAGGATCACCTTGTAGCCACCCCAAGACGGCGGTCGAATCCACCCAACCATAGATCTTGATATTATGGTCGGTTAAACATTGTTTTACCTTGATCGTCAGTTTTGCAAGAAGATGGGCTCCACACAATTCTGCTCTTGGTAGCGAGATAGTTTTGCTATTCGGCACCAATCTTGATTTTCCGGCTAGTAGTACAATTTTTGTTTGACCTTCTATATTTATTTTGCAATAGATAGCGCATGCATAAGCTCGCGGCGTCGCGTCGCTAAATGCATGTAACTCGATATCGCTGACAACGCCGGTACCGATCCATCGTTGTATTTTAAATGTGTTTATATTATTGTTTATATCTTGTTTAATAATTAACCATTCCTTATGCATATCGCTTGGTATCTTGTCATCCCATTTCAGAGGGGTTTTCCACAAAAGTTGGAAAAGCAGCTTCAAGTTGGTGGATATGGGGGTGAGCCAGCCCAAGGGGTCGAATAATTTGGAGATTTCTGATAATAGCTGACGTTTGGTAGTGTCTTGCGGGACGTCCGAAACTATTTCCATTTTTGATTCAAAATGAAATATATCTTGAGAAGGGTCCCATTGGAGTCCTAATGTTTTTCTTGATTCCATTTCTTTAAAGTTGTAGTTGTTTTCATCAGACGTATCTTGATTGTCTGTTCTGGCCAGGTCTTGGTGATTTGACATCCATTTTCTTAAGTAAAAACCTCCAGACTGTAATAGCTTTTGCAATTCTTGCTGTAATTGCTTGGCTGATGAGACGGAATGGGAACCGTGGAGAAGGTCATCCATGTAGAAGCATTCTTCGAGCGCTTTTGTGGCTTCAGGATGGTTTGACCTTTCGTCATGGGCTAATTGCTTTAAGGTCATCATTGCTAGGAAGGGTGCCGCTTTTTGACCGTAGGAAACTGTTGTTAGTTGGTATTCTTGTAACCTTTCTTGTTGTGAATCTCTCCAGATAATCTTCTGCAAACTCTGATCATCTTGATGTATCCATATCTGCCTAAACATTTTCTCGACGTCGGCGATGTAAGCTACACGGTGCTGTCTCCACTTCAAAATAAGTGATAAAAGGTCCTTTTGAAGGTTAGGTCCTTTGTGCATGATATCGTTGAGGCTGACTCCTGTAGAGGTCTTTGCTGATCCATTGAATACGACACGAAGAGCTGATGTGCTTGACTCTCTTAAAACACAATGATGTGGTAAGAAGCACTCAGTCGTCTCATGTGCCTCACATGCCTTATTCAATTGTTTAGTCGGCGATATTGTCATATGACCCATAGATAGGTATTCGTGTATAAATGACTTGTATTGTTGCGCAATATGTTTATTGTTGATGAATTTATATTCCAATTGCCGGAATTGCGCCACAGCTTTACTTTTGGAGTGGCCTAGTTTCTGTAGACCATCTTTTTTCAGAGGAATCCGTACTTGATATCTTCCGTCTGCTAACCTTGTCGTTGTTTCCTTGTAGTATTTGACACACTCATCTTCTTCGTCGGCATCGAGTGTTTGTGTTGGTATATCTTCGATTTCCCAGAATTTCTGGATGTCTTCGATGTCATTTAACACCAAATTGCATTGAAAGCTTTGCGGTACTCTCCCGCATACAATCCATCCCAAGTGAGTCTCTTGTACGACAAGGGATGAGTTTTCATGCTTGTACATTCCATGCATTAAAATAGTTGTGTAAACTTCAGCGCCCAATAATATATCGATTTTGTTGTTGATATTATAATTGGAGTCTGCCAGAGGTAACGTATCCAAAATATCCCATCTTGGTTTGGGAAAGGTGAAATTGGGTAATTTTCTTGTTACATCCTTCATAATAAAGGCCTCGGTGTTGAAGGAATATTTTTCATCCGATGATAAACAGGTCACATACAGCCTGCCTTTACATGTGCTATCCGTAAGGCCCACTCCTGTGATCACTCCCTTTCTTTGCTGTCGTGGCAACCCTAGTTGTTGAGCGGCGTTTTCAGAAATCAAACACATCTGGGCCCCTGGATCTATTAAGGCCCGCATCGTACAGGGTACTCCATCATTTCCCAGAATCTTGATCATAGCTGTGGCTAAAAGTATATTTGGGTCTTCATAGTCGTCTTCACGTTGTTGTGCCACGTGAGTCCCAAATCCTTGTTGTAGACTTTGATTTCCGACCGTATTTAGCGACGCTGCATTTTGATTGTGAAATGACTCGTGTAAAAGTGTATTATGATACCCGTTGCATTCTTGACACCGTTTAGTAGAATGGCAAGGCTTGCCATTATGATTGTATAAACAATTACTACATAGATTAAGTTTTGTAATTGTTTTTCGTTTAAGTCCTGGAACCATGTTTTTGAACTCAGTACAAAAATATATACCATGATCTTGCTGGCAAACTGGGCACTTGCGCCGGTATTCGAGGCCTGTCTTGCTGGTTGGAGTCTTGTTGCTTGTAAAATACTGATTAAAACGGCTTGATTTGTATTGATTACTTGATGTAGATGGAGTATTGAAACTTGTTCGATTAACAGCAGCTTCTTGCTTGCGCCGTGATGACTCCATAGCGGTAAATTTGCTCTCCAAAAATGACAAAAATTCCTTTAATGATGGTAACTCTCTGGGCTGTTTCAGAGCCGTCATATATTCGTTGTGAGTCTCGGTGTCCAATTTCTGTTGCAATAAATGGACTAATATCGGATCCCAGGTGTCAATGTTGACTCCTAAGTTTTTTATACCGTTTAAACTTTCTATAGTGACGTCATGGAGTCGCTTGACGTGACTTGACGTAGCTTGTTGCATCACAGGAAGGCTTATGACGTTGTTTATGTGAGTCGTAAATATTAGCTTCTTGTTGTTATATCGATGGTTTAGTATTTCCCAACACGTATTATAATTTTCAGAACTGATGGGTAAGTGCTGTATAAGTCTTTCTGGTTCGCCCTTGATCTTGCTCTTCAGAAATTGCATCTTTTGTGCGTTAGATAAACATGGATTACTGTGGATAGCTTCGGTGAATAGATCTTTAAACGAAACCCATTGTTGATAGTGACCATGAAATACGGGGATGTCTAGGCGTGGGGTAGACTTTTCTCTGTGCGACGTTGACCACAACTTGCTGTTAATTTGCTTCTTCATTGCTGCATGCTCGTTTTCGTATTTTGTAAAGGTATTCTCGTAGTCTTCATCAGTTCCCCCGAGTTCACTATCTATTTCCCAGTGCAGCGAATCGATGGCAGCCCAGCGAGAGTCCAGAGATTTTATGATATCTTCAAGCTCCCATTTCTCTGCAACACTGTCTAGCTTGATATTAGCTAGTGTTCGGGCTAATGCCTTGAAATTGCTACTTTGCTTGCGTAACATTTCATCTAGCTTGCTGTTATTCCCTTGCGGCGTAAACGAGGGTTCGGACTGATTTATCTCGTTTCCGGATGCTGGCAATGTCGTCTTGGCTGCTCCAGGTGGCTGTCTTGGCGTCGGTTTAATGTTGAGAGGGTTAAACTTGATCGTTTCAGTAGGCGCGGACGTTGAGGGGACTGATTTTTGAATTAATTCTCTTGTTTGCATGTAATTGTCATATGTATCGTCATAAAGATTGTTGCAGAAGTAGATATGATTAGGATTGTCAAACTCACGTAACTTTTCGTCATTGTTGTTGAACTCCTCCCAGTGCAAGTCTAGAGAAGATAGTTTCCTCTTGATGTAATCTTCAGTCTTACGATCTTGGCTATCTTTCTTGAAGTTTATTCTTACTTGTTTGATTGCGGTTTGCAGTTGAATCTGATTTTGATACAGATCCTCCATTCTTGATAATTAGTAATATTGATAAAAAATAACTTGATAATGATAACTTGCTGGTTCTCCTCTCTTGACAAGACGTGTTCACTTTACTTGCTTTCTTGATTGTTCGCGTATGTATATCTGCCTTGTTGCTTAGTTGACCTTGTTGTCTTACTTGATACCTTGATGATTGCTTGCTCACTTGCTGGTTCAATGTTCTTCGTGCACTCCGCTAGATCTTCCTTCTCAACCCAGTCGGTGGAACCCGCTTGTGGGAAGCCAACTGAGTCGAACTGACCTCAAACTAAAGGAGCACAGAAGACGGAACTCGAAGGACCAATAATGTTAGAGTACTTGCTAACTCTAACATTTACTTGATAAATATCTTGATAGTAATTTGGAACACGAAAGACGATTTCTTGAAATAAACTGATTTATTATAACTTGATAGGTGTGCACACTTATAGAGTAGCGAACGTGAATATATTGAATGCATGAATAGGTACTTATTGACTAATTACGAAACCTTTATATAAACAAATGCTGATGGGACAAATGAACAATATGATGCATGTGCAATTTACTTGTACAGCTATTCTTAATACAACTACATACATATACAACTTTTGATTCTTGTAAACCTGTTACTGGTTGCAGGGAGTCATTCCCTTTTGGGGTCGTCCAGAAATCATGTGATCGTTTAGAGGGGGGTGGGGGTAAGGAAAATATCACGATTTCAGAGAAGATATCACATGTAATTTTTTTTTAAGCGGGAGAGCCAAAAACAACAATATTACTCGAAAATTTCCAGATCAAAAATAGGCCAAATATGATCACATGATTTCTGGACGACCCCTTTGTTATAATATAAAGAACATAGACATCACGAAACAAGTAAAATAACGAAACAAAATGGGAATTATTTTCTCATAGCCAACATGTGTTGTATAAAACAAATCGTTAGACAACCTAAACTCGCTAAAACAAAATATAGTCTATGGTACCTTGATTAAAAGTTACAGACCTCAACATTCTTCATTTATCTATTATGAATATCTAAGAAAACTAAAGATTGTCGAGGCTTATTTATACCGCTTATAACTTAAAATTTTAATAACAGGACTACGTCACTGTGTTCTAGGTATTGTATATTAAATTAAACAATCTCGTATCAATACCGATCTAAAGGTGCGTTCAGATTTCGCGTATCAGCGCTCACGAATAGTTAACTTGCCTTTTGCTAACAGGAACGTTTACGTCGTTCACCAGACCTGGACGCTCCAAAGATTTGCTAGTTACTCACGTGCACGAAAAACCGCACCTTCAGCACTATGACCGTATACAGAAGTACCTAGAGTACCGGGTCCCGGCGGTTAGAGTTAATCCTTTATAATTTACTAAGCAGGCGGTCTTCGCGGCGGAGCTGCACGCCGCTCCGGTTTGCAAGTGAGATATAGATATATACGTGTAAGCGCTGTCTCGCTCGCACACCAGACCGGCGTGCGAACCCATATTAGTGTGAAAAATGCGTAAGATACGAGATTTTATACGGTACCTAGTGCTAGCGAGTTTTGGTTGTTCGGGCGAAATGGGAATCACTGGTTGCAGGAGGGCAATGGCTCACTGTTGTGTGGCATTTGCCACAAGACGTTTCAGAAGAACACCCAGCTGCAGAACCACCTGCGGAACCATCGAGCCGAGAGGAGGTTCGTCTGCACCTACTGCAATAAAGGTATGTTGTGTTTTTGTATTGACAAGAAGTTAGAAAAGTTTGTAATACTTTGACGCTTCGTTTCCGTTTTTCAATCTGTCCCTATAGTTCGTTTTTTTAGCATGAGAAAGAAGGTAAACAATCTTGACGTGTCTTTTATTAAAAATTATTGAAAAACGCTTAAGAAAATTGTTTATATTACTTCTGAAAGCAAAATAATGTAAAAGATCGTATATGATTTATAATTATATCATATTTGCACTTTTATTTATCAATGGTGATTTTTCATAAAAAGACATGTCAAGATCGCTTACCTTCTTTCTAATGCTAAAAAAAACGAACTATAGATGTGTGAAGAAAAAAAAGATCTGTCTAGTTGAAATGGCGGAGAAAATTAATTTCGTTCTTTATTTCACTAAGTCATTAAGAAAAGAGAAGGTATATCTAAATTTGACACTTAAAATTTTATCGAAAGTTGAACCATTGCGAACATAGGGTGGGTAAAAAAACACCCAAAGGTGGTAAAGGGTACATTTTTTTCTTTTTACGTCCCCAGCATTCTCCCAGTCTAACAACCTGCGCGCGCACCTCCGCATACACACCAACGAGCGCCCTTACAAGTGCAACGAGTGTGGGAAGGCTTTTACTCAGGTAACTTTTTTTTATTTTTGTAAAAAAAGGTAGGAACCTTTTTAGTCCATCTAACTTTTTTAATTTGTTTTTCATTAGGTAATTAGAATCGTTAGTGTTCTCCAAATGTTAAGTTAGATTTAATTGATACACATTTCATAAACCATTTACTTGTTTACAATACTTGAGAAAGGAAAAAAAACATTACATATTATTGGCATAATAAATAACAACCTTAGGTCGTCTTATAAAACCACCTATAAAAGTCGTCAAAATTCTACTTTTCAATGTTGAGGTATTTTGACGGACATGGGTGTTGAGGGGATATAGATGGGTGCCTTTTAAAAAACTTTTTTTATATATTCGGGGTTTGCATTGAATGTGAAGTTAAGAAAAACTTCATGCGGCTTGTTTAGATAAATAAGATAAGAGAATCTGGAAACAAAATGTGCACAACAGATGTTGCGACATAAAATAAGGTTAACCTTTCTTTTGTTTACACCCAGGGAATGTAGTATTGTTTAAACTGCATAGTTGTTTAATGAAATACTGGTCACCAAAACACGTATTATTATTTAAATATTACTACAGTCTAACAAACTTAAACTCTAAAGTAAAATAATAGTAAAAACGCCTTTTAAAATATTTTTAACTAATATTCAATGTAATTCTCAAGGCTGGATAGATTTCGCAAAATTTATTTGTAACCAAAATGGATTGAGTCATGGGTATGACAGTCGAAAGTAATAGTCATGGTCCAGTTACCATGTTGTCGCTGAGATTTAAAACAACAATGTGGGTACACTGGCTGGACATGTAAATTATATTAAATGTTTAATAATATTGATCTATCACTTAGATATGATTAAGATGTTTAAGGTGATGCCATGGTATTAAAGGAAATAACAAGTTAAAAAAATAATGAAAAAAAACCGGCCAAGTGCGAGTCAGACTCGCGCACGGAGGGTTCCGCACCATCAACAAAAAATAGAGCAAAACAAGCATAAAAAAGCGGCCAAGTGCGAGTCGGACTCGCCCATGAAGGGTTCCGTATTTAGGCGATTTATGACGTATAAAAAAAAACTACTTACTAGATCTCGTTCAAACCAATTTTCGGTGGAAGTTTACATGGTAATGTACATCATATATTTTTTTTAGTTTTATCATTCTCTTATTTTAGAAGTTACAGGGGGGGGGGACACACATTTTACCACTTTGGAAGTGTCTCTCGCGCAAACTATTCAGTTTAGAAAAAAATGATATTAGAAACCTCAATATCATTTTTGAAGACCTATCCATAGATACCCCACATGTATGGGTTTGATGAAAAAAATTTTTTGGAGTTTCAGTTCGAAGTATGGGGAACCCCAAAAATTTATTGTTTTTTTTTCTATTTTTGTGTGAAAATCTTAATGCGGTTCACAGAATACATCTACTTACCAAGTTTGAAGAGTATAGTTCTTATAGTTTCGGAGAAAAGTGGCTGTGACATACGGACGGACAGACAGACGGACAGACAGACAGACAGACAGACATGACGAATCTATAAGGGTTCCGTTTTTTGCCATTTGGCTACGGAACCCTAAAAACGGTCACCCATCCAAGTAGTGTCCCCGCCCGACATTGCTTAACTTCGGTCAAAAATCACGTTTGTTGTATGGGAGCCCCACTGAAATCTTTATTTTATTCCGTTTTTAGTATTTGTTGTTATAGCGGCAACAGAAATACATCATCTGTGAAAATTTCAACTGTCTAGCTGTCACGGTTCGTGAGATACAGCCTGGTGACAGACGGACGGACGGACGGACGGACAGCGGAGTCTTAGTAATAGGGTCCCGTTTTTACCCTTTGGGTACGGTACCCTAAAAACAACGCTATTTATCCTCGCAAGGCCCACCAACATTTTCCTATTTTTTTATTTGAACCTTGTATGAATTTCTGTGATTGAATTAGTGTACAATTGTAATGCACATTGGGACTTACGAGGATAACGATTGTTGTCAATATATGAATACATTGAATACCTACCTACCTGTGCACGGAATGATGATGGAATAGGTAACTTTAACACATTCATTGCCACCCAGCCAAACAAGACATCCGCTCCAGGCCACAAAAATTTCGTCCGGCCTGGGAACGAAATCATAAAATACCCGATAGTCGGGTTTTCGGCACTGTATGTGTTAAACTGACAGTGACGTTTATAGGCATGTATTTAATGATATGACCATTCATTTCCATGAAAAATACTTGCCAAATATACCTTCGAACTGCTGGCATTTACCGTAAGAAATATTAAATAATCAATTAATCATAGATATAGCTGGTCAACCAAATCTTGACAGTAGAAAAAGGCGGCAAATTTGAAAAATGTAGGCGCGAAGGGATATCGTCCCATAGAAAATTTGAATTTCGCGCCTTTTTTTACTGACAAGATTTGGTTGACCAGCTATACCTAATATGGTGTGTGTAGGTGACCAACCTGAACAACCACGTGCGCCTGCACACCGGCGAGCGGCCCTTCGTGTGCCCGGAGCCCGGTTGCAACAAGGCCTACGCACAGGTAACTAATACTATAGTTTGTCAAAGGACTGTCTCATTTCAAACATAGAAACGGAGAACCATACTATATTTGTCTTACACTAATAGGTACCCAAAAGAAAAGGATGAGTATAGTTTTCCTGGTTCTTACTGACTGACAAATTGGTTTGACCAACTATATATTTTTTTTTTAACACCTAGTTGGTAGTGAATTGGCCTACGAACTTGACAGGGGCCAAAGAAGTAAAGATAACTACATTTTCGGCCTAAAATTGGATTTTTTATTATCATATCATAAAAAGATCTTATCATCGTATATATGAGGTTTAAATGTAATTTGTTTGCAGGTGACGAACCTGAATCAGCACCGCAAGCGGCACCTGGGCGGCCGCACCGTAGAGAGTACTTATGACTGCACCATTTGCGGGCAGCAGTTCCAGCAGCGCAACCATATGTACACGCACAGGTACATATATAATAGTACATAAGCTTAAGGTTCCATGAGTACAGGTCCTTATCCGAACGCAGCATGCCGAGCACTGAGCGGACGGCCGTGCGTGTCTGTGACCGCGGATATCATTGTTATTTTTAATAAAAAAAACGACGGGTTGCACTCCGGGAGTGCAGAAGTGAAAACTCAATGACTAGTGCAAAATGTCTGCAGCACTATGTGTAATTGAGGTTAACGCCATCTAGCGTTATTTCGTCGCATTACTTGAAACCCCTAAGCCCATCACTGTTAGTACTCGAGTTATATTAATACCAGTTAGAGGGAAACTCACTAGATGGCATTTAAATCAATAAATAAAAACTCAATGACATTACAACAATGCATTGTAACAGTTTTTCGATCAGGTCACGTGTCCGTCTTACGGTCACGTGACACCTGTTACGAGTTTAAAATTTTTTCCCCACCTCAAAAAGTGCACAGCGCCGCTAAAGAAGTTTTCACTTCAAAAAAAAAGGAAACGATACCTGTCATATTTATATTAAAAATAACATTACTCATTTGCAGGAGCAATTTTAGCGTTAGTAGTTTTTGTGAACAAATAGACATTTTTAGTGGTGCGTTTTAGACCTACCTATGTAAAATCGTAATTTTTCTAGCGAATGAAAGTTCTTTATTCGAATAAAGTTACTAGAGAGAGGCTCTAGGCCGTTTGTATACGATTCGCCGGACAATAGGCTACATGACTAATTTTTTTTATGGTATCAATCGATCGGGTTTGTTTTTAGGATCAAATGTCTATATGGGACCCATTGCATTAAAGTAACACAAAAGTCATAAATTGTAGTCAAAGTCCGACAGTCGCACTTCACTCGCGAAACGCCCTATACAAAACGGCCAGAGGCCGTGACGTCATCGCCCACGTTGTAGTATGGACAAAACAAGAAAATTGCGTTTTTGTCGGTGAAATATTGCGTTTATGTATATAGTTGCTATACAATATTTTTTTTGGTGAAATGTAAGGAATCGAATGGTACCCTTACTTTTATCGTTTTTGGAAGTTAAAAAAAAACTTAAATTTTGAAACTTTCAGGTCCTGTATTTTTGTAATTTTTCAATATTTTATTTTAATATCCACATTATTGTGATAAATTGCTCGTTTGCTATCTATTTTACTAGATTTTGTTATAAAATTCAACATGTGTCAACATCCCTATTGTCTGTGTTCGGCTAAGATGTCTTGTTTTCTTGGGTGTAGCCGGTAGCCACACAAAACTGGTCATAGTCGCTGGTCTGTTCTCCGGTGAAAACACTGCACGTCTACCAGCGGCCTAAAAGTATCAGAAAAACAGCGTTTGTAAGTGACATTTTGACGGCTTCTAATGTGAATCAATGATTTATAACTCAAGATAGGTTATAGGCGTTCCAAAATTGAAGCGCTAAACTTGTGACAAATTGGACAAGTTGCCTTTAGACGCGGCTGGACGAGCGAGAAATGTGCACGTGCTAACGAGCTTCCGCACACCGAAAGAAAGAGACGACCTTATGTTTAACAACGAGTGTGACAAAGATGGATAGGATGAGAAAATTAATCAAAAATAACAGATTTCTTCGTAGGCACAGAAATAAATATGGAAGTATTTTTTGTGCTCCTCAAGTATGAGTATAACCTATCTATGGTTATATAATATCATTGATGTGAATGGTGTTGTTTCTAGACGCGAGGCGCACTACGGCGCGCGCAGCCCGGCGCGTGCGCCGGCGCGGCACGCGTGCAAGCTGTGCGACCGCCGCTTCAGCACCGAGCGGCAGCTCGTCGCGCACGTAGCCCAACATGTACCAGACCACCAGGACCAGCAGGAAGATGAGAGTTAGTATTTTTTATCGATCATGCGTGGATGATGTATAGACCCCGGACTTTTGACGCAATGACGTCACAATAGGGTAGTTAGGGGAGTAAATGAAACGGTGTTAATTAATACGGCTGTATTAATAAAAATTTAATAATCACGATATAAATCATCTATAAGTTAATACAAATAAATCCAAGGAACCGTTACAACTCCTGCTTTGATAAAAGCAAACTTTTCAGATATGTACCAACCTACCAATAACATCTATCGAGGTGGAAAGATTTTCCTTTTTGAAAAGGATAATATTCTGATAGAAGACGTAGGCTCACCGCAAACTTTTGATTTGTTACGGAGAGTCAGTTACCGAAAGAACAACGTCCATATCGGTATATTAATCAATTGACAATTAACTTATAGGTAATAATTATAC
Source organism: Cydia amplana (assembly GCF_948474715.1). NCBI lineage: Eukaryota > Metazoa > Arthropoda > Insecta > Lepidoptera > Tortricidae > Cydia > Cydia amplana. The sequence goes on from NC_086087.1 coordinate 10,789,252, forward strand.
CGTAGATGCCTGATTAACACAAGCGTATTAATTAACACCGCTCCATTTACTCCCCAGACTACCCTATTGTGACGTCATTGCGACAAAAGTCCGGGGTCTATTGATGTAATATGTTGCGAAATATTGCCCTATGACCGTCTAAGGCCTGAGTGGACGCTCGAGTGTGGCGTGCAGCGGGGCGGGGCGTGCGGCGTGCATGTTAAACAAATGCAAGCGTATAGGAGCGGCCTTAGTGCACGCTGCTCAAATCACTTGTGAGCCCGACGCCACGCTGCACGCCCCGCCGAACGCTCCGCTTTGAGCGTCCACTCAGGCCTTAAGCTAAGACGTCAACTGATGCGCGCGGCTCCAGCCCAATATCAACCTTCGTGCATTCCGATAAGGTTCATGATGACGCTCTGCTAGATATGAGCGCCGCGCCGGCGCGCCGCCGCCGCCGACAAAATTTTCGCGCCGCCGCCGCCGCCGACGCTGCGCTATCGGCGTGGCATCGGCGTGACCTTGGTAGTTACTACTACTTTCAGAATCAGATAATATATTTTTAATCGAGTTTAGATCAATAGTTTATAGGCATTCAAAAGGTATTTTAGGCCCGTATAATTCAAAAATATCGAAGGCAAATGCAAACTTATCTATCTAGTAACCGCGCTACTAGTCTTGGAGAAACAAAATTATTTAATATCAATTTTAACATCAATATGCTTGTAATAGATATACTGATTTCCTTCCATTTTTATTGTGGAACGTTCCACATTACAATTTATAGGTTACATATATACACTAGATATATGTCAATCATAATGAAAAAATTAACTGTGATCAACTCTGGCTAACGTGAGACACGAACCCACATCTTTGGATTACTGATCCAATGCATAACTAATTTTGCCAGCTAACCATTCGTCATTTACCGCTACTTTAACCATTGCAAGCATTACCATCTTTAAAAGGTATAAAATGGGGTTAATTTTGAGATATTAAGCGTTTCCACGTTCAAACGTCCGGCCGTTGGCTTCGCACGGAAGGGCGCGGAATCGGGTCTCAATTAAACTTGGTCACTGTTCAAATTTCAAGCTTTGCTCTCTCGCAGCTCAATCTTTGGCCTTGCATCGCTCGCATGGAATTAAGCAGCTATCTGAACCTGCAAGTTTTTGGCCCTGTTTGGAGCTCAACTTTCGGCCTGTTTTAAAACGCTTGAGCATTGGTCCTTATCCGATCTTAGCTCCATTGCAGCTCGCCCTTTGGCGTCGCACGGATGCGCCTGCAGGAAAGCTCCAGATCTTTAACACTATGGCTTCAGTCTTTATCGGCCTTCACCCTCGCTCTGCTCTCTTGCAGCTCGGCCTCGCACAGAAGCGCGCCGCAATCGGAGCTCCGGGCGTTCGGGCGTTAGCCAAGCTTACACTTGGCGTTCGATTCTTAGCTGTATACTTACCTGCAGCTCATCCTCTGGCCTCGCATTGGGAGGCGTCGAAATCAAGTCTTTGGTGTTCGGCACATGGAGCTCGGCGTTGGACCTCACTTTTTGACATAAATCGGTTTTGTTGGGTCGATATTGGTTAATGACGGAGCTCGATTTTCTTTGGACTGTCGACAAGACGTTTCTCTGATACGAGGGGCGTTCAATATATAATGAGAATGAGATGCAAACTCTTTAAATATTAGGAAAGTAAATACTGGCCGGTAAAGCTAATCTACCTAGCTGATTGCCATGAAAAAAAAACTAACTGTTTTTTGTTTTAAAAAAAAATACGGCGATTTCTTTGCGATGCTGTTGAGTACGTTAGCGAAAATGGAGAAAATTGAACTGCGCGCCGTTATTAAATACTTGTGTTTGAAAAATTTTTCTACGGAGCAAGTCAATTTAGATTTACGGGACACTTTAAGGTCTAATGCTCCTCCGTATTCGACAGTTACACGTTGGTGCGCCGAATTTAGAAGTGGAAGAACATCGACCATGGATGACCCCCGCTCCGGACGCCCTACTACAGCAGTAACTGAAGAAATTGTGAAAAAAGTCGAAAACTTAGTTTTGGCGGATCGTCGTGTCACGGTTCGTTTTATTGCTGAAAATGTAAAGATTTCAACGGGGAGCGTGCATAATATTTTACATGAACGCTTGGGTATGAAAAAGGTATCAGCGCGTTGGGTACCCAGAATGCTTACTGACACGCAAAAACAAACTAGAGTCGAGATTTGTCAAGAAGCTTTGGACCTGATACAGCAAGACCGGGAACTTTTTTTGGCGCGATTTATAACAATGGACGAAACATGGCTCCATCATTACGACCCTGAAACGAAACTGCAGTCTATGACATGGAAAAGGCCATCATCTCCAACTCCGAAGAAATTCAAGGCCGATAAGGTCATGGGCTCTGTTTTTTGGGATGGTAAAGGGGTCGTAGTGATTGAGTATCTCGAGCATGGAGCCACTATTACGGGCTCTTTATATGCCAAACAAATAGCAACATTGCGCAATGAGATCCGTGAAAAACGGCGAGGTAAACTCTCGAAAATTGTGTTGTTCCATCAGGACAATGCACCGGCACACAAGTCCGCCGTTGCAATGGCTGCAATACGTGATGCTGGGTTCGATATCCTTAAGCATCCTCCGTATTCACCAGACCTCGCCCCTAGTGATTTCTACCTATTTCCGAGATTGAAGAAATACCTAAGAGGCAAGAAATTTGAAGACGACGACGCGGTAGTCGCTGCAGTACAAGATTTTTTAAGTACTCAAGATAAAACCTTTTTTAGAAATGGAATATTAAGTTTAGAAAAAAGATATACTAAGTGTATTATGCTAAAAGGTGACTATGTCGAAAAATAAAATAACATTTAATAAAAGTTGTATATAACATACTCATTCTCACTTTTTATTGAACGCCCCTCGTACAGTCAATCCGCAATTTTTAACTTAGCACAAAAGATAAGGGCCTCGCTAAGATCTTCCGGACAGAGCCTCGCCAAGATTAAGACCGCCTCTGATGCCGCGCGATACCGCTTATCCACAGTTTATACGATATCATTTTTTTTTCGTACCATTATTCAATAAATTATCCTTGAAAATAAAGAATGCATTTATTTCATCAATTTCTTACAGCAAAAACATGTTTTTTCGGTAAAATTTTGGTTTGGATTCTGTTTTCATTAATCGAAGGTGTCTCAAGGTCACGCCGCCGATTCGCCGCCGCCGCCGACCAATTTTGACCGGCGCGCCGCCGCCGGCTATATGCCCATCGGCGCTCATATCTACGCTCTGCACACGATAGGCGTGGCGTTCAAGGGTTTAGTAAAGCGCGCCGGCAATGGATATTCGTACGACAATGCCGGCCTAGGCCGTAACCTTGTGCCACTGTGCCGAACGTTGACATTAAGCTTAATAGTATGCAGTTTGTAGGTTGTGTTTCCATCTACGCAGTTTTAGAGCAAAAAAGCACTAGTTTGAATCTGAATTTAGTTTTAATGTTTGGTTAACTGGATGTTGTTAAGCAATAATGTGTCAACCCACATAAATTTTTCAATAAGATGTCAACTCAAGAAGTTGACGCTTGAAGTTGACATTTTATTGAAAAATGGATGTGGGATGACTCATTTTTGCTAAACACCATCCATTATTTACTTTTTGTTCTATAGGTAGTTTAATACGTTTGATCACCGCGACTGTTTTATATAACGTGCGATAGTAAAATTAGTAAACTTTATTAGAACGCAGTAAGGTTCATTTTATGCTGTAATCTTTGTGGATTATGTCCCAGTCCCAGCATGTATCAATGATACATTTCCCAGACTCGGGCACGTTCTCGTGCGTGTTCTCGTCGTGCGGCGCGCGGCTGGCGTCGCCGCGCGCGCACACGGAGCACCTGCTGCGCGCGCACCAGCTGCGCGTGCACGCCGCGCGCCCGCAGCACGCGGCGCCCCCGTCGCCGCCCAAACGAGGACGCCCGCCCAAGGTAACCGGGGCTTTTTTAGGGTTCCGTACCCAAAGGGTAAAAACGGGACCCTATTACTAAGACTCCGCTGTCCGTCCGTCCGTCCGTCTGTCACCAGGCTGTATCTCACGAACCGTGATAGCTAGACAGTTGAAATTTTCACAGATGATGTATTTCTGTTGCCGCTATAACAACAAATACTTAAAACAGAATAAAATAAAGATTTAAGTGGGGCTCCCATACAACAAACGTGATTTTTGACCGAAGTTAAGCAACGTCGGGCGGGGCCAGTACTTGGATGGGTGACCGTTTTTTGCTTGTTTTGCTCTATTTTTTGTTGATGGTGCGGAACCCTCCGTGCGCGAGTCCGACTCGCACTTGGCCGGTTTTTTCATTTTTTTATTAACACGAAGCATTTATACACATTCAAAAAATTATGACAGCGAACGAAGCCCCCTGAGGCTTAACTGCCCCTTTAATCGCTCTTATTTACTCTTAACACGTTCACCACCAGACAAAAAACAGCGCACTACCCCAGAAACCGGTCGTCTATAGCTGCGTATAAAACAACCCGCCCAGCGGGTTGTCCGGCATCTGAGCAAAGTTTACGAGCGCCCACCAGGCGGATTCCTGGTAGTGAATGTGTTAACGTTATATTAAACTACGGAGTATTTCTTTTCACGAAGTCTGCAATCGTTTCTTATTGTAAGGTGTTAGAGTCTAGATTTCCGCATATACCCCGCCTTCGTGATATGAAAAGTATACATCGGTAACTCGTGACATTTAGGTAGCACTTAAAAGATTAGTGATGAGCACACATCGGTAACTCGTGGTACTTAGGTAGCACTTGACAGTTTCTAACAGACTAGTGATGTGACAATGTTCTTCCTATACGAGTCGAGAAAAAGAAACCACTAAAACTGGCATTATTTGCCTTTATCTATACAAAAAGCGAAACCATGTAGGTAAATACATGGTATTGCTTTTTGTAAATAGATTTGCGTAGCAAAAAATCCTATATGTATCATAAAATCGAATTGGTCTCTCGTATTTGTTGGGTTATTCCCACTAGTTACCACCAAGTTCTTACCAGTGGTAACTACTGGGATTTTTTTCCCACCTTTTACCACTGGTAACTACTGGGAAAAATAATTCCCAGTAGTTACCACCAACTCGGTTTGGTGGTAACTAGTGGGAATTTTTATTCCCAGTAGTTACCACCAAAATTTTGTTAGGGTTAAATACTAATAAAAACAGTACAAAAAAATTAAAAATAAATATAGAGTGATTTAATAAATCATTATAAATAAAATAAAATAAAATAAAAATCATTTAATTCAGAAAACAGGTTCCATAATTTGGTTAGTAACTATTAACTTAACTTAAGACCTATGTTAGAGATATAAAAATAATAAATAAAAAATACACACAAATCACAAAATTTTACAAATTAAAAATTAAAACAAAAGATGCGACTCTCCCCCCCCTCTGCCGCCTCATGCATCCCATGAACTCCGCATAACATGCAGATCCATGAAGCGACCGAGGACGGGCGAGTCCAGCCTGTCCGCAATCATCTGCAGGATACTGTTGCTGCTCCCTCGCACACGTCGCATAACGGACGCCGACTTTTTCCGTATTATTGCATAGAAATCGTCGACGGCCGCGTCGGCAAACATACCCGACGCGCTGCAATAGCGAGGGAGCCGCAACAGGGCCCTGAATGCGTTATTGTATTGCACTCTTAGTGCATTGTACGCCCGCTGCGTAAAACTGACCCATAGACCACTCGTGTAGAAACTTTGGCAGTACGCTCTAAAAAGAGATAGTTTTACAGGCACACTACAACGAATGAATCTATGAGCCAGCATATTGCCGCGAACGGACAATGCCCTTCGCTCACGTTCTATATCTTTATCATCTTTAAGGTCTTCGGCTAGCACATGGCCCAGATATTTAAATTCTGTCACTCGTTTCAAAGGCGTACTGTTTAAAAGAAGTGGCGGAATGTATAGTGGCAACTTGTTCCTGCCTTTGAAAATCATGAACTCACTTTTCTTCACATTATACCTTAAGCCATGCGCATCCGCATACCTTTCACATATTTTTATCAGCTTTTGCAGTCCATAGAATGACGGGCTGAGCAGCACCATATCATCCGCATAACTTATATTATTTACGCTGATATTATCCAGGCGGCAACCGACATGCATGCTACTCAGCTCGCCAATCAGCTGATCAACATATAGGTTAAATAACCTTGGCGATGTTAACCCTCCCTGCCTTACACCACAGCTGAGTGAGTACTCGTCAGAATACACATTTGCCCACCTCACTTTGTTCTTTTGATTACCATACCAATATGAAAAAAGACTGACAACCTCGGGTGCCACGCCTGTCTTCCTTAACTTGTTCCAAAGTAGATCGTAGGACACAAGATCAAAAGCTTTGGACAAGTCCAGGAAGCATGCGTATATAGGCGATTTTCTATTGATATAGTAATCAACAGTATGCTTCAGCGTTAGGATTGCGCATTCAGTACCTAAACCTACTTGGAAACCAAACTGTTCATTACACAGTTTTATATGTTGACTAAGATGAACGTCCAGTATTTTATCCAACACTTTAGCAACAACTGTAGCAAGCGAGATGGGGCGATAGTTCGCTTTGTCAGAAATGTCACCTGTCGAGTTCTTTATCAGCGGCGTCACAACAGTTTTCATAAGATCACATGGTAAATATGAGTGGCGTAAACAAAAGGTAAAAAACATGGCCAAAACTCTGTACAGATGCGGACCGGCGTGCTGTAGATGTTCTATACTTAGCCCATCGTGTCCCGGAGACTTACCCCTTTTCATGCACTTTATAGCCCGGCCCACCATTGTACTCGTTATTTCAAAAACCGGACTCGATGTAGTGTCCAATGGATTGAGCACCTCACATGACTTTAGGGGTGAGTCTACCTTAAAAAATTGCCCAAACATATTGGCAATGTTCACGGGATCGCAAATACCATCAACACTGACAGGCAGAGATACTTTACCATTCAACTTTTTCGTGTTCTTCCAAAACTTACTGAACTGCTTAGATGAATGTTGCGAGGCAAGAATATCCATGTCGATTTGTTCCTGATTGACTTGACAAAACTTAAGCCTAGATTTAAATATTTTTCTACTATGACACATAGCCTCATAAACAGGCCCGCACCTTGGTCTATTATGTAAGATATATGTGCAAAAATCCAGCCTAGCCTGTTTATGCGCCCCTGACACATGTCTATTCCAACCCCGCAGACATCTATTTCTATTCCCTACTCTAGCAAGTTTTTTAGTACACGACTCTATAGCCGCTTGCCTCAGAGTATTAATAATATTCTCATAATATTTTTCTATAATTTTCCTATGCATACCATCCTTACACAATTTATCTGCACACAATTGAAACTCAGAAGGAAAATCTATTAATTTTAATTTATTATCACATATGTTACTATAGTTTTCAATTTCATCGGGATTTCTCAGGCCCCAAATAACATATTTATTACAGTTATCAGTGCTTATTTGTAACTTACTTCCATTACATTATTAAGTCGATTAGTGTTTTAGTAAACTGCCTTAAAAATGACGAAAAAATATTGAAACAGTTTAACCGATACTAGTACAAAAACTATAATATATGCAAGGATAAATTTAATAATCCATTTAGATTATTTTTAAGTGATTTTATTCGGTAATTCAAAATCACTCTATATTTATACTATACTATTTTATTAGTATTTAACTCTAACAAATTTTTTAGTGGTAACTACTGGGAATAATTTTTCCCAGTAGTTACCAGTGGTAAAAGGTGGGAAAAAAATTCCCAGTAGTTACCACTGGTAACAACTTGGTGGTAACTATTGGGAATAACCCTATTTGTTCTATCGAGTCACCTTCTTGACAAGATTTAAAATAAAACACATCCTATAATCATTATTTCACCTTGTTCCAGATTATTAAAGTGGGGTCAATGGTTGACTTCAAAGATTCAATATTTAACGATGTAAGTATCCTATTTCTACAATACCACTATCTAGAACAACCTCGAGATAGATTTAATAATGAGTAAGTATTATAATAACTCGCATTATTTAATTGCAGGTAAAAATCATAAAGCAGGAATCTCAATTTCTGCCCAAACTTAAAGTGCAGAGTTTATTCCAGTGAACTAAAAATAAGTGTAACACAGTGGACATAGTTCTAATGAGTTGACCACTGGTTGGTCTGTAACACAGTGGACATCAACTCGTAACACAATGGACTTGAAATTAGTGTTAAGAGTTACATATAAAAATTATGGACCTTGTTAATGTAACTTTGAATCTAATAGGAAAATAGGAGCGTTAAATGTCGAAGTAAGAAGTGCTTTAGAATTCGATGTTTGCACTTTTACTTACATATTAACGGTATGGAGTTGTTTTTGTATTTGAATATGGCCTTCCATTTTTAATTACGTGTAATATTTTGTAATTACGTTAATAAAATAGAAACTATAGTCAAGTCATACAATTCTAAGATTTATATGGTACTAGCTTTTGCCCGCGGCTTCGCACGCGCAGGAGAGTTTTTTTAATTTTGGACCCCCATTTCACCCCTTTAGGGGATGAATTTTGAAAAATCCTTTCTTAGTGGACTCCTAGACCTTATAAGGAACCTACTTGCCAAATTTGGACTTTCTAGTCCCAGCGGTTTGGGCTGTGCGTTGATTTAAGTCAGTCAGTCAGGTCTTTCACGTTTATATATATAGATTTCAAATTTAAACGGTGTAGTAGCATTTGAACAGAATTCGATTTCTTGTAAAAAGAAATATGTTGTGATTTATGCTGCAATAACAAATAGCCTTGACTGTACTTAAAATTTTCTTACAAATACGTAAGTCAAGATGACAGAATAATACAAACGATTTTTAGCCAATTGAATGTAGCTTATGAATAAGGGGATTAAATTACAAAATCTTTCACATGGATCTCGTTAATCAAATTGTTGTATCGGAAACGGAAATAACCGAAATGCATTCATTATTTATTGTGAAATTTTCCAGAGATTAAGAGATCTTTTCCAACTTTTTGGAAAGCTACTTGCACATGCGCACTTGTGACCTTAAATGCAATCGTTATTTTATTATACTAAACGTACTAATGCTTTTAACTGAGTCAACGGGTTATATTTTGATTTAAAAAATAGGCCGAAGCGAATGCAATAATACGAAATGCACTTAATAATAGTTTTTTATTAATATAATAAGTGTTCAGTGCAGCAGACGTATAAAGTAGAAATTTGTTTTTATAAATATTTTAAGAATTCTTTGGCCAAGGATTTAATTTTTTGTAACTTTTTGATGCACCTTAAGGTGGTATTCCACCTGTACAATTTCTTTGTCCAATGTCATTGCGTCTCACTCTCTCACTAAGAAAAATGTGAGATGCAAATACACACTAGACCAAGATATTGGACAGGTGGAATACCGCCCTTACATAAATATTTTAATTATGTGAAGTGTTATACTTTGAGATTTGATTAGTCATTGTAGAAACCTAGATGCACTGTTGTATTAACATTAAATTTAAATGAAAATTATGGAATTAAAATAATGGTACAGTCTGCATCAAATATTTAGACAGTAATTTTTTTTATTTTGCAATATATTTGCGTCAGTACATTACTTACATACATACTGGAAATACTGAAAATTCCTGGACTGGCCACTTAGAAAAAATAAGTCGTCTCATATATATCAGAATCCAGAAACTTTCAGTATGGCCCACGTACAAGTAACATTGTCATGTCATACGTTGTTTCGTCTCTCATATTTTCATTAAAATTTGTTGCCTACTGTATTCTTAATCAAAATTTAACAATGTCTTTATCTAAAATTTAAAAATTAATGTGATTTAATGTAAAGCTATTAATAGATAGTTTAAAGTAACTTTAAGAGTGAATTGTAAGTTATCAAACTGTATAATCAGTAAGTTACTTGGCTGTTGAAAGAGCGAATCAAGTACATATATATATATTTCAGTTGCACTCCATTTAGCCATCTCTTTCGCACTTAAGCAATATATATGGTTTCTGAAAAGAGACTGATAATTTATATGTTAGCAGGAGAGGTATTGATACAGATTTTATAAAAGATATGCTTCCAAAGTTCATACCCCATCTACATAAACGTTTTAGGCAATGTCAACCTAATGTCTTATTTTATAGAGTCGCCTTTCCTTTGTTCAGTTTAATAAACAATATAGACACAGTACCCGGCGATAAATATTGCACATCGGTCTTTAGAAAGAGAATATTGGAGACAACGAGAGAGAAAGAGACAACGCTCTACGAAACCGGAATTCCGATGTGCAATATTTATCGCCGGATACTATACATTATGAAGTTTATTTATGAATGTATTATTAAAATGTAAATATTTTCCTAGCCCTAAAGTTCATGAGTTGACCTTTATATTCTGTCTTATGCTTTAGCATAGAAAAAAGAAGTGAGAAGACGCATAAAGTGGTGTAAATATATACAGCATACTGCAAAAGTGCGTACCCACTCTATAAATTAATTCCATTTATAAAGTGAGTAAGTATGCACTTTTGCAGCTGTGTGTAGTCTGGGTTGACAGCTTAACTAGATGGTGTCGACGGTGTCAACTTATGACAGCCGCGAGTGACTTACTAATGTCTCTTAGACTTTTACACATCTAATACAGTCAGCAGCAGAAGTTGCTGAGCGGGCGAGGTGTTCAAAATGATCTTGACGCGACTTTATTGTTAAGAGAATAAGAGCTTGTCAAGGTAATTTTGAACACCTCGCCCGCTTAGCAACTTCTGTTCCTGACTGTACAAACATTGAATCTTTGATACTACAGCGCCATCTAGCTGTCAAACAGGTACAACATACGTTTTATTGGCCCATTTTGTGCATGTTCTTATCTATGTGAATAAGGCAATAGTTAGGTTAGGCTAAGGTGCAAATGTTCCTATGAGTGTAAGAGTATCTGAGTAGCATATGACATGTGTGTACCGTCGACCATTTATAGCTCTAGCCTTGTTAAGTGTCAGTATTTCGGAGATTTTTCTATTAACATACAAGTACGGTATCAAAATATACATATTTCAATTACACGGTGTCTTATTACTTATACTTAGATATTTCATCTTAGATTATTATATTTTCGGTGATTTCTTCGGTTGCGGTGTCCGAGACGCAGTTTACTCTTTTCATTTCTGAAAACATAAACATAATTTAGCTGAGGTAGGCCGTGACCTTTTTTTGTATGTGTGGTTCGATTTTCTATCGACTCGCATCGCCATTTAGTGAAGATGGCAGAGCAAGGTTTATTTTAAAATTTAAAATTAGCCATTCTAGTGGATCAGATCTTTTACCTCGTCGCCAAACTAATAACTCTAGAATGGGTAAGTAATACAGTCAGGGTTGGCCGAACGTTAATTTCAACTGACCATTAACCAGTATAAATTGAACCGTAAACCGTAACGGACGTGTTACCGTCGTTTACGGTTCAATTTGTAATGGTTAATTGTGACGTTATACAATTAACCATTGCAAACCGAGTGGACGCTCCAGCGAGGTGTCCGGCCCGGGATCAATGTTAAACACATGCCAACATACGAGTGGCCTCAGTACCGCTGTACAGTGGCGTTCAAAAGTGCATGGATAGATCTCGACCGTAATGCCTTAATATTACGGTTGAAACATGTCCATGCAGTTTTGAACGCCAGTGTATATACCTACAAACCCCTGCAGGCCTAGTCGTTCACCACAGATGCGGCACACTATGCCTCGGGATTTTACCTCGTCGCTTAACCAATATCTCCAGTCCAAGTATCGGCAGCGTCAATGCATAAATTGCCAGCAGTACGCGGAAGGCGGGCGCAACGTCGCTCAGTCGTACCGCGTTGAACATGGCAGCACTAGCGCCGCAGCGGGGACGCTCTGGAACTAGGCGCCGCGCCGAGCGGCTCTGCACTCCCACTTCCATTATGCGGTTAGCACTGCAGTACAGAAGATTTTTTTTAGTCTAGGAGTGTTTAGGGCAGACAGGACACTCAAAAAATATACAGTATATTTTTTGAGTGTCCTGTCTGCCCTAAAGAGCCACGACTTAACCGAATGCCTAGATCGGAAACGTGACTAAAACGTGCAATACATTTCGCGTACTCTAGCGTTCCTGATAGTCGTTGGGTCTCTCAAGTCTTACGTAAATATTTTCAAGAATGAAATGAACGAGTAAATCAAGTAAATGTTTTGTAGGACCTCAGTCCAAAATCCAAATTTTACGGTGTCCTATGAGGAGTGGATAAGTGCGCAAAGCCCAAAGTAGATGGCGCTGCAATCATGTAGGTTTCAACTATGGCGGGTTTGGCTAACGGCTTCCAGGTTTTTTTGAAAAAATTAAGAACTTGAAGTTCACGACAACAAAGAAAAACATAAGTTGCTACAAACTTATTGCATGTATCCTACCCTAAAAATCGATATACTGGAAAACGCACCGCCAGAGTATAGAGATGGAACCTGTTTCTAGCGCCCTCTGTAGTGGGTAATCGGCATTTTTTAACGCTATTAGAAAATAACCTACCCGATCCTAAGCATCTCCTTGATAGGCGTGATCTGCGAGAAGGCCACGAAGGGTGACGTATTGGACATGTACTTGATGAAGCCCAGGTTGCACTTCTCGTCCTCTAGGAACGTCTTCTGGATCTGGTCGAAGCCTGCCGTCTTTTCTACGTGGAACGCGAACATGCCCTGAATATACACGAATGATTACGTAGGTATCGCTGGTATATAGGGCTGATGGAACGCAACGGGGTCATAATGTATTGTTTGTCATTTTATCATTAGTCATAAAACTGAAATCGTTAACATTTCAGGATTTTCGTTAGTTTAGGTTAGGTTAGGTTTGTTTTATGGCAATCCTGAAAAGTGACGCGTTTCTGAACCAAATGAATTATGACTAAGGAAAATTTGGACAAACCATACATTATGGCTTAAAACTATTTGGGAAACAATAGACCCGAACGCGACACGTGATCGACAGCCCGCCTGCTTCCGGCCGGGCGTCCCTACACTACATTGCCACATATAAGTAGGCTGGGTGAGTAGTTGAGTCATAGTATAGTACTTATTCTCACTTTCTGTACTTGGGATATAGTTAGGGCTTGCAATTCGAATATTCGAATATTCGAATTTGTCGAATATTCGACCTGTTTTGATATTCGAATATTCGGCCGCTCAGGATTCGAATATTCGAATATTTTTTATTACTATAAAAAAACTATGTCATCCGCTGTAGTTACAGTTTCTGTGTGTTTTTCGGGTATTTACAGTAAATGAGGAACGGTAGGTACCCAAATACGTAGGAAATAATATTTTTACTGTATTCCTCTCGATAGACTTCGTGAATACAGTGAAACCTAACCCAATTTAAAAGAAAACGAAATCAAAAAGTATGTTACTTTTACGGTGCGTAAGTTTTATGTTAAAGGGTCATTCTGTTTATCCTATAAGCGTACGTTAAGCGAATTTTTGAAGTCTAAACCTGGCCACTTATCGCAATTCTCAAATTTGATCATACCAAACCTGCCCAACTTGGTAATCTAACCATGCACCTTTAGCTAACGAATAATCCACCCAGTAGTCAACTAACTTTTCCCTTAAATATTCCAATATTATATAATTAGCCATTAGGAATAAAAACTTACCAAAACAAATAATAAAGATTCAAAATACAATGGAATTAAAAGCCTTTTTACAGGCTTCTGAGTGACTACAAGTTAATTTATATCGGAAAATAATTACCTAGGTACCTACTAAAAAAATATCTTGCATACCTCTTAGGTGTTTGGATGGTTAATGTTATATTATTTCACGCAACGACGCATTTATTATAAGTTTTACTCGAAATATTAAATACGTCAAATTTTGGCGTTATACTTTTTATAAATGTGGGCATCTTATAGTAGGATGATAAAATCTAGTCAATTAAGTGGATTTCGGCCAAATATCATTAGTTTTAGCAATATGTGAAAATAGCTTTTGAATAAAACGATAATAAACCGATTTCTCGTTCCTTTTCTTATTATTTATAATATTCGAATAATTATTCGAATATTCGAATACGTCGTCAGAAAAAGTCGAATATTCGAATATCTGAAAGTTTCGAATATTTGCAATCCCTAGATATAGTATAGTCCCTTGATGCGGATACGCACGTGTGACCGAGACAGCGCTATCGCTATACCAGTTCATACTGTTCATAGCAATATCCCGTTCGCACACCGGAGCAGCGTGTTGAAGTGGATACCTACCTCTCTAACTTTGCGTATGCCATCTTCAACACTGAGGAAACCTTTTTTCCCCTGCGAATTAATTTTACGATCTGCTAGAAGACGATGAATTGGACGTGACTCGTGCTGAAAAATAACGTAAATTGATAATTACTCATGTATTATTAAATTGTACCAGAGTCGATCGTGGTCTCGGAGTCTTCTCCGAAACAACGGGGACAACGCCGTCCTCGAAACGACGGAGGTAAATCTTAAAACTTAGATACGCGATTAAGTCCCGGTGTACAATTTAATAATGTGTAAAAATCGTGAAAGTTTAAATCAGTGTTATCTCTACCTACTCGTTGGTACCTAGTTATTTATTTAGAGCATTGTATAACAACTTTTTTACAGGTCATTGGAGTAAATTAACATATATTTCTGAAGCGCATCAGACTCTGGGCAGCTGACACTTGTATTTTGTACTGATGTGGACGTACGTGGCAAAGTGAATTTTCATCTATCCAGTGGACCCAGAAACTGTTGTTGCGTTTCGAAATGTACGTGGGGTCTCAGGAGGCTATATACCTAGTCGCCAGAGTGGTGCCAGTCTTGCACGCAGCCAATACGGTTGTGACACTTGCGAGTAATTTTACCCCGAACATCTCAAATTTCATAGATTTGACATGTCTCCTATGCCTGCCATAGTTCTGCACAGCCATACACAACCGTATACGGCTTATATTTTACCTCGAACATCTGCCACGCATACACGACGTCCTGCGAGCCACACGCCACAGGAGACGTCAGCAGAGTCTCGATGCTGTTGATGTCGTTGGTGGGCGACTGCAGCAGCGCCACCACGTTGGCGGAGTACGCCGTGTACAGAAACATGAACGCCATCAGTCCCAGCAATAGTATCTGCCGGCCTGTTGGTGGAATATTGACGATTTTCCTAAACTTACACATGTAAAACGACGTAGTTTTAGAAATTGTAGATAATACTTATACCTACCTAGTTTGTCATCAGCATTACCCAAAAATCTAGTTCTATGCATTGCAGCATTCCTTACTTATTTTGCATTTATTGTCTCAAAATTGTAATATATTTACGAAAACGTATTTATTTCGTACGAACGTGAATCCGCGTAAGAGGAAACTATGCCATTATTTATTTTTTGATTCCAGCTGTATCCAGTAACAATTTGTTTGTTTTACTAAAAATTATGATAGGAGACGGCAGTGCAGTGGTAAAATTTAAAAAACAAATGGTCAATAAGGTAGTTAAAAAAACAAGATATTTAGTAGTCCAGTATATTATAGCTTAGTACAATCTCTGGGGCGGGCCCATGGTGGATTTCATGTGCAGCGAGCGCACGTTCTGCCAGTGCTTCTTGAGCAGAGACACGAGGAAGTTAATGGACAGATGCACATTCTGTGCAAGCTCGTCCGGGGTCATGTCCACATGGCCGACTGCCACAGATAGACACAGTACCTGGAAAAGGATGGATTCATTCAGTATTCCATTTGGTAGTATTGACAGGTGGATGATTAGAATGAATGATCAGTGAAAGTTGGTCATCAAAGTATTTTCATTAGATAATACATGCAATTTTGAACATCATATCGACTTATTTGTAGTCCTATTTTCTAATTGTTATGAACTGCGACTAACTCTTTTAACAAAGGTGTAAAAATTTTGAAAAACTTGGGATAAAAGTGGCATAACCAAACTAAGTGACTATGTCACCCCTGTAGTGAGATCAAGTAATAATGTAGAAGCGTAGCATTACTTACACCACTACATTATTTTTAAGTATAGGTTGCACATCATCCTGGCCTCGTCCGATAGAGGCGATGCCAGGACGACGTTGCAACTCCCTAAGTTGGTAGTTTTGATAAATGTCATGTCACTCCTCAGCGCCTCGTTGCAGACAAATTCCATCAACACATGATGGACGTCTTCTATTTTATCACACTCTAACTTATACATCACTTTAACAGAACTAGCAAAAAGATTACCTTCTTCATCTGGAACTTGATGGTGGCCTTGACCTCATCAATCTTCTGCGTCATGGACTCCTGGTGGGAGAGCAGACCAGGGAACTTGCCAGCCTTGTTCAGACCGGGGCCCAGCAGACGCGGGATCTGTTTGATCAGGGATTCTGATGCCAGGAAAGCATCGTATCTGGAAATAAGTTGAAGGAAATATTAAAATCTGTTACAAGTGACATACAACATGAAATAAAATCTTACTCTTAAATGGTATGAAAATATTATTGACAGCGTATAGTCAACACTATGGAAAATTGCATCGCTGTGCAGTTGCACCAACGTTGCGTTAAGCAGCTGCCATAGAGTTGACTAGGCGCTAGCGCTCGGGAGAAGCTAGTGTGGAGGTGGCTCTTAAACTGTCATCTATTGAGCTGTCAAAAAAAAACATCCCTCTATCTACCCAGGCCGGAGATCTGTCAGTATCCAAGCAAAGCTCAAAGCCTGGACAAATGCGTATGGCTCTTTTTTGGCCGGAGGGATCTCCGGCTTGGATAGATGACATGTCTAGGTCAATAGATATACAACTTACTTCTTAGCTAGTTTCTTGACAAGCTTCTTGTTCTTATTAAGTTTCTTCAAAGCCTCGGCATCCATGCACGGCACATCCAAGTTCTTGGCCTCGTCGCAGTGCTGCTGGTCTCCCAGGATGCACACCTGCATCTTGGGGCGTGGGATGTACTTTAGCCTGCAATTGATCACTGCTTTAGTGACAAGTACAAAGGTATAGAAATCTGATTAAAATATTTAGGAGTATCAGAGAAAGTTTTTCATCAAAGTATTTTCATTAGATAATACATGCAATTTTAGTCATCATTTAGTTTCATCTAGTTCTTTTTTAAATACAGGGCTAACTGTGAAATTAGCCTATAAAATTTTGTCAGATGTAGAGGCATATTGTTCAGTAAATATTGCCCAACGGATATTAGGGTCTCAAGAAATTAATTCACTAGTTAATAATAAGTAATCGAAGGCTTACCACTCCTTTATAACCTAAGTTAGTCGGAGAGCCGAAGCTCGCCTACCCGATATTTAAAGACTCTGGGTAGAGTCCCGTCAGCAAAAAGCCAACTCCCTGTATTTAACCACTTTGGTGGCCGCATGGCGACCACAAAAATGTTTAGTACAGGTCAACGTACTTGACGGTGCCAGAGAAACGCTTGTCCTTTTGGGGGTCATAGTTCTTCAGACCGATCTGGATTTCAACTGTCTCCAGGAAGCGGCGCTTCTTGTCCTTTGACGACTGAAGCACGGCGTTGACGCACTCATAGAGCGTATCACGAGATACTTTCGACCTAAAATAAGGTTAACATCGGATCATACACACTTTATAGGTTATATCGCCAACGTGTTTCATACATGCCAGTAATTTGTAGTCTACATTGATTGATTTAACAATACTACAGTTTCAGTTCAGTAGTAAACAAGTTCTAATAATCATAATAGTTGTTAATAGTATTTAAACAAATGAAGAAACTTACGACATCGTCGATGAATAAACCACTCCTCACGAAAGTGACAACCGAAAGAAAGAACGTGTAATGGCGGAACCGAAGTGGGGTTAGTGGGGGGTGGAGAACAGTGTTGCCAGATTAAGTTTTTAAAAATCGGTAGGACGACACTAAAAATCCGTAATTTATTGGTCAACAAATCCGACTGGTCGGTTCGGACCGAACCTTACAAGGTTTTCAAAAGTTATTAATACTTATAGTGCGACAAAATATGAAATACTTGGAGAACCGAGGAAAGTTTCATTTGCAGTCTAAAAGTTTTATTCAGTGCCGCTGTCATCACTCTGTTGTTTCGCAGAAAAATAACTTTTTTGTATAACTTTTAGTAATAATAGTCTAAAGGTTAGTCTGATATTCCATAGATTCAACAATAATTTCTGTAGATCAGTAGATCCAAGGCAATTCTGTAGGCACACGGTCTAAATACTGTAGATCTACGGATTTTTTCGTAATGTGGCAATGTTGACGAAGAGCGCATGCGCGTCAATATTTTTTCTTTACACCGGATTCCGACTTTTTTGCCCAATAACAAATTATAGCTGATCAATTAAATCTTGTCAGTAAAAAAAGGCGCGAAATTCAAATTTTCTATGGGACGATTTCGCTTCGCGCCTACATTTTTCAAATATGCCGCCTTTTTCTACTGTCAAGATCTGGTTGACCAAGTATAAATGTGGTTATGTTGGTAGCAATGGAAATTGTAGTATTTTATTTAATAACGTAACCAAAACGTAACGACGAAGTGTCTTTTCATAAACGGATATCCTAATAAAAAGAAATATTAGAATTATACTTGGTCAGCCAGATCTTGACAGTAGAAAAAGGCGGCAAATTTGAAAAATATAGGCGCGAAGGGATATCGTCCCATAGAAAATTTGAATTTCGCGCCTTTTTTTACTGACAACATTTGGTTGACCAGCTATATTAAAAATAATTATAGCTGGTCAAGCAGATCTTGTCAGTAGAAAAAGGCGGCAAATTTGAAAAATGTAGGTGCGAACTATGGGTGCGAAGGGATATCGTGCCATAGAAAATTTGAATTTCGCGCCTTTTTTACTGACAAGATTTGCTTGCCCAGCTATAGGTATCAAATATTATCATAGTGGTTATATATATTCTCTTTGTGTATTATGTGTGTACATACAGTACATATTATGGCCAAAGTATGGCTTACACGTTAACAATCTTAGTTTTAGTTAAATTTAACTTACTGGCTATAGAAAGCGGATCAGCTGCAGTTCCTTGTTGAAATACTAAACACAGCGTATCAAAAAATCCATCGGATATTTTTTGAAGCCATGACTTGTCGTAATTCTTCTGTAAATAACATCTTTTAAAGTAAGAAGAATTTCGTGCAATGATCCGCTATTTCCTATCTCTATTGCACGCGCGTAATTATATTGCTGTCCCGCTCATGATGCCTGTAGTCAATGCCACTGTGGGAGCGGGACAGCATTATGAAAGCCATAGGAAATGGCGGATCAATGTCAATGTACGACATTCTTCTTGCTTAGCTTCCTTACTTTAGTTATTATGAGTTTAGGTAGTTTATAATATTTATTTAAACAAAACAACTTACCATACGATCCTCTCCAAAATAAGATAAAAATAAAGTAGAGGTTGATATAATAATGAGAACTACAGTTGAAATCCAAACACCAACACCAAAAGGTAGAACGTAGATGTTAGTCACCGATGCAAGCGCCGGCTTCTTGAACACGAACATAGCTTCAATCTTCGAAGGGGGCAGGACGTAGTTCAAGTATTTTACACGTTCTTTTTGTACCATCATACCGGAACCTGTGAGAGTTTAAGCACATTATTTGTTAGAAAATCATCATCTTCCTCGCGTTGTCCCGGCATTTTGCCACGGCTCATGGGAGCCTGGGGTCCGCTTGGCAACTAATCCCAGTAATTGGCGTGGGCACTAGTTTTACGAAAGCGACTGCCATCTGACCTTCCAACCCAGAGGGTAAACTAGGCCCGCATTAGGATTAGTCCGGTTTCCTCACGATGTTTTCCTTCACCGAAAAGCGACTGGTAAATATCAAATATTATATTATATTATTATATATTATATTATTTGTTAGAAAATACGACCACAATATAACTAAAATATGAATAAAAATACATAAATACTAGCAACCCGCGCCGGCTTTGCACGGGTTAACAAATTATACATAAACATAATCTCTTGAATCACTCTATCTATTAAATAAATCTGCATCAAAATCCGTTGCGTAGTTTTAAAGACCTAAGCATACAGTATACAGACAGACAGACAGACAGACAGCGGGAAGCGACTTTGTTTTATACTATGTAGTGATTAGATGTGCAACCTGCTATATCAGCCCGTCCATCTTGCATTTCACGGATGATTCCGTCCCACTGACCATCCGGTTGCAGGTAGCCCCATGAGGTAGTCCCATTCAGTACCTTGGTTCCATTTACCCACTCTACGAGGTGCGTACACATATAGTATACTACTTTAGTTATTGTGTCTCGCTCCCGGTGCCTGAAAGAATATTATGAGCAATTATTTGTATAAGTGAGTAAATGTGCGAAGTTGGTGGTGGGGGAAACACAAGGGACGCAAGCGCACGACGCGACGTGGTGTAAAATACCTATGCACTTTTGTGGGGCGACATCTTCAGTTGCCAATAGGGCTTGCAAATATTCGAAACTTTCAGATATTCGAATATTCGACATTTTCTGACGACGTATTCGAATATTCGAATAATTATTCGAATATTATAAAAAATAAAAAAAGGAACGAGAAATCGGTTTATTATCGTTTTATTCAAAAGCTTTATTCACATATTGCTAAAACTAAGGATATTTGGCAGAAATCCACTTAATTGACTAGATTTTATCATCCTACTATTTATAAGATGCCCACATTTATAAAAACAAGTAAAACGCCAAAATTACACGTATTTAATATTTCTAGATATAACTTAAGTTATTATAAATGCGTCGTTGCGTGAAATAATATAACTTTAACCATCCAAACACCTAGGTATGCAAGATATTTTTTTTAGTAGGTAATTATTTTCCGATTTAAATTAACTTGTAATCACTCCTGTAAAAAGGCCTTTATAATTTCACTAGACGGGCCCGCAGCTCCGCTCGCGTAAATGAAGTAAAGAGTTTGTCTTATGTTTAGTTAGATACCGATATTATGATGTATTGAACCCTGCCAGGGTTTATAACTGTGATAGGGACTTCTTATTTATAACCGTTATTTGGATAACTTTATTCGCAAATTTCTCAAAAAATGATGTGATTTGATAAAAGGCAAGATTGTATTTTTTCATCTACGTAGGTATTTATTTAAAACTTGTTTCAACATAAAATTATTATTTATTTTTATAAGCCCAATTGCAAAAACCACCGCCCATAAATCGTATTTTCATACAAACGTAAGTAGTCCCCATTTCCTTGTCTGGATATTGACATTACTTACGACGGCTACGGTGACGCAACGACCCAAAGTGAGTCCTGGCCTCCGACACCAGATCACGCCATGTTTCCCGGTCTTGCGATAGCTCTCGCCAGTCGCCATGGCCGAGGTTGAGCAGATCTTTAGCAACTACGTCGTTCCAGCGATACCTGTAGGACGTCCAATCGGGCGTCTCCCATTTCGTTGTCCCAAGTACGCTCTCTTCACGACACTATCCTCTCCCATTCTCTCGTATCCGAGCCACTGAGCGATTAGCCGCTTTGGTCTCTCCAATGCCCAAATACATCACCACTATAACGGAACACATCCTTATTTCTATGCAACAAAGTTATATTACGATATATTTGGCTACTTTAGCCTTCACTATTTATTTGATGCTGACTGTACATTTGCTTCATGAATTTGTAGTCTCCATTAGATATATACCGGAGCCACCAAGGTCGCTCAAAAATATCTGAACATGCACTTTAACTACATTATAATTTACATTGTTCAGATATTTGTGAATACCTCGGCCGCTCCGATATATCTGATGGTGACTGTTCAGCATGAAGAAAAAATCCTACCTGGTCTAGTCGTATCGTATTACGCGAGAAAACAGTTCCCGAATTGGTTATATCTGTAAAGTCATTAAAGTATAATTATCATACACACATTATTACGGGCACCATCCCTTAAACTGATGGGCTTCATATTAAATAACTTAATTGCTATCAACTTTGTATTTTTGGCCCATCTCGGCAGCCCGTTCCCCGGACGAATGGCAATGTTTGCCGAAGCCGTGAAAAGTCAATCTGAATAATATAACTCAAAAAGAAATGTATAACAATTAAATACAAATTATTAACACGATAATCATACGATAATACTAATTTGATTGATATTATTGATAAGTCATATATTGCATAAGTCACTCGTATGGTAAGCCCAGACTAAGGTTGAGGTTGACATCACTTTTTATTTTACTTCGTGTAAATCGTGTAATAAAACGCCGCAATAACTGTATACCAACATGACAAACAAAATCATTTGGTATGTCTGTAGCACCACATCAAATAATGTTGTCTGTAGCACCACCGAAACGAAACCAACCGAGAGTTGCCGAAAATGGCCGATCATCGTAAAATGAAGATTGTTATGAAAATTTCTTTTGCTTATTGTAAATTAAATACGCATCGAAAGCGATAGTTTTTATGCTCTAGTTCTATTCTCATATTTAGATAATAGATTTAAACAGTTTTTTCTTATCATACGTGCGTGGTATTCGAGAAACGTGTCAAAAACTTTTTTAGAAATTTGTAAGGCGCCATCTCGCTTCTTCCCTCGTTTTTTATCCCGTTCTGGTTTTTCAATTTTATATATATAGATTGTATTTTGAATCTTTATTGACTTTATTTGTTTTAGCAAGTTATTATTCCTAATGGTCGGCTAATTATATAAGTAATATTGGAATATTTAAGGGAAAAAGTTAGTTGAGTATTGGGTGGATTATTCGTCAGCTAAAGGTGCATGGTTAGATTACCAAGTTGGGCAGGTTTGGTATGATTAAATTTGAGAATTGCGATAAGTGGCAAGGTTTAGACTTCAAAAATTCGCTTAACGTACGCTTGTACTGAATAAGCAGAATGACCCTTTAACTTAAAACTTACGCACCGTAAAAATAACATACTTTTTGATTTCGTTTTCTTTTAAATTGAGTTAGGTTTCACTGAATATTCACGAAGTCTATCGAGAGGAATACAGTAAAAATATTATTTTCTTCGTATTTGGGTACCTACCGTTCCTCATTCACTGTAAATACCCGTAAAACACACAGAAACTGTAACTACAGCGGATGACATAGATTTTTTTATAGTAATAAAAAATATTCGAATATTCGAAACCTGAGCGGCCGAATATTCGAATATCAAAACAGGTCGAATATTCGACAAATTCGAATATTCGAATTGCAAGCCCTAGTTGCCAAGTTGCCAACTGTCAATCAATCACTTATTTATTTCTTAAAGCAATATTTCCCACACCCACTAGGGCGGCGCTACAGTCGCACGTGGAGCGAATATTAATAAAAGCTTGTTCTAGCCCGCAATTAATTGAGGGAATTGCAATTAATGAGGGAGCTGCGAGACCTTCACATAAGTAGAGGCCAATATTTGATGCCGGTTATGCTCTGGTTTCCTAGGATAGCGGTGCCGTCATATAGCGGCCGTCTCCATACAAATACTACGACATCCAATATTTAGCTGTATTATTTAGTATGGAGACGGCCGCTATATGACGGCACCGCTATCCTAGGAAAACCGATCTTTAGTGGTGAGGAATGAAGACTCGGTGCCTTGTTCTAATTTGCTGCAGTGTCTTTAGGCTTACAGATAGTCGGGCATGTCTTCCAAAGTTCGGTTGTGCAGTAAAACGGTTGGTACTACGACATCCGCGCCGCGCAGGTCGCGCCGCCGCACCGCCGCCTGCGCCGGCCGCGGCCGGACGAAGCCGGCCGGCGTCCACACGCCGAGGTCCTCCCATATCAAAGGGAGGTGGGCTTTTATTTTATACACTGGAAAGAGGTGACAGATCTCTAATACTGTGGAGGAAAGTATATATTATAGCTTTATAGCCCTTTATTGCGAAGTTGGTGTTTTATAAATAACCCGTGGGTATTAAAAAATAAGTTTAGGTATTATTAGTCATAGAGTGATTAGGGTGATAGGGTATGTTTTGTTCACAATGGAAATCTAAAGTTACAATTACTACTATTAATTTACTCACGTAAGTATTAATACATAATTACCTTATACCTCATTATAATACTCAATGCATGTATTAAAATTATCTATAAGTAGGTATACGGTTAAACAGAAATCAATTTACAAAGAAGGAAATTAAGGTTTGGTTGTAGGCTTTTTATACAGGCCCTTTCACCCTAAAGGCCGATTCTGATTTAATAATTTGTTACGGTTTTTATCTCGTTTTGACACGACATTTACGATCGCTAACGCTAAGAGCCCTACACAAGCGTATCCCGAGCGTCGCGTCGGCACGCTGCGCTGCTGCTCGACTTGCCACGCGCCTTTATTCCTAAGCGTGTAAACAAAGTGATGGTCGAGTTTAAATCTTGCTCTTTTTCTTTAATTTTAATTATAATTTTCATTTTTATAAAGATACAGAAATCTTACCTGAATATAAAAGTACGCAGTTACTTCGTTGGAATGCAACATAGACCTCCGTATTTATATTAATATACAGGTTAGTGAACTGATCTTCAATGGCTCGTTTCTCATCAATGTAATCATTATTTGCTATGGAGTTTATATCATTGTAGCGATCATTATTCGGATCATTCTTATTGGCAAACAGTAGCCATCGACTGGGACTCTTCATCGATTCATCCTTGATTGCCTTGATAGATTAGAAATTGAGCTTAATTAGATTTAGTTAGCTACTTACTAAAACAGTTTCGTAGGTAGTATTTCTTGAGGTAGATAGCTTTTATTGAACAATTTAGGTAAAATGATCGTTATTTATGGAATAGGGATTTAAATTATAGAAATGGAAATTATATGACAAATCAATTTATAAACGAATAAGTACCTATAGCTAGGTAATTGCATGGCACTGTTCTGTGTTGCTGGGAAAGTAAAACTTCCAAGGCTCGAAATTATTAGTTCGTTCAAGTAACCAATGCCATTTTCACCTATTTTCAGAGTATGAGAAATGAAAACTAAATTAGGTACCTTGTACAATAGGTCCCGCGCAGATTTACCGTGTAAGTCGACCAAGTGAACGACATCATCAGTATCCTTAGATAGCGTATATTGATTTTTAGAGGCTATTTTAAATTGTTTGTGATCAGCAGCTAGCATTTTGCACATTTGCACATGTTCTTCTGAAATGCAAGAGGAAAACAACTTACTTAAAAGTCTTTTCTGTGTTAATGACGTATTAGACATAATTATGCTGCTTCATGCGGTTGCGAACGTTTTCGCTATTAAAGCCTGGACTATAACCGCGAAAATCGAAGTTCGCAAATTGCAGGCATCTTCCTCTGTCACTCTAATTACGCCTTCATTGGAGTAAAAAAGAAAGATTCCCGCAATTTGCGAATTTCGGTTTTCACGGTAGCCAAAAAAGATTGCTACAGGCTACGGCTACAGGCACATCTGCGCACTGAAAGGGTTAATTTGACGCAGATACATATAGGTATATAATACAATATTGAAATGAAATTGGTACTATTATAGCTGTTACAGGAAGGCATTTCATGAAGTTTCATAGTTTTTACTCTACGCTTATTTTTTGCTATAAACCGGAAAATCCTGCTACGAGCTACAGTGTAACTAAGCCACGTACCATATGTATTAATGAAACAAATCTAATTAACTTATTACACCGAGTTTTATTATAATTACAGCGAGGAAATGCTGCCAGCATTTACGGCACCATGCCGCAGGGGTATATTTAGTTTTTCTTAATAAAAGATAATACCTAAGGTTAAGTTTTTAGTTATTTATATTAAGATTAGTTTTACTTATTTTTAGATTTAGTTTTTAAGTTTTATAGGTTAATGTTTTTGTATATTTACTGAAAATAAATTACCTATGTCTCAGTATAAAAAAAAATATAGGTACCGTAAAACGGGGTGAGTAGGTTTCGCGGGGAGAGGTGGGTTATGAATGGGGAGAGAAGGTTTGAGAGGGGGGTGAGAAGGGATTTTAGGGCTACTGCTACAAAAATAATGTATTCCAATTTAAAATGGAGCTATAGTAATACGCATAATAAAAAAAAATCGATCCAACAATCTTCCAAAATCACCTTTGTATGAAAACCCCTCTCACCCCAAATACGAGGCACTACGGGGTGAGGTGGGTTTTCCTCTTTATCGTCAAAGTTATGAAATGGAACTACCCAAAACAAAATAAAAACTAAAATACAAACGTCCGGAACACTTATTATATACACCATTCAGTTTTCATATGTAAAAATAAAATGTTATCGAGTTAATAAATTTCAGTTTTGACCCTACTCACCCCATTTTACGGTAATATACCTATATTATATTTATATATTTGAAATGTAGACCGGTACAGTCGTCTGATTGTGTGTGGAAGATAAACTAAAGGAAATTAAGTACTTAATACGTGCTTAATTCTTTACTTTTACTCAGTTGCATATGCGAGACAATAGTCGATGACCTTCCTTCGCGTTGCAGAAAACCTTTCAGGAATTCAACGCGACTCAAATCATCAGATTGTGCTTTCGAAACACAAATGAGTGTCAAGATGAAGAATAATTGGAAATGCGCCATCGTTGGATGGAAGCGAGCGATTTACAAAGGAACTAGAGTTAAGATTCTATTTAGGTAAACTAGGGTGAAGTATTCACTAATTTGTTTATGTTGTGCTGTAAACGTACGTTTTGAACTCTGGACTCGTAGTCACTGTTTGAAATTGTAGATCAAATTATATTGGACGGTTAAGCCGTTTAAAAAGAAAAAACACTGTCTTGATATTTATTCTCGAAAATAGTACCTACGAAGTCAACCTCAATTCTTAATCAAAGAATAGCACAGCCAATTTTAAAATGTTCCTTTTTGTCGACAACAGTAATTTGCGGTTGAATTTTTTATTTGCCTTGCCGGAATCAGTTATGGCCGTAATTTACTTTTTGCAACCTATAATCAAGAGCTTCTTAGCGAAAGAATGGTCGATTGAATAGTTGACATGGTAATTTATTGTTTTGTAATTTTTAACGATGGCCAAAGAATACTTAATAAATAGAATTTTCATTAGCTTTATCATGGCTGTCGGCCATAATTATCAAGGTTAGGTATAAACGCAAAACAGTATTGCCGATACTTGAACTAGTTGAACTCTGTCGTTGGAACGCCATCATAAACACGGAGATTTTATACTTCGCTCGTTTAGATACAATATCTAATTACAATCATGACAATACCACAGTATTGCGAGCTTTAAGGCTTGATACAGAAAGGTCAGTTTCGTCTGTTGGAGTACCAGTCAAGGTTTGCTGAGCAGGTCTGACTTTCGACAGGTTTCCCTCCACAATGAGACCATATCACTACTTTGTTGACGTTGCTCCGGAGTGCGCGTGCGACTGCTGTGGTTGGTTATTACGCGTAAATTTCGATCTTTACTGAGTGAGTTTTATCATGAATATATTTTTTGTGGCTTTAGGGATAGAGGGAAGGAAGCTTAGGTCCGGCAGTGGGTTGCCCTAAAAAAAACCTGAAGTTCAATAATGAATAATTAGGAATAATAATTTGTATCAAAAATTTAATTTTTGACAAATACTTATTTTTTTTATTTTTTTTTACTAATAACAGAATTAAACCTTATTTTGTTGACTATGTGGAATTAAACTTTGCGCTTTGCGCGTTGCTCGAGTGAGGTAAAGGTGACCCTGTTCAAAGCCTTTTACCAATGTTTTTATACTTGTCAGCTTTGGAATAGGTACACCAGGCACTCCTTCAACGCGCTAAGGGTACAGTACAACAACGCCTTTCGTATTTTGTTGAAATTACCGCGTTTCTGCAGTGCCAAGGGTATGTAAACATACCGCAAACTTGCGGACGCGAGAGTCCCTGACTTCTTCGCCATTCTGAGACCCAGGTCAGCTGCCTTCCGGGCGAGACTGCTAGCCTCTGACAATGAAATTCTGTCACGGTAGCTAAAGACTACAGTGACGAATTTAACAAACATTGGCGAAAATTGCACCGGTCTGAGAACGGCCATCTTTAGTGCAAAAGTTTGTAAATGTTTTATTTCATTTTTTTAGGTTGTAAGTTTTACTATTTTTTACTGTATTTTATATTTACTTTTACCTTTTATTACCTATATTGTATTGTATTTATTTTTTTGGGTGGCAAGAAACCCAAAAAAATAAATACAATACAAATAAAGAATTTATTATTATTTATTATAAACGCTTAGCTGTGGCATGTTGTGGTAGGCTTTTGCCGAAAAAGCTGGTGGCCCTGAGTTTTAATTCCGGTTACGTTGAGTTATTGAACTTTGTAAGTACCTACCTACCTATATATAATCTTGTCGTGCTGTTTACTTGATTCTTGATGGGATAGGTTAGGGACTGTTTATTTAGAATAAGTATAGGTATAGGTATTCCAAGTCAGTACACATTACATACCTATTTAACTAAGATATGGGTTTAGGTATGGTATAAGTGAGAACAGTTAGCATTAAATCTTAATTAAAAATGAGTAATAAAGTTTGCCCAAGTGGCCGTATTGCAGGCATCATACGATCTATTTGACGCTGACTGTACCTAAGATGGTTAAATTCAGGCCGTAGCGTACGTAGTTTGGAGGGGGTCCCGTTGTTTCCATGGGAAACAACGGGTGTTTCCCATAAAGTTTTAAGTCATAATGTATTGTTTGTCATATTATAATTAGTCATAAAGCTGAAACCGTTAACATTTCAGGATTTTCGTTAGGTTATTATCCTATAGATAGGTTAGGTTTGTTTTATGGCAATCCTGAAAAGTGACGCGTTTCTGAACCAAATGAATTATGACTAACGAAAATGCGGGCAAACAATACATTATGGCTTAAAACTATTTGGGAAACAATTAGAGACCCAGTTTGGAGAGCCCTGGGTGAGTGTAGTTTGGTCTTTGTTGGTTTAGATTGAGATCACAATAGGCAAATTGATTGTCTCAAGGTTGACGCTTTTACGGTTGATGTAAATATTACAATTGACATAATAGGTAGGTAAGCCACCGAGCTACGTAGGTATTTATCAATTTACATTATGCTTCAATTAATATAAACAAAAGGAAAATATATTTTTCACCTCAGCAGCTCGAACAAGGGTACTTTGCTACTTAAAAACAGTGAGCAAAATCGCATTTTGCTCACTGAGTGGGACAAAATGAGCAAAATGCGATTTTGCTCACTCAGTGAGCAAAATGCGATTTTGCTCACTGTTTTTAAGTAGCAAAGTACCCTTGTTCGAGCTGCTGAGGTGAAAATTTAATTGTTGGTATATCTTAAGAAAACATGAGTGAATAGAGGTAAGTGATGAAGAAGGAATACATTTTTCGGGTTCTCTAATATGTTCTCACTGCTGAGGTGAAAAATGTTGTGTACTACACGAGATCAAAGTTATTTACATCTCGTGCGCTTTTGAGTCCCTTACTACGCTCAAGATTCTAAATTAGATTCACTCGCTACGCTCGTGAATCTATTATAGAATCTTTCGCTTGCACGGGACTCAAAATAAGCACTCGAAGAAATATCAAACTTTGATCTCTTGTTGTACAAATAACTATTTTCCCGCCACTTTTCATAAAATAAATTAAAATTTATTAAAGGAGTAAAGGTGGAAAATTAAAAATAAAACTAAGCGCGAAAGGTCTAAGCTACATTTGGATCTTAGTCGGTCCGGAAAACGGTCGTCTTTACCTATGGGCAATTTTGTAACTGGACTGTGCTCAGTTTGTTTACGATTTTACATTTTTTTACTAACAACCACAAAAGTAACCATTCGTTCTAACATATTAATCACAATGTAAATAGTTAGTAGCTAATTAATTCATTATTTGGATAGAGCTCTCTCTAGCTGTTTGCTTAGAATGCTTAGATAATTTCAATTGATAGAAATACGTCTGTATACCGATCTGTATAGGAGACAAAGTGTAGCGGCCCGACTCAACCGTCATATTTCATAGGGATTCAGGTTGTTGGTGGCGCTTTCATACTTTGGTAGCTTACCAAGACAGCGCAGTTAGATTATTAATGATTTCTGATGTTCTCAGGATAATGGAGCGCTGGGTCGGCAAGACTGCGGTGGTGACAGGCGCTAGTGCGGGCATCGGGGCGGCGGTGTGCGTTGCGCTAGCTGACGCCGGGATGAAGGTCGTCGGCCTCGCGAGGAGAGCGCCGTTAGTTGAGGTTGGTGATGTTCTCAGGATGGAGCGCTGGGTCGGTAAGACTGCGGTGGTGACAGGCGCTAGTGGGCATTTCTATTTAAAGTTGTACCATGACTCAATTGACGAGTTGAAAATATATTTTGCATTATTTGGTACTTTTTCATGTAATTCTATGAGTAAATATATTCTAGTTTACCAAACAAGAATCGTCATATTTATACGATAAACCAGTTAAAATTAATATTTAATAGGATGAGGGAGGTTTTTTGTGGTCCGTTTGGTTACAAATGGTTTTTGATGTAGTAAATAAACGACATACTTGAAGCAAATGTTTTTATGTTCAAAGCTTAGAACTGTTAATAAACAAACTAAAAACAATCATCATTGACCGATTAAGAACCAACATTTTTCATAAAAGGGAACTTTAGGTGGTTTGGTTACGAGGTGACCCCAAATCGTACCTTATTTTTACGTTTATTAAATAGTTATTGGTATTACTGCCATGTGACGAATAACAATCATTAGAATTAACAAAACATGTGACTATTGTCAAAAAAATTAAATATTTTAGCTTTTAAACGTTAAATAAACAATAAAAATACTTTTGAAAACAAGGGGACATTTCCAAATGGACACCCATGTAACTTAATGGATAAAGTAAAGACGAGATCACAATAATCAAAAATTTACACAAATACTCAGTGAATAAAAAAAGGACTACAATATATGTACTAAAATCAGTAGATAGAGTTTTAAACATAAAAAAACTTAATATTACTTCATAAAATATTACTTATTAATTGCACATGAATTAAATAAGTACAGACAAAGTCACGGTAAAAACTACATATACTCAATGTGCGTGCGACTTTACCGTGTCCGTTTGGTTACATTTTTCTAGTCCGGCTATATGTTACGCTTCAAATTGTTACCAAACGGACGTAACGATTTGTCTGGGCCAGAATTAAATATATTCAAAATAATCATTGATATAGAATAAAGAACTGGATACCCAATCAGCCGCAAAAAATGGCCCCACAAAAGTGATGTTAAAACAGATCACGCATTACTTTTTCGTTTAGTCTTGTTTGAAACGCTCAAATGTGAAGTTGTCAACAATTACGAAATGTGCCGTCGAAATATGTAAAAATAACAATGATAAAACATGGAAAAAGGATGGAATGTATTTCTTTCGGTTAGTTCTTGGGATAGTATTACATAATTTATGTAATCTGGTGGTAATTGTATGGTTTTGAATAAATTAATTTGTTAGTACCAAAGAAGGGATGTCAACGAACAAAAATCTAATGAGTCGATGTGATTGTGAGGTCAATATTTTTTTATATTTTTATATGGCATTCGTAACGAATAACATTATGTTCAAATTCAAGACTTCCAAGAAAACCTATGACACGTACAAAGTGGACTGCTATTTAATTATAGCAAGAGATAGGGGTGATGCAGTTTTAAACAAGGCAAAACGGCACTTGTGCGTTCGGCCCATTTCCCTATTTCCTACATATACACCACCAATAAGGGCTTATATCGACTAACTGTAAATGCTAAACCTGTCTGAACACAGTGACAACCACAGGATTTTTTTTTATAAAGTATGGACTTTATAAAAACAAGCAACAACGGTTGCACTCCAGGAGTGCCGATAGAAGTGAAAACTCACCTCACTATGTTACCGACGCCCGGTAACATGATACATACGTTTAGCGGAGGTATTCTATTTATTAATTATATATTATTATCATTCTCAAATAAGATCACACTTTTTCATTGACATGTTTATATATTTACATACTGCCATGACAACGTCAAATTATTTGAACATAGGTAAAGAGTCTTGAAAAGGAGTCCGCAACATAAATGTCAAATAACATTGAGTTTTTCTTTATTGATTTAAATGCCATCTAAATTATGAGTGGCCACCTTACGGGGCTTACGGTCACGTGATCGCCTTACGCCCCTTACGGTCACGTGATCGCCTTACGCTGTCTCGAGTTTATCATTTTTTCCCCACCTCAAAAAGTGCCCAGCGCCGCTAAAGAAGTTTTCACTTCAAAAATTACCCACCTCTCAAAAATCCAATCAGTACCAATAAATGTCCCCGTGCACCCGTGCGATAAGTAAATGTAGATCTAAAATACACAGTTATTTTATTTAATAAGTTGTTTTGTATTTAATAAGTTATCTGATTAGGTTTTTACAGCACATTTATAACTCCCGTAACTATGCCAACCTTACTCTGCGTGGTACAATTACTGTCGGTGGCGACACGAGCACGCTCGATCAAAAATTGCTGGCGGTTAAGAGGTTAAAGACGTATACTTACTTATTAAAAATTAAATTTGTTTGAATTTGAACCACGATTTCATTTTATTTGAGCTCCCGATTAAATTAAATTTGTTTTATTTATTACTTCAATTGGTTTTTCTGTACAGTAATACCTAATAAAGTGTACCAAAGTGACTCCATTCGTTCATTATTCTCGTTTGACGTTGTTTGACGTAAATAAGTTACGTTTAGTGCCATCGGACTAAATTTTTTAACAGTGTTGGTACCTATGTTTGCAAATTTGACACTTAATGCTTACGACATTAAGCTCTTTTATGTACGAAACATTTATCTTGACTCAATATTTACGTAAGCGTTTTTATCATCAATGCAAATGGTGCGAAACGTCATTGGGATCCACATTTGTTGACGTTTTTGTTCTGCTTTGTGTGTCTA
The DNA here is from genome assembly GCF_948474715.1 of Cydia amplana. Lineage (NCBI taxonomy): Eukaryota > Metazoa > Arthropoda > Insecta > Lepidoptera > Tortricidae > Cydia > Cydia amplana. The sequence goes on from NC_086087.1 coordinate 10,822,162, forward strand.
TTTCTTTTATATTAAGTCAGTGAATATAATACAAAACTAACCACAATATTCAACTTATTTACTTGACAAATAACTGTATGAGACATAGTTTTATTTAATATAAACAGTATTTCAGTTACTTAAGGTTTAAGCTGCATAAACTCTTGAACAAAACGGACAAAATATTGAGTAAAATTACATGTCAACAACAGCAGGTCACGATGGTCGCGATTTTGACCGTTTCAAATCAAATTTAACGTTTAAATAAGCTTTATCTGTGGTCACAGGTTTACCAGGATAAAATAAAACCTAAAATGTTGGTAAAAAATATTTCGCTACTTGGCGAAAACTGCGTAACCAACCCGGACTATGTCCGATTCGCGATTTCGGCGGGACAACGGTTTTATCGAATTTAGACCCTATTATTGATGTTTTTAAAGCTGTTTTTCATCAATTACACATTTTTCAACATTTAAACTATGCCAGGAATGCATTACTTAGTGTTGCCTTCATAGAAAAAATATGTGTAAAAGTCCATCAAAAGTTGAAGTCGGTGAAGGGGACAGTACTACGGGGTGATTTTATCATATCTAAAAACCCGATTTTAAGTAAGAAAAAAGTGATTTATTGAGCATTAAACTTAATAAATGATGTGTCCATATAATATATTTCAATAAAAAACATCATTTGTCCAGTTAAAAAATTCGTCTTAAGAGTAAATCGCAAAAAATGCAAGGGGACATGCGAAAAACTCAAGGGTACAACTTTAAATAGAAATGCCCTAGTGCGGGCATCGGGGCGGCGGTGTGCGTGGCGCTAGCTGACACCGGGATAAAGGTCGTCGGGCTCGCGAGGAGGGCGCCGTTAGTTGAGGTTGGTGATGTTCTCAGGATGGAGCGCTGGGTCGGTAAGACTGCGGTGGTGACAGGCGCCAGTGCGGGAATCGGGGCGGTGGTGTGCGTTGCGCTAGCTGACGCCGGGATGAAGGTCGTCGGGCTCGCGAGGAGGGCGCCATTAGTTGAGGTTGGTGATGTTCTCAGGATGGAGCGCTGGGTCGGCAAGACTGCGGTGGTGACGGGCGCTAGTGCGGGCATCGGGGCGGCGGTGTGTGTGGCCTTACTGACGCCGGGATGAAGGTCGTCGGCCTCGCGAGGAGAGCGCCATTAGTTGAGGTAAGCCGCAAGTACCTACACCAACTTGAGGATTACAGTGGTTGTAGCGGTAGCAAGTACCTACTGCTGAATTGATAAGAAGATAAGTGCGACAACTGCCAGCCCAAACATCGGCCCTGAGGGCCCTGCAAAGTTGCGTGAAGCTGACATGTTTGGATGAAGTTCAGGAACTCACCAACGGAGAGCTGGCATAGGGATATTTTAACCGCGCGATTTCGCCAACTAGTGATGGGTAGGACATCAATTTAAAACGAGTTTGTATGAGTACCTCATTTTCTAAAATGAGGTGTTACAATGTCTTACTTCAAATGAGGTGAGGTACTAGCATATTTTCAGCGTCGACTATTCCATTAATTCCAACGGCGACAAAAATATTTAATGTATATACATATTTATGTATTCATCACTTCCTTTATAAATAAATAAATAGTAACATTTTATTGGAGTGCAATTCTGGAGGTTAAGAATAGAACTTTTAGGAGAAAGATAATTTTAGAATCAAGTAAAATGAATAGAGGAGTGAAGTAAGACATTTTTGCGGTACGAAGTACTGCGACAAATTAACAAAATGAGTGGTACAAATGAGGTGCCTCACGAGTGAGCGACTCAACACTAAACTACTACATAAACCCTAGAGGTTAATAGTGGCATGCTTGTAAAATGTTGTATTAAAATTTAAAGTGTATAATAAAATAAAAATCTACGTTGTACGGCGCAGAACATACGAAGCGGAGCAGCGTTTCGCTTCACGGCGTCGGCATTATTGTACATGTACCCACCTATTACATATCCAATACGATATGTAATACAATTTCAATATAGAAGCTCTCCGCGTGGTTTCTTAAATGATGCGTCTGTCTTGTACTGGTAAAAATTGTGCTGTCAGCGCTCGAGGTCCAAGGTGTTAGAGGCGTGTGGTTGAGGAAAGTATGACTCACGTTAGACGCTTCCGGCGCTTTGTTTTCTATGGTAAGCACCACGTGATCCTGTCATAGAAAAGTAGTTAAGCGCCGGAAGCTCCGGCCCGGACACGGCCCGGTCGGCCCGGTCTAACGTGAGACATCCTTTACTTGGAGCTGCGTCAACCGCATAATACCTACTTAACTGTCGCCTGTCGCTTGAAATACGATCTGTTGTTAGCATCTTCTTCCCACTTTTCTCATATATGCTATGTGAATTTCTTTCTATAGGTTGAATGCGATTAAACATTTTACCCGCAGAAACTGCAGTCGCGCGTAACAGGCAAGGGGAGTATAGTGGGCAGACAGTGCGACGTGTCGCAGACAGGCGAGGTCGCGGCAGTGTTCCAGTGGGTGGACGACACGCTCGGCGGGGTGGATGTCCTCGTCAATAATGCTGGCGTCTTGTTTCATGGGGGTATGACTGGTGAGTGACAAGGATAACAAACAATAATAGCAATTAAACTTGAGTCCCGGCCAAGTTGCTTCGGCCTAGCGTTCCCGTGGGAGGATAACTCTCGGTGAGATTGTCGAAATAAAACACCAGTACGTTTACCTGTTCGTTATCATCTTTCTCAACATATTTTCCAGACGTAAGTCCGAAGCCAACGCCAGAAGAGAATCTGTTGAAATGCATTGACGTGAACGTGAAAGGTGTGGTGTTGTGCACACGCCGCGCTATCGCCTCCATGCGTCGGCGCGGCGTCGCCGGACACATTGTCAATATTAACAGGTCAGATTAATAAAATTAAATAAGCTACAGAACAAAACGTGTTGTAATGCACCTTAGACGTAAACGTGGAGGGTGTGGTGATGTGCACGTGCCACGCTGCTGCCTCGATGTGTCGTCGTCAAATTGATCAGCCAGCCTATTATGGATAGCTTTATCCATCTTTATCCACGTGATAAAATAACTGTCACTGTTTAACACCGTGGGAAAGAAAGTGACGGACACCGTTTTATCACGCTGTCACGTAGACAAGAACGACCATCATATCCGTACAGATTGTGTTATTACCGGTCTACTATTTTCCGCTAATAAAATGAAAAAAATATAATTGGTGAGGTGGCGTTCACGTTTTTGCCATCTCTGCCATCTGTGTTATGAAGACGTAATTTTAAACAAGCTATTATATATTTATATAAACTAGTTAGTAGAAAACGATTCTAAACAAGACACTGAATATTTTTTGCCCGGCGAACAAGTGCTTTTTTAAGGAAAGAGGGTGAGGGTAAGGGATTCAAGCCCGTAGCTCTACAACAGAAAAACATAGGTTATTAAATTGAGGTGGCACCGACTTCACAGAGGTTGAAGTGTTTAGGTACGTAATCTACGTAATAACCTCCGTTAGCTTCAATCAATCGAGATTAATTGATGGACCGCGACAGGAAATTTTTAATCATTCGTTTGTCTCTAGCGCTAGCTAGGTTTTGAAGATTAGGTATGCACCGGTCTCCTCGGTCGGTATACCGTAATACCGATTATAAATTTCGGCCAGGTCTTGTTCAAAAGCGTGGAGGATGGAGAGATTAGGACACGGGCGGGTCCGTGAACTAATGAGCGAGAAATCATCACCAACGTAAAATTTTCAGTATTGCGGGCCACTACATTCCCTTCGACTCGATGTTCAACGTGTACCCGGCGAGTAAGCACGCCGTCACCGGCATCACCGCGTCTCTTGAGAACGAGCTCTGCGACTTCGGCAGCAAGATCAAAACAACGGTAAGTTCTGAACAGTTTGTCCCGCACCCTACTAAGTTTATACCTACTTGGTTGTTAGTGTAAGGCCTGAGTGGACGCTCGAAGCGAAGCGTTCGGCGGGGCGTGCAGCGTGGCGTCGGGCTCACAAGTGATTTGAGCAGCGTCCACTAAGGCCGCTCCTATACGCTTGCATTTGTTTAACATGCACGCCACACGCCCCGCCCCGCTGCACGCCCAACTCGAGCGTCCACTCAGGCATTACACTTAGACGACTCAGAATAATATAAAAGTCTCAGAATCCAACCCACATTCACAGTCATTAGAGTGCCGGCTGGGCTAATTAGCTGTAAATTTTATGGTCTCCATAGGTAGGGTTTAGAAAGGTATGCTTAAAGGCTGGAACGATGGCTGTTCAGACGTCAGGCTCTAACATTCGCACACGTTTCTATAGTAGTAAATAACCATTGAAGGAAATTACAGTCGTATATGAACTTATACTTTATGATTTTTTCAAAAATCTTATTTCAGAGTATATCCCCCGGGCTGGTGGCCACGGACATGGTGACTGCCGAGTTGGACGGCGCCCCGCTGACGGCGCCGGCGCTGCGGCCCGAGGACGTGGCCGAGGCCGTGCGCTATGTTGTATCCACCCCGCCCGCCGTCAACGTGAGTCTAACTTGTACGAGGGGCGGCTGAAAAGTACCGGCCTTAGAAAAAAAAAACCGGCCAAGTGCGAGTCGGACTCGCGCACGGAGGGTTCCGCACCATCAACAAAAAATAGAGCAAAATAAGCAAAAAAACGGTCACCCATCCAAGTACTGACCCCGCCCGACGTTGCTTAACTTCGGTCAAAAATCACGTTTGTTGTATGGGAGGGACTTAAATCTTTATTTTATTCTGTTAACCGCCTTCAAAAAAAAGGAGGTTCTCAGTTTGACCCGTATGTATGTATGTATGTATATTTGTTCGCGATTATCTCGCGTTTAGCAGAACCGATTTTGATGCGGTTTTCAGAAAAGTGTTTGTTACATTCTGGAGAAGGTTTTAGTATACATAGATCTGAGCTAATACTGAACCCTGGCTGTACCTAGTGGAACTCAGGTTTGGTGCATCATAGGCACACGCTGTTTTGGTCATCCGACACGCCTTGATGAGCACTTGGGAGAGCAGTACCCAAGATAGAGCTGATGCTGAACCTTGGATGTACCTAGTGGAACCCAGGATGTACCTAGTGGAACTCAGGTTTGGTGCAACATAGGCCCACGCTATTTTGGTCATCTGTCACATCTTGATGACCACTTGGGAGAGCAGTACCCAAGATAGAGCTGATGCTTAACCCTGGCTGTACCTAGTGGAACTCAGATTTGGTGCAACATAGGGCCACGCTATTTTGGTCATCTGTCACATCTTGACGAGCACTTGGGAGAGCAGTATCCAACATAGAGCTGATGCTGAACCCTGGTTGTACCTAGTGGAACTCAGGTTTGGTGCAACATAGGCCCACGCTATTTTGGTCATTTGTCACATCTTGATGAGCACTTGGGAGAGCAGTACCCAAGATAGAGCTGATGCTTATCCCTGGCTGTACCTAGTGGAACTCAGGTTTGGTGCAACATAGGGCCACGCTATTTTGATCATCTGTCACATCTTGATGAGCACTTGGCAGAGCAGTACCCAAGATAGAGCTGATGCTGAACCCTGGCTGTACCTAATGGAACTCAGGTTTGGTGCAACATAGGTGCACTCTGTTTTGGTCATCCGACTTGTCTTGACGAGCACTTGGGAGAGCAGTACCCAAGATAGAGCTGATGATGAACCCTGAATGTACCTAGTGGAACTCAAGTTTGGTGCAACATAGGCCCACGCTATTTTGGTCATTTGTCACATCTTGATGAGCACTTGGGAGAGCAGTACCCAAGATAGAGCGGATGCTTAACCCTGGCTGTACCTAGTGGAACTCAGGTTTGGTGCAACATAGGCCCACGCTATTTTGGTCATCTGTCACATCTTGTAGAGCACTCGGGAGAGCAGTATCCAACATAGAGCTGATGCTGAACCCTGGCTGTACCTAGTGGAACTCAGGTTTGGTGCAACATAGGCCCACGCTATTTTGGTCATCTGTCACATCTTGATGAGCACTTGGGAGAGCAGTACCCACGATCGAGCTGATGCTGAACCCTGGCTGTACCTAGTGGAACTCAGGTTTGGTGCAACATAGGCCCACGCTATTTTGGTCATCCGTCACATCTTGAAGAGCACTTGGGAGAGCAGTACCCAAGATAGAGCTGATGCTGAACCCTGGCTGTGTGTGTGAACACTTTGTTTTGGTTAGCCGTAGTCGTCGTGATATTGCAGAGTTCCACTAGATGGGTCGATCAACTTTTTTCTAACCGCCTTTAAAAAAAGGAGGTTCTCAGTTTGACCCGTATGTTTGTATGTATGTTTGTTCGTGATTATCTCGTGTTTGACTGAACCGATTTTGATGCGGTTTTCAGAAAAGTGTTTGTTACATTCTGGAGAAAGTTTTAGTGTACAGTACATGGATGGTTTGAAAAACCAATTGGACCCGGTAGGTGGCGATGCTATCGGTATACCTACCATAAAATTTAAGTTGCTGAAACCGATTTAGATATAAAAAAAATAGTGGGAGTGGGAGTCGGATTCGGACTCGGACTGGGAATTGGAGTGGGAGTGAGACTGGGACTGGAAGTAGGAGTGGCAGTGGGAGTGGGAGCAATATTAATACAAATCGCTTAGCACCGAAACGTCATATTATGTTTTGTCGCGATTATCATCGAGTTAGGCCATCAGTTCAGCAACATTACTAAAGTAGGTAGTTACTTACTAGCCCAAAACTAAATGGAGATCGTACCAAATTAGTATTTTAGCCCAAAACCCAAATGAAGTATTAAAAAATAAAATCACTAAGAAATAAAAAACAAAATTAAAAAAAAAAAAAAAAAAAAATAGAAAACCAAAACAAAATAACTTAATACTAAATTACACTAAAACTAAATGGAGAGCCTAACAAACTAGTATTTTAGCCCAAAACCTAAAATAAATGATTCACCTATCACTAAAAAGTAAAAAATAAAATAAAATAAATAAAAAAGAATAAAAAAAATTAACAAAAAAAGAATTAAAGAAAAAAAAAAACAAATCCAAAATAACTGAATTTTATTACTTTTTTTAAAAAAAGGGAACCGCCTTCAAAAAATCAACCCACTGAAAAGCACAAAATAATTTTTATATACCCCACCACTGTCCTTGTCCAGTCCCTATCCCGTCGTTAAGCATTCTGCCAAAAAGTAGTTAATACCTAATAATAAGAAAATTTATAACTATCCGGGTAATTACTTAGTTTTTGAAGGCGGTGCCAAACCAACAAAAATATTCTTTGCTGCCAAACAGAATAAAAAACGAGTATAGTTAGTAGTGCAAGAACTAAGTTAGTGAGACTCTAAAATTTAAATTTTGGGTTGGCACCGACTTCAAAAACTAAGTAATTACCCGGATGGTTATAAATTTTCTTATTATTAGGTATTAACTACTTTTTGGCAGAATGCTTAACGACGGGATAGGGACTGGACAAGGACAGGGGTGGGGTATATAAAAATTACTTTGTGCTTTTCAGTGGGTTGATTTTTTGAAGGCGGTTCCCTTTTTTTAAAAAAAGTAATAAAGTTCAGTTATTTTGGAATTGTTTTTTTTCTTTAATTCTTTAGTATTTGTTGTTATAGCGGCAACAGAAATACATCATCTGTGAAAATTTCAACTGTCTAGCTATCACGGTTCGTGAGATACAGCCTGGTGACAGACGGACGGACGGACGGACGGATGGACGGACGGACGGACGGACAGCGGAGTCTTAGTAATAGGGTCCCGTTTTTACCCTTTGGATACGGAACCCTAAAAACCGATTTCCAAGACCAGAGTGATCCCATAAGCGTTCCGTGAACAAAGTTTTGTACGGATCACTAAAAATGAAAGAGAGTATTATAGTCAATCTTAATTATTAATCGTTAGTAATGGCGGCAATATTTAAACTGCCAAAAAGGCGGGGAAAAAACCGGTCAAGTGCGAGTCGGACTCGCGCACGGAGGGTTCCGCACCATCAACAAAAAATAGAGCAAAACAAGCAAAAAACGGTCACCCATCCAAGTACTGACCCCGCCCGACGTTGCTTAACTTCGGTCAAAAATCACGTTTGTTGTATGGGAGCCCCACTTAAATCTTTATTTTATTCTGTTTTTAGTATTTGTTGTTATATCGGCAACAGAAATACATCATCTGTGAAAATTTCAACTGTCTAGCTATCACGGTTCGTGAGATACAGCCTGGTGACAGACGGACGGACGGACGAACGGACAGCGGAGTCTTAGTAATAGGGTCCCGTTTTTACCCTTTGGGTACGGAACCCTAAAAAAGTAGCATAGTTTTTTTTATTAATTTTCCTTTTATTCTAGCTTAGGCCGCGAATATTTCAGCCTCCCCTCGTAGACTATTCTACAGACCATATTTTCAAATATGGTAATCTTCGCTAGGTAGGTATTTGCTTATTTTTGTACCGAGTTTTTATAATTATAAGTCACATTGTAGTTACACAATGAATGTTTTTTGCAGATTAACGAGTTAACCATTACGCCTGTCGGTGGAAAACGGCTTTGAGACCTCGGAATGGAGAAACAAATCTTACTCTACACTTTTATTGAATAATATCCAATTATTATAATATTTGTATCCAATAATTGAGGTTGATAAGGCCCAGGTTTAAAGCTAAGTTTAGTCATAAGCTAATTAATATTTTGTTGGCAGATAAAAAGTGTGTTAATTACACAGTACCTATAGGTACATATGTCTACTGCAATTTATGAATATTTTTTTGTGATATTAAGTAATAACTATACATATTAAATATATTATAAACGGGTCACTCACGTATTTTAAGTCGAAAAACGCTCGACATGTTTCACTTCGTACCGAGAAGTGTCATCAGGCAAGCTCCTGATGACACTTCTCGGTACGGTTTACGGTGACGGACCGGCGCAGACTGCGGGCCGTAGCTCTCCGCGCCCGATGACTCGGCGCAGGCGCCGGTGGCGGCAGGGGTGGGGGGGTTGGGGGGGCGAGAAACTACCCTCATTTATGGCATTATTGTCAAACGATACGTGAATACGTGAGTGACCCGTTTTTAATATATTTAATATGTCTTTGTCTCACGGAAGTTTTGTTATTAAAATAACTATACATACATATTTATCTTTAGATTTTTAATTTGATTCCTGAGATTATATTACACTCGTTTATTTTAGTTATGTCTCATAGAACTTCATACACAGATTCATCCAACCATTTGCAAGACATGACATTCCGAACAGCCTTACACAGATAGGTACACGTGTTGCTGATGATAGTGATGATACCTATCTAAGAAATGGGGAATTGTAAAAAAATCTAAGATCCTTTAAAATAACTACAAGTTATTTTATTTTAAAATTTTATTTCATAAAAACGAAAATAAATAAATAGTAGCAACATGTCAACATTATTAAAACAATAGTAAAATATAATGATTTGTAATTAAACGCAGATATCAATGGAATGTCCGCATAAGACCGAGGTGCCAATAGATATTCTGATAAAAAAGGGGATAGTTCGAAAATTTCGTGCTCTAGAGGTCTTAAAGGATCAAAAATGAAAGAGTACAAAAAGAAATGCATTGGTACTAATAAATGGTTTAAACATTAACGAGTCTGTTATCGTTATGTAGTCGTTGAATTCATCATTTGTACTTACTTATAACTATTTATCTTAGGAAACTGCTCCGTTTAAAAAATATATAAAAAAATCTGTCGTTACAAAAACATCACAATACATACAAATTCGGATACATTCTGCAAATGTATATCATTTATTAAAAAAAAAATTATCACATGCCATGATTCTGCATAAAATTTTAAAAAATAACTCACAAAATACATTACATTGCAATAAACCTTTATACCACGTAATCTAAGACTTTTATAAAACAAAAAACAACAAAAAAATACATGAAACAAGAAACCCTGCTAAAGTCATAGTCATGAGTAATAATAAATACGGTCAACACCATAAAATGTTTACATCTGTACACCTACAAAAATATACTTTCGATGATTTTACAAAAAAATTAACACTTATTACTTATACGTCGCGATTACATTTCACTTACATCTGTCAAGCGCATGAACATTTGTACAACTAAGCAGATAATGTGACTAATAACTTCATGTTTTGTCACAATATATAGTAAAAAATACTAATACTATATCAAAACAATCAATTGTGTATAAAATACTTATGTTACACTTCGTCGCTGGCAGATTTTCAATTCGAAAGATAAAAAGATAATATTGTATTTTTAACTATACGCGTTAGAACTTATCATCTACCACATTTAGCTATCTCTTTAGCATATTCGATAACGACCATGTCCTCTTCAAATGTGACAGTGACTATTTCTAAGTTATAAACGGGCGGACAGCTAAAATACCGCCGAAGGCACTAGTGCTATATCCTACAACGATTCTTCAATTCCCAACGGTCTTTTGTCGCAAGCAAGCCAATATCGTATTATTAATTGTCATGAGAAATATCTATCTGTATAATATTCAACATTTTTCAAAAATAAATATGTTTATGTTTTGGAATTAAGTCTTGTCATATTTGTCACAACAATTATTATTTAAGTAGTCAAAAGACCCGTCGCTCAGTAAGCCTTATTTTCCATAAATATATCAATAACGAGTGCAAGCTACTACCACCCGTTTATAAGATCTAGGCTCAAATCAAACTTACTAGCTATTGGCGAATCACTCGCATTGAGCCCTTTAGGCTAAAAACGTGTACTGTGTCACTTTTATAAGTTACAACAATGATGTTTTCTTTATATTGTAAAATGATCACTATCAAAACAACGACATAATATAATAAGTCTGCCTTGATTTGCATTTAATAAAATTATTCTATAACATTATCATTTATCTTTCACTTACGTAATTAAACTGATGATGACAGGACACATCCGGACTCTATTAGTCCTACAAGTCGGTAACACACATTGATGTAACTTATACCAGCGTACCCCACACCATAACCCCTTACTTCCACACATAGTTGAACACATCCATGATACTGTCATAGATAGTGAACGTGATGGCTACATCGAACACCACTCTGCTCAGGCGAGGTACCGTGCCCTTGTAAAAGGCGAGGGGGCCTTCCGACTTCCAGGTCTTGATGAAACAGTCCCATGTGCTGCGGTACTTTGCGGCTTCGAGGCCCTGCATGCGGGTTTTGACGACGTCGATGGGTGTGTTGCCGAATACGGATGCGGCTCCTGTCAAAGATAATATAAATATTGTGATATAATGTTACACAAATGATCTAAGAGAGTAATATATGCCATTTTAGAAAGACGGGGTCTTTGACCAACTCTAAGGGCGAGCAGTACGTGCTTGAACCTTCTAAACGAATCCATTACGGAATTGCGATGTAGCGAGAGAGATGGTGCTACCATCTATACAACTTTAGAAACAAATCAAATTATTTTATCAACTATTTTGATTTGTGTAAAATCACTACATAGTATAAAACAAAGTTGCTTCCCTGTCCCTATTTAGATCTTTAAAACTACGCAACGGATTTTGATGCGGTTTTTTTTAATAGATAGAGTGATTCAAGAGGAAGGTTTATGTATAATTTGTTAACTCGTGCGAAGCCGGGGCGGGTCGCTAGTATTTGATAAAATAATTTGATTTGTTCCCAAAGTTATAAGTTATATCATTTAATGATTACAAAATGAAAGTTTCTATAAATACGAGTATTGCATAAGTCAACATTTGTTGATCACAAACATGAGTCGTGCAGGGCCATCTTATCAGCTGCCATGTTAACTATAAAGATAACCAAACAGATGATATGATTTAAATCTGCTTACGCGTTTACTCGTAGATTAAGCATTTCGTAATGTCAACTTATGAAACGCTGCAATATTATGTATTAAATACTACGAATAAAGCGTTTTTATTGTGATTTTCCAGGTCATAGATATGACACTGTCTGTATTAGGTAGGTACATCTCCAATTCCATGGTTATCAGACAGTAACGTCTTAGCGTCAACCAACAAGTTACATTTTACTTTAAGATTTATAGGTTTTAATCTGTCCAGCAGTGGGTCACTTCTGAGTTTAGCTTAGGACCGAGACTGGAAGATGTCATAATGTATTGTTTGCCCACATTTTCGTTAGTCATAATTCATTTGGTTCATAAACGCGTCACTTTTCACGATTGCCATAAAACAAACCTAACATATCTGTAGGATAACGTTACGAGAATTCTGAAAAGTTAACGGTTTCAGTTTTATGACTAATGATAATATGACAAACAATACATTATGAGTTAAAACTTTATGGGAAACAAAGGGACCCCGGAAGATAGGCCTATGCTCAGCAGTGGGCGATAAAAGGCTGAAATTATCGGCGCGATTCGGGAAATGAATTAGAGATTCACTAGATATTAAATAGTAAAGATATGTGACGTTCCACGGCAAAAGGTACCTTATGGCGGCTGGCGCTTACGCTATTATTAACGCCGCTCCAATATTCAGCCGGGGCAATGGTACCTTTTGCTGTGGAACGTCACATATCTTTACTATTTCATATCTAGTGAATCTCTAAATCATTTACCGGATCGCGCCGTATGGCACTTACCGGCGATACCACCGAATAGACCGACGATGTATTTGGGCACGTGTTTGTCGCGGTCGCCTCCCTTGTACCAGTCTCGGAGGGACTCCATTACGAAGAACCGTATGGCTTGGTTACTGCCCTGTTTCATTATAGTTGCTGTTACGCCCTTGTACACCCCGCCAATACCTGAAGATGGACAATATTATTGAATTAGGTAGGATGAGCTTGAATCCATCTGGTGAATTTACGGATTTTGGACTTCAAAACACAAAAATGAGGAAAAAATTCACAGGTTTAATCACTACGTAGCAGGGATGTTGTGAATGCCGATTTTTTGACATCCGCGGATGCGGATTTTTAAAGGCTCACATCCGCGGATGCGGATGCGGAAGTCAAGATAGGTACATAAAAAACGTCAAATATTACATTTTAGTAATTTTTATTTCAAAAAACCGGCCAAGTGCGAGTCGGACTCGCGTTCCAAGGGTTCCGTACATTAAGTCTCATTCACGCTTGACTGTTTATTTCTAATAGGTTTTTTTGGCTAATGACTAAATTACCTAGCAGTCTAGCACTTACGCCGATGCTAAGACGATCCTGTACCGACCTGTTCCACATCCGCATCCACATTAAACTCCGCATCGATTTTATGCGAATGCGGATGCAGATGCGGATGTTGAAAATAATGCGGAAGTTCCGCGGTTGCGGATGCGGATATTCGCAACATCCCTGCTACGCAGTATAAAACAAAGTCGCTTCCCGCTGTCTCTCCCTATGTATGTATGCTTAGGTCTTTAGAACTACGCAACGGATTTTGATGCGGTTTTTTAATAGATAGAGTGGTTCAAGAGGAAGGTGTATGTATAATTTGTTAACCCGTGCGAAGCCGGGGCGGGTCGCTAGTGCTAAAATAAAACCTTTCTGTACCAACCTTCTTCCCTAACAATAGTCCTCACGCCGTGGAAGAACCCCTTGAACCTTGGCTTCTCCATCCGCATGTCGTTGATGAACTTGACCTTGACGGTCTCCATGGGGGTCACCGCGAACACGGCCTCGGCCACGCCGGCGGCCAGCCCGCACCCCAGCTTCCCAGTGGTGCTGAGAGTGCCATTGTCGGTCACCATGTATAGTTTAGCTTGCTCGAATACGCCAAATCTGGGGAATATTTTTTAAATGTAAAACAGATTATGAAGCTCACGTATTGTCGTTCACCATGTATAGTTTAGCTTGCTCGAATACGCCAAATCTGGGGAATATTCTTTTAATGTTAAACAGATCATGCCGGTAAAATAATGATTACGAAAGCTGCTCTATCTGGCAAGCCAATTTTACCAGTAGAAAAAGGCGGCAAGCTTGAAAATTAGGCGCGAAGGGTTGAACGGGAAATTCATACAAATTTTTAATATGCTAGGTTAAAGCGCCTGGGATTTTTTCTGTCAAGTAAAAATATAAATGATAGTTCGTTTTTTTTTAGCATTAGAAAAGACTAGGCGATCTTGACGTGTCTTTTAATTGAAAAACGCTTTTTAAAAATAAGTAACTATTACTTATGGAAGCAAAATAATGTAAATAATCGTATATGATTCATAATTGTTACATATTTGCGGTGACTTATTTTTCAAAAGTGTTTTTCAATAAAAAGACACGTCAAGATCGCGTAGTCTTTTCTAATGCTAAAAAGCGGCCAAGTGCGAGTCGGACTCGCCCATGAAGGGTTCCGTATTTAGGCGATTTATGACGTATAAAAAAAAAACTACTTACTAGATCTCGTTCAAACCAATTTTCGGTGGAAGTTTACATGGTAATGTACATCATATATTTTTTTTAGTTTTATCATTCTCTTATTTTAGAAGTTACAAGGGGGGGGGGGACACACATTTTATCACTTTGGAGGTGTCTCTCGCGCAAACTATTCAGTTTAGAAAAAAATGATATTAGAAACCTCAATATCATTTTTGAAGACCTATCCATAGTAGATATGAGCGCCGATAGGCAGCTAGCCGGCGGCGGCGCGCCGGTCAAAATTGGTCGGCGGCGGCGGCGAATCGGCGGCGTGGCCTTGAAACACCTTCGATGAATGAAAAAAGAATTCAAACCAAAATTTTACCGAAAAAACATGTTTTTGCTGTAGGAAAGTTATGAAATAAATGCATTTTTTATTTTCAATGATAATTTATTGAATAATGGTACGAAAAAAAATGATATCGTATAAACTGTGGATAAGCGGTATCGCGCGGCATCAGAGGCGGTCTTAATCTTGGTGAGGCTCTGGCCGTAAGATCTTAGCGAGGCCCTTATCTTTTGAGCTAAGTTAAAAATTGTGAAATGACTGTATCAGGGAAACGTCTTGTCGACAGTCCAAAGAAAATCGAGCTCCGTCATTAACCAATATCGATTCAACAAAACCGATTTATGTCAAAAAGTGAGGCCCAACGCCGAGCTCCATGTAACACCGAAGACTTGATTTCGACGCCTCCCAATGCGAGGCCAGAGGATGAGCTGCAGGTAAGCATACAGCTAAGAATCGAACGCCAAGTGTAAGCTTGGCTGACGGCCGACCGCCTGGAGCGCCGATTGCGGCGCGCTTCTGTGCAAGGCCGAGCTGTAAGAGAGCAGAGCGAGGGCGCAGGCCGATAAAGACTGAAGCCATAGTGTTAAAGATCTGGGGCTTTCCTGCGGGCGCATTCGTGCGACGCCAAAGGCCGAGCTGCAATGGAGCTAAGATCGGATAAGGACCAATGCTCAAGCGTTTTAAAACAGGCCGAAAGTTGAGCTCCAAACAGGGCCAAAAACTTGCAGGTTCAGATAGCGGCTTAATTCCATGCGAGCGATGCAAGGCCAAAGATTGAGCTGCGAGAGAGCAAAGCTTGAAATTTAAACAGTGGCCAAGTTTAATTGAGACCGGATTCCGACGCCCTTCCGTGCGAAGCCAACGGCTGGACATTTGGACGTGGAAACGCTTAATATCTCAAAATTAAGCCCCTTTTATGCCTTTTAAAGACTTTTAACCATGCTTGCAATGGTTAAATTCGCGGTAAATGACGGATGGTTAGCTGGCAAAATTAGTTAAGCATTGGATCGGTTAATCGGTAATACAAAGATGTGGGTTCGAGTCTCACGTTAGCCAGAGTTGATCACAGTTAATTTTTTAATTGTGATTGACATATGTGTAGTGTATATTATATACAATCTATAAATTGTAATGTGGAACGTTCCACAATAAAATGGAAGGAAATCAGTATGTTTATTACAAGCATATTGATGTTAAAATTGATATTAAATCATTTCGTTTCCCCAAGACTAGTAGCGCGGTTACTAGACAGATAAGTTTGCATTTGCCTTCGATATTTTTGAATTATATGGGCCTAAAATACCTTGTGAATGCCTATAAACTGTTTGAAGTGGCGCCGTTAATGATCTAAACTCGATTAAAAATATATTAACTGATTTCGAAAGTAGTAGTAACTACCAAGGTCACGCCGATGCCACGCCGATAGCGCAGCGTCGGCGGCGGCGGCGCGAAAATTTTGTCGGCGGCGGCGGCGCGCCGGCGCGGCGCTCATATCTAATCCATAGACACCCCACACGTATGGGTTTGATGAAAAAAAAATTTTTGAGTTTCAGTTCGAAGTATGGGGAACCCCAAAAATTTATTGTTTTTTTTTCTATTTTTGTGTGAAAATCTTAATGCGGTTCACAGAATACATCTACTTACCAAGTTTCAACAGTATAGTTCTTATAGTTTCGGAGAAAAGTGGCTGTGACATACGGACGGACAGACAGACGGACAGACGGACAGACGGACAGACAGACAGACAGACAGACATGACGAATCTATAAGGGTTCCGTTTTTTGCCATTTGGCTACGGAACCCTAAAAACACGAACTATAAAACCAGAAAAAAATGGACATTGAATACTTTAGCATTGAAAATGTCTGGCAAAACGTTGAACGGTTACAGCATAATATTTGCTCTGTAAGTAAGTACCTAAACATTGTTGTTCTATACCTACAATAAGGCGGAACTTTTCACGGATGCCATCGGATAGAAACGACAGAAGTTAGCATATTGGCGATAATTTTAACAAATGTTTAGTATAAACAGCACGTTATACTTGAACATTTCGACATGTAAAAATCGACATCTTCATTTTGTCACGGTATATCTGTGCTTATTTCAGTGATAAAATATTCTATGTATCTACAATTCTACATTATCCACACAAATAGATGCCCTAACAGGAACAGGGATTCGCACCCGGGAACTCCAGCTCACAGGCAGGGTCACTACCGATTAGGCTAGGAAATCCTTAAATGAGGTGTAAAAAGGGACCGATGTAAAATAGGGTATTATGATTGTGGGAAATCATAATTAAACCAGTATCAGCCTGTCAGTTGTTCGGAACTGTCAACTTTTTGTTCTAACTGACAGGCCGATACCGTCCGGCGGACTGTTAATCAGTGGGCCCCTTTAGACAGCATAGATGACAATCGTTCGTAGAGAAACGAAACGCTGCCTTTTTTATCGCACCTATACGGATGAGTGATGATGAGTTTCGTTTTCTGCAAACGATTATCATCTTCGCTAGGCCCCCTGAACGTGTTAAGTGTGTGTTAAGTGGATTTAACTACGGATATACCGGTGAATGTCAGTCAATATCATCAGATATCATGTCACGCGTCGTCGGGCAACCTCCATTGTGACATAATGAACTTGTTATCGTTATGCTGATAGCGACACTTTGCTGAAACACGATACGGTGCGAATTGAACGCCTTGGACTACGGACCGCGTGTTCTCGTGTCGTTGGATGGTTAATTAAAATCGACCATTCTTTAAGCCCGTCACAGACGGAGCGATAATATAGCAAAAGATATCTTATAGCAAGGCATCTTATGATATATTTTACGCTGAACCGATTTGGACAAAATTTGGTATGGAAATAGTTTGGGCCCCGAGAAAGGACATAGGGTAGTTTTTATCGATCATCATCATCATTCCACGCAGATGAATTCGCGGGCGGAAGCTAGTATCATATACTATAGGTATAGGTAGTTCTAGTCCCAAAACTCAGCTATACCTAATACCTAAACCTTCTACTAACAACCGCGTAAGTTCTTTACCAACCGCCTGAGATAACTGGTAGATCTATAATTAAAATTCCCATTAAGTCGCCGGTATATATGACAATATGACGTTTTTAATTTAGACCTCACTTTGCGCAAACAATTTGTTTAATAAATGTTTAATAATTGCATTAAATTACACGTAAATTTGTTCACGAAGAAGCCGTTGCTATAGTATACCATTTAACTACATTGTGATGTAATGATGATTTATTTGTTCAGTTTGTAGGACGAATTGGCCAATCTCCACTGTGAGGTGTGTCTAGTACGTCAATAACACGCAATTGGAATACTTATTCGTGCGTCTACGTCACTAGTCTATTTCCACACACGCCAAACATTCACTGCTTTCAATTAATTTTTGTAATACTAGCGACCCGCCCCGGCTTCGCACGGGTTAACAAATTATACATAAACCTTCCTCTTGAATCACTATCTTATTTAAAAAACCGCATCAAAATCCGTTGCGTAGTTTAAAGATCTAAGCATACAGAGGGACAGACAGACAGTTGGAAGCGACCTTGTTTTATACTATGTAGTGAATGAGTCTTCTCTGGGCCAATTTTTATTTTTGTGTCATTTTTTTCAGATTTCGATAGCAATTTTTTTAAATAAAAGTGAAAATCTTGCAAGTCGCGGTGAGCTTTTTCTAGATTTCAATCAGATTTCTAAATAGCGATCCCAAATAGTCACCCCATTGACCTAGTTGCGGGGCGGTCTGCTGACGTTGGTCCCGAGATCGATTTCAGGGAGTCAAATATTCAAGTATGTTTCCGTACACACGAAACACCACTTTCATCTGTAGTACTTTTAACCGCCTTCAAAAAAAGGAGGTTCTCAGTTTCGCAACTAAGTACTTTTTTGGCAGGGAAATAGGCAAACGCCGGGAGAAGATAACTGGTTAGAATTTAGGTGATTATGTTTGACGATGGTGTGCCTGGTAATTTGACCGGTATCGCTGCTGTATCTGTCAATCTCATTGATGAAATGAGTGACGTTTGCCGTCGCATTACCGCCGCGATAATCATCAATCCGTCACTCGTTTTATCAAGAAAATTAACACATATAGCGACGGCATTAACGCCGCTGCAGTTGTGTCGCGACATTAATGCAGCTGCACATCCGAATGGCACCTAAAATCGACTTTGCCTTAATGTGGTTAACTATAACAACAAGATTTTACGTTTCCTGTTTTTTCATAATGTTAAATTAACATTAAGTTTACACAAGTGGTGTTTGCATATAATTAGCTGTGCAATAAGCTTAAGATAACGAAAACTCGAATGTATACCTAATACAGTAAAACCTGGATAATTGCAATCTCAAGGGACCGGCAATTTTTTGTCAATTAACCAGGTTTTTCATTTAAGCAGGTCGTGCCAATTAACGAGGTTCAAAAAATCGTTGTTGCAATTATAGAGGTTCTCATTAATAGAGGTTGCGTTCCGAGGAAATTGCTTTTATGGAGGTTCAAATAACCATTGAAAGTAGATTCTGGGTTTCTGGTCTGTATATTATATAACTTGCACATTTACACTTAACTTAGTTACTGCTTATAATCATTTGGTTTATTTTTAATAACCCCTTGAATTGTAGAAGAAAGTTTTATTGGAATGTAAAAAGCATATTATACAAATACAAATACAAATAATTTATTGAGAAAAGTATAGTACAGTGGTTGCTCTTAAAGACTAAGAATTTATAAAGACAAGTGATTTACAAATGCCTGAACTAGGATTCCCTGTGTTTCAGGCAGCGAAGGACAATATTAACTATTTATTAATTATTCACTTAATTATAAACTATAAGTAGTACACAATATAAGTCTTATTACCTAAACAAAAAAGTAGGTTCTTAAGTATTAAATATCAGAATACAGTAGGCAGTAGGTAATCATTTTACGACTATTAGTAAGTTCTCTGTATCATCGTACGTCATTTTTTGAAAGGCGCGTCGTAGAGTATTCTTGCAACAAGCATAGCTAAGTGGGTATAAGTCTAGTGTTGCATTTAACCTGTTGTACAAAAATGGGCCCAAAAAGACAAAGAATCTAGATGAAAATACGTATTTTCTTTGTACGGTTTGCATGCATATAATATCTTTGCGCCTTTTATTTCTATAATCAGTGTTGAAAGGAGTTCTGGCGTGCTGCTTTAGTACTGTGCTTAATATATATAATTGACGAACAGTTAGTACTTCACATGATTTATAAAGGAGGTCAGTAGGGTATAGGAATGGGCGGGAAGTGGCTACCTTTAATAAGGCTCTTTGAGATTATGTTTTTGAATTAATCAAAATTGTTTCACCTACTAGTCTGTGATAGATACCCAATTAATAAATTGAATTCTGGGTGGAGATTTAAAATAAAATTATCATTGCTATTAAAATATGGTTTCTGCTCTCTTCAAGTCTACATTATTTCAATTACAGAGGTCTTACTTATAGACTCGTGTCAATTATAGAGGTAATAAAAAGAGCTAAAATAACGGATTTTTTTGCACAGTGTCAATTATAGAGGTCTTAGTTGCGATGTGGTCAATAACAGAGGTAAAATTACGAAAAGCACTAAAATCTAAATTTCAATTATAGAGGCCTTTTGGTCTCAAGGGACCGGGACCGGACCTTTGGTTGCAATTATTGAGGTTTTGCATTTATCCAGGTGTCAATTAACCAGGTTTCACTGTACATAATGTATAATAATGAAAATAAAAATGTAAATTTCCACTGTCTAGCTAACATGGTGGATACAGCTTGGCGAAGGTGGTGGAGTCTTAGTAATAGGGTCCCGTTTTTACCCTTTGGGTACGAAACCCTAATAAAAAGATGTAGGGTCTCACCTGACGGCAGACTTGGGTATGGAGCCGTACAGCAGCACGCTGAGCCCCCTGTACAGCCCGAAGAAACCATGGCCCTGCACGGTCTTCTTTACGCAGTCTCCGATGCCCGTGTACTTCTTGGTACCACCTGGAAATACAACAATATGGTTACACTCAGTTTAAGTAGGTACCTTTAGTTTGTAAAAGGCGAGTCGGCACAGAACGAACTGCCTCGCGAAAGTCGCGAGGCAAACGCGCGGGGACTTCTGGCCAGCCCAGTAAATATCAGGCAGATTACTTACACCCGTGTTACTTACGCGTATCTCACGAGTTTCTCATAATTATTTAGATAGATAGATAGATAGATAAAATCTTTATTCAACCACAACTTACATGTTTTGTGACACAATAAATAAATAACAAGAGGCAAAAAGAAAGTTGACAAGAGACAAAAAGAAGAAAGCAACATACAATTTGACACTAATAGCAGTAATAGCAATTTACATATTTATTTTACCTAAGTAGAGGGTCATGTGTTGTGGTAAAGAATAGGCGCTGACTCAGCATAGATACTGCGGAGACCGCAGCGCTGATCTTCCGTCAGAACCTTAAATAAACCTACAGTAATGAACGACCAGTGCAGCGCCAGTCGATGTATGTATGAAATACGTATATATTTATATATATGTATTTAGTAAGTAGCATTATCAGTCACCAGGTCAATTGCAAGTTTACGAAGTTCAACGACCTCGACAGGCATTAAACAAGCCATGATTGATTGCGGTATACTATAGGAAGTCGTAGTAAACTCGTTCTACGTTTTCAGAATTATGCCTTGATCAACCGAGTATAGTGGCCTCGGCAGAGTACTGAGGGGCTACCGCGAAAACCGAAATTCGCAAATTGCGGGGATCTTTCTCTTTTACTCCAATGAAGGCGTAATTAGAGTGACAGAGAAAAATGACCGCAATTTAGAATAGCCCTGAACGTGTGTTCAGAACGTGTGTGTGTGTGCGTGTGTGCCGTGTGGCCGAGGCCCTACGTAGAGAAAAGTGTCGTGAAGTGAGCGAGGTGTACGAGCGAGTTATAAATGTGAATAATATAAGAAATGTGTAAGTAGTGGTTATATTTTATCAAGTAGTTTTAGTTGTTTCCATTGAATAACTAAGAGTATTGAAATAAAGATAGAGTAAGTCATTTAAAATTTTGAAGAACATAAATTGAAGCAGTATAAACTTTAAAATTACCTGCAATTTAGAAGTTCCAAAGATTGTATGGCTTTAAAAAAATATTTATTCATTTTCTTATCAGATAAATTTTATCTTATAGATTATCTAGTCTAAAAAAAGAATCTTTGATTGATAATTTTTTACTTTCATGATTGTGTGATATGTGTACATGCACATGCATCGGCATGAGTTAAACATGTTTAACCCCTGTATGTTTAATACTTCAATGGTTCATCATATAAGTGTCACTATTTTTGATAACTTGATAACAGTATCCAAGGCAGATGACTTAAATAACAGTGGGTAGACTTATGTATGAGATGTGGGTAGGGCGGATTATGAATAAACAGTCTTAGCAATGCACTCGTGGTCTCAATACATCATCCTGCCCAAATCAGTACTTTACATGGCGCAGCCGGTTATAACCAATGGTTTGATCGTTATAAGTAAACGGGATTAGTGTAATTTGGATATTGAGTGATAGATTGAGTGGAGTGAAATTTACAAAGCAGTGTGTTGTGACTAGCGGAAAATGGATACAGTTCTAAGGCCGCCGCCTCCATTTTGTTTCGAGAATAATTTGTCGAGTGTTACGTCGGGAAACTTAAGTAGACAATGGTTAAAGTGGAAGAAATCGTTTGAGATATACTCTAAAGCATGTGAGCTTAGTAAAAAAACTGAAGACGTACAAGTGAGCATTTTATTGCATGTCATAGGAGAACAGTGTCGCGGTCTATGAACAGTTCACAGATAAAATAACTACTATAAAAGGATTATTAGAAAATTTTGATAAATATTTTCTACCAACAAAAAATCTGACTATCGAGCGCCACAAGTTTTTTTCGAGAGGTCAACAAGAAGGCGAGTCCGTTGAACAATATACATTTGAGTTAAACAAATTAGCTATGACTTGCGAGTTCAAGGACCTGAAGGACGATTTAATAAGAGATAGGCTAATTTGTGGATTGAGAGAAGACGCGATGAGGGAACGTTTACTTCGGGAGAGCGAGACCTTGACTCTAAAGAAAGCCGTGGATATGTGTCGTATAGCGGAGATGTCACGCATGCAAGCGGGCCGTATAAAGCAAGAGGATACAGGAGAGTATAATGCATACGAGCTCACGACTAAGGCTGGGGACAAGCAACAACAGTGTGAAGTGCACTGGGTAGGACGTCCTGCAAAGAGTCGTCCTGGATCGAGTCGAAAGGGCCGTTGCGGCGTGAATGCGCCGCCGCCGCCGAGCCGAGCGCCGCCGACGCCGCGGTCCGGCGCGCCCGTGATGTCATCGCGCAAGAATGCGCCGTCACACGGAAACAACTATAGGCAGTGTGATTATTGTGGATCGAATCATGAAAAGTTTAAGTGTCCCGCTTATGGTCAACGCTGTGCTAAATGTCATAGATCTAATCATTTTGCGAAGGTGTGTCGTATGTATGCAGTACAGGGGGATTCCACGGATCAGGTATGTCTCATTAATTCCATAAATAAAAATAAGCGCTGGAGCGTGGACCTTTTAATTAATGGAGCTAGCATAACGTTTAATTTAGACAGTGGGGCTGATACTAATGTTCTGCCTTTGCGATTTTTACCGGAAATCGGGTATAGTGTAAACGACTTAGTACAGACTCGTATCAGATTGACAGCATATTCAGGAGACCAAATTAATGTTGCAGGCAAGTGTCACTTAAAAGTAAAATACAAAAACAATTCACATGTTGTAAGTTTTATTATAGCGGACGTGACATCACCCCCGGTACTAGGTAGATCAACTTGCGAAGAATTAAACTTGGTTAGGCGCGTTATGAATATCGAGACCTCAGGGTTGAATAGTTGTTTAGGAATGTTAGATGAGTATGGGGATGTGTTTGAAGGCATGGGGTGTTTACCCGGCGAATATAGGATACAATTGCAGCCTAATGTGCAGCCAGTCGTGCATGCGCCGCGTAAGCTGCCACTAGCGCTGCGGGACGCGGTAAAAAATAAGCTAGATGAAATGCTACAGCAACAGGTCATCGCGAAGGTTGAGGGGCCCACGGACTGGGTCAACAGTATGACTGTCGTGAAGAAAGCTAATGGAGACCTTCGCATCTGTTTGGATCCTCGAGACCTAAATAAAGCTATTCGTCGAGAACATTTCAAATTACCAACTCTGGACGAGATTACAACGAAATTATCGGGTGCAAAATATTTTAGTACTCTAGATGCTAAACACTCATTCTGGCAGGTAAGGCTACACGATGAGTCAACTGACCTTTGTACCTTCAACACGGTGTTTGGCAGATACAAATTCCTTCGTATGCCCTTTGGAATTTCTTCCGCATCGGAGATTTTTCATAAAAGGCTATTTGAACAGTTTGATGATATAGAGGGCGTAATACTCTTTATTGATGATTTGCTTGTGTATGGAGAAACGGAGGAAGTACATAATACACGTCTTCGTCAGGTGCTCGACCGGTGTAGGAAAATCAATATTAAGCTAAACAAGGATAAATGCAAGGTGGGACTTTCTGAGTTAAAGTATTTAGGGCACAGAATATCATGCGAAGGTATACGGCCAGATGACTCGCATACGTTAGCTATTAGAGAAATGCCTAAACCAGAAAATACTAAGGATTTGGAAAGGTTTTTAGGGCTTGTAACCTATGTTGGCAGCTTTATACCACATTTGTCAGAAAGGACCCATTTGCTGAGAGAGCTTCTTAAAAAAGATATAGCATGGCATTGGGATGATAGGCATCAGAAATGTTTCAATGAATTAAAACAATGTTTAGTGAGTCCTCCCGTATTACAATATTTTAATTTAGAAAAATCGGTTACGATTTCTGTTGATGCAGCAAAAAACGGGTTAGGTGCTTGTCTTATTCAAAATGGACTACCAGTTTGCTACGCGTCGCGCTCGTTAACTAAAGCCGAGCAAGCCTATGCGCAAATTGAAAAAGAATTGCTAGCATGCGTGTACGCATGCGAAAAATTTTATTGTTATATTTATGGGCGTACAGACGTGACAGTGGAAACTGATCACAAGCCACTAGTAAGCATAATTAAAAAGCCTATTGCTAGTGCCCCGGCACGTCTTCAAAGAATGTTGCTAAGGTTACAACCATATACATTTGAGCTGATGTACAAGCCGGGCAAATACCTGTACGTGGCAGACGCGCTGTCGCGCGCTGTGGCGCCGGCCGACTCGAGCGCAGCACCGGAGGAGCCACTAGATCATTTAGAGATGGAAGCGCAAGTATGTGCCGTGGCCGTTGACAACCCTTTAACTGATTCACATTTCATAGAATTGCAAAGACACTCAAAATTGGACAGCGAAATTGAAGCCTTGAGAAAAGTGATAAAGAAAGGTTGGCCTACACATCGTAGTCAGCTAGAACATATATTACGACCGTATTGGGATTGCCGAGACGAGTTGACAATCGCATATGGCATGGTATGGAAAAACAACCGTATAGTTATACCTAAATGCATGCGTCACTCCATGTTAAAAAAAATACACATAGGACATTTGGGTGCTGAGAAATGTAAACTGAGGGCTCGAGAAATCATGTACTGGCCCAATATGAATACGCAACTTGATGACATGATATCGCACTGTCAAGCCTGTTTAACTTATCGCAAAGAAAACTGCAAGGAACCAATGATATCACACGACGTCCCCATGAGACCGTGGTCAAAAATAGGAGCGGATATTTTTCATTTCGGTGGTTTATCTTTTCTAATTGTCGTTGATTATTTTAGCAAATTCATTGAAGTAATAAAATTAAATAACATGACTTCATCTCATGTTATTGATCAATTGATTAACATATTTTCTAGACAGGGCGTTCCGGAAACAGTTTTTACAGATAACGGGCCGGAATTTTCATCAAGTTTGTTCCACAATTTTAGTAAAGATTGGAAATTTATTCACATGACATCATCACCTAGGTACGCACAATCGAATGGCCAAGTCGAAAGAGCAGTACAAACGGTAAAATCAATTTTAAGAAAAACTAGTTGTGACAATACAGACTATAGATTAGCATTATTAGAGTTTTTAAACACGCCAGTTAGTGATAGGATAGCCTCTCCTGCCGAGATATTAAACAATCGCAAACTGAGAAGCATCTTGCCTTGTTCACCAAATTTATTAAAACAAGCCAAAATAGATTATGCACAGGTTAGACACGAACTTAAGGCGCGACAAGATAAACAAAAGTACTACTACGATAGGGGAGCCAAAAATTTACAAACTTTAAGAGCGGGTCAGCCAGTTAAAGCACGTATTAATGGTAACTGGGTATACGCCACGGTTCTGAATCTCGTAAGTCCGAGATCTTATTCAGTAAAACTGGAAACGGGCAGGTTAATTCGTAGGAATCGTCGTCAGCTGATAATAGACTCGATGCGACGCCCCCCCGCCCGCGCGGATCCCATTTTATACGATAACATAAATCTGCCGGTCAACAATTCTCGCGCTGAGTCAGACATGACAGTCAGTCCCACTGTCCCATGCTCCCTACAAATTAATAACAATAACAATTCTGGTAATAATTATGTCACACGTTTTGGCAGGACAGTGAGACCTCCTGATCGGTGGGGATACTCTGAGCTAGGAGTACCACAACGCAACTAAATAGGTACCTAGGAATAGCTATAAGGTAACTGCATCAGTATTCGATTCGTAATAACCCATCAAATTGCAAGGTATTGTAATATTCAAGATATGTATTATGTTATGTAGCATTAACTAATGTGAGAAACTGTATTCAAAGTTTTACTTTACATATTATGTAATTGTAATTAATAATAAATTGTAATCAATTTGTAATCAATTATAAAATAATATCGACATTGTAAAATAAAAAAAGGCAATGTGCGTATATTGTATAAGTTAGGTATAAAAAAAAAATAAAAAATAAAATATGAATCTTGCATGTATCAATTACCTATTGTTTTTTTTTATAATTAACTGTTGTGCTAATGATGTTGCATACCTGCATGATAAAATAATGATACCTATACTTACCGCAAGAGATAAGTGTATGTTAGATTAATAAGGAAGTATATAAAAATCGTTTCAACAATGTTCTAAATCAATGAAGCAAAAATGGTTAATTTTACAATAAATGTACTTAGTATAAGAAGGCTAGGTACCGTTATAATATATATATACTTAATACAACATTAACTTAAGTTCATAAATAATATTCATTCAAAAATATTGTGATAGAAAGTATTACACTTTGTTTTTATTTTGTTTATAGAAAAGAAAGGGGTTGTGGGTAGACTTATGTATGAGATGTGGGTAGGGCGGATTATGAATAAACAGTCTTAGCAATGCACTCGTGGTCTCAATACATCATCCTGCCCAAATCAGTACTTTACAATAACTACACTTTATTCAAAGGATTTATTTAGCATCTTAAATCGTACAAATAACGATATATAAATCTGTGCTAATTGTAAGAATAAAAAGTACATTACATAGTAACAATTAATAAGTATAATTGGAACTAGTTTAGTGAAAAAGATCCATCTTTAAAAAAAAATCATTGAAATTAACTCTTCTTTTTCAGAACAGGTTAAATTTTTAATGACAGATTCTTGTAGGTTGGAACCTTATAATTGGGACCCATAATATGATAGAGGTCATAATAATATTGATTGATAAAAGATGTATATGGAATGAAGCGAGCCAGTAGATAAGATAAGAGTACAGTATTGATCTTTTGATTATACATGCCATGATAACAGCTCTCATGATGATGTACTTAATGTCAAAGTTATCAAGGATGTTTATGTTTGCCGTAGCCACAGTTGTATTCCGAATAAGTGTATACTGACAGCATACAAATAGAAATGATTGATTAACAGTAAAACAACCTCTTAGCCTCTCAAGCAGGTCCTGGTTTTTTTTAACCTATGAAAATAAAAACAACTTTCATCCAAAAAAATATACATATAAGGTGCCAATATGATAAACTAATAAAAAATGCTTGCAAGACTCAGTTCACTTTAATTCTGAAGGCTGACATAACATATGCATGTAATTATAATCATAATATTTATGAAACACCATATTTTTTATACTACAATAATTGGAACAGTTTAAAAAGTTTTTTGCATTCACACTGAGTACCTATTGATAAACAAAGTCAACTTTAGCTATGTTTAAAAAAAAACATTATCCAACCAAACCATTTTTTATACTACAACAATAATTGGAACAGTTTAAAAAGTTATTTTGAATTCACACTGAGTACCTATTGATAAACAAGGTCAACTTTAGCTATGTTTAAAAAAAAACCATTATCACTGTAGTGAGCCTGAGCTGCTAGCCAGATATCTTTCTTAAAAAGCTATTAAATCTTACTGCTTCAGAATAGTTCTAGAAAATGGATGAATAAAATACCTAATTAAATTAATGAATACAAAAACAACAGCATTACCCACAAACAAGATTGCCTTAACAAATTGAACCTTAACATAAAGTAGTGAAGGTACATGATAATTATTATGTCATGGCTATGGTTTCTAATGAGATTCTAATTAGTACACAATTGTAGAAAATTTTCCTTTTGAATGCTGCCCACAGAAAACAGGTGATTGGTCTATGAAGAACCACTTTTTAAGTAGGTTTAATTGATTTATATGTGGTTCTTTTCCTAGTTACGGCGTCGGCATAGCGACTAGTATTAAATATGCATGGATTTAGATATAAACAAGACAGACGTGACCTTGAGTTAGAGTATGAGCGTCTTGTAGGTTTTCTGACACGCAAATAATATTAAGAGCAAAGTCCACATTTATGTGGAGTCGAGTTGAGTACTATCGCGTAGGAGGAAAAAGTGCTCGATGATGGAAATATTTTTAGCGGTTGCCATTCGATAGAAACACAAATAGAAAATTTATATGTATTATGTAGGTTTCCGCCGTATGTAAGCCACGGAAAGGCGTTAAATTGAAACTAATGGCCATCTCTATTTCTAGAATCGTCGTTAATTCCACAAGAAACATAATATCCAGAGATGGTTAGATATAAATAGGTCAATCAACAATGTTTACTATTACGCTATTACGTTATCGAAGGTTATAATCACATTGATGAATGAAGGTGAACCCGTTTATATCGTGACCGGTTATCACTAACCTTTTTCGTCTAATTGCAGTTGTGTTTTTACGTATTCGGTTGGGAATGTAATACAAATTTCAATGCCACCAGTGATGCCGCCGGCAACGACTCCTTTCATTCCCACTGATCCTGAACCCCCAGCTGCAGCCGCTGCGCCACTTTCCGTCATCCATGGCCTTTGGAATGGATTCTTAAAACTTCCGGTCCTGTTAGACATGGTTCTAACTGAAAACACTTCAATCGATTCCCACAACGGCTGCAACACCCTCCCCGTACAACAGCTTCACACTGACTGATGTTTTTTTTTAAATTTTTTTTTGATTAGGGATTGATTTGATTTGATTACTTTTATACAACTTCGTTCATGAACGAGAACACGAGAACGAATGAATTTCCCGGATTTTTTTCTGTATGGTATCCCCATGATAGATTGTTTGAGGCATTGTTTGGAACGATCGAAATCGATGCCAACTAGCAGCAAAAAACCGGTAATTACTGTCAATGGTAGGTACAACCCTAGAAGTTTGACGACGCCATTTTGACAGGAGGCCGGACCCATATCATAAATCGAGTTTTGTGTTTCAATACTTTCGATTTTGAGGCATGTTTAGCTTTATTTGTTGGAATTAGTGTTATTTAGTATCTTACTGAGTTGGAATAAATTAAACAAACTCCAACATGGCTTTACGGACGTACGGCGATAAGCCGATTAGTTTCCAGATTGAAGAAGGAGGAGAATTTTATTGTGTTGGCTCAGAGGTGATTATTTGGTTATTTATTATTATTATATTATATTAATTAATACACTAGGAGCTGAAAGCTGATGCGTGTATATCACTGCACTTGATTTTTTTACGATTAATGTTCATTTTGTTAGTTGTTTTAAGTGTTTGTCAGGTCTGTTTTTGAAACTGTTCACTGAAGGAGCACATATCACTGCTTCTGCACATATCATTGTTGTTTATTTATATGGCTAAAAAGTTATATTTAACAATCATAAATAATATTAATACATTACCTATATGCCTTTGTAGTAATAAGGTATATTTTGGTTTTAGGTCGGCAATTACCTGCGGTTGTTCCGTGGGTCTCTATATAAAAAGTACCCTGGCATGGTCAGGAGGACCCTGACCAATGAAGAAAGAAAGCGTCTGGTAGACAATGGGCTGGGCCAGCATGTTCTATCAAGTTCTGTGTCACTGCTGAAAGCATCTGAAGTAGAAGATATTATTGAAGGCAATGATGATAAGTAAGTAATAAAGAGTTCTTGTAGATAGTGATCTAATGATGGCAATGATTCGTTAATCATAATAAACATCATATTACATAATACATACATTCATTAATATAATCACGCCTATTTCCCGGAGGGGTAGGCAGAAACATACCTGACATACCTCTTTCGCTTCCGTCACTTTCATAACATTCCTCATACACACTCGCCCATTTAGGGTGCTCTTGATCTGGCATTTCTTCAGGATTTCCCCAATCTGATCAGAGAAAGTCCGCGCTGAGGTCTGTCCCTTCCATCTCTCTCTTCATCATACATCATTCTCTCTACATCATATTAAGAGTCATAGTAAAAGTAAATTGGCCAATCCTGATACTGAGGTTTCTGTAGTTTAAAGTTCAGGCCTTTGTGCTAATAATTCTTTATTTGCAGATACAAAGCAGTATCAGTCAGTCAGGAGCTAGCGACGCCTCGGGAAAGTAAAAGTAAGAAGCCACATAACCCGTCATGGATGCCTGTGATGCCAAACTCCTCACACTTGGATGCGGTGCCTCAAGCCACTCAGATTAGCAGGACCAGGGTTCACAACAAGAAGGTAAAGATATATATAAAGCTAACAAAAGGGGTCAAAATAATCTAAAGGATTTTAACAGTGTGCTGATCATATTTTGAAACTAATATGTAAAACAAGAAATTCCTTTGGTTTAGTGATAATCTTCTTGCTTCTCTCTCTTTAGCCCTTTTCTACCCTTTGTGTGTAGGCCTCCTTTATTTTACGCCACTCATCACGGTTCTGCGCAACCTGTAGCCACTTCTTCCCTGCAGTTGTGTTGATGTTGTCGCCCCAACGCATAGGTCTACTTTGAGGACGCTCTTCCTCCCATGATCGCCACTCGAGTAGATGTTTACTCCACGAAGCTCTTGTTTCTCATCTCTAACCAATAATCATTTCCATTCCATTCCTTTTTAGGGTTCCGTACCCAAAGGGTAAAATCGGGACCCTATTACTAAGACTCCGTCCGTCCGTCCGTCCGTCCGTCCGTCTGTCACCAGGCTGTATCTCATGAACCGTGATAGCTAGGCAGTTGAAATTTTCACAGGTGATGTATTTCTGTTGCCGCTATAACAACAAATACTAAAAACAGAATAAAATAAAGATTTAAGTCGGGCTCCCATACAACTAACGTGATTTTTGACCGAAGTTAAGCAACGTCGGGCGGGGTCAGTACTTGGATGGGTGACTGTTTTTTTGCTTGTTTTGCTCTATTTTTTGTTGATGGTGCGGAACCCTCCGTGCGCGAGTCCGACTCGCACTTGGCCGGTTTTTATTTTATCTATTAAGATCTTAAAAATTTCTATGGAAATTATAATTTATATCTGTTTATGCTCCAGGTGCGCACCTTCCCTCTATGCTTTGACGACACAGACATGACTGCGATGCTGGAGAACGCCTCGCAGAAGCAGATCCTCGTCCCGATCCGCCTTGACATGGAGATTGAGGGCCAGAAGCTCAGGGACACTTTCACTTGGAATAAGAATGGTGCGTAGCTTGTCAGCCTGTGGATCTCAGTTGTATTCAGTATTGATGATTGATACATTTTAATAAGAATGGTGCGTAGCTTGTCAGCCTGTGGATCTCAGTTGTATTCATTATTGCTGATTGATACATTTTAAGGATTTATTCCATTTAAGTTGTACATTGCCATTGCTTTACTTTAAGGTCTCCTCCTCATAATTTGCACATACAATACTATACATATTTGTCTGTTTAAGATCTTGCATTGCAGTTGGACCACACTAAGTTTTAATGCCAAGTGCCAAAATGCATTCTTACTGCCAAGTATGTGCAAAGTTAGCGTGATTAGAGTCTAACTCTACTGCAAAAAACTCCAAGACTCAAAACAAAACTTCACAAAACCGGAGTCAGAATGATTGTCAGAGTTATTTCATACATATTTATACTTTGTATACGTACTTTAGTAATTATAGTAATGCTTCATTAGATAAAAGCCTTGAAAACTACATGAAAACAGTTCTAACGAATAAATCTTCCGATCTAGAATCAATCATAACCCCAGAGCAATTCGCGGAGGTTCTCTGCGATGACCTGGAACTGAACCCGAGCACGTTCGTGCCCGCCGTGGCGTCCTCCATCCGACAGCAGATCGACGCGTTCCCGAGCGAGCCCCCGGCCATATTGGAGGAGCAGAGCGACCAGCGGGTTGTCATTAAGCTGAACATACACGTTGGGAACACTTCGCTTGTTGATCAGGTTAGTGAGCACTCGACCATCCGACAGCAGATCGACGCGTTCCCGAGCGAGCCGCCGGCCATATTGGAGGAGCAGAGCGACCAGCGGGTTGTCATTAAGCTGAACATACACGTTGGGAACACTTCGCTTGTTGATCAGGTTAGTGACCACTCTACCATCCGACAGCAGATCGATGCGTTCTCGAGCGAGCCGCCGGCCATATTGGAGGAGCAGAGCGACCAGCGGGTTGTCATCAAGCTGAACATACACGTTGGAAACACTTCGCTTGTTGATCAGGTTAGTGACCACTCTACCATCTGACAACAGATCGACGCGTTCCCGAGCGAGCCGCCGGCCATATTGGAGGAGCAGAGCGACCAGCGGGTTGTCATTAAGCTGAACATACATGTTGGGAACACTTCGCTTGTTGATCAGGTTAGTGACCACTCTACCATCTGACAACAGATCGACGCGTTCCCGAGCGAGCCGCCGGCCATATTGGAGGAGCAGAGCGACCAGCGGGTTGTCATTAAGCTGAACATACATGTTGGGAACACTTCGCTTGTTGATCAGGTTAGTGACCACTCTACCATCTGACAACAGATCGACGCGTTCCCGAGCGAGCCGCCGGCCATATTGGAGGAGCAGAGCGACCAGCGGGTTGTCATCAAGCTGAACATACACGTTGGAAACACTTCGCTTGTTGATCAGGTTAGTGACCACTCTACCATCTGACAACAGATCGACGCGTTCCCGAGCGAGCCGCCGGCCATATTGGAGGAGCAGAGCGACCAGCGGGTTGTCATCAAGCTGAACATACACGTTGGAAACACTTCGCTTGTTGATCAGGTTAGTGACCACTCTACCATCTGACAACAGATCGACGCGTTCCCGAGCGAGCCGCCGGCCATATTGGAGGAGCAGAGCGACCAGCGGGTTGTCATTAAGCTGAACATACATGTTGGGAATACTTCGCTTGTTGATCAGGTTAGTGACCACTCTACCATCCGACAGCAGATCGACGCGTTCCCGAGCGAGCCACCGGCCATATTGGAGGAGCAGAGCGACCAGCGGGTTGTCATTAAGCTGAACATACACGTTGGGAACACTTCGCTTGTTGATCAGGTTAGTGACTAATCGCCTGTTCTCGAGCGAGCCACCAATGATCTACGGAATTCAATTTGGTCCACAAGAACTTCAGATTTTGACTTCAAATTCAAATACTTATGCCGTTAATCGATGGATTAAACTTTCGTGAGACATATTTTT
This sequence comes from Cydia amplana, assembly GCF_948474715.1. Taxonomy (NCBI): domain Eukaryota; kingdom Metazoa; phylum Arthropoda; class Insecta; order Lepidoptera; family Tortricidae; genus Cydia; species Cydia amplana. The sequence continues at coordinate 10,855,744 of NC_086087.1, forward strand.
GATATTTTAAACTGTTTAAAGTCTATTTTTTTATTCGGTAGACTGAAATGACAGTTAATAGTATGGACATGAAATGTCATTTCATACTATTAACTGTCATTTCAGTCTACCGAATAAAAAAATAGACTTTAGACGACAACGGTTGCACTCGCTTGAATTTTGGGCCCAAAATATGTCGCCAATAATGACTAAAAATTCAAGTGAGTGAAACTGTTGTCGTCTAAACAGTTTACTTATGGCGTTATTCGTAAATGTGGTTTAAATTTAAATTTAGGTAACAAACGTTGATACAATTTCTGTTTGTTTGAAAGAGACAACACCTTGGTTTGTAAGGAATTGCTAAGTTATATGAATAAGGGGTTGTTATTTGATTAATTTAGCGAAAGAGGTATGTCAGGATCGTAGCCAATGGACATCCGTGGTCTCTGCCTACCCCTCCGGGAAATAGGCGTGATTATATGTATGTGTATGTATGTATGTATATGTATGTATGTATGTATATGTATGTATGTATGTATTTGATTTATTCTGTGTTGCCAGGTCGAGTGGGACATGTCAGAAAAGGAGAACAACCCGGAAGCATTCGCGACCAAGCTCTGCGCTGAACTAGGCCTAGGCGGGGAGTTTGTGACAGGCATCGCTTACTCCGTCCGCGGTCAGCTTGGCTGGCATCAGCGGACCTTCGCCTTCAGCGAGGCGCCTCTGCCTGTCGTTGAGGTAAGGCTACTCCTTATGAGTCGCTTAAAGTGCTTCCATACTGAAAAGAGAACCTAAAAGTGTTTACAAAGCTATGTACAGAACTAGGACTAAAGTCTAGGACTGAAATGACAGTTAATAGTATGAACATGAAATGTCATTTCATACTATTAACTGTCATTTCAGTCTACCGAATTAAAAAATAGACTTTAGGCAATATTACCACGAAATTGTGAAAAAAGATTGTCAATGATGCAAGATTATTTTTTAATACAATAAAACATTTACAGCAATAAAACTACGACGGACTGCGTAGCATTGCAATAAACAGTGTCTTGAAGTTTGTTGTTCACATGACCATAACTGACATTTTATTTAACTACTAGCGACCCGCCCCGGCTTCGCACGGGTTAACAAATTATACATAAACCTTCCTCTTGAATCACTCTATCTATTAAAAAAAAACCGCATCAAAATCCGTTGCGAAGTTTTAAAATTCTAAGCATACATACAGACAGACAGCTGGAAGCGACTTTGTTTTATATTATGTAGTGATAGTGATATCTACATGATGTACGCACATTATAGGCACATGTAAGCTACTTGTACCGACACTATCTCAGGGCCAAATAGAATCCTGTCAGGCTTTCCATAGCAATGGATTTGAACCTGTAATTTGGTCACAGACGCCGTACCGCCAGCCCGCGGACGCGGAGGCCTGGGCCCCGTTCCTGGAGACCCTCACGGACGCGGAGATGGAGAAGAAGATCCGCGACCAGGACCGCAACACGCGCCGCATGCGCCGCCTCGCCAACACCACGCCCGGTTGGTAACACACACGCGCACACACACACACACACACACACACACACACGCACACACACGCACACACACGCGCGCGCACACTCACCCAAAACACACACACACACACACACACACATACACACACACACACACACACCCCTACCCATCCACACCCCCCCCCCCCCACACACACACCCACACACACACACACACACACACACACACACATACACAAATAAGTGCTTGTTTAAATATTTTTGATCATCCTGACCGCTTTAATATATCTGATGGCGACTTTACACCACACACTACTTGGAGTCTCTATTCCGATTCGTCTATAGCCTAAGAGCGGTTTTACAATTTGCTGATCTGATATTTAATGTCGGATACACCCATAAAAAAAATGCAAAAATTTGCCTTTTTGTATTTACATAATTATTTATAACTCCTAGAATAAACTAAATTATTTTTTTCTATGAAAATAATATACACAATAAAAAAAATTCAACAGAGCGCGCTATAAAAAAAAAAAAAAAAAAAATAAATAAATAAAACGTTTATTCAGAGATCTTTCTTATAACTAATTACATATATTCTTCTGCCAAACCACAGAGTGGTTTGTTGGCAAAAATATATCTTACTGCATAGGTCATCCGATATCGGATATCGGGTCGGATAATGTGAAAAAGCTCTAAGGTTCAAATCGAGCAAGAATAAATAATAGTTGACTTTGAAATCAGAATCAAATCATTTGTAAGAAATAAACCGAATTTCTTTTTTTGAAATCGAATTGCAATTCTGTTCTGATTGAAAACAATACACAAAAAAATATGATCCATAATTTATTTGTATTTAATTTGTCTACATTGAAAAAGTCTCAAATTTATCACCATACGATATTATTAAGCATTGCCTTTTATTCGCTCAATCTTATTCTTCTATTTATTAATAAACGCTTTTTATTTGGCAGCATTAAATTATGTAAACTTAGCAATGTAGTTATGAATCCTGATACTTTTTACTATCCTTCAAATGTATATTTAAAAAAAAATCAATAATTTGATCATCTTTGATAAATTATAAAAATCCTTCAAATGTATATTAAAAAAAACAATAATTTGATCATCTTTAATAAATTATAAAAGACTCCCATATTTTATATCCCTAAGTGTTTTCATAAGTGGTATTGAATTTTAAAATATTATTGACTACAGTATTTTATTGTATTTGTGCAATACATTTATGAACTTTACAATATTTTTCGTTATGATAGGTACTTAATGAACGTTAATAGGTATTAAGGTGGGGTTTTGGGTATTTATAATTAATTTATTTTAGTATTAAAATTTCTGATTTAACACTAAATATATGACATTTCACGGGTAAAGGTAACTTACGGCGATTGGCGCTTACGTCGCGTAACACCTCGGTATTGGAGCTGCTCCAATACTGCTCCAATGGAGCATCGTTAATAATAAAATGAAAAAAATTGCGTTAGCGCCAACCGCCATAAGGTACCTTCACCCGTAGAACGTCACATTATTATAGTAAATAAGCACCTGAAACACACATATTGGCTGATATTGGAATACTTACCAAAGACGAACACGGAAGCTTTACACTGCCTAAATGTAATTACGTTTTGCTAATTTATACATGAATCGGAAACCAAATAAACAATGTGTGTTTCAAGATAATGTTGTGCACTTTGGGGCTGTTCATAGATTACGTCATCTATTTTTGACGATTTTTGATCCCCCCCTCCCCCTAAAATCATCCAAAAATCATGCGTCGAATGACCCCGTTTCCTCCTACGCCAAGCTACCATCATCCGATGTCCAGACCCCCCCCCCCCTCCTAATTGGAAATGACGTAATTTATGAATAGCCCCTTTGCGCATAAAAAGGAACGCAGCGAAAAACGAACGTCATACGAATCTAGCCGCCTCCATACATTTAAAGTTACGCTCTCATTTAAAAAGGACATTCCGAAATAACTTTAACATTCAAGTAACATTTATCTATGTCTGGCATTGACGTATATCTCAGGACCAGTCCTGAGATATACGTCAATGCCAGACATCCAGCCAGCCCTACGGGCAATAGAATGGGGCCAGTACAGCGGTGAGACACCGCTACAACGCGATTGGTTGATGAGTTCGCATCACGCGCGCGATTGGTCGCAACTAGTTGCGTTAGACTGCACGATTGGCTCGAATTCGTGAGTAACACCGCTGGACTAGTACCATTTTTAGTGCCCGTAGTGCCCGTCCTGAGATATACGTCAATGATGTCTGGTACTTCGTTGGTAGAAATTAGAGCGGGTATACTAAGTTTTACATACAATACATATAAGAATTTTTAGCAACGGAAACTCGGAAACTAGTACCAGTACCAGACATAGATATAATATATGTTACGTAAATATTCGTGCCTTCATGTAACGCATGCAGCACAAGTATGTCTTTTAAAACTTTTTAGAGCGTAATTAATGTAACTATTTCTTACTACACTTCTATTGTATGAGAGCGTCTATTTGGCGGTAGGTTCGTGTGACTCCTAGCTAATTCTTCGTTCTATCGGTACACTTCACGCAATACATTTATGAAGTATGCAGAGGCCTTATATTAAAATCTTTAGATAAATTAACTTTTGATTAACATTTAATTGTTAACTTAACACACTTTTAATAGTCGTTTACATAAGAATGGAATATAATTATAAAACATTAGATAAATCCGGCCTTATTTGTCTAATATACGACTGAAGAACTTTCTAAGCTTAGTTAATAAACATTTTTTGTTTTTGAATGTACCTATTTACAAACTATATATTTAAGAAAAACTATTTAACTATTTGAAGTGTTTGACTTCGACCATGGAAAACGTTTTTTTGCTTACCTACTCAAACTCCTTTCAATCGCAATTACTTTACGGAGTGTTTTATGCGAACTTTATGTACAAGATGTTGTCTGTGGTACAAGTCACAAGTAAAGGTTATGAAGTACAAGTCATTCAGGAGGCATCAATGACTTTTAGTCAACTAAGGTAAAAAGTTTAAAAAAATATGGATTCATGGACAAATAATATATATAAAATCAGAAATAATAGTTACCGAACTGTATATTTTTATCAATTCATTTCTTGAATATCAAAACTAAATCATTGTTTACTTAACTACCTACCTTGTTTTCGTTTTCATTTCAAACGAAATTTCTTCATTTGAAATGAAATTGAAAATTCAAATTCGTTGAGTAGAATCTGCAGTTGATCTCATATTTATTGTGACTAGATTGGTGCCGGCTGCATGGACCCTTATTTATTATAATCAGAGATCGGACAAATTTGCGACATTGCTCGCACTAATGTGGACATGACTCCAAAATTGATTAAATAATTAATCATTTAATTAATTTCTTACCTGAGGTTTAATTTTGATTCCTAATCAATAAAAAACACAAAGATTTCTTATAATGTAAATTTATTAAAGAAATTAATCAGTATGTTTTCCAAATTTTCTGTAGGTACTCATTTTTTTATATAAATAATATATTTAAGTGCTATTTATTGACGAGGGAACAAAATTAAAACTCAAGTAAAAAATTAATTAAAATAATTAAATGATTAATTATTTAATCAATTTCGGAGTCTTGTCCACATTATTGCGAGCAATGTCGGAAATTTGTCCGATCTCTGATTATAAGTAACTTATTAAAATTAGATAATTATATATTTGCTATTACATATTAAATTTTATTAAATAAGAATAATGATGCCTTTTATAAGTACAATTGCAAGGAGACTTTGACATTAAACATTGCAAGAAAATATGAACAGATCAAATGTTAGTAAAATATATAGTAGATTTGATATTTTCTTGTGATTTTTACTGTCTTTATTAAATTAATAATTAAACGTAAGTGGACTGTTAAAATTTCTATCACATTAAAGTTTAAAAAAATATAACATCGTTTTATTTAAAAATATCGCAAAATTTCTTCGAACTTGCTCTGGGTGATTAAATTGACACAATCTGCTTACCACTATTAATAAAAACTATTAAATATTAGTCTAAAATTGCAATAAAGTAAAAATACTTATTTTATTTAGCATGGTAGCTTTTCATAGTTTTTTTATCACATCAACCGACTGAAGTCAAAGGATTTTGAAGCTTATAATCAGTAGTTAGCATTCATATTTAAATGGTAGCGACAATCTCCACCAACACGTATAATCCAGAGGACCTATCGCGAACGCCGAAGTTCGCAAATTGCGGGCATCTTTCTCTTTCACTCTAACTATGCCTAAATTGGAGTAAAAGATAAAGATGCCCGCAATTTGCGTACTTCGATGTGTGCGGTGGGGAAACTTATTTAAATCTATACCGTATTCTTGCGGTATAAAGTACATATTCGGACTGACTTTGCTATGGGTTGTTATGCGTTTACATATAGTCGTAAGCGCGCGTCGCTGTCATTTATAAATGGACCCTGACTACTCGATATAAAGTTCAAATTCCTTCGACTCAGTTGTTACAATAGTGGTATTTTTCTGTGGCAGATGTGTCATTGGGGCGCGCCGTGAACCGCCTGAATCGCGCCGACGAGGCCCTGTTCCAATCGACGCCGGAAAAGAGGAGGAAAAAGATTTAATCGCCCAGTACAGAGCTCGGGAGAATGGTGACAAGTTTGTCAAGACACTGATTTAAACTTTCACGATTTTTACACATTATTAAATTATACAACGGGACTTAATCGCGTATCTAAGTTTTAAGATTTACCTCCGACGTTTCGAGGACGGCGTTGTCCCCGTGGTCTCGGAGAAGACTGGCTTAAGTTGACATCAGCATCGTCTAACCGCGCGAGTTTTTCGAACTACCCGCACTTGGTGTTGTTTATCCGCTTGAACAGCAGGAAAGTACGGGAAGCCATTGAAATCAAAAAACATAGTAATTTCAATCGGGACGAGGGTTTCAAGATCTCATCCACATGGAATCCAGTCATTAGTAAATGTAAGCGTAAACGAATATCGACAGTCGATAAATCGAATATCGTTAGTGTTGTGTGTCGACAGAGTGACATCCCTAGTGCGCAAAACGTTCAAGCGGATAAACAAGACCAAGTGCGGGTAGTTCGAAAAACTCGCGCGGTTAGACGATGCTGATGTCAACTTAAGCCAGTCTTCTCCGAGACCACGGGGACAACGCCGTCCTCGAAACGTCGGAGGTAAATCTTAAAACTTAGATACGCGATTAAGTCCCGTTGTATAATTTAATAAGTTTGTCAAGACCCTGCCAATAGGGAATAGGGGGTATTACTAGGGTTACCATACGTCCCGTATATACGGGACTGTCACCGTATTTAAGTATCACGTCCAGTATTTTTACTGGTCCCGTTTTTGTCCCGTATATTAATTTCTCGTATTTTGTCGACCGGTCTGGCCTAGTGGGTAGTGCCTATGAAGAGTATGAAACCGATGGTCCCGGGTTCGAATCCTGGTAAGGGCATTTATTTGTATGGTGATACAGATATTTGTTCCTGAATCATGGTTGTTTCCTATGTACCTATTTAAGTATTTATATATTATATATATCGTTGTCTGAGTACCCATAACACAAGCCTTCTTGAGCTTACCGTGGGGCTTAGTCAGTTTGTGTAAAAATGTCCTATAATATTTATTGATTTATTAATAGCGCTCTAGAATACCACTGTCCCTTATCAGTCCCGACTAATTATGGCAACCCTAGGTATTACTGCAATGTACTGCCGCCAGAGTGCAGCACTAGCACTTATCGTCAACCATAGAGTAACTTTTACATACTGTACTGTACAGGTTTTTGATAAGTTTTCACTATGACTGATGCAGTGATGCATCGAAGCGGTTAGTTTACAGAGAGTCTACCGCGATCGAAATTTCGTTATCTGCCACTGTATCGCTCGAATATGCAGATGATAAAGAGACAGATAACGAAATTTCGTGTTTCGTGGTAGGCGCTCTTTTTGTGCTAGTGGCGCCGCCTACGCAGAGTTTTGCGTAATATTCCCTATTACTGTTGGCATACTTGTCACGACACTCGTTCGTAAGATTGATTTTAACCCCTCAACTTATAATTGCCGCTCGTAAGAATACTATAAAAGTGTAGCAGTTAAGAGAGACGAATGGAACGAATGATATATGAATGGAATGACACATGCAGGTAAAATGTACCTATAGAAATAACCATCTAACTTTAAAACGTAGCTGAAGCATTCCATGAAGTTGTCCACCGTTGTCCCATACGCAAATTTTCTGAAGATTTGCAGGTACAGGAAAAAATACCTTTTCCTGTGACAAATGGTCAAAAATATGCCCATAAGAATAAACATCGAAAAAGGTACTAATAGGTACGCGAAATAAGATGCCTTTATACGTGACAGGCCGTTGAATGGTTCCACTGACGGTTTGATGTCACGACTTGGTTTTCTAAAATACGATACGCACACATGCATAGATCGATTCACGAAAGCTGGCACGAATGGAATGAACGAAACTTTCATTGTATGAGTGACACATGTATCGGTATACAGTCAGAGCCACCATTTAATTGGTTAATGTGATACACACACATATTTTCATTCACTCATTCATTCCATTCGTGTCAGCTCTTGTGAATCGACCTGTATGCAGATTGCAGGGTGTTTGTCCAAACCATATGATACAATGAAAAGTGAATGTGTATGTCGAACTGAACGATTTTTAAGTAGAGTCCAGACGAGCTGGGCAAATCGACCGATCTGACCAGAGAAATAATTGGCGCCAATCTCAACTAGCATCCACACGTACACAATTTAGATACTAACTTCGAAAATTGGCATTTTTGTGTCCGCACCTGCTGATTTGATCGGGGAATATAATTGGTGTTTGCGTCCGCACGGCCTGATTCGATCGGACAATTTCATCAGATTGGCGAAAAATTGGCTCGTCTGGACTTTACTTTAGTATGACACCAACCCCGATTTCTCTGCTGTACCTACGAAGACGTTCAAGGATCTCAATAACGAACAGATTTAACCAAGAATTCCCTAACCTTTGGAGGGTTAAAAAAAGCTAGTTTTCCTCGCGCGACATGTATTGCAGGATCGCTTGTGCCTCACCATAGAGAAAAAAATACATAGTGCTCACTCCATACATCAGTTTTAGTACCAAAAAGACTATTAGCATCCAGCATCGAGTAGCGGAACTATCAGTACTGCTACTTGACAATAGATGTAGCACCGACCGGAAAGTCTTATGCTGTTGAGATAAGACTTTCCGGTCGGTGCTACATCTATTGTCAAGTAGCAGTACTGATAGTTCCGCTACTCGGTGCTAGATGTAGACACTGAAATTAATAGTCTGAACTGATGTATGGAGTGAGCACTCTTGTCTTACTATATTTCTCTATGGCCTCACGCATTCGACGATAGCTATATGTATCGTAATAAAATAAACGAGTAAATAATCATACTACATAGAACTTTAATTTTACTTTGTCATTGTGTTTATATTCCATTTATTGTAATCTATTAGCGTTTAAGAATTATTGTCGTATAATAAAGTAAAAATAATACTGAAGGTTAGTTTTATTTGTGAAATCTGATGATAAAACGTCGACCTCTTCGACGGTGACGTTTGTGGCATGGCTACCTTAATGACGATCGTGGACGGCCGCATATGTCTACCAAACACTTACAAACAATGCTACAAACGTATTCCTTACATACCTAATAGATTTTTTAGAAGTATACCTAATAATACAAAACACTTAGCAAAAAAAAATAGTGATATTCCGTTTATAAATATAGTCATATTCGGTATCGTGTTCCGGGTTTATGCGTCGTTGGACTAAAAGTAAATATGGCGATGTATAAAAATGTCTACTTGCATAAGTTCGTGCGTATATAATTTCGACGAAGTATAAAAATGTGCATCTGTATATTAGACCAAATACAAATATGTTGCGGCACTAGACTAAAAGTAAATATGGAGATGTATAAAAATGTCTGCTTGCATAAGTTCGTGCGTATATAATTTCGACGAAGTATAAAAATGTGCATCTGTATATTAGACCAAATATAAATATGTTGCGACACTAAAAGTAAATATGGCATATATAAATATTAATTAATATATTTTCAAATGTTCTCAGTTTTTTTTTATAATTTATAGATAAAAGTTTGTCTGTTTAGAATTCAGCTTGTTTGTTGATCGCTTATCTATTATTGTAACGGCACCAGTCATGGGACATTTAAGAGGAAATTTGGAGTATTTGTGATATTTCCCTGATACATGTAAAAGTTCTACCGCTTAGCTTGTTAAAAGATGAATATCCTATCCTTCTTTCATGTTTCAGGCGTGTTGTATCAAAGATACTGCAGTTAGTTTCCACATAATTAATAAATTAAAAGTATGTTTTTTTTCTCCAGTCATGGACACCAAAGCTCCAGTAATGGAACCCCGGTAATGGACGTGGATTCAGTAATGGGCGATTCTCAGAGATGACGTTCGGTGCCTGACTTCGGTGCCGAATTTTATTTTTTACTTATTTGATACACGACTTCATTTCCTAAAATCTAGCCTTAATATAAAAAATATTGGTAGTGGAGGCCTCCATTAGAACCTTATAGTTTTTTTGATATTTGAGATTTAAAAAACACCGAAATCATGTGCAGGCACTGAAATCAATTTGCCTCACCGAATTCAAAAACGCTTACACAGAAATCACACTTCAATATTATATCTAAATTATATTATAATCTATTCATATTTTTCATTATTATTTGATGATAAGTGATGTATGGGGTTCTTCAAAAAAGGAGTGTACAGGTTTTTAAAAAAAGGTCGGCAACGCGCATGTAACACCTCTGGAGTTGCAGGCGTCCATAGGCTACGGTGACTGCTTACCATCAGGCGGCCCGTATGCTTGTTTGCCACCTATGTGGTATAAAAAAAAATGTAGCGAGGCTAATGATATCGCATAGCTTACATAAATTTAATAGATAGTACCTTTGTTTACTCGAGATTTTAAAATAACCAAGTTGCGGCTTATGAAACAACATCTCTAGAAGATATCCCACACTAATTGACTATCCTCATACAATAGGGCGAAGTACGTATGGTCCCGAAACGAGTTTTAGACATGTCGACCACAAATTCGCACATACTTAAGTGCCATGAAAAAGAAAATGTTTGTTTCACACAATCCAACGGCATACTCATCAAAAAGAAACTTATGTTACCTACACCCGATAAACAAGATACTTTTGAGTGGTGTTCAATGCTCAAAAATTTTTTATGCACTTATAAAACAATGTAAACAATACGGAAAACAAGTATTTTGCTAGACTTAAAAATATGTAGTATTTTTGAATGACAGAGTTTTAAAGCGTGTATTCCCTCAATTTAAAACTATTTAAAGTTGTTGACTAATGCTTAAAGATCTAATCACCTATTCATTATGATCTCCTGCACCGTCAAACACTTGAGCTAAATTGTAACTCCGATATTTAGACATAAATACATCAGACATTGAGGATTGTTAAAACATTGGCTATGTTGAATTTGTGTTCATGGCTATGCTTTAGAAATATTGATCAGTACCTACCTACGTTCAGTGCCTTTGAAGCGATCTCGACATTCGAAGGCGACTTTATTTTTAATCCCTTGTTTTGTGGGTGCACCTTGCATAGTATGTAACTACACAAGTTATTTTAAACGAAGTGGGATCTAATTAACTACATTTATTTAAATTGGCTCAAGTTCAAGGTATCGTGGTGTAGGAGGGCCACAAGTGATACAGAGGACAAATTCACATAATATACTCCATTGGTTTGAAGAGAAATTAAGACAACAGCGGATAGAGAGAAAGAGACATTGGGTCTACGATTTTCAACATACGTCTTGTGAAAAAAAAAAACTACTCATTGTAAAGTAGTGATTTTGTTTATCTATACTATGATTTAATTTAAGTACATAGTTTTACGTTTATAAAACATATCTTGTACTTTTTAGGTGTGATAAGTTGGAAAATAAAGTACAACAAACTAGTTTACAAAGCAGGATTTGAACTCGGTGATCACTTTCTTGATATCGGTGGTCAAAAAATCCACTGAAACCAAGGAAATCAACACCAGTGATGTCAAAATTAATCGCTTTTTAGCAATTACAGAAATAGTATGAATGATACAGAGGAGATGTAATAATGATGGGTTTACGTACTTTCGAGGATTTCTTAATCACTTGCGTAACGATAAAGACACTAAAACTGTGGGAGAAAATTGCACCACCGATCTCAAAAAAACATAGAACCAAACCCACCGAATGACAGAGAAACATTTAAAAAACTACCTTAGTATACTGTGACTGCACCTCTACTTTATTCAACGGTTAAGGCACAACTAAAGCATACTTTGTTTGAGCCACTGAGTTCCTGGTCTACAACTTTGTAAGTGTACCGACATGGTTTGTAAATTACAACGAAATCAGTCAGTAGCCCGGGACACATCGTAAATTTAGTTTTATTCAATGTGTTGAGCTAACACATTATTTTGATTTATAGAATATGATCAGTTAACTAATACCTTATGCGTGAATACCGATAATAACTTCGATATAATTCCCCATCTTGAGTAATAATTTTTTGTTTCAAAAAATCTGGGCGCGGGACACGCCCACCGAACATCATTTTTCGCATTTGGATATTTTTTTCATGTATTATATAAATAACAAATAATTAGTTTGATAGTGTTCCAGACAGAATATATGCTGAAGATCATGCCTGAATTAATTCAGATTTATTAAACAGTAAATTCAATAACTTTTTGCCCCGGACACGTAAAAATGGCCCTCCTGAGAAATGCCCTAATGGGCCCCCTATAATGGGCATACCTTATCAAAGTATAAGATATTGGAATAGGGAATAAGTTTTTGGAAAAAAACTAGTTATTAGTCATTTTTGTCACCCGATTGCATTGTCATCCGATTTGCATACGTATCCAAAATTTCAACTCAATCGGAAATCCAAAAGTGGCTCAAATGCCATTTCCAAGATTTGAACCACACTAACTAATACAGGGTGGATTTTCTTTTTGGGTCAGTGAGGGCAGCTACCAGATCCCGTGCTGCTACGAGAAAACGGTCTTAGAAGACCTTCCCTCGATTTCAAATTAATGAAGATTGGCTCTTACAGATTTTGGAAAATGCAATTTGTATGAAAATGAAAACTTTTATTTTTCACATGCTATTTTTGTATGCCAATCGATTCCATTCCTATCCAGTATCAATAGTTTCTTTGGGGTCAAAATTCAATTTCACATTTTCTCCATAGTAAATGTATGGAAAAAGTTTTTATTAATTTGTGATTTTTTAGTACATTACCGTAAGTTGACCCCAAAGAAACTATTGATACTAGATAGGAATGGAATAAATTAGCATACAAAAATAGCATGTCAAAAATAAAAGTTTTCATTTTCATACAAATTGCATGGGAAAAGTTTTCCTCGATTTGTGGCTTTTCTAGCCGGAATTTTTTTTTGGTTCCATACAAGCTTTTGATTCTCAACAGGAATGGGATCGATTGGCATCAAAAAAAAGTTTGTCAAAAATTACCTTTTTCTCGCACCCTGTATGTTTTTTCCAAAATCTGTAAAACCCAATCTTCATTAATTTGAAATCGAGGGAAGGTTTTCTAAGACCGTTTTCTCGTCGCAGCACGGGATATGGTAGCTGCCCTCACTGACCCCAAAAGAAAATCCACCCTGTATACAAACTAACAGGGCAAGTTAAATAAAATTATGTAAAAACGATATTAATTTATCCGATGTCCGAGGAGACCTCCTGACATAGTTCGTACGAGTAACTACATTATACTTCTGTATTGTTTAAACATGAAATTACGCCATGGCAAGCATCATTATGTAAATTATCCCATCATAGGAGGTATGCAGTTTTACAGCTCCTATAATGGGATTGGGCAAAATACCACTATTTTTTATACATCTCTAGAGTCACAACAGAATGTGTTGTATACCTTATCTCATGGTAAATGCAATTAACAAAACACATTCTAGTTTACACCAAGTAATAATTAATTAAAATTTAATATATGAACTCACCTCTCTTAGCGAAGTTGTTAAGAATTCTTACTGGTTATTTTTTCCAGTGACACGACAACTTTTAGGTTGGCGCCAATTTCTTAAAAAGTAACCGAAATTAATAAAAAGTCAAACTTAAACAGCTCTTTGACTCTTATTTATGGTAAAATATTGCCAGTGTTTATAAACTACTTTTACATACTTATTTTAGAGGATTTGTGGTTTTATGTCCCATTACCGGTTCCACGTCCATTATAGGGTCCATTACTATAGCTTGTTCATATTTATTGAATATTATTCGTTTTAATTTAAGAACTAGATGTTACGAGGGGATGAATTTGTTCCGTATATGTATTATTATAATCCTGGACCTATGTAAAGAAAGTAGTCATTTTAATATTCCGACTTGATAAGACTTAGACATTTGTATACTTTGAAAGTAGTCATTTTTATATTCCGACTTGATAAGACTTAGACATTTGTATACTTTGAAAGTAGTCATTTTTATATTCCGACTTGATAAGACTTAAACATTTTGAAGTATTGGCTTTCTAATACTCGGACCAATTTTTATTTTATATCTAGACATTTTTATACATCGCCATATTTACTTTTAGTCCAACGACGCATAAACCGTGTTCCGTCATATTAGGAAAAGTAGAAGTTTTTTTTGATTACGAACTCTTACAAAACGACAAAACCAAACAACCTTGGCCTCTTTTGTTCTTTTTTGCTGTCACTAACTTTCATGTGTGAATACTGTCAGTATCACTAAAATTGTAAAAATACTAATCCGAAAGCGTTTATTCGTAAATTAAACGAGAATAAAATGCATTTAACCTATGGGAAAGCTATACTTTTAAAGAAATCCTTGATAATTGATGTGCGTTAATGAAGATGAGTGAGATGTGAAGTGAGTTGGTGATGTCATCAAGGCCTCAGCAAAAGTGCAGCTCGTCAAGGGTAAGGTATTCCTATATTCAGTTACACTAAGTGTAAGGCCTGAGTGGACGCTCGAGTTGGGCGTGCAGCGGGGCGGGGCGTGCGGCGTGCATGTTAAACAAATGCAAACGTATAGGAGCGGCCTTAGTGCACGCTCCTCAAATCACTTGTGAGCCCGACGCCACGCTGCACGCCCCGGCGAACGCTCCGCTTCGAGCGTCCACTCAGAGGGCCTACCGCGAACCACGTTCGACGTGTTACCTCCCTGTCACACTTACGTACGAATTTACAAGTGCGACAGAGAGGCAACACGTCGAACGTGGTTCACGGTAGGCGCTCAGGCCTTACACTAACGCAGCGTACTACGTAGGCCAGCGGTTCTCAATCTTTTTGTGTTGACGGAACCCTTTTGGAAAGCGAAATACTTGATGGAACCCTACAATACGGTGGCGGCATAGTAAAATTTTTCGAGGCGTCTAAAGCATAGTGTTCTAAATTCTTGCGGAACCCCTGCAGGGGAACACACTTAGAGTATGGCTGACGAAGGCGAACAACACGCGAACGCGAAGCGATGCGGCACGGGGTTAATCAATCCTTTGATACCTATAGAAGTGTCCTACGTGGGCGATCGCGTTGCGTGAGACTGCCGCACCAATTCTCTTTGTGTAAGGCCTGAGTGGACGCTCGAGTTGGGCATGCAGCGGGGCGGGGCGTGCGGCGTGCATGTTAAACAAATGCAAACGTATAGGAGCGGCTTTAGTGCACGCTTCTCAAATTACTTGTGAGCCCGACGCCACGCTGCACGCCCCGCCGAACGCTCCGCTTCGAGCGTCCACTCAGGCGTTACACTTTGCGTTCGCGAGTTGTTCGCTTAACGTAAGACGCAGCGTAACGGCCTGGTGGCCAGTGGCCAAGACATTGCGTGACTGGCTTCGGCTAAGGCGAAAACCATTAGGTGGGAAGGAAAGGTCCGATCCATCCATCAACTAGTTTTTATTAGAAATAGATTTCGTTGGTTAAGGCTTTTGTTAAGGTAATCGCTTGTCTTAGGATGGTATTCCATCTGTCCAATATCTTGGTCCGATGTGTATTCGTGTCTCACATTTTGCTCAATGACAAAGTGAGACGCAATGCACATTGGACAAAGAAATTGGACGGAATACCGTCCTTATCTACTAGCTCGTAGCGCTACGGGCCGCGTAGCTGTTGCGGGTGCTACGACTTGCTACGAACTTTTTATTTTTCTTGCCGTTACCACTACATAACACGTAGCCCCAGTTGGGCGTAGAGGGGTCTACTGGAAATATTATTTTATAGGTATTCAAAATCGTTTAAAAAAAATCTACCTCTCTACTTGAATATTCGTCCATAATTTTTTTTTTGAAGTGAAAACTTCTTAAGCGGCGCTGGGCACTTTTTGTGATGGGGAAAAAATGTTAAACTCGCGAGAGCGTAAGACGTAAGATGTCATTGAGTTTTCACTTCTAGCTTTTTTTTTTTAAATATTTAACCGAAATTTAGATTTTCGTGGTAGGCCCTCCTCAAATCGCTTGATTAAGAAAAGGGGTCACATTATTAACATATTGTCAAACTGGTTGTTATGGCGGTTACGGGAACTATATCCAGCCGGGCTAGCACATGATTGGCGCGACAGTATCTCGCGGCGAGATAGACTACCCGTCCCTATTTTATTAATATAGTTAGAGAAAGGCGATTAGTCTATCTCGCCGCGAGATACTGTCGCGCCAATCGTGTGCTAGGGGTGCTGCAGTGGATCTCTATCTGTAGGCCTAGCACATGATTGGCGCGACAGTATCTCGCGGCGAAATAGACTACCCGTCTTTTTCTAACTATGTTTATTAAAGAGGGACGGGTAGTCTATCGCGCCGCGAGATACTCTCGCGCCAATCATGTGCTAGCCCGGATGATATGATGATGATGGCGCAAAGAAAAATAAAGAACAAAAGCGTTTAACTCCAACTTGGACAAATCCCTCAAACGCATCATTTCTCTGGTCGGGTGTCAAACCCCAAACTTTATGGGGATGTTTTCGTTTATAAATACGCCTGAGAGATTTATCGGTTACAGCCGGTGTTGTCATCGCTTGCTGAGTGCTGGCGAGTGCCGAGGCCTATTGAGATCAAATTATTTTCAAACTTAGAAGGCCGCTCTAGCTTCGCTGTCAGTCGAACCACGGATAGTATTACTTACCCGTGGCGCAACCAGTTAAAAAAAAAATTAAAATTTGAACTGTTTATTTCAGTAAAAAGACATTGTATAATACTAAACTTAACTACTAATCTTAAGTTAACTTAAAAAGATTTTTGAGTTAAGGAGTCTTAAATTATTTACAAATTCATTTTTAGTTTTTTTAGGTACATAATAGACAAGACCGTAATTAAGTGATTTCGGTGCACTGCCCTCTCATTTTAACTAAGTATTTTTTAATAATATTTCTAGCTTGTTTACTCGTCCGTCCTTCTATAAGTTTTAATAGTTCCTTTGAAAATCTATTCAAGGTGCTCGGTAAGACGCATTTCCACACTCTCAAGTTGGACATAGCGGTTGGACCACGGGTCGGGAGCGTGATCGATCTCATCAGTCTCAGTGCATCTCGCACGTAGGTACAGTCAGCATCAAAATTAGCGGATCAAACTACGCGCCAAAAGTATCTAATGTGTCATTCCTTAGAACTTACTAACTATGTAAACAAAAGTTACTAGTAAATTGACATTCAGTCTCAATTTTAGTATGGCGGTTTGTTTACATAGTTAGCAAGTTATATTGAATGACATTTTAGTGTAGATACTAACTATTCTCTAACAGCTTAACAAAAACAGATATCTCTTCAAGTGGCAGGAACCGGCTTCCGGAAAATTTAAGTCATTTAAATCTGAAATTCGATTAATTGAAATAAAATCGAAATTCCAGCAACTCAAATATGACATATGCCACTTGAAAGGATATCCATACCTACTATGAAATTTGGTATAGAGATAGTTTGAGGTCCGAGGATGGACATAGGATAGTCATTATCAAGCATCATCCCACGCAAACGAAGTCGCGGGCAATAGCTCCGGTACCAAGTCCGGATGGATAAAGCAATCCCTTAAAAATAGACAACATTTGTAAACAGTATTTTCACTGGTTTTCCTTTCGCATACAACTCTGTAAGCGATCAGAAGGACGATATAGACGTTGGATGTAAGACGGATTCGAGTTTCGAATTGCGAAAAACAGGTTGGACGCATGCGCGGATTCGACCAATGTCGTGGTGCGTGACTGTCTCGCTCGAGATCGCTAGGGATGCGCCGTGCGCTTGTCGATAGGGGATGAGGGATGAAAAAAATAGGTTATGTAAAGTTCTATCGATTTGCAGTAGTCGGGCCAAAAGTGTTGATAAAACTTTTTGAGCATAAGCAAATGTTTTGGAAATTAATAATTTATAATGGGTTAATGAAGTTTACTAATTAAACATAGTTAATTTACAGTAAAATACAACTAACTCGATAGTTTAAATAAGTCATTAGGTCATTGACAGGCGTTAGATATCACAAATTGGCTGAGTGCATTGAGTTTAGTTTCTGGATTCAAAGATGACGTACTAGATATAAGATTGGTATGAGGGATTTAATGTGGATATAACTTATTTCATTTAGTATAAATAAATAAATATTAAACGACATTATTACACAAATTGACTAATTGAGTATGAGGGGTTTCATGCGATATCTAATATTAGTAACTTTGTTTTGTTCAAAATTGATTAAATCTGCATAACATAAGAATAAAGCCCCAGTTATTCGGAATAAATAAGATTTTTATCAAAAGAGAAAAAACGCCGTGCAACATTGCAAGCTCAAGTCGACAGGGCGCCACCCTATCGGTAGATTTTCACATCGCTCAGTGCGATAACATGTTCGGGCGAAGCAGCGGGAACGTGGGCCTTCGCCCTCTCCCGCGGTCGCGAAATTCAAATTTCGAATTGCCAATTTAAAAAAAATATGTACTTACATAGACAATTAAAACTTTTGGCAAAGTTTTTAAAGTTGAAATAGTGTGTGAAGTTTAGTCTTAAACAGTTTCATCGTGTTTTGATTAAGTTTATTTAGAAGAACAAATTATGTGAAAGTTGCGTGTAAAATGACTTGGCAGTTGGAGGGGGGTTATGGGATTTCTTCTTCATAAGGTAACGCTAGTTTTTTTTATTAAATAAGATAATTAAAACGAACTCATGGATTTTTTTTGTGGAGTAGTTTTTCCACGCAATAAGACATTTATGCCTTTTATTTTTCAACAGGCGTAAAAAAAAAAATACTTAAAAAATCATTATAGGTATTTTAGTTAATTTACATAAAAAAAAATGTTGAGCCTATTTGGCACAATAAACGTGCTGTTAAGTAGAATGCGGTATGTTGTGCCAAAATAATAAGGTTGCTTACCGTATTAGCTTGGCTTTAGTCCACGGATGCAGTGAATTAAGAAAAAAGTTTTTCTGCGTTTGGTTTGTACATATAGGTACCTTTGCCTGTATTATGCATGCATAGGTGTGTACTACTAGATTAAATTTGATTAAAATTCGTAAGAGAATAAAGAGGTAGTCTCGTCTCCAGCCGTTACATAAGTCTACAGATCACATACTAATCAAAAGACTTTAGACGTCTTACAGTCACCAGTCACCACACATTTTCACGTCCATACTACTTTAGTATGACAGCGCTACCGATCACATGTTTTAGACGAACTCATCTAAGTCAAAGTCAAAATATACTTTATTCATGTAGGCCTAGCAACAAGCACTTATGAATCGTAACATACTTATAAATTATCTTAAGCTAATTATATCAGAGCAATTTATTGATGTTATTATTCCATAAGAATATTGGTCTATTGGTGTTATATTTAACTTAGTGACGCGTCTTTAATAGTACTCTAACCGCACAGTCGACGTCAAAGAGAATGTATACACTTTCACACCTTACTCCTTTGTAATAAGGCGAAAAATGTAAAAATTGTAAACAACCATTTACATTTGTCGCAACAACCATTGAAATGCCAATTACAATTTGCAATTTGTTGCGCAAGAGTACCGGAAATCATGATGACCCTGAGGTTATGCTTAATGCTGATGCGACAAAAGGGTTGGGCGGTCGAAGTATATAGTTGGCACCAGCAAAGCTTTTTCCTGTCACTCCGTAGAATTGTGACAATTTTTTTTGGCCCGGATGCCAGCCTTTTAAGCCAAACCTCATAGAACAAAACTAGAAACAGGGGAAAGCTATAATAGCGTCATCTATGCAAACCTTTGACAGTTGCAAACTCCATTGATGACATATAAGTATATGTATACATGTAAATTGACAAATTACCACGCAAACATTTCCTGAATCTTCATATTGACAGTAAGCCACCTGTCACCTGTCGGCTTTATGAATAGCGCTCGGAATAGCGTTGGCAAAGAAAAAATGAATCATTGTTACATGGAAAGAATATTTGTGACGTTCCACGGCAAAAGGTACCTTATGGCACTTGGCGCTTACGTCGCATAGCGCCGCAATAATAATAGCGCGCAGCGGCGGAGCGGCGTTAATAATAGCGTAAGCGCCAACGGCCATAAGGTACCTTTATCCGTGGGACGTCACATTTGGTGGAATATACAGTAATCGTCGTGTAAATAATGAAGTAGTAACGTAGGTATAATTTACACTAACAAAATGTGAAATGCCAATATCGGAAGATCGGAACACATCTTTATTTCTACGCTAACTCTAGGTAAAGTGTGTTACGATATATTTGACTACCTACTTTGGCCGTCACTACATATTTGATGATCATAGTTACTGGTTTGTTAAAGGCGTTAGAGCCATTCACTCGCTCTACTCAGTAGGGATAATAATACGACCTCTGTATTTCATTTTCTATGTATTTTTAACAGGTAAAATTCTATGTATTTTTAACAGTTACTGTATGGTGCAAAATAAAGAATAATATTGACTTACTTACTTACTCTGCTGATGAAGTATATTTGATACGACTGATACGAGCACGAGTGGCTTGCAGACAGTATTCCAGGCACGTATATGACCCTTAATGTACCGTCAACAATTATATTACTCACGAACAATTCTATTTTGCTGGCATTTATAGTAGAGATGTCACGAATATTCGACAACTGTTCGGTATTCGGCCTATTCGGCCATTTTGCCGAATAAGTATTCTGTATTCTACCGAATGTAAGTTCGGCCGAACACCGAATATCTGTTGCACCTACCTAAAAAGAAAAAATATACATGATGATTTTGAATGAATCAATAGTTGGTCAAGCACATCTTGTCAGTAGAAAAAGGCAACAAATTTGAAAAATCGCGGGGTTAGCAACACTACGTTCGAATTGTTCGAAAATCGTGTGTCATTTACCTATGTTCATCTAACATCGTTGTTCGATATCTACCTACATTGCTGCTTTTTGTTCGTTTCCTAGTGATACCATACTTTAGTTTGCTTTACATTGCTACTTTCATATCCAGCTTGAGAGACATTATAGTATTTTCCTCACATTGGTGTGGTGAAAAATTTGGTGTTTCACTTGGTGGCAAATGTACGGCTAACTGATATGATTCCAAAGTGATTCAAATATCGGTTTGATGTCAGGTCACCACGTGCACGTCCGAATTGGCCTGAAAGACGGTCTAGAGTTAGCTCGGTGGAACATACTGGAACCTTATGAGGTACAGAGCATTACGGCCCAAAGAATCTCGAATTTCCTGGATTCAACGGGCATTAGTAGTGAAATTTAAAGGGGTGTTACACTAGTAGTTCACCCCGAACTAAGAACTCGCGTTTCGCCAAAAAATCAACTGAAGGCAGTGCTACTTAGTCGTGAAAGGATCAAAAACCGCGTGCGATTTATTGCAAGATCTGTGGAGCCCTTAATTGATAAATTTAAGTCACCATAGAGATTAAAATAAACTGTATCTGTGGCAAGCCGTAATCTTTATTGTCAAATATCAAATACTAAAATTATGTTTATTTTATTTCGTTTTTATCTTGCTAACTATTTTAAAATCTTAAATTAAAAACAATATTATAAATGTGCACCGAGCACTTTCATTAGATACCAAACTCGACCTTACTTTCTTGCAATTAAAATGACCAGAATAGCAAGACCCCTCACAAATAGCTTTTTAGCATTTTAAGCTCTTCTAACTCAATAATCTCTTGATCGAGCCTGTTCAAAATTTAATGACTGTACAGCCACTGTTGCATGTGCCTGCACAGACTGCGTAAAATAAGGTGGGAGGCGATAGCAAGGGATCCTATTGGCCTAAGTCCCTACTTCCCTAGCCCTAACTTATTCTATGACAAGGATGTCTGTACCGGGAGACCTATCGGTAACAGACGGATTCCCTACGGGGGGGGATCAAGGTGGTTTGGATGGATACTTGCTGCCGATCGCCCAGGCTCAAGCGACCGATTAAGGCTGAAGGAGTCTTATGCCACAGCAAGGGTTCCTGTAAAAAGGTGGTGGATGGGAGCCTCTACTCTCAGAGTGTCGCCCTGAGCACGCAGAGGTTTTTGGGTATAAAGGTAGTGAAACACCAACGGACAATTGGTATCTGATTTATTTACAATTTGCATTTCTTTATATACACAACTTTACCTATAGCACACATATGTAAATCTTATTTGTATTACATCCGTGTAAAGTGCAACTAAGACAATATGTTTTTGCTGGTTTATGCCCTAGATTGATCTGCGTGGATCAGCGCGATGCGCTGACGCAATCTGTTGCTTAAACATCCTGGCGACTCCCGAAGGCAGCGGGGATGATGGGAAGCTGCTCTATAGCGGCTGTATCGGACGTAACTCTATTTCTTCGAACTGGCTGCTGTTGGCCGTTGGGTTTGTTCTGTGGCGTTTGGGTTTCGGTGGAGCCGACCTGGCGGGGGCGGCGGACAGCGGAGCAGACCGCTGGCTGGTTGTGCAGGAACGAATGTGCAACAGGACCTTTGGACCAGAACAAACTGTTAGTATCATTAGAATAAATACTGCTAATGACGAACCGAGACTAATTGCTACTAAGTTACTTTGTATCTGTTTCCAAATTGTATTGTCTAATTGTTTTTTGGAGTAAATTCTCGTTACTAGTGAGATGTTAAATATGTCTCTGGAGCTGTCAAATACTTCCTCATCTCTGGTTATATCTTCTATTTGATTGGTTGTTTCGTTTGTATTTAATGAAAAGTTGGCTTGTCTTGAGAACGTTGCTAACACCGATATTGTGTTAGCTCTTCTTGCTGCTAGAATGTTTCTTCTTGTTTTGATAATACAGTTTTCTGCAATGTGGATGACAGCTGTATTCTGGATCATAATTTCTTCCCTTTCTCCATCGCAAATTATGTTGTGATATACTTCTAAACTGTATACTTTTCCTTTTTTATTTTGCTTTGGTACTGGTGTCACGTGAATCAAAGTGTATATATATATATATATATATATCTTGTAATGCGAAATAACCATATCCTTTTATGTATGTTGAGTTTTCTGTGACCTTCGTATCTATTAGTTGATTTTGCACTATTCTTAGCTTCGTTGGTTGGTTGTTTGGTTGTTTGGTGGTGGTTGGGTTGGTTGGTTGGTTGGTTGGTTGGTGGATTGGTTGGTTGGTGGGTTGGTTGGTAGCTTAGCTTGGTTGGGATGTTGGGTTGGTTGGTTGGTTGAGATGAATCATTGAGTGATGGGGTGTGTTGCAAAAATGACACAACACTGTACTGTTACATTTCTCTGCCGAGTCATGATTTATGCAATTGTAAAATTTTTTTTCGATCTCGTACCACCTTAAGGCGCTCGGGAATACTTAGCAATTTAAACTTTGCGCAAGAATAAGTTGTTGAGTTTAACAGCGTCCATGTTGTAAGATTGTCAGTCAAACCCTACCAAATTATTTTATACCTAACCGTGGGAGGACAATGTTAACAAGGTCGCGGTGTATAACGTACCTAGTGGTGGAGGGTGAATTTAATAGTCGATACTACTGACTGGTTGGTTGTCAATATCACCGACTCAACAGACACCCCTTAAGTTACCATGTACTCATAGCAATGTTATCCTTAAGGGAGATCCGGTTCGAAGGACCATATGTACAGCCACACGCTAAGGCCGAGTACCTGGATTGCTCAATGGACTGAACCGTTATGGAATTAACTGGTACTCAGGCGTTGCATGTGCCTGCACAGACTGCATAAAATAAGGTGGGAGGCGATAGCAAGGGATCCTATTGGCCTAAGTCCCTACTTCCCTAGCCCTAACTTATTCTATGACAAGGATGTCTGTACCGGGAGACCTATCGGTAACAGACGGATTCCCTACGGGGGGGGATCAAGGTGGTTTGGATGGATACTTGCTGCCGATCGCCCAGGCTCAAGCGACCGATTAAGGCTGAAGGAGTCTTATGCCACAGCAAGGGTTCCTGTAAAAAGGTGGTGGATGGGAGCCTCTACTCTCAGAGTGTCGCCCTGAGCAAGCAGAGGTTTTTGGGTATAGAGGTAGTGAAACACCAACGGACAATTGGTATCTGATTTATTTACAATTTGCATTTCTTTATATACACAACTTTACCTATAGCACACATATGTAAATCTTATTTGTATTACATCCGTGTAAAGTGCAACTAAGACAATATGTTTTTGCTGGTTTATGCCCTAGATTGATCTGCGTGGATCAGCGCGATGCGCTGACGCAATCTGTTGCTTAAACAATGACTAAAATATAATGCCCTCAACTATACGTTCATCCAATTTCATTTAAATTAGAACAAATTTACTTAAGTTATTGTGTATCAAACTATCCTCTGATAGTTCAGCTCATAGATTTATAAGGCACAGATGGAGTGTTCGTACATACCATGTGAAGCCATTTCAAGTGCGACGTCACGTCGCACTCGTGTCACCGTATTCGAACCGCCCTGGCAGTTCTCGAGGTCAAATTGGTTTGTGTACACCTCCCGTTTAAAAATCAAAAACACAGGAAAGATGGTTGTTTGTGCAGTGAATGGGTGTCACAACGCATCATATTATAAAAACAAACAGATTTACATTACATTTCACGCGTAAGTATCGAGTTTAATGTGATATTTTTACGTAATCGTCATACCCCGCAACGGAGCTAGCAAAACCGTAGCATATGACAGTTCTGTGTCAGGGTTGGCGATTATGATGAACCATTTTGCTTTAACTTTATTGTATGTAAGATTAGTAAAATTGATCGAGAAGGTTGTTGACCCTCTTCCGATGTAACCCGGTTTAATTTACTGTCAAATAAAATAAATAAACAGGTCAATGTCAATATTAGATGCGTTTCAATGTTTCTGTTATTTTGTTTATAAAATTACGTTTTTTTCGCATTTCTTTCAAATATTAACATGAAATTTTCATTGCTTGAAAATATTGGTGTGTTTGAAAACAAAGAAAAAATATTTTTTGTACTTTAGTTTGTACGTAGGTACTACCTACGTACTCTACGTAGTAGTGATAACACTGATAACCCTGACGTATAACTGCTACAGATTTGCTGGCTCGGTTGCGAGGTATGGTAATCGTAAATACAAAAATCCTAAGTTTCTTCAGCCGCCATTTCTTATAAATGTTGCCAGTGTAGTGATTTTTTTTTCCTCAAAATGAGACATGACGTTTACATTCTAAAATAAATACGCTTAATTGAAGTTCCTTGTATAATTGCATAAAAAAAATATTTTTAAGTATTTCATTATTTTATTTCAATTTATGTATTATTTTTATTATTTTATGCACATTTTAAATAAAAATAGTCAAACTGTATCAGTTTTTTTATTGAAAACTTATACTTATTACAAAGTACAGATATTCAAAAAATCCTTAAAATGAACATAAAAAGCTTTTGCTACAAAATCAAATCTACACACATACAAATTATTAATAACCAAGTGTTAAGGATGTGGTTAAAATACCCCACTTTGAGAGAAATATATATATACTGGCAACACGTTTTGTATATATGTGTGTGTTGCTGAGCGTAAAACACGAGCCTCGCACGCACACATCGATCGAGTTTCGGCTTCACTTTTGACAGGTCAGCCGTATGGGGACTATCTGTCTATGCGTTATTCGTTTAAGGTTAAGCTTAAAAACATCGAAATGCCGGGACGTGCCCCTAGCCAGCCGTGTGTTTCAAGTTGATTGTAAGAACTTCACTTCGCTTCGCTCGCTCGTTCGAGTAGATCACAGCTTGGTCGAAGTGGCACTCAAAGGCCCACAACACCCTAATAATAATAGCTCGGTGCGACTATAAAGTAATTTGTGCATTATTCAGGTAAATGTTTCCATACAAATCGTCTATAGATAGATAATAACATTCTCAAATTCGTGTTTAATTCGACCGTAGTCAGAGGTCGCATCGTCCATTTTGGGATGCGCAATTTGAATTTAAAATGAGGGTAGGTTCTAAGTAGCTTTATTTCACACCTTCGGCCGCGGCTAATCAACGAATGGTGTTTGAATTTTGATGTATTTTGCTTTTATTAAGGGATCCCAAATTGCGTCTCTGACCAAGGGTTATATTCTATAAGTGATGTATCGGCGATGACCTTTTTGCTTAAACTCAAGTTAAACACAATGTGGAAGGATGTAATTATAATATTTAAAACTTTCGCGTTTTGAACACATATTAACTCACATTTATAGACGGGTCTAACGCGAAATTTATTCAATTACCTTTATTTACCGACGTTTCGACACAGGTTTCACTGGTCATGGTCGCGGCTAACTGATGTCCCAGCAAAATGTCAAAACAGAGATTTGTGCAACTACCCGACGAAAAGTGTATGAAAAAGTTTGGGGTATTAGACATCACATTTTCAAACCACCCACTACACATAATGTTAATTATTGTCAATAGTCCGACACGCAACACTCACAATATCCACGCACACGTCCGAAGATAGATCTAAAGAAGCATAATTGTGATCATTCTGTACACCTTTATTCAAGGAATCCATTTTGGCGGGTATTCGGGCCAGGAGACCAGGTTTGTCGAAATAAAAGTTGTTCCGAATAGCTTCTCAAACGTATAATCGAATTTAGAATTAAATTACACTTGTAACACAGTATTTGACATAGATTACTTTCGATTAGAATTAATATGGCGTTCCACCGTAGCACGTGAGGCGCGAGCGCAACATGGCGACCTCCGAATCATAACTGTCACTCTAATCAACATGGCCGCCACCCCAGCGCTCGGTGTTACGTCACTTTGACAGCTGTCACGTTTCGTTCCGAAATCAAACACGCGATACTAGCGCCATCAAGCCAATTCTCTTGATGCGCCGTCACGGCCAACCCTGACCGTCGCACGCCCTCGTGCGATTAGTCACCAAGTGGAGCATCTGCAAGAAAAGATATGGCTTCAATATTTGTTCGCTCGACCACTCCTGACTGATAATGCGAATGCGTGGTCCATAAGTTGCTAATATCAAACTCAGGTGTAGTAAGCCTGCTTACGCACATTTATGATCATCCCAGCACATAGTTAAACTCTTAGGTGTGGACCGGGCGCTCACGGCCCTTTCGACCAACCTACTTTTACTTACTAAGTAGCCCGGGCATGCTGAGGCCCTTTCGACTGACACACATCAACACAAGGCGTGAACCGGGCGTACTGGGCCCCTTCGAACAGCCTGCCATTACCTGCGGCGTAGACCGGGCATGCTAGGCCCCTTCGACTAGCCACCATCATCATGAAGCATGGACCGGGCGTGTGAAGCCCTTCCGACCAGCCTTGAAAACACACTTGTGACGCGGACCAGGCATCTAAAGCCTCTTCGACCGCCCACCAACGCTGATAAGATTGTGGCACAGGCATACACGGCCTTTGCTGCCGGTACCAATACTAATGGCCCATATTCGGCAGCTCATTTACTGACTAACCTCAATATCCCTGTCTATATCTATAACTAATACAGACTGCAAGTTATGTACAAGATCCTAATAAAGACTACTCAATTTTATCGGACTTACTTTCATTTGCGCGCCCTTCCTTATTAGGGATAACTAATCGATCTTCATTATCTGAATCAGAGAGGGTGTCTGAGCCGGCGGTCATGGTGCGATCACTACCCACCGAGAGTGTATCACTGTCGCTATCGTCATGGTCTACTTGTTCCCTATTAACCGCGCTCTCGGCCTCCTCGTTGTCTATTAAATTATTAGCAATTTCAACCAAACCCTCGAAACCCTTCGGCACTAAGCGCAGATTTTCGTGCGAATATTTGTAGACACGATTACCGCCAGTGATAGCCCTCAACTCATACCTGTCGTTTTCTAGCACTTTCGTGATAACAAAGGGTCCGCGGAATTTTCTGGATAACTTAGTTTGATTTCGCTCACTACACTTAATGAAGACGTAATCTCCTTTCGAAAATGCTTTTACTTGTGCCCTACCGCGGTTGAAACGGTCGGCGTCAGCTAGGGCTGCTTTTTGGATACTACGCGCGGCTTCATTTCGAATTTCGTTTAAGTTAGCGCGTTGGGGAGGCTTTATATTGGGACATGTTTTAGAAAGGCCTAGTGATTGGGCGCTTATGCCAAACATGAGTTCAGTTGGGGTATATCCTGTTGTTCTTGAACGTGTACTGTTCAATGCCAGTTGCACGTTGTTAAGCTCCTCTCGCCACACCTTATTGGAATCGTTTTCTATAATGGTAAGGAGACTTTTTAGGGTGCGCATGACACGCTCGACCTGTCCATTAGCCCGAGAAGAGCCGGTCGCTATCAGGTGCAGTTCAATGTTGTGCTCATTACAAAATTCTTTAAAGCTCGAACTAATGTAGCACCGCCCCTGATCAGCTATGACTCTTTTCGGTGCTCCAAATAATGAGACAGCCTTCCGCAAGGCTCTCACGGCACACGTCGCATCTAGGGACTGGGTATATTCGAGTAAAACGTACTTTGTAAAACCGTCGATAATAACTGACGCGTATTCTTTTCGATCGCTTTTGCCACTAAGTTTGCCCGTGAGATCGATGTGTATGGTGTGCCAGGGTACCGATATCTTAGGGATGGGGTGCATTCTTACTTGTTGAGCTCCTGATGGTCCTTTGGAGGCCTTGCACACTATACACGAATCGACGAACTTGCGGACACTTTTTGCCATTTGTGGAAACCAGTACTGCTCATAAATCTTATCCAGAGTTTTGTCGTATCCTAAATGTTTAATCTCGCAGTGGACATGGTTAATAAGAGTCCAGATAAGTGATCGCGGGACAATGGGCAACCAAGAGCTTATCTTATTACGCTCAACCTTCCTGTAGAGGATACCGTCGCGTACGTCATAAGTATGAGCTAAGCCTTCTGGAAGCTGATTATTTACATGCTTACTTATTAGGTCCTGAATTTCAGGGTCACGCTTCTGTTCTACTTGAAGCCAGCTATCATGAAGTTCGACAAAGTTAACCGCTTTGCAGCGAGTGTTTCCGGTCCTACTAAATTCACAAGTGTTATTAGCGGTTGTCGGTGAGGCAGGGAGAGGGTTTCGGGACAAGTAGTCGGCGTGCTCCATATTACGACCCTCTTTGTACACGACATCAAAGTCATAGGCCTGTAGATAAGCCCACCAACGGTGGACTCGAGGTGACAAGTCAACTTTAGCTTTAGAGGCTTTTAGAGAATTGCAGTCGGTGAAGACCGTAAAATGCTGTCCATAAAGGTAATGTCGGAAGTTCTCGACAGCGCGCACCACCGCCAATGTTTCCAGTTCATACGAATGATATCTGGATTCCACCTCGGTGGTGCGGCGACTGAAATATGCGACAACATGTGGTACATTATTCTCCCTCTGAATTAAGATACCGCCATAGCCGTCTGAGCTCGCATCCGTATGGAGCTCTATCGGAACATCGGGGTTGAATATCGTCAAGACCGGTTCGGAAGTTAATATTTTCACGATTTTGCTATGAACCTCTTTATGCCGGTCGGTCCAGGTAATAGGCCCCTTTAACTTTGTGAGCGGGTAGTAGATATGAGCGCCGATAGGCATATAGCCGGCGGCGGCGCGCCGGTCAAAATTGGTCGGCGGCGGCGGCGAATCGGCGGCGTGGCCTTGAAACACCTTCGATTAATGAAAAAAGAATCCAAACCAAAATTTTACTGAAAAAACCATGTTTTTGCTGTAAGAAAGTTATGAAATAAATGCATTTTTTATTTTCAAGGATAATTTATTGATGGTAGTACTTACGAAAAAAATTGATATCGTATAAACTGTGGATAAGCGGTATCGTGCGGCATCAGAGGCGGTCTTAATCTTGGCGAGGCTTTGGCCGGAAGATCTTAGCGAGGCCCTTATCTTTTGTGCTAAGTTAAAAATTGCGGATTGACTGTATCAGGGAAACGTCTTGTCGACAGTCCAAAAAAAAGAGCTCCCGTCATTAACCAATATCGACCCAACAAAACCGATTTGTGTCAAAAAGTGAGGCCCAACGCCGAGCTCCATGTAACACCGAAGACTTGATTTCAACGCCTCCAATGTGAGGCCAGAGGATGAGCTGCAGGTAAGCATACAGCTAAGAATCGAACGCCAAGTGTAAGCTTGGCTGACGGCTGAACGCCTGGAGCGTCGATTGCGACGCGCTTCTGTGCGAGGCCGAGCTGCAAGAGAGCAGAGCGAGGGCGCAGGGCGATAAAGACTGAAGCCATAGTGTTAAAGATCTGGCGCTTTCCTGCGGGCGCATTCGTGCGACGCCAAAGGCCGAGCTGAAATGGAGCTAAGATCGGATAAGGACCAATGCTCAAGCGTTTTAAAACAGGCCGAAAGTTTAGGTCCAAACAGGGCCAAAAACTTGCAGGTTCAGAGAACGGCTTAATTCCATGCGAGCGATGCAAGACCAAAGATAGAGCTGCGAGAGAGCAAAGCTTGAAATTTCAACAGTGGCCAAGTTTAATTGAGACCCGATTCCGACGCCCTTCCGTGCGAAGCAACGGCCGGACATTTGGACGTGGAAACGCTTAATATCTCAAAATTAACCCCATTTTATACCTTTTAAAGACGTTTAACCATGAGCATGCAATAGTTAAATTCGCGGTAAATGACGGATGGTTAGCTGGCAAAATTAGTTATGCATTGGATCGGTAATCCAAAGATGTGGGTTCGAGTCTCACGTTAGCCAGAGTTGTTGACAGTAAATTTTTTCATTGTGATTGACATGTCTAGTGTATATATACAATCTATAAATTGCAATGTGGAACGTTCCACAATAAAAATGGAAGGAAATCAGTATGTTTATTACAAGCATATTGATGTTAAAATTAAATAATTTTGTTTCCCCAAGACTAGTAGCGCGGTTACTAGACAGATAAGTTTGCATTTGCCTTCGATATTTTTGAATTATATGGGCCTAAAATACCTTTTGAATGCCTATAAACTATTCGAAGTGGCGCCGTTAATGATCTAAACTCGATTAAAAATATATTATCTGATTCTGAAAGTAGTAGTAACTACCAAGGTCACGCCGATGCCACGCCGATAGCGCAGCGTCGGCGGCGGCGGCGCGAAAATTTTGTCGGCGGCGGCGGCGCGCCGGCGCGGCGCTCATATCTAGCGGGTAGAGCGGACTGACAAGGGTAGCAAACCCGGGAATGAACCTCCTAAAATAAGACGCTAACCCCAAGAATTGTCGGACCTGTGTAGCTGTGGCTGGGGCTGGCGCGTCAACGAGCGCTTGTATTTTCCGCGGATTGGGTTTTACTTCGCCTGCTTTTATCGCATACCCAAGATATTGGACTTCAGTTTTCATAAATTTACATTTCTTAATGTTGAAGGAGAAGCCGGCTTCAGAGAGAGCTGCTAAAACAGCATCCAAACGACGTAAGCCTTCGGTAACATCTGGTGAAAAGCAAAGCACATCGTCCATATACGCGAGAGCTACAGTATCTTTAAGAGACTTCAAGGCTTTGTTAATGCAACGCTGGTAGACAGACGCTGCATTCCGTAACCCGAATGGCATTGCCAAGTACTCATATTGACCTTCCGGGGTCACGAAAGCGGTACGTTCTACCGAGTCAGGCTCTACTAGTATCTGGTGATAGCCAGATGCCATATCTAGTGAAGAAAAGTAATGGGCACCGGTAAGGCGATCTATTTGATCGTCGATCCTCGGAAGAGGATAGTGCTCCGGTCGTGTGTTCCCATTAAGCTCCCTATAATCGACGCACATCCTGTCGGAGCCGTCCTTCTTTTTCACCAACAGGATGGGACTCGCGAAAGGAGAAGAGCTTTCGCGGATAACACCCGCTTTTAATAGTTCCTCTACTTTGCCTTTGACGATATCTTTTTCCGCGACGGATAGTCTATACGGCCTACGTTGGACGGTTTTGTGTGGATCAATCGGCTCAATTTTTAAACTGCCGGTTTTTACGCGACGTGTTGGGATACCTTCAATGAAGTATTCACTGTACTTTTTCAAGATCTCTAGCAACGCTTCTTTTTCCGCACCTACAAGATCCGTATCGATTTCGCCTAGATCAAAGACTCGTGTACTATTACACAGATTTGTTTCCTTACGAATAGAGAACCTAAGGCTATCACTGTCGATTTCGGCGTGAATACCCAGTGCTAATACATCTCTACCTATTATAATTGGTTCCGGCACCACATGGTCTGGCACGACATGAAATAGAAGGGGTAAGGTGATATCTTGAACCACCACCGTACTCATGATTTGTTCAGTACAGCTAATATTATCTCCTATTCCCACTAGACAGATAGAGTCGTTATGCTTTGTGCCAATTAGCCTATCTTTAAAACTACATTTAATCAATGAGCAAGCAGCACCTGTGTCAAAAAGGAATGAAATGACCTCACCAGACGATGTCGACAGGGTACCTCTGGCTGACCGCCGCTCGCAGATGTGGACCTCCTTGCGCGCGATAGTCTCACTCGCTGGTTTCTTCTTTCCGTCGGGGCAAGTAGTGCTGATGTGTCCCGGTTTTCCACAGGTAAAGCAGATCTTCTCTTTTTCTTTGTCTGGTAGCTTTGTGGCCTCCTTTGGTTTTATGGAGTCGCGGCGCTTGCGGCAGTCTTCAATTTTATGTCCTCGATTGCCGCAAAAGTGACAGGTGCCGGTAAAGCGCGTGTCCGTCGCGCTAGTGAAACGTGTCTTCTTTGAGTCCGTTTCGTTAGTTTCATGGTCATCGTGGCGTCTCTTGAGTGATATACCTCCAAGAATTCTGCAAAGCTGGGCTCTTGTTGAAATCACGTGCGAGTTCAATTCTCTGCGAATTAAGGGGTCTTTTTGCGACAGAACTGAAATGGCAAATCCAGTGACGACTTCTTCATTCATTTCCACCTTTGGTACACGTTCAATAAGATTCCATAGACGCGCAGCTGCTTCCGTAGCGGATTCCTTGCTTCCTATTTGAAACTTAAGGATATCATCAAAATAATCCTGCATAAGCATCTGACGGTTGAATTTAGCAAGCAACGTTTCTTTTATACGGGGCCATGTTAAGTCATTAGCCTTTAGTGAGGTGAGGCATTTAGCGGCGCGTCCCTTTAGAGCATGCGTTAGAGCAAGCAGTAGCTCAGGCCCAGCCAGATTACGGCTATTGACTATGATTTCGGTCACATTGCACCAACCTTGTATGTCTGCGTCGGTTTCGTCCGGGTCGAACTTGACAAGCTTTGCCTGAGCATGGCCTGAAGGTGCATTCTGTGTTGCCGCGAGTAAGCGAGAAAAAAGTGTCTCCATGTTGCCAAAAAAAAATTTGCACTTCCGTTGTCCGTCCTCGGGGGGTCGACAGTTGCGTTACTGGTCCCCTGAATATCAGGCCCTCGGTATCCCACTTCTGATAAAGAAGCATAATTGTGATCATTCTGTACACCTTTATTCAAGGAATCCATTTTGGCGGGTATTCGGGCCAGGAGACCAGGTTTGTCGAAATAAAAGTTGTTCCGAATAGCTTCTCAAACGTATAATCGAATTTAGAATTAAATTACACTTGTAACACAGTATTTGACATAGATTACTTTCGATTAGAATTAATATGGCGTTCCACCGTAGCACGTGAGGCGCGAGCGCAACATGGCGACCTCCGAATCATAACTGTCACTCTAATCAACATGGCCGCCACCCCAGCGCTCGGTGTTACGTCACTTTGACAGCTGTCACGTTTCGTTCCGAAATCAAACACGCGATACTAGCGCCATCAAGCCAATTCTCTTGATGCGCCGTCAGATCCTTTGGCTATTTGGCTTTGTATTTGGATACAGAAGTTAAAGCCAAAGGATCTATCTTCGGACGTGTGCGTGGATATTATGAGTGTTGCGGTTGCAGTTCTAAAAAAGAAACTGATTTAACTAGTAGGAAAATACCCTATTGTGATGGAATTGTACCAAAATGGATTAGAGTAAACCGTAGCCTCAACAACAAAATTTCGAAGACCACTGAATCTATTAAGTATCCGACAAAAAATTAAATCAACCAGATTCAAATTCGTCCCCAACGCCCAACCAATTTGATTCGCCTTATAACTCCAATGTCTTTCATGAACTCGTATTTAGATTGGTATTTAGTGAATCATTTTAAGTAAATAAAATTGAGACTTTTTATTCTCAGAATACGGGTGAATTTGCAATAAGCGTTCGTAAAATGTAACAGTGATTTTAAAACATTTGATCATAACTCCGAATTTGAATAAGCTTTAGGTACAATTGGAAATTGGGGTTACAAGGTTATTTTGTACGGGTTTTAGTGCTGAATAAAAAATATTGTGTTGATGCCATAACAAAATGACTGACCATTTTAATGAAAGTGTGTAGGTAGGTATGTCAAATAAAATTGCCAGTAGCATTGAATTGTTTTTTTTTTACAAAAATTAAGCTGCAATAAAATATTATTCAGTTTGATAAGTACTAAAACATGATAAAATAAATAATAGGGACAGTCAGCATCAATAGTAGTACCTAGCGAATGAAACAACGCACCAAAAGTACCTTCTTATCTGCCAACCTGGAATACTTTTCCAAATAGAGATTATATTCTTCTTCCTCTTTTGACGCGTATAGTCTGCCGGCCTAGCCAAGCTAACAATCGCTATCGCTTCGACAATGAAACGCTTTGTCTCTCTATTACACTTTCATATTAGTGCGACTATGACAGTTGCGTTTCGATCGCTACGAAGCGTAAGCGATTGGCACGTTGGCTACGCGGCCGGATCCGCTACTTTTGTTGCTGACTGTATGGAGCTGTCCATAAATTACGACATCTATTTTTGTCGATTCCCCCCTCCTCCCTAAAATCATCCAAATTCATGCTTTGAATGACCCCGTTTCCTCCTACGTCATGCTACTATCATCCGATGTCCAGACCCCCCCCTAATTTGAAATGACGTAATTTATGAATCGGTTCACTTGTAAAAGGTACACTCGGTCACGTTTTAACACCAAACTATCCGATAGCACAATTCTTTTGTTTGTTATTAGAAGCGAGATGAAGTCTCGAAGTATAATCCCGGGAGATCCCAGCAGGTTAGACTGCGAAAACTTTCCGCTTATTGTATTAATCCATTGTGTGTGTAGGTGGCCAGATTCCTTTATAAATATCGACTATTAGGTACCTATTCCATATATGGATCAGAACGTTGGGATGAATAGTGAGACCCATTTTTAGGGTTCCGTAGCCAAATGGCAAAAAACGGAACCCTTATGGATTCGTCATCATGTCTGCCTGTGTGTCCGTCCGTATGTCACAGCCACTTTTTTCTGAAACTATAAGAACTATACTGTTGAAACTTGCTTTGAACCGCATTAAGATTTTCACACAAAAATAGAAAAAAAAAACAATAAATTTTTGGGGGTTCCCCATACTTATATAGAACTGAAACTCATACGTGTGGGGTGTCTATGGAATCTATGGATAGGTCTTCAAAAATGATATCGAGGGTTCTAATATCATTTTTTTCTAAACTGAATAGTTTGCGCGAGAGACATTTCCAAAGTGGTAAAATGTGTCCCCCCCCCCCCTGTAATCTTCTAAAATAAGAGAATGATAAAACTAAAAAAAAATATATGATGTACATTACCA
This sequence comes from Cydia amplana, assembly GCF_948474715.1. Lineage (NCBI taxonomy): Eukaryota > Metazoa > Arthropoda > Insecta > Lepidoptera > Tortricidae > Cydia > Cydia amplana. The sequence continues at coordinate 10,891,400 of NC_086087.1, forward strand.
TGCAAACTTCCACCGAAAATTGGTTTGAACGAGATCTAGTAAGTAGTTTTTTTTAATACGTCATAAATTACGGAACCCTTCATGGGCCAGTCCGACTCGCACTTGGCCGCTTTTTTTCTTTTTTAATACCACAGTTATATAAACTTGCTACAATCTATGAATCTAAGTCGATTTTATCCTACTTTTAATAGCCGTATCGTTTTAATGTTACTATCCAGATAGGAAAATGGGGACTACGTTTGTGTTGAAAAGTGGACACGTGACTTCGTCGTTATTTGTCTCAATAAAGTACTAGGATAGCCTTACTACCTAATAGACAGTGGGTAATTAAATTTAGAGTGTATCTCGGAGCTCGAAGGCTCTCCTACCGAGTTTTACGATCACTAGCGCAGTGTTCGGCTAACATTCTAGATTATCTCCACGTAAATGTTTAAGTGCGGTTAAAGTTATACTTGTATGTGAAACGTAAGTTTTCTTGATGTGGAAATGCCTGTTGTTGAAATAAAGTAGTGGTACCTACCTACGTGGATAATATCTGTCAGTGAACAATAGCAAATAAAATACTTATGGAACACGACCCACAGGTGTGGATTGTATTTTAATGAAGAGTTCACGGGATGCTTTAATAGTCTCTTCTGTTGCTAGGTACTAAAATCTCTAAAGTTCGCTTTCATAAGTACTTACTGTATCTGTTACAGTCTAAGGATATGATTCTATTGTTAAACGAATACACCAATCATCATTAAATAAAGGATTTAATACAATAAAATCAGAAATAACTTGGGGATGTCCACTACGACGATGCCGCCATTGCGGCGATGCTCATCTGTCAGTCCTTGTTGCGCTATAGTGATGTGACTATTTCCAATACCGATTGTACGGCTGCACTTATCGGTTATCACTACATATTAATAATACATCCTGCTTTTGACGCGTGTTTGGATCCGCTAGTTTCGATGCTGACTGTACCTATACACTCTTAGAGTCTGTGCGGAAAGAGAAGAGTCGTGGAATGGGCCCAATACATTCCATGACTCTTCTCTTTTGGAACAGACTCTACGAATTGCGTTTTTTGGCGCGACCCACAGAAGGCGTAAAAAGCTGGATTCTGCTCGTTTAAAAATAATTAGCGCTTCCCGCCGCTGTCATTTCCGAGACGCATTTTTTTCACAGATTGCCTCCGTTCACAGAACTGAATATTCAAAAGAACGTAAGCGGTCCTAATAGCTTATAATGTTAGGCTCTTTTTAAATAACAATATTTTGAAGCGTGCGTTTGTCTCTATATTTTTTATAAAAAGTTTGTGTTTTAGTCGATAAAAAATATGTGGCTCTTTTAGTACTTTAAAATAACGCTCTAACAATTTATATGTCAGTGTATGTTGCAGGTTTTTAAAGCAGAATACCAGCCCTAGTTTTTGCCAGTCATTGTCGTTGTCAACCCTGAAACCACAACGTTATTCAAGTTTTCCTACATTTGTAATTTCACGGGAATATAAATCGTGTTCGTTTAGCGGTCGGCGTTATCGTAAAAAGGGCCCCACAGGCGCGTGGGGCTCGTTTAAGGCCGGTGCACACCGGCTGCGTGTGCGTGACGTGCACGTGCGCGTGCAGCGTTGTAGTATACAGATCCTTATGAGAGACGGCACACCGCTTGCGTGACGTGTGCGTGTGCGGCTCCAACATTTTAGCGCACGCGCACGTGCACGTCACGCACACGCAAGCCGGTATGCACAGGCCTTTAATCGCCGGCGCCAATAGGGATGATGACACCATGTTGAATTTTATAACAACATCTAGTAAAATAAATAGCAAATGAGCAATTTATCACAATATTGTAGATATTAAAACATTTACACAAACATATTAGTTCATACTTCAAGATGCGCTCTCAGTGATCTTGACGTTACGTTCACATAGCGATTTGTTTGGGGCGTTTCGGACTTTTGTATTGGTTTAATGCAATGGGTCCCATATAGACATTTGATCCTAAAAACAAACCTGATTGATTGAGAGACTGCCGAGAGATTGTATACACCTATAGAGCATTTAAAGAAGAACCAGTGTAAGCGTACTTTGTATCAACTCATCACAACTTTTTGACCGAGCGAGCGCGAAGCGCGAGAAAAGCGTTTTCGTTTCAGCGGCGGCAAAACTTGCTTTCGTTTGGGCAAAACCGGCTGTTCTCCTCTACAGGCATTTCTCAAAAGATTCTCGTGAAATTTTATGAGTAGGTTAGATAGGTAGTTATATTTAAGCCATAGTATGGCTTTTCTTCTTGTTGATTTAAAATTTGGAAAAAAATCGCGCATCATGCTTAGTGGGGGTCCTTCTTTGCGTCTGTTTTGTTTCTTATTCTGTGCGTTTGAATATTAGACGTTAATAAATGTAGATATTTTCTTGTTTCTTTCAAACACATTTAATTTGTAATGAAATGATTTAATGGTCGCAATTGGTCGATATTATTATTAGTTTTTAATAATACACATACCTGCAACTAACACTTAGTATTATATATTGGTTGGTTCCTTTGAGCGGTGCTCTCGTAAGCAATAACAAAAATAACATAGGAGTGTTATTCATAACACCATACCAATACCTTGACCACAGAAATACCAGAACTCCGATCACACCTAGTTGTTACGAATCTAAGGGTCTAGTTAAAAAGTACGAGATCACCGTCGAGGCTAAATGCTTCGTGAGTAGAAACTGGATTAACTGTTCTGCCTCTAATTGTGCGGCACAAGAGTGCCACGAAATCTAATACAAATCGTAAATCGAGTCCCTTAGCCTGTGAGTGCTGTAATAGAGTTAGACCAAGAAAAGTCTGCAGCGATTTTGATAGCCCACGCAGTGCAAGTGTTATTAAATTTATACATCATTTCATAGAAGTTTGACATTTAAAATAACACTGGCACTGCGAGGGCTGTCAAAATCGCTGCAGACTTTTCTTGGTCTAACTCTACAAGTAACGTAACTCATTCACCTTTCTTGAGTCTATGTATTTATTTATGTATTTGTATATATTGTCATGATTTTTGGTAATTATATCAAAAAGTGTAAGCAAATATGAATTTTACTTGGCAACTTTCTGAAAATACCTGAATTTAATATTAGGGTAATGGGTAATGTTTAATGACTTACCTGGCAACACTTGAGTTAGCAAGTGGTAGGGGTAAGTGGGAGTTAAACGGACAGTTGTGCAGACTCGTTCACTTGGATTGGGGAGTCAAAGAGAGAACATCTTGATGGTAACGGGTGAGCAAAGTTAAAGAGGCACCACCATTTTATAATTAGAACAATCATAGATAAATTTATAATATTTCAGAAGTGTTAACGTACCACTAACCCACAATAAGATTTTTAGATTCGATCGGTAGAATAAAAACGTAAGTTGTCTTTATTTTATTTCAATAGTAGGTACCTAAGTACCTACATAATGGATTGATTTTATGAACCTCGAGTAGTTTATGTGTTTCGAATGCAGTTTTGTAGCTGTAAGAAGCTTAGACTTTCTTTACATTGTTGCTTTGTAGTGTTGTTTTAAATTATCAAGATATTAAAAAAAAAAAAATATAAGGTAGTTTTATTATACATGAGTGGTAGTTGTACCTATAATCAGCGACAAAGTAAAATTTTACGTCAATTCATTGTAAAAGTATTGAGTTTAGTTTGGTTTGTTTTAATGAAGGTAGGTAACCAGCATTTTGCTAACGGTAAAAAGTTATATATTTAATTATATACTCTTAGATGGATGAGTAATTAGAGTATCTGATCTAGGTACGTGTTCTTTGCAAAAGTATTTGGAATATAACCATAATTTTCGATATCATTTGAATGGTACAATTATTTTAGTCGGTTGCTATTACGACATCTACCTACAATGAAATTATAATTATTGTATTAGTATTAAAGCGGCAGACTTTTGATTTTGGAATGAGTTCATAAGTTAATAGTTATGTACCCGTCGATTTAATGGCTATTTAGCACAGATTATTGTTTTATATGTACCTATTATCTACTATAAATGATCAAAATTATTGTCATCAAATTGCAACGTCGTAAGAAAATTGATACATTTATGAGTAGATAAGTACATATTTGAAATGCCTATTATTTTGATCTTTTTGTGTTTTATGATTACAGATTGATGTGTGGGCTTGTGCTGGTGATCAGTGATCGGAAATTTGTGCTATTGAATTATGTCTTATTTATTTCATAAAATATAGTACATGTGTAGCATATCGCGGTTAATTGGGACGGAATAAGCCTTGTTCATTGAAACTGAACTGATTAACTATAACCTATAGTTTTTGTCCAGCAATTTTTAGTGACAACGGTACTTTGTTCCTCTCGGTTAAAGCCTGTTTGATTTTTTTTTGTCATATGCAAACTAATAATATTTTATGATACAATATAATCATTACAATTAATTTAAATGAGTACCGTATAAGTAGTATTGTGCAATGCAGTGCATTTACGAAATAAATATGACATTAGTAAGATAACAATAGCACAGGGATCCTGATACTTTAAATCGACGTTAATATGAACTTGCCGCGTAGCCAAAATGCCAATCGCTTACGCTTCGTAGCGATCGAAACGCAACTGTCACTGTCGCACTAATATGGAAGAGTGATAGAGAGACACAAAGCGTTTCGTTGTCGAAGCGATAGCGAATGTAACCTTGGCTAGGCCAGCTTGTGTCATTTGTGTTTGACGTGAAGGCGTCTTTTGTGTGACGTGGAGGCGTCTTTTGTGTGACGTGGAGGCGTCTTTTGTGTGACGTGGAGGCGTCTTTTGTGTGACGTGGAGGCGTCTTTTGTGTGACGTGGAGGCGTCTTTTGTGTGACGTGGAGGCGTCTTTTGTGTGACGTGGAGGCGTCTTTTGTGTGACGTGGAGGCGTCTTTTGTGTGACGTGGAGGCGTCTTTTGTGTTTGACGTGGAGGCGTCTTTTGTGTGACGTGGAGGCGTCTTTTGTGTGACGTGGAGGCGTCTTTTGTGTGACGTGGAGGCGTCTTTTGTGTGACGTGGAGGCGTCTTTTGTGTGACGTGGAGGCGTCTTTTGTGTGACGTGGAGGCGTCTTTTGTGTGACGTGGAGGCGTCTTTTGTGTGACGTGGAGGCGTCATTTGTATGACATGGAGGTGTCATTTGTGTGTGACGTGGAGGCGTCATTTGTGTGACGTGGAAGCGTCACTTGTATGACATGGCATTGTCATTTGTGTGACGTTGTGGCGTCATTGATGTTGTTTTGTATGACGTGGAGACGTCATTGAAGCTGAATTTTTGACGTTGGGGCGTCATTGAGGTTAAGTTCTATATGACACGAAAGTGCGTCATTTGTACTACTTAAGCATGCGTTATTGGAGTTTCGTTTTGTGTAACGCGGGTATGCGTCTGATGAAGATGACTTTTTATTTAAATTTGAAAATTTAGAGATGTTTGGAACAAGTAAAATACATAGTATAGCGCGCGTGTACGTTATTTAAAGTTAAAAAATAAACTGATGTGGATCTGACAGGCTAATGTTGATCATTTATTGCAGATCATGTTAAAATGTTTATAGTGGAAAAAAGTAGGCATAGATATCGTGAGAGTGCAGAGGATTTATGTCGTACTAGCGACAGCTCCACAGATTTTTTTTATTAATATTCTGGTAGTTCTTGTTGTGTTTTTGTGATAACAAGCATTTTGAATCTATGTAAGACTGAGTCTGGAAGGTTGTAATGTAAAGACATGAAAAGGGTTTGAGTACTTACATTTCAAGTATTTTAAATATTTCACGGATAAGTACGTGTATTATTTCGATCGGGTTGCGCAGTAAATGTTAATGTCTTATTCCTCTTTTAAAATGTCGACGTGGTTAATGAGAGATACTGCAAATAGTTTCAACATAATGAACAAATTGAAATAACATTAAGAACAGTATGGGAGTAATTCTCTTAAAAAGGACAGAAGTTAATGACAAGTAAAACTTTACCAACCATATGACTTGGTCAGTCTAATAGGATGAGTTCGGAGTTGATTTTTTGATCCCTGTCTTGTGCGAGTGATCTGTTTGCACGGAAATGTAGTTATGTTTTCATTAACGTGTTTTGCAAAGTCATATTAAATGTATTGAGAAGGAAGTGTAAGAATTTTGTTTATTTTAAAATGATCATGTGCTGGAGTACGAGGTGGAACAAACGAGATACGAGAAACGTTGAAAGCATCAAAGGAAGTTGATATTGGTTTTGACCTGCTCAAATAGCAGTGAGGGGTCAAGGTGACTGAGAATTGTTGAATGAATTGTGAAATGGGGTCAATGAAAATTTACAGAGTTAGTTAAAATGTCACATTTGTGCTAACTTTATAACAAAGGTCAGAGAATATTTTTTTTTATACCAGAGAACTCTTGTCATTGGCGGAAGATTGAAAAGAGTAGTTGGTTTTTACCTCATCGGGTTTTTCTAATGAATGTAATTTTTAAAGTAAAAACTTCTTAGGCGGCGCCGAGCATTTTTTGTGATGAAAAAAAAAAATGTTAAACTCGCGAGAGCGTAAGACGTAAGATTCGTAAAACGTGGGACGGGCACGTGGCCTGGTCGAGGGACTGTTACAATGTCATTGAGTTCTTCTTTGTTGATTTGAATTGAATGCCATCTGGTGACTTTCCCTCTAGCTGGTACTGGTATGGCTCGAGTACTGACAGCGATGTGTTTGGAGGTTTCAAGTGATGAGACGTAATAACGCTGGATGGCGTTGGCCTCAATTGAGACAATTGTCATTTTGCACTGGTCATTGAGTTTTCGCTGCTGGCGCTCCCTGGGTGCAGCCCGTTTATACTGTATGCAGTTGTTTTTTTTTTCTTTAAGTTGCGTTACCTATGGAAACATAAGGAACATTTTTTAGTATCTGTTCCGCAATAACTTTGGTACCTAATACCTATACATACAACGTTATTCTGATCTTTGTGAAGTTTGATACGATTATAGCTTTATAGCTAGCAGGATTATTAAATTGAGAGAGTTACCTATATGCAATTGACTCAGAGGTCTTGATGTAAGTATTAGTGGTGATCTCGATGACGATAAGGTGCGATCGAGTTTGGTGTCATGTAGGGGTTGGGCTTGATTTCCTCTCTTACAAAATAGTATTTAAGTATCGTTACATGCGGTCTCGAAATATTTTGAAATAAAAATGTACTTTCTCTATGATTGAAAGTTTGATGCGAGTTTATTTTTGAAACTTAGAATATCCAAATGAAAAAAAAGCTCTAGTAAATTAGATATCAATGTCAAAAGGTATTTTATTTTTAGTTGTCTGTACGTCTATATGAAGAATATTTAGGGTTATATACAGTTACAAATCACGTTATAAAAGCGAAATTGTAGAAATGGCTGAGTTTGTGAAGAAGTTTAGAGCTACAGCCTCTAGATACGTAATAATATGTTTGAAGCATAGAAATAATAAAGTACATGTATAGTCGTAAATTAAAAAAATAATACTTGAATTAGGTATTTGACTTAGATTTTGGTTAGAGACATGAAATAGGTAACATTCATTGCCTATGCGTGATTTCAGTAACTGATTTGCTTTTAAATTATGCGAATTGTGAGATTAGTCGTATTTATGCCAGTGTCTAACTCTAAACATACTCTGCTTGATTATTATTGATTTGTTAATCGATTTAAAAAACAGTGTCTAGAAGAATAGTTTATCTAAATGATGGGATAGCATTAGTAGTTGTTAATAACTGTTCTAGCATATCTAGAAAGGGTTATATAGGGTAACATATACATCAATGATCGAGACATCCAAAATTAAAACCATCCTATCTCTCTCGTATTCAAAGTTATGATTGTGATGTTTCATTCGTATCAGGATCAGGATAAAAAAAAAATGTAATTCAAAATTCATAATTTTCATAAGTTGTAGTTGGTATATCACATGACTTTCCACATTTCCGCTTTTAATATCTAGTTTCTGTATTATTTACGTTCTATTTTCAAAAAGTTAATTTCGTGTCATTGTGTCGTTTGTTCATTTATTTATTAATGAAACACTTACATTTTGAAGTTCATCTTAACAGAGGTAATAAAATAATATTGAAACGGTTATTGATTAGGTACTTAACATATGTCGGTACGCTTAAAAAATGTATGTCACATAAAATTGTTTACTTCAAATTGAATTTGAATACTGTCAATACAGTTGAATATTATAATTGCCATAAATGGCTTTATATGCACTATAGATAGGTACTTAAAATCAATTAAGTTAGTATGAAAGAAGAAACCAATTGCACCAATAAGATTGGTTTCGTCAGAAATGTTTGCATTGATTTGAAAAATCTGCTATCTTTGCATGATTGCTGTGAGAAATAATATTGAAAGAGTGTGAAGAAACATGTTTTTTTTTGGAAAGCTTACTTTGATTAAAAAAAAAAAAGAGATAAATTGCCATCTTTAGAAGACTGCTGTAACGAATGATATCAAAAGGGTGTGTACAAAATGCAAATCTTCCGTTTGGTCCGACCAGTTGATTTATTTCTGTTACAATAGATGAAATAAAATAAATCTTCAAGAAAAACTGGTAAATTATTAGATATATTGGGTGTCAAATAGACTTTGAAATTTAGAAAATGCATCAAAATATTGGACATTATACAATTATTTAATATTATTTGCAAAAATAAAAATCTACAATTATGCATGATAAAATTGATAAAGTCTGCGTTTTGCTACTGAAACCTGTCTCAAGTGTTTCTGTCGACTTTGAGTTTAATATTCGGAAACAGGTTAGCAAGGTTATATGCTAATAAAATAAAGAAAATATGTATATCTTAAGTAACACCAATAGCTAAAGACCTGTAACGTACGAGCTGAAAATAGTATTACAGTTAAAAATCATAAACGATAAATAATGAAAACATTTTTTTTACTATAAATGTAGCAGCTACGCTTTTGTAAGTTTGAGAATTGTTTTTATCCCGTTTTTTTTTTGGGTACCTATTCGGAAATAAACATACCAATATGGATTTACACTCAAGAGTACCCTAGTACATACATACTCGTTGATACTATAAAGCATAAAGGGGATTGTAACAGGCCAAGTTTCTTCCTAGAGAGGTACCAAAATCTGATTTATTTGTCAGGTCTGTTTCAGAGAAATACAATAAAAAAAATAGTTTGTGTTCATAATATTAAAATTTAAACTTTTAAAGGTACAATATCATATTTTACTTGAAGACTATCGAATTCATTGAATAAAATCTATTTATTGCATAAACTTATATCGCTGTATGATGAAAAATGTTTTAAGCGTTTGTAAGACACGTAGTAAACATCAAGTAAATAATTAACTACAAGTCAAATTCTCATAAAGCTAAACATATGCAATTGACAGTAAACATAAAGAAAGGAAAGAACTGAAGGCCGAATGTCATGATAGACGCGAGCTCAAACATATTGATTTAAAACAAAGTTTACACATTTAATGTTATTGTTTACAACTAGGTATAAGAAGCTGAATAAGCATTTCGATCTCAGAGGAATTTCATGGAGTAGGTACGATTTATTTCAGTGTATAAGAAATGTTTTATAAGTGTTTCTAAAGGCGCTTTCTTAGCTATTTTCTTTTCAACCTTAAATTGAGTTTCGTGCGCCGGAGTCATGCACGAAGTAGGATGGCCGAATGTCATGATTTTTGGTAATTATATCAAAAAGTGTAAGCAAATATGAATTTTACTTGGCAACTTTCTGAAAATACCTGAATTTAATATTAGGGTAATGGGTAATGTTTAATGACTTACCTGGCAACACTTGAGTTAGCAAGTGGTAGGGGTAAGTGGGAGTTAAACGGACAGTTGTGCAGACTCGTTCACTTGGATTGGGGAGTCAAAGAGAGAACATCTTGATGGTAACGGGTGAGCAAAGTTAAAGAGGCACCACCATTTTATAATTAGAACAATCATAGATAAATTTATAATAATATCGTTGTCTGAGTACCCACAACACAAGCCTTCCTGAGCTTACTGTGGGACTTAGTCAATCTGTGTAAGAATGTCCTATTACATTTATTTATTTATTTATTTCTGTACCTAAATTAAGCTAGAAGAACCTGATTTTTGGAAATATGATGAATACATTTTAGTACATGATCGTGCATGTTGCTCTCGTTGACCTACTGAGTTTCTTAAGTAGCAAAGCGGAAGGCAAAGCCAAAGCCTAGGTCTTTCATTAAGGTACTAATGATACATCGAGGGCCTGGACTAGATCAACCCCGCCAAAGAACCATTAAATGTAAGCAGCGCACGACCTGCGTTTCTGAAAATTGGACACCACGTATTCTATAATGCCCACTCCAAAATATCAACTTCTGGCTTCCGAAAGATTTTATTTCCTTGAACAATTTCAAGCCTTATATTTCTCTAGGACAAATGGCTTCTTAATCTTTCGTAAGAAATTATGTTTAGACTTTGACTGAATTTCCATACCATAAAGTGTCGTCTTCAGACTTGAAATTGTTTATTAAGCAGCACCCATATTTATCAAAGCACTTTGCGAGTTTTCAAGGTTTTATAATAAGTTAATTATGCTTGTGTGGCTGCCCCGCCCGAAATGGCTTTTATTCAAGACCAATTTACTTAACAATCGGGTCCCAACAAAGTATGATGAGTACAATGGACGCTTTACAAAGTGATGTTTTCAGACGACGTCATTATTCATTAAATCCTGCACTTGTGCATGTATATATAGGTGTAGAACGGGCAGTAATGGCTCGGTAAGCTCGGTAGGCTTTTCTGGTATGGCTTTTTGTATCGTATGAAAGTACGGAACCCTCCATTCTGCGTGGCCCGACATCCACTTGGCCGGTTTTTAACACCAATCTTCGTATGTAGTCAGCGAAATTATTGTTTGTATGCAGCGGTGCTAAGCTAATAGTTTTGTTGACTGTACGTGTGTGGGTGTCTCATGATCAGCCCAACGAAGCCTAGGATAAACATGAAACTTTGGTAATTTCCCGCTGCCCTCTCTATTGGTCCACGAGCCAGGCGCAAATTTCGTCAGTCATCGCCTCCCGGGTGAAAACTCGTATACTGGTTAACGGCCATATATGATGAACCCTCGTGGACGTCAGCTGCCGCTACGTTGGTGGGTTGAGGAATGGCAGCCACCGAAACACGTAAAAAAAAATTTTTTTTTCAGTCATCGCCTCCCGTTTGATACTTAGTCAGATGAAAGTTTAGGTGCTATTGTTAATAAAAACAATCGTCAGCCGGTTGTATCGCGGTGGAATCACCGTCAGCTGTACACATGAACATGTAAAAAAAAAATTTTTTTTCAGTCATCGCCTCCCGCTTGATACTTTGTCAGATGATAGTTTAGGTGCTATTGTTAATAAAACAAATCGTCAGCCGGTTGTATCGCGGTGGAATCACCGTCAGCTGGTCACATGAACAAGTAAAAAAAAATTTTTTTTTCAGTCATCGCCTCCCGCTTGATATTTTGTCAGATGATAGTTTAGGTGCTATTGTTAATAAAACAAATCGTCAGCCGGTTGTATCGCGGTGGAATCACCGTCAGCTGGTCACATGAACATGTAAAAAAAAATATTTTTTCAGTCATCGCCTCCCGCTTGATACTTTGTCAGATGATAGTTTAGGTGATATTGTTAATAAAAAAAATCGTCAGCCGGTTGTATCGCGGTGGAATCACCGTCAGCTGGTCACATGAATTTATAAAACAAATAAATAAATACAATCTAAAATTTAAAATAATTGGTTTCAGTCATCGCCTCCCGTTTGATACTTTGCCAGATGATAGTTTAGGTGCTATTATTAATAAAAAGAATCGTCAGCCGGTTGTATCGCGGTGGAATCACCGTCAGCTGGTCACATGAACATGTAAAAAAAAATTTTTTTTTCAGTCATCGCCTCCCGCTTGATACTTTGTCAGATGATAGTTTAGGTGCTATTGTTAATAAAACAAATCGTCAGCCGGTTGTATCGCGGTGGAATCACCGTCAGCTGGTCACATGAACATGTAAAAAAAAAATATTTTTTCAGTCATCGCCTCCCGCTTGATACTTTGTCAGATGATAGTTTAGGTGCTATTATTAATAAAAAGAATCGTCAGCCGGTTGTATCGCGGTGGAATCACCGTCAGCTGGTCACATGAACATGTAAAAAAAATATATTTTTTCAGTCATCGCCTCCAGTAATAGCACCTAAACTATCATCTGACAAAGTATCAAGCGGGAGGCGATGACTGAAAAAAAAAATTTTTTTTACATGTTCATGTGACCAGCTGACGGTGATTCCACCGCGATACAACCGGCTGACGATTTTTTTTATTAACAATAGCACCTAAACTATCATCTGACAAAGTATCAAGCGGGAGGCGATGACTGAAAAAAAAAATTTTTTTTACATGTTCATGTGACCAGCTGACGGTGATTCCACCGCGATACAACCGGCTGACGATGTTTTTTATTAACAATAGCACCTAAACTATCATCTGACAAAGTATCAAGCGGGAGGCGATGACTGAAAAAAAATTTTTTTTTTACATGTTCAGTTGACCAGCTGACGGTGTTTCCACCGCGATACAACCGGCTGACGATTTTTTTTATTAACAATAGCACCTAAACTATCATCTGGCAAAGTATCAAACGGGAGGCGATGACTGAAAATATTTTTTTTTTTTACGTGTTTCGGTTGCTGCCATTCCTCAACCCACCAACGGAGCGGCAGCTGACGTCCACGAGGATTCATCATACGTAGCCGTTAACCATTATAGGAGTTATCACCTGGGAGGCGATTGGTCATGGAAACCTGTTCGTGGCTCGCGGTCTATATATTTAGGAAGGCTAGACTAAAATAACACAAACTTTCTCGTTTGGAGCTGCAGTGCTGTCTACATAGAGACTGTTCAAATAATTTAACACGTGTCTAGTTCTGTTTTGTGACACATTATATGATATGTCAGCGGTCTGACCATTTATTATTTCTAAAATATTTAAAGGAATAATAACATCAGAATGTGTTTAATAAACTCCATATCATATTATTATCGTAATAATAATCGACGTAAGAATTAGAATTAGTTACTTAGAATTCGTTTGTATATTAATGTAATAACATTTTATATCCGTCTTTATAACATACGATTTGATTTTTTTATTCCAAAAATAACCAAAGATTTTTTTATAAAACCCTGTTTTATAAAAAAAACTTATTTTTAAGACTAACCTAATTTATGAACTTGGGGCGATAGGTAGGCATAAATATGCGGCATAAATAGTTTTTCTTGTTTGTTATTGCAAGAAATTGAATATAACTTAAGTGGCATCAGGTAGGCTTAGGGTTGCCAGATGGTCGGGATTCGGCGGGATTCTCCCGATTTTTAGCATGTGTTCCCGATTCCCGACAAAGTGAAAATTGTCCCGAAAAACAGCATCACGTTATAAAACAATAATTTCAAGTTCTGAACTGTCGTGGAGCGAACCAGCGACCCGCGTCGAGCCCGTCAGCGGGCGCGCGTGGCGAGATCGGGCAGAGCAGCTGACGTAGTGCTAATAATGTAAAATATCGTTGTTTTTAATACAATTAATTTAATTTGAATGGTTCATTTTCCCGACTTAAGGCCCAAAATCCCGAAAAATTCATATTTTTTCCCGATAATAGCGCCTTTCGATCTGGCAACCCTAGGTAGGCTGTACCTTTCTTCTTCCGCAGCCGGCTGTACCAATCTGTAAACCCTTTGGTAAAATTCTTCTTTAATTAAGATCGGAACTCTCAGCACGAAAGTATCAAAATACAGCACACACATTTAAATAGCCTTGGCCTAGGCTAGGCAAGCATATTCTAACCTTTTTTTCAGACGTAATCTATCATCCTCGGAAAGATACACTAATATAGCCTCTGAAAAAGCTTCTCGCATATCCAGACTTTTCACAGAATATTGATTACATTCGAATCTAGTATTAACATTGCTTATCGAGCTATCGCCTCGGTCTGTTTCTGATGCACACCTCGTTCATACTTTATATTTGGTACAATTACTTTGGTGAGTTCGCATGCCGCAATTTTTTTGTCTCACATACTATTTCAACACCATCACGAATTTAATAAGATATGACATTGAGCGGGTTTACCTCTATAAGCTATTGGAATAGCAATCCTGGCAATCTGGACAAACTTATTCGAGCTCAAACTATCGCTACTTTGTAATGGCTTTGCGCACTTGTAAAATAGACTTTGAATCTTGCTGACAGAGTTTAATTCTGAATAAATCCGAAACAATTAAATACACGGTTAATTTTTTCTGTCCAATTAGTCGGGAGTGCATCAATTCTTCTTTATTATTAAAGAAAATATTCAAAGGCATTATTGAACAAAGTAATGAGTATTTATATTCATAAGATTTCTTAGCGTAGGGTTTTAATTAAATCTGTTCTCTTACACCCACAGTCATCGTAGGATTTCACCTTCGATTGAACTTTTGACAGAGAAAATCACTTCTGGGAAAAGAGGGCATTTAAGAAGTTTATGACCTTTAAAATTAATCCTTATCAAGACTAAAAAATATTATGTAGTCGGTGTTTGTATGTATCCACAATTTGTACAGTCGAGTGTAATGTGCATATAACTTAGGTACTCAAAAATATGTTCTTAATTAGCTGACATAAGACCTAGGGGACATATTTTTGAGTATGATGTGTGCGCCCATATTTTTACACTTGACTGTCCTACATTTATTTATTAAATAAAACTCCAATATCCACGACGAGCGACAAATATGCTCACTATTTATTATCATCAAAAATTGACAGCATGTTGTGGGCGTTCCGGATTCTCGTTACCGATGGAAAAACGGAGTTTCGTGTTTGCACACAATTTTACATGTTTCCTCTAGTTATTTGTTATCCGATCAGCAAGTCAGTCGGGCGCGCTATTGCGGAGTATTCCTACTGCTTCTCACATGTTCGCCGCACACGTGTCATGTCACGTGACCCGCACGACTCGCATGAGCATGCTTTATACTTTGTTTTTTTAACATTAGAAAAAAGGTAAACAATCTTGACGTGTCTTTTTATCACAGGGCGGACACGCCATACATCAAAAATGATTTGCGTTTATATGTGTGCGCGGCACGTCTGTACACGCGTCATTGAGTTTCTGACGGAATCCTGACGGAATCTCAGTAGAGCGAGTTACGCACACATTCATGTCGCGGCCAGTCGCGGGCGAGGTAATCCGAGTCGGGGCGGGGCGGTGTGTGTCCGTTCTGTATGATAATACTATTACTTATTCTGTGCTTTTTATTGAGAAAAACTTTTGAAAAAGAAGATGGCCTCTAGGACTAGGAACTAAAAACAGGTGCGGTGAATAATCCTTTACCATCGTATTTTTCGGAAACGCACGAACGTGTTATGCTATTTCAGTCAGTCTCAGTACAAAAAGTATTGAGGTTGACTGAAGTTCATGACAAATTCAAACGTTTCCGAGAAAATATGATGGTAAATTAATAAAAAACGGATTGTTCACTACATGTGTAATTTCGGTAATGCTAGTACTCGTATTATAGATTCTGCTTGATGGTCTTGCTGATCCACTTGACGTATTTGGACACCCTGGTGTACACTGAGGAATGTTGGCCGCATCCTTCGCCGTACGAGACGAGCCCGATCTGTACGTTGTTGTATGTTAGTGGACCACCGCTGTCACCCTGCATATAAAACGGCAACTATAGTATGTTTCAAATAGCTTGGGTACGGTTACAACCATAAAAAATAACCTAGCTTTCATCACGAATTAACTTTAAATACTGTTAATGTATAAGACGAATAATAAGCTGCAATAATAGAATAGAATAGAATAGAAATAATTTTATTCGTGAGCACAAACACAACATAGAAAATTATACATAAAAGAGAATAAAAGGATAAAGCGCCACGAAATGGTTTCACCTCAGCATGTTGCTGGCGACTTCCAGCGCTGATCTTCCGATGAGACCATCCGGTGAAACACAACGGTAATATGTTACACAACGAAGGCCGCAAAAATATCTGACACGAGCTTATTTGTAGAGCCACATATTCACATATTTTTGCTGCCTTCGAAGAGTAACATATTATTGCAGGTGACTGACTGTATGAACAGATCTACGGTGGATTTGTCCACAATAAACATCTGCCACACAGTTTTGACATCAGAGGCCCTACCGCGAAAAACAAAAAAAATCGTTATCTGCTTCTTTATCGCTCTTGCATATTCGAGTGATAGATAGGCAGATAAACAGTTTTCGATTTTCGTTTTTGGCGGTAGGCCCTCTGATGTCTCCATACGTAGGTTGATAAGAATATCAGCTAATGATGTTGATAAGTAATTGGTTTACCCAGCAGGCATCATGGCCGTCCGTTCCCGCGCAAATCTTGTAGTCAGTCAGATCCACGTAGGTTTTCCGGCAGTTGTCCTGCGACTCAACCGGTATTGTCACTTGGCGGAGGTTGTTCTCATAATACTGTTGGAAACCATAAACATTAATTGAGTGCAGTGTTTTGTAAAAAAACCGGCCAAGTGCGAGTCGGACTCGCGCACGGAGGGTTCCGCACCATCAACAAAAAATAGAGCAAAACAAGCAAAAAAATAAGCAAAAAACGGTCACCCATCCAAGTACTGACCCCGCCCGACGTTGCTTAACTTCGGTCAAAAATCACGTTTGTTGTATGGGAGCCCCACTTAAATCTTTATTTTATTCTGTTTTTAGTATTTGTTGTTATAGCGGCAACAGAAATACATCATCTGTGAAAATTTCAACTGTCTAGCTATCATGGTTCGTGAGATACAGCCTGCCCTGGTGACAGACGGACGGACGGACGGACGGACGGACAGCGGAGTCTTAGTAATAGGGTCCCGTTTTTACCCTTTGGGTACGGAACCCTAAAAACGCTAACACTTTCACAAATAGCTTACCAATTAAAATATCACTAGGTAATAGGGATGATGACATCATGACACATGTTGAATTTTATAACAAAATCTAGTAAAATAGATAGCAAACGAGCAATTTATCACAATAATGTGGATATTAAAATAAAATATTGAAAAATTACAAAATTACAGGACCTGAAAGTTTCAAAATTTAACTTTTTTTTTAACTTCCAAAAACGATATAAGTAAGGGTACCATTCGATTCCTTACATTTCATCCAAAAAAATATTGTATAGCAACTATATACATAAACGCAATATTTCACCGACAAAAACGCAATTTTCTTGTTTTGTCCATACTACAAGATGGGCGATGACGTCACGGCCTTTGGCTGTTTTGTATAGGGCGTTTCGCGAGTGAAGTGCGACTGTCGGACTTTGACTACAATTTCTGACTTTTGTGTTACTTTAATGCAATGGGTCCCATATAGACATTTGATCCTAAAAACAAACCCGATCGATTGATACCATAAAAAAAATTAGTCATGTAGCCTATTGTAGGGTTTTATAGTCGAGAAAAGCAAACCACCACAGGTACAGTCAGCAACAGAACTTGCTAAGCGGGCCATGTGTTCAAAATGATCTTCACGTGACTTTATTGTTAAGAGAATAAGAGCGTGTCAAGGTAATTGTGAACAACTCGCCCGCTTAGCAACTTCTGCTGCTGACTGTACATGTTCTTTGCTTTCTGTTGGCTACCATCGTCCATACTTCAACAATTTATTATTCCCATTAGTTACCACCAAAGCGATTTGGTAGAGTTAAACCAGGTGTTATTTTAAACGGCAAACTTCTATGAAATTATGACGTATCAATAACACTGGCACTGCGTGTGCTGTCAAAATCTCTGTAGACTTTTGTTGGTCTAACTCTAGGTACAGTGGGCCAAGAAAGTGGTCTACCAGTTTTGACAAAAGTTTCTGCGAGATCTGGCGAGATCTAACTATCGCTAAGGTTGACTCTTAACGTTGACGTTTAACGTAAATCGACCTTAGCCCGTACCATGAGTCACTGACAGTGTCAAAACTGACATAATTATACGTTATCGAGAACGTAATTTACTTTCTATACATCTCGTTTGTACTTATATGCCAGTACGAGCGAGATGTAAAGAAAGTAAATTACGTTCTCGATGGCGCTTATGTCAGTGCCAAACTGATGGTAGCCGTACTTGTTGTCTCATGACGTTCAAACGAACCTCAACCGTAGGGTGGTAGACCACATTTTTGGCCGACTGTACTAGTTACTGGGATTATTTTTCCACAGTTGTTAACACTTATTATCACTGGAAACACGTAAACCAAGTTTGATAGCACTTACATATCCGTCAGTTGAACCCCATCCAGTAACGTTGACCTGAACTCCTTCTTCTACCTTCAGCTCTTCATCAGGCAGATAAATTTTCGCCACTTTGTTCCCAAACCGTATAGGCTCCATCAATTTCAAGAGGCAGATATCATTTATGTTACCAAAAGGGATGAATGACTTGTAGCAAAGCTGCTTTTCCATGTCTATAAAGAATCCGGATTTCTGTTCTAAATTGTCGGAACCCACCAGAACCTTTATTGAAGACGTGTCTTCGATACTCCTGTGAAGTTTATTTATTTTTATAATTTAATATAACGCGATTAAGGGATCATTTAGACGGCGCGCGAACTCGTATACGATTTTAGTTACATTGCGGACCATTGAGGTTAGATCAATTCAGCCGACCGATCAAATGACGCAATGTAATGAAACTCGAATGCAAGTTCTCGGACCCTCTTAATGAGCCCTAAGTCCCATCGTTGGACGAATTAAATGGTATTGCTTCAACTATTATACGATACTGCCTAGCCCGAGACATATCATATAAATATTCACTTGATATGTCTCGGGCTAGGCATATCGTATAATACAAATGGAACTTCACTTACAGGTAAGTTCGTTTAATTTTGTAATTATATCTACTATTGCATCACCTAGTTTTTGAAAGACTTAAATCAAGATAGTTTGAATTACTACAATATTCTGCTTGTTCTGTCTTCTCTTACAGAAATAAACTATAGGTACCTTATGCAATGAGCTGCAGTCAGAATAAATCTTTCATGGATGATGGATCCTCCGCAAAAGTACCGGAATCCATAATAGTCTCCAAACAAAGCCGCCATGTATGGCGCGTCTTCAATAGAGATAGCATGCCCACCATAAATACCCAAGTTGTGAGCATCCAAAGTATGCAAGGCTGAAAGTAAATGAGAAGTAAGTTTTGAAATTTAAATATCAGTACATTATATTCAAACCAATATTAAATAACACAATTAAAACGGATTATATCGCGTATATTGAATTTATATTACAATCCCGACGTTTCGAACCCAGCGTTCGTTGTCAACGGGTGAGTGTGGAAAAACTACACTCACAAATGAAACGAAACGTCTGGATGTAGTATAAATTCAATATACGCGATATAATCCGTTTTAATAGTTTTAGTTTTATTTAATATTAAATAACATTCAAATTAAATATAAAAAAAAAAC
Organism: Cydia amplana; assembly: GCF_948474715.1. Taxonomy (NCBI): domain Eukaryota; kingdom Metazoa; phylum Arthropoda; class Insecta; order Lepidoptera; family Tortricidae; genus Cydia; species Cydia amplana. Next base: position 10,910,898 of record NC_086087.1, read on the forward strand.
TAATGGAAAAATCGCCCCTGCGGAATGAATCGGTTCCATGCTAGCAGCATGGCTGAATCATCTGGCGAAATACCCTAGTCCGTACCTAGGGAGTGCAATCTCGATCTCGCAATTTCGAGATCTCGCACGAATTTGCGAGATTCAATTCAATGATTACATAAATCGAGATTCAATGGAATCTCGATTTATGTAATCTTGGTCGAGATCTCGATTAAAATTCTCCGTAGTTAAATGACGATTTGGATTTTTTAAATGATACATATACCTACTTAGGACGCAAACGCCCAAGCCCAAGGACACTCGCAACAGAGGGGTTGTAAATGCACTGCCAGCATTTAAGATGGGAGTACGCTCTTTTCTTGAAGGTAAATGGGCTTTATCTAAAATAAATATCGAAAACCTGATTCTTTCAAATCTGGACATACTTGGGCTCATTCTACTCAGAATCGACAGCACTCTCCAATGTCCATTCCATTACGTCACGTTTTATTATGAGACAAATTTTCACTTGTATAGACGTGACGTAGTGGAATGTACAATTTTCATACAAATTTTTGGGACATTTTTTTTTGTCACCAGAACCCAAAAACACCAGGATCCGTGAGAATCGGGTTTTCAATATTTATTTTAGAAAACGCCTAAATACATAGCTAATGGTCAACTTGTTAAAAAGAAACACATTATATAGTACCTATATACGTTGTGTAGATTTGAAAGTAATATATTATTTATTTACCTGACCCCCATGCTACTGGAACTAATACATTAACAGCAATAACAGTCGCACATAATAATTTCAGTAAGCTAGTCATCGCTACACACGCTAATATGTACGAAATAATATGTAATGTGAAATTACGATTGGGCATATTTATACCCGATACTGTTAGGTACTTAATAATTAATTAAATACCTAACTGTATCGATGACATAATTTAATAAATTACTAACGTTGCTAAGGATTCAATATCTAGATTAGGTATTATTTAACACGAATCCTAATTTAATAATTTCGATCGTTTGTTTTTGCTTAAAAATACGTAATACGTATTATGATCCAATATGGAATGTTGGTGTATCAATTACTTATAAAAAAACGGTTGTAATTAGTTTTATATCACTATTATACATGTTCATCCAGGTAATTTGCAAAGTACAGTCGCCGTCAAAGATATGTTTAAATTTTTCGCCTTGTTACAAAGGAGTAAAGTGCCAAAGTGTAAACATATCTTTGACTGTACATAACACAATTTGGAATGAATACCTATATTAAAATAAAGTTTTTATTATATTTGTTTAAAATGACCATGTAGGTACCTGTAATTTAATCAATAATTTAGTGAATTTAATCAATAGTGGTTTAATTACTATGATAATGTCCGAAATGTCTGAATGTGGTAAAATCCCCATATACATAGTTAATAGGTTTCCGAGAAGGGATTCACATTATCCGATCCGAAATCTCTCGAGTAAAATGCCATCTCCTCGGTTAATTAGATTAGGCGTGGATGAGGCTATGCCGTACCCAAACACTACACACATACCATCTTACATACTATGCAATTTGCGATCTTAGAGATTTAATACAACGATAAATTTTATTCATCAAACTCATCAAATTTGGCTACAGCTCATAACAATTATTAAATATTACCTACAGTAGTTGGGTACAGTAATTGCCAACGAAAGAACATTTAAAAAAGTACGAAACTCCTGCGAGACTCGGAAATACATATTAGATATATTAAAACGGATCACTCATTTTACTTGCCAAAGAGAACGGCCCTAGATAAAGTTGTTACGGAAATAAACTCTGGTATGCACTATATTATAGAAGTACCTACGAACGAAATGCATAGACAAATGCCTGATTCGAGTTTTATCTTTTCGCATGTAATTTCGACCATAAATAAACTAGTTAGAATAGAATAGAATAGAAATCATTTATTCAGACAACACATCAATACAAACAAAACACATATTGCAGATACAAGGCAAAGATAAACAAATCAGCGGATATAGTATAGAGATGTGAAGCCGAAATGGTCTCCACTCAGCAATGCAGCTGGCACGACTAGCGTGGCCAACGGCGCTGGTTTTCTGTGGAGCCAGCGGAGTGTGCGGGACAGCATGCAGTGCAGGACACGTTGTGGACGACGGGAACAAATAATATTTAATACTATTATAAATAAATATATATCAAAATTATATTATATATAAATATACATAACCTAACTGGTGAGTAACTAAAGTACAATATATGCAATAATCTGTATTTTTAAATATAGGGGTTCAGGCAGCAAAACTTTGTTGGTCCATTAGTTAGACGTTAGTTACACGTTATTATATTAGCTTGGTGCAAGAATATAGTCATTTTATTACCGTAATTAAACAGAGAAAATTCCTCTACGCAGTAATAAATAAGCTACACTGAAAACGTCATACCATAGGGAGCGTGCATTAACTGTAGGGTCAGTACAAGGAACCACCTGTATGTTGGTGCGAAGTGTGAATGTTAAGTTTAAGTTTTAAATTTAGGCCACTAGATGGCAGACCATTCAACGCGCACGGTGTCTAACGAACGAAGTGATAACAATCTGCGCTCGCTTTATCAGCATTTAACATATTACATAATACTTCATTATCTGCTACTGGCTGTGGGCCCGATTCGGGTTTTGGACTAGATATCTATTAGATATCACCAAAATACGACAACGATATTTTTAAGATCTATCGTGTCAGATTTGACATTTCCGCGATTCAGGAGATACTCTTGAACGATTTCCACAATGTCTAAAACGTCTCGTTATGATCAGTATTTTTAGATCTCAAAACGATTTTGAAACGATCTTACTACGATAATTTAACGTAAAAGTGACATTGGTTGCCCGAATTGAGCTGCAAAAGATATCTAGTTGAAATCTAAACTACCAGATATCGAGTACATATCGTATCGTTCTCTTCTCTAGAACGGATCTTGTTTTCCGAATACCGCGGTGTATCTTTTTAAACTTGTCATGAACTGGCCTCCTAAATTGTAACACCTTATTATGTACATGACAATGCAATATTGAATAAATGACTAAACTTATATTCTATGGATATCAATAGAAGGGCTTCGGAGATTGCGCGCTAAATCTGTGTTATCCTTAGTGGTTTTACTAAAAAACCCGCACACGATATTCTGCTTACAGTTGAAGGTATGTATAAGGATAAACGTGTTTTTCGCATTCCTTTAGATGTCTCATGTTACACAAAGACTTAAGCTTGCTCAATAGGCGTAAATATAAAAGCGGGTTTTACATGGTAGGTAGAGTCTGTTCGAAAAGAGAAGAGTCGTGGAATGTATGGGGCCCAATACTCTTCTCTTTCCGCACAGACTCTACATATTGCAAATGACAGTCAAATCATTTTTGGAGTAGCATATATAAACCGATGTCCACTGTTAGGTCTGGCATTTATTAAAAAAAATGTCATAGGAAATATGGATTAAAATGAGAATTGGACTGTATGTTTAAACTAGTTTAATCAAAATTAAAAGAAAACATAGAAAAGTAACAGTCTTTTTCATTAAACTCATTGACAATAACTGAATTTTGTTCAATGCCAATATTGCCATATCTATTCAAACAATGAATATGTTTCTCAGTTAAAACTGTATTAAATGGAATATAATTGATTATAAGATTACATTAAATAAGGATTACAGCAGTAAGTGTAAGGCCTGAGTCGACGCTCGAGTTGGGCGTGCAGCGGGGTGGGGCGTGCGGCGTGCATGTTAAACAAATGCAAGCGTATAGGAGCGGCCTTAGTGCACGCTGCTCAAATTACTTGTGAGCCCGACGGCCGACGCCATGCTGCACGCCCCGCCGAACGCTCCGCTTCGAGCGTCCACTCAGGCCTTACACTAAAGGTAATCTAGAATCTAGACGTTTTTGAGGATATTATCATGGATCCAGTTGACATAGCTGGAGACCCTGGTGTAGACAGTGGAAACGAGCCCGCATCCGTGCCCATAGGACACCAGGCCGATTTGCACGCCCTTCAGTGTAAGAGGGCTTCCGCTGTCACCCTGTATAGATAAATAGAATTAGCAAGATTCCGATACGGCAAGGAGACTCCAGATTGACTTTGTAAGGCCTGAGTGGACGCTTGAAGCGGAGCGTTCGGCGGGGCGTGCAGCGTGGCGTCGGGCTAATAAGTGATTTGAGCAGCGTGCACTAAGGCCGCTACTATACGTTTGCATATGTTTAACATGCACGCCGCACGCCCCGCCCCGCTGCACGCCCAACTTGAGCGTCCACTCATTTATTACACAAGTATTGTAAAGTCTATTTTTTTTATTCGGTAGACTAAAATGACATTTCATAGTATGAAATGACACATGCTGTTCATACTATGAAATGTTATTTTAGTCTACCGAATAAAAAAATAGACTTTAGTGTAACGGACTCAACGGACTATTCTAGAGTGCTTGTTGCAAGTCCTATAGTTACTAGAATAAAGTTTGGGTTTATTTTGTTTGAAAAGTGGATAAAGAAATCCATTATTGAAGATTATGGATTCAATATGAGCGTCCAAAGGCTCATATTTTGAGATGCGTCCTATTTTTCCAACCTACAGTCATGTATTAATTGTATCTTGTAGCGGGAACTGCGCTGGGCTATAACCGCGAAAATCGAAGTTCGCAAATTGCGGGCATTTTTCTCTGTCATTCTAATTACGCCTTCATTGGAGTAAAAGAGAAAGATCCCCGCAATTTGCGAAAAACGGTTTTCGCGGTAGCCCCTCTGAGCTGGTCCGCCACTCTTTGCGTGGTGATATATCGGACAAGTAAGAAAGCGGAAGATATTAAACGTTTCTTAGTAGAAAGTCTGTGGAAATTTTACTAACAGTAACACTCGTAACTGACTATCTATTTACAAAAAGTTTTACGAATTGTCCCGTTCATAATAGATCGTCCGTTATATTAGGGCCACCTCACACAAGCGTCTTTTGAGCGTCGGCGTCTCGAGTGTGGGGTAGCCGTTAGTATGGACAATGGTAGGTATATACCTTGCAAGCGTCGTGGCCTCTCGACCCAGCGCAGATGAAGGTGTCAGTCAGTTCCTCGTATTCATTGCGGCAGCTGTCTGGCGACTCGATAGGTACCGTAGTTTGACGGAGAGTTTTCGGGTAGTACTATTTAGAACAAAATACATTTAGCATATGATTTTCGTACTTATGGTAATAATATAGATACATATTTAGTATATTTACATGCGGCCGATCAAAGTGGAACTGGGGCTTTAAAAAAAGACAAAAACAAATTTTATTCTTCACTTTAGGAATATTACTACGAGTATACACTTTAAAATAAATCAATGACAACACCACGCAGCCCCGAGGAGATAACTGCTCAAAAATCTCGGCGGGACCAAATTTTGCAAAACAGTAGGTACCTGTATGAAATTTTTAAAACATAATAATGCTTAGTTCTACCAGATAATATACCTATCAAAAAATGTATGAGTAACAAAAGTCCCCAATTTATATGAAATAAAAAACAAATAAAAATATCGACATTTGACTGTTGGACGCAAATAACATTTGATACCTTTTTTAACTGGATGCCAAGAAAATTGAAGCTGTACTGTAGTAAGGTTTCATTAATATTTGACCGAGATTACACATTTGGCTATCTTATTTTATTCTACTACTACTTATAATACTTACATATTCGTCTGTTCTCCCCCATCCGGTGACATTAACCAGCACACCTGCTTCTAACTGGAAGTCTTTATCGGGCAGCGTAATTTTTGCCATCTTGGCGCCATACTCAATATGCCCCTTTAATTTCAACAGGCATATATCATTAACTTCTCCATTGTAGCCTTTATGACAAATCTTCTTTTTCACTTCGTAAAATATTCCGTTTTCTTCATACAAGGTGTGTGTTCCGACCAGAACCCTTATTGCAGTCGCTTTCGTATCCCTGTAATGATTTATAGCGTTATTTATTGGTGTATATGATATATGACGCACTACAAGCCTGAATTAGCTATTAACCGTTTGTCTTTATCTGTCATTTTGACTTATGTATTTGTAGGAAAGGGATTAAACGTAGTTTGGTTAATTAAAAGGCTCGTAAAATTTTATGAATAAGGGGGTTAGTGATTTAGTGAAGTTGTAAGTTGTACAACTTTATATTTAAGAAACTGATAATTACAACTTACTCAAAGCAATGCGCAGCAGTGAGAATAAAACGTTTATGGACGATAGAACCTCCACACAGGAAATCGAAATCATCGCCGTCTTCGACGAATATCGCGGCCATGTAGGGGTTGTCCTGGATGGAGACATTCTGCCCGCCGTAGATGCCCAAGTTCTTGTTGGCTGCGTGGAAGGCTGAAAACAAACTTAAAATAAGATAAAGATAAACCAGTCAAATCAAGTGCAAGTTGAAATTATGGGGGGAAAGTGCCCTTAAACCCTTAATTGCGTTACAAAATATTCAACTGTACGGATATGATGGTCGTTCTTGTCTACGTGACAGCGTGATAAAACGGTGTCCGTCACTTTCTTTCCCACGGTGTTAAACAGTGACAGTTATTTTATCACGTGGATAAAGATGGATAAAGCTATCCATAATAGGCTGGCTGAACTGGTAATAATCGTAACCAGAATTTGACTTATTAACTTTGAATTTTTTTTATTATCATATTTACTATTTTGTTTCCTATTCTAATTCTTATTCTAATTGTCAAGGAGTAGTATTTATAAAAATATATTTAGTTGGACGCTCTGCTCGGGTGAACAGTGTCTATTTGGCTATGACCGTACCCACAAATGATTGATTATGCTTACCTGATGCCAATGCTGCTGGAACTAATAAACTCACAGTGACGAAAACGGCGACTAGCAGGCGAGCCATAGTGAAACGCGCTTTAAAATGTACCCCTAAACTATTATGTCGTCTATTTATACTATTTTATATTCAATAAAAAGTTTGATAATTGATAACTTCCTGCATTTTTTAAATTATTAACCTGATTTGTATTTTATAGCTTAGATAAGATTGTTTGTATTTAGAAATAATTGCAATTAGTTATATCAATACTATTTTTATCAACATGCACCGATAATAAAATTAGTAAACACGTCTTTTTAAAATGATAGCGTAACTTCGATTGTATGACAGTGGTTTTTTGGCGGCGGCTTCGTGTGACTCTTAAAAGATCGCCTCTTATTTATGATAAAAAAATACTCGCCTAAAGACGTCCCATGTAGTACCAAGATCCCGACTATCAACTCGTCCGGGCAGGAAACGAAATCATAAAATACCCGATAGTCGCGTTTACAGCACTGAATGTGTTAAAGTTACTATGTCATCGAAAACTAATTAGTATTTTATGCAACCGTTGTTAAGAGAGGTCAAAAAAGGCGAGTGGCGTGAGTAACAAGCACTTGAAATAAAATTGTAAATTTAATAAATATTTTTCATTCAACGAAAATAATTTTTATTTTTTTCATTTCCATACGCGACCCGGCCACCGCGCCCCGCGCCCCCCGGCCGGTTGGTCAGCGACACCTTCTTGTAACTCATGAGGCCCTGGTATTTGCTCTTAGTTAAACTGCAATTTTGGACAGTTTTTTTCTCGATTTTGGCCCCAGTAGCCTATGGAGACTAACAAGCAACGCTAAGCGGTGTTCGTAGTCTATGGATCTTGCTATATTACGGGTGTCACATGCGCGTTTCTGACTTCTGAAGCAATTTTATTGTTTCTACTATAGAACCTAATGAATATTTTGTAAATTGGCAGCAATGCACTTAGTACTCATCTGTCAGAGATGACAATTAAAATTAGGTTGGCAACAATGTATTTCATACAATATTTTTTAAGTGGTGATTTCACGAAGTATCGTAAAAGTACCAAAAAGATACTGTGTGTATGCACAAATACTTTTTTGGGGAATAGACTAAAGACTTGTCTTGACAACTATAACATAGGGGTTTAAAGGTATGTGTACGACCTTTTAAACGACAAATAAAAGTACGGGAGTAGAAAAAGGTTATTAAATAAAAGACACCTCACCATTTCATACATGTAAACGCGTATAACCCGCGTGTTACACCGGCCTCCAAATGAGATTAGTCGGTCGTTCGCTCGGCCGAAGTCTTACAACAGTGTCAAATGCTGCGAGCCTGGTGTTCGTCTTGAAGTGCAAGTTGCAATATGAGCACCACAGAATAGGATATATGTTGCCTTTCTTCCTGTCTAGCTAGACTTAAGAGGGGCTCAACGACAAATTAGAAAAGGAACAAAAGATATGGCGCGCCGCGATGAAACTTGCGACGTAAGATTTGCGGGTTTTAACGTTTTACCTTAATAACTCTGGAAGTAGGTATACTTCTGTTTAAAATTTTGCGTTACTGGAAGCGTGCGAATCTTTCAATTTCATCCTTTAGGATTACTCTCCTAAAGTCAGCAGCAGAAGTTGCTAAGCAGGCTAGGTGTTCAAAATTTCCTTGACACGCTCTTATTCTATGAACAATAAAGTCGCTTTAAGATCATTTTGAACACCTCGCCCGCTTAGCAACTTCTGCTTCTGACTGTACCTAATGTTCAAGCGAGCTGTGGTAAATGATAGAAGGATGCATGACACCACGGTGCATTCGAAACACGTATTCTGCAAAGGGTGCATTACGTGGAGGGATTACTAGATTTATTTTGAAGGAGAAGACTGTGTTTGATGGCTAGGATGGGTTTGCTTTTGGCCAGACCTGAATTTGAGGTTTAAATAATTAATCATAATTTGACAACGTATTGAGTATTGAGATTACTCGCAGTGCACTTACTTAGATTGGTGCAGTTCAATATCAAATTAGTTGGACAGTGGTAGGAGTCTGTGCATACATGGATAAAAACACTTTCAAAGCGTTTAAAGCTGAAAGTATTAACTTATATAGGACATCGCTTTAAGCTGATAATTACTCAATGCTAAAAGAACGTGCACAGACAGCAGAAAGGCGAGATTATTCACACCGCTATCTGCCGGAAAAGGTCACATCATTTTGAAATGAAATGAATGAAATGAAAATAATTTAAGTATTTGAAACAACACAATCTTAAAATTAATAAGGTTTATTTGAGTCATTCCGGAAATCGGGTAATCCCGAAAATCATTGTAAAATCACTCATATTCCGTTGTAGTAAGAGTCACCATTCGGAATTATCCGCCACTATCGTTCATTCGGAAATACCCGAATACACCTTAGATGATAAACATGTTACATAGTTATGCAATTGGTTGTTCCAAAGAGGATACCACTCAGCATGTGTCGGAGCACTTAGTGCAACGACGTTGATTTTCAGTGGACCCTTAAAACTTATAAAATAAAAAAAAAACATTACTAACGTAAACATACTAAAAACAATGCGAAGCAGGTAGTCTTAAAAAATAATAATAACTGGCATAGAAACAGAATTAGAATTCTTTCGAAAACAGGTTTTAAACAAACACGCTGTATTTATCGTTGTTTGAAACACGCGTGCAGATTGCGAGTAGTAAAAAACAGGCCAATTTGAATCAACATCACACTCACTTCAGAATAATATCTGAATCATGTTATGTAGTTATCGTGCGTCTCGCCCACGCCAATACAAGTTACGTACGAAATAAATGATAACTGAATGACATCAGTTAACTAACTAAATATTACGGCTCAGCGACCCAAAGAGGATCTTGGCCTCCGAAACTAGAGCACACCACTTTTCCCGATCCTGCGCCGTTTCCTACCAATTATTGGCTTGAAGCTGACGCAGATCCGCTTCCACACTGTCTCCCCAGCGGTATCTGGGCCGACCTACCGGGCGGCCACCAGTCAGTCTTCCCAGGTACGCCCTCTTGGCAGCCCGGTCCTCTCCCATTCTCAATAGGAGACCGAACCAGCGAAGTCTGTGGGATTTCGTTTCGCCGATGATATTGGGTCCGGCCACCAGCTCCTCGATTTCGGCATTCCTCCTTATCCTCCACGTGCCGTTGTCTCTCTTGATAGGTCCCAGGATTTTACGAAAGATTTTCCTTCACACAGTCACATCAGTTAGATGTTCGAATTTGCCTGTCGAGTCGTAAACAATAATGTTTACGTTAAGGGTTTACTCCGTGTTTACATTAAACGGGAATGGAATTGGATCCGGAACACTCATTGTTTATGTGGTTCATAAAATAGTTAAAGCGTATTAAATTAAATAAATTCTTACCCACTCACATGATTCTGGAGACTAGAGTTTCCAACATTGCGCACCTCTAAAATGATCGGTATAAACAATTTTTAAAACACAGACCAACGTGACCATATTTAAAAAAATGGTGTGTAGGTGTGAGTCTAGTGCTTCAGCTACTGTCTATCATCTTTGCGTTTTTCTAGTAGCCTCCTAAAGGTGCCTCGGATCCACTTGACAGTTACATATAATTGGAATGAAAATTACATTTTAAGTTGGTTTAATGTTTCGCCAAACTGTTAGGCAGTTTGTTGGCATCACGTTACTTATAACAAATAAAAAAACGGGCGGGTATAGCTGTGTTTAAAATACATGCCAAGTTCCAGGGAGGTAAATGAGGACTACGTGTGTATGGAGAATCGATTGAGCCCTTTCCTCTGCTGACCACCACTCTGCAACCCCAGCTTCGATAAATGTGTATGTCTTAGTATACTTACTATCAAAGCCGCATTTCATCAATCCTTACATGGTCTTCTATAATCTGCATCATATCTTCCTCGCTAAAGCGCCTTATACTAAATGAACCAGCAACGTTAAAGTATCACGGTGCCTGAAAACCTATATACATAATCGCTTTAAAGGCTTTCCTACAAGGAAGGGTTTAATCAAGTCGACTCACAGGATTTGTCGGCTTAAGCTATTAAGTTAAACAAAATCCTGAAACCCGTTTGTTTTTGAGTTTGCGTCTGAGTTGACAGTCTCAAGTTATGCAACTTGAAATTCAAATTACTATATGCAAAATAACTAGAGGCCCTGAGAGCTGTACACCTCACGAGCACAACTTAAAATTGACTAAATGTATGGCTACGCCGTTTAAAAAAAAAATATATATATAGAAAATTTAATTATCGGACCTGCTTACAAAATTTCACGAGAATCGGTTGAGAATTGTGGCCTGTAGAGGAAAAGATCCGAACTGCCTGCTGTATAAATTTACCCTGGTATAGACGCTAATAAATATGTTGAATGGGAATAATGCGTTAATATTGAAGACGGTCTAATTAGGGATTAGTTAGTCTATCCACTCAGAAATCGGCTTAACTCAATTATCGGAAGATTTTTCTTGGTAGATTCGATAATCAGAGGATACATTTCGTAAGTAGACGAAAACAGCTCAGACAATTATAATCAACTACTAGAGAGGATTATATTTTTAAAATTTTGCACAAAACGCAAATTATAAAAATTACTTAGGTATGTAAATTATGACAGTTTTAAACTGTGAATTAATTTGCAGTGCAAAGTGATTAAAATTTGATATGATTGACCTTGAATAGTTATTTACGATACAAGTTGTGCGAAAAAATAGGAATTATGCCTGTGATTTCCTTGTTAATGAAGCATCATTTGTTTTTTCTATGTGTTTATGTCTCTCAAGTTACAAGTATATGCCTATAGGCAAGGTAACGGTACCTGTATAAGTATATATGTACGTTGTTTGCGCAATTACTTTCCAACTTGTCTTAAGCGGCAAACAAATGGCCTCGTTACGATGACACGCCTCTACCTACTACATTTGTATATACATTATGTACTGTCAGCTAAACACACTTGCATATATGTTTATACTTTTATCATTGGCAACATGGGTATACGGAGGTATACGGTGTACAGTCGTCGTCAGATATATAGGAGCCGCCGAGGTGCTCAAAAATATCAGAACACGCGCTCTAACGTCTTGACAATAGATGCGTGTTCAGATATTTGTGAGCACCTTGGCAGCATCTATTATTTAGGGTGGCATTAGTAGAGCTTAACACTCTCGACCCTTTTACTCGATATCAACTTATTTACATCTACAATTCATTAAAAACATCTAGGGAAAAGAAATCAACCTAAAACAAAATAACTCAGCGGTAAAACTACAATCAATAGATAAAGCGAGCGGATATCGTGTTTTATTTTGTTGAGAGCTGTATAAAGTTCCCGATATCTCGTTCCTAACAGGCAATTGGAAAGTTAGTTGTGAATGAGCCAGTGGCTACAACGGAATTATAGGTTAAAGTGTTGGGGGCATGTCGTGTCGCGACCTCATTGCCGCATGCTCTCGCGATAAATACTTGCTACACTGACCCGTATAAGGGCATTTTGACTTAAAAGTGTACCATTTAATTTTTCTCGAAAATTCATCAACTTTTGGTTTATTTCTACTCAGAATCACGAGGACTGTCGATTTAAAATGAAAAAAAAAAAATTGCCCCAAAAAATGACCTTGTTTTTCGAAAATACTAAATGGTGCCATTTTGTCTGAAAACCCCCATAAGGGTCCAGCCAAGTTACAGTCGGTTATAGAAAACGGCGATCGTAGCTTAAATAATGTGTAACTTTTTGTTCTCAGTTAACTACCAAAATCACAGGCAAATTATGCATAGCTTAGGTATGTATGACGATGTTTGGGGTTGCAAAATAGTTAAGCGCAACTTTTAGAGGAATTGTTTCCATCTTTAGCAGCACTTTTGTCTGTCTTTCTGTTGGTTACTTGATTGCCCCGCCAAACCGATTTAGATGAATTTTGGCATGAATATAGTCTGAGTCCCGGGGAGGGATATAGGATAGTTTTTGTCGCGGAAATCATTATTCTACTCAGACGAAGTCACGGGCAGAAGGTTCCTAACTTAAGTGATAAGTGATAAGTCGGTTGTCTACAAACTTTTTTGATTTCGTGTGGCATGCGACAGGATGTGGAGGCGTTATCACAACATTCGTATGCGGGCGCCGTAAGAATCAATAAAGCGCCAAAGGTTGAAGAAATTTCATAATGTTATCATGTCCTTGGTGCTGTGGTGGATGACAGATGAAATTAAATATGGCGGGCGTGATTTAGTTTGAAAGACTGTTAATTAGTAGGATGAGTAGGGGTAGGGTGAATAGGATTAGGGGTGACTTAAAAATGACTTAGGCTTTGCAATTTCTACCCTCCACTGAGTCATCTAACCTCCTAAGGCCCAAGGTCCTACCTATAGTCACAGGGCGGACACGCCATACATCAAAAATGATTTGCGTTTATATGTGTGCGCGGCACGTCTGTACACGCGTCATTGTGTATCTGACGGACTTCTGGCATGCTCTCAGTAGAGCGACTTACGCACACATTCATGTCGCGGCCAGTCGCGGGGCGAGGTAATCCGAGTCGGGGCGGGGCGGTGCGTGGCCGTTCTGTATGATAATACTATTACTTATTCTGTGCTATAGTACCTATTCAGTTCGATGTAATTTAAACCATGTTCAATTGGAACAGAGTCGCTTTTGCTAATTTGTTTCGTTCAATTTTCGAACAACGCAAAATCAACTCTATTTCCTACAGTTTAAGTTAAAATTTCAGTGGCAAATTTTGGATGTTTCGTTTGTATGGCTGGGCCTTAGTATTGTATGTCAGCCGCACCGTAGAGTTTCCCATTTCTAAGTGTCTCCCGGGGCTTGTCCACTGCACACAGAAATGGATTCGCTGTAAATTGAATCACCGCCTTGTCTCGTCGGATTGATTTTGTTTTGTGAAAACAATTTGTTGGGTGAGATGTTCTTATCAACACACTTCCATCATACACATATTTTAAAATAGAGGTTGGCACTCGTGATATACCTACTTAAAAATATACCTCACTCTCTGGCCTCCTAGATATTGAAACTTAATATACCCCAATCCCACAATAATCCCTTAATATACTTAATCCCATATTGGGATACCCTCCTCCAATTGAGGGGGGATTGAAATCTTCTCGGGGCAGAGGTGTAGGGTTGGAGCCGGTCTACCTAGCTTTATTTGACGTTCATAAGCGCATTGTAATTAATTATGCCTACTTGAATAAACTATCTTTTATCTTTATCTTTAATACAACCATTTTGTCCCGGTCTTGTTATTATTACTATACGTTGTTTATACTTTTTTATGTAAAAGGAGGTAAACGAGCAGACGAATCGCCTGACTTTCTACTTAGGGCCCGATTCGGATTTTGTAATAGACATCTAAAAGATATCTTTTAGACATCGCCAAGATACGATAACGATATGTTTAAGATCTAACCTGTCAAATTTGATATTTCCGCGATTCTGGAGATACTCTTGAACGATTTCCACAAGATATTACTTAGAGATCTAATTCACATCGAATAGATATCTAACACGATCTATCGTAAAAGTGACATAATTGGTTGCCCGAATTGCGCTGCAAAAGAGAACTAGTTGAAATCTAAACTATTACGTACCTAGAATGGGTCTAGTACGTGTCGTCTCTTGAATATCTTGAAGTTCGAATACGGCAGTTAGTCTCATAATCATATCGTTATCGTGTAAATTTTTATCGTTATATAAAACATAGTTTTCACTAATTTCGGGACTTGCACTCTAATTTCGGGCTCATTAATTAAGCCACCAAATATACGTCAGATAATATAATCGACTAACCCAATATTACCCGATTAAAAGCCGTAATTAATACGCAGATAAACGTTAGCGCTCAAGTTTAGTTTGATAATCAAGCGTGCGGAAGGTACGTCCAGGATGAATAATGGCCCAGAACTTGTCTAATTTATCTGAGGAACGTGCCGCGCGGGAGGCCGGTTCTGGTTTTTAGAGTTCCGTACCTCAAAAGGAAAAACGGAACCCTATAGGATCACTTTGTTGTGCGTCCGTCCGTCCGTATGACTTTCAAGACCCTTTAGCTTAGGAACGCGATGTTATTTCGAACATGATCGTCTCGAGATAGTATATAAACTATTGTAAACTCCTAAGTAATAGTATAGTATACTATGGTAGTAGGGGCTTTATCAGCCAAGGTTACAATCGCTATCGCTTCGACAACAAAATGCTTTGTGGCTCTCTATCACTCTTCCATACTAGTGCGATAGTGACAGTTGCGTTTCGATCGCTACCTACGAAGCGTAAGCGATTGGCATCTTGGCTACGCGGCCAGTACCCCTAGTGTAGATTTCATTCAATAGCCTGACGCCGTACGCGTTTGCGTAGTTTTATTTTGTATGGGATTTTGAGTTTCCAAAACGTCCCGCTTGGCGCGCTGTTCTTCTGTTCTGTCTTTGTAGAAAATAATATATCTTTGATAAATAGGTACCGTAAATTAAGCTCAGGAATGCACCCTGGAAATTAACGGAGTCAAAAAAACACGATGTAAGTAAATTGAAATTGTTTTTCTTATTGTTCTAATAATATTTTCATTAGAAAGATAATTTTAGAGATGAGTCCTTCTTGGAAATATCAGGATAATTGGAACGAGTGGACAATAAGAATAGCAGTCAAGGGCCGAAGGGTCTTCAGGGATAAACATGGGACAGGATTTTAGTAAATAATGGCACTGAGAATAAATATTAGGAGCAGGGATCGTAGAAAAATAAATAAAACTTGGAGCAGCGCAGTGAATCTGTTAGGTACTTTATGTAGTAGCAAGTAGTAGCATAAATACTTAGGCAATAGGGGTAATAAAGTAGGGATCTACTTATTGACCGAGCGACCGAAAATATTGACAACGGACCATTTTCATTGACTGTTGACCATAAAAAGAGATTCCAATATTGGATTCCAATACCGGTATCATCCGATATTGGATGCCCTAGTTAACCGCGTGTACCAGTCGTGGTAGGTCGAGTTTTTATCGCCTGTCACCATGCCTGTCACGTTCTAGCAAGTAAGTGCGAAAGTAACTCATGACATGACAGGCGAATAACGCGACCATGCTAACGCTGCAGGAATACAATCATCATTCTGCTGGAGACTTAACAACAATCAACCGTCATCTTCGTAATTGGGCACTATTATGAAGATAACGCCCGTATCGTGGGTACATTCAGTTTATTACCATAGCGTATAGCCAGCGGTTTTTGAAAAATCGTAGCGCCTTTCTAGATCATTTAATACGGTTGCTAAAAATATGAATAACAATCTTGAGGCCTTTCTTTACGAACTTCATGGATTCGAAACCAGAGGGGCTACCGCGAAAACCGAAATTCGCAATTTGGGATCAATCACGGGGATCTTTCTCTGTCACTCTAATTACGCCTTCATTGGAGTAAAAGAGAGAGATCCCCGCAATTTGCGAATTTCGTTTTTCGCGGTTGCCCCTCTGATTAAGTAATTTTCATAAAAAATCAGGAACATAATTAAAATAATCATAAGAGGCCGTTGAAGATTTTAATACACATTTCTCATTATCATAGCGTTAGCATTGGTGGTTAGCCAACCTAAAGGCCTGTCTACACATCAGACTTCCGTCGAACTAAGAGTAGGTATAACGACCAAAGAAAACTCATAACGACAATATTTATAATAAGTTCGCACATCTTCGCTAAATGTTAGGTACACAAACGGTACACACTTGTATAGCGCAGCACGTAGCGTTAGTGTGGACACACCTTTAAACCCTAAGAAATTTGATGTTCTTTAAAACCGCCGAGTAAATGTATTAAGGAAAGTAAACGCTATTAGGACCGCTTGAAGCGTTCGTCTCACGCGTGCGTTTGCCGACACCACAGACCATGGATTAAACTAGATACCGTCGGTATCGTAAACTTGGTCAACATTCATTAAATTTTTTATTAATTTAATATTTTATCTGTTCGCGCGCCGTCTAAATGAGCCCTAAGTCAGACCTTACGAATTCAAAACACCCATCACGATAATAACATAGGTAAGGTAAGTATGATGAGTGAAATCTGTGTCCGATAAGTCGAAAATAAAGGTAAATAAATAATTTTGCGAAAAAAACTGTTACATATTCGACGTTGACGGTGTCTAGCTCAGTATATATCTGGGGCTGAGACTAATTGAGGGCGGCTGGTAAACAACTCCAAGTGTAATACCGAATATCTTTAACCCTCCATCTACCTCTAGCGTTGTTCCTGCTTTTTGCCTAGGCTTCCTTGTTGCTTGCATTTGATGGGCGTAGGCACTAATTTTCGCTATACTGCGGTCCGCTTAGCAATCCTATGCTAAGGATAGGTTTTTATATTTGTGGGAAAGGGACGAAATGTAGGTACAGATATCGTGATCAGTTACTTAAAAAAATAACGAACTATTTGTTTTACAGGTACGCAATACAGTTTTTCCCTGTTCATGGAGATAATGATTTCTCATGGATGAAGGTAAAATTTATATCCTAAAAAGACTAATAATGATTTCGTAAAATAAATAAAAATAAAACCCCTAGGGTGTCCATGGGCGACGGATGGCTTACCATCAGGCGATACGTCTAATCGTTTGTCTCCTATATCATAAAAAATATGTCTGAAATCATACTTAAGTACCTACATACCTACTACAAAAAATTAATAATAAGTATTTTAATACTTTTAAATATCTATCTATTCTATCATCTATTTTATTCTGAATTCTAGTTGTTTTTCGATAGTAAGGCTAGTTTTCTTTCAAAGTCCTACATGTACATCAATGGCACTCCGCCTTTCAAACCCTTAATGCAAATGGAAGCCGAATTCCAGAAAATAACCTTATTAATTCAATTCTGGAGGCAGATTCGGCTTTAACAATTGTTAAAGCATCATTGGATGAAATAAAACTATTAAAACGGATTATATCGCGTACTTATGTTGAATTCATTCTACATCCCGACGTTTCGAACCCTTTACAGCGTTCGTGGTCAACGGGTGACTGAGAAAGAATTACACTGTGCAATTCTACCCACTTACAAAATAATGAACCAACATAAACTAGAGTCTGTGCGGAAAGAGAAGAGTCGTGGCAGAAACGGGAACTAACATTTTCAATTTTATATGGTAATCAAACCTTTGACACCTGTCTTGTAAAAAGTAAACAAACTTCTGTCATTGTATATTTTTATTAACAAAAACCGCAGATTTTATGTATAAAATATTTTCAAAACACGATAAAACCGTAAATAAAACCACAAGGAAAATTATATTTAACATTGTTCACTTTTGTCAGCGGGAAGAAAACGGCTAAAAGCCGACTATCGACTTGCAAAAAGTCGAGAACGTGTTTCCGCTATTGACGGGTATTGATGTTGTATATTTAATGTTAAATAATTACCTATTTAATAGGCCCCCTAAGTAACTTGTCTCCGGTACATAATCGGTAAGTATATTCATTCAAAATATATTCATTTTCATAAATATGCAGGTCATTCATGATCTTTAAAATAACTGACAAATATTCTTGATACTTGCCATTTTATGCATATTTATATGTAATTTTTTTTTCAGGATTGAGTAAAATTACTTACGGTATCTCAAATAAAAGACCACTAAGTAGGTTATAATATGCAAGAATTTGTAATCTACGTGCCGGATTCAAGCACATCCAATTCAGATGAAGATAGTTCTATGAGTCTCCCTGGTTCTGAAGCTAGCTCAAACATAATTGTGTGATAAAACAGAATTAAGTGACATTGAATAATTTAGACTTCGATTACAAAGAATAAAACTTTTCAATAAAATATTTCTTTATTTGTTCGTTAGTTACGAAATTATATTTCATATTTAGCAGTGACTTTTCGGCGAAGTAAAATATCGTGAGATGAGAGAACCGGACATATCACAATAAGGCCTACCTACTTATGCACTATTTTTATATCCCAGATAGTTCTAGTTTTAGTAGTTTTGTCAATCGCACTGTCACTTTAATATCTGAGACATTAAAACGAGAGTTTGTTTAAAAAAAATATGAATAAGGTAGAAAAAAATTAGTGCCTGCGCTAATTCAGAGGACTGAGTTGACGAGCCGACAGCACCACCAGGCTCCCTTTAGTAAACCGTGGCCAAAAACCGGAACAAAGGGATTCAAGTATCATGACCTTTAGTGTCGTACTATAATCACGTGACCAGTGTTGTCAGCATAGCAAAAACCGTAAAATAGCACTGGCGCGCCCTCAAATCCCACGACTCTTCTCTTTCCGCACAGACTCTATACATTTTAAGGCCAGTTATACATACAAAATTGGCGCGATGAAGCTACGCCGGTCGTACCGGTCGGTTTATTTCATGAGTAACTATCGCGGTAACTGAAGACAATATTATGCATCATTGGATGGTTGGATGGTTATCATTTTCAATTTAATGGTTTTAGAAAAATGAGTTACGGACAGAAAATCATAATCGCGGCAATAATGCGTGGCGAACGTCACTCATATTATCAAGAATGTTGTTAGTGGCGGCAACAACAACGCCGCAACAGCAATGCAGCTGCAGTTGTCATCCGAACGTCACCTTAATGCTCATTGGACCTCTCGAAATGCAATCATGAGTCGTGTCAATAGGCATTTTTCTCTGTCACTCTAATTATGTCTTAATGGGAGTAAAAGAGAAAGATCCCCGCATTTTGCGAGTTCCGGTTTTCGCGGTGATGTTACGAATCAAGGTAATATCAACACAGGATGAAAACGATATCGAAATGTTAAAACAGAATCGGCCTCTAGCCATTTTCCTCTCTCGCGCGCGAATGCTCCGTGAGTTGAATACCTATAAGTATTAAAAGAAATAACTTACGCAACCGCTTGTCTAATCCTCACGTTACATTAGAAATTGAACTTTCATAACGGAGTTTTAAGGTTGGTTTTCTGAAACGACTATGAAGGCTAAAGCGAGTTTTTAACATGTAATCCAATTGAGTTAAGGCAAACTTAATGCAGCTGATTGAGGGCGCCACTGTGAAGGAGAAAGTTCAAGTTAGTGGGAGATTGCGTTAGTTCTATATTTCGCCGTAAGAATATAGGTAAACCACAGATCTCTTACCCAGATGCGGTAAATTGAGCATTACCATGCACAGGATGGGAGCGCTCATTCTGATTTCGGTATGAGAGTGCGCCTTCGTATTTCAGTAGCGTCAATATTTACGACCGTAATTTACGTGCTATTATAAATAACAAACTTGCTCAACATTGCCTATTATTATGCCAAATATTGCTGAAAAAAAAAGAAGTCTTATGGGTCTAAGGAATGTTGAGAAGGTTCATATTTGAGTATAAAGGATCGGTTACGCGCATGTGATATTTTTGGAGTTTAAAGCGCCCAAAAGCTACGGTTTCCGTTTTTCGTTAAATGAGCTGGGCGCTTGTTTGCCAAGTTGATACGTTGCTAAGAAAAGATAAAAAATTCTAGGTGTAAACATGGACATTGAATTGTGTAAAACAACTTCGTGGTAGCGCAGCGTACAATTCCTACCTGTAATTAAAGTCCTTGATGCTAGGTATGCACGAAAAATTTCGTACATTGGTATGCCATTTCCTATCTTTATCGCGCGCGATTAACTATATTGTATACATTAATATTTCTTTTTATTATGCCATTGTTTTATTTGTAAATTTTATATTCAATAATTTTTTTCTTTCTGCTTTTTATGTTAAATTGACGATCTTTTCATTAAAGCCTTTGTTTTATCCTGTTGTGTAAAATACTGTGTCTTTTTCTTTAAGAAATAAATATATCTAATCTAATCTATTGCTGTCCCGCTCGCACAGTGGCATTGACGCAATATAATGTTTAGGTATACGCGTGCGATAGAAATAGGAATCGGCGTCCTTACTGTATCGCAAGTGTTCTGTTTCACAATGCGGAGTCTACGAGTGTTAGTCTGTGTGTCGGACGCCGGCGGAATCCTTAAAAGTGAAGTTATTACGGAAAGATAGCGATGTTTGTCGTGCTTCCGAATCGATAGGTTTTCTGTCCCTTTAGATGTCGGCACGGTGATATGAGCTCTTTCTTATTAAGCGTAAAAAGTAGACAATAATAATAATATACCTACAGCGTGTTTTTTTTATATAACCGCAAAACGTAAACTAGACCTAGGTTTTAGTGCTATCAAAAAAAGACTTAAAGATTTTTTTAATTTAATCTTAATTAATTTTTGTTTGGATTTCGAGCGGCAATGTGGTTTTTTTAAACTCCGTTAACTTCGGGGTATGACTAAGTACATTTACGGAAATTTAATGGCATAGTTCTTTTTTTTGTGCAATGTAATTAATACCGAAGACCGGGCAAAGTGGAAAAGACGCTAGGTTGAAGAAGAATGTAATTAATAGCGTTGTAACACGGACATTTTATTTAAATCCACCTTCTAAGTAAACTGGATCCTCCAGTTAACCTCTGAGTACATGAGAAAGGCCTGAGATACACTTGTAAGTTTTACTTACGTAAGTAGGGACAAAGCTATTTGTTAGAATGATATAACGATATTTATCTCTCATTCTGTAGTATTGTGTCCCTGCTTACGTAAGTAAAATTACAACTCGACGTTTCCTACTCAAATACCGCATAAAATGTTTCCGTTACTCTATTATATTATAAGTTTTATCCCAGTCATGAAGTCTGTTTCCAACTTTTGGATCTTTGAAGTGAACTGTCTAAGTTGTTAATATTATCTCGTTAGCGTAACGGAGCTTCAAATAGATTGAAGAATCTACTTTGGAACTAGTAAAATATTTGGGAAATCTTAGGGTCAATGAAACACGCTTTATATTCCAACTGTATATTCGCAACTGAAAACTACCTACATACATGACAGAACTATCTAATACCTTTAAACGAGCAATTCTTGTTTATTTATATACTAGCTGTGCCCGCGGCTCCGCCCGCGTGGAATTCGGTCTGTGTCAGTAAGCTAATTCATCCCTAATTTCTCTTTCTCTCCCCTGGAGGCGGATATTGAATTAAAGTTGACAGATGGATAAGATTAGCGGACTGAAGTCCAGATAAAATATTTTACAATTAGGTAGGTACCTACCACTAAACAAAACTACACTCCAAAACCAATAGTTTTTTTCGCCCTTATTCCAATATAAGACGTGATTTAAACGACACAGAGTAGTAGGTGTATAACGGACAATACAGTACTACTTTTGTATTTTTACGTCCTTGACTGTACCTGCCTATCCAAATCATGTCCATGGCAAATATCATCCAATTCTGTCCTCCAGTCAAATAAACAATATACACATTTTTATAATATAATGCCATCTTTATCAAAGTAGGCTTAACGCTTAAAATCGTATAAAAAACGCGAGCGCAGCGAGCGCGAAATTTTTTTGATAGAAAAATGTGTCAGATCAGCCGCAATAGTTAACATGAAATTTTGGTGTGGATATCTAATGCGAAAGCCGAAGGCCAAGCTCCATGTAGGGCCGAAGGCCCGAAGCGTCCAGGCTGTCAGTGCTTAAACACAGAACAATAGTATAAGTGTCTAAATGCGAAGGCCGAAGGCCGAGCTTCGCGTAAGGTCGAAGGCCCGAAGCGTCCAGGATGTCAGTGGTTAATCACAGAACAATGGTATCAGCGTCTAAATGCGAAGGCCGAAGGCCGAGCTCCGCGTAGGGCCGAAGGCCCGAAGCATCCAGGATGTCAATGCTTAAGTCGTAGTAGTAGTCGCTCGGTAATAAGTGTTTAAATGCGAAGGCCGAAGGCCGAGCTTCGCGTAGGGTCGAAGGCCCGAAGCGTCCAGGATGTCAGTGCTTAATCACAGAACAATGGTATCAGTGTCTAAATGCGAAGGCCGAAGGCCGAGCTCCGCTTAGGGCCGAAGGCCCGAAGCGTCCAGGATGTCAATGCTTAATCACAGAACAATGGTATAAGTGACTAAATGCGAAGGCCGAAGGCCGAGCTCCGCATAGGGCCGTAGTCCCGAAGCGTCCAGGATGTCAGTTCTTAAGTCGTAGTAGTAGTAGTCGCTTGGTAGGGTGCCCAGAAGGCCACCTTTATCAAAGTAGGCTTAACTTTTAAAGTTAAAAACGCGAGCACAGCGAGCGCGAATTTTTTTGATAGAAAATAATTGAAATTTTGGTGTGGATATCTAATACGAAAGCCGAAGGCCGAGCTCCATGTAGGGCCGAAGGCCCAAAGCGTACAGGCTGTCAGTGCTTAAACACAGAACAATAGTATAAGTGTCTAAATGCG
The DNA here is from genome assembly GCF_948474715.1 of Cydia amplana. Taxonomy (NCBI): domain Eukaryota; kingdom Metazoa; phylum Arthropoda; class Insecta; order Lepidoptera; family Tortricidae; genus Cydia; species Cydia amplana. Next base: position 10,934,026 of record NC_086087.1, read on the forward strand.
AAGGCCGAAGGCCGAGCTTCGCGTAAGGTCGAAGGCCCGAAGCGTCCAGGATGTCAATGCTTAATCACAGAACAATGGTATAAGTGACTAAATGCGAAGGCCGAAGGCCGAGCTCCGCATAGGGCCGTAGTCCCGAAGCGTCCAGGATGTCATTTCTTAAGTCGTAGTAGTAGTCGCTTTGTAGGGTGCCCAGAAGGCCACCTTTATCAAAGTAGGCTTAACTTTTAAAGTTAAAAACGCGAGCACAGCGAGCGCGAATTTTTTTGATAGAAAATAATTGAAATTTTGGTGTGGATATCTAATACGAAAGCCGAGCTCCATGTAGGGCCGAAGGCCCAAAGCGTACAGGCTGTCAGTGCTTAAACACAGAACAATAGTATAAGTGTCTAAATGCGAAAGCCGAAGGCCGAGCTTCGCGTAGGGCCGAAGTCCCGAAGCGTCCAGGATGTCAGTTCTTAAGTCGTAGTAGTAGTCGCTCGGTAGGGTGCCCAGAATGCCATGCCACCTTTATCAAAGTAAGCTTAACTTTTAAAGTTAAAAACGCGAGCGTAGCGAGCGCGAATTTTTTTGATAGAAAATAATTGAAATTTTGGTGTGGATATCTAATACGAAAGCCGAAGGCCGAGCTCCATGTAGGGCCGAAGGCCCAAAACGTACAGGCTGTCAGTGCTTAAACACAGAACAATAGTATAAGTGTCTAAATGCGAAGGCCGAAGGCCGAGCTTCGCGTAAGGTCGAAGGCCCGAAGCGTCCAGGATGTCAGTGGTTAATCACAGAACAATGGTATCAGTGTCTAAATGCGAAGGCCGAAGGCCGAGCTCCGCGCAGGGCCGAAGGCCCGAAGCATCCAGGATGTCAATGCTTAAGTCGTAGTAGTAGTCGCTCGGTAGGATGCCCAGAATCCCACCTTTATCAAATTAGGCTTAATCTTTAAAATCGTATTAAAAACGCGAGCGTAGCGAGCGCGAAATTTTTTTGATAGAAATAAATTTAGAGAGGCTATGTCAGTGACACAGCCGCAATGGTTTACGTGAAATTTTGGTGTGGATATCTAATGCGAAAGCCGAAGGCCGAGCTCCATGTAGGGCGAAGGCCCGAAGCGTCCAGGCTGTCAGTGCTTAAACACAGAACAATAGTATAAATTGCAAGTCCCAAATTGTTTGACATTTACAAAAACATAATATTTAAAAACTTTCGCGTTTTGAACATACATATATTAACTCACATTTATAGACGGGCCTATCTCGAAATTTATTTTATTACCTTTATTTACCGACGTTTCGACACAGGTTTCACTGGTCGTGGTTGCGGCTAACTGATGTCCCAACAAAATGTCAAAACAGAGATTTGTGCAACTACCCGACGAAAAGTGTATGAAAAAGTTTGGGGTAGACATCATATTTTCAAACCACCCACTTCACATAATGTTAATTAGTGTCAATAGACCCCCGATAGACCCGTCTATAAATGTGATTTAATATATATTTGCAAAGACGTTTGACATTGACTAAGAAAAATATTGTTTTTTTTACAAAGTACCTACACAAAAAAAAGTTTGCACCACTTTCTTAAGTTAGCGCCATTAGATTCAGGTGCAAACATAACTTAATTGAGTGTAGTGGCCACCCCCCCCCCTTTTAGGGGTTGAATTTTTCTAGCCTAAAATATGGCCAGGGATTTTCTTGACAGATTAGTAAAGTTTTCATCAAAATCCGTTAAGCCGTTTTCACGTGATACGCGGTCAAATAAACAGACAAACAGATAAACAGACAAACAGACAAAAATTCTAAAAACTGTTGGAACGTGTTCTGTTATCGATTCTAAGTATCCCCAACCAACTTTTTTTCGAATATCTTCCATGTACAGACTTTCGACCCTCTTCAGCTTTATTATATGTATAGATAGAAGATATGTCACCGTAAAATTGTAAACACTCGTCATATTATAATCTCGCTAGTTACATTATAAACGGACGGTAGGGAGATTATAATCTAACCTAACCTAACCTACGTTAGATTATAAACTAACGGGTTCACAATCTTACGGTGTCATATATATTTCGGGGATCTCGTAAACGGCTCTAACGATTTCGATGAAATTTGCTATATGGGGGTTTTCGGGGGCGAAAAATCGATCTAGCTAGGTCTTATCTCTGGGAAAACGCGCATATTCGAGTTTTTATATGTTTTCCGAGCGAAGCTCGGTCACCCAGATATTATATTTATATTTAAGATAGGAAAACTATGTTCTTGGTGGGTGAATCAACTTTTTCTTAGTTACTCGTTACAAAAGTTACGGTCGCCTGGGTCACTTTTTAATTCTCGGCTTTATGACATTTAGTAAATTAAGCGTACATACTGAAAATATGCTACTAATGTCGCCTGGCTGACGGGACATAATACAACAAGAAATATATGATTCACCATGGAGCAATTTATGTACAGTCGCTGTCAGATATATCGGAGCGGCCAAGTTGCTCACAAATATCTGAGCACGCCTCTATTGTCAAGGCGTTGTGAACACCTTGGCCGCTCCGATACATCTGATGGCAACTGTAAAACACCCTTTTATTTTACTAGAAACTGATTAACTCAGACTAGATTATCCTAGTCTTCCTTCATTGAAATGTGACGAGATGAATCCTGAATCCATATGGCTGAGAATCATGCCCACTGTTCAGATTTATATAGTAAAAAAAAAACAACGGGTTGCACTCCGGGAGTGCCGACATAAGTGAAAACTCAATGACTAGCCAAATTGTCTGCAGCACTATGTATAATTGACCCATCCTCCTTTCTATTGAAAAACTTGAGTTCCGAAATTGCTGGCGTTAATTGTTTAAAATTCGAATAGATATTTTAAAGTTACCTTGCAGACCTCGCATCTAAATATTTGGTCATGATATTTTGAGTTTTATTCACCAGTACTAGAGTTTAATTTTATTAGCGATTTCATCAAGATGTAGCTTTATTGACTTTAGTGAAAACTCAATCACTATTGCAAAATGTCTGCAGCACTATGTATAATTGAGGTTAACGCCATCTAGCGTTATTTCGTCGCATTACTTGAAACCCCTAAGCACATCACTGTTAGTACTCGAGTTATATTAACACCAGTTAGAGCAAAACTCACTTGATGGCATTTAAAATTTAAATCAATAAAGAAAAACTCAATGACATTGAAGTAACAGTTTTTCGATCAGGTCACGTGTCCGTCTTACGTCTTACGGTCACGTGACATCTGTAAAGAGTAACATTTTTTCCCCATCCAAAAAGTGCACAGCGCCGCTAAAGAAGTTTTCACTTCAAAAGTATGTTGACATCTACTACTACTATGAAAAGTAAAATATTACGTTTTACAGAAGATATAAACCTAGCCAGACATGACAAACGATGAAAGTGATTTATTTACAGCCGAATATCGTTTGTCATAGCCATAAGTTGGCTTCTTGCCAGACGAAAAAAATCTTCATGTGTCGAGATATTTTTTGGGTTTTTGTTAAGGACTTCCCTAAATATTATTTATCTCAATGTTGAATATTTGTGATGTATTGTTTTACTTATTGTTATGTATTAAAAACATCTGTAGGCAATATATATTATTTTATGAGGTATGTTGATAGTTTGGGTCTCGGGAAAGGACATAGCATAGCTTTTTGATTAAAAACTGTTCAGTATTATTATGAATATTATGATATAATATTTAAACGTATTAGTTTGTGTATGTATCTACCCAAATTGTATTTACACCTAGCTATCTGACAAGTTCTCTGCGATAATATTTGTTTGTATCGTATCTCCAGACGATACCATTACCGCAACGAACACAGAAAACGCAAACTCACAGAACAACAAATACACAACTGTGTGTAGCCACACAGTTTGGCACTGACATAAACGCCATTGAGAACGTAATTTACTTTCCAAGCATCTCGCTCGTACTCGCATATTAGTGCGAGCGAGATGTGTAGAAAGTAAATTACGTTCTCGATAGCGTATATGTCAGTTTTGACACTGTCAGTGACTCTTGGTACGGGCTCTGAGGATTCGGCAACTTTTTGTACGTATTGGTGTCTAAGTTATTGGCGATTCAAATATACGTAGGTGAATTTTACCCAGTGTCTACCTACCTTGTCTACTCTGCTATGTCTACCTTATTCCTATAACTGAGGCCAATTTTTCTGATAATTTAAATCTAATAAGGTTAATGGATTCGACCTCTGGTGCTAGTAAACATACTCAGTAAGTATACGGAAATAATCCAGATATTGGTGCTCATCACACTACTGACTGGTTCAAAGCCACGATTACCAGCTTTCTGGGAGAGGGTCACTAACCCACCACTTCTTGCTTGGAGCTTGGTGGAACTGCTAAGTAAAGCGGGCTTTAACCCATTCACTGCCAGCAACCCGCCAGGTGCAATATCTGTAGTCGCTCTTCGCTACATACGGTTTTTCCTATGTTATCGGCTACGCTCGTAATGCGTAGCAAGCGCTGGCACTGAATGTGTTAAATTAAAACCGCTAGGCGAGTACTCTGCTCGTAGGCGCTTTTCGCTACATACGGTTTTTCCTGTGTTCTCGACTACGCTCGTATTAGCGCGTGGCTTGCGTAGGCAGTTTTGTTTTCCGTGGGTCCGCATAACTGCAGGTTGAGTAGTTTCTGTTTAGTGCTAGGATTATCTTAAAGCATTAAGACCGCAATTCGAAAACAAACCGATTAAGAACATGAACCACTTATTTCAGATTCAACCTATAGAAAGCAGAAACGTTCCATTTTATGCATTCACCGCTCGGTTTCATAAAACTATTAGGAACGACAAAGACTCCCCAAGGGTCGAAATAAGAAATATCCCAGTTCCCTGGCGATTTCCATTGTACCATTGTGATCTTACAAAGGCCTGAGATCCTATTCACATTACTTACGCAACTTATACCTCAACTAAACCAGTATCAATAAGCTCTTGAGATGCAAACTGTCTGTGTGAAATTGGAGATCAATATTATTTAGTCTCGAATGATAATGACGCCTTTGTTAGAAGTGGTGGGAACTAGATAGTTCCACGTCTGTATGTTAATGGACATGTACTTAGCGATTTGGGTAGAAATGGAACGTAGAAAAGGTGTTTAACCTTTTGGACGCCAATGACCGATATATCCGCATCGTAGGTTCAACGCCAAAAACCGATTAATCGGTCACAGACCACAGAGCAACATCGACCTACGTGCATATACATAAAGTTCAACTTCAGTTTTGACACTTCAATGATGTGGCGTCTGAGTGACAGCTTTTGTGTTTGTTTGACACGGCGTGGAAAAGGTTAACGGCAGTATATTATATAACGGCTATTGTGACAACTTGATCCTGTGAGATGTCAATATATTTTATGTTTTTCTATAATTATATTTTTAGGGTTCCGTACCCAAAGGGTAAAAACGGGACCCTATTACTAAGACCCCGCTGTCCGTCCGTCCGTCTGTTTGTCTGTCACCAGGCTGTAACTCATGAACCGTGATAGACGGTTGAAATTTTCACAGATGATGTACATATTTCTGTTTCCGCTATAACAACCAATAGATCGGATGGAAAGAGGCCCGACGGGTTGACATTGGTCCCGTGGGAAATGGGCCGTGGTCTGTTGTGGGACGCCACGTGTGTCAACACTTTTGCTGCTTCGCATGTTGGCCGCACCATGCGCTCGGCAGGGGCAGCGGCTGAGTTAGCGGCGGCTCGAAAGCGGGAAAAGTATGCGGTGTTGGCGAACTACCTGTTTGTCCGTCTTGCCGTGGAAACCGCTGGCTGTTGGCAGGGCCGGATTAAGCATGTCGGGGCCCCTAGGCAGTGCAATGCTCGGGGCCCCCTTACAGTAAATTCTACATACATAATGTTCAGTTGTTCAGTACAAGGATGTAAGTTTGCGATTTTAATTTCAACCTTCAGGTGTCAGTTGAGGCATCCGAACATGCCGAGCGATGTCGTTTTCGCTCTTATTGCGTGGACATAAAGCTTTTTTCTATCAGTTTTTGCCGATTCCTTTTTGCGTCAAGTGTGGGGTGAGCCCTTTTTTTTCTCAATAGGTAGTTAAATATTTTGTCAGGCTCAACAGCGATTGTCCGACCATTAGACCATACGCCGAGCCACATGATTAAAATTAACCTAATAATATAGACTTTCCATTTTTAAATGACACTTCACTCACCAGTCAAGCTAGCATGTAGGTACAGAGTCAACCTGAAAAGCAGCAAAAAACGCGAGCGTAGCGAGCGCGAAATTTTTTTGTGAAAGCGTGTTAAAAAGGCCGGGCCGGGCCTAAAAATCCGAAGTTCCCCAGTGAGGCGTGCTTTCATGCGAGGTCAAAGCCGTGTTTCAGGATAAGCTCAGCTAGAGCACAGACGCCAATTCCATTGTATTAAAAAGCGAGGCCGCAGGCCGAGCTTGGCGCAGCGAGGCCAAAGGCTAAGCTGAAGAAGAGGAAATTTGGAAGACAAACCAAAATTGAGGTACAAAGTGAGGCTGAAGTTCGAGCTCAGTAATCTCCACATTACTGACTTTCCATTGATGAGGTTTTAGGCCCTCGAGGCATTACAGACTTTAAAAACTATAAAATAACATAATTTAGGTTCATAATCATGTAATGTTTCTGTGTCTGAGGAACTGATATTGGACATTAGGTATGAGTAGGTACCTACCATATTTTTTTAATGAATTTTGGCTATTTGGAACAAATATTTTTTTACGAGCTCGGGGCCGCCGGGGCCTCCTAGCCGAGGCGGGGCCCATAGGCAGTTGCCTACTCTGCCTTAGGGTTAATCCGGCCCTGGCTGTTGGTGTGCCGAGGCCAGGTCTTTCATTGGGGAAGTGGGCAGGCGGTTGAGGGAGGGGGGTCAGGACCCTCGCTCCGGGTCGTTCCTTATGCAAAGGTTGTCCATCGCGGTTCAGCGTGGCAACGCGGCGAGCGTGATGGGCTCCTTTGCATCTGGAGGGACTCGCGAATTTTGTGAATAGTTTTTGTTCTGTTAGTTGCTAGTTTAGGTTAAGACATTAGTAATTATTAGATTTGTATTGTATTGTAGATTGTAAGATTTGTATTGACGTATAATTAATTAAAGAGAGAAATAGATGATAAAAATAAAATAGCATACTATAACAACACATACTTAAAACAAAATAAAATAAATATTTAAGTGGGGCTCCCAGCTCCCATACAACAAACGCGTTTTTTTTTGCCGTTTTTTGCGTAATGGTACGGAACCCTTCGTGCGCAAGTCCGACTCGCACTTGGCCGGTTTTTTTACTATGATGTTGACTAAAATTTTCACAATGCCGGGACAGATGATGTTAAAAGTGGCTAAATATTCTCATTCTTATACTCGTAAGTGTCTTAAACGAAAATAATAGAAAATTCCTTCCACAAACACTCATAGGTATAAATCAAAACAGAATCCTCTCAAGACGTATAAGCTGAGTCCCGAGCAGCAAAATAGATTTATCTCCAGACGTTTCAAATTGTAATAGATGCTTTTAACAAAAACCATTTGCAGAAAATGCAATATAAATACGTCGTGTTTGTGACACGAGACACGTCGCGGACGAATCTACGGTATTTCAGTTGAATTTAGGAGTTAGACTTAAGTCTTACGGGGTGTGTGTGCTGTAGGGACCATCAACGTCCATGATGTAGACATACTGTTGGTGAACTCTTAGGTATTTATAACAAGAAACAAAATCCACGGTCCGAATGGCGGCGCCTTAATAATAATAGTAAATAATAATTTGAGCCTATATACGTCCCACTGCTGGGCACAGGCCTCCTCTCATGCGCGAGAGGGATTGGGCTATAGTCCCCACGCTAGCCCAATGCGGATTGGGGACTTTACATATACCTTTGAATTTCTTCGTAGATGTATGCAGGTTTCCTCACGATGTTTTCCTTCACCGAAAAGCCAGTGGTAAATATCAAATGATATTTCGTACATAAGTTCCGAAAAACTCATTGGTACGAGCCAGGATTTGAACCCACGACCTCCGGATTGAAAGTCGGACGTCATATCCACTCGGACACCACTGCTTCCTTATCCTTATCCATGATATAATCCATGATAAAGTTTACTCCTTTGAAGAGGCTCGCAAGGAGCTCAAGGCACGTCCAGCGGTAGCCATCGTATACAATTAGGTCGGTGGTGTGTTAACATGCCTAAAATGCGCGTATGTAGGATCCTTTGTCAAAAAAATTGAGTATTCAAGCCATGTAAGGGCGCACTGGAGAGTGGAGCAGCTACAGTCTAACATAATGTAGGTAATATGGATTAATTTTAATTTAGTTTTATAATTCTGTTATATAAGAAGACATTAGTGAAGCGCTGGTGGCCTACCGGTAAGAGCGTGCGACTTGCAATCCGGAGGTCGCGGGTTCGAACTCTAGCTCGTACCAATGAGTTTTTCGGAACTTATGTACGAAATATCATTTGATATTTACCAGTCGCTTTTCGGTGAAGGAAAACATCGTGAGGAAACCGGACTAATCCCAATAAGGGCCGGGCCTAGTTTACACTCTGGGTTGGAAAGTCAGATGGCAGTCGCTTTCGTAAAAACTAGTGCCCACGCCAATTATTGGGATTACTTGCCAAGCGGACCCCAGGCTCCCATGAGCCGTGGCAAAATGCCGGGACAACGCGAGGAAGAAGAAGATAAGAAGACATTAGCTAGGGAATTTAACAAAGGTACCCTACTCGTGCCGTTTGGTTACTCAACTTTGGAAAGGTAATGGGTAATGGCTTCCGCTAGCTACGAGTAAGTTTACATAACTTAGTAATCATAATAGTATGTGAATATTGAGCATATAATAACATGGTAGGGTATGTTTCACTACCTACAACGGAGTGCTCACATCACGTAGTTCTCAAAAACAATAAGAACGGGTCAAGGCAGTGTTGTGAATAACGCTTATTTTTAGGCTTAAAGACTCGAGCGTTAAGCCTCGAGAGTCTTAAGGGTTCGAGTCTTTAAGCCTCGAAATTAGCGTTATTCACAACACTAGGTCAAGGTCTATGCAAATGTCTGATACGATTTTTTACGTCACATTACCACACAATTTTATGTGGTTCTTATTACCAATACCTTTATTACATATTTAACTCTAATATTTCTCCTACATGTTTAGCGGAACTGTGAAGTCGCAAAATCCCTGCATATCATTATTTTTTACCTTTAGAATAGTTTAAAATAACAACTTTTCACGAATATGAAAATAAAATTCCCGTTCGAAGCGAGTCGTTAAAAGTTTAAACATGTCGAAGGTATCGACATCGACATATTATGTTGGTGGATTTCGGAGAACGCGAGACTCTGTGATATTATGCATGAGATGAATCTGCAATATGCAGTGAACTGTGAAAAATCAACGTGAAACAGATAAAGTTTGACACACACACATGCGAAAATAATATGGAGAAAAGAATTCTAAAATATAATTTTCTGCAGATGAAAACTTGTGAGAACGTCTATTGTATAGGTTAGCACCAATATAATATTCGTACAGGCCTCCTTTCGTAGTATAATAGGGTTTGGACTAGATCCTATATATCCGCTGGTAAAGGCTGGCCCAAAAATACGCTGACAAAGAATTTTTAGGAATGTTTTTCCTATATACACGTTTTTTATTAATATAATAAAAATTAAAAGTGCGATCATTTAACTAATAAAACGGATTATCTTTAAAATATTGTCCTTTAGCTTTGATACACAAACGGAAATGATTATTAAAATTATCAATTTTGGGGAATTCACCTCGTTTTTAAATATCAATGCAGGCATTTGAAGGTTTTCTCCGACCAAAAAGGAACTGTTAAATACCAGCGACATTTTAACCTTTATATACAAGTTCCAACAAGAAAGTCCAAACGCTCATTAGAGTCAGGGTTTGAATCCACAATCATAAGTTTAAAGCTGAAATAATAATAATTTCCTAAACCATATTATTAAAACAGATCGATAACTCAATATTATTCTTTACGGTGCTATGAAACTTTCCAATTAATTAGTACCTGCATTCATTAAAATAACGCAGTAGAACAGAACGAAGCCATTTCTATTGTTTTAACAGCAAGACATTTTCTTTATAAAATTACGAGAAAATTGAAATGCATTTTCTGATTGAATTGATGTAGTGAATGATATTATTGACCGAAGCGTAGCGAAGGTCTACGTTTTGACTCGGGCATTTTTCTTTTGTATGTCCGGATGTTTTCCTCTACAGGTCGCAATTCTTAACCGATTTTCGTGAAATTTTGTGACCGAATTCTATGACTAAATAATTTCTTTTTGTCGATCCGGTTTTTGGAAATTTTTCAAAATGGCGGAGTTGTGAAAGCTCCCGCCTAAACAAATAGTCGTATCGGTATCATAAGAGTTTTTTCTTTTTGAGATATGTTTATAGATTAAATGGCCAAAAATTCAGAAAATTTGTATCGCTAGTTTTGGTGGTATTTAGATATTTAGTTTTTACTTGAGAATGAGTAGCTAAATTTCGTCAGCTTTAGTAAGAACTATAATGGCGTATGGCGGTTTGCAAACGTTCGCTTTTTTTGTTTGCATCGGCAGGTCCCTGGTTCCATCCCCAGTAATTGTATACTGCTACATAACTTTTTGTATTTTTTTATACTTAAATTTCGTATAGTTGTTTTTTATTTCATTTTTTTATTATGAAAAAATGAAAAATTTCGTATTTTTTATTTATCAAGCGCGGGTTAAGCGTATTCGTTTAATTTTTGTTAGTATCTTTATGTAGTTTTTAATTTTTTGTTTATATTACATGTACTATACCTATATTTGAATAAATTTTTTTGCCATACATTTATTCAGTTTTAAGCTCTGCTCGCGAGGTCTACAGCTCACAGAGCCACTAGTTTATTTTACACGGATAATGATGGGAATTGGAGGCACTTAGGTTATACCTATTAAAATACTTGACTTTTGCAATAAATATACATATATAATCTAAGTATACAAGTGTGCCTAAAAAACAAGAGGCTCATTTAGACGGCACGCGAACACTCGTATACGATTTTAGTTACATTGCGGACCATTGACGTTACATCAATTCAGCCGACCGATCAAATGACGCAATGTAATGAAACTCGCATGCGAGTCCTCACACCGTCTAAATGAGCCGTATAATTCCTCTTCGCGATAAAAGGAAACGGTTTTCTTCAAATAGTCATTATAAATAATACCTTCTCCACACCAAAAGTTGAACGTGAAGGTATAACGGTTACGCGAAATTGGCCCTATTTTCTCATTTCAAACATGAATTCTTGATTATATTAGCTTTGTTTACGGTTATTTTAACAACAATGAGTCAGGTGTTCATGTTCATGTAAAGTTAACGTAATGTTCAGCGATAAAAAGTATTGTTATATTACAAAGGTATTTACAACGTTACGTTGCCTAGTTACATTGCGTGAGATTGAACATGGTTATACATATTAGCTTTAATCCGTGTTGCAAGTCGATTTACTATCTCATTCTAGTCTATTGCTAAAGGGTTGGTAAATATAAGATATCCTTTATTATTCGATAATTCGCCGTGTCGCCAACATTATTAGATAATTTGGGTCCAAGAATCGTCCAACCCATTCCTCATTTTCATCCATTTTATTTCTCATCTCAGAATTCCTTGCAAATTACAGCTTCCCATAGCCGCAATAAAACTAGCAATCCAACTATAGTAAGCCGAATTTAGAAAAAAAACCGGCCAAGTGCGAGTCGGACTCGCGTTCCAAGGGTTCCTTACATAAGTCCGACTCACGCTTAACTGCACATTTCCATACCTCATTAGGGTTCCGTTTTTTCCTTTTGAGGTACGGAACCCTAAAAAACATGGCACGCTGTGCTAAATTTGCGACAAAAGATCTGGCCATCGCGCGGGGTTTTTACCTTTTACCTCAATAACTCTGAAACGGATGTATTATCGTTTAAAATGTTGCTCGTCAGATTCCTCGGCTATATACCTACTGGCTATATACTAGCTACGAATATTTTATATCAACATTATACTGCTATTATATGCAGGGTAACAATACGTATATATAACTGAAAATAACTAAAAAATAGACATGTTTTCGTGTTTTTTTTTATCGAGCCTACTTTTGCCCTTAGGAAGTTTAATTTATTTATAGAATTAAGATATGATGTAGAACTTTTATTTACATCTGAGGGCCCAGCCAAGATGACAATCGTTGCTAGAAAACGCCGATCGAAACTTACATAATATATGGAAATAGTCACGTGACATTTCGTAGCATCTGTCATTCCAATACAATTTTTCTTGTCGTTTAGCGTTTATTTATTTATTTAACCTTTACTGCACAATGCAAGAAAGTACAAATGGCGGACTTAATGCCATAAGGCATTTTCTATCAGTCAACCATTGGGCCAAACAGAAACTTACAATTGGTGCGGAAAAGAAAATACCGTCAAAAACATTACATGTAAAATGGTGGAAGTCTCGCAACGCTTTTAGTACAAAAAAGTTTTGAGATGTAATGTGAAACCAGGTCAGTTATTTTAATCAGTGCCAGAGGGTGTTAAAACCGTATCAATAAGATATCTTTAATTTTTAATACGTATAATGACTTGGCCATCGCACGGCTGCATAATGACATAAGGATCATCGTCACCTATTAAAAATAATTCTAATTGAACATAACGCTAGCGCTAATTGCAGTTTGAGCATTACACATATTTACGAGTACGGTACGAGTAAAGCATTATATGCGATTGCCAAGTCATTATATGTATTACAAATTAAAGATATCTTATTGTCAATACATACATAAATATACATAATACATAATATAATACCCTGGTTTATTATGTAGGTACTATTATCATTTTAGCTAGGCCCCTGAGCACCCATTACACAATTTTCATTTTAATAGCTCAAATATACGAAAGTACGAAACCTCAAAAAGCTGTGAAACTCAAATAAAACTTTATTTTAAAGTCGATTGTTTTCATCTAAGAGTTGACTTACAAAAATGACTTCCCAACTCTCTGAGCGGAATAATAATATTTTTTCATTACAATTTTCACCATTTCAATGCTGGAACGAAATAAAACTGGATCTAAAAATAATACGAGTATTTTAAAGGTGAGTGATATAATAAAGGTAGGTAATGTTTAACAGGTTAAAGTACTAAACTTTAAATAAATGTCATATACTAAGAAAAAGTGACCAAGGCCTCCAGTGCCCCAGGCTGGAATCGAACCAGCGTCCTCTGCTATCGCGGTAGGTGCCTGAGCCATTCGGCCACTGGGCCACAGCGGCATAGGTCGATTTTTTCCAAGTATATGCACTTCTTACTGAAGGCTTATGGCGCCCCCTGGCCACCTCTAAGGTAGAACAGTATGGTTCGACCTTTCTAACTGGATCATCTCAGGTGATACCGAGTTAGCGAGAGAGACTAAAGGCTGAGGCTAAAGTACTAGTCAATGTCTAATGTATTGTACGAAATGTATCAAATGATAACGACAATCATTAAGTAAGTACCTATCAATAAATTAATTTTGATCTCACTTTAAGAACAGCTTAAAGTTGTTTAGGGTCTCGGACATTTATGGAAACGGACAATTTCGAATTTCGTTCGTTGCGTTGCAACAGCTTTTATTATATGAGAGCGAGCGAGATGTGCTGCGAGTGGTGTCAGGTTGAGATCAAATATCAAATTCCAAACTTAGAACGCCGTTCAAGACCTTCTATTAGGCGAAACATTATTTCAGTCACATAGCACCAAATGGCAATTGGTGTCGCACAATAGACGCAGAAAAGGTTCCAAAGCGATGCACATGAATATGTATGTGTGGATGTAGGTGGCTGTGGTACAAACTTTGCCACGCCTTTTGTTGAAAACGAGTTCAATTGTGTACCTTATTGCATAAGAATAGGGCGGATAATAGAGCTTTTAAATGTTACGGTACTTTTAGAATAAAACAGAGATGGGCTGATATTCCTGTAGTTTACTGAAGACGAGGAATTGCTCTAGAGAACATGTTATTTACATGTTATAAGATTCTCACAAGCGAGAAACCGAATATTAGTAGGTGTTAAGGCTCCGTTAACGATTTTAGAGCCAAAATGTAAAATTGATAGATTTAGTCGTTGAAATTGTACTCCTTTTGTTACGTAATATCTAAATATTTAACAAGTATTGGTTTCTATTAACACGTCTTCTCATCTTGCTTTTTAATAATAAGGTCCCGAGCGTGCGTCACCGGCAATATATGACGAAAAGGGGCAGTTTTTAAAAATTCATCAAATAATTATAGTTATAAATTATAAAAAAATATGTATAAGAACAGTTTCAGGAAATGTTGTAGATTATTTAAGTATCAAAATTACGTTGAAATTAAGTCGATTTTCACGAAAAATGTTCACTTGTTTTGAAGTAATTTCTGGTGAAAATTGATTTTGTCTAACTTTCATTTACTCTTGTTCCATATCATATAACAAAAATGTAGTCTATGCAAGTTGGAGTACAGGATATGTGTAATATAAAATTACTATTTTTAGCAGTCCAAACCTTACGAAATTTACAAATAAGATCGACTAAATCAGTGCTTTACGCGCGTTTACCTAAACGTCGATCAGAAAAAAAATCATTACTAATTTAGTGAGTCAGTTTTCAAAAAAATGATCTGTACAAATGCAAGATAAGAAGACGTGCTAATAGATACCAGTACTTGTTATTTCTATTACGTAACAAAAGGTGTACAATTTCATCGACTAAATCTATCAATTTTACATTTTTGAGACTAAAATCGATACCGGCCTCTTAATCGCCGAGCGATTATCTTATATTTTATATTCATGCGAGAATCGAATGACTACCAACATGTTATTGATTATATTATGTACTGAAAGAGTAGGTTAGGCTTCTCAAATCATCTAGAAAGGACTTCCAATCACCACCTAGTGTTTCGTCGTCCAGGTACTTCCCATCAGCTAGTACCCCGACAGTACCACAAATAAAATTTTGAATTTAGGTTTGAAATTACGGGGTGGATGGCAAGGGTGAATATTATTAAACTTGGCATAGACAGAAACCAGTCGTGACAACAACATCTGCTCTTGAAGTAAAAGATATTGTTAGTTAGGTTAGGACATAACGCATGTCAAACTCCGTGAAACCATACAGCCTGTGAAAGAAATATTTTATAATAGAGTCCTATTTTAATTAGCTATATGTCATACAACAGGGACGCACTCCTACGTCAAAATTAAGCCGCTCCAAATCCGGCATTGTCAAAACCTCGCTCGTGAATCTCGTGATTGAATTCTATCGAACACATTTTCAATATGGTATACAGTTACCAGTTTAGCAACTTACGTGGTAAATTTGTCAAGTTATGAAGCCAAAAATTGTCTTTATTCTACACATTTAGTTCTCAATTAAATAATGAACGGTATAAAATTTAGCTACTTTTAAATTTCTGTTAAGCAACTTTTAAATTTTGAATAAATGTCATATACTAAGAAAAAGTGACCAAGGCCTCCAGTGCTCCAGGCTGGAATCGAACCAGCGTCCTCTGCTATCGCGGCAGGTGCCTGAGCCATTCGGCCACTGGGCCACAGCGGCATAGGTCGAATTTTTCCAAGTATATGCACTTCTTACTGAAGGCTTATGGCGCCCCAATTATAATTTAATTTGTTCTAATACATTGATTGGCAGCGCCATCTCTCTCGCTAACTCGGTATCACCTGAAATGATCCAGTTAGAAAGGTCGAACCATACTGTTCTACCTTAGAGGTGGCCAGGGGGCGCCATAAGCCTTCAGTAAGAAGTGCATATACTTGGAAAAATTCGACCTATGCCGCTGTGGCCCAGTGGCCGAATGGCTCAGGCACCTGCCGCGATAGCAGAGGACGCTGGTTCGATTCCAGCCTGGGGCACTGGAGGCCTTGGTCACTTTTTCTTAGTATATGACATTTATTCAAAGTTTATAATTTATAGTAGTGTGTCTACTTGAAATAAAATAGTAGTTTATGCAACAGTGATATAATAAGGGTTCTTAAAATTCAAGGGTCGAAGTTACAAAACGAGACGTAGTCGAGTTTTGTAAAAAAAGACCCGAGAATTTTAAGAACCAATTATGAGCTGTTGCATACATTACTTTTTCTATGACAGCTGCAGCAAAAAAAAAAAAAAAAAGAGATTATTAAAGAAAAAGAGTTATTATTAAAAAAAAAGAGTTATTATTTAAAAAAAATTGAGTTATTATTAAAAAAAAAAAAGAGTTATTGTAAATGAAAACATACCTCTTTCAATCAAGATGATCGGAACTTGTATCTTTAAAAAAAATAAAGCAGTTGTATTATACTCATAAGATGACTGCTAGCAGTCATCTTATGAGCCTATAGACAAAGCATTCAAATGACATTGCTTTAGATATCACTGTCAGTCATTTAATTGACACATTTAAGTGCTGGAGTAGAAAAACAAATTAAAATATTTTCTGAAAATAATTTAATTTGTTCTAATACATTAACTTTTAAATTCTCGGTTGGCAACAATGTAGCTTGTGTGTGTAGACTGAATACATAACGTAGCTGTATGTGTGTTACATGTTAAATTACAGCATTTCTAATTTCCGGTTTCCTTGACTAGATGTTACGTTGGTAAGGACAGTTGCAACAATTGTATCTTTTTGGCAAAAAGGAGTGCAAGCATCTATAAATTCCATAATTTAGCAAAGAAAGTCGCAAATTTGCTTATTTTCTTCGAGGAGGATAAGACACTAAATAATCTGAAAAGCTTTCCAGTGGAAGTAGGTTTTAGATGTGATGTCACTTACTGTTGTCGTTAATTGAATGTAATTACTGCATTTGTGAATTAAAACATACCAAAAATTTTACCTTTTGAAGACTTTGAAGGCCACGTCTAAAATATATAATGCGACTTCGTAAACCTTATTGGAACGCACGAAGGTTCATATTAAGCTGTAACATTGCGCGTTTGTGGCTGTCTGTGGCGGTCAAAGTTTTGAGAAAATAATTAATTATGTTCGACTTCGTCAGAGTTGAAGTTAAAAACTTCATTGTTCACATTCAATGCAAAACAACCTTCGTTGAATTAGTAATAGCCAAGACCACAGAAATACGGTAGCAAACAACAATACTTGCTAAATTACAAACACTTGACACGACACAAAAACTCTCGTATTTGTTGATGGTAAGTGGTGCTGGGCGTTTGTTCCTGTGAGACAAAATGGATTGTAAATTGGATTGGTTTCTTGTTTCGTTATTAGGTACCTACTTTTTGTAGAACCAGGATATTTGAATTTGTGATGATTTGGGCCGATACAGACGGACTGCAACCCAACTGCAATATATGTGGGAATTGCACGCCGACTGCACGCCAACTGCATACAGTTCCCATGTAACAACTTACATGGATGTATGATGCAGTGCAACCAGTTGGGTTGCAGTCCGTCTGTACCGAGGTAGCCTCTATGGGAAGTAGGCGACGATATACATACATACTTATATAGATAAATATATACCTACTTAACATCCATACCTCAGGGACATAAGTGACATAACACACTAATAAATGCCCTTACCGGGATTCGAACCCAGGACCTCCTGCTTGGTAGGCAGGGTCACTACGACCGATTAGGCTAAGAGGCCGTTTTCCGGAGGAGATCATGTTACATATTACATTCAATAAATATCTATCTGAAGAAATATCTGGGGCAGAGGGTGGGATATCTTTATAAGTAGTACTAGCGACCTGCCCCGACTTCGCACGGGTTAACAAATTATACATAAACCTTCCTCTTGGATCACTCTATCTATAAAAAAGCGGCCAAGTGCGAGTCGGACTCGCCCATGAAGGGTTCCGTATTTAGGCGATTTATGACGTATAAAAAAAAAACTACTTACTAGATCTCGTTCAAACCAATTTTCGGTGGAAGTTTACATGCTAATGTACATCATATATTTTTTTTAGTTTTATCATTCTCTTATTTTAGAAGTTACAGGGGGGGGGGGGGGACACACATTTTACCACTTTGGAAGTGTCTCTCGCGCAAACTATTCAGTTTAGAAAAAAATGATATTAGAAACCTCAATATCATTTTTGAAGACCTATCCATAGATACCCCACACGTATGGGTTTGATGAAAAAAAAATTTTTGAGTTTCAGTTCGAAGTATGGGGAACCCCAAAAATTTATTGTTTTTTTTCTATTTTTGTGTGAAAATCTTAATGCGGTTCACAGAATACATCTACTTACCAAGTTTCAACAGTATAGTTCTTATAGTTTCGGAGAAAAGTGGCTGTGACATACGGACGGACAGACAGACGGACAGACAGACAGACAGACAGACAGACAGACATGACGAATCTATAAGGGTTCCGTTTTTTGCCATTTGGCTACGGAACCCTAAAAACCCGCATCTAAATCCCTTGCATAGTTTTAAAGACAGGGAAGTGACCTTGTTTTATACTATGTATAGTGATGTAGTGATGCGTTCTGCAGCTTTTGAATTAGATTGAATATGAATATATATTTTTCACGCAGAATATATGCCTTGTTCGCTTAAGGCGTTTTTCATTAAAGTAATCCGGCCCCGTGATTGCGTTAGGCGGTGTTGTGTCGCGATCGTGTTTAAAATTGAAATTCTTCTCTAACTGCCGACGGTAAATCCAATTCTGTTTTAACAATTTGATAAGGTTCTGATCTTATTTTGACACCATCAAAAGCTGTAACAGACGAGCGTTCCGGACCACGACCTTAGTCCGGTCACTGGTCAGCATATCTCTCTCGCTCTCACTTATAGCTGCATCCTTAACGGGCGTACGGCGGACCACCTTCTATATGATTGGACAGGCCTCGGCACGCGCGTCTGTTATTAGCTTTAAGACATCATGACATCAGGCATCTCACGTACGTATATAAGTGCGAGCGAGATGCCTTCTGAAACGACTGCTGATTGCATTTCCTGCCAGCCTATTATGGATAGCTTTATCCATCTTTATCCACGTGATAAAATAACTGTCACTGTTTAACACCGTGGGAAAGAAAGTGACGGACACCGTTTTATCACGCTGTCACGTAGACAAGAACGACCATCATATCCGTACTGAGGAGTAATCATTGTTATCGGCTTAAGCTGATTGGTGCAGCGGCGCAAGCTTACTCAAGGTCGTATCAAAATAAGATGAAAACTATATCAAATTATAAAATAGAATCGGTCTCAGTGAACTAATCAGTCGGGATTAATTTGATTTGAATTCGTAGCGATTTTCTCTTTCACGTTTCCGCACGAATGGCCTTTGAGGTTTTAATCGTTACCTTTTTGAATGTCTTTACAAATTATTTTGTAACCTTAAGGTTATATTTATATTTAAGTACCTAATTGAAAAAAAAAGTACACATCACATCGTCAATTTTCAAAAATGATTCTTGTGAGGGCTTAGAGCAAATATAAGGGCTCTACAAAACTTTCTTTTCTTAGCCAGGATTCCAACATACATACGTAGGTACACCTATCCAATTCTAAAGTTGCACCATAGACATAGAGAAATAAGTAAGACAAGAGTGCTCACTCCATACATCAGTTCAGACTATTAATTTCAGTGTCTACATCTAGCATCGAGTAGCGGAACTATCAGTACTGCTACTTGACAATAGATGTAGCACCGACCGGAAAGTCATATGCTGTTGAGATAAGACTTTCCGGTCGGTGCTACATCTATTGTCAAGTAGCAGTACTGATAGTCCCGCTACTCGATGCTAGATGTAGACACTGAAATTAATAGTCTGAACTGATGTATGGAGTGAGCACTCTTGTCTTACTTATTTCTCTATGGTTGCACACACGTTGCACACAAGAATCGCTCGGCTTTAGCAGCACAATTCTTTCTCGTTATTTAAACACACTAGGTAAGGTACACTGATTTAAAAATCTGTCGGTCGTCTGTGAAGTTATTCATACAAAATATAGTGACTATATACGTGTAATGAGATCACATAGTGGTCACAGGCTCACAGGCACTGGTCTTATTAATATTTTTCACATAGCTTGGGTACGGTGACTGCTGTTATTTCCTTGCAAATTATAACCTTCCATTATTATAACCTCAAAACGCGAAATTGTGTTGAGATGACAGACGTTACCGTTTGCAAGTGGCTGTCCATAAATTACGTCATCTATTTTTGACGATTTTTGACCCCCCCCCCCCCCCTAAAATCATCCAAAAATCATGCTTCGAATGACCCCGTTTCCTCCTACGTCTTGCTACCATCATCCGATGTCCAAACCCCCCTTCCCTAATTTGAAATGACGTAATTTATGAATAGCCCCAAAGCTATGTAAAAAGCGGCCAAGTGCGAGTCGGACTCGCCCATGAAGGGTTCCGTATTTAGGCGATTTATGACGTATTAAAAAAAAACTACTTACTAGATCTCGTTCAAACCAATTTTCGGTAGAAGTTTACATGGTAATGTACATCATATATTTTTTTTAGTTTTATCATTCTGTTATTTTAGAAGTTACAGGGGGGGGGGGACACACATTTTACCACTTTGGAAGTGTCTCTCGCACAAACTATTCAGTTTAGAAAAAAATGATATTAGAAACCTCAATATCATTTTTGAAGACCTATCCATAGATACCCCACACGTATGGGTTTGATGAAAAAAAAAAATTTGAGTTTCAGTTCTAAGTATGGGGAACCCCAAAAATTTATTGTTTTTTTTTCTATTTTTGTGTGAAAATCTTAATGCGGTTCACAAAATACATCTACTTACCAAGTTTCAACAGTATAGTTCTTATAGTTTCGGAGAAAAGTGACTGTGACATACGGACGGACAGACGGACAGACAGACAGACAGACAGACAGACATGACGAATCTATAAGGGTTCCGTTTTTTGCCATTTGGCTACGGAACCCTAAAAATACTATAGGTAACAACAGAATTAGACACCTAAAATAGATACTTAGACACAATATGTAACATAGTGCAAGTAGCAGTACTTAGATACTAAAAGTTTTCATGATTTAAATAGCAGTACATACAATCTGCGACACCGATTTACATCCGTGATTAAATAGAATTTAGAAATGTTGACTTCAGGTTGGTTTAATCGAATAATCCAACGACACGAGTGGAGGTGTACGATTCGATACAGACTAATAGGTTTTTACGTAAATATTTTGCTTGATATTTGGAATATTTTGGAAACAAAATATTTGTTTAAAGAATCGTCTTACACAAATTGGATTTGAAGTTTTTGAGTCGCGTCTTCAAATCGTATTAATTTGAGATACATAAGTATATTTTGACGTTAGATATTGGTCATTTTGCTCCCTAAAAGTAATTTTTAACAGTTTTGAATGATTGACGGTCTACACAAGGTCTACGGTCTACCTTTTAAAGGTAAAAACAATGAAATTATATCGCGGTAGACCCGTTTGTGTAATTAAATAAGATAAAAACCGTTACAAATCATTAAAATCTGTGTCGGCCTCCAAATCCCATCCTAATAATGTCTGATAATGGGTGTTTTCGTTACAGGTAATCCTACAGGGCAGGGCCCAATTAGCGAAGGCCGTTACGGTAAGCTTATTGCTTAATATATTCTGCTGCGAGTACTGTAGGAGTTTTAACTTTTTTAATTTCGTGTTATGTGATTTACGGGTTTTCTCATTGGCACCTGGAAAAAATACAGCGAAAAGACCGCATATCAAGAGCGATAAAATTTTCAATATACAATTTATACAAAACGCCTTAATTCACTTTATTGTAAAATCGCCGTTAGACACTTTCGGCGATTACGAAAACGGACATCCTTCTTTATAATAAAACCCAAGAAAATGACACTTTTATCACCTTGTGTACGACAATAAAAGGCGGAATTAAGAAAAAAACCGGCCAAGTGCGAGTCGGACTCGCGCACGGAGGGTTCCGCACCATCAACAAAAAATAGAGCTAAACAAGCAAAAAAAACGGTCACCCATCCAAGTACTGACCCCGCCCGACGTTGCATGCTTAACTTCGGTCAAAAATCACGTTTGTTGTATGGGAGCCCCATTTAAATCTTTATTTTATTCTGTTTTAATATTTGTTGTTATAGCGGCAACAGAAATACATCATCTGTGAAAATTTCAACTGTCTAGCTATCACGGTTCGTGAGATAGAGCCTGGTGACAGACGGACGGACGGACAACAGGGGAGTCTTAGTAATAGGGTCCCGTTTTTACCCTTTGGGTATGGAACCCTAAAAACAAAGCGAATTGGCCTACGAGTATTTGCCTCCTGACGCCATAAAATATGCAGGCAAGATGTGCCATTTGAAATTAGAATAACAATACAGGCGAGGGTTATTGTCACGGGGCGTTATTCTCGTGCAACGAACGTTTTAGACGAAAATGTATTATAACACTTTAAACTCTCGCGTTTTGTACACATATTTAATTACACAAACGGGTCTAACGCGGCATTTGCTGGGACGTCAGTCTTTCCGTGGCTACAGCTTTTGCAACTCAGCTGAAACGTCGGAATTTAAGGTAAAAACAATGAAACTATATCACGATAGACCCGTTTGTGTAATTAAATATGAAAATGTATTAGTACAGTTAGACAATAAAGAAAATATAATGTTATTGAAGACGCCACTAAGCGTATGCGTGCAACATTCTAGGTATATGATGTGTCACATGATGGTTATAAACGCAATATTAAATATCCACGTTAGAGGCAGTTTCAGAGTAAAGCTAATCGACGAAATACTCTCCGAAAATCGCTTATCGAGAGCCTTGTGGACGCGGGAGACCCGAGATAACATGGATAAGTCTTGTAAAAAAGAATCTTAAAGAAGATAGAATACCACCAGAGACGAAGCGCAACTGTCACTGTCGCACTAATATGGAAGAGTGATAGAGACTAGAGAGACACAAAGCGATTCGATGGCGAAGCGCAAGCGATCGTCACCTTGGCTAGGCCGCCTGGACAGACGCCTCCGGGTGACGTCATATAAGGAGCGTCGACCCCAAGTGAATGGGATAAGGCTAATAAGTAGTGAATTTGTTTTATATCAAATTTATAATGTATTTTTCTTTCTGAATTCAGCCCACGGTTACAGGTATAAGCGCTCCGACCTCTCCACCAATATGGAGGATCGACGACAGAGCGAATATGGTATTGTTTCGATTTCCGGGGGATTGTACGGGCAATTGAAAAAGGATCGTTAGGAGATGAATAGAGGAAATAGAACAAATATCCGATTTTGTAATGTAAATCTGTTGCATACAGTCAGTTCTATCTCAGTCAAAAAGTTGTCACGCTTTGTAATATTTGAGAATTTCTTATATTCAAACTTGGATCTGGCCGGCTACCTTTATGTTTTCGTATTACTTGTCCAGAGGGCCTACCGCGAACCACGTTCGACGTGTTGCCTCCCTGTCACACTTACGTACGAATTTACAAGTGCGACAGAGAGACAACACGTCGAACGTCGTTCGCGGTAGGCCCTCTGCGTCCGTCACTTTTACTGTTCGGACTTCAATGTTCTCCAGTGTGTTATTTATTCAATAGAATTTCGTATGCTACGAAAGGTCAAACTTACAACAAACATTACACGACAACTTACTTAAAACAAACATTTCACTTTCAAAGGATTTATTAACGAATGTTTTTGTTCATGTAGGTGCCTTGCGTAGATTTAATATAGAGAGTATAAAAAGTTGCCAACTTGGAAAATCCTACTTAAAACTTTAGTTTACTTTTTAAAAACACGAATATAAATTCTAGCATTCTCTGGAGTTTCTATTCTAAAGAGGTTAAAAATACGTTTAAAGTTTGTACAAAGTATATGTGAAATGTTAAGTAAGAGCATGAATATTTCTGTTTGTCCACTATTTATTGATAAGCAAGAACATTCATTTCGGAGTTTTCCCCCTAAAGAAAATGAAATAAGTTTTAAACTTTAAAATAACAAAGTTAACGCGAACGAAGTCGCAGGCAACGGTTAGTGTACAAATACAAATGTTAGTCTACGTGAGGGTTTATCTGAGATGTTATTCATGTATTTGTAGGTAGCTAAATCTGGTTTGTTCCTGGTTCGTCGTATTCCTGTTTCGTCATTCCTGATTCGTCGTATTCTTGTTTCGTCGGGTACATATAATTAAATATGTCGTGCAGTAAACCAGTATTTACTACCTAAATATGAAGATTTAATGTAATCACCAGTGATCGTACTTTTTCTAGCATTTTTAACCCATTTTGACGAATCAGGAATCCGACGAAATAGGAATACAATGAACCAGGAACAAACCCTAAATCTTTTCTGCACAAAATTCCGTCGAAAAGCTAAAGAGTCTCCCGAGACACACAAATATTTGGAACGACACATCTGATAAGGACGTAAGTGTAGTTTCGTGTACCTACAGCGAAAGAAAATAAATGATAGTAGGTATCTGACTTCCACTTAGTTAAAGGCTCGCTTTAAAAATATGCAATTACTTGTAGACTAGACTTTCAAGTCTCAAGAGGACTTAAACTAGATCTGAGATGAAATTAAAAAAAAACATGTCTTTGGTCCACTTATTTGTCAGAGATGACATTTAAAATAAGGTTGGCAATACTGTATTTCATTCAATATTTTTTAAGTGGTCATTACACGAAGTATCGTAAAAATCGCCAAAAAGGTACTGCGTGTAAGCACAAATTCTTTTTTGGGGAATAGACTAAAGACTTGTCTTGACAACTATAAGGTAGGGTTTTTAGGGGCACGACCCTTTAAATGACAAATAAAAGTATGGCAGTAGAAAAAATAGTATAAAGATTTGAGCTCATAATAATATATGCCACGATCGTTGCGTTTGATTACCCTACCATGCTCTTCGCACGTAGCCAGTATTGGCAATATTATAATAACAGCAACGTCTTTAGTGCACCCTTTTAGTACATGAATGTAAAAAAAAATGTATTGGTAAGACGCTGTGTCAGGAAGGCTTCGATTTATTCTTACTGACCTTTTCACAATAGTTTTGTTGCTTAATAATCCGCCTTCTGTATATATGTACAAGTGCTATCTAATATATATTTCTATAAGTAAGTATTCATAAATTGAAAAGCCAATATCTTTAACTGTATCGCAAGCGTTGGCAAATGTCAGCTAACCGCGTTATAGCCACGTTATTTACATCCAAGGGCCTTACGATACGTTATACGTGCACATAGCGGTTTATGGGACACTCTATAATCCCTGTCAATGGGTTCATAGTGCACATAAATAAGCAGTAAGTCAGATTTTAACTTTTTACATGTGTCTTCCATGCTCAGAATTTTGTATTAGTGGTAGCATGTTGCACTGCGCTTGAAATTAAATTAGTATCATGAGCAAGTATTCAAATTTTTAAATCTGTTATGTTTTTGATATTAGTTGGTCAAACCAATTTGTCAGTAAATAAGAACAAAAAAAAAACTATACTCAATCTTTTCTTTTGGGTGCTAGTACTAGTGTAAGACAAAGATAGTATGATTCTCTCTGTCTATGTTTGAAATGAGACAGTCAGGACAAACTATCGTGCTCTGTACGGCTACCATCAGTTTTGCACTGACATAAATGCCATCGAGAACGTAATTTACTTTCTATGCATCTCACTCGTACCTACTCGCATATTAGTGCGAACGAGATGTATAGAAAGTAAATTACATTCTCGATAGCGTATATGTCAGTTTTGACACTGTCAGTGACTCATGGTACGGGCTCTAGTGTTGCGGATGTCCATGGGCGACGGTAATTGCTTACCATCAGGCAATTCGTCTGCTTGTTTGCCTCCTATACCATTCAAAAAAGATATCTTATGAACCAAAAGTTTTGTAATAAAACTTATCTTACTGTATATATTCTGGTGCTGCGAGCGTAAATAGATTTTTTCGCCACGGGACACAGACTAATTTGATGGCCTCTCTTATGCGGATAGAGCTGCCTGGATTAAGAGATTTAGATGCCTGACATTATTTTGCGAATATAGGCGGCCTCAAAAGTCACAGAGCGGTTTTATTTTGCTGTAATAAATAGTAATAGCCATTAGGGTGCACTACGTTTTATACTCGTATAATTACTGTTAATATATTATAGTTTTATATACAGTTATTTTGAATTTAGTTGTTAAGATTATTTATCTAGCGGTAAGCCGGTAATTGTCTATTGAAAACTAATTAATTTAGGATTAACGGTATTAGAATATGACAACTGTTACCTAATTAAGTAATTATTATTAAATATTACCACCAATTAGATTTATTTGAAAGATGTGAACAAAAACACCCCGATCCAGATCATTCATATAAAGCCTGACCTATATGCTCACGCGCCATGTTGCAGAATTTCATTGGAACAATTTTTTTCATACTGTACTTAACTGTCACCCTATACATGATAATAACAGCGACCTCTTGACAATAATCATATATGTATTACTGGCTTTACATAGCTCACTTAACGATTGTCACTTCGGCTACGTCCCTATTATGTATATACATGGTAGGTATATATATCTAAAACACACAACATAAGCTATTCCACCCTGTTCACGACAGAGGTAACCTATAACAAATGATATAATTAATTGTTCCACATTACTATACCTAGAGTGGTATAATGCTTTTGTAGCCCAACTAATCTGTATCGGCTGGTTATGACAAAACAATCAACTAGAACAATGGGTTAATATTGAGATAGGTTAGGGATGACAGTCGTATTGAACACCATATGGGAAGTCTATCAATTAATATTTGGGGTTAGTCACAATCACAAGCTTGGTCATTGTACAACCTACGCAAAAAGTGTAGCTCTTCCTATCCCTACTAATATTATAAATGCGACGGGAACTATGGTCGGTCTATCTGTTACCTCGTCAGGCTTAAACAGAGAACAGATTCATTTCCGATCATTTGAGGATCAATTTAAGGAAACAACTCAAAATTTACATCAAATTAAAACAACAAAAAAATGAACATTAATCGTTAAAAAAAACAAGTGCAGTGATATACACGCATCAGCTTTCAGCTGCTAGTGTATTAATAGTAGTTTATGCAACAGTGATATAATAAGGGTTCTTAAAATTCAAGGGTCGAAGTTACAAAACGAGACGTAGTCGAGTTTTGTAAAAAAAAGACCCGAGAATTTTAAGAACCAATTATGAGCTGTTGCATACATTACTTTTTCTATGACAGCTGCAGCAAAAAAAAAAAAAAAAAGTCGAGTTTTGTAAAAAAAGACCCGAGAATTTTAAGAACCAATTATGAGCTGTTGCATACATTACTTTTTCTATGACAGCTGCAGCAAAAAAAAAAAAAAAAAAAAAAAAAAAAAAAAAGAGTTATTATTAAAAACAAGAGTTATTATTAAAAAAAAAGAGTTATTATTAAAAAAAAGAGTTATTATTAAAAAAAAAGAGTTATTATTTAAAAAAAAAATGAGTTATTATTTAAAAAAAAAAAGAGTTATTATTGTAAATGAAAACATACCTCTTTCAATCAAGATGATCGGAACTTGTATCTTTAAAAAAAATAAAGCAGTTGTATTATACTCATAAGATGACTGCTAGCAGTCATCTTATGAGCCTATAGACAAAGCATTCAAATGACATTGCTTTAGATATCACTGTCAGTCATTTAATTGACACATTTAAGTGCTGGAGTAGAAAAACAATATAATAATAATAATATTAATAGTCCGCCGGTTCCTCTCTCTGCAGCCCTGACCACCGGCAGCTTGGGCCTTACCCCGCTGCTGGCGGCACCCTAGGTTAGGTTTTTTTTATAATATGTTTATAAGTATTTTGTATTGTTTTTGTAAATGTTTTTGTATTTTATTTTTATATCCATGTTATAAAATAACCTAACCAAGAAAAGATAAATAAATAAAGATAATAATAATAAATTAATTTGCTTCTCTTGTGGATAAAATCACAAAATGCAAGTTTCTCTCAATAAAGAGAGCCGTTACGAGCTGTAGGGCTAAGATGGCCGGCTCTTTATCATTTGTCACCATGGCTGTCACGTTCTAACAAATATGTAAGTGCGAAAGTGACGTATAGCATGACAAGTGATAAAAATGCGGCCATGATACGCTGCCTGGTCTGGTGAAAAATATGTTATTTAGGTATTAAAAATACTTCAATATTCAAAATCAAGCACTGTTTCTGTTAGGTAAGTACTCATCTTCCTCGCGTTGTCCCGGCATTTTGCCACGGCTCATGGGAGCCTGGGGTCCGCTTGGCAACTAATCCCAGTAATTGGCGTGGGCACTAGTTTTTACGAAAGCGACTGCCATCTGACCTTCCAACCCAGAGGGTAAACTAGGCCCGTATTGGGATTAGTCCGGTTTCCTCACGATGTTTTCCTTCACCGAAAAGCGACTGGTAAATATCAAATGATATTTCGTACATAAGTTCCGAGAAACTCATTGGTACGAGCCGGGGTTCGAACCCGCGACCTCCGGATTGCAAGTCGCACGCTCTTACCGCTAGGCCACCAGCGCTGTTAGGTAAGAACTATTAGAAGTAAATGCTAAATCAGCAAATAAGATTTCTGTTTGTGTAAAACAGAAATCTTATTCCCTAGTCGTCGATAAAACGCATACTATTTTTAAATCAGTTTTATTAAGTACTAGGATTTCATAAGTTCCGAGATATTCAACTTGTCAGTAACTATCGCCCACTTTCACTCCTTCGCTAGAATTTATTCCTATTTTCTAGAGCTACACTATCAGCGTTCTAAGCTATTTTCATTACGTGCTCCTATAACGTACGTGGGTTTAATCTAATTAGTTCGCTTGACTTTTACTCTTTGATGCGCTCCTGGTACCTTCACTTTGTAGATACAAAGTAACAAATTTGTTATTTGCTTTTATGATGTGGGTATAAATAAATTTTTTTGAGGTGTCCAAATGTTACTTACCTAAACGTTATTCCTACAAATCCTACATATAAAAAAAAATCTAATTCTATAAAAAAAACGGAAACAATAACTAATTAGGAGGTCTTAAGTAAAGTTAAAGAAGCGATGCATAACAAGAACCATCGAAAATAAAAGAGGGAACATGTTGGGATATCTGTTATACCATCCACCATCGTTGAAGGGAAAGTCGAAGAAAACAGTAAGAAAATGATGCCAAGAAGTGCATTTTAAGGAGAAAGAGTACATCTATTCTTAGGCTATTATTAAAAGGTTTAAGAAATAAATACACAGAGATGCGCTCTTGTCGGTAAAGCAAGTTTATTAGATTAGTTTATTCCTGTAATTTAGCACTTAAGCGACTTTACACAATCTTTATTTATTATATTTTAGACAGGATATTTTCTGTAAATAAAAGCCCCTTCTACATATATTTAGAAACGATTTTACGTGTATCTATAGAAAAATCTTTTTCTAATTCCCTATCCTAGCTCTTCCACGAAAAACTAATATCAAGAAAATTCTGAGAAAACTCATTCCATGGTTCACCCACGTATTTTCCACTTAATAAAATCTTATAAGGTTCAAATTTTTTAGCGCATCGACGCTGCACTATCCATTACCTTATGACACCTTATTACCCTACATTTTACATTTTATCCTGTGAATAAATTAACTGTCAAGTGCTCGTTACAATGTGCACTAGATGGGTAACTGTGCTTGA
Organism: Cydia amplana; assembly: GCF_948474715.1. Lineage (NCBI taxonomy): Eukaryota > Metazoa > Arthropoda > Insecta > Lepidoptera > Tortricidae > Cydia > Cydia amplana. The sequence continues at coordinate 10,963,722 of NC_086087.1, forward strand.
AAAACAGAACTCAAGCCTTTTTTGAAATATATTTTAGTTTGATGATGTTACGTCTACTTTAGCCAATCTTTCCTCGAGGCCACAGGGTAAATGCCGTCCTCTAAACGTCGAAGGTGATTTAAATACTCGATTTTACTGAATGAAGTGCCATTTACGTAAATAATAATGAGTATATTACAAAATTGTTGGTTGAGTTAAGCAATTGATTACTTATTTTGCATCACACATACGATTATTAGCAGGAAAAGTACAAAAAAAGTACTTCGGAGAAATAAACTAAAAAAATATTATTTGACGACATAAACTAGGCTTAGAATAAATTAAAAAAAGCAAGCCACCAATCAACTTTCGGCAATCTCGGATAGTTGACTTTGACTTTGGGAACGCTCCATATTCAAACTCAAACTAAACTCGCGAGTGCCACTTAACGGCTTCGAAAATGGATCGAGTACATGAGGGCAATTCGAACTTAAACTTCGATATCAAAATTATGTCATTTTGTTATCATTCGTACGTGCCTCGTACTTATTCGTGCATGTATTGTGCAAGCTATAAGGTCAAGGAGGGAACAGTGACTCGAAAAAAATAGCCGGGTACAGTGGCTCACTTAACTTAATTTCAACATGAGAGAGGTTATTTTAACATTCAGTAATCGAACAAATTAAAATAGATATATGGGCAAATGAGCCACTGCTTGCGTTGAGCCACTGTTCCTGCCTTGACCCTATGCAGAGGCGAATGATAACAAAATGACTTCCAAAAGTTCGAATTAGCCTCTAGTTACTTTGCATTCTAAATGACAAAGTTTGTACGAAATGCCTTCATGACTATAATGTAAGAAGAGGGAAGGAAGGACGTGCATTTAAAATCGGTATACCTATCCCTAGTCAATAAGAGACAAATAGTATTTTATACAATCGTGATATAATGGAGAGCTTTTCAGTCGAGTACCGTGTTTAGGCAACGAAGCTTGCTGAGTTACCTAAGTAAAGGTACGAGATTGAAAAGCTAAGCTATATATACAGCTAAGATGCGCGAGCAGCCGCGATACCTTCATTCATACTCATACTCGACCCGGCCCCGCGCCCCGCGCCCCTCGGCCCGTTGGTCAACGACACCTTCTCGTAACTCATGAGGCCCTGGTACTTGCTCCGCGCTTTCGATTGGTCAATTTCATTATAGATGACTAAACTGTATCGAAATGAATATTACAGTTGACTAAACGGTATCGAAATGAATATTATAATTGACTAAACTGTATCGAAATAAATATTATAGTTGAGTTGGGGTACCATAGTGAAAAAAGTATGCGATTTCACTTTGGTATACGAAGTCTTAATTCAAGCATTGCAGTCGACGAGTAGAAAAAAGTTATTATTATATTAGCAGATAAGGTGAAATTATCGCATGAACACCGATGTACCTGGTAATGTTATTACTCCCGTAACAAGATAACAATAAGTGTTAATAAGTGTCAGTGTATAAGTTTTACTCGAAGTCTTAAGCCATTCAATTACTCATACCACTTTAATGGCGTGGCGGTGAACAGAGTCGATGTTGTGCGTGACCTGGGTGTAATTCTAGACTCCAAAATGACAATGAGAAATCACGTTGACTCCATTGTTAACAGATCATATCGCAGTTTAGGCTTCGTCATGAGGACCTGCAAACCTTTTCATAGCTTGTCATGTCTAAAAGTAATATATTACGCATATGTGAGATCCATCCTTGAATATGCATCACCTATCTGGTCAGTTTGTTACGCTGTTCATAAAGACCGCATCGAAAAAATTCAAAAAATTTTTATAGCTCATTTAAATTTTAAATTTAAGAGAGCATCTGTTGGGTACGAAGGTAATTGCCGCAAATATAACCTCCTTTCACTTGAGGCTAGGCGCAAATTGGCTGATATGAGTCTACTTTTCGACATAACTAGAAATCGTTTAGACTGCCCTGAATTATTATCTGGCCTATCGTTTCGAGTTCCAAGACGTCGAACTCGGCACACAACTCTGTTTCATGTACCCTTCCACTCCACTAACTATGGTTCTAACGCCGTGTTATCACGGATCCCTCACTTGTATAACACCGAATTCTGCACTGCTGATCCTTTTGTAGGGTCAAAAAATAAATTCAAAAAATCAATATATTCCATTTTGTTCAAAGAAAATTAATATAAAATCAGTTTCTGTTTTTATTATTATTGTAATTTTACATGTAATTATACAATTTTACATTTAATTTCAGTACTGGTAATAATTGCTCCTTAAATAAAAAAGTAAATATGTACATCTTATTACAATATCTCTTTACATCATAACTTTTTCTAGCTATGTGCTCCTGGGTGCCAGGGTTATGCAATTAGTTGTACGTTATAGGTAGGTACCTTTCTAAATTCTAACTCCTAATAATTCTAACTTACAATAAAACTTCAGTTTGAGTACTACATTATGGTGTTTATCTTAAGATTTTTTGTGAATGTCTGCTGGTGTCTGATTTACAACTGATGTAATGTCATGGTTTTGTTTTGTATCAGAAGTAGGTATTTTTTACTACATTTTTTAACTACATTACTTAAACTTTGTACAACCGGTTTATAGTATTTCTAGCGTATCGAGCATTTGTGTGTATTATACATTCTCGTTGTTTTCTTATCTTTGCTATTTTTAATCGTTATACAATGTAATTCAATGGATGACTGTTATTGGCCTTATTTTTATGTAAGCATTAATATGTCTTAGTTATATTTACGGCTGTTGTTGTCCTGAATACCAATAAAATAAAAAATAAATAAATAAAATGTTTATCGCAAATAAAAGATTCTTATTATTATTACTCTCACCTGAATTGAGGACAGTTTTACCTTTCTCAAGAATATTTCGTTTAGTGTTAAAACTGTTACACTTAAGTAAAGTCTGTAAGATACGAGTACACCGAGAAAGCTCCATTTGGCAAATGAAAAATCTGCTTTAGAGCGCTGTCTGTACAGTCAGAGTAAAATCACCTATACTTATTGAGTAGTCTATTTTTTTAAACATAAATTGTTTCACGTGGGGGCCATGCGCAAATATAAAATGTGATACGCTACAAGAGGAGTTTGGATTAACTTGGACTTGTTTCACGAGCAGTTACTGCAGTTGAACCTTTAAACGCAGAACGCAGTATCCTAAATATTAGGAGATAGACTACTGCGTTCTTTTATTCTTTCTTTAGTCAAGCGATGAAATGTACCGAGGTGTTAGAACGGCTTGAATGACAGCGAAAAGGTCAAAGATTTTTAAGTTAACTCTACTTGGATTTTACCCGATTGCCACTAAAATAAAAACCGGCCAAATGCGAGTCGGACTCGCGTACGAAGGGTTCCGTACGATTACGCAAAAATTGACAAAAAAAAGCGGCCAAGTGCGAGTCGGACTCGCCCATGAAGGGTTCCGTATTTAGGCGATTTATGACGTATAAAAAAAAAACTACTTACTAGATCTCGTTCAAACCAATTTTCGGTGGAAGTTTACATGGTAATGTACATCATATATTTTTTTTAGTTTTATCATTCTCTTATTTTAGAAGTTACAGGGGGGGGGGGGGCACACATTTTACCACTTTGGAAGTGTCTCTCGCGCAAACTATTCAGTTTAGAAAAAAATGATATTAGAAACCTCAATATCATTTTTGTAGACCTATCCATAGATACCCCACACGTATGGGTTTGATGAAAAAAAATTTTTTGAGTTTCAGTTCGAAGTATGGGGAACCCCAAAAATGTATTGTTTTTTTTTCTATTTTTGTGTGAAAATCTTAATGCGGTTTACAGAATACATCTACTTACCAAGTTTCAACAGTATAGTTCTTATAGTTTCGGAGAAAAGTGGCTGTGACATACGGACGGACAGACAGACGGACAGACGGACAGACGGACAGACAGACAGACAGACATGACGAATCTATAAGGGTTCCGTTTTTTGCCATTTGGCTACGGAACCCTAAAAATCACGTTGGTTGTGTGGAAGCCCCATTTAAATATTTATTTTATTCTGTTTTTAGTATTTGTTGTTATAGTGGCAACATGAATACATGGTGACAGACAGACAGACAGACGGACAGACGGACAGACGGAGAGACGGACAGACGGACAGGCGGACAGACGGACAGACGGACAGACGGACAGACGGACAGACGGACAGACGGACAGACGGACAGACGGACAGACGGACAGACGGACAGACGGACAGACGGACAGACGGACAGACGGACAGACGCACAGACGGACAGACGGACAGACGCACAGACGGACAGTCGGACAGACGGACAGACGGACAGACGGACAGACGGACAGACGGACAGACGGACAGACGGACAGACGGACAGACGGACAGACGGACAGACGGACAGTCGGACAGACGGACAGCGGAGTCTTAGTAATAGGGTCCGTTTTTACCCTTTGGGTACGGATTAACGGGACCCTAAAAACGATAATGTTTTTCAAGAGTAAAATCCTGATTGGTCCTTTTGATTAATGACACAGTTTATCGAATGCGAAATAGAATTTGTCGAATAACGTCTAATACATTCACCGGAAGGCCAGTATGGTTGAAGAATATTTAAAAGGAAACTTTATATTTAAAATACCTACCTTGATTATTTGAGAACATTCTAGTAAAAATACTTATGTAAATACCTAGCTAAGTTTAACGCAACTGTAGCGACACCATCTGCCGTTTAAATAAATTACGAATGGTACAAATTTACGTACCTATATGTTCGCGATAAAAGTTTTTACAACTTAGTACCTATCAAAGTAAAGTTAGGTTAGTTGAGAAAATTTCCTGACAGAATTAAAGATAAGGGTCAGCACAGGAGATACCGTGACCCTGGGTGCCACGTAGTCCCAAAACTACTTTAGAAGTCAAGAGAACTAATACTCGTACAAATTACGATCAAGAAGTTAAAGATGACCTATTATGTTCATCCCTCTTATACATAAAACTTAGCAAACCTCTGTTAAATTGTCTCTCTTTCTAACAAACGAAAACGCCAAAATGACAGAGAGAGACAAACAATCGGCGGCTTGTTCGATATAAGAGACGCAGTAGAGTCCTCTGAGTTAACTTTGCACCTACTTGAATAAAACAAAGTGGACTGTCATTATAATCGACATATTTTCTTCACAGAAATTTGACCGTGCCACACTTTGTCATTGCGAATTCCATGCATAGTTATCCTGGCCCGCTCTAGTTTAATTCAATCCCATAATAACAGGAAAATATAATGCCAAAAAACAACCTACATAAAAATCAGCGCTTCGTTTCTAGAACTTTTTAATCCCCTGTTATTCCCTTCGGCTATCGCTCGCCAACGAGTTAATCAGTATAAACGTGACCTCCAATTACAAATAATTGCTAGCGGCTTAGAGACCTCAATTAAAATGGTCCTAAATTTTATAAAAACGGCTGGACATCGATAGCTGAGGTCTATAACGGGTCTCATGTCCGAATTTACACAATAACCTATATTGACTGGACTGGACAAAAACCGGCTTTACACAGTTTAACTCCATTAGTATTTTTAGCTTGAAATATTCTGGCAACGAGTATTATAATTTTTAGGTAGGTAGGTTAGCTTTGTAACGCTTTTCACTGGAGCATTATCACTGGGCATGAGTACCTATAGTTTTTTATTTTACTGTTACACATAAAATATGTTATAGTCATATTTATTATACCTATTAGCGTTTATGCTATTTATTGATGATGGTAAACAGACAAGCTGGGTCTTCGACTTATGACTAAATACTACCTAATTAGAAAGCTAACATGTAATGTAAATGTAGAGTCACACACACAGACTCTACTGAAGTATACCACTCAATGTATCCCAAGGTTATTCAAGTATGGATTATAATAAGTTTTATCATGCGCTAGTACATACATTCGCGTTACTACCTACGAATTTCTTTATTTACCTATTTTAACCAGCGTCTTACAATTTAAAGTGTCATTCAATAGAACATGCTAACTATGTAAACAAACCGCCATACTAAAATTGTCACTGAAATTCAATTTACTAGTAACTTTTGTTTACATAGTTAGCAAGTTCTATTGAATAACACTTACTTACAGGAGCTTACAAGACAGTCAAAGTGACGAAACCTTACATCATCGGGCCTGTTTTTGACAATGGTTCTTAATTTGGGCGGTACCTATTTAGCCCGATGATAAATTGCTGTTGTTCAACGGGGATATTTTATCGCTGTCAAATCCATGCCTCGAAGTGGTTTGTCTTAGGGAGTTGTGAGGGTCATGCCTCGGGGTCGTTTTAGTTCTGAGCCTTATAAGAGGCTTTAGGGACCTTTTAACCCAATTCTGAGGGAATATAAACGGTTATGTTGTCACGTTCTGCTTGCAATAATACGAGCCCTTTAATAGGTTTGTTCTCACCAAAATAATCAACCTTCAGCTTTAAGACACGGCGCTGCATACATACTATACTAGCGACCCGCCCCGGCTTCGCACGGGTTAACAAATTATACATAAACCTTCCTCTTGAATCACTCTATCTATTTAAAAAAACACATCAATATCCGTTGCGTAGTTTTAAAGATCTAAGCACACATAGGGACAGACAGATAGCGGGAGGCGACTTTGTTTTATACTATGTAGTGATATTGTATTTATAGCGTTACAATATTAGAATATACACAATTCAGGTAGATAATGACGTATTAATATGCGTTCATTTCCGTCAAAATGAATACTTACAGTATAAATATACCCTGAGAAATTAAAAAAACCTTGCAAAGGCAATTTATCATCGAGCTAAATACCGCCCAAATTAAGAACCACTGTCAAAAACAGGCCCGTTGATATAAGGTTTCATTACTTTGACTGTCTTATAAGCTCCTGTAAGTAATTTGTAAGACGCTGGTTAAAATTAATAAAGAAATTCGTAGGTAGTAACGCCAAATTGTACCAGCATATGATAAAACTTAATATAAATAATATATACTTGATTGCTTCAACGTGATCAAATTAGTTACCAGAGCAACAGAAATTGCGCGCCGAATGGAGGTACAAAGCGAAAGAGTTACTAAACGTTATGGAGTGCGCTCCAGGGGGTCAAGAGCTGCCATTAAATATGAGGAGCCCTGAATGGGCCGGCTGCCAGCTCGCCCTTCGTGTAGGGTTTGCAATCTGGATCCGGACTGTATGTAATATCCGGATCTGGATCCGAATCCGCGGATCTTCCCATACATTTCGGATCCGTCGTGCAAACCCTACCTGCGTGTATCGATACTTTGTATACTTTTAGTACCTAACGTATTTTAATTCTACTAATTGCAGTCCCCAGTGGGTTGATATTCATTCATCAAAACTGGTCTCATGTCCGAATTTACACAAAACCTTATATTGACTGGACAAAAACCGGTTTAATTCCATTAGTGTTTTTAGCTTGAAATATTCTGACAACGAGTATTACACTTTTTAGGTAGGTAGGATAACTTTGTAAGGCTTTGTCACTGGAGCATAGGGCATGAGTATAGTTTTTTTTAACCGACGAAAAAACGGAGGAAGTTCTCAAGTCGACGCGTATACATATATATTCTTTTTTATGTATGATCACGCATAACTTTTTACAGAGTAGTTCGATTTTGATAAAATTTTTTTATTGGAAAGAGTATATCCCGAAGTTGGTCCCATATAAATTTGGAAAACAAAATCCAACCTTAAGGGTAGGAAAATAGGGGATGATTGATTTTTCACTCACCGATTGTAACGTATGACCACGCATAACTTTTTACAGAGTAGTCCGATTTTTTTTCATTCATGTGTCGCGCTCTTAACAATGCGTTAAAACTAAAAATGGAAAAATAAAAACTTTTACAAAAAAAACCGACTTCAAAAAGGATGAAATAAAATATTCAGTCCAGTCAAAAATAATCAGCTTTATGGCTATAAATCCCATTTTTGACTGGTATTGTTACTACTTGGCTTGGCACCGACTTCAAACATATCAGTTGGTAACGCATAGACTTCAAAAAGGATAATATTTTATTTCATCCTGTGACTGGTCGTATGCCTATTACATACCTAGTATTAACCTAATTTGTTCATTACAAAACACACAAACTAGAAAGAAATACCTTGAATACTAAAATCCCTTTCAGTCGCGTATTTCATGCATGATTCCAATGAATGATGTCACAATTACAACTTGAAGTGCACGTTTCGTATTTCACCACTTGTGGTTTCATTAAATATATAACCCACTATAAATTTTTTGCTATTTAGATTAATAACTTGCGTAAAATAACCATTACAAGTTGAAACTAACCCAAATATGTGAACTTTTGGCATTAGAATGACAGTGACATTGACAGCGTGACGTTCGGTCGTATTGAAGTCTGAACTCCTAGTACAGAGTTAATACAAACAGTCCAAAACGCCTAACGTGAACGTAAAATACTTCCACACAGGAGTGTTTTTCGGAAAGAGACTAAAAGTATCTCAAAGTAAAATAATACTTGCAGGTTCGTGCGTGTAGAGGGGCCATAAAGCGTTCCCTTTTATTATAATTTAGTCTACTCAAACTGACTACCCGATTATTGCCTGTGAATGTGTGCGTAGACGTCATTGAGAATATCTCCGTCTTTCTCTAAGACGCAAGCGTGAAAGGGATAGATCTTGGTAGCATCGAACTTTACGACTTTTGACCTCTTCCTCGGTTATGGTAGCCTGGTACTTTTGGTAAACATTTGTCTTAATAAATCACTGGTCGTCGGTTGCATATCGCTAATAGGTACGGGGCAAATGACCTCTTCCTCAGTCATGGTATCCTGGTACTTTCTGATTAATGTTTGTCTCATTATGTCGCCGTTATGTCGCCATTATGTCGCCGTTGTGTCGCCGTTATGTCGCCAGTATGTCGCCATTATGTCGCCGTTATGTCGCCATTGTGTCGCCAATATGTCGCCGTTATGTCGCCGTTGTGTCGCCATTATGTCGCCATTGTGTCGCCGTTATGTCGCCATTATGTCGCCATTATGTCGCCAGTATGTCGCCATTATGTCGCCATTATGTCGCCGTTATGTCGCCATTGTGTCGCCAGTATGTCGCCGTTATGTCGCCATTATGTCGCCATTGTGTCACCGTTATGTCGCCATTATGTCGCCGTTATGTCGCCATTATGTCGCCAGTATGTCGCCGTTATGTCGCCAGTATGTCGCCAGTATGTCGCCAGTATGTCGCCGTTATGTCGCCATTATGTCGCCGTTATGTCGCCATTATGTCGCCAGTATGTCGCCATTATGTCGCCAGTATGTCGCCGTTATGTCGCCGTTATGTCGCCGTTATGTCGCCATTATGTCGCCATTATGTCGCCATTATGTCGCCATTATGTCGCCATTATGTCGCCATTATGTCGCCATTATGTCGCCATTATGTCGCCATTATGTCGCCATTATGTCGCCAGTATGTCGCCATTATGTCGCCAGTATGTCGCCATTATGTCGCTGTTATGTCGCCGTTATGTCGCCAGTATGTCGCCATTATGTCGCCAGTATGTCGCCAGTATGTCGCCATTATGTAGCCAGTATGTCGCCAGTAAAAGAGTATAAAAGGCAGGAGCGGACCGCCGGTAGGGATTCATTCTTCAACCATCGGCTAGCAGTGACTCTGGTTCTCGGGCGTTTAAATATTCGGTGAGCAAAGTTCCTCTACTACTGTTACTATGTTTGTTTTTGCCGCTGAATTATCCTGGTGAATTTAAACGTGGAAATGGTGTCTGTGTTTGGTTTTACGGGGACAATATCGTCGAAAGCTGATCTTAGACTTTTGTGGAGATTCTTTGTTACCGAGTACGGGATTTAAATATAGTGAAGTTTCCTACGCAGTGTTTTTTCTAAGTGCCGCCACGTTATGCAGGGACAATATCGTTGCATAACAGGGACTTGGAAAGTGTGTCTGTGTTTAGTTCTACGGGGACAATATCGTCGTAAAACTGAACTTGGGCCATTGCGGGGATTCTTTGCTACTGTGTGTAGTTATAGTGAAGTTTTCTACACTGTGGTTTTCTAAGTGCCGTCACGTTATGCAGGGACAATATCGTTGCATAACAGGGGCTTGGAAGGCGTGTCTGTGTTTGGTTTTGTGGGGACAATATCGTCATAAAACTGAACTTAGATAGCGGTGTTTAAGGGAATTTCACTTCTGTGTTTAGTTAGTTTGATTTTGTGAGTAGTTTGGTTCATAAAATTGAACCTAGTTATTTTAGTGTTTTACTATGGGGTCTTTTGCTATATAGTTTAAAACCAGATCATTGTTTGGACTGACTGTTTGTCCGGCTGGACCGCTCACCCCTTGCGGTGTTAAATGTGAGCTGTCTAGGAGTCTTTTTGCTCCAAGATGAGGGTTATCTTGGCACCTTCTCTTTACCAACATAGAAGATGAAAAACGTCTCCCTCCTTAGCTCTCCAATGTCCAGCTGTTAGATGAATAATGGGGATGTCACGTGCGCATCATCCGGAGTAATCTGGGCCCATTTGAAATCTACAGTATTTGGAGGCTTCGTATATTAAATATATTTATTTATACCACTTATATACATAATAGGGCCCTGTCTTACCCATGTTGCCACCCTGCCTTTGTGCAACCCGCCATGGGGGGAGACAAGTCCACGAGCTGTTAGGTTGCATTCTCGGAATCGCTCGCCGAACTCTTACAGCTTCTTAGTAGGGATACACTTGCGTATATTCCAAAGTACCAGGTCGATGGTAAGTACGAACTGTGCTTTGGTTATACTAGAGTAGGGACAAGGGTAGGTTTAGGGTAAATTCACACACTAATTATTCGGAATTTAGAGTTCGTTCGTTCGTTTTGGTCTGTAAAACTGATGTATTTCTCTTTTTAAGGGACTTCAACTACGGTCTTGCTAAACTAAAATTGTGCGTAAATAGGTATAGGGTTTCAACTGCTTAAATCTTCCAATATTTTAATTTATTTGGGGAAAATAATTAATGTAAAATCTTATCTCTATTTTTATTTATGAAATTCTGGTTTTCTGGTGTAGAGACGAGGTACTGAGTATTATAATCTTGTTTCTAAGGTATTTACACAATAAAATCTTAAATATCAAGCTGGGATTAGGAACACAGTCTATTCGGAGATAGAAAATCGACGTCTAGCTGTTTTAGGGAACCTTTGGCAGGCAGGAGTAATCCAAAGGAAATTTTGAGTGAAATAATGCTCATCTTGATATTTCAGTCTCATAAAATATAGTATATTTTTAACAAATAAACTTAGTACTTCGTTTATACTTCTAAAAGACTAGAAATACAGTTTATATTTTAGTTCTGGGGAATGGAAATGGGATTCGCATCCCTAGTTTTTGAAATAAAAAAGAATAGTAATTTTGATGACTGATGGATACTTTGACACTTCTTTCCATAGCCATCTAGGTACGCATAGGTTCCGAAGTGTTGGTCATAGCCCGTCTGGCTAAAGAGTAGGGTAGGAGTTCCAATTGACCTTGCTGATTGGACTAGGAGCCCCCAGTCCTGCATCGAGCGTATGGGTAGCATATTTCGTATAGAAGCTGGTAGTTAATAATATTAACTTGAAATGCTAGGGTGTAAATGGGCTTACCCCAGGAGTGCTACTCATATGTTATCCCGGAGGCTTAATAGATTGTAGCAGGCTTTTACCAACCCCATTTTTAAACTCATTTTATCAAACATATTTCTTTTATATTCATATTATCATATATGCTGCATTTACCTAAATAACATTATTTGAAGTAAAATATAACAACATTTACATTACAATAATAAATTCTGGTAACTTTCAGTACTATTTCTGTATTTTAATAAATTATTCTAGTAAGTTACTCATTAACATCATAATAAATGTGCTTCCAATTTCATAATATATTTTTCCCAAAGTCCAGGTAATTGTAAATAAAATCAGAGTCCTAAATTTAGCTGATACTCATTAAAGAACCTAGGGTACCGCGGTTCACTTCGAGGGGTCCTAACGCTAGACTAGACGATCACGACTAAATCACATGGCCAAATTTCAGGGGTAAATCTAAAGGGGGTGTTTATATTATGGTTAGTTAAGTAAGTAAGTAAGTAGGTAGTGGGAGGTTACAATCCTTTTTGAAGTCGGTTTTATATTTTTGTAAAAAGTTTTCATTTTACTGTTACACATAAAATATGTTTTCCAGACTATATGTATTAATATTAGGTTTATGCTATAGATGATGGTAAACAGTCAAACTGGGTCTTCGACTAATGACTATAATTATATACTATCTAATTAGAAAGCAGACCTGCGTGTATCGATACTTTGTATACTATTAGTACCTAACGTATTTTAATTCTACTAATTGCAGTCCCCAGTGCATTCATTGTCAAGAGCCAAATAGTTGATATATATCTTTTACAAAAATTTGCGGTGATCACATATCTTAAGAAAATTAAGGCTGAAATGTAGGTCAAAAATACATCATACTAGCTCATACTAGTCTACGAGTCATCTTCAATAACAATAGGTACAAGATTACTAATTTGAGTTTCCAAGTAGAGTATTAATACTCTACTGTAACATTGGGGACCTTTTACATTACGAAATTTAATGTATTATTAACCACAGAGACTATATATACATCTCTGTTATATTATAGTAATTATTTATTTTAAGATTATTGCAATGTAATGTTTACCCAGGTATTGGCTATTGTTTAAAATTATTATTTATTAGAGATAAATCACAATTACATAATATTTAGATCCAAAAGCATCGTTAAACCAGAGTGGTTTGTCTCGATACTCCATTCCGCAGTACTGGTATTTATAAATATTGCAATGTATTCACAATTTTACGTGTCATTGTAAATCTTGTACGTACTGACTTGTGAAAGAACCCTTGAGGCCTACTACAAAAAAAAAGATATTACGTGAACTGTAGACAGCCCAAACAAGTTGTTTACATGCTAACTCGAATAATATAAGTTTCGATTTTATCCTATTTCATATTATGTAAGGAGACCCACAAGATCAGAACAAATCTACTTTCAAGCGCATGTTGCGCAATCGTCTGTGTGACAAGATTCAGTTATCGTCCTCATGATGTTTCATAATGGGTATAAATGTATGTATGTACCTACTTCCCTGTGTTTATTTATTTCGTATAATAATATATGTTACTTATGTATGTATATATGACATGAAATAGTTTTGTGTCACAATAGGGTATTTGAAAAATGTTGAATTTTGTAACGAAATCTAGTTAAATAGATATACAATGAGCAATTTAATACAATACATTGGCAATTTAAAAAATATATGGGAATAATAAAAAAATACAAGGCCTTAGGGCCCCCCCACATCTAGCGTCTCCCGAACGTCGACGCCTCACCAACGCCCGCGCGGCGTCGACGCCGCGCTCCCGCAGCGCCGACGCGACGCTGCGGCGCCTCTCGAACGTCGACGTCGCAGTGACGTCCGCGCGGCGTTGGCGCCGCGTTAGCGCCGCGCCTCCTCGACGTCAGTGGCGGCTGTCAAGCGTCGGAGCGTCTGACTGGACGTTGGTCGCCGCTGGCGTCGCGGAGGCGCTGCGCGGGCGCGGCGTCGGCGCCGCGCGGCCGTTGTTGTGGCGTTGACGTTCGAGAGGCGTCGCAGCGTCGCGTCGCCGCTGCGGGAGCGCGGCGTCGACGCCGCGCGGGCGTTGGTGAGGCGTCGAGGTTCGGGAGACGCTAGATGTGGGGGGGCCCTTATGTTGCAACAATTTTTTTTTAAACTTGGAAATAGAAAAAAAAATGATACCATTCGATTCCTTACATTTTAATTAAATAAATATTGTATAGCAACCATTATACATAAACGCAATATTTCACCGACAAAATCGCAATTTCCTTGTTTTCCATACATTGAAACTGCTTCTAACGTTACATGGTCACGTCACGATGTATTGCCTTTCTATGAAGCGTTTCGTCAGTAAAGTGTGGGTGCCAGACTTTGAACATCATTTGTGGATACTTTTGTACTGCTTTAAGACAATGGATCCCGTACAGACATTTGATCCTCAAAACAAACCTGATCGACTTATACCATTCATAAAAAATTGTCAAATACCCTATTTTCTACATTGCACATTAAATCTTATGACCCTGCACCAACTAGTATTTTATACAATCGTGATATAATGGAGAGCTTTTCAGTCGAGTACCGTGTTTAGGCAACGAAGCTTGCTGAGTTGCCTAAGTAAAGGTACGAGATTGAAAAGCTATAATCAAGCTTCACGCAATCACTATTGTATACAATACTTTTTCTACGAGTCAACAAAAAAAATACTTAAAACTAGTAGAAGAATTATATATGTAGGTAAAAAAACCAAAAGTATACAGTAAAGATGCGCGAGCAGCCGCGATACCTTCATACTCGTACGCGGCCCGGCCCCAGCGCCCCGCGCCCCCGCCCCGGCCGGTTGATCAACAACACCTTCTCGTAACTCATGAGGCCCTGGTACTTGCTCCGCGCTTTCGATTGCTCAATTTCATTATAGTTGACTAAACGGTATTGAAATGAATATTATAGTTGTGTTGGGGTCCCATAGTGAAAAAAGTATGCAATTTCACTTTGGTATACGAAGTTTTAATTCAAGCATTGCAGTCGACGAGTAGAAAAAATATCTTTCGGTTTAGTCCATGGTTCTTTCTGGCTTGAAATCCGCCATAATGTTCGCTATAAGGTTTAAATATGTATACTTATAACCATAATAAAACGAGTCCAAATTGATTACTTACCTGTTATTATAACCAGAATAAGCCTCGTAGTCGAAAATGTACGCTTTTAAAATTGTTTCTTGAAAAACCTACCTAAGTCTACAATTATTATTCCTAGAGGAAAATTACGATGGATTTTCGTGATCAAATATTCACTGCCTTTTAACAATCGGTAAGAATATTCCTTATTAAGGTACAATTAAGGAAGCTGGGTTCTGACTCCGGATTATAATATATATCTATTTACTTCCTTAGGTATCGTTGCCAGAAGTATTAAGTTCTCTTATAAAGCTTGAATCTTTAATTATGAACCCTGAATGCTTGTTTTTACGATGGGTATCTTTGCATAGAATAATGGCAAATTATTGCTTCAAACACACACAAAAATTATGGAATGTGTAATAAATAAACACAGACAAGACATCATCCAGACTGAGCATAGTAGCGCTACCCCCTCTGCCACAAATATACGGTAGTTTTACTCCATTTTCGAGTCAAAGTGTCTTTGTGCGATGTCCGTGTCTTTGAACGGACCAATCATGGTAAGGGACTAGTTCACCTCGTCCCCCGCACCCCAGTATTTTTAGCAGCATCGGGTTCATGAAATAATTGTTCTAAACTCCGTCTAGAGGATTCCTAGTCTATGGTAATAAAGAATCACTGACAGTATTTACGAATTATATTCAATTTTAAAATGACACTTTCAGTTAAATTAATTTTATATCAAGCAGAAAAGTCTTCTTACGATGCTATACATACTATGGTGGAAATATTAGCTGTATTTGGTAAGGTCTTGGTTGATCAGATGGCAGAGCACTGGGCTAGCGATCCAGTGGTCGTAGGTTCAAGTCCCACCCAAGACAGTGAATTTTTTCACTTTTAATTTGTTTCTAACCTTAATTTGTCACTTTCAGTTTCCCACCAAAAAGATGTAATTAAGTTATCAATGTTACATTCGCCTGTGCGTTCTCGCTCGCCCAATACCCAATACATGTACGAATTAGTGCGAGCGAGATGCACGCACGAATGATAACAAAATGACATCCTTGTGATGTCAAATTGTAAGTAAGTAACAATACCCAGTCACGTAATGAATGTTTTTTTCGTGTAATGTTCCGTTAATAACGTTGAAACATGAGCCCTATATTCCAATCGCTGGCAGAGCCCGGGTCAGTCGGTAAAACTGTAGGTATCCCACCAAAAATATTTTCATGTAAAATGTTGCCAAGTCGAGACCATATGGGTGAACCATATGGCATGTCAAAAAGTCATCAGATCTCATGTACAGCCACGCTTCTATCTCTACATGTCCTAACTCTACAAGCCCTAACTTCACAAAATACACCACTTACTTTTTTTTCTTCTCACATATTTGCAATGTATTGGTTGATCTTTTTAATGTTGGTATCTATTTGATGTCTATTATTTATGTGGATCTATATATCATAATGTATACCAATTCATATAAATTAACACAGCTTAACATTTTATAATGTAATGCTATTATGAAATATATAAAATTAAATCTTACGGATGAAAGTTCACAATACAATGGAGCCCGATTCGATTCGCATACTGGGGCAGGTTAATTAGCGCGAAACCGATACTCAGTTATTAATCGGTTCACGTTTGTTTGAGTGATTAATTGATTATTTCGATTACACTAACGTAAACATGGATTTTGTAAGAACATTTAAATTAGGTATTACAATAATGGTACCTAATATTGCTATATGTATATTACCAATAATATTTGTTTTGATCTGAGATCAATTACAAATTCAACCTTTTTATCAATAAACCTTAATACATCTAACTTTAAATGGAAACTAAACATGAAAGCAATTATACCCACTGAAATAACCCACCCCGGGCTCCGTAATGATATATGTGACGTTATCTATGAAAAGGGACCTTATTGTCGATGGCGCTTACGCCATTATTAACGATGCTCCGATATAAATACAATGCCGCGCGACGCTGTGCGGCGTAAGCGCCATCGACAATAAGGTCCCTTTTCGTAGATAATGCCCCATATATTTAATAAAAACATATATTTCAGTGCGGCACAGGTCTTACTGACCCTTTACAAGTATGAGCTAACGTAATTGCCGCACTAAAGGTGTTAACAAAATACAGCCGTTTAAATAAAATATCGGTTCTGTTTAAACTTTTGGATTCCTAGTAACTTAGTATAAGTCCAGAAACTTTT
Source organism: Cydia amplana (assembly GCF_948474715.1). NCBI lineage: Eukaryota > Metazoa > Arthropoda > Insecta > Lepidoptera > Tortricidae > Cydia > Cydia amplana. Next base: position 10,980,709 of record NC_086087.1, read on the forward strand.
GGATTCCTAGTAACTTAGTATAAGTCCATCAAGATTGACGTGGTTGGAAATCGTCACTTGACCATGTAAAGGGGCCCACTGATTAACAGTCCGCCGGACGGTATCGGCCTGTCAGTTAGAACAAAAAGTTGACAGTTCCGAACAACTGACAGGCCGATATCGTCCGGCGGACTGTTAATCAGTGGACCCCTTAACATGCACTCCGTGGGTTTTTTATTTATCGCCATCCACGCTAAATATAAATTTTCGAAAAGGCTTTATGTATACTATATTTAGCTGGTCTAGTGGTTGGCCTTCGTGTAATCTGCAGAGATAACTGACCCCCCTGTATAAAAAATGTTTCCAGGGGGGGGGGGGGAGATCAGTTATCTCTCCAGCTTACTGTACTTATGGAACCCTAACTGGATAATATTCTATAGCGATCTCGTCTAGTCGGGGTTTACAAGAAGTGTTCGTACGTGCCCAGTCTCCATTGAATCGCATAATGCCGTTCGTTCAATTCGGCTCCGCTAGTGATGTGCTGTACACTGAAATATTTCCATACTGTATGGATGTTAACCATCAGACCATCACAATGTTTAATCCGGTTACACTAATCATGAGCGACGATACGCTATCTCAGTGTATCTCAGGAGATTAGAATACAGAATTACAAATAAGCGTAAAACTCAGGAAAAAATTAGGAATTTTCCTGCCATTATTTCCTTAATTTAACAACTAGTTAGGTACCTAAGTTAGAGAAAATTTAATAAGATTTTCAAGCTGCCTGCCTGCCTGCCTTTTCGCCAAAGTTTTATTGTCCAAATTTCACTAGCCAACCAACTTTTCGCAAATGGTTAAGTAGATCATTTTGACGTATTATGACATAAGTACTTACAACCCTTGGAAATCTTGGAATATATTTCATGCATCAAATCATTCAATAGCTAAATATGGATTCATGTAAAATAGTCTTTTGACAGAGTCAAGATAGGTGCGACGACGAACGAAGCGAAGAGGAGCGTGTTATGATATCTTAATCAATGTTTCCTGGTATGAGGAATATTTCCGGGAATATATAGCTTTGGTACAGCACTAAGGCCGCCACAGTCGAATGCGCCCCGTTAAAAGATTTGCAGCTGCTGTAGAACCTCTGCCAAATATCGATAAGCTTTCGAATCCACTTTTATTCAGTTTTCGCCGCTTTTAGACAGCCTTATTGTCAGCAGTTTAGCGTTTTAATGCTGTTTATTTTTATTTGGAACCTTATTTATTACGGCAGAAAATATTGTTTAGTTTGTCTTGCCAAATATGAGCGCTATAGTAATCTAGATTCAATGGAAATGATAGGGCAAGAACTGCCGATTGTTGCCTTTTTGCTTTGTTAGTTTTTTCTATTTTAAGAATTAAGAATTGATTTATTATGGTATAGAATATAATTTTTTTAGGTCCACTATGTGTGACTTCAGAAGTTTAACTACTTTTGTCTAATTAACTAGCTGAACTCACTGAGATCAAAATTCATAATAAAGTAACTGAACATAAGTAACAAACCTATGGGTCGGTGTATAACACAAAGTTTGCAAGTCCCAATTTTGTATAATTAGTGGCAAATAAGATAATAAATGTCCTTTAAAATTGCGACATTACCTACGAAGTAATGAAGGTAAATAGATTTGTTTAGATCGTTGTTTTCTTTAATATCTCTTGTGCCATTCATTATAAGCTTGTTTCCATACTTTTGTCCTGGAATGTATTTTATCTAATTTATACCACAGATTGTCTTATAAATTTAATGTAGCACGTTAAATACTCCTATTTCGTAAATTACTGCTTTCATCACTTAAACGGGGAGTATTAGAATACGCCCTTGACTCCGGGACAATACAATCTTTGTGGGATGTCGCGCCAAGGAAATTGATCCGCTTATCAAACTCAAACGTTCAGCGTAGTTGGCTAAAATTAATATTTGTTTATTTAATTTAATTTAAGATAAATTTACAATAACTAGGTAAATATAAAAAAATAATTATACATATGCTATTGGGCCATAGGTACCCAGCTAAATGTGCCCAGCACGCTGCTGGCGCTTCCTCTTTGGACGAAAGTATTTGAGAGTATTCCGATTTATTTGAAAATGAAATATAAGAAGTTCACATCGAAATATTTCAAGAGTGAATATGGAAATATTGCAGGACGTAAATAATTTACAGGATTAAAACATATCCGAAGTTATATAATAGGTTGAAAAATGCCTTTTCTCGTCAAATTGTCAGACTTTATAATATTTGATTGAGTATAATATAATTAATATAACATACATTTGTCTATATAAGAAATATATAAGGCCTCCAAACGTCAAAACCCATATGATATAATAAAATAAATATGATCATGATAATAAATTAATAACAAACAACTACGACAACGATAACAGTAATATCAAACACGATGATGATAGGTTATGAAAATAAAAACATGTGTTTGTTTCTGAAAAAGGGCTTGTTCTCGTAATATCCTCAAACTGCAAGCGTATTATGGTTGGATTTATCCACGTGATAAAATAACCGTCACTTTTTAACAACGAGCCATTGACAGTGATGGACGCCGTTTTATCACGCTGTCACGTAGATACGAACGACCATCATATCCGTGCTGATTTTTTTAATGATTTTGTGGGCAGTGTGAGTACATTTTTCCATCATAAAAATAGGGCAAAAAGTCTATCGAGATTTTTAAATAACCTGGAGAGGGGCATATGATACTTTTCCTAGTAATGGATACTATAAATAAAACCGATAAAGTTCGTCTCGTCAATTTTCCCGTCAGAATACGTCCTTGACCCCGGGACGATCTTGATAATGCCATGTCATCGAGATGGATCTGTGTGCTTATTGTTCGGTTACGTCTGCGACTAGTCAATAATATGGACCTCCAAAGTCGGGTTCATAAATAATATGACTATAGAGGATAATATTATGAAGCGCTGGTGGCCTAGCGGTAAGAGCGTGCGACTTGCAATCCGGAGGTCGCGGGTTCAAACCCCGGCTCGTACCAATGAGTTTTTCGGAATTTATGTACGAAATATCATTTGATATTTACCAGTCGCTTTTCGGTGAAGGAAAATATCGTGAGGAAACCGGACTAATCCCAATACGGGCCTAGTACCCTCTGGGTTGGAAGGTCAGATGGAAGTCGCTTTCGTAAAAACTAGTGCCCACGCCAATGACTGGGATTAGTTGCCAAGCGGACCCCAGGCTCCCATGAGTCGTGGCAAAATGCCGGGACAACGCGAGGAAGATGAAGATGATGAGAGGATATAGTACATTATTGCAGAGGCCGGGAAAGGGCAATTCGTGGATGAGTTTCGATTTTGTCGGACGACGCGAAGCGGAGTCCGACAAAGAAGACGAATCCACGAATTGCTATTCCTGCCGAGGCATATATAGTGCTTTTCTCCAAACATGCGAGGAAATAAGGTAAAATAATAATTATTTAAGCATCAAGCATCACTCAAATCGAACCTTCACTTCAAAAATGTCAAAAACAATTTCCCTCTTTAATTAATTTTTAAAAGTTAAGGGTACAAACTTATTCTGCCAGTCAGTACCATTCAATATTCGTTCATTCAATATATTGTGCAATATAGTTGGTCAAACCAATTTGTCAGTCAGTAAGAACTATACCCATCCTTTACTTTTGGGTGCTAGTACTAGTGTAAGACAAAGATAGTATGATTCTCTATGTCTATGTTTGAAATGAGAAAGTCCTTTGACAAACTATATAAGCTTTATGAACACGGATGAGATCTTTAAAAAAATATAAAAATAATCTTTGATTTTATTAAGCAGTATTCGCACGATCATACACGAGCACAACGGTCTTGTAAGAACGAGACAAGTAAGGTGGTTTATCTTACTATCTCACTATATCCTATAGCTTGAAATGATAGCTGATCGGGTCGTGTAGACGCGGCTCGCGGCTATAATAATTAGCTGTTTGCGTTTTTTATTTTTAAAAAGTAAAAAACACTACAGTAATAAGTTATTACTGTAGTGTTTTTTTCATTCCCGTCCGCTAGAACAGGACAGCGATAGTTTGATTTTTTTTTAATAGAGTTTGACAATAACGAAGAACTTCCCGTACTATTTTTGCTACAATAAGGTGAACATTTCCGAGCATATTGGAGAAAATAATTATTATCATCCTCTATTCGGTCAGAGACCGATAAGAAAGTCTCCTATTCCATTCAATGCAGTTTTTCTTGTTACTAAAATCGATGTCATGGTTCCTAAGAAGAGATCGTCGTATGTATTTTAGTTTCAGATTTTCCCATACTGACCGATCTAAATGGGCCACCCTGTATAGCGCCGGTAGTTGTCACTCTATGGCACAACCTGTTATTGAATACGTAGCGAACCACACCAACCATTCTTAGTGCCCGTAAGGCCCGACATTAGATATACATATTACATATGTCAATGGTGGAGGGAAGACAGCCTGAGGATAATCCAGAAGCCTTTCTTCACACTTGAATTTACTACACTGAAATACTGAGCTCGCGCTTTAGCGAGATATGTATTAGAACGGGTCACCGGTCGGGGATCATTCTGATCCGGGTATGGCGAGGGTGGCTGTTTCGCTAAACCTAGCCTGGCTGAGAAAACTTGAGCATAAAACCCATCTAAGCTCGATGACTGTCAAGAGTGAGGTCTCGCGAGGTTGTAATGTTCCAAATGATATGTCAGCTGATACATTTTTTTGCGTTATGTGCCGCGCTCGTCCTTGACATCGAGTCAATCTTGCTGAGATGTCATGTCGTAAAGATGGATGTGTTTGTCAAGTGTTGGGTTACGGGGGAAGTTGGGAAGGTCAGGACTTTTGGCTGTAATAGTCAATACAAGTATTTTGACTGAATGACTGAGATAATTGGTAAAATTTATTTTCCCCATTACTTGTGCCTGCCTCTTCTAGTTAATTTTCATCAAAATTGTCGATTCCATAACAATGTTTTTATACCAAGCATACGGCCCGAATGATGGTCAGCAGTTACCGTAGCTTATGGATGCCTGCAACTACAGGGGTTACAAATGTACACGTACATTACATTACACGCTGCCGACCCTTTAAAAACATGTACACTCCTTTTTAGGGTTCCGTAGCCAAATGGCAAAAAACGGAACCCTTATAGATTCGTCATGTCTGTCTGTCTGTCTGTCTGTCCGTCTGTCCGTCTGTCCGTCTGTCCGTCTGTCTGTCCGTCCGTATGTCACAGCCACTTTTCTCCGAAACTATAAGAACTATACTGTTGAAACTTGGTAAATAGATGTATTCTGTGAACCGCATTAAGATTTTCACACAAAAATAAAAAAAAAACAATAAATTTTTGGGGTTCCCCATACTTCGAACTGAAACTCAAAAATTTTTTTTTCATCAAACCCATACGTGTGGGATATCTATGGATAGGTCTTCAAAAATGATATTGAGATTTCTAATATCATTTTTTTCTAAACTGAATAGTTTGCGCGAGAGACACTTCCAAAGTGGTAAAATGTGTGTCCCCCCCCCTGTAACTTCTAAAATAAGAGAATGATAAAACTAAAAAAAATATATGATATACATTACCATGTAAACTTCCACCGAAAATTGGTTTGAACGAAATCTAGTAAGTAGTTTTTTTTTATACGTCATAAATCGCCTAAATACGGAACCCTTCATGGGCGAGTCCGACTCGCACTTGGCCGCTTTTTTCCTTCTTGTCACGGTCTGATGAAGTTTCTTACATAATTATTACACTTACTGTTATTGCAAAACAGTTCCATCAGTTAGACACCGCCATTAAGTTGCATAATGCTACAGTAGTTTTTTTTTATTTTGAAATATAAAACCTACTATTTTCTCAAATATAGGAATCTCTCTAAGAAAGAAATCATTATTACAACGGTCGTTTGTTTTCAGACAACTGAAATATTATACCCATAAAAACGCTTTTGTAACAGTCAGTCTCTATGAAGCTAAAGTAGACGTATTATAACGGTCAGAAATCTTGAAACTTAGCCAAAGACACTACATTAGTGTACAGTGAGCAATACTATTAGCTTAGCAACCCTGCTGACTGTACCTAATACCCCTCATTAGTTTCCGAGTATTATGTGTAAGTTACGAAATAGTTTGAATAAGTAGTGCATAATCATCATGTATGAATAAGATCTTAAATACACAGATATGATTTATGAAGATAGGAGACAGTTGAATGGCGTCCGGGCATTGACTTTCTAATTAATGGGTGTGAAATGTATTCGAATATTGTAAATTTGTTTGGAATATACTTTATGTATAATATTGTAGTTTTGAAATATATAATATCGATGTTTAAATTAACGCTTAACTTAAATCTACAAGTCACAATAAAAAATAATAATTTACACCAAAGTAAAAACATGGTGGCGTCACCTGTTAATCTGGATTTGTCCTTTAAACCTTTTTTAGGGTTCCGTACCCAAAGGGTAAAAACGGGACCCTATTACTAAGACTCCGCTGTCCGTCCGTCCGTCCGTCCGTCTGTCACCAGGCTGTATCTCACGAACCGTGATAGCTAGACAGTTGAAATTTTCACAGATGACGTATTTCTGTTGCCGCTATAACAACAAATACTAAAAACAGAATAAAATACAAAAAGAATAATATAAGTGGGGCTCCCATACAACAAACATGATTTTTGACCGAAGTTAAGCAACGTCGGGCGGGGTCAGTACTTGGATGGGTGACCGTTTTTTTGCTTGTTTTGCTCTATTTCTTGTTGATGGTGCGGAACCCTCCGTGCGCGAGTCCGACTCGCACTTGGCCGGTTTTTTCTCATTATAACATACTTAGTTTGAACGACCAGAGTATCAACTCGTAGGCATGTATTTTCTTTATTTCTAATATTTTCCGTAACATTTCAGAATGTCTTTCCAATACTCATGTGTTTCAATGCGTGTAATACCAACGTCAGATATGATAAATACTCCCATCGTAGATTAAGGCAAAAGACAGCCCGTATTATTAGATAGGACATAATATATTATATTTATCTATCCATCCCGCGTGTCCACAACTGACACCGCTGTCAACAGTCACCGCAACCAATGACGATTCCGGTCACTGCACATCAACATCACCTGATAATTCAATATGGCTGCCGGAAGCTGGCGTGATTGCCTTGGCAGTGATGAGGACGTCACATCCGGTGTACAGGATGAACTGTCTAATGGAAGTTTGAAACTATAAGAAATAAACGTAATTTAGATTTTGGAGATCGATTTTTGGATTACGTGGTGGTTTTTGGATGGAAGTGTCATAAGGATTTGGTATAAAAAATGTGACGACAGAGTTAGACCAAGATAAGTCTGTAACGATTTTGATATCACACGCCGTGCAAGCGTTATTTATACTTAGGTCATAATTTCATAGAAGTTTGACGTTTGTATCATGGGTTACTAAACGAGTAGGTAATTCAACGTTTAGGATTTGAAATAAGTTTTAGTTTAATTTTATTATTAAAAATAAAAATGGTTAGGCGAAATTCGGGACGGGTGGTAAACTTAGGGTATTTTTTTTCTAGTTTATAACTATTTAGACGAAGCTGTATTTATTATTTTAATATTTTACTCGGACAACACTAGGCACGATAAGTTTAGGTTGCCTACGGTAGATAGTTTTGCCCACCGTTTTCAATGAATTGAAACATTGATAACGGGCTTTGCTCACTACACCCAAAAGGCTGTATAGAGGAGATTAAGATAAGTCCCGATCTATAGGACTTGGGACCAACGCAGCCTGAAAGGTGGTATTATGGTTTCATTTATGAATAGGATTGGTAACTAAGTCTTGGCTTTCAAAGCGTCTGTTTAAAGTGAGACTCTGACGTTGGTTTAATTTGTTTCCCTCCTGATTCTACCGCATTATATCTAAAGCCTGACCAGTAATATATGATCATTGTCCAGAGGGCGCTGTTCTTCTCATGTATAGGGTGACAGTTCAGTATAGTATGAAAAAAATAGTTCCAATTAAATTCCGCAACATGGCGCGTGATCATATAGGTATTCCTGGTCAGGCTTTAATACAATACTCTTTACCTACTGCAAAAATTAGTAACCATGAAAAACGATAGAAATCAAAATCTTATACGTAGATGTAACATATTCAGCGGTCTTACTCATAAAGAGCGAACTCTTCCAGACAATCTTTACGTAGTGGATTAACTGCATGAATATTCATAGTTGAGTACTTATTAAGTATTAATAAGGCTTTATAAACTTATTATCAATAATATAGGTAGCCTATGAAGGCTTAATTCACAAATTAACTGTAATTAAGCACTAAAACATCTTCTCATTGACATTACTCGAGTAAGCGAATTTAGTAATCTGTGTAGACAAGTAAGACAGGAGCTGCAAATCAGTGCAACTAACTGCACCAGTATTTAGTGAAACTGTAGCCGTTTCAGTGCTCTGCTCCCATTGGTCTAAATGTTCAAGCTCCTAGTCCTTACTGCTAATAACATAAGGCGTTGGAGGGTACCATTGTGGGTTCTTGCTCGTTCTCTGCGCTAGGTGTAAGCAGGGATCGGGAACGGTTCCCAAAAACCATTTGATATCGCTCTTAAACCGTTATTAATTTCGTTCGTACGAATACCGGTTTATTACGGTAACGTTTTTGTAAAAGAACAAAATAATTTCGGTTACCGATATTCAAGAAGAACGAAATCATTTCGTTCATTGAAATAATTGAAATACCGGTTTATTACAAGAACGTTATACGAAAGAACAAAATGATTTCGGTAACCGATATTCCCGAAGAACGGAATTATAACGTTCTTCCCTAAGAACGGAATTATTTCGTTCTCAAAACCATTATTAAACTGTTCCGAGCCGCGCGCCTAGTTTTTCCTTTGTAGACGCCGACACAGAGCTGCCGCCTTGTGCTCTCTCTTTCCCACACGAAGATAGTCCGTATTTTTGTTTCGCTCGGTTAGCCATCCACGTGCTGTGCTGTGCACCTGCGCCGGCCGGCAAGGCGCACGGCACTGAGGATCTTTTTGTTTTGATTACTTGAGTTGCAACTTTCGAGGTGATAGGTCTTAGGTGTAATTAAGAGTTAACTGTGAGTGTGCTGACCTGCACCTGTCATAACAATGCTAACACACGTTATCGAGGCAGGCGGTGACTTGTCGCTGACTAGATGGGCCCCTAAAGGCTCCGTCACACAGGCGCGTATTGCGGGCGGGGCGTATTATTGCCTAAAATAGTTTTTGAAGTGAAAACTTCTTTAGCGGCGCTGGGCACTTTTTGAGGTGGGGAAAAAATGATAAACTTGAGACAGCGTAAGGCGATCACGTGACCGTAAGGGGCGTAAGGTTTAGATGGCCACTCATAATCGGGGAGCGCTGCTCGGGCCCGGGCCCGGCGCCGCGGTAGGGTGCCGCGCTTCAATAGAATAGGTTTGGTTAGGTTAGGTTAATTTAGATGGCATTTAAATCAATAAAGAAAAACTCAATGTTATTTGACATTTATGTTGCGGACTCCTTTTCAAGACTCTTTACCTATGTTCAAATAATTTGACGTTGTCATGGCAGTATGTAAATAAACATGTCAATGAAAAAGTGTGATCTTATTTGAGAATGATAATAATATATACTTATATATAATCAATAAATAGAATACCTCCGCTAAACGTATGTATCGTGTTACCGGGCGTCAGTAACATAGTGAGGTGAGTTTTCATTTCTATCGGCACTCCCGGAGTGCAACCGTTGTTGCTTTTTAATCTAATCTAAAATACCTTCTGTAGGTAGTTGACTGCATTACTGCAGGAAATATGCCTAATACCTTTTTTTTTGAAGGCGGTTAAATATGTTTTTTTTTCTTCTATAAAATGACCTTTTTGATATTTCCTGCAGTAATGCAGTCAACTACCTACAGAAGGTATTTTAGATTAGATTAAAAAGCAACAACGGTTGCACTCCGGGAGTGCCGATAGAAGTGAAAACTCACCTCACTATGTTACCGACGCCCGGTATCCGAAATGTACGTGAAATTTCATTAGCTTTCCAAAAATATAAGTTTTATTGGTGTATGATATTATATAACCAAGTAATTACGAATTTTGTTCAGCATGGGTCACTAGGCGCCGTCACGTAAGTAAATGGCGGGTGACCGGCGTCAACTTTTCATTATTTCTCGGGTACTATTTTATTGATCAGTTGGTGATAGATACCATTTGAAAGAATATTAAACGTACTATAATTGGTTTTCAATAACTGTAGTAATAACTTTAGTCATTTTCAAAATAATTGAAAACATATGATTTTTTACCGTGCATGCACATAAGTACTGTTAAAACATGCTTCTAACTTAATAAATTATTATAACTTTACCGCAATTAATGTAATTACAAAATATACGAGACATTTCATTAGCTTTCCAAAAACATGTTTTATTGGTGTATGATATTATATGTGCTATTATCTATGAAAAGGGACCTTATTGCCGATGGCGCTTACGACATTGACATCGATAAGCAAAAAACGTAGTAGTTTAAAATTGGGGATTCTGGCACATGTTTAGTTGTTTTGATTCCCAATTTAGCAATTAAGTTTCTTTGAATACTTGAACAGTCAATGTTGCTGTCTATCCAATGCGGAGGTCAATTTATGTTATGTGACGCTGATGAACTGATCAGTCATGTTGTGTTAGAAAACTTAAATCGGATTTAAAGGTCCCTTTGTAGTTTTTTATAAATAACTCTTAAACGGTGACCTGTAGCTAAAATGTTCTGATACATAAGTAATCTTCATAAAATTGTCTACATTAAATATTCTATACGCTTTTTCGCTAGGATCAATATTTAAAAAAATATTTAAGGGAGAAAGTTAATTATAATCAATTGTTAATATTTTTTGTAAATAACTCGTATATGGTGGCCTGTAGCAAAAAATGTTCTGATACATAAGTAATCTACATAAAAATTTCTACATTAAATATTCTGTACACTTTTTCGCTGGGATCAATATTTAAAAAAATATTTAAGGGAGAAAGTTAATTATAATCAATTGTTAATATTTTTTGTTAATAACTCGTAAACGGTGGCCTGTAGCAAAAAATGTTCTGAAGCATAAGTAATCTACATCCAATTTTCTACATTAAATGTTCTATAAAAAAAATCGGTAGGTTCAATATTTAAAAAAATATTTAAGGGAGAAAGTTAATTTTGTCCCAGGCGATGCCGCTTGACACAATTGTTCCTTGGATCATACTTAATTGATCTGAAGTCTTAACCTGGATATTAACTTTTGATTTCCCCCCAAAAAGGGAGAGGAGAAAAGTGGTTCCGGCGGTACACTGCGCTCTGTTTGATATAAAGCCGTAATCCGATGATTGATTGACATAATTGTTCTCCCAGAAGGAGGTTCGTGGGGTATTTGTCTTTGGTACGGTCGTATAGAGGGCGGCTGGGTGACCTCCATAAAATTCCGACTTTTGGTCTACCGCTTCCGGTCAGAAAAATGTTTGACGGTCCGGCCAAATGGTCAGACCTAGGTGGGGGATGCTCGACCAAATGTTATAGAGGGACAGGGCAGTTTGTGACGCCGCCATTTTTTTTTTCAAAATGGCCGACTTTTTTATTTTAATTTTTTCAAGTTTGTCCTAGCGCGCTGAAATTTTGGTCACGGAAACTCGGGGTCCCCTAGATTCCTATAAAAAATTCTTTTTTTGAAAAATGTTTTAATTGCGGAAAAACTGGGCACTTCTATTTTGTATGGCAACTTTTAAACGGTGCGTGATAGGTGGGGGGTGCTCGACCAAATGTCATAGAGGGCCTCTAGGGAAATAAAACTGCATTGAAAAAAATTCAAAATGGCCGACTTTTTTTTTTTGAAGTTGGTCCGAGCGCGCCGTGATTTGGCATGGCAGAAGATAGAGGCCTCTAAATTCCTATGAAAAAAATCATTTTTGGAAAAAACCCAAGATGGCGGAAAAAATGGCAATTTTTATTTTGTATGGTAGCTTTTAAACGGTGCGAGATAGGTGGGGTAGACGTGTGCGTCGATTAAAAAATGATCGGCGGCGGCGTTTGCCAAAAAATCGGCGGCGGCGGCGTGTTTTCGGCGTGAAATCGGCGTGACCTTGACTTTCAGGTTTCTAAAGTAAAATCATTAATTTGTTGTTTTTCTTGACAATTTGATCAATCTAGGTTGCTGGTCAGTGAACTACGTATAGTTTTGAACAGCCTTAGAGTGAAATAGGATTTATAAATGAATATATGTACTTCAATATAGGATAGGCATGATAACTTGATTTCCCTAGTAACTGGCTTGCATTAAGGGGTTACCTGGTCCCAATGACCTTCGATCATGCTTTCCATGGCTTGTCGTATTAAAAATGACGAACTTTAACAAAACAGAACTCCAAATATCCTAGAAATTTGCTAGATATAGTGGACTGCTATGGTTTCCTTTTAACGGTTCTCTTGTCGTACAAGCACCAGGTTTACTGAGACGGATCTTCTTTCTCGTTTTCTCATTGAGGCTGAGGATCACGACCACATGTAATTTGTCTCCATTTCGCCCGGTCATAAACTGCTGCAAGCCGACCTTTTCATAGCGTTCGACCATCTCACACATGCTCCAAGTCGAGTACGTTTGCCATTCATTCGGCCTAATTTCATGTTTCTCTACATCATGCATTGGAAACCGCATAATATGTCCGAAGAATCTAAGGGCTCACCATGGCATATTGTGAAGAGCTGAGTGGCGATATTGAGATTTGAGCTCTTTTTAATCAGAGCCTCCAGGAAAATGATATCATCACTAACTACTGTTGAATATTTTATGTTAATTCTTTCCATTTGCCCACTCCACTCGTTGAGAAGAATGGTGAAGCTATCGATCCCACATTACGCACAAACAAACGTACGTTTCGGCTCCATACTGGAATATTGAAAACACGACAGCTCGTACCAAGCGCACTTTAGTTGCATTCGAATACCTCTGTTCGTCCAGATTTTGTCGAGGTTAGCCATAGCACTCTTAGCCATGCCAGCTCTGCGGCGTTTCTCTGCGGTGCAACCACCGGCACTGGTTATCAACCCAAGATATACAAACTAGCTCGCTTATTCGTAATCGTCGTGCGTCGTGCGTCGGTAAATGGGAGTGCGTTTGCCCTGTCTACTACCATTAATTTTACTTTGGTCTTGAAATGGTTATCTTAAGACCTCCTAGAACTTTCATCTTCAATTTTCCTCAGAAGAGCCGCCATTTCGATGTATTTCTTGTTGTTACACCACCTTGCAGAGGTCCTATGGTAAATGAGCCTTGAGATTTCGTTGCCTATTCAATTGTAAAGCCTACTTCATATATCGCTCTCTCATCTTTCTTGACGCTGAATATTGAGGATTCTCAATTACATTAATGGGTGTGTCAAAATTGATGTATATTTGACCACTGTAACATATATAATTCCAAATAATCCATATTGTAATCAAAATACCAACATGCAATAGCTAATTAACAACACTCAAGGTCACGCCGATTTCACGCCGATCATTTATCGGCGGCGGCGGCGTGGCAAAAAAGCCCGGCGGCGGCGGCGCGCCGGCGCGGCGCACACGTCTAAGGTGGGGTTGCTCGACCAAATGTCATAGAGGGCCTCGAGAGTAATGGAATTGCATGTAAAAATTTTCAAAATGGCCGACTCTTTTTTTTTCAAGTTGGTCCGAGCGCGCTGACTGACGAATCAAGCAAAATCCTATACAAAAACTGTGTTAAGCGAGCCCGAAGGGCGAGCTTCAGGCTGGGGAGGCCGAAGGCCGACCCCGACGGAGGACCAAAGGCCCGGAGCCTTCACACCGACTCCCAAGCGTGCAATCCCCAGTAATTTAAAGCGAGGCCGAAGGCCGAGCTGCGTGAATGCAGCGCTTCCAAGCGTTCTACCAAGTCAACTGTCTTGATAAGCGAGCGTCGGCGAAGCGCCGAAAAAAAGTCGGCCATTTTGAAATTTTTTAAATGCAATAGGCAGTGCGAAGTTTGGTTTTCATATGAAATTCTTTGTGACAAAGTCGGATAAGATGATTTCGCTTATAGTGATAAACCGCTTACTATGACATATAAATACTATTTTTATGGAATTATGTCCGGTTATACTGACAAATTCGCTGGTTTTCGAGGCCGGCCCCACATTTTTCCCTGCGAGGACGTCTGTGGCGTTTAAATTGTTTTAGTTTTTACTCTCGGTGAAAGTTGATAATTGGTATAAGGTTAATAAAACTCATCTCTCACAAAATAGTTTGAGATTAATTTGGAAAAAATAAAATAATAAGTTTATTAACTATGCTTTGTATGACATCCGCTTAGTATGTTTGTTACTTCCCTTCAATGTCATTATAAGCGGATTCTACTGTATATAGAAAATGCCTAAAGCAAACATAAGTTAATAAAATAGTCTACTTCATTTGGCATAAAACCATCCCTATTATCCTCGCAATTTAAAAAGTCGTATGTTGTTATGAAAGTCGTATGCAGTTGTTACGTTTTAGCTTAGCACGGTAGTATTGAAAAAATGTCGTCATGTTTATTCCAAATTTTACTAAAGTTATCTGTTTACTACAAGTGAAAAGTGATTCCACTGTCCTTGATATGAACTAAAACAACTTCTGCACCACTTTACGACACATGAAGACATTTTTAATTACAAAAAAACGTAGTTTTTATAAACCAACTTAGCCATCCGTCACTGAATGTCATCTAGGCCGAACTGAAGTTGTCAATCGAACAGTCTGTAAGCACCGCCTACAATCGAATACTTTACGTTGGGTCATAATTGAGCGGACAGAATACTTCCATGGTTTATATGCGTTCACTGGTTGTAAATCGCTTTCTGTTTTTGTTCCACTAACACTTAGTTTTTAATCTTAATTGTTACTAACCATCATGGGCCATTGTTGTCTTTTAAATAAATAAATTGAATTGAATTGAATTGAAACTTTGAGGTCCTGTACTTTGGTAATTTTTCAATATTTTATTTTAATATCCACATTATTGTCATAAATTGCTCGTTTGCTATCTATTTTACTAGATTTTGTTATAAAATTCAACATGTGTCATCATCCCTATTCCATTACTCTCGAGGCCCTCTATGACATTTGGTCGAGCAACCGGGTGGGGTTGTCTCGCACCGTTTAAAAGCTGCCATACAAAATAAAAATTGCCATTTTTTCCGCCATCTTGGGTTTTTTCAAAAAATAATTTTTTTCATAGGAATCTAGAAGCCTCTATCTCTTGCCATGCAAAATCTCGGCGCGCTCAGACCGACTTCAAAAAATTAAAAAAAAAAGTCGGCCATTTTGATTTTTTTTCAATGCAGTTTTATTTCCCTAGAGGCCCTCTATGACATTTGGTCGAGCACCCCCCACCTATCACGCACCGTTTAAAAGTTGCCATACAAAATAAAAGTGCCCAGTTTTTCCGCAATTAAAACATCTTTCAAAAAAATAATTTTTATAGGAATCTAGGGGACCCCGAGTTTCCGTGACCAAAATTTCAGCGCGCTAGGCAAAACTTGAAAAAATTAAAATAGAAAAGTCGGCTATTTTGAAAAAAAAATGGCGGCGTAAAAAACTGCCAGGGTCCCTCTATGACATTTGGTCGAGCACCCCCCACCTAGGTCCGACCGTTTGGCCGGGCCGTCAAACATTTTTCTGACCGGAAGCGGTAGACCAAAAGTCGGAATTTTCTGGAGGTCACCCAGCCGCCCTCTATACGACCGTACCAAAGACAAATACGCCACGAACCTCCTTCTTGGAGAACAATTATGTCAATCAATCATCGGATTGCGGCTTTATATCAAACAGAGCGCAGTGTACCGCCGGAACCACTTTTCTCCTCTCCATTTTTGGGGGGAAATCAAAAGTTAATATCCAGGTTAAGACTTCAGATCAATTAAGTATGATCCAAGGAACAATTGTGTCAAGCGGCATCGCCTGGGACAAAAGGGACAACTCAGTGCACTAACTTCCCCATTAATTAACTTTCTCCCTTAAATATTTTTTTAAATATTGAACCTACCGAAATTTTTTATAGAACATTTAATGTTGAAAATTGGATGTAGATTACTTATGTTTCAGAACATTTTTTGCTACAGGCCACCGTTTACGAGTTATTAACAAAAAATATTAACAATTGATTATAATTAACTTTCTCCCTTAAATATTTTTTTAAATATTGATCCCAGCGAAAAAGTGTACAGAATATTTAATGTAGAAAATTTTATGTAGATTACTTATGTATCAGAACATTTTTTGTTACAGGTCACCATTTACGAGTTATTTACAAAAAATATTAACAATTGATTATAATTAACATTCTCCCTTAAATATTTTTTTAAATATTGATCCTAGCGAAAAAGCGTATAGAATATTTAATGTAGACAATTTTATGAAGATTACTTATGTATCAGAACATTTTAGCTACAGGTCACCGTTTAAGAGTTATTTATAAAAAACTACAAAGGGACCTTTAAATCCGATTTAAGTTTTCTAACACAACATGATTGATCAGTTCATCAGCGTCACATAACATAAATTGACCTCCGCATTTGATAGACAGCAACATTTACTGTTCCAGTATTCAAAGAAACTTAATTGCTAAATTGGGAATCAAAACAACTAAACATGTGCCAGAATCCCCAATTTTAAACTACTACGTTTTTTGCTTATCGATGTTGCTTAATAACTACGTCTTTGATTGAATTGCCATAAAACTACCTCATTAAGCTATTTATCCGAAAATCCTACATAAATAATATTTGTATTACTTGTATATATATTTACGCCTTAAACATGCTAGAAAAAATGGTTATAGATATAATTTCTTGCAGACTTTGTTCTGATAACGTTCAAAGTGATATTAATTACATAATCACACAGAAATATGGTCTAAGTAATAAATAAGTGCATTTTAACAAATTCGCTAAATGACACCACCAAATTTGAACTCTTTGCGCAAATGCTAAAGATTAAATTTCCTTGCGCGCGGGGATAGTTTTGATGCGGGCGGTGGCGGGAGTTCGTGCCAAGGACGCGTGGACAGTGTGTGCGTGGTATATAGGTGTGTACCTACAAGTGACGTGCGCGGGCGTCTCGCTCGCACCAAATACTTGTGCGGCCAAGTCTGAGCGAAATAAACGCGCGCGTGAATGATGATAGCTAATTAAAAATAACTGATATAATTTCCAATATTATTCTAATATTGGTTGATGTTCAAATTATATTCGTAATTATATACCTACGTCGATTATGAACCACTGCAAAAATAAAAATTGCGCCTGACTACCACCGTTCTTATTTAATTTCAGAATGGTATAGTGTGGAGTGGCATTATAAAAGGAATACTTATTATCGTAGTCATTTGACAGTTTTGGTGACACTTTCACATTCTGTCACAGCGAAGTGTGTGTAGGCCCACGCTAGGAATTTATATTATAGTCTATCCAACAACTTTGTCAGTAGAAAAAGGCGCGAAATACAAATTTTCTATGAGACAATAACTCTTGGCGCCTACATTTTTAAATTTGCCGCTTTTTTCTACTGACGGAAATGGCTTGACAGACTTTATATTTCAACAAACGCATCATATTGATTTATTTCTATTCAAAGTCTACGTCCCTAAGTTCCGTGATTGATAAGTATAAAATAAGAACATTAACCAACACAACAAATTTTCTATTATAGTACGAGACCCTTCTGCAAATTGCAGACTTCATTATTTTTGTAGGAATAAAAAACGTGCATGGCAGATAAGAATTTTATTTTAACCATGTATGTTGAAATAAATTTTATTTGTTATTATATTACTGTAGTCGCAAACAAGCACACAACTAAAGTTTTGACAAACGGACGTCCATTAGGCATCTAGATAATTATGTACGTGCACTTGGCCTGTTTTGTAAACATATGGCCTATCGCAAAATGTCGTTATCTGTGTCACTTGTATATTTGACAGACAGATAACGAAACTTGGATTTTTGATGCTCGTGGTAGATCTTCAATTTTTGATTATTTATGGGTAATTCAAGTAGTTGGAAATTGTTTTGGTTTAAAAGAGGCTAAAACAATTACGTGATTAACAAGGGAGGTGTTGTCTTTAAACCACGAGCATAGCGGGTGCTTTAAATAATGGAACATTGAGAGTTGCGAGACTTGCGAGGGTTTCAAAGTACGAAAGGAGAGCAGCTGCCGAGTGAAACTCAAAATTTCTAGCGCACTATGTGTGGATATAGGTATGATACATTATCTAGACACGCACACCAAGTGTTAAGCCAAGTTCAAAAGAAGAGAATTGGCGACGCAGCTGCCCTATGTTGTATTACATGGAGCCACTTTTGACCCCTACGTACCTCAAAGTCTATTAAAAATAAACATATGTATATGAAATTTTGTTGATTTCTTAAGACCTTTTAATGCTAACTAGAATCTCACATTTTTATGAATATAACTCAATCGGTTATTAACATACAAATATCTAAAATCTGGATTTTTCTCACGGACTGACTAACCTAACATAAAAAAAATAACCCATATCCAGATGGCCTAGCAAGTTGAAATTGGTACAAGATGACGTTGAACTAATAATTTCTGTACAAAAAGTAATGACATCCCAACAAAAACAAAAAACAACGGGTTGCACCCAGGGAGTGCCGGCAGAAGTGAAAACTCAATGACTAGTGCAAAATGCACTATGTATAATTGAGGTTAACGCCATCTAGCGTTATTTCGTCGCATTACTTGAAACCCCTAAGCACGTCACTGTTAGTACTCGAGTTATATTAATACCAGATAAAGCGAAACTCACTAGATGGCATTTAAATCAATAGAGGAAAACTCTGTAACATTATTAAATTGTACAACGGGACTTAATCGCCTATCTAAGTTTTGAGATTTACCTCTGACGTTCTCCGAGACCACGGGGACAACGCCGTCCTCGAAACGTCGGAGGTAAATCTTAAAACTTAGATACGCGATTAAGTCCCGTTGTACAATTTAATAATGTGTAAAAATCGTGAAAGTTTAATCAGTATTATTCTGTTGTATTCTGCTTCGGTTTTGTTTTTATGTTCTGTGTTGTTTTGTGTTTGTTTTAAGTGTCAATGGGTACACTGAAAATCAGCGTCGTAACACAACTCATGTGCTGCGACACATGCTGAGTGTTATCCTTTTCTGGAACCCCTCGCAACACTGTTACTTACCTACTAATTTACCTATGTAGATTTAAGCCTATTTTAGTGTTGTTGTGTATGCACAGACCAACCCCTATAGACAGAGCTTATAGGACGACTCGCGGTCACCACTCGTGCGAGCAATAGCGCTTATACAATATTGCTCGCGCGCCGCTCCGATCAGTTGCGTCCACGATCTGTTAACAGTGCGCGTGTCTACGAAAATAAATCGCAATTTATTTAACACAGTGGGAAATAATGGGATTTTGCAGTGTAAAATGGTGTGGTTAGTCATCTAAGACTTCCACTTACAAAACAGATGGAATAACATTCCACAGGATGGTCAAATTAATTATGTTCTTGAAAATTGTTTCTGGTCCGCGAGGTTCATACTATATAGTATAGTATAGTATAGTATCGTTTATTGCAAACCATGGTAAAATATAATAGATGTTACAATAGAAACAGATCACATGGCACCCTGGTAGGGTATGGCAATTATCCTTAAGACTACATTAACTAAATATAATATTTAGTACACTTAAATATACTTTGCTTGCTACTTGCTACTACATATTATTATTTTCTATGTTTAGGAACTTTGTTTACAAATATTATCATAATAGATCATCCTGCATAAATTCTTCGATGGTATAGTATGATTTTTGCAATAGAACGGACTTGAGTTTTTGTGTAAATAAATGATTTATTTGCATGTTTTTTATTTCAGTAGGTAGTTTATTATATATATTTATTGCTCGGTAGTACGGTCCTTTTTTATAAATATCTAAGATTGGTTCTGGGAGAATGAGATTATCTTTGCGACGCGCACTCTTGTTAAATTCAAATAGGTGTAAATTATTTTTGACAAATGAAGTTATTTCCAGGATATACAGAGAGGGGAGAGTCAATAATTGAAGTTCCTGAAAATGGGGTTTGCAACTGTCGGTCTGTGGAATATTTACCAATATACGGATGCATTTTTTTTGCATTATAAATAGGTCGTGGGCGTCGCTGCTATGGCCCCACAATAGCAAACCATAACTGAGCCAAGACTGTGCATATGCGTAGTAAGCGGACAGGGCGCAATGGATATGTGTGTTTGATTTTAAAATGCTGAACGCGTATAGGAAGGAAGATAATTTTGCTTTGACTTTGGCTACGTGTTTTTTCCAGTCTAGGTGGGTATCAATAGTTAGTCCTAGCAGGGTACATTCAGTCTCTTCTATTATGTTTAAATCTTGTAATAGTGGTGTCAAGTCAGTCGGTCGTTTTTGGTGTGGTCTAAATTGTATAGTCTTTGTTTTTGCTGTATTTATAATTAAGTTATGGTCTTGTAGCCATTGTGATATGTCGAAGAAGGTTTCCTTTATATGTGAAAAGTTATTGTTTGGGTCATTATCGTGTTTAAATAAGAGGGAGATATCGTCGGCAAATACTACGTATTTATGGTTAGTAATTTTTGGGAGGTCGTTTATGTATATTAAGAAGAGCACACATCCCAGTACGCTGCCTTGTGGAATTGAGCTGTTGACAGTTTGCCAATTTGACTGGATTTTTTGGAGCTGCCCGGAATCATTATGGTAGTGGTCAATTTGCACGAATTGTTGTCTGTTTTCAAGGTATGATTTTAACCAGTTGTAAGCATTGCCTCGGATACCTATTTCGTATAATTTGTTAAGTAGTATTGGATGGGATACTCTGTCGTAAGCTTTGGACAAATCTAGCAGAAGGCCAATGGCATAATTTTTATTTTTGAGATATTCTAATATATTTTGGATGTATGTGTAGACTGCTAGGGTGGTTGAACGTTTCTGACGGAAACCGAACTGATTTTCTTCTAGTAGGTGATATTTTTCTAAAAAATTATAGATTCTGTCTGCCATGCATTTTTCAAATATTTTCGATATGGACGGTAAGAGCGCGATAGGTCTGTAATTTGTGAGATCGGATTTTTTCCCGCCTTTTTTGAGGATAGGTTTAATTGCTGCTATTTTTAATTTCTCTGGAAAAGAGCATTCGTTGAAAGATTGATTGATGAGAAATGTAATAGGTGGTGTTAACTCGCTATTACAGGTTTTTATCAGACTGGGTGGGATTTCATATATATACTGTTATATATACTGGTCAATATGGTTGCACTGAGCAGCAGTGAAGTATGCCCGTCCCTTTTCGTCAACTTGAAAATGCAATGTGCTATCTCTTTCACGTTAACGGCTAGTGGTGTGACGATGATGTTTTCGTCAGTTCGTGCTTTCGCTCGTACCGTATTGTACCATTTGTTTGTATTACCAAATTTGTGCCAAGAAATGTAAAATATAACTGTGATTCTCTTTTATTTTTAATTGAGAATAATGGATGTGTAGAATCTGTAGTTATTATTAGGTACATGGTAGTTTATCTTAGTAGGTATTATGTAGTTTAATTTTTAGTTAGTACATATTTAGTATGACCATTATTGAGGTAGCATCAAAATAAGAAAATAATCATATTTTTAGCAGGTTTTCAGAGCCGAACATGTGACAGTCTCCTATATGCAAGCGTCCATAGGCTGCGTTTGCCACCAAAGTGACGAAGTATAACAACTATCTGCATTTTTGAAATTCATAATTGATTTATGAATGATAAATGAATGACATGTTTTTCTTAAGAAGCTAAACCACCTTCAAATATCCATGAACGTTAAACATTAATGAAATATTTCAAGGCTGACACTACCGTACCGCAACCCTGCCGTTAAGTTTCACCACAAAATGTATGCAACATCGAATACATATTTAATTTCATACATAAATTCTTATGATAAGAACCTTAGCTCATTAATATGCATAGTAAAAATATTAGATACATTTTTTAAGTACTTAATTAACGATGATATTGTTTTAATATTATTACTTAAGTAATTTTTCTATGGACTTTAATGATATTAATTTTACCACAATAAATTACGGTACAACTCGTACCAGTACCACTGCCTGTAATGAACATGTCCCATCCCTACGCCTACACGTGTCAGCGCACCATGTTTGAAACGACCAATCGCAACGCCGTGAGCACCCCTCCCGCACCTCACAGTTTGGTGATTTGCGTCGCGAACAAAATGGCCAATATTAGGTTTCTATAGGCGGTTTTCTGTGTGTGTATGTGTGTTTCGAATAAAGCATCATTCATTCATTCATTCATTCATATTGCTTGATAGCTGTCCGGTCCCTTATTGAAATCTATACGTAAACTACCTACTTGAATACTTTGTAGTTGGATCTCACACTATATATTTCAAGTGCTAGGTATGCAAATTAGTAAATTCTGCCAATTCTTTTTTGAAAATTTTTATTTAAAATTATATCAGCAGTCATCATTCATTTTTTTTTTAATAATCATTGAAAAATCACTTAAATCTGAACTGATTTATTACGCGTTACGTTTTATCACCGCTATCACACTATGTGAAAGATTTTTTTGTTAATTCTTATAAATCATTAATTAATGTAATCTCTACTACTACCACTACTAAACTCAGTCTAGGTACGCACTAATTCACAATTAAATTAAAGGATAAACAAGTATTAAGCAGTGTTAACTCTTACTTAGTTTCCCGGCTGCCGCGAACCGCGAAAGTTAATCAAACAATCAAACATTTCACAACAATAATAAAAAATGGTTTTGATTTCGTCAAATTCAAAATCTCAAACAAAATACTTGTTTTGGCCGAGTCCTTCTCGTATTATAAAAAAAAACATTATAAGCTTTACAGGGACGCATTAGAGTTTTAAATCTATTGCAGATGCAGAAAATCTTATTCGTAAGAATAGGTATTAGTGAAATTTGCGACAACTTAAATGATTAAATGCAACCGCGGCGATCGGCCACGCGGACCGATCCGAATTGTTCCGAAGATAGCCGAAAGCATCGCAGAGCGAGAGCGAGCGAGCACTGAGTGCGAGTGCGAGCGAGATAACAACACAATGATGGCGTGACTACCTGGCGGGCGAATAAACATGACAGTATCACAAGCTGTATTACACATTACGCGCTCTGTGAGTAGACTTGAACTGACCATTCATATCGGCGCGTCAATCTATGTGGAATTGAATCCATTACGCGCACTTCGGCCAGTGGTTGGTGCTCGCGCGGATGCACCCTCGCGTAATGAATGATTTTTTAAGAGATTATTACGAGCATTACTTACTACTTACACATGTCTACAGTTGACAGTAGAAAAAGGGCGGCAAAATTAAAACATGTAGGCGCGAAGAGTTGACATCCCATAGAATTTTTTTTTTCGCGTCTTTTTCTACTGACAAATTGGGTGTGTTTCAGTATAGCCCTATTTAATTGGCCTATTATTGTATTCAATTTAACGCGCACGCAAAGACGGAAAGTCTGCAATTACTTAAAATTTACTTTCTTATTAACAGCACTCTTGCTCAGTTTAAAGCTGATAATTAGTTCCAATCTAGTCTTCCATGATATTTGCGTTCACTGGTACATGTCTTGTGCGAGTAGATATATGTGATGTTATCTATGAAAAGGGACCTTATTGTCGATGGCGCTTACGCCATTATTAACGATGCTCCGATGTAAATACAATGCCGCGCGACGCTGTGCGGCGTAAGCGCCATCGACAATAAGGTTTTCATATATAGATAATGTCCCATATTAAGATTAAGGTTTTAAGTAGTTTATTATAACTGCACTACCACGATACTTTTTTTAAATATTCGCGCTCGGGGCGATGGAAGTGTCAATGGTACCTAGCCGACCGTACCTTGCTCTGGCTAATAGTGCATGGCCGCCATCTTGGATTCTAAAATGTTAATCATTTTCGAAATCTGCACCCCCTAAAACCTTTTAAACTACACCCATGACGACTTTTATGACATAGTGCATGGCCGCCATCTTGGATTCTACAATGGCTATCATTTTCGAAATCTGCACCCCCTAAAACCTTATAAACGGCACCCATGACGACTTTTATGACATAGTGCATGGCCGCCATCTTGGATTCTAAAATGGTCATCATTTTCGAAATCTGCACCCCCTAAAACCTTTTAAACGACACCCATGACGACTTTTATGACATAGTGCATGGCCGCCATCTTGGATTCTAAAATGGCCATCATTTTCGAAATCTGCACCCCCTAAAACCTTATAAACGACACCCATGACGACTTTTATGACATAGTGCATGGCCGCCATCTTGGATTCTAAAATGGCCATCATTTTCGAAATCTGCACCCCCTAAAACCTTATAAACGACACCCATGACGACTTTTATGACATATTGCATGGCCGCCATCTTGGATTCTAAAATGGCCATCATTTTCGAAATCTGCACCCCCTAAAACCTTATAAACGACACCCATGACGACTTTTATGACATAGTGCATGGCCGCCATCTTGGAATCTAAGTACTAATAATAAAAGTTAAAGTATACTACTATACTACAATATAAATATAATGCAACCAATCCAACTCTAACGTCCACGCTGGCAAAGGACGATCCTTTGAAATGGCCACCGCGCCGCCGCTTGCCCTTGTCTAATTCTCGGAAAATGTATTTGGGGCTGCGGCTGGCGAAAACCGTTTTGATTTCGTTCTCGAGAACGGAATTAGCTTTTCGTTCCCGCGAACGGAATTAGCTAAGAACCGTTCGCTCCCAAAACCATTTCATAACCGGTAACAGAGAACGAAAACGTTATACATGGTTATACGAAAGAACGTTTCAATTCCGTTCTTTGAGAACGGAATCGGCGTCAAACGTTTGTTCCCTGAACCATTTAAAATACCGGTTAGCGAAACCAAGAACATTATAATAACGGTTTGGGGTCATTGTACGAAACCGGTTTGAAAAAAATACTGGTATCCGATCCCTGGGTGTAAGCGTAGTTGGTCTTGGTGAGATGTGGTCAATTAGCAAGCGGAAAATAATAAATACAAGTAGATAAGGTTATAGTTGAACGTAGCATCTTGATTGATTAGCTTCTTCGCTCATTTATACAAGTTTTCGGGAAACGTTTTTTTAGGAGGAGATTGTTGAAACCCAAAAAAGTAGCATGTGTCAGTAATTGTGCAAAACAGGTAGTTTTGAAACTACCTAGACGAATATTTGTGCAATCATTAATCTGTGGCGGAGAGATTCTCTCGTTCTTAGCAATTACTTACACTCATCTTTCACTTTTCTAACTTCTCTCCTACTTCTGTATTTTTTGACGTCTGTCGATTTTATTTCCGTGTCCACGACGGACTTTATTCAACACTCAAGCAGAGCGGGCGCCTCAACAGGCGGACAAATTATTCATTGACGTTATTAGTACATCTAAAAGGCATGATGTGTGAGATTGTATTGTTATTGTACGTTCATGTAATTAGCATGGCAGATCGTAATGCTCCGCTCAACAATGAATGCAGCCTTACCCGTCCAGTTCAGTGGTTCCCAGGTAATTGCGCCTTTGCGAATCTTCAGGCAATTTACCGCTTTTTGCGGTAGCTCCTGAAATCCGCCATTTCAATGCTTAGTTCAAGCTGTGAAGAGCGGAGTTTCTTTTGATAATGGTGTTTGCTTTTAAATAAGTGTCTGGTAAACATACTTTATAAGAAAAGTATGTTTATTTTGACGCTAAAAATATCAGGGCTTCAACGTGTAGAATAACAAACGCTAAGATTCGAAATAGATATTAATACTAATAAAATATATTTAAATATAAATATCTGGGTGGCCGAGCTTCGCTCGGAAAACATATAAAAACTCGAAAATGCGCGTTTTCCCAGAGATAAGACCTAGCTAGATCGATTTTTCGCCCCCGAAAACCCCCATATAGCAAATTTCATCGAAATCGTTAGAGCCGTTTCCGAGATCCCTGAAATATATATATATATATATATAAATAAATAAATATATAAATTAACAAGAATTGCTCGTTTAAAGGTATTAGATAAACAGAAGACAAACTAAAGTCTATTTTTTTATTCGGTAGACTAAAATGACATTTCACAGTATGAAATGACGTCATTTCATACTATGAAATGTCATTTTAGTCTACCGAATAAAAAAATAGACTTTAGTCTCTTTGCATGTAATGAAGATGTAAGTTTTAATTATAAAAAAGGCCTTATGTATTAATAATACTAATAACGCTGGGCAGCTTGTGGCGAGCTGTTAGAAAGTACTCCACGTACTCGAGTGATCCTGGGGGGGGTCTGTCACCCGAAGGTGGATGGGTGTTACAGAATTCTCTGCATCTGGGTTGCGTTAGCCGGGCGTCCAGAGTGGAGCCGCGAGAGCTGCATTCTCGAGGCTCGAGGGTAGACGTGGAAACATACGTGACGAGTTGGCTATGTGTTTAAAGTTCAGTGACACCTCTGCACTCTTACCCTTACACTGTTGATGCCCTTGAGCCATTCTAGATGTCGCTTTATGTGGGGACTGGGAGCCCATCTTGTGGGAACGAGTCCCCTATTGCCGGAAATAAAGTTGTATAAATTAGAATAATTGTACCCACACTTAGCCTAATACAGATTCGCAGGTGTAAGTATGCAACTATGCAGGTCTCTCTCGTTGTTTTTCTTTGCCGAAAGGAACTTTATTTTCGCTTTTATTAGTTGGGTTGATATCAGATCGTGTTAAAAGTTGACAATCTAGTCTTTCAATATAAAACCTTCATTTTTCCTTTACCCAGCTGAAGCTTGAACACCGAAGAAAGGTGATCCGGCTCGCTAGAGTGTTGCAATGTCGTGTATCGGGATAAGCCAATCGGCCGATTTCATAGAAGGTAGGATCCTATAGAAGTGGTATACACGTGCCTCCGTGAGGGACAAAACATAGGCAATGCGATACTATGATTGGTCGAATTTCTGTGTTGGCCACCATAATACATACTAAATTTACGATGGGGAATAAAAAAAAATTGAGACTGTGACAAGAACAAACATTAATAGCGCTTTCGCTGCTACTCCTACTGAAAGATACATAAGACTATCCCGTTCGGTCATTTCCCCCACCCCTCATGCCAGATCGAGTTAGATACTAGATTCATGGCCGATTTCCATGACACCGCGGCTCCAGTGTTTCATGTAATGTCATTGAGTTTTTCTTTATTGATTTAAATGCCATCTAAATGAGTGGCCATCAAAAATCTTACGGTCACGTGATCGTCTTATGCTGTCTCGAGTTTAACATTTTTTCCCCACCTCAAAATTAATTATCATAGCTGTAAGTAGGATTAGATTATTACTCGTACTCGGTGAGCATGATAGTTTAGTTGCTAGTATTAAGTTCAATGTTTTTGTACGCCGTTTGGCAAAATATAGTGAAACTGTACATATTATAAACTGACCACCACTGTAATTCTACCTATATTCACAAATAAAACACTTACTTACTTACTTACTTACTTACTCAAAAAGTGCACAGCGCCGCTAAAGAAGTTTTCACTTCAACATGACGTGACCTTAATAATATACATGGTTAATACCCCGTTTTCAATAGCACTTACAATCTCATTCATTTTCATTTATTGGCACATCTTCTTACTTGTTACGTCAGCGGTGCTACCTTGAGTATCGATTCGGCAGCTTGACCTTGTGAAACCTGTTATCCTGGTCACTGACTCCTGTAACGAAAACATCGTAAACAACGATAAAGCTACTAAAACTGATATACACTCATAAGGCTGTAAATCGTTTTCGTCGCCATTTTGTACGCTGATGGAGCGCACGTGTGGAAGGGTTGACAGAACTATGTTTGCTTTTGGGCGTAAGATAAAAGGGTTCGCGATGTTAAAAACTGTTTGCAGTGTTATCTTTGCGGTTGTTCCCTGTTTATGTACGAATTTTCAAGTTGCTCACTTAAAAAAAAAAAAAATTCCCGTAATTCCCTTAGGGGAATTTCCCTTGAGGGAATGATTTTCAAAAGGCTCAAATAACACTTCTTCTATTCTTTAATAAAATACCCTTTCACGAATTTCAAAGTTCCTAACTAAATTACATAAAATCAACCACTTTCCACATACAAAGTTTCATCCCCTATTTTACCACCTTATGGGTTGAATTTTATATTATGTTTAATACGTCTCAGCCGAAAGCGCAATACCTACATGAACATTGAACTAGTATCTTCGAGTGCTTACCCTAACCAAATATGGCTAACTAGGTTCTCAAACTAACTCATATCCATAAATTACACACTTCCTAGTTTCTTCAACAATGTATTATTGTCGCTGTTGTTCTGTAAATTGCGCCAGCCCTAAACGAGAACAATAGAGCCTTCATCTCCTGCGCCGCGAGGTAAGAGCCATTTTGCCCCAAAGTTTCTGAACAACCATAAGATTGCGAGGACATTAAATTTGCTTACGACAAACAACGTTTATGGAGAAAACTGTTCGTCAAATGATTCTGAGGCATGATAATACGGAAATGGAAAAAAGGACTGAATATTTTTTTACAACGATAGGTGTCGATGAAGGTTTCTGATTTTAACATTTTTACGATTTAGTTTCAGCTAGTGTCATTAAAATCATGGTTGGCCACAAAAAGTTCGAGACTACGAAGACATGAAGGTAATATACCTTCTTTTTTTTTCATTTATATGTATATTCTATTGAACTCCACTTTAAATACGTATCAAATCATTCATCAAAGATATAATAAAGCGTCTTGCGTCATTGTCAAGTTTCCAAAGCCGTTTCCTAGTACGTAGGTATTTTAATAACGGTGCCGTATTTCAGCGAAGCCGATTGAAATATTTGTGGATAAGTTCCTGGAAATACGTATTCATGACGTGAAACATACCTATTTGTCTTCTCTCGGAATTATTTGTAACCTGTACAGATTTTCTCAGAATATGTTCCGTACTCAACAAGAAACACTCAACTCAACTGTACATTGCAAGTCGTACGCTCTTACCGCTAGGCCACCAGCGCTTTTCGATCACAAATAACTAATAAAAAAGCGGCCAAGTGCGAGTCGGACTCGCCCATGAAGGTTTCCGTAATTTATGACGTATTAAAAAAAAACTACTTACTAGATCTCGTTCAAACCAATTTTCGGTGGAAGTTTGCATGGTACATCATATTTTTTTTTTTTAGTTTTATCATTCTCTTATTTTAGAAGTTACAGGGGGGGGGACACATTATACCACTTTGAAAGTGTCTCTCGCGCAAACTATTCAGTTTAGAAAAAAATGATATTAGAAACCTCAATATCATTTTTGAAGACCTATCCATAGATACCCCACACGTATGGGTTTGATGAAAAAAATTTTTTTGAGTTTCAGTTCTAAGTAAAGTCTATTTTTTTATTCCGTAGACTGAAATGACAGTTAATAGTATGAACATGAAATGTCATTTCATACTATTAACCTGTCATTTCAGTCTACCGAATAAAAAAATAGACTTTAGGTATGGGGAACCCCCAAAATTTATTGTTTTTTTTTTCTATTTTTGTGTGAAAATCTTAATGCGGTTAACAAAATACATCTACTTACCAAGTTTCAACAGTATAGTTCTTATAGTTTCGGAAAAAAGTGGTTGTAATATACGGACGGACAGACAGACATGACGAATCCATAAGGGATCCGTTTTTTGCCATTTGGCTACGGAACCCTAAAAAGTCCTACCCATCAAGGAACTGCTGCGAGAAACTATCCGACCTTTTATTTAATGGCTCCCAGAAGTCCTTTTTACGTCCAACTGATGGAATGTCACTCGCTTAAAATTTACACGTTCTTTTAAAACAATTTAATCCAAACCAGGGGACATAGGTCATCCAACTCTATCTCAATTAAAAATGCTGTTTCCCTTCGTCCTAACTGTCACTCTTCACACGTTGCGTCAGGCCCAGCCGCGAAATTTTCCCCGACGCGTTACATTTTCCCGACGCGTAACTTTTTTTGGTCGAGTAACGCCGACAATATGTCCGTGTTCCCCTTGATTTACGATGTGCCGAAGACAATTACTTTGACAAGCAGATTCGTTTTTAGGGTTCTGTGCGGTTGAATTATTTGCTGGTGCTTGATTTGGGCTGATCTGTGATTGTTTTCATATTCCATGGGTACCCGAGCCAATGAAAATTCTACCCCGCCCCGCGTCATACAATTGCGTATTCTGTAAAATTATCAGAGAATAATGAGGTGTGCGAATGAAATAATGTGAAACTAACACTAACCTTCCTACTATATTATTAGAGGATACTGTCTAAACATTAAAATACTAACATGAATAAAACTGATGAACCGAAACAAACAGCCGGTTTAAATATTTAGTAAGCATACGTAACTATACCTAGTTTTTAACAAATGACGATTTCCCACATAGGTACATTTAATTTAACATTGATTGTATTTGCTGAATCGTAAAAATAATAGTTATTAGGGACTAGGTACGAATTTAGGGCAAACTTCAGAGTGAACTACATAGGTACAATGAATTTAAAACTCATTTATTATATAATAAGTGGTATAAAATATGAATTAATTGGTACTCGGGAAATAATAATTGGTACCTTAATCATGCAATACATATCAAAAGTTTTTAAGTCATTAATTGAAGTATTCATAATCAGCAAACATTAAAAATTAATACTTATAGGTAAAGTCAGTAAATTTTCTTAGTGCACCATAAAGTAAAATAACCTACAGAAAATGAAATTATAAAAGCAACACGCGGTCTTTGATTAAAAAAGTACCTTTGGTAACATGTAGGTATACGGAAAAACCAATGTATAATATAAATGAAATAAAAACTATTTATTTCAGGAAATAACCGACGTCTATCCAAAAAATCATTGCTCAGTGCTGTAGATTGGAAGCCCTTATTGTAATTGGTATATTTTTAAAAACTTTTTAATTTTTCCTTGTGCCACTTTGTCCTTTATAATCAGCAATATCATAACTTATATAAGATAACGAGAATGCTCGAATTAGCACTTCGAGTTACCGTTCAAAGAGCAGAATTGACAAAGTTCCAAGTCGCCTCGGAAAAAATATGAGAGAAACTTCATAAAAAGCTGTTAAAAACAAAATCGAAGAGACAAGATTTATGGAACGAAGAGAGGTCGAGGTCGAGGGCCTCGATATAAATCAGTGGGCCTATCGCGAAACATGAAAGTCGACATTTCGTTATCTGCCTCTCTATTACTCTTCCATATTCGAGCGGGATGGCATTGAGACCTTCATTAAAGCTAGCTGACATCCGTGGCTTTGGTCATTCTCAATTAAATAACTTCATTAACTGTGCTTTGATGTGGCTGTTTCAAGTTTCGGTACATTACGCCTTTGAATTAGAAATGTCTAGTATAATTTTAATATGTATTTATAATTGAACATTATGCCAGACAATTCGATTATTCAAGTAAAATATTTTGTACAACAAGAGATCAAAGTTTGATATTTCTTCGAGTGCTTATTTTGAGTCCCGTGCAAGCGAAAGATTCTATAGTAATTCTGTAGTAATTTAGAATCTTGAGCGTAGTAAGGGACTCAAAAGCGCACGAGATGTAAATAACTTTGATCTCGTGTAGTTCATAAAACTTTTCACCTCAGCAGTGAGAACATTTAGACAACCCGAAAAATGTAATCCTTCTTATCACTTACCTATTCA
This sequence comes from Cydia amplana, assembly GCF_948474715.1. Taxonomy (NCBI): domain Eukaryota; kingdom Metazoa; phylum Arthropoda; class Insecta; order Lepidoptera; family Tortricidae; genus Cydia; species Cydia amplana. The sequence continues at coordinate 11,012,535 of NC_086087.1, forward strand.
GTCATGTTTCTTAATATATACTAACAATTAAGTATAATTACCACAATCAAACACAAAAACAAAACGTAGTAAATTTCAGTAAAATATTATATGAAAACAACGACCATAATTGATTGACATTTGTATCGGCAACTTTTTTTTTGTAAAAAAAAAAACATTGTAAGATACGGTCCGAATTGCGGATACTTACTATTTGTATACTATTGTAGAGATTCTTAAAAGTATAATTATTTATTTTATGTGATATACTGTGTATTTTTTGAGTTCATTATTTTAATCGTACAATAAATTACGTAAAATATAGTGTTTTTATCAGTTTTTATCAAATCTGAAACTTAATTTTCATTAATTACATATTAAGAATTCATACTTGTATGTGTTTTGGAACGATGCGTTCTGACGTTTTTCGGGGGTCTATTATAAACCGTCAATATACCGTTGAATGTCGTTTGATTTTTTTTTGTCTCTTTCTTTTTGCTAACGACGTGAAAGGGACAGAGATAATAAAATCCAAGTATTTCGAACTTGTATTAGACCCCGCATGTTGAAATGACATTTGAATATTAAGGTCACTTGAATGTCATTTTGTCTCACTCAGTGAGCAAAATGCGATTTTGCTCACTGTTTTTAAGCAGCAAAGTACCCTTGTTCGAGCTGCTGAGGTGAAAATAACTATATTTAGCAGCTTTCATATTTAAGATGTTTCTCCGATTCTTATTGCTTTTACTTTACGTATACATTACCTACTAAGTAGTTAAAGTCTATTTTTTTATTCCGTAGACTAAAATGACATTTCATAGTATGAACATCATGTGTCGTTTCATACTATGAAATGTCATTTTAGTCTACCGAATAAAATAATAGATTTTAGGTATGTATAAGAGATTATTGGCAGAGAGAGATTTTAACGGACGAGTGTAAGCGAGGCCGTAGTAATGAGACAAAAATACTCTATATTCCATTCGAAATATGCTTTTTTTAATGACGTCATAACTTCGGTGGCAAACAGCATACCTGATGGTTAGCAGTCACCGTAGCCTATGCGCATTGCCGAGCCTAACATACCGCACCCTCGTTGAGCTCTGGCAACCTTACTCACCGGCAGGAACACGACAACACTACGATTGATAAACAATTTTCTCAGAAATAACGTACGTAGTGGAGCGTAACATACAAAACAAGGTCATTTTGTCGTCCTACGTTCACTAATCTATTCAGTGCGTATTTTGCCAATAAAGCACTATTTAGGTAACTCCAAAAACCAATTTTTTTTATTCCTTCTCACAATTCTTAAAGCGACGTAGTAAGACGTGCGGATAAACAGCCGGCCGTAATAAATAGCCCCCAGACGGCCGCCTAATTGAAAATGCCGCTGTCTCTTAAAGTTAACTGCCGGCGTGGTTCTTTTTAATACCAGGCATAGAGTAGGAATCCTCTAGACGGAGTTTAGAGCAATTATTTCACGAAACCGATGCTGCCAAAAATACTGGGGTGCGGGGGACGAGGTGAGCGAGTCCCGTGTCGTGATTGGTCCGTTCAAAGACAAGGACGTCACACAAAGACACTGACTAGAAAATGGAGTAAAACTACCGTATATTTGTGGCAGAGGGGGTAGCGCTACTATGCTCAGTCTGGAGGATGTCTTGTCTGTGATACCGGGATACAAGGGACTGTATTACACTAGTTTTTGTACGGTTTTTCTTTCTTTGGGGATGCTGAAGTATCATGTCGGTCGTTAGTCATATAAAATGTTTTGGTTTGGCTTGGTGCTGACATTTAGACTTTTTATTTGTATGTGTACCTATAATAAGGTTTGATAATATTATAAGTTTTACTTATGATGATTTTCTTAATCGAAAGAAAGATATCAAATGATAATTTGTACATGATTTCCGTGGAATTCATTGATTGAGACGGGATTCGAACAATGACCTCCTGTTCAGAAGCCACAACCTTAGGTACCCATGGGCTACGAGCACTTAATGGATCGCCATACAGATTAAGTGTTTATATTTTTCTTATCTGTGTTCCAAAATTTAAAAAACGGGGTTGGCAACTGTAAAAGGTTTTAAAAATGGCGCTAGCATTGGCCTTCCCTGGTTTTTTGATCTTCTTTCTTTTTCTCTCTAACTCACGAGTGAGTTATAGCTTTTTTTTAAATTATGTCACTTATTCATATGAACCAAGTCAACCAAGTAGGTTTAAACGAGTTTTACATTGAAAATGACGTTTATAAATTATTTTTTATCTGTATGGTTATAAATATTTAATTTGATTAATTTAATAGCCGTTTAAATAATTTTTACACAATTTTCAATTATGGCTGAATCCGGATGGGTCTGTGCCTTCGAATCCTAACCTGCCGAAACAAGACAATATGGCGGACGAATGTTTGAAATGTCACCGTATTTAAGAATGATTTCGCTTAAATGGGATTTGGCTTTAAAGGGTTATAAAAAAATGAACTCGACACTATTGGTAGGACTGGCAGGAAAACTTATAATGGCGCCATCTGTTAAAAGCTTCAACCGGCCAACCTCATTTGTGAAAAGACTTCCCATTATTTTGACACTCGAGAAATTTCGACTGTTCCCGCTTCGGACCATTTGGCAACGGCCAGAAATAAGGCTCCAGTGTCCTTATCTTTCGGGTACAAAGGGGGACATTCGTTTTTTTGAGTCATTTATTAATTTTTTTTATACCATATAGGTGGCAAACAAGCATACGGGCCTAAATCAATTAGTTTAGTTATTTAAAGACTTTTTTCCACCCATCTGCACGTATGAAAACCAATTAGCACACTTAAGGACGCCCTGGATGTTTTATGCATATCTCGAATCCCTGGCCTCTATATTTCCTAGTGTATCTAGGTCACTTCCAATCGTTGCCTAGCGACGAGGTGGCTGGGATGCTCTGATAAAATGAAGGCTTCAAATGCTTCTATATTGCATTTCCGTGACTTAGGCAACTCAACTACTAAGGATATTGCGTAGTAAAAGGTCACGTACAGCGAGATGCAAAATTTCATGGACATTTTATGAATGGAATTAACACAAAAAAATTATAGACACTATATTATTTTTTAGTTTATTGGTATTGAGGATAACAACAGCCGTAAATATAACTAAGTCATATGAATGCTTACATAAAAATAAGGCCAATAACAGTCATCCATTGGTTTACGTTATGCAATAGTACATGCATAATGCAAAAACATCATAGTGTACATATATTTTTTGCGACTGGGTGTACAGCGAGCAGTAAATGTGCATACCCACTTTATGAATGAACTCCATTCATTATGTATTAAACCGTTGTTCGAATGCGCCAATTGAGGTTAAGTTGATATGCTGAAGTTATCATTGAGACTTCCATTTCTCATCGTGTTCCCACTTGAGCGCTGAATTTCTTACGACGCAATTCGACACTAGTGATTTAAGAACTGAACAATATCAACCTTCGAGCTTCGTGCATGCCGCCAAGGTTCACGATGACGCGCCGTACACGATGGGCGTGGCGTCCAATAAAGGGTTAACTAAACGGATATCTGTGCGTTATAATAGACTAAGAGCTAACCCTGGCAATAGTAGATCTGGGCGTCTGGCAACTGTTCATCGGTGGAGATGAAGAAGTCCTGGTAAATCTCAAAACTCATGCAGCTGCATGGCTGAACACACTGAATGTTAATATTTGACTTTATAATTATTTTTTTGTAGTTTAAATTTTTAATTAACTGCCTATGCCATACGACTAAATAAATCGGTGGAGATCAGAGTGACAGACTAGCAAAAAATATCAGTTACAAAAAGGAATGCCAAAGAGCAACAAATTTGTATATAAAAGTTCAGTATGTTGACTACATTTCATATGAAATTGAGCATTGGGTTAAAATTAATATAGTTGAATTTTAGACACACTGGTGAAATGCTTCAATTGAGGTTAAGTTGGTATGCTTCTATCATCAAGGCCTCCATTTCTCATCGGGTTCGAGACCACTTGGGCGCCGAACTTCTTAGCGACGCGATTCGAAACTTTCAGAGAACTAAGACGGGACTTAAAAACAGTTAATGGTTTAATTAAACCGATGTCGAATCGAGAACTATGAATATTCCCATACAATAATAATTAATGAATGCTTTAACGGTGACAGACGGTTTGGTGCACCGAACCGAACCACCAGAAAATATATTTATGTTTATGTCATACATACCTATAAACACTTTCATAGTCAACATAGTTTTTGTGTACCTAAAGTACCTAACCACTTTATATGTGGGAGTGATGTTTACGAGTATCTTTTTGGTTTTTAATATTATCATTAGGCATCTCATGTGAGATATCTAATGTCACGAGGTCACGACTCAAGGTCGTGTCAAAACATTACCACCTTAACAAGTTGTTAAATCAGAATCGGCCTCCACACATTGTACGTGAAAACCAAGTATAGTTTTAAAATCCCAGATCCATTTTCACGTGGGTGTCCATGCATGCTAACCGACCAAACTGCGGGCAACTGTTGCCGCGAGGTATGAATTTCGAGGTGTAACGAATTTATCTCGAAATAGCAACACCTGCCCGTGAACGATGCATTGGGTATCGGGTGGCTAGACAGCGGGGAAAATCGTTAGGTTACACAATATGTATAAACTAAATAAATATACTTACCTTTTAAATATATTTTGACAACCTAGTTTTAGATTTCTATGCGTTATGTTTATTCAGAACCACGAGTTATTTTGATTATGAGGTCAAGTGCGAGTCAGACACGCGCCCAGGGTTCCTTACCATCACTCAATCTTTTACTTTTTTTTTCAGGCCAACTCACGCTTAACAGTTTTTATTGTTGCTAAGCAGTATTTTTGTCTTCATTATCATAATTAAATATTCTATTTATTACGGTTTTTGAGATACAACCCTGTGACAGACAGGACAGCGGACGGTTAGTACTTAATTGTGTGTTTTGTAAACCTAAAAAGTGACCAAAATATATGGTTCTCCTCGCCTTGTCGAAATTTCGAATTTCAAAGTTCGCGAAGGAAGCCCGGAGTTCAAGTTCATATTTAAAAATAGCATCTTAATTGGAAGCAAATCTTTGAACACTTTTTTTCAAACTTTGTACTGTTTATTAAAGTTTCATTTATGTAAGTAGGTTAGGTACGCTATATTTATATACGAAATATTTCACCAATTAAAATTTTAAAGCGGCGGTTAAAATAATACTATACTTTGTTTCAGATGTTCCCTATGACAAAGTTATACTCGTAACGAAACCTATTAAGACGTACCGGTCGCTGCAGTAACGGCATTAGACGTGACCTAGTGGGATCTTCTATTCTCATTGTTTGTATCATATCATAGATCTAGCATTACACATAAGGTGTGAGTTCTCAGAATGCAGCTCGCTGAGCACTGCGATTGTGTTTCGAATAGATGAAGTTACTAGAGAAAGTCCAATTCCAATGTGTTTGGGTTAGCATTGTTCATAATTATTCCAAATTTTAAATCTATAGCTTCAGTAGTTCTTGAGATATTTAGCAATGTGACAGACAGACGGACAGACGGACGGACGGACGGACAGAGTCGCACCATAAGGGTACCCTTAAAACTTGTTACTTAACTTATTATTCTAAAACTCTGCTGACTGTACGCACTGCACCTAAATGAGTAAATAACATATTTAAAAGAGTCCATTAAAATTTTATTTCCTAAGTTCTGACATCGGTTTTACCGGTCAGAGAACTAGAACATAACACTGATTTAAACTTTCACGATTTTTACACATTATTAAATTATACAACGGGACTTAATCCCGCGACGCGATTAAGTCCCGTTGTATAATTGAACTAGAACATTAAAACAAGCAACAACGGTTGCACTCCGGGAGTGCCGATAGAAGTGAAAACTCACCTCACTATGTTACCGACGCCCGGTAACACGATACATACATTCAGCGGAGGTATTCTATTTATTTATTATATATTATTATCATTCTCAAATAAGATCACAGTTTTTCATTCATTGACATAAGTTTTTCTTTATTGATTTAAATGCCATTTAAATTATGAGTGGCCACCTTACGGGGCTTACGGTCACGTGATCGGCTTACGCCCCTTACGGTCACGTGATCGCCTTACGCTGTCTCGAGTTTATCATTTTTCCCCACCTCAAAAAGTGCCCAGCGCCGCTAAAGAAGTTTTCACTTCAAAAATTCTTTGGTCCGCTAAAAAGCTGAAAATGAATGTATGAAATCGAATTCACATTTCAGCCCCACACATTTTGTCGATATCCGTTCAGTAAATAATGAACCGACTGAAATGAATGTCTGTTTGATCCTGGCGCAATTTGTCTGTATAAGAAGACGTGTCTTTATTTATGTAACGTAAAGGCGTCTTTTATTGCTACATCTACCCTCTATCTATCTACGTCCGTGGGAATTCTGCATTAAAACATATATTACCGTAAAACGGGGTGAGTAGGTTTCGCGGGGAGAGGTGGGTTATGAATGGGGAGAGAAGGTTTGAGAGGTGAGAAGGGATTTTAAGGCTACTGCTACAAAAGTAATGTATTCCAATTTAAAATGGAGCTATAGTAATATGCATAATAAAAAAAATCGATCCAACAATCTTCCAAAATCACCTTTGTATGAAAACCCCTCTCACCCCAAATATGAGGCACTACGGGGTGAGGTGGGTTTTCCTCTTTATCGTCAAAGTTATGAAATGGAACTACCCAAAATAAAATAAAAACTAAAATACAACCGTCCGGAACACTTATTATATATTATACACCATTCAGTTTTCATATGTAAAAATAAAATGTTATCGAGGTTTGAATTTCAGCGGGCTCAGCACGGTTCCATTTTTATCTACTATCACTAAGCCCGTCACTTTCGCACTTACGTACTTGTTAGAACGTGACAGGCATGGTGATAAATGATAAAAATGCGACCGTGCTACTAGGGCAGTTTTGACCCTACTAACCCCATTTTACGGTACAAAACGTGATAACAAGCGAACATGACAAAAATGTAACGACACTTTGAGTTTAAAGTTAAAACCTGATCTTCTTCATTCATTACTTAGTCGGATGAAAGTAAACAATGCCAATTCCTAAAGCCGATATCCTGGAAGTCGAATGTCGAAACCGGGATCGGGTGACTGGATTGATGGCCGCTATCTCTTTAATTGTCCTTCGGGAAAAATGATCACATTCCCGGCCGAAATGGGAGACGATAACGAACTTTGCGGGTGCTGTTATTGAGCTTTTATACTTGACATAAAAGAAGTAAAGGAAAATAGTTACTTTCAAATGTGCAGTGAATTGAGTGAATATATGTATTAAATAGTATACTAGTAGTTCTGTGAGCTGTAGACCTCGCCGACCACCATGGCTCCGCCATTTTGAACAAAAATAATAATAATAACATACTAAATAGAAATAAAAAAAATTATCCAACCTGCTTACCAAATTTCATGAGATACGATTGAAAAACGCGACCAGTGCAATTCACGTCACCATAAATAAAAATCTCATCGTACTCGGCGATAGGTGAAAAATTAAAAAAAATCATAACTCCGAAAATACGAAAAATCGCGGAACATACATGGGGGTGATTCAGATAGCCCTCTAGGTCCTCTACCTCCCAGCTTCAGTATATCACTACTTCTTGGGACACCTTGTATATTATTTAAATGTTCGGCTCGCCACTTAAATTAATCCACTTCAAGAATCTAATTGAGTTGAACATCTAATAGTTCAACTAAGTATTTGCAAGTATTTACCGCGACAATTCAATTTGTGGTTTGTTATTGGGTATATTTATTCTCAACTATTCGCTAGGTGCACGACTGGCGCTGCCCTCATTTTGTCAGACTTTCTACCTTAAATCTTATGGAGTAAAATTAGTTCAAGCGGCTGCCGCTAGTACTATTGTCGGACATTCCATAAGATTACCTGTGTTTATGACGATCAGCGCCACTTCCCCCTCCACCGACTTCGCACCTTGCCAATAGCTTCTGTCAGCTTCTGAATGATAATGATGATTGATAACAACTATCTTATGTCCTTTCTCGGGCCTCACACTATCTCCATATTTTTTTTATCTACATCGCGTTTTTATCGCATGTCACCATGCCTGTCACGTTCTAACAAGTATGTAAGTGTGAAAGGGACGCGCATAGTGATAGGTGATAAAAATGAAACCGTGCTGCGCCCGCAGTTCAGTGGTTTATGCGATAAGAAAGTTACTATCGGAGTTATAATATTAGTAGGAATAGTCAAACTATAGTGTTGTAAATACGCATTGCGTATTACGCAACACACTAGTGTATACTTATACACTACATAGAGTACAATAAATACGGCTACCATCAGTTTGGCACTGACATAAACGCCATCGAGAACGTACGTAATTTACTTTCTATACATCTCGTTTGCACTTATATGCGAGTACGAGCGAGATGTATAGAAAGTAAATTACGTTCTCGATGGCGTTTATATCAGTGCCAAACTGATGGTAGCCGTACAAGTCCTTTTATGCAATACGTATTATTGTTGGCTTCGGTGACTGATTTACAAGTGAAATGTAGCACTTGTGCTGGAATAATACATTTTGTATTCAGCTTCGACCACTTTGGCATACTTTCCGAGGAGGGAGTTCTGGTTTATTTGGTTTAATTTGACTTGTAGCAAAGAAATTTAAGTAGGTAGGTGAAAAACTTTGCCGTCTTTGTGAATTAACTTCTCTCAATACTATGTAGGTACTATCGTTGTAATCGCAGTAGATTATCTTATCCAGAGTTACTAAAAAAATATTGTATGTTAGATCTTAGTTCCAGACGCTCGTTACTTGAAGCAAAAGTATTATACGGCATCTGTAATAATCAGTTTGACTGTATTGCTCTTAACAACAAACTCAGTTATAGAGTACCCAGTCGCAGTAGGCAGCGAGAGGCGCGCCCGCACCAGCTGTTTGTAACCGGCCGCTGCCGCACGCACGCTGGTGAGCGCGCTCCTCTACGCAGACTTGTCTATACTTACAATAAAAAATTTAATCACGTAGATATTTTTGGTTGTAGTTTAAGTGTTTATAAAAAACGTATTATTGATGTTTTAACAAACCCTACAATTTAAGTAGGTACTTCTTCTAGTTTCTTACTTATAATGTATTTCCAGTACCTACCAAATATATAAATATAACTAACCATTCTATGTTGTTGTTGACACCGGGAGCCCTTAAGACTAACGGTGATTAGTTTAGCTCTGAATGAACATTATTCATACTAATTAGTGGTAAGCGCCGTGGGCCACACATATGGTAGATATTATGGTAATTAGTGTAATAAGTATAACTTGTAGTGGCTGTTTGTTTACCTAAATAAATGAAAAAAAAAAAAAAAACTTAAAGCCCAATGTCGATTCGGACTTGCAAATTGGTTTAAGTTTGATCTTATTATGATATCACTTGCACGTTAAACTCGTTCGTATAATCAATTAATCAGTTATAAATCAATGAGTTCTAGATGCGCTTCGAGTAATCTGTGCACTTTAAGGTTTACCATATAAAATCCTGTGTTAATAGCTTTAGAATGGAAATGAACAGAAAATTAGTTATGCACACATTTTATGCTTCTTCAACCAATTTTAACAATAATTTTCAGATTTATTTTTACTATATAAAAAAAATATTTTCTTACCTTAATGGAAAATAAATGTACATTTTTTCTTGATTTCAGGTAAAAACTACAGAAGTGCCTCACGTGTTCACAAATCAATATATTTTCATGTAGTTCGAGATCATTGGTTGAACATTATCAGGTAAAATATTATATAACTTAGCTTTCTCAAATAATAGCATTTTGTTTGAAGTATGAATGAAAAAGAAGAATGAGTTTGCAGCTTTTAGTAACTGAACTGACCTATCCAGGAATTGTTCGTTTTATAAATATTTTCCATAAAAGTATATATTTATTTGGGACAATCGAATCACTTTCAAGTTAATGACAATTAGGTTAAGGGCTTAGCTTTCATGTGAAAACATGGTTTAAATATTCTACGTTGAAAGCCAACTGCCAGCAGGAGGCAAATACATATCAACAATTCTAAGTAATTCCGGGGCTTTTTCGTGACGTCGCGGGGACTTGAGTGACGGCATAGAGAAAAAAAATACATAGAGTGCTCACTCCATACATCAGTTTTAGTACCAAAAAGACTATTAGCATCTAGCATCGAGTAGCGGAACTATCAGTACTGCTACTTGACAATAGATGTAGCACCGACCGGAAAGTCTTATACTGTTGAGATAAGACTTTCCGGTCGGTGCTACATCTATTGTCGAGTAGCAGTACTGATAGTTCCGCTACTCGATGCTAGATGTAGACACTGAAATTAATAGTCTGAACTGATGTATGGAGTGAGCACTCTTGTCTTACTTATTTCTCTATGGTGACGGCGACACTCTTATGATGTACGACTTTGCGCAGTAAATATTGTTAAAACAGTAAGATTTTATAATCCTAAAAGAAGAAAATACTTTGGGTGTAAACCTCCGACATCCGTCCGTTGTATCTGTATTCCTATAGATAGTACATCATCTTCATCATCTTCCTCGTGTTGTCCCGGCATTTTGCCACGGCTCATGGGAGCCTGGGGTCCGCTTGGCAACTAATCCCAGGAATTGGCGTGGGCACTAGTTTTTACGAAAGCGACTGCCATCTGACCTTCCAACCCAGAGGATAAACTAGGCCCTTATTGGGATTAGTCCGGTTTCTTCATGATGTTTTCCTTCACCGAAAAGCGACTGGTAAATATCAAATGATATTTCGTACATAAGTTCCGAAAATCTCATTGGTACGAGCCGGGGTTCGAACCCGCGACATCCGGATTGCAAGTCGCACGATCTTACCGCTAGGCCACCAGCGCTTCTCTATTCCTATAGATAGTACAGTTTATGTAATTCTGAGCAAGAATAAAAGAAAATGTGAATCCAAACGATTACGATTTCGGCTTTTCATTTTCAAATCTTACCAACTTATTTTTATGCTGTGCATTATCGTCAAATCCCGTTTATCAATGTTGTAATTCATTGGAAATCAGGATTGGACAAAATACGTACTCTAGTTTCCCTTTAGTACTTATCATGGGTATGTGAATTCATAGAGGCGTATTCAAAATATCAATGAATCACACGTTAGTTATTTAGGTATATAAATAATCCCAATTTTATTAGAAGCAAGACTGTTAATGACTTATAAAGCAGCATTGATTGCCATATAATTTAAATTACAATTGGATAACAACTGAAAGTAATTTAAATTAATCAATTTAAATTAAAAAAAAATAGTTTACATTAATTTATGTTTAGTATCGCTCATTATATTTAATCTAATTAATTTACATGAAAACATATTGACTTGCATATAAATGTACTTATCATTACCTAATTGAATAATTGTTTTGTTCTTCTAATTGTAAATAATTTTTGGATCTGACGATGTACAATTAATACAAATAAATCTATTCTATTATATTCTAACCTACTGTTCACAATACGATACCGTGAGATGGGGCGACGATTTCTCTCGGTGGCTTTTTGCCCCCAACGTGACATGTACGCCACGTCTATTTTGTGATTCTGGAAGAATAATGTCTGGAGTTGAGCTTGTTTGTGTTATGTCGACTACAATGGTACAAATGGAAGGTCATGTTGCGTCAATGTTGTTTATGATTCACTTCTTTCTAAATAAGTAGTAAAATCATAAACCAAAATAGATATCATACTTTTTTTTTATTAGCCTATGTGTGTGTCCCACTGCTGGGCAAAGGCCTCCCCTCTCCTTTTCCAATCCTCCCTGTGCTGAGCAAGATCCCGCCAATCCCGCTGGAATGCATCCAAGTCGTCCCGCCATCTCTTTCTCGGTCTGCCTCTGCCTCGACTACACTGGGGATGCCAGCTAGTGGCTATTTTGGCCCATCTGTCAACATGCATCCGGCAGACATGTCCAGCCCAGTCCCACTTTTGCCTGGCGGTCTTCACCCCAACATCAACGACTCGGGTTTTGGAGTGAAGCTCTGTGTTCCTCACCCTGTCAGACCTTCGGACACCCAGGATACTTCGCTCCATTGCCCTTTGGCAAACCTTGAGCCGGGATTTCTGCGCCTCAGTTAATGACCAGGTTTGGGCACCTTAGGTGAGGATGGGCAAGATATCATGTCACTAAAGAAAATTCGACCAAATCCAGCTTACGCGGTGAAGACGCGGGTTCGATTCCTGCCTCGGCCACCGGTGGATATGGTCACATTTTCTTTAGTGTAAGTACCTATGATATCTATTTCAATTTATAACTTAAATATAGTAGTGGGACTTCTAAGAGAAAAAAAAACAATATATTTTCATAAAATAGTTCGAAGGTCTAAAATCATTGATTTTAATAATATACCTACTTAAGACGCACCAGTAATATTTTATTTTAATTATTTGGATTTAGATTAGCTGTCTCTTTATCATAATACTTATACTTAATAGTAGTTTTTCGAACGCTATCAAGAATTAAACCACTGTTTTACACGATAGGTACTGTTGAGCAACTGTACAGTAGGTACCTACTTAATTCTGATTCATAGGAAATATTCTAGTAAGTAATTATACGGGATTCTGCGGAGGGCGCGTCTGTGCCGTGATAGATTAGACTGCAATCGATCGGCGACTGTCGTTCCGTGCCAGTCAGTCGCTTAATGGAACTGTAGAAGATGTAGGTACGAGACCGGAGGACAATTCAAACTTACATTTTGGTATCCAAATGATGTAATTTTGTTCTGATTCGCTCGTGCGTCACGCCCGCGCCAAGTACGAGTAAAATACATGCGCGATTGATTACTAAGTAAAATAATTTAGACAATAATATCGTTTTGATGTCAAAGTGTTCGTTCGCTCGTATTAAATCTCTCGAAAGGCAGTATGTGGAATCTTATCTCCTTTATTTTAATCAATTAAGTCTTATTCCATAAAAAATTGGATTGGTAGTTGGAAATTGGATTGGTTGATTGGTAGAGAATGCCTTAAGGCATTAAGTCCGCCATTTGTACCTTCATGTATTGTGCAATAAAGATTAAAATAAATAAATAAATAATAAAAAAACAATTTAAGAATGACAAAAGTGTCGGTAACTCGATTAATTAAGTGAAAGGTAATAGACGCCTCTAGAAATTTCCATTCTATCCCCAGTATTTTCAGCCTGTTTAAGTGGTATTTGAGATTTTAGTGTCCCTAAAAAACGTAAGATTCGGATTTTATGGTCACAATTTAGATGAGATTAGTCTTAATTGCTTCTACAGTCTGTTGCGGGTCATTTAGAGGGGAAGTGTTCAATTATAGGCAACAGTTTGGAACGAAATGTCTCATTATTGGCTAAATTCCAGTTTTTTCTTGATGGCGTACTATATTGGGCTGAATGTGGAGATTTGAGTCGAAATATAATAAGGCGTTTGTTTTTTGTAAGTAATTTTCTCTTTCGGCAGCTAAATTACTATAATTAAATCTCTAGTTTTTTGCGAAAATATAACTTTTACATTCATATAACGACTTCATGAAGCGCTGGTGGCTTAGCGGTAAGAGCGTGCGACTTGCAATCCGGAGGTCGCGGGTTCGAATCCCGGCTCGTACCAATGAGTATTTCGGAACTTATGTACGAAATATCATTTGATATTTACCAGTCGCTTCTCGGTGAAGGAAAACATCGTGAGGTAACCGGACTATTCCCAATACGGGCCTAGTTTACCTTCTGGGTTGGAAGGTCAGATGGCAGTCGCTTTCGTAAAAACTAGGGCCCACGCCAATTACTGGGATTAGTTGCCAAGCGGACCCCAGGCTCCCATGAGCCGTGGCAAAATGCCGGGACAACGCGAGGAAGATGATGATAACGACTTCATGAATATTCCAAGTATTTCTTCGATAAGGTGACTACTGAAAGTGCTTTACTGTTGCGACATTACTGGGCGTTTTTTTTTGTTGTCCCCTACACTTTTTTTTCACATTTGGGATTTTTTATGTTATTTCTACTCAGAATCACGAGCTCTTTTCCTTATCTTCTCCTAATAGGAGAAAAAAGTGTCCTAAGGTTTTTATTTCCATTACGTCACCATTTTTCATAGACTTTGTATGGCGGTCGCGGAATGGAAAGATCGTAAAATGTATGGAAATTTTGGGGCACTTTTTTCTCCTTTTAAGATAGAAAGAGCTCGTGATTCTGAGTAGAAATAACATAAAAAATCCCAAATTTGAAAATAAAAGTGTAGGGGCCACAAAAAAAAACGCCCATAAACTTGCAAGACAAGCACCCCTTCGTGAGGTAGAAAGCTTTTTTAAATGTATTTTTGTATTGCATTGAAATAACAAATTTCCTTTTCTAAAACTATTGATTTAGAAAAGGAAATCTCTGATTACGTTTCCAATTTTATTCTGTATTTATATAGAGAATAGAAATGATATTAACCGGAATGATAATAAGCTGAATTTACTCTTACATTTTTTTAAATAAGAAATGTCGTTTTAACGAATTCAAATACATGGATCACAAAATTATTTATGAAACACTACATTGTAAAAGTCTTTTGCACAGATAACAAAATGCGAAATGCATTCAATGTATTGAATTGTAAATTAGTGCTAGTACCCAATTTGCATAATTTATTCATTCATAAAGCTATAACAAAAGTTTATATCACGGATAATTTCGAGTCGCAGAGTTCATGTCGAGAAACTGCTTAACTTGTCTCGTAACTTCATTTATTGATCAAGTTATTCAAGTTTTATGTGTGTAGGCATTTTGAAAATCATATATTGATTTAAACTTTCACGATTTTTACACATTATTAAATTATACAACGGGACTTAATCGCGTATCTAAGTTTTAAGATTTACCTCCGACGTTTCGAGGACGTGTCCACGGGGACAACGCCGTCCTCGAAACGTCGGAGGTAAATCTTAAAACTTAGATACGCGATTAAGTCCCGTTGTATAATTTAATAAAATCATATATTTTTAGTAAACTAGGTCAGAGTTTGTGAGCAATAAACTATAACACCTTGAACAATAAGTTCAGTTCAAAATGACTAAATTTTACGTGACGGAAGACATAGGTAAACCTTGGAAATTTTTAAGTCCGTTAAAAATTTTACTTTGATCATCATATTGCAATAAACCTTCCTGAGATAAGATAAACGTACTGGTGCTCGACGCGGTACCAGTACATCATCTTGAAACTTAAGTCATTGTCAATAGAGGTGACAGCAGGGTGTCATCTATTGGGCATTAGCATATCGAGCACTAGTACGTTTACCCTTATCAATGGCTAAAAAGGTACATAAAAAGTATCCAAAAGAATTCCAAAAAAATTTCCTTCCTCCTTGGAAATTTTTAGTTGAGTTAAAACTTTCTGAGAGAGATTTAAAACGTCCTAAAAATGCTGTAGGGGTACCTATTTACCCAAGGCACCGATACATTTTTGGCATCCATTGAACCAAATCAGCCTAACGACTCCGATCATTGAATTCTACGCTACGGTGTTTTAACGACCGATAATAAGCTCTCAATGGACCGATGTTAACATTGTTCCCGATCAGACATAATGAAAGAAATGGCCAATGTGAAACCTTACCGGTATTGTTAAATGAGTAAAAAATATTGTTCATTATATAAGGGTAATTACTTAAATGAAAAATGAATTGAATGAACTCACTCACTGGATGGAGGGCTCCGTCAATTTTTCTTTAACCCTTTATATTTATAGTCTCAGAGAAAATATCCGATAACGTCATCTTTTTGTATTTTTTTCTTGTACAGTATTTTTAGGACTATAGATTGGAGATGAGGCCTGTATTGACGACTTTTTTTAGTCTTGCCAGGGTTAATATATGACATCTATTTCAGCTTATAATTTATATACTTATAGTAGTGTGCCTGCTTAAAATACAAACCAAAGCTGTGAACTCATACTGAATTCACGATTCCATATGCATAATTATATTACTCGATGCAATTAAATCGACCTGAATCAGACTATTCAATGGAATCAGGCTATACTACTAATTGTTTTAATTAAACCGCGGGTTGGGCAGACTCTGAAATATAACAATCTAGAGACATAATAAAATAAAAATAGTAATAGATAAGTCAAAGTTTCGTCTTCTATATCGATCAACAATTGCTATTCGTGTCTGGCAAAGAAGTCTAAGTTAGAAGGCTTTGGTAGAATAAATCATTATAAAAAATGTCTGTTCCATCTTCGTATAAAAAAAAAGCGGCCAAGTGCGAGTCGGACTCGCCCATGAAGGGTTCCGTATTTAGGCGATTTATGACGTATAAAAAAAACTACTTACTAGATCTCGTTCAAACCAATTTTCGGTGGAAGTTTACATGGTAATGTACATCATATATTTTTTTTAGTTTTATCATTCTCTTGTTTTAGAAGTTACAGGGGGGGGGGGACACACATTTTACCACTTTGGAAGTGTCTCTCGCGCAAACTATTCAGTTTAGAAAAAAATGATATTAGAAACCTCAATATCATTTTTGAAGACCTATCCATAGATACCCCACTCGTATGGGTTTGATGAAAAAAAAATTTTGAGTTTCAGTTCGAAGTATGGGGAACCCCAAAAATTTATTGTTTTTTTTCTATTTTTGTGTGAAAATCTTAATGCGGTTCACAGAATACATCTACTTACCAAGTTTCAACAGTATAGTTCTTATAGTTTCGGAGAAAAGTGGCTGTGACATACGGACGGACAGACAGACGGACAGACGGACAGACAGACAGACAGACATGACGAATCTATAAGGGTTCCGTTTTTTGCCATTTGGCTACGGAACCCTAAAAACATGTACTTTACCCATATAACTGAAATAATGATTTTTTTCAAAGCTAATTTATTAATTAGCTACCTACCTTACCTATTACCTATTATTATAGGTAGATAGATAGATAAATTCTTTATATTTATACCCACAACATGCATGGCATTAACATCAGATCAAACAAAAAGGAAAAGTATAAAATAAAAACATGTAGGTACTTACTGCTGTTTTCTAATAGTGCCCTTTGACCTTTTAAACTTTTCCAAAGCCGGCAAATAATGACAAGTGATTTATGAAATTACACCTCGTTTATTCTTGTACCGGCCGCATTCAACTTGGCCTGTTATCAAAACGTTTTGTCATATTTTCAACCTTATCCATATACTTATAAAGTATTTTTTGTATAAGTTTGTTTACCAAAGACAAGGTTATTGTTAAGACACGACAGGCGCCGTTACATCGGAGTTTGCGTCGACTTGAATTAGTGTGAAAAAGCGGGAAAGTTTTTGAAGATTTTCTTGTTCCTTGAAAAACATTCATAATTCATAATTTATTTATTTAATTCATACACAAATAAGAACTTACGAACTATAGTCATCCTTTTCTTTTGAGTACTATAGTACTGGCGTAAGACAAATATAGTATGATTCTCTCTGTCTATGTTTGAAATGAGACAGTCCTTTGGCATATAACACTTTAAGCTCTCGCGTTTTGTACACATATTTAATTTCACAAACAGTCCTTTGGCAAACTATATTTTAATATTTAACATTTTTTTAAACTCAATCATATCTAGTATACCCACCGAGACCGAAGAAGGGAACTACAAAAATATTAATCTTCGTGTATCGGGCAACCATCGTTTAATACTTGTACAGTCACCTGCATTAATATGTTACTCTTTGAAGGCCGCAAAAATATCTCACACGATCTTATTTGTAGAGCCATAAGAGCGTGTCACATAATTTTGCGGCCATCGATATTAAACTTTCGTGAGACATATTTTAAACTGTTTATACGACAACGGTTTCACCCACTTGAATTTTTAGTCGCTATTGGCGACGAGTTGCAGTCGCCGCGAGCACTCGAGCCTGAGGATGGACCCGCGAAGGGCCCGAAACATGTCGCCAATAGCGATTAAAAATTCAAGTGAGTGAAACCGTTGTCGTATAAACTATTTTTGCGGCCTTCGAAGAGTAACATATTATTGCAGGTAACTGTACCAGTGGAGCAGAAGCTTATGTTGACGACGCTTTATGATGCATCTCGCTTAAAACCCACTTATCGAGTTTATAGCCCGAGATTGCTCATAAAATAGTAGTAGTAGTAGTAAAATACTTTATTGTACAAAAAGAAACATAAAACATGAAAGAACACACATCGTTAGTACAAAGGCGAACTGATCCCTTTCAGGGATCTCTTCCAGTTAACCCTTGAGCAATAAAATAGGTTACTGTTTCGCGGTACAATGTGAAAGTTTGAAGAAATGGTGCTGTAAAAAAGCGCTGGTGGCCTAGCCGTAAGAGCGTATATGTACGAAATATCATTTGATATTTATTTATTTATTTAAACTTTATTGCACAAAAGAAAAACTTATCGTACAAAAGGCGGACTTAATGCCAAAAGCATTCTCTACCAGTCAACCTTAAGGCAAAGCAGAGAGATTGTGGGCGGTGCAACTGCTACTACTACTAACAAAATTTAATATAAACCGCAAAGCTAATTTAAAAAATTTAACACACATAATATACACGATACATATAATATAAATACATATACCTAACAATTTAAATATATACAATAAAATATATAAATTATATAACTAAAACTAGGAATCCTTCATTCTACCAGCAAAGAAAGCACGTACCGATTTCTTAAAAGCGAACTTGTTTGGGGCATTTTTAATACTAAGGGGGAGTCGGTTCCAAAGGCGCGCTACCTGCACGCAGAACGAATCTGACATGAAGCCAGTACGATGTGGAGGGATGGATAAAGACATATTGCCAGAAGAGCGAAGCTGACGGTCGCGAGAAACGCCGTAGTATTGAAAGAGTGACTTGAGGTATACAGGAGAGAGTGGATCGTTAAGGACAGAGTATAAAGAGCAAAGCATGCGAACACTGCGTCGTTGACGGATGGGAAGCCAGCCAAGCTGGGAGCGGTACGCAGAGACATGATCGTACTTACGCAGGCAAAAAATGAAACGAATGCAGTTATTGAGAAGGCGATCCAACTTATTAAGAAGTTCTTCAGATAGGTCCGGATAACACACATCACCATAATCAATTATAGGTAGAATTAGAGTGTTTAAGGAGAATTTTAGTCTTAATGGGCAAAAAGTGCTTTAGCTTGTTTAGTGAATGAAGAGAACCCATAACAGTAAGAACCCAAAATATGTAAGTACCAGTCGCTTTTCGGTGAAGGAAAACATCGTGAGGAAACCGGACTAATCCCAATAAGGCCTAGTTTCCCCCTCTGGGTTGGAAGGTCAGATGGCAGTCGTTTTCGTAAATACTAGCGCCAATTCCCGGGATTAGTTGCCAAGCGGACCCCAGGCTCCCATGAGCCGTGGCAAAATGCCGGGACAACGCGAGGAAGATGATGGTTTTGTAGAAAAACCCCTGTCTAAGCGCTGTTGTCATGATCTTATTACGTTACATAATTTTAAATAGATTATTAATCATGAATACTTTTGCACCATATCTATTTTGTAACTACTTTGTACAAAATTTCAACTTCATTTGGCAATATACAAAGTTGCTTTTGGGACAATCTTGTCGACTAAGAATCCCGGAATACTAAGTGGTATTTAGAGCAACTATTTAGTCTAAATGGAGCCAATAACCTGAGTAAACTGTGTATTAGCTCTGATTAACTCTAAACATTCTTAGGGTTGACAATTTGGGTGATGTCGCGATGTCGGAAAATTAGAACATGCATGTATCATCGCTGATCAAATATCAAACCAAAATCTTATCTGCAAATAGGCTACAAAAGTAATATATTTTTTATTTCAATAAAATCAATATTTTAAATCACTTTATGTAAATTATAATATTTATAGGTAGGTAATATTTACTTATTGTGTTTTTGATTGAAATATTTTACATGATGAGATTTATGAGTCCTGTGAAATGAAATATTGTTTTTATTGAATTAATTAAAACTTAAAACTAAAAAAAACTCCTGTCACTAGGTACTTAAATCACTCTAATGTAAAAAAACTGCTATTTTAATGGTATTTATTCTTTTACATATTGTACACTAACATAGATATAGGTAGTTAAATTGTTTTTTAATATAATACATTTAAGAAAAGAGGGATTCATTTATTAATATAATAACTAACTATAAATTAAATATTTAAAAACTAAACTAAAATTAAAATAAACCTACTTAAAAAATTAAACTAATACTTACAATATTATATTAAAACTAAAATATACTAATAAAAAAAGATGAATATAAAAAGAAGTTATAAAAAGAACACCCCTTCTAAAACGTCCGCCTGCGGCATGGAGCCCATAACGCTGGCTGCGTTACCTCTCTGTATTGCCAGCGATATGCGCTGGGAGAGGTAAGCGCCAGCCCTATGGTCTCCCGAGGCGTCGACCAGCCGTGTCGACAGGTCCCCCATGAAAGTTTTCATGTCCGCCGACCAAGGACCCATTGTTTCTACTGCAAGCGCCGCAAACTCATAATCGTGCAGTAAAGATGAGTATTTGCGGCGCTTGAGTAGTTGGGCCTGGTCGGCAGCAGCGCCAGCCTGTGCCCGGGTAGCCTGGATGTGGGACTGCGCAAAGGTGTCTACGCATGTAGCGTCCCACACCAAAGGCCTACCCAGTCTCCACGGCACCAATGTGGCTCCGTCCGGTCGCTTGCCATCGTCTCTCGCCATGCCTGAGGGTTCTAAAGTAGCAGGCACAGAAACGGTAGCAAGCGACCGCCGTATCAAATCATTAATGGTGCCGTGGCGATATAAACGGCCGGCGCTTTTGATGCAAGAGAGGCCATGTCGACCTAGCTGGTCCACGTCCTTGCCGCAAGCACAGGTGTGGGCGGAGCATATTTTGGCTCCAATTCGCAGGCAAACTGATTGCAAAAATGAATAAAATCGCCTTTTTAAATCTAATTAAATCACGGATTTTTGATACACGTAATATTTTTAATTTATAGTAACTCGTGATGCCGAGTGATAGTAAAAAGTTAGAGACGTCAGGATGTTTTTTAAATTAATTAAGGGTGTGTTTTATTATAATACAGTATTATCTCATGAATTAGCTGACTTGAAACAAACACAGATGACAAGTTGACAACCCTATCGTAACGGCAACACAATTAGACATAATTTAATTTAATGCGGATCCTAATTGCAAATAGGTTGTGGCTGTTGTGTACTAGTTGTTGCTTAAATGATCGTGATGTTTATCTTTGTGTAAAATATTTCATTTTTTATATGGCTATCGGTCGTTTAAGGGGACGGTATATGACGTTTTCGATTTAGAGCTCACTTTGTACAATCAATTTGTTCAAGAAATGTTTAATAACTGCATTAAATTATACGTAAATTTGTTCACGAAGAAGCCGTGTACCGGCTCTTCACGGCATAATATTTTTTATTTGCTGTAATTCTCTACAAATCGACACTAAAAGTATCCAAAAATCAAAATATGGAGTTCCGTTTGAGCAACACGCATTACAGTTTTGCCTTTAACAGTAATTGAGTTGTTGTGTGATTTTGAAAGCTAGATAACTAAACTAGCAAATTATTATCTACTTATATTTTTACTCACAAATACAACACAGAAATTCAATCCCAAATGTAAACTTTCGTACAATTTCCATACATTAACGACATCACTCAAAATTCTTCTTCGAGTCAGATGGCCGCTGGCCTTGGATCGAAGCAGACGTGTACGTCGTCATAGCTCGTTTTTGACATTATTTAGACATTTCATCATATACGCATACGAAAATGTATACCAGTAGATAAATTGTATTTCAAAAAATAGGGTAAATAAATTTATTTAAAATTTGATTTGTTGTTATTTACAGGTCGTAACGATCGAAAACAGCAGTAAACTATGCTAAAACAATACGATTACAATTGAATTTAAGTAACTTGTTCCTTCAAAAACCGCTTAAAATGAAAAAAGTTTAAAGACTCGTTTTACTGATTGGGATTGATTTTCATTATGCTGGTATCAATTTTGCGTCATTAAAAAAAAGTATATGACTTCTGTACGTCAATGACATTTGATGTGAATTGTAATCTTGTATTTACGTTAGAGAATATTATATATTCATTTAAATATTACTTACCTATTAATACGAAGCGTAATTCGTTTAATACCTGAAAGTCTTAGTGTCTACACCTACTTTGTTGCCGTTCGTTCCGTCTATATGTGTGCGATTACGTGCTGTTCTCAATAATCAAGAAACAAGCCATAATCTTCAAGAATAAAATAACAGCAAGACCAGCATTTAGTACTAACTAGTTTTTGCGGATTTGGAGACAAGAGATGAAGCTTACAGGCTAATACCGCTGCGGTCTGGTTATTGTTATGTGTATATATCGAGTATTATATAAATTTACTATAAAATAACAATGTTTTATTTCAATGACATTATGTGCGTAGGTATGTATGTTTCGGTGATTATAAGAATTTTGTCCACACAATAATTGTGCAAAGCAGAGACTGCATCATGCTTTCTTTACGGTATAAGCGGTATGGTACCGTTATTATTTATCAATACCGGTTCGTTTTGAAGGTAAAACTATACCGGTTGAAATACAAAGTACGGTACCGGTATAAAATTACAGCAGGGACAACCATTTTTATAGGTGTACAGTCAGCTGCAGAGAAAAGGTACGACCAGATAGATAATTGTATGCAGGGGTGGTACCTTTTCTCTGCAGCTAGCTGTACCTAAACCATCATTGACCGAGCGTTGGCGAAGGTCTCCGTTTCAACTTGGGCAAAAATGCTTTCGTATGTCCGAATTCTTCTCCTTTGCATATCACATTTCTCAACTGATTCTCGTGAAAATTCGGTAGTCCGATATAATTATTCGGTTTCTTTTTTTTTTGAACAATTTAAAATAGGCAGAAATTGTCATAAAGGACTTAAGCGCCAGTAGGGTCTGTGCATAGAATACCGCCTATAGAAACCTAATATTGGTCATTTTGTTCGCGACGCAACTCACCAAACTGTGAGGTGCGGGAGGGGTACTCACGGCGTTGCGATTGGTCGTTTCAAATATGGCGCGATGTCACGTGTCAGCGTAGGGATGGGACACGTTCATTACGGACAGTGGTACAGTGGTACAGTAATTTATTGTGGTAAAATTGTTATCATTTAGTTTAGGTACTTAAAGTAAACTTATTTAAGAATATTATTGACTAATAATATTTTAGCAAAGTACAAATAAAGGTAAAATCTAAAAATTTTACTTAACATAATGGCATTTATATTTAAAGTTGTTCCCGCATCTTGCATTTTAAACTTTAGACCTTTATATTATTTCCACTTAAAATCGCGATCTCTTTCAATCCTAATACGAGAAAAAATTGTCACCGAAAGTTCATACAATTTACTTTCCGTTTTGTTACGGTCATTATAGTGTTCTATTAAAAACATAATGAAATAGGCCAAAAAAATTTGGTACATTGTTTTTTTCTCAGTAAAAATGGAAATGGTTTGTTATTCTGAGTAGTGTCGCGGGTTCGAAACCCGGCTCGTACCAATGAGTTTTTTGGAACTTATGTACGAAATATCATTAGATATTTACTAGTCGCTTTTCGGTAAAGGAAACATCGTGAGGAAACCGGACTAATCCCAATAAGGTCTAGTGTACCCTCTGGGTTGGAAGGTCAGATAGCAGAAGCTTTCGTAAAAACTAGAGCCTACGCCAATTCTCGGGACTAGTTGCCAAGCGGACCCTAGGTACCCATGAGCCGTGGCAAAAGCCGAAACAACGCGGAGAAGATGATGACGTATGTCTATCACAAACCAAAACCGAGTTCCCTCGCACTTCTTTGAAGTTCATCGTCGGGTCCATCTCGTGACATGAGACCTAACTTATCTCCTAGAGGATTCTAAAAAACCCACACAACATATGCCTATCACAAACCAACACCTAGTTCCCTCGCACTTCTTTGAAGTTCATCATGAGGCCCATCTGGTGACATGAGACCTAACTGCGCACCTACGCGATTCTAAAAAAACTCACCCATTTCTTATTTTAATACTAGAACTCTATAATGATTATACTACTAGCAAAAAACGAAAATACGTATACCTACTTAATATTTAAGATAAACTACCATTATATTAAAACTACAGATTAATTACATTATTATATTCAATTAAAAGTAAAAGAGAATCACAGTTTTGTTTTATATTTCTTAAAATGGTACAATACGGTACGAACGAAGGCACGAAGTTCGCGCAACTGACGAAACCATCATCGTCGCATCCCTAGTCGTAATGTGAAAGGGATAGCACATTGCATTTTCAAGTTGACGAAAAGGGACGG
The DNA here is from genome assembly GCF_948474715.1 of Cydia amplana. Lineage (NCBI taxonomy): Eukaryota > Metazoa > Arthropoda > Insecta > Lepidoptera > Tortricidae > Cydia > Cydia amplana. Next base: position 11,036,926 of record NC_086087.1, read on the forward strand.
ACATACTTCGCCCTGAGCTTATTGACCACTATAAAATGAACCCCGCGGACAAGAAACAATTTTCAACGAAATAATGAATTTGACTTTCCCGTCGAAGGTAATTTCATCTGTTTTGTAAGTAGAAGTCTAAGATGACTTGCCACACCATATATTACGCTGCAATATCCCATGATTTCCTCAAGAATTCAATAGTTTACGATTTATTTTCTTAGACACGTGCACACTGCTAACAGGTCGTAAGCTTGGTCGCTACTGATCGGAGCGGCGATGGTGCGATATTATATTTGACCTATGCACCATACGGGTGGTGACCGCGGGTCGTCCTATAAGCTCTGTCTATAGGGGTTGGTCTGTGGGTCTGTGACACTTAAGACCACTGCGATTATTAGGTACTTACTGGCCCCTATTTCACCACGACCACGGTGACAGGTGCGACAGTTGTCGACATCACTGTTGCTGACGTCACAGGCCTCCATAGGCTACGGTAACCGCTTACCATCGGACGGGCGATGTGCTTGTTTGCCACCAACATTTTATTAAATAAATAAACTCCATTATATTGCCACTAAAAAATTCTTATTTTGCGAAGCTAATGACAATTGTCACAAGAAACACGGCAACTGTATCGAAATTGCGACACAGAACTCATTTCCTGTCAAGACTTACCGAAAATTCTTTGAAAAATCTTGTGACAAATGTCACAAGATTTTTTCGCGAGAGAAATGTCTGTTTTATCCGATATAATAAAGTTTTTTTTTTAATAATAGGTACAATGACGGTGGCAAACACGAATACGGCCCGCCCGATGGTAAGCGGTAACTGTATTATTAAATTGTACAACGGGACTTAATCGCGTATCTAAGTTTTAAGATTTACCTCCGACGTTTCGAGGACGGCGTTGTCCCCGTGGTCTCGGAGAAGACTGGCTTAAGTTGACATCAGCATCTTCTAACCACGCGAGTTTTTCGAACTACCCGCACTTGGTCTTGTTTATCCGCTTGAACGTTTTGCGGTTCCGTTGTACAATTTAATAATGTGTAAAAATCGTGAAAGTTTAAATCACTGTTAGCGGTAACTGTAGTCCATGGATGCCTATGGCGTCAATAACAGTGATGTTTTTGTCGTATCTGTCACCGTGGTGAAATAGGGGCCAGATTACGCCGCGCCGCGTGGAACGTAAGGTGCATTGGGGTAAATGCATACCATTCACTCAAGGAAAATAATCTCCCTTATAAGATCACTCGTGTGTCTGCCATTTTGTTAAAGCTAATTTTCACCGTAACTACTGGACTAGTTCAATTGAAATTTAGTACACATATGTCAAGTAAGGAAGTAGTAAGTCGGTGATCCGAAGATGAGTAACGTAAATAAATGAACTTTTAACTTTGCGGCGATTTTTGGTATCATGTGACATATCAGACATAATTATAAGTAGGTGAGCAAAAATGTACCATAACCTAACTCAGAATTGTATTACATAAATACATATACAAAAAATAGTTCAACGCCAAAAGATTAATGGAAGACCTATGTCCTATAATAGGTGAGTTGGTCTTAAACAAAAAATATGCAATATAAATGTGTAACTGTGGAACCCATAGTGAATCCTACTCGTACATACTCGGTTTTTATATTATGTACCTATAAGATATTTTCTACTTTATACTTTATAAGTGTACCTACATAATATTTACTTATAAGCAGTTGTCACGTAAAATATTTGTAGATTTTTTTGGAAGTATGTGTCACATCATCATCATCTTCCTCGCGTTGTCCCGGCATTTTGACACGGCTCATGGGAGCCTGGGGTCCGCTTGGCAATTAATCCCATAAATTGGCGTGGGCACTAATTTTTATGAAAGCGACTGCCATCTGACCTTCCAACCCATAGGGGGTAAACTAGGCTCTTATTGGGATTAGTCCGGTTTTCTCACGATGTTTTCCTTCACCGAAAAGCGACTGGTAAATATCAAATGATATTTCGTACATAAGTTCCGTAAAACTCATTGGTACGAGCCGGAATTGCAATTCGCACGCTCTTACCGCTAGGCCTCCAGCGATTTTTTTGAAGTATGTATAGCACAATAAAAATATTTAGAAATGTAACATTTAAGGTAGGTAATTAAAATACGGTATAAACATTATTGGAGAAGACTTGGAGGAAGTGTCATACGGATCTACATTCGATGCGTGGAAAACAAGTTCTTTTGTCTAATTATAATCCATCGGCAATCACGCGAGCGCATAAAACGAAAATCATTTCTTTTTCACTCCCTAAAACTCCCTTAACCTAATAACAGTAAAACAAAAAATAAAATATAGAGGGTTACCAACCAGCCAAAGAATTATAAGTAGATATATGCACTTATCCCAACGCACCTCACGTTCTACTCTGCACGGGGTTCATTGCCGCTCCTACCGCCGTAAGTAACTATCAACACCTACATTATCAAGGCTACGATCGAAGATAATCGCTTCAGCACTGAAATAATACCGGTGGAATACCGGTATAATATTTTTTATTTTAATTGTATTAATTTAATAGTGAAACAAAAGGCGAATATACCACATAAAAGTAAATCGGTAAAGATATTAGGGGTACATTAGCCAACACTGTTTCCATATATTTTCAAATTTTATTTTGTCCGCCTTAATTAAATTTTGCACCCTGCCGGAACTTTATTTATTTAAATTCTCATTTAATTGATTTTGAGCCTTATGAAAAGTCGTATAGAGTAGTAAATAAAATTTTACATCTGACTTAATGACATCTGGTTTTATTCGGTTTAACTTTAGAAAACGCGTATCTCGACAAAGCCATAATGTAGAAAATTGTCAACAACCAAATGAATTATTAGAATTTAAATACGTCACGTGTGACATGAACAGACAAGGAAAGCAAGATTAAATGTATTGTTTCTCTTTCTTCTTTCAATGGAACGCTTTTCCTAAAAGGAGGCCACTAAACTCAAAACGCAATCTTAAAAAAAAACTTGATGGGTCAGTGACCTGTCCCAGTAAAGTGAGGTAGTGTGCGTGAAGTGCGCTTGTGTGTGAAATGGGGTAAATTGACAGAATCTGAAAATTTACCCACCTCTACCGTCACCTTAATCGAGAGTGGTCGTTCTAATCCAGGAGATCTCGAACAGAAGAAGCGGTCGTCCTAAGTATCCTCTCAAGTTCGTATCATGTTTATTATTCAATGTGAAGGCTGTTTTGCAAACTTAGTTCCTTTCTGATAAACTATATTTTTAAAAGGCCGATCCTTATTTGCTAAATAAATACCGGGAATCGGTCTAGGTAATAATAATGTTATGTGGCTAAAGGATTAGCTGCAAATCTTTAAAGTTCCATCTCTGAAATACCTATAACATTATAAATACTTTTATAGTACTATAACGTTTAAAGTAAGAAGAGGTTATTTTAAAAATTAACTTTTGATATAGGTAACTATGGTTCTATTTGCAACAATGATATGTAGATTTCATAAGTGTTATTAAAGACATATAGGGTACTGATGTGGTCGGACCCCTGACCGCATGTTGGGTTCTGTGTCCCAAGCCATACCGACAGACGACCGTGATTTGATGTGTTATGAATTTATTATTAAATACCTGAACAGATATTTAAGCAAGTATGATTCATTTAATAGCCGTTTAAATTATTTTTTACACAATTTTCAATTATGGCTGTGCAATTATTTGAAATGTTACAGTTTTAAGAATGATTCCGCTTAAAATTTAGTTTTTTCTTCGCAAATGTAAACATTGTGTGTATTTAACTCCGGGGGTAAAAATATTGTTACTCGAGTCTTTAATTCACTCCAGCCTGCGGCTGTCGTGAATATATATTGACTCTCGTACAATATTTCACTTACCCCCCTACGTTGCACTATGTACTATTAAGCTTCAATATTGTTTAGTCAAGTTACGGTTGTTTAGCTATTTGTCTAGCAATGTAGGTATTCGGACTGTTACGTGTGTGATATAATGATGATGTTGACAATGGTTTTTATAAAAGATCAAATTTATAAATTACAAAATTGTTATTATCAGACGTTCAAGTAACCTCGTAAGGTTCGAATATGAGATCACTTTCGTAAAAAGTGGCTGCGCCATTTATTGGGACAAGGTTGCCGAGTGGGTCCCAGATTTAGACGGCGCGCGAACTCGTATACGATTTTAGTTACATTGCGGACCATGGAGGTTACAATAATTCAGCCGACCGATCAAATGACGCAATGTAATGAAACTCACACGCGAATTCTCGCACCGTCTAAATGAGCCCTTAGTGAGCTGTGGCCATAATACTGGGGTGCGGGGGACGAGGGGAGCGAGTCCCGTGCCGTGATTGGTCCGTTCAAAGACACGGACGTCACACAAAGACACTTTGACTCGAAAATGGAGTAAAACTACCGTATATTTGTGGCAGAGGGGGAAGCGGTACTATGCTCAGTCTGGAGGATGTCTTGTCTGTGGCTGTGGCAAAAAGCTGGGAAAGAAAGATGATGGCCATAAAATAAAACATTGCACTTGTTCTCTCCACGCCCGCCTGCCGCGTCAAAGCGTATTCTTTATAAAACTTCAGGGGCTTTCTAACATTTTTTATTTATAATTTATTTCTTCATCCAACTTGCGAAGTCCGCTTCCGGACTGGGGCGACGTAATTCTAACGCAACGAAATTATCTAGTTAATTGAATAATTCTCGAGTTTTTGAAAGAAACAGGGGAAAACTGGAGGGCAATTCTGTTTTAACTTTTTGATGAGGTTTTGATCTTATTTTAATACGACCTACGGTTACCACGATGACACTTGACGCTTTCTTCGTTGGAAACTGCGTGAACTCGATCGCAGTCCATCTCGGTCGCACTGATATATTATATATTATTTATTAGTCGCTAGATTATATGTCAAATTTAATGTCAATTCGTGGTACGGCTACTTGAGTCATGTCGTCAGGCATCTCACGGGCGCCAATAAGTGCGAGCGAGACGCCTTATGAAACTATTCCTGATTGCGTTTCGTGAGTACGAGGGAGGACCAATTCAGTTGGTGGCTCACGGTCAGCGGCGATAGCTGACTCAAAGTCTCATCAAAACAAGATGAAATTCAAATTGTAAGCGGAATCGGCTTCCAGAGACGAAACTTATTAAGAATTGCGTTGGTCTTTGTAAGCGTAAAAGTTTGAGATCGTGTCAAGAGTCGTTTTATTTTGTTGCGTTCGTGCTGCCCGTCAGCTGTAATGACCTATTAATTAGGGATCCTGATGACTACTTCTGTAATTATACAAAGCGTTATATCGAAATGAGATTATGAGGAAAGTGATCAAAAATAAAGTTGGTTCTTAGGAATTGCTAAACTCTTAATGAAACCCTTTGCGGAAATGGATAACCTAAACGATAAGTAATGTATAATATTATTATGGAACCCATGTACCAAGTAAGTACAATAGAATCCAAGGCAATCCGACCAATACGAAACACAAAACAAATCTCACGTAGGTACGTACGGAGCTAACAATGCCACAAACACTATACACAGATACTGATGTTAAACATTACAACACTCTTCTTATTAGGCTCCTCTTTTTGCTTCGGTTAGCAACCAGACCGATGAACCAAGTTCGACGGGTATAAGATAAACGGTTAGTATTTACACGTTATCAAACGGCGAAAGTTACATGACTTGTAAAATTGGAGTTTACCCACCGGCTCGTTTGCCACGAGTTTCAGTTTACTCTTTATGTTTCTGTAAACTGTTTCCATTGGTTATTTAAGTTGGTCCAGTATAATGTGGTCTTGATTCGTCATAAGTTTGAGCTATCAAATATCGTATTTAAACTGGTTATCTCGAGATAAACGTTCGGTAAAAGATGAGAATAACATTAATAGCTGCGTATAAAAGTCGTTTAACTGCATGTCAATGTTTAAGAGATTTTAGAACACAACCTTTCAATAATTAGGGCGAAAATTGCGTAAAAGGCAAAATGGAGTTGGGTTATTTAAACATATTTTTGTTCTTTGGAGCTTTTTGCCGAGGTGAAAATGGGGAAATATTTGAGTGTAATGAGTTTGAGGATGGAATTTAATAAGCTATAAGGTTTATGTGATGGTTTAGTATGTCGTTTTACACACATCTATAAGGAAATTCTTGGCTATTGCCTTCCTTCTTTTGCTTAACTTCTACCTTGCTCTTCAAAATGATTTATCCACGTGATAATATAACTGTCACTATTTAACTCTGCCGGATAGAGAGTGACGGGCACTGTTTTAACACGCAGTCACGTAGGCATAAACGACCATTATATTCATACAGGTGTTGTGTATTTAGTAGATAGTTACATCAAAAAAATGTTAATAAATAAATAAATAAATAATTAACATTTTTTTTTACACAAATTGACTAAGCCCCACGGTAAGCTCAAGAAGGCTTGTGTTGTGGGTACTCAGACAACAAACAAGCAACTACGGTTGCACTCCGGGAGTGCCGATAGAAGTGAAAACTCACCTCACTATGTTACCGACGCCCGGTAACACGATACATACGTTTAGCGGAGGTATTCTATTTATTTATTATATATTATTAACATTCTCAAATAAAATCACACTTTTTCATTACACACTGCCATGACAACGTCAAATTATTTGAACATAGGTAAAGAGTCTTGAAAAGGAGTCCGCAACATAAATGTCAAATAACATTGAGTTTTTCTTTATTGATTTAAATGCCATCTAAATTATGAGTGGCCATCTAAACCTTACGCCCCTTACGGTCACGTGATCGCCTTACGCTGTCTCGAGTTTATGATTTTTTCCCCACCTCAAAAAGTGCCCAGCGCCGCTAAAGAAGTTTTCACTTCAAAAAACAACGGGTTGCACTCCGGGAGTGCCGACAGAAGTGAAAACTTAATGACTAGTCCAAAATGTCTGCAGCACTATGATAATTGACCCATCCTCCTTTCTATTAAAAAACTTTAGATCCGAAATTGCTGGTCAGTGAGCTTGTTTAAAATTCGAAATTCAAATTTGTAGCGTTAATTGTTTAAAATTCGAATAGAAATTGTAAAGTTACCTTGCAGACCTCGCATCTACATATAAATTTGGTCATGATATTTTGAGTTTTATTCACCAGTACTAGAGTTCACTTTTATTAGCGATTTCATCAAGATATAGCTTTATTGAATTATATTTGAGTGATATAAAGTTAGAATGTAACTGTGAGATCCTCGTATTTCAGCCCGTACAAGATTAGAACCTTTTTCATGTAATGTCATTGAGTTTTTCTTTATTGATTTAAATGCCATCTAAATAAGTGGCCATCTAAATCTTACGGTCACGTGATCGCCCTACGCTGTCTCGAGTTTATCATTTTTTCCCCACCTCAAAAAGTGCCCAGCGCCGCTAAAGAAGTTTTCATTTCAAAAAATCAAGAGAAATCCCCAATTTTACAACTTTTTAGGGTTCCGTAGTTTTCTTCTGCCAAACTGCAGGACAGTTTGTTCGCAGAGGGTAAAATTATGTGTAGGTACTTATAGAAAATATCGTATCTTTTGGATTTATTCAGTAAACAATATATTTGCTTTCACTTTAAACCAATCTATCGCCTCCAGCTTCGAACGCTTTCAAAATCAATTTGAATTGAAATAAACAGCATCGGATCTCAATAAGATTCAAGCCCGGCCTCGGGGTCACGTTTCAATCTAGTCGCAGCAATACCGAGCTGTTTATACCAAGCGTTTTGCCTGTTCTGGTCTGAGAGCCTGGTAGAAATTGTTCCTTTAATATAATAACTATTATTCCTTTTGTGGTTTATATCGCCTGTCTCGCTCAGGCAGGCACAATCGGTTGCGTCGTTCAAGGAGAGGTTAAAGAAGCTATGGACTGATTAATTTGTCTATATTTCTATTGTATAATTGCTTTATATCTTTCTAATTCTTTCCAATTTTTAGTGTATTTTCCCCATTCCTTTTTGTGTAATATATGTATGTTTATCCTATACATTTTGTATGTATTTATATCCTTTATCTTTCTGGTACCTTGTTGTACATTTTGCTGCATTTGTCACCCGCTTTTCACTTTCTCCTCTCATCTACTCAAAGGTTAACTGGAAGAGATCTCAAAGGGATAAGTTCGCCTTTGTACTTCTTACTAATTGTATGTTATTTTTAATATGTCTTTTTGTACAATAAAGAGTTTACTACTACTACTACTACTATATCGACACTACTTTAAAAAATAGACGTATCTTGTGGTGTCATTCTTAAGAAAAATGTGGTATGATGTATGGGATGCATACCTACAGAGTTACGCCTTTCAACTTTGAGTAAATAGCAGTAAGTTCAAAGTAGTGCCGATATGCATATCAATCTATATTATAGGACTAAACTAAATACTTGCAATAAAAAGTTATTGTGCGCAGATTATGGTTAAAAATGAAGTTACACCATTTTATTCAAAACGTGTTAAATTTTAAAGTTTAAAATTACGCATGTACTTACTTACTATAGGTAAGGGACAGCATAACTTTTGACTTTATTTTTGCTTTTGATTTCCTAACCAAAATCATTAGACAATAGAGACAAACGTCAAGGAGATTTGAATTTAATAAGATGAGTCTAGGACTAAGAAGTTAAAGTTGGTTGGAAATACGGCAGAATCAGACAATTTTCGGCTCAATGTCATTAAAACATCTCCTACAAACTGTTTCCTTAAATTTTAAAGGCAATGGCATGGTTATAAAGTTAGTTTTAATATGACACACGCGTTCAACTTTTGACACCCCACAAGTTAGAGATTATGAAATGCACAGTTTGATTGCAATTTCCACTTTTCGGTACGAGGCGGAAGCCATTTCGATGACGTCATTATGCGGGAGATGATTTCCAGCCAGAGGCTCCCGACAGCAGTTTTAGGTTTGTTATTATATTTTATTCAAGTCTCACTCGCACCAATATACGTATGGACATAAATGATATCATTTAGATATCATCTTGATGTCAAAGTGTACATTCGAATTGACTAGGCTAATAGGAGGCCGTTTAAATATATACGGCCGATAATACGTGAGTTTTCATCATTTCAGTTTAAATTATATTACACATATCTTAGCAGACGAAGGTGTGCATGTCACCTCCACATTTTACATCACCTGACATCGAGTAATCAGTGCGAGATAGCCGGAACTCGCGCACTTAACTGACACTGACGCGGGTGCGGCTATCATCCCATCAATCTTGGGCTAATGTGAGATTCCTTCCAGTACAGAAATGAGGTTCACCCATTTAAGGGTCTTGTTGGCTTTACTATCTTTATTTTATCTTATAACAAGTTTATTTTCTGCATCTCTGGGTAATGACATTCGGTTGTATGTAAACTTAGTTTTTTCGCTACGTATGACTCTTTCTCTTTACTCGTACCAATACCAATGGCCGGCTGTTGTCTGTTACTCTTAGGAGGGCGCGTAAAGATAGAAGATAACAAAAGATATGGCGCGCCGCGCGAAACTTGCTAAAGAAGTTATGGCCGTTGTGCGGGTTTTTACCTTTTATCTAAATTACTCTGAAAATATATTATTGTTTAAAATTATGCTCATCGCGTCCCTCGACTAACTATATCACTAGCTATTAAAATAATAATAATAATAATTGAGCCTTTATACGTCCCACTGCTGGGCACAGGCTTCCTCTCATGCGCGAGAGGGCTCGGGCTATAGTCCCCACGCTAGCCACGAATGCGGATTGGGGACTTCACATACATCTTTGAATTTCTTCGCAGATGTATGCAGGTTTCCTCACCATGTTTTCCTTCACCGAAAAGCTAGTGATAAATATCAAATGATATTTCGTACATAACTATTCACTAGCTATTATCTACCAAAATTAGGTATATTTCTGTGGTATGCAGGGTAATAATATGCAATTCTTCAGGGTAATAAGTTAATAATATACAATTAATCAGGGTAATATGTTTTTGTGATTTTTTTTCTATCGAGCTTCGAACTTTAACCTTTGCCCTGCTTGGAGTCTGCCCTTGCAAATATAATCTAGTTTCCGTGAGAGTTTTTCCATCGAATTTGCCATCGTTAAAACGTGTGACGATTCAATAAAATAAAAGGCCGGATTCGAACTGCGGATTTCAGCTGTCGCGGATAACGCCCTAGGACCTCTAGGCTACCCCGTCACGCGGTATCTGTCCCAGTTTGTTGAAGATTCTTGAAAACCATTGTTACCTCCGTAGCACGCAGGTATTTATCACTCCATGAAAATCGAGTGAGATTTGAACCGAATAACACTTGCAATTGCACCTTGCTCGTACTGTCTAATATCGTAATTATATCAATAACTAGCGACCCGCCCCAGCTTCGCACGGGTTAACAAATTATACATAAGCCTTCCTCTTGAATCACTCTATCTATTAAAAAAACCGCATCAAAATCCGTTGCATAGTTTTAAAGATCTAAGCATACATACAGACAGACAGACAGCGGGAAGCGACTTTGTGATAAATCAAAAACAGCTTTTTAATAATACAATTCCGCTGACAGTAGGTATTGTATAAGTATACCAGCTATTAATCCTATGTTCAGCCAGGCGTGTCTCACTCCGCGATTTCGTCGCTTTGCTACTGGTAGCTAAAAGTAGGATCCGTTCGGCCCCAATTTTGGGGAAAGCCATAAGCGCGGCGTGTCGCTGTCGCCAGCTAGCGGCCATATCTGTGCTGATCGTAACAGACGCGTTTTGTTAGAGTGAGTCTTCTGTACTTAGTACTATTATTTATTCTGTGGTTCAGCCGCAAATGGGAAAAGTTCCGGTTTGCGGTGCTCTCGACCGCGTGCCTCGACACGCAATATCGGTGTTTACTTGTTCAGGTAGTTCTAGTACTTTCTGTTAGTGTGTAAACAAGTATTATGTTTATTAGTGTGGCACTTGCAGCTATAGAGTTTCAGCAATAGGCTAGGAGACAAGTTTTTATTAATGGTATCACTGCTGTATTTGAACTTCTAGATATTCACAAGAGTCGACACGTACTAGATCCATTCTAGATATAGTTCAGATTTCAACTAGTTCTCTTTTGCAGCGCAATTCGGGCAACCAATGTCACTTTTATGATAGATCGTGTTAGATATCTATTAGATGTGAATTAGATCTCTAAGTAATATCTTGTGGAAATCGGTCAAGAGAATCGCGGAAATGTCAAATTTGACAGGTTAGATCTGAAACATATCGTTATCGTATCTTGGCGATGTCTAAAATATATCTAATAGATGTCTATTACAAAATCCGAATCAGGCCCTCAGTCGATCAGGTTTGTTATGAGAATCAAATCACTTTACGCCATCTCTTAAAATCAATTATCATTGATTTCAAGGTTCCAATTTACCTGATTCGGGAAGGATTATGATTGATGATAAAATCATGTACACATGTATATAGTCTATTGTACACCGTAGTCTCAAAATTACTGGGCCGATTATGAGATAAGTAATTTAGCGTAGACCAAAACTGGTCTGTATGAAATACTAAGGTATTACTTATTCTACGTCAGTACCTATATCGCAAAAAAACATTAAATATTGGAAAAAAATATTCATCCTTCGTGGGAACGAAGAAAAAGTTTGAGAAACCCTGCTCGGGAACGCCTCCACGTCTGCCCTAGAATTAAAATGTAAATGTCAATCACTGACAACCTCGATCGCGACCCAATTACGGTTCTCCTAGTAGTTTATGATAGCCTGGTAACTCGGGCTACGTTCTGTCCTGAAAAATTAGATTTGTAGAAATTTATCACGTTTTTATCCGGTTATAGTAGAAGACAAGATTATTTATGATTTGCAAAAGCTTTTTGACTCGCCTTACAGACTTTTGGAGTTGTGTCATTTCTCTTCAGTTAGACAACTTTACGACTTGAATGTACCTCTACACACTTGCATTATGTATTATTATTTATCTGGGACGACCTTATTAATAGAACCATAAGGAGGTGCAAGATTACTATTGCAGGCCACAATACGACAGGTCAAGGAATATAACTTCCTTGCAGCATTACAATCGCACATGCCCACATCGCGCGTTACGAAGAGACCATTAGACCATTATTATGTATTATTAAATTGAAGACTCTTCTCCGAGACCACGGGGACAACGCCGTCCTCGTAACGTCGGAGGTAAATCTTAAAACTTAGATACGCGATTAAGTCCCGTTGTACAATTTAATAATGTGTAAAAATCGTGAAAGTTTATGTAGTATCTGACATATAGTGCCATAGACTAGGAATCCTCTAGACTATATACAAACATTCACAAGTACAAGGGTCGATTTATATCTACTGATATTGAGCGTAAGGCAAAGGTAACTGTGGCTCAGGTGAAAAAGAGTAACTTGTACCCACAGACAAGACATCCTCCAGACTGAGCATAGTAGCGCTACCCCCTCTGCCATAAATATACGGTAGTTTTACTCCATTTTCGAGTCAAAGTGTCTTTGTGTGACGTCCTTGTCTTTGAACGGACCAATCACGGCACGGGACTCGCTCACCTCGTCCCCCGCACCCCAGTATTTTTGGCAGCATCGGTTTCATGAAATAATTGCTCTAAACTCCGTCTAGAGGATTCTTAGTCTATGCTTGTACCCATTGTCAAGTAAAAACTAATAGGCATAGGATTCTGCGCTAAAACTTATTAGTCAGTCGCGGCAAGTGAGCACCTTTTTCCGTCAACAAGACAAGACCCGAATGCCACCCATGTTGCCTTGGCACACTTTCCCTGCCTAATATAACTGGCACGTATATCACAAGGGATTCTCTATTAGATCCTCCATTCCGTCAGGAATGAATTATATGAAGTACACAATTTTATACTGTTTACTAAATAAATAAAAAATGTAGTAGTAGTAAAACACTTTATTATACAAAAATCAGAACAAAACAAGAAAAATAACATTCCTCATTACATTACAAAGTACTCATAAGTAAGTAAGTATTAGTAATAATTAAATTAAATTATTTCCAATTCGCCATACTTCCGGTCCATAAAATGACTGGAGTACAGGTAATTACCTACACTGAGATTTTGTTAATATTTACTAGCAGTTACATACTTATATATTATTATATTATTTTTCATTAACTTTTAAGTATAAACAAAAAACATTCTACGTCAACTCAAGCCAGTGGAAAAAAGGCTACCTACCCAATGATGACAATGCTTCATGTAGTTTATATGCACCATCTATAGGGGTGAGTGATCCGAGTTATGTTACCTACAGAAGTTGCATCCGTTTGACGTGTCTCTGAGTGTGCTTTTAAGGTGTTTTTCTTTGTCACGTTTTGTTTAGAAATTCTAAAAACAGATGGTAAAAGAGTAAATTTGTAAATAGGATTTTCAAAAAGTTTTTTGAGTAAACCTGGTCTTAAATTACAGACCTCTACTAGTATTTTGAGAAGTTGTATACGTTCGCTAACACGGAAATTCGGGTAATTCCGATAAATCACATATGAGTCTTATGATCATTTCATACTAGAGTCCATTATACAACATGCCTGAATAAACCGTTCTTGTTTTTGATTATTAAAATATTTATATTTTCATGGGAATATTAAATTATAGTTTCTCAGAATAGAGTTTTAACACTAGAAAAAAACATGAATTTGAAATGTCATGTCGCCGTATCTCTTAATTTGCTCGATAAAATGACTAACGGATTGAGCGTCATTATCGCGGCGTTAATGATGCGGCGGATGTCACTAATTTTATTCATTTTATTATTCGAATGTCACCTTTATCTGTTATAGAATACATACAAATGCAAACGGTAACAAATTCCAAGAAAATGATTTCCCGTAAGACCTATTTGCAATCTACATTAATCTTTCAAACTCGCGAGATTCAGCAATCTCGCACTCGACTGCAGTCCGGAGCGCCCACGCTATGCCTATATTTACACTAAGAGCTAGCCCTGTAAAATGGTCTTTGATAATGAGAAACACGGCTGTGATGCGAAAGCCCAAACCATCCAGCATAATCACTACATAGTATAAAACAAAGTCGCTTCCCGCTGTCTGTCCCTATGTATGCTTAGATCTTTAAAACTACGCAACGTATTTTGATGCGGTTTTATTTAATAGATAGAGTGATTCAAGAGGAAGGTTTATGTATAATTTGTTAACCCGTGCGAAGCCGGGGCGGGTCGCTAGTAGGTATAATAATACAAGAATGCAATCGCGCAATGTCACCGGTCCTCCTGAAGACCTGATCGTCATGAGCGACAAAACATTAAAGTGGCTAACTGGTCCTTGTGTAGATATGTGTATGTACTGTTTTTATTTGTACAATATATACATACAATTCAATTCAATAATATTGAGAACAACGAAACCACTCTAGTCAGTAATACTATCCTTATTACGAGTTCCTGGCGTCTGGCAGCTATTCAACGGTGGAGGTCTGAATGACAGGCCAGCGAAACTATACTGTTAGAAAAAAGGAATACCAAAGTACTTAAAAATCCCGATATATAGGTAGAGAGTTGATCCGATTTTTATTTAAATCAGCTTTATGCAGCCAACCCTTCAACCAGTCCATAGCTGACCATCACAACCAGACCAGTTAAAGGGTAGAAAGATGTCTAGTTTGATTCGTCTCGAAATTGTGAACCGTTTTCCGGTGCCAGCTCCCCGTGTTCGCCTACGAACAAGAAACAAGCGAGTTCCATCTGTCTCGGTATCGAGCAATAAATCAAAACTTCCTCGGCCCGGCACGTGTCATGCTGAAACTTGGCTGTCGCGGCTGATGGGGTCTTTATTTATTACTTGTGCTGTTATGTTCTACATGTTATAGTGTGTCAAACATAGAAGGTAGGATCCTATATAGAAGTGGTATACGCGTGCCTCCGTGAGGGACAAAACATAAGCAATGCGACACTATGATTGGTTGAATTTATTTGTTGCCCACCATAATCCATGCTAATTTATGGTGGGGAATAAAAAAATTGAGAGACTGTGACAAGGACAACAATAATAGCGCTTTCGCTGCTACTCCTACTGAAAGATACATAAGACTATCCCGTCCGGTCATTTCCCCCACCCCTCGTGCCCGATTCAGTTAAAATACTAGATTCATGGTGTTTTAATGTTTTAATGTTTATTTGGGCACAAACGGTACATGTTTCTTATAACTAATGTCTATACATAATTCATAAACCAATACAGTTGCCACCACTTATTAGCTCAATCAAGAAAAACAAAATTCGGGATAGCTAGATTTTAAAAATTAACAACAACAGTCAAATTAGGACAAGGGCTTAAATTAATGAGATATAACTATTTTTATACATTAAATACGCAATTAAAAGGACTGTCTCATTTCAAACATATACAGAGAGAATCATGCTATCTTTGTCTTACACTAGTGCTAGTACTACCCTAAACCCCAACTACTAGTACTTACGCAAAAGAAAAGAGTATATTTATTTTTGTTCCTATTTACTGACAAATTAGTTTGACCAACTATACATGCAAGTAAGATGGAAGCTGATTATTTCACACGAGCTGGCGCCATTTTATTTAAATTTGTAAGTGCACAAAACTTTTTTTTTAATTTGGAAATGTTATTTCTTCTCACAATCACGCGTTATTTCGGTCGTAATAAAAAAAAAAGTATCCAAAAATGTTTATTTCAATTCGGTTGATATAATTTATATAATAACATATTTTTTCATGTCGTTCACCAAGTGAATACTTTATCACCTATTGTACCTTAAAATACTGTACTACATGTTGTTTTTAAGTATCCTGGCTCTAACTGTATTTAAACAAGTAGTAACCATATTATTTGTTTTTTTTGACATTCGTTAGAAAAAATTTGAACCTGAACACTATGATCCTGGCAATTCATTTAATGTAACGTATTCCACAAACATTAAGCTGCAAGCAAACTTATTCTATTTGCATGGTGAGTTAAATTAATATCTCTTTGAAACAGTAAATTGATATGTCAGCTCTTCCTGAATACATTATTTCAATTATATTATACTAGTCTACATGATAAATTGATAATGGAACAATATAATTATATTACTCGTGTCAATTTATGTTATAAGTGGGTGCTGTTTGCAAACGGTAGATTAATTAAATTAATTCAGTGCACGAAATGAACTTGTTGTTAATTTAAAGTCTGTTGTGATTTCCAAAATAAATTGGTGTCAATTCATTTAGAATATAAGAGTCTGTTGTATTTATCATATTATTTATACTTACGTATTTTGTGTTTAACATTTTTGAATCGTTTTCCTCGTTTCCTCTCTTTCTGATTCAGAATTTAGCACTTCTTTCTGATTTTAGCACCTCATTCACCACATCAAGCTAGCAGATTGTCTATAGTAACGCGATGACGGAAAATTAAATTAGCCAATGTATTTTACCAAGTATAGGTGCTTGTCAATTTCAGTAACATTAAAACGATTTCCTAAAATGGCGCCCTGTCATATTGATATAAGAAATTGTAAGCTTTTTTTTGTTATTTTATGCAAACCTACTCTGCGCCCTGTTTAACATATCCTCTATTCAAGTCTTTCCGGATGATTTCCGCTACATTACGTTCTTCGTACGCGAAAACAGCTTAGCGTTGTTGGTAGCATACTTTAGCAGTCGTTGTGTGGCTAGAAATAAATTAGCGTAAAATGGGGTGAGTAGGGTTCGCGGGGAGAGTTGGGTTATGAATGGGGAGAGAAGGGTTGAAAGGAGGGTGAGACGGATTTTTAAGGCTACTGCTACAAAAATAATGTATTCCAATTTAAAATGGAGCTATAGTAATACTCATAATAAAAAAAATCGATCCAACAATCTTCCAAAATCACCTTTGTATGAAAACCCAACTCAGCCCAAATACGAGGGACTACGGGGTAAGGTGGGTTTTCCTGTTTATCGTCAAAATTATGAAATGGAACTACCCAAAATAAAATAAAAACTAAAATACAAACGTCCGGAATACTTATTATATACACCATTCAGTTTGCATAATATGCAATATTATGTAAAAATAAAATGTTATCGAGGTTTGAATGTCAGTTTTGCGCCTACTCATCCCATTTTACGGTAACAAGCAAGTATAAGCTAAAGTTACTCTCAATCAATCAATAGGAAATCCAGGAATCTTCAAAAATTAAGCTGCTCTCATCAGTTTCATCTCAACGGTTTCCTTCTTTGCGAACTTGACTAGGAGGTCAATTCGAACTTACAGTTTGACTTCAAATTGATATCTAAATTATGTCATTTAGGGAACTTTTGTTTAATGAAAATTATTGGTGCAGAAACAAAGTTCTTTAACCTTCCTTATTGAATAAACATGTGCCTCAGTCTTAAATTAGTCTTTTGACGATTTTCTAACCACATCATCCATAGACATAGTTCATATAAATACATTTTATCATTTAGTTACATCAATTATCGCGAGCGAGACTCACAGGCGAATGAGAATAAAATAACATCCGTTAGATAGATTTATGTCATTATATGTCAAAACGTAAGTTTGGATTAGCCTCTAGATGGTCGTTCCTTATTTTTATACCTAAATATTTAAATATATCAGATTATTTTTATCTTAGAAAAATAAAATAAACAAATTCACCGAGGATACATATTAAAAGTAATCAAAACTTTACTCAATTTCTTTATCTTCAATTAAAATTTATTTGTTCTCAGCGTCATTATTTAACATAACATTTAATATTACTATGTTGTATCTAAACCTCGCATACTCTTAATAGGCAAACTTGTAATACAGAAACTAATTCAATAAAAACTGTACATGTCCTGTTGTTTGCTAGAGTTTCAAACTTTGCGCCTCGCTGGCGCCAATTCTGCTTTAACAAATTGATATGACCTGTATCGCCCTTGCGGCTACCACGAGCTTGTCACTGGCCTGACACTGACATATTCGCTAACGTCTGCGTAACTTGCTTTTTATACATCTCGCTCGCACTAATATGCCAGTACGAGCGAGATAAGTACTTACAAGCTCGTATAGTAAGGCTATACATATCAGTCGCGCTCGCGTCAGAACGCATTCACTGCCAGCAACCCGCCAGGCGGGTGCTCTGTCCGTAGTCGCTTTTCGCTACATACGGTTTTTCGCATGTTATCGGCTACGCTCGTAGCGCGTAGCACGTGCTGGCATTGAATATGTTAACACGCATCTCGCACGCATGTCACGCGCCAATGACGCGCAATGATCTGATTGGATTTGCGAGGACCAATTGGCGTTAGAGTCTGTGCGGAAAGAGAAGACTCGTAGAATGTATGGGGCCCAATACATTTCACGACTCTTCTCTTTCTGCACAGACTCTTAACGCGTTAGCGGCTCACACTGATAGCCAGCTGCGCACGATGACTCAAGGTCGGATCAAAATAAGATAAATGTCAGAATCGGCCTCCGACCTCTCTGATACGAATAATTATTGTGCATGCATGGAATTCGTTCCCAACTTTAATTGAATTCTGCGCTGGGAACTTAGAGGTAAGACAAAAGACAATGCATCGGTTTTATAGTTTTACGACTGTGGAATGTTTTCTATTTAAGTTTACAGGTGTTGAATATTGAATAATTTTACGGTTTAGACTCACTTGTTTTAAGTCACTCGCGCGACATGTTTCGGAGAGCCTAGGTCTCCTTTCTCAAGCACTAACAGTGGGAAAGCCCAAACACCACTATGCCCGCCTACAATGACAGCGGAAGACCTCCCCCAACCGGTTTTCTCGGCGCGCGCGCAGTGTGCGACGCGGCGTGCCGCAGTACGCGATACACGGCCGTCGTGAACGCTGCTCGCATTGTTAGTGCTTGAGAAAGGAGACCTAGGCCGACTTTAGGCTCTGCAAAACATGTCGCGCGAGTGACTTAAAACAAGTGAGTCTAAAACATACAATTATTCAATGTTAGTATGTCTTACAACAGTTTAAATTCGATTATGTTTACAGGTGTTATGGGGGCACAGAGAACTTCAGATTTTATGGATAACTTTATTTTTATGATTCATATATAAATACCCACCCCACCCACCCACATGTATAAATTGTCATAACATAACCCACAGGAACACACTCGCTCCTATTCGTTAAATTTAATAGGAGAGAGAGGGCCTAACCTCCAAGGAGTTCAGAAAAAGCGCTAGACCTGGGAATATATGGGTTAAAATTAGTGACTTTCGTACTTGTTCGCATAAAATGGAAACATTTGGAACTATTCAATTATGCCAAGTTCTGTAGCTTGTACTCCTATCATCAATTTCGAGCCGAGCAAGTTTACAAATCCTAAACTCATAATTTTAAAGCTCATAGTCTATGACTGCATATTTATTAGCAAAACGCTATCTGTGCTACAAGATAACCACGTCTGTGGCATTATGAGCTACACGTGAGCTGTTTGCATGTTAAACTTTAGTCTTCGTTATTAAAAATAAAGTTGTCCATAGAGTCGTCTTTCTAGAACCAATTTCAGGTTTATCATGTTATATTAGAGGATATGTATAAGTAGGTAAGTATGTATAGAGAGCGGGATGAAATTGCAATTTTTGCATAATGGTCGCCCGCGATGTTAAAATCGAAAATGTGTTTTATAAAGACGTGCCGATGCAGATAGGTAGTAGGTAGTAGAGTAGGCATTTTCCGAAATAAATATTGAAAACCTGATTCTCACAGATCCTGGTGTTTTTGGGTTCTTTCAACTCAGAATCACTAGCATATTCAATCCTGATGATAAAAAAAAGTCCCAAAAATTTGTATGAAAATTGTGCATTCCACTACGTCACGCCCATACAAGTGAAAAATTTTCTCATACTATAACGCGACGTAATGGAATGGACATTTTGGGACATCTTTTTTTAATGGCAGGATGGAGAATGCTGTCGATTCTGAGTAGAATGAACCCAAGAATGTCCAGATCTGAAAGAATCAGGTTTTCGATATTTATTTTAGAAAAAGCCCAAATACATTAGATGATTTCTAATGGTATAAAATTTTCAATGTCATCTTTGTATGATATTGTTTTGACATACTATATTACTCACAGTACATCTCCTTCGTATTTTTTTTCAGCTAGCAATATCAACTCGGAATCAGATTTCAAAAGTTCAAGTGTTTATCGAGAATAGCAACTTTACAAGTTATAAATATTGATAAACTTTGTTAATTTTAGTTAAATCATTAAAACCTTAGGAATAAAAAAATATGGTAGCTCTTATAATTCGTTTTTTTTTAGCATTAGAAATAAGGTAAACAATTTTGATGTGTCTTTTAATTAAAACACACATTTTAAAAATAAGTTACGGTAAATATGTAACAATTATGAATCTAATACGATCTTTTATAGTATTCTGCTTTCATAAGTAATAGTTGTTGATTTTTAAAAAGTGTTTTTCAATTAAAAGACATGTCAAAATCGCTTACCTTCTTTCAAGTTCTTTCTAATGCTAAAAAAACGAACTATAAGTACGTCCAATTAACGTTTACAAAATCACAAAGTTTCAAGTTAAAGTATTTACCGCATCCAGAGCTGGCGACTGGCAAATAAAGATAAGGCATAAATAGCCCTAATTACTGGCAGAAGGGTTCTTAATAATCAGGGCTTTTCAGGGAAGAGCTTTTAGAATTTTCAGTTAAAATTTAGCTTGAATGGATAAAATAATAATTCATTACGCAGGTCTAATATTTTAATAACAAAACTTCTGTGAGACACAGACATATTAAATATATTAAAAACTGGTCACTCAAGTATTTTAAGTCGAAAACGCTCGTCATGTTTCACTCCGTACCGAGTAGTATCATCAGGAGCTTGCGTTGACGGTCCGTCACCGTCCGTATTTAACAGGTCTAATATGTTACAGAAGAGTAAATCAACTATTTCTTGTTGTTATTATTATTACGGGCGAAAATAGTAGCAGTTTGTCAAAATAATAAAATTCAGGTTGTACCACGTTATAATTATTATCGTGCTAGGTAAGATGACCCATTGTGCAAAGCAGGGATGTTGCGGATGCCGATTTTTTGACATCCGCGGATGCGTCCCACTCACGCTTGACTGCTCATTTCTAATAGGTTTTTTTGGTTAATGACTAAATTACCTAGCAGTCTAGCACTTACGCCGATGCTAAGACGTTCCTGTACCGACCTGTTCCACATCCGCATCCGCATTAAACTCCGCATCGATTTTATGCGGATGCGGATGCAGATACGGATGTATACGGATGTTGAAAATAATGCGGAAGATCCGCGGTTGCGGATGCGGATGCGGATATTCGCAACATCCCTGGTGCAAAGGGCTTATATGTACCATAAAAATGCATGTATGATGATTTTAAATGCCATAGAGTCTGAGTTAATGTGTTATAAAAAGCAAATTCGATGTGTTATTAAATTGTACAACGGGACTTAATCGCGTATCTAAGTTTTTAAGATTTACCTCCGACGTTTCGAGGACGGCGTTGTCCCCGTGGTCTCGGAGAAGACTGGCTTAAGTTGACATCAGCATCTTCTAACCCCGCGAGTTTTTCGAACTACCCGCACTTGGTCTTGTTTATCCGCTTGAACGTTTTGCGCACTAGGGATGTCACTCTGTCGACACACAACACTAACTATATTCGATTTATCGACTGTCGAACAAGACCAAGACCAAGTGCGGGTAGTTCGAAAAACTCGCGCGGTTAGAAGATCTGATGTCAACTTAAGCCAGTCTTCTCAGAGACCACGGGGACAACGCCGTCCTCGAAACGTCGGAGGTAAATCTTAAAAACTTAGATACGCGATTAAGTCCCGTTGTACAATTTAATAATGTGTAAAAATCGTGAAAGTTTAAATCAGTGAAATTCGATGTGGTATGAAAAGTAAATAATCATAATCACCCTTTAAACTCTTTTAAATCGTTAAAAATGAAAACACCGAACAAAAAATTCACAATTCATCAGTTTTTCCTACATTCAGACCATTTCCCGGTTTTTAAATTCGCATTAGCCGAGTCGTTAGTGCATTCTATCGGCGTCTCGTCTGGAGGATCAATGACATCATTAATCATCAGAAAAACCTCCATTCAGCGGCAAAACTCTTATTCTTGTAGCTCATCCTGTAGGTTTTAACAAACCAGCTTTAGTTGGACCGTGAAATTCGCAGAAACTATAGGTAACGTTGCTTCTGGTTTGCCCTATATAATATTTCGGAATAATAACCCACCTTAGGTATACAAAATACGATCGAGTATCGTTCGACGGACAAAGTGATCGAGTTTGCGGTAATGTTGTCAGCTAAACGATTTATGATTGGATTTCATTCATATTTAATATTTATAAGTTAGAACAGACATGCGCGTGAAGAGATTTTCTTGTTTTGCGATTCTCTCGAGAGTGGATCTGTTCCATGTCGCTCGTAACCATGGTTAAATTTTTATATGCTATTTATTATTTGGGAGGTGTCTGATTTAAGAGTCACACGAAATAACGACAATAATTCATCCACCCTTATTGAGGTATAGCTTCGAAACGTAATACAAATAAAAAGTTACATGTGCTACCTAATAGAATCGGCAATGAATTATAATGCCATTAATCTCTGAAACTAAGTTGAACTTGGCGACACCACAAAGGCCACCGCGACCACTAATTGCAATTCAGAGCTCGCGAGTTGCGATGCGACATAATTATTGCGTGGTTAGACTAGTTTAGCCAGGTGCCGGCTAGCTTGGCTAGGCTGACAATCGCTATCGCTTCGATAACGAAACGCTTTGTGTATCTCTATCACTCTTACATATTAGTGCGACAGTGACAGTTGCGTTTCGATTGCTACGGGGCCTGAACAGCCCGCGTAGCTAACGTGCCCATCGCTAACGCTCCGTAGCAATCGAAACGCAACTGTCACTATCGCAATAATATGAAAGAGTGATGGAGAGACACAAAGCGATTCGATGGCGAAGCGCAAGCGATCGTCACCTTGGCTAGGCCGCCAGTTCATCAGAATAGTTTTATTGCTATTTTTTTGTATCTCGCTATAATTTAAAATTTCCAAAGTAATGAATGAATGAATGAAACTAGTTGCCCATACATAAATACCTTAAAACTAGCATACATATTATAAAAATATAACTAAACACTAAAAAACACATTATGATTGCGATGCATTACGCAACCCCGCAGTGTCAGGGAACCGGCCGCGGAACCGCCGAAACTTGACACCCTTCGGCCAAAAGTCCTCCTTGGTGAAGGTCGCTAGATATTCAGTCGGAACGGTCACCACAAACGAATTAAAATTCGCATTGTGTCGAGATTCCAACTTCGCGACCCTCAGGATGAATCCGGTTTTTAATTTCACATACTTTACGATATCATCGACCTTCGTAAGTTAGTGTAGACGGGACACATACAGCAGCGTCGACGGTGTTGCAGGACGCAGCAAATGGTAATGTTAGCCATGTCTTTAACTCAATGATGCTACCATGAATGAAACTAACTACTGAAACTAGATTACCTATCACTAGATCCCGTCCCTTTCAGCTCGTCGTTTGATTAGACCAGTTATTTATACATGCGGGTCGCGGCGATGCAACTCTAAATTCAGGGATAAGTGCGGTCGAAGTCATCTTTAGGCCCTTAATCTTGGGGCTATAAATGCTGAAGAGGGTTTGTTCCTTATCCGTGACATTGACAGTATTGTACAGTCACGTTCGTTCAGGCTACAAAACAATTCTTTACAGGTTTGAAGAATCTATTGAAAGGTTTTTTGCCTGACTCATTTGCGCTTTGTCGTTTCTAGTTGGGTATTTTTTTATTTTTTGTCGGTTTTTAATTTTTCTCATCACGAAATTTGTAGTTCCCTGTTTGTAATTGTACATCATAAGCGCAATTTCATCGTACGTCCTACAAAACCTTCCACTGAGTTACGTATGGACATGGGGCTTCATGGTAGCCGCTGATGGCCGCTTGAATAGACCAAAACGTAAGGTGAGCGGAGTGGAAAATACGATAAGCTGTATTCAAAAGATACGGTGGGGATTTTTTTTTGTGTTTCCTCGGATGAAATAATTCAGATTGGGTCCTAGAATCACTGGGCCAAGCGGCTTGCTTTCTGCATAAAATGCAGCTTTCGATGCAAATATCGCCGTAAGCCCTACGACTTATTCTCAATTATAAAAAATCTATTAATATACAATAGATTACATTTTGTTGTATATATAGGTACCTATGTACTTACTCGTACCAGTACGATATTATACAAAAGCAAATAATTTACGCAATCACACATTATTTCTGAGTACAATATCTGCAATTTTGATATTTGATAGGCAATCATAAATACATTGGAGATATATTATGTGATCTGTGATATATCCCAAGCTTATGCAAGCCCTCACAAGATGGCATTAAGACTTAATGCTGACTTATTGTTAGTAGGGCCCTTATTACGACCTATTAGGGAAAATAGGTCAAACGAGTTACTACTAAGGGCAAATAAATTTAATTATCTTCTGCAGTTTAGGGTTAGGCAAAAAAGGGCCTTGGAAACAAATCATTGGTTTATAAGTAGGTCAGGGGTTGCAAACTTGATAGATTAATTGGGATTTTAGTATTCAATGCTAAGGCAGATTTATCATACTAAGGGCTCATTTAGACGGCGCGCGATCTCGTATACATTATACGATTTCAGTTACATTGCGGACCATTGAGGTTACACCAACTCAGCCGACCGATCACATGACGCAATGTAATGAAACACGCATGCGAGTTCTCGCACCGTCTATATGAGCCCTTACATTATATTTTTCTATAATTTTATTTGCAGGAAAGAAATTTTGTATGAATAATAGTTATATATTACATCTTGAAAAATACTAAAGTCATAGAGAAATATAGTAAGATAAGAGTGCTCACTCCATACATCAGTTCAGACTATTCATTTCAGTGTCTACATCTAGCATCGAGTAGCGGAACTATCAGTACTGCTACTTGACAATAGATGTAGCACCGACCGTAAAGTCTTATCTCAACAGCATAATACTTTCCGGTCGGTGCTACATCTATTCTCAAGTAGCAGTACTGATAGTTCCGCTACTCGATGCTGGATGCTAATAGTCTTTTTGGTACTAAAACTGATATATGGAGTGAGCACTCTATGTATTTTTTTCTCTATGCTAAAGTTTATTAATAGTGACACTCGAACATAAATACACAGCCGGCTTCTTGATTTAGTTATAATTAAATAAAATGTGGAAAGAAGATACGCTTTCCAGAAAGATTTTCGTACATTTAACCGCTTGTTGCTATCTCTATTGCACGTGCTTAATTATATCCTGAGATTAAAATTGAAGATTACTGTTTCTGCCGCATAAGATTACAGATAGAGATTAGGGAAAATCGAAGACCCAGTAAACGATTAAATCGTTTTATATATTTTTTAACCTAGAAAGTTAAAAATATTCGACGACTTAATTTGCAACCAATGGTTACATAGCCCTGGAGGTGAGAATACACGAGTGAGTTGTGGCTAAACCCGGAAAGACGTCACTAATTATCTAAGAAAATTCATTACCGGTTCATTAAAAGTCTTTTTGGACTTAAGGGCGCTAAACTGAAACGTAAAAGACGTAGACGTATTGCTACTCTTATGCCTCGGCCATGAAACGCACGCTCGAGCGTCCTAAAAAGGCTTGAAATCCGCTTGAAAATGTAGCTCAAGAATTGCCAAATAAAGCAGATGATATGTCAGTGTCAAAAGTGTCATTTTTATAGTTCCGTAGCCAAATGGCAAAAAACGGAACTCTTATAGATTCGTCATGTCTGTCCGTCTGTCTGTCTGTCCGTGTATGTCACAGCCTCAAACCTCAAACTCAAAATTTTTTTTCATCAAACCCATACGTGTGGAGTATCTATGGATAGGTCTTCAAAAATAATATTGAGGTTTCTAATATCATTTTTTTCTAAACTGAATAGTTTGCGCGAGAGACACTTCCATAAGTGGTAAAATGTGTCCCCCCCCCCCCCGCTGTAACTTCTAAAATAAGAGAATGATAAAACTAAAAAAAATATATGATGTACATTATCATGCAAACTTCCACCGAAAATTGGTTTGAACGAGATCTAGTATGTAGTTTTTTTTAATACGTCATAAATCCCCTAAATACGGAACCCTTCATGGGCGAGTCCGACTCGCACTTGGCCGCTTTTATTTGAAGAAAGCCGTTAGTGACCACCCTTGTTGTCAAGATGTTTTCCTTCATCTAGTAATGCGGTTATTTACAGAAATATGTTTAATGAGTGTTCGTTATTGTCGGTTGTCCGCATTATGTTATTTGTTTTGCTCAGTAATCTCTAGGTTCTTCGAGTAATTGGACATGCTTCCTCGTTCCGTCAAAATTGACAAGACTTGTATCTATGACAATAGGCTACATGACAAAGTTTCTTTTATGGTATCAATCAATCAGGTTTGTTTTTAGGATCAAATGTCTCTATGAGACTCATTGCATTAAAGCAATACAAAATACAAAGTCCGACAGTCGTACTTCACTCGCGAAACGCCCCGAACAAATTGATATGTAAACGTGACGTCAAGGTCACTGAGAGCGCATCTTGAAGTATGAACAAAACAAGAAAAATTGCGTTTTTGTCGGTGAAATATTGCGTTTATTTTTATAGTTGCTATACAATATTTTTTTGGGTAAAATGTGAGGAATCGAATCCTTACTTATTTCGTTTTTGGAAGTTAAAAAAAAATTTTTTTGAAACTTTCATGTGCTGTATTTTTGTATTATTTCCATATATTTTTTAATTTCCACAATATTGCGATTAATTGCTCATTTGCTATCTGTACTAGTTTTTGTTATAAAATTCAACATGTGTCATCATCCCTATTACATTGTCAAGGTTCACAGCCACTCCAACTACTGTCGCCGATGCCAAAACAATGCCTGAACTTCAACTTCGAGTCTTCTTTTAATTAATCTTCAGAGTAATTAATCATGACCTCTTCGTCGATTCGGCATTACAAAAAGATTAATGGAATATTTAATCGAACCGTCTTCTTTAATATTTCTTTTTTCGATTACGCGAATTGAAATACTTTAAGTTGAAGCATAAGTCTTCAGAAATTCTCAAGCTTCGGTCTTTTGGGACAGTTTGAGTAGTCCGCGAACTTTGATAAGAGAAAAATGGAGGGATGTTGTCAGACGAGAAACATATGGTAGCACCGATAGATAACAAAATGTTGCAGTATTTTTACTTCTTAAGCTTCGATGTAAACGACAAAGTGTCTTAAATGCTGAATGGGTAAAATAAGAGTTTTTCTACTCGTCGACTGCAATGCTTGAATTAAGACTTCGTATACCAAAGTGAAATCGCATACTTTTTTCACTATGGGACCCCAACTCAACTATAATATTCATTTCGATACAGTTTAGTCAACTATAATGAAATTGACCAATCGAAAGCGCGGAGCAAGTACCAGGGCCTCATGAGTTACGAGAAGGTGTCGTTGACCAACCGGCCGGGGGCGCGGGGCGCGGGGGCCGGGTCGCGTACGAGTATGAAGGTATCGCGGCTGCTCGCGCATCTTAGCTGTTTTTTTTACCTACATATATATTATGATTCTTCTACTAGTTTTAAGTTTTTTTTTTGTTGACTCGTAGAAAAAGTACGAGTATTGTATACAATAGTGATATAATCAAGCTTTTCAAGCTCTCCATTATATCACGATTGTATAAAATACTATTGTTTATTGACGGTATTTTAATTCTGTCATTAGGTACTTTACACAATCGTAGCGTATAAGTTGGCTTACAAAATGTTTTATTTATTTCGAGCATGATGTTACATCCATGTTTTTGACGGGGCTCACGAATTTAGTACGCATCGTATTCAATTTTTTAAATGCAGCCAGTATTAAATAAACCAGTATTTTTAACGAATGCAACAATTTTAAATCTAATTCAAATACAACTGGATATTTAACTTGTAAGTTGGCCAAAACAAACAAGGTAAATAAGACAACAGTACAATGCCAGGAATCTCTGCAGGATTACTTTACTATGCTAAATTAAAAAGTTGTCTCTGTATACCAGCTTCATTGGAATGCACGGCTTTTAAATTTGGTCGGCAGACTTTCTCTTACGCTCGAGCGCCCTCCACGCCAGCGTTCATTAGCGTTAGCGCCTAGGCTTCATTCCTATCTCTTACCAAACATTAATATCATGCATACCAGTATACGCTTGTCTTTAATACCCATAACAACTGGAGATCACACTTATACTGGTCCTCCTGGGACAATGTGCTGGGATATTGGTGAGAATAACCCTACTCGTCGAGTGTTGCGCGAACTAACCCCTTATTTTTTAAAGACGTACGTGACACGTTCGAGGTTTTGAAAGAACAATTGAGTCGATAGGCAGTGTCAAGGAAATATTTTTTAAAAACTTATAGCAAAGCTTCGAAATTATACAGTACTTCAGCAGGCCTTGAAGGGAATAAGAAATATACGCCAGAACCAAACACTGGTGTGTATTCTTACTGAACTAAAATAGACTGGCGCGATGTATAGGTATGTCACCGTAAAATTGTAAACACTCGTCATATTATAATCTCGCTAGTTACATTATAAACTGACGGTAGGGAGATTATAATCTAACCTAACCTAACCTACGTTACATTATAAACTAACGGGTTCACAATCTTACGGTACACATTGGTCCTCTCGTAACAGCGACTTCGACATCCCTAGCACAACTGATTAAATACATTCCGTTTGCTTTTCATTGGCTTTGTGAGGAATGTGGGCTTGGGGAACTAAGTGAAAATTCAATGACTAGTGCAAAATGCACTATGTATAATTGAGGTTAACGCCATCTAGCGTTAGCGTTAATTACTTGAAACTCCTAAGCACATCACTACTCGAGTTATATTAATACCAGTTAGAGCGAAACTCACTAGATGGCATTTAAATCAATAAAGAAAAACTCAATGACATTACATGTAACAGTTTTTCATATAATGTCATGGAGTTTTTCTTTATTGATTTAAATGCCATCTAAATGAGTGGCCATCTAAATTTTACGGTCACGTGATCGTCTTACGCTGTCTCGAGTTTAACATTTTTTCCCCACCTCAAAAAGTGCACAGCGCCGCTAAAGAAGTTTTCACTTCAAAAAAAAAAATCCAGCCGCAAGGCACCACCCCTTATTTGGAACGCTTTCAACAGCTGAATAGTATTGTAAAACTTTCAAACACCGACTCTATTTCGCTGGTCGGGAGAAAATAATTATTGTACCTATTATAGACTTTGTACATTTCATCCACAGACAATCCAACCTCTAGACATAGCATAGTCGCGCTACCCCCTCTGCCACACATACGGTAGCGTTACTCCATCTTCGAGTCAATCCCGTGCCGTGATTGGTCCGTGTCTTTGAACGGACCAATCACGGCACGGGATTCGCTCACCTCATCCCCCCGCACCCCCGTATTTTTGGCAGCATCGGTTTCATGAAAGAATTGGCCTAAGCTCAGTCTAGAGGTTGGATTGTCAGTGATTTCATCTAAGGTTCTAAAATCATGAGCGGGTTGTAAGTTTTCCCTTGAACTTGAAACATTATAATACATTAAAAATCGAAAATAGCTTACTGACAATGTGACAAAAATTAATAAACACTTCATACTCACTGGCTTCATTGCACTACCTGCGGCACTAGCTGTGGTAAAACAATCACAGGAAAGTAACCTCATTTTCATTGGAATTTCCAAACCAATATGTTACCTTTGCAGTTGACCGTACAATTCCGGTCCAAACTGAAGATATATAAAGGAAGTTGTACAAAAGGGCCAACTTGATTGTAGCGATTGCAAACCTGCGACTATATTCTAGCTGTTCCTATATAAGTATGACCTTTAGGCCCTTAATTACTTAGCACGATTGGAGATCATTTTACACTGGAAGCCCTGAGGCAATGCTTAGTAAGAGATTGTGATAGGAACCCTTATCTATTGGTTTACGGGCAAGGTTTGGATCGGATCAGAGAAGGGTTTACTGCCTCCGATAGCGTCGGTTCGACACCTTTAGCGTTTCAAGTAAATCTAGTGGGTTTTATGAAGCGTTTAGAGGGTCACCGTTGTAAAGAAGGCATTAGTTGTACGTACTTATTTAATTAACATTATAAAACAATGACTGACCGTATGGCGAAGCATACTGATACGTTATTTCAATCAATTTAAGACTTAAATTAGGCCTATTTTTTCCATGTAGAAAAATTTCCGTCTTCTCCAAAACCACGGGGACAACGCCGTCTTCGAAACGTCGGAGGTAAATTTTAAAACTTAGATACGCGATTAAGTCCCGTTGTACAATTTAATAATGTGTAAAAATCGTGAAAGTTTAAATCAGTGTTATAGTACAAACATTACAATTAATTATTTTATTCCGTCAAGATAAGGTTGAAACTTATTTAACTTCATTCTAACATAGTTACAAATTTCTTTCATGTCCAGCAGAGGGTTCCCTTAATGCAATAAGGTAGTAAAAACGTAGATTTAACACAACCGGTTCTCTAGCTCTAACATTAATCTTGATATCAATATCAATATCTGGGAGACCGAGCTTTACTCGGTAAACATATAAAAACTCAAAAACCAGCGTTTTCCCAAAGATAAGACATAGCTAGATCGATTTTTCGCCCCCGAAAACCCCCATATACCAAATTTCATCGAAATCGTTAGAGCCGTTTCCGAGATCGCCGAAATATATATATATAAATAAATAAATAAATAAACAAGAATTGCTAGTTTAAAGGTATAAGATAGAGTGCACCTTAAGACGGATATTTCGCAAAGTAGAGGTGATCATACCAGGGATGTTGCGGATGCAGATTTTTTGACATCCGCGGAAGCGGATGTCAAGATTAGGTACTTAGAAAACGTCAAATATAACATTTTTAGTATTCATTTATTTAAAAAAAACGAAACGTTTAGTATTTGAGCAAGAATATAGGTGCGTTATATTTAACCCACGACGTTCCTGTACCCACTTGTTCGACATCCGCATCCGCATATTATAAGCTCCGCATCGATTTTATGCGGATGCGGATGCAGATGCGGATGTTGAAAATAATGCGGAAGTTCCGCGGTTGCGGATGCGGATGCGGATGCGGATGCGGATGTTCGCAACATCCCTGGATCATACCATCCAAGTAGGATTAAATTAGCTTCAGCGAATCCAGTGATGATAATGTTATATTATTAAATTATCATTCCCATTTATATTCTTTTGTGCTATAAGACGTGTAGCTAAGTACCTAAGTAAGATATTTACATAAATTATGGGACTGAAAGACGCCAATGGCTAAAGTGTCAATGTTAAAAGGGCGTAAAATATGAAGGTTAAGAGTCTCACACGAACTCACATAACGCTATAACGCAAGCCGGAAACGCCTATAAGGAAAACGAATAGAAAAATACACTCGCATGGAAATTAATTTATAGCCTTTTAGGACGCAGTAACGAATTTAGCTACAAATATTGTTGGGGGGGGGGTCACTTAATCAGCAATATTATAGTATCAAAAGAGTGAAGACGAAAGTTTTATTATTGAAATTCGTTCCTGAGTTACGGATGGTATTGGTGTATATAAGTATATATAAGTATATATTTATCGATATAAGTACGTACATGTATATCATCACCTATAGGTAATTAATATACTCATAGTACAAGCTTTGCTTAGTTTGATGGGTCTAGGTCGAACTGTATAAGATGTAATATAAAATTAATTAATTCTGTTTAATATAAAATTTGTATAAGATGTTCTTTAATATTTATCTATTTATTCAGTAGGGTATTTTCCTACTAGTCAAATCAGTTTCTTTTTTAGAACTGTCAAAACGATTTGCTAATATGGAATTTATACTTGGTCAAGCAGATCTTGTCAGTAAAAAAAGGCGCGAAATTCAAATTTTCTATGGGATGCTATCCTTTCGCGCCTACCTACTTGTTTCAAATTTGCCGCCTTTTTCTACTGACAAGATCTGCTTGACCAAGTATATATGAAACATTACATCGTGACGTCACGGTCAACTCACTTAGTTTTTATATTTCTATCCGATTTATTAAATAAGACTTGTGCTTAAAAATAACTGCTATCAATGTTTTTCTAATAATTAAATATCTGGTACTTTATTTAATGCATGGTGTGAAATAATTTATCTATATATATAAATGCAAGTGTCCTGACTGACTGATTCATCAACGCAGAGCCGAAACTACAAAAGCTAGAAAGTTGAAATTTGCACATTAGGTTGCATTTGTAAAGTGTACAAGAGATAAGAAGCGATTTTGAAAAATTCAACCCCTAAGGGGGTTAAAAAGGGGATGAAAGGTTATATGGGGTTCAAGTTTTAGTTTAAGCTAGAAATTTGAAACTTTGTGAAAATGTATTATATTAAAAAACAAGAAAACTAATTTCAGCGTTTTCGAAAATTCATCCCCCAAGGTGGTGAAAAAGGGGTTGAAAGTTTGTATGGAGATCAAATATTTTTGTGAGTGTGTGACTTTAAACTTTGTATATGGGTATATTATTATAAGACAGGAAAAGTAATTTCAGCGTTTTTGAAAATTAATCCCCTAACAGGGTTAAAAATGGGTTGAAAGTTTGAATCCATTACAAATGCTTTGAAACTTCTTAGAAAGGCATAATAGCCGATTACAAAAGAAGTAATTGCGACGTTTTAGGAAATTCAACCCCTAAGGGGGTAAAAAAGGGGATGAAACTTTGTCTTGGGGTGCAAATTTTATTTTAAGCTAGGACCTTGAAACTTTGCAAAAAGGTATTAAATTAAAAAACAAGAAAACTAATTTCAGCGTTTTTAAAAATTCATCCCCCGAGGTGGTGAAAAAGGGGTTGAAAGTTTGTACGGAGATCAAATATTATTGAGAGTGCGGGACTTGAGTCTTTGTATAAAGCCATATTATTAAAACCCAAGAAAAGTAATTTCAGCGTTTTTAAAAATTCATCCCTTAAAAGGGTTAAAAAGGGGATGAAAGGTTGTATGGGGTTCAAGATTTATTTTAAGCTAGGAATTTGAAACTCTGTAAAAATGTATTATATTAAAAAATAAGAAAACTAATTTCAGCGTTTTCAAAAATTCATCCCCCAAGGTGGTGAAAAAGGGGTTGAAAGTTTGTATGGAGATCAAATATTTTTGTGAGTGTGTGACTTTAAACTTTGTGTATGGGTATATTATTATAAGACAGGAAAAGTAATTTCAGCGTTTTTGAAAATTCATCCCCTAACAGGGTTAAAAAGGGGTTGAAAGTTTGAATCCATTACAAATGCTTTGAAACTTCTTAGAAAGGCATAATAGCCGATTATAAAAAAAAGTTATTGCGACGTTTTAGGAAATTCAACCCCTAAGGGGGTAAAAAAGGGGATGAAACTTTGTCTTGGGGTGCAAATTTTATTTTAAGCTAGGACCTTGAAACTTTGCAAAAAGGTATTAAATAAAAAAACAAGAAAACTAATTTCAGCGTTTTTAAAAATTCATCCCCCGAGGTGGTGAAAAAGGGGTTGAAAGTTTGTACGGAGATCAAATATTGTTGAGAGTGCGGGACTTGAGTCTTTGTATAAAGCCATATTATTAAACCTCAAGAAAAGTAATTTCAGTGTTTTTAAAAATTCATCCCTTAAAAGGGTTAAAAAGGGGATGCAAGGTTGTATGGGGTTCAAGATTTATTTTAAGCTAGGAATTTGAAACTCTGTAAAAATGTATTATATTAAAAAATAAGAAAACTAATTTCAGCGTTTTCGAAAATTCATCCCCCAAGGTGGTGAAAAAGGGGTTGAAAGTTTGTATGGAGATCAAATATTTTTGTGAGTGTGTGACTTTAAACTTTGTATATGGGTATATTATTATATGACAGGAAAAGGAATTTCAGCGTTTTTAAAAATTCATCCCCTAACAGGGTTAAAAAGGGGTTGAACGTTTGAATCCATTACAAATGCTTTGAAACTTTTTAGAAAGGCATAATAGCTGATTGCAAAAAAAAAGGAATTGCGACGTTTTAGGAAATTCAACCCCTAAGGGGGTAAAAAAGGGGATAAAACTTTGTCTTGGGGTGCAAATTTTATTTTAAGCTAAGACCTTGAAACTTCGCAAAAAGGTATTAAATTAAAAAACAACAAAACAAATTTCAGTGTTTTTAAAAATTCATCCCCCGAGTTGGTGAAAAAGGGGTTGAAAGTTTGTACGGAGATCAAATATTTTTTAGAGTGCGGGACTTGAATCTTTGTATAAAGCCATATTATTAATTCTCAAGAAAAGTAATTTCAGCGTTTTCAAAAATTCATCCCTTAAAAGGGTTAAAAAGGGGTTGAAAGATTGTATAGGGTTTATATTTTATTTTAACCTACGAATTTGTAACTTCGTAAAAAGTTATTTCATTAAAAGAGAAGATAACTATTGTTAGCGTTTTTCAAAATTCAACATTTAAGGTGGTGAAAAAGGGGTTGAAAATTTGTATGGAGGTCAATATTTTTTGTAAGTACGGGACTTGAATCTTTGTATAATGACATATTATTAGAATACGAGAAAAGTAATTTCAGCGTTTTTTAAAATTCATACCCTATAAGGGTCCAAAAGGGGTTGAAAGTTTGTATAGGGTTCAAATTTTATTTAAAGCTAGGAACTTGAAACTTCGTAAAAAGGTATTTTATTAAAAAACAAAAAAACCTATTCAGCGTTTTTAAAAATTCATCCCCCGAGGAGGTGAAAAAGGGGTTGAAAGTTTGTATGGAGATTAAATATTATTGAGAGTGCGAGACTTAAATCTTTGTATAAAGCCATAGTATTAGAACACAAGAAAACTTATTTCAGCGTTTTTAAAAATTCATCCCATAACAGGGTTAAAAAGGCGTTGAAAGATTTTATAGATTATAATTTTATTTAAAGCTAGGAACTTGAAGCTTCGTAAAAAGGTATTTTATTAAGAGAAAAGAAAACTAATTTCAGAGTTTTGAATAATTCATCCCCCATGGTGGTGAAGGGGGTCGAAAATTTGTATGGAACCCAAATATTTATCGGAGTGCGGGACTTGAATCGTTGTATAAAGGCATATTATTACAATACAAGAAAAGTAATTTCAGCGTTTTTAAAAATTCATCCCCTAAAAGTTTAAACAGGGGTTGAGAGTTGGTAGAGGGTTCAAATTTTATTTAAAGCTAGGAACTTCAAACTTCGTAAATAGGTAGTTAGGTAATAGGTTTTATTAAATAGTGGACTTGAAAATCTTCTGGGGGTTGAGAGAGATTATATCGAGATTATCGAGAACAATTTTATTCAGTTAGGGGCTTGAAACTTCGTAGCCAGGTTGTGAAAGACAAATCTCATGCGTTGTATAATAATGATTAACCGTCCCTACTGCTATCTTTTGCTGCATAATGTTCTAAGCTAATGTAGAATTTATAACCAACAATATACAAATCCACGCGTACGAAGTCGCGGGCAACAGCTAGTTTTGAATACAGGAAAATACGATATAGTTTACCGTATTATCGCGCAACAGATTCCAAATTCAACCTAGTTTTTCAATGTTCCAATCAAAATGTTCGCTAGCGAAAGTGGACTGTATTAGCGAGAAAGGGGCGAAAGAGAATCGAATTTAATCGAATTTAAACTGTTGTGAGACATACTGTTGTTAAAACAAGTGAGTCTAAACCGTAAAATTATTCAAGGGCGAAAGAGAAAGTGAAATTTAGGGCCGATGGAGCAAAAAAGTTGTCGGAATAAACAATATGGAAATTAGAACTAAATTGTATAAATGTGTAGACGAAGTTACCTTGGATCCGGAAATTGTGGGAACCAAATCGTTGGTCACCGTTGAAGACCGCTGGCGGTGATTCTATCTTTCTGTCGCAAGCTAGAGGAAGCGTAAAATCGTTACCTGCAGTCGCCGAACTTAGTGTAAGGCTTGAGTGGACGCTCGAGTTGGGCGTGCAGCGGGGCGGGGCGTGCGGCGTGCATGTCAAACAAATGCAAACGTATAGGAGCGGCCTTAGTGCACGCTGCTCAAATCACTCGAGCGTCCACTCAGGCCTTACACTTAGACCTTGGATTTCCACTCCACGGATGAGTTCGGCGTCCTCCGGTACATAACACTGATCTTAATAACGTACTAACTAAAGTTTACTAACTAGTGCTTTAGATAGCTCTTACGGTTGTTATGCGTGTTGCAGTACTATCAAACTATTCACACGGCCGTTTGGCAGTACAAAGGACTAATTAATACGCATGGGCACCGCAATGTGGTCTGACGAGTGGCTGCCGTGCATTAGCAGATACGGTGGCTATGAAAGGGCTTGGTAATTACGAATGTAGTTTAGTTTAATTGCAGTGAAATTGTAAGTTGCTAATTATAGTAATTATGCTCACTTCATGTACTGAAGATGTGTTCAGAATGTTGAGGTAGTTCGCTGTGTGAAGGCCAAAAGTTAACACATTCACTGCCAACGTTAGCGCTACGCTCGTAGCCAAACCCAGCGTTTTCCCGATTTGTAGAGAAAAGCGACTGCAAACAGAGAACCGGCGGGCAGGGCCGGTTTAAGCGTGTCGGGGCCCCTAGGCAGTGCAATGCTCGGGGCCCCCTTATAGTCAATTCTGCATACATAATGTTCAGTATAGGGAAGTAAGTTTTCGGTTTTAATTTCAACCTTCAGGTGTCGGTTGAGCCGATCCGAACAAGCCGAGCGATGTGTTTTTCGCTAGGTAGTTAAATATTTTGCGAGGCTGAACAGCGATTGTCCGACCGTAAGACCATACGCTGAGCCACATGATTAAAATTAAACTACTAATAATGATTTTGTATGTATTCATTGACCAGTTAAGCTACCATGTAGGTACAGGGCCAACCAGCAAAAAACGCGAGCGTAGCGAGCGCGAATTTTTTTGGAAAAAAATTGTGAGAGCGTGTTAGAAAGGCCGGGCCGGCCCTAAAAATTCGAAATTCCCCAGTGAGGCGAGCTTCCATGCGAGGTCAAAACCGTGCTTCAGGACAAGCTCAGCTGGAGCACAGACGCCAACGAATGTCCATTGTATTAAAAAGCGAGACCGCAGGCCGAGCTTGGCGCAGCGAGACCAAAGGCTAAGCTGAAGAAGAGGAGATTTGAAAGACAAACCAAAAATTGAGGTAGCCTCACTTTTGGCTGAAGGTCGAGCTCAGCAATCTCCACATTACTTAACAAGCCCAAAGCGTACTTATAACCAGCGAGGTGAGCTTTCATGCGAGGCAAAAGGCCAAGCTTCTGAAATCAATGTTGATATTTGTTAAAAAGCGGACGCCGAGGATCGAGCTGTAAGAAAGCAGCGTGCAGCGCTCTGACACGAACCAATCGTCAAATCGGCCGAAGTTCCATTGATGAGGTTTTAGGCCCTCAGGAGCCTGAAATTCGTGCTCGACATTACATACTTTAAAGGCTATAAAATAACATAATTTACATAATCATCTAATGATTGTGTGTCTGAGAAACTGATATTGGACATTAGGTACCATACATTTTATTTTGACCATATGAAACAAATATTTTTATTTGGCGCGCGTGGGGCCCCCTAGCCGAGGCGGGGCCCATAGGCAGTTGCCTACTCTGCCTTAGGGTTAATCCGGCCCTGCCGGCGGGTACTCGGCACTCAATGTGTTGAAAGAGCGACACAATGCGAGTACTTATAAATAAATAAATATGTCTGTCATTAAGGCAAAGTTGACAGCAACATCTTCTAGCTGCGCGAGTTGTCATGTAAGTCATGTTGATGTCAACTTTAGCCAGTCTTTTCCGAGACCACGGTGACAACGCCGTCCTCGAAACGTCGGAGGTAAATTATAAATTTTAATTATATGATCAAATCCTGTTTCATAATTAATAATGTCTAGATATTGTGATATTTTAAATCAGTGTTTTTACATTTAAATCATTGACTTTTTTGACAGTAGTAAATCCTCTTGTACAAAATAGCCTTAACCTCAACCTTAAATACGTTAACCTAACCTTGAAACAAGCATACCTATTTAAATACTGAGACAAGTTAATTCATCATAAATCAAAGGTATTTACTAAGTGTGAGCTTCTAGAACCCTACGTTTATTTCAACAAGCTTCCAATCAATTCAAAACTCTTTCATCATTTTAGGAATCTTTGTCAAAAACACGATCAAAGAAAGCTCTCGAGTCTAGCGGCCTAGCACTCGGAAAACAGCATAGTCACGGCTATTCATTAGACCAGGAGCCCATTCAGATTTAACATCTTGTTACGGTTGTGGGCTGCGTTTGATATGACCTGTATCCTTATCAGCGAGTTTAACTCCGACAGATTCGCTATCGTCTGCGTCTGCTTTTTTTTTTAAGTAAACTCTTGCTCACATTGCATCTCCCTTGTGCTGACATTGGTGCAAGCTAGATGCACTGCGCTTGAGTTGATGCATTCGCTAGCGTTTTAAACTCTTGGTACTTGATGATCGTCTTGGTGATTGGCGCGTATCTCACGCACTACTTTCACATTTGGGTCATACATATTTTATAGTATGCTTAACTCGTTCGCGTCTTTCCTGAAGACATCGCTAGGTCAAGGAAATCTTAAGCCAATTATTATAATACACTTACTTTTCAGTACCTTAGACTCAATAAGAAAAACGAGGTTTATGTACCTACCTGAAACGTTAACTTTTATTATATTGCTCACAGAAGTTAACTTTTCTAAAATATGTTTGACCCATTTCGCATGTACGTAAGGTCAAGGTCGTATCAAGATAACGTCAAAATTGTGACAGGTTATTAAATCCGAATCGGTCCCCAGACTAGACGTAACAAGCTTGGATGTATAATATGTCTTAATAAAACCTGACGTTGACAAGGGTGCCGAAGGATTTGCGTGTGCCATATTTATTTCAATAACACTTATAAATGCCAAAGTTGAGACTTTATTTAACAACAAGACCGGCATCGGCAGTATGACAAGATTGTTCCTGTCATTCTGAGATTTAGATTATTGCAAAACATACTTACCTAATCAAAATGAGAAAGCTATGCTGTACATTAAATTCTTTTGAAATTGTTTTTTTTTATTTCAGACTTAATATCGTCCATATCATTGGTCAGTAACAAAAATCAAAACAAAACAAAGCAATTAAAAATAATGTTAGTATTACTTACGGCTAAAATACAAACTAATAACTAAACATAACTTACAACAGTTACAACTACGCAGTCTAGATTGCCCGCTGTCACCGGACATGTAATTTCAACCAGTGGTACTGGAACGGGCAATCCAGCCTGCTGGCCACCACACGTAGGATTTACGCACAATGGCGTAAATCGCTAAATGTTTTTAATAAAGGGCCGTCAGACAAAAAAGTACTTCAGAAGATACGGGCGTAGGTACTCTTGAGAGGCGTATGATTAGAAACGGATAATAGTTTCCCTGTATTAATTTGTTTTACGATTCTAAAAAACCAAGGTGATTTGAACTCAAATAAAAAAAAAAAAATCCCAAAACCTAAGCTTCGCCTTTTTCCTTCGTTTGATTGAAAATTTTGCCGAAATACGAGGGCGGTGTTCATTTGTAATCATTTTTTGTATAAAAACTCGGTTCCCGAAGGCCGACTGTGTAATAACAATTTGATAAGGTTTCATTGTTTTGATACGACCTTGAGAGAGAAAGAGAGAGAGAGAGGGAGAGACAGAGAGACAGCATTTCGCGAGCACCAATCGGTCGGTATTAACGGCTCACGCTGATTAATGATCGCGAAATGCAATCGGAAGTCTCATTAGGCATCTCGCTCGCACTTATTGGTCGGCAATTACAAAATTGTTTAAATATTTACCGGGATAGGGTAATTGGCCAGTAACTGGCCACCGGCCAATAACTGGCCACCCTAAACTAAAAACGAATTCTATTCACCTATAAATATAAACTTTAGTATAAGGTTTCAATAACTGGCCAGCCTTTAATAACTAGCCACCTTATACTATTGTAAATGTATTCTGTTTATAGGTTAATAGAATTCATTTTTAGTTTAGGGTGGCCAGTTACTGGCGAATAACCCTATTATATTTTAGTAATAGGTAAGATTCAATTTGTATAGGTACCTACATTATACTTAGTATTATGCTATAGAATTGTACTATAAAGAGTATCTCAGTCGGTCCCAAACTAAGCGCAGCCTGTATCTTGGGAACCGGGAAAACTGACTTTACTAAGAGAGCCTAACATTACTGAATATTTTTTGATTCAGATATTTAACCTTTTAACCGCCCTAGACTGATATATAAGACATACAAAATCGGGCTCATTTCGCCGCTGTCTGATAAATAAGACGAAACTTCGTGTAACTTCGTACCCCCCGGCGACACGAGCACGCTTGATGACGTTTTCTATGGCGGTTAAAAGGTTAAATACCTATAATATTAATACAATTGGGAAATTAGAATCGACCTCCTAACCACAGTACGTTTCTTTTCCCTTGGGTCGGGCGTTCCTGCTCGAAACGTATGATAATTTGTTATAAATTAAATGTAAATTGATACGATTTGTTTTGTCGAAATTCTATCAGAGTATTAAGAGTCGATGTTGTTTACGATAAAACCTGCTTATGGGTATAAAAGATTAATATTTTTTTTATTTGCAAAAATACTTCTAAAATACATAGGTGTTGTTTTGTTAAATGGTGTACCTACAGAATTCAGTCGCACAAAACGACATGCATATTTTTTGACAAAAAAAGTGTTTGATCAGTTTGATGACAGACAAGTAATGATGAGGTTATACTTACTTAAGAGTCACACAAACCTACAATCGCCATACTATCAAAGTTACAGTCAATACACTAATTTCAAGACGATATTCTGAAATAAGATGTTTTTATACCGAGTAGGTAATTATTATAACTATGATAAGATTTATAAGTCTACTGTACTTTACCTTTATATTGAAGTTTCAGTAAAATGTATCGTCCTAGCCAGTGTAGAATAATTAGTAAAATATGCATCACATGAGATTTGTAATTAAAAAGAAAATAGAAATGATGGTTTAATTTGAAAATGCATTTCAGCGCCAGAACGCCTTCAGCACGCCTAGGGTTTGCAATCCGGATCCGGAGTGTATGAAATTATCCTGATCTGGATCCGGATCCGCGGATCTTCCCATACATTACGGATCCGTCGTGCAAACCCTAAGCACACTAAAACAGACGCGAAGGCGTGATTGGCCCATCAGCGCGGGATCAGCTAAGCCGTTTTTGTTGTTCCATTAATCACCGAGATTGCCTTATCCTTGAGCACATTTGGAGCCAAATTTACATTTTAATCGGACTCGCAACCTTTTTTTAACATGAATGAGGCTTTTTCTTAAGTGCGGTAAGTGTATTTAGTTTGGGTAAAGTGTAGCTCAAAAGGTGATGTTGATTTAAATTAGATTGGATACAGATTGTACCTGAAATTGTTTTTTATGGGAGGTACGAGATTTGTATCAGTTTTTAAATAGTAAAAAATATTTTATAACCTTAAAACGAAAAATTGTATTGAGAAGACAGCTGTCACCGAACCCAAGCTATGTGAAAAATATTATGTCAGAAATATTTTTTGAGAATTTATACTATATATTTCTTATTCTGATTTATATTTGATGACATTTAAATGTATATTTTGCACCAATCTCTGGAAATACATGTATGGCGAAACGGTAAATTTAGTCATCATCGATATATAAATATTATTCTATAAGGACTGAATTATAAATATAATAAAAAACAAAATAGTTATGAATGGTAGAAAATCAGTAAAGAAATATAATTATGAAAAAGACGTGTGACGTAGTACGGCCTGTAACTATGATTGTCAAAAGTTAATTGCCAAATTAAATTTACCATCCGACCATAATATTACCCGACTGGTTGAGCTGGGACATTTTTTATTAGACTTTAGGTATATCTCTTCTACAATAAATAACTTTCTGTTCATAATCCAAATTCTGGAAGTAGCGGTTGAATAGTTAAAGAGAACAATAAAGAAAGTAATCTATTATTTCAACGTGCTCGCAGCTAAGTTTCCGTAACATGTAACTTGCAACTCGGACTTGCTAATACAATTGCTTGCCAAATAAAAATTAGTTAAACGCTCATGAGGACCAGTATAAATGTGACTTTCAGATCCGTAGCACGGTTAGTACAGTCACGCTCCGTGATTGTTATGCCATTTAGGGTTCTAGCTGAATTGCACATTCCATAGCGTAAGTATGGAACAACCAAGCTGCGGGCTCAGCACGGTTCCATTTTTATCCACTATCACTATGCCCGTCACTTTCGCACTTACATACTTGTTAGAACGTGACAGGCATGGTGATAAATGATAAAAATGCGACCGTGCTACTAGGGCTGGGACCCTAAATGGCGTAACAATCCCGTGTGGTGACTGTATTCACGAATATTTAGCAAGTGTCACTATGTACAACCTTTATACATGTATGGCGTTATTCATAAACGGCTGCTAACTTAATCAGTTGATGATCGTCGTTTGTCCCTATCTGTCGTTATGCCATAGAGAGGGACAAACGACGATCATCAACTGATTAACTTAGCAGACGTTTATGAATAAGGGGGGTAGGATATACTATAAAGATACCTGTTTTTAGGGTTCTTCAGTCAATAAGAAACCTTTTTAGTTCATCATTGCTCTGGCCCGTCTGCCTATCATTCCGCGGCTCAGCTGATTAAACATTGTTGCTGGAAATATTACGTGATTTGGCATAATTTGTTTAGACCTTTGAAAAGGGGTCTACATAAGTAAAAATATTTTTGAAGTGAAATTTTCTTTAGGTACTTTTTGAGGTGGGGAAAAAATGTTAAACTCGAGACAGCGTAAGACGATCACGTGACCGTAAGGCGTAAGATGTAAGATGTCATTGAGTTTTCACTTCAGTCGGCACTCCCGGAGTGCAACCCGTTGTTTTTTTTTGTTTTAAGTTTTAAATTGATATTGTTTGTTTATTAATTAATGAATTTTTTTATTTTTATTTTTCAAGTAAAAGTTAAGTTTTAGTAGTATGTTTCTTTATGAGGAAAGTGTCTTCATTTTCTTTAATTAACTAAAATTTATCGCATCAGAGCAGCAGTGTAGGTATAATGTACCTATTATTATGAATCTAATACCTTTAAATGAGCAATTCTTGTTTATGTATTTATTTATTTATTTATATATATAATATTTCGGGGATCTCGGAAACGGCTCTAACGATTTCGATGAAATTTACTATATGGGGGTTTTTGGGGGCGAAAAATCGATCTAGCTAGGTCTTATCTCTGGGAAAACGCGCATTTTCGAGTTTTTATATGTTTTCCGAGCGAAGCTCGGTCACCCAGATATTTATAAATAGAATGAGCTAATACTCGCTAGGAAGCCTTCGACTCGCCTCGGTTCTTTAATCAATTGTAATAATACCCCGGAACGGAGAGGTTTCCACTCAGTTTGGGTTATTTGTTCTACTTTAAAACAGTTTGTGTTTCTTAAATCTTTCTCGGACTTTATGTGAGTGAAGTGTTTGTTTGTGGCTAAACTATTTCATTGTTTTCTACCCGTTTTTTGCTTAGTTTTTGTTTATTTAAAAGTATGTACTTTCATAAATCATCAGTAAATAATGCAGACGAAGGCAAAATAAATGATAAATGATTAATGACGTAATATAAAAATCAGTTCCGTAGTTTTATTAATATCAACCTGTATAAATAAAATGATTTACTGAGTATCTACCTACTGTTGAATATGAGTTTAACATTATAATTTTCAAGAAATTATATTATTACCTTTACCTACTTTCCTTTTGTTTTCCTGATAAAGGGAATCATATTTAATATTGAATGTCGCTTAACTTACACGAGCAAAATATGAATTTACTTCCTATAGAGAAGATTCTAAAATAATAAGAGAAATTTGTCTTCAAAAGCTTAAAATCTTGTCCGTAAAGTTGTAAATATTTATAAATGTAAATTAATTAATTTCAATCACTTTGTAGACCCTCTCGGTATTTGCACTTGGGGGGTGGCTTTAATGTATCGAAATAAAACTGAAATATATAATCGGTCAGAGTAAATTTTAGATACAAGTCTTACAACTTTAGGAACATGCGGTAAGTATAGTACTTAATACCTATATGTATTTACCTATACCTATTGTCTTTTAGTAATTTATATTAATAAATATGTACTACTAGCTTTAAGGTATTATATTTATTTATGGGTTATATGTATTTTATACTTTTCTAATATG
The DNA here is from genome assembly GCF_948474715.1 of Cydia amplana. Lineage (NCBI taxonomy): Eukaryota > Metazoa > Arthropoda > Insecta > Lepidoptera > Tortricidae > Cydia > Cydia amplana. Next base: position 11,081,223 of record NC_086087.1, read on the forward strand.
GGAAAATAAAAATAGAATGTATATTTACTCTGTAGCAAAATGATTCTTATATTGGCAAGCTATAATGAATAAAATTCCTAGCAGGGCTCAAGATTTCATAACAGATTCCTTGTAGTCGATACCCTCAGCATAGATAAGTATGTTATATTGAACACTTATTACAATAAAATTAAAATATCGATTTACTCTATTCTGGAATTTTCCTTCAGCAATCTATAGTAAATTAAATATAATTAACTATTGTTATTGAGTTGCTCAATACGATCAAAGTGCATAGCTCAAAGTGCAAGTGCAGCACATCTAAAACAAAGTAAATATCTTCTATTCAACAATGACAATGTACTCACACATACTTTGTGCTGAATGAAGAGTTCCTGGTTTACAGCCAATTTTATGGAGCACGATTTCCACTGCAGTCTTTGCTGCGTTCGCTATCGGGGCTGTTATAACCACCGATGCTAAGTATAGTGCATTGGGAGAACCAATATAAAGCTTAGAAATACATAAAAAGTGTAAAAGTTCACTGTCTGATTCAACCGCGACTCTGGATCACTGAGCTACCGAGACTCCTTTTGATGACAGCCAATATTTCCATCGTATCACTCATATCCTTTCCTCTGTGGCTTGCCAAAAATATGCTATTTAAATAGTGATATATAAGTTTATATATTATTGAATTTTAGAACTGCTCAACGACCGATGCTCGATTTGAGCCTCGCCATAGAGGAAATAACAAATGCGCCATAGGCTTAATGTTTTCCATTTTTCATTTATTACTAAGCTTTGTAGTATCGTTTGCAGACATTTCTACTTAATACAAAATAAGTCAATATCAGTTTTGTTTCTAGGTCTGTAATAGTTGAAGGTCTCCCATATAATGATTTGCCTAATACAAATGCACTCTGTAAGCGTTGCTAACCACGTGTGCCTAACGTACGTAACTAAGGCTGGGCACCAAAATCTCTTCATTTTTATGTGTTTCTGGTAGGACTTGAGGTTAATAATTTTACAATGTATTTTATGTAGAAACTATGAAGCCCGTTTTATAGTTGATTTTACTATAATTTGATAAATAAGCATAGTACTATTGTAGTTCTCAATTGATGCGACCTGATTTATTTGAACTCTGGCAAAATTGGATAGGTACGTACACTTTATAATAACCCCTTGTTCATAAACGCGCTACAAACCTCAAATAGCTAATAATCGTTTGTCCTTATCTATTATTTTGACTTATGTATTGGTAAGAAAGGGATAAAACATAATAAGGGGATAATAATATAATTAATAAGCTGGATCCGCCTCCCTGTCCACGTGGGGATCTGTGTTTACATTTTCTCTCCACCCCCAAAATTAAATGATTTTATAAAAGAAAGCTAGCTACGCCACAGAATAAATAATAGTACTAAGTACAGAAGACTCACTCTCTAACAAAACGCGTCTGTTACGATCAGCACAGATATGGCCGCTAGGTGGCGACAGCGCCACGCGCGGCTTATGGCTTTCCCCAAAATTGGGGCCGGAACGGATGTTCTTTTAGCTACCTGTAGCAAAGCGACGAAATCGCGGAGTGAGACACGCCTGGCTACGCGCGATGCTAAAATTGTCACTTTGCTCTTTAGTTTAGCTGTAAAATTGAAACAATAAAGAATTGAATTGAATTGAATTAAACAGATATAATACATATTATCTTCACTGCAATAGGAATACAACACAATATATAATACAACATAAATGGTGTTCAATTTTAATATCAATGCTTGATCGTTTTCCCTGCAGGAGCACATAAAGTCTTCAGAAATTCAAAACCATTACCCTCATAACGAATATAAAACATCGCTTTAATATGAAGCCTGGAGTGGGGACAAATTCTTTGCGCCTACAATTTCGCTGTGAATGAATTATTTTCACCCCATTGCTCTGTATATGCTCGAAATGTCAAAATGTTGAACTAGGTATGTAGTAGTTAGCGCACTCGTCGAAAAAAGATAAGAAATATAAGTATGTACCCAATTATAATATTGTATTTCACAAAATAAAAATCACATTTTTTTTTGTGCAGCAGTTATGTAATTTTCTCTTTTACTTCAATGTGGATACTTAAAAGTGATTTTTCAGCGCCTGTTTTACTTACATAAAATATACTCTCTGATCGACTTCTACCACAGACAAGACACCCTCTAGACTGAGCATAGTAACGCTACCCCCTCTGCCACAAATATACATTTTACTCCATCTTCGAGTCAAGTGTCAGAATCCCGTGCCGTGATTGGTCCGTGTCTTTGAACAGACCAATCACGGCACGGGGATTCGCTCACCTCGTCCCCCGCACATATTTTTGGTAGCATCGGTTTCATGAAATAATTGCTCTAAACTCCGTCTAGAGGATTCCTAGTCTATGACTTCTACAGACTAATTGCAAAAAGGGAATACTTACAATAAACAAAAAAAAATGATAATTGAGAACTTGCGTAAGTTAACGACTCTAATTGATTTAATCAAACTTGTTACGTTTTCCATCTTAACGAAATAAAATCAAGGACGGTAATTCGCCAGTAACTGGCCACCTTAAACTAAAAAAAGTATAAGGTTTCAATAACTGGCCAGCCTTCAATAACTAGCCACCTTATACGAAAATGAATTATGTTTATAGGTGAATAGATTTATTTTCTAGTTTATGTACGAAATATCATTTGATATAATACCAGTCGCTTTTCGGTGAAGCAAAACATCGTGAGGAAACCGGACTAATCCCAATACGGGCCTAGTTTACCCTCTGGGTTGGAAGGTCAGATGGCAGTCGCTTTCGTAAAAACTAGTGCCCACGCCAATTACTGGGATTAGTTGCCAAGCGGACCCCAGGCTCCCATGAGCCGTGGCAAATGCCGGGACCATCAGGCGTGTCTCACTCCGCGATTTCGTCGCTTTGCTACAGGTAGCTAAAAGTACATCCGTTCGGCCCCAATTTTGGGGAAAACCATAAGCCGCGCGTGGCGCTGTCGCCACCTAGCGGCCATATCTGTGCTTATCGTAACAGACGCGTTTTGTTAGAGTGAGTCTTCTGTACTTAGTACTATTATTTATTCTTTGCCGGGACAGCGCGAGGAAGATGATGAGAATTATTTTCTAGTTTAGGGTGGCCAGTTATTGGCCGGTGGCCAGTTACTGGCGAATTACCCTAATTGTCATAACACGCTTTTAACATTTGTTAACAGATTCTACGGTTTACTATTTAGTAAACAGTAGAATCTGAAAATGGGATCGTATAAACGGTGCATTGCATTCAATACTTCCAGCAAAGTTCACTGGCTGGGAAACAGACATAAAGGCGGAATCGCTTTGCTTTCCGCTATTCTTGGCAAGCGGAAGCATTTGCCAGGTACGTTAAGTGTAAATGTTTAGTAACTTACACGTATTTGCACGTATTTCGACGTAAGTATTATGACGAGCTGGATTTATAACCCTCTAGTTGATACGAAGTTATAAAATTGAAAGATTTGCAAAATATTTTTTATGATATGCACTAAGAGGATTATAAGTTAATCATTGAAATGATGTCTCGTTATTAGAATGTAAGGTACTTGTAATTAGAATAAAAGTTGTGTGATAGGTACTTTAATCTGCCAATCACACAATATTATAACAAAATACATACAACGTACTCACAGAACATTGCATTGATAATCATAATCACATAAGTAATTTGAATAGTTTACATCCAAATTACTACTTAGTTATATTCAACCTAAAGCTATTTAGCACACGTCCCACTTGTAACTTTTCCGGATACTCCAGCTGGGTTTGAAACTTTTACAAGTAGAACTGTGGCAAACTCTTTTATTCCTCTGTTCTCCTGGTACACGAATAAGTTTTTCGCACTTGAAATCGTCAGTTAACGCATGACACAAAGGTAAAGAAAATAGTAGTTTATAAAAAAATATCATGGAGGCCTCATTCTAATATTACAACAGTATATTATAGTAGTAGGTATGTTATAGTTTTGATTGTGTTATGATATGACTTCCTGTGTATTTCTCGTGTACTCACTGAAAGCACGGGACCAATCAGCGTGAACGGTCGTCAAAATCATAACCATAACTGAACCATAACCCGAAATAATGGTCTTCAAACCTACACGTGGAAACGGGTAATGTGTTCGACATTACTTTGTCGGGAGAAAACAAAAATAAATCGCATCCAGTAATGGATATAAAATAATTTGACTGGAGAATTTTGTTTGTGGACCGGCTCCGTAACTGTATGTTTTATTCATACAACAACAGTGTAGTCCGTAGCTCGCATTTTAATATAGACCGTATAATTCTGTGTCCCTGGTGAGGTGTGTACTAATGAAGTGAATTTGTTTTGTTTGCCACATCGATGTGATATTTGTAGAAGCCAGCAACCAATAAAATAATCTATGTAATTGACTATACATTTTACTCCATATATTATTGACTTTTGACTCATACCCATTATTGATATTTTCTGAATTTATTTTAGATGACGTCATTTCAACAGCGATGCAACAACAGGAACGCCCATATCTCGGACACATTCTTAAAGACCGAGTTAAGATAGAGGAAAGGATCCAAATCAGCTGTAGTAGAATGCGTGTGTCATTTTATATGTCCTAGAAACAGAATTACAATGCAAGTAAAAATACCTACAGTCCTACATACTTAATGATCCAATTTCAATAGTTTGTCACTACTCTTAGAAGAATTTTAAATTAAATGTCTGTCCTCGAGGTGGCGTTGTTGAAATTAATCATTATACAGGGTCATTTTTGGACCGTTAGCCATATTGTGCGAGGTGATTAGGTAGGTCATACTGAACAACTTTTTCTACGGGAACAACCCCGAAATCCCAAAAAAAATTTGGCCTCCCCAACCCCATAGAAAACGTCGACATCCACTCGACCAAAATGTATGAAACAGCCAAAAAAATTTTTCTGATTTCGAAGTTGGTCCCATAGAAAAAGTTGTTCAGCATGGCCTACTTAATCACCATGCACAATATGGCTAACGGTCCAAAAATAACCTTGTACTTGCCCCATTTCAAAAGCACTACGAGTAGGGTTTGCAATCCGGATCCGCAATGTATGAAATTATCCGGATCTGGATCCGGATCCGCGGATTTTTCCATACATTTCGGATCCGTCGTGCAAACCCTAACTACGAGTATGAGACTGATTCCATTAACTAAAACGTTGAACTTTTAACTTGACTAATCCAGCATTAAACTAACAGTATCACTGGCGTGCCGGCGCTAAAACAATTTCCAATTTAAAACTTTTTCCGTCCATGGTCAGTATAAACTTTTTGACGAGGACGATTTTATTTGTTCTACCATAGAGAAAAAAAATACATAGAGTGCTCACTCCATACATCAGTTCAGACTATTAATTTCAGTGTCTACATCTATCATCGAGTAGCGGAACTATCAGTACTGCTATTTGACAATAGATGTAGCACCGACCGGAAAGTCTTAAAATCTCAACAGCATAAGATTTTCCGGTCGGTGGCTACATCTATTGTCAAGTAGCAGTACTGATAGTTCCGCTACTCGATGCTAGATGCTAATAGTCTTTTTAGTACTAAAACTGATGTATGGAGTGAGCACTCTATGTATTTTTTTCTCTATGGTTCTACGGATACTTTGCTGCCTTTGCGATTCCGAAGTACGATTACACCATGTTTTTGGTATAAATCGTAAATCTTTCCAATCCGTTTCATAATGTTTAGGTACTTTACTAATTGTAAGAATTTCTTAAAAACGACGCCACTTTTTTTTGGAAAGTTTCTGTGAATTTTAAGTATTTAGGTGTGTCGTTTATACCTCTCGCATTAGCATTTTCCATCGAAAAAGGGAAAAAAATCTTTACATATCATAGTAATTACGACGGCTATACTATTTGTAATCGACTTTACAAATATTAGAGCAAAAAGTTTGCTGCTAGGAATATTATTAAAAAATGAGAATTTATATTTGGTAATAAACTGCCGATGTCAATGAACTCGCGCTGTAGAACTGCTTTTTCCCTGAGTAAGGCAGACAATGCGATGCTTACCCATTAGTGAGTGCAATATAATTATGTTACTAAAAGTAACTTGTATAATCTGTGTCTACGACCGCCATGATAAATCGTATGGTGTGTGACGGCGGTGTCATGACAAATCGTGCCCCATTATCATATCTCGAGTGATTTGTCAAGGATTTCCCCAAATGTGCATGACAAAAAAGGAATTTTTGTTTTATGTGACGGCAGTTTAAACTGCGGATGTCGAGCGTTTTTCGACTTAAAATACGTGAGTGACCCGTTTTTAATATATTTTTTCTACTCCCGTATTTTTATTTGTCATTTAAAGGGTCGTGCACACACCTTTGAACCCCTATCTTATAGTTGTCAAGACAAGTCTTGAGTCTATTCCCCAAAAAAGTATTTGTGCATACACGCAGTATATTTTTGGCACTTTTACGATACTTCGTGTAACCACCACTTAAAAAATATTGTATGAAATACATTGTTGCCAACCTAATTTTAATTGTCGTCTCTGACAGACGAGTGAACGATTATTTTCCCGCCCGTACCCTCCCTTCTTTGCTACTTCTTGAATGAAAAATATTTGTTAATTTATAATTTTATTTCAAAGTAAGTGCTTGGTCGTAACGTATTGTATGCAAATGCAACGTTATTTAACTGAGTCAAAAAATACTCGTGGCGTCTTTATTAACAATTTTCGCTTCGTCTCAAATTGTTACTCACGCCACTCGCCGTTGTAAAATACTATAATATGTTGCAGATTGTCTTGTACTTAAGTTTATAAATCTATCTAGATTTTTTTTTCTTTTTTCCTCAATATTTATTAAAAGACACTCGAACAAACCAAATATAAAAACATTAGCCGAATATTAAGAATAGGTAGGGCAAGGTAGCGTGAGGTAAAAGGGTGCCAGACATTTTCGCCGACATTTTTACCTTAAGTAAGTGAGAAATGTGAGCGCCGATATTTGGTGATTCGTGAGTCAATTTACTAGATAGCTTTTAGGGTTATTGTGTGCGTAAAGCAGATGACTCATAGAAAAAAAATGCACTAGGTATGCCTCAAATTATTAACGATTATCATAAATTATAAGTCTATTGTGTTAACGAATGTCGTTATTAGATATATTCCAAAATCTGTATTGCCAGACGAACTCAATTAAAAAGTTAAGCTAGGTCTTCTAAGATCAGCTCTGCAGGGCTGCTATCTACAGCCCTCAGTGCCCTATTAAAAAATTGCACTCTGTATATTAAAGTTTTAAGATCGAATCCAACGATAGAATTCTTGATAATTAATTAATTATACTTACCAAGTAATCCATCCGATCGCTATCGCTGCCGCAATATCTTATATTTTAACTTATTTTTCTAAGGAACTTAAACATACCTGCTAAAAATAGTTTGTTTACAATCAGTTATATAAATTCATAATTAATATTATTAATGCGAATAGAGTTTACATTGTAAAAAAAATACATAAATAATACTCGTATTGAATTGCACCTAATGGGTAATGAAAATGAATACCAAAGAAGGAATGAATGAAGGGCCGGGACACACACACTAATACCTACCTATATTAGTGTGTGTGTCCCGGCCTTCGTCAGACGCTCTCAGCAAATCGTACAGAAACACTGGGTGTAACACAATAATCCTGCTAAATTCACTTATACTGCCTTCGTTTTCTTGTGTAAGTAGTAGGTATAGGGGAGAGTGGGTAACAGTGACTAACGGGGCACGGTGACTAAAATGCCGCTGTCCGTGTATTTACGCACACAAACACTTGTACTCTTGTCAAACGTTCGCCTCGAGTGTTCCCCCCGCGCCGCGCTAGTTGCCGCCACGCTCGCACGCTGGGTGGTCACGCGCCGGCAGTGTACCGCCAAAGTAAGTAACAAATTAAATTTTTTCGTGTTTTTAAAAAGTGTGTGGTGTCATATTCTTTAAGGGTTTTGTGTGTTTGTGGAATATTTAGTGTTGTGCAGTGTTTCGGTTAGCCTAAACTGCTATTATTTTGCCCGTAACATGAGTGTATATATTTATTCCCAATTTTTGATTTCGATAACGGTGGTTGGGTCACAATGGATAATTTTAACTTGGGTTACAGTGGATAAGTATCCACTGTGACCCGTATGTTTGTTCTGTACATCGCTTTAATTATTTTATGTATTTACAGATCCAACTATTCATCGCCAGCAAACTCCAACGCCACCAACAACTAGTCGGGAAGGAAATCAAAAGGAATCGTAAGCTGATGTTATGGATCACAACCATTCTAATTCTCTAATGACGTCGACTGCTCTAGTATCATTAACCGTAACTCCTGATGAAATTTTAACTCCTGAGGCAGGGCCTTCAAAAGATTTTAAGAGCCCTTTAGACATATGAGGATTACCTAAACAGGCCCTAGAAAAAATACTAGAAGTCCAAGGAGGAAGTAGGAAAGGTAAATCAATGATAGGTACATACACACCTAATAAAGATGATATCGAAGAACGAGTCCAAGAAAAAAAGCAAGCGATGAAGTGGACGACCGTCAAAGGAAAGTGTTACTTTGCATTACTTTCCTTTTGACGGTGTGAGTGATGAGGAAAACGATACTTTAAGTGTTCAATTCGAGGAAGAGGGATCGATGAAGAAAAATAAATGTGACCTTATAAAGTAAATTGATTAATAAATAATATTTGTTAATTGAGTTTTTTTTTAATAAATCCTGCAAATAATCACTGTGACCCATGAGGTTCACTGTACCCCAAGGGCTTAACCACTGTAACCCATGGAAGGGGTACAGTGGATAATTTCCCATTTCTAAAAAAAAATACTTTTGACTAAAATCTATTGCTGTTGGAATGTTTGTCGTCTGTTTTTTGTGTACCCTGATAGTGTTACGAAACGATGGATTTAAATGCTAGGGCTATATGTACTTTACTTCAGAAATATTGGGCTTCAAACAAAAGTGTATCCACTGTTACCCACTCTCCCCTACCTATGAAATTGATTGTACCACCGTTGACAGTTACTGATCTTTCATAAACCTTAGTGTAACGAAATAAGGCCTAAAAAATGGCAGTGTAGTGTGGGTAGACTCGGTAGGCTTCCTAATAATGGATCGACGATCTGATGATGTTATATATGTAATTGAATTAATACAGATGGGCGTTTTTTTTTTAAGTTGTCCTCACCACTTTTTTAAAAAATTTGGGATTTTTTTATGTTATTCCTACTCAGAATCACGAGCTCTTTCTATCCTAATAGGAGAAAAAAAGTGTCCCAAAATTTCCATACATTTTTCGATCTTTCCATTCCGCGACCGCCATACAAAGTCTGTGAAAAATATGGTGACGGAATGGAAATAAAAACCTTAGGACACTTTTTTCTCCTATTAGGATAGAAAGAGCTCGTGATTCTGAGTAGAAATAACATAAAAAATCCCAAATTTGAAAAAAAAGCGTAGGGGACAACTTAAAAAAAACGCCCAGATATGTCACGAATTTAGTGTGCTCAAAACTATAACCACTCACATGATTCCGATTTTAACAAAAGGTGCCCTGAACTGCTCCGCCATTTCGCAGATACGACGGCACAGTGTCATGATATTTTCAAAAATCGATAACTTTACTTCTGCTAAAGCATTTGCAACGATTATTTTGGTTTTTTAATGATAAAGAAACAAAGAATTTATTTTACTACTACAGCATTGTGCTGTTATAATAAAAATAATTATTAAAAATTCACAAAGTTGACCCAATGAAATAATGTCCGCGTTATAGTAGAAAACTATTTTTAATTAAAAATCTAAATCGATAACGTATCTTTTTTTTGTATTCAATTTAAAGAAGACTTAATAAGCTTTTAATTGGTACTAAACATCTTGATAGCTCACCTATGAAATTGCCGAGTAAAACTAATTCAAATTCCGATAAGAAACTTTCGAATTGCTCAATCTGCTGTGAAACTATATATTATGTTCATGATTTTTTTGTGGCTAATTTAGACACTGAAGTACTAAAATATAGTAAAAAACAGTTTAAGACACTAATAATCTTGAAATAAAATGCATAACTTATGCAATTATAACGATGATAGTAGCTATATAACTTAAAATAACAAAAGAGTATCTACGTACCTACTAAATTTTGGTGTTTTTATAATTGCCGATCACCAACAACCGAACTAACTTATAACTACACTAACACGTTTAATACATCCACCATAACACACACTTCACAACATATTAAGCACAATAAACCAATAATAACTATTAACACATAAAATTATACTGATTACAAACGTAAATAAGCCGGTAAACTGACTTCTTCCATCTCAAAAATAAAGATGGCTACCCATTTAGGGTGGAGACACAACAGCGCGCGGTGCAGATGTTCAACAGAAATAGGAACTTTAAAATTGTAATACCTAATTAATTATTTATTTAATCGTATAATTATTTAGTTTATTCAATGTAAATAGCAAAGAAATATTAGTAAATACAAATTATAAGTAAGTAGTAAAAAAAATCCCAAAACGCGTATGCAACGCGTCTAGTACACCACATGCCTTACGATATGCAGAAATGCTTTAAGCAACCACAGTTGCCGGGTTTGTACTTACAATTTACCGTCACATGTTTTGATCGCTAATCCTGTGTAATACACAGTGATTTAATACATTCTATGGTTTATTAATGTAACTTAATAATCGAACTATTTAATGTCTATTGGTTGCTCAAGATATATTTAGTAATCTTAGAAATGTAGGGCATTCAAATAAGAAACACGTCAAGAATCTACAGAACTATTATTTTGAAGTGATATTATTTGGTCATCAATATTAAGTAGGTCTAAAATATAGTTTTAAACTAATAGACCAATAAACGCGGAGTAGTTTAATATACATTACTAATAGAAATATCTAAATTTGAATACTTGAGGCATTTTAAAACACGCAGCAACTTTTTACACATCGCACTTCCTGAACAACTTGCAAAGTAAAATAGATAAGAAATACTGTGGTTGTGTCTATATGGTTGAAACATTTTTTAAATATTGTCACGTTGGTAGTCTGTATTTTAAAAATTGTTTATACCGTATCTGTGCAGCCCTTCACAGATAATAAATAAAAAACCGCATACACTCCTTTTGCAACTCGAGTTGCGACGATCATTTTAGAGGTGCGCAATCTTGAAACTCTAGTTGCTGGAATCATGTGAGTGGATAATAAAATGTATATGCTCCCCTGGTACATCGTTTGCAAATAGTAATTTACATGGTTCAATATTGATGAACAACAGAAAGATTTGTTATGTATTAAATTGCCAACTACATAGCAACTTTGAATATCGGAGGAATGTACCGAATTTGAGAAATAATCTATATCAAGAATAACGATGTTTTCACAATTTGCAAAGCTTAACTCACTTGTACGAGTAATTCAACGCTCTTAATTTTAACCTGAGCTTGGCTTACGGAATCCAATCATTCACTCAAACAAGCCAATTCGAAGGTAAACTGACATCAGAATTATATCTGAATGATGTCATATTGGCAATGTGCGAAGTCGGTGGAGGGGGAAGTGGCGCTGATCGTCGCAAACAGGTAATCTTATGGAATGTCCGATATTAGTACTGGCGGCAGCCGCTTGAACTAATTTTACTCCATAAGATTTAACGTAGAAAGTCCGACAAAATGAGGGCAGCACCAGTCGTGCGCGTAGCGAATAGCTAGCTAATCGTGCTTTTCGCTCGCGCCGATATCTGCACGAAACCCGCACTACATGAAATGCACGATATCTGATTGACATCTATGTTATTCTGATATCAGTGTACGTACGAATTGGCCTGTGATTCGATCAGGCGCAGTGGGGCGGAATCAAGTTGTTATTTACATTAAAGGGAGTAATGTTACATTTAAATTACAATGTTGCTACTCTTTAGTTAATGCTGCAACGAGTTGCAATGCAAAACTAACTAGCACTGATTTTTTGAGTATTTTATTTGCAAATCGAAACTGCAGATTGACCGAGTTTACTATTTCCATCGTATTGTATTAACTGCTCAGCTCTCAATAGGCAACCGCCATACCTACTTACTCATAGATATAGCCATCACACATTCCGTGCTACAAATCTCCTCAACTTCAAGATGGCGCATAAAAAACGGATAGTCTACATAGGCGCTCGCGTGCTAATGGTAAGGTTTAATTTCAAGCTTTCTTGTGTCTAAATAAGATTAAATTTGAGATGACACAATTAGAATGTAGACATTTGAAAAAAGTATCGAACATACGCTAATAAATCAAGTTTTGATCCGAATTTAAGTGAAGATAGACGTGAAAATGCAGTGGCAAACAAAGCTTATAGGTACCCAAGTGTATCTATTTAAATAATGAATATTGTCTTCTCTAGCGGATGAATTTCGCTAACATTTATATTAATTTTTGGTATTGAGACCCGCACAAACTGTTTTTGGTTTTCTTATTCCCACCCAAACGCTTTTTGTTTTTTTTTAAACCAAGTCAACCTTTTTAGTTATTATAAAATAAGGTCTTATAAATTTTCAGTACCGGGACAGTGAAGTGGGAACCTATTGTTCCAACGACTAATCTCTCGTCTGCCGCCGACGGCCGAAATTGATGGGCCTAAATGCTACAATATGATGTACACGAAATATACCCACAATTTGAATCCGACTTATTCTGGCTACAGTGTGAAATACACAAAATATACCTACAATCCCAAACAGACGTTTCCTGACTTAATATTATGATATACACGATACAATTTGAAACCATCGTTTGCAGACTACAACATAATACACATGGAATATAGCTGCAATTAAGAGCTGATGGGCCATTTTATTTAAAGTTGGACATACACTTTTTTTTTTAATTGGGATTTTTTTATGTTAATTTTACTCAGAATCATGAGCTCTTTTGATTCTATTAGGAGAAAAAAAGTGTCCCAAAATTTCCATAAATTTTTCGATCTTTCCATTCCGTGACTGCCATACAAAGTCTATGAAAAATGGTAACGGAATGGGAAAAAACCTTGGGACACTTTTTTTCTCCTATTAGATTAGAAAGAGCTCGTAATTCTGAGTAGAAATAACATAGATTCTCACAAATAAAAAAAAGTGCAGCGGACAACTTTAAATAAAAAAAGAACTTTAATAAAATGGCCCATGCACCTTATGATTTATTTGCTCAAATTATAATAATTATTATTTTTGATTTCAGTCTTTATTCTCCCTCAAAATTATTAAGAGTCCGTCAAACTCTTCGCCGACCTGGCAGCGACCGAGTGTAACAATGTTGCCATACTTGTCATGCTCAGTGATACTGATAAACATCATGTTTTTATGATTTTGGCGTATTTACCTATTTAATGACAGTCCTTCTCTATCTAACTGATTATTTAACAATATTTAAATATTAACAAACCCTTACAGCCAGTTTCAATACACATATTAAATAAAAAACGTAAAATATATACAGCTGCTGCAAAAATATAATTTCTTTTGTGCCGCGAAAAGCTTAAAACTGTGTTGTGAGCTCGTAAAACTATTAACGAACTCTTTCACTGGAATACAATGTACGGCAGCAAAATATGTGCTTTTGTAAAATCATAAAATCACAGAACAATAGTAAAATCATAAAACGACAAAAATATACTTACATTGTTTTCGCTTTGAGGATAGCCTGCATTATAATCACTACATAATATAAAACGAAGTCGCTTCCCGCTGTCTGTCTGTCTGTCTGTATGCTTTGATCTTTAAAACTACGCAACGGAATTTGATGCAGTTTTAAAAAAAATCGATAGACTGATTCAAGAGGAAGGTTTATGTAATTTGTTAACCCGTGCGAAGCCGGGGCGGGTCGCTAGTGGGATGATAAAGAAACGTATTAGAATAAATTATTTGTGACTTTTTTTTATTATAATTGTTTTAGTTTTTATTTCAGACAGTCCTGGTTCATTCATCATCATCATTGGCCACAGCATCTTTGCAGATGATAGTTACAGCGACGGTAGGTATTTTGAGGAGGTAGTCTAGGTCTTGTCCATTACAATAGTCATAACACTCATAACTTTAACAATTTAACTTAAAAATCAGAGGGTTTAAAAAAGTTAGAAGTTATTTCGTCACAAGTAGAATCGTCCTAAAATTAGGTTGAGCCTCACTAGCTAGACTATTATCATTGGCACGTAGGTATTTAACCGGTCAACTAATTAATCGAATTTGGGTAGTTTAAAAAAATAGAAATGGCTGCTTAAATTAATAGTTTGGCAACAAAAACGAAGCCTTAAAATATATCAATATGAGTTGTATTTTAATGTCGTTACAGCTTTTGATTTTGCTGATGGCTTGATTTTGTTGCCAGTTTTTTTAATAATATGATGCTTATATTTGAGGCTAAAATATTTTTTTTGGCGCTAAAATATTAATGCACAGCCAAATTATATTATTATATGCCCAATGAAAGTTCCTGTTTAATATTTTAGTTGCCCGGTTAATAATAAGCCATTATCATTTAGCATTAGCTTTGAGGCCAACTTCGGACATAATAAGCAACGCACTTTTTACGATCTCGTAATCTGAGCCTTAAATCTGGTAACGTAAAGTTAAAATTCCATCAACAACATATTGGATATAGATCTGTCTTCTATTAGCAATGTGCAGTCTCCACTTTATTATGCTATTCCCACAATGAGATGCCATTTAAGGGATACATAGCAGAATGTCCAAGTCGCAAAATGTGCAGGCTACGTAAAATGAGCAAATCGCAAAATGTGCAAATCTCATAATGAGAAGATCGCAAAATGTACAGATCTCATAATGAGCAGATCGCAAAATGTGCAGATCTCATAATGAGCAGATCGCAAAATGTGCAGATCTCATAATGAGCAGATCGCAAAATGTGCAAGCAGATCGCATAATGAGCAAGTCGCAAAATGTGTAGATTTTGAAATAGAGCTCAGATTCTACAGGTCCAAAAAGCGTAATCGTTGCCAATAAGGCTTCTGTTGATTACCGAATGTTAAAATATTTTGAAACAAACCTGCTATCTTTTTTATTATTTTGATACCTTATCGTGACCTTGTTTTATGAGCAAATAATTTATGAGGCAGTGCTTTGAAATATGCCCGTTGGACTTTGTACCATGCAGTTTAACTAGGGACGACACACAAAGCAAACGACATTACTATATGCACCTTTCGCGACCTGCACTTTTTACGATTTGCACATTTGGCGACCTGCGCTTTTTATGATTTGCACATTATGCGGCCTGCACTTTTTACGATTTGCACATTTCGCGACCTGCACTTTGTACGATTTGCACATTTTGCGACCTGCTCGTTTTACGATCTGCACGTTTTACTACCTGCACCTTCTGCGATTTGCACTAGTGCTCATTTTGCGACTTGCACATTCTGCTATGTATCCGATTTAAGCCTCTTCCTCTTAATGTATGGCGCTCTCCAAATTGCTTGCTCCAAATTATAGTGGTATAAAATGATATGCCAGCAGAACGGTGTTACAATTTATTTTAATGACTCACTGAGTATGTAGATTAATTATGTGTGGGTTTCAGTAGATATTGCTGTATTTTGTGGGACGTGAATTGAAATATAATAAATCGTGTTTTAAAGGCATTGTATTTTACTTGTAATTTTTCTTCGTGCAAACCGTTTCTTTTGCCTACTTGTTAAGTATATTTCACATACGTATGAAAGATTTACATAGTTGACAATGCAAATGTACGATGATGATTGATGTCGCTCTGATCTGATTAAATAATCCGGAGGAAGTGATAGTAACTCTGTGATGAAATGACGCAAACTCATTGATTTTGGGTTTGTTAGAGTTGCAACTCTAGTTGCCTCGATGGTTAGTAGATTAAGTTCAGGCAGTATATAAGTATCAGTCGATAAAAACTTGCATCAAATTTTTGATAAAAATAATTGATGAGTATCAATTTGCGGTTTCGCGAGCAGTCTTTCCAGTATCCATAAAAACTAAATTGACTTTGATTATAACACTAAAATAAAACTGTACTAACTTTACAAGATGCAATTAGTTAATTTATATTTTATCAATTTTTACAAATACATAAGTGAAAATAGATGTAGACATAACGATTATTAAATAATTCTGTTAATGAATAACCACTAACCTTTACATAAGAATATTCTACAAAAAATTCAACCGAAAAGCGCATTCTTTATTAAACTTCCGTTTTATCTTTAAAATACGCAAATTGAGTGCAGCTCGCGTCAAGAGTTCATCACGTTAACAGTAACACATTTAACGTCTGAATATCTACTCACGCCTCCATTTTCAAATATATTTCGCACACAATAAGGTTCATTTTGCAATGATTGGCCGTAATTTGCTTTAAATGAAAAACATCGGGGGCCACTTGCAATTACGGTCTTATATAATTCTATCGGACTTCGACAATGTGGCAATTAAAATGCAATGGGCTGTATTTTGTGACTTTTAGGGGCCGATTTGAGTCGTCATTGTAAAAAAATGTTTTTTTTAATAGACCATTTTTCCCACTGCTGGGCAAAGGCCTCTCCCCTTGATCTCCACAACTCCCGTTGTTGTGCTATTTCCGGCCAGTTACTGATGAAGGCGTCTAAGTCGTCCCGCCATCTCTGTCTGGGCCTGCCACGTCCGCGCTTTTTTTGCGGTATCCACTTGGTGGCTATACTAGCCCACCTATCACTTTAAAAAAAAATTGTTACTTAGTCAAATTTTCTAATGAAAGTGATATTGGATCTCACTCGTACGTTCGAGTTGGCCTTATTACGCTTGGCTCGAGCCAATCACGCTGACCGATAGGTGGATAACAGCGTAGATGCAGCGTAGCGCATGTACGACGTAGCGTTGGTACGAAAGCGTAGCTTATACTTAAAATTATCGAAAGTCGAGTGTTTACACTTTAAGCTACATACATGTAGTTAAAATGTATTTATGTAAATGGCATGAAATCCAGAAAGTAAACCGGAGGCTGATTTTAAATTTAAAATCTGAACTACTTAAACTAAAAGCCGATTCTATTTCGGTGGCTATAATTAGGAAAGTACATAAGTTTTGTATTTTTAACAATTTTGTTATAATTACTTGAAAAATCGAAATAATAAATAAATAAAATATCACATACACAAAGATATTTTTGATATCAAAAATGTATACAGGATTAGAGATCTAAATGTTGTAGTAAAAGTGATAATTACTTATTTCAAATAGACCTCTTTGTTCACAAGCACACATTTATTTTATCTATTTTCATTTTTTACTTTCCCTCACTGCCCTATATAAATATATCAATCACTCTGTATTGTATCTTAATATATCTCCATCTCTCTGTCCCTTTCCTTTCCCTTGAGTTTTTAATCAGTCTTTTTACACGCATTGGTTTTAAGCATACATTTTCTTATTTTTCTAAACTTTCTGACGAAGGCACCGAGTTAAATGTAAACATTGCACTGCTGACACGTAATTTAAACCGACACTGACATACCTGAGCACGTACCATGAGTCACTGACAGTATTAAATTGTACAACGGGACTTAATCGCGTATCTAAGTCTCCGAGACCACGGGGACAACGCCGTCCTCGAAACGTCGGAGGAAAATCTTAAAAACTTAGATAAGCGATTAAGTCCCGTTGTACAATTTAATAATGTGTATAGGTAAACCAGAACTTTGGGAGTATTGTCAAGAGGGCGCTCGTTTTGAATTTTATATAGCAACAATTTGTATAGTGGGGACAATGGAAATTGGCAGATGATTTTTGTTTTATTCCGACAACTTTAATAAGTGCGAAGTTTGATGTTTGGATATTTCTTCGGTTTTTACGCTTAAATGGCTGACTCGATTTAGATAAAATGAATAGCGTAAAGTCATTTTTCTTTTTTTGTTTTCTTTTTTTTAGGTTTGGTCGTTTAATTCCGCCCTTACGCCCTTCGCTAGCAATCCGTGATACCGATGCATGCGATACACCTATAATACACAAATCAAATGATTACAAGACATCAACTAAATCGTGACGACCTGGGTAAATCCACGGTGACTCACGTTACTTTGTAGTCACTATTCCTAACAATCTTGTCGTATATTTGAGATCAAGAGCTTTCTACGTCGAAAACTTGATAATAATATCACAGAGTACATTACTGCAAATCATTTATCGAAGTACTTTTTCTCCATCAAATTATAAAAATTGGAGAAAAGTGGAAAATAACTCCATGACTCACGTTACAAGAAATGGACACGGAGTTTTACGCCTTTTGTGTTTATTGATTTCCCTTTGATTATTGAATGAATTAGTTTTAACAAAATAACAAAACAATGACATAAATATGCAAGCTTCTTTAATAGTTAACCAAATAAAATCAAAGATACACCCTTATTTAAATAAAATATAAAACCTTACGAACTCACGTTACAGCGATTTCGTGAATCACGTTACTTGCGACTACCTAGAATATTTTGATATTTTTTATCATTTCTAGCAAACAAATAGCATATTTATTACTTATTATTATTAGAATTAGAACTTTTCTGATACGTTATTTAGCTCTACCCAAAGCTTGGCGATTAATTAACATCGAAGATGAGGATGCAATTGAACTATCTAAGGCTCTTGCTTATTCAGCTTTTTTCTTTGATCTATATGTTTTTCAACTCTTTTTCTGGTTTTTTCTCTTTCATCCTTTATAAATTGGTTTTTCTTTTTTTGAGTCATGTTATCTAGCAACTTCTTCTTTTGCCTGATTTTTTGGCGGCAAGCCTATGTTTTTTCTTATACTCTTCGTACTTTCCGTCGTCTTTCAGCTTCTGTCTTCTTCTTTTTGCCCTTTCTGCCGCTGATAGAGGCATTGTAGCTACAAAATACATTCAAATATTTAGTTACTCGCTTTACAGTTGCAACAACGCGATTCACTGTGACTCACGTTACAAGTATCTCAAGTCATGTATTTCTATAAAATAACACTTATGCGGAGAAATAAACCGCGAGAATGACACCATCTAAGCCCAATCATACACATAGTTCAATATAAGTTCGTTTGTCCAAAACTTCAGTACAGTAAATGAAAAATATTGTTTTTTACGTTACTCACGTTACTCAACGACATGCAATTTTCATTCACCTCTTACATATTTTTCTTTCAACTTATGATAATTGTAATCAAAGTAACGCGTGAATAATTTAATAGACAACAGATAAATAAAGGTTACTTACCTCTTCTTTGCGTAAAAATCAATTAAAGTCGTAATATTTATAATCACTTATTTTACGTTCGTAGTTGATTCCGCAAGCAGCACTTACAATGTCGGAAATTATGACAACCGTTGACTTATTATTGACTTAAGGTTATAAAATTTGTTCTGCTACCCTCATTTGATTATTCTACATTCAAACACATTCTAAATTCAATAGTTTATTTTTTCGTTGTCATGTCCGAGTTACGCGGAAAGACCCACCTGACTATAGTGACATTTGTCCATAAGTTTGAAACTTACCCGTCAATTCAGATGCTAATTTCGTTATGTTTTTTTATGGAAGAAATTTCTCTCCCGCACGTTTTTTTTCCAATAAATAACTATATACACTATTTACAACTTTTTTCTCTGTAAAATCTAAAACTTTCGGCATGATTATTGCAGTCTAATAATAATTCACACGAAACTAGACAAAGCAATGTTTACATTGTCAATATTGACAACTACCATGTTGTCTATTATTAAAATTGTTGCCATTGCTAGAAATTAGTACCAACAAATTTCCGTAACATGGCGCACCCTCAATAGATCCTGGTTCACCTATAAAAATCGTGAAAGTTTAAATCAGAGTCACTGACAGTGTCAAAACTGACATTTACGCTATCGAGAACGTAATTTACTTTCTATACATCTCGTTTGCACTAACATGCGAGTACGAGCGAGATGGATCTTCAGTTGTGCCGTTCTTGTGCGAGAACATTCCCCATGAAAAACGGAGAACGTTCTCGAGAACTATATCTAGGTCTGTTGCATATTCATGAACCTGCGAGCTGACACTTTAGCGGTTATGGTAAATATCCACTTTATGGTAACATTAAGATGTCAGACTCTCCTGGGTTTAACCCCCGACAAAAACAGGGGTGTTATATGTTTGACGCCAATGTCTGTCTGTCTGTCTGCGGCATCGTAGCTCTCTAACGGATACAAATCGATCTAGTTTGTAGAGCATCAGCTCTTTTACAAAATGATTTTAGGCGTTTTTGGAATATTTTTACATTATTTGATTATTTTAAAGAAACCATTTAGAGATTAAAGATTTCAAATAACGTGTCAAATAAGATGTCAAATTTTTGACGACCGGTCTGGCCTAGTGGGTAGTGACCCTGCCTGTGAAGCCGCGGTCCTGGGTTCGAATCCCAGTAAGGGCATTTATTTGTGTGATGAGCACAGATATTTGTTCCTGAGTCATGGTTGTTTTCTATGTATTTAAGTAGTATTTGTATATTATATCTATCGTTGTCTGAGTACCCACAACACAAGCCTTCTTGAGCTTACCGTGGGGTTAATTTGTGTAAAAATGTCCATTAATATTTATTTATTTATTTAAATAAAATAAACTACCTATATAAGTAATAAAATGGTGATTGACAAGACAGTATTCTTTAGAAAAAGGCGATTTTAGTTTAAAGATTTAAAAACTTGCTAAATGAGTACATATATACAAGCTAAACTGCCTATATATTTTAATAATTTGTACTGGAAGAGAATCATCAAAACGAATGCAGTGTTTTAGTTGTAGTTTTAATGTGCAGTTTTAATCCTTTGGACCATTAGTTGCCCGAAAATCGGATATTTCAGTCAATTTCAAAACTTTCCTTGGTTACGCCGTATGTGTAAAAGTGTAAATGTCTGTATGTACGTCTGTACGAGTACGTATGAACAGTTAACACAAACCTGTAGGTCGACAAGGATAAGCTCAGGACGCCTATTCTGTTTGTAAGAACAGGTTATTAATTTTATTTGGATTTGAGAGCAAAAAATCTTCAACCAGAATCATATTTTTTGGCTCTGACAGATCATATCCATTACTAATTCAGATCAAATGCATTACCTGTTGTAACAATTAGAATACGCCTCCTTTATTAGTATGCAGGGAGCGTGCCATTTGATTCGGATTTAATCCTCCCATTTCCAACACACACTAGTAATTATAAACTAAATACCGCGCTATGAGTGAAAACGTGATTCCAACGCTTTTCAAACATTTGGTATACCTAGGCTTTTTTTGTATCGATAATAAACACTCTATTTACGAGTGTTGAATAATTTACTTCTACATATAATAACTACAAAAAAATGTCGAATATCAAAGGGCACACCCATTAGCGTAGAAAAATAAAGAATAGAAACTGTATTTTATACTGTCTACTTATTGTGTCACTTGCAATAATATGTTACAGTATAATTGGGCTTTATTGAAATATATAAAAAAATCTCTCCCTCTCTATAGTTCGTTGTTTTTAGCATTAGAAAAAGACTACGCGATCTTGACGTGTCTTTTAATTGAAAAACACCTTTGAAAAATAAGTCACGGCAAATATGTAACAATTTTATTATGAATCATATACGAATGATTCACATTATTTTGCTTTCATAAGTAATAGTTACTGATTTTTAAAAAGCGTTTTTCAATTAAAAGACACGTCAAGATCGCGTAGTCTTTTTCTAATGCTAAAAAAAACGAACTATAGAGCTTCTGCAAACCCGCAAGTTTTCAATATTTAACACTTCACAGATCGTGCCAAATTACATTCTAAATCTTACGTTTATGTTGCAAGCCCCTTCACTCAAAATATGCAATAATCACAAAAACATACTGCTTTACTTGACTTCAGCCCAGAGACCAAAATGCATAATACATTTCAGCATTATACAGAAACAGTTTTTGGTCCAAATTGTGCATTATTTAGTTCCTTGTTTTCTGTGTGTATTGCATTTATAAGATTATTTTAGATAAGTATAGAGGTAGGTGGGGCACTTTTAAAATTGTTTTTCTACTCCAGCACTTAAATGTGTCAATTAAATGACTGACAGTGATATCTAAAGCAATGTCATTTGAATGCTTTGTCTATAGGCTCATAAGATGACTGCTAGCAGTCATCTTATGAGTATAATACAACTGCTTTATTTTTTTTAAAGATACAAGTTCCGATCATCTTGATTGAAAGAGGTATGTTTTCATTTACAATAATAACTCTTTTTTTTTTTAAATAATAACTCAATTTTTTTTAAATAATAACGCTTTTTTTTTAATAATAACTCTTTTTTTTTTAATAATAACTTTTTTTTTTTTTTTTTTTGCTGCAGCTGTCATAGAAAAAGTAATGTATGCAACAGCTCATAATTGGTTCTTAAAATTCAAGGGTCTTTTTTTTTTTTTTTTTTTTTTTGCTGCAGCTGTCATAGAAAAAGTAATGTATGCAACAGCTCATAATTGGTTCTTAAAATTCTCGGGTCTTTTTTTACAAAACTCGACTACGTCTCGTTTTGTAACTTCGACCCTTGAATTTTAAGAACCCTTATTATATCACTGTTGCATAAACTACTATTTTCTACACACAGTGAGATTAAATTTCTCAGCGAAGAATATAAATACGCAAAGTGTATCGCTGAAATTGTTTAAATATAAAACATGTCTTTAGATAAGTATGATAAATATAACCGCCAGATTTGTATGGTCCTAAGACAGCCACGGTAATAACATAGCTACCATCGTGCACACTGCTGACTGACAATTCATAACCCTTATTGCATAGACTTAAGGTTCATGGATGGTCAGCGAATATTACTTTTAGTACCGTGTATTACGAGCCTAAAGTATAAAGCTCTTCAATTATGTCACCAGATAATCCGGAAGTATAGTAAAAACAATTGCAGTACAACTGGTTTTGACTTGGAATGAGCTGCAAAAAGGATTATTGGGACTAATGGTAAATAACATCAAAATCATCTCTAGTTTACGAGGTATACGGTTTTATATTTTTATTTTATTTTAGCTAAGCAGTTCCTTTACTGATGTTGTTAAGTTAAATATCTTATTAAGAAATACAAAGAATTTCAATTTCAAATCAATTAGGCTGCGCGATTAGCTCGAACTCGTGAGTGACACCGCTGAATTAGTACTATTTTTAGTGCCCGTAAGGCCCGACCTGAGATGGGAAGCGCTGGTGGCCTAGCGGTAAGAGCGTTCCACTTGCAATCCGGAAATATCATTTGATATTTACCAGTCGCTTTTCGGTGAAGGAAAACATCGTGAGGAAACCGGACTAATCCCAATACGGGCCTAGTTTACCCTCTGGGTTGGAAGGTCTTGGCAGTCGCTTTCGTGAAAACTAGTGCCCGCGCCAATTACTGGGATTAGTTGCCAAGCGGACCCCAGGCTCCCATGAGCCGTGGCAAAATGCCGGGACAACGCGAGGAAGATGATCTAAAAAAAATTTTCAAAATTTAATCTGTTTATTTCATAAAATAAGCATGCATATTTACAAAACTTAACTACTAATCTTAAATTAAAAAGATTGATTGATGATGAAGGCCCGACCTGAGATATTCTTCAATGCATTTTAACCACAGACTTAAATATACCATAGATCAAGCAAATATCACTATTTCTATTGAAACCAAGCGTGCCGACTTTTTACCACCTACTGTGACGTCACACCCGCAATTTAGTGATGGGAAACCCTAACCGATTCAAAGACACCGATGCCCCTCTGCCCCACTACGATTTAACTGTCTTGCTCATACTCATAGATTTTATATCTGCGGTCTCGCTCGCTCATTCCCCGCTCCCCCGCGAACCACGTCAAAAATCACAAATCGATTGTCATGAATGACATCGATTTTCTGACAGACGAATGATAAAGACAGACGAATGATAAAAACAGACAAATGATTTCATTCCCAACTTTTCCCTTCAATGAAACTGGTATTTTCAAAATCTATGACTGGATCATGTGGAAAACAAGAATAATGAAAGTTTTTTTAACACAATAGAAATTTATAACCCTACTAAACGTATAGGCAGACATATAATCGTATGTGGTTAAATTACCCTTCTTTTTAAAGGTGTCGTGTAAAATTAGGACATGATTTTTTTATCAATAACTACTAATAGTTTTGTTTAAATAGTTAATATAATGATATGAATTAATCTGTCCGATAATAATAATAATAATATATAATAAAGTTCTTAACAGTCTTTTGTCAGGAGGCAACAAAGTGCGCGCCTTCAACGCCTGGGTAATGCCCCTACTCACATACTCCTTTGGCATACTAAGGTGGACACAGACCGAGCTGGACGCCCTGGATCGGAGAGTCCGATCACTGCTCACCGCACATCGCATGCTACACCCACGCTCGTCAGTTATGAGATTGTACATCCCACGGAAATGTGGAGGCCGAGGCTTCCTAAACGCCAAGGATCTCCACAACCGCGAGGTGTACAATCTCAGGAATTATTTCCTTAACAACGAGTGTGGGATGCATCGTTATGTGGTGGCAGTAGACAGGAACCTCACGCCGCTCTCCTTGGCAAACGAGAACTGGCGCAAACCTGTGGTACTAAGTACTGCGGATCGCAAGGCGGCATGGGAGAGTAAGGTGCTACACGGGCGGTTCTACAAGGCCCTCACGGGACCCGATGTGGACGTGCTCGCGTCGGTGAACTGGTTACGATTCGGGGACCTCTTCGGAGAAACCGAGGGTTTTGCCTGTGCAATTGCGGACGAAGTAATGATGACGAACAACTATCGGAAATATATCCTGAAGGACGGTACGGTCGACATTTGTCGGGCATGCCGCCGTCCCGGAGAGTCACTCAGGCATATTATTTCCGGTTGCTCTCATCTTGCTAACGGCGAGTACTTGCACAGACATAATCTCGTAGCCAGGATTATTCACCAGCAGCTTGCTCTTCTATACGGCCTTGTGGACCGCGAAGTACCGTACTACAAGTATTCACCTGCGCCAGTTCTCGAGAATGGTCGTGCCACGCTCTATTGGGATCGATCTATCATCACTGACAGGACTATTGTAGCCAATAAGCCTGACATTGTGATAATTGATCGATCGCAACGCCGGGCCGTGCTCGTTGACATCACCATCCCCCATGACGAGAATCTCGTGAAAGCCGAGAAGGACAAGTCCAGTAAGTACCTAGACTTGGCTCACGAGATAACCGCCATGTGGGATGTTGATTCGACGATCATTGTCCCGATAGTTGTTTCAGCGAATGGTCTAATAGCGAAGAGTCTCGACCAACATCTTGAGAGACTCTCGCTAGGTGGTTGGGTCAAGGGCCAGATGCAGAAGGCGGTGATCTTGGACACGGCGCGGATAGTCCGCCGGTTCCTCTCTCTGTGGCCCTGACCACCGGCAGCTTGGGCCTTGCCCCGCTGCTGGCGGCACCCTAGGTTAGGTTTTTTTTTATAATATGTGTATAATATTTTTATACTGTTTTTGTAAGTGTTTTTATATTTTAATTTTATATCCATATTGTAATAAAACCTAACTTAAGACGAAAAATGAATAAAGAAAAATATATAATAAAAAATATAATTAATCTGTCCGATATCGATTAAAATCTATTATAAGAAGCGATCGGTAGAACGAACAACACTAGTCGCTAAATTTGACGGACGAATGATAAACGGCCTGTACCACGAAGTCGAAGCGATGCGCGACAGTATTGCTAGTTCCGATATTCATCGTCTCTTAACTCACAACGTCAGATCAAACGCTCAAAGCAAACGCGCAATGTAATGTAAATATAGTTTTGTAACGTTAATCTATAGTTAGGTAGGTATATTATTGGAATCACAACTTGGAATACTTAAAAAATTGTTTTAAAATGAATTTACGCATAATATCATTTTAAAATTACTTACCTGTGATAGGAAATATGTCCTTGCCCTTGGGTGCTTGCAATTTTTGGGCTGTTGCAGTTGATTATCACGCAACGAGGCATTTTTTAATTTTTTACGGAATACCGGCTGCAACAACTGGCGCGCGTGGAATGTCAATAGCGACGGCCAACCTCGACGCTTGGTCGGGGTTCGGACACGCAAAGTAGATGCATTTGCGTCATCTAGGTATATTTAAGTCTGTGATTTTAACCTTTGCTCATAGAAATGTGAATCAGTCTGTACGTGATACCAACTGTTTTAATTCTATAGATCGTAAACATATAACATAAAATATATTTAAAGTAAATTACTTAATTAAATATATCAACTTAAGGCTCACCAACATAGAAAAATGGAATTTGGTTATCTGCCTCTCTATCGCTCTTGCATATTCAACCGACGACACTTATCTTCAGATTCCGATCTAAATGCCCTACGGAATCTTTCACCAAGCTACCAGGGTATTATAACTTGGCGAGCGTCCAGTCGACGTGGGAATTAATAATCCCACTGGATCCTGAGTGGCTCAAACAAATGGGTTGCTAACTAAATCCGATACAATGCGGTGCCAACAATTCGGACGGTTTCACTAATCAATGCAGTTTTATGCAGATATATTAATATGTACAATGCGAATTGCCAAAGGCTTTTAACTTGTAAGCGAATATAGTCAAAGAGATATGATTTATATCCAGCTGCAAAAGTACATGGCCGGAAGATAGAAAATTGGTGTTAATTGTAATGGACGTTTTTCTCCGATGGTGTAAAGGCAGCATTAGGGTCGCGAACCGTCAAGGAACATAAATCATTCACGAGCCAAATGAGCCGCCCTGATCCTAATGTTTATGTTAAAACACGCTTGAACGATTGCACCAGATAAAACGTCAACTCGAATGATCAGTCAGAATTACTAGGAGATTTTCTCTACACTCGTGTGTTTACGAAGGTTGGTAACTATAAGTGGGTCAAACACAAAACTGTGTTCGCGTCTTTCCTGTAGACATACACAAAATTTAAGGTTAATTCTCTTATTTAAAACTTATCCACAAGAAAAGGTACTCCTTTCATTTGGAAAAGTATGATCCAACCAGTTCTGAACAAGTTTTCTGGCCTTGAAACTTCTTAACACAGACATATAATACATAAATAACCTGAATAATGATGAGACAGAATGCCTCTATTTTACTCCCTCAAAGCATCGAAGCTATATATGTATAACGGGCCACTGAAAATCATGAATCAAATCCACTCTCTCCCATTATTCTTTCGACTTGTATGAGGGAAACGCCCAGTCAAAATAAAGAGCCTCTAGAGAGCAGTGCCGCAGTAGATTTAGCAGAATCGGTAAGTAAGATTAGGGTGCTTTCGTGATTTAAACGAACAAACATTTCTTCAACCAGAAACATCGCATCTATCACTGGTCTCTACCAGTGATAGATGCGATGTTTCTGGTGGCATAGGAGGAGTTTTGGCCGAAGGGTGTCAAGTTTCGGCGGTTTCGTGGCCGACTTCCTGACCCTGACACAGCGGGGTTGCGAAATGCATCGTAGCGTGTGTTTTTAGTTTATAATATATATTGTACAATATGTATGCTAGTTCTAATGTATTTATCTATGGCCCAATAGTTGCTTGATAATAAAGATTTTTCATTTCATTTCATATCCCAAATTCAGATCAAATCTATAACCTGTTATTACACGCTTCCAGGAGCGAAACAGCGAGTATTAAAACAATTTTAATACATGGGGGGATTAAGGATTAGCAATTTTTTAATTTTTAATAACAATGTAGGTACATATTATATTTAATAATTAAGTAATTCAATGTTCGATACAATAATTATTGTAAACAAACAATAAATAAACAAGCAACATCAACTTATAACGTGATCTTATTGTTTCAAATAAAACCACTGTGCTATCGCAAGGGATCGGAATAAAATATGAGTATGAATTGTCGGATATTTCGCTAAATGGTCTCGCAAACTTGTGATACGAGCGTTTTGTTTGGAGTTGTTTCGGCATCGCTATCTATGTTATTCATGACTTTCGTGATATCTATGTTTCAGTGAAATATAAAGGAGTTTTAACACTAGTTTGTGATAATAGTTATGGGCAAAATGTAACTTTGATTCCGACTTGATTCCAAGACCACGGGTACACGGGGGACAATAGTACCATCAGCATCGGTATTTTGATTAGGTGTATCATCATTATCGTCATAATCTGGTAGAGAATGCCTCATGGCATTAAGTTCGCCTTTTGTTCATTAAGTTGTTCTTTTGTGCAATAAAGTTTAAATAACAACACAACACAACATAACATTATATTGTAATAGTTGTTTGTTATCCCTAAAATGAATAAAATAAATAAATAAATAATCATCATCTCCTAGCAGTTTCGGTCCACAGAAAGTGCGTTCTACGCGCTCTCTGGTGACTTATTTAGGTATGTATGAACACTACCTAAGTTCCAGTTGTACCCAAAAACTGTAAAAATCTTTAAATTCTGAATAATTACCTAGTATCATTTCCTAAAAACTCATATGAGCTTCTAACAGGCGTAACAGACACTGACAGATCAGTATCATATCGCAAACAGATCGAATAACTAAAATTCGAATACGCCTGTAACTTATTGCGTGAAAATAATAAACTTGTAAATAATAAGTATAATATTATGAACGGGTTCCAGTAGGCGTTCTACATGACATTAAAGCTCTCCAAGGGGCCTCTACGTGTTGGATCTATATCCCCACGCAAGCCTACCAAAAGACCGGGATTTATAGGCCCCTGAAATCGAAGGAGTATAATAACACAAATAACTTTATAGTAATTACTCTTAAAATTAAATTCCAGTTAGTAGCTGACTTAACCCTCCCACCGCCCGGTAATTAAGACCAAATGCGAGTGGGAAGCAATTTAAACAGTTACTCGTTTTAAAATATTGAATGAAACGTCAGAGGCAGGCGCACCCTGAAATAGCATGAAATGGAAAATGCAAGTTTTCTTTGCGATCTCTGACTTTTTTATTTATTTTTTTTATTTATTTATTTACTCAATAAAAAAATACACAGCAATACATTACACATCTTCTTTCGCCAAACTGTATGACAGTTTGTTGGCGAACGGTAGCACTCAACAATCTTCCTTAATCTACTGTGTAAGGTATTAAGTAGGTACTATCGGCAATACACTTACCTGACCAGTCGTTAGGCTTTGTCTCGGTGCAGTAAGGTTCAAAACCGGTCAGAGAACTGTGACGCCGATGGAATGTTTGTTAACAGGTAACATACTTAAATACAATCTTATTTCTAGTACTATGCTATATTATATAATAATATGTTTATTCTAAAGAAATTTAACAATTAGGAGCTAGTATCAGGTACCTATGTTGCACTTGATAGCATTATAGGTAAAGTAAGCATTATAGGTTCATACAGACTTATTCAATCAGAATCTTATTATCCAGAACATTACGTCGATAATTGAATGAAATAACTTAAGAACGAAAAACAAGTTAACACCACGTTAATCTGCTTTTGTGTAATTGTCTTACTGACAATTACTGACATTGTTGTCATTTTTTTCTAGCATCTGAATTAATAGTTATAATCTTATAATACTTATATTTGCAAGTATACGTACAGTGAACGTGAAAGTTATAATAAAAAAAATGTTGAAGGGCTAGATCCAAAATGATCTTTATTGTTATGAGAATGCTACGATATGCATGTTCAGGACATTTTGAACACATCACCCGCTTACCTACTTCTGCGGCTAACTGTACAGATAGCCGATATCCAATGACAGCTCTAATGCCGTCCCTTTACCTTTACCAACCTTTCCAATAGAACAAATCGTTCCGATACAGATATTTAGGGCTCGATTCTGATTTTGAAATAGGCATCTACTAGATATCTTTTAGACATCACCAAGATACGATAACAATATTTTTAAGATATAACCTGTAAAATTTTACATTACCGCGATTCTGGAGATACTCTTGAACGATTTTCACAATGTTTAAAACGTCTCGTTATGTATTTTTAGGTCTCAAAACGATTTTGAAACGATCTTAATACGATAATTTAACGTAAAAGTGACATTCGTTGCCCGAATTGAGCTGCAAAAGATATCTAGTTAAAATCCAAACTAGTTGGTATCTAGTACATATCGTATCGTTCTCTTCTCTAGAAGTATTTTTTTTCACTTATAGGTAAATAAATACTTGTAAACACGGACTTATTTTTTTGTAATGTAATGTATCGATTTAGATTTGAAATAAAAGGCTTTTTATTTTTATTGATATGAGAACATTTTTGAATATTTTACATAATTTTACCATCATCATTAGCGACCTGGGGCCCGTTTCTCCAAAGCTTGTAACTTGTAATACAAGTGGAAGTCCCTTACTAACAAAAGCTGTCAAAAAGTGACATCCGCTTGTATTACAAGGTACAAGCTTTTGAGAAACGGGCCCCATGCTACGCTCCATCTGGTGTTAAGTAATCTGTGGCATCAACGTACATACTCCGAAGGTCGCCTGTCCTATTTTGTATCCTTGGATTGTTTATGATGATCTCCAGTGTTCCGTTATTGATTTATTTCCCGAAACCTATTTACGATTTCTGGAAAGGAAGGCTGTTGCGATGCGGGTTTTATACTTTTTTGCGTTTAGGTATTTGGTTTTCTGTAAAGTTACTGGTTTCTTCTTATGTGTAGGTACAACATAACAAGACAGACTCAGTTTTCAGTTTTACCGGGAAAAATATTTCTTTAGGTCTAAATAAGTAGTACTAAACTGGCAATAATTATTTATTTAGATTCTCAAGGTAAGTTGTTGCTTGTTGCGAAGTAAAAACATTCTACATGTTTTTTTTTCTTAGCCCGTTATAGTGTCCCACTGCTGGGGAAAGGCCTCTCCCGTTAATTTCCACAACTCCAGCTTTTTATGCCAGTTACTGATGTTCTACTTATACAGTCAGCAGCAATAGTTGTTAAGCGGGCGAGGTGTTCAAAATGATCTTGACGCGACTTTATTGTTAAGAGAATAAGAGCGCGTCAAGGTAATTTTGAACACCTCGCCCGCTTAGCTACTTCTGCTGCTGACTGTACCTTTAAAACACCAACGACAAATGAAATGACACTGGTTTAGCGACATAATTGGTTTGACGTTATGTTGATGTGACAATTTTATAGTACAGTCAAGTGTAAAAAAAAATATGGGTGAAGACAACTTATTAGAAAATATAGATGGTCAACCAAATCTTGTCAGTAGAAAAAGGCGCGAAATTCAAATTTGCTATGGGACGATATCCCTTCGCGCCTAGATTTTTCAAATTTGCCGCCTTTTTCTACTGACAAGATTTGCTTGACCAGCTATATGTCCCATAGTTCTTAATTCGCATATTTTTGAGATGATTTGTCCACCCATATTTTTACACTTGACTGTACAACAACTGGAGATGTTGACAACGGTCCATTATTTTTTATTCCCTTCGTCTTTTTTCCCTTCCTTTTTAATAATTGTAATTATATTCAAGCTTAAACTCAAATTACACGACGCTACTCTCTGATAAATCAAATTCACCAATGTTAGTTGAATATCCGCGAAGCAGAACTCAAACTGGCAACAAACTAGCCTAATGTTCGAGTTAGCCCATCGAGTAATTTATACAGGATGCTGTAGTTTGAGGATTTTATCTTATTTACACGAAAGTTTCGAATGCTATTAAGATGGGACGGCCCGTTAAGAGGAAAGTAGAAGACCGCTTCTTTGACACGTACCTAATACCTAATATGTGTCAAAAAAGTCTACTTTCAAAAAATATTATAAAACCAATGAATTCAAATGTCGTCACACGAAGTCCCGTGTGCCGGAGTATAATAATGTCTATCATGGAATAATACGTTAACGTCACGATCTCACTTTGGCGGCATTCCCCATTGAATCTTGCTTACTGTATTTATTATATTTCTTTAGCTCTGTGAGTGATAACAAATCAAGAACAGTTTTTTAACGTCCAATGTCGTTCCTCGTCGTGACTTATCATATATACAAGTTTCAGTCTTGTTAAATACAATATTTAATCAAAAGTTGCAAATATTATGAAACCGAATAGTAATTGTTGGTAATGAATTCGACATAATTTAATGGTTTTACTTCGAATCCTATTTGGAAACTGAAAGAGCCCTTGGTCCGAGCGTCACAGAGCGGGGTTTGTGGTCACGGCTCACCACAGAAAAGGCTACATTGACCGCCTGTTCGCTGGGTACGTTTGCACATTTGGAAGTTTGTTTGATGTAGCGCTTTTAGGCAACATGCGTTCTAAGCGCGTATACCTAAGCGTAAAAGCGTGCGTCAATTGTACTTTCCAACATGCGCTTATAAGCATCTATTTACTAGCGAGAACATAATTACAAGATACAAGATATTTATTCATAAACAATGTTTTGTGTCAGCTATCAATAAGTGGATGTTGGCACGATAATGTAATATGTGGTATCTGTAATAAGTAAGTGTGGTTTATAAGTAGGTATACTTTCGTATGCCTTCTGATATTTGTGTGAGTTTGGTTCGGGCGTTAGAAAGCGGACGTTGCGGTCAAAGGCTCACCGCAGAGACCGCTGATGACTGCATGGGGCTATGTGCTTGTAGCTTTGTTTC
Source organism: Cydia amplana (assembly GCF_948474715.1). NCBI lineage: Eukaryota > Metazoa > Arthropoda > Insecta > Lepidoptera > Tortricidae > Cydia > Cydia amplana. The sequence goes on from NC_086087.1 coordinate 11,113,916, forward strand.
GCAAATCTCTGTGACGTGTTTATTAAGTCGTTTTAGCTACAGTTAGAGATGCATTCTTGCTATAAAATAAGCCTTGCCTTGTTCAATGGAATCTACGATAAATGATAGGAATTTTATATAGGTACCCAGCCTTTCTAGGTACACAGCTTAGGTACCTATATAGAATTCCTATCATTTATCGTAGGTAAAAGTGGTTAAAGGATTATTTAATACATTGCCGCACTGAATTTTTATCACGACGTGTTGTTATATATATATATTAAGTGTGTGGTCTCCGGTGCAATATGTACCAACTACGAGCAGTATTGACCTACATAATATGATATTGGCCTAGACGTTTGTATTGTTAGTAGCATAATATATTGTGTGTTGAGGGTATTGTAGACATGTGTAATCGTTTGGTAAACAAAAGGAATCGATTTGGAGTTATAGTTGCAAATACATGGTTGGTTACGAATGCATTCATGAACTAGTGAATCAAAATCTGATTAACATCACTTAGGATGCCACAGCAGCGTTAGGATCCAGGCAGAATATGCAGACCATATTACCGGGTGTAGCCTGTAATACGAGCAAAAAATTTAACTGTGGGCTATACTCCTCAAACTGACCAACATTTGTTCAGCGACTTTTAAAAATAATGAACACTTAAGTATTCGTATTTTTCATTAAAAATAAATAATTATCTTCAATGTACGCCAATATCATTGTCACGCCTTAAACTTAACAAAATTCGCAATACATTGCGTCTTAAAAAACTTAAGTGTATGTAAAATCGAAACACAAGTTATTTTTAAAAGCCAGTTGGTCAATTTGATGAGTACACCCGACAGTTTAATTTTTGGCCACACGTGTGTAAAAATATGCTTAACTTGAAACACCCCTTACTTAATATTTAGCGTCACGATAAGACCTTAAGATATGAACGAAACTCTTAGTGAAAATTCGCACTATCTATAAAACATTTTATTCCACTTTCAAGTTAGCGTTCAAAGCGGCTTATTTTCATTGATCGCGCTTGCGGTAAATTGGAGCTGTCTTCACACGGGTCTCTCATAGGTCTAGCTTATGTTAGAAGTATCAATATACTGAATTAAAATCCAAAGATTTTCTGAAATGATTCACGTCTAGGTGAGATGAGAAAAAACATTAAATAACATTGTATCAAACTTAGCGCTTGTTCAAATTTTGTTTACAAGCCTCATTTATATGAAAACTTATGTTTTATAAAATGAAACTATTTATTATTAGGTACATTTTTTTTGCCTCTGCTTGCATAAAAGTTATAAAAAATTACTTATTTTCCTAGGAATTAATTTCCAAAATTATTTCTCATTCCAGTTTTAGAATATTTGAAAATTATAAGTCTAAAATTTCGAAGTCATATCTTCAATGATTTAGGTTGTGCGTTACCTTTCAATACATTTTTAGTGCGATAGTTTTAATTATTATTAACATTAAGTAGCATCGAGTATACAGGGTGCCCAGTAATTAATGGATAACCTTCTAACCACCGACAGGGCACCTTAGGCTGGTCCAGAAAATGCACTTATAGTTCTAGTAAAAGTTTCGTGGTTTCCGAGATAATCGCACTTTTCTAAATTTGAAGTATGGTGCTATCTATTAAAAAAGATAGAAAAGTTCGATTATCTCGAACGCCACGAAACTTTTACTAGACCTATAAGAGCATTTTCTGGACCAGCCTAAGGTGCCCTGTTGGTGGTTAGATGGTTATCCATTAATTACTGGGCACCCTATATGTAAGAGTATTTTTAACTTGACAGCGAGTATCTGTGTTTGGTAATACCTATCAAGTATTGATGGGATAATAAAACTAGAGTAATGGAGTCGCCTCTAGTGATTTCAGGGTTTATTCAACAATAAAAATGTGCTAAAATATTACTTGCTGACTTTTATAGATTTAGGCTACGGAACCGCTCGAATGTAGGTATAATTAAAGGTCCAGGACGGGTTATTTTAAATTTAATTTTATAATATTGATGGATGAAATTGTATGTAGATTTTATTTCACTGTTTTGTAATTACCTAATTGCTTATTTACTTCTTAGTTTTTAGGTATGTATTTATCATTAATTTAAAGATAGCAAGCGATCTTGCGACGCAAAAAACTTAGAAAATAATACAGGAGCTAACCTCAGAACCCCATATTAACAGAATTTTCTAACATTTTATTTAATTTTTAATTTTTAACAAGCAGAAACGTCTGCGATCGATGCATCATAACTGGTGAATTTCCAATATGATTTGGAACTCCGGTGGCCGTTCAAGAAGTGTAAAGCTCTTACGGTAGATGTCGCTTGGGTCCCCTTGACCCATATGGTGGAAAGATTTGCTGGCTATGTATGAGGTCTTGGTGGCTCAGATGGCAGAGCGCTGGAGTATCGATCCAGAGGCCGTGAGTTCAAGTCTCACCCAAGACAGTAATTTTTCCACTTTTAAATTTATTTTATTTCATGATATTTAACGGCTCCAGAAATTAGAAAACTAAAACCATTCATCTCCTAATTGAACTATCTCGAGACAATCCCAAGTTGCAAGAGGTATCGACGTCAGCGGCAGGTGACAAATTTCATCCACTTTGTTTCCGCACTTGATAAGGTTAATGGACCGGCCTAGTTGGAGTTGAAGAGTGCCTGAAGACATAATGATCGCTTTATCGGGATTATGACAATTTGGACGTGGTGGTGCGAAAGCTAATATAAAAAAAACAAGTGCGTGTCAGAGTCGCCAACCGAGGGTTCCGTACTTTTTAGTATTTGATGTTATAGCAACAACAGGAATACGTCATCTGTAAAAATTTCAACTGCCTAATAGCTATAACGGTTCACGAAATACAGCCTGCGCTGCGGCCCGTTTCTCAAAAGCTGGTATAACTTGTAATACAAGTGGAAGTCCTTTTCTAACAAAAGCTGTCAAAAAGGGACTTCCACTTGTATTACAAGTTACAAGCTTTTGACAAACGGGCCCCTGGAACGTGTCTATTTCAGTCAGTCTCGGTACAAAAAGTTTTGAGGTTGATTGAAGTAGCATGACAAATACGACGTTTTCCGAGAAAATACGAAGGAAAACAATTATGCACTACATCTGTAAGATACGGAATCAGAACAGCAAAGAAGAATTTAAGTCCATTATTATAAGGTCCGGCACACACGCCGTTAACAAGGGTCGCGTCGTGCCGAGTGTGCCGAGTGCTCTTCTTTGCGCCCGAGTGCTTGCATAACAGGATGGCGCAAGTGATCAAATAAGAGCGGATATGCTTTATTAGTGAGTATTAAGGCTCAAATTAAGTACAAGAATTTATCGAATGTTTAATAATTGGACAGGTAAGTACATTTTAAAACAAACTACTTAAATATATCTAAATAAAATTATGCTATAGTCTTCTAAGCCCCAGAGTAATAATATGCAGTTTTGAATTTGGAACTTGTTGTAGTTTGATTTGAATTTGCCCGTTAAAAGGACATCGGGACATAGAGTTATTACAAAATAGTAACATTCAATAAATAACATTTTTTTGTTTCAATATACTGAAGTATGATAAAGTTAGGAACAACAAGAAATAATTCAGAAATACTATGGTAATATTTGCTACAATACAAGGCGTACTAAGTCCTCTTGGTATTGAACTTTTGCCAGAATGCTACAAGTATGCTTAGTAAAGATTGTGATTTATCAAAATTACATCATTTGGGATAAATTAAACCCGATGCACTTTATTAATTTTTGATTAACTACCTAATCTGATTTTCTAGTCGAACCGTATCAATTAAAACATCATTTATTATCAGGCAACTAATGTCCATTTGCTACATAATTCAATCATTGAGCTCTCATAGAATTTTATCTGTTAAAAATTTGCGGCCCAGTTCAAGGTCACGACCATTTCGTAATTCTCTCCTCTTCTCACTTGGACCGCACAATTAAGAACAAGGCGCACAACTCCAAATTCACCGCACAGATTTAAATCAAGCCCGAACCCAGGACATTTAGTGCAAGCTAGCAAGTACTTGATCATGTAACGGACGTTTCGGGACAGTTACTTGCTCTGTTGCGGCTTCTGGGCTGTTTAATTAGTAAAGGGATAAAGGAGGAGACATTTCTAGTAAGCACATGTACATTTCAAATACCTACTAATTTATACTAAAATTCAATGTTGAAGTGTTCGACTTAGCGCTACTTGCACCATTGCACTAACCCGGGGATAACCGGTTAAACCTGGATTTACGATGGTTACCAGTACAATTTGACACTGGGTTAACGGTTTAACCTGCTAAGTCTGGGTAAGTGGGATGGTGCAAGTGGCGCTTAGTCTTTTGAACGATACCTATATCTCATGTTCAAAGATGTCACTCATATCACTCATATGGCAAAATCAAAGGGCGTGAGCGAGGCAATTGCAACTTGAAATCTGACCTTTCAAGGTTAAGTTGGTAGCGTACGTCATAACACTTAAGGTGACATTACAATGGCAACTGTAGCTGCATTACTGCCACGGTCACTCTCAATTAATTGCTAAATTAAGTGACAGATTGCCATCCAAGGTCGAACATCTACGCCAAACCGAGAACAAGATGGAAGGATGTAGTGCTAAAGGCTTGGAGGATATAATCAAACGGAGACGCCATGTCTGTAATTTTCTGTACAAAACAGTCTGCCGATTTTTGCGGGGGAGGGGAACGTCAAATGTATGCGTAACGTAAAAATAGCCATGTCAGATAAACGTCAGTCCATACATTGTGTATGACCGTTGGCCGCCTATTTTCGACAGAGGGGAAAGCCTGTTAATGGCTACTCCGTTTAGTTGTATCCTCCAAGGCTAAAGGACATGAGTGAGTGCAAGTTATTCGAGGACGATATCGTGGACAGGGCGAAGTGGAGAAGGTTAAGCAGGAAAGCTGACCCTATCACCATGTGGGATGAATAGCTAGGAAGAGAGAGAGAGAGAGAGAGAGAGAGAGAGAGAGAGAGAGAGAGAGAGAGATTGAACATTCTAATCGCGGCCGTAGTGCAGCTATTACGTACGTCAATATTGACGAGCTGAGTTTAAGTTGTGTTACCTACACACCATAGCATATCGATCCACCTCTTTATTAGGGAACTCAATAAAACACATATGTGGCTTTCTATCAGAGAAGGGTCCGGGTATGCTTGATGCAGGCATCAACTCGTCACACCAAAATTTTGTTCTAACCGGTCACACCGCCAATACACGTGAAACCCCGTTTTCAAAGTATTAATAAAATTTTGTTTTTTTTTTAACCGTAATACATTTTTTTGTTCTTACAGAGGAAGCGCTGGTGGCCTAGCGGTAAGAGCGTGCGACTTGCAATCCGGAGGTCGCGGGTTTGAACCCTGGCTCGTACCAATGAGTTTTTCGGAACTTATGTACGAAATATCATTGGATATTTACCAGTCGCTTTTCGGTGAAGGAAAACATCGTGAGGAAACCGGACTAATCCCAATACGGGCCTAGTTTACCCTCTGGGTTGGAAGGTCAGATGACAGTCGCTTTCGTAAAAACTAGTGCCCACGCCAATTACTGGGACTAGTTGCCAAGCGGACCCCAGGCTCCCATGAGCCGTGGCAAAATGCCGGGACAACGCGAGGAAGATGATGTTCTTACAGAGGTAGGTTAGGATTGATTACTGATTCTTGTACAGGGATATAAGATATTATTATATACATTCTCAGCTACATTCCTTATGCCAAGCACAGATTGAGGACCCTACACTCGAGTGCTTACGTAACACGAGTCTAGACACGGAGAAAACCCGAGGCTTTAGGCGTTACACATGTTTCATTCGCTTGGATCCTGGAATACCTAATACATAGCACTAAGTGGCACTGGTTCTAAGCCGACGAAAACCCAGTCCTATATACAGTCAGCATCAAATATATAAGTATGTAGTGACGGGCAAAGTGGCCAAATATATCGGAACACATCGTTATTACAATGACATCAAAGGTGTGTTACGATATATTTGGCCACTTAGACCGTATCTATCTATTAGATGCCAACTATTACTTTCAAACCAGAGATCATGAATTTGAAACCAGAATCAACCAAGTACTCGCAAATATGTTAAAATATAATTTCACATTTACACCAGTATCTTTGTGACGAAGGAAAACATCGCAAAGAATCCGCACGAATCCCATAAAAGCCTATTTGGATTTGAGGATAAATATAGATTACAAGTTGTTTTCGTAGAAGCTAGTGCTTACAAATTCGATATTTACCTTCCGCATTTATAGTTCAAGAGAACTTGACTTTCCAATAGTATTTCGAAGAATAATCTCCGTTTGTTATTGTTTTAAACTTATAACTAGTAACAAAATATATTTTATCTGTGTTATTTTAAGTAGAAATTCTTCATAATTTATAGTCATAGTATAATTTACTTAATAAAAACTAAACACATTCGTCATTACGAAGTACCATTGTACTAAATTAAAGGAATACCGGTATAAATTGTAAAAACAATACTATACTAAAGTGTTACAAATATTAGTGAAGTGTTGAAAAATATGTCATAACATGGAAGAAAAGGTGACCAAAACCTCCAGTCCTCAGAATCAAATCAGCGTCTTTTGCATTCGCGGCATACTAAATAGGTACTATGGGTATAATAGGTACGAGTAAGTATTAAACTTATTTCTTAGCCATAAAAAAATGAGACGTTATCCATGAAAAGTGACCTTATTATTAACGATGCTCTGATATAAATACAATGCCGCGCGACGCTGTGCGGCGTAAGCGCCATCGACAATAAGGTCCCTTTTCATAGATAATGCCCCAAATAAAGAAATAAAAAGTCTACAGCTTATTCAGCAGATATACTGCCAGTTGATAGCATTCGCTCTCCAAAGCCATTAAATTTCATTTTGGCGGAGAGCCAACTTGTTAAGAATGCATCTTATTGAAAAAAGAGCTTGCATAAAATGGGGATAGAATTTATGATGAGTTTACTAAAGTAGGCTTAGGGCTACGATTTACTTACCAAGTCGTATTAGTGTTATTTAATGTTTATACAAAGTCGTAAGCGATTGAAGTTTAATAAATATAGATATTATGTGTTAATTTTACACAAATAAGCTTAACTGTAAGTGTAAGCTCAATAAAGCTGTGGGTAATATACTTTGTTTTTTTGGCGTTAGATAAAATCTTTACGTATCTTTTTTATTGAAAAACACTTATGAAATATAAGTCACAGTCAGTAAATATGTCACAATTATATAGCAAATTATGAAGATTCTTTTCGGCCCGCAAATCAGCATTCGAACTTTGAGCATTATTTGCAGCACATCATATTTGGACCAATAGCAAGGTAGTTGCAGAATTATGAATATCAAAATGGATCAAACTGACATTTCTATAGTTCTATTTGGAATACTACTGACATGTAAGATATTGAATATTGAATAATTTTACAGTCTAAACTCACTTGTTTAAGTCACTCGCGCGACGTATTTCGGAGAGCCTAGGTCTCCTTCTCAAGCACTAACACCATAAAATTATCCAATGCTAATATGTCTCACAACAGTTTAAATTCGCCGTAAGATATGTTTTTATGAATGACAGTACTACTCGTAGTACTAACTACATAATTGAATGTTCGATCGATGCTCCGTCCCCCTAGTCGTCATCCGGCACCTCTCGACACAGTGGCGCCGTCTAGAGATTGCCACCGTCATCATCGATATCGATGTTCCGTAGTTACCTATCGATAGTTAGCAAAATGTTCAGAAAACGTTTTATTTATGAAAAAAGTTAGATACTCATGACTTTTGGAATTCCGGATATTGTAGATATTGGTTGTAAATTTAAAAAAATTGTGTTAGACGTAGATCTATGTCATATATCACTAGCTTCCACCCGTGACTTTATCTGCGTACCTAGTCGTTAAAAATATTCAACCTTATTTTCAAAAAAACCTTTTTAGCGGAACGGTACATTAGACAAATATAATATTATGTTACCAACTTCAAGTTGAGACATTCAACGGTTTAGGCTGTGCGGTGTCTACTGTCAGAATTATAGATATCCAACCTATTTTGAACGTGAATTGTAACATGTAGATAACGACGATCGGTTCTCATTATTATGCTTACGCAGCCATATTAAATCATGTTAGTTAATTGTGGGTGTTACGTTGCAACTGATTCCTGGAACGTTATATCGGTTGATGCGGCTGATTGATCGTCGATCAACCGGCTTCGCTGTATACGCTACACTGCCTTATTGATTGCTTTACCTCTCAACTGATAGGTGGCCTCAATCGGGGTGATTTAGTCAAATTTGGGTTTTAAATAAGTCTAATAATATCGCTTTTTAGCGATAAGACCGCCTGTTGTTTTCTGTAATGAGGTGTGCAATTAAGAGTATTTGTATTGTATTGTATTTGTAATGATAGATGATGTATGCCAACTGATTTAAGAAGAAGTGAAAGGTAAATGTTTTTTGCACAGTATGATACTATAGTAGTTTATGCAACAGTGATATAATAAGGGTTCTTAAAATTCAAGGGTCGAAGTTACAAAACGAGACGTAGTCGAGTTTTGTAAAAAAAGACCCTAGAATTTTAAGAACCAATTATGAGCTGTTGCATACATTACTTTTTCTATGACAGCTGCAGCAAAAAAAAAAAAAAAAAAGTCGAGTTTTGTAAAAAAAGACCCGAGAATTTTAAGAACCAATTATGAGCTGTTGTATACATTACTTTTTCTATGACAGCTGCAGCAAAAAAAAAAAAAAAAAAAAAAAAAAAAAAAAAAAAAAAAAAAAAAAAAAAAAAAAAAAAAGAGAGAGAGTTATTATTAAAAAAAGAGTTATTATTAAAAAAAAAGAGTTATTATTAAAAAAAAAGAGTTATTATTAAAAAAAAAGAGTTATTATTAAAAAAAAAGAGTTATTATTTAAAAAAAATTGAGTTATTATTTCAAAAAAAAAAAAGAGTTATTATTGTAAATGAAAACATACCTCTTTCAATCAAGATAATCGGAACTTGTATCTTTAAAAAAAATAAAGCAGTTGTATTATACTCATAAGATGACTGCTAGCAGTCATCTTATGAGCCTATAGACAAAGCATTCAAATGACATTGCTTTAGATATCACTGTCAGTCATTTAATTGACACATTTAAGTGCTGGAGTAGAAAAATAATTAAACATGACCTTGAAATCAACCACTATTCTAGCTTTGTAAATTTATAGAAGTTGTGATACGCTGTGATATAAATTCTGTTACTTTTACTATTATACTAAACATGTATGTGTATCACCTACCTATACTAAATATGTATTTTTTTAGATAATAGTGGACACAAAAGTGGTCCTTCTGCCTATTATTTCGTCCTTCTATAGTCGTTAAAAATGTACAAACCCATTTTCGCCTCATTAGAAAAACTTTTTTACTATTTACTATAAATATTTCCGTTTTTATTTCAACGTGTCCCCTCCCTACACCCCTACCACCAGGAAAAACTGAAGTGAAATAATAAATGTTACCACTCGTCGTTAGCTTTATTTGGCGACATTGGATCCAACAGGATCCACATTAATTAGGCGCCGTTATTTAATCATCTTTAACCGAAAAAAACCGACTTCTTAAACTGTTTTAAGAAGTCGGTTTTTGAAATGCTATTACAATTATTTCAGACCATAGTGCATTTTTCAACAATTACCTACAATTATTAGTCCAAAGATGTAAACTAATAAAATTTGAGTCCCTGTATTCTCAAAAAAAGTTCGATAAGTACATGTTACACCTACTCAATTAAGCTAAAACGTTTCTAATAAACAACCAAGTTGTTTATTATGCATTTAATTATACTTCTTTTCATAATTGTTTCTTTATTAAGCATTATTTGCTTTACTGCATTTACTGCTTTCAATTTCTGCTAATGGCGGGCACGGATTGGTTTGATTTCGAATTTTTCTCTTAGAAATTAAAAACAGCTTTGTTAATTAATTCTTTCTGAAAGAGTAATTGAATTTGGCATCCCATTATAACTCGTTTACTAATAATGCCCCATTACGTAGATATGCGTACCTACCGTAAATGACATTGAAAAATTACTTAAGGTCGTTTTGAGCAGTGAGCAGAATAGGTGCAAATAAAACTATTTACTTTTTACGTTTTAGCAAAAATAAATTGCTTCTCGATACTATAGTATTTCCCTTAATTAAGTTACAAATTATATTTATATTCTAAAAAGAATTCAGATAAAAACGATAATTTTTGTTTTAATAAAAATACTATTGGTATTCAATGTATTTTTTCCTTGTTTCAGATGCCGAGTGAAAACGACAAACGGTTGTGCGCAAATAACAAATATATAATGAGATAGTTACATAAGTGCCAAAAGTGAAAAATAAAACTATTTCTCGAAAAGTGTAAATAAAATTTAAAATAATAGGTATAAAAAAAGATTTTAATGCCATTGGAGAAGCATGAAATTGAGCGTGAGCGCGTACCGCGCGCACGCGTCTGCGCACAAGAAGATCCTAACATCGTCGTACCAGCAGCACTACGGGAGCACCGCCGCGCCGCCCATCTGTAACCCGACCAACTTCACGCCTAAGGTACGAATTTTAATTAGTCAAAGTCAAAGTCAAAGTCAAAGTCAAAATATACTTTTTTCATGTAGGCCTAGCAACAAGCACTTATGAATCGTAACATACTTATAAATTATCTTAAGCTAATTATCAGAGCAGTTTATTGATGTTATTATTCCACAATAATATTGGATTATTATACAAATCAAATTTAACACAAATTTAAGAATTTCACAATAGGATCGTCTAACATGAAAAAAAATTGTATAAACAAGACTAGTCTAATATATTTTATATACCATTAACCCTTTGTATAATACAATAAAGACTTTATACGTCTAATATAATGTTTCTAGAATAAAATCTAAATGTCAAATAAATAAACAAAAAACACAAAAGAAGTACATACACCGGAATATCAATTTCCTGATCATTGATCAAATATACCTAATAAATAAATAATCATTTCGAATAACAATTAATCCCACGTTGTTTTATCATTCATGTAGTCTTATGTGGTATAATACGCTTTAGAAATAAGTTTACGCTTTACATAATTTTTAAATTTATTAATAGATAATTCAGTAATATGGTTTGGAAGTTTATTATAAATTATACTACTAACCTACTTTCTCACTTATGATGATGATGATGATGCATTCCTGTTATCCCTTAGTAGGGCTTGCAGAACAATCTTCCATTTGTCGCGATCTTGAGCGTCAACTTCCAGCTCTTTCCAGCCGAGTCCAGTTAAGCCAGCCTCCTTCTCAACTGATCACCTCCATCTAGTACAAGGCCTCCCCGACCGTCTACTGCCAGCCGACTGCCAGCAGAGACCCTGCTTAGACTTATATTGGCACAAAAAAAATGGTGAATTGAAGCTTGAAGTGTAGTTCGGCGTACAAGTAACAAGTAATAGCTAACTAAACTTAGATGTCTTATTTTAAACTTTTATTTTTATTTGCAATGAAACATCGAAAATGTGTAAAATCCAGTACCTAAAAGCACTTTTCATTAAACGCAACAAACACTTTATTGAAACTCTGTTACTAATGAGCAAAAGAATTTGAAGTAAGTTCACTAGAAAGCTTAGAACTTTCACATTGGGTTGCACAGAAATTTAAATACCATACCCATTTGTACTTTTTGAACAAGTTTACATTATTTATGTGTCAATGAAAACCTTTAATTTGAATTTTAAAACAAAAATCAGCTTGAATTTTTTAATACTAAGTATACAAAAAAAAAACAAGACATCAAAATTATATCAGTTTTAAATCAAAATGGTGTCATTCTGTTATCATTCACCCGTGCTATTCGCTCGTTGCTGTATACATACGCGAATGATAGCTAAATTACATCATTTAGATTACAAAATTTACGTTCGAATTAGCCTCCATTAAAAGTATTTTGCAAACGTAACATTTTAATTCAGACACCATTCTAGGTAACGGGCTCTTGCAAAATGCAAGTTGATTAGAAAGCAGCATTAAAGATGCCTGCATTTTATCACAATGTTAGAATAAAACTACGAGCTATTGTAGCAGAAACAAAAGCAGCACGAAATTCTTTTGTTTTGAAGAGAATGCTCAGCATCATTTATATTTTAAGTTGAAATTTGTGAAGTCGGTATTTAAAACGAATTATTTTTTGCACCAATTTCGCGTGGTTTATGAAACAATAAAAACTGCCAATACAAACTTAAAAAAATGCTCTGTTTTATGGATAAAATGGTATTATTTTTACGTGAATTTTATTTATTTGCAATTCAAATGTACTCGTAAACTGACTAAATTCATGCTCCAAACGAGGAATATCGGACTGAAGGTAAACAAACGCACGTGATAAATTCAAGAAAAAGCTTTAAAAAAATAATTAGCCTATCACTATGTAAATCCAAATGGTTGGCTGACCAGGCCAAACTTGCTTCTAAATATTCTATTATTTATATCTGGGCTCACGATATACATCGTCCACACTGTTTATTATTATCATCTGAAGCGATCAGGAGGACTATGTATAAACATTATCCACTATTTTATCTGTTAATTACATTATTCAAAATATTAGTTGTGCAATTAGAGGTACGTGTTATATTTTCTTTTGGCAGACAGGTCAAAGCCTAGCAGAGCTCCATAAACCCGAATGCGGAGTCAAGGTTCTAATAAATCTCCAACGTGCACCGCATGTCCGAATTATTTGCTGAGATGTCCCCTGTCAATCCAAAAGGACATATATCACTCTAAATACCTGCTTACTTTAGACCTTTTTGTAAAAAAACGAGTAAGTGTTCCTTATCGTTGTAAAACGACATTCATTTCTTCAGATTACATATGTTATAGGCTGTTTTGGTAGTGAATTTACGTCCTAGTCAGCCTTTATTGAATTTTCCTCGCATTGTTACGGCGGTGAAGGTTTTTAGTGTGATTTAGGACTCTAGTCATATGCGAAGTCGTAAAAGTCTGTTCAGTTTGGGTATTTGGAACACGTTTGTTTAAAATATCGTAAGCTGCATTAACTTAATTTAGCTAGGATAAAAACAATGTTTGAAACAGCATTAATTTACACAGTTTAAATGCTAATCTATTTTCAGAGACTACTGAGCCGGATAGATATTTTTTAAGCCAGTCAGCATCGATACCATAGATTATAGAACGCTGTGTTTTTTTTATGGGACCACGTTTTTCATTATCAGCATTTTCTAAAACTATGCCGAACGAAAATTTCTGAATGATAATTTCTCGGGTGCTCAGTTCTTCCACAAATCAAACGTGCAAATCCGACCATACCTACTTGTATTTCTATTTATACCTATTTGAATTTCATAATTTTCATAAATATTTAGCTAGTTTCAATTTTGTTCAGAAACAGAAGACGGGACCTAATTGTCTGAGCGAGGCATTACTTCCAGACAGAGCGTAATGGGAAGATGATACTCTTTTTAATGAAAGGCCTAAAGCTGTACAGGCGGATTTAATGGAAAAGCTTTATTGGAGCTCTTGTCTTGTATATGTCGCAGGCATTTTGTAAGAATCCGCCGTTTACAAACGGCGTCGTCATTTTATAAACGTTTCGCCGTTTGAAAATTGCGGCCCGTGAACCTGTCACTTGCGGCCCGCGAGCCTCTCTGGCTATTTTGTATGTAATATTGACAAACGACAATGTCTGATAAAGTCATAAATATTAACAAAGTGCGGCCCGCGTCAACTTCGATAACTACTATGTGGCCCTTGGCTGCTAAAAGGTTGCCGACCGCTGCCTTATGGCAGTTATGGCATTAACGGCGCCGTTTGTAAATTGCCCAAGGCGTTTAAAAAACGTTTCGCCGTTTGTAAAATGACGACGCCGTTTGTAAACGGCGGATTCTTACAAAATGCCTGCGACATATACGTATACGGATATACCACCCAACCACAGTATAATAAAGAGTACTAGCGTACAGTATGGACGCTCCCTGCCTCCCGTTGAAAGTGCCGCCCACCCGCTCTCGGTTATTACCTCACAGTTACCCTACAATGTCTTATCTCACTCACACAAGCATGGTACGCGTTCACCTACACGAGCTTAGGCTGTGTGCGTAGGAACGCGTTTGTTTCATACATTTGATCGCCAGTGTCCGAGGTGTGACCCTACTATACCGCTCCGGTGGGTGAGCATGATAGCGATAGCCATGTCATGTCATTTTTTTGCCAATTGTTTTTTTTTTTTTACAAATAGGTACATAAATTTATGTATACTTTAGTAAAACGATTATTCGGATAACTTTAAGAGAGGGTTAACGCAAAATTGTAGTTTTCTTATTGATTTTTTTACAGATTATAATCAAGAGCAAAAGTCATGAGAAAAATCACGGAAATAAGACTAATTGCAAGGGCAGAACCTAAACTTTAAAATATAAAATCACGAAAACATGTTTAATTTTCAATTACTTATTAGCAGTTGTATATCGTTACCCTGCATAACAATACGAGTATAATTCTGGTATAAAATAGCTAGTACCAGGCGTGTTTCACTCCGCGATTTCGTCGCTTTGCTACAGGTAGCTAAAAGTACATCCGTTCGGCCCCAATTTTGGGGAAAGCCATAAGCCGCGCGTGGCGCTGTCGCCACCTAGCGGCTATATCTGTGCTGGTCGTAACAGACGCGTTTTGTTAGAGAGTGAGTCTTCTATACTTAGTACTATTATTTATTCTGTGCTAGTACTTAATATTGCCAAGGGATCTGACAAGCAAAGTCCTAAACCGAAATATATATTCAGAGTAAGTATTTGAGATAAAAAGGTAAAAACCCGCGCGATGGCTTTTCTTCCGTCGCATGTATCGCGTGGCGCGCCATATCGTTTGTGCACTTCTTATTTCCTGGCTTTACGCCCTCTTATATAATATATGCCCATGACTTGAATATGTTGCTTTTTATAACTAAATGCAATGACAGTAGTCGTATTAGCGTATCTTATAAAGGATATCCTATAAAGATTCGACAATTTGTGACATAAAGTAATAGAAAATGTTCGGTTCATTGGTCGTTCCGGTGGGCAGGATAATTCTTGATCAGGGTGCGATAGCCGATACTGTGGATATCGTTCAAGCTTTGATATCGTCATAAAAATATCGTTATCGTAACGGTATATTACGTTTTGGTTATTACACACATTATCATAATAAGGATCTGTTTTTATTGCCTTAATTATTTATTATATGACTAAATTGTAGTAAGTTTTTAACACGTTAAAATATAGGTAATTTTAATAGATGTTTTATAATTAAAATATTTTGTATCCATAAATGTTGAGTAGTAAGTAATCGTAATCGTTAAGTAATCAATTTCATGCACAATAAAGCACTAGAAAATGGTCGGTGCATTCTTTGTTTTGGCAGTAGGTATATAATAATTTATAATATACTAAATTATCATTTTAATGGTTATTGTACTAAGTGAAAAGTGGATTTGACAGCGCGCAGTTCAGATAGCATTGAATATCCTTCTAACTTAAATAGGTACCGTTTTAATAAGCGTTACGTTTAATAACGTTATTAAGGATAACGTTCTTATAGAACAGCAATATTTCAAGCCATTCCGATATCACGCACACGACCATTGCATATTCGTATAATAAAATATTGGTGCCGCGTCGGTAGCAATAAGGATGCCATTCCTTGGACGGGAATGGAACGGGACTATTCTAGGAAACATCTTTGTGTAGGCATAGAAAAAAAAAATACATAGAGTGCTCATGCACTCCATACATCAGTTTTAGTACCAAAAAGACTATTTGCATCTAGTATCGAGTAGCGGAACTATCAGTACTACTACTTGACAATAGATGTAGCACCGACCGGAAAGTCTTATCTCAACAGCATAAGACTTTTCGGTCGGTTCTACATCTATTGTCAAGTAGCAGTACTGATAGTTCCGCTACTCGATGCTAGATGTAGACACTGAAATTAATAGTCTGAACTGATGTATGGAGTGAGCACTCTTGTCTTACTATATTTCTCTATAGTGTAGGTAATGGGAAATCCAATGATGTTGATGATACTAGCTTTTCTAAGCCCACAGGGTTCACTAATTCTATTCAAGTACAAACTTCAGATTTCCGTTTAATTTATGCGAGAGCTAGTCCAACTTAAATACATGTATATACATACTTTTGAGTATTCTTCCAGTTGCTGGTTAGTATTTAAATAAGCACTGATGCAGGGTCAAATATTTATATTAAACCTAGGTTGGTTTATGTTTAGAAATAGTGCCTATGTTTGACAAGGTTCACTTGTTAATGGAGCTCACACCTCTGTGTAAGCTCCATTAACAAGTGAATCTTGTCAAACATAGGCACTAGGATACTGTTTTTCTTCTAAACAAAACCAATCTTAAACGGGTGTTCGATGTATGGAATTTCGTCTCATCTAGATCCTATAACCGGATCCATATTAGTTGAGTACGGATCCCAATCCCTATTTTATACCCTCCAATTTAAATTTAGTCTCCACATGTAATTAAGAACCACAATACGATAGTCCTTCAAAGAGACAATCGAGATTATTCCGCTTGTGCAGAATAAACCCTCCAAAGCTTGTCCCCGAGGGAATGAAACAAGTAATTGGATAATTACGGTCCAGTGCCGGTTACTGGCGTTATATGAATTGTTGCCTACTGCCTTTTTAGGGCTCCGTAGCCAAATGGCAAAAAACGGAACCCTTATGGATTCGTCATGTCTGTCTGTCTGTCCGTCCATATCTCACCGCCACTTTTTTTCCGAAACTATAAGAACTATACGGTTGAAACTTGGTAAGTAGATGTATTCTGTGAACCGAATTAAGATTTTCATACAAAAATAGAAAAAAAAAAAACAATAAATTTTGGGGGTACCCCATACTTAGAACTCAAACTCAAAAAATTTTTTTTCATCAAACCCATACGTGTGGGTATCTATGGGTCTTCAAAAATGATATTGAGGTTTCTAATATATTTTTTTTCTAAACTGAATAGTTTGCGCGAGAGACACTTCCAAACATTGATATTATTTAACCATAGATAGGTTGTACGCATACTTGAGGAGCACAAAAAATACTTCCATATTTATTTCTGTGCCTACGAAGAAATCTGTTATTTTTTATTAATTTTCACATCCATCTTTGTCACACTCGTTGTTAAACATAAGCTCGTCTCTTTCTCTTTCGGTGTGCGGGAGCTCGTTAGCACGTGCACATTTCTCGCTTGTCCAGCCGCGACTAAAGGCAACTTGTCCAATTTGTCACAAGGTAAGCGCTTCAATTTCGGAACGCCTATAACCTATCTTGAGTTAAATCATTGCTTCCAAAGTGGTAAAATGTGTCCCCCGCCCCCCTGTAAATTCTAAAATAAGAGAATGATAAAACTAAAAAAAAAACATCCACCGAAAATTGGTTTGAACGAGATCTAGTAAGTAGTTTTTTTTAATACGTCATAAATCCCCTAAATACGGAACCCTTCATGGGCGAGTCCGACTCGCACTTGGCCGCTTTTATTAACTGTGGCCAAAGATAATATAGTGTATAATTAGGGATTTACTGTCATGGTATATTTACCATGACAGTAACTCCCTAATAATTATATGGCGCCATCGCGCGAAAAGTTTGCATCATACCTTTGGCCTCAGTCGAGTAGATGACTTTACTTTTTGATATTTAACAAATTTAACACATATCATCAGTGAAAGAATAAGGATAAGGAAGCGCTGGTGGCCTAGCGGTAAGAGAGTGCGACTTTCAATCCGGAGGTCGCGGGTTCAAAACCCGGCTCGTACCAATGAGTTTTTCGGAACTTATGTACGAAATATCATTTGATATTTACCAGTTGCTTTTCGGTGAAGGAAAACATCGTGAGGAAACCGGACTAATCCCAGTAAGGCCTAGTTTCCCCTCTGGGTGGGAAGGTCAGGTGGCAGTCGCTTCCGTAAAAACTAGAGCCTACATCAATTCTTGGGATTAGTTGTCAAGCGGACCCCACAGGCTCCCAAGAGCCGTAGCAAAATGCCGGGATAACGCGAGGAAGAAGAGAGTGAAAGAGTAAGGATTAAAGTCAAATGACGTTCTAACAGTTTTAATCTTCTGTCGAAAGATGGCAGAAAATTTACTGTGGCTACATAATTTACTTTGACAATCCGTCTCCATTTCGAATTCTCTTTGCTGTGGTGTTTACTGTATCGAACATCCGGACAATATGTATGTTTGAAAACTTAATAATATGGTTTGTTATCTCTACTATCCCTATTTAGGGTCGGGTGCACAAAACCGTCTGTCACTTATAGAGTTTTGCTAAATTTTATTGAATACGAAGTTTTATATTTAGTTCAGTGCTTATTGGTGTTGATCAGCCTGTCTATTGTGGTTGATGGAACTGGCCTTCAAAGAAGAAGATATAATTGTCTTTACTATATGCACATTATACGCGACGCACGTCAAAATCGGCTGACTATAAAAAAAAATTGAAAAAAGATCATATTTCGTTTTTTATTTTTTATTTTAAAGCTATAAACTTTTGGGGGCTCAAATTTTGCGTGTTTTAACCGTGGTACCACGGCTTTTGTACCACAGGGGACCACGGGTAATTTCTTTTCCCTGTAGACTCACTGCACCAAAATGGGACTACGGGTAATTGAAAAGAACTGTCTTTTACCCGTGGACCACCGTTGTCATATTTGGAAGGTTATATAGGTGGGATTAATTATTACATTCTCTTACATTTAATTATTACAAACGGCGTCGTCATTTTACAAACGTGAAACGTTATGTAAATTGCCGAAAGCAAATTGCAAATTTAGTGTTTCTTCTCCAAAAACATTTGCTTCACAACGTAACTAGACGGAGCCCCGCTTCGCGGGGCTCCTATTTCTGGGCGGTTTGCCCTTCGGGCATCTGAAGCTACCTAACGAACCTAACCTACCTACCTATGCTTAAATTGAAGTGGGTCTATGGGGAAATAAATTATCTGAGGAATGACCCGTGGGCCCACGGAAAGTTTCGTATTCAAAAAGATAACTTAAAACTGGAGCAGTGGGTCTACGGGGAAAAAATTACCCGTGGTCCCCCTGTGGTACAAAAGCTGTGGTACCACGGTTAAAACACCAAATTTTGCATACTTGTGAACTTTTCGCTTCGAACCATAATCTTTCAAACAAAGGCCATTGTCTCTATTATCGCAAACCCGCCAGCTCGAGCGTTAGCACGTGCCAGTACAACATTCATATTGAAAAACAACCGGTATCGTCATAGTATTAAGGTTCAAATTTAATGTCACTGATATTCTAGATATTACGTTTTGGTAGTGTAGGACGATAGACCGCCCCGAAGCGATACGGCACTCATATTATTTTGATACTTAGTGTGGTGTTAAAAATGAAACGTGGTTATCTAATCTAATACCTTTAAACGAGCAATTCTTGTTTATTTATTTATATATATATATATATATATATATATATATATTTCGGGGATCTCGGAAACGGCTCTAACGATTTCGATGAAATTCTTATCTCTGGGAAAACGCGCATTTTCGAGTTTTTATATGTTTTCCGAGCGAAGCTCGGTCACCCGGATATTTTATGATAAAGCGTTGTATATTTGTTATATAACAAAATCTAAGGTAACAATGTAAATTTAAGATTAATAAGTTTAACATAGGTATAATCAACATTTTTCCGTGTAGGTATATAAACAGTTACCTACTTACTAAGTACTAGATAAAATCGTGTCATAAAAAATCAGATATAATAAATTTCTTGCAATCAAAATCCAGGGTCACGTAAGCAGATCGTCAAGTTTTTAACAATATCGGGCAGAGTACTTATATAAATAACACGAAGCACACGGTTAGGATATTAGAAACCGACTTAAGCCTGATGTAGGGTCGGTAAATGATAAAATAATGTACCCCACTACTCATGCACACGGATCTTGCACACCGCTCTTCTCGTAAACCTATTGTATTTACCTATGCAAAACAATAGTGGTCAGGTCGTAAATCCTTATCAGTGTTTTTATTGTCACTATGCGTCGGCATCACATCAGAGGTGCTAATTTCACAGTAGGTATCGTTATTTTAAAGATAAGAAAAAATAACAATGCTTGCAGCTGCACCTTTGTAAATTATTACATTTACCACCGCAAGCTAATAATTTAAATAAAACAATATAATAAATATGTAACCACGTTTCATTTTTAACACCACACTAAGTATCAAAATAATATGAGTGCCTTATCGCTTCGGGGCGGTCTATGGTCCTACACTACCAAAACGTAATATCTAGAATATCAGTGACATTAAATTTGAACCTTAATACTATGACGATACCGGTTGTTTTTCAATATGAATGTTGTACTGGCACGTGCCGGTGTTTTTCAATATGATACAACATTCATATGGCACGTGCTAACGCTCGAGCTGGCGGGTTTGCGATAATAGAGACAATGGCCTTTGTTTGAAAGATTATGGTTCGAAGCGAAAAGTTCACCTCGAAGAGCCATACTATACCAATACAAAGCCACATCATCGAAAAAAATTACAAGCCAAAACTCGCTGGGGGCAGATTCACTTAGCTTATCCTGCCATGGCCTTTCTTACCTATTTTACGTAAACAATGTCGCGATTAGGAGCTTGTTTGTATATATCTTTTTTTTCCTATGTTTTGTTTAACGTCTAAGTATAGTTTGTAGCTTTCTAATAGACCCCGAAGGCTAATCCTATTGTCTATTGTTAAGAAAAACCGCTCGTGCCACGTGCCACAACCACCTGCATAAAAAATCGGTACTTCGGTTACTGAGTGCCGGCGAGTCGAACGCTACAGAACAAGTCTAAAATGTGTCATCGAGATGCGTAACAAAGGCGCGTTATCGGAGAGCGCACCTACACTGGTTTTTTGAGCGTTGGACTAGCCCGCGCTCAGGTGCCAAATAGAATAATTAGGACCCTTTTTTGCAGGTAAGTAGCACGTGCGGTTTTACTGAACAATAGACAATAGGATTAGCCTTCGGGGTCTATTAGAAAGCTACAAACTATAAATAATTATCAAGTACAAAATTATAATATATGTAGTAATAACACAATTAACCATTGTTAATAACAAAAACGTATAGATATATTTTAATATTATTTTTACAAATTGTACCAGTTTTTATAACGCTGACCAAATTACAAGTGGCAGTTTGCTACGCTATCATTAACTCATGCTTGTTATAAAACTAACAGAACTTCGCCACTTAAAAAAACTTCCATCCAATCAAAGGAAAAATAAAATAAAACCCATTAATAGGCAATCTGAAGTTTCAAACGCTATCGAACTTTCGCAAGTTAAAAAGGGTAACTTTAAAAACGGTACCTTTGAATCGTACCGTTTTTTTATAAACTTGGAGTGTAACGAATTTTAAAGGACCTCCGAGAAGTCAATTTCGTTTTAATTATCTCTTCATTGTGTTTATTTTACCTGACGTTCATTAAAACTGAGTAATAGGGGCATAACTCAAGCAACGTCCGCGTAATGTCCCAATATTTTGAGCCATTTTAAACTTTATGTTTGCACATTTAGAGTTCTTTTTCTAAAGACAAGTTCGACTAAGATAGGAATTATTGATGCTTATCAGTTTTAATGTTCAGTGCTTGTGAGATTAATGGATATCTGGAATTAGAAATACGTCAAGCACGAGTCCGCTGCGAAAAATAGTGATAGTACCTAAAAATGGGGCATGGACAATCTTAGACAAAACATCATAGTCCCATCGTTAGGTTAGTACCTAAGGTTTAGTATTGCGGGTACTAGACGATGATATATAATGATATAGGTACCTATACCTAATATATAGTATCCTAACTATTCTATATATTAGGTATAGGTACAGTCAAAGAATTTAATTTCAGTAGGAATTTAATACAATTTTAGTACCGTTTCGTACCTTGTCACCGCGAAACGGTACTAAAACTAAATTCCTACTTACACACATCGAAATTCAATCTCGAACAAAATATCCGTGTTAATTACACAAATATATGTCCATGCGTAAATTCTATCCCCGCACCAGTAGCTTCGCAGGCTTAAACTAAATAACTATTAAAAACCGGCCAAGTGCGAGTCGGACTCGCGCACGGAGGGTTCCGCAGCCGCACCATCAACAAAAATAGCAAAAGCAAAAAAAACAAGCAAAAAAACGGTCACCCATCCAAGTACTGACCCCGCCCGACGTTGCTTAACTTCGGTCAAAAATCACGTTTGTTGTATGTTAGCCCCACTTAAATCTTTATTTTATTCTGTTTTTAGTATTTGTTGTTACCTATAGCGGCAACAGAAATACATCATCTGTGAAAATTTCAACTGTCTAGCTATCACAGTTCGTGAGATACAGCCTGGTGACAGACGGACGGACGGACGGACGAACGGACGGACAGCGGAGTCTTAGTAATAGGGTCCCGTTTTTACCCTTTGGGTACGGAACCCTAAAAATGATTTTCTATGAACATACTAATAAACTTAAGCAAATTTTCTGCTACTGTCTGTACTATAAGTAGACATATCCGGTATCACGTTACGGAACCGCCCGGCGTGCGACGTCCGGCCTTCATTAACATCGTAATCCGGTTATTTGTCCTGCGCGACGCGGTTAACCGTACATCCGGACCTTCCGAAGGACGGCTGAGGTTTTCGACGCTCTATTGACTAGAAATTCTGTGATCGTGTTGAAAAGGACGGTCCCTTTATGATGTAGGTATAGTAATAAAATTTTGTTACATTGATTTGTTGATTCCTTATATCACAAAAAAATATAAAGGATTTGATTTGTGTTTTTTTAAGTAGTCACACTACTATATATATAAATTATAAACTGAAATAGATGTCATCATCCTCCTTGCGTTATCCCGGCATTTTGCCACGGCTCATGGGAGCCTGGGGTCCGCTTGACAACTAATCCCAGTAATTGGCGTGACCTTCCAACCCAGAGGGTAAACTAGGCCCGTATTGGGATTAGTCCGGTTTCCTCACGATGTTTTTCCTTCACCGAAAAGCGACTGGTAAATATCAAATGATATTTCGTACATAAGTTCCGAAAAACTCATTGGTACGAGCCGGGGTTCGAACCCGCGACCTCTGGATTGCAAGTCGCACGCTCTTACCGCTAGGCCACCAGCGCTTCTCGGACATCCGGACCGCTCGAAGGACGGCTGAGATTTTCGACGCTCTATTGACTAGAAATTCTGTGATCGTGTTGAAAAGGACGGTCCCTTTATGATGTAGGTATAGTAATAAAATTGTGTTACATTTATTTGTTGATTCCTTTTATTACATATATATAAATATACACAACTTTGGGAACAAATCAAATTATTTTGTTAAATATTTTGATTTGTGTTTTTTTAAGTAGTCACACTACTATATATAAATTGTAACTGAAATAGATGTCATATATTAAAGAAAAAATGACGAAGCCCTCCAGTGGTGAATATGACATATATTTCAGTTTATAAGAAAGGAATATATTTATTTGACTAAATTTAAATAAAATAATAGGGTGTATTTATTTATCCGTCTACGGGCAGGATTTTGATTCTAGAAGTAGGCACACGTGTGGATGGGTGCTTAGGTATGTCGTGTGTTCGCCCGTAGGGCGAAGAAGAGGCGATTTTGGTAAATAACGTGTTATTCGCTTCGCTTCTTAGAACTGAATGACATACGGCGCGATTCGGAAAATGAATAAGAGATTCACTAGATATGAAATAGTAAAGATATGTGACGTTCCGCGGCAAAAGGTACCATTTCCCTGGCTGAATATTGGAGCGGCGTTAATAATAGCGTAAGCCCCAGCCGCCATAAGGTACCTTTTGCCGTGGAACGTCACATATCTTTACTATTTCATATCTAGTGAATCACTAATTCATTTCCCGAATCGCGCCGTTAGGCTACATTTTCTACCGGTTTCAAAAGAAAGGTCTTGTACGAGAATAACGATAGTCATTCACTTTGCTATAGTTCGTTTTTTGTAGCATTAGAAAGAAGGTAAGCGATCTTGACATGTCTTTTAAGTTTTAATTGAAAAACGCTGTTTAAAAATCAGTAAATATTACTTATGAAAGCAGAAAAATATAAATGATCGTATCAAAACGTGTTTTTCTATAAAAAGACACATCAAGATTGTTTACCTTATTTCTAATGCTAAAAAACGAACTATAGGAAGTACGAATTTCCTAGAACAACAATTTCTCCAAAGTGTGAATATCAAATCACATACATAACATCTATCGTCCACTATGAATCATGAAACATATCGATTGATCCTTTGAGCCAGCATATGACTTTCACGCAAATACGAGTAAAAGAAACTGAACAGTACCTACCCTTACTATGAATTTACCTTGGCGGTAAACGCTAGCGACTATCGGCCTGATTCGAACAAAAATTTGCTAAAACAATATGGATCGGATATGTCAGTGTCAAAAGTGACCTTTTTTGAAGAAACGTCGCTTTTGACACTGACATATCCGATCCATGTCTTATCTTTAGCTTTATGACGTATCTTAAAGTTCGAATCAGGCCGTATGTCAACTCACTCGAAGTGCACCCACAGATGAATGATCGCAATGATCTGAAAAAGTCAAAAAGTACTGTTGGAAAACACGAAACACTTCGTAATGAGTTTTTTTCATAAACCCCTTTCTGTTTTAATATTATTTCTCTTTTGGTATTTTACGGTAGGTACTTATAGCATACACTTGAGTGACCAATTTGGTACCTTATCTCATTAGAGCAGGGTTCCCAAAGGCAAAGATCAATTAATTGTGTCAATAATAAAGACTATAAGCACAACGGGCACAACTTTTGTTAACTTCTGTGATGTCATGAGTTAACTTCTATTGGCTTAAAACTACCTGTGAAACCTACTCTTCTTTTATTTGTGGTTTAATTAGTATGGGTTGCAAGTTAGAATTAAGTACCAAAAGACAGTTGTTTTTTTAGTTAGAATTAAGTACCAAAAGACAGTTGTTTTTTTTTTAATGTTGAAATAAAGCTGTTTTTGCCGACAAACTGTCGAGCGGTTTAATAAAACTGTATTTTTTTTTATGAGTTACTTTACGTAGTCGCTAGCGAATTTAACCGCGTTAAACTCGTGGTAGGGGTACTGGCTATGCAATCATTCAAACTAGTATTCATTGGATCCGCTGATTGATTGATCGCCTGCCCTGGCTTAATCCGGAGCCGTTTTTCTTTTTGATACGTTTCCTGCCAGCCTATTATGGATAGCTTTATCCATCTTTATCCACGTGATAAAATAACTGTCACTGTTTAACACCGTGGGAAAGAAAGTGACGGACACCGTTTTATCACGCTGTCACGTAGACAAGAACGACCATCATATCCGTACTGATAGGCGTTAACTACGTCACAAACGTGCCGCGAAACGTTCGTGACCAGATAATGATTCTGCATTTTGATGACTATTTAATTTGACCCTCTCCTCTCTCTCTCTTTTTACCTCTCTCCTCTCATCTACTCAAAGGTTAACTAGAAGAGATCCCTCAAAGGGATAAGTTCGCCTTTGTACTTCTTACTTTTTTTTTGTTATTATTAATATGTCTTTTTGTACAATAAAGAGTTTACTACAACTAATATTTAGCTTGAAAGTGTATTACTTGTATTTAGATTATAATATAAAAGAAATATTAGTGAACACTTGCTTTCATCAATGTATGTGCCAAATTTATGCTTATGGGTAAATAAAAGTAAGTAATGGTTAAGTAAAAAAGAAAATAATACAAACAGGTTAAGCATAATAATTATAATGTTTTAAATCCTGGATGGATTTAAAACATTAAGTAAAGCTACTAGGTGTTACTATAAGATAAGTCAGCGTCCACAATAGTGGTGACGGCCAAAGTGGTCAAATATATCGTAGCAAACCTTTGCTGCCTACTACAGAAATAAGGATATCTCCCGATATATTTGGCAACCTACCAACTGACGCCATATATATTTATATATAGATAAGTACATAAAAACGGAGATAAGATAACATAACTCAACAGAACTCAGGAACACAAAACATTCATGCTCACTACCCAGAGATTCACACGGATTCCAATTCGTGACCGTTAAAGATAATTGACTGTAATAAACAAATGACTACTTAAAAGCAGTTAAAACGTTGAAATAACAACACTTTATATAAGTATCACTACATAGTATATAACAAAGTCGCTTCCCGCTGTCTGTCTGTCCCTATGTATGCTTAGATCTTTAAAACTACGCAAAGGATTTTGATGCGGTTTTTTTTAATAGATAGAGTGATTTAAGAGGAAGGTTTATGTATAATTTGTTAACCCGTGCGAAGCCGGGGCGGGTCGCTAGTCACATCTAATTTAATCATCATGGAATATTGAATAGCTCAGATAACTCTATCAATTCAACAGCGTAATGCGAAATAGTGGGAACTATTGGAATCGTCACTTTAACTTACACCACTTACGTAGTTTGTGAGATCGCGACCGACTGCACTTCCGAGTTCCATTATGGAACTCCGACTATTTGCGTGAGTTGCAGTCGGAGTGTATGCAGACGTAACTAGTTGGTGGTTGGTTGATACTGGGAGTAGTTAGGCGGAGAGGCTGCGATTTCCGGTCTATTCGAACTCATAAATGTATCTCAATATATCTCATTTGACATCACGATCGGAGTAGTGTATCCGTTAAAGATTACTTCTAGTATGATGCCTTGTTAGTGATATTAAAGATAATCAAACTATAAACTGAAATAGATGTCATATATTAAAGAAAAATTGACGAAGCCCTTCAGTGGTGAAGGCCGGATTCGAATCGCGTCTTTAGCAATCCAGGCTAACTCCTTGAACCCCTAGGCCACCCCGCCACGGTGGAACCGGTCCCAATTTCTGAACTATATGCCATCTTATTAATACTAGGCGTCTTTGACCAATAAGGGCAAGCAATATGCGCTTAAATGTATCAGCGTAGTAATGCAGTTCGTATTTTAGGCTGATATATCCATAGTTGTTAAATGTCATCATGTACCTAATGTTTATAAGTTTTATAACAAATCACTTTTCACTCATAATTTTATTATTACTTTACGAATACCGTTATTTTTAAATTATAGCATAGTCCTAACCTAAACTACGTTTTCAAAAACCTCAGAAAAAAAAGAAAACATTACAATTATGTTGACCAAGCGAACGCTGCCAATACCTATATCGACATGGATATATATATATAAATACATTTACGAGTAACTCATATTACTTTGTTCATATATTTAACAGTTCGTTTGAGTTTATCCTGATTTTACATATATTAATAAAGTTTTATCATAACATAAAGGGTAATGTAGGTTCATGTTCTATTTCTAACTTTTGTTTGAATAAATATTCAGTGTGAACGTGTCGAAGTTAAAAGTAATTCATATGTAAGTAGGTATGCAAAACACAGGCAATTCGTTATCCACTCAGCAAAAAGTGACAATGTAATGTAAAGTCATTTCACTAGGTGGCGCTGACGCCGTTCGCACGCTCGGAAGTTTTATAGGTCGCAGTAAAAACCACACGAGTGTGGGCTTATTCACATCGTGACGAGCGACTTGCCTCATAGTCCCTGGTGCACACGACAAAAAAGTGCGATTTACGGCAAATGCTGATGATGGATTTTCCTTTTGCAGAGTTGCTCCTTTTGACTAACTGATTGATTTAGGAAGGGGAGCCAATCGAAATCTCCCCTTCCTAAATCAATCTGCGAGTCAAAAGGAGCAACTCTGCAAAAGGAAATTCCATCATCATCATTTGCCGTATAATTAAGTGTACACCAGGGACTATCAGGGAACCAATTAAGTAAAACGCACCAAAGTATACGCTTGATGCGTTAGCCTTTTATAGGGCACACAGATATTAAGTATGGGGTCCCTTTTTTCCCATAAAGTTGTAAGACATAAGTAATGAATTGTTTGTCATATTATCATTAGTCATAAAACTGAAACCGTTAACGTTTCAGGATTTTCGTAAGGTTACCCTATAGATAGGTAAGGTTAGGTTAGGTTTGTTTTATAACAATCCTGAAAAGTAACGCGTTTCTGTACCAAATGAATTATGACTAACGAAAATGCGGGCAAACAATACATTATGACTTAAAACTTTTTGAGAAACAATAGGATCCATTAAGTATTCGTGACAAATGGCCAAGATATAACATCATCTTGTAAGTATTTTTTTACAGAATTTTTACGACTTTAAAGAGTGTAACTATTTTTTTTTAACTATTTTATGATGAAACGGGCAAAGTCGCGATCAGAGCTTATACGTCATGAGTGAGAAAAAAGCATAGAATGTAATTTAATAAGAATTCAAGGATAGATTTTGTTTGTATTAGTTTTAGTTTACTGGTGTTCGTGAGGCAATGCGCACAATAGTGATGAAAATAGCATTACAGTTTCCGGGAAATCCGCCGCTTATAGTTGATTACTAAAATATGCGAGGGAGCGAGACCACATTACTTTGATGGTTGAAATTATTAGGCCATCTCGTTTGGAACAGACAGTGATGTATGTTGTTTTCGCGTAGTTATCCGTTGAGATCTTTTTATGGATCTTAAGAAATGGGGGATTTACGAGTAATACAGTGGAACTGCCTTTCGAGTGTTGTTCAACCATTAATCAAAAACTTATAATCTCTAGATTAGTTAAGTTTTACGCAGCTGCTACTGACATCCGCTAAATATTTAACAATATTTTGAATTTATTGTATTAATTAAACATTACCACTGTGTTAGATACCATTATCTAACACAGTGGTAATGTTTAATTAATACAATTTAATTTTGTTTCTATTGTAGGTAGGTACCTATAAATAATTATTGATAATTATTGAAACCAGTTATTGAAACCTCATACTAAAATGAATTCTGTTTATTGGTGAATAGAATTCATTTTTAGTTTAGGGTGGCCAGTTATTGGCCGGTGGCTCAAACAAGCCAATTCAAACGTACACTGATATCAGACTAACATCTGACTGATGCCATTCAAATATCTTGCATTTCGCTCGTACTCGTCGGTACATGTATTGGCGCGGGCGAGACGCACAATAGCTAAATAATATGATTCAAATATCATTCTAATGTCAGTGTATGTTCGAATTGGCTTGAAATTCATATGGTAACAACATCAAAATTAATTTTTAAAGCTAAATACCGCTCCGAATTGTTTCTCTAACGCCGCTTGGAAAAGCATTTTAAAATTAACTTAGTGGCGAATGTCCTGTAAATCCCTAAATAACTTGATTATTCGGTGCTTGGATACATTTTCTTAATTTAAGGTTTGCGGCTGTTTGTTTTTGGAGCTTATCTTTAATTTATAACCCTGTGATAAATAACGGGAGCGGGAGAGATACAAGTATTTATATGAGAGGTAATTTATTTAATGGAATGACTATATGTTCATATGTGTTCGGTGAAACACGCAGTAGTACTTAACATCGTTCATTAAAATAATTAGTTAGCTCATGAATTATAAAGTACCGTCCAGTTATCAATCATTTTAACCTACATAGTATGGTGTGACGTGTGTTATCAGGGCCGGATTAAGGCTTGGCCAGACAAAGAGCGCGACGCAGCGCCGCGTCCGCGCCGCGTGATGCCGACGCGATGACTGTTCAAACAGGCCGCGCGCGGACCGCGCTCTCAACACGCCCTCATCGCGCGCGCGAACGCGGCGCGGCCGCGCGCCACCGCTCGCTGCCTAACGTCCGATCCGACTGATGTGACCCAGCGCGACGCGGCGGCCCGCCGCGTCCCGCCGCGTCCGCGCGGCGCAGCGCTGCGCGGACGCAAGGGGCCGCGCGGCGCGGGGCGCGACAGAAGCGGGGCGTGATACCGGCGGGACGCAGTCTGTTTGACGTCGGTAACCTGTTAGCATGTGCCGCGGTCGCGCGGCGCGGACGCGGTGCTGCGTCGCGCTCTGTGTCTGGCCAAGCCTTTATGCATGTCGGGGCCCCTAGGCAGTGCAATGCTCGGGCCCCCTTACAGTCAATTCTACATACATAATGTTCAGTTGTTCAGTATAGTATGGCTCTTCTCAGGTGAACTTTTCGCTTCGAACCTTAATCTTTCAAACAAAGGCCATTGTCTCTACTATCGCAAAGCCGCTAGCTCGAGCGTTAGCACGTGCCAGTACAACATTCATATTGAAAAACAACCGGTATCGTCATAGTATTAAGGTTCAAATTTAATGTCACAGATATTCTAGATATTACGTTTTGGTAGTGTAGGACGATAGACCGCCCCGAAGCGATACGGCACTCATATTATTTTGATACTTAGTGTGGTGTTAAAAATGAAATACGGTTATTTATGATAAAGCGTTGTATATTTGTTATATAACAAAATCTAAGGTAACAATGTAAATTTAAGATTCATAAGTTTAACATAGGTATAATCAACATTATTCCGTGTAGGTACATATATAAACAGTTATACGTACTTACTACTAGGTAAAATCGTGTCATAAAAAATCGGATATAATCAATTTCATTCTTATAGTCGCTAGGGTCGCTAAATGATAAAATAATGTGCCCCACTACTCATGCACACGGATCTTGCACACCGCTCTTCTCATAAACCTATTGTATTTACCTATGCAAAACAATAGTGGTCAGGTCGCAAATCCTTATCAGTGTTTTTATTATCACTATGCGTCGGCATCACTTCAGAGGTGCTAATTTCACAGTAGGTATCGTTATTTTAAAGATAAGAAAAAATAACAATGCTTGCAGCTGCACCTTTGTAAATTATTACATTTACCACCGCAAGCTAATAATTTAAATAAAACAATATAATAAATATGTAACCACGTTTCATTTTTAACACCACACTAAGTATCAAAATAATATGAGTGCTGTATCGCTTCGGGGCGGTCTATCGTCCTACAGTACCAAAACGTAATATCTAGAATATCAGTGACATTAAATTTGAACCTTAATACTATGACGATACCGGTTGTGTTTCAATATGAATGTTGTACTGGCACGTGCTAACGCTCGAGCTAGCGGCTTTGCGATAATAGAGACAATGGCCTTTGTTTGAAAGATTAAGGTTCGAAGCGAAAAGTTCACCTGAGAAGAGCCATACTATACAAGGATGTAAGTTTGCGATTTTAATTTCAACCTTCAGGTGTCAGTTGAGCCGATCCGAACATGCCGAGCGATGTCTTTTTCGGTCTTATTGCGTGGACATAATGCTTTTTTCTATCAGTTTTTCTCGATTTCTTTTTGCGTCAAGTGTGGGGAGAGCCCTTTTTTTCTCAATTGGTAGTTAAATATTTTGTCAGGCTGAACAGCGATTGTTCGAACATAAGACCATACGCCGAGCCACATGATTAAAATTAACCTAATAATATAGACTTTCCATGTTTAAATGACATTTCATTCACCAGTCAACCTAGCATGAAGGTACAGAGTTAACCAGAGTTAAGCCGGGCCTAAAAATCCGAAGTTTCCCAGTGAGGCGTGCTTTCATGCGAGGTCAAAGCCGTGTTTCAGGATAAGCTCAGCTAGAGCACAGACGCCAACCGCTTTTTAATACAATGGACATTTTGTATTAAAAAGCGAGGCCGCAGGCCGAGCTTGGCGCAGCGAGGCCAAAGGCTAAGCTGAAGAAGAGGAAATTTGGAAGACAAACCAAAAATTGAGGTAAAAAGTGAGGCTGAAGGTCGAGCTCAGCAATCTCCACATTACTGACTTTCCATTGATGAGGTTTTAGACCCTCGAGAGCTTGAAATTCGAGCTCGACATTACAGACTTTAAAAGCTATAAAATAACATAATTTAGGTTCATAATCATCTAATGTTTCTGTGTCTGAGAAACTGATATTGGACATTAGGTATGAGTAGGTACCATAATTTTTTTTTAATGAATTTTGGCTATTTGGAACAAATATTTTTTTTATGAGCGCGGGGCCACCGGGGCCCCCTAGCCGAGGCGGGGCCCATAGGCTACTCTGCCTTAGGGTTAATCCGGCCCTGTGTGTCAGAGATTGGACAAATTTGCGTCATTGCTCGCAATAATGTGGACATGACTACAAAATTGATTAAATAATTAATCATTTAATTAATTTCTTACCTGAGGTTTAATTTTGATTCATAATCAATAAATAACACAAAGATTTCTTATAATGTAAATTTATAAAAAAAAAACAGTATGTTTTCCAAATTTTCTGTAGGTAGTAATTTTATTATATCAAAAATATATTTAAGTGCTATTTATTGACTAGGGAACAGAATTAAATCTCAGGTAAAAAATTAATTAAAATAATTAAAAAAAAAAAAAAAATTTTTTTAAATTTAAACTGTTTATTTCAGTAAAAAGACATTGTATTACTTACGAAACTTAACTACTAATCTTAACTTAAAAAGATTTTTGAGTTAAGGAGTCTTAAATTATTTACAAATTCATTTTTAATGGTTAGGTACATAATAGACAAGGCCGTAATTAAGTGATTTCGGTGCACTGCCCTCTCATTTTAAGTAGGTATTTTTTAATAATATTTCTAGCTTGTTTACTCGTCCGTCCTTCTATAAGTTTTAATAGTTCCAATGAAAATCTATTCAAGGTGCTCGGTAAGACGCATTTCCACACTCTCTGTCCGTATACATTGTTTGTTTTTGCAACTTCGAATGTCGGAAGGTTGGCTAAGTTACGTAATCGATCGTGTCGGGTTTTTTTCCTCAATTCAGTTATATGATTGTAGTATTGAGTTACTATGGCTAAATCAACCTTTTCAAACACAGTTAATACTTTGCAGTATTTGAATAGATTTTCATAGTTATCTTTGAATTTATATTTAATTTTTGTAGGTACAATCGTTTTAAGTAGTCGTAGTTGTAAGTTGTAAATGTCGTTTAGATATGTTTTATATGTTCTTCCATAGCTTTCTAAACCGTAACTTATGACTGAATCGGCCATTGACATGTACAAAAGTCTTAATGTAGTGTATGGAACCTTGTTTTTAAGTACATATAGTTTTGACAAAATAGCTCTAAGTTTGTTACAAACATGATTTATCTGTGGATTTCAGTTGAACTTATGGTCTATTTTTAATCCAAGGTAAGTGTGTTCCTGTACAATCTCGAGATGGGCACAATTACAGGCTGCGCGGGGCATGTGCATACATTTATGTTCGTGGGCCACGACTTTAGGCGTAACGGTTACGTTTTTATAAGGTGAGTGTATATACATAAGTTTGGTTTTCGAGTAATTTATCGATAAACCCAGATCGTGTGCCCATTTGCACAATGCATCAAAGTCGTTTTGCATCATGTCCTGCGCAGTCTCCAAGTCTTCGTGAGCTACAATTATACAGGTGTCGTCTGCGAATTGATATATGGATCCATGCTGGAATATTTGACCCATATCATTGACGTATAATAAATATTCCGTCGGAGCTAAAATTGAGCCTTGTGCGGTGCCGCATAAGGTGGGAATTAGGTCGCTTTGTTCGCCTGCGATGCTAACCGCGTTGTGTCTATTAGTATGGTAATTTTTTATGAGTTCCAGCATGGGTCCTTGTATACCATTTTGTTTTAGTTTTTCATAAAGTGTACTGTGACATAAAGTATCAAATGCTTTAGAAAAATCGATCATTATGGCAAGTACATGGTGTTTTTTGTCTAGGTAGTCATTGATTTCATCAGTAAACAGAGACAGAAGTTGGGACGTACTTTTATTCCGCTGGAAACCAAATTGTTTTTCGTCTATGATGCCGTTACTTGAT
This sequence comes from Cydia amplana, assembly GCF_948474715.1. Classification (NCBI taxonomy): domain Eukaryota; kingdom Metazoa; phylum Arthropoda; class Insecta; order Lepidoptera; family Tortricidae; genus Cydia; species Cydia amplana. The sequence goes on from NC_086087.1 coordinate 11,147,772, forward strand.
AGAAATTTATTTATTGAGTTTCCTAGGTATTTTTCTATGACTTTATCTATAACAGATAAAATTGTTATCGGCCTATAATTATTGGTGTCCGTGTAATTACCTTTTTTATGTATGGGTCTTACAATTCCCATTTTCAATTTATCTGGATATGTAGATTTTGATATGCATAAGTTAATTAAGTGTGTTAGAACTGGCGTAATTTGTCCGGATATGTACTTTATGTCTTTAGCTCTTATCTTATCATATCCTGGGCTTTTTTTGTCATCTATTTGTAGTATGATTTTATGTAGAACTTGTTCATTAATTTTTTGTAATCGCATTGACACCAATGGAGAATTTATATAATTTTTCTCGTCAAGTAACGGCGTATCACAGTTTATTTTTATTTTGTTGACATTATTTTCGAAGTCGATAGCAAATTTGTTACATAATTGTTTTTCTCTTAATTTAAAGGACTTAAGGATGACATCATCGATAGCTTTGACAATTCTACCCGTCAATCTGTTTATAATTCCCCACAATTTTTTTGGATTTTTAAAGTTATTACATATTTCCTTCTTTATATAATTATTTTTGGCGTTACATATTATTCTATTTGTCCTGTTTCTATATTTTTTATAAATTAATTCATTTTGTTTATTTGTAGTGTCTTTTAAGTATATTTTTAACAGTTCTTTCTTTTTATCACACATGTATAGTAATTTGTCAGTTATCCAGCTGCTTTGTTTTCTTTTATTAACATGCATTTTAGTCTTATAGGTACATTTATTATAAATTGTTTGGAATTTGCTAATAATAAGATCAATTAATTCATTCGGGTCGCTACAACGGAATGCTGGGCTCCAATCTATTTGGCTTAATTCTAGTTTTAGTTTTTCATTATTTAACTTGGTTATAGTTTTATTAGTGGTTACGCTGGCCTCGCTGATAAGAGCGAGTCCTATTATATAATGGTCGGCCGGCGCTTCGCGGATAACAGCTGAGCGCGCAGAGTACCCAGACGCACCCCGTTTGCATGCGTCACGAATGAACAAATGATCGATACATGATTTGGATGTTCCATTTATGTTCGACTCGACTCTTGTGAACTGTTGTATAGAACAATTAAATCCCAGTTCATTTAGACTGTTTAAGTATGCCTTAACAGTAATGTCTGTGCACGAGATGTCAATGTTCATATCACCTATTAGTATGCAGTCCGAGTTACTAGGATATTTTGTTAACAAATGCGACAATTCACTAATGAAAGCAGACTTACTTAGATTCGGCGGTCTATAAATTGAGCACACGTTTATTTTATTGCCCTGAAATATTTCCACTTCACCACATAAACACTCGAAGGACATTGTCTTGACGGGACTCTTGATGAAAGATATACTTTTATGCGCGTATATGATTATGCCGCCTCCTTTTCGTTGGGTTCGTAGCTCTGTGTACATAGCATAGTCATCAATCGTAAACAAACTTGCAGTTGTTGATGTGATGTTAACTTCCGTTAATATTATTAGATGTATTACTCTTGGACTGTTTGCGACGATGTACTCTATTTGAGAGAAATTTTTGATTGTTGATCTTATGTTGACGTGCAGTAAAATCATTTTATTTTGCGCGTCTGATATATCTTGCATGAAATCTGTCCATGAGTCGTGGGATGTTTCCATTATGTTTAAATCAGTTGGATGCATATTCCGCACTTTAGTTAATATTGGCCAGTTGACTTAAAAGGTTGACGAAGTATGGGATAATAATAATAGGTAGTAGGCGCTTTGGTACGTACCTATGTTTTTTGTAAGTCCTTTCCAACTCGCTCGATATCTTTTTCATTTCTAATGTAGTATATTTTATTGTCACCGTCTTTTTTGCGCACCATTATTTGTCCGTGTTTATACCATACATATTGGCACAGTGATTTATCCCTTAGGTTTGTTTTAGCTTTCCACAGTAGGTAGGACGTTGTAGGTGTGAGTGCCTCTCTTAGATAAACCTTCCTTTCGTCTTCACCGCCAATATCCTGTGCAGTTATTCTTGAAGATTTTGCCACGTCGAGCCACTGGTCGCGTCTCCCCTCGCGCAGGGTGACCGTTATGGGCGAGTCTACCCTGGCGCGCTCGGCTTGCGCGGATCCGGGTCGAGTCGGCTTCTTTTTTCTGTATGTTCGAATAATATCATTTGGGTCTTGATTTAGAAGCTGGCATAATGTTGTCGCGACTTTCTTGACATCTTCGTTTTCTTTTTCGGCTACTCCACATATTTCAATGTCATTGTACGCCTGTGCTTGTTCGCTTTTATGCAGTTTTTGTTCCATGACTTCATTTTTTAGCATTAAGTTTTTACACGTATTGGCTATATCCTTACATTGATTTTCCATTAATTTAAATTTTGTCTCATAGTCTATCATTTTACTTTCAAATTCATCAATCTTGTCCGAATAAAAGTCGAGGGTACGTTTAAGTTCTTCTTGTATGATATCTTTAACGGTCTGGCGTAGCTGGCGAATTTCTTGTCGCATTTCTAGTAATACTTTATCAGCTTCGTTGTTTGTTGTTGTTTCGGCTTCTGACTCTTCGTCCTCTCGGTCTGGTAAAATAACCGATATGCGTTTCTTGGCAGCACCTTTTGTTTGGAATGCACTTTGGACACTTCCAGTCAATTGAGTCCGTTACTGACAAAGCACTGAGTTGTTCGGTAGATAATGAGGCACATGATGCGTGCCACCACTTACTACACTTGTTACACTGTGCACCAGGGGCCTTGATATTGACTACCCTGTTGCAATTACAACACTTAACCATTTTGTACCGTTAATTTGCGTGCGCGCACTCACGGGTCGCTATGTCACAACCTGTCACTAGCGCGCTTGCGACGAGACTGAATTAAATGATTAATTATTTAATTTTGGAGTCATGTCCACATTATTGCGAGCAATGACGCCAATCTGTCCGATCTCTGGACTTATAGTACTTTTCTAACAGTTTTAGGACTTTATTCACTAAATTATGTATCATATTCAACAGAATAGGTACCAGGAGAGCAGAAAGCAGCGGTGCTCAGCTCCTCAGGCCACGCAGGCGAAGGAATATGTGCACCCCACCCTGTACTCTCTCGCCTCCATGACCTGAGGAACTGGGCAGAATCATCGAAGACGACGAGGGATCGCCAATGAAGTCTTAACAAATCAGTGATTCTATTAAATGGCGTATAGGTATTGTTCCTATTTTAATGTTCATAAGGTTAGTTAGGGTAAGAGAAACTGTGGAGCAAGAGGACCACTTGTAGAGAAAATGAACTGTTAGAGAAACTTAAGACCCCACCTGACCTTATTTTATATATTATTATTCATACGATATTTTTCCTAGAAATATTGCTACAAAGTATTTATTACATTATTACTAATTTGCCTTTATTCAATTTTGTTCCAATTGTACCCCTAATTTAATTCATTAATTTTGAGATCTATACATAAGTGTTCTTTGTAAAACAGTAATTTTACAATGTACTAAATGTAGACAAAATCTTCAACTTTTACTAAGTACCTACATTATATTCTGAAAATTAAGTAAGTACGACTCTTGAGTGCCGACGAGGTTTGAACTCACTACCATCCTCTTTATGATGTCCTGATACTCAACGTAGTTACCTGGCTTAACAACCTCAAAACTGTAGGTACTCTGATTGCCTAATTATGCATGCCATACGATTAAATTATATTATGTTTGTAACGGTAAATATATGTAAAGATAAAATCCTTAAAACGTTTTGACAATATTTTTTCAAGTCAACATTTCATAAACGCTCGGTACAAAATTAAATCAAATTATAAGGGGCACCTCTCCGGCTGTTTTTACCCATTTTCTTGGGACGGGTTTCGCAAAATTACCCACTCTCCATCTTTATGATAAAGTAACTGTGTTCTGAAAATCGGATCATGAGCTATATCTTTACTTAAATATATATTTATGAGGAATATGAGTATTTTGGAATTTAAGCTTACCTTAGTATTTTATAGCTTACTGTATTTTATGTAGGTACCGAGAAAAAGTTATGAATAAAATATTAAACGTTTGGAAATTTAATTAAAATACAAAATCAATAACAGAAAATATTACAGTGTCCAGCAATTTAAGTAAAGTTAAACAACAGGCGGTCTTATCTTTAAAAAGCGATCTCCTTCAGCATACTTTTAGGTAGCGGAAATCTAAAAATTACTTATACGTATAAGTTATAAGAGTTTGTAAGTTCTCGTTTAAAAGTAGCATCTCGGCAAGCCTGCCTATGAAATTGATGGTATTTATGTATGTGATGGCTACAAATGTGTATGTCTGGGTCCAGGATGTCTTTTTCGTATTTTTATTTAATATATATGAATTTTTATCCTAAACACTAAAATAACAATTTATAATAGGAACCATCAAACGAGCTGGCTTTTATAACAATAATGTGACGTACCTATTACTAAATATGTATACATAAATAGTAAATTATTACTATATATGTTGTCGACGAAAATGTATCTACTTACCCTTAACAAAAGTATTATTCAGCTGACTGTAGAACTTAGTAGGTTTATGTACGAATCTCCTAAAATGTTTGATATTTATTCTATTATTAGGTTAGTGCTTTTAACATGTAATCCGGTATGTCTAGGATAAGTCATTTTTTGCCCGCCTAATGGGTCGGGTCGGCGACTAATGTGTTCTTTGATCGAACATAAGATTACATAATGTCTGGTTATTAGTTTGTTTTGGTAAATACATTATTAGTTTATCATTGTGTGAATGCGGATCACTGTTTATCCAGGAACTGGAACGAAAAAATATATTTAAAAAAATACCGACATCAAAATGTTTATAATTATGGTCTTATTCAGCATTTCTATTTCATCAAATTTACGAGTTACTATAAAAATACACAAATCACTTTAGCGTGCATTTTTTTTGTAAGTGCAAATTTCATCTTAATGAGTTTTAGCATTTTAAGAGGTAAGATGAATAAGACTTTTTAAATGAATGAATGTCTTTGTCATGTGATATTTTCTATTTAACAATCTAACATCAAAGACAGATAGTTGCTTAGTAAGAGTTGAGTTGATTGGATCTGGGAATACCTTGACGTCCCTGTTCCATTTAATCCGTATTTCCTGGAACACCCTGTATTGTATTATATTATAGTAGGAGCTGGGTTACAATAGTGCTTTGCGTCAAAGGAGAAATTGTGCAGTGAAAGTGCCAGCTTTACTAAGAGCACATGGTGTTATTTACAAGGTTGGCTGGAAGAGACCCATTTTTAATTATAAGACCATCTGATATTACCGTTGTGACCTTTTGTATTTTTAGTATAAATGATAATGTATTGTACAATAAAGTTTTGACATATCTGTTTGTCTGTGATCGTTAATACCTACTAGAAAACTGCAATTTGGTATGGTTATATTATTATCACGCTGACAAAGTAGTAAAATAAATACCTACTGAAAAACCATAGGTATTTAGATAATTAAGTAAGGTGAATATTTTCGGAAATAATCCCTTCAAAAGTACAAAATATAACGATACAATATTTACTTATTAATTGGTATTTTTAGTCTATTCTATTTTACCTGTTTAATATTTACTCTACACTTTGCTTTGCCAGCGCGATTGGATTATAGTGAATTACTACAAACTTGTTCGCTGTTCAATATTTATAGTATCTGCAAGCTAGACTTAATGATAGAAAAGGCTTAATCTTGGAGATTAGCGCGCAGCTGGTAATCTCGGCCTCATATTCTGCGAGTTCACTACTCACTGTTAAATCGCTGCATAGTCACGGACCAAGTTATAGGAGGAAGCATTAAACCAAAAAAAATGTTATAGATTATCAGTGCACCCTTAAATTTAATAAGCAAGGAGACCACGTGCTTATTTTATAACATCTTTCGCTTTTGGCATAGGTACTTAAGTTTCATTTCACTAGTGGCTCTATGAGCTGCAAACCTTGAAAACTCCAATTTTGTTATTTTTTTTTTTTTTCAAAAATAGAATCGACAAGAATTTTATATTTTTATCGCAACTGCTCACACAATTTCATCAGAATCAGTTGAGAAATGCGGCTTGTAGAGGAGAACGAACAGCCCGACATTTTGGCCACCATAAAGCTCTAAACAATCTAATACTGATTCTAAAATGGTACAAAACAGGCTATTTAAATCTTTACAAACAAAGGTATGGCCTAGATGGTGATATTGGTGATTGAAGTTAAGTAAGGTCCTGTTAGGTATTAAAAAAGACAAAAAATATAGTTCTCTGTAAAGTAAAAAAAAAAATTGCGTGATAATAACGTCATAAGAAAACATTGATGAAAAATTGCATACTTTTATACGTTACCATGGAGATCTGTCCACAACGTTACCATGGAGATCTTTCCACAATATGACCCTTTTTAGGGTTCCGTACCCAAAGGGTAAAAACGGGACCCTATTACTAAGACTCCGCTGTCCGTCCGTCCGTCCGTCCGTCCGTCTCTCACCAGGCTGTATCTCACGAACCGTGATAGCTAGACAGTTTAAATTTTCATAGATGATGTATTTCTGTTGCCGCTATAACAACAAATACTAAAAACAGAATAAAATAAAGATTTAAGTGGGGCTCCCATACAACAAACGTGATTTTTGACCGAAGTTAAGCAACGTCGGGCGGGGTCAGTACCTACTTGGATGGGTGACCGTTTTTTTGCTTGTTTTGCTCTATTTTTTGTTGTTGGTGCGGAACCCTCCGTGCGCGAGTCCGACTCGCACTTGGCCGGCTTTTTAGTGCATGCTACCGGTGTTCATCGATTTATAAGACGTTATCACGTGAAAAAGTTCGATTATATCGAAAACCAGGAAACCTTTACTAAATATACCTACCTATTAGGGCATTTTTGGACCAGACTATAAGGTACCCTGTCAGTGGTTAGAAGGTTATCCATTAAATACGGCACCCGGTATACGATACACTGCTCCTACTGCTTCTCGCTTGTGCACTACACCACATACCTCGACCCGTTTTATACATGTCTCAGTTTAACACGCCGTTATTGTTTCTTTTCGCAGTCGCACACTTCGAGCATTGACTATTTATTTTAGTTTTCTGAACGTTACTATTCCCTCGTTCGTAGCGGAGTTCGTGAAATAGTTTTTTCCATTTGAAATTGTCTCGTTATTCCTTAGTATTTATTTACAAGCTTATAAGCTTTTACCTATAGGAATGATTAAGGTATGTTGTACAATCAGTTTAAAAAGATTCGTAAACAAAAGTATAACAATAACAAAATATTAATACTCGTTAAAGCTTGTAAATAAATACTGGCAGCATGAAACTTTGGACGTAAACTTTTTTTTGCAAATCGCAAATCAAAGAAATATACGCTTGGACGGCATATCCCCTATGACGGAATTACCCACATTGACCTTACCTACTTAGACCATTGTTGCTTCTTGAAACCTACATATCAGGAATTACAAATTAGGTTCATATTTTAGACCACTTTTAAGTTTTTCCGCAAGTGTTTATCTAGTGCTGAGGATATGCTTCTCTTCCCTGCAATTGTCTTTTTCTAAGTATAAATAACCCCCATTATTTTGGGCCTTTTGAGAATGCGGTATATGAAATAGTAGTAGGTACATACAATCAGCGAAACGGTTAACTGCCGATTTGTGCACTTTAATGCAACTAACTAATGAACAGTTAAGAGCAAAATAGACGACCGCTTCTTGATACAAACGTATAGTTTCCATTTTCCTCTCTAGATTTTTTATACTAAGTCGGTGGCAAACAAGCATACGACCTGATGGTAAGCTCTCCGTAGCCTATGGACACCTGTAACTCCCTAATACAGATATTGACATTATGGAAATATTTTTATATGGTTTGATGTATTGACCAAATTTGTGCCCATTTTGACTTTTTTAATTAGGTACCTACCTATTAAAAGATTTAGTTATGGTAATTTATATGTACTTGATACTTCTTACTCTCTCTAACATATAAAATTTATCAAAAATGTTGCAATAAAACATTGTAGATTCCGATGAAGCGAAGATATAAAATGGCATCTCAAAGTTTTATTTTATGACCATTGTGTTTTACTGTTCTATTCGTACTTCGAAAGAGATTTGCTTCAATGTATTCCGTGTGAAATATGATGATATAATTTATACTTCTATTTTTGTTTTATCAATAAAATTGCTTGCAATGAGATACAAATAATAATAATAATAATTTGTATCGTAGATAGTTGTATCAGCGAACGGTCTAATAGCGAAGAGTCTCGACCAACATCTTGAGAGACTCTCGCTAGGTGGTTGGATCAAGGGTCAGATGCAGAAGGCGGTGATCTTGGACACGGCGCGGATAGTCCGTCGGTTCCTCTCTCTGCAGCCCTGACCACCGGCAGCTTGGGCCTTGCCCCGCTGCTGGCGGCACCTAGGTTAGGTTTTTTTATAATATGTTTATAAGTATTTTGTATTGTTTTTGTAAGTGTTTTTGTATTTTATTTTTATATCCATATTATAAATTAACCTAACTTAAGATGATAAATAAATAAAGAGAATAATAATTTGAGCCTATATACGTCCCACTGCTGGGCACAGGCCTCCTCTCATGCGCGAGAGGGCTTGGGCTATAGTCCCCACGCTAGCCCAATGCGGATTGGGGACTTCACATGCACCTTTGAATTTCTTCGCAGATGTATGCAGGTTTCCTCATGATGTTTTCCTTCACCGAAAAGCTAGTGGTAATTATCAAATGATATTTCGTACATAAGTTCCGAAAAACTCATTGGTACGAGCCAGGATTTGAACCCGCGACCTCCGGATTGAAAGTCGGACGTCATATCCACTCGGCCACCACCGCTTACAATGAGATACAAAATAGACATTAATTATTATCGACACATTTTTATTATTTGGCTTAAGAGGATAGTTTATACGTTCTGGATCATCAAATTAAGCAAAAATAATGTACATGATGTTAATTTACCAGTAAAGGAAAATTTTTATGGAGATTCTCCATTGGAAAAGCGGTCGTGCACTATGATCTTCCATTATGTGTATGTATGTATGAGTCGGTAAAACCAATAAAATTCCTTCGTATAGTCCGATAACAACTCATGTCTAAATAAGTAAGTTAGAATTCATCTTGAAGCGGAGTTGCGTTCGGACTTTAAAAAGTAACCTGCTCCATACCTACTCCATATAAAAATAAACTGTCATATTGACCGTCATTCGGCGCGAGAGATAAAGTTTTAACTGTCTTGTATCCATAGGTACCGTAATCAAACTTATTAAGGACACGATGACTGTATTGATATATGACTAATAGTAGTTTATGTGACTGATACATAATGAAAGGCATTAAAATACGAGTGTAATCCTATTATGAAGCCCATTTCATTCGTTTCATAAAGCCACACTCGTATTTTAATGCCTTTAATTATGTAGCAGTCATATAAACTACTAGCTATAATAAGATAGATCTTAAGTCACAAATGGCACTGTGGGGTCTCTATTGTTTCCCAAATAGTTTTAAGTCATAATTGTTTGCCCGCATTTTCGTTAATTGATTTGGTTCAGAAACGCGTCATTTTTCAGGACTGCCATAATACAAACCTAACCTGACGAAAATCCTGAAAAGTTAGCGGTTTCAGTTTTATGACTAATGATAATATGACAAACGATACATTATGACTTGAACCTTTATGGGAAACAAAGGGACCCCGCCAATGTGTTCTCACAACAACGCGAATGCCACACCTATAAGCCATGACAAAATGCTTTACATCTAGGTGTGAAGCAGGAATGTTGCGGATGCCGATTTTTTGACATCCGCGGACGCGGATGCGGATGCGGATTTTTAAAGGCTCACATCCGCGGATGCGGATGCGGATATATGTCAAGATATGTACCTACATAAAAAACGTCAAATAATACATTTTAGTAATTTTTATTTAAAAAAACCGGCCAAGTGCGAGTCGGAGTCGCGTTCCAAGGGTTCCGTACATTAAGTCCCACTCACGCTTAACTGCTCATTTCTAATAGGTTTTTTTGGTTATTACCTAGCAGTCTAGCACTTACGCCGATGCTAAGACGTTCCTGTACCGACCTGTTCCACATCCGCATCCGCATTAAACTCCGCATCGATTTTATGCGGATGCGGATGTTGAAAATAATGCGGAAGTTCCGCGGTTGCGGATGCGGATGCGGATATTCGCAACATCCCTGGTGTGAAGGAATGGTCGACCGAGCCCACACAATGGCGAACAGCCTATTAAGCGTAATTGGAAATCGAGGATAGATTCCGTCTCTTAATTAGAGTGAGAGGGTAGCAAACCGTCCTGATCGAGAGTTATGGACGGTGAAATTGTAATATCGAGGGCATGGGTTGAGATAGTTCATTATAGTTCACAACTTTACACTAAAGGTTGAGAAACGAAATTTTACAATAAGTATTTTGCAATAAACCGCAATATATTAAAAAAAACGTACGTAAATCATACCTAAAAAAATAACCAATGCAAAATGTATGTATATTTTTTATGACTTTCCGGTGGGTAGCAAATATACCTACAGTTAATACAGTCCAGTCGATCTCATGGTAAACATCAGCAAGGAGTTTATTCAATATTCCTTGACCAATCTTGATCGAGCGTAAATAATTAGTTTTTCTATTAATCATCAAATAAAATATACGTTTTGGAAGTGGATACCGTAGCATAATGATCTGAATTTTCTTAAGATAATTTTATAAGCCACAGCTTGATATTTGTTGTACGTGTAGGTACTGAAGTGACAAGCAATAACCAAAACATAGTGCACTAACTACGTGCTTACAGAATATGGCACGTGCAATGTAACATGCCCATTCGAGTGTTGTATGAGTCCATAGAACCGTTAGATTGAGCGTGGGTCTGCCATTGCACTGGTAAAGCTCTAACAGGGTCCACACCGACCACAGGTGCATATAATTTGTAAGTGTTAAGGTGACAAATCCGGATGGCAACTGCAGCGCATTTCTGTATGATACGTTACTGGCTGCGGCGCGCGGCGTACTTATTCGTAACTTCTTCTTATACCCGACATTGACGTCGGAGCAGTCACTATTAATTTACTTTACGAAATAAATTACGGATTGAACGTTCCAATCGCGACAGTAATACATAACAAATTTGGACGTCAACCCCGCAGCAGTATTGTCATCCTAAGGGTAACATTCCATTTCTGACCGCAGCTGCACTACTGGTACCTACTGAACGCGCCGCTGTTACTGTCAATTTCCATAGTAAAATGAACAGTAGTACAACTGCGGTTGGAAATGGACTGTCACCTTATGGCTCCTCTACACGATGGGCCAGCGCCGGCCACTCCAAGGGACGTAGCCATGCGGTAGAATGAGATAGCAATATCACTTGCTCCCTCTAACGCATAAATGCGTCCCTTGGAGTGGCCGGCGCTGGCCCATCGTATAGAGGAGCCATTAATGGTGACATTTGCATGGAAGCTGTAATTACTGTGACGGCATGAAATAACTAAGACATATATAACAACCCACACAAGACACATTATTATATAGCATAGATTCAAAAATAAAAGGAACCCCACGGCCTAAGTAGGTAATTTAAAATTTTACCTTTTTCCCTCAAAATGTGAATTTTCTACCATTTTCTTATCTATAAATAATTTGGTTTATATAATAATTTTGATGACACTTCAAGGTTACTTTTGATTTGTTATAAATATTATTTTGAAATTAACACTTCATGATAACTTATCATCAGTCACTTATCATTGATAAGTGTTTTTTATTTGCGATTTTCTTTCAGTTTTTCTGAAATGGGTGTGACTAAAATAACTTTATTTCAAGCAATTACGGGCAAGCTCTGGTAGGTTTAGACCCGTCTAATGGCCGATGAGAACCGATGGATTAAACTGCAATTGCAGCTTCGCTTTGATACGGAACCTTTTGGCTCCCTTGTTAGCCTTTCACCAGAGACAAAAGACTGTGTAATCAATCCTCTACGTCGCCATACTGCGTTTTATTTCAAGACAATTAAGGTTGAAATTTCAATGAATTTGGATGGTTGTTGATTCTTTTTAGGTGCAGGGTATCAAATTTTTAATCCGTTGACTGGGAATATCAGAACACTTTTGGACTACATTTAAGTTAATAAAACTAGATTGGTTTCCTGGCTCTACGTTTCATTTGTGGCTGTTATGGCCCTTATTTATTTATTTAAACTTTATTTCACAAATTTTCACAAAATGAGTACAAATGGCGGTTAAGTCCGCCTTGAGGCATTCTCTACCAGTCAATGCAGATGCAGGATTGTAAATAGTGGATATGAAAATAGACACAAGTCGAGACTACTATGACACTATACTTACACAAACATACATTTTAATGCCTTATGCGGTCTTATACGGCCTTTTGCGGGACATAATAGACAGCCGAACATTTCACAGAACGTGTAAAGCTAGTTAAATAAATATAATAGAGGGGTATAACATCGCTGTGTTTTAGGTACAGTCTCCAAACTATACAATCTATATATTAGCTAAGTGGACGATCGCGCGAAAAATGTAGTCCCCATTTTCCTCTCTGTATATTAACATTATAGAAAAAAAAAAGAAATAAGATGGAACGAAGAAGGGGTAGCAGCTATGGTACTCGTACAACAAATCGCAATAAGGTACTACCTACGTTTTCTCGAAGCGCTTCGTCGTTTTTGGTGGGATCGTGTATTTTTAGGGTTCCGTACCTCAAAAGAAAAAACGGAACCCTAATAGGATCACACGTCTGTCTGTCTCTCCGTCCGTCTGTCACAGTCTATTTTCTTCGAAACTACTGGACCAATTAAGTTTAAATTTGACACACATATGTAAGTTTGGACCCAAAGATGGACGTGTAACGTAAATAAATGAATTTTAAATATGGAGGCCATTTTTGGGGGGTAAATGTGAAAATTAAAAAATAAGTTTTTCACACTATATCGTGTTACATATAAAATGAAAGAGCTTATTGTAAGAATCTCAAATATATATTTTTTTAATTTTAGGATAAATAGTTTAGCAGTTATTCAAGAAAATAGGCAAAAAATGACCATTCCCCCCTTATCTCTGAAACTACTGGGTCTAAAATTTTGAAAAAAATACACAAAATAGTTCTTTACCTATAGATGACAGGAAAACCTATTAGAAATATGCAGTCAAGCGCGAGTCCGACTCGCACTCGGCCGGTTTTTTTCCCATAATGTCAATATTCAGAGAGGAAAATGGGTACTACGTTTGTATGGAGAACCGTTCGTCCACTATCCTTAACACCCTTGCATACAAACATTTCGTCGGGTTACATCAGTGACTTCACTTTGTTCCAATACATATCTGTAAAGGATGACTCACGTTAGACCGGGCCGTGTCCTGGCCGGAGCTTCCAGCGCTTACTTTTCTATGACAGATGACCGGTGATCACGTGCTGCTTTCCATAGAAAACAAAGCTCCGGCCCGGTCACGGCCCGGTCTAACGTGAGTCATCCTTAATCTGTCTTCACTTCTGTTATTAATCTATGTTTTGTAACCGGCATCTCAGCGCAATACTGGGAAAGCGGCGCCGCCAAGTTTCCAAGTACTTACAGTTTGAGCCAGTATCAACTCCATACATTCGTAATTGGTTTAACGATACGTTACTTGAAACTAACTTTGTGGACATGGCACTAGGATAGTTTAGCTAGCCTCTTGTTAATGTAATAGTGAAGTTACTGTAGTATGGTAACAAGCTAGTGGCTCTGTCAACTGTAGACCTCGCGAGCATAACTTAAAACTTAATAAATGCATGGCTCCGCCGTTTCGAATAATGTTCAAAAATTAAATCGATAAAGAAAATATGTTAAATGATCGAAGCTGCTCACAAAATTTCACAAGAATCGTTGAGAATTGCGTGTAGAGGAGAATATCTAGACATAGCAAATCATTTTTGCCCAAGCTTAAATGGAGACCTTCGCTAACGTTCGGTCAATTATATTATTTACTTATAATTGTTACTCATTGCTGATGGCTGAAGTTTTTCGAGATTTGTAATACCTAAATAAAGTACCTAAATGCAATTGAATGCAAGATTTTCTTAGAACAATTTCTATTGAAATACGCCAAAAGTAAAAAAAAAGGTTCTTGCTTACTTTTTTTTGGAGAAACATTATTAGCGTAGTAAAGTAGCGACCGGTAAACAATTTCTTAAGAAAAACATATTGTTCTGATCCCATGTATAAAATAATACTGGTTCAAAATGAAGGATCTCCCGATTGTCGCATACGTTTGCCGAAAACAACAAAAATAAACGGCGTTATTCATAAACGTCTGCTAAGTTAGGTACTTAATCATCTGATGATCGTCGTTTGTTCCTCTCTATGGCATAACGACAGATAGGGACAAACGACGATCATCAACTGATTAAGTTAGCAGCCGTTTATAATTAACGCCATAAGTCTTTACCGAAATATAAAGTTACCTAAGTAGGCCTCGTGCTTACTGGCCAGCTGTCGTTTCCCGGGCGTCTTAACCCAAAGAAAAGGACTTATGGCGTTATTCATAAAAGGCTGCTAACTTAATCAGTTGATGATCGTCATTTGTCCCTATCTGTTGTAATGGCATAGAGAGGGACAAACGTCGATCATCAGCTGATTGACTTAGCAGACGGTGTTTTTCTTTTATGAATAACGCCGTTAATTTTTTGATTTGCAGCCGCAATGCTTTCAGACATAAAATTCCGAAGATAGTGGTAAAACTATCATGTTGGACATAGTTTAAAAACGAGTGAAAAAATGAAACGTAGTGTCATTTACCTCCCTGGATATTACTTAAAATTGCAGAAAATATTTTTATATAATTCAATGATTTTTTTAATATTAGAAGAGTTAGCTGCTTTTAAAATGTTCATACATATTTTATGCTGCGACCAATAACGAAACTTTACGCTAGAACAAATAAATAAATTTAGATATAAGTAGGTACACGATTATATAGCATAATTATGTCATTGAGGTACTCTTTGATATGCCAGTAATAACTTTATTTTTTAAGCCTCCAACACACACCACTAAACACTCAGCACTAAAACGTTGTAAAAACATTTTCTTTTTACTAGTAAATTGATTTTTTTTCTGTCGGTGAATTTGTTCGTCAAATAAAAACACAGCATAAAAGTTGTCTCTTATCACTTGGGCGATAAACAGTTTTTATAGTCGTTCACATTTTTTAGGTTTACGACGCACCCGTACGCCGCTCAGCAGATATTAGCCATAAAATCTAGGTAGGTATACCTTTTTGATTTACTGTAACTTTTGTACCCTTGAGAAATACTTGAGAGTGCCTAGCCAAGATGACAGTCGTACCATCACGCTCCGCGATGGTTGCGCCATTTAGGGTCCTAGCTAAATTGGTTGATCAATACTTACGCTATGGAATTTCCAATTTAGCAAGAACCCTAAATTGCATAACAATCCCGTGTGGTGTACATCAACAAACGCCAAAGGAAAAGTAAAAAAAACCGGCCAAGTGCGAGTCGGACTCGCACACGGAGGGTTCCGCAAAAAATAGAGCAAAACAAGCAAAAAAAAACCGGCCAAGTGCGAGTCGGACTCGCGCACGGAGGGTTCCGCACCATCAACAAAAAATAGAGCAAAACAAGAAAAAAAACAAGCAAAAAAACGGTCACCCATCCAAGTACTGACCCCGCCCGACGTTGCTTAACTTCGGTCAAATATCACGTTTGTTGTATGAGAGCCCCACTTAAATCTTTATTTTATTCTGTTTTTAGTATTTGTTGTTATAGCGGCAACAGAAATACATCATCTGTGAAAATTTCAACTGTCTAGCTATCACGGTTCGTGAGATACAGCCTGGTGACAGACGGACGGACGGACAGCGGAGTCTTAGTAATAGGGTCCCGTTTTTACCCTTTGGGTACGGAACCCTAAAAACGGTCACCCATCCAAGTACTGACCCCGCCCGACGTTGCTTAACTTCGGTCAAAAATCACGTTTGTTGTATGGGAGCCCCACTTAAATCTTTATTTTATTCTGTTTTTAGTATTTGTTGTTATAGCGGCAACAGAAATACATCATCTGTGAAAATTTCAACTGTCTAGCTATCACGGTTCGTGAGATACAGCCTGGTGACAGACGGACGGACGGACAGCGGAGTCTTAGTAATAGGGTCCCGTTTTTACCCTTTGGGTACGGAACCCTAAAAAAGTATCGCAATGACAGATTCTACGAAAAGTCACGTGACTATTTCCATACATTTATTTAAGTTTTGATCGGCGCTTTCTATCAACAATTGTCATCTTGGCTAGGAAACTTGCCTATTTTAGCCACAAGTGTAAGTAAACTAAATGGAATGTTAAGTTTATTAAAAATGGTAATTAGATAGGTACAGAAATTTACAAACTTATAACTAGGTAAATATAAAAATTTAGGGTAAAAATACCAAAATACCAAATATTTAGTAAATTAAATTACCCCAAAGATAACAATAAAACACATCATGGGTTCTACGAGACCACATGGTACCTACAGGTAAGTGGTACTCGTGGTGTTATCGTGAGTTTTTTCATGGCATTTTCCCTTGATTAAAACGTGTAAAACTTTAATAAAAAAACAACAATTTTGCGTTGGCCCCCCCTTAATTATGTCATCAGAACTCGCATTATCAGTTAATTCAATGCTCCTGCGACGATAACAGTATTTCAAATACCCTGATTATACCAACAACACCAATAAAAGCTTAGAATTAGCATTTATTCCTAATTACATTACCATAATAATGCAATTCTACTTTCTTGCACAAAATAACGTACTTAATAGGAAGCTCCCATCGCCTACGTCATTTTGGAAGCAGAATTCTAATGAGTTATTTTAAAATAGCATAAAATACCAAGGAAGGGAAGGCGCATACGTCTTTCTTATTTAAATAAGCAAATTCTTAGCTTAGTAGCCTAATTGCAACGTTCGCCGAATGGCAACTACCTGATTACTTGATTAGCTGACTTTGTGTAGTTAAATTTAATGAAAGTTGCCTGGATGAGGTTTAAAGTTTTGGCACGACTGTGTTTGAGTCATCGGATGGGAGCACCTGTATTATTAAGTCATTACAAAGATGCAAATGAGAATTATTACAATAAAGTTACTCAGCAAGGTTTTATCATTCATGAATTTATTCTGAGTGTAGCATTGGTGAAACACAATCACGTTTAATTATCAAAATGTAAGATTATAAAAAAATAGAATGAGCAACAACAAAAACATGGCGCTAGTGCAGAGTAGACGGGTTAGGTACGGCTGCACCGTCATTGAGACCGAAGAAATGTTGGATGGGTTTGAACTTGTGCCGTGTCCCACGGATTGTGATTTTCATTAGTAAGTATCACAAGTTAGTATCTACATGTATATTGTGTACTCTATTATAGTTAAATCTATCTATTAGTGCATGTAGGATGCCTGTATTACTATTACATTAATACAAACGCATGTGGTGCAGTAAATAGGTCAAAGCGATGAGAGTTCCAGTAATTAGGTACATCAAATTCGAATTTGTAATAAATACATAATGATACCAATTTGACTCTAATGTGCGTATTTAGTATTTACACGCCTCTGTGATGACTGATGATATAAAAATCAAATCTGTAATCTCAGATTATTATAAATTAATCTCGGTTTCCTAACTTACACTAAAACATTTGTTAGCTTTATAGGTATGTAACTATTCCTCGACTTAATATTAAATTAGGTACCTATATACCTACTCTCGATGTTAGTAAATAGTAATTGCAATAACTGATGGAGAAAACAGCCTCAATCGCGGTCCATTTAATATTCATAAGCCTTTATTTAATCCTGAAACGAATCGGTTACCTACCTCCGAAATTGAGATGGATTGGTTTTGCTCTAGGTTAGATGTACGATGTACCTTTCAGCCCAGGAGGGCCTTATTATGTGTCCTTATTGCTTGCGAAGCTCGTGCGAGTGAAACTTTTACCAACCAGTACCAGTAGAAATGTGAACTCCAGAGGGCCTCCGCCAACATCGAAAAATCGAAATCGTTATATGCCTCTCTATCGCTTTTGCATAATTATTCGAGCGAGGTATTATTTATGAGGTATATATGTATTTATATTTATATACTCTTTATTTATGAGTATAACCTATCTACCACCTTTCAATGATTTATAACTTGAAGCGCTTACCTTTTGACAAATTGAACAAGATGCCTTTTAGACGCGGCTGGACAAGCGAGAAATGTGCACGTGCTAACGAGCTCCCACCGAAAGAGAAAGAGACGACCTTATGTTTAACAACGAGTGTGACAAAGACGGATGGAATGAGAAAATTAATCAAAAATAACATATTTCTTCGTAGGCACAGAAATAAATATGGAAGTATTTTTTGTGCTCCTCAAGTATGAGTATAACTCATCTATAGTTATATAACCTCACTGGACCACCCTTAATCTAGAAACAATGAAAATAATTAGTCAGTATTCGGGGTCGAGTGTGGAACAAAGCCGGGGCGCGTCGTTAGTCGCGCGGAAACGAGCTGGCGGCCATATTGTTACGAAATAGGCCGCGAGTGCCACGAGCGGCTGATTGGGCGGCTCAGTCCATTGAATTAAAAAATAATACTTCTAAAGGTCGAATCATGACTATTTATTTATTTAATACTTTATTTCACAAAGAAATACAATTATGTACGTACAAATGGCGGACTTAATGCCAAAAGGCACTCTCTACCACTATTATGTTGAATCGGATTATTACACTGCAATATCAATTTCATATTATCCTCTTAAATAACCTCAATCCAGAGCATACCTGTTCCAATAGAGCTTATCGGCCATTCAACGCAGTAACGCTGTACCAATCCCATAATCCAAAATACCTAACCCATTTTATATACAGGGTGGCGCATTTAGATCGGTCAGTATGGGAAAATCTGAAACTATAAGACGTACGACGATCTCTTCTTAGGAACCATGTCATCGATTTTAGTAACAAGAAAAACTGCATTCATACATTTAAATTTTTTTTATGTAAAATGTATTGAAAAAAATGGTGGCCATTTCGAAAACATACTAAAATAAATTAAAGGATATGAAAACAATGCATTTTATTCATTTCAGACATCATGTTTCATAGTAACATTTACTGCTTAAGACCTACACAATCGATATCTAAATAGAAATAATTTTAGATTTTTTTTTTCAAAACGTCCGGGTTCGATTCCCGAGCTGAGTACACATTTTTTTTAAATGTATGAATGCAGTTTTTCTTGTTACTAAAATCGATGACATGGTACCTAAGAAGAGATCGTCGTATGTCTTATAGTTTCAGATTTTCCCATACTGACCGATCTGAATGCGCCACCCTGTATAACATATGATATAGGTTATTTTTAAGGATTTATTCATGCTTATGCTAGTCAACTTGATATTTTATATATGTACCTACCTATAACCATAAAGTTCCTCTCTCATCATCTTCCTCGCGTTATCCACTACTCAAGGTAGCCTGGGGTCTGCTTGGCAACTGATCCCAAGAATTAGCATAGGCACTATACGAAAGCGACTGCCATGCCCAGAGGGTAAACCAGACCTTATTGGGATTTTTGCCATAGAGTTCCTCGTTGCACTCTGTATATTTACTTATATATTTTTGGGTAGGTGTGGGTAGGGTTGTTTTGTTAATCATCATAGGTACACGTCACGTCATAGACGTTAGAGAATATGTCAGATTGACACTGCTAAGGCAGTCGTGGAAAGGCTACTAGCGAGTGGCAAAATACATACATAGTTTATCTCCATTAAATATGTACTACCTGTAAACTAGCAACAAAGTCTACATAATATTTAACTAAAAACTAGCTTACCAACAAGACAAAATTAAACTAAATAGAACCTCAACATAATTTCTAAACAACCCGCGCTACCATTTGTCTACAAAATTAAAGGCAATAAATTGCTTAAGCCCTTAACCGACCCACGGTTTAATGAACTAGGTATTAAAATTCAGTACACTCTGTTCAATATTCATTCGGCAGAATTAAATTACGAGTAATCTGTAGAAAAACGGGGGAAACCGTGGTAATTGCAATTAGGAATAGCTTTGTTACTCGAGTAATGCTAGTAGGTATTAAATATTGTTGCTGGATTTGGATCGCTATTGGTTGATTTAGAATATCATCTTACATAAAAGACGGAATGGAGTGAAAAACATGGGGCACGTTCTTTTTTAATTGGGTCAGAAAGAGCATGTGGTACTTTTAATGATGCATAAAAATAACGCATTTTTACAAAAACTGTGTGTGCGGGATTTTTAGAAAAACCAAATTACCTACGTACTTACGTGGTTTTACTAATCTAAATTCCAGTCGAGTAATGCTTGTAGGTATTAAATATTGTTGCTGGATTTGGATCGCTATAGGTTGATTTAGAATATCATCTTACATAAAAGACGGAATGGAGTGAAAGACATGGGGCACGTTTTTAGGGTTCCGTAGCCAAATGGCAAAAAACGGAACCCTTATAGATTCGTCATGTCTGTCTGTCTGTCCGTCTGTCTGTCCGTCCGTATGTCACAGCCACTTTTCTCCGAAACTATAAGAACTATACTGTTGAAACTTGGTAAGTAGATGTATTCTGTGAACCGCATTAAGATTTTCACACAAAAATAGAAAAAAAAACAATAAATTTTTGGGGTTCCCCATACTTCGAACTGAAATCCAAAAAAATTTTTTTCATCAAACCCATACGTGTGGGGTATCTATGGATAGGTCTTCAAAAATGATATTGAGGTTTCTAATATAATTTTTTTTTAAACTGAATAATTTGCGCGAGAGACACTTCCAAAGTGGTAAAATGTGTGTCCCCCCCCCCCCTGTAACTTCTAAAATAAGAGAATGATAAAAGTAAAAAAAATATATGATGTACATTACCATGTAAACTTCCACCGAAAATTGGTTTGAACGAAATCTAGTAAGTAGTTTTTTTTTATACGTCTAAAATCGCCTAAATACGGAACCCTTCATGGGCGAGTCCGACTCGCACTTGGCTGCTTTTTACAATTAGGTCAGAAAGAGCTGGTGATACTTTTATGATGTTCTACGCTTAAAAATAACGCATTTTTACAAAAATTAAGTGTGCGGGATTTTCGGAAAAACCTAATTACTTACATGTTTGTTTTTTCTACTCCCGTACTTTTATTTGTCATTTAAAGGGTCGTGCACAAACCTTTAAACCCCTATCTTATAGTTGCCAAGACAAGTCTATTCCCCAAAAAAGTATTTGTGCATACGCACGCAGTATCTTTTTTAGCACTTTTACGATACCTACTTCGTGTAATCACCACTTAAAAAATATTGAATGAAATACATCGTTGCCAAACTAATTTTAATTGTCATCTCTGACAGATAAGTGAACATTAGACATGTTTTTTTTATTTCATTCATTCTTTTCCCGCCTGTACGGCATTCTTTGCTATTTCTTGAATGAAACATATTAGTTAAATTTACAATTTTATTTCAAAGTAAGTGCTTGGTCGTATAAAAAGTATTGTATGCAACGTTGTTTAACTGAGTCAAAAAATACTCGTGGCGTCTTTAAGTATTAACAATTTTCGGCTTCGCCTCAAATTGTTACTCACGCCACTCGCCTTTTTTGACCTCTCTTAAACAACGGTTGAATAAAATACTATTACCTAATCAAAATTCCAATTAAAAGTTAAAGGTGACAGAGTAGACAGTAACACGAGCTTTTCTAGAATGAGTATGTGAGGCTGATATTTATTTAAAAATTGATTAATTTTTTAACCTTGTTATTATACAACGTTGTCAAGGCGTTATTATCGCGTATTAAATTATGATCAGATTTGCAAGTATAAATGGCCTTAAAGGCAAAAGGCCAGGTTTAAAGCAAGTTTAAGAGTATTTATGTTGTCGGTATTAGCAGGCGTGTCTTACTCCACGATTTCGTCGCTTTGCTACAGGTAGCTAAAAGTACATCCGTTCCGGCCCCAATTTTGGGGAAAACCATAAGCCGCGCGTGGAGCTGTCGCCACCTAGCGGCCATATTTGTGCTGATCGTAACAGACCCGTTTTGTTAGAGAGTGGGTCTTCTGTACTTAGTACTATTATTTATTCTGTGGTATTTAGCTAATCTGGGCGCTGCAGGCGTCCACGTCTCGTGAAGCCAGTCCACAGTCCACACTGCAGCTTATTAAACTTTACTGTAAATAAAGTGGAGGTGAACCGGGATTTTACAATACACGCCGACTAGACGCATTTAGCCACAATATTTAGTGAGTTTCCTTTCTTACGATATTAAACTGGTGAACAAATGATATATGTACCTACTTATTACCTACTGAACCATTCAAAACTTACCTACCTAGGTACCTATTAGGTTGACTTTTTGTTTACGATACCAATGTTTTCGGTTATGGATAAAAGAAATGTAGAAAAGCAAGCTAATTAAATATACAAATAGTATAATGAATTTGTCAATTATTTAAAAATATTATTTGGTGATTTTCCATAATAACCTACAATATTTTATGCGTTGTTTATTTTATATCATTTATTTATTTATTTTACTGTTGCCATTTTATGTGTATTAGAAACAAACCCCCTACCCATTTATAGCATCAGTAAATTATAGTTATAACGGATTATCTACACGTCTGTTCTTTTTTTTTCCACTTTTAGTAGGCGAATAGAGCAACATCTCAATCATAAATTTAAATACCCCTGTTGTCAGGGGAATAAAGAATATCACATACAGGCCAATTCTAGTTTTAGTTATTAGATCTCATTCCAATATGATACTGATTTGTCAGTGTCAAAGGTGACGTTTTTGGTTGAAAAATGTCACTGTCAATCGTA
The DNA here is from genome assembly GCF_948474715.1 of Cydia amplana. Taxonomy (NCBI): domain Eukaryota; kingdom Metazoa; phylum Arthropoda; class Insecta; order Lepidoptera; family Tortricidae; genus Cydia; species Cydia amplana. Next base: position 11,170,710 of record NC_086087.1, read on the forward strand.
GAAAACACAACAGTCAAAGTTTAAGAAAAGAGTGTGCAGGAATTAAAAAAATGTTTGGTATCCAGCGCTCATAATCCATAATATCTTTGGATTTCGAATTTAAACTGTTGTGAGACATACTAACATTGAATAATTTTACGGTTTAGACTCACTTGTTTTAAGTCACTCGCGCGACATGTTACGTGTGTACGTGTGTGCGTGTTGTGTAAAGGAGACCTAGGCTCTCCGAAACATGTCGCGCGAGTGACTTAAAACAAGTGAGTCTACACCGTAAAACAATTCGATCTTTGGATTTGCAAACTTTCATGGGCTACGATGGCTGCTACTAAGCATTCTGCATGTCAACTTAATGTACCATGTTTAAGCAAATAAATCATTCATTCATTCATTCATTCAGTTATGTTTTTGCCAGTAAAGCGCTCTTATCAGCCAGGTAAAATGCCCTATTTCGTTAGAACCTGTAAAATAATGTTCTACGTACAACTTTATTATTACAATGTTAGTAAGTAGGCCCTTTACGGCGGGTAAGTACCTGTTTACATGAAAGCTTATTAAATTGTCTTCGAGTGCTCGGCTGCTCTATAGCAGAACGAGGTAAATCGTTTTTTCCGAATTTCAAAAGAGCTAAAAGGTTTTTGTTAAATTTAACCTCGAAAATACCAAATAAGTAAGTAAAAAGTGGTTACATAAAAATTATATTAACGAATAAACAAATGTTAATGTTTAATATTTAGGTAAGTGTGTAGGTAAGGTACCTACTTTTTTTATTACTTAAATCGAGAACATACTCATATTAGTCAATTCACTAAAGCTGGCGCGGATCTTATGTGAGAATTATGAAAGTTTATTGCCAATTTAGCGCCAGCTGTTATGAATCTATAGGTAGAAATCTAGTTAGAGGTACATTATTTTGTCATGTGTTTGATGTAAATCGAAAACAGCGAAACGAATTTAACCTTTTGGACGCCAATAACCGATATATCCGCACCGTAGGTTCAACGCCAAAGACCGATTAATCGGTCACAGACCACAGAGCAACATAGACCTACGTGCATATGCATAAAGTTCAATTTCAGTTTTGACACTTCGGTGACGTGGCGTCAGCGTGACAACTTTTGTGTTTAACATATTCATATTAAGATCTGTAAATGCATAGACATTGTTTTGATATTGAATTATACCCAAACTTTCTTTTCATATGCGTATGTCAGAGATTATTTTTTCGTAATTGCCATAAAAAATATTTCGAATTCTGTCGTCATCTCGGTTTTGTAAAAATGTGATTTACCTACTTTGTTCTGCTATGGGGCAGCCGAGATTTTGGGAAATGTGTAAAATGCCCTGAAAGGTTTGCCCCGAACCGTCCCATGTAAATATTTATATTGTCATTTGAAACCCGTTAAGATGCGAATGAGACATTGATATTTTGCTTAGTAAACATTTATTATTCTTATGATTTAAACCCATTCAAAATGTGCTAATAATTTATTTACAACTAGCGACCCGCCCCGGCTTTGCATGGGTTAACAAATAATACATAAACCTTCCTCTTGAATCGCTCTATCTATTTAAAACAAACCGCATCAAATCCGTTGCGTAGTTTTAAAGATCTTAGCATACATATGGACTAACAGACAGCGGGAGGCAACTTTGTTTTATACTATGTAGTGACGTAGGTTGCACAGAAGCGTTCGGCCCGCTTGTTAGTATGCCTTACAAGCCAATTCGAACGTAGGTACACTGCCATCAGAATGAGTTTTTTAGAATGCATTATGAACGATAATATGAATATGAATATTTTCTACCCTAAAGTAAACACTTCGTACTTTCCTGAACAATTCACCCGCAATGACAGGCGTATCCCACTTTCCGAATACCGACTGGCGTTTCAACGAGTTCCCGAACCCATCGGCGCACTCCCTCTAGACCTGCGTAGAGCTCATGTCACCAGACGTCGTCAGCAACAGTTTGCTCGACGTGGTCACTAAGGGCTTCGTAGTCATACCTACCGGCGACCAAGATTCAACTCTGGATTCAACGCAATAGGACTCAATGGCTGCTCTGCCTGATTCGTACTGGACTGTCATACATGACAGGTAAGTTATAATATCTTAGATACCTTGGAGCGTCACCTGCATAGAACTGTATCTAACGAACGTCATTCAGCCATATATCGTGCATTTCGCTCGTACTTGTCCGTACATGTATTGGCGCGGGCGAGACGCACGAGAACTAAATAAAATCACTCAGATATCATTCCGATGTCAGTGTATGTTCGAATTGGCCTAGTTTTTTTGGATTCATGGAAATCAAAGAGGCAACTTCTTATGAGATGTTTGTCAGTAAACTCAAACAATATTTAATTGATAAAGCCTTTTATAGTGTTAATGAATTTTATGGACATTGATTATAATATAATTATTTTAAGAATTCATTTTGTGGGTACTAATATTGTTAATATTTTCTTTAAATTAGTTCACGTGTGTGTAGTTTAGGTTTAATTAGTTTTAGATGTGTGTGTGTGTTTGTTTTTATTTTTGTATGATAGTGACATGTAAGTTTACACCGTATTAAACGAATAGAATTGAATTGAATAGTTAATTACATTGAATACAATAATATATAAGTACTCACTAAATTACTTCGGTAAGCAATATCATTCTTCTAAAAGTAAATTCTTCCGTAACTCCATAAACAAGCTTTCTCACTCCATCTAACAGCAGATGGGTTACAACCGCACGACCTATTAGTTAGGGAAACTAAACATAGATGGCGCTGTCTACACCGTGGGAAAGTTATAATGGGCTTTGTTATCGGACTTGCTAATAGCTGTGCTAATAGTTTGATTGAATTGGGGAACGTTAAATATTAGTATGGTAATAAATGTGAATAGAGGTTGAGACATTTGAATTGTTTTTTTATTGTAAATTATATTGCATATTTCTTACATACACTCAGAGGCACCCTCAATTACTTTTTAACAAGACTTTATATACTAACATACGAATAGAATTTATATTATTTCACTTACAAATCATCCAAATCGCTTACCTAAATATGTCTCCACCGCTGCGTGTACTTGTATAACCTCAAAACCAACTCAATTCCACTCGGCTGATCAATAGCGATATAGAATTTGGGAATAAAACTTTTATCTCCGGCGAAATATTCACCGTTTTACTGCTGGGCAAGTTTATTTTGCGTTTGGAGATTCAGTTCGGTTGATGAAACTATTCGCATTTTTAGACAAGAGCTTTTTTTCATATAAAAAGTTAGTTTAAATTATTCTAACTTGTTGGTATCTATACTACATATAATTCGTACCTATTTTGCTTATTTGCTTAAAATTAATATTTTATAACGTATGGTTTTACCAAATAACTTTTACCAACTGCTATAAAACGGTCCAGGTACTTTTATTTGACTTAGAAAAGGGTTGTTAAACATATAATAACCCAGTTTAAAAACTCCTCGGCATCTAAAGGGTTAAACTGCGCTTTTTACTCTAATAAATAACTTCCAAATTGCTTTACAATGTCTTTAACTACGCTTGGAAGTTAGTCTCATTTATCAAGCACCATAAATTAATTATACATTGTTAAAACCTCAAAGTTAATGTAAACACGTAGCGAGAGTGATTAATTGCATAGTGTGACGGCTTTTGCAACTATTCGATGGAAAATAGACTTTATACTGCGGTCGCAAAGTTTAAATTGGTTTAATTAGTTCGGTTAATAAGTGGGGCCTTTTAGCTTATGAGATCGGGTGATGTAATTTTTGCGTTGTATGAGCTTGTTTAAACGACATAATCATTGTGTCATACCATACGGTTACAGTTATTCATTATTTAAGTGCATTTCGGTGTAATAATAATATTAAGTTGTGCTTACCATTATCATCATAGTCAGCATACAAAAGTCCCATGATTGCTCTTACGTACGAGACAGTAGTGGTAGTAGAAAACTCTTTATTGTACAAAAATAACATACAATTAGTAAGAAGTACAAAGGCGAACTTATCCCTTTGAGGGATCTCTTCCAGTTAACCTTTGAGTAGATGAGAGGAGAAAGTGAAAAGAGGGTGACAAATGCAGCAAAACAGCAGACAGTTGTAGCACTTGTAGCCAGCTATATTTACTTGCCACGATATATACAAGTAGGGCTTCACACACAGTCTAAAATTGGTATTTTTATAGGTGTGTGCAAGTTTTCTGGCGTCGTGTTTCGGTGACTTAAGTAAAAAAACCGGCCAAGTGCGAGTCGAACTCGCGCATGGAGGTTTCCGCACCATCATCAAAAAATAGAGCAAAACAAGCAAAAAAACAAACAAACAAAAAAACGGTCACCCATCCAAGTACTGACCCCGCCCGACGTTGCTTAACTTCGGTCAAAAATCCCGTTTGTTGTATGGGAGCCCCACTTAAATCTTTATTTTATTCTGTTTTTAGTGTTTGTTGTTATAGCGGCAACAGAAATACATCATCTGCGAAAATTTCAACTGTGATAGCTAGATTACGGTTCGTGAGATACAGCATGGTGACGGACGGACGGACGGACGGACGGACAGCGGAGTTTAGTAATAGGGTCCCGTTTTTACCCTTTGGGTACGGAACCCTAAAAATAAGCAATTCTTACATAAGTTTCAAGAAATCATCAATTTTTGCGGTCATTTCTCTACCCGAATATTAATGATTAATCGATGTGATTAAAGTAACATCTATCCAGATAATTGGTACTTATTTTAGTATCTCATTACCCGCTGCGTAAACGCTAAGTAGGTACCTAAGTACCTAGGTACATGAAGTAAACTTATCACGTGATTTCTCGTCTCGGACGATAACGGCGGTCTGCTGAGTTTCAATTTCCTCCTTTTCCGCCAGAATCAGATAGTGGCCCCTGCCCAATATTCGTTTAGTACTATTTAGAACGTAAGGTAGTAAATACAAATAGTTAGATTTCGACTTTATGCTAACGGCTTAAAATCTAAATTGGCTGTAAAACTTGTGTGTGTTTGAAAGTACTTTAGGTCAGCAGAAACTCATGCGAATTTGAATCTTGTCTTATTGATATAGGGTTTGTTATAGCACAAGAATTATGAAGTATGTCCCTACCTTGTTCTTCGTTCACTCAAATTTTAGCCAAGCAAAAATATCTTACAGAGGATCTAACCTGAAAATACATCTTTGAAAGCTAAAACAAAAATACCTACTAACACTTCATTAATATTACACTCCTTTTTAGGCAGTCATGTAAACATAGGTAGTATACCTATTTTGAACTGAATATGATAAACTACATGCCACATTTATAAAACAACCACAATCATATTTAAAACAAGTGTTTATTTTTGATCTTTGATGATTGCAAAAGTCAATAATTAAATATTTCAATTACTACCTACAAGTAGAAACCTACTGTCAGTTCCTTGAGGCCATTTTATCGCAGGGTTTTGTTCCACTAACTAACTACTAGCGCCATCTATACTAAGTATGACTCGCATTTTCAATTTCTAACATTACCTATGGTCTCGCTGTCATTTGCTCTAGTCGCTCGCGGTTTTAGGTGTACCTATCTATGTGTGCAGCGATGAAATTTCCACGATAATCTCAAATATTAGTTAGGTACCCTCGCTCGGAAATTTAACGTAATAACCCTAATACACCTAATCTCTTTGTTTACAAACAGTTCTCCTAATTTGAATGGATGAATTATGTATGAAAGGGGCAGTGGGGCGCAGTAAAACTACGTAATAATCACGCATAATTCGAAAACTGTTGAGAACCTTGAAGGGTGCATATTTTGTGTAGGTAGGTATTACCTACAAGAGCTTTGTATTTAAGCGGGAAATAGATGCGGGCCTAGTTTTTTTGTTTATATACTTTCCAGCAGTAACTACACTCATCCAAATTTTTTGTTGAGAAAACACAAAAGGTCGAATTGTCGTGATATGAATTTCGTGGCCATCTTGCAACTTATCACAGTCATACCAATCTGAGTCTCACAGCGGTATTTCACATCTTTACATTGTATATTTTCATCAGTCAATGTCCGTGACTAGCTAGGTACATGTCTATCGTTTAACTGAGATGATTGGTAAGAAGTTATCAAGGTCTGCAGACCTAGCTTACTAGCTAGCTACGCTAGCTAGCTTGCTAGCTACGGACTGTTCGAACACCAAGCTGCATGAAGCTATTTTTATTAAGTGTACTTAGCTATTCAAAGTTGCGCGAATGAATCTAGTTTTTCAACTCCCCTACGTGACCTGATATTCCATACAACTATGCGTAATAAATAATAAATATTTGGGTGACCGAGCTTCGCTCGGAAAACATATAATAACTCGGAAATGCGCGTTTTCCCAGAGATAAAACCTAGCTAGATCGATTTTTCGCACCCGAAAACCCCTATATACCAAATTTCATCGAAATAGAGCCGTTTCCGAGATCACCGAAATAGATATATAGTAACGGCACCAGTCATGGGACATTTAAGAGGAAATTTGGAGTATTTGTGATATTTCCCTGATACATGTAAAAGTTCTACCGCTTAGCTTGTTAAAAGATGAATATCCTATCCTTCTTTCATGTTTCAGGCGTGTTGTATCAAAGATACTGCAGTTAGTTTCCACATAATTAATAAATTAAAAGTATGTTTTTTTTCTCCAGTCATGGACACCAAAGCTCCAGTAATGGAACCCCGGTAATAGACGTGGATCCAGTAATGGGCCCCCTATAATGGGCATACCCTATCAGTATAAGATATTGGAATAGGGAATAAGTTTTTGGCAAAAAACTAGTTATTAGTCATTTTTGTCACCCGATTGCATTGTCATCCGATTTGCATACGTATCCAAAATTTCAACTCAATCGGAAATCCGAAAGTGGCTCAAATGCCATTTCCAAGATTTGAACCACACTAACTAATACAGGGTGGATTTTCATTTTGGGTCAGTGAGGGCAGCTACCAGATCCCGTGCTGCTACGAGAAAACGGTCTTAGAAGACCTTCCCTCGATTTCAAATTAATGAAGATTGGCTTTTACAGATTTTGGAAAAAACATACAGGGTGCGAGAAAAAGGTAATTTTTGACAATCTTTTTTTTGATGCCAATCGATCCCATTCCTATTGAGGATCAAAAGCTTGTATGGAACAAAAAAAAATTCCGGCTAGAAAAGCCACAAATCGAGGAAAACATTTCCCATACAATTTGTATGAAAATGAAAACTTATATTTTTCACATGCTATTTTTGTATGCCAATCGATTCCATTCCTATCCAGTATCAATAGTTTTTTTGGGGTCAATGGAAAAAGTTTTTATTAATTTGTGGCTTTTTAGTACATTATCGTAAGTTGACCCCAAAGAAACTATTGATACTAGATAAGAATGGAATCAATTGTCATAGAAAAATAGCATGTGAAAAATAAAAATTACCTTTTTCTCGCACCCTGTATTAGTGTTGAGTCGCTCACTCGTGAGGCACCTCATTTGTACCACTCATTTTGTTAATTTGTCGCAGTACTTCGTACCGTGAAAATGTCTTACTTCACTCCTCTATTCATTTTACTTGATTCTAAAATTATCTTTCTACTAAAAGTTCTATTCTTAACCTCCAGAATTGCACTCCAATTAAATGTTACTATTTATTTATTTATAAAGGAAGTGATGAATACATAAATATTTATATACATTAAATATTTTTGTCGCCGTTGGAATTAATGGAATAGTCGACGCTGAATATATGCTAGTACCTCACCTCATTTGAAGTAAGACATTGTAACACCTCATTTTAGAAAATGAGGTACTCATACAAACTCATTTTAAATTGATGTCCTACCCATCACTACCCTGTATGTTTTTTCCAAAATCTGTAAAAGCCAATCTTCATTAATTTGAAATCGAGGGAAGGTTTTCTAAGACCGTTTTCTCGTCGCAGCACGGGATCTGGTAGCTGCCCTCACTGACCCAAAAAGAAAATCCACCCTGTATACAAACTAACAGGGCAAGTTAAATAAAATTTTGTAAAAACGATATTAATTTATCCGAAGTCCGAGAAGACCTCCTGACATAGTTCGTACGAGTAACTACATTATACTTCTGTATTGTTTAAACATGAAATTACGCCATGGCAAGCATCATTATGTAAATTATCCCATCATAGGAGGTATGCAGTTTTACAGCTCCTATAATGGGATTGGGCAAAATACTACTATTTTTTATACATCTCTAGAGTCACAACATAATGTGTTGTATACCTTATCTCATGGTAAATGCAATTAACAAAACACATTCTAGTTTACACCAAGTAATAATTAATTACAATTTAATATATGAACTCACCTCTCTTAGCGAAGTTGTTAAGAATTCTTACTGGTTATTTTTTCCAGTGACACGACAGCTTTTGGGTTGGCGCCAATTTCTTAAAAATTAACCGAAATTAATAAAAAGTCAAACTTAAACAGCTCTATGACTCTTATTTATGGTAAAATATTGCCAGTGTTTATAAACTACTTTTACATACTTATTTTAGAGGATTTGTGGTTTTATGTCCCATTACCGGTTCCACGTCCATTATAGGGTCCATTACGTTATATATATATATATAAATAAATAAATAAACAAGAATTGCTCATTTAAAGGTATTAGATATAATGATGATAACTATAACGTTATTCGATTTTGTCAGTTCAGGGAAAATCAGGTGAAAACCATTATAAACTGGTTTTCCCTGGGCCTCCGATTTACAGCACTAGGTCAATCGAATAACCGCCTAGTCTTTGATAGCACCTATGCTGTTTGCGGCGCCAACGCCAACTTTGATATCCGTACCATTGAAACTCAATCTCCCTAACACAATCCCAGAGAATCTAGTGACCAATTTATGAGCAGAATGCGACCATTTCGGAGCATGTTTGAGAAAATATAACGATCACATCACTTTTAAAATTTGCATCTGTCATCCGGATACATTTTTACTTTTCAATTAGCGTTTGTCTGAAGTCAAATCTTGTCTAGCGACAGTATTTAAGTAAATGTTATCACTACATAGTATAAAACAAAGTCGCTTCCCGCTGTCTGTCTGTCCCTATGTATGTGTATATTTCAAAGTACGCAACGGATTTTGATGCGGTTTTTTTAAATAGATAGAGTGATTCAAGAGGAAGCTTTATGTATAATTTGTTAACCCGTGCGAAGCTGGGGCGGATCGCTAGTAATATATGTATATTCGTTAGGTGCACGACTGGTGCTGCCCTCATTTTGTCGGACTTTCTACGTTAAATCTTATGGAGTAAAATTAGTTCAAGCGGCTGCCGCTAGTACTAATGTCGGACATTCCATATGATTACCTGTGTTTGTGACGATCAGCGCCACTTCTCCCTCCACCGACTTCGCACCTTGCCAATACTCTTATTCCATATTTTGTCAATAATAGTGGCGCTTCCACACTGCTGCTGCTTTCCAATCACACAGTAAACTTTGGCGGGCTGTGAACAATGCCGGGATTCTGAGATCCTGATTGAGATAAGGTACGCGTATTACCTAAATTAGTGTCCATTGAACCATGACGATGGTGATTAGTTAATTATGTCATACGTAATTAACCGCGGCTGTGAGATCTAATCTGCCATATCCGTTGTATAACTAAGTTATATCCGAGTTTATCGCTTTACTAAGCAAAATTATATAGGTATACACGACACGGTATTTTTTACGGTAGCTTCTTTGACCACAACGATTTGTTTAACATAACTTAAGAATAATAAAAAAAAACAACGGGTTGCACTCAGGGAGTGCCGGCAGAAGTGAAAACTTAATGACTAGTCCAAAATGTCTGCAGCACTATGTATAATTGAGGTTAACGCCATCTTTTTTTTTTTTTTTTTTTTTTTTTTTTTATTTGTTATTATTAATACATGAATACTTATAATCTAATACAGTTCCCTGCAAAACTGTTTGCACAGTTTGACTGCAGGCGCGAGTCTCTGTTGTAAGTACTTACATAATCAACGTAATTAACATATTAAAAATTAAAACTAACATCGTAGCTATAACTAACTTCACTTGAGTGACATTTGCAGGCACAGGCATACAATTGTCACCCAAGTGTTTTCAGTAAGTGCAGCATTAGTGCTTTTTTAAATTTAATTTTATTGGGCTCGAGCCTGATATTTTCAGGCAGACTATTTAAAAAATACGGCAACCTTTTTCTTAATGTTCTGTCTCCATAATAGTTAGTAACGCGGGGTATTTCATATTTTTGCACAGCCACTGATCTTGTATTATGTTTATGTTCTAATCGTGTCGAGATATGCACCCTATTGCCATGGTTGTTAACTGCTAAGAGATATTTGTGTTTTAAACTGACCGGGAGTATTTTACAAATTTTAAATAGTTTATTATAATTACCTTTACAGCTGTTTCTAGTTTTATTATTGACAAGTAACTTTAAGAATCTAATTTGTAGCGCTTCTACTTTATCCATGTACGATTTAAAAGTGAGACCATAGCAATCAAGAGCATAACTTAACAAGGATTCAACTATGGCAAAGTATAAGCATTTTAATACATTAGTCGGTACTTTAAAGCTAAGGTGGTAAAATCTTCCTAATAAAATCCTAAGTTTGCTACAAATATAATTTATATGTTGTTGCCAAGAAAATGCGGAATCTATTTTGACACCTAAGTATGTAACACAATCAACTTTTTCTATTGGTATACAATGGCAATCGTGTAAGTTATTATGAAGGCAAGTGAAACTGTGGGTGTACATAGGGAGGGGCATTTCTGTTGTACTTAAATATGGCGATTGTATAATTAGGAGCTTAGTTTTATCTGAATTCAATATAATGCCATTGTCATGAGACCACTTAACTACTGAGTCTATGTCTTGTTGAACTAGACGACAAGTTTCTACCATATTGTTTCCTGCGCGTAGGGTGCATAGATCGTCCGCAAACATGTGTGCGGAACAGTTTCGCAAAACTCCACATAAGCTATTTACATGCACTAGGCAACACACTGGGCCACATACGGAGCCCTGTGGTACTCCACAATGTACCAGTGTCTCATCACTTAGGTCGTCACCAATCTTTTGAAACCCCTAAGCACATCACTGTTAGTACTCGAGTTATATTAATACCAGTTAGAGCTAAACTCACTAGATGGCATTTAAATCAATAAAGAAAAACTCAATGACAATACATGTAACAGTTTTTCGATCAGGTCACGTGTCCGTCTTACACTTACCAAGGTTTACGATCAGCTCTTCCAATTACTTGAAGTACACCATTACAATTATATCTTTACAGCTCCTCGTATAAAATATTACACACATAAAATGAAACGTCGTACAATTAATTACATTTCTCGTACAACAAACTTCCCTTTTATTACCTAGGCCTTATTTTCATTTAGGTCCTATGACAATAATGTTAATTATTACTGTTTTAGTTAATTACTTGTATAACATACTTACGCTATATTAAATTAATATATGCCCGTAACTCGGAAACTATATGGAATTTTACTTCCTGCTATACTTTTATAAGGTCAATGTAAGATAAATACGGCTAAGTATGGCATAATAGGGATAAATGTGGCTGGCCTTCACATTGGGGCCTTCTTAGTGTAAGGCCTGAGTGGACGCTCGAGTTGGGCGTGCAGCGGGGCGGGGCGTGCGGCGTGCATGTTAAACAAATGAAAGCGTATAGGAGCGGCCTTAGTGCACGCTGCTCAAATCACTTGTGAGCCCGACGCCACGCTGCACGCCCCGCCGAACGCTCCGCTTCGAGCCTCCAATCAGGCCTCACTTACTCATCGATTAGTATTTTTTACGAGTTCATACATTTGCTACTTGCTACTCGCGTTTAATACTTGCTACTGCGAGTTCATAGGTAGAACTCGCAAGTTCATGTCAAATATAACAACTCGCAGTAAACACTAATTAACAGAGCTCGGCGGGGGTGAGCTATTTACCTTATAATTGGACAAGTCTTACGTCATATTATAAGGAAAATAGCTCACCTCGCCGAGCTCTGTTAATCAATGTGTAAAAAGGTTCAATAGGAAGGCCAGCCGCACTTACCCTTATGCCAAATTATCCGTATTGACATTACCGTATTCCAATTAATTATTTATATGTCTATAAGCTTTTAAGATAACTATCAGTGCAAATAAGTAAGAGATAGAGGAGGTAATAAAATAACTTAAACAGAGTGAGCAATGCAACTGAGATAGGTAAAGTCGCCATCAGATATATCGGAGCGGCCAACGCGCTCACAAATATCTGAACACGCCTCTATTGACAACGCGCTAGAGTGCGCGTTCAGATATTTTTGAGCACCTCGGGCGCTCCGATATATCTGATGGCGACTGTACTAGGGAGAAGTTAGTAAACATCTCAATTGTCTGATTTTACCTCCCCACCATTCCTCAACCCAACCTAACCTAATCAGTAGGTACATTATGAAAGTAAATAAGCTAGGCAAGATAGCTATCGCACTAAATACCTAGCCTTTTCGCTGAAACAGCGAATATATATTTATTGGAATAAGTCCAAATTAATTTACTTGTGCCAGAGCAGAGTTGCAGTTAGGGACAGAGTTGTATATTACCTGCTTCCTCATGGCAGCTTACGAGTTGGTTTGCCAGGTTTTGTCGATACTTCCCCCTTTCCTGTGTGACAAAGGCTAGAAAACTTATACTGCTGGTACTAATGTCCACAACAACTGATAACTTTACTAAGCCAACTTCAGCTAACGGTTATCTGGCATCTTAGCCCGGTTATTGTTCCATCTTATTGAGAGTTTTGCACGCAGTGTCATGCTACGTGTAAAGACGTTTTTGCTGTGGTTTGTGAAGAAGGGGGTATTGATGTACTGAGCTTAAAATTTCAATTATTATTTGATTTTTTTGTGCTACACCGTTGAGTTAATTTTCTCAGGAAGTCCGATAATTTCTAAAATATTGGCCGATAAGTCTTAAGTCTAATTTAAAGGTATTTCGCTGGCGAACCTAACCAACGCGTTCCAGTTTAACGACTCATATATGTACAGTCAGCAGCAGAAGTTGCTAAGCGGGAGAGGTGTTCAAAATGATCTTGACGCGACGTTATTGTGCTAAGAGAATAATAGCGTATCAAGGTCATTTTGAACACCTCACCCGCTTAGCAACTTCTGCTGCTGACTGTATAAAAGATTTGGCTCATGGGCTCACGTATGAATTAAAAAAGATCCTTGTCTCCCCCAAAATACAACTTCGTAGCTTCTTATTGAATGATAACAACAACAAAGTATAACTGATGAACAACCAGCTTGTAATAAGAGGAAAGATATACAAAACTTGTCGCTTTGCGTACCGTAAACATTAACTTTTCATCGTCTTATGTTTTACCTAACAAAAAATATAAATTAGTTTTATAAGGTTTTACTTAACCTAGACATATATTGTGATTGAATTATCTTGTTTAAAAATTTGCAAGCTTTTTCAGCCATACTCTGTTAATGATTAGAATAAAAGTGCGTACCGAACATAGTGGTTAAAAAGAAAGAATAACTGCGAACGCCATTTCTAAAATATACATTTTCATTATATTTGAACTGTCAAATAAAAAGAAATATTTCAGATAGCCGCGAAGCTGGCACCACGGTTGTGTACGAGTAACACATTGAGCATGGTATTTTTTCTGGTATTCATTTTAAAATTTGGCCACGTATCACAAGCATTTTTACAAACATGTACTTAATACTATTTCTAAATTTTACAACTACACAACAAAACCTTTAATTTATTTCAAATCAAAAACTTTTCATATCATCCCCAGCAATATTAATTCTGCGTCAGTAAATATCGCAAAGGGAGAGGACGGACTGGAGGTTATTTCCAAAGTCAAATACTTTTTAACATTCCCAATATTAGTATAAGGAAAACCAAAGTCGAGCGAGTCAACGCTGCATAATAAACAGGAGATGATCATAGCTTTCGATTTTAACCCCGGCGATGGGTCGCGAGTAAATAATATGGACAGTATTGTGATATTTGTGATTTGCGCTTAGGTACTTAGTCTACGTGTAACTAATAGCATATAACTACCGCTTTCGAGTGCATTTGAAGCCGAGATCAACCACGTCTACCGGCTCTGTAGCTCCCGAAGCAACTGAACTAAAATCGGCCAAGCATTCAAATAAAAAAACACAACAAACAAAATACAAAAGGGTCCGTATAGGTAAAAAGAACGGCAATTTGTATAAAAATGATAAAAACATTTGTGGTAAACATTCCGTTGTAAAAAGTATCCATGCAGCGTTATTTTCTCGTTTATGTTATACATAATTTTGTGACTCACGGCTTGAAAGTATCTCCGGCGATTAGCTAAAAGTTCCACAGGCAAAACCTCAAGTTTTTACAATATACGACTCCTTCAGAAAAATACTAGGACTTGTTTGGAATGTTCCTTCCGATTTGGCGAATTGGAATCTATGTTCCTTGCGATGTTTCATTTAATGAAGTACTTGGGAACTGGTGGCACTATGTTAATTTATGTAGAAGGTATAATTTATAATTTATTACTAGCAGTTAATGAGTCATAATACTGGTGAAAATATTTACCGTGACTAGACAGAAACCTTATAAGAATAAAGTGCCGAATGAACCGTGAAAATTGAATAAATTTCTCTTTTTAAGGTATGACAGCGTTTGTGAAATGTTTTTATCTTCGCCAGAATAAAGTGCTTCATGGATGAATAGGATTGTTTCTTGCTTGATATACCAGCTTAATTTAATACTTACAAGCTTCTGCCTGTAACTTCATCTGCGTGAAATGATGATTTTCCTGAGTTTTTCTCACTCGTCTTTTCCCGGGACTCAATTTTCGTGAGTTTTCTCACCGTCCTTTCCCTTTTATGTCCATACTAATTTATATTTCAATCGATTTAGCGTTTAAGCGTGAAGAGGTAACATGCAAACAAACAGACAGGGCAGAATTATTTCGCATATGAATAGACATTTCGTTTAGCAATGTTGAATAGGCCAGTCGGGCTGATTTTTATTTGCATAATTGTCGATTTTTTTTTGTCAGGTTTCGATGAAATTTGGTAGATAGAAAAAAACAATTTAACTAAGATAGTAAAACTCCATCAAGACTATTCAAGATAGAGAGCCAAACCGAAAGAGAACTGCATAAATGAGAACCACATTACAGTTTTCAATCCCCAAGGGATACCCTTTCACATAAATAAATGATGAAGCCCTCAAAAGGATCAGAACATCGATTTTTCTTACTTCTCAACTGAATATGTTAAAGAGTAGTTTGGAAAAACTTGTTAGAAATAACATACAAGGCCTTGATGAAATACAGGCCTTTATTTTTAACAGCTTTTATAAGTGATTCATGTCAGTTTGTGGTTTATATCCATGTACCATCGTGTCAATTAGCTATGACCGGCTGTCAAGCTTACTAGAAAATTGTGCACCATTATCGAGAGCCTTGGCTTTTCCAATTACCTACTTGTACTGGCGCGCTCGGCTCAGGTAACTTCAAGCTGTCAATCCAGCGAGAATCCAGAACGTTACTCTCGTCACTCGTAATACTTACACAAAGAAAATAGAACGACTAAATTTTTCGTACAAAACTTCTACTAGCTCTATTTTATTTGTATTACAACTTTTATCAAAAATAAACTAGTAAAATATACCTACTACTTATCGTATTATCGTGATACGTAAGTAATGAGTTACTTTCTGTACCTAAACATTTTTCAATGTCTAGAAAATAACAACGCGCTCATGTAACCCATGTCAACTTTTACAGCTTAAGGCTGAAAGAGATCTAGGAGCAACACTGAGGTCAGGGAATTCATTATCTTCAGGACTGACTTCTGGCAGACCTTTTAAAATTCCATGTGCATTGTCATTCTAGCGGGGTTTTTATGGGCCGTAAAACAATGATTTATGGTCGAGAATAATGACCACGACGATTTCTACGGGGAGATAATATTTAATACATATTATGTATACTGTAGGTACAGTCGCCATCAAATAGGTTTTTAGTTATACTCTTGTATGTAATGTTAGTTTTAAGTTAATCACGAATAAAATACTTGATTCTGATTCTGATTCTGATATATCGGAGCGGCCAAGCTGTTAACAAAATCTGTGCACGCACTCTAGGTCCATGCACGCACTCTAACGCCTTGACAATAGAGGCGTGTTCAGATATTTGTGAGCACCTTGGCCGCTCCGATATATTTGATGCCGACTGTACACAAACTAAATTAGTAGTTGAGATGATCTGTGCCTTACAACGTATTAGCACGTACCAAACATAAGCCTCCCAAAAAAAATTCGAAAATGATTGTTTTTTTTTTGTGTTGTGTCATAGTCGACTTATAATCACTACATTGTATAAAACAAAGTCGCTTCCCGCTGTCTGTCTGTATGTATGTATGCTTAGATCTTTAAAACTACTCAACGGATTTTGATGCGGTTTTTTTTAAATAAATATTCATGAGTAAGGTTTATGTATAATTTGTTAACCCGTGCGAACCGGGGCGGATCGCTAGTAATATAATATATAAACCTTCTCCAAAAAGACTGCTTGAGATGAGACGACGAGTGATCATAGGGCTGGCTATCACCTAGGCATCGCTATTCAACGTGGGAATGTAGCTAGCCTTATGGGCACCCTTCCGCCAAGGTTTCTACCAATAAAGCGTTACGTAACACCATCAAATATCAGGTAATCACACGTTTTACGTATAGATATTACGCTTCACATCAAGGGTTTCATTACGCAATCTGTTCATATGAGGAGAAATTGGTTGAACATTTATTACAGCATTAAATTGGCTGTTACGTGTAATATTCAATTTATTATCATTGGGGCTACCGCGAAAACCGAAAATCGCAAATTGCGGGCATTTTTCTCCGTCACTTCAATTACGCCTTCATTGGAGTAAAAGAGAAAGATCCCCGCAATTTGCGAATGGTTCCCGCACCCAAAACCCCGATGTAATTATGAGGGTCTACATGCGCTTTTTAAGTAGATAAAAAACTCAAACAGGTAGTTTTATTTGAAGTGTGTAAAAATCAAGAGTACAATCAATCCTGTTACAATCACTAACTCATTGTATCCTTACGATGTCTTAACCCCAGTGTCTGGTCGGACCATAAATCTTTTATACGTCACAATAGTGTCGATTTATATCTTTATGCTACATAGACTACATAGTGCGTTGGTTGCAACAGTAAGTCACATAGCAAAGGTATTTAAATGTTCATGGGTCAATAACACTGAACTTTAGAATATGTACTTAATACTGCATCGTAAAATCTACGCCGAAAATACATCTTGTCAAGTCCAAACTTATGTGGTTGTGCACTGAACGTAGAGTACCGGACGTCTAAAAACTAAAGGCTAGGTTAGATGATAGGTTTTTATTAATGGTATCAGTCCATCAGCTTTGCAAAACCATACAAATTCAGAAATGAGTACACTAAAGAGTATGGTTATGTCACGTCATGTTAGTTATTAATCACATGAAGATTTAAGAAAAAACCCTTTTCTTACTTTAACATCGGCCCCTATTTCACCACGGTGACAGGTGCGACAATTGTCGACATCACTGTTACTGACGTCACAGGCCTCCATAGACTACGGTAACCGCTTACCATCGGACGGGCGGTGTGCTTGTTTACCACCAGCATACCTATTAATTAAAAAAACTCCATTATATCCAATAATTAAGTACTTATTTTGCGAAGCTAATGACAATTGTCACAAGAAACAAGACAATTGTCACGAAATTCCGACACAGAACTCATATTCTGTCAAGAATTACCGAAAGTTATATTAAATCGTGTGACAATTGTCATAATCATCATCATAAACTTCGAAAGAGAAATACCTGTTTTTGGCGGATATAATAAAGTTTTTTAAAATAATACAATGATGGTGGCAAACAGGAATACGGCCCGCCCGACGGTATGCGGTAACCGTAGCCCATGGATGCCTGTGACGTCAGCCACAGTGAAATTTGGCGAATTGTCGCACCTGTCGCCGTGGTGAAATAGGGGCCAGTACTCCTTCACATTTATAAGTGCGTGGTAGGCTAAATTGGAGAATACAATAGAAAAAGGGATAAAATAAATAGAAATACTGTAGCCCCCCTTGTATTTCTTCGTCTATGGATAGCCAGCTGCGCGTAACGACGTGTAGTGGCCACGCTGCGCGCGATATAAAACACATGTCCCACTACGTGTAGGTATTGCTGGTAATTGGTCGGATTGTGCAGGGGTACACGTATCCTATGGTGCTTGCAACTGCTACTCTTTAGAACAGAAGCAAATTATTGAAGTGAAAACTTCTTTAGCGGCGCTGGGCACTTTTTGAGCCGGGGAAAAATGATAAACTCGAGACAGCGTAAGGCGATCACGTGACCGTAAGATTTAGATGGCCACTCATTTAGATTTTAATCAATAAAGAGAAACTCAATGACATTGCATGAAAAACGTTCCAATCTTGTAGGTACGGGCTGAAATACGAGGATCTCACAGTTACATTCTAACTTTATATCACTCAAATATAATTCAATAAAGCTACATCTTGATGAAATCGCTAATAAAAGTGAACTCTAGTACTGGTGAATAAAACTCAAAATATCATGACCAAATATATTTAGATGCGAGGTCTGCAAGGTAACTTTACAATTTCTATTCGAATTTTAAATAATTAACGCTACAAATTTGAATTTAGAATTTTAAACAAGCTCACTGACCAGCAATTTCGGAACTAAAGTTTTTCAATAGAGTCTGTTCGGAAAGATATTGGGCCCCATACATTCCACGACTCTTCTCTTTCCGCACAGAGTCTAGAAAGGAGGATGGGTCAATTTTATACATAGTGCTGCAGACATTTTGGACTAGTCATTGAGTTTTCACTTCTGTCCGCAATCCCGGAGTGCAACCCGTTGTTTTTTTTATTCGTGATAGGTAGGTTAGGTACTACACACCACAAGAGAAAAGAGTGTGACAGTCACACATGAAAAGTTATATGTATGCTAACTTGGTGCATTCCGTGTCCGATTATAAATTAAACTCAATAAACGCCGGGGTTATATTATACAAATTTAGAATTTCCTGACAAAATTCCTGATATCTGAATATTTTTCCTGACATTCATATTTTTGACGACCGAGGGGGGGGGGGGGGGGGTCTCGATTTCTAAAATATCTATGTATGTATGCTTGATGATAAGTTGAGTGAATCTCATTTATGATTTTTTTACTGTGTTTTTGGATTACTTTAAGCAAATAGAAAGGTACTTTATAAAAAAAGTTTATCAATTCAAAAAAATCCTGACATTTTCGTGTTCCGTCCCCATTCCTGATAAAAGGCCAAAATTCCTGACATGTCAGGAAAATTCCTGTCATCTGGTAACCCTAACCAAACTAGTACTATTTAACCTTAGTTGAGGAACTTTGTAAGCCAGTCTACGACTCCTATACAACTTGCGCAATGCTATTAGCAAATAGTTCATCAACTTCAAGTACTTACTATAAAGCTGAATGGGATGTTTTTTGAGATCCAGTTATTTTAGCTCCCGTCCAATGAAATGTTCATGAAGTTTTACTTTGTTTAAACAAATCCATAAGTACCTAAGTTTATAAGTTAGTACCTTTAGCTATATGGTAGTACATTTATTTATTTGAAATCGAGTGACATTATCTGCAGGAATGCTGCCGCCTTCATCGTAATGCCAGCCAGATGTTCATCTAAATAGCATTGCAGAGTGTAACTTATAGTACGAGTAGGAATGTCTAACAATAATGTTAAAAGATAATTAAACTAATCCTATTCTTATAAATACAATTACGCTCGAATACGCTACGCTATATTGGAAAAAGGGATATTTACAGTGAAACAAATACAGTAACTGCCTATTTTTTTATATTTTCATTCTTAAAAGTTCAAGAATCTTAGTAGATCACAAACGATTTTCTAATTAGGTATTTTGTTTTATTTTTCAAACCTTAGTTACTTTTTTTACTAGCGCCATCTATCCAACATTGGCGGAACTAGCACCAAGTTGAGCCTGTGATGTGCTGAGGTTCGAAAGGTTTTCCAAAGCTACGTTTTCCTGTTTTGCTAGCGAGTTTCTGGGGACGCGATTTCATATTGCTTTTGACGACTCTTCACATAGCTTTTTAACAATTAAGTGATTTGTTTTTTTTTTTTACCTAAATTTTAACAGAAATTCCTCTTACTGAGCAAAATAAAATAAAAAATCGAATTAAAAAATATTCTGAAAGTAGGTGGGCGTTTTCTAAAATAAATATTGAAAACCTGATTCTTTCAAATCTGGACGTTCTTGAGCTCATTCTACTCAGAATCGACAGCATTCTCTATCCCGCCATTAAAAAAAGATGTCCCAAAATGTCCATTCCATTACGTCACGTTTTAGTATGAGAAAATTTTTCACTTGTATGGACGTGACGTAGTGGAATGTACAATTTTCATACAAATTTTTGGGACATATTTTTTTATCATCAGAATTGAATATGCTAGTGATTCTGAGTTGAAAGAACCCAAAAACACCAGGATCTGTGAGAATCAGGTTTTCGATATTTATTTTAGAAAAGGCCCATGTAGGCCTCAACTGCTAATTCGAACATTTAGAGTGACCTGAGTGACATCATAATAGTAACATGAAAAAAAATGGGAACATTCATAAATTTAACAGCCAGTAGGTAGCTTATAATAATATAATAATCTGAGAATAATAATAATATAATACTCTCGCTAGGTGGTTGGATCAAGGGCCAGATGCAGAGGGCGGTGATCTTGGACACGGCGCGGATAGTCCGCCGGTTCCTCTCTCTGCGGCCCTGACCACCGGTAGCTTTGGGCCTTGCCCCGCTGCTGGCGGCACCCTAGGTTAGGTTTTTTTATGTGTTTATAATATTTTTTATATTGTTTTTGTAAGTGTTTTTATATTTTAATTTTATATCCATATTGTAATAAAACCTAATTTAAGAGGAAAAATAAATAAAGAGGTATAATAATCTTAAAAATAAAACATGTATATAGTAAAAATAAAACCTACCTTACCTTACCTATTTAATCTAATTTAGCGCTGGCGGATTATTTTTCCGCTTCAAATTCAATTTAGCACCTAAGCTAAAAAATCGATAAGTTTAATACTTTTGAACTATAAGTAGGTAGGTATTAGTACCTACCTCACTGTACATATAACCTTCACCGTTATATTTCTCCTTTAACCCTTATCTTGGCATTGTAACACCCGTGACACATGGAACTTTAAAAAATCTAGTTAACTTTATTACCTAACAAAATAATTCTGCCATAAATATGTCGAGCTACCCTCCTTTATTATATAAAAAAATAATGGAGACAAGTGTCATTATAAATTAATTAGTAATAATCAACATGGCACCGCGGAAACAACAAATTTCGTTTCGTATTGGATGTGTTGCACTTATTTCTTAGATTAATATGTATTTTCCCATAATCTACATTTTGATGCATTAACTATCTGTTAGTGCATAAATATTCCCATTGCGGTCGAATTTTAAAACATTTAATACACAGAATCTTACATGAAACTATTATGTATTATCTTTGATACATTACCAAGAACTCAAAAATGTACATGTCAAAAGGATTGTATTACATTTAATACATTGCCAAGTTGTCATCAAAATAGGTTTACATGTTTTTAAATATTTTTTATATTTGTGGGGTTACAAAATATGTTTCAAATATGTCATATTAGTTATCGTATTATTTAGTTACTGAACTTTGATTTTTTTATAGTACTGAATGAATGAATGAATGAATGATAATTTATTCGAAACACACATACACAACAACACTAAAATAGGCTTAAATCTAGGTAAATTAGTAGGTAAGTAACAGTGCTGCGAGGGGTTCCAGAAAAGGATAACACTCAGCATGTGTCGTAGCACATGAGTTGTGTTACGACGCTGATTTTCAGTGTACCCATTGACACTTAAAACAAACACAAAACAACACAGAACATAAAAACAAAACCGAAGCAGAATACAACAGAATGTGCAGTTGACACTGTAATTTGTTTATAAAACCGGGACATGTTTATTTATAAATATTTGTACAATACATAAATAGATACATATATCTATATAAACTCTATAACACAGAGGTCGGTATAAATACAGGTGAGGGTAGGTCGGCTAGGTGGAGATCGTTTGTTCCTTGAGAAGGTGTAGTTTCAGTTTAGATTTGAACACGTATAGTGAACTGGCATTTCTTATTGGTGGCGGGAGGTTGTTCCAGCACCGCGTGGCTGCGTACCGGAAGCTGCCACGGAAACTAGCCGACCTGTGTCTTGGACAGATGAGGCGGGAGGCTTGCCTTACGTGTTTACGGGAGAACGTGAGTCTTTCATAGAGGTACGATGGTTGTTTGGTCAGCATAATCCCGAACAAGAGGGAAGCAAAGTGTAATTTTCTACGGGCCTCCATCTTAAGCATATTGCCACTATTTAAAAACGGCGTCACATGTGTTCGCGGTGGAATCGGAAAACAGAATCTGGCACAAGCATTCTGAAGCCTCTGTAGCTGAGTTTTTGTACGAGATAACAAGCAGTTTCCAATTACCGTATCCGCGTAGTTTAGTTTAGACAATACAAGGGTGTCACAAAGTTTTATTCGCATGTCAACACTTAAATAGTTCCGAATCTTGTATAAAACTGTGAGGCGGTAAAAACAATTACGTACAGTTTTTTAACTGTATATTCGTACGCTGTAGCATTATTGCTACGCCGTAGCTCGTAGCGCGGAAAAATTTGTGGATGCCCAAAAATGCCCGCTAAGTAAAAAAAAATATTTTTTTTAGCTTTTATTTATTTGTTTACTTTTCCTTTTTTACACAACTGCTTGTTGACGACTTTTTTGAAACTTTACGGGATCAAATTTTTCTCCCATGTTTTCAGGAATTCGTAGATATAATTTATTTTTACGGGTGTAATATTTATCTGATGCTTTAGATTGCGTTTAATAAGCAATAAATGATGATTTCTGTTGCACTACATGTTTTATTTTTATTAAAATCCACATTTTTCTTTTAAACAGGTTTGTCGAGGGATTGGCATTGTATCAAATATGATACATATGATTTTCCGAAACTGGGAAAACTTGGATTATTTTCCTTATTTTTTTGTAATCTAGTATGCTCAATAGGTGACCAAAATCTAAAAAAAATATTATATTTGAGATATTTTGAGCCTTGCCAAGATAAGGGTTAAATATGATTTAAGGGCATTTTCACTTAACTGCGTAGGTACCAGCGGCCAGTGAGCAATCGTCACAAAACTGACGGTCAATGTCAAACCAAACTCCATACATTTTGTCAGAAATGTAACGTTTAGACGTTACTGAAAAACGACTCTTAGAGCTACCTTAGTTGTGTCATTTTCATATTGTAAATTGTATCAGGTATAGTATAATATAGGTACCTAATAGCTATAGTATATTAGGTATATGCTTTTTTAGCTAACCATGAAAGATTCGTTACATTATGATGAAAATCTTGCTCCTAAAAGTATTATTGAATCCGTGGTTTTCATACATTCCCTTTACAATAATGTTATTAGCTATTTAGATACTTACGTATGTCATCGTGGAATATCAATTTGGTTCCTTTGAAATATTCAAGTCGGGCGACGTTCTACTTTCATAAGACGACATAAGGTACATTTTCCTTGTAAAACTCAGGTTTGACGATTGTGTGAGTGAGGCACAATGGATGGACCTGCTCTCAGTGAGTGCTCACCGCAATAATATATATGGAATACTCGTAACTCATATTATTCGAAATTCTAACATTTTAACTTCACTAGGAAACATACTAAAACTTGACTTATATCGACCGGGATATGAACCGTGATTACCTTAATTTTGTATTGTTTTCTAGCTCCCAATATTTCGACGCAGTTAGATTCATGCATATTGTTCACGGTTCATATCCCAGTCGATATAAGTCTAGTGATCTAGTGAAACTAATCGTGAATCATTCAAAACTGTTATACTAAAACTTGTTCATGTTCAGTTAATCATGTGTAATAACTTCTTTAAGAATAAAACCTTAAAACCTGACAAGACAAACAGGTTTCTGGTTTAGGTGCTAAATAAAGGACTCTTATTTTTCAACTTACAGTAGCTACGAGAATATCTTTAATATTTGATATTAGATTCAATTGAATTTTACGTGTTTGTTTCGTTGATTTGAGTTATCAATTCGTAATGAAATGTTGCTTCTGTTTTACAGGTAAATACAATCCTTTATCAACAATACGGCACCAAGTATGTAGAAAAATAGCAATTGGTTTATTAAATATATATTGATTTAAACTTTCACGATTTTTACACATTATTAAATTATACAACGGGACGGTATAAGACGGTGTACACTCCTTTATTCAAAGTAGCAGGGAGCCTAAGGTCACCGAAGGACGTTATTCCGTATCAGTCACCTGGCGTTTACAAAATTGATTGCAGTTGTGGTAGTTCCTATATCGGAGAAACAAAGCGCACAATAGCAGAAAGAGTTAAGGAACATATCGCAGCTGTCAAAAATCGTCAGGTGAACAAGTCTGCCGTGGCTGAGCATTTACTGGAGTCAGGACCAAACCACTGGATTGAGCTGCATAACCCTAAAATCCTGTCCACGGATCGTCATTTTTCGATCGGTTTTAAGATCTCATCCACATGGAATCCAGTCATTAGTAAATGTAAGCGTAAACGAATATCGACAGTCGATAAATCGAATATCGTTAGTGTTGTGTGTCGACAGAGTGACATCCCTAGTGCGCAAAACGTTCAAGCGGATAAACAAGACCAAGTGCGGGTAGTTCGAAAAACTCGCGCGGTTAGACGATGCTGATGTCAACTTAAGCCAGTCTTCTCCGAGACCACGGGGACAACGCCGTCCTCGAAACGTCGGAGGTAAATCTTAAAACTTAGATACGCGATTAAGTCCCGTTGTATAATTTAATAAATATATATTGTAAATATTTATTTTAAACCTTTCAAACTGTGAACAATAACATACCTAATAAAATTATGTGTGTAGTAAGTGGTCTAAAAATGTGATGTCTATCCCAAAATGTATTTGTAACTGCATTTTTGCAAATAAATAATTGAAAAAAAAAAATTGATTTATTGATTGAAACTTTTTCATACATTTTTCGTCGGGTAGTCACACAAATCTCTGTTTTGACATTTTGCTTGGACGTCGTTTAGCCGCGACACCGTCCATTGAAACCTGTGACAATACGTTGGTAAATAAAGGTAAAATAAATTCGCGATAGACCCGGTTATAAATGTGTTTAATAAAACTATAGCCGAAATAGTAACTTCTGTTACCAATTGTGCTCAAACTTGAATCTAATGAATACTTGACCCAATAACAACTTTTTCTTTAAAAATCATGGAAAAATTAGTTTCATCGTCCACGCTTAACTTTCACTCCGTAAAGACATAACGTCCACCAATGCTCAGTCAACTGACGATGCTGTTAGTATTTAAAACGGGTCTCTATTGTTTCCCAAATAGTTTTAAGTCATAATGTATTGTTTGCCCGAATTTTCGTTACTCATAATTCATTTAATTCAGAAACGCGTCACTTTTCAGGATTACCATAAAACAAACCTAACCTAACCTATCTATAGGATAACCTAACGGAAATCCTGAAATGTTAACGGTTTCAGTTTTATGACTAATGATAGTATGATAAACAATACATTATGACTTAAAATTTTATGGGAAACAACGGGACCCCATTTAAAACTCGTTCCTACTTAATGTTACTGCCGCTTTCAACTTGACTGCACTTCATGTAACTTTCGGCTAATTAGTTCACTATTGTATACGGAAACTTTAGTTTATTCAAACGTTTTGAGTGTTTTAAAACTTTTAATTAATATCCATTTTGACATTTGCTGTGACTGTTTTAACTTTTAATGGGTATCAAATAGCAACTAGACATTTGTTTACATAATTATTATGTTTACTTGTTTTTTAAGGATTTTAATCGTATATCTGGATATAATTTAACCACATTTACCATCAGAGAGGATGTTGTGGTATAATAACAACCGCTTTATTTTTAATAATCATTTGGAGACTAATGTAACCGCCCCAATCAACGAGGTGGTTATCACTACATAGTATAAAACAAAGTCGCTTCCCGCTGTCTGTCTGTCTGTATGTATACTTAGATCTTTTAAACTACGCAACGGATTTTGATGCTGTTTTTTTTTTAAAGATGAGTGATTCAAGAGGGAGGTTTATGTATAATTTGTTAACCCGTGCGAAGCCGGAGCGGGTCGCTAGTTAATAATAATTAAGAACTATTAGCACACGAATATGTAAACATTAATTTATGAAAAAATGCCACAACCACAGGAAACTAGGGGGACCTACCTAGCCAGGATGTTAATCATTATAGAAATAAAGGCAATCGAAACTTAAATAATGTATAAAGTGCCATTCTATGGAACTTGCTAACTATGTAACCAGAAGTCACTAGTAAATTTATAATTATTTTTGACAGTTTCAATATGGCGGTTTGTTTGTATAGTTAGCAAGTTCCATAGAATGACACTTTAGAGATACGTGACTACGTAGCATCTGCCATCTCGATACATTTTTTAGGGTTCCGTACCCAAAGGGTAAAAACGGGACCCTATTACTAAGACTCCGCTGTCCGTCCGTCCGTCTGTCACCAGGTTGTATCTCACGAACCGTGATAGCTAGACAGTTGAAATTTTCACAGATGATGTATTTCTGTTGCCGCTATAACAACAAATACTAAAAACAGAATAAAATAAAGATTTAAGTGGGGCTCCCATACAACAAACGTGATTTTTGAGCGAAGTTAAGCAACGTCGGGCGGGGTCAGTACTTGGATGGGTGACCGTTTTTTTTGCTTGTTTTGCTCTATTTTTTGTTGATGGTGCGGAACCCTCCGTGTGCGAGTTCGACTCGCACTTGGCCGGTTTTTTCTTTTCGTTTGGCACTTGTAGATATAGGTTGTCTAAGTCTCGTTTGTCATATTGGCTAGGTTCCCAGTAAGTGCAAAAATATATTTCACATGTTATCCTTAGCTACGAATCGTAAACACCCAAGACTTCAAGAGCAAGTAGGGAGCAAAAGAGATGGCTGTTGAACAAACAAATGAAACAGCAACACTCTTAGACATAGATGGACCTTAAGTATTTGGAATAAGAATGAATTTTCAGTGAATAGTTTTGACGGTATGTTTGCTACGTAAGTTTTGTCGTTCGCATTTTGTTATAGAGGTAGGTACTGCTGGCACGGTTCCAAATCATGGGGTGTAAGGTGCTCATAGTGTGTTTACATTTTGTATGATTTGTATCCTTTCTTTGTATTACTTCAAGGTCATAGTTATACGTTGCCGTTTTGCCTCAAAAGGGATAGGCTTAGGCTTGGCTTTGCATGAAATTTAATAACTTTTTTTGGAAAGGGCTTGAAAAATACGGATTACAAAATAGATGAAAAACTTTGCAACGTTGATGCAATAGCAAAATGCGATACACGTATAATTCGAGTAGGTACATGCATTAGTATGAATATGGAATACCTTGCCTACCAGTGGCGGCGCGTCCATAAAAGCCGATTCCCACCGGGTTGCCTGTTTTTGGACGTTTGGGCAGAGTTGTAAAGGAAATATGTAAGCCAAATTAGCCCCGGCTTGCCTATGGATATGTTTGACGCGCCGCCACTGTTGCCTACAGTATATGAGAACATGCTACTGTAATGTTTGTTTGGGCCCATGTTTAAGTAAGGATTTTACATAATTATGTTCATATGTTATCTTGAAGATACAATGTTTTCCTTCATCGGAAAACATCAAATCCTACACTTAAATATATACCTATCAAATGATATATTTCATACAAAAATTCCAAGACACTCATGAATACGTACACTCCCGGCCAAAAGTATGGAAACAAGCTTGTATTACAGTAGAAAAATGTATTTTTTTAAGCGATGGATTGTATACCTACTACACATTGACAATTTAATAAATAAATGGTTAAAATAATAATACAACATTATACATATAAAATACTCAAATGCTGGCTATGATGTAGCCAGTTAAACATTTTGTTAAAATGTATGTGTTAATTAAAAGGGTATTATAACATTTTCCTATTTACATATTTACTTTTTAATAATAGTTTAGGATGTTTTGATTTTTATCCTGTATTTTTTATTCTTTTAGGGCTGCCTAATGTAAAATTTAGAATTCAAATATACCAACAACAAAGAAAACAACCTAGATTCCATACTTTTGGCCTTGGGTGTACGAATTAACAACATTAAACTGTATTCGGCGTTTACCCGTACACATCTAGGTCTACCCAACACTGGGAGGGTAATGTTTGAAGTAATGTGATGATGCAAAACCTAACATTACCCATCCAGTGTTGGGTAAACCTAGATGTGTATAGGGGCCATTTTATTTAAAGTTGTCCCCTATACTTACTTTTCAAAAATTTTTTTTTTTTTTTATGTTATTTCTACTCAGAATCATGAGCTCTTTTGATCCTAATAGGAGAAAAAAAGTGTCCCTTAATTTCCATACATTTTTCGATCTTTCCATTCCGTGACCGCCATACAGTCTATGAAAAATGGTAACGGGATGGGAAAAAAACCTTGGGACACTTTTTTTCTCCTATTAGGATAGAAAGAGCTCGTGATTCTGAGTAGAAATAACATAGAAATTCACAAATTAAAAAAAAAAGTGTAGGGGACAACTTTGAATAAAATGGCCCTAGGTAGACGCCGAATACAGATTATTGTCGTTTCAATTTTCGGACTTGGCCCAAAAGGCTTGGATAATAGTTATACCAGGAAAAACTTGAGTTTAATTAACCTTCTAACATTACCCGTAACATATACACAATCTTCATCTGTTTTACGGTCTCCATGTCTCCATGCATCATAGACTAGGAATCCTCTAGACGGAGTTTAGAGCAATTATTTCATGAAACCGATGCTGCCAAAAATACGGGGGTGCGGGGGACGAGGTGAGCGAATCCCGTGCCGTGATTGGTCCGTTCAAAGACACGGACCAATCACGGCACGGGATTCTGACACTTTGACTCTAAGATGGAGTAAAACTACCGTATATAGTGGCAGAGGGGGTAGCGTTACTATGCTCAGTCTAGAGGATGTCTTGTCTGTGCCATGCATCAATTCAATCTACTCCGTATACAACCTGCGTCGACGTTTTTATTGCTTCCTCTCCATTTCCTCTCACTTTGACCTGAACTACTCGCCATCCTCTAACCACATGTATATACATTTGCGCTGTTTCATTACGCATTACAACGACATTACCGTACAAACAGTGCAAGTGTACGATCTTGAAACTAATTGCCAGAGAATAAAGTACGTAAACGATTCTACGAGTGTGTGTTTATGTTAGGTTATGTTTTTTTTCAACTTTTAGCCATATTTTTTAACAATGCATTTAAGGTCATACTGCGCACATTTTAGCATGACACCAACCAGCGGAGTCGCAAAAAAAATGGCTGTTTCATACCTACATTTCGGCTGATAAAATATCGCCAGACATTTTTTTGCAATTTTCGGGTTGGTCTCTTAGTAAAAGTTGCTTAGTATGACCTAAGTACATACCTCGTAGAATTTTATATGAGCATATAAACGTGAGCCCTACTGTTTTGAAGCCTACTAAGGTAATTGTCATAAAATCCTATAAGTACCTAGTATTATGATGTAGGTAGAGAAAAACAAAGGAATGTTCAAATTTAATGTGCTTATTGTACTAACCAAACTCATTCATATGCTTAAACTTCTGGAAGAACTTAAACTTCTGGAACTCATATTTAATAGGTATCAAAGAGATTGCTTACAGCGATAAGACCGCTAGTTGTTGACCTTTATTTACACTGTAAATGTGATTTGCATAAATATGCATAAAATAAAATGCCTAAATAATATCCTTTGGAAACCGCGTTTTGTAAAATAATAAAATATTTGGTTAACATATTTGAAGAGAGCCAGATGGCAGGCGCATTGGCATGGTAAAATATATCGGTGTTCTGAAAATATATTCAGGTTTGTCAATTAGGAGAATTCGTAATTGAAATTTTATCGTATTTTTGTAAATTCGAAGAGAAGGTTATATATAAATATTATAGAAATCGTATTTAAATAACAATAACGCAAACAGTTTTGTGAATATTAAAAAATAAATTTCAGAATATAAAATATCAAATCGACTAGATTTATTCAGCTATTAAGCTTTTTTTACAAGGTTTTATTTACCTATTCCGTTGTCTGTCTGTATTCAAATCTTGCAAGTTTAATTTGATCCACTTCCCGGTTTCCGATGAAGCTGAAAATTTGCATGCATATATGTAAGTCGGGTGACAATGCATATATGCATAACATTATGGTACCATCAGGCTGATCTGATGATGGAGACAGTAGGTGACCATAGGTCATATCGATGGGTATTAGTTGCCTGTGGAAAAAAACAACGGTTGCACTCCGGGAGTGCCGATAGAAGTGAAAACTCACCTCACTATGTTACCGACGCTCGGTAACACGATACATACGTTTAGCGGAGTAAAAACTTCCTTACGCTACGTCTTACGTACGTAAGCCGTAGCGTTAGCGGCGCTGGGCACTTTTTGAGGTGGGGAAAAAATTATAAACTCGAGACAGCGTAAGGCGATGACGTGACCGTAAGGCGATGACGTGACCGTAAGGCGATCACGTGACCGTAAGGCGATCACGTGACCATAAGGTTTAGACAGCCACTCATTTAGATGGCATTTAAATCAATAAAGACGAACTCAATGACATTACATGAAAAAGGTACCAATCTTGTACTTAGTACTTACGGGCTGAAATACGAGGATCTCACAGTTACATTCTAACTTTTTATATCACTCGATGAAATCGCTAATAAAAGTGAACTCTAGTACTGGTGAATAGGGGAAACTGGGGAGGGTTGATCACCCCTTTTGTTTTTAGCATACATTTTCTTAACTATTTGTAGTATTGAAAAATTTTATAGACCATACGATTCAGAATTTATCTCTTCATTAATAGTTTGAATTAGAATAGATTTGTGCAATAAATTAGACCATTATTTAATGAAAACCCATACTGTTGACTTTTACCATGTGTCCCCTATGTAAGGGAGACTTGTTTACCCCTGGTCGGGAGCCTTGATCCTAGGGGGATCAAGTGACCCTGGTTCTTGGGACACATGGTAAACAGATTTTTACCATGTCTCCCCATACCAGATTCTCATTGATTATATAACTCGGATCGCTATTAGCAATGCATCTATAATTTGTAAAATACACAGCAAACATATATATATTGCATCTTCCATGCTTTGAAGTTGTATTTCCGGTAATCAGATGTCTAAGCCGAAGGGATCAAGTCTTCCAGATTTGGGGACACTTGGTTAAAAGATTTTAAGCGGCAATGTCATATTTCGAGGGTAGTATCTACATTAATTTATTCACTTTATCTACAGAAAATTAATATATGAAGATATCAAACACATATTAATCCATAATCTTATACTTTTAAAAAACAATGTAATCGTATTATCCATAAAACAACATAAAATAGGGAATAAATTTTTGAACCAAAAAAAAAGGAAAAAAAAAAACAAAAATCTAAGTTATTAACATAAAATTTCTTGTAACAAGCTAAATTTTTTAAAGTTATAATGAAGGTATTTTTAGCGTCAGATACCTACAGCAATTTTAAATTTTTTACCCATCTCTGGTCGTTATTGTTTACTATAATAAATAAGTTTAGAAATTTACTGCTCACGTTTCGAGGACGGTGTTTGAGCTGCATAATCCTAAAATCCTTTCTATGGACCGTCGGTTCTATAGTACATAAGGTCGGAAAGCCATTGAAATAGCATTTCATCCATAAAAACAAATATCGCCGGTTGAAAACCAAATATCGTTATAAGTGTTGTTTGTCGACCGAGTAACATCCCCTGTGTGTAAAACTTGATAAACAAGACCAAGTGCGGGTAGTTCGTAAAATGTTGATGTCAACTTTAGTTAGTCTTTTCAAAGGCCACGGGGATAATTCCGTTTTCAGAGTTCGGAGTCGGTTGTATAAATAAAAACTGAATTATACGCCATTAAATCCCGTTTTAATAAACAATAATGAGTCAAAAACCTTGAAAGTTTAAATCAGTGTTTCTCTGGTCGTACTTTTGCGGCATGATTTACTAAAGATAAGAAAATATTTATGATAGCTCTATGAATCATTTTGTAAGTAAATTTATTACAATGTATACTTGATCGCTTTGGGGGTGACATGATCCCGGAAACATATCTCCCCTGAAGAAAAAGACAAAGTCTCCCCATACATAGTAAGATTATAAAACGTGCCGTACTCGAAACGTGTGTTCGCGTATATCAATGTAATTAAAAAAAACAACAAATAAAATAAGCACACTCACTAACATCATTTCCATCTCATATTATAAAATAAATCCAGTTAAAGCTTACCGAAAATTGAATATAGTACGCAGAGAATCTTTCACCGTCCGCCATTTTTGAACCACTGACTTTTCCGATACAGTGCCACGACAGAACGTGAAGTTAGGAACGAATGAATGAGTGTTACCAGTGCAAAAAAATGTATCTCGTTTGGTTTGATTAAAAATGAAGTTTACCAAGTGTCCCCTAGGGATCGACCCTCCCCACCCTCACCTAAAACTCGAAATATCATGACCCAATATATTATATTTAGATGCGAGGTCTGCAAGGTAACTTTACAATTTCTATTCGAATTTTAAACAATTAACGCTACAAATTTAAGCTCACTGGCCAGCAATTTCGGAACTAAAGTTTTTCAATAGAAAGGAGGATGGGTCATTTATACATAGTGCTGCGGACATTTTGGAATAGTCATTGAGTTTTCACTTCTGTCGGCACTCCCGGAGTTCAACCCGTTTTTTTTTGCCGAAAACTTATTCTAGAATAAAAAACGACTAACGACATCTATGTTGAATACAACAGGTGGTCTAGCATGAGTTACGTTCTCGCGCGCGACTCCATACATCTGGCGCGACTTCAAGTATGCAGTCGCGCGCGAGAGCGCAACTCATGCTAGACCGCCTGAACGATCATATGCACTCCTCCCGGCGCGATTCGGGAAATGAATTATAGATTCACTAGATCTGACATTGTTATTTTTTATGTTCTATTGTCTTTTATCTCTTATTGTTTTTAGCTGTTAATTGGGAATTTTAATTTGACTTTGCAATATTATTATTTATTCTGACATTATATTAACTAGGGTGCCCTAGCATTATATACATTTTGACCGCTTTATACTCTGCAAGAGATAATTTTTTTAACATAGTTTATATTTTGACATACATAGGTAATTTTTTGACATTGTATTTAGTATGTTTATTATGCTCTGACATTCTCTGACATTTAATTTTACTGTATTTAACTTTTACTTTTAATTTTTATTATGATTATTAATTGATTGTTTTATATTTTTTACTTAATTCTTAATTATTTTAATGTATTATTGTTTACAATCTGACGATCTTTTTGTGAATTCATGTTATTTGGAAACATTGTGACATTGTTAAATACCATGTAATTTCCAATAAGAAATAAATAAATCTATTTATCTATCTATCTATGAAATAGTAAATATATGTGAAGTTCCACGGCAAAAGGTACCTTGTGGCGGCTGGCGCTTACGCTATTATTAACGCTGCTCCAATATTCAGTCGGGGCAGTGGTACCTTTTGCTGTGGAACGTCACATATCTTTACTATTTCATATCTAGTGAATCTCTAAATCATTTCCCGAATCGCGCCGTCCGGCTCTAATGTATTTGAAACGATCTTAAAGTCGTAGCACATGATTATATTATACTCATACTGCTACGAAACTCGTTGTCTACGCCGGCTGCTACGCTGTAGCACTTGCTACGAGTCCTTTTGACAAGAATCGCTAAACTCAACTCAATATTGAAGTAGGTAAGGTAGAATTTACAATGGAGAATCCGTTGGTGTCTTGCAATAAATCTAGCGAAATGATTCAATCGTTCTATGAATGTAGCAAGTTTTGGACTGAGATTTGTTTCTGGAAATTGAGCAGTGACATTTAGGTTTTATGATTCTTTTTCCCAAAATTAAAAGTGTATGTGACGATTAGTACTACATTGCTGCATTACTGTTGCGCCATTACTGACGCAGCGTTGATGCTGTCGCTCTGTCTGTCAATTTCTTTAGTAAAATGAGCGTAGATTTTACTCCATAAGCGAGGCAGTAATGCGGCAGCAAAGGTCACTAATTGCGGCTGTAGTTGACATCCGAATGTCACCTTTAACCTTTTCCACGCCGTGTCAAACATAAAAGCTGTCACTCAGACGCCACATCATTGAAGTGTCAAAACTGAAGTTGAACTTAATGTATATGCACGTAGGTCGATGTTGCTCTGTGGTCTGCGACCGATTAATCGGTCTTTGGCGTTGAACCTACGATGCGGATATATCGGTCATTGGCGTCCAAAAGGTTATCGCTTGAGCGCTTACGCACTTTACTTAATTCAGTAACCGACGACAGGGACGCAGCAATGCGTAGAAGTGAGGTGCAGATAAAATATACAGGTTGGTCCAAACATCGACGTCCAACATTTTTTTTTTTAGATTCCTCACATCGTGGGCATGGATGTTAGTCGTTTAATTGGTTCGGAATTCCGCGGAATTTCTTACCAAAGTCAAAAGTTCAATAATTCATAACTCGAAAACTACGAAAAATCGGCTAACATATATGGGGTATATTCTAATAGCCCGCGATGAGAGGAATCTAAAAAATTTTTTGGACGTCGAGGTTTGGACCACCCGGTATAAATAAAAAAAAATGTATAGCTGTAATGTCTAGTGTCTACCTAGCTTTATTGCCGTATTATGCAATGCCATGATTCGTGCCCTTATCAAATATCGGGGGACAATAGATTTCATGCTTTAGGATATGTTTTGTTTATACATGTCTAAAACAGACTGTAAGTGGATGAATACATGCCGGATTTGCGAGCAACCCAGGTGGTCTCAACGGATTCAAGGTTGGTTACTGTCTAACAAAGCGAGACGGATAGACAAAAACATGTCTCTAATATAAACATGCCTATCACTACATAGTATAAAACAAAGTCGCTTCCCGCTGTCTGTCCCTATGTATGCTTAGATCTTTAAAACTATGCAACGTATTTTGATACGGTTTTTTTAATAGAGTGATTCAAGAGGAGGGTTTATGTATAATTTGTTAACCCGTGCAAAGCCGGGGCGCTAGTTAAGTATACAAGGTATTACGCTGAATTTAGGTCTAGCTACGAACTGCCTGATACGAACTCTACGATACGCCAAAAAGTGCTAAAGATACGATATGGATCGGATATGTCAGTGTCAAAAGTGATGTTTCTTCAAATAACGTCACGTTTGATACGGACATATCCGATCTATATCGTGTGTTTAGCAAATTTTTGACGTATCTTAAAGTTCAACTCACCGTAAGTCCCTAAGATTTATCTCTTGAGATGTTTATTACCCCCATCAAAACGGCGGTATAGGTATGCGTTTAGAGTGGCAGGTTATTTGTTCTGCAGATCATTAAAATTTCGTAATAGTTAATCCCTAAGATGGATGCTTTATAAACACGACGATAATAATGTTTAATAATACAAACGATAGGAATTCATTACGAGAAAATGTAAAAAAAAATTAAGGCAATTTCCTATTATTCGCTTCTCAAAGAAACAGGATCAGGAAGTAAGGAGATTAAGTCACTTCCGACCAATTTTTTCGTGCCTACTTTTGTGGCTTTGTTTGACGTTTTATAATGACTGTAGTGTGGTTGTTATGGCATCCATGGTGGTTACCTCAAGAGCCAGATCGTTCTTGTAGATAAAAGTAACTACTTAGGTCATACTGAAAATTCCTGGACTGGCCACTTAGAAAAAATAAGTTTTCTCATATATCAGAATCCAGAAACTTTCAGTATGACCCACGTATAAGCTTGCTTCGAGTCTGCAAATATAATCTAGTTTTCCTATTATTTTTGTCATAACATTTGCCTTTGTAAAAATGTGTAACAATTCAATATAAAAACTAGAATTTTGCATTAGCCACCTTTTAATAGGTCCGGCACTCATCCTGTTTTACCATTATGATAACTATTTTAATAACAAAACTTCCGTGAGACAAAGACATAGTAAATATATTAACGAGCGTTTTTCGACTTAAAATACGTGAGTGACCCGTTTTTAGGGTTCCGTAGCCAAATGGCAAAAAACGGAACCCTTATAGATTCGTCATGTCTGTCTGTCTGTCTGTCTGTCTGTCTGTCTGTCTGTCCGTCTGTCTGTCCGTCCGTATGTCACAGCCACTTTTCTCCGAAACTATAAGAACTATACTGTTGAAACTTGGTAAGTAGATGTATTCTGTGAACCGCATTAAGATTTTCACACAAAAATAGAAAAAAAACAATAAATTTTTGGGGTTCCCCATACTTCGAACTGAAACTCAAAAAATTTTTTTTTCATCAGACCCATACGTGTGGGGTATCTATGGATAGGTCTTCAAAAATGATATTGAGGTTCCTAATATCATTTTTTTCTAAACTGAATAGTTTGCGCGAGAGACACTTCCAAAATGGTAAAATGTGTGTCCCCCCCCCCCCTGTAACTTCTAAAATAAGAGAATGATAAAACTAAAAAAAATATATGATGTACATTACCATGTAAACTTCCACCGAAAATTGGTTTGAACGAGATCTAGTAAGTAGATTTTTTTTATACGTCATAAATCGCCTAAATACGGAACCCTTCATGGGCGAGTCCGACTCGCACTTGGCCGCTTTTTAATATATTTACTATGATAACTATTTCATCATTTTTTGTTTGCTGCAAGTAAATTCTATAATTAGTGCCAAAATAGTTCAAAAATGTATAGCATGTTATTTTCCAAACTTTCATCCTATTGAAACTAAGGGCTCATTTAGACGATGCGAGAGCTCGCATGCGAATTTCATTAGTTTCATTACATTGCGGGTTTTGATCGGTCGGTTGAATTGGACGTAACCAACAGTCCGCAATGTAACTAAAATCGCATGCGAGATCGCGCGCCGTCTAAATCAGCCTTAATTCGGAAGAGTTTCAAAGTTAAATTAGTTAACTGACAAAAAACTCTAGTTAAATCAAGTTTCAGACAAAAGCAAAAGCTAAGTGGAAGTCTTGAAAACTCAGGAAAACTTTTAATAACATCGACATCACTTTGGAGATTTGTTACAATAAAAAGAATTATAATTATCCAAAACCTGAAAAAAACTTAACAGACTTTGGTAGCGAGACTTGAACAATTTTGCATAAGCTAAATAGGTCTTTCGCGAGCTAATTCCACTAATTAACAACTCGAAAGACAATCCGTTTGAGTAGCTGAGTGTCCCGGCATCGCATTCTGTACAAACTGTACTTCAGTTTGAGAACGGCCGCGGATCGGCTCGCAGCGTCCCGGCGCGCTGCGCGACTTGCGAAAAACAACTTCATAACAATAAAAACAAGTGATAAAAGTGGGAGTGGAATGAAGTGAAAATGAAGTTTAAATTTTAAATGGCCAGTAAAAATAAAGTAGTGCGTTTGCCGTCAGTGGTAAGAATTTGTGGAAAAAAAGCACAAAAAAAACTGGCATGTTTACAGGTTTACATTGTTGAGTAGATAATGCCTGGCTTTTGAGCACTGCTCGTACACGGAATGAACACAGCTTCCCTGCATTTTGGAACACCCACATAGATTATGGAGTTTTTTTAAAACACCCCGGAATGTTTTTCCCTTAGATAATGATCTGATATAAGTGAATGTCTGTACTAATAAATTGTTATTGACGTGTAAGAATATCATTTTGTATAAAAAAACGTTCGCATTTAGCGTTCCCGCTTTCTTCCAAAGTTAGGTTATTTTTCTTACTTACGAGAGGGAAAGGATCATTATGGCGTCAAGTGCTTGTAACATAATTCATTTCTCTTATTCTTGGACGCCTCTGTGTTTACCGGGATAACAAAACAAGCCTATGACGTATTTAAAAAAATATTTCGGCAAAATTAGGATTCGTGTTTAACCTACAAACAAGCAGCCTTATCCATTCCAACCGATTTACTATAACTACGATAACTTTATATTTTTTCGTTTGTGAACCAAATTCCAAAAATGAATTCTTAAACTTAAATAAACTTAATGTCAACAACACTGGTCACTTATTTATGTAAGTATAGAAACTTTTAGAACTCGTTTCCATCACTCTTGCGTGCCTTTACAACAGGAGTAATTTTAAGTTTTAATTAATTATTTAAAGATAAGAATCGTTTAAAAGAAAATAACATTATTTTTCAAGCCATCGTACCCTACGCGAGTACGTTCCATTACCTACAGAAGTGAAACCTCTCAAATACTACGACCGGCCGCGCCCGCACTGACACTGCGTGTCTTGGAGCCGAATTGACTGTATTTGTTCCAGATTTGATTGGTTCTGAAATGCAATGCCGGTTCGTAGGTTACAAGATTCTTTGCTTTATCTACTTTAATAC
Source organism: Cydia amplana (assembly GCF_948474715.1). Lineage (NCBI taxonomy): Eukaryota > Metazoa > Arthropoda > Insecta > Lepidoptera > Tortricidae > Cydia > Cydia amplana. The sequence continues at coordinate 11,209,409 of NC_086087.1, forward strand.
AAATTCCTGATTTGATATTCTTCATATTCTTGTTTTAAGAAATTATGCTTAACAAATAACTGCTTTTATAAAAAAATATTATGATGCAATAGGTATAGCTGCACATAGTCATAATTATTTGTTTTATATGATTATGACTTATAATAGGCCGATTTAATTGTCGTAAACTAAACTTTTCCCATAACGAATTCGGTAATAGAACCAAAACAATTATTTAAGTTTTAAAATAATATCGTATTATTCTGTTATACATACAAACGTATTATGTTATGGGGGGAGGCCTCTGCCCAGCAGTGGGTTACTGTTCAATAATTAGGCTAATATTTTTGTTATATTATTTCTTTTCAATTATTGATCGTGCGTTAGCGAAGGTCTCCGTTTCAGCTTAAGCAAAAATGCTTTCGTATGTCCGGATTTCATCTACCGCGATAACCGAAATTCGCAAATTGCGGGGATCTTTCTCTGTCACTCTAATTACGCCCTCATTGGAGTAAAAGAGAAAGTTCCCCGCAATTTGCGAATTTTGTTTTTTTTTTTGCGGTAGCCCTCAGGTTCGATGAATTAATATAATTTTATGTCGATTAGTTTATTTATTCAGTTTTAAGTTATGTCCGCGAGGTTTACAGCTCACAGAGCCACTAGTACTATTATTTTTGCAATCTATAACTAAGCCTCACCCATAGACTAGGAATCCTCTAGACGGAGTTTAGAGCAATTATTTCATGAAACCGATGCTGCCAAAAATACGGGGGTGCGGGGGGACGAGGTGAGCGAATTCCGTGCCGTGATTGGTCCGTTCAAAGACACGGACCAATCACGGCACGGGATTCTGACACATTGACTCGAAGATGGAGTAAAACTACCGTATATAGTGGCAGAGGGGGTAGCGTTACTATGCTCAGTCTAGAGAATGTCTTGTCTGTGGCCTCACCTCACCACTGAATTAATAAACTTCAATTGTTTGAAAGCTATGAGGTCATAAGCACAACCCTACATAGTTTGCAGGGATTCAATTTGAATGATGGAGAACTTTGTCGACTCGCAACATATATGTAATTGATTCTGATGGACGGTTATCTGTGCCCAGAGGCAAAATTGATTTATCGTTCCTCTTATAAGACCAAACTATTTTCAACTATAAAGCCCTTTAATTTGATACCACACGCGATAGATTTTTGAACAAAAATTGTTTTCCCATACAAAAAAATATGACTCATAGACTCAAACTTCTTTCACCGAAAAGCAACTAGTAAATATCAAGTGATATTTCGTACATAAGTTCCGAAAAACTCATTGGTGTGCCCGGGTTTGAACCCGCGACCTCCGGATTTAAAGTCGCACGCACTCGCTAGGCCACCAGGGGCCCGTTTCTCAAAAGCTTGTAACTTGCTTGCTTTTGTTAGAAAGTAACTTCCACTTGTATTACAAGTTACAAGCTTTTGAGAAACGGGCCCCAGCGCTAAATATTTTCCACAAACAAGATACATAAAGAAGCACGTAGGTTACATGTTAAATCCTTTGACATACATAACGAGATTTGTTTCAACAAGTTTCTTAATTATCATTTTAATAAGTTTGATACACGCTGAGTGAGGTCTCGGTACGCCGACAGTTTGGAATTAAATTTATATTTTGTGCCCTCAGTTTATGAAAACATAAAAGCAATTAAGTAAACAATTAACTCGGTAAACTAAAGTGTAAACAAGGTTAGCATAATTTGAGTTAGCGTGTTATACGGGAGATAGAAAATAGAGTTACCTACCGTAAGTAATGTTTTTTTACAGTAGAGTGTTTCGAAACGTTGTATTAATCTCAGCCCAGGTACGTACAATACAATACAATACAATACAAAACTCTTTATTGCACACCTCACATACACGTAATTTACAATAAATGTACAATAACATAAACAAAGGCAATAGAGGTAACAACAGGCGGTCTTATCGCTTAAGAGCGATCTCGTCCAGACAACCTTTGGGTATCGGAGACAAAAGAATTAGAATATACGGTAGGTGGCGCAAAGAAAAAATATGAAAAGTCGAATTGAATATAACCAAACAACACAAAACATTAATAAAGATAAACATACTTAAATACGTATAACCATAAACATACATCTAGACATACATACATACATAAAAACTATGCATTAAATAAAGAAACAACAGTGTCAATTATTATAAAAATAAAACTAAGGTAGGGAAAGATAGTATTCCTTAAGCTTTGATTTGAAGGAGGTCATAGATTGAGAACGTCTTAACTCAACAGGGAGAGAGTTCCATAGTCGAATGGCCCGAAAAGTAAATGAGCAATTATAAAATTTGGAAGAGGAAGATGGCACAGATAGGAGCAAATTTTGAGAGGATCTATGAAAATTAACATAATGGAAACGCATTTAACGTATTTAACTTTTATTTTATATCTTTTTCAGTCCATCTCGCTCGCACTGATATATTGGTGCGATAGAGAGGGAATGCGATCGAGTTCACGCAGTCGCTAACGTAAAATGTCATGCCAACTGGTGGTAGCCGTGTTGTTAATGTTGTTATTACAATCAGAATAAGCCTAGAAAGCTCGTTAGTGACAACACAAAAAACAAAACTGTAGTTAGTAAATAGATAAGTATTGTAAGCACACACATTTTAGTAAATAAGAAGACTCTATTCTGTGTTTTGGCTTCACTCCAATACATTAATGACATAGGTCTGGTTGGCAATTCCAATTAGATATTCAGAGCTTAATTAAGAGGGTTCCTTCGGGGTTTTCTATGAATACTGTTCTATATTTAATTAAAGTAGCCACACTGTGCCGCATATAAATACATTTTGCCAATTCCTTAACGTTACATTATATAAATCTTATACCTTTAAACGAGCACTTCTTGTATATTTATTTATTTATATGTATATATATTTCGGGGATCTCGGGAACGGTTCTAACGATTTCGGGCGCGAAAAGTCGACCTAGCTAGGTTTTATCTCTGGGAAAACGCGCATTTTTGAGTTTTTATATGTTTTCCGAGTAAAGCTCTTCTCTCTCCCAGATATTTCGAATTAAATAGATATTTCTTAATATTTTACTTATCTACTTTATTTTTATTACTACGAGTTCTATTATAATTTTCCCTTTCACAATCAGACAAGGCAAGAAATCAAATGCACCACTTACATTCATTTTGCCACAAAGTGCATCGCATTTTATTTGCCTCGCTCGCCGCACGGGAAGGGAAAGCCGATTAGTGTTCAATTTCAATACTGGGGTGTCATTCCAAATGCTTACCGTAAACAGACAATGCAAAGACTATACCTAACAAGAAAGAACACTGAGTAAAAAAATCCTTTAAAACAATTGAAATTGCATTAACGTTTAATGCTTTTCCAATACCACTACCACCAGTTTGGCACTGACATAAACGTCATCGAGTACGTAATTTACTTTCTATGCATCTCGCTCGTACTCGCATATTAGTGCAAGCGAAATGTATAGAAAGTAAATTACGTTCTAGAAAGCGTTTATGTCAGTTTTGACACTGTCAATGACTCATGGTACGGACTCAGATGAGCCTATCGAACCAAGCAGTAAAGCTTACTGTTTACTATACGTTACGTAAGAACGTACGTACATTTGTTGATATTGAAAAAGCAGTTAATCTTAATGAAATCATTTTAATGTGTGCTCGATAGATCATATTTTTTTCAGTGAACGAAGGCCATGAAAAAACTGCTTCGAACGAATTAACGCGTGGAGCGTCAATTTAAGAGCGTCGGAACGCTGCGCTGCTCCAAAAACGACCGATTCGTTTTCAGCAAATTTTATGGTTTTCAGCAAATTTTATGGTTTTCAGCAAATTTTATGGGACGGAAAAGGTCGAGTCAGGGAGGTTAATAATCGATACATCAAAAGACGTGATATGACGCAAAACGATGTGAAAAGAAGCGGAGCGTTGCAAAGTGATGGAAAACCAAGTAAATAATAATATAAAACATAACTTGTTTTAGACGCTCTGTGTTATGAACTGTTTCAATAGGGACGCGCCAAAGCGCTCTTTACCTACAGTCATGCAGGATATATGTGACGTTATCTATGAAAAGGGACCTTATTGTCGATGGCGGTTACGCCATTATTAACGATGCTCCGATATAAACACGTAACGGGTTGCACTCCGGGAGTGCCGGCAGAAGTGAAAACTCAATGACATTGTAACAGTTTTTTGATCAGGTCACGTGTCCGTCTTACGAAGCGTCTTACGTCTTACGTCAACATATTTTTTCTTGACTTTTGCAGTTTTAATTTCCTATATTTATTAAACACAATGAACGATGCTATACAAATCTATGCCTTGCTTTGCCTTTAATATTCCTTGAGAACCGATATAACTACAGAAATATCTACATTTCACCCGAGCGAAACCGGGTTTTCATCTAGTATATTTATAAAGTACTCATTTTCTTTCGCTATTTTACACAGACGGTCAAGCCATCATCAGTCACAGTCGCAGTCGTGTGAATTAATACACATGTATTCTTATATATTTGTATCATTCAAACGCTTTTTAACGCGCGTTGAAAAAGCTGCCACGCGAATAGGGCCTTACGCTTGTTTAAAATTTGAAATTCAAATTTGTAGCGTTAATTGTTTAAAATTCGAATAGACATTGTAAAGTTACCTTGCAGACCTCGCATCTAAATATATTTGGTCATGGTATTTTGAGTTTTATTCATCAGTACTAGAGTTCACTTTTATTAGCGATTTCATCCAGATGTAGCTTTATTGAATTATTTTATTTTAATTCATAAAATTTACACAGCATTACAGCGGACCATTGATATAGTATAAAGAACTGGATACCCAATCAGCCGCCAAAATTGGCCCCACAAAAGTGATGTCAAAACAGATCATGCATTACTTTTTCGTTTAGTCTTGTTTGAAACGCTCAAATGTGAAGTTGTCAACAATTACGAAATGTGCCGTTAAAATATGTAAAAATAACAATGATAAAACAAGGAAAAAGGATGGAATGTATTTCTTTCGGTTAGTTCTTTGGATAGCATTACATAATTTATGTAATCTGGTGGTAATTTTATGGTTTTGAATAAATTAATTTGTTAGTACCAAAGAAGGGATGTCAAGGAACAAAATTCTATTGAGTCGATGTGAGGTCAATATTTTTTTATATTTTTATATGGAATTCATAACAAATAATATTATGTTTAAATTGAAGATTTCCAAGAAAACCTATGCGACGTGCAAAGGGGACTGCTATTTAATTATAGCAAGAGATAGGGGTGATGCAGTTTTAAACAAGGCAAAACGGCACTTGTGTGTTTGGCCCATTTCCCTGTTTCCGACATATACACCACCAATAAGGGCTTATATCGACTAACTGTAAATGCTAAACCTGTCGGAACACAGTGACAACCACAGGATTTTTTTTTTATAAAGTATAGGTAGACTTTATAAAAAAAATCCAATCAGTATCTAAATGTCCCCGTGCACCCGTGCTATGAGTAAATGTAGATCTTAAATACACAGTTATTTAATAAGTAGAATTTATTTCAAGGAAATTAGTATTTAAAGACGTATACTTACGAATTAAAAATTTAATTTGTTTGAATTTGAACCACGAATTAATTTTATTTGAGCTCCCGATTAAATTAAATTTGTTTTATTTATTACTTCAATTTTAATATTTTCCTGTACAGTAATACATATTAAAGTGTACCAAAGTGACTCCATTCGTTCATTATTCTCGTTTGACGTTGTTTGACGTAAATACGTTACGTTTAGTGCCATCGGACTAAATTTTTTAACAGTGTTGGTACTTATGTTTGCAAATTTGACACTTAATGCTTACGACATTAAGCTCTTTTCTGTACGAAACATTTATCTTGACTCAAAATTTACGTAAGCGTTTTTATCATCAATGCAAATGGTGCGAAACGTCATTGGGATCCACATTTCTTGACGTTTTTGTTCTGCTTTGTGTGTCTATTTCTTTTATATTAAGTCAGTGCAGCGGACTAATTATGTCATTGAGTGGTCCTTACGGTCCTTACGCTCTCGAGTTTATAATTTTTTCCCCACCTCAAAAAGTGCCCAGCGCCGCTAAAGAAGTTTTAACTTCAATAAAACGCCGCGCGACGCTGTGCGGCGTAAGCGCCATCGACAATAAGGTCCCTTTTCATAGATAAAGCCCCATATTGTCGCTTACATTGAGCCATGATTGACGGAGACTCTGCCGACTTTGACATGGGACCTGACAACTGGTGATTAATAAATGGACATTTTATCCCTAGTGATATGTTGGAATCTCTGAGTGAAAGCACTCTTGTAACCTTAAGCTCCAATGACCGTTTTAAGCTTCTAAGCTGTTCGCATTCGCTGTGAATCTGCATTAAGGCAATACCAAAAATTAAGGCAAGCCTTAAACCTAGAGAATTTGACGATAATACATAATAAGTACCTCCTTATAAGTTTCACAATAGCGTACAGGGCTATTAACCGCGAAAATCAAAGTTTGCTAGCACTCAAATTACGCCTTTCATTGGAGTAAAAGAGAAAAATCCCAGCAATTTACGAATTTAAGAAATTAATTAATTTGTAGTTAAGAAAGCACATCAAATATTTTATGTTGGTACTTAATTCATAAGAATCAATCAGATTTATATATGTTTTCCCATTTATTTTAATAACTATATTTCCTTTTCCTTTTGTAAGAATTTGATATGTTTTCTGAAAGAGCTACGTATTTGTATGATTCCATGTACATATGTATATATTTTTAAATCTAATTTCTATTACACCTTATGTGTATAATTGCATGAATTCTACAGTAATTTAAATTGTATTTCTTTTTCCTTATTTTCTCGTAATGCATGTTAATTATAAGATGTAATTTTTTTTGACAAGATGTGTCCCGCCGAGTTTATTGCCGGTCCCATATTGGGATACCCTCCTCCAATTGAGGGGGGATTTAAATCTTCTCGGGGCAGAGGTGTAGGGTTGGAGCCGGTCTACCTAGCTTTATTTGACGTTCATAAGCGCATTGTAATTATGCCTACTTGAATAAACTATCTTTTATCTTTATCTTTATCTTCATCTTCGGTTTTCGCGGTAGCCCCTCTGCTTTTAGCTGCCAGAAGCAGAACTACTACAGACTAATCCAATTACGCTAGAAATTGTTTGCCCTACGTTTCAATAACCCTAACAAACAACTAAGCTCTTGCCCAGTAAATACTCTTTTGCTAAAAGGGAAATAAAGAAAGACCTTTTATATTGAATTTTATTACTGCCGTTTGTAGATTGAGCAGTGATAAATAGATTCGATTAAACTTCAGAATTTAAATCGGAAAAGCCCCATTTAACGATCATAGAATTTAAATCACCTGTAGGTTTAAGACAAAAAGAGCAATCACCGAATTTGTGCTTAAGTGCCTTCGTAATAAGGTGCTTTTTTTGTTGAGTAGGTTTGCGTTGGTTTTGGCCGTTTGAGGGATACAATCAGCCGTTTGGATGTTTTCAGCTCGTTGGATGTGAACTCGACCAGGCGTGTCTCCGCGATTTCGTCGCTTTGCTACAGGTAGCTAAAAGTACATCCGTTCGGCCCCAATTTTGGGGAAAGCCATAAGCCGCGCGTGGCGCTGTCGCCACCTAGCGGCCATATCTGTGCTGGTCGTAACAGACGCGTTTTATTAGAGAGTAAGTCTTCTGTAGGTACTTAGTACTATTATTTATTCTGTGACTCGACGCAGTTTCTTTATTGCCCTGTTTATTTGACATCGGGATTTCGGTTTGTAAAAGTCAAAAGGAAAAGGGGAAAAAAGAAAGTTTTTTATTACAGTGGACATTCTATAAAATATACCACAAATCAGGCTTGTGTTTTTGTATCCTAAACTTTGTTTGCCTAAAGCTTATGCTTACCAATCTTTTACATAAAGACTTACTATAAAGAGCAGACCCGACAATCATTTAAAGATTAATTATAATCAAAATTCCTATAAGTAATCTAAATAAATAACCAAATAGTGCTCGAAACATAACCAGAATAAACAGAATGACATACTTACAGTGCTATAACGACGAAAATCGAAGTTCACAAATTGCGGGCATCTTTTTCTGTCACTCTTATTACGCCTTCATTGGAGTAAAAGAGAAAGATCCCCGCAATATGCGAATTTGGGTTTACGCGGTAGACTCTCAGCATACATTCGCGCGAAAATTAGTAAAACCTTGAGCCAATTCCAAATAACGGGAAAGCTAATGTCAATAAACCAATAAAGTTGGCGGTATTTGGACCAATAAAACGTCCAGAATTATAACCAATCACAACACGGCCTTGATTCTCCTGTAAAACAACAACTTCTGCATATTTACACTGGGGTTCAAGATAAATCATTCATTATGAGCCAATTTTGATGAACGAGGTGTCGATTGATTTCTTTTTATGACGCGAATGACAAGCTTCGTTTTACCAGGCGTGTCTCACTCCGCGATTTCGTCGCTTTGCTACAGGTAGCTAAAAGTACATACGTTCCGTCCCAATTTTGAGGAAAGCCATAAGCCGCGCGTGGCGCTGTCGCCACCTAGCGGCCATATCTGTGCTGATCGTAACAGACGCGTTTTGTTAGAGAGTGAGTCTTCTGTACTTAGTACTATTATTTATTCTGTGGTTTTACACATTCATTGCCAGCGACCCACTAGGCGGGTAGGTGCTTTTCGCTACATACGGTTTTTCCCATGTCAACGGCTACGCTCGTAGCGCGTAATGTGTTAACTTACTTTGAGAAGAAGACTTTAGTGTGTAGCACTGTAGTAAAATGAGATAAAAACTTGTAAAAAGGCTAACTCTAGTTAAAGTTGTTCAGACGTTTGCCTTCTTTATTTTCCGTAACAAGAGTATGATTAATTAAATGAAGGATCTCCTTTCGAGTTATTATCTTGCTTATTAATTATCGCAATTCATCGAAAGCCAGACGAAACATTTATTCAAAAGCAGCTTAATTGTTTCGACGACGGTAAAACCAATATACTTAGGGACTCATCCCATATTTTGCACAAATAGTTTAGAAAATTTTCATTTCATAAAACGTAAGATGATTAAATTAGGTACCTGACTTATTGGAGATTAAAAGTACTAGCCTTTCATGTAGACGAAGTGTGCACAGTCTATCCTTCGAAGATTATTTAATAAGAGGCACCTGCCGCGATAGCAGAGGACGCTGGTTCGATTCCAGCCTGGGGCACTGGAGGCCCTGGTCACTTTTTCTTAGTATATGACATTTATTCAAAGTTAATAAGATGCAAGTGCTCAAACTGTAAAAAAGACATTTCTTCGAATTTAAACTGTTGTGAGACATACTAACGCGTTGTGTTGTGACAGTGTAGTGGACATAGTGAGTTCGTGCTGTATATCGCTACAAGTGTTAGGTGACCAAAGCCCAAACACACCACTATGCCCGCCTACAATGACAGCGGAAGACCTCCCCCAAGCGGTTTTCTCGGCGCGCGCGCAGCGTGCGACGCGGCGTGCGTGCCGCAGTACGCGATACACGGCCGTCGTGAACGCTGCTCGCACTGTTAGTGCTTAAGAAAGACCTAGGCTCTCCGAAAAATGTCGCGCGAGTGACTTAAAACAAGTGGGTCTAAAGCGTAAAATTATTCAACGACACATTTCTTACTTAAATATTACTAAACTATATTTAAGCTGTTTTTTTCAGACTCCATACAAAACAGTATATGATCGAAGGAATTGAATTAAACTTTGGGAAAACCGAAATGCGTTCACAATGTCGGGATAGATTAATTCTGGATTAGATTCAAATATTCGCCAGTTGTCCCGGCCTAATCTATTTGAAATGAGAAGAGCCCTTTGTTGTTATTTCAAACGCTTTACATACACTACACTATCTCCAGGTTGACTAGAACCAGATTTATACGATGGGGGATTCATGATTCATGAAAGTCAGGGAGTATGGTAATACAATACTGGCAATATAATAGCAGCATTCAGGGATCGGAACCGGTTTTTTTGCAAAAACTTCGAAATAACCACATCTTTCGATTTTTGTTAAATACTCGAAATGTAGGCCTCACTTTTGTTTTTAGGTAACAACTTCGTATTATTAGATTGCCCTATTAGAAATGAAATAATTAGCAAAGAACGAAAAAATACCGTTTTCGTTCCCATACAAAAAATACCGGTATCTGATCCCTGGCAGCATTGATGACGTAGGCCTATGTCATCCAACGTAACGTGACCATTAATTATGTTTCGGATTACTTAACCCGTTTTACGAAAAAAAAAATTCTGACAGATAAAAATTTTGCAAATGAAACAACGGATCTCAACGGAACGGATTTCTGTCTCTCTATCACTCTTACATAATTATTACTAAGAGACAGGCCCCATAGACAACATGCCAATCGCTATCGCTACGTAGCGAACGAAATGCAACTGTCACTGTCACACTAATATGAAAGAGTATTATAGAGACAAAGCGATTCGATGGTGAAGCGCAAGCGATCGTCACCTTGGCTAGGCCGCCAGATAGCGTTTCGTTGCCGTAGCGCAAACGATTAGCATCTTAGCTAGGCACCCAGATATTTTCTTATTATAATAAAATCGTGTACACATATTTCTGGCGCATTGTAGATATTTTCCTCATATTCGTACTAGCTTCCTCTTAAACTTGGCTATTCCGGGAACCTCAACTTTTTGCTTAGTTTTTTTCTCCAAACTACTAATAGTCCTAAGATAAAAGTTGAGAATTCCGTCGGCCATGTTTATTAAGTTACACTGGGTATCCGCTAGAATTCCGATGCACGTGGATATGGCAGCGGGTGCAAGTTTCAGCAATTATCTAACTTATTAATGCGTTTACATTGAGCTTTATAGTGATGACCTTAAGATTCAAGATCGTTAGCTCGGTGTCCTTTGTAAAGTTGTACTACAATGCTAAGTTTCTTGTATAGGACTTTGTAGATGAAGGCTAAAGGAGTCTAAGTTAAAATTCTAAGACTTAGGTCATTAAACTGTAACCCTGAAACACTAAAACGTTTCTACAATTATGAATTTTTAATGTTTTTTTTTTTAATTCTTGATGATTTCATATTACTCTGAGTACATCTTAAAATTTATATTAAATTACGTAATTCCACCATTTTAGTTTTATACCGCTCTATGAAGTAGGTCTATCCTAAATTACGGTTTCCTCTATACCTACCTTTAATTTAATTTGATAATCTAAACTTACATTGTAGGTACTTATCCAAATAAATAAATTACCTGAAACTACCTCGGTAGGTTTGGTTATCGTTTGTCCACGTAAAATTTGATCTCGATACGATATGGATCGGATCTGTCAGTGTCAAAAGAGAAGGCCGACAGTGTCTAGTCTAATCTCGTAGGTAGATTTAATTGTTGGTGTGTCCCATTTGCCACAGCCTAATCTAATATGTATGAACCTGTATATTGATCTGGAGTAAGCTTGATTTATGGAACTGACGTAACTTTGAGTGACATTGTCTAAGCCATGTACCTTGTGGCTAATCTGAACAGACAACGTCCATAATACTAGAATGCCTATTCTGTTTTAACAATTTGATATGGTTTAAATCTTATTTTGATACGACCTTGAGTCACCTTGCGCGGATTCACCAATAGGCGTAAGTGGCTCACGCCTGATTGGTGCCCACGAAATCCAATCAAATCAGGAGTAGTTTTATAACTATTTGGTGCGCGTGAGATGCCTGACGAGAAGACTCAAGTTCGTATAAAATTAAGATAAAAAAAACCTTATTAAACTTGTAAAACAGAAGGGTCTGACCTGAGAAGTTTGTAATTAAGACGAAACAGGAGCTGAAATTTAAATATTTTAGGTAAATATACCCGTCTCGCTAACGGAAGGGGCTCCTAAAACTAGTGCGATAGGCGAAAAATCCTGCGTAAAAGTCTCAAATATCGAGGTTTCGTACTCGACTGTTTCCTCCTCCAAAACTTAACCAATCGTAACCAGATTTGGAAATCTAAATGATTATGAAATTATCTGTGTCGGACCGTTTTGCTTTTTTGGCTATTCGATATCAGTTTTGAATACCACTCCTCTCATTGCGGCATAGTCAATTAGGCCATTTTGGCCATTTTTGAAGGGCTCTTAAAAAACAAAAATATCAAAAAAAGCAAAACGGTCCGACACAGATATTGACAATATTAATCTGTGTTGAAAAAATCATAGCGAGTACGTTTGTATGGAGAAATGACCACTCCTGTTGGCTCTTAAGGAATTGAAAACAACACCTCTATTACTCATCACCTAGGTACATACTCGTACTTACAAGAAGCGCACAGCAATTGTGAATATACCTACATCACATTGCGTGACAATATTTTCCATAATTTAAATATCCAGAGAGGAAAATGGGGACTTTGTATGGAGAAGCGGTCGTCCATGTTTATATCATTAAGTACAGGAAATTGTTTTGGAAAATAGCCAAATACAAAGTAGCCAAAACGTACGCCGAAGGCTTACGTAGGTTTTAAGTCACTGTCTTGCCTTTGCCATTATGTAATTAATTTAAAAATATGAATTTAGCACATTAAGGGAATTTAATCTTAGAAAATTAAAGTTCATGACATCAAATATATGACAGCTATTAACTGATGTGATTCCAATATTTTTCAAATATCGGTTCGATGTCAGGTGCACGCTCGAGTTGGCCTGAATGTGATGTTTGAAATATGATGATGTCACGGATGATTATACTTGGTAAAGCAGATCTTGTCAGTAGAAAAAGGCGGCTAATTTGAATTGTTCGAAAATCGCGTGTCATATATACCTTACCTGTGGAACTGTTTTATTTACATTTCATCGTTGTTCGATGTACATTGCTGCTTTTTGTTGGTTTCCTAGGGATACCATAATTTAGTTTGCTTTACATTGCTACTTGCATATCCAACTTGACAGACTATACATTAGTTACTTTCGATCACATTCTAGTCACGTGCCTCTAATAACGCTTGCTAAAAGCAGATTTTGTTATGCAAAAAAGGTTATTGTGCAAAACCCTATTTGTACGGCAAAAAAAAACATGTTTCAAACCTGAAGGCGAGGTCGTTACACGTGATTTTCGTAATGGGCTCTTATAAGTAGACGCCGTAACATAGAATATTGGCGCGTGTAATGTGAAATTTATTGAAATCTTTGAATGAGGTAGGATTAATACTTGCGTAGCAAATTGTTAGAATTTTTGTAGTGTATTTAGCGTGTTGTAGGTTTATTTATTAATGAAATATGAAATGAAATTTCTTACGGGTACGACTGCTTTGTCTAACAACTTACAGAAGCGAGTACTAACAAACAAAAAATAGATACATGAGATATATTATATCGTCAAATATATATTAAAATACTTGTTACATTGAACAACAGATGAATGAGAGAATTACATTGATGTTGACTACTTAGAGCACGTACCTACACAATTTATTACCCTGTTATATGTACACTTTTATTTGGTGACACCAATATAGTTTGGTTACACCAGTATATATTTGCTTCCTATTTATCCGTATTATATTTAATCCACATATTACATTACTATTTTTAATAAATGTCTATAAAGACGGCTGCAGGTACTGCCACGGATAAAACACGTACTCTTATTACAAGGGATATATAAGCATCGAAATCGCAGTAAACGCATACCGCCGCAGGTCTTTCATACCGCTATAGCGGTAAGCGACTGAAAAATTAGCTGTCTTGTGCAGGACAACGCTAGCTTAGCGGATAAAGCATATGAGTTGGCTCGGACAGTTGGTGATGCAACTTCGAATCTTGCTAAAGGAAATTGGTTTTCAATTTTCAATCTGGTTTCAAGTCAATGAAGTTGGCCGGTCGAAGTATTTTACAGATAGCGCCAGCATAGGTTTTACCTGTCAGTCTCTATAATTCTGTCAAATTCTTGTTTTTTAGGGATCTGTACCTCAAAAGGAAAAAAACTGAACCCTTATAGGATCACTTCGTGCGTCTATCTAAAAAAAAATTAAACTGTTTATTTCAATAAAAACGAGACACATTATATAATATTAAACTTAACTACTAATCTTAACTTAAAAAGATTTTTGAGTTAAGGAGTCTTATATTAAATTTACAAATACTATTTAACTAATTTTTAGGTACACAATAGGTCTTATAATTAAGTGATTTCGGTGGACTGCCCTCTCATTTTAATTAGGTATTTTTTAATAATATTTCTAGCTTGTTTACTCGTCAGTCCTTCTATAAGTTTTAATAATTTCTTTGAAAATCTATTCAAGGTGTTCGGTAAGATGCACTTCTACACTCTCTGCCCGTATACATTGTTTGTTTTTGAAGTGAAAACTTCTTTAGCGGCGCTGGGCACTTTTTGAGGTGGGGAAAAAATGATAAACTCGAGACAGCGTAAGGCGATCACGTGACCGTAAGGGGCGTAAGGCGATCACGTGACCGTAAGCCCCGTAAGGTGGCCACTCATAATTTAAATGGCATTTAAATCAATTAAGAAAAACTCAATGTTATTTGACATTTATGTTGCGATTATGTTAATAATTTGACGTTGTCATGGCAGTATGTAAATAAACATGTCGATGAAAAAGTGTGATCTTATTTGAGAATGATGATAATATATAATAAATAAGTAGAATACCTCCGCTAAACGTATGTATCGTGTATTACCGTAGTTAAGGTTTTAAGTAACAAAAAAAGGTCGAACCTTTTTTTGCTTGATTAAAGCATGAAACTTGGCACAGTTGTTCCTTATATCAAAATAAGCCGATTAAGATCGGTAGCCCGAGGGACCCCCCGCTTAAGCCCGAGAGGGGGGGGATCAAGTAGCGCCCCGCCCGGCTTCATTCTAAAAATTCTAACAGGCCCCGTTTAGCTAATAGGTCATATTTGGTATCAATTTCGGATAAATAAATAACGTAGAATTCATTTCTGGTATAAAAAATTGCAATTTGTTGAAAAAAAAATTAAAAAAACACAAAAAATCTAATTTTTCAAGTGTAATTTTTGTTTTTTATTTATTGTCAAAATTAAACTGCTTGGTTTTTCTACATGCAAAAAATATGACAATAAAGCCTATTTAATGCAGATTTTAAAAACATAACTTTTACTAACCTTTATGAAAAAGAAATTGCATTAAAAAAACATATATCGTCCCGCGCCGGTGAATATCTTGTTACCGACATAGGCATCGATATAAACAACATCCGAAGTACACACTCTGGAGACCGACTAAATGTGTTGTTTATTATTGTAGATCATATATTAAAGATAGAAAGGCGTACATAATATTTGATTAGAAAAAAAATGTGTCGTTCAGTGAAAAAAGGGACCTTGGAAAAATTTATCATAGAGCCTCTCTTTTGTATAGAAGCATAGTTAATTCCAACTACTCCATGGACTCCATGGTCCCTGTTCTCAATGAATAAGAAGTAAACTGTAAGTATTATTTAATCTACTTACTTATTACATTATAGAATAATTTGCCAGTAACTGGCCGCTTTAATAACTAGCCGCTCTAAACTAAAAATGAATTCTATTCACCTATAAACAGAATTCATTTTAGTATAAGGTTCCAAAAACTGGCCAGCTTTCAATAACTGGCCACTGGCTAGCCTAAAATGAATTTTTGGTTTTGGGTGGCCAGTTAGTAAAAGTGGCCAGTTACTGGCGAATTACCCTACCACACTTTAATTTTGCGTCTTGTGTCGTAATACAGTTCCTTCCCCAGACACATAAATGCGTACATTTCATCATTCATGTAGTTGCATCGCGTTTTTTATTCCGGTTTGCATTTACTTCTGGTCAGTTCCAACCATATTCTGACCAAAGCAGGTGTCAGACCAGTGTCGAACCCGTCGTCTGCTTCTTGCTTCCATTCCCAAGAAGTCTGACGGACTGAGCAAGTTTGACGACGAACTAACGTCTGAACTGAACCTAAACATCAACCCCTCGGTACACTGCGCGTAATAGGGCATTTATATGGCTCCCTTTTGTTAGAAGTAGGGGTATACATTATGGAATTTAATAATAAAATAACTTAGCAGTGACTTAATCTCATAGAACAGGTATAACATTATACAACTCTTCATTTCAATATCCCGGTGTAACTTGCCTTCTTCAATATTGCACTTATTACCGAGCATATAATAACATTTTAGTATTTTAGGGGAATGCTTTTAGCCACTGCTATTGCTCCATCTTGTAAGGGCTTGAATCCTTGTAGTGGTTTGGTTGAACTCTGAACAGATTCCATGCTTCGAATTCACTTTTTCTCCCCTTTCCACTGAATGCTCGAAACAGGGCTAAGACTTCCGCTCTTTTAGGGTAAATAAAAGATAGTTTACTTAGCTTATAGAATAGATAATTTTATTAGCTTAAAATATAATTCCCTGACCTGGATGCAATGGTGTGTCATATGATATAATTGTGTTTTCCACTGTGTCAACGTGAGCCCACAATTCCTGTAGTTGGGGAAATATTCGTACGCATGAATCTAGTCTAGCTGCTATGACTACGTTCGTGTCTACTGTGCGTATCAATACCTTGCAATGACTGTTTTACAGCATCTTCAATTCTGCAACTAGGGCCATCATATTAAATGAATCGGACTTTTCATGGTTCTTGGACTATTCGGAATCTCACGAGGAACATTACTTGTGACATGTTTCTCTACACAATTTCGCGATGGCATAAATAAGGACTTTTAACTCTTCGAAGTTTTGTCAACACAGTGTCTCAAAATGATTTACCTAGTGGTAAAGAAATGAGTTTCACTAAAAGATCAGTGGTTATAAGTGAAGCTTACCGTCATGGTAAATTAAACTCTAATTTATTTCTATCGGGCCCTGAAAAATCAGGAGTCGTACTCGTATTCCAAGCATTCTCTCGATCGACCTTGTAATACTGTAAGCTCAATAAGACTTGTGATGTGGGTACTACGTGATATATATCATATATATTTGATACATACACTCAAAACATCCATAGGTAATTCAGGAACAAGTATTCACGATAAACAGACAAATAAATGCCTTCTAGAATTTGAACCCGGGTTCCCCATTTAATATAAGGTGTATAAAAGTGAGATCTAAGCTCCTATTCATTCAAGCTCCTACAGGATGGAGCAATAGCAGTAAATAAATAGCATTCGCCAAAACTTTATTATACCTTTATATGATGATAGGTGAAATAACCTTGTAAAGCAAAGTAAAGTGATACTTACAGATAAAGCCGTTGCAAAATAATTAAAAAATGCCCGAAATAATTCTTTACATGAATCGACTACTGAAATAGAAGCAGCTTTATCAGGATAGGATTATATGTTTGGGGTCAGACTTTAGTTCCTCTTTAAACTTGCTCAGTCCGTCTTCTTGGGAATGAAAGCAAGGAGCAGACGACTGTTTCCAAACTGTTCTGACAACCCTGCTGTGGCCAGAATATGGTTGAAGTTGAAACTGACATATATACGTGAATGACGAAATGTACCCATTCATGTGTCGGGGGAAGGAACTGTATTAATACACAAGACGCAAAATTAAAGTGTGGTATAATGTAATAAGCAAGTATATTAAAGAATACTTACAGTTTACTTCTTATTAATTGAGAACAGGGACCATGGAGTCCACGGAGTGGTTGGCACTAACTAAATACGAGTATGCTTCTATACAAACACGAGGCTGGCTGTGATAATATTTTTAAGGTCCCTTTTTCACTGAACGACACATTAAAAACAATTGTACGCTTTTCTATCTTTATAATAGAATCTACAACAATAAACAATACATTTAATCGGTCTCCAGAGTGTGCACTTCGGATGTTGTCTATATCGATGCCGATGTCGGTAAAAAGATATTCACCGGCGCGAGACGATATAAGTTTTTTTTATGCAATTTCCTTTTAATAAAGGTTAGTAAAAGTTATGTTTTTAAAATCTGCATTAAATAGGCTTTATTGTCATATTTTTTGTATGTAGAAAAACTAAGCAGTTTAATTTTGACAATAAATAAAAAACAAAAATTACACTTGAAAAAATAGATTTTTTGTGTTTTTTTATTTTTTTTTTCAACAAATTGCAATTTTTTATACCAGAAATGAATTCTACGTTATTTATTTATCCGAAATTGATACCAAATATGACCTATTAGCTAAACGGGGCCTGTTAGAATTTTTAGAATGAAGCCGGGCGGGGCGCTACTTGATCCCCCCCCCTCTCGGGCTTAAGCGGGGGGTCCCTCGGGCTACCGATCTTAATCGGCTTATTTTGATATAAGGAACAACTGTGCCAAGTTTCATGCTTTAATCAAGCAAAAAAAGGTCATTTCACTTAACACCCTCACTACCGGGCGTCGGTAACATAGTGAGGTGAGTTTTCACTTCTATCGGCACTCCCTGAGTGTAACCGTTGTTGCTTTTTTCCTCAATTCAGTATATATGATTAATAATCATTGATTATAGTATTGAGTCTGTCCGACCATTCCCCTCCTTCATCTCCGAAACTACTGGGTCTAAAATTTTGAAAAAAAAAAATAGTTCTTTACCTATAGATGAGAAGAAAAACCTATTCGAAATGTGCAGTCAAGCGTGAGTCGGACTTAATGTACGGAACCTTTGGAACGCTAGTCCGACTCGCGCTTGGCCGGTTTTTAGGGTTCCGTAGCCAAATGGCAAAAAACGGAACCCTTATAGATTCGTCATGTCTGTCTGTCTGTCTGTCTGTCCGTCTGTCCGTCTGTCCGTCTGTCTGTCCGTCCGTATGTCACAGCCACTTTTCTCCGAAACTATAAGAACTATACTGTTGAAACTTGGTAAGTAGATGTATTCTGTGAACCGCATTAAGATTTTCACACAAAAATAGAAAAAAAAAAACAATAAATTTTTGGGGTTCCCCATACTTCGAACTGAAATTCAAATTTTTTTTTTTTCATCAAACCCATACGTGTGGGGTATCTATGGATAGGTCTTCAAAAATGATATTGAGGTTTCTAATATCATTTTTTTCTAAACTGAATAGTTTGCGCGAGAGACACTTCCAAAGTGGTAAAATGTGTGTCCCCCCCCCCTGTAACTTCTAAAATAAGAGAATGATAAAACTAAAAAAAATATATGATATACATTACCATGTAAACTTCCACCGAAAATTGGTTTGAACGAGATCTAGCAAGTAGTTTTTTTTTAATACGTCATAAATCGCCTAAATACGGAACCCTTCATGGGCCTGTCCGACTCGCACTTGGCCGCTTTTTTTGTTTTCAATTTGTATGGGCTGGATGATAAGTTGATAGGTTTTACTTATGCTGGTGCCATCTATGCAAACCTCTGACAGTTGCCAACCCCATTGGTCGACTACTGCCTCGCTGACTCAAAGAAACTAAAAATTGGGAGGCTTGAAAAATAACGATTATGTTAGCAGACTGTTATTTAACACAGTTTTATTGTATGATATCAAAATGTAATATAAATTCTACGAAAACTCACAGAAAATACGCGGTAAAATACTCCAAAAATTATTACATACTTTTTAAAGAAGGCCTTGAAAACAAACAAAACAATCAAATTAAATGTAAGCAAATTTCCATACACAGAAAAACACACATTACGTGTGATAAGAGAGGGCTAAACACGTCATCCCAGGCTTTCCCCAGACGCAAATGGTTTACAATTAATGAATTCAGTCGTCTCCAGGCTAATCCGACAAAAAAATGCGTTTTTGTTAAGCAATTTTTTATATAAGTAGGTATGTTTTCCCGCTTTGACCTTGTTTGTTTAAATTTAGGTCATTTCAATGCCATTTGTTTCATCTATAAAGGGGCCCACTGATTACCAGTCGGCCGGACTATATTGGCCTGTCAGTTAGAACAAAAAGTTGACAGTTCCGAACAACTGGTAATCAGTGGGCCCCTTAAGATTGAGATCCCATGATGTGTTCAATCTTTGTGTAAAAAGTTTTAGTTTTGTGAGATCTTTATTAATTGACATTCAAATTAAACTTTCGAGTTTTGTCATAATTGGATGAGCTGCCTGTTTCGCTCAGACAGGCACAATCGGTTGCGTCGCTCAAGGAGAGTTTAAAGAATCCATGGTTTTCTGACTGATTAATTTGCCTATATTTCTATTGAAAGTATAGAACGTTGCTTTAGGCATAACTTTTTACCCTTTATAAATTTTTTGTGTATTTTTCCCATTCCTTTTTGTGTACCTAATGTATATTTATTTTATCATATATTTTTTTCATGTATTTACAATATATCCTTTATCTTTCTGGTACCTTGTCGTACATTTTGCTGCATTTGTCACCCTCTTTTAACTTTCTCCTCTCGTCGACTCAAAGGTTAACTGGAAGAGATTCCTCAAAGGGTTCGTCTTTGTACTCCTTACTAATTGTATCTCTTCTTCCTCGCGTTGTCCCGGCATTTTGGCCACGGCTCATGGGAGCCTGGGGTCCGCTTGGCAACTAATCCCAGGAATTGGCGTAGGCACTAGTTTTTACGAAAGCGACTGCCATCTGACCTTCCAACCCAGAGGGTAAACTAGGCCTTATTGGGATTAGTCCGGTTTCCTCACGATGTTTTCCTTCACCGAAAAGCGACTGGTAAATATCAAATGATATTTCGTACATAAGTTCCGAAAAACTCATTGGTACGAGCCGGGGTTTGAACCCGCGACCTCCGGATTGCAAGTCGCACGCTCTTACCGCTAGGCCACCAGCGCTTCCCCTTACTAATTGTATGTTATTTTTAATATGTCTTTTTGTACGATAACTACTGCAAAAAGACTTTATCCTGTCTTAAATTGAATAGAGCGATAAAAGTAAAGTTTTTACTGCTAGCTCCATAAAAGACTAACTGCGACGCACAATGGATGTCGTGGTCTAAATTTGGTGAAACTATGTCAAGGAATATATATTCTTCCCCATGTTTTATTTAGTAGCAAAAAGACGATATACTTTATCTGCTAAAGCTTTATACACACAGTCTGCATTTAAATAGTGGACAAACTAACAGGCCAATTCGAACGTAAACTTATATCAAATTGACATCTAACTGATGTCATTCAAATATCGTGCATTTAGCTAATACTTGTCGTATACATGTATTGGCGCGATCGAGACGGACGATAACTAAATAATACTTATGATTCAAATATCATTATAATGCCAATGTAGGTATACGAGTATACGTTCGTATTGGCCCGTATGAAGCTGTCTTTGCATCTCCGGTACGGATATGACCAAACCCGTAACGATCAAATTATAAAACCTTTTTACACATTTTTAACATCAAATTCAACGGCCTTGTTAGAAAAATACATTGTAATTCAAAAGGTGGTGACCCTAATTAGAATATGCGACGTACCCTCTGTATCACATGTCAAATGACAACCCTAACAAATCCATATAAAGGCACCTCGAGTGCTTCAAATTTATACTTTATGTATTACGAGTTAAGTCTAGATTTGAGTAGAGAGTACGAATCGAGATACGAGATACTGATAGGTATGTACGATGTGGTCTGGAATATTCATTCCTGTTTGCCTTCATAATAGTTTCAGCGGGTTTTGTTTTGATAACGTAATCGAGGGGGTTACTGTGTGATTTAAGTTGAAATCATTGAATAATTTTACGGTTTCAACTCACTTGTTTACGCGACTGACTTGTTTGTTGTTGTTGTTGTGTGTTGTGTACGCTATACACGGCCGTCGTGAACGCTGCTCGCACTGTTAGTGGGCGTTTTTTTTTTGTTGTCCCAAACACTTTTTTTTTCAAATTTGGAATTTTTTCTATTGTATTCTATTTAAACTTTATTGCACAAAATATATACAACAATGTACAAATGGCGGACTTAATGCCAAATGGCATTCTTTACCAGTCAACCATAGGGCCAAACAGAGATACCTTCAATTGGTGCAGAGAGAGAAAATATATTGAGTTAGTTTTTTATGTTATTTCTACTCAGAATCACGAGCTCTTTCTATCCTAATAGGAGAAAAAAAGTGTCCCAAAATTTCCATACATTTTTCGATCTTTCCATTACGCGAGCACCATACAAAGTCTATGAAAAATGGTGACGGAATGGATATAAAAACCTTAGGACACTTTTTTTCTCGAGATTCGAAAGAGCTCGTGATTCTGAGTAGAAATAACATAAAAAAACCCAAATTTGAAAAAAAAAAGTGTTTGGGACAACAAAAAAAACGCCCAGTGCTTAAGAAAGGAGACCTAGGCTCTCCGAAACATGTCGCGCGAGTAACTGAAAAGTGAGTCTAAACCGTAAAATTATTTAATGTTAGTATGTGTCACAACAGTTTAAATTCGATTATGTTGAAATCCTTCATTGTGTTTTGATATCTACACACACAAAAACACACATTACCTTATTTTTTGGTTTTGTTGTAAGTGAATATCTTACGTCATTATTGCACGTCGACGGAAACTCGTAAATTAGGTACTCGTGGGATTTGAGATTCAATTCACTTATGTGACAAAAACAAACATATAATTTCAGTGCTAATAAATTATAGAATATAAATTTCTCTTGGACGTTAATTGTAATTGGGAGTGAAGCGCGAGCGTAGCGTCTCCGTTTCAATTTGAGAAAAACATTTTCTAATGTCCAGCTGTACCTTAAATAATATGTTACTCTTCGAAGGCCGCAAAAATAAGTATGTAGGCACGCTCTTATCGCACTAAATACAAATAAGATCGTGTCAGATATTTTTGCAGCCTTCGAAGAGTAACATATTGCAGGTGACTAGACAGACAGTCGCCATCACATGTACCTAACGGAGCGACCATGGTGCTCACAAATAACTCAACACGCCTCTATTTGTCGTTATTCCCTTGCTGTGTCATTACTTAGCCATATGTTCGCATTACAATGTGCCTTCTTGAAACCATAAGACCGGTGTAATTGGATAATGAGCATCTCTTCAACAACGTACTGCGAATTACGAGTAATCGATACTGGAATTTTACATCCTACTTATAAATTTGAATGTTTGTGTATTTGTGCCTCGATCATTCTCTACGCTCCTGGTCCAATTTTAACCGGATACTGCCTGACTGACTTGACAGAGACATCTACAGTCAGCCGCAAAAATATTTGACACGCTCTTATGGCTCTACAAATAAAATCGTGATATTTTTGCGGCCTTCGAAGAGTAACACATTATTGCAGGTGACTGTACCATCAACAGCATTTACGCGCACACAATTTTCGACAAATAGCAAATCTCAAGCATGATTTTTGCATCTTCAAATACGCTCGTCTTATCGCTACTAAGATATTTTTCTTGAGTACTAAAAGAAACACTATTGACAATAATAGACGTTGAAAGTAAGAAGAAAATATTTCGCAAAATACAAAAATAAACAAACATTTACATCGATAAAAGGACGAAGGATGCCGTTGCATTCCATTAAACATGTTTTCAAATTAGTCGTTGACATGACCTGTAGATAGGTACTTTACTTACTGACATTTTATTTGAATATAAATGATTACGCACATTATTGCCATATGTAAGCTGCTTGTATCAATACTATCTCAGGGCAAAATAGAATTGTGTCAGGCTTTAAATGAATTGAGTTTTGAGTACCTACATCCTACATCCCACAGTGGGATGTAGGTTACCTATATCTGTGACTTAACTATCCCATCCCACTTATCAAACCTTATGTCGTTGAAACGCTTTGCTGTGTCTAAAATGCACTTCATAATTTCACAAAACACTACATGCAGCCATATACAGGGTGTTGTCTGTAACACAAGCAAGTAATTAAAACATATATTATACTCCTCAAACTATAAAACTTTGGTTAAAAAACAACTTTTAAAAATTATGAATTCTTTAGACTTCCTCTTTTTCATACAAAATAAATATTGCCTTCAATGTACGCTGACATCTGTGTGTTTGACGTTGCTTGTCACGCTTTAAACATAACAAAGTTTGCAGTACATTGCGTCTTAGAATAAACTTTAAAGTGTAATAAAAATCAAAACATAAATTATTTTTAAAAGTTGCTGAACAAATGTTGGTCAGTTTGAGGAGTATAGCCTGGAAACACCCTGTATAATCCTCTTCTTAATTATAATTCGAATCGACAGGCCAATTTAACAACGAACAAACTGCCAATTGCGGGTGCAAACAGAAGTGTGTTTATTCATTCCCATTTTCAATATTGTGTGAGTGCGATATGAGTGTGATTTAAATTGGAATGTCGCGGATAATTATTGGACGAAATAATGCTTTCATTATTATGAAAAATTGGGAAATTTATTTTACTGGATAATCGAATCCAGGCGCATTTAGTTAATTAATATTCATCAACTACTTTTTTGTTGCTATTTTGTTCTGTGTACACAACATAAGCAATTTCTTCTAACAAACAAAGTCTAACACTTTCTACTCGAATATTATTAGTACCTAGTTGACCAATAATGAAAAAGGCTTATACCACAAACATACTTAACAACAAATTTTACCCAAAAAAACACGGTTAAAGAGTGACCCAGAAAATCATGAAACAGTTGAACCTTCCAAGTTCAAAGAACTATTATATTGTATTAGCGACCCGCTCCGGCTTCGTACAAATTATACACTTAAACTTTCCTCAAGTATCAGTCTATTGATAGGCGTAAACTAACGTAGTTTTTGAGTTTATCGCGAACATCAAGATATTATAGACAGACAGACGCGGCGGGGATCTTTGTCTTCTAAGATGTAGTGAGCCGTTTGTTATCATGAGATGACCCCGTTATCTTGTCGCACCGACATTGCTTTTCTGTAGAGCATTAATGTTTTTTTTATCGACTATCTAAATGTCGATAGAGTAGAACTTAAAGTTATAATTTCATTGTCACTGATAATTTCAAACCGCCGGTTTACATTCGGTTTGCAAGGGATTGCGTCTGTCAATGTGACATGCAATTGCAAGTAGGTAAATCATTTTTTATCTAAGGTTATCGCTTCACGTAAGACCAATGAGGTTATCATCATCATCATCATCATCATCAGGCTATATTAGTCCACTGCTGGACATAGCCCTCCCGTAAAGAGCGCCAAAGCGCCCTGTCTTCAGCTTGCCGCATCCAGCATCTGCCTGCAGTCTTTCGCAGATCGTCATCCCACCTGGTCGGAGGGCGTCCTACACTACGTTTGCCGAGTCGCGGTCTCTACTCAAGAACACGTTTACCTCAGCGGTTGTCGATTCTTCGTGAGATATGGCCAGCCCACTGCCATTTCAGCTTGCTAATTCTTGAGGAGGATTCTTGTGATGAGGTTATCACTTATTTTTAATCAAGAAGTTTTCATTGAGATTGAGCATAGACTTAATATGCGAAAATTCAATTTCATTATTGCATTACAATCATTATATAAACATCGATATCGAGATGGTCGATAAAAAAAAAACATTCACGCTCTACGGAAAAGCAATGTCAGTGCGACAAGATAACGGGGTCTAATTCATTAGTTTGTACATCACCCCTAGCACATGATTGGCGCGACAGTATCTCGCGGCGAGATAGGCTACCCGTCTTTTTCTAAATAAATTAACAAAAGAGGGACTGGTAGTCTATCTCGACGCGAGATACTGTCGCGCCTATCATGTGCTAGCCCGGCAGGTAACAGATATATGGAATGGACATAATAATAAGGCGACTGGGTCAGACGAAGCCGGGGTTCAAGGCAATTAGTTCAACCGGATTAACATTGTGCTAGTCTTTCAACCTATTTATATTCTTTGTTGTAGGTATTATACTTTGAATGCATACTTATAAAACAAAAATGTCGAAGTTTTTATGCTGATACCGGGCTACTTGTTTTCAAATGGTTTAGGCACAAAACAGGAAAACACGTTTATTGTATTTTGAAGTGAAAACTTCTTTAGCAGTGCACTTTTTGTGATGGGGAAAAAATGTTAAACTTGCGAGAGGTAAGATTCGTAAGACGTAAGACGGACACGTGACCTGATCGAAAAACTGTTACAATGTCATTGAGTTTTTCTTTATTGATTTAAATGCCATCTAGTGAGTTTCCCTCTAACTGGTAATAATATAACTCGAGTACTAACAGTGATGCGCTTAGGGGTTTCAAGTAATGCGACGAAATAACGTTAGATGGCGTTAACCTCAATTATACATAGTACTGCAGACATTTTGCACTAGTCATTGGGTTTTCACTTCTGCCGGCACTCTCGGAGTGCAACCCGTTGCTTTTAGGGTTCCGTACCCAAAGGGTAAAAAACGGGACCCTATTACAAAGACTCCGCTGTCCGTCCGTCCGTCTGTCACCAGGCTGTATCTCACGAACTGTGATAGCTAGACAGTTGAAATTTTCACAGATGATGTATTTCTGTTGCCGCTATAACAACAAATACTAAAAACAGAATAAAATAAAGATTTAAGTGGGGCTCCCATACAACAAACGTGATTTTTGACCGAAGTTAAGCAACGTCGGGCGGGGTCAGTACTTGGATGGGTGACTGTTTTTTTGCTTGTTTTGCTCTATTTTTTGTTGATGGTGCGGAACCCTACGTGCGCGAGTCCGACTCGCACTTGGCCGGTTTTTTTGCTATTTTTCTTCGGAGGTATATCAAAAAATGTTTTCTTTGAGAATTGGGCTAAATAAAATTATTTTTCACCTCAGCAGCTCGAACAAGGGTACTTTGCTACTTAAAAACAGTGAGCAAAATCGGATTTTGCTCACTGAGTGGGACAAAATGAGCAAAATGCGATTTTGCTCACTCAGTGAGCAAAATGCGATTTTGCTCACTGTTTTTAAGTAGCAAAGTACCCTTGTTCGAGCTGCTGAGGTGAAAATTTAATTGTTGGGATATCTTAAGAAAACATGAGTGAATAGAGGTAAGTGATGAAGAAGGAATACATTTTTCGGGTTCTCTAATATGTTCTCACTGCTGAGGTGAAAAATGTTGTGTACTACACGAGATCAAAGTTATTTACATCTCGTGCGCTTTTGAGTCCCTTACTACGCTCAAGATTCTAAATTAGATTCACTCGCTACGCTCGTGAATCTATTATAGAATCTTTCGCATGCACGGGACTCAAAATAAGCACTCGAAGAAATATCAAACTTTGATCTCTTGTTGTACAAATAACTATTATCCAACTTTAAAAAAGGTTAAGTTAATTCTCTCAAAGTACCTAGTATAACATTATCAATATTATCCAACTAGTATAAAATGGAATTCAGGCGCCACTCTAAAAAAAGAAAAAAATTGATACTGTTCATTATAAATAAATTTCAGAGGTACTTACATTACACTCAGTTACAATCTTACAATCTCTATCAGGGATGTTGCGGATATTTAAAGGCTCACATCCGCGGATGCGGATGCGGATGTCAAGATTAGGTAGGTACTTAGAAAACGTCAAATATTACATTTTTAGTATTTTTTTATTTAAGAAAAATGAAATGTTTAGTATTTGAGCAAGAATATAGGTGCATTATATTTAATAAACAGTAACTTGGCCGACTTTTCTGGATCTAGACGATTTCGTTATAGGTAATGACGAAATTACCTAGCACTTACGCCGCCGCTAAGACTTTCCTGTACCGACTTATTCGACATCCGCATCCGCATAAGGTCCGCATCGATTTTATGCGGATGCGGATGCAGATGCAGATGTTGAAAATAATGCGGAAGTTCCGCGGTTGCGGATGCGGATGCGGATGTTCGCAACATCCCTGATCTCTATATTTGGAGTTTATCTTAACTAAGTTTAGCCTTATATTTATTGTATTTGTTTTAGGTAGTTAGTGCTTACATGTTCTCAAAATCCTGTTTCGATTTTACAACCAGATCACGTTGAAAGTAGACACGATCAGCATACAAAGTGTTGAAATAAAACTATTTTTTTACTGCCACCCTGAATTGAAATACAATTTGTGGCGAGGTTGACAAATGAGTTTGATATTCGAGTAGACGATAACATTTGATGACTGTCTTTTCAAAAGGACTTATTTCTCCATGAAATCCATACGGATTTCAGGGGTGACTTTTCAAAAGGGTTTATTTATGTATAGAAATTAGTCCTTTAGAAAAGACACTCCTCATGTGTCTCGAATATTCGCTAAGGAGAAATAATGTTCTAAATGTTGAGCGTTTGAAGTTTGGCTGTCATGACTTATGTTTCCAATCCATTTAAGTGAAAATTTAAATCATTGTTTTACTTGTACTTTGATGTGACAAAAACGTTAATGAATTCAACTTATCGATACTCAAAGTGATGAAATTAATCCTGCCTTTTGTGCTGTTAATGGAATACGGAACCGCATCGCTTTAAGCTGAATGAGGTTTACCGGCTTTGTGAAAATACTCTGATTTATCGTGGGTCATAAAATACTTCAACTGTTTTTCAAGCTGTCAACTTTTGTTTGTGAGCTTAAAATAAAGTAACTTACGGTCGGTTACTTTGCTTTTTCTATTTTAAATATTGCTTTTTTTGTTTCTCTTTTTCCAATCATAAAAATATTGTTATTTGCATCAATCAGGATGAATAAAAAAAGTAAAAAAGTATCGGGATCACTTCACAAGCCAGCTCGCGTTGGTAGTAAATATTTGAAATTTAAATTTATATTTTATAATAGTTTTGAATATCATACCTTTCTAAAGTTGCCATAAATTTAAATAAGAAATAAAAGATATTTCATAAAACAATTTTCTTAGTACCGGAATAGACACCTTAAAAACTTTTATTAACCCCTCATTTCCCAGGACCTCTCAAATCCATACAATTCCGACTCCTATTGGAGCCACTGGGAACTGAGAGGTTAAGTATTAGACTTTGATCTTCGTGCAATATTTCAATAATAGGGGCAAAAATACGAAGGAGACATTTTGCCTTATAACGATATTTTGTTTCTCCTTTGAACATAAAAGGTTATTCATAAATCATCATCTGGGGGCACGGTAGTGCCCCCGCCAAGACGAGCAAAGCGAAGCGCAAGGGCACTACCTACCTTTTCTCGAAGCGCTTCGTCGTTTTTTTTAACCCTCATAACTTGGGTTTGGATTATACCAGATAAACAAAATTCTCGGGATATGATGTCAATAGTGGACTTATTAAACATAAAAAATTTCAGTTGCGTAGCTCTTATACTTAAGATATTATTCATATCTAAAAAACCCCGATTTCGTCACTGACTCACTCACTCACTGTTGATCATCAAAACCTCTAGGGTACTTCCTGAAGTCCTAGGAAGCTGAAATTTGGTAAGTAAGATAGTATTAGTACACAAACTACAAAAAAATTCAAAAACTTGAAATTTTTTGCCCCTAAGGGGGGGAAAAGGGGGGTGGAATTTTGTATGGGAAATCAATAACCGCTGAACCGATTTAGTTGAAATTTGGTATGTAGATAGTTTTTGTAATGGGGAATGGCATAGAATAGTTTTCAACCCCAAAATCACCCCGTAAGGGTGAAAAGGGGGTGGAAAAGGGCGTTAGGGGAAAAAGAGGGTTGAAGTTTGTATGGGGAATCAGTAAAAAGCAGATTGTATAAAAGATGCCCCGAGGTACGTATTTTAGGATTTTTAATAGTAGGTCCTTAAATCACACGCGCAACCCTTTGAATTAGGGGATGGAAGCAACTTACAAAAATAATTGAAATCCCACCAAAAACATTTTCATGTAAAATGTTGCCAAGACGAAACCATAAGGCTCGCACTGACAAAAAGTTATCAGATCTCTTGTAGAGCCAAGCTTCTAACTCTACAAGCCCTAACTTCACAAACTCTACACCTTAGTCAAAATATGTGGCTTGGCCTTTTCGTTACTCCAAGAACTATTGTATTATAAAAATAATGAATAGTGAATACATTTTTCACCTTACGTCCATGTGACAGTAGCGAAACGGTCAAGCCACATATTTTGACTAAGGTGTAGAGTTTGTGAAGTTAGGGCTTGTAGAGTTAGAAGCTTGGCTCTACAAGAGATCTGATAACTTTTTGTCAGTGCGAGCCTTATGGTTTCGTCTTGGCAACATTTTACATGAAAATGTTTTTGGTGGGATCCTCTTTTCAGTAAGCTTTCATATTTAATTAATTTCTGAAGCAATTAATTCGAACAGAATCCAATATTAATTTAAAGCCCCTTTTGATTGGCATTAAGTTTAAGTAATATTGATTACTGGGGTCATTCTCTGAGTATATGTCTGCGGTTACGACTAATTGCCACGACTCTTTTCATACATTTTGTATGAAAATACATGGGCAGACATATTTTTTGAGACTGACCGACTGATGTGCGATGGTTTGAGGCGTAGTTTGATATTTTCTACGTGCATGTAGTACAATTGAAGGGATGTTTACAAAAACAACATAACTGCTTAGAGCGGTTGACACTTTTTTACGAATATTGTTAATCGTAACTCGAGACAGCGTAAGGCGTAAGGCGTAACCCCCTCTTTCTACCGCGCGGCGAAAATGTATGCCTGAACCTGCTGTTTCGTTTTTATTCACCAAAGAACTTTAGTCATCATCAGTACGGCTACCATTAGTTTGGCACTGACATAAACGCCGCGCCGTCGAGAACGTAAGTTACTTTCTATACATCTCGCTCGTACTCGCATATTAGTGCAAACGAGATGTATAGAAAGTAAATTACGTTCTCGATAGCGTAAATGTCAGTTTTGACACTGTCAGTGACTCATGGTACGGGCTCTAGTCAATTGTTTAAAACTGGACTTTTATATTAAGCAATAAAGCTCAATCTTTTAATCTTGTACTGGCTGAAATACGAGGATCTCACAGTTACATTCTAACTTTATATCACTCCAATATAATTCAATAAAGTTACATCTTGATGAAATCGCTAATAAAAGTGAACTCTAGTACTGGTGAATAAAACTCAAAATATCATGACCAAATATATTTAGATGCGAGGTCTGCAAGGTAACTTTACAATTTCTATTCGAATTTGAAACAATTAACGCTACAAATTTAAGCTCACTGGCCAGCAATTTCGGAACTAAAGTTTTTCAATAGAAAGGAGGATGGGTCAATTATACATAGTGCTATAGTGCTGCAGACATTTTGGACTAGTCATTGAGTTTTCACTTCTGTCGGCACTCCCGGAGTGTAACCCGTTGTTTTTTTATAGTTATTTATCAGCTGTCCTAATCTGTCATTATGACTTATATATTTGTAAGAAAGGGATAAAACACAAGTTAACTACCTAATTGAGGCTTGTAAAATTTTATAAATAAAGGGGTACTTAAGTCTAAACTGTAGACAATGATTAACAGAACTCTAAGTATGAAAAAAGCAGATGAATAGTTACCTAAATCAATTTCATATTTATACAAACTAAAGAAAAATTATATATAATATAAAAATACTTTTTTGACATTAATCATCATGTTCATGTTGTAACTCACTGTTTTAATAGGTATCACACTCACGTTTAATTATCAAAAATGTAAAATTATAAAAAAACAGAATGAGCAACAACAAAAACATGGCGCTAGTGCAGGGTGGTATAAAAATACTCGTTTATCGGTGGTATATAATAATACTTGGCTTGGCTATGGCTTGTAGATTGACATGCCTGCAATTTATAATGTAATCTGTATTATGAAATAAATAAATCTATCTATCTATCTATCTTAGTAAATCGGGGAAAAAATTAAATACCTTAGATAAAGGTCTTTTTCTACTCGTCGACTGCAATGCTTGAATTAAGATTTCGTATACCAAAGTGAAATCGCATACTTTGTTCACTATGGGACCCCAACTCAACTATAATATTCATTTCGATACTGTTTAGGCAACTATAATATTCATTTCGATACAGTTTAGTCAACTATATTAATGAAATTGACCAATCGAAAGCGCGGAGCAAGTACCAGGGCCTCCCTCATGAGTTACGAGAAGGTGTCGTTGACCAACCGGCCGGGGGCGCGGGGCGCGGGGCCGGGTCGCGTACGACTATGAAGGTATCGCGGTTGCTCGCGCATCTTAGCTGTATACTTTTGTTATTTATTACATATATGATTCTTCTACTAGTTTTAAGTATTTTTTTTTGTTGACTCGTAGAAAAAGTATTGTATACAATAGTGATATAATCAAGCTTTTCAATCTCGTACCTTCCTTAGGCAACTCAGCAAGCTTCGTTGCTCTCCATTATATCACGACTGTATAAAATACTATTATAAATTCTCGAATCGTATCATGCGGGTTTTATGAGAAACGCTTGAGCTCCTTTATTGTCCTAACACTATTATTTGTGGTGTCATAGAAATTTCTCGCTACAGTTTTATTTGTTATGAAAACGTTTGAAAACTATTGTTACTCAATCTTTATTGACGGGGTTTCATGTGGGTTGACATCATAAACCTTTATGAAGTATCGAAGTTTTATTAAAGGAATATCTAGCTAATAAAAACCTGGAGATTGGCAGGGATTTAGTGTTACATGTATAATATATGGAATGATAAGACATGGTCCAAAAACGAAAAGAGTTTTCAAATGTTTTGACGCTGGCACGTATATGTACTAGTGATATTTAATATCAAGACCTACATCCTACATGCTATTAGGATTATGTAGTTTATATTCGTTTAATCTTCTAATTATTTAATAGGATTTACAACTAAATATTTTTTATTAAAAAAACACCAGATGTGACGTCACTCCTATAATGTTTGTTGACACCAAACCTAAACTAAGCAACTTAAAATAAGCCTAAAAAATAATGTAAGTACTTGCATATATTTTTCACAAGCAGGTAAATTTTTATTCTTACCTTGACAACAAAGACAAATAGAAACGGTAAGTAGGTACTTACTGAAAAATAAACAAAAAAAACTTCGACATGACAACTTTTCTCATCTATCACCCTTCAGTTTCACGCAAAAACTACTCAGTAACCACAAAGTCAGACTTGCCAGAACACATAATTTGAACTGAACAAATCAGACCGCGGCACCTGGTACCAACATTACGCGACTGATATTAATTTAATGGTGATCCTACACTGGCTACTATAAAATGGTATGTAACATTTTGTGACAGGGACAAAATAATAGAACACAATCAATACTATCATGTTGTCCCTGTAATACGACATTTTATAACATTATATAACAGACAGTGTGGGAGTACCATAAACCACGTGAATGAAATATGTAACGAGGCGAGGAGAAAAGGATAAGGGTCTAACCAATAATCTTAAAAATCTTAAAGTGTTAGGTATATATCCTGTAACTTCAACGGCGTATATAGATAAACTTTTGAAAACAGTCAGCTAGAATTTGAGAGGAATAAGTATAACTTTATTTAAAATTTTAAATAAGCAGTCAGCACAATTTTAGCAACACTGCAGAATGTTTTATTACAGATAAAGTTTTAAATGTGAAACAATCGTCGTGGCACACAACATACCTAAGACTTAAACTAAAATGATAATTCCATGCTCAGTGAATTCTAAGTTAAAATTTAGTCTGTGGAGGTAAAATCCTAATCCGAAATTAAATTAAAATTATACGTTCGTTATTTTAGCTAAATCCGCACTTAAAAGCTACAGATATCCAGCGAATGGGTAAAGTAGCCAACTTTGCTAATTAATAAAGGTTAATAAAACTATATTTTTATAATAGCTGTTCGTTGCAGTATGTAATTATGGTTGACTGTATGTAACTTAACCATAAGATCTTACCTTGTACCATATTCTAGCAAATAAAGATATTTTGATTTTTTTTTTATATTGAATGAGACTGGGCTGGACACGTCTGCTGAATGCCTGAGTTTTGGGGCAAAATCACTACAGAGTGCGAGCCAGAAACCCCGAATCAAGGATCTGGCAGACCCCGCCAGACAAAGCACTGAACCAAGGCAAGGCCAATAAAGAAATTGGGGGAGGCCTTTGCCTAGGACACGAAAGGCTACATATAATAATAATAATGGTATGCGGCGCTGCCTGGCACGGAATTAGCCAGTTTACCTAGTATCGGCAACCAACCGAGTAATCGACTACTTTTATGTTGTATTTTCTTTACCGATATAGTGTCTCTTGGTATTACAATTTTTTACTTTTTTCCTGCTCGTAGGAATCTAAACCAAAAACAAAAGGAACATGGAACTTCTAAAAACTTGGGCCTAATTTATTGACATTGACAGATCACAACGTATGAATGTGATTTCTTGCCGCAATTTATCAATCAATATCTATTTACTAATAAAATACGCGCGTAAGAAGCATATATTATCACAAAAATATATTTCTATTTTACGAACTGTAGATATACCTACATTTTAAGTAGATATACCAGGTGGACCCTTTAACAGGAGCAAACCAACCTCAACCCCAAACTGACATATGTTATAAGTTTTTAGGGTTCCGTACCCAAAGGGTAAAAACGGGACCCTATTACTAAGACTCCGCTGTCCGTCCGTCCGTCCGTCCGTCCGTCCGTCCGTCTGTCACCAGGCTGTATCTTACGAACCGTGATAGCTAGACAGTTGAAATTTTCACACATGATGTATTTCTGTTGCCGCTATAACAACAAATACTCAAAACAGAATAAAATAAAGATTTAAGTTTAGCAACGTCGGGCGGGGTCAGTACTTGGATGGGTGACCGTTTTTTTGCTTGTTTTGCTCTATTTTTTGTTGATGGTGCGGAACCCTCCGTGCGCGAGTCCGACGCGCACTTGGCCGGTTTTTTTTTAAATAACTTGTGTATTGATTGATGTTCAAAGTGTGATAAGCAACGTAAATTATAATGATAACAGGATACATTGAAGATAATAATTAATTTGCATGAAAAATAAGAGTTTTGATGAATGATTATAATTACAATATATAATGTTTTAATTATTTGCTTGTATTACAGGGCCCACCCGGTATAAGATTATATAAGGAAAGATTATTGACCACTATCTCAAGAGGCTAGATGGCTTGATCAAAGGGTCAGATACAGAAGGATGTACTCTTGGTCACGGCACGCGCCGTCAGCAGGTTTTTAGAGTTCCGTTTTTGGGGGTTCCCCATACTTAGAACTGAAACTCAAAAAAAATTTTTTCATCAAACCCATATGTGTGTATATGTGTGGGGTATTTTTATTTTTTTATTTTTATTTTATTTATTTACACACATACAATTATCATTACAGGTTGCACCCAATGCGATAATGTAGCAAAATATTACATACAAATACACAAGTACCTATATCTAACAAATCATATTTTTACCTATTCAATATAACAAAGAGTTATTAAAGCTACTTTAGTGAATTCACTCGTAGTACATGAAAATAGGTCTATATGCGAGGCTATTAGGTTCAGGGTGCGCACGGCGCGCGTCATCGGCGCCTCGCGCAGCAGCTTGGTGCGCGCGCGCGGCACGGCCAGTAGCCCGGGCTGACGGCGCGCCACGCAAGCGCGCGGAACACAAATACCCACCGACCCCAATATATCCGCATTGTATATTTTTCCCCTAAGCAGCTTAAAGATGTATCTATGGATAGGTCTTCAAAAATGATATTGAGGTTTCTAATATAATTTTTTTCTAAACTGAATAGTTTGCGCGAGAGACACTTCCAAAGTGGTAAAATGTGTGTCCCCCCCCCCCGTAACTTCTAAAATAAGAGAATGATAAAACTAAAAAAAATATATGATGTACATTACCATGCAAACTTCCACCGAAAATTAGTTTGAACGAGATCTAGTAAGTAGTTTTTTTTAATACGTCTTAAATCGCCTAAATACGGAACCCTTCATGGGCGAGTCCGACTCGCACTTGGCCGCTTTTTTTTCTCCTGCAGTTGTAATAGTTAGTTAATTTTAATGTTGTATTGTTCAAAAAACTAATTTATTTCAAGTTTTTTTTTCAAAAATGTTTCTAATTAATTATTCTACAGTTGAACCGAAGAACCATATGATTATGATTACTTATGTTGTTTTTGGGAATTTAAGAGAGTACTGGGGACCGTCTCTCAAAAGCTTGTAGCTTGTAATACAAGGGATGCCACTTTTTGAAAGCTCCTGTTAAAAAGGGACTTCCACTTGTACCTATTACAAGTCACAACGGGCTCCTGGTCGTAATTGTATGTGTAAACGTAACTGAAATAAACGGTCGCGCTCCCATACAAAATTTGTACCTACGAGATTTGATTTTATTTCACTACCATATTTTGTTGTTCAAATTACTTTGGAAACGTAGCCATCTTTGGGCCCGATTCCGATTTTGTAATAGACATCTATTAGATATCTTTTAGACATCGCCGAGATACGATAACGATATATTATGTTTAAGATCTAACCTGTCAAATTTGACATTTCCGCGATTCTGGAGATACTCTTGAACGATTTCCACAAGATATTACTTAGAGATCTAATAGATATCTAACACGATCTATCGTAAAAGTGACATTGGTTGCCCGAATTGCGCTGCAAAAGAGAACTAGTTGAAATCTAAACTATAACGTACACTCAGAGAAAACTATTGCGAAAATAACAAAAAAACGTTGCTAAATAGGAGCCGACAGAGTAAATTTGCGGGCGCAGCAAACTTAATTTTGCGATAAAATATTGCGTAAATGACAAAGCGGAAGCGTTAACTTTGTCAAAAAGCACATAGCGAATTTCACAAAGTCAAGTTTTTCACAATTTTACTCTGTCGGCTCCTATTTCGCAATTTCAACTTTGTGAAAAATCATATAGCTAATTTCACAAAGTCACATTTTCGCAATTTTACTCTGTCGGCTCCTATTTCGCAATTTTAACTTTGT
Organism: Cydia amplana; assembly: GCF_948474715.1. Lineage (NCBI taxonomy): Eukaryota > Metazoa > Arthropoda > Insecta > Lepidoptera > Tortricidae > Cydia > Cydia amplana. The sequence continues at coordinate 11,246,198 of NC_086087.1, forward strand.
GAATATTCAGCAATGTCGACATTGTGAAATAACGTTGACAATAAGACATAGTAAAAGTGGTGGTTTATAACATTGCTAATTTAGCAAATCTTTACATTGCAATATGAACATTGTTAATCTAACAAATTTAGTTTTTAACAATTTTTCTTTGATGCCTATTCTGTACATAGCTATCTTAGCAATTTTTATTTTGTGGTTTTATCAAGTGAACTTCGTTATATACACAACATTGAAGTTGTAGTTTCAGCAAAGTTGAAAGACAGAATAGAGAAGACAGCAATGTTGACATTGCTAGCCCAGCAGAGTAATATTGAGGGGATAACAATGCTGACGTTGTTAGCTCCGCAGTATAATATTGCGGCGATAGCAATGCTGACGTTGCTAGCTCCGCAGTGTAATATTGCGGGGGTAGCAATGCTGACGTTGCTAGCTCCGCAATGTAATATTGCGGCGATAGCAATGCTGACGTTGCTAGCTCCGCAGTGTAATATCGTTAAGATAGCAATGCTAACGTTGCTAGCTCAGCTATGTAATATTGCGAGGATAGCAATGCTGACGTTGTTAGCTCCGCAGTGGAATATTGCGGGGATAGCAATGCTGACGTTGCTAGCTCCGCAGTGGAATATTGCGGGGATAGCAATGTTGACGTTGCTAGCTCCGCAGTGTAATATTGCGGGGATAGCAATGTTGACGTTGCTAGCTCCGCAGTGTAATATCGTGAAGATAGCAATGCCGACGTTGCTAGCTCCGCAGTGTAATATTGCGGCTATAGCAATGTTGACATTGCTAGCTCCGCAGTGTAATATTGCGGGGATAGCAATGTTGACGTTGCTAGCTTCGCAGTGTAATATTGTGGCTATAGCAATGTTGACGTTGCTAGCTCCGCAGTGTAATATTGCGGGGATAGCAATGTTGACGTTGCTAGCTCCGCAGTGTAATATTGCGGCTATAGCAATGTTGACGTTGCTAGCTCCGCAGTGTAATATTGCCGGGATAGCAATGTTGACGTTGCTAGCTCCGCAGTGTAATATTGCGGGGATAGCAATGTTAACATTGCTAGCTCCGCAGTGTAATATTGCGGGGATAGCAATGTTGACGTTGCTAGCTCCGCAGTGTAATATTGCGGGGATAGCAATGTTAACATTGCTAGCTCCGCAGTGTAATATTGCGGGGATAGCAATGTTGACGTTGCTAGCTCCGCAGTGTAATATTGCGGGGATAGCAATGTTGACATTGCTAGCTCCGCAGTGTAATATTGCGGGGATAGCAATGCTGACGTTGCTAGCTCCGCAGTGTAATATTGCGGGGATAGCAATACTGACGTTGCTAGCTCCGCAGTGGAATATTGCGGGGATAGCAATGCTGACGTTGCTAGCTCCGCACGTTCAACATTGCAGAACTAGCAATGCCAAAAGTCTTGAACGACAATAGCTACCTGAAAAAATACAACAATATTAATTATAAAACTAACTTTTATTAATCAAAAACTTACATGTCCATAAGAATAGAAAAAAGTGTTGCCCACTAAAATACAAATAATTTAAATTATAATGGGTAACTATAATTAACATAAGAGTGTCCAATGCAAAAACTATTTACTAATATGTATATCAAATTCAAACACTCGGTGTTTCGAAACCGGGAATTAAACCCGATAAATGAAAAAAAAAAAAAGACCTGCAAATTTTACTGTACCAATCGTAAGTGTAAGGCCTGAGTGGACGCTCGAAGTGGAGCGTTCGGCGGGGCGTGCAGCGTGGCGTCGGGCTCACAAGTGATTTGAGCAGCGTGCACTAAGGCCGCTCCTATACGTTTGCATTTGTTTAACATGCACGCCGCACGCCCCGCCCCGCTGCACGCTCAACTCGAACATCCACTCAGGCCTTACACTAAGGCTTAATTACTATGTTATTTCGAAGAGTCGTTTGATTAAAGGGGCCCACTGATTAACAGTCCGCCGGACGGTATCGGCCTGTCAGTTGTTCGGAACTGTCAAAATTTTGTTCTAACTGACAGTCCAATACCGTCCGGCGGACTGTTAATCAGTGGGCCTTTCGATCGGTACATCAAAATTGAAGGTTTTTTTTTTTACATTTAGCGGTATAGGAACAATTAAGCTATGTCAGCTATGATCTGACTAGCCAAAACCCATATCCGTAGGAACGGATCAACGGAACGCCATCAGTCCCGCCTACCAACCATTGTACAATTAACTGGTTATTGCAATAATATAAAACTGATTATTGTTCAACACTAAAATAGGTCCCCTAGCCACTATACAGAAGTACCTACCGTCATATGTACTGCTAATGCGGGTTTGATTCCCGGATCAGACAGGCGATTTCTTTAATTTCTTTGAATGCAGTTCGTATTGTTTTAAAATAAAAATAGAAATGAAGCTACCTTTACTTCCACTTGTCAAATATTTTGTGGCAACTCGCCAAATATATCGGAACAAAACCTTATTCCCATGGCAACAAAGGTGTATTGCGACATATTTGGCGACTTTGGCTGTCTATTTGAAGCTGGCTGTACCTACTAATTTAAAGTTAAACGGATGCGAGTGGATTAGAAGTATGACCCAAAAACAGTACCCGAGGGACAAGCAGGTAAATTGATTAGACTTAATTCCAAAAAGCAAAAACAAGGAAAACAAGCCTCCTAACAAGCCACCGCGAGCTCGCAACGTCGCCATAGCTTCCACAATGGCACTGACACTAACGCAGGAGCCTCTGAAAGGTGCAAAACTAGCCCGATAACAGTACCCGAGGGACAAGCAGGTAAATTGATTAGACTTAATTCCAAAAAGCAAAAACAAGGAAGACAAGCCTCCAAACATAACCCACGTCATCAAGCCGGTGTTCAACATCTGTGGGCTGGAGAACGGGAAGCGGCTCAAAGGGCCGTCAGAGGCGTCCCTGAGAAGCCGAACACCGACTTAATAAATGCCCTGGAGAAACTGGGACACTCCGTGGAATATGCGAAGCAAATCAATGCGAGAGCGGGACGCCCGGGCTACATCTACTTCTTGCAGTTTCTTGCGCGGGGGCATCTACTGGGTGACGGAGGATCTCCACATGAGAAGAGTGAAAGTGGAGACGTGGCGCAGAAAGAAGGGGCCCGCGCAATGTCACCTCTGCCAGGGCTTCGGTCATTCCTCACACGGCTGCCATCGAGAAATAGCCTGGTACTACACTCGGGTACTGATGTTATTGGGTCAGTTTGCACCTATCTGTATATTGGAAATATAAATATAATTAACTACATAACCTACATGCATTAAGCTGTTTCCTTAAGTTTTCACTTTGAATAAGTAGGTACAGTCAACTTCAAATAGACAGCCAAAGTCGCCAAATATGTCGCAACACACCTTTGTTGCCATGGGAATAAGGTTGAGTTCCGATATGTTTGGCGAGTTGTCACTAAATACTAATAATAGAAGTAAAAATAGCTTCACTTTTATTTAAAAACAATACGAACTGCATTCAAAGAATTTGAAATTAAATTGCCTGGCTGATCCGGGAATCGAATCCGCTAAATGTGAAAAATAATACTTAGCATAACATTTTGTACACGTCTATTAACTATTAACTAAAAATAGTGGCCATAAAACAAACTTACAATGTATCTTACATCATAACATAACATAACATATTATATTAAACTAATTACTGTATTACCAAGACTTCTTTACCTGACTACGTCAATCTACCTTTGTCTAGCTAGATTGAAGATTTAAACAAGATACAAATATGGGTCGACAACGAAGAAAACACTCAAAATCTGATACGTTTTATAAAACATGCCTCTATGTATTATAATTAAAAGTCGCCTTGCAGGCGTAGCACACGATTGGCGCGACAGTATCTCGCGGCGAGATAGGCTACCCGTCTTTTTCTTACCGCCTTCCGTTCACAGAAGTGGCTTTGAATGTCCGATGTAGATGGCACCAAGCTTAAAAACGCCTTGCTCACTTCCAATCTAGAAGGATTCCACGGTCTTCTGGTTCCCTTTACGGGAACAGTGTGTATTTGCTTCAGTAATAGAGGAACGGATAGAAAAGTAGCTATGTTTGCCTGTTCCTCTCCCGCTGCAAAAATAATTAATACTTACTTTAGTAATAGTTAACAGTTACTTAAAGTTTCTATTGAGTAAAATTTGTCATCTCCTCTATCTACAGTACTGCACTTCCAGCTGGCGTTAAAAAAATCCACCCCGTATAATAGTTATTTACGATACAAGTGCGGAAAAGAGGAACTCGTGTCGATTACCCTTCGGTCGAGTTTTAATTTATCGCTACTCGTTTCGAATTACCTATTCGCACGTGTATCGCACAACGTTTTACAGTACATATATGGCCCTTTAAACTTTTGACATACGCACGAAAAGTGCTATTTTACGCACTAGTGCGGGAAAATAGGGAATAGGGATGGGTGGGATGTACGGTAATTATTTACAGTACATATGGTCCTAATTTCCCGCACTAGTGCGTAAAATAGCACTTTTCGTGTGTATGTCAAAAGTATAAAGGGCCATATGTACTGTAAAACGTTGTACGATACACGTGCGAATAGTATCGTAAATAACTATTTACAGTACATATGGTCCTATTTTCCCGCACTAGTGCGTAAAATAGCACTTTTCGTGCCTATGTCAAAAAGTTTAAAGGGCCATATGTACTGTAAAACGTTGTAAGATACACATGCGAATAGGTAATTCGCAACTCGTGTCGATTTAAAACACTCCCTTCGGTCGTGTTTTAATTTATCGCCACTCGTGTCGATTTAAAACACTCCCTACGGTCGTGTTTTAATTTATCGCCACTCGTTACGAATTTCCTCTTTTCCGCACTTGTATCGTAAATAACTATTTACAGTACATATGGTCCTATTTTCCCGCACTAGTGCGTAAAATAGCACTTTTCGTGCCTATGTCAAAAATTTAAAGGGCCATATGCACTGTAAAACGTACGATACACGTGCGAATAGGTAATTCGCAACTCGTGTCAATTTAAAATACTCCCTTCGGTAGTGTTTTAATTTATCGCCCCTCGGTTCTAATTTCCTCTTTTCCGCACTTGTATCGCAAATAACTATTTCATCACACTTGCTCAAAAAGATCAAAATATCATGATGAACATAAAATGACACAGTAATGGGAACCATAATAGTAATGTTTAATCTAGTTTATTTTGATCGTATAATAAAATTGCATGACACCTTTATTACTGAAAAATTTTACTTTTTAGGGTTCCGTACCCAAAGGGTAAAACGGGACCCTATTACTAAGACTTCGCTGTCCGTCCGTCCGTCCGAGAGAGACAATAAAAAGACAATATAGAGGCAATAAAGACACTGATTACGGATATTTAATTGAGAATAAAACGATAATATAACTTACAAGTTGCAAGATCCAAAACAGTTTGAATGGAAGTGTCAGCGCGTGTTAGCTGTTGAGCCTTCTCATCTAGTAGTGATAGCAGGCGACCTTTCACTACCGGGAAATTTTCTTCGAACTTTCCTTCTATATCAGGGTATATTTTGTCAAAGTCACTGGCCAGCTGAAAGTAAACAAAAATCAAACATTTGTTCTTTAAGTAGAGCTTATAACAGCTCTTTCACAAAACCAAGAATGTTGCAAGTCATCAATCATCATTCATAATCATACAACGAGAAATGTTGCTAATGTATATATGAGTACCTATTTAAAATGAAAATCAATAACCCGACTGCATAATAATATACCCTAATAGCTGTACCCGCTACTCCACTCGCCACAGGCCACAGGTAGACACACTTTCGCATTTATAATATTAGTATGACCGACTCCGACCTGTCCGACTCCGATTTGATTTATTTTGATATGTTATAGAGTACTCTAAAATAACGGACACGTATTTTTTTTTAGCTGCCCAAACTCAACCTGTTAGGAGAAAATGGCCTTCAAAGTACTGAAAATTTACCAAATCTTCTAATTTCTGAGAAGAGATTTGAAAAAAAAATTGATAATTAATTACTATAAATATATATATAATAAATATATGTTTATATAAAAAATGAGTTTGTGGTGAAATGACAAAACAAGTCCCCATTCTTTATTCATGTTCTCCAACATATAACGAAACGAGTATAGATAAATATTATTATAATTACCACTAATTCAGTTGATGTTGTAGCAACAGAGGATGAACTAGATTTTTGGCTACTTGATGGAATCACAAAGGAGTCTTGCTTTTTGATTGGAGCTATAACTTGCTGTACATCTACATTCCTCTGACCATTTTCAACTCCTCTCTATAAAGAAAAAATAAAGTTAGGAGTGATTAATTTAACCATAATACCCATTAGCATAATTTTATTTATTTATTTTATTTATCATATAAGTAACACAGCATTACAGTAAAACCAAGGCACTGTGAAACTAAATAAAGAATAACAGAAAATACTAGGAGACAAAGAAAAACAAGATAATATTATGTTGACACATGGACGAGCAAAGATAAAGTAGTACTTATATGCAACTTTGCATATGATTATGTATTAAAACACTTGTGTCAATATTACATCATACGCTTCCGGTGTAGCTCGGCCTTAAAACTAAGGTCATGTAAAGTATAATCAATAAAATTGACTGAAAGTAATGAAAACATCTAAATTTTGAATCAAGTAGGTACCTATATGAAAAAAATATAGCTGCTCACGCGTTCTCTCTCACGATCTAACGCCATGCGCAGTTTTCCTTTCTGAACTATTGCTGGGACCAATGTCGACAGTTCATGGTCATTTGCTTTTAACAAAAAATCAAGATCCGCGCCCTGATCTATAAGCATAGAAATAATAATAAGTACTACATAAATGTACACATTCAACCAACTGCACTTACTCAATCCACTCATTTAAATTCTGCAGTCGTGTAAAAAAAATAAAAAACATTACAATCCAAAATACCTAAAAATAATTATTTTTAATAAAATTAAACCACTATTCACTGCTTGCTTAGTACAATAATACATTTTTAACCAAAACAACACCGACGCTAAAACCGACGCCATTTTATAGACGCCATAAGTATTGACCGCCGAAGACAATCCATTTTCTTACGACTTCTAATAGTTTATTTGGATGAAACAAATATCGATTACGAACGACAAAGTCACTTATTGCATTAACTAGTAACTAGTTAGAACTTAGAATATAAATTATAACTTACCATTTAGCGATCCATAAAGGTGTATCAAATCACAGTTGAGCAGAAACACACTTAAGTCGTCCATCCTTTATATTAATAATTAAAAATGTTTTTCACTATCGATCTTTAACAGTCTTTAACTTTAAAGAAACAATTTATATTTTTAACACAATATGAAACGTGAACGGGGTTTGTGGTTTGCGATTTGTCACGCATCCTATCCGTACGAATGTTGCCAGCGAAATGAACGAGTCTTTCGTCAATTTTGCAAAGGACTAAGTCAACATCACTATTTTAACAAAGTTTACATTGTGTCTCTAGCTATGCTTATTATTATTTCGCAATGTAAAAGTTGTGAAATTATCAAGTTGAGAATTTTTTTCCTTGTGAATTCCGCAATTCTAACATAACATACCTTTCTTAGAATTCCGTTTTTAGGGTAAAGGCATTAGTAAGTAGGTACAAGTACCAATAAAAACAATTATAGATGGTCAAGCTGATTTTGTCAGTAGAAAAAGGCGCGAAATTCAAATTTTCTATGGGACGATATCCCTTCGCGCTTACATTTTTCAAATTTGAAAAAGCTGCCGTGCGAATGTGGCCTAGGGATAGACCATGGAGTTATAAGAAGGAGTGAACTGTCACTTTTTTTGCCATACTAAATTGAACCTTATCACAGAGCCAGAAAGACGTTCGTACCAGTACAGAGAAAACGGTCCACTTGAGATAGCAAAGGTGGGCCGCGGTGTCTCACTCGCACATGTTGCCAATGTTAAAAATATACCATTGTGGTAGTATTTATATCAATATACTACTAAAATTAAATACCTTCTTATATTATTTAAGTGCTATATTCAGAGTACGGTTCTGATATCTTTTAGGAAATTTGTAAATAATTATAATGTCAATATTATTAACTGATTTAACCAAGCATGTGCACAACAATAAAAAACACTAATTTTGATATGGTAGACATTGTAGTAGTAAGTTTGAATATTAATTGGTATCCCTAACCTGATGACATATTTACAAAACACGTGAATGCAAAATTTCTTAAAAATGGTGAAGAAATGTTGCGTTAAAGGTTGTGGGAGTGAAATAATTTCTAATGTGTAATATCGTTTCACAAGGAAGCCACAATTATTACATTTTACGATAAAAATACAAGTTAGACATTATCAAACTCATTAGGGTGACCATGATGTCGGCACGATGTGAACCAGTTTTACCACTTCCTTTATGGTTTTACACAATTCTTATTACGTACTTAAACGTAAGCTTTCATAAATAGGTATGTATTTATTTCGGCATGTTTAAATTGGTGAAATGAGAGCCAATACAGAATAAATAATTGCAAAAATTGAAATCCAAAGTCCTTAAACATTACAGACACATTTATAAATTGTTATAATAATAAAAAAACACATAGATAATAAAAGAAAAATAGAAGTTTATCGTAATTTACTGACTTTTGGGACGATACCAGAAACGTTACTGGGAATTTAGCCTTCATAAGCACGAGCGCTTTTTCAACGCGCGTTACAAAAGGGGTTGAATCCGTTCACATGCTAAATTCGATTTAACGACCAACGCTTAAAGTCGAAAAAAAAAACAAGGCTTGATAAAAAGCGCCACCACCATCGTGTGAACAAATACACATGTTTCCATTTGTTTCATTCTAACGCGCTTTTTTAACGCGCGTTGAAAAAGCGCTCGTGCGAATGAGGGCTTATATACCCTCTTTGGAAAATTTACTGGGAACGGCACATCACTAGTTTCTTTACATTTCACGACTCTTCTCTTTTCGCACAGATGGCCTACCCTCGTGAACACCGAAGCTCGCAAATTACGGGCATCTTTCTCTTTTACTCCTATAAAGGAGTAATTACAGTGACAGAGAAAGATGCTCGCAATTTGCGAACTTCGGTGTTTATGGTTTTCGGTGACGCCGAAATAATTTTTAGCTTGTAAGATTTTTACTATTGTACGTATGTTAGTTTGTAAGGTATGTATCTATGGGCCTTAGTCGCCTGATATTTATTTTTTTAATTTAATTTATGCTCCAGTGATAAGCGTCCTAGTTAAAAACTATAACAAACGGGCGTAGCGGATCCACGCGACCCTGAGGCAGTGGCGGATTTGCTCTAAGGCCGAGTAGGCCCGGGCCTAGGGTGGCAGTCTATATGATGGGTGCTGAGAAAGGGGCGTCTAGTGCTTGCTACAGGGCCTGGGGCCTAGGACGGCAAATACTGTAAATCCCCCACTGCCCTGAGGGTCTACCTCAAACCACTTTCGACATTTTGTCTCTCTGTCGCACTTGTAAATTCGTACGTAAGTGTGACAGAGAGGCAACACGTCGAACTTGGTTCGCGGTAGACCCTCTGGTTCTGTCACCATATCTGTCTCTCTATCTCTCTCACTCATACCCGTGTTCTTGACAGACGTTACGGCGGACCACATTCCTGACGATCCACCATGTTCGTGGTCCAGTGCGCCTATTAGCAACAGCTTTTAGAACAACTAAATTAAGTGCCTAAGGTTGTGTGAAGCGTTTTACAGAAGAGAAAAAAACTATATCCATCCCTTTTCAGGCCATAATACTAGTACAGCGAAAATACAGTATGATTCTCTATAACTATGCACGAATAAGAAAAGATCCTGGCCAAACTATATATTCAATGTTATCCTAATATCCCACATACATATGACTTATGGTCACCCTAATTAGAAAGAGATGCAACGGCCCACCTTGACTTCTCATGTGGATACACTTTTTGGCTAATGTACTCTGTCCGGTTTACTTTCTAGGTCCGTGGGATAGACATAGATGACGTCATAAACGCGGGGATACCATATTGGTAAAAATTACCCCAATATTTGATATCACGCTTTCACGCTGGTGCGATTACCCTGGAGGCAATTAGAGTCAGACCGTGAAAAGTCTGCAGTTTTCTAGTTTGACGGTATTAAAATTGTTGAATAAAATGTCAATGGGCCGTTCTTTTCAGGCGTATGAACAATGAAATATCTATAATTCGCGCAGGTGGTACAAAACTAACCATTTATAGTAATAGAAAAACGTAGAATAAAATGTGTTCTGAGTTTTAATATCAATAAATCACAATCAACAAAGGATACTTAAAAACACACACTACACTTCACTACACTAAAAAGTAGTACCTGACGGAAGACCTGACCTGTAAGTTTCAGTTCCCGTTTCGGTGCAAAAAAAAACCTAGTTTCTCCTTCCGGTAGCTGATATCCATTTATTACGCGTGGCTGCATGTCGTGGAAATCTGGAGATAATAAACGAAATATTCATATTGTAATGTGTTAATCTTATTGCAAAATAAGAATTAGTGCCTGCGCCATATCTTTGAATAAGATTCTCTGAGTCGTGGCAAAACCCCCGAAAACGCTAGAAAGATGGTGATAGAGTCAGACCGTGAAAAGTCTGCAGCGATTTTGATAGCCCACGCAGTGCAAGTGTCATTTTAAACGTCAAACTTTTATGAAATTATGACGTATAAATAACACTTACACTGCGTGGGCTATCAAATCTGCTGCAGACTTTTCTTGGTGCGACTCTAACCCTAATGCTTAAATTTAATTTAGATGTTAATTTAAACACAGTTCAATTTTGTTGTTCATATATATCCAGTTGTACAGCAGTTATTTAAATAAATATAACTTACAATTAATATGTAAAATGTTATTAAAATACAAAATACCCCAATTTTGGGGTAATTATATGCATCACGGGCTTCGAATAATAATAGTAATGCGACTAAATTGAATACATGTTATTAAAAGGGTGACTGCTTACTGTCAATATGCGTACTTACACAATTTGGTCGGGTAATTTACCAGGAAATACTTTTCCCTGAGTTATTTTTACTATAAATGCTTTTTCTAATCAGATTTTGATTGATATAGATTGTAGGATGTTGTTACTAAGCATGATAATGTGACCAAAGTGTAAAATACTGTACTTACCTGTGAAAAGTTACGTTGTCCTGTTTTTGCCGACAGTCACTCGTACAACACATATAGTTGGTCAAGCAGATCTTGTCAGTAGAAAAAGGCGGCAAATTTGAAAAATGTAGGCGCGAAGGGATATCGTCTCATAGAAAATTTGAATTTCGCGCCTTTTTCTACTGACAAGATTTGCTTGACCATCTATAATTGAGCAATTTAACATATTCTTTGAATTCTTAAGTTCAAATACATTCACATAAAACACGGGTATCAATATTTTTCCTTATAATCAATATAATCTTTGCACTATTCACATGGTTCACAAGAAGTTGTCGTATGCGCACTTGTTTATATTCCACCATTTTTAAAGGTGGGGAACATAAAAAAGTGAGACTGTGACAAGGACAAACAGTAATAGCACTTTCTCTGCTACTCCTACTGAAAGATATATAAGACTGTCCCGTTCTGTCAGTTCTCCCCACCACTCATGCCAGATCCAGTTAAAATACTAGATTCATGACGGTAGTACTATTATTTCTTCTGTGCCTGTGTGATGGGACCTAAGACCTAATATGTATAAGCTAATTTGACTAGTCTAGTAGGAAAGTAGCCTTTTATGACTCCTTCTACAGTTCTAACATAACCTGTACCGCGTACTGTGGTGCAAGTTATTACTTTCCTCAATACTTACCATACAATGCTCAGTTTTATAAAATGGTGCTAGTAACACCTATATATACCTGCGTCACTTTATTTCCAGAACTATTAATATTATGAATTTAATTAAAAGAAATTCAGTGGGAGCTGATACTTTAGACATAAATAGGTATGTAAAAAGTGAGATTCCCGTAGGTACAGTGACACGTTTTGCTGGTCAAGCATGCAAATGTTATAGCTACACGTGGTCTTAATCTATTACATTGTTTACTTAGAACTATAATTACTACTTAATATTACTTTACTACATATACATTTGTAGGAACTCATTTAAAGAGTACTTAAAACATTTGTTTTTTTTTTCTTTTTACCCGATCGACGAAGATCTTAGTTATCTTAGCATTATCAAATACTACTAAATATTCTTTATATTATACAAGAAAATCGTAATATTGACACTTGCTTCAGTATATTTTAGGAGGCATCGTAAAACTGAACTGATGTAGGCAAAAACTAATCAAGTAGGTAATCAAGTAACCTTTTGAGTGCCAAGCAGCGTATGTATGGTTTTCTAAAGCGGCGAATGACGTCGTGGCGTCAGTGGCACGACTTTCCGCTGACGTGATTTGCCGTCTTTGGCGGTGAAAATGTTAAAACAAAAACCTATTATTGGATTATTTACCCTTGTAACACCTGCAAACATTGTAAATCAACCTAAAATTTGTAGAGTCCGCAACGTTCTCTTTTGTGAGTTTGACAAAGGCTCTCTTAAAGTAGCTAAAATCACAATGTATTAATCAATGTGTTTTTGAACACTGTCAATCCCCAAACTTTAGCCGTGTAGATTCCGCAGAGTTCTATTTTGTTATTTAGACTTGAAGTTGCTAATATCACAAAGTAAAAAACAATGTGGCGGCGAACATTGCGAACCGCACAATCTTTAACTTGAAGATTTCGCAGAGTTATCTTTTGTTATTTTGACAAAGGTCCTCAAAGTTGTTAGCATCACAAGGTATAAATCAATGTGGTTGTGAACACTGTCAACCCCCAAACTTTAGCCGTGCTTAATCCGCAGAGTTCTATTTTGTTATTTTAACAAAGACTCTTGAAATTGCCAATGTCACAAAGTAAAAAACAATGTGGCGGCGAACATTGCGAACCGCACAATCTTTAACTTGAAGATTTCGCAGAGTTATCTTTTGTTATTTTCATAAAGGTCCTCAAAGTTGTTAGCATCACAAGGTATAAATCAATGTGGTTGTGAACACTGTCAACCCCCAAACTTTATCCGTGTTTAATCCGCAGAGTTCTATTTTGTTATTTTAACAAAGACTCTTGAATTTGCCAATGTCACCAAGTAAAAAACAATGTGGCGGCGAACATTGCGAACCGCACAATCTTTAAGTTGAAGATTTCGCAGAGTTATCTTTTGTTATTTTCACAAAGGTCTTCAAAGTTGTTAGCATCACAAGGTATAAATCAATGTGGTTGTGAACACTGTCAACCCCCAAACTTTAGGCGTGCTTAATCCGCAGAGTTCTATTTTGTTATTTTGACAAAGATTCTTGAAGTTGCCAATGTCACAAAGTAAAATACAATGTGGCGGCGAACATTGCGAACCGCACAATCTTTAAGTTGAAGATTTCGCAGAGTTATCTTTTGTTATTTTCACAAAGGTCTTCAAAGTTGTTAGCATCACAAGGGATAAATCAATGTGGTTGTGAACACTGTCAACCCCCAAACTTTAGTTGTGCTTAATCCGCAGAGTTCTATTTTGTTATTTTGACAAAGACTCTTAAAGTTGCCAATGTCACAAAGTAAAAAACAATGTGGCGGCGAACATTGCGAACCGCACAATCTTTAAGTTGAAGATTTCGCAGAGTTATCTTTTGTTATGTTGACAAAGTTCCTCAAAGTTGTTAGCATCACAAGGTATAAATCAATGTGGTTGTGAACACTGTCAACCCCCAAACTTTAACCGTGCTTAATCCGCAGAGTTCTATTTTGTTATTTTGACAAAGACTCTTGAAGTTGCCAATGTCACAAAGTAAAAAACAATGTGGCGGCGGACATTGCGAACCGCACAATCTTTAAGTTGAAGATTTCGCAGAGTTATCTTTTGTTATTTTGACAAAGGTCCTCAAAGTTGTTAGCATCACAAAGTATAAATCAATGTGGTTGTGAACACTGTCAACCCCCAAACTTTAGCCGTGCTTAATTCCCAGAGTTCTATTTTGTTATTTTGACAAAGACTCTTGAAGTTGCCAATGTCACAAAGTAAAAAACAATGTTGCGGCGAACATTGCGAACCGCACAAACTTTTACTGTGAAGATTTCGCAGAGTTATCTTTTGTTATTTTGACAAAGGTCCTCGAAGTTGCTAAAACCACAACTCACAAATCACACGTTGTGCAATGAGCAAAGCTAAACTATGTTAAATTCGCATTTTTAACTATGCTATTATGACAAGGCATCGAAAAATTGATAGTTTAACTAAAATTTTATTGTTAGTTTCGCAATAATTGCGTTTCGCAAAAAAAAAGTTGCTGCGCTAGCAAAGGCTAGGTTGTTAATGTCCCAAAGTAGTTCTGTGTTTTTATCAATAATTCGTTCGCAACGTAAAACTGCAGCCTTGTCTCCGGATTTTTCTCTGAGTGTATCTAGAATGAATCTCGTACGTGTCGTCTCTTGTGAATATCTTGAAGTTCGAATACGGCAGTTTGACGGTTTTATTAATAGATAAGATCTAAACACAAGCTGCTTCTTCTTAGTACCTAAACTAAATAGAACGCACGTTCGCAGTAACAAAGTTTGCCCTTAAAATAACGTTTTTGTAAAGAGAAATAATGTCTCAGGAGCACATTCGTCTCATCGTAAAGTACTTTTAGTGTACGTGGGCTGTAAATGGGGTCGCGAGTCTGCAAAGAGTGTATTGTTGGAGACGAAATGCGAATCATAAAGCTGCATATTGCAGTACAGCTTATGGGCGATGTTGCCGTGTAAACAGGGGTATTCATTTAACTGAGGTTTACAGTTTTGTATTGCTTTATTTTTGTTTTCTTTAATTATTATTTTGTGTGCTTGGTAGATAAGTTAGCGCGTGGTAGGTAGAGTAAGTTAAAAAACACCACCACCATTTCAGAATTTATACTAGGTACATCCCGACGATTCGAACCCTTTACAGCGTTCATAGTCAACGGGTGACTGAGAAAAAACTACAACTGTCTAGCTACCACGGTTCATGAGGGACAGCCTGGTGACAGACAGACGGACAGTGGAGTCTTAGTAATAGGGTTCCGTTTTTACCCTTTGGGTACGGAACCCTAAAAACAGTAATACCTATTTTAAATTTGACATTAAAAAAAAAACATTTTTTTGATGACTGTGTTATGACATGACATCCTACCTACATTGTTAGTGTTATCCTAGCTAATACTTGTAAGTAATCTCATCTTAGGTACATACAACAACATTTTCAAAATTTTCTTCAAGACATTCTACTCTCTTTCAGACCAATCAGTAATATTTCCTAGGGCACACTGACGTGAACTTTATACTTCCCCTTAGTGTAAGGCCTGAGTGGACGCCCGAAGCGGCGCGTTCGGCGGGGCGTGCAGCGTGGCGTCGAGCTCACAAGTGATTTGAGCAGCGTGCACTAAGGCCGCTCCTATACGTTTGCATATGTTTAACATGCACTCCGCACGCCCCGCCCCGCTGCACGTCTCGATGCTGACAGATGTGATTCCACCCTTAAGTATACGAACGAGAACATTGTTTAAAAACATTTCTTTTTGTTTGCGAATAAACTTTTTCTCCAGCAAAGTCGTTTCAAATTGTACCTATCCACGATATGAACACGTCACTCTGCCAATGAACACCTACCCAACCACCTAAATATTACGAATATTGTAAAACTAAATAAAAGTGTCCGGCAATTTGGGACGAAATTTAGGGATAACTTAGGAGAGCAACGTGACAACCGGCTTCCAGTAAAATATTTAGGACAACTTACAAACTAAAGCATTATATACAATATAAAGTGACAAATAAGTATACATAGACAATTTATAGGTATTAAAAAACCGGCCAAGTGCGAGTCGGACTCGCGCACGGAGGGTTCCGCACCATCAACAAAAAATAGAGGAAAACAAGCAAAAAACCCGCCCGACGTTGCTTAACTCCGGTCAAAAATCACGTTTGTTGTATGGGAGCCCCACTTAAATCTTTATTTTATTCTGTTTTTAGTATTTGTTGTTATAGCGGCAACAGAAATACATCATCTGTGAAAATTTCAACTGTCTAGCTATCACGGTTCGTGAGATACAGCCTGGTGACAGACGGACGGACGGACGGACAGCGGAGTCTAAGTAATAGGGTCCCGTTTTTACCCTTTGGGTACGGAACCCTAAAAATTTAAAAAAATATATTATAGGACATTCTTGCACAGATTGACTAAGTCCCACAGTAAGCTCAAGAAGGCTTGTGTTGTGGACTCAGACAACCATATATGTAACATACAAATACATAGATACATAGTAGTATATATATAACCTCGACAAAAATAGTGAAAAAATTGTTTACTTAAATGTTAAATTAACACCCGTATAATAGCCATGTGATGTTCCTCAAAACATTCCTTAAATTACCGGCAGCTTAACTACTAATCGAGTACCTAACCCACTTATCAGACGTGCCTACTGAGGCCTGCGGTATGTATCAAACTATCCAACTAAGTCTGTAATACCTCTCGAACTAATCTCGAACTTCAAACTAGGCTTGGGGAAATAATGATTTTACAATTTGAGGTACAATTTCGGATCTGTTTGGTTTTGTAAAATACTAGTAACCCGGCCCGGCTTCGCACGGATAAAGCTTAAAGAGTTGTACACTTAAACCTTCGTTAAGAATCACTCTATTGATAAGTGAAAACTGCATGGAAACCCGTTCAGTAGTTTTTGAGTTTATCGCGAACATACAGACAGACAGACGTGGTTTGTCTTATAATAAGAGGTATAGATTCATATCATTAAGTATAAGATTGCTATTATTGATGTTAAGACAAGTTTAATTTAGTTTGCCAAACTAACACAGCTACTATAGAACATGGTAGTAGATACTTTCTTGTCTGTTATTTATTGATGCAAGCGTTAAACATTCAGTTCCTACGTAGTTACTGTGTTTATTAAATAGCATATGAGTAATAATTACTATATCACTCATATTTAAACAAACTATGAAAAACGCCTTTTTAGCGCGCCAAAAATATAAATACCTACCCACTTATATTCACACAGCATTAAATACTTTATCTCCCTAATTATTTGCTTGAGTAAAAATATTACTTCCATGTTTCATAAAATATTGCACTTTAGTCACGATTAAATAAAAGTTGAAGAAGCTTCAGACGTTGAACCGCGCATCAAATATAACTTTACTCGGAAACCAGGGCGGTGAACTAATAAAAACGGAAACAATTTGATACACTTCTCCGTGTTGAATGATTTATGAAGGAAGTTCAATCGCACGATGAAACACTTGAAGATAGTCACCTCCGATCTTTTGAAACAAATCTAGGTCAGCGATCTACCGTGTTACTACCGGGATCACATCACTACACCTTATAAAACAAAGTCCTTCGCCGCGTCTGCCTGTGTGTATGTATATTCGCGATAAACTCAAAAACTGCTAAGGTTTAAGTATATAATTTGCTAAGGTTTTGTGTAGCCCCTGCGAAGCCGGGACGGGTCGCTAGTCTAGTTATATATAAATGCGTGTGTCCTGACTGACTTGTCAATGCAGAGCCGAAACTACAAAAGAAAGTTGAAATTTGAAAGAAAGAAAATACATTTATTTACTTCAAACCAAAGGCTGTGTAGCAGGATAGCCTTTGAAAAATGATCATGATTATGATTATGAAAATTGCTCCCAGCGCTTTTGGTTCGAAACTATAACCAAACGATGCCTTTTAAGAAGATAATACTTTGCACAAAGTTTCAATCCCCTCCGACCCCCTGGGGGTCCACAATACCCGATAAACCCCAAAACTATTTTATTTTTTTCCTCCAAATCTATGAGACGGACGGATCCCCAATTTTGCTCAAATATTATTGGAACTAAAGGCCATTGTTGGAAAAAATTACAGCTCTCTATCTCATTCCCAGGGGTCGGACAAAAAGTGCGGATGACGTCAAACCACTTATAGGATGATTTCAAATAGTATTTTTGATTTTCATAAACAATTATCACTTATCATTTATCAATCTCTTTATTAAACGATATCGCCACTTGAAATGAGTAAGTACGTTTTTGACTGACACATTGTCAATCAGATGAACAATAAATTGACTTCGTTATTGTTTAGCTATTGTATCTTCACGATTATATTTAGCTAAAATTTAGCTATAAAAGTATAATAACATCAAATTATCTTTTTTTATTTTTACTAATCTTACCTACTGTTCCCACTTTTGACTATTAAACCTATTTATCTGAGGATCCCACAGACTTGTTCTAAGTGTTCTTACCTTATGGTAACAAGTTTCGTGAAATTTATTTTATTCACTACATCACCCTACCACCTGTATTATTAATTCCATGGATTTATTTACGATTATTTTATTACTTCATTAATACTACTTTGTTACTACATGTCACACGGAAGTTTAAATACAAACTCAAACATCATCCTGTGTGCAAGATTACGTCATTTTTACGTCATCCGCACTTTTTGTCCGACCCCTGCTCATTCCGTTATAAAAAAATATATAAAAAAAATTTTGTAACACCCTGTATAATGACTTCCAGTCTTGGCACAATAACCATATTTTTTTTAAATATGTACTAACGTCTTATCTACGTCATATCCAAAATTCATCCGCTTATCAAGGGTGCAACACTGTGAAATAAATGTAAATGTACCATTTAGTACCTACTTTTACTATGTAACCCAGGCGGAATTATGAGTTAAGTATTAGGTACTTACCTAATGTACCTATGTGTAAAAAACAACTACCGGCCAGCCGATATGCCCCTCGTGTTGGATTTCAGAACGCAATGGTGGTGTTATATAAATATGAATGAAACTATTGGTATTTATACGAGTAAGTGTTACAGTTTATTTTTTCATTTGACATAAGAGATAGAGAGCTGTAATTTTTTCCAACAATGGCCTTTAGCTCCAATAATAGGGTAACGGCACCAGTGGCCAGCCAGGTACCAGTGGTCAGCCTTTTGAGTCGTTTATTGGTCATAAATATCTGGTATATTCGTTTAAACAAATCGCGAGTACTCAAATAGGAGCTTTGATTTCTTATTGGTTAATACGTCACACGACAGGTACGGTGAGGGAACGGGGGGAAGAAATATACTCGTTCATACAGGTGCTGTTTGTCGACGAGTGCAATAGTGTCATGTCCGCCATATTTTTTACTGCACGTGGTGTTCTCTTAACAGGCAAGAAAAACTATGTTTTAATGTTAAAAGTTATTGTTTTTGTTAATGATTGGTTTATTTATTAGTTTATCTATTAAATTGCATTATATTTGAATGAAAATATCAATATTTCACTTATAAATTGAGGGGGCTGGCCACTGGATAACACTTTTTTCCAAAGAATCCAGTGCCCAGCCCCCTACGGCTGACCTTTGGGTTATTCGTTTATTTTATTATTTTCGAGCCAATGCGACCGTTAGGACCGTTAAATTTACATTTTCAAATTTAGTTAGGCATGCCCTAGTCAATTTAAAGTAAAACCCAGTAGTCAGCCGCATTTGAAATAACGTTTTAATGCGGCTGAGCACTGGGTTTCGCGGATCCAGTACTCAGCCATTGACCTTGCTTGGTACGTCGCCGCCAAAAATATGTCCACATTTTTAAACCCTACCTCATTGAAATAAGGTTTAAAAGTGTATACATATTTTTGACGTTAACTATACATAACTATCATTTTGCTTTTTCCTGGTCGGTGTATGACTTTGTTTATTAATGATAATTAGATCTGCATAGACTCGATTAATTATTTTTTACCGAATACCTACGAAGAACATACCTACCTACCTACCTACTTGATTACCTAGTTACCTGATTTACCTTGTTAATTTTTGACGGATTAATTATTAGAAAATAAATATTGCGATTCTTAGTTTGCAAGAATAGTGTTAGTTAATTAAGTCCCTATGGCCAACAAATTTCGTGTCATAAGAATTGTATGTACCTATAAGATTTTTTTTTATTAAATAAGGAAACAAGTAGGTAAGTAATACATATATGCAAAAAAATTATAAACTAAAATTAAAAACTACAACTAACTACAATAACAATAACTAAAATTATTAATAAAAAATAGATATTGGTATAACATCGTTGATTTTGATATATGCAAAAAATTATAAACTAAAATTAAAAACTACAACTAACTACAATAACGATAACAAAAATTATAAAGAAAAAATAAATATTATAACATCGTTGATTTTGATATAAATATTAGTGATTTTGATCTAATTATTATGAATAGTTTATATAGGCTGAGTACTGGGTGCACAGAGGCTGCTTACTGGATTTTGGAGGCTGACTACTGGAGAAAAGTGCCACTTTTTGTTTAAACTTAATTAGAGTTATTATAAATAGGGTTGTTATTTTTTTTAATATTTTGTTTTAAAACTATGATAAATAATTGATCTAACCATGTCATTTGTTTAATTATCCGACTAATCCTGTAGAAATGCCGAACGTTCAAACTTAAAAAAGTCGTTATAAGGCTGACTACTGGTGCCTTTACCCTATTTGAGCAAAATTGAGGATCCGTCCGTCTCATAGATTTGGAGGAAAAAAATAAAATAGTTTTGGGGTTTATCGGGTATTGTGGACCCCCAGGGGGTCGGAGGGGGTTGAAACTTTGTGCAAAGTATTATCTTCTTAAAAGGCATCGCTTGGTTATAGTTTCGAACCAAAAGCGCTGGGGGCAATTTTTCAAAGGCTATCCTGCTACACCCTTTGCACATTTTAGCTTAGAGTTTAGAGCTTAGAGTGTGCCTGGTTGGTTAGTTAGCGAATGTGATACGAGTACATATCAGACATTCATATTGAATTGCAAGTTTATCAACAGAATTCAGGTCCTGAACAATAAAATAAATTGAATTTCAGTCTAGTGTCTAGGTATACCCCAAAATCAATTTATTTTCCTTGTTGAAACACTCCATGTTCATTAACGCAATGGACAAAATTAAACCCAATTCATTCAATGCATCTGATATATATAGCCCACTGAACTGTGACCTTTACTGTAAGGCCTGAGTGGATGCTCGAAGCGGAGCGTTCGGCGGGGCGTGCAGCGTGGCGTCGGGCTCGTAAGTAATTTGAGCAGCGTGCGCTAAGGCCGCTCCTATACGCTTGCATTTGTTTAACATGCACGCCGCACGCCCCGCCCCGCTGCACGCCCAACTCGAGCGTCCACTCAGGCCTTACACTGAGTGGAAGCTCGAAGCGGAGCGTTCGGCGGGGCGTGCAGCGTGGCGTCGGGCTCGCAAGTAATTTGAGCAGCGTGCACTAAGGCCGCTACTATACGCTTGCATTTGTTTAACATACACGCCGCACGCCCCGCCCCGCTGCACTCCCAACTCGAGCGTCCACTCAGGCCTTACACTTATTCAGAGCAGGAAATTCTGGCATTGTTTACCTTTACGATTAAAATTTTAAGTAATTAGATTTAGAGTGGCGACGGGGTCCCTCTCAATTTGGGGTTGGATTTGATTGAACAGGATTTTGGGATCTAAAAGCCGGAGGAACCGCAAACGTTTTAGGAACCCTTCCTTCATCATTTCCTTTGTCCCTCATCATCAAGTTATATATTAGAGTGTTGTTGAGAGTCTGTGACTCTTTCAGAGAGCTTGACTTGAGTTAACGAGAGTGCATGCGCTTAAAATACTGCTCTTTTTAAGGTTCCGTACCCAAAGGGTAAAAACGGGACCCTATTACTAAGACTCCGCTGTCCGTCCGTCCGTCCGTCCGTCCGTCTGTCACCAGGCTGTATCTCACGAACCGTGACAGCTAGACAGTTGAAATTTTCACAGATGATGTATTTCTGTTGCCGCTATAAAAAAAATACTAAAAACAGAATAAAATAAAGATTTAAGTGGGGCTCCCATACAACAAACGTGATTTTTGACCGAAGTTAAGCAACGTCGGGCGGGGTCAGTATTTGGATGGGTGACGGTTTTTTTGCTTGTTTTTTTTTGGTTGTTTTGCTCTATTTTTTGTTGATGGTGCGGAACCCTCCGTGCGCGAGAGCGACTCGCACTTGGCCGGTTTTTCAATCACAGATTGATAATTTTCCTATATTTTTTAATAAAACTAGTTGGTTAAAATATGATTTGTTTAGGCTAGCGTTGTAAAAACGCATTTTCCATAGTTAAAACTATTTTAACTGAAACTAATTTTGACTAACTAGTTAAAACTAGTCTTCACAAAGGCACTTTGCGGAAACAGTTTTAACTAAAATGTCATTCAATAGAACTTGCTAACTATGTAAACAAACCGCCATACTAAAATTGACACTGAATGTCAAATTACTAGTAACTTTTGTTTACATAGTTAGCAAGTTCTATTGAATGACACTTTAGTGTGAACACGTTTTCAACAAGGGGATACGGAAAACTAGTTTTAAGGTAATCTATACAATGAATACTGACATTATCTATTTTTCAGTCACCGTAGGGTGTAGGTACTAAGTGAAACCACTTTAAGATCACTCAAGCGGTCTGTCAGAGCCTCAGAGGCACTTTTCTCGCGTCAACTTCGACTAATGGCTTAGGTAGTCTATTTATTGTGTCGATTTTTACAGGAATTTTAGGATAACACAAAACATACTTAGGGCCACTTGCACCATTCAATAACCCGGAGTTAACCGGTTAAACGGAGTTACCATGGTTTCCAGTACAATTTGACACAGGGTTAACGGTTTACCCCGAGTACTTAAGTGGGATGGTGCAAGTGGCGCTTAACGATATAAACACACATAAAATACCCATCTGTAATTGTTTTACATTATTCTAATTATTTGCCACTTGTATTGAACTCTACTTAGCATTGCAACAATGCTCTTTCACCCTATTGTTGAAACAACTAAATAGATATGAGGTAGACATACTTTGGCTTCCCTTTTTGTATTCCCTTTCCAATCTTTAATATTGCTATTTAGGCGCCAGTCTTTCAAATTCCATTAAACTCAAAGCTTCTCTGTACGACACGTATTCCCAACTCCGATATTTTCAGACGGAGCTCGCATAACGACCTCCGAATAACGACTATTTCATGGACATGTTTGGTTTGGATTATATTTATTGCGTTGTAAATTTAATGACAATTGCTCCGGGTATATTTTAATGGAATTGTTCGGGATTCTTCGGGAGTCATCCCCTCCTCTGAGAGGACAACGGCCACCGCTGCAAGACCAGATTGCATACGACACTGACGCGCTCGCACGTACTTGCGTCCTTCTTAATTTTGATTAACTAAAGCCTAATTATGTAATTAATTAACTACTACGATTAAAACGAATCATCAAAAAGGCGTTTTTTAATTGAAGAAAATCATCAACCATAAATTTGGTTCTTTCGACCCGGACGTCATGCCTTAAGATTTGAAGCCTAACCAGGATCTTCTGCCACATTAAGCATTAAGAAGAGGATCTCTTTATGGATTGCCTAAAATCGGTGACGTGACGGTGTAATGTGAGCCAGTGATTACAAGCGAAATCCACATAGCAACAAGCGAGCGGTCAGAGTGAGTCCGAACCATTTTGTTTGCCCCTTAGGTATTTGTAACTTTGTGCCTAAATCACTGCCTTCTTATAGTTGTTTCATTAATTATTGTGTAGATTATATCCCCCTGTATCGAATTTAACAATAAACCGCATTAAGGATCGGTTAATTTCCATAATATTTCAAGTAAAAATCTTTAAATTATAACTACACATCTAATTATCTTTAAGTGAGCGGCCGGGCGCTGCATAGCGATAAGGAATACAAAAGGCAGTGAGTACTTGCATTCTGGTATGCCGATAGATTAATTATTACCCGTTTTTTCAATAATTTATGCTCGGAAATTTCCTACATTACGAGATCGGAAATTTCCGACGTTTTCGTGTCAATTAGTTTGTGTATACATTTAATGTTATTTTGCCTTTTCATTCAATATCGTAAATATTGAAATGCAAATGGGTTTATTTCGTATTTGACTATTATTTTGTATTAATTTATTGGTTTGGTTAGTTCGACTAGTGCGAATTAAATCAAATAAATTGTAATTATCTTATGTGAACGTTACATATGCTGGTATGAAAAAACAACAATTAAAATTATTGAACTATTGTTGCTAATTAGGTATTTCATTTAATTGGGAAATATTTACGTACTATTGAACAATAGTATTAGTGAATATTTATTATTGTTGTAACTGTATAAATAATAATTCAATTTGATTCATATTAATAACTTTATTTAAACATAATGGCACGATTAGCCGAGCTGGTGAAAAAACGGGGAACTTATAAAGGTCGTTTAACTAAATTTCAAACGTATGTTGATGCTTTTAAGGATGTTTTACATTCCAGTGAAGTCGAAGTCTTTCGATCAAGGTCAATCAGAATTGCCCGAAGTAAGATCAAATGTAGCATCAATCACTATCAAACAAAGGGAGTTGTTTCCGTTTGCACGTTTCTCGAGTCTACGTAAACTAAAAAATATCATGGCTTATGTACAACGTTTCATTGCCAATTGCAAAAATAAAATAAAATCAAAGGGCACTTTATCATTGTCTGAAAAACAATCAGCGTTCGATTCTTTAATAAAACTGTCGCAAAAGGAATCATTCGACGAATATGATATTTTAGCTAAAGGTAAACCGTTACCTACAAAAAACAAACTGTTGTCGTTAAGCCCGTTTATTGACGAAAGGGGTCTACTTAGAGTAGGTGGTAGAATCAAAAACGGTAATTTTACATTCGAAAAGAAACATCCAATCTTACTCGTATCGAAACATATCTTAACTAAACTAATATTTCGGTTCGAACATGTACGCTTAATGCACACAGGACCTCAACATCTGCTAGCATCAATTCACGAAGAGTTTTGGCCTATCGGGGGCCGTAATTTAGCTCGATCTATTGTCCACAATTGCCAGCGTTGCTTCCGTCTTAACGCACAAACAGCCCGTCCGATGATGGGGAATTTGCCAGAGCAGCGCCTTCAGCCTGGCTATCCATTCCAGACTACAGGAATGGATTACGCGGGTCCTATTTTAGCACTTAATAAGAGAGGTCGTGGAAGCAAGACCGAAAAGGTATACATCGTCATATTTATCTGTTTCACCACCAAATGCGTTCATCTCGAACTCGTTAGCTCGCTATGTAAAGATTCCTTTCTAGCCACGTTACGTCGCTTCATTGCTAGACGATCTAAACCTGCTACATTGTTCTCCGATAATGGAACTCAGTTCGTTGGTGCACGAAATGAGCTTTATAAGTTCCTGAACGATAATGCGAGTTCTATAATTGATGAAATGTCTAGCGAGCGTATAGACTTCAAATTCATACCTGCATATGCACCACACATGGCCGGTCTGTGGGAAGCCAATATAAAATGCATAAAAGCCCATTTACATCGCGTGTTAGGGAACGCACATTTAGTATTTGAAGACCTCTATACAATTTTAGTTCAAATTGAGGCCTTACTCAATTCACGTCCCTTAACCCCACTCTCGACTGACCCACGTGACATGAGACCTTTGACTCCGGGGCACTTTTTGGTAGGACGACCGATGACTGCTTTGCCCTCGCCTCCGCTTGTCGACGTGAACCAGAACCGTCTCACTCGTTTTGAAAGGCTGGAGCAATTACGCCAACACTTTTGGGCCAGGTGGCACAAGGAGTACATTACTGAACTTCAACAACGCACCAAATGGCGCACGTCTAAGGGTCAACAATTAAGAAAGGGAGCATTAGTCCTTATTAAAGAAGAAGGACTCCCGCCGATGAAGTGGCGACTGGGTCGCATCACAGAGATATATCCAGGGAGCGACGGAATCGCCAGGGTCGCGGATATCAATACTACAAGAGGAGTGATACGCCGTGGCTTCAACCGCATCTGCCCGTTGCCTACCACTGACATCGACGAGTTGAAAGTTAACCCTTTCAACGCCGGGGGGCATGTTCGGGATTCTTCGGGAGTCATCCCCTCCTCTGAGAGGACAACGGCCACCGCTGCAAGACCAGATTGCATACGACACTGACGCGCTCGCACGTACTTGCGTCCTTCTTAATTTTGATTAACTAAAGCCTAATTATGTAATTAATTAACTACTACGATTAAAACGAATCATCAAAAAGGCGTTTTTTAATTGAAGAAAATCATCAACCAGGAATGAAGAAATGGTTTTGCACGGGTATTTTACTTGACTGAAGATTAAAAGAGGGTAATGCTTTGCGAGTGTCACAATACATGATAATGTATTGGTTTCACTTAATATGGCCTCGTTTTACTTGAGACACTAAATAAGTGAAAACAATGAACAACTAACACATTTTTTGTAACATTACGAGTACGTGAAGTGTCGTTATATTCGACTAACTGCAAATAACCGTGCACATTTAATAAAATAAATAGAGTACCATTTTGTACCATTTGGAGTTGAAACTCTAGGTCCATGGGGTCCCAGCGCGCATAAGTTGTTCGCAGAAATCGCGAAGCGTCTGGTTGACCTAACTGGTGACCGAAGAGCTGGCGCGGCTACCTCGCACAACGTATCAGCATTGCGATACAGTGAGGAAATGTCGCCAGCGTCCTTGGTACAATTCCTCAAGGGCCTATTTTAGATTTAAGCTAGTTTTTAATTTCTGTTAGTAATACCACTGTATAATATATCTTGATTATGAACAATTTTATTTATTGATGTAGTTTATAAGTATAGTTTGCTTTTTTTAAATATATTCAATATATTTTCTCTCTCTGCACCAATTGAAGGTATCTCTGTTTGGGCCTATAGTTTATTTAGCATTAAGTCCGCCATTTGTACAATGTTGTATATATTTTGTGCAATAAAGTTTAAATAAATAAATAAATAAATAAATTAACACATTTTGTGTAACATTACGTGAATTGTGGTTATATTAGTCTAACTGCGAATATTTAATATTTAAATAAATCGAAACTTATTTGTGGGATATTAGGCCCATACTTTGATTTAAAGTGAGTACTACGGATCTGAGTAATACTGATGTATTTATAGTGTCGATTTCTTACCGTCACGTCAGGAAGGGGTACTAGAAACAATATAAATGGATACATGGATTTTTATATTTTCAACAAAACACTATCAATTACATAGGTATTTATATAATCCCTCGAGTCTAGTTAGTACATATTTCATTTTAATACCATTATACTTAAAGCGGCCCTGACACGATGCGAACCATTATTCGCAAAAGTTTATGAAACTACCACTTATCAAAATCAATAGCGTCGATAAGTATCAGTAGTGGCAGCTATCCGTAATGTAGGGTAATCATCGCCGTGGCCCGTTACGTAGTGATGTGCCTTAATTCCTCTCCAGGAAATATTTCCTACGCGGGAATTTTTCAAGAAGTTCACAGTTAAGAAGATTTTCTCCCATTCAGCGCTAATCACGACACGTTGTCGTTTTGCCTCTGCCTAGTATTTTTCGCTGCATATATATGTTATCGGCTACGAGGTAAAGCTACGACCGTAGCTCAGCGGTGGATGTATTCATTTCGCATTTATAAACCACGATGCCGTGCCGTCTCCTCTCCGGGGATATCCATCGAATACAATCGATTCTTGAAATTCGGTACCCCCGTAGGTGTGAGTCCCGAAACAATGCTTAATTTGCTTATTGTTTAAATAAATTAAAGTGATATTTTAAATGTTTCCTCACGACAAAATGCAAGCAGCAACTGAACAGGCTGATATCTGTCTCTATTTGCTGTCACGTAGACTTGGGTCAATCTCCAGTCAAAAATATATGCACATGGTTACCGGATTAAAAAAAAATGCTCATGCGAACTTTGTTCTCCATATTGCCACTTACCTAGAAACTTAATAGGAGATTAAACACTATGAGAAATATCGCCGTAAAAATTATAAATAATGTATGCAAATGCATATAATAGTAGTTTATGCAACAGTGATATAATAAGGGTTCTTAAAATTCAAGGGTCGAAGTTACAAAACGAGACGTAGTCGAGTTTTGTAAAAAAAGACCCGAGAATTTTAAGAACCAATTATGAGCTGTTGCATACATTACTTTTTCTATGACAGCTGCAGCAAAAAAAAAAAAAAAAAAAAAGAGTTATTATTAAAAAAAAGAGATTATTTAAAAAAAATTGAGTTATTATTTAAAAAAAAAGAGTTATTATTGTAAATGAAAACATACCTCTTTCAATCAGATGATCGGAACTTGTATCTTTAAAAAAAATAAAGCAGTTGTATTATACTCATAAGATGACTGCTAGCAGTCATCTTATGAGCCTATAGACAAATCATTCAAATGACATTGCTTTAGATATCACTGTCAGTCATTTAATTGACACATTTAAGTGCTGGAGTAGAAAAATATCATAAATAGAATAACAATATCGAAAAAGTGATCAGCACGGAAATTATGGTCATGTATGTCTACGTGACAACGTGATAAAACAGTATCCGTCACTTTTTATCCCGCGGTGTTAAAAAGCGTCAAGGCCCGATTCGGATTTTGTAATAGACATCTATTATGATATCTTTTAGACATCGCCAAGATACGATAACGATATGTTTAAGATCTAACCTGTCAAATTTGACATTTCCGCGATTCTGGAGATACTCTTGAACGATTTCCACAAGATATTACTTAGAGATCTAATTCACATCTAATAGATATCTAACACGATCTATCGTAAAAGTCATATTGATTGCCCGAATTGCGCTGCAAAAGAGAACTAGTTGAAATCTAAACTATAACGTATCTAGAATAGATCTAGTACGTGTCGTCTCTTGTGACTATCTTGAAGTTCGAATACGGCAGTCAGTTATATTTTATCACGTGGATAAAACGATCCATACTACGCCTGCTAGAGATTTTCATCGAGACATCACTATCGGCGTCCCTTGATCTGGCAACTTTGTTTATTACTTTCCTAATTTCGCTTTATTGTCCGACTAACTCTCGGCGAGTAGGTAAATAGAAACTAAATTGTTTTCGCCATACCCTTATATCGTGGCTCCTTTGTTGGGAAACTTTTAGGGTTTCGAACCCAGAGGATGCCAACGGGATTCTTTTACTAAGCCTAACGTGTCCGTCTGTCTGTACCTATGAGAGTCAGCGGGCTGTATCTCATAAATAAGCTGTAATAAGTAGACTGTTTGCGCCACGTATTAAATACTTAACCTATGAATTCTGACCTCCTTGTCGGGTTTTCAATATAGACGGCAAGGCGATAATAAAAAGAAAAAAAAATGTCACATGTCACATCAATACATGTAAAAATAAAACTCGATTCAATATTGTGTGTTGAAGAAAATGAAACCAAAGGGATCCCTATAATTAAGTATACATACAACAAAATAAAGTGCCGCCGAATCAGTGGATACTGGAGACTCTATAAGGAGGAAAACGCAGAACCAGTGCATGTAAGTTTTTCCGCATCCCCATTTTTTGGCCTTTGAACCGGTTTCCAAATTTACCTTTAAAAATATTACATAATAACCTTGTTGCTCACTGAATCGCGTAGGTACAAAATATAATTTCGGATTTCCTTTCGGTTTCTTAATTTTCAAAAAAATGTTCCCGTCATAATTCTATTTCAAAGTACGGTCAGTAAACTAATTTATTTTTATTGTCTGTTATTTTTATTTCATATTTCATTTACGCGTAGCGTGTGGGATTATTCATCACGCTACCTTATAAATGCGTTACAAATAATTTTCGTATTTTGTAACTGTCATATTGTGACATAATTTTCACGGAACATTTTTGCACACCATATTCGTTAAGTATATAATTTCAGTGTATTTTAAGTTACTAAATACACTCTACTAAACTGAAAGCTACGGGTAAATTATTTCTAAAAGCCTCAGTTTTTCATAAACTGTAATTAACCTATTGCGAAGGTTACACTTGTATTAAGGTATTATACAAGCGTAACGTTCGTATTTACTTCATTTTCCTTCGACTTGCATTAAGGTATTATACAAGTTGAATATAATTTATAATTATTTGTGCATCTTAGCACAAATTGTTCATATTTTTTCGTGCTGTCATAGTAATAACTAGGTAACCATGGCAACGCGACTTAAGCTCGCGGAAGCAAAACGTGCTCAATGTTTCATGCGTTTACAAAATATTTATGACATGATTCCAAAGTTAAGCAGTGACAAGAAGGCTTTCTCGCAGTTCATCGCGCAAGCTCGATTGGTCGATCAACTGAGAAAAGAATTTATAGAGTTGATGGATGAAGTCAATCTTCTGAACTTGGAGTTGGACCCGGAGTACATCGTCAACTACAGCGCAATGAATGCGTTTGAAGATCTCTACTGCGTAATCAAATGTCAAATTTCGAAAATTGATGCACCTGTTCCGAGCCTCTCGGCATCCAGGGATTCGAGCCATTCATGTAAGGACGACTCCATTAAAATCCCTCGGATTGAACTTCCTTCTTTCGATGGAGATATTCAAAACTTCCCATTCTTCTATGAAACATTTAAGCGTGTCATACATGAGAATAAAAAACTTACGGATTCTGAGCGTGTTCATTATTTGTTTAGTCATTTGACAGGAAAGGCAAAGTCGATCTGTGCGGGAGTTATACCTGCCGCAGAAAATTACAACACAGTTTGGGAAGCATTGATCGCGAAATATGATGATAAACGCGCATTAGCTACGTCATATTTAAACCAGCTGTTTTCGATGAAACCTGTCAACATCAACGGTCCTTCGGCATCTAATTTAGAAAAAATAATTGATTCGTTTGCTGCTACTATTTCAGCAATAAGACAACTCAAGCTCGAAAACTTAAGTGACTTTATTTTCATTCACCTGGGTCTTAAGTTATTAGATTCAGATACCACAAAGAATTTCGAGATGTCTATTCGGAATTCTTCTACAATGCCTACATATGACGAATTCATTTGTTTCGTTAGGGAACAAGTGAAGATTTTATATCGGACATCGCAACGAACGCCAACTAAGGCTGAAAGCGGCTCCGCTGCCAACACTAGCAGCGTGCGAGCTCCCCTCCCTCGCACGCCCCAAGCGTATGTTAGCACGCAAGGGCATGACAACGGAAGTTCATGTGCTATGTGCAAGAGTAATGATCACTCGCAACTTTATAATTGCAATAATTTCATGAAACTCACGCCTAACGAAAAATTTAATTTCGTTAAGGAAACTCACGCGTGCACTAATTGTCTGAACACGCATCATACTGCATCGAAATGTTCCTCGAAGAAAACTTGTCGTAAATGTAAAGGCAAACATCATACAACGTTACACTTCGAAAACTCAAAACCTGCAATGAATAACAACGAGTCCAAGTCTTCATCTAAGGATGATAGTGAAGCTAGCACAAGTTCATCCGTAAAGGACAACGGTGCCTCTGTATGTACTCATTCGGCATCGGGACAGACTACATCACCCTTGACGGAAATTCTCGCCACTGCTCAGGTACTCGCTAGTGGGCGTAACGGCAAGGACAAGGTTTTGAGATGTCTGCTGGATCCAGGATCACAGAAACATTACGTTACATTGAAGTGCTGCAAGAATTTAGGTCTTCCTGTACACAGCAGCCCAGTGACGTCAATAAATGGATTAGGTGGAACAACGATAACACAACCCATCCGAGGAAATGTCAACTTAACATTTAGGTCAAGATATGATCCTAAACATCAATATACTATCGAAGCGCTTGTTTTAGATGAGATCACGCCTGATTTACCGACCTGTCATATTGATCAATCTGCAACTGATCTGTTTGATAATTTACATCTAGCAGATGACTCTTGGGCGATTCCAGGTGAAATTGACGTACTTCTTGGTGTTAAGTTATTCACCAAATTGTTAATGTCAGATAAAATTGAAAACGAGCCTGGTTTGCCTGACGCTTTAGAAACTACACTGGGGTACATCATACTAGGCGATGCTCCCGCAGTTAACGCTTCCTACTCAGCAGCTGGGTATTTTACTTCGGTTGATGTCGGAAATTTAATGCAAAAATTCTGGGAAATTGAAGATTTGGATGGAGGAGTGATTCATAGTCCAGACGAGAAAAAAGCTGAAGATATTTTCAAGAATACAATCAATCGTTTGGAAGACGGACGTTATGAAGTAGCACTTCCGTTTAAATTGGACCCAAGCAATTTAGGCGATTCTTACAAGACTGCTGAACGCAGATTTTTAGCGCTTGAAAGAAAATTCGTCAAGCAACCTGAATTAAAACCAGCTTATGATGAAGTTATCCGTGAACATATCGATAAAAAATATTTATCTGAGGTTCCAAATGATAAGTCAAATGATGCTTATCACATACCCCACCACGCAATTGTCAAAATTGACAGAATAACCACAAAGGTTAGAATTGTGCTGGACGCTAGTGCACAGACCACAAGCGGTTTATCGTTAAATGACATACTTCACGCAGGACCAAGTCTTCAAGCTGACTTGTTCTGCATTCTCCTAAACTTACGATTGTTTGGTATTGCTATCACGTCTGATGTACGTCAAATGTATCTGTGTATTGACGTACGGGGGGAGGATCGTCCTTATCAGCGTATACTTTATAGGTTTAATCCTGAAGAAACTATAAAGGTATTTCAGTATAATAGGGTAGCCTTCGGTCTACGTAGCAGTCCTTTTCTGGCACTGCGAACTGTTAAACAGTTAGTAGCTGATGAAGGTGATAAATACCCACTCGCAAAGGAAATTGCATCTCGTGATATTTATATGGATGATGTAGCCAGTTCCGTTATTGATGAAGACCAAGCTATGCAAGCGACTAAACAACTGCTGGATTTGTTCTTGAAAGGTGGATTCCAACTGGCA
Organism: Cydia amplana; assembly: GCF_948474715.1. Lineage (NCBI taxonomy): Eukaryota > Metazoa > Arthropoda > Insecta > Lepidoptera > Tortricidae > Cydia > Cydia amplana. The sequence continues at coordinate 11,279,108 of NC_086087.1, forward strand.
AAGTGGTCGTCAAATTCTGCAGCTGTTCTGAAAGAAATACCGAAAGGACTACATTTATCCCAAAGTGTCACCTTCGACGATGATACAACGTTGAAGATTTTAGGTCTGCGTTGGTATCCTGGTGAAGATGTATTCAAGTTCCAGGTTAGTCCCGACGATCGACCGTGTAGTAAAAGAAACATTCTTTCATCGGTAGCTCGACTATTCGATGTTCTGGGCCTAGTTGCCCCTGTAATTGTGTTCGCTAAGCTTCTAATAAAGGAGTTATGGCTTTTGAAAATTGATTGGGACGAATTGCCGCCTGATCATATTGTACGCCAATGGCAACAGTTCCAAGGTGAACTACCGCTACTATCTAACATTAGCATTCCCAGACATATTGGTGTCATTGAAAACTGTTCATTAACTATAGTCGGCTTTTCAGATGCTAGTGAAAGAGCTTATGGTGGAGTGGTTTATGCCTACGTCACTTTTCCTAATGATGACCGAGGTGTCATTAATTTAATTTGCGCTAAATCTAAGATAGCGCCCGTGAAGGTTGTCAGCCTAGCAAGACTGGAATTATGCGCAGCATTGCTATTGTCACAACTTATAAAAAGGGTGGTTGATACCTACTCAACCAGATACCCAATCGACTCTGTGTTGGCCTTCTCCGATTCAACAGTGACACTTTGTTGGATTCATTCGTCGCCTCATCGATGGCAAACTTTTGTGGCCAATCGAATTACCAAGATCCAAGATAACTTATCAAGCGATCATTTTTATCATATTAAGGGAACAGAAAATCCAAGCGACTGCCTGTCTAGAGGCTTAACTCCAGCTCAACTGGTGATCCATCCTCTATGGCTATCAGGCCCTCCATGGATGAAACTCCCGAAAAACGAATGGCCGATTCAGGCGTTTATACCAGACGAAGTCAACGTTCCTGAAGAAAAAACGGTTTCTTTAGTGACTTGTGACAATTCGAACGACAACTTAATTTATGATTTGTCTAAACGGTTCTCGTCATGGGTTAAATATGTACGCACAGTTGCCTATATCTTAAAATTTATAAAACGATTACCTAAAGGCCCTATTAGTGCTGATGACTTAACAGCAGCCGAATTAGAAATCGTACGAGCTCTACAAAGAGTTTATTTCAGTCAACATATTTTAGATATGACCCTGAAAAAAGGGTTTACAAAAGCTTTAGCAAGCCTGAAGCCATTTATTCAAGATGGAATCCTTCGCATCGGAGGACGTCTCAGTAATTCTGATGAAGATTACGATTATAAACATCCTTTGTTATTGCCACGTCGTGATCACATCATTAACCTACTGGTCGATTATTATCATCGACACCATTTACATGCAGGACCTGAAACTCTTATATCTATTATACGACATCGATTCTGGATCATAGCAGCTCGATGTATTATTCGTCATCGCATTCATTTATGCAATTACTGCTTCCGGACCAAGCCAAAGGCTAACTCCCCAATGATGGCAGATTTACCAGCGTGCAGGGTAAATCAAGTTGAGAAAGCCTTTATACATACTGGCTGTGATTACGCTGGTCCGTTGTATTGTACACCTGTTCGACGAAGAGGCGTGAAGAGTCAAAAGGTTTATTTGTGCTTATTCACATGTCTCACAACGCGAGCAATTCATTTAGAACTTGCAACTGACTTAAGTACAGCAAGCTTTATGTCAGCATTTAAGCGGTTTTTATCCAGACGTGGTCCTGTAAAATATATGTACAGCGATAACGGAACCAACTTCCAGGGAGCCAATACATATTTGCAAGAACTTCATAATTTCCTTGCGAATGAGTATCGAGACGCTTGGGAAACTGAACTATCAGCCAATAAAATAATTTGGCGATTTATTCCCCCCAGTGCTCCACATTTTGGAGGATGTTGGGAAAGTAACGTTAAATGCGTCAAATCACATTTGTTTCGTACGATAGGTAAACAAATCTTGTCATTTCAGGAATTAATGACAATTCTATGTGAAATTGAGGCTTTATTAAATTCTAGACCGCTATCCGTGTTAAGCTCTGATCCAGCTGAACCTTCCGCATTGACGCCAGCTCATTTTCTTAATGTTACTCCATTGAAATATCTTCCAGCTGCGTCTGTTGCGGAGGTAACATCTGATCATCTTTTGCAAAGATATCAATTATTAGATCGCTTAACGCAATCATTTTGGAAGAGGTGGCGCGATGAGTATTTGCACACGTTGCAAACCAGACAAAAATGGAATACTCCTTCTCAGCCTATTAAGGAAGGAACTGTTGTAGTCATCCTTCAAGATAATGTTATGCCTCTACATTGGCCGTTAGGTCTTATAACTCAACTCTTTCCAGGCAAGGACGGTATTGCCAGAGTTGCTTTGGTTAAAACAAAATCAGGCACACTTAAAAGACCTTTGGTCAAATTATGTCCTTTGCCTTCTCAATAATATAATTTCATATTTCTATTAGTATTTAGTTATCTCTCTCAAGTTATGGAGGCTTCATATGTTTATGTCAATTTAGTTTTCTCTGAGCAATAAGGATGCTATTATGTAGTAAATGATTTATTTTAAATAACTTTTTGAAAGCTATTCCTTTCAAGGCCGGGGGAATGTTTGCGCCACGTATTAAATACTTAACCTATGAATTCTGACCTCCTTGTCGGGTTTTCAATATAGACGGCAAGGCGATAATAAAAAGAAAAAAAAATGTCACATGTCACATCAATACATGTAAAAATAAAACTCGATTCAATATTGTGTGTTGAAGAAAATGAAACCAAAGGGATCCCTATAATTAAGTATACATACAACAAAATAAAGTGCCGCCGAATCAGTGGATACTGGAGACTCTATAAGGAGGAAAACGCAGAACCAGTGCATGTAAGTTTTTCCGCATCCCCATAGACTGTTGACATTTTTAGTGTATATTTAAATCCCATCAAAAACATTACATGTAAAAAGGTGCAAGTCTCGCAACGCTTTTACTACAAAAAAGTTTTGAGATGTACCTAATGTGAAACCAAGTCGGTTATTTTAATCAGCGCCAGGGGGTGTTAAAACCGTATCAATAAGATATCTTTAATTTGTAATACGTATAATGACTTGGCCATCGCACGGCTGCATAATGACAAAAGGATCATCGTCACCTATTAAAAATAATTCTAATTGAACATAACGCTAGCGCTAATTGCAGTTTGAGCATTACACATATTTACGAGTACGGTACGAGTAAAGCATTATGTGCGATTGCCAAGTCATTATATGTATTACAATTTAAAGATATCTTATTGATACGGTTTTAACACCCCCTGGCGCTGATTAAAATAACCGACTTGGTTTCACATTAGGTACATCTCAAAACTTTTTTGTAGTAAAAGCGTTGCGAGACTTGCACCTTTTTACATGTAATATTTTTGATGGGATCTCATCTCTTTTTGTAGGCAGTCCTTCTTTTCGGGTACTCATACCCATACTATGTATACAAATATCATAACTAAACATATCTTCATTCATACTCACATCGTACATCGTAGTGTACCTTTACTTTATCTACTATTTGTAGGAACTGCAACAGTAACTTTGTAATATCATATATTTATATGGAATTACAAACTTACTTATGCAGTTCTTAGATCTTTAAAACGTGACTGATATTGCAATATTTTTAGGTTTATCCTTTATGTGGCCATTAAACCCTAACTCTGTACCAAATTTCAGCTCTCTGAGTTTATGGGAAGTACTAATTCTATTTTGATGATCATGAGTGAATGAATGAGTGTCATAAATGCGAAACTTTGCTTTCGCTTAACTTCGGAACTAAATGACCTACAGACTTGAAATTTTGGATTTTAAGTAGTGAATTATAGCTTACTGGAAGACGAAAATTTCTGCATTCTGGTCTTATCCAGAGGTTCTCAAATAGGGGCCTGAAAATGCGGCGAAATGGTTCCAGTAAAGGATGGTACGGCAGTGTTTGCTTCGCGCTCGACTTGGCGGGGGCACTGCCGTGCCCCCAGATTGCTATCATAACAAAAAAATAATCTATATTTGCTGTTTCTAAAATGCTTATAGATATACTTATTTATTTGTATTACTAAACACACAAACTACCTAAATAACAACAAAACATTATAAAACTCAATATATAAAGCGCACATAAATCTTAAAGAATAATAATTTTAACTTTTTACGAAAAAAATAAATAACGGGTTGCACTCCGGGAGTGCCGACAGAAGTGAAAACTCAATGACTAGTCCAAAGTGTCTGCAGCACTATGTATAATTGACCCATCCTCCTTTCTATTGAAAAACTTTAGTTCCGAAATTGCTGGTCAGTGAGCTTGTTTAATATTCGAAATTCAAATTTGTAGCGTTAATTGTTTAAAATTCGAATAGAAATTGTAAAGTTACCTTGCAGACCTCGCATCTAAATACAGCGTGTAAATCCAATACGGGCGAATATTTAAACGGTGGTTAGCATAGGACCTAAAAAGTATATTGAGATAGATTTTACTTAGAAATGCATTGAAAATTATAACCATACAAAATAATTCGGCCCGCAATGTAATACACCACACACGTTACGGGATACGAGCTTTTTAAAGTAACTGTCAACGCTTGTTGGCAGTTACTATGAAAAGCTCGTATCTCGTAATGTCATTATCATCTTGTTTCTTAATGTTTACAGTACATTGCTGCTCGGTACATGTGGAAAAAATTAATCACGGGGTTATAATTAAGTGTAACTTAAAAAAACATCTTAATTAATGATAAGACGGGTAAATTCTATATCTGGTTTAATTTATTGCCCGTATTTGACTTACACACTGTATATTTGGTCATGATATTTTGAGTTTTATTCACCAGTACTACAGTTCACATTTATTAGCGATTTCATCAAGATGTAGCTTTATTGAATTATATTTGAGTGATATAAAGTTAAAATGTAACTGTGAGATTCTCGTATTTTAGCGGTTACAAGATTAGAACCATTTTCATGTAATGTCATTGAATTTTTCTTTATTGATTTAAATGCCATCTAAATGAGTGGCCATCTAAACCTTACGGTCACGTGATCGCCTTACGCTGTCTCGAGTTTATCATTTTTTCCCCACCTCAAAAAGTGCCCAGCGCCGCTAAAGAAGTTTTCACTTCAAAAAACTTTATGTTTAAATGCACTTCACTAATTTTTGATCTCACAATAATTTGGTAAACCGTTTTTTATTGGAACGTACTGTAACGTTGACGTGGTAATGACTGTAATGAGATGAATAAATAAACCCCGGAAGCAAACACGCAAAGTTAAATAAACGTGGCTTAGATTTGGGCATTTTACTTTTAAGGACATTTTATAGGTAAATGAAATAAAAGTCGATATAATTTGAGAGGGTTATAGGATATATTTATTACACCGACAGTTACATATGATATTTATAACTTCTAAAATATTGGATATAACCGACCGAATGCGTCTCCGTTACAGAGAGGCTTCCGCGAAAACCGAAATTCGCAAATTGCCGGGATTTTTCTCTTTTACTGCAATGAAGGTGTAATTAGAGAGACAGAGACAGATGCCCGCAATTTGCAAACTTCGATTTTCTCGATTATAGCCCAGGTTGAGCAAAATAATCATACTTAGGAGGGAAGAATAGCTTTGCGATCCTAACGAAATAACGGTACTTAGAAGCTCAATTTCGGGAGAAAACGGTTTCCACTAACTAAATCTTAACAAATCACTTTAATTTTTAAGTCGATCGCTTCAGAATAATATTATATTCTAGGTTTAAAAGTTATGCTCAACAAAAAAAAAGTACCTATTGTAAATTTTGAAAAAAGGAAAACCTTATAAACCTTATTTTTATAAACTTAGTTTTTCATTTTGTCAATAACATACTAAAAAATCATGGAGAATGGAAAATATTTAAAGGTGAATTGTTTGGACGAGTACGTGCTATACTTCCCAAGTTGCTCTGAAAAGCTTTAAAATAGACAAACCATTGGAAATAGCGCCTGCCTCGCCAGCGGTAAATACAAACGGAAGGGTTTCAGAGGGCCTACCGCGAACCACGTTCAACGTGTTGCCTCTCTGTCGCACGTGTAAATTCGTACGTACGTGTACGTGTGACAGGGAGGCAGCATTTCGAACGTGGTTCGCGGTAGGCCCTCAGGATAGTACTCCCTTGATGGGGGTAACGTGTGTTACAAAAATAGGTTTGTATAAATTGATTTCGCGAGGTACTGATGCGCAAGTAAATCTGCTTTTTATTCAAATGTCTATGTTTCCTTCCGCAATGTGTGAGAATAGGAATAATTTTATAGTTTAACTTGCTTGTCTTAAGGTGAATTCGGACAGATTATGAACACAGACAGATTTATGTTCGTAAAAGGGAGTACCTACCTAGTCCTAGAAGTGTACTATTGTTAAGTGCTTTAAAATGTCTTTTTAAGGTTCCGTAGCCAAATGGCAAACAACGGAACCCTTATGGATTCGTCATGTCTGTCTGTCTGTCTGTCTGTGTGTCTGTCCGTCTATCTGTCCGTCCGTATGTCACAGCCACTTTTTTCCGAAACTATAAGAACTATAGTTCGTTTTTTTTATCATTAGTAAGAACTTCAGAGAAGGTAAGCGATTTTGACATGTCTTTTAATTGAAAAACACTTTTTAAAAATCAATATCTATTACTTATGAAAGCAGAAGACTATAAAAGATCGTATTAGATTCATAATTGTTACATATTTACCGTAACTTATTTTTAAAATGTGTTTTTCAATTAAAAGACACATCAAGATTGTTTACCTTATTTCTAATGCTAAAAAAAACGAAGTATATGTGACGTTCCACGGCAAAAGGTACCTTATGGGACTTGGCGCTTACGTCGCATAGCGCCGCAATAATAATAGCGCGCGGCGGCGGAGCGGCGTTAATAATAGCGTAAGCGCCAACGGCCATGCCATAAGGTACCTTTACCCGTGGGACGTCACATATACTGTTGAAACTTAGTAAGTAGATGTGTTCTGTGAACCGCATTAAGATTTTCACACAAAAATAGAAAAAAACAATGAATTTTGGGGGTTCCCCATACTTAGAACTGAAACTCAAAAAAATGTTTTTCATCAAACCCAAGGTCTTCAAAAATTATATTGAGGTTTCTAATATAATTTTTTTTTCTAAACTGAATAGTTTGCGCGAGAGACACTTCCAAAGTGGTAAAATGTGTGTGTCCCCCCCCTGTAACTTCTAAAATAAGAGAATGATAAAACTAAAAAAAAAATATGATGTACATTACCATGCAAACTTCCACCGAAAATTGGTTTGAACGAGATCTAGGAAGTAGTTTTTTTTTAATACGTCATAAATCCCCTAAATACGGAACCCTTCATGGGCGAGTCCGACTCGCACTTGGCCGCTTTTTTTTATACTGCGCCTAAGAAAAACAATCGGGTAAATTTGTGCAGCTAGTTCTTATTGCTCTCGGTTGTAGATATATTTAATTAGTAAATTGGCCAAATAATTTGTGACTTTCCGTCACAGAAGGGACCTAATGCTTCAAGAACAATAAGGACCTTTTTATCTGAAATTCCAACATACATTCTGTAAGAATGGTCCTTATTGCACATGAAGCATAAGGACCCTTCTCTTGTGGAAAGCCACATTTATTTATAATAGTGTGATAAATGCGGTAGCGAAAAGGGGAATGAAATTTAAAACCTTCGCGTTTTGAACACATATTAACTCACATTTATAGACGGGTCTAACGCGAAATTTATTCAATTACCTTTATATACCGACGTTTCGACACAGGTTTCACTGGTCATGGTCGCGGCCAACTGATGTCCCAGCAAAATGTCAAAACAGAGATTTGTGCAACTACCCAATGAAAAGTGTATGAAAAAGTTTGGGGTAGACATCACATTTTCAAACCACCCACTACACATAATGTTAATTATTGTCAATAGTCCGACACGCAACACTCACAATATCCACGCACACGTCCGAAGATAGATCCTTTGGCTTTAACTTCTGTATCACTGGTTCCCAAGTTGGCGATAAGTTGAATCCATCCTCCCTATTAAAATTCCTGGGGTGTTTCTTGATTTCAATTGTTTCTCGCACAACTCGAGTAGTTGCACAAATCTCTGTTTTGACATTTTGCTGGGACATCAGTTGGCCGCGACCATGACCAGTGAAACCTGTGTCGAAACGTCGGTATATAAAGGTAATTGAATAAATTTCGCGTTAGACCCGTCTATAAATGTGAGTTAACAGGGGAATGAAAGTTTTTAACGGTTGAATGAAAGCATACGGAGGCTAAATATAGGTACTATATGTATATTTATTTATTAAGTGTTTGTGAACACAACAGTGTTTGTTATCTCAATCTACGTATCAACACACGTGGTGGTTGCACGTTTGTTTTCAATTACTTGTACATCATGCGTTTCAACAATATAAGCAGAACTGCACTTGCATGTTGTTCGGGAGGAAGCATAAGAGTAAAGAAATGGAACCAGAGTAACAGTTTCTATCAGAGCATATATTTATAAATACCTACTACATATTAACATTAGAAAGAGCGTGCAGTTTTTATCAAGCTCTGTAATTATCTAATGTAGCATAGTCAATACTTATAATTTACTTCCAAATATTACCGCAAAAAAGCACGATTTAGAACCACAAGCTTACTTCTGTGAAGTTCTTTCTAATGCTAAAAAGCGGCCAAGTGCGAGTCGGACTCGCCCATGAAGGGTTCCGTATTTAGGCAATTTATGACGTATAAAAAAAAACTACTTACTAGATCTCGTTCAAACCAATTTTCGGTGAAAGTTTGCATGGTAATGTACATCATATATTTTTTTTAGTTTTACGTTTCTCTTATTTTAGAAGTTACAGGGGGGGGGACACATTTTACCACTTTGGAAGAGTCTGTCGCGCAAACTATTCAGTTTAGAAAAAAATGATATTAGAAACCTCAATATCATTTTTGAAGACCTATCCATAGATATTCCACACGTATGAGTTTGATGAAAAAAAAAATTTTGAGTTTCAGTTCTAAGTATGGGGAACCCCCAAAATTTATTGTTTTTTTTTTCTATTTTTGTGTGAAAATCTTAATGCGGTTCACAGAATACATCTACTTACCAAGTTTCAACAGTATATTTCTTATAGTTTCGGAGAAAAGTGGCTGTGACATACGGACGGACAGACAGACAGACAGACAGACATGACGAATCTATAAGGTTTCCGTTTTTTGCCATTTGGCTACGGAACCCTAAAAACGAAGTATAGCGTGTGACAACTCTGTCACATTTCCCTAGATTATCAAGCACCTTGTCCTGAGGTCGACTAACAATGACGTTGGCCATACATAAGGATAACGGGCACAGTGGTATTTTTTTTTATGGATGGGTGGCAACAATGTGTCACTTGATGCCAGTTACACCATCCACACAAACTGATTAACGGCAATCGGCCGTGAAGTATGAAACTTCCCATACAATAAAATTTAGCGAACGCATTAACGGCGACAGAACCTTACACCCTTAGGGCCACTTGCACCATACCACTAACCCAGGGTTAAGCGGTAAAACCATTAACTCAGTGTCAAATTGTGCTGGTAACCATGGTAATTCCAGGTTTAACCAGTTAACCCTGGGTTAGTGAAAGGTGCAAGTGGCCCTTAAGTCGCGTCAATTAAGGCAATAGATGAAGTTATTACATTTTGACAGTTGGCATGTGCACGTTTGTCGTCGTGCGGATGTAGTACTTAGTGATTTGTGAACTCTCACCGTACTGTTGCATGTAACTGTTACTCCGTCCACGTTATTTTACTCTTCAGCTAGAAGTTTGTTTAATTAGTTACGTGTTTGATTGCTTTCAGTTGTTTAAGAGAAGTTGATCTATTAGTTTTGTTTTGTTTATAAGACAGCGGCCATTAAACTACGGCCGCGGGTTTGCGAACTTTAGTCTAAGTTTACGTTAGTCTAAAATATAAACAGTTACCTAAATATTTTCATTTAATTAAAACTTTACTATGGTGTTGTCTTTTGTTTATATTAATTATTTACAAGATCAGTGTTGAATATCGGTTATTGCTTCGTTGTGTAAATCTATAAAATTCATAGTTTATACCTCAAACAATTCGGTGTCCATAGACAACTTTGGAGAACCTGTTGTACGGCATTATTTTTTCACAATTTCGGGGTGGGTCATCTCGCAGAATGTTGAGAAATCATAAGTATGATGACTCACACTAGAACGGTTTGGGTCTGGGCCGAGACGCCCGATACTCCATTTTCTTTAGAAAGCATTATTAATCACCGATCACTGGTTATAGAAAACGAATCGTCGGTAGTCTCGGCCCGGACTTGGACTGTTCTAGGGTGAGTCTTCTTTAAGTTGTTTTTTTAGGCTTGCCCATTGAGAGCCAAGAAGGTTTGGACTAACGTTTTGATGCAAATTACGTGTTAAAAAATATTTTCTAAATGATTTTCTTTGGTGTGTAAAATTTCGTACCAGATTTAGCAGGCTAACATTGTTAAATTTATAAATATAAATCAATGCAAATGTGTATTATCTAAAATTTAAACTTTATCCTCAAATAACAGATTATTATAACTCGAGCGGAATAGAGGGTGCAAATTTCTGATTAACGTCACGAGATCCGATAGATAGCGCAGATAGTCAAAGCTTAGAAATTGGGTCGTGTCGTCACTTATCGCAGCCGGCAGTGTTTGAGCTCAGCCCGTCAGCCTGCGTTGCCCTAACTTGTGGTGCATTCTCGCTTACAAAGTGAGTATGATATTGTAGCCAAAGTATAACTACCTCATTATCAATATAACTGACATATATACCTAATACGACCAAATACTGGGTACAGATTACAGTCTTTCACAAGATGCTTTTGGCAACAGTTTAGACACCATATTTAAATAAGAATTTTCGCAAACATAATGTGCCGGTTTCTTCACTATGTTTTCCTTCACCGAAAAGCAAGTCTGATTAAAATATTAATCGCACAAACATAAGTTTCGACCAGTTTAGATGTCGATTGAGATATCGCAGATAGTCAAAGCTTATAAATGGGGTAGTGTCGTCACTTATAAGTAATAATGAATGTGAAACTGGCCATCCGTTTAGAAAAACCACCTAATGGAAGAATAGAAATAAACGAACTGAGAAATTGAGGACAAGTCAATTGACGAACCAGGAAGTGGGAAACGTACGAACAGAGACTGTCTAGACGAACTGGTAATAGGACGAACTGAGCAATTGACGAAATGGGAACCAGACGAACGGAGCAACTGACGAACCATGATATTGACGAACGGAGGCCGACTAGACGAACGGAGAATCGGACGAATGGTGCAGAATGGAGATCACATAGGTAACACTATTTGAGCAACTTGTTGAACAAATCCTGGCATGAGTTGCGTGCCAACGAAGTTCATAAAGACACATTCCCATTCAATTTGCGATAAATATCAATGAAATGCGATTCTTGGCAAGATAGCAAAGTGACAAAACCTCATAAGTGCGAGTCGGATTCGCCCACCGAGGGTTCCGTACAAATCTAATTTTAGTACTTATTGTTATAGTAGCAACATAAATACATCATCTGTGAAAATACCAACTGTCTAGCTATCACAGTTCATGAGATACAGCCTGGTGACAGACAGACAGACGAACAGTGGAGTCTTAGTAATAGGGTCCCGGTTTTACCCTTTGGGTACGGAACCCTAATTAAACACTATAGGCAAACCCCGTTATAAATGCTGCAGTTCATTGAAAAATGAGGGTCGGCAAAAGGACGTACCGAAGGGAGCCCTAACTTCGCCCTAGTAAAATATTAAAATAATGGTTTGTAAAACAGTTATCGTATCAGCCGAAGGAATATGTGACAAGCTTCTTTTCAACGACCGGTCGAACGTTTCCTAAGGGCTAAGGATAAGTTCTGCGATCTTAGCCAAATGGAAAAGGCTGATGAAGGCTAATTTTGGATTCCATACAATGAGAGAGAGAGAGAAGATGAAGGAAACCACATAAATTCAAAAGATTTTTCTTGGACAAACCTTCTCTTTTTAACCTTTAATAAACAACCTTCCAATTTTATATTATTTTGGAAAACATTGGTTCCCCATTTCGGAGTAATTTTGACGAAAGATCCCACTATACAATTTTTTTTATAACCGTTATTGGCAAGATCAGTCTGACAGTTGCACCATGGTTAGGAGCTCATCAGCTTAATTAGATACCTACATCTTACTAAATACTCAACAAGGAATTACTGAAATACAAGGAATAAAGAAGGAATTATTGGCTACGGAATTCTAAAAAGAGTACTTAATTGGAAACAAATTATCGGACGCGGCGCGGCTGACGGACGCGGCTGACGCGCGCGACATAAAAGTGTGTACAGTCAGGAACATCCAGCGCGCCAGATTTCTGTCGGATGTCCGAAGGCTCAAGGTTACGTCCACGGCTTACCTCCGATAGTTTGCACAGTTCAGTGTATATTCATTATCTAGATACCTATAAGTCGCGGCTCTGAGCCGCGTCCGTCAGCCGCGTCCGATAATTTGTTTCCAGCTTTATTTCTAAAACAAACTGCCCCAGTCGACAGTTTTATCCACAAATAAAACCCGCCGCCGCCGCAGCCGCCTCTTCAAACGGATCAACACAGATTACCATCCGACGGACGAAACCCTGGACTTAGTGTTAAATACCACTAACTAGAAGAGTTTCGTAACTTTATAAATACTGTTATAATAGTAGTCATAGGCATGATAAGATCTAAGGACGCCAATATACTGCACCCAGCACCCCTAACACATGATTGACGCGACAGTATCTCGCGGCGACATAGACTGTTAGGTACCCGTCTTTATCTATGTTAATAAAAGAGGAACAGGTAGTCTATATCTCGCCGCGAGATACTGTCGCGCCAATCATGTGCCCGGCTGACTAATGGATCAACTGATATAAACTTGTCAATAAAGTTCCATATCAACATCGTACGAACTTATCTACCCGTGTTGTCTAAGAAGTATCAATTGCTTTTTGCCAAGGGAAAACTCAGTTAGGAAACTTGGCTAATAAAGCCTTTTTTCCCCTCTGTGCTAGGATTTCAGATGGCACTCGCTCAGTAAAACCAGAGGGCCTACCGCGAACCACGTTCGACGTGTTGCCTCCCTGTCACACTTACGTACGAATTTACAAGTGCAACAGAGAGGCAACACGTCGAACGTGGTTCGCGGTAGGCCCTCAGTACCTGCGCTAAATCGTGGCATTTGTTACGTGAGGTTAGGCTGGCGTTATCAAAGTCAATCAAAGTTACGCTCTCATTTAAATTGTATGGAAGCGGCTTTTTGGCAGCGGGTTTGTGTGACTCTTAAAAAAAGGATTTAACCAAACACTGGAGTACCTCTTTTCCGTTGCCAATGCGCTTTCCAGTCTCACAATTAATTCCATGGCCGGGAGATCCTAATTTCGAATTCGGGGTCACAGTCGCTTGTTTACTGAAGAACTGTTTACATTTATGTGACGGATTTCTCTGCGGATTCTTCTGTGAAAGGAATAAGCTCGAGAATCTACACCTATCTATTCAATCAATCGAATGGAAGGTTTTCATTTATCTGAAGCGCGGTTTCCTGAGTCATGCTCACGCTATTTATGTTTCCGGATATGCTGGATGAAATTGATTTCAAGCGAAGATGACCAATTCTTTTTCAGACTACACCAAACCACCTTTGCCAAAAAATTATTAATTATTCAGCCTTTATACGTCCCACTGCTGGGCACAGGCCTCCTCTCATGCGTGGGAGGGCTCGGGCTATAGTCCACACGCTAGCCCAATGCGTGTCAGTGAAACCTGGTTAAGTGGGACCTGGATAAGTGAGAAACCTCTATAGCTGGGACTCATGGTGCGGTCCCCACACTTTAGCACTGAATTACCTCTGTTAGTGAGAAAAAACGAACCTCTATAACTGGGATTTGTTGTTGTGATTTTATAGTCACATTTACCTCATAATTGAGACAGTGAATGTATTTTACCTCTTTTACTGAGACTATATTTATAAGATTACATTTTCCTAATTGTTTTTTAGAATTTTATAGGAATTGACCTCTGTATCTGAGATAACGTCAATCTATGACCTCTCTAACTTGGACTTTATTGATCAATTTCCGTATTCTTACTAACTCTTAGTCTATCACAATTTCCGCATTTGCTTAATTGTGTCTAAACGACTTCAAGTTTCATTTAGTTACTTTATGTAGTTAAAATTATCGAAACGAAAGCTGAAATCTTGATAAGTAACACGAATAAACAAATTTTCTATTAATAGATTTCTAAGACGCAAAGAAGTCCGTATTAAATTTAATTGAAAAAATCTATCCTTTGGAGAATCATTCAAAATAAATTCAAAGAAATATTTAAACAGACTTAAAAAATATTTAGGGACAAGGATTATTTTACCTTATTTATTTTTAAAGATAATTACAAAATACCTTATTAACCACCTCTATAAGTTAGATAAATCTGCTCGTCCCTTGAAGTCTCACTTATCCAGGTTTCACTGTATCACTTTGTATTTATGTGTGATTCTTTCCAAACATCTAATTTTCAAATCAAAGAGTTTTTGTTTTGTCTTTACTACTCAAAAAGGCCTAATTTTCCCTTAGAATTTTCTAATACATAACTGTATTTTTTTCTCTATGACATAACTAAACCTCTTTGTGGATGGAGTAAAGTAAGGCAGTGTGGATAACTGCTGACATCCACTTATTCTGCTCTGTCAACGATGTAACGAAGATAGGCAGCAGGCGCGCTTCTAGCTTTTTACCGTGATTTGAACGGGCAGGGTATTGCAAGCTTTTAACCCGTATATGATGTGTGTATACGTAATCCTATGGAATTATGTTACACAAAAAATAACCGACTTCACTACATAATTTAAAATGCCATTATTGTTATGGTCTTTATTGAAGTCGTATAGTTTTAGAAGTCGGTAAAAATGGATATGAACTTTTATTTAATAAGATTAGGTGTCAAATTTAAAATCTATAATAGCTTCTTCCCGGGCGGTAACTCGATAAAAACCGGAAGGATATTTTTTTCTAAGCCTACGGTGGCTTCCGTTCGTTAATTCATCAACGTCGCAGCAGCCGACTTTGACAAGGCTTCATTATACAGGGTGAATCCTAAGTCGTGAACAGAAATATGTGTTTCTTACTGTTTAACTTTAGCTAAATGTTTAACATTTGGACGTGACAACATGCGAAAATATGTAAACGTTGTTTGTTAATTCGTGAATTAAAAAAATTGTTTTAAATTTACTGAGCCTCATGGTCACCCTAATTACTACGTTAAACTGTCATACTGCCGTATTCGAACTTCAAGATATTCACAAGAGACGACAGGTACTAAATCCATTCTAGATACGATATAGTTTAGATTTCGACTAGTTCTCTTTTGCAGCGCAATTCGGGCCACCAATGTCACTTTTACGATAGATCGCGTTAGATATCTATTAGATGTGAATTAGATCTCTAAGTAATATCTTGCGGAAATCGTTCAAGAGTATCTTCAGAATCGCGGAAATGTCAAATTTGACAGGTTAGATCTTAAACATATCGTTATCGTATCTTGGCGATGTCTAAAAGATATCTAACAGATGTCTATTACAAAATCCGAATCGGGCCGGTAGACCCATAGCATGTTACTAAGATTAATCATTTAACCTTAGTAACATGCTATTTGCCTTTTTGTATTTGCTGGTAAGAACGTTGAAAAAATATTAAATTGACAATGACACAATCAAACGTCATAATAAGTCATAACATTACGCTACGAATTTAAACTGTAAAAATAATAATTAATAATAATTCGACAATCTAGGTTAGACTTTTATTGAACGTTTCGATATGGTAAGACCACGCTCGAACGAATGTACAGAGCAAACACGAGAAGGATTTCGAGAACGTTACCCCCCGAATCACCGTCACGGAACTCCAGCTCATTTTTAACGTGACGTCCGTAATTACGGATAGGCCGAAATGGACCCATACACCACCGCGTAGTCTTGACTTAACTTTTGACGAAGAAAGGTAAAGGCCGACAAATTCGAACTAAGGAGAGTATAGGGTGAGGGGTAGGGGTTGGTGTTTTTGCTATTAAAAATTATTATCAATAAAGTTTAATTGTTTGCTTCTAGACTTACTGCATTGAATTGCCTTAAAATACTGTGATATTTAGAAACAAACATTTCTGTTTACGACTTACGTTTCACCCTGTACATCTCCCTTAACCACTTTACGAATATGCGCTATGAGTAACGAAATTTGTTACTGGCTCGGGCTCTATACGTATAGAGCGTTTATCATCAAATATACATGTAGGTACATTAGATTATTATACGTTACTCGATTATGATCCCTAATTGCAGTTCTGTTCAGCCATTAGAACAGATTATAGTGTTAGGTATGTTGCGACTGATTGCTGCTTGATTTTACATTTCCAAATCTCTGAATATGTAACTTTTTACGTAACAAAGTCCTATATACCTACAAGTCGGATACTTTTTAACAATTTCCTTCACTAACCGACACCTAAGTTTTTTAAATTAGTTTTTTACATGACATCTATTTTCGTATAAGTATATTTTAAGACGTGTTATTTTAGTTTAATTAGGTACATTTTTTTTTTTTTTCAAATAACGTTACACCTTGTATATTTGATGTTTCAATTTGTTTTTTGTGTACCTTCGTTGGTTCCTGCGGATGGCTATATAAACATCGGCCCTGACGATTCGCGTGCAGGTTTTTTCGTTGGTTATTCTCGCTGAATTCAAGCTTTGCCTATGTCTCGTTTACACGTGCCGACGCTGTCTAAAAAAGTGTTATCCGATAATAAAATTGGTAAAATCCCGTTTGCCTGAAAGAATATCGTTTGTGCCTCTACGATCCGGACGGGCTCGTAATATCTTTAAAAATCTGTACGCATAAGTACTTAATCCAATATGCTCGAAATTGTTCAGCTTATTATAGCAAAAAGATAGGTAGGTAGGTATTTGAAGAAAGTTAAATACTTAAGTATATACGGCATTAAAATAAAGTCAAAAATTTACGTTTAATTTACTAAACTCAAATATCTTAACAAAAGTGTTTTATTTTTGCCACGTAAGTACGATAATCTCGAATTTAAGATTATAAAAACACACTGTTATTTCACGCCTAGCGTTAAGGGCTAAGGAAGTAATTTTGAATTTAACGTCAATTATTTATGATTAAACTTAGTTATGAAATAGCCATGAATTTGGTTCACAAACGAAACAAATATAAACTAACTGGCATTTACTGGATAGGCTAACTCATCGGTATGATTGTATGAACTAAAATAATATGTGACGTTATCTATGAAAAGGGACCTTATTGCCGATGGTGCTTACGCCATTATGAACGATGCTCCCATATAAATACAATGCTGCGCGACGCTGTGAGGCGTAAGCGCCATCGACAATAAGGTCCCTTTTCATAGATAATGCCCCAATATTATTTTGCTGTTGGGACTTTCCAGGTTTTCGCCAATTTCTATTTTATTTGCCAACTTTACCTCGTAATGATTGAATGTAATGGTTGGCCAGACTTTTACTAAACTTAAAGCTATAGGTAGTCAATTTTGGTTTTCTAATAGTAGCGCACGCAAAAACGTAAAATCTTATACCAGTTTAATTTAATTTGTACCTAATTTCACTGTATCTGTGCAAAAACATTTTCCTATTTTAAATACGATATGTCTTGAAAGCCTAATTTAGGGTGTAATATACTCTCAATGTATATCGTGATACTTATATATACCTACTTATACTAATACAAAGTTTCAAGTATAAAATTACATAAATGAGAGGTTTTTGCAAAATCGAAAACATGTATAACATACATAATGAAGAAACGATTCCACTAATAAGAGTTCAGGTGAGTTGATCGTTTCTTAGAACAATTTTTATATATGGTCCACTGTATACAGGATGATTTAGGAGACATGAGCACAACCAGCTCTGCACATGACAGTAAATGTTAATTAATGGTTCACCATCGTATCTAAGTGAAACGACCACACATATTTTTCCTTTTTTTGTTTTTGTTCAGTAAAAGTTAAATTCTTTACAATCATGGTCACCCTACAACCATTAATTTAAAAAATAAACCTATTTAACTGTAACGACGGGACCTTGATTATGAAGGAAATAAATTGTACGATGTTTTAAAGTAATGTCTCTAATGACAATAATTTTGACACTTATCACGGATAATCGATATTTGACAGAAGTACCTAGTCTAAAAGTAGAGTGACCATGCATAGCGTGTCATAAATTAATTTAAAACTTTTTGTTTTTAACACTTAACAAGATGAACATTAATCTCGCTCATATTAGTAAGAAACAAAGCTCATATAATTGTATAATTTACTGAATCCGTAGGGTTACTCCTGCTCACGTCTCCTGATTCACTCTGTATATGTTTTTTTTTTCAACATACAGCCCCTCTTAGCATAGTCTAGTTTATACTTACTTAAATATTTTAGTTTAAGACTAACATTCAAATGAGTAGGTACTAGAAAAAACTGGCTGTTGTATTCATTTCGGATTTCGGTTTGTGATATTTTTCTCTGTCAGCCATTTTTTTTTAATTAAGGTGTTGAAACTTATTACAGTCAAAACGTGGCCAGACGTTGATAAAACACTTTAAATTATATTATAACTTAACAGAATTAATTAAAGTCGAGGAAATGGTTTAGTAATTAATATCGACGTTTACTCTCGGGGCACTTACTTTCTTCATCAAAAAGGTTTAAGATTCTTTTGACGACCAGTCTGGCCTAGTGGACAGTGACCCTGCCTGTGAAGCCGCGGTCCTGGGTTCGAATCCCAGTAAGGGCATTTATTTGTGTGATGAGCACAGATATTTGTTCCTGGGTCATGGTTGTTTTCTATGTATTTAAATATTTGTATATTATATCTATCGTTGTCTGAGTACCCACAACACAAGCCTTCTTGAGCTTACCGTGGCGCTTAGTCAACTTGTGTAAAAATGTCCATAATATTTATTTATTTATTATTTTTATTCTGCTTTAATTATAATTGCTAAGATTTTGGAGTTCTTAATCGTATTCTAGAGGCCTGAATTTATAAGTGACCAACCTTTTGTAAGTAGATACCTAATATTAATTATACAGAGTGTCGTAGGAGATTAAGATAAAATAAAAAATAGTACAGCGGCGTACGGTTTTTAGTATATAAACATTTTGTTTCTTATGATTACCCTAAAGTAATAAGTGAAATAAAATAAAAAATCTTAATTATATAAGAAAAATTATACATGTATGTAGTAGACGTAAATCAATATATGTTTGCATTTACACTTCAAAAATATAAACCTCCATTTTTAAAACAGTATACGCAATTGATCTAATGCAAATTGAGAACAAATTGAATGAAGCATTTGGGAAAATTCAGGTCAATAAATATTGCATGCACTTATTCCCGATTTGCATGACTATCTGTAGTTTTAGATGCACTCTATGAAACTAAAAAAAAAACTATAAAAAAATACCATAGGAGGTCGATTCTAATTTAACAATTTGTTATGGTTTTGGACTGGTTTTGATACGACCTTGACGATCGTTTTTCTGATTGGCGCGCATCTCACGTACCACTTTCACTTCTTACGCATGCACCAATCAGCGTGCGCGACCTTCAAGGCCGTATCAAAATAAGATCAAAACAGTAACAATTTGCATGGAAACTCTGAATAGGGCTTCTGTTAACTCGAGCTAAAATACGGTTTTGTTGGTAGTTTTTTTATCATTAGTCGCTGTTGTGATTAAAAGACTGTCTAAATTAACAGCGATAATATTAAAACGTGACCATAATAGTCCTACACCAAAATGTTTAAAGCGCAAAACTCAACACAGATGTCGCTAGTTTACGCTGATGTAAAACAGTCCACGAACTGATTTCTCGAAATATTATTCTGAAATCATATTATTGAGTAACAAAGTGTGTTGTTTTTTGTTGACAGGCAGAAGAAGGCAATTCTCGGACCTCAGAAGGGGAAGACAACGATGGGAGCGAGATAAACGCAGGTTCCTCAAGAGTCCTCTCTGCTGCTACGTCTAGAGAAGACGATGATGACTCCAGCAACAATGCAAGCAGCGACTGCAAGAGCCCGGGCCAAAGGTGAGAATATTTTAAAGTATTTTTAATATCCTAGAAATGTTTTCACTAAGTGGCCAGTCACATTACCACCAGAACCTATATAGGTTAGATTAGGTTAGGTAAACGGATCACAGAAAGCTCAACAGAAAGCATAATTTGCTAGAAATAAATGCCTCTGATATAGTAAATATAAATATATAAACCTACTGAAGAAATCCTACGGTATAGAACATAATAAAAATATTTAGGTATTAGGTTATGTAAGTAGTTAATTTAGGCGAAAACTCGGCAGGGTAAAATCTCTCTTTCTCTCATCTCCTGACCGATTTCGGCCACATCGACTGCATTATATTATGCCTAGGAGCGGGAACTGAGGGGCTACCGGGAAAACCGAAATTCGCAATATGCGGGGATCTTTCTCTTTTACTCCAATGAAGGCATAATTAGAGTGACAAAGACAAATGCCCGCAATTTGCGAACTTCGATTTTCGCGGTTATAGCCCTGATCTAGTCCGGCCGCTCGTGCGCCCTCATGTGACTGCAGTACCCAATCTTCGTCTGCAGGTACTTCTAATTATACTTTCTACAAAAATTAGTAAGATAAAGCCTCTAACGACTGGCCTCTTAGTGAAATACAATGACTAAAATAATTTATAACATATCATTTTGTTTGAGCTATTTTTAGGTTAACATAATGATATGGAACAGGGTTGGAAAGACAGTAAGGAATATCAATAAAACTGTGACAGGCGAGATAGAAATAGGGTATTATTTTGTATTTTCCGGTGCACAATAGCAATAATTAACAGCGGTTGTCTACAAGCTCCTAGATCCCTCCATGGACAAAGGGCCTGTCAACTTTGTTCCGTACAATCGTTGTTTATAAAGTATTTGTCTCCCTCGACTAATTATCGGGAAACGCTCGATACTGCAACTGTGGCTTCGATTTAACTTTATACTGTAAAAGTACGGTTACCGGCCAGTAATATTATCACAGTCATGCTTCGTTAAAGATGTTTTTAAATATTTTTCCGTTAGGTCATGCAGGTTGAACACAACACAGAATACAAAATGCAGGTACTTATCTTTTCGTATAAATTTTCAAGATATTTTTTCAATAATTTTCAAACGTTAGTGTAGCATAATATCCTTCAAAAAACATAGTAAGAGTTCGTTCTGATAACAACGAAGACGTATGTACCTACAGTCACCTGAAATAATACTACTTTTACTAAGTTTTAAGCGGCTTAAAATCAGACGCAAATATTGTTTATTGCCAAAGTTGAAGTGCAATTTGGCCCAAATTACCAACTTTCCAAAAAAACAACAACATAAACAAAGGGTACTTTTAGCTGTTAGCTTTTAAAGTTTACAGGCACGCTAGGCCGTCTAGACCGTGTTAAAATAATTCAAATGCCGTGACCTACATTCAAGTTTGGAGGTAGATGTATTTATACGTCTTATTCCCATCTCAGATAGCAGCTGCTTTACTTTACAAAGTGGATAAAGTTTCACTCAAGTTTACAAAATATTAAAGTAGGCCGATAGACGAACTAGGAAATAAATACTTATATTCCATTATCATTGGAAGTTAGATTTGACACAAAACTGTACTAACTTTGCCTTTCATGTTATTTAATGTGACAACATTCATACTTACTTTAAAGTTTAAAGTGCTGTAAAATTCAATACAGTATCTCAAGACATTGGCAGGCTGCCAATATTTGGCAGACTACAAGGAAATTTACTATCGTAATTTTAAATTTCACTATGTTAGTTAAGTAGTTTAGCTTTTTTTATCAATAAGTACAGGATGGGGTACATTTAACCATAGATCCAGAATTCCAGATGCTTAACAAAATTCGATTAAGAAATGTTGTATGGCTTACTTGAGAAAGTGTTAGTTACGGAGTTTTATTTATTTATTTTCCAAATTGATAACGGATCGCATATAATATTTAAATATGAATACTACTTAGGTACTTATAATATAATAATTTTTAACATCGAAGTCTCATTTAATCAAAGCTTCCACTTAAATCAAGATATAAACTAATTAAGATTCGATACATCATCTACAACTTTTCCAGTAATTTCCAATAGGAAGATAATTATCTAATACCGCTGAAACTCCAATTTTCAAGGAAAGATAAAATTATCGCCGAAAATTTTTTCCAGCTCTCCTTAACGTTATTTTAGCGACCTTAAAGTTTATAAAACAATGTCATCGTCTCCAACTTCAAGTTACCTTTTTCAAACTTCTTTATTGGTTGTAAATTCTCAAGGATATACTTACCTATATCAAATTATAGAGTTACCATTGCATCGTGTGAGAGTGTTAAGAACTGTGAAAGTTAGAATGGGTAAATATAATGTACTTATAACGTACTCGCAACTGATGCAATAAATTTCATAATAAGTAGGGGAGCGGGGGGCTTGTTGTAACAGTTTTAGGAATAAGGCGTGTATTGTCTAAAATATGTATAATTTTATGATTCTGAGTATGAGGGTTTGTAAAGTATTTATCTAAGCACTAATTCCGATTACAAAATAATTTTAAATGTTTACGCATCTTTTACACCAAACACTTTTTGAAAAACTGGGAGTTGTTACCCCGTAATTTTTTTTCAATACCTGCTCGAAACAGAGCTCGTATGCACATTCACTCGCTTCGATGTCCGGCGGGGCAATGGCGGTGTTTAGGTTATTCCTCGAGTTATAAGAAAGTAATTCAGCAAAAAAAAAATGTTTTTAATTCCCCGTCTAAATTGAGCGTTAATACTTACCCCTGATACATTAAGCCCCCGGCTCCCCTACTTAAGTAGGTACCCATTAGCTACTAACTACTATTATCGTAACTGATAATGGGTATATTACGTTACGTAGTATTAGTTTATAAATTATTTACGGTTACTAAACAGATGTTCGAAATTATTTTGGTACTAAGCTTAGAATAAATTGCAAAATTACTGTCTCGGATGTTTTGGGTCCAGAGGCCGTGAGTTCAAGTTAGTAATTTTTCCACTTTTAAATTTATTCTAAGCTTAATAGCATCGTTTGCAGACGTTACTGCTAGTTAAAAATTAAAATTATTTTTGTACTTAAATAGATAATTGCAAGGTCCCTTCAGGTCTACATGTATGTAATCTAGAAGTCATTTTTATTTCGCATGCAGTAAATGCATGCACCAAATTGTAAAATCAAGCAAACAATCTTCATGTAAAATGATGCTTGTAATTTTATTAGGGTTTTGCATAATACAATATTTGATTGATTGATTGCCATTTATTTCATATTAATAAATTACAATATTAATTCGGCTATGTAAATTTACACAAATGTATATTATGATCGTTAATAAAACATCAATATTATTTATCTTTACAATTAAAATGTCAAAAATGAAAAAAATACAAAATAAAAATAAATAACCATAATAAAACCTGTCAAACGTAAAAAATAAGAAGTTGTCTCATAATATAGGTACCATACGTATTAATACTTCAAAGGGTATATTATTATATTATTCACAACCCAATATTGCTAAGTATAATTCTAAATCACACCGTAAAGTTAACAAACCCGGCTCTTTCTGTAGTATCCATGATTTTTTGATGTGATAAATGGCAGTCTCCCATCTCACAAGCCAATTCGAAATACAGCTGACATCAAACCGATATTTGAATCATATTGGAATCATATCAGTTAGCTGTCATTCGCACCGGCCTCTCGCTTGCACTAATACATGTGCAGTTTGCCATCAGATACATTGGAGCGACTGAGGTGCTCATAATTATGTATCTGAATACACACTCTAACGCCTCAGCAATAGAGGCGTTTTCAGATATTTGTAAGTACCTTGGCCGCTCCGATATATCTAATAGCGACCGTATGGACAAGTCAGAGCGTAATGAACGCGCGAATGACAGCTAACTGATATGATTCCAATATGATTCAAATATCGGTTTGATGTCAGGTGCATGTTCGAATTGGCCTGTTGGATTATTGATTGAGGTTATTCTTAGGCAGCATTGACATTTGTTCACACTGCAACTATTCCTGAGCTTTAGGGTCGTTTATAATTAGGACGTTTATCCATAGGCCTTGTTCTAATTGACCGAGCGTAAGCGAAGGTCTCCGTTTCAGCTTGAGCAAAAATGTTTTTGTATGTCCGGATTAGCATCCATATTACCTATAGAGTATAAGTGTAAGGCCTGAGTGGACGCTCGTAGCGGAGCGTTCGGCGGGGCGTGCAGCGTGGCGTCGGCCTCACATGTAATTTGAGCAGCGTGCACTAAGGCCGCTCCTATACGCTTGCATTTGTTTAACATGCACGCCGCATGCCCCACCCCGCTGCACGCCCAACTCGAGTGTCCACTCAGGCCTTACACCTCCTCTACAGGCAATTCTCAACTGATTCTCGTGAAATTTTGTGAGCTGGTACGATGATTAAATGGATTTTCATTCATCATGGAAAAATATCATAATGGTCGCCCATATTTTTATTCATTTTTAAGCTTCAACGGGAAACAACAAGAATTAAGTATTATATTAAAATAAATCCGCGTCTCTTTTGGTTTTCTGGCGTTTTCATATCGTTTGAAGGTACGGAACCCTCTATTTATAATTCAGCCTGTATACGTCCCACTGCTGGGCACAGGCCTCCTCTCATGCGCGAGAGGGCTTGGGCTATAGTCCCCACGCTAGCCCAATGCGGATTGGGGACTTCACATACACCTTTGAATTTCTTCGCAAATGTATGCAGGTTTCCTCACGATGTTTTCCTTCACCGAAAAGCTAGTGGTAAATATCAAATGATATTTCGTACATAAGTTCCGAAAAACTCATTGGTACGAGCCAGGATTTGAACATTTTGAACCCGCGACCTCCGGATTGGAAGTCGGACGTCATATCCACTCAGCCACCACCGCTTCGTTAAAATTAAGATATTCAAAATTCTAAGCTTCAAAAATTATGCATTATGAAAGATCTTTTACCAATGGCAAAAGGTCTTAGCAACTTTTTTGTATTCCGTTCCAATGAGATTGTCCAAATTAGATGAAAGAGTGTTTCGTGACTTGTTACAATCAAGCTTTTTACGTAGGTAACAAATTACGATCCCGAATTAGCTAAATAGCCTCTGGGATTAAATTGGATGCAAAATTGTACTGTCTTCAAAGAATTAACTTTCTTATTATTAAAAGAATTCTCTTTCTTTGTCCTTTTAGGGTTCCGTAGCCAAAATGGCAAAAACGGAATCCTTATAACACAGGTGAACAAAAAACGGTAATAACAAAACGACGTAAGTGCCGCGAAGATACGCTTTTTTACTTGTATGTTTGTATTATATGAAGCTACGGAACCCCCCGTTTTTAAGACGTCTATTAATTTGAAGAATCCAGTGTAAATTAAAAATGGATAAGATATTCAAAGAGAATTAATTATGTATCAAACAGATTTTTACATGAAGCAACTGAGTTTTAAAAAGAATAACTTATTCTATTTTTAGGAGATAAAGTATTCCGACTAGATTCATAATTTGTTTTGTTACAAATAGTAAATAATATACTGTGTACTTTGTACAGCTTGATATATCCGGACTAAATTAATTGAAGAAAGCACAAATTCATTCCATCATTATTTGCGGAAATATTTGTGCTAATCTATTTGTTTTTAACAAGCTTTTATTAGGTCGACCTGTATATGTAACTATGTAATGGAATCTAAGGTAAATAATTTAACCATCTTCTAAGGATCGTAGCGTCATGAAAATTGGCAGCTGTATGTAGTTCTGATGACAATACAATAATATGGTACTGTCGAACTGATCTGATGATGGAGACAGGAGGTGGCCATAGGAACTCTGTGATGAAACAACGCAACCTAATTGTGTTAGGGGTTTTTAGAATTGTCTCGATGAGTATTAGTTGTCTGTCGTAAGAAAAGTACAGTCAGCGATAAAAGCTTGTACCAAAAATGAATTTTTTGCCAAAAACTTATTTGTTGTTTTTCTTTCCCGTTTGCCAGATGGCAACAGTTACAAAGATTATTTACGAAAACGGGACTTAAGAGTGTACAATTAAGTTACAAAATTACCTACGACGTTTCGAGGACGGCATTGTCCTCGTAGTCTCAGAGTAGATAGTCTACGGTAATAATAAAGTTAGAAAGATTCTTCTTCTTCCTCGCGTTCCCGGCATTTTGCCACGGCTCATGGGAGCCTGGCGTCCACTTGACAACTAATCCCAAGATTTGACGTAGGCTCTAGTTTTTACGAAAGCGACTGCCATCTGACCTTCCAACCCAGAGGGGAAACTAGGCCTTATTGGGATTAGTCCGGTTTCCTCACGATGTTTTTCTTCACCGAAAAGCAACTGGTAAATATCAAATGATATTTCGTACATAAGTTCCTAAAAACTCATTGGTAGGTACGAGCCGGGGTTTGAACCCGCGCCCTCCGGATTGAAAGTCGCACGCTCTTACCGCTAGGCAACCAGCGCTATATAAAGTTAGGTACAAAGATTATTAGAAAAAAATGCTGTAACACATATGCGATAAACCCATTCCATGCCCATCTTATTTTTAAGTATGGCCAAGTTACGTAACCATGGCAACCAGTTGCACAAAAAAATATGCACCGTTACAAGGATAATATTTTGCCGAATGCGCTAATAATCTAGCCTTTTTTGTTTCTCATAATCTGTCTTCAGAACTACAGCTCTCCGTCCTCAGAGGCTCAATTTAGGTGTTAATTTAATTCGTCGGAGCTTCCCTGTCGGCTCTGAAGTAATTAATTGATGTGGGTTGAGCTTTGCAGCACTATTCAAAGATTCACTTACGAATGTTTAAGTAGGTACCTATGTCATTGTACAATGACTAACGTCATGCCCTCATGCCGTTCTCAAAGAAAGCACCAGAATTATTTGTAGTTATTATTAACAACGACGGAACTTAATCGCGTAAAAAAAAGTTTTAAATCGTGAAAGTTTAAATCAGTGTTTATTTAGGTAGTGTTAAGTTAAAATCACAAGGGGATCGTCAAGACTTTGCTTTTGTCTCATAATTTCTACAGCAATTGGATTAGGTCACTACACTACCTGCATAACGGCAACAAGTTATCGAAAAAAAATGGCCATAACCAAATAGCTCTGGGAATAAATTGGATGTGAAACTGTACTGTCTACAAAGAACATTATACAACATGTAGTAAATACAAAAAGACTGGCAGCTAGATGCAAGAATGTCGAAACTTCTTGTCATACTTGTATGTACAATAATTGTGCGTAACCTTATTTTAGTAAACGCTAACTAGTACAGACTTACGTCGCTATTTATTTATATTACTTATACCTATAAACGCCCATCGACATATTATAGGTATTAGTATAATGTATGGCTGGAGTCCCGACACAGTAGGTTGACACAGGGAGCTTGGTTTATGGCTGTTTTATAGGGGTTCATCGGAAGGAACTTATCGATTTTGACAGGTATCTTGTATGTCGTAATTCTATCTTTACTCCGGCTTCCGATAATCCCTATTGATAGGGTGAAATATTTTACTTGCTTAATTTTCAAAATGTGCTTATTTATTACGAGTACTAGTTAAAACATGCAATGTAGGTACTTTATGTAAGTACCTACTATTTTTCTGGTTTTAATAATTTTGATTTTTGAATAGAATTTCAATAAGGTAATTAAATACGCAGGTCTAAAATTCGCCCCAATGTTATCCCGATGCATATCTACATTTTATTAGATGACTAATAATTACATTCTTTTGTGACCCCATTCTCATCTTTTTTTTCTGTTACTTCTTTTCAAAAATGTTCATAAGGTATAACTATAGAATAGTAGCAATATTACCCTATGATGAAACATGTAAATTATATTATATTATATTATATTATATTAAGGGACATCTTACACAGATCTACCTAGCCCCAAACTAAGCAAAGCTTGTACTATGGGTGCTAGGCGACGATATACATACTTATATAGATAAATACATACTTATATACATAGAAAACATCCATGACTCAGGAACAAATATTTGTGTTCATCACACAAATAAATGCCCTTACCAGGATTCGAACCCAGGACCATCGGCTTCACAGGCAGAGTCACTACCCACTAGGCCAGACCGGTCGTCATATGTCATTAATATGTAGGTTAGGTATTTTCATGATAGATTTCCAAAACTTTTATATATTTTAATGTATTGTTCAAAGAAAGACAATAAATCCTAATTTTCCTAACCCGTCTAGATTGTTGAGCAAGTTATCGCCATTCACGACAAATGCGAGGCCCGACGATATGTAAGTGGCCAGAACTGGCAACCTCCGCTTCGAGAGCTTAGCCACCCTAGGAATGAGCACGACCCGAGCCGACTGACGCCTGATAGTGAGTGGTTGATGCGGCTTTCAACTCACTAAAAATAATTTTATTATATGATAAAAACCAAACAGTTTTAAATCAATAACAGTTTTGAATGATTCACGGTTAGTTTTACTAGACTTATATCGACCTATGAACCGTGATTACCTTTTGTATTGTTTTTGAGCTCCCGAAATTTCGACGCAGCTACATGCATCTTGTTCACGCTGAAGATAACGGGTGGGTGTCAAAGTTATGTAGACCGTGCGCGGTCTACCCTCATTCGTGCGCATCGGCTGCGTTCGCTTTCAACGTTACCACCGACCGGACACGCGTTCTCGCTCGTTGGTCGGGATATCGGGAGCTCAAAAACAATACAAAAGGTAATCACGGTTCATATCCCGTCGATATAAGTCTAGTTTTAAATCAGTAGATTAAAAAACTTTATCATACTTATGATGCAGTAGGTACTGGTCAATAATAGGGTAATTCGCCAGTAACTGGCCACTCGTTAGTAACTGGCCACCCTAAACTTAAAATGATTCTATTCACCTATAAACAGAATTCATTTTAGTATAAGGTGGAGGTGGCTAGTTATTGAAGTCTGCTTATACGAAAATGAATTCTGTTTATAGGTGAATAGAATCATTTTTAGTTTAGGATGGCCAGTTACTAACATGTAGATTGTAGCCAGTTACTGGCGAATTACCCTATACATTATACATATTACCTTTAAAAAAAAAGGTAGGTACTACCTCCTGAAGTATTCTAATGTCATATCATGAGATGAGGTGAGGATTGTAAACTCCTTGATTGACAATGGAGATGTGAAAATGTCGATGACAATAAGTAAATTGTTTTAGAAATGTTCCATGATCTTTTAGATAAAACTGTTACTGACCAGTATTTTTAGTTAATTTCAACTAAATTATAAGATACTACAACATGCACAAGTGACTTGGAAGCCACATCAATCGATAACGCATTAAACAAACCGATACCTACGTAATTGGTGCCGTACCGCATCGCATTATCACAAAACTATGTTTGCAAGTTGCATAGTATTGATTAGTTCACGACTGCACAGCTGGACGAATAGGCGTCACTGTAATGCTAATCCATACACGTAATTTGATACTTTGTACTGTCCAAAAGATAGAGAAGCTGATTTATTTTATTATGTAACTATGCATGTTATTCTTTTGTGGTGTCTCTTTGCCACAGTGTATTGAGGAGACCGTGAGTTTTGAGCCAGCTTAAAAGTGACAATAAGCGCATTATCTATGATTTCCTATAATTTCACTTAAGAACATGGTTGGTTATAAAAGCCATGTGGCACCCTTTTTTATTTGAAACTTTTAAATATGGTTTGTTTACGTTTTTTGGTTAAGTCGCTTTCGAAACTCACGGTGGGGTTTCACGAACAGACCACACACTGTACACTGCTATCGTGTAACACGCTGCATCTATTATAGGCGACCGATCATTGCATCGAGCTCGTCAAGCTCTCACAAGTCCATGCAGGACACAAAGCCCGAGAGAGAGGAATCTGACCCTGACAAACGGGGGCATAAATGGAGGCACGTCCAAGCTGTCATGGCATACTACCAGGCTCTCAGGAAAATAAAAAGGTTCGATTTGAGGGTTCGGTAAAGACGCCTGGTTGTCGATTGTTTATTGTTTGTTTTGATTTCCCACTAATGTGCTACCTTCGTCTGTGTCTAGGCCTTCGGGAATGATCTCACTGGATATGTGTGTTTCTTGTGGATATTGTGTCTTACTAGCTCACCTTAAAGCGATTCTACTTTCTTACTGTCACTTGGGAGATCAACTTGTATTCAATGTTTAATTGCATCTGTTTGTACGTTTAAATATTTGAATAGATTTATTAAAACTCTAGTATTAAGCTCCTGACTTTAGATGCAGTTTAGTTCTAGTTTTAGATACTTACGTCGATTTTATAGATACACACTCACTAATATCTTACCTACTCTACAAATATACTTTTTATATTTATGCAATTTTGTTTATCTAGTGTGAATACTGCATAGTCGCATGTAAATACAGGTAGATGATTGTTTGCACGTATATAAATTACATTTCAATATAAATAAAATCTGAAAAGCACAAATAAATAAAGATATAAAGTGTGTATAGAGGCATCTTTGAAATTAAGATTCATTTGCATTGTGTATGTTTATTTACAAATTTCTAATTTCCAACCAATTCAAATTTAACGAACTATCTTTGAACTTATTGGCGAAACATTTGTGAATATCTAACTTGTAATCTTCCTTGAGCCAAATTTAACTTTCTGACAGCATGATAACTTTGCTTGACAATACCCTAAATTTGTTGAAGCATCTGGTCTAACTTGTGTGTGTGCATATGCAGAACAAAGTCGAACCAGCGATGGATGAAGCTACGGACGACGGTCCAGTTGAGCTCGGCGATGCAAATGAAAAAACCTCCCCTGAAGAGAGAAGACTCCTTCCTGAAGAAATTCTCCACTCGCCACATACCAGAGACACAGGAGACTGTGAGATTTTGCTATCATTACCACGATTTATAAGCATGCTTGATATTCACCCGTCCTGTGTATGC
This sequence comes from Cydia amplana, assembly GCF_948474715.1. Taxonomy (NCBI): domain Eukaryota; kingdom Metazoa; phylum Arthropoda; class Insecta; order Lepidoptera; family Tortricidae; genus Cydia; species Cydia amplana. The sequence continues at coordinate 11,310,295 of NC_086087.1, forward strand.
AGGTCAGGCAAATGTAGAAATTTTTAAATAATTTTGAATGATACCTACAGTTGAATCAGATTTAACACTTGGCTGCCATGATTACACTATTCTAACACAATACGATATCGACTTGATAAAAAATATTGTTAGTATCTATTCACTATAGGTATTGCTGCACTGAGAGCTATTTTCTAAATCTTATATTTGTGATCCAAACATCGCTATATCCAAATTATCCACTTACCTTTCTCGGTCCTCATTGTAACTACTTTTCTGTGGCAAGTTATATAAGTATTCTTATAAATCAAACAAGCCTTTCGGTTTTCCAATTTAATCCAAAAAAAAAAAATCTAAATTATAGGCAATTATTGTTACGATTGTGAATAGAGTTCGCATGCAATGTATGGAGTATAAACATTATTTACTACCATCATGCAGCTTCAAAGATAGATTAAATTGTTGTTTGACATCTTTCTTAACATCTAGAACATTATTCTTTAAACAAATTTTGTTTTATGAATATGAGCATGTTAGTGTAAAATACAAAAATATGGCGCAAGAACCCCGCTTTTAAGGGAACTGAAATTTGCAAATCGGTACCTGTTATGACGATACCATCGATTTTAATGCATTGCAATTCTTTGAGTTTCGTGTAGATATCCTATGTATCCTTAAAATTATTATTTATTAAAGTAAAAGCAATATGATTCCTTATGTAAAAAGTGTTATTGTATATGTTTGTGATTAATTATTTAAATACTGAGGTAACTTCCGTCTTTTAAACCCTTGATTTAATTTTTTAATGTTTCATGAAGCTGTATGCTATATATGTAAAGGGTTCCGTAGCCAAATGGCAAAAAACGGAACCCTTATAGATTCGTCATGTCTGTCTGTCTGTCTGTCCGTCTGTCCGTCTGTCTGTCCGTCCGTATGTCACAGCCACTTTTCTCCGAAACTATAAGAACTATACTGTTGAAACTTGGTAAGTAGATGTATTCTGTGAACCGCATTAAGATTTTCACACAAAAATAGAAAAAAAACAATAAATTTTTGGGGTTCCCCATACTTCGAACTGAAACTCAAAAATTTTTTTTTCATCAAACCTATACGTGTGGGGTATCTATGGATAGGTCTTCAAAAATGATATTGAGGTTTCTAACATCATTTTTTTCTAAACTGAATAGTTTGCGCGAGAGACACTTCCAAAGTGGTAAAATGTGTGTCCCCCCCCCTGTAACTTCTAAAATAAGAGAATGATAAAACTAAAAAAAATATATGATGTACATTACCATGTAAACTTCCACCGAAAATTGGTTTGAACGAGATCTAGTAAGTAGTTTTTTTTTTATACGTCTTAAATCGCCTAAATACGGAACCCTTCATGGGCGAGTCCGACTCGCACTTGGCCGCTTTTTTTTTTTAATGCTGGCTAGATTGACTGTTGATAAAGTCTCTTAGTAATCAGTACTATTTGTATGTACAACAAATTGCTCACTCACTATTTTTTTTTTCAAGTACTCTCTTTTAAAGGACAGGAATAACACAGCTTCATCAATACAGTTTATTCTGACATCATGATCGACTTTCCTCCAATCCTCACTATTTGCTCCTTCTAAATCGAGACCGCCATCAAAATAAATCTCAATTACCCTCAGGTAGAAGACACAGGGTCGGAGGGGGCGACAGGTGACCACAGGTCGACGAACCGGCAACGGCGGAGGAAAGTACGAGCGCCGAGAACAGTTGTCAACCCTGACGAGAACTTCTATTTCTACTGGCTGTGGGTCATCACTGCGTGCGTGTTGTATAATCTGTGGACGCTCATTGTGAGGCAGAGCTTTCCTGAGTTGCAGGTGAGTTTTAAGCTTTATTTTTAATTTATGGGATGAAGTTTATAGGTAAAGTTGTGTTACCTGGGATGTTTTTATTAGTCTATGTTATACGTACATAGACTGATAAAAACATCACAGGTAACAAAACTTTTAGAAGCCCCGTTAGAAAGGGACAATATTTTTTTACGCAGTTGATTTTGTATTAATAAATTTATGCATTATGTTGTGGCCATTAATTGAACCAGTTTATGTTTAACGTTCATTTTGTAAACCATGTGTAGGTATAGTAAAATGAACCCGTAGGCCTGACTTGCTCGCATCGGAGGGTAAATTAAGTTAATGGGGTATGGGCCACAAACACGATGGATTGGATAACAGAAAGCGTAACAAATATTTACCCTGATGGAAACCCGAGTACCCACGTGAATTTACAAGGCTTTGCACGAATAAAATTAAACTGTCCATGGTTCAGGCGGAAGGTGCAGCCCTGCCCCCTGAGTTTTGGAAAACTTGTGGCACTTGTGTTTTGAGATCATAATTCGGTTGCCAAAAAATATTAATAGCAATTTCGAGGCCTTATTTTTAATAACTATGCAGATGAATTCGAAACCTGATTTAACAACATTCGCTCTATTTACGAGCAAAAGAAAAATCAAGAACATAGGTCTAAAACGCATCATTAAAAATTTGTAACCATTTTTGCACGAAAGCTAAAAATATGAAAATTGCTTCTAGAAATGCGCAATTTAATTTTTTAACGTGATCATTGTTTTTTTTTATTCAAACTAAAAATAATTGAAAACAATGATATCCGCGATCCCGAGCACGCACAGCCTTCTCGCTCGTTCATTGAGAGTGAGAAAAGAACCTTAACTCACGGCGCCTTAAGAGTCCAATAACTCAAAATCATCTCTAATAACTAATTATTATAATTTTCTCAGTTCTTCGATTATGTAGATACTTATATATTGCTAATTGTATAAGTTAAAAGACTCGACTTCTGAAATGTTGAATCAAGCAGAAAATCGCTTCAGTAGAAACGATTTCTGCTTACAACATAAAATTATTGAAAGAAATATAATATTATCCCGTATTAAGAGGCAACAGGAGTGGTCATTTCTCCATACAAACGTACTCGACTGTTTGCTCCGTGGGTTTTGAAGCTAGAGCAATGATTTTTTCAACACAGATTAATATTGTCAATATCTGTGTCGGACCGTTTTGCTTTTTTTGTTTTTTAAGGCGCTAGAGCCCTTCAAAAATGGCCAAAATGGCCTAATTGACTATGCCGCAATGAGAGGCGTGGTATTCAAAACTGATATCAATTAGCCAAAAAAGCAAAACGGTCCGACACAGATAATTTCATAATCATATAGATTTCCAAATTTGGTTACGATTGGTTAAGTTTTGGAGGAGGAAACAGTCGAGTACGAAACCTTGATTTTTAGATTTTTACGCAGGATTTTTCGCCTTGTCCTTATCGCACTAGTTTGAGGAGCCGCTTCCGTTAGCGAGACGGGTAGATTTACCTAAAATATTTAAATCTCAGCTCCTGTTTCGTCTTAACTGAAGTGAGAATATAAATACCCGCCATTAGTACTCAACCGTCCGAGACCGTTCAGGTACTTTATTCTAATGTGAACTCTACCCCAATGTAATATGATTTAGAATTGTTTAACAACCACACGTAATCCAGAATCAAACGTTTTAGGAGATGTGTTTGATGTAAAACTAGTATTGACAGTTCAGATATAGAGAACGAGTTTTATCTAAGAAGGCAATTCGAGTTTTAGTTATTAGATCTGTTTCCAATATGCTCCTGATCGGCCCGGCCAGTGTCAAAAAGTGGCATTTCTTCAACCAAAAAAACGTTACTTTTGACACTAACAGAGCAGTATCATATAAATCATATTGCTAACAGATCTAATAACTAAAACTCTTGCCTTAGATACTCCTGGTGCTCAATTTCTTTTTATTAAACTGTTTATTTCGTAGGGCAAGTCGGTCAATCCTGGCTTATATAAGTTTCTACATGCTTTAAAATGAACTAGACGTTGAAGTCTCCATGCCTGATAATATATAAGATAAAGTTATCAGTAAAGTATAATACAATGAGAAGTATTTCTTATTTCACAAGATACATTTTACTCCAGTGAGCAAATAAGACCATAAATATCTCAAACAAATCTCACTTGCTCAGACCTTTTCAGTCTTCTATACACGTGTTATATTCTATATCGATTGTCTCTTGTTTACAAACAGGGCCAAATTGCTATTCCTCAGGGACGACATCATTATCTGACAAAGCTACAAAATATATACTTACACCGAGATGTATTCGCAACTGTTGCCACCCGTCTCGGCGTATTCAGTACCCAGGCAAGCATTTGACTCAGGTTGCCAGTGTAAGAGGCACCTCGCCTCGCAGGCATGAATGATTGTATCGATAAAATAATAACCGCACTTTATAACACCACGGAATTGAAAGTGACGGACACTGTATGTGTCACGCTGTCACGTAGACCAGCGGTTCTCAATCTTTTTTTTTGACGGCCTTTGCCCAGCAGTGGGACACTCTAGGTTCATATAAATAAATAAATATAATATACATTATATTAGTAACAAAGCTTTTTAGGTATAAAATACTGAAACTTGAACAGGAAAAATTGCTAAAGTAATAGTTTCAGTCAGTTTTTTTACAAAACTTTTTCAATGAAAAACCGTTTGAATGAAATGAATGAATGAACTTTTCTAAAGCAAATCTTCATTTCTAATAAAAACCGGCCAAGTGCGAGTCGGACTCGCGCACGGAGGGTTCCGCACCATCAACAAAAAACAAGCAAAAAAACGGTCACCCATCCAAGTACTGACCCCGCCCGACGTTGCTTAACTTCGGTCAAAAATCACGTTTGTTGTATGGGAGCCCCACTTAAATCTTTATTTTATTCTGTTTTTAGTATTTGTTGTTATAGCGGCAACAGAAATACATCATCTGTGAAAATTTCAACTGTCTAGCTATCACGGTTCGTGAGATACAGCCTGGTGACAGACGGACGGACGGACGGACGGACGGACGGACGGACAGCGGAGTCTTAGTAATAGGGTCCCGTTTTTACCCTTTGGGTACGGAACCCTAAAAATAACCTGCTCACCTAAATCAGCAGCAGAAGGTTCATTGGGACTTACTCTTTCATTATTTCCCAAGACACGGGCTAAGTAAATACGAAACGATAGTACGATCTTAAATACTCCCTCGAGAGCCACTTGGGCTGTAGACAGCTCTTGTCTGACACTAGCATTTGGTGAAACAATTGCCAAGACACTTTCACCTCTAAACCTTAATAAGTAAAGACTTGAATAGTTTTTAGTGTCAGCAAAGATAATTTTGCAACTACGTGTGCAAGAGTTTGAGTAAAACATCGACTGAAAGACAATAAAATTAACTGATCTCTTTTTATTGCAATGGATTTTCTCTTGAAGTCTTTTTTAAGGTCGCTTTTAACAACAAGGTCATTAGCGACCACAAGAGAATTACAATTTTTTAAGTATAGGTATATATCAATAAATTTTATAAATCTAAGTACCTACATGTAAATATCCATCATTTAAACAATCATTTAAGTTGTTAGGCAACTTACAAATTTCTTTTTCTTCCTTATATGCTAAACACTCAATTAAAATATGGCTCACAGTCAACTCCGTTTCTATGCAGTTGATTGGATAGTTTTCTCCCCTTTCAACCTTAATTTTATTAACTTTAATCATTTACTTACATAAAATTTTAGAACAAGTATCACTTAGGTAATTGAGTATTTGAATGAAAGCAGCATGACTGGTTAATGATTCGTGATTACTTCAAATAAAAACTTTTTAGAGCGCTGTCAACTAAGAATGACATTGTGAGACTGTTGGCTACTACTTAATAAAATCTAAATTAAAGTGGATATTTTAAAAGCATTATAATTTAATTACTAGGTACAGCCGTTTTATTTGCATACCTATTAAACAACGTTTAATCCTGGAAAGGAAACTTTAAAAATTATTCGAGCCTAACTTTTAATTATCATTCTTAATAGATAGAATAAACTTTAACAATGAAAGAGTTATGGTTAGGTACTTAAACATAGTTTTTTTTTTAACTTTATAGATGATCCAAACAGGAATAGTACTTTTAAACCGACGAAAAAAACGGAGGAGGTTCTCAAGTCGACGCGTATATTTATGTATAACCACGCATAACTTTTTACAGAGTAGTTCGATTTTGATAATTATTTTTTTTATTGGAAAGGGTATACCCCTAAGTTGGTCCCATATAAATTTGAAAAAAAAATCCAACCTTAAGGGTAGGAAAATAGGGGATGATTGATTTTTCACTCACCGATTGAAACTAAAAATGGAAAAATAAAAACTTTTTACAAAAAAAATAAAACCGACTTCAAAAAGGATGAAATAAAATATTATCCTTTTTGAAGTCTATGCGTTACCAACTGATATGTTTGAAGTCGGTGCCAATCCAAGTAGTAACAATACCAGTCAAAAATAATCAGCTATAAATCCCATTTTTGACTCGTATTGTTACTACTTGGCTTGGCACCGACTTCAAACATATCAGTTGGTGACGCATAGACTTCAAAAAGGATAATATTTTATTTCATCCTTTTTGAAGTCGGTTTTTTTTATTTTTATAAAATGTTTTTATACTTACCTATTCTATTGGTCATCACTAAAATATTGCGTAAAATCATATCTCAAAGGATTTCGCGCTTCAAAATCGATACACTGTCCGAATGACCCAAATAAACAAAGCAAAATATACGATACCTAGTTAAATAACGCATTCTTAGAAAGGCTTATAGTTCTTCTACGCTGTTGAAAAGTATTTCTTAAAGATAAGACACTAAGGTTGCATTTATATTTAATATTGACATTGAGATACTGTTGGGTATAGTCCGGATAGTGTATCTTTAGTCGTAATGACATAAAACACATTTCCACCATATTGCCGGGTCCATTTATTGCGCCTAACGAGCCTTGGCCGCTCATCAGTGAGAAGAATGTACGCCCTTACACGTTAGGAGGGTGGGTGCGTGTAACACGTCATAAATATCTATACACATTCCGTATTCCACCTTATTACGGAGACTACTCACTTGGCTCATAATCGAGTTGCGCTAGGGTGAGTGCTAGTTATTGGCCACTAAATAGTAATCGGCCACTCCTAACAAATCAGAAATAAACAAGCCTTATTGTTAAGAGTGGCCAATTACTATGTAGTGTCCAATAACTATGTATAGCAGTCACCTCAAAAGTGACGCGGCGCGGTTTCGCAACGCAAAAAATAACAAACTAAGCAATGATTTATAACTCAAGATAGGTTATAGGCGTTCCAAAATTGAAGCGCTTACCTTGTGACAAATTGGACAAGTTGCCTCTAGTCGCCGCTGAACAAGCGAGAAATGTGCACGTGCTAACGAGCTCCCGCACACAGAAAGAGAAAGAGACGACCTTATGTTTAACAACGAGTGTGACAAAGATGGATGGAATGAGAAAATTAATCAAAAATAACAGATTTCTTCGTAGGCACAGAAATAAATATGGAAGTATTTTTTGTGCTCCTCAAGTATGAGTATAACCTTTCTATGGTTATATAATATCATTGAAACTAAGTGTGTTGTTATTTTAACCACGCACAGCAAATAACAATAGCAGTTTCAATATTCTGGGTAATTAGTGTTTGTTAACTTTGTTATAAAGTTAATTGAGTACCTATTTAGAGTAGATATTTTATTATTATAAAGGTTACTACATATACCTGACAAGAAAGACAAATTAAGAACGTACATATTATCCATGGAAGAACTCAACATAGTACCGTTTAAAAACTATAAAACACCTTGAGAAAAACAAAAAAGTCTTTATTTAAAGGTCTTGCTTGTATCTAATCTTGTCTGGGGTGATAAAACTTTCATCTCCATCTGTCACCATGTGTCACTGTTACCAATGATATTATATAACTATAGATAGGTTATACTCATACTTGAGGAGCACAAAAAATACTTCCATATTTATTTCTGTGCCTACGAAGAAATCTGTTATTTTTGATTAATTTTCTCATTCCATCCATCTTTGTCACATTCGTTGTTAAACATAAGGTCGTCTCTTTCTCTTTCGGTGTGCGGAAGATCGTTAGCATGTGCACATTTCTCGCTTGTCCAGCCGCGTCTAAAGGCAACTTGTCCAATTTGTCACAAGGTAAGCGCTTCAATTTTGGAACGCCTATAACCTATCTTGAGTTATAAATCATTGACTGTTACATAATAAACACAATTTTAATAAACCGACTACCGACCTACATTTGGCTGTAGAGTAGGTACCTATGTTTGTAGTTTTCGCGAAACTTAATAATACTGCGAATTCGAGAGCTTTACTGTTTACGCCAGACCAGATCACGTTAACACAGAAAACGCATTTATTTCATTCGATGCTCAGTTAACTGAGCATATAATTAATTAAGTTTGGCACTTAATTGTAAAAGATAATTATAAAATAACATGGTTGCAACGTGACGCCAATACGGCTAGGTTCTTGTACTTCATAGTCCGTAAATTTGTGATAATTTAAACAGTATCCTAACCACCAGTTGGCACTGACATATTCGCTAGCGACTGCGAAAACTAACTTACAATGCATCTTCCTCGTACTGACATTGGTGCAAGCGAGATGATCTAACGTTGCAACAGTAGTACCTAATGCTGCTGCTGCCGCCATCCGAATGTAACCTTACTTTCTATATATTCCCCATTTCTGAGGAAACTCTTGCATAGATAGCTAGATAGATAATAGTTTATCCATCACACATGGTAATAGGTACATTTAAAATATACATAATGTACACAATATCTATACTACTAACAAGTGCGACTAGTCAAAAATTAATTATTAAACTTCATTAAGTTCTTTTATGCTGCTATACAAAGTCTTTGTTAATAATAGGTATTTCACTTGAGCACGAAACACTGTCAATCTTGATTCCTTTTTGAGATGTTCAGGTAATTTATTATATAGTTTCCGACCAATAACTCCTGGCATTTTTTTTGACATCGCGAGTTTGTGAGGGCTTAAATTAAACAGAGGTCATTTGTATAACGATTCGGGCGCTCAGATTCTCCTTTCTTTCGGAATGTGTGTATATTCTCCCGAACAAACATAATAGCTTCATATATGTATTGAGCCACTGACGTCATGATTTTCAGGGTTCTGAAAAATTCTCGGCATGTGTCTTTGTATCCAGCATTCATGATCACTCTTATAGCCTGCTTTTGCATTTTCAGTACTCTCTCATGGTCCGATGAGTTTCCCCACAGTATTATACCATATGACATAATAGAGTGTACATAACGCATAATATGATTGGATTAGACACCCACGTGAGATAATTGACCGTAGTTGTTTAAGGACGTAAATGCCAGTTGCCATTTTAGCACATACATGGTCTATATGAGTCTTCCATGTCATAGCAGGATCAATATTCGAGCAATAACGATAGAGAGGCAGATAACGAAATTTCCCTTTCGCGGTAGTTCCTGCCAGGCAAATAAAATGTTTCCACCCGTAAATTAGCGCGCAATCGGAACAACAGTAATAAACCGTCCTCATGATTATTATATAGCATCTCTGAGCCGTTACTATTTCCCATAGGACCTCTGCAAATCTGGGAGCTCACAAAATTAGCGCTTGCGGCGATTTATTTGATTGTTCTTGAGTCTTTGGGTCGGTAAAATATTTTTGACACACGGTGTAAAAAAAGAATTCTAGAGTATTGTTCGGTGGTGTGAAACTCTGTATTTAAAAGTATATTCTAATATAATTGGCTGGGTACAGCATTATTATTATTATAGTTCATCCAATATCACCAGAAGTCAAGCTTTGATCAGTGTTTCCCGTCGGAGTCACACCGTAAAAGTTGGGAGACAAAACAATTGAAAGTTTTGTCTTTATCTGTTTTCTGTTTACTCCTCTCAGTTCGTTGACCCTCACTATAACTACATATTAAACTAACTGAAGCTAGAAGCTAGTTTGATAAAATGATCTAATCAGCTCAAGAGCAATGCCACTGCTTATTTTTTCAACATTAAAAAAAAACAAATACTTAATTTGAAAAATGCTCCAAGTAATCAACAAGTAACTAATAAGTAAATTTTTGGTAACATTGATAATTTTTGACCTACCTCCATTACTCCTACAATACAAACAAGTCAAACAACAGTTTGTTACAGTTTCTAAAGTTGAAATTAAAGCTTACCGAGTGTTGTGTGGGTTGTGGATATACATCCACATATTATTAATTGTGGATGTTAACACGTAAATATTTAATTGCCTTCTCATTAGAACCTTCGTTAAAGTTAATCATTAATTTAATTGAATATAGAGTTGAAAAGAAAAGTTTGATGATTGTTTTGGTACCTCTATTGGGTTTCATTTGATAAGTCTTAAAAATAATAATGGTTCTAAAACCACTATAAAAATAATTTATGTTTATCACTGTTTAAAATAACTAATGTACGAAATAACTAAGAATAATGTACCCAATCGCGTTCCACAGATAATGTTCCACATATTCTGGGTGACATGCGACGGCATCAGCGACGCAGTGTTCGCGTTGGACCTGGTCGTGCAGCTGCGTACAGGATATCTGGAGCAGGGGCTAATGGTAAGTGTTCCATGACTTCTAGATATTTCTTGCTTACGACGGCACTAGCGACGAGGTGTTATTCGACTTGGTCATGCAGGTGTGGACAGGATACTTGAACATTGGCTCATGGTGTGTTTCACAACTATACTGTTCCAAGCCTTCTGATATAATTAACGGCTGTGGTTTTGACCAATCAACAATCGTGCAGGCGCTGACGTAATATAATATTTGTTACTATTTATTATTAACATACAGTATAAGGCTTAAATCTATGCAGATCCCTGCAAAACTGTATATACCTACTGTTATCTGAAACAGGGACTCATATTAAGAGTTCCACGAGTTATGCTGCTCCATCATCCTAGGGATAGTGTAAATCTTTTCAACTGAGCTAGTTTACTCAAAGAGTCTCAAGAATAACTACAATACCATTGAGTGGTAAACCACAAATTAGGATAACTACCTCGTAGTAAAAGCAGATTATACCCGCCCTGAAATGTTAGTATAATTATATTAACGACTCTATTTCTTTAAACAATAGACTACAAAATACACTAACTAAATAATGGCTAACATAACTTTTTTTGCATTTTGCGCCTACTACTACTCTGACTACTTCCCTGTCGTGGCTAAGGTGGATATGACTTTACAAAAGATTGAATATGATATTATCTTTTTAGACCATTTGAACCCCATTCAACAAGGAATAAGGTTAAAAATTAAAATATACATGCAATTTACTTGTAACTTATTTTGTAAGTAAACTAGTTGGCGCCTACGAGAACAAAAGCAGATAATAGCATTGTAATAAAACAATGCCATAGTTAGACAGGTAAGTGAACAAGCTCAGTTCAAAAAAATTGTACTATAGTAAGGTTATACGATATCTCGCCCCAAATCGTACAAGAAACTCAACCTATGTAAATGGACCTTTACCTCTACAGTCAGAAACGAACGGGATGTCGCCGACACAGGTGACACAAATGACTTGAGTCGTTTACATTCCGCCCTACCATAATCTCATCCCTTGTACGTGATTTCCACAAAATATACATTTTGGTTGATTGGAGAAAGTATAAAGTTATTTGAGTTATTTTTACAGAGTAAAAAGTTTGAAAATAGTTGAATATAACACTGAAAACATTAAATAAGAGTAGGTAAGGTTGGCGAAACATAAAATGTGCACCGATCTCTCGAACAACGTCTACGACAAATCCTAAGTTTGTAGTATTAGGTACATGTAGTTGTAGTTAAATAAACTATAGAGTAAAGTAACGACTGTTAACTTTTTTTTTAGGTGTACGACTCCAAGAAATTAGCCAAGCACTATTTAACGTCGCGCTCCTTCCTGCTCGACATCGCCTCGCTGACACCCCTGGATCTGCTGCAGCTTAAAATTGGTGTTAACCCTATCATTCGCTTTCCTAGATTTTTTAAGGTAAGCTATAACCAACATTCAGGTTATACATATATTTTAAAAGTGGTAACTCCTGTGGACAACCATATCTTAAGAAAGGGTATCTTTATATGGTAGGATTCAATCAGGAAAGTAAGATTCCAAACTATCCCTCTATTTTAGGAATGTTTACAGAAAAGACATGACAAACAGTTAGGTATGTCCAAATTTTATTTTGTTAATCTCTCGTTTTTACTAGAAAAAGTTCTAGGTCTAGACGTGAATGCAGCAACGTAAATGTTGTTTCATTTAGAAAGTAATAGTTTAAGTTCTACGTTACAACTGAATCCTTAGCATTTTTATTTAAATACATTATAGGTACTAACGGAATAAGTGTCCAATAAAATGAACAAACTAAATAGAAAACTAATCCGTATTACATTCAAAAAAAATTTCAATGCAAATTTTAATTAAACTCAAATCCAATTTCTTCCTCGGATTTCAAAAATGTGGCCAATAAGCGGGGATTTAAAACGGGGGATCGCCGTGAATCGCCATAATGATGCGTATAAATCGAGCCGTTTTCGCGAATGGCCCTGTCTCGCAGTCAAGACTTCGCTCAATAACTGGTGGATAAACGGGCATAATTTGAGTTTGCGCTGACGTCATTTGTTTTTTCAATGTCAATCTTAGAGTCTGTGCGAAAAGAGAAGAATCATAGAATGTATTGGATCCCATACATTTCACGGCTCTTCTCTTTCCGCACCGACTCTACCGGTTATTCCCACTAGTTACCACCAAGTTGTTACCAGTGGTAACTACTGGGATTTTTTTTCCCACCTTTTACCACTGGTAACTACTGGGAAAAATAATTCCCAGTAGTTACCACCAACTCAGTTTGGAGGTAACTACTGGGAATTTTCATTCCCAGTAGTTACTACCAAAATTTTGTTAGAGTTAATAAATACAAATAAAAACAGTATAAATAGTACCTAATAAAATCACTAGAAAAATAATCTAAATGGATTATTAAATTTATCCTTACATATATTTAGTTTTTGTACTAGTACCGGTTAAACTGTTTCAATCGTTTTGGTCACTTTTAAGGTCGTTTACTAAAACTCTATTCGATGTATAATTATATATTAAATCACTCTATATTTATAGTATTAGTATTTAACTCTAACAAAATTTTAGTGGTAAAAAAAGTAAAAAAAGGTGGGAAAAAAATTCCCAGTAGTTACCACTGGTAACAACTTGGTGGTAACTAGTGGGAATAACCCGACTCTACGTTTGGAGCAGGGATGTTGCGAATATCCGCATCCGCATCCGCATAAAATCGATGCGGATTTAATGCGGATGCGGATGTGGAACAGGTCGGTACAGGAACGTCTTAGCATCGGCGTAAGTGCTAGACTGCTAGGTAATTTAGTCATTAACCAAAAAACCTATTAGAAATGAGCAGTCAAGCGTGAGTGGGACTTAATGTACGGAACCCTTGGAACGCGAGTCCGACTCGCACTTGGCCGGTTTTTTGAAATAAAAATTACTAAAATGTAATAACTGACGTTTTTTATGGTACTATCTTGACATCCGCATCCGCATCCGCATCCGCGCATGTGAGCCTTTAACCCCTGGAGCGCCCCAGAATTACCGTAGTATGGAACTCCTATACTAGTTACTAGCACACGTGTCTTGTTTGGGCGCTCCACGGGTTAAAAATCCGCATCCGCATCCGCATCCGCGGATGTCAAAAAATCGGCATCCGCAACATCCCTGGTTTGGAGTTATGACACTCGGAAATAATCACCTTTGTTCGAGTTGTTGAAGTAAAAGGATTAGGAACACGATAATAGTCATTTGTTTTACAACGGGACAAAGTTGTTGTTGTAACCTCTCGTACTAATATCGATAGTATCAATATCAGTTTAATACCCGAGCAAGCGAAAAATGTCATGAGTGTAGTAAAAAATGGGCTCCAGGAACAATAAAATTAACACTTTTAGCTTTCTTTAAAACCAGTTTATAGTAGATCATAAAATGGAGAAATGCTAATGCATTTCCTTCAGTTAAATGGTACGAGTATCTATTACTAGTAATTTAAATTGTTCATGTGAACTACTTTCTTTAAGGCAGCTGTTTAATTTCCTTCACTGAACCTGGTTTTATAGTTAGGAATACTTCATTACTTTGACCGTCAAAGAATTCACTTTTCACATTATGGGTGTGCTAATGAAAATGAATTACTTAGTGTAAGGCCTGAGTGGACGCTCTAGTTGGGCGTGCAGCGGGGCGGGGCGTGCGGCGTGCATGTTAAACAAATGCAAACGTATAGTAGCGGCCTTAGTGCACGCTGCTCAAATCACTTGTGAGCCCGACGCCACGCTGCACGCCCCGCCGAACGCTCCGCTTCGAGCGTCCACTCAGGCCTTATACTTAGGTACTTACTTAATATACGGGTTTTTGTATATTGTGGTGCTGGAGGTCATCACAATACACAACAAAAGCGGCCAAGTGCGAGTCGGACTCGCCCATGAAGGGTTCCGTATTTAGGCGATTTATGACGTATTAAAAAAAACTACTTACTAGATCTCGTTCAAACCAATTTTCGGTGGAAGTTTGCATGGTAATGTACTTACATCACATATTTTTTTTAGTTTTATCATTCTCTTATTTTAGAAGTTACGGGGAGGGGGACACACATTTTACCACTTTGGAAGTGTCTCTCGCGCAAACTATTCAGTTTAGAAAAAAATGATATTAGAAACCTCAATATCATTTTTGAAGACCTATCCATAGATACCCCACACGTATGGGTTTGATGAAAAAAAAATTTTTAGTTACAGTTCTAAGTATGGGGAACCCCCAAAATTTATTGTTTTTTTTTTCTATTTTTGTGTGAAAATCTTAATGCGGTTCACAGAATACATCTACTTACCAAGTTTCAACAGTATAGTTCTTATAGTTTAGGAAAAAAGTGGCTGTGACATACGGACGGACAGACAGACAGACAGACAGACAGACATGACGAATCTATAAGGGTTCCGTTTTTTGCCATTTGGCTACGGAACCCTAAAAACTACTCCTACGAGATTACTACTAGACTAAGCACATAAGACAATTAATTGTCTTATGTGCTTACCAGCATTACTGCTGCAGTATTGCAGCGCGAAATTACTGCCGACTGCATTACTGCCGCAAATATCAAAAATCCGGGTAGCAACATCGATTTGCCACAATAATACTGCTGTAGTATTGCGGATGTAGTCTGAATCCACACGGTACCTTTAGTTGGCCCAAGAATGCTCTTCAACGATAAGAATGGACTGTACATATGTTAACATATGTTATGTTACCTTAGACACGTATAAATCTTACTCTGCCTCGGGCGAAGCATAATGTTGGTCATTATTCAGACCTGGCTGGTCTGCCAACTACAGATGCTGAGCAAAACTGATGATATAGTTGTACAGCCATTAGTGAACAATACCTAATGCTACCGCTGCTAAATGATGATGGTATATTATCTACATCTAACAATATATACCTGCTAAAATCGAATTTCAAACTAGGTACCTAACTAACTAATAACTTAAATACATCATCAATTTTTTAACAAGCGTATGTGCGATCGATATACCAATTTTTATATTGAAGGATGTCGCTGTACGCCACCCCAAATGCGTGTATACATAAGGGAAGGAATGGAAAGATTTGCGATGTCCTGGTAGGCTTCCGTAGCTCAATTGGTTAAGAGAAACTCACGGATTGTGGAGGATGCGGGTTCAAGGCCTGCCGGAAGCGTAACTTTTTCCATTTTCTTCCTTTTCCTTTAATATATTTTTTTTAAACTAACAGAATGCTTAAATTGCTTATATCTCTCCAGGTATACAGAGCAGTGAGCTGCTACTACATCGTGGAGTCCCGGACGGTGTACCCGAACTTCTGGCGGGTCATCAACCTCATCCACATCCTGCTGATCCTGGCCCACTGGTTCGGATGCTTCTACTTCCTGCTGTCCGAGGCTGAGGGCTTCCAGGTATGTGCCTTAATCGTCAATACATATTATAAAACAAAGTCCCCTGCCGCGTCGTATGTTCGCGACAAACTCAAACACTACTGTACGGATTTTCATGCGGTTTTCACCTATCAATAGAGTGATTCTTGAGGAAGGTTTTCGTGTATAATTTGTAAAGGTTTTGTATAAATTCATTGAACTACCTGTGCGAAGCCGGGGCGGGTCGCTAATCATCGATACAATGTTTTAGGCTTTAATGTCCAGTGTGGCTACCACCAGTTTGCCACTGACATAAACGCTATTGAGAACATAACTTACTTTCTATGCATATCGCTCGAACTTGCATATTATAAAATGAAATTAAATGAAAATAATTTATTTGAAACAGCACAATCTTAAAATTAACAGATAATAAACATGTTACATAGTTGTGCAATTGGTTGTCCCAAAGAGGATACTACTCAGCATGTGTCGATGCACTTAGTGCAACGACGCTGATTTTCAGTGGACCCTTAAACTTATAAAATAAGAAATTAGTGCGATGTGTAGAAAGTAAATTACGTAGAAGTTGGTGTATGTGTTAGTGACTAGGGGTACGGGTACAGAACGGTTTGGAACAAAAATAAATTGAATTGGTAACACTTAAGTTTCATTCTCACGACTTTAGTTTCATTTTAACGACAGTTAAAGGCAAATGGCTTCCACGCAAACAAAGTCGTTAACAGGGGGCCTACCGCGAACCACTTTCGACGTGTTGCCTCTCTGTCGCACTTGTAAATTCGTACGTAAGTGTGACAGAGAGGCAACACGTCGAATGTGGTTCGCGATAGGCCCTCAGAGGTCATTTGATCTACTCTAAACGTGGCACGTGTAGGTGAGAGTAAAACAGGCCAATTCGAACGCACACTGACATCAGAATTATATCTGAATGATGTCATTCAGAGGGCGGGTAAATCCAAGAAATTAGAAAGGAATAACAAATATGGAGCCGCGCGAAACTTGCGACGGAAAATTTGAAGTTTTACCTAAATACTCGTAACTCTAAAAGTAGGTACTTATACTTCTGATTAAATTTTCGCTGATCAAATACCTCGGCTAGCTCTAGTTATTTTATAATAAAATTATACTGCTGTGGTATGTAGGGTAAAGAATATATGAAATTAAAAGAAATATAGAGATGTTCTCGTGATTTTTCTCTATCAAAAAAACTTTAACCTTTTGGGGTATTGCTATAGTTTGCTCTGGTAAATATAGTCTATGCAGTTTACGAGTGATTTTTTTTTCAAGGCATTTGCCCTTGTTTAAATCATGTAAAAAAATCATTAATAAAAGGACAATTAGCTCCCTCTTCAGTTATCGTGCATTTATCGTCAGTGATCGGAATAGGCAGAGTATATTTACCTAAACTTGGTAGAACAAAGTCATGAAGTGGAGACTTCCTTGCGCTATTATTTTTTTCCGGGACTTCCCGGATTTTAAATTCGGTAAAATAAATAAAATCTCATAATGTATCCCCAATGTACGTAAAATTAAATAGTAACCACAACACTACAAGTTTGTACTTACTAGTTTACGAGTGATAATATAACATTATTGTATTTATATTATTTCAAACTTGTCCGTCTCTTTTACGCCAATACCAGCTGTGTTTAAGTGAAAGAGATAGAAATAACAGTATTACTATCAACTATGTTAATTGTACTTTCCATTGTTATCGTCTAAAAGACAAAGCAGATGTCGTTATCACTTATCGCTGTTACCTGCAACCCTTTTTATGCATTAAATAGAAAGTTGACATCAGTTTCTTACTATCCCTTGTCGAGTACGTACGGAAGTGTAGATACTGTGTTTTTTGGATATTTGACATTTACTTGTTTACTGGAATTTCTCCTGCTATACTTGATTACACACGACCTGAACTCGGACACCGATTTTGCTTTGATTGGATTTGGCGATTACTGGATACTGAAAACACCATGGATACTCCAAAACTACCAAGTTTCAAGGTAAGATAATGTATTTATTATTTAACATTTTTATCCTTTTCATTGTGTGTATAATCGAAAGTAAGAAAATAAAGGCTGAAATATAATTATGGTCACGAACTATGACTATTGATTTGAGTCACTTGCCTATGTTCATAATTTGGCCGTGTAATGTATTAAACCTACATACATACATTATTACAAGTGCGGGTAGTTTCAAAAACTCGTATAGCTAGAAAATGTTGACACAACTCCCTACCCGTATGCCTCTGACCACGGACGTAATGTGACATCCGAAACCTTGGGCCAAATATTAAATATAAGTGTTACGCGATTAAGTCCCGTTTTCATTTAATAATAGGTATGTGTGAAAATGGTGTTAGTTTAAATCAATATAATAATTTTGTATTTGTAGATTGAGTTGCAATGTTATTTATATTTAGACTTAATAAAATAATAATAACTTTGTAAATAAAGAGAGTTTATTAAAAATAAATATAGAAGAATCCGTTTCATTTTATGCCTATTTATTGTATTGAAGCAGTTTTCATTGTTTTTTGTACTATTCAGAACAATATTAATTATTCGGTAAGTTCCCGGGACTTTAGTCCCGCAAAAAAAATTTGTCGTAAGGAAGTCTCCACTTTTTATCTATGTTCTACCAAGTGTAGGTAAATATACTCTGCCTATTCCGATCACTGTTTATCGTACATGTCCGTACATGTATTGGCGCGAGCGAGACGCACGATAACTAAATGACATAATTATGATGTCAGTTTACGTTCGAATTGGCCTGAAAGTAAGTGTCAAATGCGATCGAAGTCAATTGACATCAATATTTTATGAGTAGGGACCCACAAGCCAAATTTCGGGTCGGAGTAATATAATTTAGTGGAACCTTGTCCATAACAAATATTATGGTATCGTGATATTACACTAAAAATAAATGAGCACTGGGAAATGTTACCTCTTTTTTAACTCATTTCCGTTAGGTAATGAAGTAGGAACATTAGGTACGGTAATGAGAATATAATATTTCATTTTGATAAGAAATGAATGATAATGAATGTGAATAAAATCAAACCGGTGTTTTTTTTTCTACTCCCGTACTTTTATTTGTCATTTAAAGGGTCGTGCACACACCTTTAAACCCCTATCTTATAGTTGTCAAGACAAGTCTTTAGTCTATTCCCCATAAAAGTATTTGTGCATACACGCAGTATCTTTTTGACACTTTTACGATACTTCGTGTAATCACCACTTGAAAAATATTGTATTGTATAATTGTCATCTCTGACAGAGGAGTGAACCATAGACATGTTATTTTATTTCATTCATTCTTTTCCCGCTCGTACCCTCCATTCTTTGCTACTTCTTGAATGAAAAATATTTGTTAAATTTACAATTTTATTTCAAAGTAAGTGCTTGGTCCTAGAAAAAGTATTGTATGCAACGTTGTTTAACTGAGTCAAAAAATACTCGTGGCGTCTTTATTAACAATTTTCGGCTTCGCCTTAAATTGTTACTCACGCCACTCGCCTTTTTTGACCTCTCTTAAACAACGGTTGCATAAAATACTATTAATGCCACTCTCTAACATTCCGTTGCCAATGAAAAATATTTAATATTTATCATAAAAAAAATATCCTTAAAAATGTTACTCTTAAATTATTTAAGATTTAAAATAAAACAAATTAATTAATTAATTTACTCAACGATAAAAGTTTACTTTATGATGATAAATTTTATATTTCATACCATATATCACCCACCACTGTCGGACTGATTCGAGCTTTAAGATACGTCAAAATTTTGCTAAAGATATGCGGATATGCCAGTATCTAAAGTGACGTTTTTGTTTGGAGAAACGTCACTTTTGACACAAACATATGCGATCCAAGTCGTAGCCTTAGTAATTTTTTGACGTATCTTAAAATTCGAATCAGAGGGGCTACCGCAAATAGCGACTTTCGCAAATTGCGGACATTTTTCTCTGTCACTCTATTTACGCCTTCATTGGAGTAAAAGAGAAAGATCCCCGCAATTTGCGAAATTTTGTTTTCGCGGTAGCCCCTCAGGTTGTGTGACGTGATTATGATATGAACGGCCCTTAGATTATATGCTAGTGAGATTCAGCTAAAGCGGAGTGCCAGTGAATTTCGGCTACGAGAGATATAATCTTCGCATTTCCCGTCCCATTTCGTCTTGTTTCCTTGTACATAATCGCACGATCAAACCGTGCTTGCTAACGTGTGGTAAACTAATATTTGTTCGTGACTCTGGGCCCGATTCGGATTTTGAATTACACAGATCTTTTTTAGACACAAGTCTGACACAATCCTGCGGGAACTGAAAGATGTAAACACTAATAGGCAATAAACGATTTCTGATTCTGATTCTGATTCAGATTTTGAAATAGACATCTGTTAGATATCTTTTAGACATCGCCAAGATACGATAACGATATGTTTAAGATCTAACCTGTCGAATTTGACATTTGCGCGATTCTGGAGATACTCTTGAACGATTTCCACAAGATATGTCTTAGAGATCCAATTCACATCTAATAGATATCTAACTCTATCTATCGTAAAAGTTACATTGGTTGCTCGAATTGCGCTGCAGAAGAGAACTAGTTGAAATCTAAACTATAACGTATCTAGAATGGATCTAGTACGTGTCGTCTCTTGTGAATATCTTGAAGTTCGAATAAGGCAGTCTGTCAAAGTTAGCAATGTGTACTTACTTTCATCACATGTTATGTAAGCTGTTAGTTGGTACTTGAGTATGAGAATTCCCTGCCTTGGGAAGTGTAATGATACCTTAGCTACCTATCTTTGGTAGGTTCGGTAGTGATAAAGACTACTAAGTATGTAGTTTTTATTCTACTTATTATTGTATTCTACTGAATAGAAGAGTAATTAATGGCGAAAATATGTTTTTTTAAATTAATGTTTCTTATGTTATTTTGAGCTGACTAGATTAAACATCCCTTTAATTTAGTGGGTTATAATATTTAAAAATAAATTTAAATCGTTGTTCTGCTGTCTAATGGCTCAAGGAAGTTGAGTCTTGAAAGAAGGCGTGAACCTACTACTTTACCCCTCAGCTACCAGTCTCATCATCTTCCTCGCGTTGTCCCGGCATTTTGCCACGGCTCATGGGAGCCTGGGGTCCGCTTGGCAACTAATCCCAGTAATTGGCGTGAGCACTAGTTTTTACGAAAGCGACTGCCGTCTGACCTTCCAACCCAGAGGGTAAACTAGGCCCGTATTGGGATTAGTCCAGTTTCCTCACGATGTTTTCCTTTACCGAAAAGCGACTGGTAACCAGTCTCGTTTAGTGAAAGTATCTCTTTCTAACAAATAATATGATTGTTAGAAGAAAAAAAACGGACTAGTCTGAGTCGGACTCGCCCACCGAGGGTTCCGTACTTTTTAGTATATGTTGTTATAGCGGCAACAGAAATACATCATCTGTGAAAATTTCAACTGTCTAGCTATCACGGTTTATGAGATACAGCCTGGTGTCAGACAGACAGATGGACGGACAGAAAAGTCTTAGTAATAGGGTCCTGTTTTTACCCTTTCGGTTCCCCTAAAAAGATTAGGGCAGCGCTATGTACCTACGCAGCGTTTTAGTTAACGCGCCGTCGACGGGTGTTTCGCACAGACAAGACATCCTCTAGACTGAGCATAGTAACGCTACCCCCTCTGTCACTATATACGGTAGTTTTACTCCATCTTCGAGTCAAAGTGTCAGAATCCTGTGCCGTGATTGATCCATGTCTTTGAACGAACCAATCAAACCCCTTCAAATCAAGGGTGAATAGGCACCTTCTGGGCAGACTCGCTCCATCGTAGGCCACGTCTTCGCCCCGGCTAGTCTGTGGCCATGAGTAAGCCCATTTTTAATAAAAAAAAAAAAAAAAAAAATCACGGCACGGGATTCGCTCACCTCGTCCCCCCGTATTTTTGGCAGCATCGGTTTCATGAAATAATTGCTCTAAACTCCGTCTAGAGGATTCCTAGTCTATGGTGTTTTGTCACGACAACGAAACGCTATCTGTCTCTCTATCGTACTAATATGTAAAAGTGATAACTAGTTGTGCTGAAAGCAATTGCTGGACGTAAAATATGTAATTAAAAAACGGTTTTTTATTATGTACCTACTAAGCGCAGACATCTTCTAGCAAAGTTATAAATTTCAAATTATAAAAAAAATTAAAATGCACCGGTGCGAGCGAAGTTCGAACTCGTGAACTGAACCTGACCTTTCATCGAGGCCTACATACTACATACATAATATAAATGTTAAACCTTTCACTGATTCCAGTTATGATCAGTGATCGTTAATTTTCCAGCAATTTTGGTGCAGCATTGTTGGTTAAAAGCACCTGTATGCCCTACTCTAGGTGGAATAGATAATTAGGGTTAATAACAGTAATATTAACCTTAACCAATCCTCTCCCTAGAAAAAAATTGAAGAAAATCCTTTATTTTTACTATGTTGCACCAAATATGCTGGAAAAGTAATGATCACTGGTTATGATACACGAAGGCACTAAATCATTGGGTATTTAAAAATAAAATACAATCGGCGATAAAAACTTGAATCGAAATTAACTTTGTTAAGCTTATTTTTGTAGTCGATTATTTCTTACAGTGTACATTTTAACGAGACTGATCATCGTTTTTCATTAGTTTCTATTCATATGCCTGGTGTGCCCTGTAACACGAGCAAAAAAATAATACATATTGTACTCAAACGATAAAACTTATGTTTAACATGTTTTTAAATTATGAGTTCTTTCGATTTCCTATTTTACATTCCTACTAAACTTATATTGTCTTTGTCTCCAATGTACGCTAACATTATTATGATTGACGTTGCTTGTCACGAACTAAACATGACAAACATTGCAATACATTGCGTCATTTGCACCTTAGGATGAACTTTAAAGTGTAATCGAAACACAAGTTATTTTTAAAAGTTGCTGAAGAAATGTTGGTCAGATTGAGGAGCCTACAGTTTAATTTATTGCTCCTGTTACAGGCCCCGCCCGGTAGAGTTACTCAGTGTAAGCGAGTGTTTAAATTGACTCCCGATCTAAATTCGGATTCCAATATTGATGGTAATCAGCTGTGAGTAATGCCCGACGTAGTTTGGTTTGGGGCACAGACAAGACATCCTCCAGACTGAGCATAGGAGCGCTACCCCCTCTGCCACAAATATACGGTAGTTTTACTCAATTTTCGAGTCCAAGTGTCTTTGTGTAACGTCCGTGTCTTTGAACGGACCAATCACGGCACGGGACTCGCTTACCTCGTCCCCCGCTCCCCAGTATTTTTGGCAGCATCGGTTTCATAATTTAATTGCTCTAAACTCCGTCTAGAGGATACCTAGTCTATGGTTTGGGGCTGCGGAAGGCGATACGAACGAGGAAGAGGCTATATTTGTTTGGTTTGGAAAGTTTGGAAACCCTTGTCGATTCATTTTATTGTTTACTTCACTACAACGTATAAAACAAAGTCGATTCCCGCTGTCTGTCTCTATGTATGCTTAGATCTTTAAAACTACTCAACGGATGTAGATGCGGTTTTTTTTTAATAGATAGAGAGTATAGATAGAATAGATGAGATTCAAGAGGAAGGTTTATGTATAATTTGTTAACCCGTGCGAAGGGTCGCTAGTTTGAATAAAAAAGCATTATTTATTACATAAAACAAATTAGATGACATTTAAAATAATGTGACTTAAATGGGTTAAAATTCTATGAACCGGTTTATTAATTTATTGAAACGTAGGTACTTATGTATTTTAATCATTTATATGTAGGTACAGACAGCATCAAGAGTAGCGGATCAAACAACACATCAAACGTATTACTGTACTGTACCTACTGCCATTCTGTATCAACTTAACAAAAAGAGATATTTTTATTTGTAGAACAATTTAAGACTGTAAATAAAAATTAAATGAATTTATTTCTAAACGAGATTACACAGCACATAACAGTGCACTATAAATAAACTTAAAAATAATAATATAAACAAATGAAAAACCCTTTAAAAAAATATGATGGAGTGCAATAATATATTATATTCCGTTATTTCGAGTAAAATTTAACATACTCTTATGATTCAACCTAAAATACTACCTATACATGTGTCTATACATGCAGATTTGTCTCCCCCCACACCCCCGGCCCGCGCGGTCCTCTAATTAGTTGACACCTACAGACAGACGAAATAAGACATGCACCTAAACGCCTGTGTGGTGCTCCGCGAACATTGTGAATTTCGGATACCTGGAAGAATCCTGTGCCCTGGCCGAGTCCTCTGTGCGGATCACAAGCCCTGGAGAAAGGTTAGTGCTGTCTGGACAAACTGACAAATAATTATTTATCCCAAAATTGTGTACCTACTTGTCCCGTTCTCAAACATTTTGGTAGCAGAGCGTGGTTAGATCCCCTCTTTAAATAATTTTTACGCCCCTTGCTATAAACAACTACAATTCCCCCTTTCTTAACTTTATTCCCCCGTTCAGTGAATTACCTATAGTTTTAAATCGTAAAATTGCATTCTGGAATTGGTTACATAACTTTATAACGGTATCCTGCAATCAACTCGTCTTTAGATTAACCCGATCGCCGTATGGTAATTAGTACCTTATTTCAAGGGCCGACGGCTCAATATCGCTTGCAAGTTTTAATAACTAACACGTGGATTTAAAATTTACATTCAATAAAATCAATGCTATATAATCGTTCCCCTTAAAAGAAATTCGTTTAACTAGTATTCTTTAAACCCCCTTTAGTATTCTGACTGCAAAATAGAATTGTTAATTTTTACGTAAAATAATTGTTGTTGTTAGGCAAACCATCGCGCTTCCCAATTAGACCCTTATCTGCAAGTGCATACGTTTCAATTTAAAGTGTCTTTACGATTAATATTCAATTTTCCTGTTGCTAAGTGGTGTTTATCGTTTGAGTTATAATGGGTGAGGACGGAAATAATGATACAATTAGATCGACATTATTCACGGAAACTGCTGATTATAGAAAGTCAATCGGGACTTTAAGATTAACCAGTGAGTGGATTTCGAATGCGCACTCACAAATTAATACCGCGGACCGCGCCCGACTTATGGTTTATGTAAATGACCTTGAAGAACAATACAAGGAGTTTCGGGAGGCTAGTGCCCAACTCCTTGGCGGTTTAGACCAGGCGATAGATGTGGAGGAATATACCTATGTTCAAGGCCTCGTTCGCACAGTGCGCGACCAAGTTGTCGATATTAAAGTTAAACGTAACGAGATAGTCGCCCCTATCTCCGCGAGTACTCCAATGCGTTCGGTGCCCGACCGGGCTACTATTGTTGCCGCTGATTTTGACCTCCCGCGTCCCCAAAAATTACCTGATCTTCCAATCCCACGGTTTAATGGGCGATTGGACGCTTGGATTAGCTTTATTGATCAATTTGACAGCGTCGTTGATACCCGAAGTGATTTATTACCCACCCATAAAATGCATTATTTAATGAGTGCTTTATCTGACGAACCAAAACGTTTGGTACAACATTTGAAAGTCGAAGCCGGTAATTATTGTGTAGCCCGTGACCTTCTTAAAAGAAGGTATCATAATACGCGCGTCCTGGCCGATACCTACATTGCCCAAATAATATCCCTGCCGGATATTAGTCCTCGGTTGACTGGACTACGCGCCAGTTTCCTCAATCCTTTACTTACTGCCTATCGTTGTTTAGAACGACTCGAGTTACCAGTGAAACACTGGTCTTATATACTTGTTCATATTTGTTTTGGAAAGCTTCCCGCGGACTTGAGGTCACGTTTTGAACGCCGCCACGGGGACGGCCAAAAGGATTTGCCTACCTTTGATAAGCTTATAGATTTCTTAGAAGAAGAATGCCGGCACCACGATAACGTTGGAAATACCTCTCTGGTGGATGCCGCGCCTTCCTACTCCAAAACCGGTACGGTACCGCGAGTCCCACGTGACCCACGTCATGCGTTGGTTGTCGAATCCAATGGCCGTTCCTCGAAGTGCCCTATGTGTTCGAGCCAAGCTCATTACCTACGCGAGTGCAGAGATTTTTTGGATATGAGTCCCCGCGATCGCTCGAATTTCGTAAAATCAAATGGCCTGTGTTATAGATGTTTAGATAAACACTCAATCGCATCGTGTACGCGCGATTATCGTTGTAGTACTTGCCGCCGTCCTACCCATCACACACTTTTGTGTTTTAATGACCCGCGTAACCCGGTATACCCCCGTGAAAACCCGCAGAATCGATCGGTTGCCTTTCGTCGCTCTCCTGAACCAAACAGACCTAGCTCCCCCCACCCTCGCACGGGCGGGGGTGCTCGCTATTACGTCATGAACCGCTCTTCACCCCGTCCTACTTCACCGACCTCACCCCGTGCATCCCCCCCTCCATCTTCTTCTAGATCATGGCGCCGCTCTCCGAACCACTCTCCTACACGGTACTCTTCCCCACCCCCTCGTCGTGATGTGCGTTCCCCTACCCCTACGACTAGTAGAGATAGGCGTGCAGCGTCTCCACGCCCTTCTCGGCCTGAAACTTATAAGGGCTCTCACCGCGAGAGTCCACAATAACTAGACAGCCCCCCTCCCCCGCTCCCTTCTCGTGCTTCAATAATTATAAACCCAGATCTGGTCGTACTCGCTACTGCTGTTATTCATATGAAAACCTCTAACGGATATTACGTTGAAGCACGGGCTCTGATTGATAATGGTGCTCAAGGCTGTATGATTACTTGTAATTTAGCGGTAACCCGGCTCAATGTGCATTTAACCCCTCCCCCCTCATCTCCAATGGTACTTTATGGCATTGGAAATATTCCCGCCTTGACAATACGCGATTGTATCCCTGTCACGTTCAAGCCTGTTCACTCCTCCTCACCAGTTACTACGGTTACCTCAACTATGGTCGTAGATACAATTGCCGGTATCCACCCGGATGTGGAACTGCCCCTATCGGTCCGATCAGCAACACGATCACTGCACCTCGCCGATCCCTTATTTTATAAACCCGGCCAAATAGATGTTTTATTAGGAGCTGACGTTTTTGGATCCTTTTTACAACCCGACGTAATTCAGCTACAACCCTGCGGTCTAACAGCTATATCAACTAATTTTGGTTACATCATATCTGGGCCAGTTACGAATCTCCCTAGTTTAAAGCCCCCTATGACAGCCCTTTCTTTAACTCAAGTCGTTGAGCGATTCTGGAAAATAGAGGAACCCCCTGAGCCACCTCAACCCAACCCTTTAGATATTGAATGTGAGACATTTTTTAAGACCACCACTACTAGAAACTCTGATGGTACCTTCGTGACAAGATTGCCTTTCCTAAGTGATCGTCCCTCCCTCGGTGAGACCCGCGGTATAGCTGAAAAAAGATTCCTTAACTTAGAAAAGCGGTTACAAATGAACCCACGGCTAAAATCTAAATATATTGAATTCATGCGCGAGTATCAGAGGTTAAATCACATGTCAATATCCTCCGTAGATTTGCGTTCGGTAGAGCATTATTTTGTACCCCACCACGGAGTATTTAAAGCTTCTGACAGTGAAAAGCTTCGCGTAGTCTTTGACGGCAGCAGTAAAAGCTCAAACGGAATATCTCTTAATGAGTGTTTACACACAGGCCCTAAGTTACAGCGGGATATTACCCATATACTTCTCAATTTTCGTAGGCATGCAATTGTATTTGTTACTGATATCCGTATGATGTTTCGAATGTCGTGGATACATCCCGAGGATAGGCGGTTTCAGTTACTGTTATGGCGCGAGTCCCCTTCGGAACCTCTCCTTACCTATGAACTTAATACCAATACTTATGGCTTGCGATCAAGCCCCTACATTGCGATCCGCGTACTTTTTGAACTGGCGGAACAAGAACGCTCCAAGTACCCTCGTGCAGCGGCGGTAATTGAATCCGACGTGTATGTTGACGATTGCCTGACAGGAGCCTCAACCCTTGAAGAAGCTCGTGACCTTAAAAATGAATTAGAATCTTTAATGCGTGCCGGCGGTTATGAATTGCGGAAATGGCTTTCAAACAAGCCAGAACTGTTAGATGATCTCCCCCCTGATTACCTCCAACCGCTTCATACAATCCGAGATGTTGAAAACCCCCAAACAGTAGCGGTCCTTGGAGTCCAGTTTAACCCCGTGACTGACGCATTCACATATACGACGCGAGTAGACTGTGATAAATATCCTACTAAACGGAAGGTGCTATCTCTGATAGCTCGTACCTTTGATCCCAGCGGTTGGATTTCACCCATCGTGTTTAAGGCCAAGGTCTTTATCCAGCGGCTTTGGCTTTCGGGCCTTGATTGGGATGCCCCACTTACTCCAGAACTAACGACCGAATGGTTAACATTTACTGAGGAGCTGATGAATACCATAAAACAGATTTCAATACCTAGATGTATTTTTCCCCCGAAACCTCAGACTTATACTTTACATGGTTTTAGTGACGCCTCAGAGGCTGGATTCGCTGCCGTAATCTACCTTCGCGCTGTAGATCAACAAAATAATTGCTCCGTTCATTTGTTAATGTCCAAAACAAAGGTCTCCCCAGTTCGGACCCGTCTCACAATTCCAAAACTGGAATTGCAGGGAGCTGCGCTCCTTTCAAAATTAGTCCAACACGTTGCCTCCTGTCTGCAGAAGTCAATAGTGTTAGACGCCATCTATGCTTGGACGGATAGTCAAATTACTCTTGCCTGGCTTAATACTTCACCACATGAACTTCAAACTTTTGAAGCTAATCGTGTATCTCAGATTAAAAATGCTGAAATCCCATCTATATGGAGACATGTTCCCGGCAGTCTCAACCCTGCTGACTGCGCCTCCCGGGGCTTATCCCCTCGTGCGCTTCTAAATCACCCTCTCTGGTGGTGCCCGAAGTGGCTACAACAGCCACCATCTAGTTGGCCATTTGACAAATTATGTCCGATCGCACAACTTCCTGGACTACGTTGTCTCTTAGTCACCAGTGCAAGTTGCATTCCAAGTCCTGACTTTCTGCTAGAACGCTTCAGCTCATTCCAAAAACTAATCGGCGTAACCGGTTTTATTCTTAGATTTTATAAAAATGCTCGCTCACCTAATCATCGTGAAACTTCCCCTTTCCTGACTGTAACTGAAAGAAAAAATGCTCTTGTCTTCCTCATTAGGCTTGTACAAATGACCTCCTTCCCCACAGAAATTGATCTCCTCAAACGTGGATTAACAGTTCGTTCCCCTAACATTCAAAAATTAAGCCCATTTCTTGACACAACCGGTTTAATCAGAGTAGGTGGCCGCATACGGCACGCTGATATACCATTCGATGCGCGTCATCCTTTACTTCTCCCAAACACTGGTAATTTCGTGAAAATTCTTATCTTGTACTACCATAAAGAAAACTCGCATGCCCCACCTGGCGCGTTACATAGTATACTAGCCCGTGAATTTTGGATCCTGTCAGTTCGACGACTAATAAATAATATTGTGTTTAAATGTCTGCCTTGTTATCGTTTAAATGCCATCGCGAAACAACCTTTCATGGGTGACCTCCCAAAAGACCGTGTAACAGCCGCACGTGCATTTAAAGGAGTTGGTACAGACTTTGCTGGCCCATTTTATACGAAAGTACAAGCGGTGCGTAATAGGAAACTCGTAAAAACCTATCTGTGTATATTCGTGTGTCTTGCGACTAAAGCGGTCCACCTCGAGGTAGTCTCGGACCTAACTACAGAAGCCTTTCTCGCAGCACTTACACGTTTTGCCTCTCGACGCGGTTCACCCTCTCTTATACGATCAGACTGTGGACGAAACTATGTAGGCGCGGACAATCATCTTATTGAAGTTCATAATTTCCTAAACCTTAATAAATATACAATAGGCTCAGAGATGGCAAAACGAAATATTACCTGGATTTTTGATCCCCCGACCACCCCTCACTGGGGCGGCCTATTCGAAGCGGCCGTAAAATCGGCAAAGGCCCATTTAAAACGAGTAGTCGGAGATACCCCACTCACATATGAAGAACTTACGACGGTTTTCACGAAAATTGAAGGGGCCCTTAATTCTCGGCCGTTGTGCCCCCTATCGCCAGACCCTAACGATCTTCAGATTCTGACACCGGGACACCTTATTATTGGAGAACCCCTTACTGCCATTCCTGAATATCCGCTACAGGATATTAAAACTAATAAACTCACCCGATTCCAGCTGGTGCAACAGATGTTTCAACATTTCTGGTCACGGTGGCAAACAGAATATCTATGTACCTTGCAGACAAGGCCTAAATGGGCATCCTATACAGACCCCCCCGCCGTTGGGGACTTAGTACTCCTCAGGGAAGATAATGTTCCTCCGTTAGAATGGCGACGCGGTCGCATCATATCAATCCGTCCTGGGAAGGATGGCGTTGTGCGCGTTGTACAGGTCCGGACGGCTACCGGCGTTCTGACCAGACCCACCAATAGAATTATTCGTTTACCCGTTTACAAACCTGTCAATTAACCTATTCCATTCCAGAATGCAACAAATTACTAGAAGTATATATAAATTTTTTTTCTCGTAAACATGGTGATGTTTAGGGCGGGGGTATGTTCAAAATACTACCTATACATGTGTCTATACATGCAGATTTGTCTCCCCCCACACCCCCGGCCCGCGCGGTCCTCTAATTAGTTGACACCTACAGACAGACGAAATAAGACATGCACCTAAACGCCTGTGTGGTGCTCCGCGAACATTGTGAATTTCGGATACCTGGAAGAATCCTGTGCCCTGGCCGAGTCCTCTGTGCGGATCACAAGCCCTGGAGAAAGGTTAGTGCTGTCTGGACAAACTGACAAATAATTATTTATCCCAAAATTGTGTACCTACTTGTCCCGTTCTCAAACATGTAGGTATGATAACACACGATTTGTATGAGTACTTATTCAATAACAAAATAAGTACTTATAAGTAATGGTACTGGTAATGGCACTCGTATAAGTATACCAAGTAATTTGTATAATTTTATACAAATTTACACATACAAGTCGAGTAAAGGCTGGCGTCCACTAGACTCGCCGAGGCGAATCGAATCGAATCGCAATAATTCGCCTCCTATATTTTCTAAGGCTGCGGTCGTACTGCAGACGCCGCACGCAGCCGACAACGTCACGTCGCACGCAGCGTCTCACACCATTCAGACGCTGCGTGCGACGTGACGTTGTCGGCTGCGTGCGGCGTCTGCAGTACGACCGCAGCCTAATGCAACTGCGTCCATTGACGCGCTCATCGTCAATGGACGCAGTTGCATTAGAAATATAGGAGGCGAATTATTTGCGATTCGATTCGATTCGCCTCGGCGAGTCTAGTGGACGCCAGCCTTAACGTTTCTATTTTAATCGATTGTGGCTCTTTTCTTGCCAATTTTGGCAGTTGTGTCAAATTATCAACTGAAAACTTAACAAATTCAAACGGAGCGTTTCAATAGAACTGTAGTTAATTCCAGTCTAAATGCATTTGAAACGACAGCTTAGCATTTAAATACTGGTCATGAAATGCTATCTCTAGGAAGCCGATTCGGATTTAACAATTTGATATGATTTCATCTTATTTTGATACGACCTTGTTGTGCCAATAAGTGCGAGCATAGAGAAATAAAGACAAGAGTACTCACTCCATACATCAGTTCAGACTATTAATTTCAGTGTCTACATCTAGCATCGAGTAGCGGAACTATCAGTACTGCTACTTGACAATAGATGTAGCACCGACCGGAAAGTCTTATCTCAACAGCATAAGACTTTCCGGTCGGTGCTACATCTATTGTCAAGTAGCAGTACTGATAGTTCCGCTACTCGATGCTAGATGCTAATAGTCTTTTTGGTACTAAAACTGATGTATGGAGTGAGCACTCTATGTATTTTTTTCTCTATGGTGCGAGCGAGATGCCTTATGAGACTCCTGATTGCATTAAGTAAATGATTGCCAATCAGTGTAAGCCGTTTACGGTGATTGGCGCTGTCTGATGATGACTCAAGGTCGTATCTAAATGGACCTGGGTATTCTTTATTTAAACAAACACAAGAGTAAATGATTGCCAATCAGTGTAAGCCGTTTACGGTGATTGGCGCTGTCTGATGATGACTCAAGGTCGTATCTAAATGGACCTGGGTATTCTTTATTTAAACAAACACAAGTACCTATAAGTTTACAGCTAGGTACCTATGCCAAGCACCTATGGTATGTCCTTAATGAATTTGGATATCTGCTTAAACTACGTCCAGCCAACGGAGGCGTAGGGCACAGTGAAATACGATCTCGTACGGATCTGTAGCAGCCCAACTGGGGAAGTACCACAGCCATAATAGCAATGCTACTTACCTTAGGCATGTAGTGTTGTGTTCCTGATGGTGACCATGGTTTCCAGTGCTCCCAATGATGAATCCTTGTAGGGTCGGCAACTCCACTAGAGTTGCAAGCGCCCATAGGTGGCTGTTTAACATCAGGCAGTCTGGACGCTTGTTTGCTACCGCCGTGGTCCCGTAAAAGTATAAAACTTTTCCCTTTAACATAACTTTGCCCACCGCGTCACAGTTCAGTAAAAGCGATTTCTGTGACGCGGTGGGAAAAGTTATGTTAAAGGTCAAAGTTTTACTTTTACGGTAAGTATTAAAAGTTGAAAACCATATCAATTTGTTGAAGCAGAATCAGCTAGGGCTCTAATTGATAGTCGTGGGTAATCAGCAATATAATAGATGCTCACAGCCAAGTAATTAACCCGCGTATTTAACGATGAGCTTTTGTGACGGTTTTGAAACGGATTTTATTTAACTACAGGACAGTTCATAGGAGCTGAGAAGGGCTTTGTTAATATGTTAACATGGAAGCGATGCTGAAACGCATCGCAACGCAACGCATTTTTATGCATCTCTCTACTAGTCAGTACGAGCGAGGTGATTCCATAAGCACTTCATACTTTATTATTTATTTATTGCGAGCCTATTGTGTCCCACTGCTGGGCAAAGGCCTCCCCCCTCTTCTTCCACTCCTCCCGATTTTGAGCTACATCTGGCCAGTCGCTCAAAAAGGAGTCTAAGTTATCCCGCCATCGCCGACGAGGTCTGCCGGATCCCCGGTTCGACTCACGGGGCACCCACCACCCAGTCATTCAGCATGCGGCAGACATGACCAGCCCATACTTTAGCAACACTATAATATTTTTCACATAGTGGGTTCGGTTACAGCTGTCATCTCAATACAATTTTACGTTTTAAGGTTATAAAATGTATGGAGACGACAGCTGTCACCGCAGCCAAGCTATGTGAAAAAAATTATAACGCTACTGCATATACTGTTTTTACCTACATAGTAGTTTAGTCAATATTTACCATTTTCAAAATATACCACTTTCGAAGTTACCCCAATGTACCTATACTTACTTACCTTAGATCAGGCGTGGCTCACTCCGCGATTTCGTCGCTTTGCTACAGGTAGCTAAAAGTACATCCGCTCCGCCCCAATTTTGGGGAAAGCCATAAGCGCGTGGCCACCTAGCGGCCATATGTGACGTTCCACGGCAAAAGGTACCTTATGGCACTTGGCGCTTACGTCGCTTAGCGCCGCAATAATAATAGCGCGCGGCGGCGGAGCGGCGTTAATAATAGCGTAAGCGCCAAGTGCCATAAGGTACCTTTATCCGTGGGACGTCACATATCTGTGCTGATCGTAACAGACGCGTTTTGTTACGGCTCAGCCACGACATTGAGCGACTTGCGACGGCGGCAGCGAGAACAATAGGTTGGAGCTAGACACAGCGATCGGATCTTTCGTTCCCACCTATGGTTGTCGCTGCCGCCGTCGCCAGTCGCGTAAAGTCGTGGCCGAGCCGTTAGGGAGAGAGTCTTCTGTACTTAGTACTATTATTTATTCTGTGCTTAGATTAAATTCTACCTATAGCATAGAGGACTCATCTGAAACAAAATAACGTTACAACAAACTTATTCTACATTCAAATTCGTTATTTTTTTTTTAACTTACATTTAATTTGTTTTCATGCTATAGGCGCTCACTGCCAAGTTAGTTAACCCGCTTTTGAAACGGTTTTTCTTAAGACGTATACGAACATTGGTTAACAAATATATCATTATATTTTTATACCACGTCAGCGGCAAACAAGCAAACGGCCCGCCTGATGGTAAGTCACCATAGCCAATTTTTTTTACTTTTTTGCACAAAGATATAAAAATGTACAAATAGCGGACTTAATGCCAAAAGCCATTCTCTACCAGTCAACCATTGGGTCAAACAGACATAAATGTTGGTGCAGAAGAGATTCATGAATTTATAACTAGAAATGGAACCGAAATGTAAAATTTTAAATAAAAACATAATAAAATAAACCTACAAGCCTATGGAAGCATGCAAATCTAAACTCTATATCTATCATAATAATAACTTGCTTGAATTACGTTCTAATTACGTTTGTTAACATATTAATAATAACTGATAACAATTTTATTTACTCAAACCTACTTATATTGTCTATATCGATATTAGGAATCATTCCGATTTGATAAACAAAGACTAAATTTGGATCAGTAACTCGTATTTGATATATATTTTTAATTAAGCACCAACTTAATAAAATAAAATAATATATTTACGATATATAAACAAACAAGTAACTTACAAATACTAATATATCATACAACCGTCCTTTAGACACGCAATTCACACAAACTTATGATTAATTCCTTTCCTGACACATCACACGGAACTCACGTGTTATCTCGGATACTATACCGACTAAAGTATCTACCTCGTATTGTATAGAGGAAGCATTTCACAGCTGTCAGGAGCTACCCTCGTAACTTATACAGAATGTCCCTAGCCATTGGATAAAACCGAAATGTACATATGCATAGGGTATTTAGAAAGAGTATACAAAGTATCATAACAATCAGTGTAGCGGTTACGAAGAAATTAACAAATTACGATTTTTTACTTTGGAGCAACCTGTATGTGTTAGTAGCTCCTGAGGTAATAAATAGTATGAAATCTTCTTCGACCGTTTTGATTATCTTTTTTATTTATGACATTAATAAGATTCAGACTTTTGACAAATGCCATAATTGCTGCACATTTTCAAACAAATTGTCAGAAGCACTGCCAATGATTAATACAGTAGTACGAGTGCCTATTTTGATTTTTGACCTTTTTGTTGTCGATTATTGGAAATAACTTTTGTTTGAAAAATATTTTTAAAGTGAAAACTTCTTTAGCGGTGCTGTGCACTTTTTGAGGTGGGGAATAAATGTTAAACTCGAGACAGCGTAAGACGGTCACGTGACCGTAAGACGGACACGTGACCTGATCGAAAAACTGTTACATGTAATGCCATTGAGTTTTTCTTTATTGATTTAAATGCCATCTAGTGAGTTTCGTTCTAACTGGTATTAATATAACTAGAGTACTAACAGTGATGTGCTTAGGGGTTTCAAGTAATTAACGCTAACGCTAGATGGCGTTAACCTCAATTATACATAGTGCATTTTGCAATAGTCATTGAGTTTCCACTTCTGCCGGCACTCCCTGAGTGCAACGCGTTGTTTTTTTATCTTTTGATCTTATTAAAAAAATATTAACGTTAGAGCATTCCTGAGAACCAACCCTACGTGGGATTTCAGGGTTTATCCAATGGTCACCCTGTATAATAAGTAATCTGGAACACTAGTCGTGTTCAATCTAGGATATTTATATTTCTAAAGGGGCCCACTGATTAACAGTCCGTCGGACGGTATCGGTCTGTCAGTTAGAACAAAAATTTGACAGTTCCGAACAACTGACTGGCCGATACCGTCCGGCGGACTGTTAATCAGTGGCCCCCTTAAGGCTCCAATGGATAGACGTTACGTAACAATTTATTACTATCGAAACATCTTTCTGTAAGGAAAACGGGTTATTAAGGGTTCCATTTTCCATGTATTGGTACTGAAATAATTGTGGCACGGTAATTTATTTTATAGGTTTTAATTACGTTATTAGCTACTTGCAACTTACTTTATCGGGGTTGATAGTTGTTCAAAAGTGACAATTAAATATCAATGGCAGTCTTATTCACTGAATATAGAACACATATTTGAAGTCCCGTATGTGGTCGTTAAATTGCCTCTTGCTAGTTAAGGGTGAAGTGTTGAATTGAATTAGTTTGGATGAAAAGTACCTGTGTGGCTACTACCGTTTGGTACTGACATACACGCTAGCGTGAGTGTAACCTACTTTCTATGCATCTCGCTCGTACTGACATATTAGCGCGAAAGTAAATTACTTAGACGTGTCTGTGTTGACACTGTCAGCGACTCATGGTACGGGTACTGTACCTAAAAGAATATGTCATTATACCGATAAAATGATAAATTCTAACGTAATGTACGTCAGAAATTATCAAAATGGCGAAGCTCTTAGTACCTAAGCAAGATAA
The DNA here is from genome assembly GCF_948474715.1 of Cydia amplana. NCBI lineage: Eukaryota > Metazoa > Arthropoda > Insecta > Lepidoptera > Tortricidae > Cydia > Cydia amplana. The sequence goes on from NC_086087.1 coordinate 11,346,725, forward strand.
AAATGATTTCTGGGAAAGTGCGGCATACAGAGTAATCGAGTTTATGTTTTCTTATCATTTTCCTTGGCTTTTTCTCAGTAACATTCAATTATGTCGCATACTTACTCATAATTACGTAACGAAAACCGGCGGAATACTTGCTAATAAAACTCAAACATATTTGTACACTTACGAAAGTATATGTGATTTTCTCCATTATTTTACTTAGCATTGTACTCTGCTGTCCTTTGCTTAGGACTCTTAAGTACTCGTACCTATCCAATACCATTAGATTTAAGACTACGTGCTATTTTCAGGAGTTGCTAGGTACTCCGTAATCATAGCGCTTATAACATTACTGAAAAATCTAAATATCATTTAGAAGTGAATTATTGTAGAAGAATTTAAGTTACACACCGATCACTTCTTATCCCCGTCGGGATAATGGGCGCACCTGCGTCAAAAGTACGTTCGTATTAAATTTAAAATTGGTTTAGTAACTAGTAACTCATTCCAATATCTCTTCCCCAGGGTGACTGGGCCTACCCCCACCGGCCTGGAGACTACGCCACGCTCACCCGCAAGTACCTGGGATCCCTCTACTGGTCCACCCTCACACTCACCACCATCGGAGACCTCCCCACTCCAGAAACCAATGCCGAGTAAGTATTTACTTAACGTAGAGTCATATGTAGAGCAGTGAATAACAAATTAATGTAGTCCTAACATTAGAAGTAGGTAGGTAGTAGGTAGTAGTAAACTCTTTATTGTACAAAAAGACATTAAAAAAGTAAGAGTACAAAGGCGAACGTATCCTTTTGAGGGATCTTTTCCAGTTAACCTTTGAGTATATGATAGTTTCTTTGGTTTAAGTAACATTTCAAACCAAAGAAAGAAAGTTAAGGTAATTCTTACTAGTTTAATAGTACGGCCGAAGTATCGTGACACTCATTAGTGTCAGGTCATTTTAGACACAAATTTTGTGTTAATGGCAAGACGAACCGAGCGAGGAGTCGAGAATTTTACAGTTTCGTGGAACAATTGGGTAGTAGTACCTACCTGTAGAGTGCAATTTCATACTACTTGGACACCAGCACTCCATGTAATATGAACTTTTAACTTGATACTATGGCTAAAATTTGGATAAATAACAGTTATTATTGTAACATTATGTAGATAATTACCTAACAAGGCTCTCTGGGTTATAAAGTAGCAATTACCGCCCGCCGAGCGAGCAACCAACATCGCTAACAGAGGGCAGTTTCCGAGGCTTAAATTTACAATTTACAACACCAACAACATTTAAGCGTTTTAGAAGTGTCTAATTTAATTTACCTGTGCTTTTACATCTTGCAAAAAACTTCAGTTACCTGCAGGAATAACTGATCACCCCTGCATAAAAACTTCGTAGACGGGTCAGATTTCTCTGCAATACTACAGTATCTGTGATTTTGTAAAATGGGGCACTGGCTATGAAATTTTAAATGGTGTAATTGGGTAGGATAGACATTAATAAGCACTAAGAATACTTTAGTGTTTTCACGTTCATCAGCTTAGGCCACTACGATTTTGTTTATTCTGAGTTATGAAAACAGATTTCCATTTGATTACTACAATAGTACCTTAAAATTGTACAGTAGACAAACATTAAAATTTATTTCATAACGCCTGTGTTCTGTTTTGCGATTTATTTACTCCAAAGAGTCCAAAGTATTTGCTAACAAGCCGAAATTAATTCACAAATGGCTCTTCAAGAATTCAGAATTAAAACGCAGTTTGGAACAAGAGTGATTACGGAATACTTCCCAATTTTAATTGGATTTCCTTAACGACTAACGCTTGGTTGATTAAAAATGCTATAGGTACCTATACTTTATAACGGAATTTGAGAAATAATTCAATTATTTGATTACTAATGATCCTTTCCTGTTTCATCGGATTTATGAATGGTAATCCGAATTCGAATACTTTCCCCAAAACATGTTTTGAATTCGCAAGCAAGTAAGGATTGGTCCCTTCTTATGCCATATCTGTTTCATGATCTGATAACTGTTTAATATTAAACACGAAAGGAGATTACTTTTCTTAGAAAGATCCTTGAACGCAGTATTCAGTAATAAATTCTACTCCATTGGAATAAAATTGGTTTTCGAATGATCGTTATAAACCATATGAAAATGTAATTACCGTTAGAGATGGTTAATGTGGAATCAGTATTTTTTTGCTTACCATTATTTCTGGTTGAATTAATAAACAAATTCTCTTCAATATTTGTATGAAAAGTATTTACCGTTTTAACTTAAAATAAACTTTACAAGCAATAATCAAAGCTATAGAACTATTGAAGTAAAATCAGTTTTTTTAAGGTGTCAAATTCATATATCACGGACAATAAAATAAATTTAAACATTTCATATTAAATAACAAGACAAAGCACAAACATCATTTACCCAAAATGTCTCTAAATTAATCTTCGCTCTGAATAAATATAGGTTTATGATACACCCGTAAAACATATAAATTCTTATTTTAAGTGTTCAGGAAATGAATAAAAGATTTTTAGCATGCATTGCAGACCGCATTCATTAAGTATTGAATGTACAATACGAGTAACGTACGTAAATACTTTTAAAAAATGTTGTTATATTTGCGCAAATAACTAAAGATTTAACTGCGATGTTATAAACTTAAACCCTTAATAAAAATAAAAAAAACGATAGGTAGTTTTAATTAGGTATGTCCTTGTAACAAATCTTCATAGGGTAAAATCTGATGACGTGTAGACTCGTATGAATTAATTTCATACATTTGCAAAAGAAGTGTGCGCTCTATCCTATCTCTACCATAATTTTCTATTATATTTAAAATTTGATGATTATGGCAGTAAAAGCTGATAGACGTATGATTCGAAGGTCAATTATTATAATTAAGTAATTACTAAATAAGAATCTTTTAAAATATCTACCTACTTTCGAATTGTTTTATCACTAAAGTAATAAGCCACTAAAGTTACGTCATTTCTGATCATATAAGTATCTACACATAGCAATTAACAATTTCGCAAAAATTAAATACGATAAATATTTTTATCGGTTTTGAACAGTCATATTTGTAAAAATAGTCACAAACATGAGAAACTCGAGATTGTAAGGAAAAAAATCAAAAAGTAAAAAATGCTAAAAGGTTTTGTAAAATCGCCTTTAAATCATAGATTTTACCTCTAGCCCAGGCGTTAGATACAGGGGCTAACGCCATCGCCAGGGCGTCAGCGGGCAATAAATTCTATAGCAAACTTATCTGACCCAGTAACTGCGTCGCCATGCGGTGTTGTGTACATTCTACACTGAGGCGTTTCTTGGTCGGAAATCGCAGGAGCTTTATTGCACTAGTGCTCTGAATTTAGATCAAATCTAGAGTTACCATATAGACTGATCCTAAAATGCACTAAAACTGACTAACGATATAGTCTGTGGGAAAAGCTTTTCACTAGATTTAACGGCGTTATTCATAAACGTCAGCTAAGTTAATCAGCTGATGATCGTCGTTTGTCCCTCTCTATGGCATAACGACAGATAGGGACAAACGACGATCATCAACTGATTAAGCTAGCAGCCGTTTATGAATAACGCGGTTAATGTATAATTTATGCCTGCTATTAATACTCCTTATGACATCACATTTCGGTGTATTCGTCCGATTACATATTAGTTTATTATGTAAAGACCGTTTAAGTTAAGTTTGTAGCCACTTGGCATCGACAAAATGTGGCTGCGCCAACATAAAGGACATAAGGTTACAAGGGGTGAGAGATACATTGGGCCATGAGAGAAGCACTTGCCTATTGCCCCGAGTAAAATAAACTATAGTTCGCCCCGGACTATCTCATTTCAAACATAGACAGGAAGAATCATACTGTCTTTGTCTTACGCTAGTACTAGCGCCCAAAAGAATGGGATGAGCATAATTTTCCTGGTTCTTTATTGACTGACATGTTGTGTTTGCCGGACTATATTGTTTCTCTTACCCCACATGACCTTATATTATATTAATTAAGCCATAAGGTCCATTAGAATGGCGACTGCTTCAACATAACTGTTCCATCGTGGACGCGGGCGCCGTCACTGTCGATTCCATTGAAAAAATAAATAAATGAGTGACATATTGTACGTTCTCATCGGGACAGTAATGCAGTAATGATAGCAGCAAAATTTATCATCATCGCCCACGTCACCACTGCAGGAGTAACGTTGCAACAGTAATGCTGCTGCAGTCGCTATTCGAACTTAACATTTACTTGCAAAATTCGACTAAGTGTGGACGCTTGAGCGTGATCGATAGTTTATTCAGACAGGAATGCATGCGAAAATAATAACTCATTATATGTAATAACCTATTAACTAGTTAGTACTAATATAGCTCTGGTTCACCGGCGCCATGTTTCGCATTAACACAAATGTATATGTGCTAGCACGGCAGGAGGCCCCAAATTTCTGCCGCGAAGAGGACTCAAGTCCCGCCTTCTGCAGTTCAAGTCTAACCGAGGGTATGTCCAGAATAACGCGGGCGATTGGTCAGATCATGCTTTATAACTTCATAACATACAATATAACACACTAAAGTATTTTAGATTAAGCAAAGAATATAGCATACTAAAGAATACCCAAATAAAATAATAAGGAGATGGTAACTAGAATGCATGGGTCTTTTGAAAGGAAAGGAATGAAAATTAATGTAAGCAAGACGAAAGTAATGGTATTTTGAAAAGGAAGAAAATATGACTAACTGTGAGATTTTGATTGGTCAAGAAAGAGTGCAACAAGTGAAAGAGTTTGTGTATCTGGGAACCTTGTTCACTAGGGACGGTAAGCATGATAAGGACATTGAAAGGAGAGTGTATGCTGGAAATCGCGTGAATGGGGCACTTAACGCTTTTATGAGCAGCCAAAAGGTGTCGCAAAAAGCACGGTTGGCTGTGCATAGAGGGGTGTTGGTGCCTACACTCATGTATGGTAGCGAAAGTTGGGTATGGCAGAAGAGGCATCAGAGCCAAGTGAATGCAGTGGAAATGAGAGCGTTGAGAAGTGTGTGTGGTGTGAGATTACAAGATAGAATTAGGAACAGTGTGATAAGGGAAAAGTGTGGACTGAACGAAGATGTAGTGACAAAAATTGAGAAAGGTATGTTGAGATGGTTTGGACACATGGAAAGAATGAGTGAAAGAAGGCTGACAAAGAGAGTGTATAAGGGAGAAGTAGAAGAGGGAGTTGGAAGGGGCAGACCTCGGCGGACTTTCTTCGATCAGATCGGGGAAATCCTGAAGAAAGGCCAGGTCAAGAGCACCCTAAACCGGCGAGCGTGTATGAGGAATATTATGAAAGTAACGGAAGCGAAAGAGGTATGTCAGGATCGTAGCAAGTGGAAATCCGTGGTCTCTGCCTACCCCTCCGGGAAATAGGCGTGATTATATGTATGTATGTTTATATGTATGTATGTATGTATGTATGTAAAGAATACCCACTAAAGAACCCATTAATTTTATCCACCAAGAACCTTAACTGTAGTATTTTTTTAAATGTATCAGATTTGTAATTATCTCACAAAAAACGCAAACCTGCTTCTGGTGGAAATTTATCATGTATTTAAACTGTTTAAATGAGATGAGTTTTTGCCGTCTTATGTTTTCTTAGCAATTTTCTAGTAGCAGATATCAAATTATTACACTTGTAAATATTTTTACACGAGATGCGAATGTACCGACATCACTAGATAGCATTGTTGATCCACATCCGACGTCATTTTTATAAGGACGTTAGTTTTGACTAAGTAGATTATCGTGTGAAGATTCTTCAAGAATTCTGCTTTGCTTCGCCAAACCTGGAATTTAAGTGAAAGGTAATTTAAGACTCCCCTTCAATATTCTCACAATTTGAAACACGTCATTATCAAACCAGCATCTATTTATTTTTAATTGGAACTAAACTCCATCGTTAAATGCAAATTGAGAAAACATAAATAACCAACGCTATTGTCTCTTCAGGACACCAATAAAGTCGATTTTAAGGTAATTTAAACGGATAAATATAATATGTAATTAAGCCTGCGGGCAGTTTTGTTCAAAATTAAATCGTTTTCCTGAATCTCGATCGCATAAAATTAATGGTCCTTTTTACTTGGATGTTGTGGCGTGTAAAAGCCAAAAGGCCTTTGTAATTTGGCATAATTGTTCTCGACCGTTTAGAACAAATCTGCTGGGGATTAGCTGGAAATTAATATCAATTTTATATCAAATATTAAACATACATTCGAAAAGATTAAACACATTTGATTTTAACCTTTTATGGGCTATTCTATAGAAAATAAGAAGTCACGTCGACTAAAATTGATGAACACGTAGATATATTAAAATTCTTTCTTTATTGTTTTTCTTATATTGAACGCTAAATTCATATATTTTTCACGAAATGTCCCAACGAATATTATAGGTAACACTTTCTGAGAACAACAAATTATACCGGCAATTTCCTCCTCAAATCTTGACACATCTTTTTGTAATCTTCTAAGAAAACTGCTAACAATAAATCAAGAAGGGATGTAGGAAGAGCCTCATTTTAAGACGATAAATAACGTTGTAAGGTCAAAGGCCGTCCGAACTATAGCATGTCCGTGAAATATAACCACAATGGACATTTCATAGTTTTTGATAAGGGTCGGCCTTTTTACGTGAGGATGATTTTCAAATTTGCTACCTCAACATTTGTCCTAAGGTACTTGTTACGGCAAATAGAATCAGACCAAGTAATTTCTACACCGACTTTGCAAGCGACACAATGTTGGAGTGCCGCCATGAACGTTATATTACAGTGAAAAGACAATTATAGTAGCACTTCCACAATTTTCCGCTACAAAGTTAGTGCTTTAGACCGATTCTAGGATCCCTTGGAAATGATAGCTAGTCCTGGATTCTAAAAAAATGATGCTGTGTCTGAGTCTAGATCGATAAGTAAGATTTTTCCCGAATTATTTGTAGGTTTAGTCCTTAATATACGTATTCTATTCACTGATATGTGTTAAATTTGTTAAAAACATAAAAGTGGCGACATCTACATGAGTATAGGCCAAAGGTATAGCGCCATCGCTCGTAATTGTGTTTATTTATGTCGATGATCGATATTCTGTAATAATTCACCACAATAAAGTTGTTTACTATCTCGCCAGTTATATAGAACTGCGTAGAAACTTGTTACCAGATAATAAGGAAAAGCGAACGTGAAGAAGATTTCCTTGACGCGAACTCGCCGAGGGAACGGTTAGGGGGACTATAAAGTCTATAAACTCGGTTTCGTAGCGCAGAACGGATGGCTTAGTGTAAGGCCTGAGTAGACGCTCGAAGCGGAGCGTTCGGCGGGGCGTGCAGCGTGGCGTCGGGCTCACAACTCTCACAAGTGATTTGAACAGCGTGCACTAAGGCCGCTTAACCGTTTAATATGCACGCCGCACGCCCCGCCCCGCTGCACGCTCAACATGAGCGTCCACTCAGGCCTTACACTTAGATGTACTTAGCTCTTGAGTACATTGTCTATTTCAAAGTATAGTAATTTTATATTACATGTTTAAATCACTGCCAGTTTTGGTAAATAATGTTATAACTCTCTCGAACTTACGCAAGATCTTGAGTAGAGCAATTTAGGTGTAGGTACCTACCTACTATCCAGAGGAGAGGTGATAACCTTAATACTAATTAGAAAGGTATACAATAATCGTATAAGAAAGGCACGCGATATAATAAAAGTACACAATTTTACCCGCTCAAACATCCAATACGATATATCGATACGATACGCTGTCGTAATTAGGCATTTTTCGATAATCAACATCACTATTACATTATATCGATAGATGTCTAACTTATTTCATACATACTCGTATTATTATACATGTATTTGTATATCCACATTATTGGTTTCCTCATAATGGTTATTTATAACAGCCATTCTCTCGCATTACTAGCGGAAATGCCATCCCGTCAGTAATATACTTACGTAGACACCGACATTGGAACGCGTAGTCTATTAAATTTCAAAGCACAGGGGTGGTAATCCAATCCCTTCCTTAGCCCAGGCGAGTCGAACACTTATCCAAACCTGCGTATTATCGGTCTTCGATTACCACATAGTTGTTACAGACTAAGACCAATAATTACTCTGATCCGTCGGTCCTGTTTGACTCAAGAGCTATGGGAATATAAGATAAGCTCACATAACGCAAAGCAACGATTAAAGACGATACCCATAAGGTTTTTCTTAGAAATGCCCTGATAAACACTGAGTAAGGCTTTTAATATTTAGCTGAATAAGGACGCATTTCTTTAGCTTTTGAATTTTATATTATAAGAATGCGTACCTTTTTCCTTTCGACATAAAATCTCTTAAAATAATTGTTAAATATTGTTACCAGAAGATTTTGCTTTTATCTGGTATACCTTCGTTCACTGAGTATACCCTTTGTTCATTACTTTTATTTATAAGGCATGAACAAATTTTAAAAATCAAAACTAAAATAGGTATCATGTGAAAAAGAAATAAAACATTTGAATGTAGACAAAATCGTAACAAACTCGTTAAAATTTCAGTGGCAGCCCTAACTTTACCGCTACTTAGGTATTAGATCAAAAATATTTATATAAATCAGTCAGTCTATCTTGGTCATAAAGTAGGTAACTCACTATCAATAACGTTTTAAAACTTATAAAAAGACTTAATTAACCACTGGTAGTGACGTAAGGTACGCAAGCTTTCTTTCAATATCCGGGCAGGCTTCGAACGCCTCGGAGAAATTTTATTAAACCCTTAATTTCCGTAACGACGTGGCTCGGAAAATACTGCCGTGCACGGCAAAAGGAGCCTTTAATGCAACGGACGGGACGGCTACGTGAATTTAACACATAACTAAAACGTAGTGTAGTTCTTTGATTTGATCTAACTACCCTATGCTGTTAGATCCATTTTGCTGTGATCAGCGTGATTCGGCGGCGTATAGCTTAGCCGTAAGTAGATTGTTATGAGAGACAAATGTTAACTACGGATTTTCTTTGCAAGATTTTTTTAGGGAAAACTGAATTTTCACTATCAGTCCCTTGAGTAAAGCTATGTTGTACTTTTTGTAGTATTTATTAACTAGATATCGCAAAATTAGTGTAACCAATTTAATAACTAAAATTAAAATTAGATTTATAATTGTATCTTCAACATGTAACTTAGATACTATATTGTAGGTACCTACCTATTCTACTTAAGTCAATTTTTGTAACAATATAAACATTATTAGTTTCATGGAGTATTTATTTACACCTGAACCCATTACCCTCATTAACTGAAAAGGGGTTTTGGGAAATTTGGGTCCATCATTCTCCGTATAATAGTATCCATGTTATCATATTACTTTGATGAAAAAATAATGAATACTTGTTTTCTGTACGGGTTCCTATAAAGATCAAATTATTCTACTTTTAAAATTGCGAAATATTATAAACGAAATTAAAACACAAAAAAGAGGCAAAAAAACGTAATTCATTTAGATACTTAGTAACAGATCAACTCTTTCATTGTAATATTTCCTCTTGTGACCTATCTTTAAACCTTGATATCTTCGTGTTAAATTTGCCTAAAACCGTATGTACAAGAATCTCCTCCTACCGTGGCGTGCAACATATTGAGCTACATTTGCGACACAACTTGGCATATTTTTTTTTAATAAAACATTATTTATTTTCAAAACAAAATAACACTTAAAATTGAAACTTATAAATAAAAAATTTGGCCTAGGTCGTGGTCGCTTAGTCGCCGTTTAACTTAGCATAATTATGTTCTTTGCTTATTCATCTTCTTCTTTCGTATCGAGGTTCCGTAAACAATGAATGCCCAGAAGACATCGAACTACCCATTATCTTAAGCGTCAAGATTTTTAATTACCCACAGATTCCGGCAATCGGTAATGTCGACATCCGAGAAGCCGGCCGCAATGTTCCATTTTCAGCTCAATTACATTCATTTGTTTTACTCCCCCGTTGTCTAAGACTCACAATCAGTTGTTGTAAAATATACGGCGCTGTTGTTTTGTTTATTATTAAACAAAATTTTATTCATAAAAAATATGTTGCTGTGCCGCTGCTGTATGTTTCAGAATTTAAATTATAAACAGGTTTCCTTGCGTTCAAAGAAAATTAAGATTATTCTTTATCTTTGCGTTCTCCTTTTTGGTAGGTATTGTATAAAATTTAATTATAAGATTGAATAACGTATATCTCTATCTAAATAATACACATGATCTGACCAGTCGCACCGCGTTATAACATAATAATCTAGGTATTGTGTACGTCTTATAATCCTATTAAAATATTTCACACTTGGCTGTTTCTTTCAAAATAACCGTAGGCTGTCTCGAAAACGTCAAGAATTCGGCAAAAACCAAGGAAGTTGCAAAACTTTGATATAGATATATTATAACCAAATGTTAATGGAAAAGGGTACAGTGCACAAAAGGACACCGTAGACAATCCGATTATTTACTTAGCGGAAAAGGTCCTGATCCTGATTCAAAATGTACTTTATATAGATTGAATAAATCTCGTTTCACTTGGTCCTTTCACAATATGCTTACCTAAGTAAAAAATAAAGTTATGGGTAACCTTACGTTCATTTGGCTCATCGACCTCTATGAGCTTTGTAGGTACACCTTTGTAGAAATCAAAATATGGGAGTGATGAATTAATAATATTTTCATCTTGGTAACAATTTCTCTGAGGAAAGTGTCCCACGGTAACGTGCCGATCATTTGACACGACTATTATCGTTAATTAGGTACCTAAGTGCTAACAACCAAACTTTTAACTAACTATTGGTGGACCTTATTGTCTTTTCAATAAGATTTACGAAGAGTTAGTCAACAGCGTGGAAGATGATGCCTAATTTGCAACAAAATATTATAGACGCCAGTCCACGAATTAATAATACAAATAGCGCTGTGCTGTCAATCTATCTATCTAATACCTTTAAACGAGCGATTCTTGCATATTTATTTATATGTATATATATATTTCGGGGATCTCGGGAACGGCTCTAACGATTTCGATGAAATTTGCTATATGGGGGTTTTCGGGGGCGAAAAATCGATCTAGCTAGGGTTTATCTCTGGGAAAACGCGCATTTTTGAGTTTTTATATGTTTTCCGAGCAAAGCTCGGTCTCCAAGATATTATTTTGAAGGGAAACAGCCCATGTGAAGTATTTATTATACTCTTAAAATGGCGGCGGCAGAAATTTGGAGGCTGTTCGCTTCACGGCGACAAACTTTGGGTAACGGCGATAAATGTGACTAGTTCTTTCATGAAATTGTCTTTTTATTTGTTCTTTTTCCTTTACTCATCGATATCGAAATTGACGCGAAGTTTTTGAAAGTTTTCGAACAGCCTTCATTATTTGTAACCGCCATATTGTAATCGTATCGTTTTCTATCTGTATATGCTTTGGGGTGTTTTGTATATTTGCAACTGTTCGAAAACTTTGCACTTTATCGTTTTTATCACAACTTTTTGTAGAAATCTTCTTTTTATTTTTTATTCCATTTTTACACTTTCTTATCAACATCATGCTCATATTATTAGTTATTCTTTAAAAAAATAGACCTTTTGCATCTAATAACCTAATAAAATTACATTCAAAAGCGTCTTTGATTTCATTAAGCATTTTAGTATCAATAGTAAACCTTCCTTCATCTTGCTTATCCATTTCACTATATAAGTAATGATATTTTTCGTATCTTTTTCAGATACGTGTTTACAATAGTAAGCTACTTGATCGGGGTGTTTATTTTCGCTACCATTGTCGGACAAGTGGGCAATGTCATCACAAACAGGAATGCCAACAGGCTGGAGTTTGAAAGGCTGCTTGATGGCGCAAAGACTTACATGAGGCACCATAAGGTAATTTACAGTTTAACCACTCATTCGCCGCTGAAACTGAACGGAAAGGAGACGTTCTTTTTAAAAATAAATATTAAGCTATTGAATAATAATGTAACTGTGGTCGTTTAGGTACATTCAAGTGTAAAAAAATATGGGTGCACTCATCGTACTCAAAAATATGTCCCATAGATGGGACGTAATTTGTTTGCACCCATATTTTTACAGTTGACTGTACTAAGAGTGCAGCTATCAATTCATCAAGAAATCACTAATCCGACAGGCTGAAAATCTGCACCTTGCACCCACGCAACAATTTGGCAAACACTTTTTTGTGAATTCCGTCATTAATAATCCGTCCTGGATTTCGACATCGTTGGCTTCATCGTTAGAGATACATTTTTAGGGTTCCGTAGCCAAATGGCAAAAAACGGAACCCTTATAGATTCGTCATGTCTGTCTGTCTGTCTGTCTGTCTGTCTGTCTGTCCGTCTGTCCGTCTGTCCGTCTGTCTGTCCGTCCGTATGTCACAGCCACTTTTCTCCGAAACTATAAGAACTATACTGTTGAAACTTGGTAAGTAGATGTATTCTGTGAACCGCATTAAGATTTTCACACAAAAATAGAAAAAAAACAATAAATTTTTGGGGTTCCCCATACTTCGATCTGAAACTCAAAAATTTTTTTTTTCATCAAACCCATACGTGTGGGGTATCTATGGATAGGTCTTCAAAAATGATATTGAGGTTTCTAATATCATTTTTTTCTAAACTGAATAGTTTGCGCGAGAGACACTTCCAAATTGGTAAAATGTGTCCCCCCCCCCCCCTGTAACTTCTAAAATAAGAGAATGATAAAACTAAACAAAATATATGATGTACATTACCATGTAAACTTCCACCGAAAATTGGTTTGAACGAGATCTAGTAAGTAGTTTTTTTTTATACGTCATAAATCGTCTAAATACGGAACCCTTCATGGGCGAGTCCGACTCGCACTTGGCCGCTTTTTAAGGTATGATCAATACAATTATGAAGCGTCTTCGTAAAGGCAGTTACCGTTAAATTAGCATGAGAATGGCAGACTATGAAATTAGCACCTGCTAAAGCGTTTTTTAGGGTTCCGTAGCCAAATGGCAAAAAACAGAACCCTTATGGATTCGTCATGTCTGTCTGTCCGTCCGTATGTCACAGCCACTTTTTTCCGAAACTATAAGAACTATACTGTTGAAACTTGGTAAGTAGATGCATTCTGTGAACCGCATTAAGATTTTCACACAAAAATAGAAAAAAAAAATTTTTGGGGGTTCCCCATACTTAGCACTGAAACTCAAAATTTTTTGTTCATCAAACCCATACGTGTGGGGCATCTATGGGTCTTCAAAAATGATATTGAGCTTTCCAATATAATTTTTTTCTAAACTGAATAGTTTGCGCGAGAGACACTTCCAAAGTCGTCGTGTGTGTGTGTGTGTGTGTGTCGTGTAACTTCTAAAATAAGAATGATAAAACTAAAAAAAATATATGATGTACATTATCATGCAAACTTCCACCGAAAATTGGTTCGAACGAGATCTAGTAAGTAGTTTTTTTTAATACAGCCTACGTCTTAAATTACGGAACCCTTCATGGAGGAGTCCGACTCGCACTTTGCCGCTTTTTTAAATTGCGAATGGTGCCATTAAATACGTTTTGTCTGTGCAGGTTCCAGGAGGCATGAAGCGGCGGGTGCTCCGGTGGTACGACTACTCCTGGTCGCGGGGCCGAATACAGGGTGGTGGTGACATCAACACAGCCCTAGGGCTCCTGCCAGACAAGCTCAAGACGGAGCTCGCATTGCATGTCAATTTGAGCGTTCTTAAAAAGGTAGTTTGTGAGATAAACCACCTACAAAAAATTTTACTGTTCTCTTATGCTGACTGGTTTTAGAGAAAGAATGCCATATGGCATAAAGTCCTTGTATGGCTTAAAAAAAATTCAGGAAAGCTTTTATGCAATAAAGATCAAATATAAATAATTTAATGAGCTTTCACCGAGGGACTGTTGTTATCAAACACGACCCGCGAATTTTAACATTCAATAACGGTTGCTTTAATGATTTTTTGATCCAAAATAATGAATGAAAATTTACAGGTTACAATTTTTCAAGAGTGCCAACCAGAATTCCTGCACGACCTCGTATTAAAGATGAAAGCCTACATTTTCACCCCGGGGGACTCGATCTGTAGGAAAGGTAAGCGTGTTACGGAATGAGCATTAGGTATTTTTATGGATTTAAATTTTTAGGAATAACATTAACATTATTTTTCAGGTGAGGTTGCCCGAGAGATGTTTATAATTGCCGATGGCATATTGGAGGTTATATCAGAAACAGGACGGGTCCTCACAACTATGAAGGCAGGAGACTTTTTTGGTGAAATCGGAATTTTGAACCTAGATGGACTTAATAAGTGAGTGTTTGTCATTAATCTCTGCTATAATGTTTTAATAAATAACAAGTTTTATGGGAATATGAACTTATAAGATTCGTATCTTACACATAAGTAGGTACATATAAAAAATGAATGGTCGTTAGAACAATATTATTCATAAAATTTGTTGTATTAATGACTGCTTATGAGATTTTTTGGGACTTTTCACAAAATTTTACATGTGAACTATAGGCGTACTGCAGACGTGCGTTCTGTGGGATACTCCGAGTTATTCTCGCTGTCTCGAGAAGACGTACTGGCAGCGATGAAGGACTATCCAGAGGCACAAGACATTTTGCAGACTTTGGGAAGGAAGAGGTTACAAGAAGTAAAAAGCATGTCAAGGCAAAAGGTCAAAGGTAAAGGTAATATCATAGAGGAATCAACTATCGCAATGGCTATCATAACACACAGTTTTCAATATTTAAGTACCTAATCAGCTCCAGCTTCCGCTATCTTTAGTAGAGTAATTCATAACAAAACTCAGCATTACTGATATCAATTTATTTTTAAACAGGAGAAATCAGCCCTGATAAAGGCGGAGATGACAAAACGTCAAAAAGAATAGTGCACAAACTCCGCAGTGATGTTAAGGTACCTGTAAGAGCTATTGCATACTAAGCATGCTCAAGGAAGCTATCGTAATATTGAAATATGATGACCAGCATGAAATGTTAATGAACATAATAATAAATTTTCAGGGTATCCGAAATGCTATTCGTAGCAGGTCTAGAGCAGGCCGACGTTCGGGCGAATCACTGGAACTTCAAGCATTGACAGGTGAAAAAAGATCATCTGTGGATGGGAAAACTCTCAAGAGAATGGCTAGAGTTGAAAGTGATGACTCCCAGCATATAAATCAAGATGTAAGTACTCACTGTTAAGAGGTTATAGATGACAATAATAGTGATATAATAAATAACAAATTCACTTTAAGGATACTGGAGAAACGACGTCCGGCAGTAAAAATGGAGAGAAATGCATATCACCTATTGGAGCCGGTCTACCATTATTGTCTAGATTAAAATTGCTGAAAGAAAAACAGGTCTGAGTTTTAAATTTATACGCTTGTTTGCGTTCCTAGGTAATAGATAAACTCATGTTTGATTTTGCACAGGATCGTGAGGAAAAAGCTGCAAAACAACGGCATTCCACATCGTCTGTTGTTTCGCCTCAACCTCAACCGACACCATCAACAAGTTCGGGGCCCCAAATTGAACCGGAAGTCATTGGTGCGGGATTACCACTCCTACAGAGGCTTTTACTACTTAAAGCCAAGGAAGAACGGGAAAAAAATCAGCTAACCCCAATGAATAGCAATCAAGCATCAAGTTCAGATACCATTAGTCCAAGTTCCATAAAAAGTCCTTTAAGCCCTACTATAAAAACATTAAGCCCCATAAGAAAAGGTTCCGAGTCTAGTTCGCCAGGAAAACTTCACAGTCCAACTGCGAAAAATTCTCGCAAAAATTCCTCGGGATCTAGTGATGGCACATCAAAACCTAAAGTGAGCTTTAGAGATAAAATATTACAAGTCCAAGGTGACGGAACGGCTGTTTGTCAACCACTCATGAAAGATGCCAGTGAAAAACCTGCAGCTGTCGTTGAGCCAACCCCGAAAACCGAAAGCAACTTTATTTCAATCCCCCATTCAGTTGTCAGTAAAATAAAGTCACCGGCTAAAGCAGTAGGATCAACTTTTAGAGATAAACTAAAGATGTTACAAAGCGGAAGCTCCCCAAAAGAATCTGGAGGAAGTTCGCCAAAGGATTCAAGTATTGATAAAAATAAAATGCCATTACAAGAAAAAACATCAGCAGAAATTTCACCTATCCAGCAAAGTGAACATAAAGAAGAGACAAAACCTAAAAAACCGTGGTCGAAATTGAAAAAAGCCGCAATCCTAGGAGAGTCAAAAAGTCAAAGTGTATCAAACGAGGAAAAGAAGGAAATCGAAATTGCGAGCCAGGAAGTAAAAGAAGAGTGTAAGCCAGAGGCTGCTGTAAATATTTGCGTGCCTATAGTTACAGCGGAGCTTGTTAGAATAGACAATAATAATGTTGACGTTGATAGTGATAATGCTAAGCAAGATAAACCTAAGATATGCTTAACAGGCCCTTTGGAACCCGTCCAAGAAAAATCTTTAGATTTATTAACATATTCTCCAAAGAAAAATATTGTCGCAAAACCAAGTGACTCTAACAGTACTCACTTTACCGGAGGCATGCTTTTGCCAAAAGCTAAGAAATATAGATCAATAGACGATCTCTCGCCAGAATATGGAGGGTTACCATTCGTAAAGAAATTGAAAATTTTAAACGAAAGGCAAAAATTAGCAGAATTAGAAAAAGTAGTTAAATTTCGCAGTTCTAGCTTAGACTGCACTAGTTCTTCGGAAGACTTATTATGTGATACCCTAACCCGAAGTCATTCTGAAGGCAGTACTATGGATAAAAGAAAATACAAACGAAAATCAATCGATTCTCTTGGAAGTCATGGATCTAACGAGACACTAGAAAGGCGAACACTCAAATCCATTCTTAAGAAGTTATCAGAAGATGTCACTCCTGCTGAAAGTCCTGAAAGGAGCAATGAGTTTAAAAAATTAATCCGAGCTCCAACGTTAGAGGGATACGCAGCAAGACATTCAAAGTTTTCTAAAAGTGTTACATTCCACAGGCACACTTTGCCTTCACCTCCTGCGAGCTTTCCGGTTGATGCCAGATGTGAAATATTCCAAATGCCAGACGTACGCAATGAAATTATGCCTGAAGTTCCTCCTGCAGACATAAGTGCAGAAGGAGTTCCAGAGCCTATTGACCCTAGTAATCAGATAGCTCCTCCATCCACTGAAACTGTCATCACGCAGGACTTAGATATACCAATAAGAGCAGATTATGAAATTAAACAAAATATTGATCCTATGTATGGATTTAAAACGTTAAGACCTGAAGAAATAAAAGTACCTTCAGAGAAACCTAAGCTGACTCTTATTTCCGCTGTAGCCAACCAACGGAAGTTATTGCGAGGTGAGCTTTAGCTCTAAGTTTTGCAAAATTTACATCAAACCGTAGTTTGTATGTTTATATCGAAAACCAATAAGATTTATTTGCGATTTCAGGATCTCTAGAAGAACAAGAGTATTTCGGTGAAGTTCTTTTAGGCATAAAACAAGTTATTCAAGGTCACTTACATGATGTTCAAGGAAAATTTCAAGATAGGTGAGCAAACATTTTGAATGTACCTACCTATACTTAATACTACTACTACTATAAAAAAAATATTTATTAAACCAACATAATTTATTATTATTATTTATTTTACATTGCGTTTATTGCATACATTTTTGTCTATTACTCTTGTCTATTACATAGCATATGTTGAATTCCTTCGCCTTCATTACCAATAAAACTCTGTGTTTCATTTGTAGATTTAATAGCCTAGAAAATGAGGTGAGAAAACGGGATGAAATAATCAGTCAACTTCAAAAACGTATTCAAGAGTTAGAACGACTTGGCTTGCCAGGCATCAGCCCTACAGAAGAACAAGTAGAGCCTCCACAACAATCTCCAACTCACCCAGAAGAGGAAAGTGCCGCAAATACCCCCCTTTGTAAAAACGGCAGCTCTGGTAGTGAAGACATTTCTGGTGCCGATGAGGGTTTTATGGTACGAATTATACGAATTCTGAAATTATGTGTAGTATGCTAACTTTTGTACTCGCATATTTCATTTCTCATTTCACCGTTATTTTATTTGCAGAGAGGTGATTCACTAGATACAGTTTTTGCAACATCTCCACCTACAGTAAGCGCAGAAGAAGAAGAAAAAGATGCTCCAGAACCACCATCATCACCTAAAGAAATATTAACCACCGAAGACATTTCGGAAGAAAAACTAGCAGAAATGACGGAAGGAATAGAATTAGCAAAATTATCATACTCAGAAATCCAAAGCTTAGCTGAAAGAATATCAAGCAGGACAGAAAAATCTTACTCAAGTAAGGAACAATGGACAGTGAGCAAGTCCAAAAGGTTAGATTTGAATTTAGATGGCAAAGCTGGAACTTATTCGAGGAAACGGGCAGCGAAATTGAGGCAAAGGAAGTCATGGGAGGACCAAAGTGATCAAGAGAGCATGGAAATGCAAGATTTAACGAGGTAATTTCGACATGACAATATTTTTAAGACTTTACTCTAATCAAAATATTGAAAAACTAGTGATGTATGTATTATTTTTGTGTAGGCCCATATCTCCTCACTCTTCGGAAGATCGTTCTCTGCTCAGTCCAGAACAGTCAAGCTTGAGGACCAGCAGACGCAGCATGCGACCTTTCCATTTCTTCGGCACACATTTAGACAACACCAAGTCAAAAATTAAGAAGACCCTTTCTGTTGACACTGGCATGCATCATACAGGGACGAAAGAGAAAAGTTAGTTTTGCATATTCTGGAAATATTAAAAATTTCATCAATTTAACTGAGACCTCGGCCTCTAAGAATGCCAATAAACCTCACAGTAGAACCAGGCCTCAATGCGCGATTTTTGACTGTATTGAAAACTGCTTTTTTTGCTACTACCAATAAAGTTTTTATATCATAGTCATAGTCATTTATTTATAATATTTTAAATATTACATGTCAATTTATTTAGGTATTAGGTTTCGTTGTTATATAATATTCAAATTAATTAAGTAATCAGCGTATTCTCCAATAAATTTAGATTAGCAGCATAATGACCAATTTATTTTAAAGCGAATGTTTCTTTTGGCTTGTACTAATAAATATTTTTTTGTATTTAGTTGATTTAGGTCGGCAGCGGCACCACCGCAAGTTCAGTCTTGGCTCATTCTTCGGATACCATCGCGGTTCACAATCGAGTCACAAACCGGCGCACAACTGCAATGACGTTGTTCTGGATATAGGGAGCGACTATAGTTGGAGTGACACGTAAGAATAATTCAAGTTTTCGAGTAATAATCATTATAATGTTAAGTACAAGTCAACTCACGAAAATTGGCGCGGATTTGATATGAAAATTTTAACATTTCAGTCTAAATCTCGCGCCAGCTCTTATTAATTCACCTATAAACTGCTTTTTGAAATTCGTGTTGTAAATGTTTTTGTTGCTATTTGCACCACCTATTTCCGTTTCGTTCAATTTTACAGTCAAGAAATTTACTAGCAACCTTTTTGTCACTTACGGTACCTACTTAGTCCTGAATGGATGGATATGATTTGCTCTAAAGCATTAAGCTGTTCGTAATGTAGGTACCTACCGATAAGTTTATACAACTAGTAATTTGCTTTTTATACAATTCCATAGGAACTCAACATCGTCAAGCAGCGATTCAGAATCGATGCCTCGCACGCCGGTGTTCGAAGAATTTGTGGAAAGCAGTTCCAGACGAGGCAGAGCCAGCAGTTCCAGTCACGGAAGTTTATCTCCCATAAGAAGTGAGTACAAGGGTATATTCGATCGTAAGTTTTTAAACTAAGGCGTTTTTAGATATCAGTGGCCTGTGCAATCATATTTCAGTACTACATTAAGCGTGATAAAAAGATAAAGGGTTAAGATCCTGTTGTGCAATGGGTATTTTTGTGATAAACAAATCAGACGTAACACGTCCATTAGTCATTTAGTCATTCATTTATTCAATATTGCATAGGATTCCATAGGTTCATAGATTTCACAATATAGTTGTGTATGATATGGAATATCACAAAAAAGCCAAATTTGAACATTAATGTTACAGCCATGGCTGGGAGTGGCGGTGACTGGGAAGTGATGATGTTAGCCGAAGAACTGGACAAGAGGGAACGAGAGAAGGAAAGGGAAGAAAATAGGAGGCACCACTATTCCACTACCCTACGAGAGTTAGAAGAGGTTGGTTATACATACTATTGTGCTACCTATGTAATTTGTATCAAATTGTTTTAAAAATGATTGCCGAGAGGCGGGAGGTCTGTCAGTGCAGAGGGGTAGATAACGCCTCTAGCATTCTTGCGACCATGCTTTGGGGAAAATCTTTTATATTACGTTTTTAGTTTTGTTTTGTTTTTAGCATATAAATTGTACTTTAATTTTATTATAATTTCTAGCCACATATTTTACTTCATATTATATGTATAATGTAGATTGTGCTATTTGTGCTTATTGATTACAGTTAATTTAAATTATAGCATCTTCCTGTGTTTTTGCTATGCTTTATGTAAAAAGCAACCCCTGGTTATTTCACTTCCTCTTTCGTTATTCTCTCTACATTTTTAATGGAGCATATTATTATTATTTGGAGCATACATGAATCAGATAAAGGAAACACTCTACGTCGTGTCGTATCAGGCTGTCAAAGAGAAGGCAGAGGACCGCCAAACATGGAAATTGCTCCACCGACAAAAGTCTTACTCTTAAATTTATGATGATATGATGAATATGGTGATATTTTGCAGGAATCCGACACTCCACAGCGTGAAGACAGTCTCGACGAATACTCCAACATCGACGACTCTAACTCCTCGTCCACGACGCACCTTCTCTCCCAGTCCATGAGTGATCCCTCGCAGAGGTCGCTGGAGACGTCGTTCACTGAACGCAGCAGTCGGACGGGCAGAGAGCCGAGGCAGCAGAGAGGGGGGTCAGTTGGTGAACCGGTGAGTGTTTTACACATTAGGAAAACCTGACACCACTACTATAGTTGGTCAAACCAATTTGTCAGGAAGTCAAATGTTCCACCTTCACTTTCCTCTTTTTGTCACCTTTATCTAATCTAATACCTTTAAACGATATATCTAATACCTTTAAACGAGCAATAATCTATCTATCTAATACCTTCTTCTTTATTTATTTATATATATATTTCGGGGATCTCGGAAACGGCTCTTAACGATTTCGATGAAATTTGCTATACGGGGGTTTTCGGGGGCGAAAAATCGATCTAGCTAGGTCTTATCTCTGGGAAAACGCGCATTTTCGAGTTTTTATATGCTTTCCGAGCGAAGCTCGGTCACCCAGATATTTTTGATTATTTAACACAGAAAATGAACAGTCTTTTGAATTTCTGATCCGTAATATTTAGTCCATTTGTCAGTCCATAAATATTAATTAGATCATAGAGGCAAATTACGTCAAATATTAGATATCCAAACGATATGGATTGGATATGTCAGTGTCAAACAAGTGTCAAGTGACGTTTCTTCAAACAAAAACGTCACTTTTGACACTTGTTTGACACCGACATATCTTGGTGATGTCTAATAGATATCTAGTTCATAATCCGATTCGGGCCCCATGTCCCGCTATAGCTTTGTCATTAAAAGATTGTTTATTCTATGAGTTTTTCCATTTTTTCTGTGTAAGTAGATTGAGTCTGTTCGGAAATAGAAGAGTCGAATATACGGCCCAATACATTCCACGACTCTACTTTTTTCGCACAGACTCTAGTTAATTTTTTAATGGGACAGTTGGGTTCAAATTTATGATATATATATTTTCTTCCTCAGATCCGTTCAGACTCCCCCCTAAGACAGAGAGGGTTGATCTTGCGAGCAGCCAGTCTCGATCGCGAGACCACACCGGCGCCCGCGCAGGCCCGCCGCTTCGGCTCTCTGAAGAGCGCCAGCACGGACTCGCACAAGAGACTCTGATCCGGTTCGCCACACGGATCGAGCCGTGGGTCCGCTGACGTCAATAGTGCAAACGCAGCTCAAATTTGTTGTGACGAACCTTTAAACGGACAGGTAAACGGAGGTGAAATCAGAAGAGAGAGAGGCATAGTTAGGAACGAACGAGAGAATGAACTAAGTATTAATTCGAATGTAAACGGTAGCGACGACGACCGGGCGGTTGTCGGTCAATTATATGTGGTGATCGTTTTGTTCTACGAAGATTACGATTATTTGATATTTTTAGTTATAGAGTAGTTTAACGTGTATGACATCGTGAACTGATGCCGATATATATTCATTTCGGACTATATATTTTCGTAACGTGTATCGCTGTTTCAAGTGACTGGTGTGACAATCGACTCGAATCATTATCTGTTAACGATGTCTTAAATATTTTAAATCTGCACCATTTAAAATATTTAAGACATGTACCCATGACAAAATTTCCATAATGAGAAATATTTTTATTACTCAATTTTCAATGTATTGTCCAATCCATTTAGTTTTAAATGTGCTCGAAGCAGTCGGCACTTAAAGATTCTGTAAGTCGAACCATAGAACCTACTTAACGAATGTTACAATCGAATTTTAAATTATTGTTTTTTTTTTGTTTTTATCTGTATCAAAGTGAGTATAATGTTCATGTTTTTATTGCCGTTCAATTTTAGTGCCCTTGATATTAAGTACCTACAAATGTATTTTGGATATATGCACAAAAATAATAACATTATTATGTGTGTATTACCAAATGTAAGAGTAATATATGTTTAAGTAAAAAAATGTGTCGAGTTCCTAGAATGAGAATATATTCTTATTTTTATTTCAACATTTTATGTATACCTAATCAAGAAATATTTTTTTAAATGAGCTATCTCAAATGTTTACTATTGTTTCAAGGTCCTAATTGTACTAGGTTCCTATAGATATTTATATGAAGTATAGGTATGTATAATTATAACTCATAGAATTCAACGATTTTTATTTAAACAAACGTATTTACATTACTCAAATTCTATAATCATTAAATGAATCTAGTGCCAAAAGTCTAGGTATACCTAATCATATTTGTAATTTTCGAATTCTATTAGATATTCTATACGTGTTATTGTATAAGGTTATTTTACAATATTGTAAATATAAATAACGGTTATGTTAGATAATAATGTAATATTGTGTATACTTATTATAACAGTAAATAATAATAATGAACTAGGGCATATGCCTATATAGATACACAATTTGCATTAAGGCAATTAATGCAAAAGAAGTAAGGTAAGGTAGGCAAAGTTCTCCTATGAGACAAGTGCACCTAGGTATTCTTGAAATACAAATAGAACGTAAGGGTCCCATAACCTAGGTAGGTACCTTACTTAGCTTTTACCCTTTTACCTAATCAAATGTACTCCCGGAAAAAATGCATCACGCTGGAAGTGCCTCTAATCGATGCATTTGCCCCATAGGTGCTCTTTGTCCCATCTGACCTTTGTTTGAAAAATGGAACAAAGGTTTTTAAATGCTTTTCGATAACACGATAACACCATGTAATATAATTATTATATTATATTATCAAAAGGAGTCAAAGTACCTAAAACTAATTAAAAGTGCCAAACGTGTCCGCTATTAAACATAAAATATGTTCAAGACATGTTTTATTATGTTGAATGATAATATGCGATGAATACTCACCCCGTTGTATGGTAAATTTAGATAGGATAAAGGGTGACACAAAGATATTATAAATAAGTTTAATTTTGAGACTCTAATTATACTTAACTGCCGAATTTATTTCGAAGTAATCGCTATGTTATGCCATAGAGAAATATAGTAAGACAAGAGTGCTCACTCCATACATCAGTTAGACTATTAATTTCAGTGTCTACATATAGCATCGAGTAGCGGAACTATCAGTACTGCTACTTGACAATAGATGTAGCACCGACCGGAAAGTCTTATCTCAACAGCATAAGACTTTCCGGTCGGTGCTACATCTAATGTCAAGTAGCAGTACTGATAGTTCCGCTACTCGATGCTAGATGCTAATCATTAATAGTCTTTTTGGTACTAAAACTGATGTATGGAGTGAGCAATCTATGTATTTTTTTCTCTATGGTTATGCCAAGCCCATTTTTGCGCTTAATCTTAGTCAAACATTTTTCTCTCAATAAGCACTTACCTAAATATGATTTTAAAGATAGAGAATAATTAATTATTCAACATAATATTGTTATATGCCCACGTAGGTACCTACCCACGAAGGTAAATGCGCGATTGCCTACTTTAAAAAATCTCATAAGAATATTGACCCCTAGCTTCATAATTTGCAAAAAAATATTATTACATTTATTTGTTACTTCTTATCTAGACAATTACTTATTATCATCTCAAATCAAGAACTGGCACTCTTTCTAGGTTAGCTGGAATAGGCTCTGAAGTAAATAATTGTAGGTAACTTACGAAATTTACAATGATTAGTGGAAAAGTGCAGCAAAAGGTAGCTAAACGCCAAAGATAGGTTAGGTTCTAAAATATTTATTTTCACATAGGCCAAAAACCGAATTTTAATAATGAACATAAAGTCCGTCAACCAAATCTTGTCAGTAGTAAAAGGCGGCAAATTTGAAAAGTCGCGGGTTAGCAACACTGTGTTCGAATAATTCCAAAATGCGTGTCATCTGTGTTTTATCTGTGGAATGTGGATCGTGAACGACAGCCGTCACCTTATTTGTTTTCATTTGGTTTTCATTCTGAATCGTTTCTGTTTCAAGAGATATTTCTGCTGTCACCATTAAATACCAATACATTAAATAAGAATAAGCAAAGCTAAGGGGCCTACAATGTACAATCATGCTCGTTGATGGTAAACATTACTAAAAAGCGGCCAAGTGCGAGTCGGACTCGCCCATGAAGGGTTCCGTATTTAGGCGATTTATGACGTATTAAAAAAACTACTTGCTAGATCTCGTTCAAACCAATTTTCGGTGGAAGTTTACATGGTAATGTACATCATATATTTTTTTTAGTTTTATCATTCTCTTATTTTAGAAGTTACAGGGGGGGGGACACACATTTTACCACTTTGGAAGTGTCTCTCGCGCAAACTATTCAGTTTAGAAAAAAATGATATTAGAAACCTCAATATCATTTTTGAAGACCTATCCATAGATACCCCACACGTATGG
The DNA here is from genome assembly GCF_948474715.1 of Cydia amplana. NCBI lineage: Eukaryota > Metazoa > Arthropoda > Insecta > Lepidoptera > Tortricidae > Cydia > Cydia amplana. The sequence continues at coordinate 11,371,971 of NC_086087.1, forward strand.
GTTTGATGAAAAAAAAAATTTTGAGTTTCAGTTCGAAGTATGGGGAACCCCAAAACTTTATTGTTTTTTTTTCTATTTTTGTGTGAAAATCTTAATGCGGTTCACAGAATACATCTACTTACCAAGTTTCAACAGTATAGTTCTTATAGTTTCGGAGAAAAGTGGCTGTGACATACGGACGGACAGACAGACGGACAGACAGACAGACAGACAGACAGACATGACGAATCTATAAGGGTTCCGTTTTTTGCCATTTGGCTACGGAACCCTAAAAATTGAGGTTATGACAAGTACATACTGGAAGAACTCTTTCGAACTTTTAAGATTATGTTCAGTTTTTTTGTTTTAGGGTTAAAAGGCATAAATAAAATTAAAACGTATGCCTAAATCTATCCAACAAGACCATAAATTGTGTCCTGGAAACCGTCCATAGGCCCACATGTCTAATATTTTCAGCAATCAGTTGTGACTATTTACAAAGGTAAACCTTTTAAACAGTATTAAGAGCCTTGATTATATCGCCGTTCTTTCGCAATATCTACCTAATCCATACATGTTTGTTGCAGGATTAAATCTTGCCCAATATAAGGCGTTCGTAGTAGAAAGTATCTCTTCAGACAATACTTACCTATGGCGGTTTATATACGTGTACAACGCAACCAAGTCGAAAAGTGCCCCTTATCTTATTTACCTTTAAATTAAATAAACACCCAAATATCAGTTGTTTTATTTTTAATATGTATATTGTACAATATATACCAATCAAAAAAATTACACAGGTATGTCATATTCATTCAGAACAGTACACTAATTTACATTAACAAGTGGCATATTATATTGTAAATAACAAATATATGACTATCTAATTATCTGCATTTTGATATGATTTTATTTTAGTAAACTTAGAAGACATAGGGAACAAAGAGAATATAAGCACTACGATAGAGAGTTGTTTTTGATATCTTTAAATTTGTTCATCATTTTGATTAACATTGTTTTAACATCGCTTTTAAATTGTCCGTCCATGTTTCAATTTTTTTCAATAAACCGCGAGTGACAATTTGAATTGACGTACGCAGGGCGCGCTCAGCGGAAAAAAAATCTTATGGTTCGATGTACATTGCTGCTTTTCTTAGCGCAATACTGCTCTTTGAGTGTTGCCCTACTTTAGTTTGCTTTACATTGCTACTGACAAGATTTGGTTGACGGACTATATTTCAAAAATCAGTCAAACAACTTTGTCAGTAGAAAAAGGCGCGAAATTCAAATTTTCTACGAGACGATGACCCTGCGCGCCTTTTTTTTTTAATTTGCCGCTCGTTTCTACTGACGGCCAAGGCTTAACAGACTATAGATTACAGGTGAGAGTAACGGGTACAATTTATACATATATTTAGTACCTACTTATGATCATTTTTGTAACGTAACGTAGCACAACGTTAGTTATACTATAATATTTCTGAACAAACAGATACTTATAATATTATTAATGTTTATTATAACAAGCCCAATTAATGGTACGATTGATAGATTTTGAATAGAAATATAATGTAATAAATAATTATGATAGGTACTTAAGAATATTATTAAATGATAATAAAAGCACTTAGTGAGATAGATATCTATGACGAAAATTAAATTAATATTGTATTTAGAATTAGGCATCAACTCATGAAAAACCGATGAGAATAAAGATACAATTAAAACATGCATTTTGTTTTTATTGCTTCTATAACTTTAGTTGCATGAGAATATTAATTAATTTACTAAACATAAGCACCTAATAAAGTCGTTGGGTATTCAAAATCGTCTTATTAAACAAGCGCGAAACATTCGTAATCCTCGCCTAAATTGTGCCTAAATATACGTAGACGGCAGAAAAATAAAGCTGGTCAAGCAAATCTTGTCAGTAAAAAAGGACGCGAAATTCAAATTTTCTATGGGACATGGGACGATACCCCTTCGCGCCTACATTTTTCAAATTTACCGCCTTTTTTACTGACAAGATTTGGTTGACCAGCTATATATCAGTTTGTCAAAGGACTGTCTCGAGCGGGACGGGATGATCAAATCGACCGATTTAATCAGTAAAGAAATTGGCGTCGATCTCCAATTTCAGTTTTATAGCTATCGAGCTATTGCTATTGGCTATTTATGGTTGGAGCGTTCTAAATTAAAAAAGCGGCCAAGTGCGAGTCGGACTCGCCCATGAAGGTTCCGTATTTAGGCGATTTATGACGTATAAAAAAAACTACTTACTAGATCTCGTTCAAACCAATTTTCGGTGGAAGTTTACATGGTAATGTACATCATATATTTTTTTTAGTTTTATCATTCTCTTATTTTAGAAGTTACAGGGGGGGGGGGGGCACACATTTTACCACTTTGGAAGTGTCTCTCGCGCAAACTATTTAGTTTAGAAAAAAATGATATTAGAAACCTCAATATCATTTTTGAAGACCTATCCATAGATACCCCACACGTATGGGTTTGATGAAAAAAAAATTTTTGAGTTTCAGTTCGAAGTATGGGGAACCCCAAAAATTTATTGTCTTTTTTCTATTTTTGTGTGAAAATCTTAATGCGGTTCACATAATACATCTACTTACCAAGTTTCAACAGTATAGTTCTTATAGTTTCGGAGAAAAGTGGCTGTGACATACGGACGGACAGACAGACGGACAGACAGACAGACTTGACGAATCTATAAGGGTTCCGTTTTTTGCCATTTGGCTACAGAACCCTAAAAAGTGCCCCCAAAGGTAAATTGGTATTCTTGCGTCCGCGTTATTGGTCATAATCGGCGATTGATCTCAGTGAGCCAAATTGGCTTTTGCGTCCGCACGTCCTGATTTAATCGGACAATTTCATCAGATTGGCGAAAAATCGTCCTCGTCTGGACACGCCTTTATTTAAAACATAGAGACAGAGCGAATCATACTATCGTCTTACACTAGTACTAGCATAGCACCCAAAAGAAAAGGATAAGTATAGTTTTTTTTTATTTTATTTACTGACAAATTGGTTTGACCAACTATAGGTCTCTAGGCTCTCTGTAGTTTCGATCAAAATGCCGCAATGTATCGAAAATCGCATGCAGCTTGTGGCAAGGTCTATAGAGCCCTGGAAAACCGAATGAATGATTTGTAAGACTGTCAATGTCAAAACAAAGAACCAATCAATACCATTGAATGATATGAATGGAATTTGGCCAAACTAAAGTTAACTAAACAATAGTCAGGGGGTCAGGACAAAAAACAATTCTGTTTTACGAGAAAACTAAGAAATATCTAGCCTTAAACGCAAGAATCGTTTTACTGTTCCTTTCTTAATAAGTGCAACTTAAAGGCACCGCGTAATTGAGTAGTCCCTTCCTTGATGACTGTCTTAAACGAACAGCGATGTCGCCACGAAAACAGCCAAATAGTTTGTTTAAAATCTGCGTTAGAAACTGTATTAGTTTAATTAATTCTGCTTGTTATGTTATTGAAGCGAATAGTCCGGAGAATAATTTTCACGAATGCGAGGCTGAGGCGATCGCGCTGAAGTGCCAATTGATGTCGATGCTTCCAGCCAGGTGAGTCAGGATTTAAATTAAAAATAATGTGACCAAACTGCGGGAACGTATCATGTTACATTTACAAGCAATATTAGTGAAGGTCATTCTAATGAAAAAACTTTGTTGCAACACAGGCAGTTTTGTTTATTATTACTATGCAGAATGCCATTTCTAAGAATGAAATTGTATGCAATTTTATTTTCTCCCACGCTTAAAGTTGGTTGTAAGTACCTAATAGTAAGTAAGCATGCGATTTAAAATCAGGCACTTAATATATAGAACCCCTGCAAAGTATGCTTAATTGTGAGTTGTGTTAATAAAATTTGATGTAGGTAAATAATGATGCTTGTTGATTATATTTCACAAGCAGTCTCCAATTAAAATCATCATACTAACTTCTGCCAGATGCACCATCTGCACTTGACAGACGGATCAATGTCAGCCAGCTCGCCGCGGCGGTTTACTATGAAACTATTCATACAATAAACTTTAGCAAACTCTTTAATGATGACAAACAGTATGGTGCAACCAACCCTAAAACTTACACACATTCTGTAGTTACTGCAACTGAAAAAAAAATAATGCAACAACTTACTCAGAACAAGATTTGTCATTCATTAACAACTTTTCTTTTCCAGGTTATTTGATGTCCTCTGTTCTGAAAGAACATGCTGCCAATACCGCGGTGACCCTCGTGTTCAACTTCGCATTCTGACGCACCCCAACCTCAGAGCCTTCCGTAAATGTGACCTAGATAACGGCATTCCTCAGGCATTCTGGATACAAACCCTCCCCAACTTCAGCCGCTTAGTTATCCTAGATCTCAAGTTCATTTGCACCGATGAAATACTCCAGGTTATTGGAGTCAGTTGTCCATTGCTAGAGGAAATAAATATTGTGTCAAGGGTTGATATTTGTAAATCTCTCTTCAATGCTTCCGTACTCATCAGAAATGTCTCAGATGCGGGACTCCGCTCAATCGCAAACTTGAAACAGTTGAGGATTCTCGCCATGGATCCACCGAGGAATGAAAGGGCTAATCGTGTAGGTCGATGTGTATCTCAAGCCGGGATTATAATGCTGGTTAGTGAGCTTCCATATTTAGAGGAGTTAAGGATAGAATCTTGTGATATCGGGTCAACAATGATTGGTACAGTAGTGGACATCGGGCCTTTGAGTCTAAGGAAAATAAACTGCCATTTTGCATCAGCAGATGGCATCAGGAAGTTGATTAAAATTTGTCCTCGTCTCAAGGAGTTGTCAGTAACACATTTGTCAGAGCATGACAAAGATGCTATATTGGAACAGATATCAATTAGTGATTTAAGGTTAAATAGGTTGGATTTGTCGTTTTTCTCCTATTCGGATTCTATGCAGCAGCTTCTACAGGTTAAAGGTGTTTATTTGACACATTTCTCTCTATGGGAAATTGATCATTCATTGACTTTAGATGCTGTACTGTCTTTGGGAACTTGCTGCCCTAATCTATCATCCCTCTGTATAATGACACAATCTAAATGTCTAGTTATACCTAGATATTTTCGGCGGCCGAGCAAAATGTTCTCCGAACTTCGAAATTTAACGATAGGCAACGAAAACTTTAACATAGACCACATATTAACGTTTTTCCTTGAGTGCACTCAAAATTTGCAAAAACTAGTGCTGAAATATCAAACTAAAATCAATGTGGATCAGACGATGCTGTATTTGTTAGAAAAAGGTAGTTTCAGAAATTTGAATTACTTGTGGTTAGATTGTACTCTAGAAGTATCTAAGTCTGTAGTGAAGCAGATAATTCAAAGTTGTGAAAAACTGCAGATGTTCACAGTGGACTTTACGGAAGACATGAGTGAAGTTCACAGGTACATCAACGAGAATAACTTAGATTTGAAGTTAGGTAGCTATTGAGTATTTGTAATTATGTAGTTTATTTTATAATAAACTTTTTTTATTCAAAAAGGTGGTTTTACTTATTTATACGGCACATTTACTTTAGGATTAGGGCCAATGTTATTAACTTTGGACATTATAGTCGGCGCAAAGTAAGAACCAATACTTGACACTTCAGATTTGACCCTTATAGATATGAAGCTAAGAGCTATCGTTTAACTGATAGCCTTAACCTTTTCGACGCCGTGTCAAACGCAAAAGCTGTCTCTCAGACGCCACGTCACCAAAGTGTCAAAACTTTATGTATATGCACCTAGGTCTATGTTGCTCTGTGGTCTATGACCGATTAATACGTCTTTGACGTTGGACCTGCGGTGCGTATATATCGGTCATTGGCGTCCAAAAGGTTAACGTTATTTATTATACACATATATATATACAAGGCAATACATAATACTGATTTAAACTCACGATTTTTACACACTATTAAATTGTACAACGGGGTCTTCTCCGAGACCACGGGGACAACGCCGTCCTCGAAACGTCGGAGGTAAATCTTAAAACTTAGATACGCAATTAAGTCCCGTTGTACAATTTAATAAGGCAATACATATCAGTCAAAATAATGGTTCTCACCTTGCGCTGACTATACCTACCTACCGAACAGTATTTATGCGGTACTTAACTGACCTACTATAGGTTAGTCCATGATGACTGACGCAATGCCGTGAAACACGGAGCCTAGGTACTTATAAACGTAACATATAACTGTAACACATTCACTGCCAGCGACCCGCTAGGCGGGTTCTCTGATCGTAGGCGCTTTTCGCTACATATGGGTTTTCCCACAGAGCGCGTAGCTCGCGCTGGCAATGAATGGGTTAACCTGTCAAATCCCACGATATGACGTCACCATAAGCGTTCTGGCTCATATATGAGCCGTGGGAGCTGACAGATTAATATCTCAATAAAAAACAACGTAGTTTGTGTAAAATTATAATTAATTTAATCTTATTCTTAAACATTATATTTACAAATTTCATAATTTTGATTATCATATTAAAATATATATAAAGGCTGACCAACAAAGCTCAACATAATCATATTATCTAACTTAAAAAACTTCCACGCCATGTTTATAAAACACAATTTACACAATCTTTTCCTACATTGTAGGCAAATATCGATCTAAGACCTATTTAAACGTACAGTCGCCATCAGATATATTGGAGCGGCCAAGGTGTTCACAAATATCTGAACAAATCCTCTATTTCCATGACTAAAGTGCATGGTCAGATATTTTTGAGGACCTTGGCCGCTCCGATATATCTGATGGCAACACAGAAATTAAAATTTTTTTTTATTGGGTTTACATAACTGATAACCAAAAAGTTACTTAAGATATTTTTAATATTAATTTTAATTATAGACAGGTGCAATACATTGTAGTTGTTTTGACAGCTAAACTAGATGGCGTCGTATGGTCCTGCACATTACGCCTTCACCTACTATATTTTGCACATAACCATGGTATAATAATATACTCCGCCAGGTACTCTATTCCGAGATTCGCGAATGACCTAACTGGCACTTGCCTACGTCATCATGCTGTTTACAGGTTCTCAAACTTTAAAATGTGGGAGAATTTTAACCAACAGTGAAAATTATTTTAACGGCATTAATTTTAAGTTATTCATGTAGAAACATAGTAAAATAAAACAAATCTATACTGCACTTTTCACTCCTACTCTTACAGTTCCGAATAGAGCAGCCAACCATTTTCGTAACAAAACATTAATTAAAAAGCTGACGACGTGAAAAGTTTGGAAAACACTGCGACTGCTGACACTGAGCGAGAAGGGAATAACAATTAACACGCGTTCGACAAGGACGGTCGGTCAGGGACAAAATGGCGGATTGTCAAATGTGAAAGCGCTATCCTGTGTTGCCAGTAGTGTAAACAGAATTACCCGAACGTCTGAAATTTCTTTCGTGAATCGGAAGATATTGCTAATGCATAATTAAAAATGACGTGTTATTGTAAAATTTAAGATAAAATACATATAAATGAAAATTATTAAATTATAAAGAAATAAATTAACTTATTAACCATAGATATAATGTACCCATGTAACATGTTATGTTGAAATAAAGTGGCAATGTTATTGTGACGTAGGCAAGTGACACTCTGGGAAGAGAAGACCATGTTTTATTAGACCATGCACATAACTCAGCCCAGTAAATTCACCTTAAACCAAATAAAATTAAACTAATTTTTTACACAAATGTGTTCAAGCCGCGTCTCCGTGGTAGCTTATACTAACGAACTGACAATTTCAGCGGAGACCTGGCTTAAAAATTAAAACGGCAAAAAAAAATTAACACATTCACTGCCACGAACAGAGAAGCCGTCTAGCGGGTCGCTGGCAGTAAATGGGTTAATTCATAATTTCGACGACATTATTAATTATTACCTACTTACAATCTACTGCTTAAGATCGGTTTTCGTAGGATAGCGGTGCTGTCATATAGCGGCCGTCTCCATACTATATAATACGGCTAAATATGGATGTCGTAGTATTTGTATGGAGACGGCCGCTATATGACGGCACCGCTATCGGAGGAAACCAAAGCTTTAGGGTTGAATTTCCAGATATCTTCATGGAGCTCTATTACATTCAATGGTGAAGGCTGTGCGTTGCCTGTCAAAAACAATGTGAACTAATGCTCTGGTTTCCTAGGATAGCGGTGCCGTCATATAGCGGCCGTCTCCATACAAATACTACGACATCCATATTTAGCCGTATTATTTAGTATGGAGACGGCCGCTATATGACGGCACCGCTATCCTAGGAAAACCGATCTTTAGGGGGTGAAAATGGAGTCGAAAGTTTAACGACTCCTAATCGACCGAATTCGCGGACGGAGGATAGAACAATATTATAAGGTACACCAAAAAAGACCCATTGTTATTTTAATTTTTCTTGTTTAATATGAACTTGCAGTTTTGTTTATGGTAGGTGTAAGTGGTAGGTAACTAGGTACTATAGTTCGTTTTTTTTAGCATTAGAAGGAACTTGAAAGAAGGTAAGCGATTTTGACATGTCTTTTAATTGAAAAGCACTTTTTAAACTATTACTTATGAAAGCAGAAGACTATAAAAGATCGTATTAGATTCATAATTGTTAAATATTTACCGTAACTTATTTTTAAAATGTGTTTTTCAATTAAAAGACAGATCAAGATTGTTTACCTTATTTCTAATGCTAAAAAAACGGAAGTATAGCGAACATGGATGCAAAATTTGATCCATTGACACTTATAAAAGTATGACATTTTGAAAGCAGTACGGATATGATGGTCGTTCTTGTCTACGTGACAGCGTGATAAAACGGTGTCCGTCACTTTCTTTCCCACGGTGTTAAACAGTGACAGTTATTTTATCACGTGGATAAAGATGGATAAAGCTATCCATAATAGGCTGGCTGGCAAGCTTAAGAACCGAGCCTTCTTTGGTACCTTATTCACTTAAACTACTTCCTATAGTGTGTCTGTCAAGTAGCGACGTTCATATTTAAGTTGCTATATTACATTATTAGGAAGCATAATTATTAATGTGTATGTCCCACCAGAGTTATTAATTCGATGACATAAAAGCTATGGGACATATATATTTTTACACTTGACTGTACAGTATATTGTTTCCCAAAAAAGTATTGTTTGCCCGCATTTTCGTTAGTCATAATTATTTGGTTCAGAAACGCGTCACTTTTCAGGATTGCCATAAAACACACCTAACCTAACCTATCTCTATAGGATTTTCGTAAGGTTATCCTATGATAACCTTACGAAAATCCTGAAAAAACTTCAATCCATAGACCGGTATACTGTTCATTTTCTAAAATAGTCCCAATGTCTGCTGAGACCGGTCCATGGGTGTCTATTGTTGCACCTGTGAACGGGTTCCAGCAGGCGTTCTACATGACATTAAAGCTCTCCAAAGGGCCTCTACGTGTTGGATCTATATCGACACACAAGCCTATCAATAAACGGGGATTTATAGGCCCGTGAATTCCAAAAAATTATGACAACACATGACTTAAAACTTTATGGGAAACAAAGGGACCCCAGACCAGCTATCATGGTCGCATTTTTATCACTTGTCATGACATGCGTCACTTTCGCACTTACATATTTGTTAGAACGTGACAGCCATGGTGACAAATGAAGAGCCGGCCATCTTAGCCGTAAAGTATATTCACATCATCAAGGCTCGGAGCCGGTTTTTTCTTCATACAAAAAATACCGGTATTATTTCGTTCTTTTTCGTTCTTTGGTTTATTATTTCATTTTTAATGGGACAATCTAATAATACGAAGGTGTTACCTAAATACATGATTCATGCCTACGTAAAGAGCATACAATAATTAAAAATACTGGGCTATTTTGGGTTTTACAAAAAAACCGGTTCCGAGCCCTGCACATCATAGAAGGTAGGATCCTATAAAAGTGGTATACGCGTAAGTAGGGACAAAACATAGGCAATGCGACACTATGATTGGTCGAATTTATTTGTTGCTCACCATAACCCATACTATAGTTCGTTTTTTTTAGCATTAGAAATAAGGTAAACAATCTTGATATGTCTTTTAATTGAAAAACACATTTTAAAAATAAGTTACGGTAAATATGTAACAATTATGAATCTAATACGATCTTTTATAGTCTTCTGCTTTCATAAGTAATGGTTATTGATTTTTAAAAAGTGTTTTTAAACTAAAAGACATGTCAAAATCGCTTACCTTCTTTCAAGTTCTTTCTAATGCTAAAAAAATATATGGTGGGGAATAAAAAAAAAGGGAGACTGTGACAAGGACAAACAATAATAGCGCTTTCACTGCTACTCCTACTGAAAGATACAGAAGACTATCCCGTTCGCTCATTTCCCCCACCCCTCATGCCTGATCCAGTTAAAATACTAGATTCATGATTCACATGAACTTCTTGTAGTGTGTGTGTCAAGTGGCGCCACTGTCGCCGGTGGCGGCCGGCTGCTATGGCATAGAAAAAAAAAACATAGATTGCTCACTCCATACATCAGTTTTAGTACCAAAAACACTATTAGCATCTAGCATCGAGTAGCGGAACTATCAGTACTGCTACTTGACAATAGATATAGCACCGACCGGAAAGTCTTATGCTCTTGAGATAAGACTTTCCGGTCGGTACTACATCTATTGTCAAGCAGCAGTACTGATAGTTCCGCTACTCGATGCTAGATGTAGACACTGAAATTAATTGAACTGATGTATGGAGTGAGCACTCTTGTCTTACTATATTTCTGGGTTATTCCCACTAGTTACCACCAAGTTGTTACCAGTGGTAACTACTGGGAATTTTTTTCCCACTTTTTACCACTGGTAACTACTGGGAAAAATTATTCCCAGTAGTTACCACCAAAATTTTGTTAGAGTTAAATACTAATAAAAACAGTATAAAATAGTATAGTATAAATATAGAGTGATTTAATAAACAATTATAAGTCCATTAGTATTTTAGTAGACTGCCTTAAACGTGACCAAGAATATTGAAACAGTTTAACCGGTACTAGTACAAAAACTATGAAATATGTAAGATAAATTCAATATTCCATTTAGATTATTTTTCAAGTGATTTTATTAGGTAATTCAAAATCACTATATATTTATACTATACTATTTTTATACTGTTTTTATTAGTATTTAACTCTAACAAAATTTTGGTGGTAACTACTGGGAATAAAAATTCCCAGTAGTTACCACCAAATCGAGTTGGTGGTAACTACTGGGAATAATTTTTCCCAGTAGTTACCAGTGGTAAAAGGTGGGAAAATTCCCAGTAGTTACCACTGGTAACAACTTGGTGGTAACTAGTGGGAATAACCCCATCTAGCATCGAGTAGCGGAACTATCAGTACTGCTACATCTATTGTCAAGCAGCAGTACTGATAGTTCCGCTACTCGATGCTAGATGTAGACACTGAAATTAATAGTCTGAACTGATGTATGGACTCACTATATTTCTCTATGGCTATGGCTTCTTGTAGTGTGTGTGTCAAGTGGCGCCACTGTCGCCGGTAGCGGCCGGTTGCTATGGCTCCTCTTTAACGACAGCCTCCTTGTCGTGGTCGGTGTCACCATCGTAGAACTCGTTTTTAGGTTCCACCATCTTGTCGGCCTCGTCCTGGCTGATGCGGATGTCCGGGTCTGGCTCGTCTTTAATCTTGTAGTCTTCGGGGAAGAAGTCGCCTAAAAAAGATCATTCATTCATTCATTCACTCACTAGCGACCCGCCCCGACTTCGCACGGGTTAACAAATTATACATAAACCTTCCTCTTGAATCACTCTATCTATTAATAAGTTTTTGGCAAAAATTTTATTTTTGGTACAAGCTTTTATCGCTGACTGTACTTTTCTTACGACAGACAACTAATACTCATCGAGACAATTCTAAAAACCCCTAACACAATTAGGTTGCGTTGTTTTATCACAGAGTTCCTATGGCCACCTCCTGTCTCCATCAGATCAGCTCGATGGTACCATAATATTGCATTGTCACCCGACTTACATGTGTATGCAAAATTTGAGCTCAATCGGAAACCGGGAAGTGGATCAAATTTAACTTGCAAGATTCCATGTAATGGTTAGTTACATACAGGTCGACCTTAAAAGCTTGTTAAAAAAAAACCGCATCAAAATCCGTTTCGTAGTTTAAAGATCACAAAAGCACACATAGGGACAGACAGACAGCGGGAAGCGACTTTGTTTTACACTATGTAGTGATTCATTCATTCATTAGATATGTATAGCCTGACCAGTAATATATGACCATTGTCAAGAGGGCGCTGTTATTCTTATGTATAGGGTGACAGTTTCGATGAAAAAATTTGTTCCCGAGTAAAATTCCGCAACATGGCGCGTGAACATATATTCCTGGTTAGACTTGTCATTAGAAAAAGGCATGAAACTCAAATTTTCTATGAGAAGTCAACTCATCACACCTACGTTTTTTAAAACGTCGCTGTGCCAGAGTATAGTTGAAGTTTTTAAACAAAATGTGAGATACAAATATAATGTATATGGAATTCCAATTCCACCCTTAGCTGTCGATTTCGAAGAACAAATGGTTTTAAGACTTTCCATATCTTAAGCCCCGTCTCCAGCGCGGCAAACCATCGAACATTGGCTCGCGCGGCAGCCGCGCGCAATGGATACCGGGCGCATCGAGTTGGCTCGTATCCATTGCGCGCGGCTGCCGCGCGAGCCAATGTTCGATGGTTTGCCGCGCGATATGGAGACGGGGCTTTAGACTTTCCATATCTTACATAATCAATGAATCTTGGTTGATATTGTAATTACCTGGCACATGTGACATCTGTACGGCGGGCGAGTGCTGACACATCCTGAGATTGTCGTACGTGTATTTAGTTATAGCTTCTAAGTACTGCTTGCTGTTGGCGTTGTTCGTGCTGAAAGTAAAAACAAGCTTTTTGACATGAAATAAAACTATTAAAACGGATTATATCGCGTATATTTAATTTATACTACATCCCGACGTTTCAGACACTCCACCACGTTGACCACAAACGCTGTAAAGGGTTTGAAACGTCGGGATGAAGTATAAATTCAATTTACGCGATATAATCCGTTTTAATAGTTTTATTTCATGATAGTAACTATCGCGGTATCCGAAGACAATATTATTTTTTCTGACAACAATTTCATTTTTGATACCTGCAAGCTTTTATCGCTGACTGTACTTTTCTTTCAACAGGCAACTAATACTCGTCGAAACAATTCTAACAAATGTAGACACAAGTAGGTTGCGTTGATTTGTCACAGAGTTCCTATGGCCACCTCCTGTGTCCATCATCAGATCAGCTCGACGGTACCATATTATTATATTGTCACACAACTTACATATGTACGAGGGGTGTTCAAAATATTCTCGGTATGAGAATGAAAACAAACAAGTACGAAAAGTTTGATATTTTTATTTTTCAATATACTCCCCCCCTATGTTCATACACTTAAAAGATCGATCAATTATTTTTTTTAATCCCTCGTAAAAATATTTTTTATCTTTCGTGTAAAAATGCTCCTCCACTGCCGCCTTCAATGCTTCATCGTCAGAAAATTTATTTCCACGCAGATCCTTTTTAAGATCGGGGAGCAAAAAGAAGTCGCTGGGGGCTAAGTCCGGACTATACGGTGGGTGAGTAACAGTTTTAAACCCACATTCAACAATAGCTGCCTTGGCAATATGAGCAGTATGGACGGGGGCGTTGTCATGCAGAAGCAGAATACCTTTGGTTAACTTTCCTCGCCTCTTTTCTCTAATTACATCCTTTAATTGACGTAGAATGTTAGCGTAGTACTGTCCTGTACTGTCCTGTGATATTTACACCTTTTTCTTTATAATCGATTAGTAATACTCCTTCACAATCCCAAAATATCGTGGCCATGACCTTGCCAGCTGAAGGGATGACCTTGAACTTCTTGGGATGAGCTGAACCCTTAATGTGCCACTGCATGGACTCTTGTTTACTCTCTGGGTCATAATGATGAACCCAGGTTTCATCTCCAGTAACTATTCTTTGCAGCACCTCATCAGGATTTTCACCGCACAGGTCAATAAAATCGGAACAACAAGCTACACGCATGTCTTTTTGAAGCCGAGTCAGCATTCGCGGAACCCATCTTGCACTTACTTTTGACATATTAAGATGGTCATGTATAATATCATGTACGGTACCAATAGAGAGATTGGTTACTTGTGCTATAGATTTTACCTTCACTCGACCATCTTCCAATATAAGTTTTTCCACTTTATCAATATTTTCTTGTGAAGTAGCTACTACAGGCCGGCCAGGTCTAGGGTCATCTTCAATACTCTCCCTTCCGCGTTTAAACTCGCTTGACCACTTTTGAATGGTAGATAAAGAAGGAGCAGACTCACGGTAAACACAATCCATTTCCTCTTTTATGGTTTTTTGATTTTTACCCTGTTTTGTCAAGAATGTTATCACGCATCGATGTTCTAATTTAGTTAACATTGTCAATTCGCACATGATGTTCATGTTTGTTCAGCAATTGCAGAAAAACAAAAGACTATCTCGGTTCGAATTATACTTTTTTTTAATGTCAATGAATAAACCTTAGCGGCCAGTAACGAAAGAAATTTTAGAAGAGGTCGTAAGATACCGAGAATACCGAGAATATTTTGAACGCCCCTCGTATATTGATGTGAAATTTCAGCTCAATCGAATAATGGGAAGTGGGTCTAATTAAGCTTGCAAGATTTGATGCGATAATACATACAAAGCAATATGGAATATTACTCGAAACCCTACGTAGGGGGCGCCACTACCATAATCAGTCACAATCTCAGGGTCTACCGCAAACGAGAGAGTCGAAATTTTGTCATCTATCCCTCTTGCATATTCGAGCGATAAAGAGGCAGATAGCTAAGTTTCGTTTTTCTCGTTTCCCGGTAGACCCTTTGTAAACAAACCGCCTTGATCTATCATATGTCATTATATTGTCTATGAAAACTTGTCAAAAAACAGTTTAAGGCACAGTATGTGTAAGATACTCTATGGTTTACGATGGGTGCTAGTGCTGCACTCTGGCGGCAGAACATTGCAATAATACCCCCTATTAATCTTTTCCACGCCGTGTCAAACACAAAAGCTGTCACTCAGACGACACATCATTGAAGTGTCAAAACTGAAGTTGAACTTTATGTATATGCACGTAGGTCGATGTTGCTCTGTGGTCTGTGACCGATTAATCGGTCTTTGGCGTTGAGCCTACGGTGCGGATATATCGGTCATTGGCGTCCAAAAGGTTAAAAGCTTGTAATAAAATTGGAATCATCATCTTCCTCGCGTTGTCCCGGCATTTTGCCACGGCTCATGGGAGCCAGGGGTCCGCTTGGCAACTAATCCCAGTAATTGGCGTGGGCACTAGTTTTACGAAAGCGACTGCCATCTGACCTTCCAACCCAGAGGGTAAACTAGGCCCGTATTGGGATTAGTCCGGTTTCCTCACGATGTTTTCCTTCACCGAAAAGCGACTGGTAAATATCAAATGATATTTCGTACATAAGTTCCGAAAAACTCATTGGTACCCGGTTCGAACCCGCGACCTCCGGATTGCAAGTCGCACGCTCTTACCGCTAGGCCACCAGCGCTTCCAATGCTTGTAATAAAATTGGAATATCACCTGTTAATCTCTGGATGAAGTTGGAAGTCGGGCGCAAACAGCTCCAAGTATTCCGTCAAAGGAAGCTCGTTGGAAATGTTCTCGTCCACCAGAAGGGAGGTCTCGTACGTCCAGCAGCGAGCTACGTTACGGAGTGTGTACCTGCAAAGTAAAATAAATATTATAGCACATTGAATAATTTTACGGTTTAGACTCACTTGTTTTAACGCACACTCACTTGTGTACGCGATACACGGCCGTCGTGAACGATGCTCGCACTGTTAGTGCTTGAGAAAGGAGACCTAGGCTCTCCGAAACATGTCGCGCTAGTGACTTAAAACAAGTGAGTCTAAACCGAAAAATTATTCAATGTCTCTCAACAGTTTAAATTCGATTATAGGACATTTTTACACAAATTGACTAAGCTCCACGGTAAGCTCAAGAAGGCTTGTGTTGTAGGTACTCAGACAACGATATACATATATACAAATATGTACAATACAACTATGACTCAGGAACAAATATCTGTGCTCATCACACAAATAAATGCCCTTACCGGGATGCGAACACAGGACCGCAGCTTCACAGGCAGGGTCACTACCCACTAGGCCAGACCGGTAGTCTTATCAACTATCCTTTCTCAAATAAATATGTCGTCGAACAATATCGCCATTTCGGCAAAAGTAAAATATTGCTTTTGGTGGATTGGAAGGACACATTGGACGGCATTGCGCTAAAGCCGCGTCTCGATATCGCGCGGCGGCCGCGCGAGCATTGTTCGACCGCGGCAAACCTGTATTTTGGCTCGCGAGCCAATTTTGGCACCATCTTGAACTATGGCGCGGCAGCCACGCCCGGCAAGCGATCCGACGATCGACCACATTACATCACAAAAACAAATTATTCGGAACGAAGTATAGCCAAATAGAAAAATAATCTGTTGCGATAATCACTACATTTACGGTTCCATAGAAACTGTTTAGTGCCGTATAATTTAATTAAAGTACGACACTTTTCATTATCCATGTATGCGGCCGCGCGAGCATAACTGAAATATATACACATCCGTCCCAACTGCGCGCGAACACTCCTTTGCCGCGCGTCCAAAAACCGACAGTAAATGGTTCGCCGCGCGGCACGTCCGAGCGCGCCAATGATCGACTTGGCTCGCGCGGCAGCCCGGTATCCATTGCGCGCGGCTGCCGCGCGGCCCATGTTCGATGGTTTACCGCGCGATATCGAGACGCGGCTTAATATATGTATATGATGATATTGGTGATGAAACTTACCCGCCACCACCAACAACTAGCGTAGGCACGTTAAAGTTCTTCACAAAGTTGACGCACTCCCCGTGGCCCTTAGTGGACAAAGAAAAACACCCCAGCCGGTCTCCTGCCAGGGAATCCGCGCCGCACTGCAGCACGATGGCCGTGGGGCGGTAGAACTCCATCACGCTGGATATCACCGGTTTGAATACCTGGAAATGGATATTTCTTTATCAACTTAGATGGAATAGATCAAATGACCATAAGAAATGGTTGGTTAACCTAATAAAAATTAAAAAACACCGGCCAAGTGCGAGTCGGACTTGCGCACGGAGGGTTCCGCACCATCAACAAAAAATAGAGCAAAAAAATCGTGTTTGTTGTATGGGAGCCCCCCTTAAATATTTATTTTATTTATTTTTAGTATTTGTTGTTATAGCGGCAACAGAGATACATCATTTGTGAAAATTTCAACTGTCTAGCTATCGCGGTTCATGAGATACAGCCTGGTGACAGACGGACGGACGGACAGCGAAGTCTTAGTAATAGGGTCCCGTTTTTTAGGGTTCCGTAGCCAAATGGCAAAAAACGGAACCCTTAAGGATTCGTCATGTCTGTCTGTCTGTCTGTTCGTCTGTCCGTCTGTCTGTCCGTCCGTATGTCACAGCCACTTTTCTCCGAAACTATAAGAACTATACTGTTGAAACTTGGTAAGTAGATGTATTCTGTGAACCGCATTAAGATTTTCACAC
Source organism: Cydia amplana (assembly GCF_948474715.1). NCBI lineage: Eukaryota > Metazoa > Arthropoda > Insecta > Lepidoptera > Tortricidae > Cydia > Cydia amplana. The sequence continues at coordinate 11,389,682 of NC_086087.1, forward strand.
AAAAATAATAAAAAAAACAATAAATTTTGGGGGTTCCCTATACTTAGAACTGAAACTCAAAAAAAAATTTTTCGTTAAACCCATACGTGTGGGGTATCTATGGATAGGTCTTTAAAAATGATATTGAGGTTTCTAATATATTTTTTTTCTAAACTGAATAGTTTGCGCGAGAGACACTTCCAAAGTGGTAAAATGTGTGTCCCCCCCCTGTAACTTCTAAAATAAGAGAATGATGAAACTAAAAAAAATATATGATGTACATTACCATGCAAACTTCCACCGAAAATTGGTTTAAACGAGATCTAGTAAGTAGTTTTTTTTAATACGTCATAAATCCCCTAAATACGGAACCCTTCATGGACGAGTCCGACTCGCACTTGGCCGCTTTTTTTACCCTTTGGGTACGGAACCCTAAAAATAGAAAATTCGAATTGAACTGTGGCAGGCGTGGCTCACTCCGCGATTTCGTAACGCCGCTACAACTACATACGGCTTACACCAATTTTGGTGTCTAGCCATAGTAGTTGCCGCGCACTGCTAAGGAACGGGCGCCTGCTCGCGCTTGCGCCACCTAGCGGTCATATTTGTCGTAAAAGACGCGTTTTGTTAGAGAGTGAATCTTCTGTACCTAGTACTATTATTTATTCTGTGACTGTGGTAAGACTGGTAAGTATACCCTTGTGGCCAATTTGCTAAAATCTAAATAAATGTTTGAATATTAAGTAGTAGTAGTAGTAGTAGTAGTAAACTCTTTATTGTACAAAAAGACATATTAAAAATAACAATAAAAATAGTAAGAAGTACTAAGGCGAACTTATCCCTTTGAGGGATCTCTTCCAGTTAACCTTTGAGTAGATGAGAGGTGAGACTGAATATTTTATAAGAAATTAATTTTACGATAGAACCCACGTGTTTTTAATCAGTCGCTTCTTTGCGTCTCATTGATTGACTTGAAATAATGTGATTTAAACCGTAAAATGAGCATATCTATCAAAAACTCACCATAACATAACTCTGGTCATCAATCCCTTCCTTCAGCGGCACATTCACTGAGTAATACCTCCCACTCTCAGCCCCGACCTCATACATGTCTCCGGTCCCCGGGAAGAAGTAGTTCCCATACTTATGGAAGCTGACGGTCATCACTCGGTCAGTCAGGTAGAATGCCTCCTGGACCCCGTCTCCGTGGTGGACGTCTATGTCAATGTATAGTACTCTGGGATGGTATTTTAAGAGCTCTAGTATTGCTATGACTATGTCATTAACGTAGCAGAATCCTGGAATCGTTAAAAGATAGGTCAGTATAGGTTTAACAACTATCATTGAGAACTTAAGAACTATTAAAATGTGTCTCTTTGTACGGAAACTATTATTATTATTATAATTTAGGGGCTATATAAGGCTCCACAGCCTATGTATCACTGCAACCATCCCTGATCTATTGTGATCGCCATCCTCTACTACAACTCTCGATCCAAACCTGCAATTTCAAACAGCTGCAGGATTTTTTTGATCTCGAGAGTCTTTAACTCCTCCATGCGTAATATGTGTCTGCCAGGAATTAAGGTACAAGTGTGCTTTATGGAAACTATACAATAAGTTGAAATTGTCATTTAAATATTTGCCATTAACAAGAAGAAATACTAAAATTGATATAATTAGACAGTAGTACTGCAAAATTTGACAAAAATATGCTATCAGTACCTACTTCAAATATTTTAAACTCATAGTCATAGTATATTTCATTTCTATCAGAAAGACAGACAGACATGACGAATCCATAAGGGTTCCGTTTTTTGCCATTTGGCTACGGAACCCTAAAAACGAAATCTCTGAGTTTGAAAGCAGCATTAAGGAAAAACTAAATCTCTGCATTTGAAAGCAGCATTAAGGAAAAACTAAATTTTGCGTTTGAAAGCGGCATTAAGGAAAAACTAAATCTCTGCGTTTGAAAGCAACATTAAGGAAAAACTAAATTTCTGCGTTTGAAAGCGGCATTAAGGAAAAACTAAATCTCTGCATTTGAAAGCAGCATTAAGGAAAAACCACATTTCTGCGTTTGAAAGCGGCATTAAGGAAAAACTAAATCTCTGCGTTTGAAAGCAGCATTAAGGAAAAACTAAATCTCTGCATTTGAAAATGTGACTTACCAGAAGGCTCAAACTTCTTAGCATGATGCAGACCACCGGACCAGTTAATGGCAATGTCACACGCATTATTGTTAAGCTTCATAGCACCTTCTAGAGATGCGCCCGTGTACATGGAGCAGAAATCAAACAGCCCGTCAAAGACTGGGCAGTCGTCTCCAACATTGTAGTGGAGCAAGTCTTTTGAATAGCCTAGAATAAAAGTAAAATATTTGAAAAACTGTTGCTGAGATATGTTTTTAATATAATATTTAAAACTTTCGCGTTTTGAACACATACTAACTCTCATTTATAGACTGGTCAATCACGAAACTTATTTTATTACATTTATTTATCATTTTGACACAGACAACACCAGTAAACGTGACAAGGTCAGTTAATAATGTAATAAAAAATAAATGATAGACCCGTCTATAAATGTGAGTTAATATGTTTTTAATGCCTAATAAAACAGACCCTGATTGGAAGTTTGTTAAAAAATTGGGTATATCACCCGTTCCATAAAAATTGATTAAACAGTTCCATCATTAGGTGGAACACATAACAGTAGACTACTAGATCAGATTCCTTCATTTTGGTTTTATTATAATCGGGTTAAAATTTATGTATGCAGTAAAAATAGTAATGTAGAACTACCATACAAAATTGCCCACATGGGATGGCTATTTAGCCCAAGATCAGAATGCATGACGGAAACTGGAGGAGGCCTATACTCAGAAGGGGATCCCAAAACAAAATACTAAGAAAACTATTTATTATGTTAATTATAACTTATTGTGTAACACATAATTTTATTGTGTTGTGTGTAAACAATACTCACTCTGTATATTTTGCGGCGTAACATTGGACAGAAACTCTATGTAGTCCTCACTGTGAAACCGGCACATGTCATGCGCACTTGCCCTATACGGCTTGTATACCTGCATTTTCTTATGCAGCCCATACTTCAACACCAAACTATGCGTAACAGAAAGTCTATGGGGCTTCATCGGGTGCCCCGGCCCGTAGTGGAAGTTCCCCACGTCCGCATTGTAGAAATAAGCAACCCTACGGCTACTCATATCGGATAAATAAATACGTACTCCTTTAAAATCAAAATAATGCCGAGAACTAATGCGATCACTACTAAGCGTTTGGTTAGATGGATGTCACCTAGCATGCTTCAGGCATTTTTATTAGATTTGTAGAACTTTACAATGCACATTTTAATACTTAATTGATATAATATTAATTGTTTAGGGCTGTTATTTACTTGTAATTGCAGCAAAATAACTGCACTGTCTGCACTGCACTGCCTACATGACAGCCATGACAGAACAGATAAGATAAAGTAGACAAAACATCATCATTCAGTTGCATTCAAATTACAAAATATCTATTCCCTAGCCTTGATTGCAAGGTCTATGGAGCCCTTAATATATTTATTTTAAATCGGTTCGTATCATTCAATTCATTCATTCATTGCGTCTAGTTTGTCAGGTTGTCTATGCTACCAGTGTTGCCAACTTGGCATAATGGATGCCAGATCTGGCACTTTTTCACACTCTTTGGCATCCAAATTTTCCATTTAGCATCTGGCATAATTTTTAGCATAATTAGTGAATTGTGTCCCTAGTTTGAACCCTACTTGGCAGTGTAATTCATTGCACAACCGTCAAAGGAAATTGTATACATACGACGAAACTTATAACAGACTACCGCACCGCAGTTATTTAAAATCACATGACATTTCTTCTAAGGTCAGTACGTCTGTAGAGGCCTATAGGAATTATGACGAGTTGGTGCTCGAATCTGTTTTGTGTTATCTATGGTATTTGGTATAGTTATAATTGTCATAAACTAGTTTACAAACAAAATCTGTTACTTTTTCACGGCCGGTTTGTTATTATTTTTGTCGGTAATAAATACATATACAATAAGTGGAAAAACAAAGACAATGCAATGGCGCCAACAAATTATAAGTAAATGTACGGCTCCGAGTGGGAAAGATTGCCTGATTTTAAAGATTGGATACAAGCACAGCCAAGACATCCTCTAGCCTGAGCATAGTACTACCCCCTCTGCCACAAATATACGGTAGTTTTACTCCATCTTCGAGTCAAAGTGTCTTTGTGTGACGTCCGTGTCTTTGTACGGACCAATCACGGCACGGGACTCGCTCACCTCGTCCCCCGCACCCCAGTATTTTTGGCAGCATCGGTTTCATGAAATAATTGCTCTAAACTCCGTCTAGAGGATTCCTAGTCTATGGCTTGACCAAGTATAGCTAACCAAGTCAGTGCAAAGTTAGCTTGGTCTGACTCTATAAAAATTTCAGAAACAGCATTGTTTGATTTATGTGGAAGACACTCATTTTTAGTTACCTATATATTGTTTAGCATTTTTTTAGCACTTTTCCAAATTATTTAGCATAATTCTGGCATAATCTGGACATAAGTCTGGCACTTTTTCAAATTCCGAGTTGGCAACACTGTATGCTACAATCTAACTGTCAACTGTCAACTCAACTTGCCGGTAAAGACGCGTGCATTATAAGTTAACTTTCAGTTTATTTTGCATTCTATTTTCGCTGTAAGCAGGAAATCCTGCGCTAAACGATAAAACCAACAAACAGGAGTAAGTATACTTTTAAATACTGGTACTAAAATACAACGACTGTCCTATATATTTATATTCTGAACAGCTGGCTAAATTTATTTCGTATTGGAACTTAAAGACAAACTGTTATCTATCTTGGGTAAATTATCATATTACGTAACGCTTGCAGTTTGCAAGTCATTTATCTACATTACCTTCAACACACACAGTACAGTAACTGTTAACCTTACACCTAGCTTGTTATGATTGTATGCATTGTCGAATGTCTTATTTTAAACATTTCTACCCACATACTGTAGGTACACATTATAATCAAGTGTTTCATGGCAGTAATATCATACTCTGGCTTAATTATATCAATTCTACAAAAAATGAGCCACAATAAGCATGTAGGAAGTCTGTAACAAAAGCACTAAATAGTAATGAAGTGTGACTAGGTCACACCAAATGAATTTTTTTTAGAAACAAGCGCTTATGGAACTTGAGTTTCATCGGTATCCTACCGGCCGGTTGCCAATACTTTTAAGCTAGTACCTAAGCGTCTGTCCTTTAAACATACGGGGCATCACAAATTGATTAACATTTTCGGCGCCAGTACAAAATGAACACACATACAATATGTTCTTGGCAGTGAATGTGTCCAGAAATTTCAAATAAGTTGTGCTAGGGTAGTATAGTGCAAACACTATGGTCTATTTAAGAAAGGTATCTATTTTCTTAAATAGATCCTATCTTAAAAAATTGATGCCTATTTTTCACTAGCAAATTACAAATAAGGAGTAGAGAATAGTTTTCAGTCTTACAAAACACAATGTATTATTCTTATCATATATTGTTAACCTTGAAGTAAACTGATAACATTTTATTGCATAATCAAAATGAGAGTTTTTTTTTTCTTAGTATCCCACTGCTGGGTTAAGGTTAAGGCCTTTCCCCTTGATCTCCACAATAATATACAAATGAAAATATGCTTGAACAAAATTTAAAACATGTAGGTATAGTCAGTCACTTGCATTAATTTAATAGGTTGCTTATGATAATAAATATTAAGGGACTAGCACTCTGTCACGCTTCTGACATTATTATAATCTTCCTGAATAAATTTATTTTCTTTCTTCTTTCTTTCTTCTATTTTTAGTCGTTATCAAATAAAATAAAAATGTAAAAAAACTAAATTTCACCCCATACAAAAATCTCCACTTTTTGGGGACCAAAAACAAGACAAGGAAAAGAATTCTGACCCTTTTAAACAAATATACTGTATAAAAAATCGTAAAAAACTAGTTCAAAATTCGAACCAAAAAATGACTTGAAGCTCATTAAGGGCTCATTAAGACGATGCGAGAACTCGCATGCGAGTTTCATTACATTGCGGGTTTTGACCGGTTAGTTGAATTGGACGTAATCAACAGTCCGCAATCTAACTAAAATCGCATGCAAGTTCGCGCGCCGTCTAAATCAGCCCTAACGCTTCCAAAACTAGGTATTCCTTGCACGAATCGGGAAGTGTAGCAAAAAGGTTTTTGTCTTTCCATTGTACATATGTATTAGTACCCAAAGTGGGGAAGTAGGTATATAGGACCCAACCCAAATCTCAATAAAATGCAACTCCCTCCCTCCCTGTCCCTGTCTAGATGTATACGGTTCTTACGACGATTACACAGACAATGCACTGAGTAGTCACTAGTCAGTCAGACTAAACAACGAGTGACAATGGCGCTAACCGCTCGCATCGACTCTCGACCGACGCCCACCTGAAAGCGTAATGATCAAAACTACATGCGGGTACACAAGTGCATCAAGCATTTTCATTTGACGTGCTGTAAAACTCCCGTTTAGTGTAAGGCCTGAGTGGACGCTCGAGTTGGGCGTGTATAGAGCTCCCGATACACGTGTTACACGCTGACACGGGTACCCGTGTTCTTAAGCCCGGCGGTATTAAGAACCCGAACTACACGAACCCGCCCGGATTCTGAAACGTTTACCCATGTACCCGTGTATTTCGTGTACCCGTGTACACGGATCTTATTTACCCGCGGGTTCGACCCTTCACTCTCGTGTTGGGGAGATTCGTGCTCGAAGACATACGATTGAATTGGAAAATTCGATTACTTTGCAGTTTTACCTCAATAATTCATATTTTTAGCTTTACTCTAAATAATATTAAAATTAACAATAGGTATCTTAGTATCCGTTGATTTCATTGATAGCTCGTTTTCTTCATTGTAGTTTTTTGATAATAAAAGTAAACCTAAATGATAATGTAATACAAAAGTAGCTAGTTATGCTTACTGAAACTACCACGAACGGATATGTCATTATTTTCCTTTGTAGCGCGAGGGTGGGCAATTCTGATGCTTGAACAAACCAGTATAATAATACTATCAAGACCCGAGACATACGTATAATAATACTAATAATATAGCCATTGATTTCCATACAAATTTACATTTAGTCGTTTTTTCCTTTACATGGCCCCGCTTTGGGTAAAGGCCTCCTCCATTTGTTTCCTTTTTATTCTGTCTTGTGCTTTAAGCTTCCAGTCTCTACCAGCAATTCTTTGGATTTCGTCAATCCAGCGGTCTTTGGGTCTCCCTTTGCCTCTTTTTTTCCCGATAGGGCCCGCCCATTCAGTTACCCGTTTTGTCCCTTTTCTGTCTGTGATGCGAGCTACGTGTCTCGCCCATGTTCATTTCAGCTGTAGAGCGTGTTGTCCTGCGTCTATTAATTTAGTTTTCTCGCGAATGTTTTCGCTATTACATCTGTCACTGAGCTTAATGCCCAGGTTACTTCGTTCAATAGCTCGCTGATATGAACGTATTTTTGTTTTTATTATGTCCTTTGTGAAGAACCATGCTTGTGCACCGTAAGATAGACAAGGCAATAAGCACGCATCTCTGACCTTTTTACAAACATAAGTAGGTACTAGGTAACCTAAAAGCTCTCTTACATCGATTAGCGTGATCGATCAATTCGCCGCCGCTCCAGTGTATTTACAATCGTGCTGATAAATAAACTGTGTTGTTTTATCTAAATGTTGAATAGCGTGAAGAAAATGTACAAGAATTCATACATACAGTTCATCACAAAAAGGGATTAAGTATTTAAAATGGCCATATGGTATGCAATAAACAAAGTGCAGGTGTTTCATTCAATATACCGTGTTGTTTTTACAATATGAATTGGTGCTTTTGGTGTTATCTCTTTGTAACAAGCTTAACACGTCTGCAAAAAATACAACAACTAATCATTCAGGTAGAATTATCTCATTGTTTTGTTGCAACGCGGCACTAAAGAGCATTTTGCTAATGACAAAGACAGCAAGAAATGAATAACATCTGTGCCTAAGATTTATAAAGTATCTCATCACGTACGGTATGGTCTTTATTTTATCTATGCATGTTATTCTACGTCTACGACGATAAAGAACTAAACCGTAAGTACATGTTTTTTGTGTAGCTACCTAATTATTACTTGAATAACGAGTTATTTTGTATAGGGGCTGTTCATAAATTACGTCATCGATTTTTGACGTTTTTTGACCCCCCTCCCCCTAAAATCATCCAAAAATCATGCTTCGAATGACCCCGTTTCCTTCTACATCATCCGATGTCCAGACCCCCCCCCCTCAATTTTAAATGACGTAATTTATGAATATCCCCATATCTTAAATGATGACAAAGGCAATACATAATTAATTAAATTAGTATAATACGTATCAATTACATTGAGAATCCGATAAAACTGATCGGATTCGATTCCAGTCGGAGCTCCTGATTCTGAATCTTTGTTTTATTTAAAGCTCTATACATTACTTCAATCTCCGCTACACGCCAAGACGGGTTAGGCCCGCGTGTATTTATGTTCCGTTCACCGTGTACACGGGTACACGGGTACACGGATACACGGATCTTAATTACACGGGTACCCGACTACACGTGTAGAACGGGTCAGAAAACCGTGTACGTGTAGTTCGGAAACGGGTACCGAACACGTGTACACGAAACACGGACACGACCGCGAGCCCTAGGCCTGTAGCGGGGCGGGGCGTGCGGCGTGCATGTTAAACAAATGCAAGCGTATAGGAGCGGCCTTAGTGCACGCTGCTCAAATTACTTGTGAGCCCGACGCCACGCTGCACGCCCCGCCGAACGCTCCGCTTCGAGCGTCCACTCAGGCCTTACACTTAGGCTGACATATGTAAAAATGACATTTCTTCAAAAATCCGCCCATTAAATCTCTTATTCTAAAACCTTTCATGCGCCATTTACTCCTTAACTTGTCACAATAAGATGTAGCTAGTAGCATAACCTTCCCTTTTCTCTACCAACTCCAAACTTTTAGGTGCTTTTAGCTAACTTCTAGTGGTTAGTTGAGGTTTCTAAAAAACCTTGATTTAAAAAAACGGATCCCTTATTTATAGGATCACTCGTGCGTCTGTCTGTCTGTCCAACCACTCCCGCCTTTATCTCCGAAACTGTTGGGTCTAAAATTTTGAAAAAATGTTTAGCCCAGCAAATAAGAAATGTGCAGTCAAGCGTGAGTCGGACTTAATTACGTGGTTTTTGATCCAACCCCTACGGGTTTATTAAAGACATTTCATTCACGTTCCACATAAAAAAATACATTGTTAAAAATTGGGTAATGTACGGAACCACTTAACCGGTTTTTTTTTTAATAAACGGTAATTTCAGATATTCTCAGTGTGAGTCTTGCTGAGTAATTGGCTCCCGACAGTCGATTTATTTTGCGTTTGGGAGCTACAATGGACGACAATGTACGGACAAATGCACGAATATACCTGGATAATAGATATACATATATAATAGTTTGTGTCTGCAGATATTAGGTTAGGATAAAAAAAAAACAATTTTTAATTAGGTACCATGACAATTTAATTACAAAACTCACAAAGTAGGTAAATAAATTGATGTCTGACGATAAAACACTTAAAAATAATAATTAGGTGGGTAACCATAAATGTTTTAGCACTTTTAGCATTGTTATTAATAATTACCTAACTAATTAAAAATGCTTATTTTCTGCTACTTTGTTAACAAATAACACCTTCACTGCGACATTATGTAATGTAGTTTTAAAGATTTGAAAATAAGTGATATTTGATATTTGATTTGAGTTTTTCAGACTCATATACGTCATTTAGTCGAAACTCGAGTTCTTTTCAACTTGTTAGACAAAGACCCTTAACTTGAGTCCTCTTCAGCAAACTTTCATATAACTCGTTCATTAATTAAATTATTCAACCACTTCAAGCCAAGTAAGACTGAGTATTAGGTTGAAAATTTAGGACAAATGAAATTTCTATAGTGCGTCAAGCAAATCTTGCCAGTAGCAATGTACTGCAAATTAAAGTAGGGTAACACCATGTAACACTCAAAGAGCAGAATTGCGCTAGGAAAAGCAGCAATGTACATCGAACAAAACGCATACAAAACGTGTTTATTTTTCCGCCTTTCATATTTCATACGTCAGTTCGAGTGAATTATCATAACCTCAAATTTTAGTAATGTTTACCGTCAACTAGTATGATTGTACATTGTAGGCACCTTAGCTTTGCTTGAGGTCATGCATAATCTTGGTATTTAATGGTGACAGCAGAAATTTCTCTTGAAATAGAAACGATTCAGAATGTAAACAATAAGATGACGGCTGTCATTCACGATCCACATTCCACAGATAACACACAGATGACACGCGATTTTGAAATTATTCGAACACAGTGTTGCTAACCCGCGATTTTTCAAATTTGCCGCCTTTTACTACTGACAAGATTTGGTTGATCCAGTATATGTGCTAAACCATCTCCAGCAAAACTTCGATTATTACTCAACATTTCATCCCAAACACTTCATTCATTTATTCATTTGGTATTCATTTCAAATACAGTTAGATCCACACACTAGTTAACACTTTTTAGCTCAACACTACGCCTCGCGCATTCTGTAACCGGTTACACTTATAAACAACACTGGCCTTATAAAGCTTGCATTTCACTCCCAACCGGTCACTAGAGCTCTCGCGTTCTCAATTTAAAATTATTATTTTTCTTAATTGTCTATTCCAATTTTTTTTTTCAAAATGTTTTGGATACTGAGATGTTCGTTGATTTTTTTGATAGCGGTCAGCATGGTCAATTTTAGGGTGTTCACGAGAGCAATGTCGACGGTGTCCAAGTCGTTCAGCACTCACGGCGTCGTCTCCGATGTCATCCCGGTGGCTCCAGGGGCTCTTGCTGCCGTAAGTACTTTTTTATTTTTATTTTAATAAAGCCGTCCGTCGGAAAAAAACCAAAATAGCTAAATTTCTACACAGAAAATTCTCTAAAATTGACTGATTGAATATTTCGGATATTCCGTTTCCAAAATAAAAGTTTCTTATGTATCCTGTGAGATTTATATGGGATTTCCGAGAAATTTTCCAACTTTACGCGACTTGCACATTTGTAGTAATTGTGGTCTGGCAAACCAGTTTTGTGTACCTTTATTACCTACTTTTAAGTCGCTATAACATTTGTAATAAAAATTGAAATCCGTCAAGTTTCACTACACAGTTTAGGAAGAAAAAAATAATTCGCCTTTTGTACTAGGTTTTTCTTTTGTGCAATAAAGATTAAATAAATAAATAAGGCATTGTTTGGCTATAGTTTCCAGCTCCAAGCGTTGGGGGCAATTTTTAAGGCTATCCTGCTACACACTTTGCCAGAATATAGTACAAAAATATCTTCCTTGATGTTTATAAAGGTTCAGATCAAGTTATAGCAGGTTTTGAAACTAGATTTCTTAAGGCAATTCACCTGGCAACAAATCGCATGCGATTTTGCTAGCTAAGTAGATTCAACGAATTCAATGGGGTTGGCCGGTCGAAGTATTTAGCAGATGGCGCCATCAAGCCATCATAGCTTGCCCTGCATAGATATAATATTTGTAAAGATGGACCCTAAGCGAGCTGTCACTGTTGCCACTTTGTTTTTATGTACGATTAACCTTGCTGTGGCCATGTCGATAAAGTCATATCGATAAACTATCGACATTTCTTGCAATTTGAACTTTTCTTGAAAAGTTTACCGATACCTAAAATGAACAAAAAACGCTTTTACTCTTTATCGTGGTTATCAGATCACGATTTTATCGTCACGCCACAGCAGGGAACGAAGGGAAAGTTCAGATTTTTAATTACAATACATAAATACGTACTAAAATATGTGTTCCGCAATAATTGAATTGTTTTATCATATTATAATATATTCATAATCCATTAGCATTTTAATTTTGTTTATTTTTAACGAAGAAATTGAAGCTTTAATTAATCGCTTTTCCGTTCCGCTGTGTAGCGTTTATCGATATATAACATAATTAAAATCGACTTTTCACGTCCCTGAAAATGCACACATAGACGTTTTTACGCACACATACGCAACTTTGTAACCACCAAAACGGCAAGAACTGGATTTGAAGTTCGTCTTGTCAACAGTATAGTTGTCCTTTTTTGACAAGTGGCATTTTCACAAGAGGGAAGAGAGTGAAGTGATACTAGTTCCTGCGCCGTCAAAGAGAACAGACACGTTGGGGCCTTGTTTCCCTGTCAATCCATAGAATTGTGTCAAATTTTTGTTTTTTTTAATGCCCTGGATGCCAGTTGCCAACCCTATTGATCGATTAAAAAGTCGCAATGTATCAAAAATCGCATGCGATTTGATGCAAGTTGAGTAGAAGCCTTATAGAGGATTTTTTACACTAGAACTGTTTTCTTAAGCCGAGGTCATAAAATGCTAATGATTGTTTTTGTCAGGTAGGTAGGTACATTATCTATATTTAAGGCGAAGCATAAAAGATAAAATATAGTTTATTCAAGTAGGCATAATTACAATGCGCTTATGAACGTCAAATAAAGCTACACCGGCTCCAACCCTACACCTCTGCCCCGAGAAGATTTAAATCCCCCTCAATTGGAGGTGGGTATCCCAATATGGGACCGGCAACAAACTCGGCGGGAACATATGTATTTTCAAAAAAAAAATACATCTTATAATTAACATGCATTACGAGAAAATAAGGAAAAAAATACAATACCGGTTTTCGAATTTAAACTGTTGTGAGACATGCTAACATTGAATAATTTTACGGTTTAGACTCACTAAAACAAGTGAGTCTAAACCGTAAAATTATTCAATAATTTGGTTTATGTCGGAACCGGCTTCACACCTAGGTGTTTAATAGCTAGCTATTACAATTTTAATTATTTTTTACGACCTGTTTACTAAGCCTTTTACTTATCTGTGGATTATCCATAATTTAATAACCGTTTTACCGTTAGGTACGTCTCATGGGGGTCATGGGTCATTCTTTAAAAACAATGATTTTAGATCATATTTATTACCGAACGCGCATTTTTGTGGTAGTTACAAGCCCACTTTTTGGGGCCTAGACATTTTTAGGGTTCCGTAGCCAAATGGCAAAAAACTGAACCCTTATAGATTCGTCATGTCTGTCTGTCTGTCTGTCTGTCCGTCTGTCCGTCTGTCCGTCTGTCCGTCTGTCTGTCCGTCCGTATGTCACAGCCACTTTTCTCCGAAACTATAAGAACTATACTGTTGAAACTTGGTAAGTAGATGTATTCTGTGAACCGCATTAAGATTTTCACACAAAAATAGAAAAAAAACAATAAATTTTTGGGGTTCCCCATACTTCGAACTGAAACTCAAAAATTTTTTTTTCATCAAACCCATACGTGTGGGGTATGTATGGATAGGTCTTCAAAAATGATATTGAGGTTTCTAATATCATTTTTTTCTAAACTGAATAGTTTGCTCGAGAGACACTTCCAAAGTGGTAAAATGTGTGTCCCCCCCCCCTGTAACTTCTAAAATAAGAGAATGATAAAACTAAAAAAAAACATATGATGTACATTACCATGTAAACTTCCACCGAAAATTGGTTTGAACGAGATCTAGTAAGTAGTTTTTTTTTATACGTCATAAATCGCCTAAATACGGAACCCTTCATGGGCGAGTCCGACTCGCACTTGGCCGCTTTTTAATAGTTTGGGTAACTCAAAACTCTGTTTTGCTAGTGTCTCCTGGCTAACGGGACGGTGTAGCAAGAAAAAAATAGGCGTAGATAGATGGTCAACCCTTATATACTTCTTGTTCTTACATAAATACATAATATGTAATATTATTTCTACCTTCCTGTATTCCAGGTTTTAATTCGGCTTTTCATACGTTTTGTATTAGAAGGTAATCAATTTTATTGTTAAAATAACGTCTGAAGTTCGAAGCATAAAATTCGATTCCTAAATTGAGAATGTTCACAAAAATTGGTACTAAGTTTTCGCTATGGTAAATTTTCCGTATTAAATGTGTATACCTTCCTGATTAAAGTAGTATTGATGTTTCAGTACGATAACATTTCGTATGAATTAAAACTTAACGTCCGTAACGTTCGTTGTTATCCTTTAGAATCAAATCACAGTTGACACATACGCATATTAACTTGTATAAACAGTCGTGTATTAAATGCACACTGCGTCGGTGCAATCGCAAATGACCACTTGTGGTTACAGGTACAGTAATAATTACGAATGACGTTGCTGTAACCGACAGTATTCTACATCAGCGGTAGATTTAGGGCCACAGTTACACCAACCACAATTTAGAGGACTGATCAACGTCACTCAGCAATAAACTATTGTAACTTCCCATACAGTAAAATTTAGCGCATTAACGCTTTAGTAGTGACAGGCAGAGGGTTTGATGCAACCGCGAATTATTTGTGCGCCAAGCCGTCCCATTCAGCGCTAATCACGACACGTTGTCGTTTTGTTCGAAGTATTTTCGCTACATACCGGGAAACCCATGTTTTCGGCTATGACGTAGCGCTATATGTCCAAAGCATGACGGTGAATGTAGGTATTAGGGTTCGAGTGCTCGGTCTTCGTTTGTAAATCGTATCGTCACTTGTCCACCAGCGAGTTAAGAGTGTTACTGTTAGGTACCAGTGCAGTGTAATAGCTGTTATCAAATCGTCAATCTGTAGAATTTCCATCGCACCTCGTTATACAGAATGAAATTCTAGTGATTATTTACGTATTCCGGTCTATAATGAACATCGTTTGTTGTTGTAGTTTTTACCATAACGAATGACATTTGCTGAGTCTGTGAGGCTATAATTAGGTATGTAAACTTGGTAAGTTCTTTCGTATGTGTAAAGTTACAGTAAACATTATTTGGCTGTTTGTATCTGGCTGGTTTTAATACCATTAACAGGATAACATTTACAAAAATAAAAAACCTGTTTGCAGGCGTTTTTCTTCTGTTTTTCTCTACGGACGTGACGAGCGAAATGCACACGCTAATGATAATTAAATATCATTTAAATATCATTTGTACGTTCGAATTGGCCTCATGGTTTAACAACCGTTTTGACGTGCTGAAAATCGTGAAACAAAGACCAAAGAAAATTCAAGCCTTTCTAACATTAGTTACTAAAACGATTGTTTCAGGTGAAATACCCCAGCGGAGCGGTCGTGAGCGAAGGCAATGTGCTCACTCCCACGCAAGTCAAGGACATCCCGCAAATCAGCTGGAACGCCAGCCCGGATAAGTACTACACCGTCGCCATGACTGGTGAGTCTTGAGTGCGAAGTACCTCAGCGTAGCGGTCGTGAGCGAAGGCAATGTGCTCACTCCCAGGCAAGTCAAGGACATCCAGCAAATCAGCTGGAACGCCAGCCCGGACAAATACTACACCGTCGCCATGACTGGTGAGTTTTGAGTGTGAAGCAGGGATGTTGCGGATGCAGATGCGGATGCGGATATTTAAAGGCTCACATCCGCGGATGCGGATGCGGATGCGGATGTCAAGATTAGGTACTGAGAAAATGTCAAATATTACATTTTTAGTATTTTCGTATTAAAAAAAACGAACCGTTTAGTATTTGAGCAAGATTTAATAAACAGTAACTTGGCCGACTTTACTGGATCTAGACGATTTCGTTATAGGTAATGACGAAATTACCTAGCACTTACACCGCCGCTAAGACGTTTCTGTACCGACTTGTTCGGCATCCGCATCCGCATAAGCTCCGCATCGATTTTATGCGGATGCGGATGCAGATGCGGATGTTGAAAATAATGCGGAAGTTCCGCGGTTGCGGATGCGGATGCGGATGTTCGCAACATCCCTGGTGTGAAGTACCTCAGCGTAGCGGTCGTGAGCGAAGGCAATGTGCTCACTCCCACGCAAGTCAAGGACATCCCGCAAATCAGCTGGAACGCCAGCCCGGACAAATACTACACCGTCGCCATGACTGGTGAGTTTTGAGTGTGAAGTACCTCAGCGTAGCGGTCGTGAGCGAAGGCAATGTGCTCACTCCCACGCAAGTCAAGGACATCCCGCAAATCAGCTGGAACGCCAGCCCGGACAAGTATTACACCGTCGCCATGACTGGTGAGTCTTGAGTGTGAAGTACCTCAGCGTAGCGGTCGTGAGCGAAGGCAATGTGCTCACTCCCAGGCAAGTCAAGGACATCCAGCAAATCAGCTGGAACGCCAGCCCGGACAAGTATTACACCGTCGCCATGACAGGTGAGTCTTGAGTGTGAAGTACCTCAGCGTAGCGGTCGTGAGCGAAGGCAATGTGCTCACTCCCAGGCAAGTCAAGGACATCCAGCAAATCAGCTGGAACGCCAGCCCGGACGAGTACTACACCGTCGCCATGACTGGTGAGTCTAGAAATTCGATATGAGCATAAGCAAACTATGTGCTCATGCAACGCTTGATGTCTTTAACTTCATATTTTTCTGTATACGTTGTGCTTCCCTCACATACATTATTACATATAGCCATCCATACATGCCTCACAGTCTTTGGAATCTCCCTGGTGATGACAACTACACACACACACACACACACACACACACACACACACACACACACACACACACACACACACACACACACACACACACATACACACACATACACTTAAAAACTTGTTTGCCTTATCATTTGTTTTGTTTCTTTGTTTTCTTCTTTATCTTTATATAATGCGTAAATACTATGTATAATGCGTCTAGACTTAGATAGATTGAATGTGATCCGGGAGAGGTGGTGCTTCGTGCCGTCATACAGTTTTTACTAGTACGGAGGAATCGTTTCCTACTCTTACGAACAACATGCTGTAATGTTAAAATTGTATTTAAAGGAAATAAAAAATAAATTGAATTGAAATTGAAAAATTGAAATGGCGAATTAGACTCAAAAAGGTGGACGATTATAGCAATATTTTTACAGTCCTTTATTTAACTTGCAATGTACCCATGTAAGTTGTAGTTGTGTAACTATGTTTTTACGGGTCAAATCTTGCAAGTTAAATTTGACACACTTCCCGACTTCCAATGAAGCTGAAAATTTGCATAGGTACATATGTAAGTCGGGTGACAATGCAATATTATGCTACCATCGAGCTGATCTGATGATGGAGACAGAAGGTGGCCATAGGAACTCTGTGATAAAACAAGGCAACCTGTGTTTGGAGTTTTTAGAATTGTCTCGATGAGTATTCGTTGCCTGTGGAAAGAAAAGTACAGTCAGCGACAAAATCTTGTACCAAAAAAGCGGCCAAGTGCGAGTCGGACTCGCCCATGAAGGGTTCCGTATTTAGAGGATTTATGACGTATTAAAAAAAACTACTTACTAGATCTCGTTCAAACCAATTTTCGGTAGAAGTTTGCATGGTAATGTACATCATATATTTTTGTTTAGTTTTATCATTCTCTTATTTTAGAAGTTACAGGGGGGGGGGGGGACACATTTTACCACTTTGGAAGTGTCTCTCGCGCAAACTATTCAGTTTAGAAAAAATGATATTAGAAACCTCAATATCATTTTTAAAGACCTATCCATAAATACCCCCACACGTATGGGTTTGACGAAAAAAAATATTTTAAAAAAAAGTATGGGGAACCCCCAAAATTTATTGGTTTTTTTTTCTATATTTGTGTGAAAATCTTAATGCGGTTCACAGAATACATCTACTTACCAAGTTTCAACACTATAGTTCTTATAGTTTCGGAGAAAAGTGGCTGTGACATACGGACGGACAGACAGACGGACAGACGGACAGACAGACAGACAGACAGACATGACGAATCCTTAAGGGTTCCGTTTTTTGCCATTTGGCTACGGAACCCTAAAAATTAAATGTTCGCCAAAGACTTATTTCCCATACTTGTCACAAATGTCTCGGCCACTTGTCGATCTCGTTTGGACCGGCGCTGGCGCTTGTTTCTACCGGTGTCGCTATCGCTAACAAGCCAATTGCGGTGCGGTGATTGGATAATAGGATTAATAAACTAAACCTGTTGATTTGGTTATGAGTAAGGTACCTACAAACAACGGTTACGAATGTTGCGATGTTTATAAAATGCCTAACCTGGATATAAAAGACGCGTCGTATCAATGTCAGTTTTTTTAGGGTTCCGTACCCAAAGGGTAAAAACGGGACCCTATTACTAAGACTCCGCTGTCCGTCCGTCCGTCCGTCCGTCCGTCCGTCCGTCCGTCCGTCCGTCCGTCCGCCCGTCCGTCCGTCTGTCACCAGGCTGTATCTCACGAACCGTGATAGCTAGACAGTTTAAATTTTCACAGATGATGTATTTCTGTTGCCGCTATAACAACAAATACTAAAAACAGAATAAAACAAAGATTTAAGTGGGGCTCCCATACAACAAACGTGATTTTTGACCGAAGTTAAGCAACGTCGGGCGGGGTCAGTACTTGGATGGGTGACCGTTTTTTTGCTTGTTTTTTTGCTAGTTTTGCTCTATTTTTTGTTGATGGTGCGGAACCCTCCGTGCACGAGTCCGACTCGCACTTGGCCGGTTTTATTTCAAAACTTAGTTCTAAAAGAAAGATTATAAATTATTTAATTATAGGCAGATGGTTGTTGTCATTAATTCAAACTAAGTCAAGCCTAGATAGACTTTTGACTCCTGGGTTTTATTCTTGGGCAGTTGCCTGTTTACACAAATAGTTAGAATTTTTAAACACACGGTCGCTTTCAGCACTGTTCAAAAGGGTATTTGAACTACTACGACTACTACTCAAATCAGTTTCTTTTTTCAAACTGTCAAAACGATTTTGCTAGTATGGAATTTATAGCTGGTCAACCAAATCTTGTCAGTAAAAAAGGCGCGAAATTCAAATTTTCTATGGGACGATATCCCTTGGCGCCTACATTTTTCAAATTTGCCGCCTTTTTCTACTGTCAAGATCTGGTTGACCAAGTATATATTTATCTTTCAGACCCCGACGCGCCATCCCGCGCGGAACCCAAGTTCCGCGAGTGGCACCACTGGCTGGTCGGCAACGTGCCTGGCAGCAATGTGGCGGCCGGCGAGACGCTGTCCGCGTACGTGGGCTCTGGGCCCCCTCAGGTACGGTACACGTCCCGAATGTATACAGACCCCGACACCGGCATGGAGCCAAGTTCCGCGAGTGGCACCACTGGCTGGTCGGCAACGTGCCTGGCAACAACGTAGCCGCCGGCGAGACGCTGTCCGCGTACGTGGGCTCTGGGCCCCCTCAGGTACGGTACACGTCCCGAATGTATACAGACCCCGACACCAGCATGGAGCCAGGTTCCGCGAGTGGCACCACTGGCTGGTCGGCAACGTGCCTGGCAGCAATGTGGCGGCCGGTGAGACGCTGTCCGCGTACGTGGGCTCCGGGCCCCCGCAGGTACGGTACACGTCCCGAATGTATACAGACCCCGACACCAGCATGGAGCCAAGTTCCGCGAGTGGCACCACTGGCTGGTCGGCAACGTGCCCGGCAACAACGTGGCTTCGTGGGCTCCGGGCCCCCGCAGGTACGGTACCCGTCCCGAATGTATACAGACCCCGACACCAGCATGGAGCCAGGTTCCGCGAGTGGCACCACTGGCTGGTCGGCAACGTGCCCGGCAACAACGTGGCTTCGTGGGCTCCGGGCCCCCGCAGATACGGTAAACGTCCCGAATGTATACAGACCCCGACACCAGCATGGAGCCAGGTTCCGCGAGTGGCACCACTGGCTGGTCGACAACGTGCCCGCCAGCAACGTAGCCGCCGGCGAGACGCTGTCCGCGTACGTGGGCTCCGGGCACAGTATACTAAGAACAGTAGTGAATCTAAGGCCGCTCCATGGACCTAGAATATTACGGACAGAGTTTCGCTTACAACACAACTGTGATTCCAACATCCACCAGTTTCATAGTATTTACGCGTGACACACACACATTGACAGCCCACATCCACCAGTTTGCCCTCAGACGGACGAATCGAAACGTCATTGAAGTAAACATGTCGAAGAAAAATATAAAATATGCCGGCATCCGTAGTAAAATCCTGCTAGAATTGTACCGATCGAAAGAAAAAAAGTCACGGAATAACTTTTCATACTTAAGTTTATCAATTAGTACGTAAATTCACGATAATTTGTTGTTTATAAATTATCAAACTGCAAAACAGGAGTGTGACCAGTAACATGAATAGGGTAATTTCCCGAAAGTAGGGTAATTAATACCCTTCTTATTAAATCATTATGTATTAAGAGATCATTTAGGTAAATAGTTAAATTATTGATTGTGCATTTCAAACTAGGTCGGTATGGTAATTTCCCGATACTAAGGAGATTAGACGCTTACATGCATGTTTGATAGTTAACGTTTGTTTGTTATGTATTATAATTTTTTTGTTGAAAACCAGATATGTTTCAAGTTAAATGTATAAATTAAAAAAAAACATGACGAACTGATTTCATTACGATGCTAAGTATCATTAGGTATTGAAAATAATGTTTGCACAAAGTAATTGTGCAATATTGCACATTTTCAAGACCTATAAAATCAGATACGTACACACCTTTTTTATTGTCTAACGTAAAACTGTCCTAATTTTTTTATTTGAAAACAAGGACGATATTAAAAATAATTGTTTCACCATTAGGGGAGAATTTGTGTTACATGGTAACACTCGTCTACACGCACACATTCAAACCGTCCGCCATTGCAGTGTCACAGTTTGTCTTAGGTGACAGTCCGTCCGTAATATTATAGGTCCATGGGCCGCTCGGCAAGTTATTTACCTACTCTTGCGTTGGCGCTCAGGGTTGTCACTTTTATTTTTAGTCAAATATTATTTGCGTATTATGAGTAGCACTAGGTTTCTATTTATATAATATAATGAAATGTTCTATCCATTCAGAAATGAGGTATAAATTAAGGCCGGTAAGAGCAGGCAAATGCGAGCGTACTCGAATGCGCGCGATCACAGTCGCGGTACGGCCCACACTGCCGCCACCGTATTCCCCCGTATATTATGCTAATGTGTGCGTGGCAGCGCGTGCGTACACGGCGCCCGGCGCGCACGCACACATTCAAGCCGGCAGCGGCACATTTCTATGAAGATTCATTACTGTTCTTGTACTGTGCTCCGGGCCCCCGCAGGTACGGTATAGTTTGTAGCTTTCTAATAGACCCCGAAGGCTAATCCTATTGTCTATTGTTAAGAAAAACCGCTCGTGCCACGTGCCACAACCACCTGCATAAAAAATCGGTACTTCGGTTACTGAGTGCCGGCGAGCCGAAGGCTACAGAACCAGTCTAAAATGTGTCATCGAGATGCGTAACAAAGGCGCGTTATCGGAGAGCGCACCTACACTGGTTTTTTGAGCGTTGGACTAGCCCGCGCTCAGGTGCCAAATAGAATAATTAGGACCCTTTTTTGCAGGTAAGTAGCACGTGCGGTTTTACTGAACAATAGACAATAGGATAAGCCTTCGGGGTCTACTAGAAAGTTACAAACTATACACGTCCCGAATGTATACAGACCCCGACACCAGCATGGAACCAAGTGCCGCGAGTGGCACCACTGGCTGGTCGGCAACGTGCCCGGAACAACGGCAAGTTTTCGGGACGTAGATTTTCAGCTACTGAAATCCGTTCCTGAAAAGACCATGCGTCAATATAGTCCAAAAACCAATAGGGTTCAGTTATTTCGTTAAAAAGGGACTTATGTTTAACACATTCATTGCCACCCAGCCAAACAAGACATCCGCACCAGGCCACAACAATTTCGTCATATAAAGCTGTAGTACCACGATCCCGACAATCGGGTCGTCCGGCCTGGGAACGAAATCATAAAATACCCGATAGTCGGGTTTTCGGCACTGAATGTGTTAACCTCCCAAGGCCCAGCCTTACAAACGAAACATAAACTGTAGGAAATATAGTTGATTTTGCGTTGTTTGAAATTTGAACGAAACAGCAAAAGCGACTCTGTTCCAATTGAACATGGTTTAAATTACATCGAACTGAATAGGTACTATAGGTAGGCCTTAGGAGGCTATGATAAATAAATAAATATACGGGTACTGAGATATTCATATTTTAGTTATAAATAAGATCTATCAGTAAATAAATATGTCCTACTCTCAGCTCTAATGGTTTTTGGGCCAAGTTCCATACAAAGTTGCCTATTATACTTTAGAAATCTAATTCAAAATCAAATATTTTATCATATAACGTGGAAAAGTAATATTAAAAAACTATTAGTAAACTAGAAAAAAATTGCGGTTCTGTTAAGTTGTAAAAGATATGTATGTTAATTATTGCGTGTCCGGAATTTGAACCCTCAGTCCCGAATTTTGGGTAAAGCATGAATCTAGTATAACTGGATCAGGCTGTGGGGGCAAATGACCGAACGGGATAGTTTTATGTATCATTCAGTAGGAGTAGCAGCGAAAGCGCTATTATTGTTTGTCCTTGTCACAGTCTCACATTTTTTCTATTCCCCACCGTAAATTTAGTATGGATTATGGTAGGCAACAAATAAATTCGACTACGGATGTTTTGTCCCACGGACACGCGTATAGCACATCCACTGACAATCCAACCTCTAGACTGAGCTTAGGCCAATTCTTTCATAAAACCGATGCTGCCAATAATACGGGGGTGCGGGGGGACGAGGTGAGCGAATCCCGTGGCGTGATTGGTCCGTTCAAAGACACGGACCAATCACGGCACGGGATTGACTCGAAGATGGAGTAACGCTACCGTATGTGTGGCAGAGGGGGCAGCGCGACTATGCTATGTCTAGAGGTTGGATTGTTTGTGAGCACATTTATTAGGATCCTACCATGTTGAGGTAAAGTAAATCTAACCTGGTAACTATGGTAACTATCCACAGGGCACTGGCCTTCATCGCTACGTGTTCCTGGTATACCAGCAGCCCGGCAAGCTCAATTTTGACGAGCCCAGACTACCTAACACGTAAGCATATAGTCTATTTTTTTTTTTATTCGGCAGACTAAAATGGCAATTCATTGTATGAACATCATGTGTCATTCCATACTATGAAATGTCATTTTGGTCTACCGAATAAAAAAATAGACTTTTAGTTCGTTTTTTTTAGCATTAGAAAGAACTTGAAAGAAGGTAAGCGATCTTGACATGTCTTTTAATTGAAAAACGCTTTTTAAAAATCAGTAACTTAAGTATAAAAGCAGAAGAATATAAATGATCGTATTAGATTCATAATTGTAACACCTTATTATGTACATGACAATGCAATATTGAATAAATGACTAAGTTAACTCTGCAAGTGTGTCTGTGAGTACAAGATTATTCACTACATCCAAAGAGAATAGATTATATAGAGAGTTACGGTCATAATTTTATGTAGCCACAGTAAATTTACCATCTTTTGACAGAAGATTAAAACTGTTAGAACGCCATTTGACTTTGATCCTTATTCTTTCACTGATATGTGGGTTAATCAACTTTTTCTTGTCACACTTTGCTATGGTTACGGTCTCCTGAGTCACTCTTAAAATTGTAGGTTTTTCGTATTTAAATGAACCAAACATGCATTTTATGGTAGTTATAAGACCTTTCCATAATGGGACATCTACTGAGCATGTTAGTAGAACATGGCACAGCAGTTCCTCTAACAATCTATGCTACTATTGTCTCCTCGCTGATGGGACAGAATAACAACAAGAAATAGTTGATTGACCCAAGTGTTAATTTGTAAATATTGAAATTAACGCCATCTAGCCGAGCATAGGCCAAAGGTATGGTGCAATCTTTTCGAACGATGGCGCCATAACCTTTGGCCTATGTATTAACCTTTTGGACGCCAATGACCGATATATCCGCACCGTAGCTTCAACGCCAAAGACCGATTAATCGGTCACAGACCACAGAGCAACATCGACCTACGCGCATATACATAAAGTTCAACTTCAGTTTTGTCACTTCAATGATGTGGCGTCTGAGTGACAGCTCTTGTGTTTGACACGGCGTGGAAAAGGTTAATGTTCACCGTAGATACCTTTTAAATTTGTATATTAAGATTCAAACTGCCTTTGCCGCTTTACGTTGACAAGTCTATTTTTTTTTAAAGATCCGGTGACAACCGCGGAGGGTTCTCGATCCAAAAGTTCGCGACCAAGTACGGGCTGGGCGCTCCCATAGCCGGCAACTTCTACCAGGCCGAGTGGGACGACTACGTCCCTATCCTGTACAAACAGCTCGGCGCCTAAGACGGACGCTTGGATCTTAACATCTCTCACTTAACATGCTTAACAGTTAACACGTTTATGGGTATATTGTGATTTGTGACGACCAAAGATACATTTGAATTCAGATTAACACATTAATTGCCACCCAGCCAAACAAGACATCCGCGCCAGGCCACAACAATTTCGTCATATAAAGCTGTAGTGCCACGATCCCGACTATCGGGTCGGCCGGCCTGGGGACGGAATCATAAAATACCCGATAGTCGAGTTTTCGGGATTCAATGATCAAAGAAATTAATCAGATATAATTGACAGGTGTCCATGGTGAAATTATTTGAACTGAGTTTTATTAACATTCAGGGTTTTTTTTATCTTTTTATATTTTTAATGGGTTTTGTCACACAGTAACTATGTCACCCCATTCAGGGTTTGAAATCAGATATAATCAATTAATGCCACTTGCACCATCCCACTAATACGGGGTTAACCGGTTAAACCGTTAACCCAGTGTCAAAGTGTACTGGTAACTCCAGGTTAACCCCGGGTTAGTGAATGGTGCAAGTGGCCCTTAGAATAACATTTTATCATAAATGTCTACAGCTTTCGGATACAGTTTTTCAATTTTGCTACAACACTGCGAGACTTATTTCACCGAGTGAAGCGATGATCTAAGTTGGGCTGATGTTTTGAACAAGTATGATTATACAAACATGTTAGCAGCTCCATATTTGAAAGACGATTTTCGCAAATAAGTGTTACTATCCACAAACGTGTTAATAGCGAGACTTAAGGCGTATAGAACTTAAGACGAATTTTTATTAAGTAACCAATAAGATTTAAAAATAAAAAAACAATAATTAGCTTCCAAGTCTATGGACTATAATTCTATAATTGTGAATAATTGGCATAATAATGACTTTCTAAAGTTAAACTATAAAGGTAACTAAATAGAATCGGCAGAAACGAATTCTCCAAAGTTTTTGTTAAGATCCAAAATAGTATTTAAGTTTTTTAAGACATTTATTTGTGCATTTATTTCCCCATACCACTTGCAACTTGTCCTACTTTTCTAAAGAACGATTCAATGTTAGTTTTGTCATTGTGACATAATCACATCACTGTACGGCTAAGATGGCCGGCTCTTTATCATTTGTCACCATGGCTGTCACGTTCTAACAAATACGTAAGTGCGAAAGTGACGCATAGCATGACAGGTGATAAAAATGCGACCATGATAGCTGGTAAGTGGATATGTAAATCCGTGTTGATTTATCCTAGATACAAGAGTTTTATAATCACTACGTATGCGTAATCCTGTTATGGGGTAATGGTAATAAATAATTAACACAGAATATTGTTTTATTTTACTCATTTCATTATCTGTAACCAACCATTCACATTCCTTAACCTTTTCGACGCCGTGTCAAACACAATAGCTGTCACGCTGACGCCACGTCACCGAAGTGTCAAAACTGAAATTGAACTTTATGCATATGCACGTAGGTCTATGTTGCTCTGTGGTCTGTGACCGATTAATCGGTCTTTGACGTTGAACCTACGGTGCGGATATATCGGTAATTGACGTCCAAAAGGTTAAGGTTTCTACAAACGTTGCAATAAGGCATACGATTTTAGATAATATCTGACTAAGCTAATGAGCAGCTAATTCAATCTCTCGATCAAAATAACTGTACCTACTGCCTAACCTGTGCCTTATTTGTGTTTTGTACAATAATAGTTATTTACGATACAAGTGCGGAAAAGAGGAAATTCGACACGAGTTGCGAATTACCTATTCGCACGTGTATCGTACAACGTTTTACAGTAGATATGGCACTTTAAACTTTCGACATACGCACGGAAAGTGCTATTCCCCGCACTAGTTCGGGAAAGTAGTAGGTACCTACGTAGTATACTTACTGTAAAGACTTTTTACATAGGTACATACAAATGCCGCAATGAGATCAGCTCAATCGAATACTGGGACGCAATATTTGACCCAAACAATTTTCAACAATAGTATGTAAAACTATGTCTAAGATAGGCATTTATAATAGTAATTTTTACATTAGGTTAAAGCCTCATTTATAGTAGGTAATGGTACAATAACTCGTATGCTATTTATTTTCGTTATATTTACGGTATTCGGCTGAATTTGTACTCAGGGCTATAATCGAAGTTCGCGAATTGCGGGTATTTTTCTCTGTCACTCTAATTACGTCTTAATGAGAGTAAAAGAAAAAGATCCCCGCAATTTCGGTTTTCACGGTAGGCCCCCTGCATTTAGTTTATTAGTGTGTTGAATATTGCATCCAAGTTGAATAACAGTCTAAATGTGGATATTGACTAATGCATTGACATAGATATCTAGGGACTGGCTTTACGGGCAATAATAATGAGGCATGACAGGGGCCAGTACAGCGGTGTGAAATCGCTACAACGCGATTGGTTGATGAGTTCGTATCACGCGCGCGATTGGTTGACTAGTACGCATTACGCGTGCTATTGTTCGCAACTAAACTGAAAATCGTAATTAGATTCCAAAAAAAGTAAGAATGTTGCCACTGCAATAATTTGTTTTTAAAATAGCAAATTCCTTTTTATAAATAAACACGCTAAGATAATTTATTTATTGGTAATTTTACTCCTACGATTTAAAAAAGTAGTTTCATTTACTTTTTTTTACATAAATACAAGACGCGCTAGTAAAAAGTGGCAACATTGTCTTACTTTTTTAGGAATCTAATTACGGTTTTTAGTATAGTCGCGTTAGACTGCACGATTAGCTGGAATTCGTGGGTAGCACCACTGAACTATTACGATGTTTAGTGCCCCATTAGCCCGTCCTTAGATATTATACGTCAATGGACTAATGCTAATGCAAAAAATTTACTGCCTAGAAAGACACGATTCATTCCGAGTCGAAGTAAATGATAGCATTTCATTGCATAAACTGAAATAAAAGTGGCACTAAATTTAAAACCAGTAGAGTTGTACAAACACCATATCCCGGGGTTATATATATAACTTCGTTTATTGAAAAATAGTTACCAAACTATGAATTTTTATATTAAAGGAGAAATGGAAATATCTCACCTCCGGCAAGACTCGAAGACTAGAGCGAACTCGACTGCAACCATTGGAATTGGATACACCGGGTTCAAACCAGGGATCGGAACCGGTTTTTTGCAAAAACTTAGAAATAACCATATTTTTCCAATTATTTTATACTCGAAATGTAGGACTCAGTTGTGTTTTTAGGTTCCGACTTCGTATTATTAGATTGCCCAATTAGAAATGAAGTAATTAGCAAAGAACAAAAAAATACCGTTTCCGTTCCCATACAAAAAATACCGGTATCCGATCCCTGGTTCAAACGCTACTACCTACCAAATGAGCTAGGTACAGTACAGTAGGCAGTGCCCGAGCCCTTGGTATATATCTACTACGATTCTACTTACGATAATTAATACAGGGTCATATAAACAAGCATAACATTTTGAACATCGGTAAACATGCAGTTTTGCGTTAAGTTTTGTATATATACCTACCTATAAAAGTTACTAGATTCACACACAAACACTTTATCACAACACTACATGTTGCACGCTCTGTAACCGATTACACTCATAAACATCACTGGCAAATAAAACTAGCATTTAACTCCCAACCGACAACTCATCGTGTTCACAATAAAAAAATATATATATATTCTTTTTTTTTTTTCAAAATGTTTCGGATACTGAGATGTTTGTTGATTTGTTCGATAGCGGTCAGCATGGTCAATATTAAGGTGTTTACGAGAGCCATGTCCACGGTGGCCACGTCGTTCAGCGCTTACGGCATAGTTCCCGATGTCATCCCGGTGGCTCCAGAGGCTCTTGCTACCGTAACTTCCTATTTTTTAATAACTACATTAAGAGCTTCTTTTCAAAAGAGCTTGTTTATTTATTTTTTTTTACTTTAATGCAGTTCTGATTTCTGATTAAACCAGAAAACTACATATAAAACCGCTTTTACATATAAAACGCTGTGTGACGGAACCTTTATCTGTTAGACGGTCTACTCCACATTGACGTAACACCTAACTAAATGATTGTTTCAGGTGAAGTACCCCAGCTTAGCGGTCGTGAGCGAAGGCAACGTGCTCTCTCCCTCTCAAGTCCAGGACGTCCCGCAAATCAGCTGGAATGCCAGCGCCGATAAATACTACACCGTCGCCATGACTGGTACCTATAAGTCTTGAGTTTGAAAGCAACCATCGGTCTTTCTTTCACGCTCTAAATATGGTTGTTATGATAAATCGATCGTTTATGCCATAGACAATGCGGGGCTTCTAGCAGTACCACGGCCAGAATTAGGGGCATGGTTGCACGTGTTGCCTTTGCTCCAATGGGGTTGGCCGGTCGAAGTATTTAGCAGATGACGCCATCATAGCTTGCCCTGTCAATCCCTAGAATTTTGTCAAATTTTTGGGGACAAGCTATGATGGCGCCATCTATGCAAACCTTTGACAGTTGCCAACCCCATTGGGCACCTTAATCGATGGCGACTCGTTGCGCGTGGCCGTTGATCTCCGCCTGGACTGCGACGTTTGCCAACTACATTTATACATCTGCGGTTCCATGGTGGGTGCTGTCACCACTCATTGAGGACCACACACCGATAAACAGGTAGACATCTGCGCCACCATACGCTAAACTATACTATCCAGAAGACCCTTAAGTCGGCTGGTGTTTTATCGGTGCTTAAGCCACCAAGTCGCACCGATGGTAAACGGCCTGATGGCCTGACTTTAGTACTATGGGATAGAGGAGGCACTTAAAACTCAAGCGGATTTAAAACGGCAAAAATATGCTCCTCTCTGCCCGGACTAGGTACATTAGTCCTCCCTTTCTCATTAGGTGGGTTACTGGGGAGGCAACGCGAACCGCTTCAAATGCGAGATGCGAGTTAGGACGTCGACTCAGAGTTCAGACAGAAGGGGGAGGGTCCCCGCTTCGAGTCGTTCCTGGCGGCCTAGCCAAGGTAACGATCGCTATCGCTTCGCCATCGAATCACTTTGTGTCTCTCTATCACTCTTCCATAATAGTGTGACAGTGACAGTAGCGTTTCGTTCGCTACGGAGCGTTAGCGATTGGCATGTTGGCTACGGGGCCTGGTGCACAGGCTGTCCATAGTTATCATGGGCACCTTCGCACTCAGGAACGGCAGGGAGCGGTTTAATTTTATAAATTTATTAAGTTTTATTTGTAATTTAATAATAAAGACTTTCATTCTCAATAATTTTAATATTTTTCAGACCCCGACGTGCTCTCACGCAAGGTGCCTACGTTGGGCGAATTCAGGCACTGGCTGGTTGGCAACGTGCCAGGCGACAACGTGACCACTGGCCAAACGCTGGCCGCATACATAGGCGCCAAGCCGCTACCGGTATGATCATACGTCCCGATTTTTACGGTAACCGTTCCAAATTTTACGGTACCAGTCCCGAACTTTATGGTCCCAATCCCGAATTTGATAGTACCCGTCCCGATTTTTAGGAACTAAATTTATTTGGTTATGTCCGAAATTTGTCATCAAAGCGCACCCCATTTGGGAATCAGAAATGAAGCACCGCAAGCTCTGTGATCACAGAATATTATCTATGGCACCATTAAAAAAAACTCATTAAAGTCTATGGTAGGTACCTGCATAGACAATGTATGTAGGCTTCGGGACCCCGAAATGACAGCACTTGCTGGTCGGCAACGTGCCTGGCAACAACGTGGCCGCCGGCGGGACTTACTCCGCGTACGTGGCCTCTGGGCCCCCGCAGGTATATACAGTGTGGAAAGATTAGTCGGGCCCTGGAGGGAAACTACGTTAAATCCTTTATTTTTAAAAAGAAACAAAACTGCATTCAAAGATTTTCTAAAACTCGCTTGCCTCGCCCGGGACTCGAACCGACTAAAAATTCCAAAAAATAAAAACTCGCAATTTTATTCTACTAGTCGATACAGTTAATACCTAACATTTCTCCAAGAAACATTAGGTCTTAAACTCGTCTGTCGTACAAAAAGTCCATAAAATGTAATATTTAGTACTTAAGATTTTTTTAGACAAGCCAAATTGAAGAAAAAAAGAAAAATACTTTGAATGCAGTTTTGTTTCTTTTTAAAAATAAAGGTGTCTCCGTTAAGTAAAATGAGCCAGCTTAAGGATTTAAGGTAGTTTCCCTCCAGGGCCCGACTTATCTTTCCACACTGTATACCCGACTTACCTACTGTATCCAGACCTGGATGCTCTACCTCTTGAAGCCGATGATCCGCGAATGCACCGCTGGCTGGTCGGCAACGTGCCCGGCAATAATGTTGTCGCTGACGAGACACTGTCCTAGTGCTCATGGGCTGAAATTATCAAATAAAGAAATCGCGAAATGTTCATGGAATATTGTAGGTGGGTACCTACCTAGGCCATATGGCCTAGCGTACCTACCTATGGCTAACCTATCTTCTTCTTCCTCGCGTTGTCCCGGCATTTTGCCACGGCTCATGGGAGCCTGGGGTCCGCTTGGCAACTAATCCCAGTAATTGGCGTGGGCACTAGTTTTACGAAAGCGACTGCCATCTGACCTTTCAACCCAGAGGGTAAACTAGGCCCGTATTGGGATTAGTCCGGTTTCCTCACGATGTTTTCCTTCACCGAAAAGCGACTGGTAAATATCAAATGATATTTCGTACATAGGTTCCGAAAAACTCATTGGTACGAGCCGGGGTTCGAACCCGCGACCTCCGGATTGCAAGTCGCACGCTCTTACCGCTAGGCCACCAGCGCTTCCTGGCTAACCTATATAAGTTATATTAATATATACCATAAAACAGGTACCTATCTAACATAGACAATTATAATTTCTGTATCTCCGCAAATGGCACCACCACCGGCATGACGATCGCGTACGTGGGCTTTAGAACCCTACCAGTCCCGAATATTTCGGGACAACCCGATTTTCATCTACTGAAAAAAAGGACTATGCGTCAATATGGTCCAAAAATAAACAGGGTTCCGAGTTAAGAGCCCATCAACATGCACACTAGCGCCACTGCTAGATAATCGTGATTAATTAAATTTAACAAAATATATTTTTAAAAAGGGGGCCGCTACGTACTGTATCTTGTATTAAAGTACCCTTTGAATACATCAAACTAGTTTCTATGTTGCTGGATTCGTCAATCTATGAACTCAAAACAAAAATGGCCGTTTTAACTTCGGACGCATGGGCTCTTAGTGTAAGGCCTGAGTGGACGCGTTTTATTTTTCTATCCGATTTATTAAATAGGTCTTGTGCTTAAAAATAACTGGTATCTACGTTTTTATAGTCAATATTTGATGCATTATTTCATGCATGGTGTGATAATTTATTTTAAATACAGTCAAATACCCTATTACCTACGAAATAAGTTAAATCTACCCTCAAGAACGCAACTCTATTCATGTTCAAAAAATATATCATATTATTAGATGTGATATATTTTTAGAATTCTCTCAGAAAGCCCTTTCGTTTAATACCACACACGATAGGTGACGGAGCCTTAACGGATTACAAACTGTCGGCTCATCAAGCCCGGTCATTTATAAGGCATGCGTGGGGATACAGAACCAACACGTAGAGGCCGTTTGGAGACCTCTGATCATGTAGAACGCCTGCTGGAACCCATTCATGTAATATGGTAACTATCCGCAGGGCACCGGCCTTCACCGCTACGTGTTCCTGGTCTACCAGCAACCTGGAAAACTCAACTTCTATGAGCCCAGACTACGTATCACGTAAGCATCTAAAATAATTATTCTTAAAAACATAGGTACCAGTGGCGGCGCGTCCATAAAAGCCAATTCCCACCGGCTTGCCTGTTTTTGGACGTTTGAGCAGAGTTCTAAAGGAAATATGTAAGCCACTCTCGCTTTTTCTCGTAATGCATGTTAATTATAAGATGTAATTATTTTTGAAAAGATGTGTCCCGCCGAGTTTGTTGCCGGTCCCATAATGGGATACCCTCCTCCAATTGAGGGGGATTTAAATCTTCTCGGGGCAGAGGTGTAGGGTTGGAGCCGGTCTACCTAGCTTTATTTGACGTTCATAAGCGCATTGTAATTATGCCTACTTGAATAAACTATCTTTTATCTTTATCTTATCAAATTAGCCCCGGCTTGCCTATGGATATGTTTGACGCGCCGCCACTGATAGGTACCGTAAAATGGGGCGAGTAGGGAGAAAACTGACATTCAAACCTCGATAACATTTTATTTTTACATATGTAAACTGAATGGTCTATCTATATAATAAATGTTCCGGACGCATGTATTTTAGTTTTTTTTATGATTTTGGGTAGTTCCATTTCATAACTTTACCTTATATAAACACAAAATCCCTCCTCACCCCGTAGTACCTTGTAGTTGGGGTGAGATGGGATTTCATACAAAGGTGATTTTGGAACATTGTTGGATCGATTTTTTTTTCTTATGAATATCACTATAGCTAAGTACATTTGTAATACAAATACATTATTTAGGTAGCAGTAGCCTTTAAAAACCATGTCACCCCCCTAGCATCCCTTCTCTCCCCATTCATAACCAAACTCCCCACGCAATCCCTACTCACCCCATTTTACGGTATCTATAGAACCTTTTGTGGCACGTTACGAGTGCTTGAAAAAAAAAGAATCATCGGTAAATGCTATCAATAAGTCAAAGCAGGTTCAAGAACGCAAATTAATGAAGGCTACCGTTTTTGTGCTCACCAGTTGGCGCCACTGTTGAGTAAGGACTAAGGTCCAAAGGCTGTAGCTTTGGACCTTAGTCCAAACACACCCTACAGGGCTACAGTACCTTAGTAGTGACTAGCAGTGTCAAAGTTATTTGTTATTATGGGCGCGACTAAGCTATTTCGACAGATATGTCGAGCTAACACGCCAAATAAGGTTTATTCTGGTAATTCCGGAAATCGGGTAATCCCGAAAATCATTGTAAAATCACTCATATTCCGTTGTAGTAAGAGTCAGCTTTCGGAATTATCCGCCACTTTCGTTCATTCGTAAATACCCGAATACACCTTATGTCCGGTAACGACGGCCTAAGTGGACAAATATTTGGATCATTGGATTGAAGGATAATTGGCCACTTTGGCAGTCACTACCCATGTATTTGATGATGACAGTGAGCTTTTTTATTTATATTTCGGGACGCAAATAAACTGTCTTTGGCGGTATGTGTTGTGAAAACAACTTTTTTTTTCAGATCCGCTATCAATCGCGTAACGTTCTCCATTCACAAGTTTGCAGTCAAATACGGCCTGGGTACCCCCATTGCAGGCAACTTCTTCCAGGCAGAGTTCTCACTCGGGTTGGGAAAAACGCCCCTCTTATTCAAGTGGTTTGGCCGTTAGGCGGTTTAGATCTTAACGCATGTTACTTAACATGCTTAACTTTATTTATTAAAGTTAATTTTCCGTCCTAAGGTGTGCTTGAACCTACGTTTTTTGAACCTCGCATAATAGAACCTATAAACGGAGTCTAAAGGGCGTCCGTTTAAAATTAATGCACAGTTGTTATCGGAGCGGCCAAGGCGCTCACAAATATCTGAACACGCCTCTATTGTCAAGGCGTGATGGCGACTGTATACATAACTATATACCACAAGCTCCAATATACATATAGGTAGGTACCACAAAGCTAAAGTCAACTAACTTGTAAAAGTAAAAACTTTTTGTCGGTACCTAGTGAACATATCTGAAATAGTTATTTGTACAACAAGTGATCAAAGTTTGATATTTCTTCGAGTGCTTATTTTGAGTCCCGTGCAAGCGAAAGATTCTATTATAGATTCACGAGCGTAGCGAGTGAATCTAATTTAGAATCTTGAGCGTAGTAAGGGACTCAAAAGCGCACGAGATGTAAATAACTTTGATCTCGTGTAGTACACAACATTTTTCACCTCAGCGCAGTGAGAACATACCTATTAGACAACTTGAAAAATGTAATCCTTCTTCATCACTTAATACCTGCACTCATGTTTTCTTAAGATATACAAACAATTAAGTTTAATTACCGCAATGGAACACAAAAACAAAACGTAATAATAAATTCCTGTAAAATAATATAGAAATAACAAACATTAACTGACACTTCAATCGCCAACTTTGACAACAAAAAAAATCTTTGTAAGATACGGTCCGAATTGCGGATACGTACTATTTGTCAACTATGGTAAAAATTCTTAAAAGTAAAATAATTAATTTTGCGTGATGATCTGTGTATTTTTTGAGTTCGTTATTTTAATTGTACAATAAAACACCTAAAATATAGTATTTTATCAGTTTTTATGAAATCTTAAACTTTATTTTTATTTATTAATTATTAAGAATTCATACTCGTACGTGGTTTGGAACGATGCGGTCTGAAGTTTTTCGGGGGTCTATTATAAACCGTGAATATACTGTTGAATGTCGTTTTAACTTTTTTTTGTCTGTTTCTTTTTGCTAACAATGTGAAAGGGACAGAGATAATAGAACCCAAGTATTTCGAACTTTTATTAGACCCCGCATGTTGAAATGACATTTGACTATAAAGGTCACTTGAATGTCATTTTGTCTCACTCAGTGAGCAAAATCGCATTTTGCTCACTGTTTTTAAGAATCAAAGTACCCTTGTTCGAGCTGCTGAGGTGAAAATAAATTTATAGTCACCACAGACACATTTTTATAGGGATGATGACATAATTGTTGAATTGTATAACAAAATATAATAAAATAGATAGCAAATGAGCAATTTATCACAATAAAGTGGATATTAAAATAATATCATAATATATATGGAAATAATAAAAATATACAATTACCTGAAAGTTTCAGAATTTAGGTTTCTTTTTTAACTTCCAAAAAGGGAAAAAGTGGTGCCCTTACTTTTATTTTACTTTTATTATTGGTACCTTATTATATATAAAAAAAGATTATAAAACCAATATGGATGAGGTCTTGGTAGCTCAGATGGCAGAGCACTGAGCTAGTGATCCAGTGGTAGTGAGTCCAAGTCTCACCTAAAACAGTAAATTTTCCAATAGGTAGGTAGGTGCACGAGGTTATATTTTTCGCCGAATATCTTATTGGACGTGTTCGATAGGCGGTTTGATGATGACAATAATGAGACAAGTGTTTAGTAGGTGGGTTTATTAGCAATAAGTTATTTTTTCTACTCCAGCACTTAAATGTGTCAATTAAATGACTGACAGTGATATCTAAAGCAATGTCATTTGAATGATTTGTCTATAGGCTCATAAGATGACTGCTAGCAGTCATCTTATGAGTATAATACAACTGCTTTATTTTTTTTAAAGATACAAGTTCCGATCATCTTGATTGAAAGAGGTATGTTTGCTGGCTGTCATAGAAAAAGTAATGTATGCAACAGCTCATAATTGGTGTTTAAGAACATACAATCATTTTAATATACACTTTATTCTAACATTTTAACGTTTTTACAAAATAAATAACATTTCTTCTGCTGTGTAAAAAAATCAATAATCTCATACAGAAAGAACAAAATCATATATATCTCTAGTCAATGTCAAGAAAACTCAATTCAAAATTAGTACGGCGATCAGCGGCCAGCACCGCATGAAGGTAGCACCATGTAGGCGCTAACATACTCCCCCCCCTCGAGGAGGTAGAGCCTCGAGGACGAAGAAAGCTTCTTCCGGTTTGGGTAGTGGACATAGACGATGAACTGCTCTTCGTATTATGCCACGTGCCGTGCTAACATCCGCCACTCTGGATACGTTGTCTTGTCCGGGGTACAACTTAACTATTCGACCCATTCTCCATTTCATTGGAGGGACGTTTGTCTCTTTAACGACAACCACGTCGTTAACTTGAAGTTGTTTTGTGTCGACCTTCCACTTAATCCGTTCCTGTAATTCGGCCAGAAACTCCTTGTGCCAGCGATTCCAAAATTGCTGCCGCATTTGCTCGATGTGCTCATATCTGCTTAGCCGATTTGGGTTGATGTCCAACAGGTTCGGAGAAGGTAAAGACATCAATGATTGTCCGATCAGAAAATGGCCTGGCGTTAATGGCTCCAGGTCGTTGGGATCGGTCGATAAATAGGTCATCGGTCGAGAATTCAAGATGGCTTCAATTTGATTGAAAAGCGTTGACAGTTCTTCAAACGTCATGTGGGTATTGCCAAGGACCCGCGCCATATGGAATTTGGCTGACTTAACTCCGGCTTCCCATATCCCTCCGAAATGTGGAGAATAAGCCGGCGAGAATACGAATTTTATACCCTCATTAGCCCCCCACGAAGCTACAGAATTATTGCTAGACTTCAGAAAGGAAGCAAGTTCGTTACTCGCACCTACAAAATTTGAACCGTTATCGCAATGAATCTCGGATGGATAACCACGACGAGATATAAACCGTCGGAGACATTGAATAAAAGCGTCAGTCGAAAGACTACTTACGAGTTCTAAATGTAAAGCCCTTGTCGAAAAACAAACGAAAAGAGCTAAGTAAGCCTTGGTTATCTTACAGCCTCGTCCTTTACGATCTGTAATCAAGAAGGGTCCCGTAAAGTCAACTCCACAAACCTTAAAGGGCAGACTTGGCGTGACTCTGGTTTCAGGTAAGTTCCCCATTATAGGATTTACGGTTTTTGCTTTCATAATCCAACACCTTTTACATTTATTAACCGTACTCCTAGCTAAACCTCTCCCGCGTATAGGCCAAAATTCATTACGTAGATTAGTTAGTATTAGCTTAACAGATCCGTGCAAAGTTCTATTATGCTCATGTTGAAAAAGCAGCTTCGTAAACGTGTGTTTAGCATCTAATAATGCGGGGTGCTTTTGCGTGTAACTGACTGAAGAATTCTGAATACGACCACCAACACGTAGTAGTCCGTCCTCATCTATAAATGGTGTAAGCTTAAGTATTCGAGACTTTAAAGGTAAAGGTTTACCTTTTTGCAGTGTGCAAAGATCATCACCGAAAGACTCTAGTTGAGATTGCTTTGTCAGATATTTTAAAGATGAATTTAATTCCTCTGTGGTTAAATAACCACAACGTTTAGACGCAGGATTTCTTAAATTGTAGATAAATCTTTGCACATATGCAAAGACTCTTTGCAAAGTCGTCAGCTTTGAATATCTTTCAAAGTCTACGACACCGTAGTTTTTATCTAAGGTATTATCGATAAGAGTAAACGTTTTCATTTCGGGTATGCAACTTGTATCGCTGATGGACTGATTCAGTTGTGGCCAGTTTGACATATGGTCATTAAGAAAAGAGGGACCCTGCCACCAAAGGTCGGCGGTACATAAATTTTGAGGGTCAACCCCCCTTGATGCCAAATCAGCAGGGTTCATCTCTCCTGGCACGTGTCTCCATGAACTATTTTGAGACAATTCGTGAATCTCACCAACCCGATTTGCTACGAACGTTTTTAAACTCCGGGGCTCCGCTTGCAGCCAACTTAGAACGACAGCTGAGTCAGTCCAGTGGAAAACTTGCTCAATATTACAGCGTAGCGATTTCTGAACCTTGACAGTCAATCGAACAGACAGTAACGCGCCTAAAAGTTCCAAACGTGGAATAGATGTCGGCCGCAAAGGAGCAACCTTTGCTTTTGCGCACAGTAAACGTGTAAGTGTGACGCCCTCAACGTCTGAGGAGGTTAAATAAATGCATGCAGCATACGCATCCTGAGATGCATCTGAGAATGAGTGTAGAGTAATGTTTACGGGTTGACTACACAAAACGTATCTCGGTATATTCATTTTTGTCAACTGTTTGAGCTTGTCTACAAAATCTGTCCATTTTTTACATAAATCATCCGGAACTGGATCGTCCCAGTCCAGTTTTGATAACCACAACCTCTGAAGAATGATTTTAGGCGTAATTGTAACCGCACTTAGTAAGCCGAGAGGATCAAATATTTTTGCCGAGTTTGACAAAATAGTACGTTTTGTTACTGGCGGTATGGATTCAATGTCCACAGAAAATTGTAAACAATCGGGTGCTGGTTGCCATTTTAAGCCCAGAACACTCGACTGGCCATCTAAATCTAAATCCTTAGGTATCATGGTACTTAGGCTGGCTTTGACAATAGTAGGAGCGTTCGTATGAAACTTACGAAGAGGTAAACAAGCTCCGTTTAATATATTGGTAACTGATTCGCATATGTTGCCAAGCTCCGCTTCAGTTTGCGCGCCAGTCAGAAGATCGTCCATATAGAAATCATGCTGTATTATTTGGGCGATAGTTTGACTGTCGCATTCCTTCGCTAACTGCAGCAAACATCGCGTGCTTAAAAAAGGCGCTGAAGCAGTTCCGTATGTAATTGTATTTAATTGTAATATACGCATCTTTCTAGTATCTGGGTCTTTTCAAAGAATCTGCTGGTATTTACGTTGGCTGGGCTCTACTAGAATCTGTCTGTACATTTTCTCTACATCCGCTGTAACTACGTATTTATGTTGCCTAAATCTTAACAAAATAGACAACAGGTCGTCTTGCACTACGGGTCCTACATACTGTATGTCATTTAAGGACTTACCTGACGTAGTTTTTGCTGACGCATGAAACACGACACGTAGTTTGGTAGATTCACTCTGTTCCCTTAAAATAGCATGATGAGGGAGAAACTGACTACCTTCTTCAGCTTTCGAGACTTCAGTCAAATGCCCAAGGTCTTCATATTCCTTAATAAAATCAGAATAACCTTTTTTAAGTTTAGGATTCTTAGACATTTTCCTTTCAATACTATAGAGTATCCTTTCGGCCATTTTGTATGAATCACCAAGGGTATCTGGCGATTCTCGAAAGGGGATACTCACGATATATCTTCCGTCACTATTACGGTGCGTAGTATCGCTAAAGAACTTTTCACAATAAGCATCATCTGAAGATACTACAGGTTTCGAACTAGGTAACTCTTCCAGTTCCCAAAATTTTGACAACTGATTTTTAATTTCTTGTGAAAAGTTACAGCGGATAGTATGAGAACTCGTAGAGTCCCTGGGCCTCCCCCCCGTAGGGCCAGCCACTATCCAACCTAGCTCGGTTTCTACTAAATATGGTTGTCTTATACCTAGCTTGATTTTTCTTTGCCCAATCAAGTCCCAGTATATATCGGAACCAAGCAAGAGATCGACTTCTGCCGGCGACTGAAACTTAGGATCAGCTAGGGTAATATTGTTAGGAATATCTACTTTTACTCCTATCTTGACTGCAGGAAGCTCCTCCGTAATCTCAGCTACAATATAGCACCTCACTTCAGCTATAAATGACGTGTGGAGTGAATGTAAATTAAGATCACAATATTCATTTATAAACAAAGGTATTTTATTAAGACACGAAATGGAGCGATTTACAATAATTGTACTGCAATTAATCTTTTGTTTAGCCTTTTCAGTTATAAATGAGGACTGACTACCATTGTCTAATAACGCGCGCAAAACAAACTTGTTTCCGTGAATAGTCACCTCAACTAGAGCTGTAGCCAACATAATATGACGACGATCTGCCGCTGTTAACGTGACAGTCGTGTCAGTCGAGTTTGTTGCGATAGACGAAAGCGAAGTCTCATCATAACTTACGCCGCCGCTAGCGTCTTTATACATAGAGCGCGATTCGACCCACGGATCGGCGCGCGGCAGTGCTAGTCATGCTTGAGGCCTAGATTCTTGACTTACGCTTGAAGGCGAAGGAGCTGCTGACATTTGAGGACGTGAAATATTATTACTAGGTCCAGCAGCTGCTTCCTCTTCACATTGTTGCTGGTTAGTCATTTCTTTATGTAATATGGTGTTGTGCCTTTTTTTGCAAACCCTACACGCAGTGCTGGTGTGACACTGATAAGCAGTGTGGCCGGGGCGTAAACAGTTTTTGCACAACTTCCATTGACTTACCTGTAGAAAGCGCTCATCAACCGATAAAGTATTAAATTTGGGACAATCGCTTAGCCTATGATCCTGATTACAATAATGACACTCATTTACCACCACGCTAGTCGACGATTTCGGTGACAGGCCTGACGAAACAAAGCATTTAGTTCGAGTAACGTTCTGACGTTTGTCGTTTTTATTTAAATCCGTCTGAATTTGACGTTTGTCGTTTCTCGAGCTAGATACCGTTTCTAAAACGTCAGCTCTGTTACGAAGGAATTTATAAAAATCCTGTAATGACGGCGAAGTTATGTCGCTACGAAACTCTTCCCATTTTCGCGCGGTACTAACGTCAAGTTTTGACGAGGCCATATAGATAACCAAGGTATCCCACTTATCGGTCTCCTCACCAAGAGACTTGAGTGCTTGTAAATGTTTTGACAAATTGTCAATTAATTTGCGTAAACCCTCATCACTTTCCCTCGACAAAGGCTCTATGCTAAACAAACCCTTTAAATGCTGGTTGATTAACAGACGCTTATTATCATATCGCTCGCGTAAAAGAGACCAAGCGATAGGATAGTTCTCAGCTGAGACGGACACAGAA
Source organism: Cydia amplana (assembly GCF_948474715.1). Taxonomy (NCBI): domain Eukaryota; kingdom Metazoa; phylum Arthropoda; class Insecta; order Lepidoptera; family Tortricidae; genus Cydia; species Cydia amplana. The sequence goes on from NC_086087.1 coordinate 11,430,534, forward strand.
TTAATAACTAAGCTTGCATCGCCTTGAAGGTATGACTTGAGATAGTGAAATTTACAAACGTCATCAATGTTCTCATTGTCATGTATTAAAGACAGGTAAAGGTCTCTAAATTCTAGCCACTTATCTGTCTTTCCATCAAAGGGAGGAAGTCTTAGCTGCGGGAGTTTCACATTCTTCGCTCCTCCGCGCTGACGGCTGCTCTGGCTGAAGAACTCGTCCCCTTGATGGTCTTTTTCCTTAAAGGCGGCAATTACCTCTTGGGCCTGAGCCATTACACAATAAAACTCATTTTCTGTGGCCTCTCGAGCATCCAGCTCATTCTGAGAATCATCCTGTAATTCAATATTAGTTTGAATTTCATCGAATAGATTAAATGCCTCCTGTATTTTAGACAACCTAAGAGTGCATTCATTTATAAGAACTTGAGTTAGATTCTTTTTATCTAACAACGGCGTGAGGAATTTTTTGAATAAAGTTACAGCTCTCCGAACTGTTCCTCTTTGTCGTTTGAGTTCTTCCATTTTGAGGGTGCGAGATTATTTTAAACTGCTAAATTATACTTGCATACGCATTAAAGCAAATTTAGGTACATAGAGGTACTTACAGTAATAATCCCGCGCTTCGTAGAATTACCCATTAATTACTTACGATAATTTAATAGCGATTGATAGTTGATGGGTACCAGCAATAGCCATCCGTGCTCTCACCGGCTCAAACTCACAACATCTGGTAATCGTTATTGGATAAATTGGGACATTCTCCGAAGAATAGTCTTCATTTCAACTCAGCGCAATCTTCATTCAAATATTGCGAATTTCATCACGTTTGGGTCACCACAATATGTTTAAGAACATACAATCATTTTAATATACACTTTATTCTAACATTTTAACGTTTTTACAAAATAAATAACATTTCTTCTGCTGTGTAAAAAAATCAATAATCTCATACAGAAAGAACAAAATCATATATATCTCTAGTCAATGTCAAGAAAACTCAATTCAAAATTAGTACGGCGATCAGCGGCCAGCACCGCATGAAGGTAGCACCATGTAGGCGCTAACAATTGGTTCTTAAAATTCTCGGGTCTTTTTTTACAAAACTCGACTACGTCTCGTTTTGTAACTTCGACCCTTGAATTTTAAGAACCCTTATTATATCACTGTTGCATAAACTACTATAGTTTTACTCATTCTTAGGTTTATTTTAGTTTATAATTTGTATGTTTACTCAATTGTTACATTTCTTTGATAAATTAGCATTAATAACAAGATAAATATACTGGATCAACCAAATCTTGTCAGTAGTAAAAGGCGGCAAATTTGAAAAATCGCGGGTTAGCAACACTGTGTTCAAATAATTCCAAAATCGCGTGTCATCTGTGTGTTATCTGTGGAATGTGGATGGCGAACGACAGCCATCATCTTATTGTTTACATTCTGAATCGTTTCTATTTCAAGAGAAATTTCTGCTGTCACCATTAAATACCAAGTTTATGCTTGACCTCAAGCAAAGCTAAGGTGCCTACAATGTACAATCATGCTCGTTGACGGTAAACATTACTAAAATTTGAGGTTATGATAATTCACTCGAACTGACGTATGAAGGGCGGAAAAATAAACACGTTTTGGTTCGATGTACATTGCTGCTTTTCTTAGCGCAATTCTGCTCTTTGAGTGTTACATGGTGTTACCCTACTTTAATTTGCAGAACATTGCTACTGACAAGATTTGCTTGACGCACTATAATAAATTAGACTCCCAAGCTCTTATACAGCAGCGGGACGTAGTCGTCGAACTGTGCGCGGTAGAAGTTGCCAGCGACCGGCGCTCCGAGGTTGTACTTCTCGGCGAACTTCTTGGTAGAGAACGCGGCGCGGCCGTCGATTGATCTGTGGGGTAAGTTTGTATAAAAATAAGTTTTTTGTCAAATTTTATCGCTGACTGTACTTTTCTTTCAACGGAATTTGTACTCGTCGAGACAATTCTATTTTTAGTGTTTCGTACAAAACTTTGTTCACGGAACTCTTGTGGGATCACTTGGCCATGTTTTTTCCTTGACAATTTTGAGTGTTAATATTAGGCATAGACCTAGGACATCCTGCAACGCCCACGGTTCTTAGGAGAATGGAGTTAGGACTTGCGTGAACTAATTTGTGGCATGAATTGACAATAAGAATCTTTGCCATTAACAGATTGTCAGGCGTTCAACTATTTGGATACCATTACAATTTCTATGATTCACTATTCCGGATTTATCACATTCATTGCCACCCAGCCAAACAAGACATCCGCGCCAGGCCACAAAAAATTCTTCATATAAAGGTGTAGTACCACGATGCCGATCCGATCCGGCCTGGGAACGAAATCATAAAATACCCGATAGTCGACTTTTCGGCACTGAATGTGTTAAAATTTGTGTCAAAATAAATGAAATAACGTGTAACTTACTTGTTGGTCAGTCGGGGCTCATCGAAGCTCAGCTTTCCAGGCTGCTTGAACAAAATGTACACGTAGCGATGAATGCCAGTGCCCTCAGGGGGTCCGGAGCCGATGTACCCTGATAGCACCTCGCCGGCGGCCACGTTGTTGCCGGGGATGTTGCCAACCAGCCAGTGGTGCCACTCGCGGTACACGGGCTCGGGGCCATCGTAGTTGTCGGGGTCTGAAAATAAAGGTAAGCCAGGTGAGGCCGTGGAGTTGGAGCTGCAGGTTACTGTCCCGCGGCATTCTGGCCGCGTAGCCAACATGCCAATCGCTAACGCTCCGTAGCGATCGAAACGCAACTGTCACTGTCGCACTAATATGGAAGAGTGATAGAGAAACACAAAGCGATTCGATGGCGAAGCGATAGCGATTGTCACCTTGGCTAGGCCGGGGGTATGTCCTTAAACTATGTCCAAAAGAGAGGTATGGGCACAGTGAATGTCATCTCGCTTTGTGTGGTAGGGCACAGCAGATGTCGTTCCAGATCTAGAATGCCCAACTGGGGAAGCAGAAATGCCCAACCTTACAGAAAACCGCAGGTATACCACTAGACCCTACTCATAGTGTGTGTTGTGTAAGCAGTCGCTGTAGCCTATAGACGCCTGGAACTCCAGAGGTGCTACATGCGCGTTGACGCTCCTAACACTCCGCGCCCTCGTTGAGCTCTGGAAACCTTTGCTTACCACCAGGCGGGCCGTATGCTTGTTTGCCACCGACGTAGTATAAAAAAACCCACACTATTCATCAGATTGTTCTCTTGCAGAACATAAGGAAAAACTTACACTATTCTCCTCACATCTTGTTCTGTAGAATAGAAGCTTAGGTACCTTATCTTATCTTACCAGTGAAGACGAGTGTGTAGAAGGCGTCAGCGTCAGCCTCGTAGGTGACGGTGGGCTGGTCCTTCACCTGGGTGGGGGTAAGTTCGTTCCCCTGTGCGGCCTCCACGCCGCTCGGGTATTTCAACTGGTAAAAAAAAGCAGCACAAATTAATTTTGTTTGTGAATAGTTGGTGGCTGAGTTAATCAAGAGATTATATTTCCCTCAAGACTAGGACTTGTTACGTATGATTAATCCATAACAGTGTCCGATCTTATCCCGGCGATCCTTTTGCCCCACATGAACTTAGGAAAATAAAAAATGAAAAAAATACATATTCGTTTTTAAACAAGTACTTATGGTTACAGGTTAGGATCTTCTTTTAAGCAACAGATATGCATTGTGACAAACTTTTGAATCGGCTTAGTAGGTAGGTATCTAGAAGGAAAACAAAATGCGCCGTTTAAAAATGCGCCGTTGAAAGCTTAAGATCTTTTGAAGTGCACATGACTGGTAATGTATAAATTAAAATTTAACAACAGTTATACAAAACTGTCATTACGACGATAACACTCGAAAAAAATTGCAGAAAATTGTTAATGATCCTGTCAAAATCAGAGTAGGTGCTGGAGAAAGGCCCTTACAATGGTGATTATTAAGCGAGTTTGCTCTTATTTTAAAATGTAACTCGTGTTAAACACTGCTTTCATTGCGTGTAAGTCCAAATAACTGTGCATAAGGCACCAAAAATGGCATAATTTAAAAAATACCCCAATTTGAAAGAGCTCGCTTACTGCAAGCTAAATTTGCATCAATTAAGTGCTACCTTAGAAGGCTTGAGAAAGTAATTTAATTACTTATTGTCATTTGCATTGTAGGCTATAATCGGGGTTTTTGTTTTATAGGTAGAACGTCCTTTCGATCATGGCGCCCAAAAATATTATAGGTACATTATGTAAAATTTGCATGACTTATTTAGTCTAGATATATGGACCTGTGTAAATTAGCCTAAGATTTTGTATATACTATATCTATCGCAAATAAAGATTTATGATTTTACGCTTCATATGTTTGTATTTGTAATAAACACACATAGACTAGAAAATAATTACGAGTTAATAAGTAGTTATATATGCAAATACGATCCGCGATCTGTATTTTTATATAGGTAGGGACTAAGAAAATAAATGAAGCACATATATCTAAGTATTCAGACAAATAACTAGTGTGAATTGTCAGTCAATAACTAAGTAAGGTCGGTGGAATCGCTGTAATGTTTCCTTATGACCGTCTTGAGTAGGTATTTAGTATTTAAATACCTACGTCATAACATACAATCTCCTCTACGTTTATCGGCTCGAAGATAACCGCATCCGTAAAACCAAAACAACCTTCTTATACTTATTTGCCGGTTTACTTTAATTATTTTTAATGCTCATTCCGTCGATATAATACAAGATGTTTATTTAGTTAGGTACCTGCAATAATTTACGGGTCATATAGGTCATACTGAGTAACTTTTACTATGGTTCCAACCCCGAAATCCAAAACAGTCCTGTAACGTAACGGACAGGCAGGCATGTCATGTCATGGTCAAATCAAATGCCTACGATGAAGACGTTCTTACGTGCTCTCACTCTCTTACTCCTACGGCCCTTCGTTATTAGATTGGTACTTCTACACGTACAAAAAGTTTCATAATAATATTGTAGGTAAGTACATACTCCACTAAGACTGCAATGCTAATGCAGCCAGCGCGTTTTTTTGCCTACGTTTTTGGTGCCCCCCTAGACGTGGTGCCCTAAGCACGTGCTTGTTTTGCTTATGGGTTAATCTGGCACTGCATGTCCATAATTTAGTAACTGACTGGTAAGTAGTAACACGCCCGCATAATTTTAAAATGTCCAAATTGTACCAAATCATGTCGTAAACATGTCGTAAAAGGGAGTGAAAAGTGTAATTTCCGCTGTCGACTGACCGAGTTGTGTCGAAGTGCTGATTTATGCGATCGCTCATTATTGTCATCATTATAAATAAAGCCTGCGTAATTAAGGACCCTTGTTATGTAGAAATAAGAAGTTCAAAGTTTTATGTATGAAAAGTATTCACTGTTATCTAAAAACTTCAGTGCATCACGCTTCCAAAGTGCACCTTGCCGATCTAAATTCTAAACTAATATGTACATCATAGACATCCTTTACTGTTCTAAATATACATATGCTAAATGCAGGCGTATATGCAATGGTCGAATCGAATATAATTATGTAAATTGAGTAGCTACCTTAATACCTTTTATATTAGTATTTATATAAAAATACCTACAAATATTTTAAAGAGTTGCAATATATAATACCAAACATTGCAATATGTAGGTACTTAATTAATACTTAATTAAGTGAATGCGGTTACATATTCTTATTTTTGTTATGCGTTAACGATAATCAGTTAAATAATAATTGGAATGTTAATCAATCAATTTTAATGGGATAATCGTAATCAGATAAAACCATTTCAATTTTAGTTTTAATATATAAATCATCATTATGCGCAGACGTAATCTTAGATAATCTTTAATAAAAAAAACCATAGCGAAATATAAGTAAAGAAAGAGTGGTAACTTCATACATCAGTTTTCTTACCAAAACCACAGAATAAATAATAGTACTAAGTACAGAAGACTCACTCTCTAACAAAACGCATCTGTTACGATCAGCACAGATATGGCCGCTAGGTGGCGACAGCGCCACGCGCGGCTTATGGCTTTCCCCAAAATTGGGGCCGGAACGGATGTACTTTTAGCTACCTGTAGCAAAGCGACGAAATCGCGGAGTGAGCCACGCCTGCCAAAACGCGAGTTATTTCGTAGTCGACATCTAACATCAAGTCGTGGAACTATCAGTACCGCTACTTGTCACCAGATGTCACAAGTTTCGCTACTGACGAAAAATGTAGGTACTACTAAAACAATTAAAGTTGAAAATAGAGTTCCGGTTAATCCGGTTATAATATGAGCTAAAAATTGTCGAGCATTAGAGTTTTTGCTTGCCGCTACATCTATTGTCAACTAGCAGAACTGATAATGTCCGCTACTTGACGTTAGATGTCGACTAAGAAATAACTCGCGTTTTGGTAAGAAAATTGATGTATGGAGTTACCACTCTTTCTTTACTTATATTTCTCTATGGAAGAAACTGACTTACAAAACAGTTACCACCTACCATTAAAATCATCCACAACTATAATCTCATTTTTTTTAAATCATAATTAGCCTTAGGACGGATAGAGTCCGTCTAAGCTAAGTCTGTACCGACTAGGCGGTGACAGTGCCACTAGAAAAATCACATTTAAATAGAAATTTCACGTTTATGGTGGCGCTACCACACTTTATCGCTTGCCAAGTTGGTGCAGAGTTAGCTTAGAAGGATTCTACGTAGTCTACATCGTTACATTATGGAGTTTTTCATAATTAAGTATTTTATAGCTTAATTTGGCCCTAAGTACTTTTATGAGCATATAATATTTACTTCGAACCGCCAAATCAAACATACTTGCCTGTTGAGGAGTTCCGTTCTGGTTTTTCATCTATACCTACCTAGTTATTTTTTTTTGCACTAGAAAGAAGGTAAAAAATCTTGACGTGTCTTTTGATTAAACAATATTGAAAAACGCTTTAAGAAATTAGTTTATATTACTTATGAAAGCAAAAGAATGTAAAAGATCATATATGATTTATAATTCTAACATATTTGCTGTGACTTATTTTTCAATGGTCATTATTAATAAAAATACATGTCGTGATCGCCTACCTTCTTTTTAATGCTAAAAAGACATACTATACGAGTAGCAGTAGGCACTTTTTATTTAAAAAAAATGATTTTTGTTTGAATAGAGTCCTAGCGTAAGCTAATTAAATATTAAAACTTACCCCAATGGTGGCAGTGGGTGCCGTGGGGATGACGTCGGGCACGATCTTGCTCGACTCAAAAGCGCGCGCTACCAGAGACATGGTTATCTAAAACCGAATTAAAACAAATGAAGTTCAAGTTATTAGGTAGATCTAGGTTCAAAACTCAGAAGTCCCGGATCTCGGTACAGTTACCTGCAATAATATGCTCTTCTGGGTTTACAAATAAGATCGAGTCAGATATTTTTGCGGCCTTCGTAGAATAACATATTATTTGCAGGTGACTGTACAAAATAATTTGAAATCTGGTAAGAACGATTAGCGACCAGGGGCCCATTTCTCAAAAGCTTAACTTGTAATACAAGTGGAAGTCCCTTTCTAACAAAAGCTGTCAAATAGTGACATCCGCTTGTATTACAAGTTACAAACTTTTGAGTAACGGGCCCCAGCTCTCCTCGGTTAAATTAATTTAATGAAAAATTAAAACTTTTTCAGAATTGTTGTCAGTTTGGCAAAAATAAAATATGTAAGTACGAGTACCTACCTACTTACATAACTATAGCTTTCTTGGTTTCACTTTATTTACGTAAGAATTTCATGTATTTATCTATATTTAAGTGTGAAGACTTTTAGTAACACAATGGAGAAAACAAAAAGAAACTAAACGTTAAAATTAAAACTAAAATAACTATAGCTAAGTAAAATACAATAATATTTCAAAACGAATGAAATATAATTGCAAGTTATTAATAAAGGGTTCAAATACACATGTTGCTAAAGAGCATCGGATATTTATTGTAAAGTCAAGTATTGTGCGTCTTGGATTGCATACCATCTCTTCAAACAAATCATAATAAAATTAAATTTTGGCATTGTAATACAATAGATGATTTTTAAAGATTGAAATGTATGTACTTAGTTTTATTCATGGGGCCTACAACGGGGCAACGCTAATAGGTATACTTAAACGTAAATAATGTATTGAAAAGATAGCGTTTCGTTTTCTGCAAACGATTGTCATCTTGGCTACCCCCAGGTACCCCTTTTTCGGCGATGTCTGATTTTTCGAAGTGTATTTAAATAAAGAAACAAACTTACCAGTTTCTCGTGCGATGTCTTGAACAACACTGAACTCTGATAAAGCGCGGAATTTGTTGATAACATGCACATTCGCAAGCGAATGCCTACGTTCAAGTACGTTCACATAGACTAGGTGCGGCATTTGCAAACACATACATGCTAATTTTGTGTACGATTACGAGTACCTACGATAAGGGCTCATTTAGACGGCGCGCGAACTCGCATGCGATTTTAGTTACATTGCGGACCATTGAGGTTACAACAATTCAGCCAACCGATCAAATAACGCAATGTAATGAAACACGCATGCGAGTTCTCGCACCGTCTAGAAATTAGCCCTTAATCTTGTACCTAAAAATAAACGAATAAATGAGGCAAAGGAAAAGAATTTCAGTTGCGAACAGGGCTCGGAACCGGTATTTTTAAAAAACCCCGTAATAGCCCAATAGTTTGAATTATTTTATGCTCTTTACGTAGGACTGAATCATGTATTTAAATACATCATTATGTTACTTAAGTAACAACTTCGTATTATTAGATTTTCCCATTAAAAATGAAATAATAGGCCAAAGAACGAAAAAGAACGTAATAATACCGGTATTTTTGTATGGACCAAATACCGGTTTCCGACCCCTGTTTGCGAAACCATGTATCGGATCGTGAAAATAATATCTTAGTACCTATACATTCCGTAACAATTACCAAACCTAAATTAAGTACTTAACGGAACAGATAAATTCAACGCCTCGATCGAGACTCGAACTATATCTCCAGGACGTGGTACGGCTACAGTCTCTACCAACTACACGCTGTGTACTTAATTTCAAAAATTGCGTAATAATTTATGTGATTACCTACCATAAGTGTCATAATTTTTTGCCTTTCTCGATGAAATTGTAATAAATTCATTGTGATACCTACGCTCCAAGTACTTAGTTGGTGCCTGGGGAATTATAAAAGAAACAAAACTCAAAAGGAAATTAACAAAACACTTTTATTGTTTCAAACAAGTCTAAGAAAATAGCTATTACAATTAATTAACAATTCAAACACAATAAAATGAAACATGAAGAATAATGCACACTTACGAAAATAGATTTATTAGTATTTTATTTCTAATTCAAAAATTCATTATGAATAGCTTTTATTATGACTTTTTACTTATAACAAAAGCTCCTAGGGTGACTACTATTAGTAATTGGCCACTCCTAATAAATGAGAAGAAACAAGCCAATAGAAGTCTTATAGTTAAGAGTGGCCAATTACTATATAGTGGCCAATATTTAACTATAGCAGTCACCCTATATTATATTTTCAGTGCCATCACAGTCATGCAAAGGTGAATTCATCCATAGGCTATGCTATGACCACCCAGAGTGCCAAAGTTTATCACGTGCTAAAATTTGCCCGTCCCGTCTATGTTTTATCATTTTTTAACGTGACATAAGAATATAGGTGTAGCTTTTTCAACGACCGATAAACTTAGCTAACTAAGCACCTTCCAATAACTCTAAACTCGAATAATGCCAATTGAAAACAGACATTACATACACAGTAATAGAATTGAAAATACAAAGCAAGCTTCCAAAACACGTCTTTGCACCAAAAAATTTAAAAGCAAGCATCGACTAGGATTCACACAAGACAAGAAACCAATTCAAATTGAAAAATACTTAATATTATGGCTACTTATCATAGATATTCCTATAGAATACATAAATAACAATCCATTTTCATTATTTCTTCCGAAATGGCCCGACTGCAATCTCTCTCACAAAGATTGGTGGCATTTCTATTCAACAAGAAGTGATGGCGCTACGCACTTAGCAGTATTTTCTCAAATACGCGTTTTGTTTTTCAAAGATAGGTAATAGAGATGCATTTGAGCAAATACGTCGAAGTATTTTGACGCTTTTGTGACACGTAGCCCGGGCTAATCATGTTCTTATTAATCTTAATATTTTAGAGCCACCAGAACTTATTAAACAATCTGCTCCTTCTATTTCCGAGCCGATCATGTATTAATTTTTATACGAATTATATAGGTGCAACGTATTCATAAATAACTAAAGATATATACCTAATGATATAAAGCGGTGCAGTATAGTCAAACTGTACGAAGTAAAGTAGGTACATAAGTAGACAGTACATTTTAAAATGATAATAAATAACTATGATAAAGTAAACACACATTTAAAACCACACATAATTTTGACTAAAATACTAACTTTTAAAAAGTTCTATTTGCGGAGATTAACTTTATACAATTGTATTTACACAAAAATCCCGGCCTAGCCTTGTCTTAAAGTAAAACTAAAATACGTATGATACAACTAAAAACTAAACCACTTGGACTGTGGCAAAAGCACTGAATGTAACTTTCTTTGGCGGTTCAGCACTACAGGTCCTCACTACAGACCTTTTCGAGCCATCGTGGCCGTCTCTAGTCTTCAGTACTGGCTTTAGATTAGCCACATCATTATGTGACTGAGCTTTAAACCTTCCAATAGTATTGCTGGGACTGCCTAGGTCTCTCAGCTTGTTGGTTAAGCCTGTAATCCGATGTGATATGTTGGAATAGTTGGTTTTCTTCGGCTCGGGTTTGTTCTTCTCGCTTAACTTCATGGGTAAGTCGAGGTTTTGCAGTGACGCGTATTTGCGATGGTCTGTGGTTAGGTTGATGTTTCTTTTGATTTCTGTGGTTGGCCTAGGGAGCCTGGGTGGTCGTTGGAGGAAGTTGTTAGGCCTGAAGGGTAGTGGGGTGAGTTTAGGCTTGGGGTCGCTGGCCAGCCGGTAGTATTGGGGCACGGGGTCGATCCTGGGGGGTTTCCGGAGGGTGAGGGCCATGGCCATCTTGGTGGGGCGGGCGAGGCTGTCGAACGCGGTGGTGGAGAACTGCGAGCGGCTGCTCCTCCATTCTTCGCGGTCTGACTCGTACCCAGTCGCCACTGTAACATAGAGAAGTGACGATTAGTGATGCATTTAGGAAATGTCCGTCTTATCTAGGTTTGCGCCGACATAAAAAGGGTTTCGTGGAAGAATCACCACAAACGTCTTTCTTACGTTCGTTCTTAATATGACCTCTCTCTTAGTCGTTGTCGATGCAGAGCTATCTGAGAATGACTCGGAGGGATGTTTGGTAAAAGATTTTTTTTTCATTTCCTTGGCTACAAAATTTTCGGCACGCGTAAAAAAATGAAAATCATTGCGTGTAACGAACACCAAATTCATATTATCTCTCCCAAAACAATATGGCAGATAAACAAGAAGAATTACCATAACAATGTATTGTTCCACTTGGTATCGCGTGACTTGAGGTCAAGTTTACATTTACCTAAGTCTCTGAGGTCAATACATTTTTAATGAACCAATTATAATGCAATGTAAGTTTCCTTAATAGCGGTGTTTTTAAAAATGAGACAGAGTAAATATTATCTTGTTTTTGGTCAAAAATTTCGCTTGCCTTATTATGAAGGGACAATGCTACAATGCCGCTAGTATTTTTTGGCACTTTTGGACAGCCGGAATGGGGTATAGGCTTTTAAATAAGTACTGTTGTAGTATTTTGTTACTTAAGTTAGTTCTTCATTTATTCTATGTTTGTGTTTTATGTTGACCTCTTATTTAATTATTTTATTTATATATTATATTTTATAAATAAAGATATTTTATGTAGATAGGTCTGTAGGTACCTATTAAATGAGGTCAGGTGAGGCTATGTATATCATTATCATTATTATTCTTATCATTACCAACATTTAGTTTAAGTGAGAAAATCAACATTGTGTAATATCAGTCGAGCTAATGTTTATTGAACCAAGTTATCTTATTACTATTTATAAGTTATCGAGTTTACTCAATATCGAATTTAGCGACAATATTTGCATATGCATTTATAAAATTGAATAAGTTTCACAAATATTCGTGAAATTTCAAAAGGTGTTAGTGTTACCTATGTTGTCAACCTTGTAACATTTTATTTACTGCTCAAATTGAACCAGTGAATACTTAATAGTAGTTTGTGTTACAATAAGGAATCAAAATGATATATTTCCGTCAAGGTCGTACATTGAATCCTGAATGAAGCGAAGGATTCTAAAGTAGAATCCTGAGCGTAATGAGGGATTCAAGTGTTAACGCCCAAGACGAAATAATTTTGATACCGTGTGACACATACTGCTTTTCACATCAACTATGAGGAAAATAAAAAATCTTAGTGTTGACACAATCTGATGCTTAAACAGATTATTTAAAAATAGTATGCTAGAACAGAAAAGTCTTACTTTGATCCCTCCGAGCAGGGAGGAAAAGTGCCACTTTGACCCCTCCTAGCAGGGAAGAAAAAGCTCTTTTCCGAATAGGTGGTGTTAAAATAAATATAAAACATTCTTAACTCAGGAACAAATATCCGTGATAAACACACAAATAAATGCCCTTACCAGGATTCGAACCCGAACCACTACCGACTATTAGGCTAGAAGGCCGGCCGTTATGGTATTGGAGGTCCATTCGAACTTAAATTTTGATATCTAAATTATTATTTTTTTTATTTACGCCTGCATTTCGCTCGGGCTTATTGGCGTAGGTACATATTTTATTGGCGTGAGTGAGACGCACGGGCGAATGATAACAATATGAGATCATATAAATATCATTTTGACATCAAAATGTAAGTTTAAGTTGGGTGGTTTTACAGTAAACATCTTGCTTCACTCTTAAAGATGACTCACGTTAGACCGGGCCGAGTCCGGGCCGGAGCTTCCGGAGCTTCGTTTTCTATGGAAAGCATCACGTGATCAACTGTCATCTGTCATAGAATCGTAAGCGCTGGAAGCTCCGGCCCGGACACGGCCCGGTCAGCCCGGTCTGAGTGAGTTATCCTTTATACTGAAGTCTCTCAGGTCTGCCGCTACTTACATGGAACCAGCGATCGGATACCGGTATTTTTTGTATGGGAACGGAAACTGTATTTTTTCGTTCTTTGCTAATTATTTCATTTCTAATTTGGCAATCTAATAATACGAAGTCGTTACCTAAACACACCACTGAGTCCTACATTTCGAGTACCTGTAAAATAATTCGTAAAATATGGTTATTTCGAAGTTTTTGCAAAAAACCGGTTCCGATCCCTGCATGGAACTAAAACCTTTCATTTCAATGCCTATAATTTTGTTGCGTTCGTTCTTATAATTGCAAAATTGCTAAAATTGTGTTACTCATATTGCATTTCTGCAATGCAACAACATAGAAATGATGCAAGGTAGCATTCATCGGATGTGCCAATTTGTAGGGTCATTGTACGCACATGACAATACTGCAAACTGGGCTATAACCGCGAAAATGAAATTTGCAAATTGCGGGTATTTTTCTCTGTCACTCTAATTACGCCTTCATTTGATTGCCCATCTGATCAAAAAAATCTGATGCCCATAATATATTTTTTTTGTGCTTTTTGACTCAGTACTAAATCATCGCGGACCTTTCTTAAGTACCCTAGGCCTAGACAAAAAAAAATCCTGCATTCTTTGTAAAGGAGATTTAAAAGTCCAACAAAATAAGAGTCTCAATAAATATATTTTCATAAATAAACGTTAATTGTTTATCTTCACAAATATATCATTATATGCAACATAATTATCAGTTTAACATGATTATATCTTTGGCACTTTTGGGCTGGGTGGGGGTCGGAATGGGGGCGATAAGTAGGTTAGTTTATTAATAGTGTGCTTTTTTATTTTAAGGTAGTTTTAGTGTCTTTGTTTGTGTTTTTTTAAATTGGATTATTGTATTTATTAATTTATGAAATAATGTAATATTTTAAACTAAACTTTAAAAATATCTCGATTTACGAAACTTTACGAGAAATAAATTATCAGTTTAGTAACATTTAATTGGCATTGCATTGGCGTGTAATTAATAGCTATATGATAGTAAATCGGCACGGCATTGCCGTTGGCAAGTTTTGGTAAACCTGTTTATTGCTAGAAAGATGATACCTAAATATAAGGAAGTGCTATAAGGATAACTGAGAATAGTAGACAAACTAAACTTAAGGTCAAAGGAAGTACTTAAATAAAGGTTAAATAAAAGATTTATTGTCTCGCAGACCATATTCGACACTTAAAGATGGTAAAGTAAACATATAGTAGGAACTTAAAGAAAAATATAAAAATGTAATTTCGAGTTTCCAGTACTTAAAGAGTCGGACTAATTTGATCAATATGCATGTAACCAATGAAAATATCAACTTTACCAACTTTATACAAAATCCGTTAGAAGGCTCCACTCCTCACAGCAAGTATCACAACACTGGCCAAAGCTGCAAAACTAAATGTCAACCGATCACCAGTATTAAATCAAATATTTGTCCCGCCAATTTGGCAATGTGCACAGCTTGCACCTAGGCTTTATTTAAATTTTTGTATGCGATCCGTGCGGAAACCCGTGCTTGGAATGCTGAGCTCAAAACTGATGTAATTGGTTGGGTTTAGGTTCGTTGATTTGTCACCAATACAAATCGTCTGCACATTTTGCCTTAGTTTTAAAACGACGTGTAATTTAATTGATTCTTATTAAGAAACGTCCTTTTAGATACAATAGGGCAACATTGCAATTCGTCAAGTGGACATTGCAAGTGCAGCTGAGTTGGTGTCTAAGCGTTATTTGAGAATGCAATGCGTGTACCTTTTTGTTGCAATACATTTTTGCGTAAACCGGCGTAATACAGAACATTCGAAATGAATTAATAAGAAGATTTACGCACATATGTAGGTGAAATAATTATATTATATTTCAGAATTATGTGCTTATCCATATTTGTAGGTATCTTGTTTTAGACGTGTAAGATCTAAATTCCGAGCAAGTTTTGAAAAACATCATTTGACACCAATACCTACTAGGTAGCTACCTAGCTACTTTACCTACTGTTACATTCACATGTGCTGTAATTAAACACGTACCGGTCGAGCATGAAGGGCTCTCGCGCAGATCTTTCGTCGCCTCACACCCAGAACGGCGCAAGTCCCGAACGGTTGGGGTGAAAGAATGCCGTTTTGAAATGTAAAACGTTTGCTTCCTTATATGCGCCTATTAGTGCCTGACGGCGAGTCAAATCAACACCTGCAGGTAATGCAACACCAGTAACACCGCTACATATGTATGTACAGGCAACAGAAGTTGCTAAGCGCGCGAGGTATTCAAAATTACCTTGACGCGCTCTTATTAATTCTTTTAACAATAAAGTCGCGTCAAGATCATTTTGAACAACTTGACCGCTTAGCAACTATTGCTGCTGACTGTACGCCGCGCATCGATATTCACATGACAAAGCAGTCGATTTGAAGTAGGTACGTAACATGTTAAAAAAGCCGACACTGACCTTCCGTTTCTTATTGTTAGGGTTCCGTACCCAAAGGGTAAAAACGGGACCCTATTACTAAGACTCCGCTGTCCGTCCGTCCGTCCGTCCGTCTGTCACCAGGCTGTATCTCACGAACCAACGAAGTTAAGCAACGTCGGGTGGGGTCAGTACTTGGATGGGTGACCGTTTTTTGCTTGTTTTGCTCTATTTTTTGTTGATGGTGCGGAACCTTCCGTGCGCGAGTCCGACTCGCACTTGGCCGGTTTTTTTCAGGTTGTCGTGATTAAAGTGATAAAAATTAAAATAATCATACTTTTACTGAGTATGATATATTTGTTCTTTATCATCTGCTAACCTAGCCGCGTAGCCAACGTGCCAATCGCTTACGCTCCGTAGCGATCGAAACGCAACTGTCACTGTCGCACTAATATGGAAGAGTGATAGAGAGACACAAAGCGATTCGATGGCGAAGCGATAACAATTGTCACCTTGGCTAGGCCGCCTAGACAGCTATGTATCTTTTAGCTTAAGCGAAAGCACATCTAGATACATAAGTACATTGGAAGCCTACACAGTATACTTATGGGTGCTAGCAATTACCGTTGCGCCTCGATCACATAGAAAAAAATCGTATCCACCTCGAAAAAATCGACCTTTTCTTCCCATGCCTCCTTGCTTCGTTCTTTGATTGAGAATTCCTGTTGTTCTAATAAATCACTACATAGTAAAAAACAAAGTAACTGCCCGCTGTCTGTATGCTTAGATCTTTAAAACTATGCAACGGATATTGATGAAGTTTTTTAAATAGATAGAGTGATTCAAGGGGAAGGTTTATGTATAATTTGTTAACCCGTTTGAAGCCGGGGCGGGTCGCTAGTTAACCATGTTACTCGATTCCTCGTTGTTAAAGACGCAAAACTATTCATGTCAAGTACTTTAACCACTTGCACAAATTGAATACTATGATTACTCCAGAGTTTCAGGAACTAATTCCGAAGAAGCCAGTAACGGTCCAACACTGTGCATTGTTGGCTGGCCAATATGGACGTTTATGAGCTGTAGTTGCGTGCGCGCAGGCGGATCGAATCTTCAAACCAGTATAACGTGACCTCGAGAGATAGAACTCAAGTACCATCGGCTTCTCCAATTTTAAGACTGTTGAGCAATTTTCCTCGAGCTTGAAAAGAGAAAAGCGAGGTTTTTAAGCCGGCTTGTCTACGAATATTATTGACTCGTTGCCACTAGTGTACACTGTACAGTATGATGAGCAAGATCTCCGTAGATTTTTAAGCTGATGGGGCATTCCAGAAAAGTGTTGGATTCTTTATTTGTCACGATAGCGTTTGATAACATAGCTTTAATTTCAACGGTATTAAACAAATTTTTGCAGGTTATTGCGGTAGCAAAGTAGACCTTTATGTGGAATGCCCCAGAGGGTGTGCAGACGGTGTGCTGCAAGGGCAGGAGCGTGGTGTCAAGCGGCACTCTCCAACTATTTCCAGTAATGTCCAACGAAACACTTATCCTGGTCTTCATGAGGCGTTGAATAGTCTGTGCGGTTGGAGTGTCAGCTCTGCGGTCTGTGGCGAGCCTAACATACACTCGTTAAACTTTAATCGAAGGCTTTGGCTAGTTGCGTGACTATACTGTATGGTGGTCACTCAGTACTGGTAGTACATACAAATGCAGGAAATAAAATTTATATGTAAATCTGATTCTTTTTTCTTTGAAAATTATTTTCCACGCTTGGTTGCTTTTATGTTTCATATTTAGATACTATATTTTTGTATATATACCTAATTATTAGAAAATTGTGAAATAGTTTTGACGCTTAGTCTTATCTGTTGCTTTGAAGCTTAAATCAAATTTTAATTAGGGCAAGTCAAGTTTGACTAATTATAGAGGCGTAATTAGTTTAGCTGTAATTGTAGTAAGTCTGCTGATGAACATATTCAGACGAACTCGATTATATAAACTTTTTGAATGTATAAAGGCAATTGCATTTCGAAGCATTGTTGCGCCACATTCTCTAATTAATGCTATGCTTTTGTTTATTAGTTTTAACAACCTTTTATTGTTTTACTTTAAAGATTAATAGTACCTAGTTGTAAAAATAGAGGAGTCGTAAACACAATATTTTATGCAATGTTTAAATTGCCAGTCGACAGTGGGCCCGATTCGGATGTTGAACTAGATATCTATTAGACATCACCAAGATACGACAACGATATTTTTAAGATCTAGCCTGTCAAATTTGATATTTCTGGGATTCTGGAGATAGGTAGGTACTCTTGAACGATTTTCACAATGTATAAAACGTCTGGTTATTACCTATGTATTTTTAGATCTCAAAAAACGATTTTGAAACGATAATTCAACGTAAAAGTGACATTGGTTGCCCGAATTGTGCTGCAAAAGATATCTAGTTGAAATCTAAACTAGTTGGTAGGTATCTAGTACATATCGTATCGTTCTCTTCTCTAGAACGGATCTTGTTTTCCGAATACCGCGGAGTTGCATTTGTCGTTTATCGCATATCCTCCATATTGTATCTTTGACGCGATTGCCACCATCACAGTGTAAACAAATAGGTACATCTGGACCAACAGATTAAGACAAGAGACATCATGGCGATGCGACGTGTCAGCAGTTTTCTTTTAGTATAATTGCTGCTGCCATGTTCGTGTCACATGATCACATTATCTTGTTTGTCAATTCAGCTAAAAACGTCTGAGAGTAGCTTCTTAGTTATGTAAAACTCAGTCGTAAAATGAATTGAAGAGAGTTTCTCAACGAAAAAATGCATTCTTTTCAATTCGCATTTCCCACGTAATTGCTGTACCGAATTTATTCAATCAAATTTCGTTACGACAGTCACGATGTGGATTGAATGCACAATGATGCGAGACGGTAGCTGAATGCATCTTGTATTACGAAATAATATATTTTCGTACTGTTGACAGGATACGTTTCACAATCAATCTGAGCAGCTTTAAGAGACCATCAACGTGCACACTAGCGCCACTGCTAAATAATCGTGATTATTTCAATTTAACGAAAGAAATTTAAAAAAAAGCGGCCAAGTGCGAGTCGGACTCGCCCATGAAGGGTTCCGTATTTAGGCGATTTATGACGTATAAAAAAAAAACTACTTAGTAGATCTCGTTCAAACCAATTTTCGGTGGAAGTTTACATGGTAATGTACATCATATATTTTTTTTAGTTTTATCATTCTCTTATTTTAGAAGTTACAGGGGGGGGGGGGACACACACATTTTACCACTTTGGAAGTGTCTCTCGCGCAAACTATTCAGTTTAGAAAAAAATGATATTAGAAACCTCAATATCATTTTTGAAGACCTATCCATAGATACCCCACACGTATGGGTTTGATGAAAAAAAAAATTTGAGTTTCAGTTCGAAGTATGGGGAACCCCAAAAATTTATTGTTTTTTTTTCTATTTTTGTGTGAAAATCTTAATGCGGTTCACAGAATACATCTACTTACCAAGTTTCAACAGTATAGTTCTTATAGTTTCGGAGAAAAGTGGCTGTGACATACGGACGGACAGACAGACGGACAGACAGACAGACAGACAGACAGACAGACAGACAGACAGACAGACAGACATGACGAATCTATAAGGTTCCGTTTTTGCCATTTGGCTACGGAACCCTAAAAAGGAGGCCGCTACGTACTGTATCTTGTAATAAAGTAAGTACCTTTTGAATACATCAAACTAGTTTCTATGTTGCTGGATTCGTCATTGTGGGGCATCATCTGATTCATTAATGTAAAATTTCTATGAAAATATGATGTATATAATTATCATGACACGCCCTCACTATGTTCTATTAAAGTCGGTGGAAAGTTAGCTTTAACGGACTCTACGCAACTAACATAAAACTATTATGCAAAAGATTATCTCTCGTCTAAACTACCAGCTAACCAAGTGCATTAGGTTGCCGAGCAAATCTTTCACAAGGAAGATTTCTGCAACGGAATATATGGTAAATATTAGACGTGCCTAATAGAGTGCCCATTATGCTAACAAACTAAACTTGTAGAAATATGGACAGACCAAGATTTTGAAATACACGGAGTAAACCAACAAACTCTGAGCACGGTCGTATTCCTGAGTATTACGTATGAGTACTTACTGTATATACTTATGTTAGTAGTTTTTATGTAATAAAAATCGTTAGTTTTCTGTGAACAGTGCCTCTTGAATTCGATACATACAGACGAACCATAGGCACATGAACCTATAATATTACGGACAGAGTTTCGCTTACAACACAACTGTGATTCCAACATCCACCAGTTTCTAAGTATTTACGCGTGACACACACACATTGACAGCCCACATCCACCAGTTTGCCGTCAGACGAATCGAAACGTCATTGAAGTAAACATGTCGAAGAAAAATATAAAATATGCCGGCATGCGTAGCTAAATCCTGCTAGAATTGTACCGATCGAAAGAAAAAAGTCACGGAATAACTTTTCATACTTAAGTTTATCAATTAGTACGTAAAATCACGATAATTTGTTGTTTATAAATTATCAAACTGCAAAACAGGAGTGTGATCAGTAACATGAATAGGGTAATTTCCCGAAAGTAGGGTAATTGATACCCTTCTTATTAAATCATTATGTATTAAGAGATCATTTAGGTAAATGGTTAAATTATTGATTGTGCATTTCAAACTAGGTCGGTATGGTAATTTACCGATACTAAGGAGCGATACTTAACGTTTGTTTGTTATGTATTATAATTTTTTTGTTGAAAACCAGATATGTTTCAAGTTAAATGTATAAATGAAAAAAACGTGACGAACTGATTTCATTACGATGCTAAATATCATTAGGTATTGAAAATAAAGATTGCACAAAGTAATTGTGCAATATTGCGCATTTTCAAGACCTATAAAATCAGATACGTACACACCTTTTTTATTGTCTAACGTAAAACTGTCCTAATTTTTTTATTTGAAAACAAGGACGATATTAAAAATAATTGTTTCACCATTAGGGGAGAATTTGTGTTACATGGTAACACTCGTCTACACGCACACATTCAAACCGTCCGCCATTGCAGTGTCACAGTTTGTCTTAGGTGACAGTCCGTCCGTAATATTCTAGGTCCATGCATAGGCATATAAATATTATATTGGTTGTGGGATATGAACTTATTTTCAAAACCATACTTGTCTATTCAAAATTATAAAGATTCATGAAACAAAGCGAATTATAATGCGTAATATCATTAACATGTGTATCCCGAAAAGTCGGGATGTATTTCTTATAAGAGTTATCAGTATGCGATATAGAAAATTCGTGGTTTTATTTCATGAATCTCTATAACCAATTTAAAGACCAACTTACATAACTTCATTCAGTTGCGTGTGGATTTTAAAGTTCAGTATACCCATCTAACGCAGGTTTTAAAATTATACGATTTAGAATATTCGCTGTTGACTTTCCTAATGCGTTAGTATTTGCTCATCAAGTACCAGTTCTAATTGCACAAGGCACTGCCACAGGTCCTAAACTGTTATTGCTATTATGCTGGCCCAGACCAATCATTGTTGATCTCCGACTTTTCTTGGTAAAGTCCCAAGACCAAGGATCTTAATTTGTATGACTATTTTCTGGATCGCTGAGCTCCGGGCTCCGGGGCCTTCGAGGGGCGGAGTAAGCAGAACTTCTTGAACAGCTTTGGTCAGGTATGGGATGGCAAACCTTCATGCAGATGCAGATATGATGGTTGATTTTATCTAAGTGTCAGCTTGATAATGACAGTCATGTCTGTCTCTTTCAATCATGCCGTATTAAAAAGTGTCATTTTATTGCGGGGATAAAGCCATCTATCTGATCCATCATACCATCTGATCCAGCAGGCGTAGGCCTGCTCGGCGCCAAATCTTAAAATACGCCACTGTTGAGTTCACGTTACTCTGGTCCAAACATAGTCCAAACTCACTTGCGCCCGCGCCACCCAAGACAATATACGTCGTGCACACGGTAAACGAGCGATTGTTTGTATTGTACGAATCGCGGATGTTTGGTGAAACATATCCGCGCTCTCTCCGCTTTCTGCAGTGTCAACTTTGCGAGTGCCTAAACTTTTAAAACACGATATGTTTATTTCACCTTAACCCTTTCCATAGTCTAATAAAACATGGTCTTCTCTTCCTAGAGTGACACAAGCCTACGTCACAATAACATTGCCACTTTATATAGCGCTATCGCATATTATCATATAGCGCTGTCGCATGATGACGTAGGCTTGTGTCAGTCACGTGGTCAAGGTCAAGTCGGAAGAGAGTATATTATTATACCATGACCCTTTCCTAGTTTCATCCTACTAAGGCCTTTACACAACCTTCTAAAATTTGTCGCAGGAACTGGTTTTTACGAAAGCTACTTTTCAAGCACATCAACCTAGAGGGAAATTATACCTTACCTATTGGGTTCAGTCTAGTTATGTAACGATTTTTTCCTTCACCGAAAAGGAATATAGGTGTTAATACAAAATGAATAACACTAGCCACCTGAATCAAAGGATGAAGTAAATTATGCAATACCATGTATGGGCGTCTGTCACAACTCACAACATAAAGAGGATGTGTAAGTATCTGTCAACATTTGCCAATTCATCACTCGGTTGTCGTAAAGTTTAACGTGTTTATTATACGGGTTTCACGTAAATTTTCCTTAATGTTACATCTGGATTGCGACCGGTGGTGTGACGCAGGCGAGGTACTGTTAATTTCACTACATATATACCTAGTATAAAACAAAGTCGCTTCCCGTTGTCTGTCTGTCCTTATGTATGCTTAGATCTTTAAAACTACGCAACGGATTTTGATTTTGATGGATTTTGATGATTGCCACAATAATAATAGGGATAAACAAGTAACTAATCATTTCTAACGCACATGAATAATAATCATAAATACTTACTGTAGTACTTATACATCTTGTTAATGATATCGTAAATACGCTTTAATTTCCGTTTAAAATAGGTTTCCACTTCCACTTGTTATAGATCTAACGAAAGACTGACATATAGGAAAAACATATGTAGTAATCATGGCATAATATCGTATGTAATGTTCTGCCAATATGTACAGTTACATACCCACGTACTTACTTTACGTTACGTCAGTTCATCATCGTCTCTGATCTAAAAATAATTGGAGACAAAATCAAGTCCAATGCCAATGCATGGCTTGAAAAAAAAAGAAAAAAGAAAAAAAATATATAGGAAATTGGCAGTCTCGCGACTGTTCGAAACACAGCGGTCTAGTAACTAAGTAACTAGGAGTAAAGAGTACTTAACTAACTGGAATATCGAATTCTTCTTTCTTATTGTATTTATGTAAACCCCTTTGAAATGCACGTAGATACATCTATCGTAACAGTACCTACTTACTACATGTACCTACTTTTTGATTAAACTGACGCCCCAGTAACCAAGTGCTACTACCTCGTACCCCACACTAAATCAATCTTGTAGTTACCAAGCAATTAATTGTTAATTAAGTTACATTTTATATTATATTTATATATATATATATAAATTTAAAGAAAAATTAAGATGATGTCTAAATTAAAGAATACAATCATGACTGATTGTTAAAAAAAAACTGTTTGTGCAAACTGGTAGATCATTCGAAAAAAAAACCGGCCAAGTGCGAGTCGGACTCGCGCACGGAGGGTTCCGCACCATCAACAAAAAATAGAGCAAAACAAGCAAAAAAACGGTCACCCATCCAAGTACTGACCCCGCCCGACGTTGCTTAACTTCGGTCAAAAATCACGTTTGTTGTATGGGAGCCCCACTTAAATCTTTATTTTATTCTGTTTTTAGTATTTGTTGTTATAGCGGCAACAGAAATACATCATCTGTGAAAATTTCAACTGTCTAGCTATCACGGTTCGTGAGATACAGCCTGGTGACAGACGGACGGACGGACGGACGGACGGACAGCGGAGTCTTAGTAATAGGGTCCCGTTTTTACCCTTTGGGTACGGAACCCTAAAAATCGTGACACGTTAGGTACTACTTAACTTATAAAACACGACTTGTATCATCAGTAAATTTAAACACTTCTCATACAGAAATGACATAATCACTACAATATCCAAGTACTTCTAGTTTTAACCTTGAGTTCTACCATAAACATTTACTTACAATAATGTTGATCCTCAAATTAGTAAGTAAGTATACATATTCAGAATTTAGTTGGTCTGGGTCTTGAAGCATATGTGAAACCTAATATGTAAGTATACATATTAATAAGTAGTTATTTCCGTTTTCGTTTACATCTTAAAGTAGGTATCAGTTCAAAAATCATTATGCACTATTAACAATAATTTCAAAGGATGTAGCTATGGAATCTGACAAATTCGGAATGGTTGTAAGGTCAGTTGGCATTGGTGGCAGTCGCTTTCCTAAAAATAGGCATTTTTAGCTAATTTTGGGATAGAGTTAACGATCGGATGGAAAATCGCTTAAACAATAAAGTTTGAAATCTAGGTTACAATAAATAGGTAAGGTGAATTCGGGTAATTCCGAAATATCTCCGAAACTACTGGGTCTAAAATTTTGGAAAAATACACAAAATAGATCTTTACCTATAGATATAGACAGGTAAACCAATTAGAAATGTGCAGTCAAGCGTGAGTCGGACTTAATTACATAGTTTTTGATCCGACCCCTACGGGTTTTTTAAAGACATTTCATTCACGTCAAGACTCGCACTTGACCGGTTTTTTTTATACGAGTAACTGATGTTAATCCTCTACGTAATTCTTATACAATTTGACAGGTGAGCCCCCATTACATACTACCACAGATTATGTTCACGGAATTCAAATGCTCGTTACGTCACAGACTACATATATACAGACGCTGCTATCCCATACATTCAAATGTGACCGCCTAAAAGCGCATCATTACTAGATGGCGTCAATGAAAATGCACTGTTGCCTATCATGGATACAAGATGGCGCTGTGTCACATCCAAATCATAGAATTCCTAACGACATCTATACGTCTTCATTGAAAGTTAGTAGACATATGTCGTTGCCAACGATTAGAAGTAATCAACAGATGTCGCTTTATAGCGTATTGAATAAATCATGAATCTAGTTTAAAACTGGATCAAGCATGAGGGGTGGAAGGAAATGACCGAACAGGATAGTCTTATGTATCTTTCAGTAGGAGTAAAGAGAGTTCGGGTACTTAAGGAGTACAGGGAGGGAAGGGAGAGGCAGGGTACAGAGAAATAGCGTAGCCAAACGGTATAACCATAAAGTAATTTCGGAAAACGATACTGTGGTGATGATAATATTTATATATTATAAGAATGCTACATAAGTCTTGCCGAAACTATTTAAACCGGCTGAAAATAAATACCTGTCATAATAATTTTGCGCATGCTACCATTGGTGCATGGCAAAAGGATTAGACATTACTACTGGCGTAAGTCCGTCTATATGCCACCATGCCACTGGTACTTGAGCGTTTCTTTATATTTTTTTAATCCAATTGCTCAAAAAGTTTTTAGTTTTTGTAGCTGCAAATTGTGCGTAAAGTTTGATTTTTTTACACTAGTGCTAAAAAGTAATCTGATTGATACATTTTAAATAAATGAGTATTATGCGAGACCCGCTTATAAATGACCCACCTGAACAACGCGCGATTGGGCATAAAGGAGTATTATTCGAGACCCAATAGTATTACTTGAACAACGCGCGACTGAATGAAGCTGACGTTCGTACAATACACTTTATACACTTAATATAAATGTAATTAATTAG
Source organism: Cydia amplana (assembly GCF_948474715.1). Taxonomy (NCBI): domain Eukaryota; kingdom Metazoa; phylum Arthropoda; class Insecta; order Lepidoptera; family Tortricidae; genus Cydia; species Cydia amplana. The sequence goes on from NC_086087.1 coordinate 11,456,017, forward strand.
ATATATATCAATATAATGAAATAAAAAAAGATTCATGTTTTTTTACATATAGCTGGTCAACCAAATCTTGTCAGTAAAATAAAGGCGCGAAATTCAAATTTTCTATGGGACGATATCCTTTCGCGCCTACATTTTTCAAATTTGCCGCATTTTTCTACTGTCAAGATCTGGTTGACCATGTATAATTATATGTTCTGAAAATTAATTTTATTAATTTTAATAATACAATTTCTCTTCAATTGGCATAATGCTGACAACAGTGACAACAGAATCCACATTGAAAAACATGGCAATTAAAAGTAAAACTTTTTTTATTCCCTTCCCGCCTTTTTTATTCAACATTTAAAGTGATTTATGTTTGTAAGTAATTGCCAAGAAAGCATAAGTTATTAAATAAAAATGAGTGATTCATACGATTTTGGAGTTAATTTAACGCCACCAGATATCAAAGCAAAGGCATCCGTTGTAAGTGACAGGGCTATAACCGCGAAAATCGAATTTCGCAAATTGCGGGCATTTTTCTCTGTCACTCTAATTACGCCTGCACTGGAGTAAAAGAGAAAGATCCCCGCAATTTGCGAATTTCGGTTTTGGCGGTAGCCCCTCAGTATATTACCGGAAAAATCGAAAGCTCGGTACTCGTGCAAAATGACATACTTCTCGCACTTATATCGAAAACTACTATTTTTTGCCATTTTTTATATTGTGTACTTTTTTGCCACTTTTGTGTTATTTGTACTCAAATTCACGAGCTCTTTCGATCCTAATGAGATAAAATACCTCAATTCATGCTCAATTCACTCTTATCGTGCCTTCTAAAAATTTACGATACAAGTTGCATTGCAATAACTGTAAAAAAGTAACTGATTTGACTAGTACGAAAATACCCTATTGTAACAATACAATGCGACGTTGTCGAGTTAAACTGGACTCGCTTCGCAGTAACTCATAGCAGTTTGGCAACGTCGCGTCGTGCTTTTATTTTTAAGCAACAGATTTGTACATGATTTGTACCATCTTAGTACCTATACATACAAAGATATGTTTTCATAACGTTCCTTTTCAACTTCTCCCATGGCAAAACCCGTACCTATCAAACCTGAAATTATTACACAAAAGCATTTAATGTTTGTTTTAATAAACTTTATCTGTTATAATTAGAATAAATATATCTAATTTTGCGTATATTGACCAGGCAGGTGTTTGTATCACTAATTATGTGACCTATAAGTATCGACAGACAACAGCGTGCACAGAAACGTCAAAAACGGCATCAAGAGCATCAAGTAATGATTATTGCTATTTTAAAATTAGTCCCCTACTTCAGGGTAATGTTATACGCCTGTTCCTTAAAAAAGCAGAAATGGACACTGAGGCATAATTATCATTATTTTGGAATTTAAGTACTATATAATATTATTTGTAGTCTTTTGGAATATCATATTTTATTTGAACTAATAATATTGTATAATAATAAATCATAAAAGCTCTATTTAGGGACAAGAAAGAACTTTCAACGGCAACACTAAAAATTAACTGTCAAGTAGTCAAGTCGCCACAAAGCGGCACCGCGTTTGTTGCCTTTGCTTTGTTTCTGTTTATACAAACTTTTTAATTTCATATTATAGCTTCATTTGAAATATAGTACAAGTACGTGAATAGAATACCTAGACGTGTCTTGCTTGGTGCAGTTGCGTAGGTATGCTAAAAGGAACGTTGGAAGACCGATGTGGCGCTTTAAAGACTGTGCTAAGCGTGATATGTGCCCAAAATATGGGAGGTCGTGCCGCTCACGCATCGGCCTCCACAGTCACCAAACCCGTTGTCTAAACAGCAATGCATAAATCGTCTGCAATAGACGGAAAGACCTGTGATGATGACGTGAATTGCCGATGTAGTAACGGAACACTACTCATCGTAAGATCTACATATGAATCTGACAGTGTCTACTGTTTGCCAATAAATGATAAAAAATTAACACTTCAGGTAAGTTTGTTTTGAATACAAAGGTTAATTAAATAATTTATCACCACACCAACTGGTAAAGGCCCCCTTGATTGTTCAAATACTAATGAGAAAACTAAATTTACTTTTAAATGATGATTTTGAATTATAAATTCTTTATAATGTTCATGTGGATTTGATTTTTTTGGTATTTTATAGTTGGTATTTTCCCTGCTTTGGCATGGTGATAAATTCTGTGTTTCATTAGGTGGCAATGTTTGTTTAACCCTCGTGCCTTGAATTCTCACAACGCTCAAGATTCCACTTCTCGAACCACTCGCTACGCTCATAGTTCAAATCTTCTGCTTGCTCTGGAATCAACATTAGCATGAGCGGTTAAACAACTGCTTTGCCCCCTTGCCCACTAATAACTATTGTCAAGTTTTATTTTAACCCCCCATGCTAATATTGATACCCGAGCAAGCGAAAGATTCCAAAGTATTTAGAGTTAGAGCAAGAAAATTCTGCAGCGATTTTGATAGCCCACGCAGTGCATCTGTTATTGATACATCATAATTTCAAAGACGTTGGACATTTAAAATAACACATGTACTGCGCAGGCGATCAATATCGCTGCAGACTTTTCTTGGTCTAAATCTATACAATGGTTAGTGTTTGCCACTTAATGCAAGTGAAAGTAAGCAAATGTATGTAATCAATTTGCAAACAGACTCCAATGTGAAGGCAATGTGACTTTATTGTGATATTATTACATTTTATATATAAAAAATATGTTTCTGATTTCAGGACCCAGCCTCTAGCCACTAGAAGTTACAATGTACTCGTATGCAACAAGAGAGTGAAGATGAAATAGTCAATGCATCTCTGTACAGTCGCCATCAGATATATCGGAACGGCCAAGGTGTTCACAATATCTGAACGCGCACTCTAACGCCCTGACAATAGAGGCGTGTTCAGATATTTGTGAGCGCCTTGGCCGCTCCGATATATCTGATGGCGACTGTACCACAAGTAAAATATTTTGAATGGAAGATGGTTGAGATTGATTCCTGTTTCAACGGACAGACACATGCTATGAAGATTCTCTTAAAAATAATAAAATACAATTAATAAATTCAATGTTTAACATGATAGTGACTTTATTTTGTCTACCCACTAACAACCAATTTGTTCAATGCTGGCGGGCAATGGGGCGGTAAACTTAAATATTTGATGTGGTATGAAGCTAAATGTTTTGAACATAATGGCAAGCCACTAAAAAGTTTTAATCCTAGATTAGCCATTAAACTGTGGCTAACAGTCTGATTTGTTAATTGTTATATAAGTACAGTCAGCGTCATATAGTAGGTAGCATCCAAAGTATTCAAATAGTTCGGTACACCATATTATTTGTATGGCGAACTGAACTATTTGAATACTTTGGATGCGACCTACTATACGACGCTGACTGTACTTAATTTAAACATATATAAATTGTATATTATTTCTACGGCCTCCTAGCTAGTCAGTAGTGACAGTGACCCTGTTCTGCCTATGAAGTAGGAGGTCCTGGGTTCAAATCCTCATAGGACATTTATTTGTTTTTTAATTGTGTGTGTATATATTAATGGTCTATATCTATTCCCATCTGTCCACACCTCTTGTATGGCGGCGGGGACAAATGGGCCACCACCATGGGACACCATATTAATACACTTTTAGGGGGATCCGAACCTAGGACTTCCAGCTTTTATATGATCACAAAATATAAGATATGTATGTATTTACATTGTATTATTGCTCTCATACATATAGGGATATTTTTTTAAATGTCGGATGTCTCTTCTCTTTTGAGCATGAATAGAAGCAGGGGATAACTGACAGAACGGGATAGTCTTATGTATCTTTCAGTAGGAGTAGCAGCGAAAGCGCTATTATTGTTTGTCCTTGTCACAGTCTCACATCTTGTTTTATTCCCCACCGTAAATTGACCACCGTGATTGGTCGAATTCATTGGTTGCCCACCATAACAAATAAATTCGACCAATCATAGCGGCGCAATGCGACGCTATGATTGGTCGAATTTATATGTTTTGTCCCTCACGGAGGCACGCGTAGACCACTTCTATAGGATGCTACCTTCTATGCTTTTGAGCAAGTTTTTGTCACCTGCCCTGCTATTCAAACTGCTCAAGAATTTACAATGTTTTGTTACCAAGTAGGTCGCTTAGTGTAAGACTGTCCTAAAATATATGTATAGCTATATGAGGACAATTTTGCAATGCGTAAGGTTAAGTAAATTAATATACAAACAGCAACACTCCTAACTGTACATCGGTACAGTTAACACTTAACAGTGTGGGTGATGATACCATGTAGGTTTAATATATTTTAATATTATCACGTTTCTAAGAACAATAGTACATTATTGTCGAGGTTCGGAAGTAGCTACTTGCAGGCTGAGGATTCGTTTTAAACGGACGACCTTGGGAGTCCGTTTAATTGAATCCGAAGCCAGCAAGTAGCCTTCCAGCCGAGTCATATATAGTGCTTTTCTCAAAAATGGTGCAAGAAATAGAAATATTTTACAGAAGCAACGTTCTAATTTTCACAGAGAAAAGTAAAACCATTAAAAAGATTTGCTTGCCGCCTTTAAAAAAAAATTGAAGTGTATTTTTCTGCTGAAAATACGCCAACGTATTTGAGACACCTAAATAGTCGCGGTACCAACATTATAATAATAATAAGTGCTGATCATCTGTTTGGCTGTTTAATGGACCTATGCATGCATTTGATAAGGCCATTTAAAGTTTTAAAAAGTTTGGAACTCGTTTAATAATGGAATTTGTATGCAACATTGCAGTCCCGAAATCGAGACTGCAATGTTTTTAATTTTTAGAATGACCATAAACTACACACTTCGCGACCTATTTTTTAACCGGCAACGTCGACTTTGCCGTCCATTTTTGAGATAAATTATATTATTACTTAATAATGTTGATATGATCATAAAGTATGAGGATTTACTACAGTGACATCTATTGATAGTCTTTCTCAAACAATCGAGCTATTTAGTGTGTTACAACGGCAAGAAACTAACTGTCTAGTAATGCGATAGATGGCGCTTAGAATAGTTCAGGCCATTATTTATTAATTTTTTTCTGCGTCGATTTACTATGTGTAAATGGATGTTTTAAAAGGTTTTTGTTGTAATATGCTAAATAAATTAGAACTATACATGTTAATTTAAAAATTGGCAAGATTTGAAATAACACAAATATATATTTAGGCCCAATGGTGCTCTGAGTGACATCTCTTGAATTTTTGTGGAACTAAGCGAGGCTTGTATGGGCCGACTACTCTATACTATACTTACTTTATGGTTACGTCTATTGTCTGTGGCAGATTTGGTGAGCGAGTGAATGACCGGTTACGAAAGCGACGGACATCTCTGGCCTTGGCATTTTAAACTTCGCATTTGGCATTCTGTGTTTGTTCGGGCTGATTTTTAACTTGACGAAAGTTCTTGTAAAGAAAAAACTATATAATTTCAACACATTAATTCAAATCTTTTTTAGATAGGTATGTGCAGTTTTGACTTAACCGCTAGCAAATACGTCAGATAATCTTCGTGTTATTTAGTTAACTAAAACTAAAACTGACCGGCAAAGTCTCGATTACCTAGCCTGCAAACTGTGTGTACATTATGTTTACCGTCGTGTAAGACTCCGTTTGTGAAATAGTTTGTAAACCATCGATTATCGGTTGTTTCCTAACACGACTATTTTCCGAAGTTTCTAGCACTGCTATAAAATTGCTCGTTTACTTTTAACAATGCATCATTAGGAACATAATAGAAAACAAAACGCCCACGTTCGTAATATTTATTTCAATTGCTTCATAAAAGTAATAATTTAAGGTTTCTTACTTATTCACAATGTTTTTTTCCGTTCGTTAACAATCATACTAAGCATCAATAATTATCATATTAACTAACAATCAATATCTGGGAGACCGAGCTTTGCTCGGAAAATATATAAAAACTCAAAAACCAGCGTTTTCCCAGAGACCAGAGACATAAGACCTAGCTAGATCGATTTTTCGCCCCCGAAAACCCCCATATAGCAAATTTCATCGAAATCGTTAGAGCCGTTTCCGAGATCCCCGAAATAAACAAGAATTGCTCGTTTGTCGAACTGACAAAGTTATACAACTAGAGTCTGTGCGGAAAGAGAAGAGTCGTGGAATGTATGGGGCCCAATACATTCCACGACTCTTCTCTTTCCGAACAGACTCTAAAATAAAAGGCTGCGATTTTTGAAGTGAAAACTCTTTAGCGGCGCTGTGCACTTTTTGAGGTGGGGAAAAAATGTTAAATTCGCGACAGATCACGTGACCGTAAGACGGACACGTGACCTGATCGAAAAACTTACAATGTCATTGAGTTTTTCTTTATTGATTTAAATGCCATCTAGTGAGTTTCCATCTAACTGGTATTAATATAACTCGAGTACGGACAGTGATGTGCTTAGGGGTTTCAAGTAATGCGACGAATAACGCTAGATGGCGTTAACCGCAATTATACATAGTGCTGCAGACATTTTGCAATAGTGACTGAGTTTTCACTTCTGCCAGCACTCCCGGAGTACAACCCGTTGTTTTTTTTTGTTCACTACCAGAGACAAGTAATGTGTATAACCTAGTACGTTACCTTTGGAAATGGACATAAGCTTTGAGAAATAATGAAAGTGAATCACCAGTGTAAGTTGTATCACGATAATAATATATCAACTCTTAATGCAATCAAAATAATTATAGATCTACCGTTTGACTGAAGCAGTTGGTAAGAAGCTATTATATGGTTAGGTAATAGGTACGAATTGGCTGAAGGCTTGTATTATGTTAAATAACAATGTAATACCTACATATAATGTATTTTTAACCCCAAAACTCAGCTACCTCCTACTAGAAATTCACACCGCAGCTTTTTTATCAATCGCCTGAGATGAGGTAGACATTTGGTAAAAAATTCTACCCTGCCGTTTATAGCAATTATTCTTTGAGCAAGATAAATTAAATGGTAATATTTCATTAGCAAATCATTCTGCAATGGGGTTTTAGATCAATTCGTGATTCTTTATTTCCTAGTTTTCTTTGCAAAACAAGGAAGCTCTTGGGTTAGATTGCTAAGTTTTCTGTGATTGCTAATCAACCGCATTGATGCAAACTTTCTATCGCACGACATTCTAATGAGAGACTGTTAATGATCCGCGATTGCGGCAGGTTTGCTTGTTTACTCACACTTTGATGAATTTTGTGATTATTGTATACGACTGGTTAGATCAATTTCCCAAAATCATAATTTACCTGTAGCATAATTTCTATTTGCATTTTTTCCTATTCTTAATTTACACTAGACGCATTAATTCCTAACATGATTTTTCCATTCGCATTTTTTCCTATTCTTAATTTACACCAGACGCATTATTATCCTAGGTTAAATTTTTCTCATAATTAATACTTTCCAAGTCGTTTTATTCGCATTCTTTTTATTTCTTAGGCGATAATATTACCATGGTCCGCACCGCACTGTTTCTTTCCAAAAAAACATTTAGTTTACAACTTAGCTAGACGGGCGGTCTGAGCTGGAGTCTGGGCGGTTTGCCCTTCGGGCATCTGAAGCTACCTAACGAACCTAACCTACCTACACTTTTTTCCCCAAAGTGTAATGATTTCATGGACGTCACACTAAATTAATAGGTTAGGTAGGTTAGGTTCGTTAGGTAGTTTCAGATGCCCGAAGGGCAAACCGCCCAGAAATAGGAGCCCCGCGTCTAGCTAAGTTATGAACTAAATGTTTTTTTGAAAAGAAAGTGGGGTGGGGTAATCGATTTTTTGATTATAGAATAAACGCCGTAAGAAATATTTGTGAGTGGCTAAATTGTCTAATGGGAAAATATGCGAATGGAAAAATCATGTTAGGAATTAATGCGTCTGGTGTAAATTAAGAATAGGAAAAAATGCGAATAGAAATTATGCTACAGGTAAATTATGATTTTGGGAAAATGATCTAACCAGTCTTCAGGCACGCCCCAAACTACGAAATGTGCCAGCTGCGTGCAACGCTGAATAGCCAAGTTTATTTGCTGAACCAGCTAAGAAACAGACCGAGGGTTGCAAGTGTTGCAACCCCTGTCTCTCAACTGGTGCCCTATATCACTATTTTGCTTATCTCTGAATAGTGGAGTCTGCTTTCGGTTTGTACGTATTCTCTGACAAAGGTGAGACATTAAGAACTGAAAATGAGGTAAGTAAATTGTGTTACGATAACTCACCTTTATTACTGGCCGACCACAAATTGCTGGCACCATTCTTCTTAGGTTTACTATCTCTAAACATGAGGATATCAGGGACTTTGCTTTGTTTGTTATCCTTAGGAACCACATCTGGAACTCTTTCAACGTTCACTCTAACGAATTCTCCTTTAAGTACTTTCGTTTGATTATCTTTATTATTTGTAGGTACTGGAGGAGGTGGTGCTTTAGGTTTTTTATGGAACAGCCTTTTCCTGTCAGGTTTGGTTGGTATGTCTACGTTAGTATATATGACACTGTCGATTTCGCCCGGCTCTTCGCTTCTGATGTCTATGAGACTCATCGGCTGATCGAATCGGGAATTGTAATTCTTCTGCTGCACCGTCATGTACGTCAGATCGTTGTCGGTCGTCTGCATCAAATCAAACTCCGCTCGACTTTTCTCGAAACTGTAATCGTCGATACTATTTTTCCTATTCTTAAATATCTCGTACGTCTTCTTTTTCGAAAACAAATTATCGCTACTCGCGTAATTGTTGGCGTTGTTCGTCAGTCGATTACGCATCTTGAAATATTTGTACGTGAAATATATCCTCTTGAAGTCCTGCTCGTTTTCGAATTTGAGGGCTATCGCTTCTTTCGTCAGGTTTTTGGTTACGTAAAAGACTAGAGTGTTCTCGCAGTTAGGGTAGTTTTCGACATTGACGCAGTTCGTTATGTCGTCGATGGAGATGTTTTCGTATTTGTTTTTGAGTTCTGAGAATTCATCGTCCTTTGTGAGGAGTTGGAGTTGGTCTTTCTCGTTGAAGCCGACGACGATGTTGTAGGTGGTGGGGTTGGTAGGCTTGATGGCGAGGATGTCGAACTGGTTGTTGTTGTGGAGTTTCTGTCGCGCGACGCACGCAGCGAAACCGCCGCTGCGGGTAGTCTTCTTCACCGTCATCGTTCTGTAACAATGACATTGGATCTTTTATTATGGCATTTTACGCTTTGTTTAAAAAAGAAGCACATGTAAATTGTAAATGTTCAATTTATATTCAAGTCACTTATGTCTATTTTAGATTTTTTGTAAAAATACGTATAAATAATTATTTTACTAAGCAATATGGACAACCATATTTCTTAATCAAACACTACTAATGTACTGAACACTGAATCTATATAATATATATTCAGAACAAATTGGAAGATAACGGAAGGTTGGAAAAGTGAATTATAAATGAATAATGAGCATGATGCACAAAATTGCTATCTTCTTGTTTTGATAAAGTTACTTACAACTTACAACCAAAATAGTTCCAGCGTTTTTAAGACTAGGTATTATAAGTATAGAGTCTTAGAATTCTTATTATATCGAATTACCCACTACGAGTAACATACTCGTGAAGTCGTAAACAAAAAAGCAATTTAACCTCAATAATTCAAGAAAAACACGATTTATAAAATGACGAAAATTAAGCGTTAGAATTGGTTCTAGTTATGCGACTTTTGACAAATGTTGCATGTTAAAAAGTTTTCGCATAATAATGTGACGAGTTCAGTATTGCCACATTTCGCCATATAATATAATTCCCACTATTCGTCACTTTATATAACGTAATCTTTATTGCGTGGAGTGAATTTTTAAATTTAGTGTTTTTAAGATGAACCAGTAACCCCGGAATATGTTATTTGGAAACAACGTGTATCAGGCATGAATACATGAATACCTACTTAAATTTTTCCGTTACTTTTGTTTTACTTGTGGGTCAAACAGATTACTGTGTTATCGTCTTTCCTGTAGACATACACAAGAGTTAAGGGCTCTAAAGGTTAATTTTCTTATTTAACCCTTATCCACGTGAAAAGGTCCTCCTTTTATTTAGAGAACTATGATAAAATAATTACTTACATGCCCACAAGCTGTTAACTATTGCCCACAGGAGAGAAAAATGTACAGTTAGCGCTAACACCTTAAAGGGATAAGTTCGCCTTTGTACTGCCTATCCTGTGCCATAAATTTGTGTTTTGTGTTTTGTACAATAAAGAGTTTATACATACATACATACATATAGCCCTTAACTCTTGTGTATGTCTACAGGAAAGACGATAACACAGTAATCTGTTTGACCCTTGTACTATGAATACTCGTAGGTAATTAAGCTCTTGTAAAATTGCAAGTAGAACCGTGATACTAGATGTAAACTTTGTCTGAAATATACTAACTTACTAACAAGAAATAACCATCAAAAATACGATCTACGTTGGCCTCAAAATACAAACTTTAACAGATAATTACCATAACAAATTAATTATACAAATATACCAACTAAATGGCCAACGACGATTAGAAGTTATAGCACCTATTAGCAATTTACTCCGAATCAGTGAAACGAATGTTTGCGATCAAAAACGAATACGTTAAGTGGTCGATTTATTTCGGAAACTTTCACTAAGATTTTATTTTCGCTTAAAAGCTTTAATAATGAATTGGAAAGATTAATATTTGTCCTTATTTCCCTACTTGATTAAGCGCCACTTGCACCATCCCACTAAACCGGGGTTAACCAGTTAAACCTGGCGTTACCATGGTTACCAGTACAATTTGACACTGGGTTAACGGTTTAACCGCTTCACCCCGGGTTAGTGGGACGGTGCAAGTGGCACTAAGAAATGTAAATAAAATGGTAAAATGTGCTACGCGAACCAAGACTAATAATGTCTAATTACCAGTCATGTTCCTCAATAGCGATTAAGAAGATGTTCTACACGGAAGGTATTCTGCAAGGCACATCGATAAACATCTAGACATTAAACTAGTAGGGCTGGATCCAATCGGACTTCCTACTTTCACATATTTACTGGTTACATTACGTTTTAGTAATTGTTTATCTTCCGCTGGCGTAAACTGGTTAGAAAATCGTCTGGTTTCTTGCTATTTATTGCAGGCATTTGAATATTTGAGTAAGGAAATATCTGGACGACTAAGTTCTATTTGACTAAAGCTCCGCCAAAAAAGCATTTTTTAAATGGATGCCAAAGGGAAATTAGGAAATTAGGTTCAATGTTTGTATGAAATGTACCGAGGCATGGCACGGAACATAAGCAATACAAATTAAAGTTAATAAATACATACTTATAATAAATGTTATGGTATATAAATAATAAGAAATATATTCGATAACGTACTTATACTCCGAGAAGAAAATCGTTATGAGTACGTTTTTATGAAATTGCCGCCCAGTATCCTAATATTTTGCTATGGGAATCAGTACTAGAAAGACTAGTAATAGGTAATTAGAACTTAAAAGTTATTAGAAAACACAGTCGTTTACTTTCGCTTAACAAAGCAAATACTTTAATTTATAACTCAGTATCTTCAAGAGCGCAAGTGACCTAACAATAACATACCATCTACGCAACCTAATATTTACCGAAAGATATAAAATAAGCCCTACCATATCGTTATATAAGGTTGTTTATTCTTCTTAGTATTTTTAGCAGTTGTGACCTTTTTAATCTTAAACAAATCACCAAACAAATAAGTGTAAACGGCAATTAACATGTTGCTTACACGTCGTAAAATGGTATTTTATTGCAAAGTAACAAGAGGATAGTGAGAACTAGAGAAAACTATCACCATAAATAAACGATTTTATTGTCTTTTTCAACCGAGCAAACAGTTTGTAGCTGACAAGTAGGTTCTCGTAAATATCCATACAATCTTGCGTTGGGCTTGGTCACTGACAATCCAACCTCTAGACTGAGCTTAGGCCAATTCTTTCATGAAACCGATGCTGCCAAAAATACGGGGTTGCGGGGGGACGAGGTGAGTGAATCCCGTGCCGTGATTGGTCCGTTCAAAGACACGGACCAAACACGGCACGGGATTGACTCGAAGATGGAGTAACGCTACCGTATGTGTGGCAGAGGGGGTAGCACGACTATGCTATGTCTAGAGGTTGGATTGTCTGTGGGCTTGGTCTATCACCATCAGCCACGTAGGTCTGTGATCCTATTACATACCTACTTAACTGTGGTTAGACGGACGCGGGTGCAATTTTGTTTGACGTTTAAAAAGTGCGACGACAAATAAAACTTACAAGTATAAACCGATGTCGATAAATTTATAACGAAAGTAAGAAAATAGCGTCATGTAATTTTTAAATATGTACATATATTATCATAAGAGTCTGGGCGGAAAGAAAAGAGTCGTGAAATGTATTGAGCCCCCATACATTCCACGACTCTTCTCTTTCCGAACAGACTCTAATCGTTTTTAAAATTTACAAAATTATTATTCGATGTACTCTTTTATTGCGAATGATGTAGGTAAAATATTTACAACTGCAATAAAATTAAATCAAAAAAGTGTGCACATAATTATGTACCTAGATAATAAAGTAATACCTTTAAACGAGCAATTCTTGTTTATATATATATATATTTCGGGGATCTCGGAAACGGCTCTAACGATTTCGATGAAATTTGCTATATGGGGGTTTTTGGGGGCGAAAAATCGATCTAGCTAGGTCTTATCTCTGGGAAAACGCGCATTTTCGAGTTTTTTTATGTTTTCCGAGCGAAGCTCGGTCACCCAGATATTAAAGTAACTATGTAACATTCTTATCCTCTACACATAATAATAATTGTGGCGAGCTGTTGGGGAGTAACGACCCCACGGACCCGAGTGCTCCAGAGAGTCGGTCAGGGTCTCCGTCTCTGGCGTGTCTTCGTCGGTCGGAGTGGACCCCAAGGGGACCCGCAGGACTCTCGGCTCTGGCTTGCCTTCATTGGCCGTCCAGAGAGGGGTCGTTAGAGCTGTATGCTCCAGGGGTGGAAGTGAAATTTGCGTAAGCGCGAGTTGGCACAGTGGCTGTTTACAGCCACTGGGTAGAAAGCGGTGTACACCTCTCGACACCCCTGAGCCGCTCACACCGATGTTGCCCCTGGTCGTCTTTACGACGACAGTTTCAGGGGCCCATCTAGTCAGCGGCGAGTCACCACCTGCCTCGATAACGTGTGTTAGCATTGTTATGGCAGGTGTCCGGACTTCTTTACAATAGCCCAGTATCATTGTCCACCCAAACTTCAATCCATAGACTGATATACTGTTTACTTTTTCTACAATAGTCCCAATGCCTGCTGCGACCGGTTCATGAGTGTCTATTGTTGCACCTGTGAACGGGTTCCAGCAGGCGTTCTACATGACATCAAATCTCTCCAAGGGGCCTCTACGTGTTGGATCTATATCCCCACGCAAGCCTATCAAAAGACCGGGATTTATAGGCCCGTGATCCCAAAAAAAGGAGATACAAATAATAATAATAATAAAGCCATTTATTCCATATTTTTCATAAAGTTATACATTTTACAGTTTTTGTTAGTAAGTTATAGTAAAAAGAATAGAAAATAGGTAATTAGTATGTTAGTTCTTAATGTTTAATAAAATATGGACCCCTTCTGGGTAAAGGCCTCCTCCGTCCTCTTCCATGCCTCCCTGTCCTTGCCTAACTGTATCCAGTCGGCTCCTGTGACTTGTATGATATCATCAGCCCACCGTGTTATTGGTCGACCTGGATTCCTTTTTCCAAATGGTCCTTTCCAACGTGTGGTTTCTATAGTCCATCTTCTGTCTTTGAGTCGTGAGATATGTCCAGCCCATCTCCACTTGAGTGAGAGCGCGTGCCTGAGAGCATCAGTGATTTTCGTTATTTGTCTAATGTTTTCATTCTTTATTTTTTGAATTCTTCTAATTTTTAATATACTTCTTTCCATTGCTGTTTGGCTACATTTGATTTTCTGTTTTATTTCGTCTGTAAATGTCCAAGTTTGGCAGGCATACAATAAGCAGGGTAATAGGCATGTGTCAAATACAGTCTTTTTTAGGTGCAAACTGTAGTTTCCTTTTAGAACTTCTTTCAAAGACCAAAATTTTCTCCAAGTTGCGTTGATTCTTCTTGCTATTTCCTCTTCGTTGCTAGACTTTTTGAATGACAGCTGCTTCCCCAAATATATGTAGTCATCGACATATTCTATATTGTTTCCTTTAATCACGATAGGTCTTTTGCGATGATTGGTCATAATCTTAGTTTTATTTATGTTCATTTCTAAACCAATTTTTGAGCTTTCGTAGTCAAGTGAGCTCATCATTTCCTCAAGGTCTTTAGCAGTTTCAGCAATTATAACTATGTCGTCAGCGAACCTGAGATGGTTCAGATAACGTCCATTTATCCGCACTCCCTTATTTTTCCATTCTAATTTCTGAAAGATATTTTCGAGTACTGCGATGAAAAGTTTCGGAGATAGGGGGTCCCCCTGTCTAACTCCTCGTTCTATATTTATTTCATCTCCTGTAGTTTCTAGTCTAACTCTACTTTTACTGTGCGTGTAAATATATTTCAAGATGTTGATATATTTACCTACACATAGTCCTTACCTTACTATTTTTGGTGCGTAGTTATGCCCACCATGCTTAAAGAATTTACTCTGAAATCAGAGAAACTAAGTATGGGATTTGTCTTGAACTTGATCGTGCCATTCTGGAATTTACAGTAAGTTTACCAATTAACTGTCACACATGATCAGTACAAAAAAGTCACTTGTTCAATTTCATACAAAGCGTGAATCCCATGCGTGTCTAATCTCCTTAATCTTGGCGACATAACGTCTTGTCAGAGTCAGATGTAATCCGCGATGACTGAAGGCAGAAAAATAAGAAAACAATAGATTTATATGTCGAAAGCGTGCGACTGCGCGCTTCCTCGTGTGGTTAATGAATTATCTGCTCACCGTCGCTGAGTGGTCTAAGCGACAAGCGACAAATTGAGAAATTAATAATTCTTTTTAGACCCCTGGCCCCGTAGACAACATGCCAATCGCTATCGCTACGTAGCGAACGAAATGCAACTGTCACTGTCACACTAATATGGAAGAGTGATAGAGAGACACAAAGCGATTCGATGGCGAAGCGCAAGCGATCGTCGCCTTGGCTAGGCCGCCTGAAACGAAACGAAACGCTATCTGCCTCTATCGCACTAATATGTAAGAATGATAGAGATACAGATAGCGTTTCGTTGTCGTAGCGTACATCAACAAACGCCAATGGAATAGAAAAAAATTACCGAAATGACAGATAGTACGAAAAGTTACGTGTTTATTTCCATACATTGTTTAAGATTCGATTGGCATTTGGCGTTTCCTATCAACGATTGTCTTGGCTAGGCCTCGATGACCATGTCATGTGACAATTCGATTAATTGTCTTAATGTATCTACTTACACAATTTATCGTGGAAGTAGATACGTAGGTATGAACATACAATCATAGTATACCTACATACCCACATACATACCGGTCTAAATCATAACCCTCCTTTTGCTTTGCCGTAGTCGGGTAAAAACACGACTTAAGTTAAAAGGTGAGAAAATTAGACATAGGAATTTGATGCAAATTGATTAGTAGGTAGCAAGAATGAGAAGATTCTGTATCCATTTCCGTCCGTTCCAGTCACCTATATGCGCATATATCTTTTAGGGTTCCGTACCCAAAGGGTAAAAACGGGACCCTATTACTAAGACTCCGCTGTCCGTCCGTCCGTCCGTCCGTCCGTCTGTCACCAGGCTGTATCTCACGAACCGTGATAGCTAGACAGTTGAAATTTTCACAGATGATGTATTTCTGTTGCCGCGGCTATAACAACAAATACTAAAAACAGAATAAAATAAAGATTTAAGTGGGGCTCCCATACAACAAACGTGAGTTTTGACCGAAGTTAAGCAACGTCGGGCGGGGTCAGTACTTGGATGGGTGACCGTTTTTTTGCTTGTTTTGCTCTATTTTTTGTTGATGGTGCGGAATCCTCCGTGCGCGAGTCCGACTCGCACTTGGCCGGTTTTTTGTTATGGCGCCTTTGCTAGTGACTAAAATCGTTACGTAGGCTAGACTACACTACCATCTACATTTTACCATCTTAAAATAAGGAATTAGTACCCGCTCACCCTTCAACACTTGCGCCATATTTTTCCAGATGTTTCTAAACAATGGCTGATCTCTGCGTGAGAGACGGAATTTACATAATATTTAGTGCATTTCCGACAGTAACCGGGTGAACTGTTTTAAAAGTGAGTTAATATCGACTCTGATTATAATTGAGAACGAGAAAAGTGTAAGATCTGAGTAGGGAGATAAACTTTATGATCTGATTAAGATTAAACATTTTATTTTGTAAGTTGATTCATTAACTTTTAGAAACTAATGTTAACAAATATTTATAGGCATCCTAATAAAGTGAAAGTTTGTATTTGTATGTTTAGTTAGTAGGTAACGTAACAAAAATCCTTTGTAATATTTACACACGGTTAACCCGATAATAGTGATAGTAATATACAGATCATTAGTGTAAATTGTTCATTTTTACTTAAACGAGAAAGAACAAAATACTTCAAATATCATACCGTTTATAGCTAAGCGTTAATACACCCAAATGTTACACAAAACGTTATTTATATAACTACTAACTTGTATAATCTTAATTGTGATTACACTGATTACCGCCTAAGCATCGAATCGCTCATCTGAGGACTTCATGTTTGCTGTAATAAACTGTTGCCTAAGGTATTACACGATCACTAAAGATGAAAAACACTCTTGATTTAAAGATGGCTTATATTTTACACCGGGCCATACCAGAGGGCCTACCGCCAACATCGAAAATTCGAAAATCGTTATCTATGTAAGTACCTATATCGCTCATGAATGTATATTTGAAGGAGCAGAAAGCTCTCTGACACGAGTGTTGTCGCCGCCGTTCCGTCAAATTGGTTAAAGATTAAAATAGGTAAATGTCAAGATAAAATACACACTTAGTACAAAGTTGCTACACGAGCAGTACACCTAGCGTAAATTTCACGTTTGCGTTAAGTGAAATTTTGTATGAGATTTTAAGTTTCCATAACGCCGCGCTTGGCGCGCTGTTCAAAATCCCATACAAAAATAGACATAAGACATAACGCAAATGGATGTTTGGATACTTTGGATAGTACATTCGACAATTGAAATTTCATTTTTGTATCTGGGAAATAAAAGTAAGTAGGTACTATTGGTACTAAGTGCCAAATCAACCTAAATATTTTTATGTAGGTAAGTTATCGACTTCTCGAAAATCTAAATTAAAATTAACCATTAAAATTAATGACTGTAGCTTAACTTAATCTGTTTAATCTGCCTATGATTTATATCACAGAACGGCTCAGCAATTTATTGGTTACCTTACCAAGGAAGCGAATAAAGTTTGTTGAAGTGAAAACTTCTTTAGCGGCGCTGTGCATTTTTTGTGATGGGGAAAAAATGTTAAACTCGCGACAGGTCACGTGACCGTAAGATTCATAAGACGTAAGACGGACACGTGACCTGATCGAAAAACTGTTACAATGTCATGTCACTTCTGCCGGCACTCCCGGAGTGCAACCCGTTGTGTTTTTTTTATCTGATGACATTATTGAGATTAGATTAAGTTTCAGTCTGTCACACCCACATATTAACTATGCCGACATCGGAACGAGTACCTAGCTTCGAATCAATAAATCGTTTAACCATTTCAATAAATTCGTTTTTTAAATAATAACTCCAAACGTTTTTTAAGTAATTAACAAAACGCGGAAGCGACATTTCCCAACGAAATCTTGTAGTGAGATCTTTCTCAGATCATCCTGTTCGGAGACAATGGTTCGCACAATTATATTCAATGCCAAGCTTTACTTTAACTGAAACATAATGGACATGTTTTCTATTTTCGGATGTTACATAATACCTAATAATTAATATAAAACATGGAAATATTTGCTTGCTTATTTCGCCGCATTTTTTTGCATTTTTTAAATGATAATTTTATAGAAATATTGGTCGAATATAATGTAGTAATTCATACATGTATTGATTATCAATTTGTACTTATTTATTGAGGAAAAAACATACATGGGATAAACAAAAAAACTTAAAATAGCATAAAATGTACTTAAATATACGTACAGATGCTTCCATATACGTACGTATCTCATAGTCATAGAGAACATTTGTACTCGTATGTTATTTCAAGTTATACGATAATTATAGGTGCGTGCTCTCCAAAATTTACAGAACTGGTTAATTTGATTTGCAACACAAAAAATTGGCAAAAATCGCTGTTTTAGACATTGTATATTTTATACCTACCTAAAGATTTCGTTTGTTTTAAAACCAAAAGGCATCAAAAGCAAAAATAAAGAATTATATACCATAGGTATTTCCGAACATAGACATACTATATTATGTAGGTAGGTACCTACGTTAGATTTATTTACTAGATTAATGATTGTTTTTTTTTGCTGCATCCCAACATTCCCAACATACAAATATAGTTACTAGATAATTAATAAATACAAACAGATCATAAATCCTGTCCACATTATGGAGTTTAATATCTGACCATAAACAACCCACATAAAAAGATGTCGCCCTTCGTCACTAGGTCAGTGGACGAAAGCGGCAGTCGTGTCCTTTCTGCCAATGCTCTTCCGAGTCGACAAAGGGATATAAAGGCCGAATAAAGGATGACTCACGCTAGACCGGGCCGTACCCGGGCCCAGGCGCCCGACATGTAATTTTCTATGATGGCTGATCGGTGATCACGTGGTTCTTTCCATAGAAAACGTTGCACCGGAAGCTCCGGCCTGGTCTAACGTGAGTCATCCTTAATAAGGCTTTAGAACAATTAGATAGCCCTATCGTCTCACAAAACAAGTTTATTAAAAATGCTACCTATCTGTTCGGGAAGCCATTTCCGACCGTTTTATAACCTTCCCATTGAAAATTTGTTTGACCGACTATATCTCGGTTGACAGACTTTACCTATGTAATTTTTTGAGGAGTTCCATCACTTCTATATAGATAAAGTTTGTTTATGGTAGGTACCTACTTCCATTAAAAAAGTTTGCGCCCTCCACTAGGTCATATTATAGACTATTATAGAGTGGACAAAAGAGGCAACACGTCCTTTCATTCAATGCTTCGACTAGTTCCGAGTAAGATAAATAAAGGCCGGGCATTCGCTATCAGACATCGGATTAATTAAATGCTTCCTTAGCTAACCGGTTTGTATATTACGAAACATGCACATGTGTAGGCCTCCCCGTTTGCCTGCGCGATACATATTTGAAATACATTTTGAATTTAATGCATAAACAACATGTTTTCGCAAGCAACTGCAGTCACAGATTATAATTACTATAATAGTTCTTACGACTGCAGTATTGATTCCTTTTTTTTTAATTGTAAAAGAATATAGGTAAGTATTAAATAAAAGTCTCATTCCATGTCGTGAGGTATGCAGACACCTTATATGTTTAGCTAAGAAGTTTAATTTTGTCGACTTATTGTCATGAAGATAAAGCATAAAACAGTTGTCAAGTTGAAAGTATTTATCGTATGCGTTTTTGTAAAGTACCATAGAGACACAAACACACAAGCAATAGGTCGGAACTTAATTTACCTATATAGGTACTTGGTCAAACAAATCTTGTCAGTAGAAAACGGCGGTGAAAATGAAAAACGCGAAATATCGTCCCATAGAAAATTTTAATTTCGCGCCTTTTTTTACTGACAAGATTTGCTTGACCAGCTACATTCAATTTTTTTTTTATGAAGTCCAACCAATAGAGACTTTAAGGAACTATCATGGGGGCTATCATTCGGCGCGAGAGGTAAATTACTTAGTACGCTGACATTTTTTTCCAACTCCTGTAGTATCCACCTTTTATAAGCGGCATTGAAAATTGATTCTTAATAGAACATTCAAATTGCGTCAACTTGCACCGCTAGTCGTTATCAAGATTATTCTATTATTTCTGTAAGTTGAATAAAATGGTGACTGTCATTCCCCAAAGGTTGGTAATTGGACTTGGTACAGTTACAATACGAGTACCTACAAAGTACAGCTGAATCTCCGCTCTGATCTCTAGAAAGGCGACTTTCCCGGCTATCTCCACTCCCGAGATATCACCATGGGAACCCAACACAATACCCTTTGTAACAACACTATCTTTACTTTACATCCACGTAACACTATTATAGTCGTTAAGTATCAAGAAAGAAAGACGATACATGAATGGGACGACAGCAAAATTAAGTTTGTTAAAAATGTTTTGTGTCACATTAAGAATTTATATTGCAGATTATGTTTTAGTCACCTTTGTGTGTGTAGAAATTTGTCGTCTGCGTCAAGATAATCTGTGAGTAATTAATATGGAAATGCTGGGTATTACATTTTCATACAAAGACTGTAAGATTTCGCTGCATGCTGACATAACAACACAACTAAAGAACCATTGAAGCTTAGTTTTTAGTTTCTTTTAGTAATACCACTGTATATCTTGTTTGTAAATAAATATATTTTTTTAAGAACCACTTTGACTTGACTACTTTGGAAACAAAAGCAATATTTAACGATTTTGAATCAGAGTATTTTTCACTAGATATAATAAGTTATGTACTTAGGTAACTTATATCTGAACGCCATAGCACATGGATCAAAAACTAAGGAATAATATGGGCCATTTACCTGTTAAAACCGAAATATTACCCTAATGTCTTCGTTAGTTTAAAAAAACGCTCAAAATGTGTTCCAGTGACCGATAATCTCATAATTAAGATGAAATTTCACATCGTTTATCAAAAGTTGTACAGTTTACTTATTTTTATTGCCGTTTCATTAAGACTGTTCAAGGTAGGTATACAGGGTGGTCCAAACATAGACGTCCGAAAATTTTTTTTAGATTCCTCACATCGTGGGCTATCAGAATATACCCCATGTATGTTAGCCGATTTTTCGTAGTTTTGAGTTATGAAGTTTTGAACTGTTAAATTTGTTAAGAAATTCCGGGATGAACCAATTAATTTATTTAAAAAAGAACTATTGAACTTTTTTGAATGTTTCTTTTTGTAGCACAATCCTTTACAAACGGCGCAATAAGTAGCTAAAAAAAGTCAGCATCCTCACTTGACTGCGAGTTGGAAAAAAGGGATGAGAGGAATCTAAAAAAAATTTTGGACGTCTATGTTTGGGCCACCCTGTGTAAACCATGGGTAAAATTTAATTTTATAAACATTTTACAGCTATTTTAAACTCGGACTCATAGGTTACCTCAGTTCAAAGACACTCCTTATATCTTGACTTAAAGCTACACACAAAACCCTAGAGCGATAACTGCCAATGCATTGTTTCATTTCATTGGGTGATTAAACAATAGTTATTATTATTGTCTTTTATGTAGTGTTGTGTAATCAGTAATAGTACTTAGTGGTACAGTCAGCGTCAATAATAAGATAAGTTGCGTCAAAAGTATTCACTAGACTAGAAGAATTGATTGTCTAAATTATTTACCAAAAAAATGTCTCTTCTCGACGAGAACAGCTATTATAGACATTGTAGTACCTATAGCAGATACGAGTACTTTTGCCTGCGATATATATAATTATATATACTAACTTTGTTTCCCGTTAAATGCGTTTTTCTTTAATAGTTTAACCAAAAGATATAGATATAGATATTTAACGCATTTAACGGGAAACAAAGTTAGTACGGAACACTAAAACATACTTACCAATAGGTACCTATACGATTTAGTTTATTTCTTGCAGACACTTTACAAGAATTGTTGTTCATTGTTGTCTAATTACAGTTATAATACATTAATATGAAGATGTACAACAAGTGGTAAACATTAGAAACTTAGAAAGCCGTATGTGTTTTATATAATTCGGCATAATGAGCCGGTCTCGTTTTAGCGACGGCGCGGGCGCAGCGCGACTGATTAACGCCTGACAAGACCGCGACTTACACCGAACCGAACCGAACCAAACAGTTTGGCCTATAACTGTTAACGGCCTTAGGTAGGTATAGGTACTCGTTTCTCCTCTGCCAATACCATCCTATCCAATCTCCATTCATCCATTTCGACTGAACATCAGCATAGATAATATTTAAAATTTTGTAAATAATATTCGCGTAATTTTTGCCATCATTTGAAATATTTCTCATGAATTACCAAGTCTCATTATGTATGTAAGTATGTACCTACAACTACATATGTATAAACTCTTTATTGTACAAAACACCAATTTCAATGGCACAGGATAGGCAGTACAAAGGCGAACCTATCCCTTATCCCTATCTTTCTTTGTTAGTATTATTTCTTAGTTGTATAATTATTGACTGAAAGAACCCCTTTGAGGGTATAAATCTAGTTATGCATTCTAAATCATCATCAATTCATCGTTTCTAAATATAATTATAAATATCGATAAAAGATACATATCGGTGTGACACGCAGCCAACGCGTCCGTCTACTTTTACTTTATATGTTGGGAAAGTGTAGTGGGTGATAAATGCCCGACTACCAACTCGTATGGATTTATAGAGAACGTGTATGACAATTATTACTGGAGTTATAGGTGCGCGTGTAGGATATTACATACATTTATACTAACTGGTTTAATGTTAGGAAAAGACAACACACCCGGGTGTTATTATGAAAGTGTTATAAAAAAAGCGGCCAAGTGCGAGTCGGACTCGCCCATGAAGGGTTCCGTATTTAGGCGATTTATGACGTATTAAAAAAAACTACTTACTAGATCTCGTTCAAACCAATTTTCGGTGGAAGTTTACATGGTAATGTACATCATATATTTTTTTTAGTTTTATCATTCTCTTATTTTAGAAGTTACAGGGGGGGGACACACATTTTACCACTTTGGAAGTGTCTCTCGCGCAAACTATTCAGTTTAGAAAAAAAGCGGCCAAGTGCGAGTCGGACTCGCCCATGAAGGGTTCCGTATTTAGGCGATTTATGACGTGTAAAAAAAACTACTTACTAGATCTCGTTCAAACCAATTTTCGGTGGAAGTTTACATGGTAATGTACATCATATATTTTTTTTAGTTTTATCATTCTCTTATCTTAGAAGTTACGGGGGGGGGGGACACACATTTTACCACTTTGGAAATGTCTCTCGCGCAAACTATTCAGTTTAGAAAAAAATGATATTAGAAACCTCAATATCATTTTTGAAGACCTATCCATAGATACCCCACACGTATGGGTTTGATGAAAAAAATTTTTTTGAGTTTCAGTTCGAAGTATGGGGAACCCCAAAAATTTTTTGTTTTTTTTCTATTTTTGTATGAAAATCTTAATGCGGTTCACAGAATACATCTACTTACCAAGTTTCAACAGTATAGTTCTTATAGTTTCGGAGAAAAGTGGCTGTGACATACGGACGGACAGACAGACGGACAGACAGACAGACAGACATGACGAATCTATAAGGGTTCCGTTTTTTGCCATTTGGCTACGGAACCCTAAAAATGATATTAGAAACCTCAATATCATTTTTGAAGACCTATCCATAGATACCCCACACGTATGAGTTTGATGAAAAAAAAATTTTTGAGTTTCAGTTCGAAGTATGGGGAACCCCAAAAATTTATTGTCTTTTTTTTATTTTTGTGTGAAAATCTTAATGCGGTTAACAGAATACATCTACTTACCAAGTTTCAACAGTATAGTTCTTATAGTTTCGGAGAAAAGTGGCTGTGACATACGGACGGACAGACAGACGGACAGACGGACAGACAGACAGACAGACATGACGAATCTATAAGGGTTCCGTTTTTTGCCATTTGGCTACGGAACCCTAAAAACGTGGACTCTTTGAAAAGGCGAGAGGTAAAAGATAAATGCTCTGTACGGATATGATGGTCGGTCTTGCCTACGTGGCAACGTGATAAAACCGTGTCCGTCACTTTCTATCCGGCGGTGTTAAATGGTGACAGTTATTTTTTCACGTGGATAAAACCATCCATAATACGCCGGCTGGACAAGAATGCTTGGGTTTCGTGGACAAAATTCCGAACCAAAGTCCAGGAGCTCGGCATCAAGCAGCAGTCATCTCTTGTGCAATTTCGTATCCACATCTTCTTTGGGCGTGTACGAGTATGCCACCAGGGGGATGTGGCTATTGGGCAATGTGTGGTCCAAGGAAACGATGGATGGTATACGAAGGCACGAACAAAACTACCAAGGATTGAGGAACTAGGTCAAAGTTGCGTGTTGTGAAGCTCGTCACCAATCGCTAAAGAAGTAAGTACAGCAGAATGTATGTTCAGACAGAAAAATACTTCTTACTTCATAGCCCTTAACTTCAGGTTCGTCCACAGGGGCGTGAACCTAATGGTTGTGAATGGCCCTTATAGAGATCATGCATTCATTAATGGACACAAAAAAGCACAAGTCACTTTTGTTCTAAGGTACGTCTCATACAAAGATGCTGACGTCGGCATAAACGCCTTTATCATTACGTAACAATTAGGAGAAGGTACCTGAATTAGATACTAATTAATTTAAGTGCATTTCTCACAGCGCTTTTACGATCTGATAGTAATTACGTAATTATATCGACCCCACATCCGGATCAAGTGTATCGGTTACGTCTTAAAACGTGCGATCACTAACCTCCCGTGCAAAATGGCTGACTGAGCTATGTTCCGAATCATATGTGCCTTTCGTGATTTATATCTATTTTATTTCTCGAGAAACATTTATGTACATACTTGTAAATAAATTTGCCGGTGTTTTTTTATCACATCAAAACAAAATTCCAAAACTTTGACCTGTCTAGGTATTATCAAAGGTAGAAACAATGAATAGGGCTATAAACAGGCATCCGGTCGGATTTTATGGAATTTGGCATTTTCGCGGGCTGGAATGGCCAGTTCGGGTCTGATACGGCCCGCGGGCCGTAGTTCTCAGACCGCTGCCCATGAAACACACCTCAGAACTTTAGATCAGTAACCTGATACTATTAATTTTAGCAGGAAATTTTACGACGCTTTTAGATAATATAAATACACAAGGAAACCCTTTATCGTACGCATCATAAACTTCTGGTACCAGGGAATCAGCTTGCACATTCTTATAGAGCGCGATATTAAAAGCGAGTAGACTTCACGGACGAACGAAAGTAACGCGGTCTCGAAAGCTATTCCTAAGTCAAGAGCGCTCTTATAATGGTTTGTAAAACCTTAGAGTTATTGTTGTTTGTAAAGCGATTGGAACAAAAGCCCAGAAACACGAGGTGCAACAATATAGCATGACCATAGTTGCGTGAGATTGCGCGCCCGCGGCGCCGCTCCCACGGCTCCCGATGTTACTCGAATATTTACGATCTAACCCGAATGGAATGCCGGCAATTGTTTATTGGCAGGGTTAATTGTTACTGTCCGTGACATTACTCAAGCGAATAGCCAGCAGTTTGATAAAGTACCTAATCGAGAGGGAGCGAAACACAAGGACCCGTTATCTGTAAGATACTATGAGCTTTATTGAATCACTTCCTATCACATTAGGTTATAAAGGAGACGTCGAGATAGTCAAGATCGCCACACTCCGGTGGATTATAGAGTACAAACCAATACAAATCCTCTTTATTGCACAACCTCAGAATAAATGTACATGGAAACATAAATAATCCCTTATCACTATCCCTTAATAAGGCCTTATCACTAAAGATCTCTTCCAGAGGGAGAGTAATTTAAACAGTTTTAAGAAAACTATAAACGAGGGTAGAATATCTCAGTCTATAGATTATCCCATCGCATCTGATGAAAATTGTGTCACAATGCATACACTTAAAAATGATTGGCTAATTCAAAGGTGTATGTAAAGTCCACCCGCACTGGATCCTATGTCCTATAGTCTAAACTCGGATATTGGATCAGAAATATAATCAAGATGTAAACATAGTTCTTTAACCAATATCGGAGATCGGAGCGTCGGGTAAAATTGGTTACTTTTTAGAAGTTTCAAACGATTTGTTATAAAGTTATAATATGAATTAAGGGTATTCTTTGGTATGGATTGACCAAGTTATAACATCATTATGTCTATCGTAATGTCACTAACATTACGTTACGATCGACATAACACAGATAATGATTCAAAGAATGAGTCAAAAATTGTTTAAATTGTGTATGTACACCTACCTACTTATGCTCTATTAGCCGCCCACATTGCCCACATGTCATAACTTGCCATTTTGATTCGTCAAAATTAAAATTCACAATCGAATGGAATGGAAGAACTTTTTATAGGTCTCTGGGCGGCTTGGCGTTAAAATGTTTCTGTTTAAGAGTCCGATCTCCTATTCTCGTAGAAATTCTTGTTAATATTAAACAAGTGTAATATATTATGAAGCGTGCTATTTATTTAACCGTAGGGTATGCAAACCATGCGGTATTCGGTACCGTAAGAATGGCCGCCTATCTGCCCGTTACGTACTATTATGTTTCGGAACAATGGAGGCACCCAGGCTTCGTGTTAAATTATGGCTTTTCCGTCGAAGAGAACTATTCCATTGATCGAGTATTCAAGGAAATTGATTGGTGGTAAAGTTAATGTGGAAAATAAACGATGAAGAGAGTTGGGTAGAATGTAGAATCGTAACGATTTAAAAACATTCAAGGAAGGAATTTATCGCCGCTACATTACAGATGTTCCACTGCTACCCTCATTGTAGAGTTTGGGTTATATTCTAAAGTGGAGTCGGGCCAGAGTATGAACTCTTTACTCAAAATACCAGCAATAATTTTTAACAACCTATATTTGTATATATGTATATATTTTTTTTCATTTTTAAATGCTTGTTGTATTAGGTGATTAAGAATTATTTTGTGGCAATTAATATATTATGGAAATTGAATTTCTGAAAAAAATAATTATTACATACCTCGCACAACGTAGCATTGCGATACAGCGAGGAAATGTCGCCAGCATCCTTGGTACAATGCCGCAAGGAGGGCCTATTTTAGATTTAAGCTACTTTTTAATTTATTTTAGTAATACCACTGTATATATCTTGTTTGTAAATAAATGATTATAATTTTATTAAAATAATTATTTGATTTTATTTAAAGCTTAAAATATAGGTACCTACATTGTTATGACTTATGAGTATCTAAAGCATCACGTTTAATGTAAGTTCGTTTTCTGTAGGTACTATTTCTTTTATTCAGGTGTTCAATAATATTCTTCTTGCACTTACCTATTATTTCAGCTCTATCTACTACATATACCAAGTCTAAGTAAAAGCAACGGGCACACACGCCAGGAAGTGAAGTTCACAGTTTCGCACATCACTGTGTGGTCCGGCGTGTGAATCTCAAATTATGTTTTTGCACGCCCGCTAGATGGAGCCACGGTTACGTAATGCGGCAATTTGGTTTCAGGAAACTGCTTTTATATGTATATTTATGATTGTAAAGTGAGTTTTGTATGGGAATATGATGATAAATGCTTCGATACATCGCACATAGTAAAAGTCCGTATTATTGTTATGGCGATTAGATGCTTAGAAACTTGGAAACTAATAAAATCTTAATACGGCATTTTATGTTTTCAAGTGTATAAGTTTTTGCAATAGGGAGTATTACTGCAATGTTTTGCCACCAGGGTGCAGCACTAGCGACTTAAGTATACCATAGTGTAACTTATTCACACTGTACCTTAAACTGTTTTTGACAAGTTTTCACAGACCATAAAATATGACATTGAATGTATCAGGCGGTTTGTTTACAAAGGGCCTACCCGGGACACGCAAAATCGAAACTCGGCTATCTGCCTCTACGTAGCAAGAACAAAAACCAAAGAGTTATTAAAGTACGCCATTGTAAGTAATTTTCATAAAAATAATCTAAAAGAAAGCTTCCGCCAATCGTTACCAACATTAAAGCACCTATTACGATTCTATAGTCTCAATACTCTTTAAAAAAAACGATAATGGCCGATTGCATTTCACCGCATCGGTCATCGGCAGTGTTGCCAGATGTAAAGGGTAATTACTTGGTCAAGTGCGAGTAGACACGGGCACCGAGGGTGTCGTATGGTTCCGTACCACAAAATTTATTTTTGACTCTGGCAAGCCAGCTTCGTCAGTAGAGAGTGGTGAGAAATTTGAAAATGTAGGCGATAAGCATCGATATCCCGTATTTTTTTTTAATTTCGCGCCTTTTTCTTCTTTTATTTTTATATAAACTGCAAATATAAATAACACTTAAAGCGGTTAAAACCATTAAAAATAATATCAAATCAATTACACTCCTTATATTTTGTGATACTGGGTAAATGGTTATCTAGAGTTAGACCAAGAGAAGTTTGCAACGATTTTAATAGCACACGCAGTGCAAGTGTTATTTTATACGTCATAATTTCATAGAAGAATGACGATTATTGTAACAGTTCATAATTGTTGCAAACTTATCTTGGTCGAACTCTACAAACGATTTCCAAACAGTGTCATCAATGTAACGAGAGACCGTTGTGTGACTGCGGCCTTGAAGAACAAACCACTCTGCGGGCTCAGCACGGTTCCATTTTTATCGACTATCACTATGCCCGTCACTTTCGCACTTACTTGTTAGAACGTGACAGGCATGGTGATAAACGATAAAAATGCGACCGTGCTACTAGGGCTGTACATTGTTGAACGATGCCCAAAAAGACGTTTCCAAGGCGACCCGGAGGACCTCTACACCAATCTGACACCTGACGCGATCAGTTGGCTGCGTGGCCTGGATGTCGACTTATAATAGTTATACTTGGTCAACCAAATCTTGTCAGTAAAAAAAGGCGCGAAATTCAAATTTTCTATGGGACGATATCGCTTCGCGCCTACATTTTTCAAATTTACCGCCTTTTTCTACTGACAAGATCTGGTTGACCAGCTATATTTTAGTTATAATTGCCTACAATGTTACGCCATACGCTTAAATAAGTGTCATCAAGCTATTCTTCCTGCTGGTTTCTTCATTCTTGCGATCAACCAACTTGTCGGTCCTTAATTAACCCAGCCTTTTCATGATGCGTCTTCGAGAACCTTCCGTCACGGAACCCTAATAATTATTGTCGATGGCGCGATAACAATGAGACGATATGGCAGCAAAAACGCCTCATTGTCTGATGGGAATCAGTATCGAGTAATAACAAAATTGTTACTAAGTTGGCCAAGGATATGTTTGTCATTGTTTCGGCCATTTAAATTATGTTGTGGGGATTAAATGTGTTACATAATTGATTTAGCTGATTAATAATTGATTGGTAATCAATCAAATATGAATTTTTAGCAGGTACCGTAAAATGGGGTGAGTAGGGTCAAAACTGAAATTCAAACATCGATAACATCTTATTTTTCATATGAAAACTGAATGGTGTATATAAAAAGTGTTCCGGAAGTTTGTATTTTAGTTTTTATTTTATTTTGGGTAGTTCCATTTCATAACTTTGACGATAAAGAGGAAAACTCACCTCACCCCGTAGTGCCTCGTATTTCGGGTGAGAGGGGTTTTCATACAAAGGTGATTTTGGAAGATTGTTGGATCGATTTTTTTTTTATTATGCGTATTACTATAGCTCCATTTTAAATTGGAATACGTTATTTTCGTAGCAGTAGCCTTAAAATCCCTTCTCACCCCCCTCTCAAACCTTCTCTCCCCATTCATAACCCACTTCTCCCCGCGAAACCTGCTCACCCCACCCACGGTACATAATTAGTACCAACTTTGATACTTAGGATTTGATATTAATAAATGCTGAGAGGGTCACATCATCACACTAATTAAGGAGATCTTTGGCGTAGGTTCCTGAGCCACTATCGCGAAAAAAGAAAATAGTAATGTATTTATCTGCCTCCCTATCGCTCGAATATAAAAGATGCAAGAGCGATAGAGAGGCAGATAACGAATTTGGCTTAACTGACAGCAAAGAGCCATATTCCATAGTCTGTATTTTTTCCTTCGAATTAGCGCAAGCCAGTTTCTAGCATAAAATACTATTACTGGTTCTATGTATCAAATCAAACTAGTAGCACATGTGTTCGTGTACCCCTATTAGCTGTAACTGGCACAATAGGCCGATTTCATCTTTCCCCGTCCACAGATAATCAAAGATTAGTTTTTCCATGTTGCCACCATTTTGCCGCCGTGCCGCGCGCGTACTGCACGGGCACAATACAGTGAAAACGAAAGTTTCGATTACTTTTTGCTATAGTTCGCTTTCTTTGGGTGCCGATAATGCGTTCGGCTTTGTTATTATACCTATTGATGGCGGTATCAGGTTCATGAAATCTTATAGCTCACTTTCGTAACTGATTGACATTTAGAGATTTTTGCGACTACTTACTTAGGGATCTTAAATGCAAATTGTTGGAACCACAAATAGTAACACATTTGAACTGAAAATAGTCATCTAACGTAATACCAATTTAAATTAATGAGGGTCCAAGACTCAGAAACACCAAGCTTTAATACGCAAAATTTAATTGAAATGATAGCTGTCACCCTACCCATCGAGTTTGAAAAATACTATAACATTTACTGAGTGTGTAGGGTTGGTTCTGCACGTTTCATGAATCACCCAGTACTTCTGGGCCAGTAGGTATAACGTTAATTGTCGTGATTAAATCAGTCTGAAGCAGGAATTCAGAACGTTTAGATATAACTATGTAACAATCATTTACATTTTTAATTCGTGGCCTTCCGGGAATGAACCAAAATCTATTAGTAAAAAGCTTTTACCAACTACATACTCAGATAAATTTGGCAAAACTTTTTTTAATTACCTATGTCATAGAAAAACAGTCGTGTGACTATGTTACTAAATTAATAACTAAAGCCCATAGACAAGTCAATTAGCCCAGTGGCATACAAACCTACCATTAACCCTTCACCCGTCCTCAGTCACGTACTAAACGGTATCGTTGTCATTCTACCGTTCTGTCTAGACCACTAATTGTATATTCTAAGTTTGCCAGCATATTAGCATGGCTGGCTCTGCGGGAATGTCTTATTCTTTGGCGTTATTTAACTGTATAGTCAAAGAATTTAACTAAGCACCAAAGACAATCAATTATGTAAGTCGATAGGTCCCATACTATTTGTCACTGTGATAAGGTACGAAATGGTACTGAAATTAAATTCCTTGAGTGTACCGTAAAAGTATAAAACTTTGCCCTTTAACATAACTTTCCGTCCTTTAACATAAGTTACATACACTTTCTTCACTTTCTTCAGAAAGTGTATCTGTAAGTATGTAGGTAAATACTCTTTGCCGAGTATCGTAGTCAACTGCTAATATCTGGCATAGATGTTGCTTACCGTACAATTTCTCGCCAATTTCCGCGGTTGGAGGTCATTGTGGCAAATTCGTTCAGGGGTCGTTCCATGGCAGCATTAATTGGCAATATAACTGTTCATTTTCATTAATAATTACCTATACATTTTCTTCACACCATTAGAATTTATGATGGTCGGGGAATCATACATCGTAACTATCGACTAAAGACAAACGGCATCATTGTTAACAATTATTTGCGTATTTGTCATCGTGTCCTTGATGATGTGCCGACTATAAACAATGCAAGATGAATCATTTATTTTATTGCGAACCTTCTATTGGCCGACTGCATCCTTGCATCATCGTTGTAAACTAAATACCTATTACCTATTTTGTTTTAAAAAAGAATGTATGCTACTTCTACTAATGTAATGTTGCAGTAGGTACCTACGCCGTGTCACGCCAAACTCCGTTAACTCGAGTTACATGAATTACGGATAACCAGTCTTAATCGTCTTAAAAACCATTAAATATATATCTTCTAAAATAAAATTTTGAAAATCAACTCATGTCACTTCATTTTTTTTTCCGAGGGCGTCAAACACAACTCGGTTAACTTGAGTTGCATGATATATGCATGACTGACACAACCAAAATATCACCATCGTTTCTTAAGTTACCGGAGTTAGGCATGACTGGCCGAGCGCTTGGTCTATACGACAACAATATTATTTCGCTTGATTATGCAAAAATGACACGTTTTATCTAGTAAATACGATATTGTTTATGCGCACGCGGAATCATCCTTTTTGCTTAACGCAGGTATTGGTTCTATTATTTAAATCATACTTATTAACAAAACCCATAAATTGTGACGTTTTTCGGCTAAAGGTACGACTTTGTCGGTTGTCGATAAGGCGCTAATGCCATAAAGATTAATTTGGAACCTTATAACAACCGACAAAGTGGTACCTTTTACTAAACTCAAGCACAATTCATGACATTTTATGCGTAACAAAAAAGGATCAATTAAATTGTTGATAAATTTGAGTTCGACGAAGACTTGAATCAGGTACAATAGTTTTTCAAATGCAGAGAAAATAAGTCAGGAAACTTATTGGTAAAGAAATACGTGCCACGTCTGATCACGCGTATGTCATGTAACTTGACTTACATGACTTCGTGTGACCACTATAGTATGGAAGTGTTGGTCATGCGAAACCATTCAATTCGATTAAAATGAAAACTATACAATTATGCGAAAAAAAAATTAAAGATCCTATGCTGTGACCACATTTCCTACATGTAGATTAGAAATTTTTTTAAAAATACGATGAACCGTCAACGATAACAGCATTTGTATCTTTAAAACTTTAAACGTAATTATCTCGAAACTCAACTTCTAAAGTTACATGAGATGCGTGACACAGCAGTATATAAAATAAACATGAATATAAATTCAATCACAGTCCTAAATTATCAACAAAGCGAAGGTTAAACTATTTTAAAATAATCATAACGCCATGGAATCGTATAAGAAAAGCCAAATAAGCGATTATGGGAACAGTAACATTGCACCGTTGTAGGCCATTATATCCTAATGCGGCATTGCCAGGGTTAACGCGGCAGTTAACACGTTAAAAAGGTTATTTTGCGGTGATTTGTTACATTTGTGATTATACTATATTGTGTTGATTATAATATGTTGTATTATAATAACAAAATGTTATTAGCAATATTTTATTGCAATTTTTTGCAATTAAGTTCTAATAGAGATTGTATAGAAACAAACAATTGTATAATTTTATCATGACTTTTACCACACAGTGTGTCTTATCCAGTGCCTATTGAGTTATGGACCACGCCAGGTGGATAGAAAATGTGGTAAACAAAACATGATAGCCACACGAACCAACAGATTTACCTACACCGTGAAAAATCTTATCCCACTTCAGATACCCACTCAAGTTAAATAAAAACATTAAAAATCATATAATCTATTCATCTATCACCATATCAACCTTTTATCGCCCACTGCTGAGCATAGGTCTCTCTTCGAGTACGCCACTTATCCCGGTCCTGAGCCAATCTCATCCAGAAGTGACCCGCAATCTGCTGAACAGGCACTCCTTTCGTCTGAAATGGCCACCATTCCGTTAACATTTTGGCCCACCTGCCATCACTCTGCCTAGCAACATGTCCCGCCCAGCTCCATTTAAGTTTTATAATCTATTAATATCACTAAAATCTTTTCACTCACCTACCATATACCAAAGTCTCTAATTAGCGCATTAATAGAAAGTGTGAGATGCGAGCCGCCATTTAAAAACAATATGTCATCTCATTACCATACAGCTGTCGCGCGTGAGAAGATCTTTTGTCAGCGTATTTTATCGTGTCGCGTTATCAAAAGATGTACTATGATAATCGTAGATATAATAGTTTTTCGATTGTTCCATTGATTAATGTTTTTACATCAATACAGTACTTATTAAACCATCTATACGCTTACTGATATCCGAATAAACTGAAATTGAACACAGGTACTATTAACGCAGGTACTTAAAACGCGGCCTCTTTTAACTGGGTTTGAGCTCGTTAGAATAGTTGTGATGATTTGATGACGATAGAAGTAAAACTGCAAAAAATAAAGTCTAATAAAAGTTTGTCATGAAACTAAAATGTTTGACTTGTTTCTTACTTATACTGCGGGCCTATTCGAATTTTGAACTAGACATCTATTAGATATCTATTAGACATCACCTAGATACGACAACGATATTTTCAAGATCTAGCCTGTCAAATTTGACATTTCCGCGATTCTGGAGATACTCTTGAACGATTTCCACAATGTCTAAAACGTCTCGTTATGTATTTTTAGATCTCAAAACGATTTTGAAACGATCTTAATACGATAATTTAACGTAAAAGTGACATTGGTTGCCCGAATTGAGCTGCAAACGATATCTAGTTGAAATCTAAACTACGAGGTATCTAGTAGTACATATCGTATCGTACTTTTCTCTAGAACGGATCTTGTTTTCCGATTACCGCGGCTAATCTTGTGATACAGAACATCTGCCATTTGAAACTAACAAGAATTAATAATGTACATACTCGTATTACATCATAAATTCAATTTACCTAGGTACTTCTTGTAACAACAAAAAACCATACACATTAAACATTTACACTCGCATTTTAGAGCATACACTCAACGGAATAAGATCTAAAATTGCTTAAACTTTTCGCAAAACATAAAAGCTTTCCGTGTTGAAAATAATAGGAAACCATACTTCCTTGCACCTAATTAGAGTAGCCGAGCTGTCGATAATGTATGGCAATCATTGATAATTGCATGGGATGAACAATGCAGTGTTTTAGACTTTAAAATTAGCTCAATTATTGTTTCAGGAAAACCGGGTGTAGGTACTTTGGCGAAGTAAATTGGAGCGCCAGTAATTATTTTTCAAATTATAAAAAGCCAATGAGTATAAGTATAGTCGACATCAAAGATATGTTTACATTTATCGCCTTATTACAAAGGAGTTAGGTGCAAAAGTGTAAACATAGGGCCCGATTCGGATTTTGAAATAGACATCTATTAGATATCTTTTAGAGCGGTTTCGCACTACGTCCGATCCGAATCCGATCCGAACCCGTGTAAATATGGTCCGAAGTAGCCGTAGAACTATTTCTATGGTAATTTACGCACTAGATCCGATCTCCGTCATCACCAAGTAACGATAACGATATTTTTAAGATCTAATCTGTCAAATTTGACATTTACGCGATTCTGGAGATACTCTTGAACGATTTCTACAAGATTATGACTTAGAGCTCCAATTCACATCTTATAGATATCTAACTCTATCTAACGTAAAAGAATTTTGGTTGCCCGAATTGAGCTGCAAAAGAGAATTAATTGAAATCTTAACTTTAACGTATCTGGAATGGATCTAGTACGTGTCGTGTCTTGTGAATATCTTGAAGTTCGAAGTTCGAATACCGCTGATAATCTTTTACGTCGACTGTACGTACAGTGTGATAAGGACCCTTTTCTGATTGAAAGGTCCTTATGTCAATAAAGCATAAGGATCCTTCTTTATGGAAAGCCACATACAGTTATAAGTACCTACATAAAACAGAACCCGTTAGGGCCCACATTCATAAAGCATAGTGGTTCTACTCAAGCACATTCAATAAGATAGGTCAATAAGATAGCATATGTGTATTGAATTTATATAATATGTGGAAAGGGCTGTACCTATAGTATCCGTAAGTGCTACGAGTAAAATGCAGGTACATACATATATACTGGGATACCATGCAGTTATACCACTCAGGAAGTCGATTCTATTTTATACATGTATTACTTATTGTTTTGAACTGGTTTTGATAGGACCTTGATGATCATCGTGGTGCGCATATCAGGCACGACTTTCAATTCATTTCGCATGCACCAATCAGTGTGAGCGATCTTCAAGTTCGTATCAAAGTAAGATCAGAAACGTAACAAGTTGATAAATCTGAATCGGGCTCCAGAACTCAGCATAAAAGCATGTAATAAAATAAAGGATACATAAAGTTATCAGAGTTGCGCAACAAAAGCCATTTCACAGCTTGATGTCTTTATAGTGTGTTAAATTTTATTTTATCGTTTTAAGCATAAAAAGATGCCTATAACCTTTGAATGTCAAAGAATACGTAACTAAATAGACAATATGCGTATTATTTCAACGTATTTATTCACATATTTTATGTAACAAGTATTGCTATCACTACACACTACACCTTATAAAACAAAGTCCCCCGCCGCGTGTCTGTTTGTGTGTTTGTATCTTCGCGATAAACTCAAAAACTACTGAACGGATTTTCATGCGGTTTTCACCTACCGATAGAGTGATTATTGAGGAAGGTTTGTGTATAATTTGTTAACCGGTGCGAAGCCGGAGCCGGTCGCTAGTTTACATATAAGGAGACCGTCCCAGTGCTCGACACGCTAATACCTAATAAATGACACTCTGTTATCGCCTCTATTGCTAATGACGTAATTTTCAACATGTCATAATATACTAGCGGTGGGCGGTACGATACCGCTGTGACTTCTTATAAGCATTGTTCGAATCGGGCCTTATATAGGACAGTAACAAGCACACGGACGCGTCTACCTCAACTCCAGTACTATAATGGTTATTATTTAAGTTAGGTACGCAAAACTTTTAGTGTGGCCCTTGTAACTCTGTTTTTACTTTATATTGCATTCCTCGTTTTAACAAATTTTTCTTTCCAACTAGGGAACAAATCAAGTTATTTTATGAAATATTTTAATTTGTATTTTTTTAAGTAGTCACACTACTAATATTATATAAATTATAAACTGAAATATAGATATCCGGTGTCCAGTGGACTTGGTCACTTTTTCTTTAGTGTATGATATCTGTATCTTTGTTTTATTTTACACTACCTACCTGGTACCTACCGCAATAGACCCTAAAAGGACCGTGGTTGCGATTGACAATCGAAATCGAAAACACAATCGGATCGTGTCCGAGAATCGTAATATTGTATAGAACTTTATTTCACTAATCGAGAGAAAACGTGATGATAGCGGGTCCAGCGAATCACGCACCGATTCGATTATCGAACCGATTTTGTAATCGACTATTGTGTTCGAACAATAATCGTATGTGTACGATAATCATATTTGACCTAAGGATCAAGATGGGGCAATTGTTATCTGTACAACATTTTGGTTGTACCTAGTTTGTGATAGCTGTTTTTCTTTCGTATAGGTCAAAATAATTATTACAAGTAACAAGAAACAATTATTGTAGACTTAGGTACAGGTAGTCAATCCAATCACTCAAACTCAAAACCATATTTCAATCGCTTATCTGGAATATTAAGTAGGGATACAGACTTCTAAGTACCTATATATAGGTACAGTCAGCATTTGGCATCAATATTAAGTACCTAACCGATTTAAAGACGCGTCAATAAATATCTATGTGAAATAATATCCTTTCGTTTCTCATTAATTGATTAATTGTCAGTATAAAAGACTACTGAACCATGATTCCATACATTTACTTTTAATCGCAAATTCCAATGTCTGTTAAAAAATGTGTGTTCCAATGTGTGTCAATGTATGTTCCAATGGCTGTTATACATATATACGACTGATAGATAATATAAGTACATCCAATTTCACTAATAAATACATATTTATCGCAAACTGACTTATACCACCAAAATTTATTTAATTCTTGTTTCAAAAGGAAATTATTACCTACCAATATCAATAGGTACCAGTGACGTTGTTATGGTTTACACAATCAAATTTCGTATGTATCACACAGAAATCGAATATGGTAGAGAAATATCGCATTATACTGACACTGATACGCGACAAACTGAGGCATATTACATATTACAAAACGATGTGTTCGTAATGCCAGAGACCAATAATGGCCCGATTTTTATTTATTTGTCTTATTTTTTTTCGTCACATTCGATAAAATCTGGTTGATAGAGTTCCCTATTCTGTACAATACGAGTACCTACCTGTAAGTGCAATTTTACCGTGTGTCCTAAAAATACTTCCTCTGAGTTACACAAACTTATTGTATTTCAGTAACTCGAAGGAAAATTACATACATTTTTTACGAAGGTCTTCAAACCAGCCATATTTTATCCAAATGTAACGAAAAAAAATCGACAACAAAATGAAAATTATTAGTTCAGTAGAGAAAAATGAGCGTTCCGTACTATTTTTATGGGCAGTGGGTACTTCTTAGTTTAAAAAAAAGTATTTAGATGACGGCTGACGGCACAGTTTAAATTTACCTACCTATGGTTGTACAAAGTTGTATGATTGTACCTATATGGTTTTGGTTGTTATACAGAGTATAATAGTGACGAGTAATGCGAGTTTTTAAAGAGATTGACAGTATTTATTATTCGCTGGTGTTTGGCAAAGGTAAAGCCAAGCAAAGGTGCAGTTATACTGTAATTTGATTCCAACCTAATGGGCGTAATGTGTAAGTACAAATATTTGGGTATTTTGTAATGTTAGTTGATATGGGAAAATTAAGCTACGACCGGCACTTTGAGAGCTGAGGGCCTACCGCGAACCACGTTCGATGTGTTGTCTTTCTGTCACACTTACGTACGAATTTACAAGTGCGACAGAGAGGCAACACGTTGAACGTGGTTCGCGGTAGCCCCTCTGTAGTAGGTACCTCATGTAGGTATATAAATCGAAGTTTTCTATAGTAATTTTAGCTTTTCTAAAAGATGACTCACGCTAGACTGGGACTTGCGGGCCGAGGCGTCGGACATGTCATTTTCTAAGACGGCTAATCGAAAACGTGGCGACGGAAGCGCAAGCCCGGCCCGGGCCCGGTCTAGCATGAGTCATCCTTAAAGGTGATTTTTGGATAATAACTGTAGCAACATTACTGTTGCGGCATTAGGTACAGCTGCAATCACCGTCAGTTTCCTTAACAAAATGAGTGACGTACACGGGTACACGGTGACGGGGTATTACTACGGTGATTAGAACATAGATTAAAACGCAATGGGAAAAAAACGCGATGGAACGAACGAATGGTAATTATTGTTGTTCACCTGACTTGTTACCCTGAGAGGTTTTGCTCGTGTTTTTGTGGAACATTTACCTGGAAAAATACAAAAAAATACGGTTAAATACATTTCCTTATTAGATAAATAAAAACTGTATAAGAAAGCCTTAATTTATGCGTAATCTGTCAGATCCTACTGTTTACACTAATTAGAAACCTAACCAGAATTATACGCTACCTACGTATAGGTACAGTTAATTAATATTATCAAATAGGTACCATAAGGAATAGGAGAGTCAAGATGTTAGGACAACTGGGCCATAACCGCGAAAATAGAATTTCGCAAATCATTTTTCTCTGTCATTCAAATTACGCCTTCATTGGAGTAAAAGTGAATAATCCCCGCAATTTACGAATTTTGTTTTTCGCGGTAGCCCCGCTGGTACGACACAACAGCTGTTTCTTAAATATTCAGGAAGGCTGGATTGAAGAGATGAGAAGTGGGGGAAACCTATACCTAACCGTTTTATAACCTCAAAAGTAGTGATAACTTTTTTCCTCCAAAATTAAATCTGAGTGTTGTGTTAAAAATTAAATGTACCTATATACACGTGCTGATTATAGTGTCGTTTACATATTATTTTACCGCAATATTAGATATCATCAGGATATCATAGAAACTCTAGCATTTCGGAAGAAAAAATAATTACCACTACTTTTGAGGTTAGAAAATGTCAAATGATAGTTACACCTAAAGATAGTCAGTTTTATGGGGCCCACTGATTAACAGTCCGCCGGACGATATCGGCCTGTCAGTTAGAACAAAAAGTTGACAGCTCCGAACAACTGACAGGCCGATATGTATTCTGCATGACTTATGTATTAAGTAGTAATAAGTAGTTATAGTTATAGTTATAAGTTTGACTGTTTGTACGCCTAATGTGGCAAGACCATGGTGATTCTATATTTTAATGTTCCATCATTGTATATACCCATGTTCTACAGACAATAAACGAATTATGAATTATTATTATGAATTATGATATCGTCCGGCCGACTGGTAATCAGTCCCCTTTAGACTATAGTTGAGTGGGTGTTGCGACTTGCGATAAGTAAATAGTATTTTATACAATCGTGATATAATAGAGAGCTTTTCAGTCGAGTATACCGTGTTAGTAAAGTAAAGGTACGAGATTGAAAAGCTTGATTATATCACTATTGTATACAATACTTTTTCTACGAGTCAACAATAATTATTTGTACAACAAGAGATCAAAGTTTGATATTTCTTCGAGTGCTTATTTTGAGTCCCGTGCAAGCGAAAGATTCTATAGTAGATTCACGAGCGTAGCGAGTGAATCTAATTTAGAATCTTGAGCGTAGTAAGGGACTCAAAAGTGCACGAGATGTAAATAACTTTGATCTCGTGTAGTTCACAAAACTTTTCACCTCAGCAGTGAGAACATATTAGAGAACCCGAAAAATGTATTCCTTCTTCATCACTTACCTCTATTCACTCATGTTTTCTTAAGATAGGTATACCAACAATTAAGTTTTCACCTCAGCAGCTCGAACAAGGGTACTTTGCTACTTAAAAACAGTGTGAGAGTGATACAAAATGAGCAAAATACGATTTTGCTCACTCAGTGAGCAAAATGCGATTTTTCTCACTGTTTTTAAGTAGCAAAGTACCCTTGTTCGAGCTGCTGAGGTGAAAAAAAAATACTTAAAACTACTTAGTAGAAGAATCATATACCTATGTAGGTAAAAAACCAAAAGTATACAGCTAAGATGCGCGAGCAGCCGCGATACCTTCATACTCGTACGCGACCCGGTCCCCAAGCCCCGCGCCCCCGGCCGGTTGGTCAACGACACCTTCTCGTAACTCATGAGGCCCTGGTACTTGCTCCGCGCTTTCGATTGGTCAATTTCATTATAGTTGATTAAACTGTATCGAAATGAATATTATGGTTGACTAAACGGTATCGAAATGAATATTATAATTGACTAAACTGTATCGAAATAAATTTTATAGTTGAGTTGGGGTCCCATAGTGAAAAAAGTATGCGATTTCACTTTGGTATACGAAGTCTTAATTCAAGCATTGCAGTCGACGAGTAGAAAAACAAAGATTAACCAACACATGATTACAATGTTATTGCTGCCCTTTATGCGGCCCACAAAAAGTACCACATCCACAAACCGTAGAGAATCATCATTTATCACTTTACGTAACGTTGATAGTGTTGATACGTCATAACGACCATAGATCATGGAAGATAAAGGTGTGAACATATAGACAAACAATAGGGAATATTACGCGAAAGTCTGCGTAGGGGGTGCCACTCCCACAATAAGTGACAATCTAAGGGTCTACCGCAAACGAGAGAGTCGAAATTTTGTTATCTAACCTCTCTGTCACTCTTGCATATTCGGGCGATAAAGAGGCAGATAGCTGCGTTTCGATTTCGCGTTTCCCGGAAGGCCCTTTGTAAACAAACCGCCTTGATGTATCAATGTCATATTTGATTGTCTGTGAAAACTTGTCAAAATACAGTTTAAGGTACAGTATGTATAAGTTACTCTATGGTATAGGTACTTAAGTCACTAGTGCTGCACTCTGGCGGCAAAACATTGCAGTAATACTCCCTATTGTGCCAGTAACAGTGGAATAAAGAATTATATACTAAAACATACCCACCTATGTAGTAGAAAAATGCGCGAAATTCAAAATTTCTATGCAAAGTCACTCTTCGCGCCTACCTTTTTAGGGTTCCGTAGCCAAATGGCAAAAAACGGAACCCTTATAGATTCGTCATGTCTGTCTGTCTGTCCGTCTGTCCGTCTGTCCGTCTGTCCGTCCGTATGTCACAGCCACTTTTCTCCGAAACTATAAGAACTATACTGTTGAAACTTGGTAAGTAGATGTATTCTGTGAACCGCATTAAGATTTTCACACAAAAATAGAAAAAAAACAATAAATTTTTGGGGTTCCCCATACTTCGAACTGAAACTCAAAAATTTTTTTTTCATCAAACCCATACGTGTGGGGCATCTATGGATAGGTCTTCAAAAATGATATTGAGGTTTCTAATATCATTTTTTTCTAAACTGAATAGTTCGCGCGAGAGACACTTCCAAAGTGGTAAAATGTGTGTCCCCCCCCCTGTAACTTCTAAAATAAGAGAATGATAAAACTAAAAAAAATATATGATGTACATTACCATGTAAACTTCCACCGAAAATTGGTTTGAACGAGATCTAGTAAGTAGTTTTTTTTTTATACGTCATAAATCGCCTAAATACGGAACCCTTCATGGGCGAGTCCGACTCGCACTTGGCCGCTTTTTTAAATTTGCCGCCTTTTCCTACCGACAAGGTCGCTGTGCCTGAGTATATATAGGTATGTTACCGTAAAACTGTAAACACTCGTCAGATTATAATCTCGCTAGTTAAATTATAAACTAACCTAACCTACGTTAGATTATAAACTAACGGGTTCACAATCTTACGGTGTCATATATATACGTATATATATATTATAAACAAAAAAAACAGTATGTTTTTCTTTACCTACGCTGAACTGACCAACGACTTGCCAAGCTATATAAATTCAGCTAATAAAATTAGATTTTTTTAAGTGTCCAAACGAAGAGAACAAACCTTCTACGCGCTCTTTTTTTCTTTATAAATAATAAGTAAAGTAACAGTTTTAGGAACGAAACGATTTGACAAGGTTTTACGCAATGAAAATCATTCATCATATCAATATAAAATCTCTACATCTCTTCATTACATAATTCGGTAGCATGCGCATACGTACAATCAACGGAAACAATTTGCGCCGACGCAAAACAAGTGAGCGCTCATCAATCTGCCAGTGAAAGTACAGGGGTCGGCAACTTGATCGATCGACCCAATATACGACTTCATTATTCTGATCGAACTTGCCTCTGTCAGCGATTTCGTCTGCGAAAACGTTATACTCTTTCCAACTTTTAGTACTTCTTCACCTTTTTAGTCTAGCAAGACGTGTTTATGCTAAAAATGAAATCTAGCGATGTGTTGAAATTGACAGTTAAAATTTAATCGACCCGGATAAATGTATTGGATGAGGCCTAAAAAGGTTCCTGTGGTATAAAGCGTCTTATTATAGGTAGGTGTACCCAAAAAATAAGAGGAACTACTGAGGCCTAACTAAACCAAATTTTACAAAAATCTGTCATTTCTATG
Organism: Cydia amplana; assembly: GCF_948474715.1. Classification (NCBI taxonomy): domain Eukaryota; kingdom Metazoa; phylum Arthropoda; class Insecta; order Lepidoptera; family Tortricidae; genus Cydia; species Cydia amplana. Next base: position 11,499,270 of record NC_086087.1, read on the forward strand.
TATTAAAAAAGCGGCAAAGTGAGAGTCGGACTCGCCTATGAAGGGTTCCGTAGCAGCAAGTAACATAATATAAAAGTTCTTGTAGGTAAATTGCGGTTTACTATTTATGACGTATTAGAAAAAACTACTTACTAGATCTCGTTCAAACCAATTTTCGGTGGAAGTTTGCATGGTAATGTACATCATATATTTTTTTAATTTTATCATTCTCTTATTTTAGAATTTACGGGGGGGGGCACACATTTTACCACTTTGGAAGTGTCTCTCGCGCAAACTATTCAGTTTAGAAAAAAATGATATTAGACACCTTAATATCATTTTTGAAGACCTATCCATAGATAAGTACCTACCCTACACGTATGGGTTTGATGAAAAAAAAATTTGAGATTCAGTTCTAAGTATGGGGAATTTATTGTTTTTTTTTTCTATTTATGTGTGAAAATCTTAATGCGGTTCACAGAATACATCTACTTACCAAGTTTCAACAGTATAGCTCTTATAGTTTCAGAAAAAAGTGGCTGTGACATACGGACGGACAGACAGACAGACAGACATAACGAATCCAAAGGGTTCCGTTTTTTGCCACTTGGCTACGGAACCCTAAAAACAGACACCCATAACATCGATACATATATTATGCTTTCAAAATTCACAATATTTGTAGAATCAGCCCGTTTATAAATATTAGCTATAACTTAAATAGGACCTTAATGATTAATAGTTTCAAGGGTATTTTTTGAATGGCAGCGTATAAAAGATTATGCGATCGAAAGATATAATCACATTAGATTTGATTACTGATGTTAATAAATTGAAGTAGTGATTGTGAGTGTAATGAAAGTATGAATACATGCGTAATCGTCTTGTGAGTATGATTATTGATTTTATGATTGATTACCTATGCATAAGCCCTGGTTGAGTTGTTTGTGAGTCTAAATTAAGTGGACGGAGACGATAATATAATTAAGCTAGTGAGTGTTTGGAAAAAATAAAAAGTCAGTGAAAATAAATGAAATAAAAGTTGCAATCTAAATAAATATATACATATTTTTTGTTTTTTTTTTTAATTATGTATGTTTGATTTCAATCTTTTAAGGCCATATTTTTACTTCCCCTTTCCTTTTCTTACGGATGAAACTTTTTTCTATAGGTTTCTGTGAAATAACCATCAGGCTGCAAAAAAATTTGGTGTTTAAGAATAATATCCTTATTTGTAGATCAGAAAGGCACAAAAAATGGTCCATATTCAAAACTCTGTTTACAATGTTCTTAGTAAGAAGTGTTAATAGATATACATATATGTCAAACCGCACGTGCAACGTGTAAGGCAAACCACATTAACAAATTGATCACGACCACTCTAGACACAGTATAATCATATCATATCACTTATATACCTTTATTCAACTACTATATCTCACACAAAAGTGGTTTCTAACACCTTTGTAATAGGAGTTATAATCGTATAAATATTATTTCTCTAGTCACTAAACAGTTGCCAAGATGTCATTCTTATAATTATAATTATCACTTCACGCTAGTCGTCACCAACGGTTGTCGAAGCCTGTATAATTATATCATCTTGCACTGATACCGATGGTTGGCGACGTCTGCTGGCATTAATTAACATGTATTACGTATAAGTGTACTAATCGCTATCTCTTAGTGCAATCCTATCATTAAGGATAGCAAATACTCTTCTTACTACGGTGTCTTTAGAGTCTTTAGTTTTATTTAAAATGTATCATTTATACCGCATCGAATGATGGCGATATATGGAGTTATAGCTTTATTTTTTCACAATCTATAGGAAACTCTTGCAGGAACAATATATAGGCCTTTGTTCTTTAGTATACCTGCATGAAAAGATCTTTACAGTACACATGGGGCTACTTTTCCGCACTAGTGCGTAAAATAGCACTTTTCGTGCGATGTTAAAAGTTTAAAGGGCCATATGTACTGTAAAACGTTGTTCGATACACGTGCGAATAGGTAATTCGCAACTCGTGTCGATTTAAAACACTCCCTTCGGTCGTGTTTTAATTTATCGCCACTCATTTCGAATTTCCTCTTTTTCGCACTAGTATCGAAAATAACTATTTCGAGCAAGTGTAATGAAAAATATGGAACTGTATGCAGGAGGTACATAAATCAACCGGATTTTTAAAAAAACGCATCGAATGATTCACTCATCCGTTCTCATTCCTTTCATTCGAGTTTGACTTGTGCGTCAAATCCTACTTTTGAAAAGGATATTAATGTTTACCAGATGTCAATATTTACTCTATTAGGTTTTCAACGTATACTATGATTCAGCACGAATGACTTTTAGGGTTCCGTACCAAAAAGGTAAAAGGGAATCCCTATGGTGCGACTCTGTCCGTCCGTCCGTCTGTCACATTGCTAAATATCTCAAGAACTACCGAAGCTATAGATTTGAAATTTGAAATAGTTATGAACAACGCTAACCCAAACACATTGGAATTTGATATTTTTTATTTATTTTTTATTAATTATGGAAAATGCCCAATATAAAGAGGGGGCAATCTCTTCGAATATCTAAATTAAAAAATCTATTTTATCTCGAGTGTGAGTCGAATCGTGTTTATTGAAGTGAAAACTTCTTTAGCGGCGCTGTGCACTTTTTGTGATAGGGAAAAAATGTTAAAGCCGTAACAGGTGTCACGTGACCGTAAGACGTAGGACGGTCACGTGACCTGATCGAACAACTGTTACTTCAATGTCATTGAGTTTTTCTTTATTGATTTAAATGCCATCTAGCGAGTTTCGATCTAACTGGTATTAATATAACTCGAGTACTAAAAGTGATGTGCTTAGGGGTTAATGCGACGAAATAACGCTAGATGGCGTTAACCTCAATTATACATAGTGCTGCAGACATTTTGCAATAGTGATTGAGTTTTCACTTCTGCCGGCACTCCCTGAGTGCAACCCGTTGTTTTTTTTATACCATACATAACTACAACATAACGGGTAGGTATCAGACAATAAGTTAACCTGCCAATAAACCTCTAAGGTCGTGACACGTTCTATTCATAACGCATCTATTTCGGTATGTGGCGTGCAGACGCATCAATCAAGCTATTATATTCAGCCTTCTCTATTAATAAACAAATATATCTGTATACGAATTGATTTCTAGTATAATTAGAACCCTAAACTCTCAACAAACATGCGTTAACGGGGATTAAGCTTATATTGGTCGCGGTTTGGGAGTTTTGTAAATATCGACCCAATATGGATGGCGTATATCGATGGCGTCTAGTCTCGTCTGCCAATAGTAGTAACGTCATATAAATGGCCTAGAATGCAGTTATTATTGTTACGACATACAATTTTTAGTAGTAAACAAAAACTATGCCAAAATTAAACCACGTGTGTTCTTATGTTTCTTATTTCTGCTGAGTGTGACTTATTATTATTAGTCTTGAAAGATACTTTATCAAACAAAAGTAGTTTAAGGAAAATTTTTGAAGAGGGTGTTTTTTCGACATTTGTATGGCAATTTTTTATTTTTGGAAAATCTGATTTATAATCATCGTTTTAGGAAGGATTCTTAACAACAAAAAATATACTGTATGAGGCACCACTCTACTTTTTATAGTTAGCTAGATATGGACGTTTAAAGATCGAAATTTGTATGCCACTATTTAGCTATTTGTAAGGCGCTTTTGACATGTATAAGGTATTTTTTCGACATTGTATGGCAGTATCAAAATTATTAATTCACAATTTAATAATTTTGTGGCATTTGTAAGACCCTGACGACATTTGTATTTGACACCTTTTCGACATTTGTATGGCACAATGTCGACATCTGTATACCGCAATCGACATTTGTACAGTCAAAATAGCCGTACAAATGTCGCCATACAAATGGCGCCACTAATGTTTTTTGGCGAAATTTCCTACACAATATAACCGATTCACTTATTTATTTTACTATATATTTTAACACTATATTTAACTATTATCATGTAATACACATTTTTATTTCGACTGTGCACAACAACATATTAAGCGTCCATACAAATGTCATTGTAGTCGTACCAAAATATGTCGAAGGAGATTTTTACTTTTTTTTTACATAAATAAAACTGTTTCCGCGTGCACACTTGATGGTGATCGACGCCCAACTAACCGCACTATTGCGTGGTAAATTTAATCTTACCGTTATTCAATAGGCAAAGAAGATTTTGGGGGGTATCTTCAAGTCATAACAAAACAAGTGTCGCGCGGTACAACGATAAAAAGGCTTCCCTTGTTTTATTAAATAACGCATATCATTCATTATAGAAAAGATTAAATCAATTCTCTAGAAAATGCTCTTTATAAAAATATAAAGCTTTTAATAATACGTTGCCTACATCCAAAGTTATGATTGTTTTGTTGGGCTATGCCGCCACTGGGACACGCGAAAAAGCGGCAAATTTCGCCGTTTTTGGACCTTCAAATGCGATTTTGTCAGAAACAAATAATATTTAAGGTACAGTTGTACATTCTTTTTTAAGTTTATAATACACTGAATGAAAATATATACATACCCAGTCTTTTAATCTTATTGACTTCGAGTTTTAGCCGTGGGACAGCAAAAATATCAAAATTCACACATAATTTATTTCCGTTTTCCAAAGAGAAATGGTTAGTCTAGTAGGTTCTTCTAATAAACGCGTCAAACAATGGGGAAGACCTCGTTGCTTTTATAAAAATTGCCTGTCAAATTCGACGCCCTTTTTAGGGTTCCGTACCCAAAGGGTAAAAACGGGACCCTATTACTAAGACTCCGCTGTCCGTCCGTCCGTCCGTCTGTCACCAGGCTGTATCTCACGAACCGTGATAGCTAGACAGTTGAAATTTTCACAGATGATATATTTCTGTTGCCGCTATAATAACAAATACTAAAAACAGAATAAAATAAAGATTTAAGTGGGGCTCCCATACAACAAACGTGATTTTTGACTGAAGTTAAGCAACGTCGGGCGGGGTCAGTACTTGGATGGGTGACCGCTTTTTTGCTTGTTTTGCTCTATTTTTTGTTGGTGACGCGGAACCCTCCGTGCGCGAGTCCGACTCGCACTTGGCCGGTTTTTTACATACCTGCTTTATTACCTACACACTTTTATTTAGCTTCACTCCGTATATGTATATTTGTTTCTTTGATACAAATCTTGTAACTTAAATTTGATCCACTTCCTATGTAATTCAGTTGAAATTACTCCCGTAATCCCGATGACAATGCAATAATGTGCTATCATGGAACTGATCTGATGACGCAGTCGGAAGTTAGCCAAAGGAACTTGCTATCTTGCTATCAAAGGTATTTGACAATACACAGACAATCAAATTAACATTGCCTGTCTCGATACATCGTCAAAATATGGCAGCCGTAGAAAGTGCGTTATGCGTTTGCGCGTGAATGTTTTCCGCATTTCATGCAGTTTCCGACCGTTTTCACTACGTGGTTTACTCATAGCTTGGATAGTTCTGACTATCGTTTAACGAATTATCGCCATAGATGATAGTGGCGAGTTTTCCATTAGCTAGCCATAAGGTAAACGTACCGTAAAACAGGGTGAGTAGGTTTCGCGGGGAGAGGTGGGTTATGAATGGGGAAAGAAGGTTTGAGAGGGGGGTGAGAAGGGATTTTAAGGCTACTGCTACAAAAATAATGTATTCCAATTTAAAATGGAGCTATAGTAATACGCATAATAAAAAAAATCGATCCAACAATCTTCCAAAATCACATTTGTATGAAAGCCCCTCTCACCCCAAATACGAGGCACTACGGGGTGAGGTGGGTTTTCCTCTTTATCGTCAAAGTTATGAAATGGAACTAACCAAAATAAATTAAAAACTAAAATACAAACGTCCGGAACACTTATTATATACACCATTCAGTTTTCATATGTAAATATAAAATGTTATCGAGGTTTGAATTTCAGTTTTGACCCTACTCACCCCATTTTACGGTACTAGTATTCGACGCGGTCCCAGTTCATGCCATCTTGAAACTTAAGTCATTGTCAATAGAGGTGACAGCAGGGTGTCATCTATTGGGCATTAGCATGTCGAGCACTAGTACGTTTACCTTATATGCGTACCTACAGAGTACAGATTTCCCGTCAGATCTGTCTGACAGATGTGATAAGTGTGATAATTAAGTCTGTTAATGTATGGCTAGTATTAAACACATATTAGAACCAATTTGTATGTAATCTACTTATATGGTTAGATGTAGAATCCGATTCCCACCAGCTGGCTTATTTGAATTGAATGGAAATTACGTAACATTGATACAAAATAAACGTTTTTCTACTCCAGCACTTAAATGTGTCAATTAAATGACTGACAGTGATATCTAAAGCAATGTCATTTGAATGCTTTGTCTATAGGCTCATAAGATGACTGCTAGCAGTCATCTTATGAGTATAATACAACTGCTTTATTTTTTTTAAAGATACAAGTTCCGATCATCTTGATTGAAAGAGGTATGTTTTCATTTACAATAATAACTCTTTTTTTTTTAAATAATAACTCTTTTGTTTTTTAAATAATAACTCTTTTTTTTTAATAATAACTCTTTTTTTTAAATAATAACTCTTTTTTTTTAATAATAACTCATTTTTTTTTTTTTGCTGCAGCTGTCATAGAAAAAGTAATGTATGCAACAGCTCATAATTGGTTCTTAAAATTCTCGGGTCTTTTTTTACAAAACTCGACTACGTCTCGTTTTGTAACTTCGACCCTTGAAGTTTAAGAACCCATCACTGTTGCATAAACTACTATTGTTACGTGACCTTTAGTGCCATTAGCTTCAAATTTTCTATTTAATTAGTATTACTAAAGGTACCTGTAATTGTAGCGTCGTGTACACAAGTATTAATGTGTCATGACGGGCCATACATGACTTATCTATTAACCTGTAGTTCAAGGGCAAAAACTGACAAAACATAAAACGTGAACATTTGCACTGAACTCATCAATGTCGACATTTACATTAGCTATCTTGCGTAATCTAAGACCTATTTCTGCTAAATGCCTAAATATTATTTCTTATTATAGGTACACACAACGAAACATAAAATAAAGTAAATTCTAAGGTAGGTTTTTAAGGTAGGTTGACGACCGGTCTGGCCTAGTGGGTAGTGACCCTGCCTGTGAAGCCGCGGTCCTGGGTTCGAATCCCGGTAAGGGCATTTATTTGTGTGATAAGCACAGATATATGTTCCTGCGTCATGGTTGTTTTCTATGTATTTAAGTATTTGTATATTATATATATCGTTGTCTGAGTACCCACAACACAAGCTTTCTTGAGCTTACCGTGGGGCTTAGTCAATTTGTGTAAAAAATGTCCTATAATATTTATTTATTTATTTATATACGATTTATAATATTTATTTTCAAAATTAACGTCTTTACATCATTAGGGGTTCAAGTGGTTATTTTTGCCAGTGGATCTAAATTCTATGTCTTGGCACAATTTTAATGACTTGCTAATTGTTATATTCTAGATTCCGTAATGTTTAGTTATTTACTGAGTTTATAAGGCATTTGCAATTTCTTAAAAAAATATATAAGATATCTACTGTGCTAGCCTGGACCACGCTTAAAATTAAATAATTATTTTCATATCAACAATGAGACCATATTATAATTATAACAAGGAAGCTCAAAACAGAAAAATCTAGAACATTTCGTTGCAAGTCACGGGGTTAAGCAAGCAAGTCAAAGTTTGGGCCATTGTTGACGTAATAGTTCTCAGACAGTGACAGAATTGAGTGGCCCCATGCGAAATGTGAGAAACATTTGAAACATTGCACATCTTATGAAACTTTACTTGGACAGGCGTGTCTCACTCCACGATTTCGTCACTTTGCTACAGGTAGCTAAAAGTACATCCGTTCGGCCCCAATTTTGGGGAAAGCCATAAGCCGCGCGTGGCGCTGTCGCCACCTAGCGGCCATATCTGTGCTGATCGTAACAGACGCGTTTTAAGCTTAGAATAAATTTATTTATTTATTTATTTAGACGCGTTTTGTTAGAGAGTGAGTCTTCTGTACTTAGTACTATTATTTATTCTGTGACTTGGATTAGCAATGTTGACAGGTTAAATCCTCGCGCATAATACACTTGTCACTGTCAAATAACTTCCTGACATACATTCCATAATCATAACAAATCAACAAATATAAATAACTTTTTATTAAGTACATTGTCAAGCGTGTTATTGAACGAAATACAAAAATGTCCCAGGAACAATGATAATAGGCCATTGTTGACGCACTTGTGACGATGAACTATTAAGGTAGATCGAAGTCCATGGCGGGAAGCCAGCCCTAACCAAGGGCTGTACTTCCTTCAACGATTTTATAACATTATTTATACATGGCAGGTCTCTATTGACGCATATAAAAACTAATTAGGTACATGAAAACGTCTACATTTTCGAAATAGGTTTAATAGTTTCCCGAATAGTTAAACATGAAAATGCTAGGGAAGCGTTTATTGAGAACATCCTCCTGTTTTGAAGTTAGTTAAAGAGAAAAAAGAGTTTATGAATGATCAAAAATTCGCATGTGAAATTACGCAGGCTACATAAACCGCTAATTGTACTACAATGTATATGTAATGCTACTGGATGACACAATCCGCCATAATTATCTATTCTGCCACCTTCGAAACCCTCTCCAAATATAGATGTATGTCTACAGTCTAATAGTTCGAGTTCAAATGTCAGTCTAATTATTCTACTTATTGAGACATTAACGCTTTTGGTTAAGCTAGTAGAGAATGGTATATACTTTCAACGCATAGTCTGATACGCTACTTTTGATCCTGGGCTATAACTGCGAAAATCGAAGTTCGTAATAAATTGCGGGCATCTTTCTCCGTCAGTCTAATTACAACTTGATTGGAGTAAAAGAGGAAGATCGCAGCAATTTGCGAATTTAGGTTTTTGCGGTAGGCCCGCAGACTGTCCTGGAGCGTCGCAGTTGAATGCACACCGCGATCCCGCGTCGCTCCGTTATAGGCGGAGTTGGCACTCGTTGGGTTTTTTTAGACGGTAGTAGGTCTCGCCGTTTAGTCCGTCATACCCGTCTTGCTCCCCTCGAGACGGGATGCATAAAAGCATTTTCCCAACGTAAAAAAAAAAAAAAGGCCCGCAGACTGTACACGTATTTGCCTTTGCATAAAAAACAATAAACGATCATCTTAATTTGATTGATTTATTGAATGTCATGGCCTACAGAAGTGTTAGTTTTTTGCAAGTTAGCCAAATATGCGCGGTTCCTGTTTATTACGCAACGAATAATGAAGTCACAGATTACTTACCAACCGTAATAGTCCAAATCTTCCTAACTACGGTCCAAAATAAACTCGTTTCTCTTGGTTTAGGTGTAGTCTTGGTTGGTTATTTAAATTAAGTACTTACTTCTGGAGCAATGTAGTATCATAAAATACACAATTACGAAAACAAATTAGAATTTTACGACGAATCACAGTCATCATATCAATTGGGGACCCATAGCTTTAGCATTTAACATTTTTATTTAATAAGTAACTGCTACGCCGCAAGCAGCATTACGGAGTTGCATCCTACACTAATTTTATACACTACAAACTACATAAATTACGTTGACATTTTTTTTACTGCATAAATCTTGTTCGTGGTTCGTGGTCTGGGCATGTTCGTGGTTAGAATTCGATTTTATATGCGCCATCTACGGAATCTATCGTTTGTAGTCTACGAATGAAGTAAAAGGCGCCCAAATGTAGCTCGCGGGCATCTCGGCCGATGTTATTGTATGACTGTTTTGATTGTGTGTTAGCGCCTATTATGTCAGAGCAATTATAACTTTACTTGCGCGTACGAAGTGCAACGGTTTTCTACTCACGTAACTAATGGACCTTATATTAAATCCACGTTAATCTGGTTCAATATTGGCCGGAGGACGGATGGTAGAAAAACACTAAACTTACATAGGCCCACTTGCACCATCCCACTAACCCGGGGTTAAGCGGTTAAACCGTGGGATGGTGCAAGAGGCGCTTAGCGAATACGATGTTTTTTCGAGTTATTCGGTGACATCTTTGGTAAATCGGATGATGAAGGTGATACCGACGAACGGCCGAGGCCGGATTCAAACCGACGTCTTCAGCTTACGCGGCTAAAGGTCCAGGGGGCCTAGCCAAAATGCCATTTTTTTGCGCCGTAGCGAACGAAACACTAATATCTCCCTATAACTCTTCCATATTAGTGCGACAGAGGTACATCGTTTTGTTCGCTACGGCGCAAACGATTGGCATCTTGGCTAGGTCCACGGGTCCGGTTCGATTCCGGCCTCGACCACTGAATGGTTCGGTCACTTTCTTTAGTATATGACATCTATTTCACTTTATGAAATAATATTTTGAAATGGGGTTTGTAAGTTATTATGTTATTAATATCAATCAATATCTCCACGGACAAAGTCGCGGACGGAGCCTAGTTATAATTAATTAGATAGTTACTTCCTGTTTACACTTTAATGATTTTATACATAGATGGTAGTATTTCTATAGATGTGGCCTACCGCGTGCCCCCGTAAGGGATAGACATAGATGACGTCACAAACTCGGGGATACCATATAGTTAAAAATTACCCCAATATTATCAAATATTGGGGTAATTTTAATCACGTTCGCGAGTTGTTCGCCTACGTAAGACGCAGCGATAAATAAAATATCAATGGGCCAATTTACTTTTTTTTATTTTATTTATTTAGAAAACAAACAGCCTTTTACAAATAAGTCTTACAAAAATGACTAAAAATAGGCCTAAAGTTTCATACGTTACTAAGTTGACTATTACAATGAAAAGTAAATAGGTTACTTAATTATAAATTACCCTTAGGTATAGTTGTGAGTACAACACGCAAATAAAGTAAGAAAACAATGCAAAATATTTACTTGAAACAATTTTTCAATTACTAGTAAACAAAATATGCCGAACTTTATTCTTGAAAACGGACAAACTATGAACAAAAATGTCTATATCATTAAGCGATTCATTATACATATTACAAGTACGCCTAAAGAAAGAATTTTTAGCATACTGTGTGCCACAGGAAGAAATAGAAAAGGTAGGTTTTCGTAATATGCTTTGAGCATATTCGGCAGTTTTGCGTCGGTGCCCAGTTTCTCCTTCCGGTTGCTAAAATCCATTTAGCACGCGTGCCTGCATCTTGTGGAAATCTGGAGGTAATAAACGAAATATTCATTTTGTAATCTGTCACTCTTATTGCAAAATTAAGAATTAGTGCCTGCAGCATATCAATTAGATTCTCTTGAGTCGTGGCAAAACCCCCTATAACGTTAGAAAGAATCCGTAATGCTTAAATAAATATAATTTACATTCTAATTTAAACACAGTTCAATTTTATTGTTCGTATATGTCCAGTTCTACAGCAAAATTATTTATAAAAATGTTATTAGATAGAAAATACCCGAATTTTGGGGTAATTGTATGCATCACGGGCTGGTATCCCTCGAATAATAGCAATGCGACTAAATTGAATACACGTTATTAAAAGGGTGACGGCTTACTGTCAATATGCGTACGTAATTTGGTCGGTTAATTTATCAGGAAATATTTATAGGTTAATTTTTTTACCCGAGTTATTATTTACTGTAAATGATTTTTCTACTCAGATTTTAATTGATATAGATTGTAGGATGCTGTTACTAAGCATGATAATGTGACCGAAGTATAAAATACTGTATTTACCTGTGAAATGTTACGTTGTCCTGTTTTTGCCGGCAGTCACTTGTACAGCGCAAAACTGAGCAATTCACCATATTTGTTGAATTGTTAAGTACTACTACATGCACACGAAACACTGATTTCAATATTTTTCCTGATAATCTTTGCACTGTTCATATGTTTCACACTAATTTGACGTTTACGCATTGTTTGTATCCCACCATAAACTACGGTGGGGAATAAAAAAATATGAGACTGTGACAAAGACAAACAATAATAGCGCTTTCTCTGCTATTCCTAGTGAAAGATACATAAGACTATCCCGTTCTGTCAGTTATCCCCACCACTCATGCCATGCCCTCGATTTTATATCAAATCCGAAAGCACCCGTTAAACAACTATTGAATAGTATTGAACAAAATCTTACGACACTATCTTCTCTTACGCAACCAAATTAAGATAATTATCATGACTTTCACATTGAAAGTGGTGGCAGGATTTCGGAAAAAAACCGTTGCAACGCTGTTCTACAGACACATATGTAAGTAGACAGGGCATGTAAATCCAGGAACATAATATAAGCACAGGTCGATTCACGAACGCTGGCATGAATGGAATGTACGAGTGGTTAGAAATATCTATGTCGCTTACATAGTATAAAACAAAGTCGCTTCCCGCTGTCTGTCCCTATGTATGCTTAGATCTTTAAAATTACGTAACGGATTTTGATGCGTTTTTTTTTAATAGATAGAGTGATTCAAGTGGAAGGTTTATGTATAATTTGTTAACCCGTGCGAAGCCAGGGCGGATCGCTAGTAACAGATAAACCAATAAAATTGTAACTCTAGCTGGCATGCGTCAACCCCACAATGACAGATATAATTCTTTTCGCTCATTCCATTCGCGCCAGCTTTCGTGAATCGACCTGTGCATGCGACGTCTATTCACATAAAGTCTCTGTGCCGATCGATATGCAGTCAGATGCGTTTTTGTTTTTGCTGAATCGAATTATATAAACACGCAGTGTAAATACTCTACTCCAAAGAATAAAATCCAGTAAATTACACACGCGATTATCGCACTAAAATCATACGTACTTACGTCCTAAACTCACGTGCATTTTCTTGTAAACTTGAGACGTCCTGCGATATCGGACAGAATTGTATAAAGAGGACTTTTTGTATTAATTTCCGTAACGTATAAGGAAGCGCATAAGAATGTTTTAACATACTGTTGTTTTGTTGTGTGGGGAATGCCGAATTTATGCAAATATGCAGGTATGCAAGGATAAGTTAGTTTTATTGTCGACATTCAATATGGCCGTATATCATTATGGGTGAGTTTTGGCCGAAGGGTGTCATGTTCCGGCGGTTCCGCGCCCGGATCCCTGACACTGCGGGGTTGTGAACTGCATTGCAGCCATAATTGTGTGTTTTAGTTTTTTGATATACATTGTTAAAAGCGAACATTGGCCGATAACTTATAGCACTCACCCTAGCTATCAGAAGATTATTACGTAGGTATACTTTTAAGATACGATAAACCTATAGCTACAAGTCCTTATTCACGTTACCTATACTTACTTACTTAAAGAATGTACCAGAATTGAAATTTGATTAATACCTATCAGAATTAAAGATTTATGATTATTTCGACCACCTTTAAGCCTCCATTTCTCCATTTTAAAAACAAAATGGCAAATATTAAACTCCAATGCTGCAAGAAAGCTATATTCGTCTGATTAATGAACAACCATACAAGGAAACGGTAAAATAATTAAAAGGGGCCAATATTTCTGCGATTGCATTGAATCGGACTCGAACATCGTAAATCTTTGGCATCATAACACCAATGCAGTACCTCGGAGCATAAGGTATTGAAAAGAAAAAAATTTGCGTTTAAACCGAGAAATTATTATATTTTTCGAGTAGGTATATAATTAGGTATACTGCCGTATTCGAACTTAAAGGTATTCACAAGAGACGACACGTACTAGATCCATTATAGATAAGTCGTATAGTAGTTAGTGTATTGTAATGTATTGTAGATTGTAAATAAATATATTATGGTTTATAGATAAGTTACAGTTTTGATTTCAACTAGTTCTCTTTTGCAGCGCAATTCGGGCAACCAATGTCACTTTTACGATAGATCGTGTTCGATATCTATTAGATGTGAATTAGATCTCTAAGTAATTAATATCTTGTGGAAATCGTTCAAGAGTATCTCCAGAATCGCGGAAATGTCAAATTTGACAGGTTAGATCTTAATCACATCGTTATCGTATCTTGGCGATGTTTAAAAGATATCTAATAGGGGAGGCCCGGGCAAAACGCATATGTTAAGGGAAAGTGACAAAATAAAATAAAAGTAAGTAATAAATATTATTCTTTTTACTTTTAATTTTTTTTTAAATACAGCTTATGAAAGTACAAGGGTATTACATTTTTAGGAGTAAGTATTCTATTGTTAGACAAAACGGATATGCCACTAGGGCAAAAAGGATAACTCAAAAACAACACAGTCAGCCTTGGCATTAGGCACAAAAGCCAAGCACCTACAACTGCTTATGATGTGCGATTTTCATACGCCCAATTTTGGCATTCGAGATACTTCCTAATTTTAAGTAACGTTGCAAGGTAATAAATGGAATCCCAAACGATTTCGCGGCAGAATTTATAGATTTTCCTTCTTCTTTTACTGATTTTACCGCTCGCTCTAAAGATTTTTCTGACCACGATGCCCTCTCACGCTTTCTTTTGTAATTTAAAACTATAAAAAAAAAATCTGTAATAAAACCATCTGTAATAATTATCCGTCTTGCCCATATTCGTTTTGCCCATAATACCAATATTAGATCGATAAACAAAATTAAAATGTTATTTGTAGATTATGAAAAAAACTAGTATCACAAATTATATTTAAATAAATATGCCATTGAACAAATAAAACTTATAATTATTCACTACATACACTATAAAAAAGTTGATGCACAAACCTTTGCGAAAATCGTAACAAAACAGTACAAATTCTTTTTTTTCCTCCTCACAACAAACGAGCGCTTACATTGTTTTGGTCAAACTGTCATGACGTCGCCGACCACATGCCGAATCATGGTGGCAAGTGTCAAAGCGCTATCTGTTACAGTTTTTTAGAAAAATCGGATATTCTTCTTACCCACATTATGCGTATTGCCCGGGTTTCCCCTAGATGTCTATTACAAAATCCGAATCGGGTCCATAGTTCTTTAGCAGGCCCAGAGCTGTCTAAACAAGTCATAAACAAAACTGATGAACAACTAATAGCCGTATTCGAACAATAAGATACGTTTCTTCAAACAAGACCGCGTCACTTTTGACACTTGTTTGACACTGACATATCCGATCCATATCGTTTCAATCTTATTTATTTAGGTATTAGGGGTCACCATGAGATGTTGGGATAAATGTTACGATTTTATTTAAAAAAAATACCTAACTACCCAAGTTCCTTAAGTGTTTGTTATATAATGTAGTTAACCTAAAAATAAACTTATAATTCCTTTAACCTGAAAGTATATTTATTTATTTGAAAGTTGAATCTAAAAAAAAAACATAATTTCTTCACAATTATCGGCTTAAAGTTTAATAATTTACAGACTGAGACCACTTTTATATTGTATATAAAAGTGGTAGTATTATTAATTGATAACAACTCTCACATATCACGATATGACCCCTTAACATTAAGAACCAACGTTTACGTCTTATTAGTGACGGACAGTTACTATAAACTTTGCCATACGTTACCTATAAGTACATCGGCATACACCGCGTCTGAACTCTTGCGTACATTTTTAAATTTTCGCCTATTGACTGGCATTTGTGTCTGAATCGACATCGTTATTTCTTCGAATACAGAAACGTCACACATACAGGTAACAGAAGTATACAAGAATTTGAAATAAATAAGCTTTTGTCAAAAATTTAATTTTTGGTAGGTACACGCTTTTATCGCTGACTGTACTTTTCTTACGACAGACAACTAATACTCATCGAGATAATTCTAAAAACCCCTAACACAATTAGGTTGCGTTGTTTCATCACAGAGTTCCTATGGCCACCTCCTGTCTCCATCATCAGATCAGCTCGGTGGTACCATAATATTGCATTGTCACCCGACTTACATGTGTATGCAAAATTTCAGATCAATCGGAAACCGGGAAGTGAATCAAATTTAACTTGCAAAATTCCATTACATGTTAGTTAAATACATACAGGTCGACCTAATAAAAGCATGTTAAAAAGGAACTATTTACTTACCGAAATCGGACATGAGGGTTTCGAATTATTGGTAATATAAGTACAGTCAGCAAAACCATTAGCTTAGCACTCTTGCATAAATACCTATTTGTATGTAGGGATGCTAAGCTAACTTGTAACTCTTGGTGAAAACACACCCGTGCCTACATTGTAACGTAAGGTTGATAAGTACATGTAGGTACTTATACCACACCCGAATGTCCTGAATACAAAACCTTCTTGTTCTTAAAATTGAAGTCGGTAAATGACGCCCACAGTCGTTTAGGCTGCGGTCGTACTGCAGACGCCGCACGCAGCCGACAACGTCACGTCGCACGCAGCGTCTGAATGGTGTGTTCGAGAATGCTCGGGAGTGGTCGTTTTCGCTCGCTGCGTGCGGCGTCCCCCCGCCAACACCATTCAGACGCTGCGTGCGACGTGACGTTGTCGGCTGCGTGCGGCGTCTGCAGTACGACCGCAGCCTTAGGCTGTGTGACATCTCTTCACCGTCATCACCGTGCAATACCTACAATACAATGAAGAACCTAGTATACTATTTTGACACAAATATTACCTTTTTTCCTAGATCGACCAGACGTAAATAGTATTTTATGCAACCGTTGTTTAAGAGGGGTAAAAAAAGGCGAGTGGCGTGAGTAACAATTTGAGGCGAAGCCGAAAATTGTTAATAAAGACGCCACGAGTATTTACTGACTCAGTTAAACAACGTTGCATACAATACTTTTTCTACGACCAAACACTTACTTTGAAATAAAATTGTAAATTTAACAAATATTTTTCATGTCATCTAGTGGACTTCTACCTACGGTATCTACCTGTTTTTAGTGATTCTTGCGGTGCGACAGTGTGTTAAGACTATAAGGTTGGCAACAATGTATTTTTTAAATGGCCATTACACAAAGTATTGTAAAAGTGCCAAAAAGATACTACGTGTATGCACGAATTCTTTTTTGGGGAATAGACTAAAGACTAGTCTTGACAACTATAAGATAGGGGTTTAAAGGTGTGTCCGCGACCCTTTAAATGACAAATAAAAGTACGGGAGTAGAAAAAAATTAAAAATCAAATATTCTTACCTAGAGCAAGAAAAAATGTGTTCAAAAACAATGTTTTCTCAATGGTCATCCAAATTTATAACAAATTACCAAAACATATATTAGAAACTGAACCGAGGTTATTTAAAAATGCCCTACGTGAATGGTTATTACTGAAGTATTAGGGGAACGGGGGGTAATGAGAGCCATCGGGTAATGAGAGCGATGGTATTTTACCGAAAACTACCCCTATTGGCGCACGAGTGACCACTCGGGCGTATTCTTCGACCTTCGGGAATGTTAGTGTAACGCGGCCGACTCGTTGGTGTGCAGCATTGAGTCGCAGGAGACGGTTGTTTGTTTTTCGTTCCGTGCTTATAAAAAAAGTTCTAATTGTCAGCGACGAGATAAGCATGGAAATATGATATTGTTGAACAAGTTTGTATTAACTGCATACACAAATTAATCATCTATCAAGTGCCATTCAATCGATTCTGATAGAAAGCTGATTAAAATATATATGTAATTATTTATCAAAATGGAGGTAAGCGGGTAATGGGAGCCTAGGATTTATCTAAAGATCTAGCTAAAGATCTGAAGGATCTAAAGATTTATCTTTATTAGCAGAGTAAGGTTTTGCTGATTTAGTTATGGTAAAAATCATATCCAGCAAGATTCTAAATTATGGCTCTCATTACCCTTATGAAAATTTATTAGGCTCTCATTTTCCGAAGTGTGGGGTAATGAGAGCGAATGACTTTTTTTATATTTTGATTTGTTTTTCCAAAAAGCAGGTTAGCAGGTTCAAAACGTGATTATCTGATACTCAAATAAACAAGGTTTATGTTCATACTTGAAATATATTATAATTTAAACATATGTCGTTTTTATTAACAATTTTCCTTAGTAGGCTCCAATTACCCCCCGCTCCCCTACTATTTAATTCAAGAATTCATGTCCGACGAAAACCAATAAGTTGTGTATTAATTATGTTGTTATTCATGATGTTGACATATTGAAATTTATCATTAGGTATTATTACTTAACGCCTGGTAATTTATTTAATTTATTCATTTGTAATTCAACAATCTGATACTTTGTAATTTAATAATTTTTAATTGTAATTTTTATCATCCGATATAATATAAAATGATTATATTTAAAATTGTAATGTTTGCATGCTTGCTTGCCGCTTACTTTGCATGCCTATCATAAGGTAGAACATATAAGGACTGATTTTTATTTTAAGACCAGTGATTGTATCAATCTAACACTATGTTCTCGCAATAAACATATTTCATTTCATTTACTTATGTATTTGTTGTCATGTGTCATAGAAAGACACTTAATTAAAGAGCGTCAGCCCTTCTCTGAGATTACGGAAATCCTGAACTTTCATTTCTGCGAAGAGCCGCCGGCGCGGGCGCAGGGCGATGCCACTTTCCTCTGATTGTCAGGAGCTGAACTCTGAACCACGCGCGTTTTCTACCAACTATCTTGTTACTACTAGTATGGTAGTATAGTAATTTCATGGTTCGTATTTGTAATTAAAGGTTGACTCACGTTAGACCGGGCCAACCGGGCCTTGTCCGGGCCGGAGCTTCCGACGCTTAATTTTCTATGACAGATGACAGGTGATCACGTGATGCTTTCCATAGAAAACGAAACGGAAGCTCCGGCCCGGACACGGCCCGGTCTAGCGTGAGTCATCCTTAAAGTCAACTGGCATTAAAAATGATGATGGAATTACTTTCGTTGATACATGGATTCAGAAATTAACGGGAAATGGTACCTACTAAACAGAAAGGTTAAATACGATTTATTAACATGTTACTTACAGGAAGCCAGTAGGAAACTATTTTATAGCGACACAATTCTAAGATAATTTTAACTATTTCTACATGTTAATGCTTTATTTTAGTTTGTACCTACATAAATATATAGAAAACAGCCATAGGTATATAGCGTGCGAACATATCTTACAAATGATTTTAGGTAGTTAATATTTACTTTCTTGTTATCAAACTGCCCGAATGATTATTTTTTTTACTTTTTTCAAAATTATATTTCCTAGTTCTGGATATACAGTGTAGTCGCCTTAAAGTCGATTAAAAAGCTCCACGCCGCAGTCGCACGCGCACGAAAGTGAAAGGGCGCGTCGTTACATTACGGCACCGGCGCTTTGATCTTCGATCCCGGCTCCGGTCAGCCAGGTGTCATTACCATCCACACCGTCAACTCATCCTGAACCTTAACACAACGTAGTAAGGTCCACCAACAGGCAGCTATTTTTGTTAACATCGACAGGGTTACTTGAACTTAAGCCATATTACAACGTGATAAAGTCTACCGATGGGCACGTGTTTTGGTCGTTTATACATGTGATAAGCTTGTGCTGACAACTCGGCACTTACCATGTAATTATGAACCATATTTGCTGGGCATTAATTTTTAGAGTCTCAGATTAACATTTAGCAGGGTTATGTCATCAAGAAAACGGGTTGCTTATTACTTATTTATATATTATACATATGTTTGAATACATACAAACATACAAGTCATACATAGGCTACGTCACTCTATGGGATCAAAGTGATACTTATATTAAAGAAGACGAATATAACGCTACTAAAAAATACAAATAAAACAAAATACAAGCTGCTAAATTACAAGCTGTTCAGCCATAGGCTTTTACAAGCGGACTTTTATTATCATAGTCGCGTTTTCACAAATTTCGAAGTTTAACCTGCTGTCTATTGATGTCCTCCGTCCTGACGGATAGTTTCGAGCTATTATACTTAATTTACTATTTTGGTTTCAAGTGTCGAGAACGAATTTATGTACCTATTTCTAAAATGGATGCTTCCTTTAATTCTTGTTAATTTAAAAAAAACTGTAGACTTTTCCATATGTACTGATATTTTATCCTTTTCTTAGCTCCACTGCGAGTATTTCGCTCCTACTCTCACATAAACATCCGTGTTTCAGAAACATATAATTAAATATGTTCACGAATGGAGCTTGCATGCGGCGCACCGCAGGATGCATTGCACAGTGCAATATGCTTGCACCCAATTACTCCACTTAGCCATTTCACTAGCCTGTGGGTTACCACGATTTCAAAATAAGAGAATGTAGTTTCTAACCCCCTTATTCATAAAAATGTACAATCGTTTCGGCCGCATTCGAACAATGCTTCTAAGAGATGACTGTGGTAGTGTACGAATAATGATCAGTCAGTGTCAAACGTGGCATTTCTTCAAAATCGTCACTTTTGATACAGACAAATCGGTATCGGAACGCAGTGATCACTTAGAAGCATTATTCGATTCGAATAGGGTCGTTAATTATTAATTTATGGGTTATCCTCTTCTCCACTTTTTCGGCGGTTCCGGGGCAACTACGAGTCGGATGACGCAACGGAGCCATGCTTTTACGTTGTCTCCTAATCATTTAATTTATGTTTTATATTATATAAATACATAAATAATAAAAATAAATAAATATTATAGGACATTCTTACACAGATTGACTAAGTCCCACAGTAACCTCAAGAAGGCTTGTGTTGTGGGTACTCGGACAACGATATATATAATATACAAATACATAAATACCTACATAGAAAACACCCAAGACTCATGAACAAATATCTGTGCTCATCACACAAATAAATGCCCTTACCGGGATTCGACCCCAGGACCGCGGCTTCACAGACAGGGTCACCCACTTAGGCCAGACCAGTCGTTAAAAGCCGACTCAAAGTCGTACCTACCCAGGTAGCAAATTGACGTCAGCGACGCACAGGCGACGTCATTTATAGGTCATAATAAGGTCGGTCATTTATTCGTCGAGAATAGACGTTTTACTGACGTCCATTTGGGGTCACTATCAGGACGTACCTTTTTGTCACAAAATTGACGTTTTAATGACGTCTATTTAGGGTCACTATCAGGACGTACTATTTTAGTCACAAAGTTGACGTTTCACTGACGTCTATTAGGGGTCACTATCAGGACGTACCTTTTTGGTCACAAACAAGACGTTTCAGTGACGTCTATTTGGGGTCACTATCAGGACGTACCTTTTTGTTCACAAATACGACGTATCACTGACGTCTATTTGGGGTCACTATCAGGACGTACTATTTTAGTCACAAAGTTGACGTTTCACTTACGTGTATTTGGGGTCACTATCAGGACGTACCTTTTTGGTCACAAATACGACGTTTCACTGACGTCTATTTGGGGTCACTATCAGGACGTACCATTTTAGTCTAAAGTTGACGTTTCACTGACGTCTATTTGGGGTCACTGTCAGGATGTACATTTTTGGTCACAAACATGACGTTTCAGTGACGTCTATTTGGAGTCACTATCAGGACGTACCTTTCACATAATTCATTTATAGATTATGGTTATTTTTGTTGGCAATTAACTCTAAAATATTTGTAAAATTATTTGGAATAACATGTTTGTAATATTTTGCATTAAAATTCACAATTTAGCAAATGTAAAATTTTGTTGTTATAGAAAATTTATTACCAAATAAGTCAAGAGATGGCGCTTTGTTCCCAACGCGTCTGTTCTACAACGCGGTGTTAAGATTTTTCCGGGCTTATATATAAGGTTCGAGGAACCATAGGTCGTCAATTCAAAAGCATTAGTGAGTGTTGTACAGTGTACAGTAGTGTAAATAGTAAATGAAGTGGTAGTTTTATACAGTGTTATTTTTGAACCTCGTACATGGTCCTTCGAACCGGATAGTTGGCTATTCGGTCCTAGGATTCGACAGCAGAGCGCGTTACTCCAATTTCTTGGCTGCCCTAATACGTACGGCCCAGTAACGTCCCTATGAATCCAGTATATGACGTCACTCCAACGTCAGTGGCTGCCCTAATATGTACGGCCCAGTAACGTCCCTATGAAGTCAGTATATGACGTCAGTATTACGTCTGTAAACTGACGTCTTGAGGCTGTGACAAATTGACGTCATCTGCTGGGACCCCCCGACGTCAAGAAATGACGTCTCTTACGTCGAGCAGTACCGTAAACGGACGTCATAATGACGTATAAATGCTACCTGGGTATGTACCAATTGTTTTTTTTGTTTCCATGTGTTTTCTTGTATTTTGTAGTTACGCAGTGCCTTAGTATTACTGTAAAGCTGCGTTACAAATTTGATCAGTAAAATAACATACAAATAAATATCGTCGCCTAGTGCCCAGTACAAGCTTTGCTGTTTTAGAACTAAATCGTTCTGTATGAGATTGTCCCTAAAAAAAATATTACTCTTACAAACCGAACAAAAACTAATGTTGTCTCTGTTCAAGAACAAAAGGTATCATTCTATTTTTGTTGTGTCTATGGCCACAAGTTGCTGGCAACACTTTTTTTTTCTTCTTCAACAATCAATCATGGCCGCATCATTGTACGGCAACATATAATTGTGTTTTTGTAACAATAAAAGTTTAAAATGTTCTTTCCGTGTATAATTTCTAATACATGGAAAGTGGTCCTTCGTGAAATCAATAAATAAGTGAAGTTTATCAACAAAATTGAACAATTCGCGTGTGCAAGTGAAAGTGCCGGGCGTGATCCTATTTGCCAGGAAATCTATAATTTTCGGCTCCGCCTGTGTTTCGTTTCGGCCCGTGAAGCATTCGCTCTGCGAAAAACAGTGATTTGCACAACAAATTGTTATAAGTACGGCTATATCCATACTTTGTGCATACAAAAGTTCGAGGCGATTTCCAAGAAGTCAGCGGCCATATCCGCGGCTCGTTCCCGCCTCTGTTCAAAATCTGCGATCAAATCGGTGATGACAGCGACGTTCAATGACAGCGCTTCGTGCTTCAAGTTGGCAGCAGTGTGAAAACGTCAAACTAGACGGATGATACAAATGTCAGAATGACGTACGAATGACATCGTCGTAGAGGCTATTTATAGAAAGAAATTAGATTATTTAGCTTAAAAATGACTCCAGAGGAAAAAGCTGCAATGGAGGAACAACTAAAACGACTGAAGGCTAAGCGGAGTGCGCTTAAGGGAGCCATCACAAGAGCGGAAACATTTGCTAGTGACTGCACCACCGCCACAGAAGGCGAGTTACAGGCAAGAAAAGAAAGTATTATAAGTACATTTAAAACTTACGAATCAGTGAATATAGACATATTAGTTATTGATGAAAGTGATAGTGAGGACGTTTCAATCGTGGAGAACAGATACTTTAAAATTATAGGACTTTTAGACAGGGCCATGAAAGCTTTGAAAACTCCACTGAATGAGCAGGCACAAAATCCACAGACTTCTCAAAGCTCTAAGATTCCTAATATAGATATACCTTACTTTAGTGGAAAGGATTTCACCAAATTCAAACCTTTCATGGACCTCTTTTGTGCGGTATTTGATAAGAACCCAACACTTTCTGATGTTCAAAAACTATTCTATCTAAGAAAGTATGTAACTGAAGATGCCTTAGGCATTATAGTAAACTTACCCATTGTAAATGAATCGTACCATGAGGCGATGGAATTACTGAAAAAACGGTTTGATAACAAACCACGCCTCATCAGCAACCATATTGCTGTGCTTTTAGATATGCCTTCTATGCAAAAAGGGACTGCTGCAAATATTAGGGCTTTTATTTCCCAAGTACAGCAGCAATTATATGCACTGAAAAACTTGCAGCAGCCCGTCAAGGACTGGGATATGCTGTTAATATCTATTTTAACTAGAAAGTTGGATCCATATACCAACCGCGCATATCATTTAGACCGTGTGGACCCTGATCAAATGCCAACTATGGCTGAATTTATAGCCTTTTTGGAAAAGCGTGCTATGGCGCTGGAAGACAGTCCACCGGAGAAAAATCCTATTCAAGAAGCTAGGTTTCAATACAAACCAAATAGCAACAACAAAGTTGTAAATGTAGTCACAAGCAGCTATAACAGTCCTTGTGCATATTGTAAAAAACAGCAGCATCCTCTATATGGATGTACAAAATTTCAATTGGCACCTGTGAATGATAGGCTAGAATTTGTAAAATCAAACAGTTTATGTAATGTGTGCCTGAAACAACATAAAAATGATTGTAAATTTAATTTTAAGTGCAAAGTTTGTAAAGAAGGGCACAATACCCTGTTACATGAAGACAAATCTTCAAGCACAGCTTCTGAACCAATGGTCAGTTGCCATTCAAATATAAAAAAATGTGGAAATATCTTGTTACCTTCTATAAAGGTCAAGCTTTATGACACAAATGGTCATGAGCACATTGTAAAGGGACTCCTCGATAGCTGCTCCCAGGCTTCTTTTATTACAAAAAAGTTAGCTGACAAATTGAACTTAAAAGCTAAAACTGAAAATTCAGACATTACTGGCATCAATAAGCAAACAAATAAAATGCAACAATATTTCGATGTAAAAGTTTATTCGTGCATACACAATGTGAATTGCGAAGTCAAGTGCTATTTACTTGACGAAATAACTGAACACTTGCCACAACATCCTGTAGATATTTCAAAGATAAAAATCCCACAAAATATTCAAATGGCAGATGTAAATTTTAATGAGCCATCAGAGATAGACATACTTTTAAGTGCAGATATATATTTTAGTGGGCTCCTAGATGGTATGATACAGTTGGAAAATGGACCAACATTGCAAAACACTGTATTTGGGTATGTTGTGGGAGGTAAAGTGGATTGCTTGAAAGCTTCATGCCGCGTCTCAAATGCCACTTTGGTTTCAAATTTTGTTGCCTGTGGAAATAGAAATGATCAATTAGAAAATATTATGGAACAATTTTGGCTCTCCGAGAAAATTCCTGGAGAACCTGCAATAAATATTGACAAAAATAAGCAATCTAGTGAATTTATAAAAGCAGAGGAGACATTTAAGAAAACAGTAAAATTAGAAAATAATCAATTCCAAGTGGACTTACCGTTGAGTGCTCCTATGAGTGAACTTCAACTCGGTGATTCCTTCTCTGCTGCCTTGCAAAGATTCCTATGTTTGGAAAGAAAGTTTAAAAGCAATCCACATTACTTCAAACAGTATAAAAATTTTATTAAAGAGTACCTGGAATTGGGGCATGCCAAGATTGTAGATATAAATGACTATGACATATATAATGGTGCTGTCTACTTTCTTTCACATCATGGTGTGTTAAATGAAGCTAGTAAAACTACAAAGTTAAGGGTAGTATATAATGGAAGCATGAATACAAAAAATAATAAATCTCTAAACCAAGTCATGCTGAATGGCCCAGTAGTCCAAAATGAACTTTTCGATATATTAGTTCTTTCACGCACGTATCTATATACGTTAATATGCGACATTGCAAAAATGTTTAGAAATATTCTTATAAATGATGAGCAAAAAAGCTTACAAAACATACTCTGGCGTGACAGTCCGTCGGAGCCTATTCAGTGCTTGCAGTTGCAGACAGTTACTTATGGGTTAAAATCATCTACATTCCTGAGCACTCGCTGCTTGATAGAGCTTGCGTCTAGGTACGAAAAGGAATATCCCTTGGCCGCAAAAGCTATAAGGCAAAATACTTACGTTGACGATGTTATCGGCGGTGCTGATGATGTAGACTCTCTAAGAAACCTGAAAAAAGAGCTTATTTCTCTATTAGAACTAGGCGGATTTAAATTGCACAAATGGTGCTCAAATGTTGATGAGATGCTTTCAGATATACCTGCGGAACAAAAATACTTTGATCATTTGGATCTTAATAAAGATAACGTTATAAAAACCTTGGGGGTTAAATATGATATAAATAATGATTCATTTACATTTGAAAGCCCACAAGAAGATGAAAATAATTTAAATACAAAAAGGGCTATTCTAAGCTTTATTGGAAGAATTTTTGATCCGCTGGGTTTAATTAATCCAATCATTGTGTCTGCCAAAATCTTCATGCAGGAACTGTGGGCTTTGAAGGTTTCTTGGGACTCTGTCTTACCTGAGCAGCAGCTTGACACCTGGAAAAAATATCTGAAACAGTTAAATGACATGGATAAGATAGAAATAAAAAGATGTTTAAATGTAAAAGAAATTGCAAAAGTAGAACTGATAGGATACTCAGATGCCTCATTTAAAGCCTATGGTTGTTGCTTATATCTGAGAGTAACAGATAAAAATAATAAAGTCAGTGTAGATCTACTGTGCTCCAAATCTCGAGTCGCACCCCTAGGTAAGGTACTTACTATTCCACAGCTTGAGGCAAATGCTGCCTTGCTATTAGCTAAATTGGTAAATAAGGTCAGCAAAACATTAAGTTCTCGATTTGAGCACAACACAATATTGTTTAGTGACTCTCAAATTGTTCTTGCATGGATCAATAATCCACCTAAAGGTAATACATACATATATAACAGGGTAAAACAAATACATACCTTAACAGGATCCGCTGTGTGGAGCTATGTCAAAACTTCAGAGAACCCCGCAGACTTTTTATCTCGAGGGTTGTCTCCGGAGAAACTAAAATCTCAGGCTTTGTGGTTTCATGGGCCACCATCTTTATTAGATCCACAATTTGATATAAAAATGTGTCCTACTAAATATGAGCTACCAATAAAGACTGTCTTAGTACAAACAAACCAAGATAATGAAAGTAATAAAGACTGCATAGATTTATTAAATAAATATTCAGACATAAATAAACTTCAACGCGTTGTAGCCTATATGCTCCGCTTTTGCAATAATTGTAAAAAACCCTCTGACAAAATTACTGGTTCTCTGACACCGCAAGATTTAAATAGTTCTATGATTGTCATAATAAGACAAACTCAAAGACACTTTTTTTCAAAAGAAATTAATTGTTTATTGAAAGACATTCCAATCAAGACTGGTTTTAGTGGATTACACCCCTTCCTAGATCAGAATTTAATTCTTAGGACTGGTGGTAGGTTACAAAATGCGAATAATATTTCATATGACAAAATGCATCCTATTATAATGCCAAAAGCCTGTCACATCACCCGCTTACTTATACATAGGGAACATCTAAGATTATTACATGCTGGTGCCAAACTCGTGCTAAGTTCATTAAGCCAAAAATACTCAATAGTAAATGGCATCAGACAAGTTAAAAATGTCCTATTAAAATGTGTCAAATGTTTTCAACTGAAAGCTGCAGCTGCTAAGCAATTAATGGGTTCCTTACCTGCTCAAAGAGTAACAGCTGCACGCCCCTTTGAGGTTACTGGAGTAGACTTCTGCGGACCATTCAACCTGAAAGTGGGGAGGATCAGAAAACCATTAATAACCAAATCTTATATAGCTATCTTTGTCTGTTTTGCTACTAAAGCAGTGCATGCAGAATTAGTTAGTGACTTAACTACAGAAGCATTCTTGGCATGCCTCAAAAGGTTTATAGCTAGGCGAGGAGTTCCTAAAGAAATATTTTCAGACAATGCCAAGACATTTAAAGGAGCTTCCAATCAATTAAAAGAGCTTTATGACTTGACTTCCACAGAGGCTCACCGCCAAAAAGTTGACAGTTTTTGCTGCAACAACTATATAAAATTTAAATTCATCCCCAGTTACTCTCCTGAGTTTGGAGGCCTGTGGGAGGCAAGTGTCAAAAGCCTTAAATATCACCTAAAAAGGGTAGTTGGAAATGTAATACTTACCTTTGAAGAATTTTGTACGGTGATCACTCAGGTCGAAGCGGTGTTAAATTCTAGGCCTTTGTTGCCCTTAAGTGCGGAGACCAGTGATTACAGATATTTAACACCTGGGCATTTCCTTATAGGTGCACCATTGACCAGCCTTCCAGAAGTTGATCATACCAATGCAAATGTAAATAGATTGAAATTTTGGAAAATTGTAGAAAAATTAAAACAAGACTTTTGGAAGTTATGGTCAAAGGACTACCTCACCCAACTTCAGAATCGGCCCAAATGGCAGAATGTTCAGCCCAACTTGAAAGAGGGTGATCTCGTTATTGTAAGAACTGATAATACTGCTCCCTTTGAATGGCCGATGGCTAGAATTGTAAAGGTCATACCAGGACCTGATGGTAGAGTAAGAGTGGCAGAGATAAAGATGGCTGGCTCTGGAAAAATATTCCTGCGCTCTTATAGAAAACCCATTAATGATGATTAATTAAGTAATTTTTAAGGCATATGTTATGCAATTTTTAAGTTTTAATTTTTTGGGCATATTCTGGCCGCCCCAACTATGTTCAAGAACAAAAGGTATCATTCTATTTTTGTTGTGTCTATGGCCACAAGTTGCTGGCAACACTTTTTTTTTCTTCTTCAACAATCAATCATGGCCGCATCATTGTACGGCAACATATAATTGTGTTTTTGTAACAATAAAAGTTTAAAATGTTCTTTCCGTGTATTATTTCTAATACAGTCTCAGTCAGAAACGTCTGCGAACGATGATATTAAGCTTAGAATCAAATTAAAAGTCGAAAAATTCACTGTCTTGTGTGGGACTTGAATTCACGGCCACCGGATCGCTAGCCCGGTGCTCTTCCATCTGAGCTACCAAGACCTTACCCAACAAACCGCTCCGATCCGGTGATCGTGGGTTCAAGTCCCGCCCAAGACAGTGAATTTTTCCATTTTTAATTTAATTCTAAGCTTAATAGCATCGTTCGCAGACGTTTCTGACTGAGACAACATTAGTTTTTGTTCGGTTTGTAAGAGTAATAATACACAACAACACAACGAACTAGATTTCTGTCGCTAGCAGATCCTAGTCGGATATAACTCACAGTTCATGTTACCGTCAAAGTTGTAGGTGTTACAGCGCCCGTTAAACTTGCCATACGATGTTTACGAGTCGGCGGCACGCTAGGCGTTATCTTATTGAATCGTATGCTAGATTGTGAAGTGTCTATCGTTTGCGAGCTTAGGGTTGCACTGTGAGTTTTTTAACTTAAATTAATGCGAAACAATAAACACGTGACATGTTTGAGAAAATGTATTATTTAAAGCTCTATACAACGTCACATTAAGGATGACTCACGTTAGACCGGGCCGTGTCCGGGCCGGAGCTTCCGGAGCTTCGATTTCTATGAAAATCATCACGTGATGACCTGTTATCTGTCAGGATAGTAAGCGCCGGAAGCTCCGGCCTGGACACGGCCCGGTCTAACGTGAGTCATCCTTTAATCACATTTGCTTAGGTAATTGTGAAGTACATTATCTACGTTGATTGAAGTCGTTGAAGAACAATTAGGTACCTACATGTAGTCATAATTGTTCCCTTCCGTGCTATAATAACTTTCTCACCAGTCAAATAATACCTAACCATTAAATTCGTGACAAAGATTGTTAACGCAATCAAAGCAACTGAAAGCCCTGGTAAATGCAATAAAACTATGATATTCTATTACCTTCTGTGTTTGCTGCAGGGAAGCGGGAGGCTTTTTGCTTTTTGGCGAATTGATTTAGGGCTCATTTAGACGGGGCAAGAACTCGCATGCGAGTTTCATAAGCATAACATTGCGTTATTTGATCGGTCGGCTGAAACGTAACTAAAATCGTATAAGAGTTCGCGCACCGTCTAAATGAGCCCTCATCCTATAAAACTATTTTAAACAATTACTTATATTTTTTTACTGGTGTGATGTTACAGTAACGCCCAATTCTATACATACAGATAACTTTGTAGACCTTATTTGACCACATTATATCTCGTATAAATCTAGAACTAGGTCGTATGCCTACATCATTATTTTAGACATGTTTCATAAGACAACCAGACAACATTTTTCAAACAAATCAAAATTAAATCAATTATTTCAAATGAAAAAAGTATATGTTATGTAGAGACAAAAATAACCTAAACTGTAAAGATAATTTTAATATAAATATCTCGATAGATTTCAATTGCCGATGACTTTGTAGATAACATACCTAAGTAATTTAAGTGGTTGAAACTAGTTTCCAACACTATTAGGAAACTTTTATAGCGGCTATCATTGAAAAGTTTCCAAATCAAAAAGGTTATCACGAAAACTTGAACGTTTAATTCGAGAAGCGAGCAAACTATCCAACATTCTGCTCACACGCGAACAGTTTATTTCGAAAACTGATAATTCTATACTGTAAAGTATCAGAGAAATTAAAAAAATATATATTGCTATTTAATTTTGTACTTTATTCCACTCACAAGTATTCGAGAATTTCATTACATAAGTAAAGTGTTAGGCATTATACTACCGGGTAGGTATTAACTGTCTAAACCCGCGTTAGTAGCTGACACTTTAAATCTTAATTTCTAGGAATACAGAAAATAAAACACATTTGCTCTTAGAAAAAGGCTGTCAAATATTAGCAAGTTACCTATTATACAGTGTGTGGCCTATAACGCGGGAGAAAAATTAAAACGTAGATTCTACTCCTCAAACAATAAAACTTTTGTTCAACAACTTTTTGAAATTATGTAGTCTTAAAATTGTCCCTTTTTCAAACAAACTAAATAATATTTTCAATGTACTTTAAATTCCGTCTAATTGACATTGCCCGTCAGTCTTGTCACTGTACAGGCATAATCAATTTCGTAATACATTGCGTGTTCGATTAAATTTTAAAGTGTTTTAAAATACAAACCACAAGTTATTTTTAAAAGTCGCTGAACAAACATTGTCTAGTTTGAGGAGTAGAATCTACGTTTTAATTTTTCTCCCGCGTTATAGGCCACACACTGTATACAAATAATGTGTGAAGGTAACAAAACGCCATTAAAATTATGGAAATGGGACACTTTAGAAGACAATTAAAGGGACTCATGAACAAAAATCTAAATGCAAGTTATTATGTTGCTTTGACTGTGTGTTTATCAGTTTTATCATAAAACGGAATAGTCGGAATTCAGTTAAATTGAATTGCGTCCAGATAACCCTTCAAGTCTAACACTAAGTGGTCCTTACATTACCTTCTATCACGTAAGATAAGGACTTATTTCCGCGTGAACGCACCACCACGCCAAATCCCATAGCCAGATAATTTGATAACTAGTAGGAACTTGGGACCATTGCGATATATGAAATGACGTCACGTGTCAACTCTATCAGAAACGGTACACCTCGATTCTTAGTGTTGGAGCTAAAATGAATCTTAAAAGCTTTAGTATAAAGATTAGTTTCTGAAAAACATTGTCAATAAGAGATACAAGATCAAAGAAAGCGATCTGACGCTATTGAAACAACGTTGCGATAAGGTCAATGATCTTTGTGTTATAAAAGATAAAGATAAGATAAAAGATGATTATTCGTGACGTGATTCGTGACAAAACGTGTACCTACGGACATGTACAGACAACAACAACAGCAAGAAAAGAAGAAATTAATAAGTGTGCATCACGAAATGGATCAATCTCCATAAATCTTTCTGTTATTGATATAAAGTAAATAGAATACTTAAATATATTGGCTATGTGCGAAGTGTGTAGTGGAGGAAATGAGAGCAACGACAATGCACAGTGTGGGAAAAATATTAGCTTTCATGGGACAACATTTTCATACTTTTGAACAGACGTTTATTGAGAACTTGAAAGGCGCAATTTTTTTGTTTTGTCCATACTATAAGATGGACTCTCAGCGACCGTGACGTCACGGTCACTTATCGTTTTGTTAGGTGCGTTTCGCGAGTGAGGTTCGACTGTCGGACTTTGACTATAATTTCTGACTTTTGTGTTGCTTTAATGCAATGGGTCCCATAATTATAGACATTTGATCCTAAAAACAAACCCGATCGATTGACACCATAAATGAAAATGAGTCATGTAGCCTATTGTCTACTATATAAGCATTAGAGAAATATTATAGGTGATATTGAGAC
Source organism: Cydia amplana (assembly GCF_948474715.1). Lineage (NCBI taxonomy): Eukaryota > Metazoa > Arthropoda > Insecta > Lepidoptera > Tortricidae > Cydia > Cydia amplana. The sequence goes on from NC_086087.1 coordinate 11,531,181, forward strand.
AGATGGGCTAGCCTTAAAAATGGACGTAATTCAAGGTGATTGGCCAATGGTTATGTATTTGCATAGGTAACATTTATAGAGAAGACGGTGACATTTTTTTTACACGTGTAACTTTAAATATAAAACTGGATCGCCAGTTTCCAAATAAGTAAAATGTATTTAAAATATATGTTTCCTAAAAATTTAACTTATAGCAGAGACAAGGGAAAAGCATAGAGACTGTTCTCTCCTTGTCTTGCAAAATTAACTCGTGAAAATATCGGTAGATGGCGGTACAAAATCGGAAAATATGCATCAATGTTAAATCAAATTGAAATTAGACGAAAGATACAATCAATTCACCTTCTTAGTATTCTTGTACTTACTTTATTTACTGAAACCATTATGATTAATGTAGGTATAATATTGGTATTATTTCCAGACACCATAATTTACCTGTAACAAAAAATAGGTAATACATAAATATACAATATCACGCCACAATTCAAAAATATAGATATAAAAACGTGTAGCTATGTGTACTAATTAAAAAACAATAAAGTTGTAAGTACAGTCGCCATCATAGATATACCGGAGCGGCCGAGGTGCCCAAAAATATCTGAACACGCACTCTAGCGCCTTGGCAATGTGTTGTTTGTTTGTTGTGTGTTATTAGTACCTTGGCCGCTCTGATATATGTAAATCTGATGGCGACTGTACAACTGTACACATTTTTGTCACTGTTCACATCGACATTTTTAACCCTGACCATAGAGAAAAAAATCCCTGACAGTGCTCTGTTCATGTCACGATTAACTGCCAAGGATGTCAACCGATCCAAAAGGAAAATGACATTCCCACCTTGAGACACATGAGTCAAAGACAAGTCAATTTCATATGGACATGTATGGTAATAGCTCGTATAATGTGTGACCAAAGATATATTCATAGTAGAAGAGGTGTATTCTAAAAAAAAATATTGGGTGTCTGTAAAGTCGGTTTACGGACGATAATTTTGCGTGATAACGTCATAAGAAAAGATTGATGAAAAATTGCATACTTTTATACGTTACCATGGAGATCTGTCCACAACGTGACACTTTTTCGTGTATGCTCCCGGTATTCATCGATTAATAAGACGTTATCACGTCAAAAAACGTTTTTAAGAGATAAAGTATTTTACACTGTACAGTCTCGTACAGTCTGTAGGTACGAGGAAACTGTGAATTTACAAAATTGAACTGTTAAAATTGAACCCCTACCGCCAAAATCGATAAACAAAATTTTATTTTTAGCCGTCTCTATATCGCTCTTGCATATTAGAGCATTAGAGATCTCTCGAGAATAGACAAAATGACGAACAAAATGGTTCGCGGCAGGCACTCAGTTACCACAAAACAGGTGGCACCGTCTATACTCTGTACCATTAGGTATTTAAATAAGAGTAAACAAAATCTACCCTCAAATGGTTTCTTAAGCCAGTTGAGGGTAGATAAAAGCATTACATGATCAAAATAATGTAGGTTAGTCAGGTTGTTCAGTGACTGAACCAGGCGGTTTTCTATTTGGTTGGTTAACCAATAAATGTTGTAATTACCCGAAAATGCACAAATTGTTTGTGTACTTTTATTTAAATACCTAAAGATACAGACTGTAGTTCAGTTGTCAAACTTAGAGGGCACGACTTTTCAATCAATCAATCAAAACTTTACACCTCTTCTACAACCTACACCTCTTCAATAACTCTTTGGTATTCGTAATGGTTGGTGTCAAGGTAATGTCTGCGCCTATCCTTATCTTTAGTGTGTGAAGCACGCGATCTGAGCCAGATACAGTTAGGTTAAGCACACGTTTAAGTACAGTGCTCAATTAAAAAAAATTAGAATTGAATTGAATTATCATTTATTCACAAGAACATATGGTACATGGGATGTTACACTAAAGACACTGAACCTTAATACATTCGGCCGTTAGGCATGTGAAAATTAGAGTTGTTTTAACCTAGTTAACTACATATTCTATTATTCTAGTGCATGCATATTATTACTTATTTAAATATGTAGTAAAAATAATTATAATGTTATATAGTCAAAATTTATAGAACAGGAAGAGAGTTAAAGAGAGAAAAGTAACAAAAGTTTTAAATGAATCATTCATGGATTGAGTGAGAAGAATACAGCATCTACATATTTTGCAGAAACAAAGTGTAAAATGCTAGGTATAGTCGCCATCAGATATTTAGGAGCGGCCATGTTGTTGTCAAGGCATTAGAGCGCGTGTTCAGATATTTTTGAGCACCTTGTCCGCTCCGATATATCTGATGGCGACTGCACTACTTATACCTAATTTCATAATAGAATAATTGCGGTACCGTACCAACTGTATCCTTTAGCAAGCCACGTGTTTTCGCACGAAAAGGTTTGGTGGGACTCGAACTTTATGATGATGACTATAGATACAATCTATAAAAAATATAAACTAGCTAAAACACAGCACAAATCGAGCCTAGATATTTTTAAAGCAATAGCTAAGTAATCAAATAAATCATCTGCCACATAGGTCCATTACCTAGCTCGTTTGAAATCGGTTCACTCGGGTTTAATATATGGACATTACGTAATGTACTTATTATAATCGACTACAATACCCGATGTCCGGTTTTATAGTGGTCAGTGGCAGTTGATAAAGTAGACTGTCAGACACTTAATTTGACAGATGAGCCAGAAACACGATGTATTGAGAACGATAGAATTTAATCCCAAACATAATCTTAATAAATTGCAAATAAAATAAAATTCTATTTTACGAGTTATTTCTGAAAGTACTTACAAGCAATTTTTAATCTTGGTGTATGTAGATACTTTATATTGGTCCTGTTAATTTTGCAATTATATAGTTGTAGTTTGCAAATATAAAACAGTGAATTACTTTAACGGACATAATCAGACAATGGCGTGTCTAGTCGACCTGGGTGCTGATACAAAAAAACCGGCCAAGTACGAGTAGGACTCGCGTTCCAAGGGTTCCGTACATTAAGTCCGACTCACGCTTGAGGTTCTCAGGTTTTATGTTTTTCTTTTATTTTTTTTATTTTTTTCAAAATTTTAGACCCAGTAGTTTCGTAGATAAAGGGGAGGAATGGTCGGCCAGACCGACAGACAGACGCACGAATGATCCTATAAGTTCCGTAAGGGTTCTGTACCTGAAAAGGAAAAAACGGAACCCTAAAAATCGTCAAAAAATAAACATCACAAAATTTAATAGGAATTATTCATCATCACTATATAAATGCAAACACTAGGCGGCTAGACGGAGTAGAGAGCTACTAGAGTATAATAAAATAGTGGCACATCTCGACAGGAAACTGGTCGAGACGTTTTCTATCGCCACATATGAAGAGGAAAGCTGTGTGCACACTGGCTTCTATTTAATCTACTTGACAATATTATATTTAGAGATGCCCCGAATAGTGGTTTTGGCCGAATACCGAATATTCGGCCCCTCTCTCGGCCGAATACCGAATATTCGGCGACCGAATATTCGGCATGACATGCGAACATTTTGAGTCACAATTATTATGAAAACTGATCGCTAACAAAGCTCAACGTTAGATGACGTTAGCTAAGATATATTTTTATTGAACAGCATTAATGAATAGAGTCAAACAAAACAGACTCATGATAAAAATAAAATGTTTTTTAATTAACAAATGCTCAAAAAAGGGTCTTCGTATTTAACAACTTTCCAAGAACACATTCTAAATATACATAGTTTTTGGTTATTTTTATTGTGCAATTTTTCTTTGTAAGTAGGTGCAACAAATATTCGGTACTCGGCCGAATAGTAGACAACATTCGGCCGAATACCGAATATTCGGCCGAATACTGAATATTCGGCAAAGTGGCCGAATAGGCCGAATACCGAATAGTTGCCGAATATTCGTGGCATCTCCAATTATATTGTTTGTCAAAGGACTGTCTCATTTCAAACAGACAGAGAGAATCATACTAGCTTTGCACTAGCACCCAAAAGAAAAGGATGAGTATAGTTTTCCTGGTTCTTACTGACTGATAAACTGGGTTGACCAACTATACTTCTTGTATTAGAGGATGCGTGCACTCTTGGAGCTTTACTGTAGGCATCATACAGGGTGTGCTCCTCAAACTTAATTTAGCTACTTGGTTTAACTTTGGAATAAAAAAAGATTTCTTGGTACCAATTTATACACTAATCCGTACTACTAATACACAAATCCATACTAATATTATAAATATGAAAGTGTTTCTGACTGTCTGTCTGTTACCATGAATTAAACTCATCGTAGTATTTTAAGTATACCTAAACGTACTTATACCATAGAGAAATATAGTAAGACAAGAGTGCTCACTCCATACATCAGTTCAGACTATTAATTTCAGTGTCTACATCTAGCATCGAGTAGCGGAACTATCAGTACTGCTACTTGACAATAGATGTAGCAGTACTGATAGTTCCGCTACTCGATGCTAGATGCTAATAGTCTTTTTGGTACTAAAACTGATGTATGGAGTGAGCACTCTATGTATTTTTTTCTCTATGCTTATACTTAGATTGTTCTACCTGCATGTAAACAACTACCTATCCATTTTGTTGCCGATCCCATATTGGGATACCCTCCTCCAATTGAGAGGGGATTTAAATCTTCTCGAGGCAGAGGTAGGGTTGGAGCCGGTGTAGCTTTATATGACGTTCATAAGCGCTTTCTAATATGCCTACTTGAATAAACTATATTTTACCTTTATCTTACCTTTTATCGTAATTAAATAATAAATTAATAACCACAGCTTTCTAACAATCATTATAACCTTTTAGTATAAACTATCGGAGCCAGTTAACATCGTCATTAAATAGATTTTTACGTCGTTATAATGAATTTAACATCACTATACATTAAATTTACTTAGCTTTAGTATGATTAATCTACCAAATAAGTAACAATGTGTTAAAATAGCATGTCCATTATAAAGGTAACATTGCTGAGTCACTTTCACACGATAATAGTTAAGAAATTACTTGAAACTTGTTTTCCAATTTCTTTCTCTAATATAATAGTAGTGACTTGGAATTTCAGGTGAAATTCCGATTAACAAAAGATTTAAAATGGCGTTTGATGAGTCAAGGGTAAAGTGTCGTGTAACTAGAAATCTACGTGGCCCGTAGGTTGCCAATTATATTATACACACAATAAGTAATACATGTGAAAGATAATATACAACGGATTCGCATAAAAAAAACTTTCTTTTTCTTTGTATTTCAGTACCTAGATTTTAAGTAGCCAGCTAAACTGCCATTGTTTGACATGTTTGGGAGCGTAACATCAAATATCATGAATATCACTTTTTACATCAGTTGCGCCCGCACTCTCATTAGTATTGCGTACCAATTAAATTAATTAACCGAAGCGTAGCGAAGGTCTACGTTTTGACTCGGGCATTTTGCTTTTGTATGTCGGGATGTTCTCCTCTACAGGTCACAATTCTCAACCGATTCTTGTGAAATTTTGTGACCAGATTCTATGAGTAAATATTTTTTTTTTGTCGATCCCGTTTTTGGAAATTTTCAAAAATGGAGGAGTTGTGATACCTCGCGCTTAAACAAATAGTCGTATCGATATCATAAGAGTATTTTCTTTTTGAGACATATTTACATAGTAAATGGCAAAAAATGCAGAAAAATTGTATTGGTGGTTTAGGCGGTATTTAGATATTTAGTTTGTCCTCGAGAATGAGTAGTCGAATTTCGTCAGCTTAGCTAAGAACTATCATGGCTCATTTTGTAAACAATTAATCGCTTTTTTTGTTTGCACACAGAAAGTCTGGGTTCGATCCCCAGTAAGACATAACTTTTTGTATTTTTTTTTTCACTTAAACTTCGTATTTTTTTTAATAAATTAAAATCTTTGTATTGTTGATTGATCAAACCGCTGTGTGGCGCTGTCATCGTGCACGGTCCCAATAAGCTATGCTCGCGAGGTCTACAGCTCACAGAGCCACTAGTTTATAAACGGATTTATTCCGCTTTATTAAAACAGTATTTTTCAACATGTGAGTACTTACGACTCCTTGGGGAGTCCCGAATCTTCTGCCGAGGTTTTCTCGAGGGGTTCCGAATCTTCTCTCGAGGTTTTCTCAAAGGACTACAGTATGGGATTCTTCAAAAGAGGAGTGGCAGGTTTTAAAAGCATCGGCAACGCGCATGTGTGACCTCTGGAGTTGCAGACGTCCATGGGCTACGGTAACCGCTTACCAACAGGCGGGCCGTATGCTTGTTAACCAACAGGAGGTCGTGTTAGGCTCGAGAAACGGTGGACCAGCGGAGGAAAGGTGTCACCAATTTTTTTTTCTATCTGTGTCGTGACACTCGTGACTTCAAAAATGACCTTAAAACAGCAAATTTCGTTAATAATACAGTCCTTAAAAAAATAACTTAAAAATATCTAAATTAATTAATGGACTACGAATAAACTAGTCAAAAAGACCTCCGCGAGGTGCAAAGGCGCCCATCACACTGGCTGCGTTGCCACGTTGGATAGTGATGGCCATCCTTTGCACCACGTACGAACCCGCGCGAGCATCAGAGGTCCTCTCTCTCCTTGAAAACTTATTTACTTAACCCATATTTTGTCTATGTTTATGTTTTTCTTTTCTTTTTGTTTCGTTTGTATTCTTAATTCGTTTTCATGTATAAATTTCTGTATTCTCTGTTTTCTTAATTACTTCTTCTGTGTATCTTTTGCAAATGTTTTAATATGTATCTTTTTGTGTTATCTGTCGTGGCATCACCGAATGGGCCCTACGGAAGACCAGCGCTGGCTTTATAGCTAGCATTATGCTGAGTTGGGTCCATTTCGTGATGCACACTTATTGTTCTCTTCTGTTCTTGCTGTTGTTGTCTGTACATGTTCGTACATGTCGTGAACGTCACGAATAACAATCTTTTATCTTATCTTATATTATATTTTTCAAAAAGGTGCACCTTAGGTTTAGGTCAGCGTATCCGCACAGTGAATGCATCCTAAGTCGCGAGCGCATCACGCTTTCACCCCGTGAGAACGGCGCGAGCAGGCACAATAGCGTCATTCCATATCACCGCGACCCAGTCGTGGGCCACCAAACCCGTATTGGACGCCCTCGGATTACCCATAGTTGGCACCGAGCTCGAGGTCACAGTATATTGGATGTTAAGATCGTCGCTTGCGCTTGTAAAAGGTAGTATGCTGCTGGAAACTGGGCCCGGAGACATCTGACTTTATTTTAATTAATCGCAACCGCATATTGTTTACGAAAAGTTGAAATTAGAAAGGCTATTTTGCTTTTAATTTTGTGTTAGAACTAGCTTTAGCTTGAATGGGCTCTACAGACGGTTGCGTTTTTCCAAGACAGCAGAGTGAGATGAAAGTATATTTAGAAATATACAAAAGTATGATAATATAAAGTAGAGATTACTAAACGCCTAACTAAGGGTTCTTACTGTGACATAAAAAAACAATATGTAGTAACGTAGATACATAATATCTGGGCGACAAAACATATACTCGTAAAAACTCAAAAATGCGCGTTCACCCAGAGATACTTATAAGACCTAGCTAAATCGATTTTGCGCCCTCGAAAACCCCTATATAACAAATTTCATCGAAATCGTTAGAACGGTTTCCGCGATCCCCGAAATATATATAGGTATAAATAAATAAATATACAAGAATTGCTCGTTTAAAGGTACAAGATATTCAGCTAAATTATCATTGCAGCACTGCCCTACCACGCATTAAAATATGGCTGTTAAATAAAATAAAATAAAATAGCCTTTTATTTCGACCAATTTTGTAGTTTTGTCACATTGCTTATTGAATATTTGTCAAAATAGACATGTCAAACATATTTAGTACATTATTTAAATTTGTATTTAGATTAAATTAAATTTGATTGTCATTTATCAAATCAGTTCATAGTTGACATCGGTCGACTTGCCTCCCGGCATAGGCCTCCCCTAAGACCTTCCATTCCTCTCTGTTAGTCGCTCTTCTTGTCCATGTCCAGGTTGGTCCAGCGATACCTCTAATGTCGTCTTCCCATCTGCGGTAAGGTCTGCCTCTTTTCCTTTTCCCGTCTTTGGGGTACCATGTTGTAACAATTTTTGACCATTTTTGTCCTGGCTCTCTGAGCATGTGTCCGGTCCATTTCCATTTAAGGCTATCTGTTACATAGGAAACATCCATTAATTTTGTGTTTTTTCTTATGGTGCTTAGTCTTATTTTGTCTTTCCTTTTGATGTTGAGAATACTTCTCTCTATGTTGTGTTGACATACTTCTAGGGATTTCCTATTTTTTTGTGTTAAGGCCCACGTTTGGCAACCATATGTCATGCTAGGGAGGATGCAAGAGTTAAACAGTTTACTTTTGCATTTTAGTGGGATTTCCGGATTCTTCATAACCTCTTTCCATGACCAGTATTTTTTCCATGCAATACACACTCTGTTTTCTGTTTCCTTGTCATTCTGGTGTTCTGGAGAAATTATTTGTCCCAAATATGTGTATTCGTTTACATATTCTATTATGTTGTTGTTTATTGCCATTTCAATTCTTTGTCCATTTGTCATAAGTTTAGTTTTTTCGGTGTTGATTTCCAGACCCACTTTTCTGCTTTCATAAGAAAGTTGGTGTAGCATTTCTTGCAAGTCATCTGTGTTTTCCGAGAGAAGTATAAGATCATCAGCAAATCGCAAGTGGCTCAGCAACCTTTCGTCTATTTTTAAACCATATTCTTTCCAGTTCAAGTTTCTAAATACCTGTTCTAAAGTTGCTGAGAACAATTTAGGTGACAGCGGGTCTCCTTGTCTCACTCCTTTTTTCAGTTTGAATTCCTCTCCTACTGTTTCTAGTTTTATTTTTGCTGTTATGCATTTGTATATATTGCTGATTATTCTTATATATTTGTTCTGGACGTTTTGCATTTTCAGCGCTTCCCATATATAGCTGTGGAGTAGGGAGTCGAAGGCCTTGCTGTAATCAATAAAAGCTAGGTAGTATTTTTTTCCATACTCATTGCTCTTTTCTATTATTTGTTTAATGGTATGAATATGGTCTATTGTTGCAAAGCCTTTCCTGAAACCTGCTTGCTCTTTGGGTTGGTTTTCATCTAACACTTTTTCTATGCGTTGTAGTATAATTTTGGAAAATATCTTGTATAGGTTTGACATGAGGCTGATGGGCCTATAGTTCCCGACGTCATTTCTGTCGCCTTTCTTGTGTAGCAGGATGATAGTGGAGGTGGTCCATTGTTTGGGTATTTCTTCTTTCTGAAGGATCTCATTGAATAACGTGACGATGTTTCTGAGTGATACTGGGAGTATACATTTAAGAAGTTCGTTAGAGATTTGATCTTCGCCAGTTGCTTTTCCATTTTTTTGAGTTAACACAGCTTTTATAACTTCATTTTCTTCAATTTGTGGTATTATCTCCTCGTCGAGTTGATACAATGGCTTTAAGTTTGAGGGGGTAGTATCTTCGCAGTCATATAATTCTTTATAGAATTGTGTGGCAGCTTTTGAGATATCCTTACGTTTTGTTTCTAATTTTTTGGTTCTTCTGTTTCTCATGCTCGGTATCCAGCTACTATATTCCTGCATTTCCTTCATTGCTTTAACTGTCCCTCCTGTTTGTTCCAAGTGACGTTTGAATGTTTCAGATTGTATCTGCTTCTTGTGTTTTCTGATGCTGAGGTTAATTTGTTTGCTTAGCTGTGATATTGCAGCTCTGTTATTTTTTCTGTCTTCCAGAAGTAATTTTCGTTCATTTATAAGGTTTCTGGCATGGGGACCAATTTTGTCTTTCTGTTTATTCGCAATATTTATTTGTTTGTTTATTTGTTGTAATCCATATTCGAATTTATTATATTTTTCTTGAAGGCTTTGTTGTTGTTGTATATTGTCGAGGTAAGTTTTCAGATCTCGGATTATGTTTTCTGGGAGTATTTTTGGGACATGGTTTTGGCCGGTTTTTATATTTTTTCTACTTTCTTTTGGGCAGTTGGAGTGTATTTTACCTTGTAACATTCTGTGGTTGGTATTGAAGTTAAATTGGTTGATAACATTTATGTCTAAGAACCACCTGGGTTTATTGGTTAATATAAAATCAATTTCATTTCTTATAGAGCCATTTGGTGATATCCAGGTCCACTTCCGGTTTGGTTTCTTTTTGTAGACACTATTCATGATGTGCAGGTTGTATTCCAATGCTAGGTTTATTAGTCGTTGTCCATTGTTGTTGCGTTTGCCTGTGGAATATGGCCCAAGGATATTATCTTCATTCTTTTTTCTTATACCAAGCTGGCTATTAAAGTCACCCATTAGAATTATGTTTTTGTGTGATTTATCTAGTGCATATTTCAGGTCTTCGTAGAACTTTTCTTTGATATCATTACTTGCTACTTCTGTTGGTGCATAGATTTGTAATATTGAAGTTGGTGTTTTATGTCCAGGTAGTGTTATGTTAAGGATAGCGATTCTTTCTGAAATTGCCAGGAATTCTTCAATTGCCTTTTTGAGTGTACCTTTGATCATAAAGCCTACACCATACATTCCTGCAGTTTCTCCATAGTGGAAAAAAATGTACTTTTCGTGTTCTTCTATATTAAGGCCCAATCTCCGAACCTCACTTAAACCGAGTATGTCCCAGTTAATTGTTTCTAATGCGTGTTCCAGTTCTTGTAAGGATTCTTGACTTCTTAGTGTTCTTGTATTTAGGGTTGCAATATATATGTAGTTCTTTAGGTTTGTTTTTGTATTGTTTGTTTGTTTTGATCTTGATCTTAGGGGGTTTTGGTCTATCTCCCCACGGGGACCAGCCGGGTTGGGGATCTTGTAATATTGTTTCTTACATTGTGAGTAGTTACTGTCGTTACCGATATCGGGCAATTCCTATACTCTATATGTGCTTTTTTCTGACCTCAGGTAGGCTGATGCCCGCATTATAGAGAAGGCATCTGCCTTTTCTGGTTCAGTAGTCTTATCCATTCTTTGAGATTTTTCCTGGTTGTTTGTTTCATTTTTTTCAGGTTTGTGTATTTTTGCTGCGTTGGCCTGGGTCGAAGTGTTTTGTGTTGGTGATGTGGACTCGGATCTTCTTCTTTTGTCATTATTTTTCTTCTTTTCTTTGATAATAACCCTGTTATTTCTGATCACCGCATAGTTGCCATCTTCTTGTGCTTTCCTCAGTTCAGCTTGGAGTTGTTTTCTTTTTTCAAGGGTTTCTTTAGTGAAGTCTTCTGTTATATACGTGTTGTTACTCATTTTTCTCTTATTTCTTAGTATCTCTTTTTTCTTAAGAGCCGTTGTTGTAGTTATGAGGATAGGTCTTGAGTTTCCGTTTTCTTTTTTCTTTCCTAATCTGTGCAGTTTGTCTATATCAATTGATTTTATATCCACATCTATATTTTTTAACATTTGTGTGCAGTTATTAAGTAGGTCTTGCGAGTTTTGCTCTGTTTCTTCTACGCCGTGGATAATTATATTGTTTCTTTTGTTCAAAGTTTCGATGGTCTTCATTTTGGCGTTGATTTTCTCGATTTCTGATTTTAGAATCCTATTTTCTTCGATTATAGGGCATAGTTTTTCATCTACGTTTCTTAGGATGCTCGATTTCACGTTTTCTGTAATGATTTCTGTTTGTTTATTCATTTCCTCTTTTATTTTGGCGAACAATAGCGCCATCTCTTTTGACATTTCTTCGTTTGACTTTTCTACTGCCATGTTGCGTGCATTAACAAAACGCGCAGTATTTTGACAGTTTCCGAACGAACGAATGTGACCGGAGGTTTGTTATGTTGGTACTATTGGTGTTACTTATGGGTCACTTCATGTCAATCTTGTTTCCTAACCTCTTAACGAGTTTCGAACACTCGGAAATCATTTCACTTTCTCGTATTTTCTTGAGCTTATAGCGGCACTTTATTCTTCACACGTTTGGGATGTTGATTGTTCGAAGTTTTGTGACAATAGCTTGTTATTTCAACAGATTAGGATTTTAATTTGCGGAGCACTTGACAGTACGTATTCTCTTTCAGGACACCGGAACCGGAAAACGGAATATGGCTGTTACGGCGGTTTAATTATGCGTGTCGCCATAAGAATCATCAGGTATTCACAAATATCTTAACGAAGCCTCTTATCAAGACATTAAAGTGCATGTTCAGATTTTTGAGCACCTTGGCCGCTCCGATATATCTGATGGCGACTGTACGGCAGCATAAAGTAGTCGGGTGTTGTTCATAACCCGAGAAGTCTATGACCGTTCGCACATCTATCAACTATTTGCATACTCACTCACTATGAGAACCGTTTACAAGTGATTGTTGCAAACTTGCATCCTGCATGATGCGTGCCCAACTACATGCACATTTCCGTGACTCCGCTATTGTTATTACGTCTTAATTATACGAAAATGTAAATTTTGCATGAAATTAACGCCTCTTGGTTTAATACTTCCTTTCTCTTATTGTGTGTGTTGGTAATTAAGCGCTTGGCTTCTCGTTTTCTATTGTAGGTCACTTACTTATATTTATTCGGTCATTATAGTACGAGGGGTGTTCAAAATATTCTCGGTATGAGAATGAAAACAAACAAGTACGAAAAGTTTGATATTTTTATTTTTCAATATACTCCCCCCCTATGTTCATACACTTAAAAGATCGATCAATTATTTTTTTTAATCCCTCGTAAAAATATTTTTTTTCTTTCGTGTAAAAATGCTCCTCCACTGCCGCCTTCAATGCTTCATCGTCAGAAAATTTATTTCCACGCAGATCCTTTTTAAGATTGGGGAGCAAAAAGAAGTCGCTGGGGGCTAAGTCCGGACTATACGGTGGGTGAGTAACAGTTTTAAACCCACATTCAACAATAGCTGCCTTGGCAATATGAGCAGTATGGACGGGGGCGTTGTCATGCAGAAGCAGAATACCTTTGGTTAACTTTCCTCGCCTCTTTTCTTTAATTACATCCTTTAATTGACGTAGAATGTTAGCGTAGTACTGTCCTGTGATATTTACACCTTTTTCTTTATAATCGATTAGTAATACTCCTTCACAATCCCAAAATATCGTGGCCATGACCTTGCCAGCTGAAGGGATGACCTTGAACTTCTTGGGATGAGCTGAACCCTTAATGTGCCACTGCATGGACTCTTGTTTACTCTCTGGGTCATAATGATGAACCCAGGTTTCATCTCCAGTAACTATTCTTTGCAGCACCTCATCAGGATTTTCACCGCACAGGTCAATAAAATCGGAACAACAAGCTACACGCATGTCTTTTTGAAGCCGAGTCAGCATTCGCGGAACCCATCTTGCACTTACTTTTGACATATTAAGATGGTCATGTATAATATCATGTACGGTACCAATAGAGAGATTGGTTACTTGTGCTATAGATTTTACCTTCACTCGACCATCTTCCAATATAAGTTTTTCCACTTTATCAATATTTTCTTGTGAAGTAGCTACTACAGGCCGGCCAGGTCTAGGGTCATCTTCAATACTCTCCCTTCCGCGTTTAAACTCGCTTGACCACTTTTGAATGGTAGATAAAGAAGGAGCAGACTCACGGTAAACACAATCCATTTCCTCTTTTATGGTTTTTTGATTTTTACCCTGTTTTGTCAAGAATTTTATCACGCATCGATGTTCTAATTTAGTTAACATTGTCAATTCGCACATGATGTTCATGTTTGTTCAGCAATTGCAGAAAAACAAAAGACCATCTCGGTTCGAATTATACTTTTTTTTAATGTCAATGAATAAACCTTAGCGGCCAGTAACGAAAGAAATTTTAGAAGAGGTCGTAAGATATCAATACCGAGAATATTTTGAACGCCCCTCGTATAATACCAAAGTATAATGTGGGTTCTAAAGTAAGTAAGTTTTGAATCGTATCTCCTATTTTTGCAACACAGATAGAGTTATAAGACAAACAAAAGGCTATCAGTTCTTCAATCTTTTATCTTCATTTTGGTCGACCGGATTTTGAAAGAAATGAATGCTTATTTTTTTAAGATTTTTTTAAACATTGTCTAAAAACACGTTTTTCGTAGGTATCTAGTTTGCTGTGAAGGTAGATCCTTCATGTTTGGGTTCGTCTTTGACGTCTCGAAAAATGTGTCGAGGATTTTATTTTTAAAATATTTAACACAAAAGTTATGGCCAGAAACCCAGTTTTTTGGCCTAAAATTGTTTAAATTTGATGCCAAATATCTCGAAAACTATGAATTTTGAAGTAAATATGAGAAGTAAATATATATTGCTTAAAGTCGTTGCTGTTAATATGATAAGCTACAAGAAACATTCGAAAACTAAGGGGTTTCGACCGAAGGTCATTGGCGTGGGGGATCCCCTTAAGGAATAAGGTCAAGAATATTAGAGTTGCAGCGATTTTGATAGCCCAGAGGAACGTCAACCTACTATGACATTTATGACGTGTTAAATAACACTTGCACAGTCTGTGCTTTCAAAACCGTTGCAGAGTTATCTTGATGTAATCCTAGGTTCTTATATTACAAGTAAAATCACACAATTTTTGAGCTTTCGTGTAGGTAAATAATTTGAAAAAAAGGTTCCACCGTGGGGCCTATACAATACAATCGTGTTATAGATAAGGTACATTCATACAGAAACAGAAGAGAAAACTTTCCTAAGCTTGTCAGTCACGTTAGAATGTATGTCAGGATATGGAAAACTAGTCGGAAATGGTCGGAAACAGGAACGTGTTTAAACAACGACCCAAAAGGCAAATGCACCCGCATACCGCGGCCGCCAATCAATGCATAATGAGTTGCGAGAAATAATTAGCATTGCTAGGGTTTGCCAGGAATGCCTCTACCCAAGTGGCTAGTTTTTAGGGTTCCGTGCCCAAAGGGTAAAATCGGGACCCTATTACTAAGACTCCACTGTTCGTGTATTTGTTCGTCTGTCTGTCTGTCACCGGGCTGTATCTCATGAACCGTGATAGCTATTAATCCACTTTTTTACTACTTATGACTCATTTGTTTCAAAGATATTGCCATTACCTAGAACTAAATATATTTTACACGAAATAATTTCTCGTACTCAACACATTTTCTATGACCATTTTCGGACCCACATAGGACGACCCTACACATTCGACGACCCTTTGATATAATTACCAAAATATTGTTTTGTCAAGATAAATCCCATACATTAGTTCGGTCGTTAGGCAATTAGTTCAAAATACGGTGGGTGAATTTCGAAATCGACAGCTTCCTTACAGAACTTAAATATAATAAAAACTAAACAGAACTCCAATCGGAACCTAGTCTGTGCATCTTTTAAAGTCCACCAATTTCGCAAGCAAGCCCTAAACGTCCCACAGTTAACTGCCCAATTGTAGCCCTTATTACAATGATATAAGACCCAGTGATGGTCAGTGACAGTGTTGCTATTAGTAGTTAGTAGGTACAGTCGCCGTCCTATATCGGAACGGCCGAAGTGCTCACAGATATCCGGAACACGCCTCTATTATCAAGGCGTTAGAGTGCGTGTTCAGATATTATGAGCACCTCAGTCGCTCCGATATATCTGATGGCCGTACTAGTGTCTAGTAGGGATACTTACTTGCCTAACCGTCTCTAGAAATGTTTACATTTGGCGACCGCATTCCTAAGACCGCGGCGGGACTGAATTACTTTATGGTATTTCTTAGCCTTTCATTCAGTTTGCGTGTGGGTAAGTCTAGGTTTACTTCGCAGTACCTATAATTTAAGTAAATTAAGTATGCAAGAAGCTGTCGACATTTTACACCTAGTGCCTGTTTAAATTTGAAGCTAGCTAAAAGTAGAATAAGAAAAATAACGCCTCTCATAACTGGTTTCGGTGACGACGGAAATTAAATGAGTGAAATCATCACAATAAATTTTGGTACAAATAAAATAACATCCTTGTATCATTAAATTTGTTCGACTAATAATACCGAAAACCATGTTGTCAAAACATGTTTTGTTTGAATAACAGTTTAATTTGATATGGCCGATGGCCGAGGGGAGAGGGAGGGTCATACATTTTCCCCTTATGCCGCGTGGTCCGATCGGCTTGTCCGATCAATCGGACTACGAATATTTTTTTTCCTGTTGGCTCGATTGATCGGACGATAAGTAGGTACTTATTGAAGTCTTGTAGTCCTACTATCGGACTAACGGGATTTTAAAAGTTCATCTAGTTCGATCGATCGAGCCACGAGACTTTGTAAAATCCTCTTAATACGATTACACAAATTTTATTCTTCCTGGTGATTCGACCGATCCTTTCGTGGTGCATTTTGTGTTCTGTTCATATGTCGAAAGTGTTATTTGTGTTATTATTATTATGACGACGACTCTTGCCTTTACGACGCACGTAATATATTTTCTCGTAATCCATAATTTCCTCCATTTCTACGAGATTAATAAATGGCTTTGACGTCAGATATTGACATTTTGAACTAACGTCGTATCGGAGACAATATACCTAAAAAAGATTATCTCATGCCAGTTTCTAGTACCTAAGCTAAGATGAGATAGCCTTCATGTATTTTTAGCTGGACTTAACAAAACAGTTTCTATAAAAATAGTCCGATCAATCGCTTTAACAGGAAAACAATCTCCCTGTGGTCCAATCTTTCGGACTACAAGGAAATCAATTTTCCTAATAATTCGATAATCGGGCTACGAGAACTTTAGAGTTCGATCAATCGAGCCAAAGGGAAAAAAAATTTTCGTAGTCCGATTGATCGGACAAGCCGATCGGACCACGCGGCGTAACGTAAGGGACATTTTCTATTCTGCCCATGGCGACGCTACACTCGCTACAGTCGCTACAAGCTATCAACCACCTAGCGAGAGTCTCTCAAGATGTTGGTCGAGACTCTTCGCTATTAGACCGTTCACTGAAACGACTATCGGGACCAGGGATGTTGCGGATGCCGATTTTTTGACATCCGCGGATGCGGATGCGGATGCGGATTTTTTAAGGCTCACATCCGCGGATGCGGATGCGGATGCGGATGTCAAGATAGCACCATAAAAAACGTCAAATATTACATTTTAGTAATTTTTATTTCAAAAAACCTGCCAAGTGCGAGTCGGACTCGCGTTCCAAGGGTTCCGTACATTAAGTCCCACTCACGCTTGACTGCTCATTTCTAATCATGGTCCTATAATATTACGGTCTGAGTTTCGCTTACAACACAACTGTGATTCCAACATCCACCTGTTTCATAGTATTTACGCGTGACACACACACATTGACAGCCCACATCCACCAGTTTGCCGTCAGATGAATCGAAACGTTATTGAAGTAAACATGTCGAAGAAAAATATAAAATATGCCGGCATGCGTAGTTAAATCCTGCTAGAATTGTACCGATCGAAAGAAAAAAAGTCACGGAATAACTTTTCATACTTAAGTTTATCAATTAGTACGTAAAATCACGATAATTTGTTGTTTTTAAATTATCAAACTGCAAAACAGGAGTGTGACCAGTAACATGAATAGGGTAATTTCCCGAAAGTAGGGTAATTGATACCCTTCTTATTAAATCATTATGTATTAAGAGATCGTTTAGGTAAATAGTTAAATTATTGATAGTGCATTTCAAACTAGGTCGGTATGGTAATTTCCCGATACTAAGGAGATTAGACGCTTACATGCATGTATGATAGTTAACGTTTGTTTGAATAATTGTTTTACCATTAGGGGAGAATTTGTGTTACATGGTAACACTTGTCTACACGCACACATTCAAACCGTCCGCCATTGCAGTGTCACAGTTTGTCTTAGGTGGCAGTCCGTCCGTAATATTCTAGGTCCATGCTTCTAATATGTTTTTTGGTTACCGACTAAATTACCTAGCAGTCTAGCACTTACGCCGATGCTAAGACGTTTCTGTACCGACCTGTTCCACATCCGCATCCGCATTAAATCCGCATCAATTTTATGCGGATGCGGATGCGGATGCGGATGTTGAAAATAATGCGGAAGTTCCGCGGTTGCGGATGCGGATGCGGATGTTCGCAACATCCCTGATCGGGACAATGATCGTCGAATCAACATCCCACATGGCGGTTATCTCGTGAGCCAAGTACTTACTGGACTTGTCCTTCTCGGCCTTCACGAGATTCTCATCATGGGGGATGGTGATGTCAACGAGCACGGCCCGACATTGCGATCGATCTATTATCACAATGTCAGGCTTATTGGCTACAATAGTCCTGTCAGTGATGATAGATCGATCCCAATAGAGCGTGGCACGACCATTCTCGACAACAGGCGCAGGTAAATACTTGTAGTACGGTACTTCGCGGTCCACAAGACCATATAGAAGAGCAAGTTGCTGGTGAATAATCCTGGCTACGAGCTTGCACAGATTATGTCTGTGCAAGTACTCGCCGTTAGCAAGATGAGAACAACCGGAAATGATATGCCTGAGTGACTCTCCGGGACGGCGGCATGCCCCACAAATGTCGACCGTACCGTCCTTCAGGATATATTTCCGATAGTTGTTCGTCATCATTACTTCGTCCGCAATTGCACAGGCAAAACCCTCGGTTTCTCCGAAGAGGTCCCCGAATCGTAACCAGTTCACCGACCCGAGCAGGTCCACATCGGGTCCCGTGAGGGCCTTGTAGAACCGCCCGTGTAGCACCTTACTCTCCCATGCCGCCTTGCGATCCGCAGTACTTAGTACCACAGGTTTGCGCCAGTTCTCGTTTGCCAAGGAGAGCGGCGTGAGGTTCCTGTCTACTGCCACCACAACACGATGCATCCCACACTCGTTGTTAAGGAAATAATTCCTGAGATTGTACACCTGGCGGTTGTGGAGATCCTTAGCGTTTAGGAAGCCTCGGCCTCCACACTTCCGTGGGATGTACAATCTCATAACTGACGAGCGTGGGTGTAGCATGCGATGCATGGTGAGCAGTGATCGGACCCTCCGATCTAGGGCGTCCAGTTCGGTCTGAGTCCACCTTAGTATGCCAAAGGAGTATGTGAGTAGGGGCATTACCCAGGCGTTAAAGGCACGCACTTTGTTGCCTCCTGACAAAAGACTGTTAAGGACTTTTGTGAGCCGACTGAAAAAGCGCTCCTTCACCGACCGTCTAATACCCTCGTCCTCAATACCCAGAAACTGTGACATACCAAGGTATTTATAGGTTTCTGATTCAGAGATAGATCTGAAAGCCATTGTCTCAGAGAGTTGTAAATTTGTTGAATTTACAACCCTCCCCCGCTCTACATGTATAACCGCACATTTATCGACACCAAACTCCATGTTGATGGCACTACTGAAGACTTCGGTAGTTTTCAGTAGGTCCAACAAGTCTTGGCTATTTTGTGCAAATAATTTGAGGTCATCCATGTACAAAAGGTGAGAAATGACTTCACCCTCTCTCCGAAGCCGGCAACCTAGTCCCAAATCTTTCAGCAGGGTGAGGTTCATGAGGAGATTCAGAGCTAGGCAGAACCACAGGGGACTCAGACTATCACCCTGAAAGATTCCTCGCTCAATCCTTATAAAATCCTGCGGGCCAGAGCGGTCATCCCCGCCTCCTGGTTGACGAAGGACTGTGGTCCACTGCCTCATACACGCGCTTAGGAAGGCTCTCAAAGCTGCATCAACTTTATACAGCTCTAAGTCCCTCCCCAGCCATGAATGAGGCACCGAATCATAGGCCTTCTTATAGTCAATCCAAGCGGCTGAGAGGGCCCCCTTGTTCCGCCGGATTTGTTGGCATATGGTCATGTCTATGAGGAGGAGCTCTTTAGTACCACGGGACCCAACCCTACATCCATTTTGAGCGGAAGCCAAAATATTGTTTGCGACAATGTGCGCATTGATTTTTGCTCTCAAAATGGATGTAAGGAGCTTGTAGAGTGTAGGCAAGCATGTGATGGGTCTGTAGTTTTTTGCTTACGTGGTACTACCGGACTTGAAGAGCAGGAAGGTGACACCAGTTGTTAAGGAAGGTGGGAGAGAACCAAGCTCGAGGGCTTGTTGGAATTGTGCTGCCACTTATTATTATTATTTATATATTTCATTTATATTTGCATATATATCACGTCCAGAAGTAATATATTAATGTAATCTACAAAAAGAAGCATAATAACTTATAAGAAACCATCAAAACATACTTAAAATTCCTAAAAGCTGCATACTGCTCTTACAATGCAGGTACGCCGCGCGACATAAATATTTTTTTTACAGAGTTATAAAAGAAAAATGATTGAGAAGTTTACTATTCTATATATAAGGATAACTAGGCTATTGACAGGTATTTTTTTTGTAGAGCAAATCCTCGTAGTTTTAATTTTGTAGAGGATTTTCAAAAAAAAAATGTAAAGATTTTTTTTTTGAATTTTGAATTTCTCGATTTTTTTGTATGGGTGAGTGAAAGTTTAGTCACAGAAATGATTTCTCCATCCTCGAATTATACGAAAAAGACACCAAACTTGATATAGTTGCTAGATGTATGCAGATATAAAATTTAGAGTGATGCGCGCCGGAGGCACTTTTGCCCCCCCTCCCCTGCCCACCTGCTGGGGGGGACCTCTCGGCAACCGGGGTAAATCAGCTCAGATCACCCCCAGGAACACCTGTTCCAAGCGGTTTGCTTTGTCTCCAAAATGCAAGGTGGTGGACCTTAGATCTCTTGCTACCCGACAAGTCGCAAAGATATTTCAATTTTAATTATTTTTTATAAAATATACATTTTATACGTCTGTAAGTACCATAGATTAATACACAATTACGACACATAGCATCTGGCAAGGTGGATGCTTGGGAACAACGATGACTCCGTTTTAGGTGTCCAAAGAATGTCGATGTTCAAAGACCTTTGCTGAGCAGTGAAGGACCGAATAGAAAAATATGCGGACGACAAAAATTATTACAAAATATATTACAATTATGGGCCAGGGATGCCCCGAATAGTGGTTTTGGCCGAATACCGAATATTCGGCATGACATGCGAATTATTATGAAAACTGATCGCCAACAAAGCTCAACATTAGATGACATTAGCTAAGATATATTTTTGATGAATAGAGTCAAACAAATCAGACTCATGATAAAAATAAAATGTTTTTTAACCAACAAATGCTCAAAAAATGGTCTTCGTATTTAACAACTTTCCAAGAACACATTCTAAATATACCTATACATAGTTTTTGGTTATTTTTATTGTGCAATTTTTCTTTTTAAGTAGGAGCAACAGATATTCGGTATTCGGCCGAATAGTAGGCAACATTCGGCCGAATACCGAATATTCGGCAAAGTGGCCGAATAGGCCGAATCCCGACTAGTTGCCGAATATTCGTGGCATCTCTACCAGGGACCCACGCATGATGATACTGGTGATGCTATGACAAGTAACTTAATTTTTTATAAAGATTTGCAGTTTTTGTTTTCAAGTAGGTACCTACTCGTCTCTGTTTCTTTCTAGCAATGCGTAGTAGAAATAACAGGTGAACAAACTTTGACGTGATGTGCGCAAAAAGGTATTACTTATGGAAGTATGGATTCAAGAATACAACTTGTGTTTTGGATCAATTATCAAAATTTTAATTTTATTTAGTATTAGTTTTTAGTTTTAATTTAGTTTTATTTAGTTAAGTTAGTTTATTTCTTTTTCTATGTACAATTACCTGTTAATTTATTTATTTAATAAATACTAGTAATTTATCGAATTGTAGAATCATGCCTCAGGCTAATTTAGGGCTAGATTTATGATTTATTTATTTATTTTGTTATTTAATCTCTGATTTATTAATAAATAAATTTATACCTATAAAAAAAAGAATCTACAGCTGGATATACTAGGCTTTCTTAAATAGTAGGTATAGGTATGCTGAGGCATATAAATTCAGTTATTGATAATTCAAAAAATACTAAATACTCGTATTGTATACAAACTTTGATCATAATCACACTCAAAGCTGATAATCTCAAACTACATACCTACAACATACAAGAAGATAAATTAAACTAAATTCCAAATTCTTATGTTTGTTGATATCGTTAAGATGCGTTACCGCCAAAGGCCTTAGACTTTATGATTAAGTAGGCACTTCCTGATGTAAAACAACTGCTCAACACGCAATTACATTCATAAATTCGTCATAATAGGCCGCGATAGGCATCTAAAGGACTTCCTTAAAGATACGCGGAATACCAAATTATGTTTTAGTAATCTTACTAACTCTATGCCCTAAAGTACAGTCAACTTAAAAGTAGCTAAACAGGCAAAATATTTACAACAATTACAACGAACGAAGCATTTAGTTTTCAAAAGTCCAAAACTAAACCAAGTCTAAAACGTTTTATTGTTTAGTTTGTATTTTTATGTCCCAATAAATTTAGAATGATAATAAAATTACGAATGAGTCTAAAACTAAACGAAACTAAATATTGAATAAAACTAACCAAAAAGCGTACCTATTCTAAAATTGGTAAGTGTGAACGGTAAATGTTACGGAAAGTCTCAGTAACTGTTTTGTAAAAATGGTTTTACAAATAATTTATTCACTACATCAAAAATACAACACGAATATTTTGGAAAGTCGTTAGGCACAAGGCACAACCCAATGTCTAACGATCTATGTAGACGTAACGATCTGTCATATAAATCTTGTAAACCGTCAATCTCACACAAAATCAGTCACGTAACTTCATTGTGATGTCAAAAACCTCTATCGTCCACAACACGATAATTTCCAAACATAAAGTAGCGACTTAATTTCAATACAATAATGTTGCAAAACGCGCGATGACATCAAATTTCACTTTGTAGTTTTGAAATAACGGTCAATACGTTGACAAGACATAACTACATGTCTTATACAGGTTATATGGTTTATTATACGCTAATAAGGGACTAATGTAGATGGCTTTTCACAGTTATGTCATGTAACAACATAAAAACATTGATAGCCGCGCGAGCGGTAAGGCTAGTAGCATCCAAATCGGAGGTTCGAAAACCAGCTCAGACTAATGATTGTTTTGAAACTTATATATCTATATATATAAACGCAAGTGTCCTGACTGACTGACTGACTGACTGACTGACTGATTCATCAACGCAGAGCCGAAACTACAAAAGCTAGAAAGTTGAAATTTGCACACTAGGTTGAATTTATAAAGTGTACAAGAGATAAGAAGCGATTTTGAAAAATTCAACCCCTAAGGGGGTTAAAAAGGGGATGAAAGGTTGTATGGGGTGCAAGTTTTATTTTAAGCTAGGAATTTGAAACTTTGTACAAATGTACTATATTAAAAAACAAGAAAACTAATTTCTGCGTTTTCGAAAATTCATCCCCCAAGGTGGTGAAAAAGGGGTTGAAAGTTTGTATGGAGATCAAATATTTTTGTGAGTGTTGGACTTGAAACTTTGTATATGGGGATATTATTATAAGACGGGAAAAGTAATTTCAGCGTTTTTGAAAATTCATCCCCTAACAGGGTTAAAAAGGGGTTGAAAGTTTGAATCCATTACAAATGCTTTGAAACTTCTTAGAAAGACATAATAGCCGATGACAAAAAAATAGGAATTGCGACGTTTTAGGTAATTCAACCCCTAAGGGGGTAAAAAGGGGATGAAACTTTGTCCTGGGGTGCAAATTTTATTTTAAGCTAGGACCTTGAAACTTCGTAAAAAGGTATTAAATTAAAAAACAAGAAAACTAATTTCTGCGTTTTCGAAAATTCATCCCCCAAGGTGGTGAATAAGGGGTTGAAAGTTTGTATGGAGATCAAATATTTTTGTGAGTGTTGGACTTGAAACTTTGTATATGGGGATATTATTATAAGACGGGAAAAGTTATTTCAGCGTTTTTGAAAATTCATCCCCTAACAGGGTTAAAAAGGGGTTGAAAGTTTGAATCCATCACAAATGCTTTGAAACTTCTTAGAAAACATAATAGTCGATGACAAAAAACAGGAATTGCGACGTTTTAGGTAATTCAACCCCTAAGGGGGTAAAAAAGGGGATGAAACTTTGACCTGGGGTGCAAATTTTATTTTAAGCTAGGACCTTAAAACTTCGTAAAAAGGTATTAAATTAAAAAAAACAAGAAAACTAATTTCAGCGTTTTTAAAACTTCATCCCCCGAGGTGGTAAAAACGGGGTTGAAATTTTGTACGGAGATCAGATATTTTTGAGAGTGCGGGACTTGAATCTTTGTATTTGAGGATATTATTAGAAGACAGGAAAGGTTATTTCAGCGTTTTGTAAAATTCATCCCCTCATTTAAAAGGGGGTTGAAAGTTTGTATGGAGTTCAAATTTTATTTTAAGTTAAGAACTTGAAACTTCGTAAAAATATATGTTATTAAAATACAAGAAAACTAATTTCAGCGTTTTTGAATTATCATCTCCTAAGGTGGTAAAAAGGGGGTTGAAAGTTTGTATGGATATCAAACATTTTTTCGAACGCGGGACTTGAATCTTTGTATTTCGGGATATTATTAAAATACAGGAAAAATAATTTCAGCGTTTTGTAAAATTCATCCCCCAACAGGGTTAAAAAGGGGTTGAAAGTTTTAATCCATTAGCTTTGAAACTTCTTAGAAAGGCATAATAGCCGATTACAAAAAAAAAGTAATTGCTACGTTTTTGGAAATTCAACCCCTAAGGGGGATAAAAAGAGGATGAAACTTCGTCTTAGGGTGCAAATTTTATTTTAAGCTAGGAACTTGAAACTTTGCAAAAAGGTATTAAATTAAGATACAAGAAAACTAATTTCAGCGTTTTAAAAATTCATCCCCTAAGGTGGTGAAAAAGGGGTTGGAAGTTTGTATGGATATC
The DNA here is from genome assembly GCF_948474715.1 of Cydia amplana. Lineage (NCBI taxonomy): Eukaryota > Metazoa > Arthropoda > Insecta > Lepidoptera > Tortricidae > Cydia > Cydia amplana. The sequence continues at coordinate 11,556,037 of NC_086087.1, forward strand.
AAACATTTTTTCGAATGCGCGACTTGAATCTTTCTATTTGGGGATATTATTAGAAGACAGGAAAAGTTATTTTAGCGTTTTGTAAAATTCATCCCCTAACAGGGTTAAAACAGGGTGAAAGTTTGTATAGGGTTCAAATTTTATTTAAAGCTACAAACTTGAAACTTCGTAAAAATGTATTTTGTCAAAAGAGAAGAAAACTAATTTCAGAGATTTTGATAATTCATCCCCCGAGGTGGTGAAAAAGGGGTTGAAAATTTGTTTGGAGGCCAAACATTGTTTTGAGTGCGGGACTTGAATCGTTGTATAAAGGCATATTATTAGAATACAAGAAAAATAATTTCAGCTTTTAAAAAATCATCCCCTAAAATGATTAAAAAGGGGTTGAAAGTTTGTATAGGGTTCAAATTTTATTTAAAGCTAGGAACTTCAAACTTCGTAAATAGGTATTTAGGTAGTAGGTTTTATTAAATAGAGGACATGAAAATCTTCTAAGGGGGTTTAGAGGGATTATAACGAGGACAATTTTATTCAGTTAGGGGCTTGAAACTTCGTAGGTTGTGACAAAGTCTCATGCGTTGTATAATATTAATAATTAACAAATGATTAACCGTCCTACCGCAATCTCTTGCTGCACAATGTTCTAAGCTAATGTAGAATATATAACCACCAATATACAAATCCACGCGTACGAAGTCGCGGGCAACAGCTAGTTATATATACATATATCATCATCATCAATATTTAAGAGCTATGCTCTTGTCGGTGGAGTAATCGCCACTCTTCTCTTTTCTGTGCCAGCCTTTTAACTATATATATATATATGTAATCCATATTATTCATTAGACATTTAATTAGTTTGCTCTTCGTCGAATGAAATATCGTTAGGAAACTTCTAGCATGTGCGAAGAAATGTAAAGTCCCTATATTTCTGTTCTGGCAAGATTCAATGATGCTGTATATTTATGTATTTGTTACCTCTTTACAGTTAAACTGCTAAACCGATGTGAAAATAAAATATGGTATGGAAATAGTATGAAAGTAGGATTTTCTTATCAGGAAAACCATCATTATTCGCAGACAAAATCGCCGGTAGAAGGTAGTCAGTACGAGTATTAATCAAGTACAGAATGAAAAGAATAGGTCTATTTCACAATAAAGTGATGTCACGTGCAAACATCTTTTGTGGGCACACCTTTCAGTCGTCGCGCGTAAACCTACATACGTCAATTGTCAAAACAACATTGTGGCAGACCACAATGTGTGTTGTTGCCTGAGACATGTAAAAAATAAATACTGCCAATCCCTATGAAATGTCATGTCCCTATTTGGCTGTGGATGGTCACCGTTTTAAGGAATAGTTTAAGCATGCCATAAAAATTTTCCATACTAAATATTTAACAAATAACCCTCTTATTCATAAAACTTAGCTATCTCTTACAAAACTCTGTTAAACTGTCTGCTTCTAACAGAAATGTCAAAACGACGGATAGGGCAAAACCATTATCAAATTTACAGCGAATATCTACAACATGTCTTTCATATGCGCCTATTTCTAAGATTTTTACACATTATTATATTATAATCGCGTATTAACCTCTAGCCGCCCATACGTCAAACCTTGCCAAGCAAAATGAAATTTTATTTTGTCAACACAAAGTTCAAATTGGAATGGAACAGGAGACCTTTTTATAGGTCTCTGGGCGGCTAGAGGTTAAGCGATTAAGTCCCACTTTAAAACATAATGTTAAGAACTGGTGTATTTTTCCAGTTATTAATATTTAGTTGTCTTTGGCATGTTTTGTATGCGTGTTGACGTCAGTACCTATATGTATTGATCGGTATGTATTGTTGCATGCTAGTGATAAATGTAGGTACTTACTCGTACTGAATTGCATTGTGCTCTATGAAAATGTGCCTTTGCAATTTCAGTTTCTTCCTATATTTTTATATGTGTATGAATATTTTTGTAAGCTAAAAGAAATGAGTAGTTTTACGTAATATTATCGTCCTAAATGGTCGAACAAAAAAAGTAGGTATACATTTTACTTTTAATAACGACAATTCAATTTGTAGGTACTAGGTACTATATGTATACGAATTAGATTAAATTGAAAGAGTGACCTATTTAAACGCGTAGCGAAAACATCTAGAATTTACCTATATATTTCTCGACCATTCGTTCCTTCGACTCAAAATCATCAGCATGAGTGGGAGGGATTAACCAAAAAAAATCCAGAAACAGATTATACCTTATAATTATTTTTTATACATTTAATATACGTGCCTACATCTAATTTTTCCGCGTAATTTCCCATGTGGCGAAACTAGTTTAGGTCAGTCACTGAACAAATAAAATAAAACCTTCCTCAGAATCCTCAAAACTTACATTACATAAGGATCACTTACACTTGTAAATGAAACCTGCATTTTTTGCTCCCATTTTCAAGTCTGTCCAGTATATCGTAACGCTTTCTCCCCCTATTACGTTACTTTATGTAACAATACATGGGTCATTTTCTTGATCTTCCAAGTATGTCGATAACGAGGTGGAAATGTGGTGCATTTCTATAGAACGTAACACTGGGGGCCTAGTCAAGATGACAATCGTTGATGTAAAACGTCAAACGAAACGTTATATGAAAATAGTCACGTGACTTTTTGTTTTTAAACCCTAGTCAAACTTCTATAGTTATTCTAGTTTGTTGGTCTACAACCTACAACACATGTCTACATGGATTCCAAACATTACCTTACTGTCGATAGCTAGATAAAAATTACAAAGTCGGACGTAAACTTAAATAAATGGCACATACGAAATAAAAAATTACCAAGGCCTCCAGTGCCCAAGGCTGGAATCGAACCAGCGTCCTCTACGTTCGTGACAGATGCCTAAACCGCTCGGCCACCTAGATCACGGCGGCATGGGTCGATTTTTTCCTATTATAATAATATGAAATTCCTTAAGGGCTTGTGGCGCCCTCTTACCTCCTAACTAAATCAATTCGGATTCATTTAAGGTTATAATTTATATTTATACCTATTTGTTTTTCTACTTGAAATAACACAAATTAAAATACATATTTTAATTTAACATAATCTATTTAGTGTCCTCATAGTAAAGTCGGACGTAGTATTAGTAGTAGTAAACTCTTTATTGTATAAAAAGACATATTAAAAATAACAAAAAAAAATAGTAAGAAGTACAAATGCCGTAGTTACTAGTACGTTGATAAACACCTCTTACCGTTGTAATTACAATGCTTACGCTAAATACAGCAATTAATCGTTCCATGCTAACTTGTCATGAGCATGACGTCTGTGTTACACACACCTAGATATTTAAAAATAGCTACATTTGTCATACGAATGACACAATATTTTTGACGTGGTTTATATTATGTTGCCTTGCAATACACGATCCATGCATATGTGGGTAGGTAATGAAAACCACATCAAAATATTGACTTTGTTCGTAACATTGCCGCAAAATCAAAAAAAAACTTGGACTACCCTTCGCGTCACTTTTTTTTTTATTGCGTTTTTCCACGGAATGAAATGGCTTGGCGAACTATAATAAAAAAGCGGCCAAGTGCGAGTCGGACTCGCCCATGAAGGGTTCCGTATTTAGGCGATTTAAGACGTATAAAAAAAAACTACTTACTAGATCTCGTTCAAACCAATTTTCGGTGGAAGTTTACATGGTAATGTACATCATATATTTTTTTTAGTTTTATCATTCTCTTATTTTAGAAGTTACAGGGGGGGGGACACACATTTTACCACTTTGGAAGTGTCTCTCGCGCAAACTATTCAGTTTAGAAAAAAATGATATTAGAAACCTCAATATCATTTTTGAAGACCTATCCATAGATACCCCACACGTATGGGTTTGATGAAAAAAAAATTTTTGAGTTTCAGTTCGAAGTATGGGGAACCCCAAAAATTTATTGTTTTTTTTTCTATTTTTGTGTAAAAATCTTAATGCGGTTCACAGAATACATCTACTTACCAAGTTTCAACAGTATAGTTCTTATAGTTTCGGAGAAAAGTGGCTGTGACATACGGACGGACAGACAGACGGACAGACGGACAGACAGACAGACATGACGAATCTATAAGGGTTCCGTTTTTTGCCATTTGGCTACGGAACCCTAAAAATGTGGAAAATCTGAAAAACGAATATGAGGGCCCATATTTACCAACCCTATGGTATTTCAAATGTTACCTACAGGAATTAGTTGATTAGAATTTGCCACTTCAAAAAAGTTTTACATAGATTTCGAAATTAAAATTAATTAATTAAATTAAAATTGATTTAACAGGGAATTAATTTTTTAGATTCGTAATTTTTTTTTTATTCCTCGCGTTTTAGGGCGTTTTTTTTTTGTTGTCCCCTACACTTTTTGTTCAAATTTGGGATTTTTTATGTTATTTCTACTCAGAATCACGAGCTCTTTCTATCCTAATAGGAGAAAAAAAGTGTCCTAAGGTTTTTATTTCCGTTACGTCACCATTTTTCATGGACTTTGTATGGCGGTCGCGGAATGGAAAGATCGAAAAATGTATGGAAATTTTGGGACACTTTTTTTCTAGAATAGATAGAAAGAACTCGTGATTCTGAGTAGAATTATCATTAAAAAATCCCAAATTTGAAAAAAAAGTGTAGGGGACAACAAAAAAAAACGCCCTTCAATCATAATACGGAATGACTAAATGAGTACAATTGCCGAGCAATTACAATAGTAATGTTTATTCATGTGTGGCTAATTAATAAGCACTTCAATAAGTCATTATTCGATGCAATCCGAATCGTTCCCAATGTGTCTTCGATTAGATGCAATCGATTGATACATTGATAAGATAATCGATTCTACAATAGAATCGGCTTCTGTATGTAGTTGATGCAATGGCGTTTGGTTGAGTGAGCATGGTTATACAAATTAAATGCTAATGTGGCTGTGTGAGAACATTAACTTAATATGTTTTCTTTGTTCATATTATTGATAGAAAGAATAGATCGTTCAAATTAATATCGAATCTATCATATCTCGCACAATTTTTAAAAATATAGGCGCGTATGGTTGTCCCAATTGTACTCCCATAGAAAAATTGAACTTCGCGTATTTTTCTACTGACAAACTGGGTTTGCCAGAGTATAGTTAACCAATTCATTTTTGCAGAATATGACACTTAAATATTGTCAAATAACTTTTAAACTCTTTCTCTAAAAATTAAAATTCGTTTAAAAACTACCGCTTTATTCTAATCTATTTTTACATTTTTCTAAAGTAAGACGCGAAAAGCTCACAAAAATATAAAAGATAAGATAAAAGATAGTTTATTCATGTAGGCAATAATTACAATGCGCTTATGAACGTCAAATAAAGCTAGGTAGACCGTATAAAGTTTCATAATAGCCAACAAACGCCCCAAAACTTCATACTAAACTCGCAATTAAAATATTTTGTAAATAATACTTAAAAGTATTAGTAAAAGTAAACCAAATACTAAACTATAAACCCAGTTAGAGCGAGCTACTACAGCTACTGGATCAACACAACGTTCCAAATATTTATATCGATTACTGGAACGTCGAACAATTCAAGGATTTCAAGGGCGTGTCATCGGTTCCCATGAATGATTGCGTCAGTTTCCGAATCACTTCCGATTGTGAATGACAGGTTAAATCGGTAATGTACCGTAAAATGGGGTGAGTAGGGTTCGCGGGGAGAGTTGGGTTATGAATGGGGAGAGAAGAGATGAAAGGGGGGTGAGATGGGATTTTAAGGCTACTGCTACAAAAATAATGTATTCCAATTTAAAATGGAATAAGACTCATAATAATAAAAAATCGATCCAATAATCTTACAAAATCACCTTTGTATGAAATCGCATCTCATCCCAATTACGAGGGACTACGGGGTGAGGTGGAATTTCCTGTTTGTCGTCAAAGTTATGAAATGGAACTACCCAAAATAAAATAAAAACTAAAATACAAACGTCCGAAACACTTATTATATACACCATTCAGTTTGCATATGTAAAAATAAAATGTTATCGAGGTTTGAATGTCAGTTCAGTTTTGCCCCTATTCACCCCATTTTACGGTATGCATTATTCCGTAACTAGTAGTTCTTTTTTTTTTTCAATTACTGCTTTAATGGATGAGATGAATATATTGAAAATGTTTTTTTTTTACTTCTTTTTAATTTTTATAGTTAGTTTCCCAAGCGATATAGAAAGCTAAATATAAACATGTCATAACATGATTATTTTAATTTAGAGACTGTGCGGAAAGAGTCGTGAAATGTATTCCCCGAGTACATTCTACGACTCTTCTCTTTCCGCACAGACTCTGGGCCCGATTCGGATTTTGAAATAGACATATGTTAGATATCTTTTAGACATCGCCAAGATACGATAACGATATGATTAAGATCTAACCTGTCAAATTTGACATTTCCGCGATTCTGGAGATACTCTTGAACGATTTCCACAAGATATTACTTAGAGATCTAATTCACATCTAATAGATATCTAACTCTATCTATCGTAAAAGTGACATTGGTTGCTCGAATTGCGCTGCAAAAGAGAACTAGTTGAAATCTAAACTATAATTCACATCTAATAGATATCTAACTCTATCTATCGTAAAAGTGACATTGGTTGCTCGAATTGCGCTGCAAAAGAGAACTAGTTGAAATCTAAACTATAACGTATCTAGAATGGATCTAGTACGAGTCGTATCTTGTGAATATCTTGAAGTTCGAATACGGCAGTCTATGTGATTGCGGCGGGACACGACTTTTTGTTAGCTTCGTTTATCTACTTTTACTAGTGACTATACAATTGTACATATGTACAGTGATGTTTTCCAATAGTAAGCAGCTATTCGCGAACACATGCGAACTCAAAGCGTCGGGTCTTCCATCATTGACCATCTTTTAGCACCGCCATAACTAATTGGTGACAAAATGTTTTGACACTACAATATCAACAGCTTCGACAACTTACACAATCGCTATTTTTGGAAAACTGTAAACATGTTATTTGCCTTTTCTTTACGATTAGATTATTTTCAAGTCATTTTATTAGGTAATTCAAAATCACTCTGTATTTATACTCTTACTATTTATACTGTTTTTATTAGTACAAACAGTAACATAATTTTGGTGGTAACTACTGGGAATAAAAATTCCTGGTAAGGCCTGAGTGGACGCTCGAGTTGGGCGTGCAGCGGGGCGGGGCCTGCGGCGTGCATGTTAAACAAATGCAAACGTATAGGAGCGGCCTTAGTGCACGCTGCTCAAATTACTTGTGAGCTCGACGCCACGCTGCACGCCCCGCCGAACGCTCCGCTTCGAGCGTCCACTCAGGCCTTACACTTAAGCATTTGTTGTTCCTAATAAAATAAGTAATCATTTCCCATCAAAAACATAAACGTCAAATAGAGCCAAGTTCAACATTAGGAACATGCGTCGTCGACTTCGCCGGCAAAAGAATTGATATTGATTGACACATCAATGCCAAGTTCTAGTTAACCCATTTTTACCTTGGCATATAAAAGTGTCATATAAAGTAAAGTACCCTTGGACTTGGAGTACTTGGACCCAAAAACTCTACACCTTCACCCTGTTTTACTACTCTTCGCAAAGAAGGAAACAATAGGTATTTAAAGTGAATTTTGAATTTCGCTCGCGTGAGAAACAAAAGTCGATTTCGTCTGCGGATTGTGTAAGCAATAAAGTTGTTTATTTTAGCACAAATGTTTTGCTTACTTCGTGGACACTATGGAGCGCCAACGCCGTTTTATTTCATAATTCTACCAGTTTTTAATGCAAATTCTAGATATCGGGTATCGTCTAAGGACGATTAGAATATTAACGACCAATTTGTATTGTGATAATGTCCGTGAATGTCGAAAACACAGGCAATAATTTTGAAACGTCGATAATTCTTTCATTTTGCGAAGTGATACGAGTAGCCAAGGACACATGATTGTAAAGTTGTCACACATTAGTTTCGAAACTTTGAGTTGCAATTGTTTTAATTACAAATTGTGTATGTTTTGTAAGAGTTGCTTTTTTTGGCTTTGCAATGTGAAATTGAGACATCAAAAATTTAAAGTACCTATATGGGACTCTTAATTTTTTAAGGGAATTCAGTCATAGCTTAAGACGTTAGACCCTATTTCAAATATAATGCAAGCAAGGTTTGTTCAAATTTTCAGTTATATTTATTGTAGGTATTATAAAGCCTTAAATTCTCAATTTCTACTTACTTAACCGGAACCGTTATCCCAATTATAAATAAAAATAGTTAAAACTCAACAAACGTTTTTTGCAAGCTGTCAAGTTTTATAACCGAGTTATGTCGGCAAAAATTAAACGCGGTAGAACGCAGTAAGGTCGCCAGTGGGCCGGCGAAGGTGAATTCATTAAATTCTGGTTGTCCAACTAGTTCTAAGGATAATGCCTAATCTGTACGATATGCAAACATTAGTTTGTATACTTTGTATCCGATTTAATTCCTGCCTACGCTTGGATTCCTGGACTACAAATGGGTATGCAATTGTGTTTAACTACGATTGGTCTTTCTACGTATTTCGATAGGTATGTCGGTACCTAGTTAATGGTAAGCAGTTTCTAGTGGTACAGTCACTGGCAACAAGATCTTGCAAGAAGCGTGTAAAATATAAATATATGCACGCTTTTATGGTTTTACAACATCTCTTCAAATAATATTGTCAGTAGTGTCCGACCGAAATATCGGTTTCGGCTTAAAAATCTAAAAGACCAGTTTCGGTTTCAATATATAAATCATGTTTCGGCCGAAGAGTCGGTTTCCGCTAAAACTAGAGCAAAATCTAACCTTCGGTTTCGGAAAAAAAATAGGTTTCGGCCGGTCACTAATTGTCAGGTATAGGTATACTTATTAGTTAGGTACTTTTGCGCGATTCTTTGTGCAGTGAAATATTTGAATATATTATACAATAAAATAAATGTTTTATAAAACTATAGCTAATAGTAGGTACCTACTCGATACCCAAAACAGTAAGGCATACTCGGGCCCAAACTATAGGTGGGGTACTAACTATAAATCCTTATTCAAGACTGAAGTGTGACCTATGTATATCATTATAATTTCCTATTTAACTCGTTAGGAAATGAATTATCTTCCTATTGATAACGAGACTACCAATTCAAATGTATTCATGATAAGGGCTTCCATATTCGTGTGGTATCAAGATGCACATTTGATAAGTCTGTCTTACCACAGATAAGATAATGACTTCAATTTTGACAACCCTAAATAGCCGAAAGGGATAGTGCCATAAGTTAGGGATATCATGATTCGACCCTGAATCGCTGTAAAACTTCGGTTTTGTAGGAAGTGTCATTTCTGTACAGTACTGTAGTGCTCCCCTAAGCACTATATATGTATATTAAGTTCACTGGCTCGATACCACACCAATGTTCGGCAGACACCCGTCCGTCATCGAACTGACTACCTACCCAGTACCCACATCCGCGTGCTCGAGACAGCGTTACAGCTGTCACTATAGCTAGGCATAGACAAACACTACAAGTACTATTACTTATTCTGTGTCATGAGGGAATTGAGACCTTTATTATTTTTTTTAAACGAAACTAAGTTAGAGTCCGTCTAAGCAAACTCGAATAGAATTTCATATTATCTAGAAATCCCAAGAATATTACGTAAAACTCATGTAACTTCTAACTTTTTACTATCTAGGTATTACATACTCGTACTTCAAACGTTTAACATTTCAGTAAATACTTTACAAGCGTTACATACCAAATCTCGTAACTTCGTAGGTAACTAATCCTTTTTAGTGACTTAGTAGTGTAAGACCCTAATATTTACACAGTTTTCGACTTTATATCATTGGTATTAGGTTCAAAAAGATTACATATTTATTTCTTCGGGGTTTCCACTCACGCGCAAGCTCAGATCACACTCACTAGACGGAGTAAAAGGGCTCACTCGAGCTCACTGCGCAATGGGACAATGGCACTAGCGTTGTAATTTTAGATGATCAAACGAACTTACCTGAAGTGAAATTCGATCTTAATTGTCATGTCTTCGCTGAAAGATTTAAGTTCCCTCCCCACCCTATTCGGGCCATAATAATTACAATGTTGAAATATGCAGGCTCTGAATAGAATGAGGTTGATCACGACCGGCATCGTAGAAGAGGGGTATTTATTTTCTCTTTCTACGATACCGATGAACTAGGTGCGAATACGTCCGAACGTTGCAGGGTAACTACCTTCGTTAAAAAATATAAATCTTGAGGCGAAGACATGACAATAGTTATAATTTAGTACATATACCTAATTTAGTCGCGAATAAATATAATAAAATTGGCCAAGAAATTTTAAGACTAAGAGTACCTACTCCTATTAAGAGTTATATTTTTATCCTTTATTATTGTAAATTTTATTCAAATAACGATTAACGACTAACGAGTCGTTTCCACGAACTAACGTATAACCATTTATACATAGGTATACCTACTTAAAAATAATGCTTTTTAATAGTAGGTACCTACAGTACAGTACAGAGTAAATACAGCAGTGTTATAGTGTAAGTGATATGCGTCCGGAGGCCAAACGTGCATTTTGATATCTCAATGATTTATTTATTTAGCTATCATTCGCGCGTGCATTACGCTTGTCCGTACTTGTATTGGCGCATTTTGATGTCAAAATGGAAGTCTGAATTGGCCTCCAGGGTGATGTACTCGTACTGCTTTAAAACTATCTATTAAACCGCTTACGTATGGCAGCCGCGGGCCGTCACAATCACAACTTATAACGTGCTATCTATTTGAGGTAATCTATATGCGCAAGTAAGGCGGTATAATTGGGTAATCAAATATGTGAGATGGGTGATATAATCTACAGTGTCATCCGTGATTACGTGGGAAGCCTCTAATTGAAGGGTGTTAATTGTTATGATATAAGCAGCCAATTACGAATTGTTGAGGTTATGGCAATCGGGACTTGATTTGTTTATGAACTACTAGCGACCCGCTCCGGCTTCGCACGGGTTAACAAATTATACATAAACCTTCCTCTTTAATCACTCTATCTACTAAAAAAACCGCATCAAAATCCGTTGCGTAGTTTTAAAGTTCTAAGCATACATAGGGACAGACAGACAGCGGGAAGTGACTTTATTTTATACTATGTAAGGTAAACGTACTAGTCCTCGACATGCTAATGCCCAATAAATGACACCCTACTGTCACCTCTATTGACAATGACTTAAGTTTCAAGATGACGTGTATTGGGACCGCGTCGAGCACCAGTACGTTTACCTTAGTGATTGTCAATACACAGTACCTACAGAGCTTATAACTAAACAGCTAGGTCCCTGCAAAACTGTATTTACAGTTTGCCTGCAGGTTAAGAATCTCTACATAGTAGGTACATACACATATATTTTTAATACGAATTTTGAATTATTTTTAAATCTTCAAACTTAAGTGGCACTTGCACGAATGCACGTGCACATGTGCAATTGTCGTACCTAAATATTTTGATGAAGCAACATGTAAATGAAGCAAATGAAGGGTTTTACTGAATACTTAAGCAATTATTTATTGTAATTAAAATATCAACGATATCAAACGATTTATTGGTTTTCAATATATTTATAAATTGTAGGTTCCTCTCACAGTCATATCTTGTACCTTATGTTAAGTCATTTTAATTGGTATTCACTAATAGCCAGCTGATTGCGAAACTTGTGTCAGAGGTTATTTTAGCGTTGCAACATTAGTGTCAATAAGTCTAAAATAAAATGGGATATGTGCGCTTTTTTAAGGCCACTCCAGACGGGACAGTCAAATTGTCAATTTGGTCATAAATTATGTTGGCAATTTGATTGTCAATCTCATAAAAGAACTGTTAAAAAACTAGAAGTTGTAGAAGGAACGCACCCGTCAATCATCTAACGAGTAACAATCGAAAGCCATTATTCTCACAACAAACAGCATTAAATAACGGTTCACTTTAATGGTAAAAATCTAGATTTTCGCTCCAAATTTCACGGTCGCGATTGGACGTGCGATGTCGTATGCGGCGGCACGCGGCGGCGACCTTCATATTAGTTACCGTGCGCTCGCGCAGGGCAACTGACCGTAGAACCATAACATTATTAATAAAGATAACATACTTAGGTATTATACACCTTTAAAGAAACCTAAATCTTCCTCAAGAATCACTCTATTGATAGGTGAAATAATTTTTGAGTTTGTCGCGAACATACAGACAGACAGATGCAGCGGGAGACTATGTTTTATATTATGGTGTGGTGACATGCAGGATGCAGGTGAATGCGATATGTATATATGTATTATGGATTAATAATCATAGCATCAAATGTTACCTAAATGAAAGCACCTTCCAGACTATGTGCGTGAATCGCGGGCGAAGCCGCGAGTGTGAAGTCGAGTTCGCAGTCTGGGAAAATCGACACTACACTCGCGTTCGCGGCTTCGCGCCGCGATTCGCGCACAAGTGTGGAGGGGGCTTAATATATTAATATAAAATTTCTAAGAATAGGTACAATAGTGCACACCCCATATCCCACAATCAAGAACCGGAATTACTTATCTGCTTGTTAGCTAGTGATATCTGACCAGCAACATTTTCAGTGTAATTGAAATAAAAGGTAAAAACCCGCGCGACGGCCATATCTGCCGCCGCAAGTTTCGCGAGGCATGCCATATCTTTTGTTTCCTTATAAATTCCTGCTTTACCACTAAAACTTAATAGTATCGGACCAATACCTACTAGTAAAGATCAAAAATAGTTATTTGTTTTACAAGGGGGCAAAGTTGTTGTTTAACCACTCGTGCTAATATTGATAATTGATTGGTTTCAAAGCACGAGGGTTAAACAAAATTTGCCCACGAGTGAAACACAAAATTTTTCACCACACCAACCCGAAGCAAATATTAAAAGTAAAATAGGTATCAAACAAAATCAAACCAAATCAAATCCAAATTAATGTTAGTAAATATTTATCATCCAAAATACTCATTTAAAAGTCAATTCTACCAGCAAATATAAGAAAACAAATCAAAATTTGCATTTGATTACTTTGCCTCACATGTGAATAAAATGCAACTTTGCTATCAGTTTTTGAAGTGCAAAGTAAGCCTTTCCGAGCTGGTGTGGTGAAAATGCTTTTACCGTCAATGGAACACAAAATAAAAATACTAATATGATTACTTCGAGAATACAATCGAGAGTGCTCCAATTTATAATAAGCTACAAAAAGAAGAAAGTGAAATTACGTTCTCAATACGATCTTGTTTCAAGCCTTGCCTCCATACAAAATAAGTAAAATGGCATGTAATGTTTTTGGTCCACTTTCAGAGATAGTTTTTTGGCATGTTTCGCTTCAATTCTACATTAAACTGAATGGATGTAACCTAATCTATAATTCTATATGATAAACAAATGCTAACTTATTTGTATTACACGCCTGAAGACATATAAGTATTATAAGTATACTTAAATCACGAAATAAGTTGGTAAATAAACATATAAATATACATTTTTAAATCATTCCATAACGGATTTCATGTTTTGTGTATCCATCCGAACCTTGAATTATCTTTGAATAGGGTAATTGCAAATCATGCTTAATCTAGGGTGTCATTCCAAACATTAAAATAACATTAAATTCGCGTGCCGACTGCGAGCGAGCATATCGCAAAGGAAACCAATATAAGAGCATCTACAATTACCCGTAGTTGTCACGGATCTCGACGTCTCACTACGTTGGTGTTTCAAGAACTCAATTCAGGTTGCTCTCGCGCAGCTAATGACACACGGTATGTGCGCAGGCGTTAACATACTCTTACGAAACTCTACGAATGTTTACGATGACCGCCTGTTATTCTACTTACGGAGGCCTTTACGCTTAAATAGGATGTAAATTTGGCTAATAAATAGTAATAATCCTAATTCAAATACTTATCGCATAAAAGTGCAAAAGAAACAGAGACATTTTAGATACAATAAAGATTCGGAAACTGCAGTACTTATTTGGTCATGTTTTACGAAATGACAAATACCACCTCCTCCAGCTGATAATACAGGGGAAAATCCAAGGCAAACGAAAACGTGGAAGAAGGCGTACCTCGTGGCTCAAAAACCTCAAGTGCTGGTTCAAGATGAGCACCAGATTGCTGTTTCGAGCTGCAGCGTCAAAAGTGAAAATAGCCCTAATGATAGCCAACCTCCGGCAGGAGACGGCAGCGTGGCGTAAGTGTAAGGCCTGAATGGACGCTCGAAGCGGAGCGTTCGGCGGGGCGTGCAGCGTGGCGTCGGGCTCACAAGTGATTTGAGCAGCGTGCACTAGGGCCGCTACTATACTTTTGCATTTGTTTAACATGCACGCCGCACGCCGCACGCCCCGCCCCGCTGCACGCCCAACTCTAGCGTCCACTCAGGCCTTACACTAGAAGAAGAAGAAACATATCATAGCATGAAATATTAATTTTCCTCTAGGAGCTACCTAGCTCACTAAAAATACAATGCAAAATATCTACTCAAGTATATAGACTACTTACATTATGAACTTGAATTGCAACTTATTACGATTTTAAATCTCAGTCGAGATCAATATTGCTTAAACGTGTATTAAAGGTCTGCAGACAGTCAAAAATATCTTAACAACACACTGGTTTCCACTCCATTAGTTATTTAAGAACTTGCTATTGAATATTAGTTATTTGACACTGACATTAATAAATTATGACTTCACAGTTTGCGGAGTTGCGGTTATTAAAAGCTGTTACATCATTCAAATGTAATTTGAATGAATGGAAAAAACTATAATTGTGTCTTAAAGAAATTTCGTAAAATTCTCATCCCTACTTAATATGATAAATGCAAAAGTAACTCTTAACAGCTGTATGCCTGTCTGTCTGTCTGTTACCACTTCACGCTTAAACCGCTTAACTGGTTTAGATAAAATTTGGTTTAGAGATAGTTTGAAGCCCGGGAAAGGACATCATTCCACTCAGACGAAGTCTCTTTCTAACACATCATAAGGTTAGAAAGAGAGTTCCGCTTGTAAATTGTAACTTGTAGCTTTATTAAATAGGCCACAGATACAAAATTTATATAAGCTCTCTTCTAATGCGGATTAAAGATTTTTCTTCCTCTCAAATGAGTTATAAAACCCACAGATTATATTTCAAGACACATATACTACCTATAAACCCACCGTGTCTCCCAAATACAGCTTTTCAAATTAAACAGTCCGCTAACCTTATGTTTTGGTACATTTAGTGTCGGTTGCACCAAACCGTCTGTCACCGTTAAAGTGTTCGCTAAATTTTATTGTATGGGTATTTTCATAGTTCTCTGCCGAGTGATGTTGATCAGTCTGTCAAATGTGGTTGGTGCAATTGGCCCTTAAGCGACCGCTAGCGGCCGATATGAAGCTCATAATTAGTCACGTTTTGTTCTCTTTCACACTCATGAAATGTTCAAATACGTGAAAGTACCTATACATTTTCTATGTAAGAAAGAAATGAGCGTTCCATATACTATTAAATTTCCTCTGGCTTAATCATACTTTAAATAATAAAAAAACCGGACAAGTGCGAGTCGGACTCGCTCACCGAGGGTTCCGTACTTTTTAGTAGGTATTTATTGTTATAGCGGCAACAGAAATAGATACATCATCTGTGAAAATTTCAACTGTCGAGCTGTCATCACGGTTCATGAGATACAGCCTGGTGACAAACAGACGGACAGATGACCGTTTTTACCCTTTGGGTACGGAAACCTAAAAAGAGACGCAATGCGAGACGTAATATAGAAGAAATGCGCTTCCCATTTTATGTTTCCTACAATATTGTATCGAAGGCTACATAATAGGACCTTCGTGTGTGCAACACATATCACCGTCGGCATGGTGTTATCGTTTTATTGCTTCATTCCTCGTGCAACATGCACCTTGAACTTCGTGCATGACTTCTGAGGGTCTACCGCGAAAACCGTAAATCGGAATTTCGTTATTTACCTCTCTATCGCTCGAATATGCAATAGGTTTCGTGTGTGGATTTATTTATTTTATTTGGTCATACCTACACAATGATACAGGAGAAATTAACTGGTGGAAATCTTTTGAAAAAAACTAACTCAAATAATATAAAGTAAGTACCTAACCTAACTCAAATATTTTGGTTTGTTACAATGTAAAATAAACAGGTAAATTTATGGCAATATGTAAGTTATTGATTATATATGCAGGACTTTACACAAATGAAAATGTTTGTATTTTCACATTCCGACAACACAAATGAAAGAAGTAGGTATTGAAAACATATTGATTGGTGCACAGTGAGCTACAAAACTGCATGGATACATTAATAAATTCAATCATAAAGTGGCCATGCAATTTTGAGGCTCGATATACCTACTGTCATACCTTGATTTGGATGTTTTTAGGGTTCCGTACCCAAAGGGTAAAAACGGGACCCTATTACTAAGAGTCCGCTGTCCGTCCGTCCGTCCGTCCGTCCGTCTGTCACCAGGCTGTGTCTCACGAACCGTGATAGCTAGACAGTTGAAATTTTCACAGATGATGTATTTCTGTTGCCGCTATAACAACAAATACTAAAAACAGAATAAAATAAAGATTTAAGCGGGGCTCCCATACAACAAACGTGATTTTTGACCGAAGTTAAGCAACGTCGGGCGGGGTCAGTACTTGGATGGGTGACCGTTTTTTTGCTTGTTTTGCTCTATTTTTTGTTGATGGTGCGGAACCCTCCGTGCGCGAGTCCGACTCGCACTTGGCCGGTTTTTTATTACATTACAAGCTTTTATTTAGTTTCATCTGTCCCGTTGTCTGTCTGTCGGTCTGTAATCAAATCTTGCAAGTTAAATTTGACTCACTCCCCGATTTCCGGTGAAGCTGAAAATTTGCACACGAGTAAGTCGGGTGACAATGCAATATTATGGTACCATGGAGCTGATCTGATGATGGAGACAGGAGGTAGTCATAGGAACTCTGTGATAAAACAACGGAACCTAATTGTGTTTGGGGTTTTTAGAATTGTCTCGATGAGTATTTGTTGTCTGTGGAAAAAAAGTACAGTCAGCGATAAAAGCTTGTACCAAAAATGAAATTTTTGCCAAAAACTTATTAGTAATACTATATTTAAGCACCGCTATGGTTTTGTTATAATCACAAGTATTAAAACCTCAATTACGACAAAAAAGTATAAGTTGACAAAACTTTCAAGAAATATCTTTATAAAGACATTTTCGTAGTAATTATTCAATTATGTTAACAAGACCCGCGGGATGCCTCCCTTATTAATGGCCGGCTCACAGATTTATCTCACCGGGTAATTGCGAAATATAGCCGCGATTAAAATAAATAAACAAAAACAATGTTGGCGAGCAAATTAAAAGGGGATCCGCGCTTCGCTAAATGTCAAGGTGAGCCGCAAGATGGCGCTAAGAAAATAAAAATGGTGGGGCGTAATGGCTACGCATCAGCTCACACTTTTATAAACATCCTAGCCGTGGGGTATCTCACTTTTTAGGGTTCTGCAGGTAGAGACCTGGCCGCGTAGCCAACCTGCCAATCGCTTACGCTCCGTAGCGATCGTAACGCAACTGTCACTGTCACACTAATATAGAATAGTGATAGAGACACAAAGCGTTTCGTTGTTGAAGCGATAGCGATTGTAGAGACCTGTAGCTTCAAACGGTTGATGGCTGACTTTACACTGAGACGGAGATGAGCTGAGATGAGAGAAGACGTGTAGGAAACAACCAATAGCATTGTTTGTAACTTGTAAGGGGTATTCCACCTGTCCCTTTGTCCAATGTCAGTGCGTCTCACTCCCCCATTCAAGCAAAATGTGAGATGCAATGTCCCATTATGGAAATGTCTTATAACTACCACAAAATGCAAGTTTAGTTCATTTAAATACGAAAAACCTTGAATTTTAAGAGTGACTCAGGAGACCGTAACCATAGCAACGTGTGACAAGAAAACGTTGATTAACCCAAATATACATTGGACAGGTGGAATACCACCCTAAGCCACATCTCTCCGCTCTACTGCATTCCTAACTCCTGGTTCCCCCAGACCAGAACAAATATAACGTATAGATCAATAGCTTAGATTACCAAACAGCTGCAGCTGTTAGGCTATAAGTACATTTTCCCTATCGACAGAGTTACCCTAGAACATAACCCCATTAGATATGAGCGCCGCGCCGGCGCGCCGCCGCCGCCGATAAAATTTTCGCGCCGCCGCCGCCGACGCTGCGCTATCGGCGTGGCATCGGCGTGACCTTGGTAGTTACTACTACTTTCAGAATCAGATAATATATTTTTAATCGAGTTTAGATCATTAACGGCGCCACTTCGAATAGTTTATAGGCATTCAAAAGGTATTTTAGGCCCATATAATTCAAAAATATCGAAGGCAAATGCAAACTTATCTGTCTAGTAACCGCGCTACTAGTCTTG
The DNA here is from genome assembly GCF_948474715.1 of Cydia amplana. NCBI lineage: Eukaryota > Metazoa > Arthropoda > Insecta > Lepidoptera > Tortricidae > Cydia > Cydia amplana. The sequence goes on from NC_086087.1 coordinate 11,574,591, forward strand.
GGCAAACGAAATTATTTAATATCAATTTTAACATTGTAATAAACATACTGATTTCCTTCCATTTTTATTGTGGAACGTTCCACATTACAATTTATAGATTGTATATATACACTAGACATGTCAATCACAATGAAAAAATCGCTCGCATGGAACTAAGCCGCTATCTGAACCTGCAAGTTTTTGGCCCTGTTTGGAGCTCAACTTTCGGCCTGTTTTAAAACGCTTGAGCATTGGTCCTTATCCGATGTTAGCTCCATTTCAGCTCGGCCTTTGGTTCGCACGAATGCGCCCTCAGGAAAGCTCCAGATCTTTAATAATATGGCTTCAGTCTTTATCGGCCTGCACCCTCGCTCTGCTCTCTTGCAGCTCGGCCTCGCACAGAAGCAATCGCCGCAATCGGTGCTCCAGGCGTTCAGCCGTCAGCCAAGCTTACACTTGGCGTAAGCTTATTCTTAGCTGTATGCTTACCTGCAGCTCATCCTCTGGCCTCGCATTGGGAGGCGTCGAAATCAAGTCTTCGGTGTTACATGGAGCTCGGCGTTGGGCCTCACTTTTTGACATACATCTGTTTTGTTGGGTCGATATTGGTTAATGACGGAGCTCGTTTTTTTTGGGCTGTCGACAAGACGTTTCCCTGATACAGTCAATCTGCAATTTTTAACTTAGCACAAAAGATAAGGGCCTCACTAAGATCTTCCGGCCAAAGCCTCGCCATGATTAAGACCGCCTCTGATGCCGCGCGATACCGCTTATCCACAGTTTATACGATATAAAATTTTTTCGTACCATTATTCAATAAATTATCCTTGATAATAAAAAATGAATTTATTTCATAACTTTCTTACAGAAAAAACATGTTTTTTCGGTAAAATTTTGGTTTGAATTCTTTTTTTATTAATCGAAGGTGTTTCAAGGCCACGCCGCCGATTCGCCGCCGCCGCCGACCAATTTTGACCGGCGCGCCGCCGCCGGCTATATGCCTATCGGCGCTCATATCTAAACCCCATATCGGGGTCTTGAGACTAGAAGTATGGACTTCTATGGGGTAGGCCGACGGAATTTTGTCTTGATTTATTATTTTTGATACTTTAGTTAGAAAGTACATAAGCAGATTTGTTTAGTTGTTGACATATCTCGGCAACATGAGGTTTCCAGGTAAGTTGACTATCTATTAATTAGCTATTAATTAGCTGCTTTAATTCGAGGTCTTGCTTGAGCTTGACAATAAGGTAGCATGGATAATTCTAAGCAAATATTTATTAGGTACTTAGTAGCCTACAGGCATATCACTTAGTAGAAAGATTTAAGGGGTTCTGGCAAACGACTTTGGCTGCATTCAAAACTAAACTACTAAAAAACCGGAGAATTGTGAGCCGGACTCGCCCACCGAGGGTTCCGTACTTTTTAGTAGGTATTTGTTGTTATAACGGCAACATAAATAAATACATCATCTATGAAAAGATCAACTGTCGAGCTATTACGGTTCATGAGATACAGTCTGGTGACAGACAGACAGACGGACAGAGGAGTCTTAATTAGTAATAGGGTCCCGTTTTTACCCTTTGGGTACGGAACCCTAAAAATCTTTAAAGTATTTCAACTGTGTAACTATTACGGTTCATGAGATATAACCTGGTGACAGACAGACGGACAGAGGAGTGTTAGTAATATAATAGGGTCCCGTTTTTACCCTTTGGGTACGGAACCCTAAAAAAAATGTCACTTTCGAACCCTCAGAGCCCTAGTCCGTTTCGCATTTACGAGTACCTACCAATCCCTAGTAACCTATTTTTAATCAATACGCATTTTTCATTCTGACAGTAATAATACGATCGCGAGTTAATAGTTCTATTAAAAAAAATTACAATCGTATCTAGGTATTGTACAGACACAGTGGATACTGTTATAACTTTTCACGTTATATTATCATCAAAACAAAACAGGATTCCCAAAATTGTGATAAGATGAAAAGGGAAAAGCGAAATCCAATCGTAGATTTGGTAAATGTTTTTTGTTTTTATTTTATGGTAAAAATGTATTAATGAATCATTTATGCTTCATATTGTATGTATCCTACCTTAGGCTTATGCTTGTATCTATTGTATTCCAAATTTCAGTTACATACCTATATATTTTATGAACCTCCAGGTCTTTTTAGTAGATAAATTATGTGCGTATTATGCACTTCTACCTTATGTTTCATGTATGACTGTATGTGTTCTGAATAAATAAAAAAAAAATACACATAAGTAATTATTTTTAGTCACTCGCGCGATCTCTCCTTCCTCAATTTCCTCATACACTACCAGTGCGAGCAGCGCGCACAAAGGAGACCTAGGCTTTCTGAAACATGTCGCGCGAGCATCTAAAAATACGTGAATCTGAACCGTAAAATTATTTTAATGTTAGTATGTCTTACGACAGTTTAAATTCGATTAATCAAAATATAGTGTAACTTTCGGGGAGGCTCGACCCAAAAACTAGCTTTAAATACTTAAGTTAAACTGTGGACACACGTTTTATCAAATGTACCTACATTATTTACATTTTATCTACTTATTTTACATATAAGTTTCAAGTAAAAGATCTGTTTTAAATACAGGAGTTTAAAATTACCGTTCGCGCCACAGATATAGTGGTTCGCGCTTCTGATATGCGATAAACACTAAACAGCCAGAAATGGGCAGTTAAATAGGTATACATAAACTTGAAAATGCTATAAAACGTATGATTATACATATGTAATTAATAGTAGATTAACGTTTGAATTACGAGCATGTCAAACGATAAAGATGGACATTGGATAGATACGAAATGTTTTGATATGCGTGACTATTTAGTACCACGAATTATTGCTGCAACTTCCTTCATACAAGCCAATACACGCAAATGTATCCTGACATATTCGAGAACGATATAATAACCTACCAACAATAGACTACCTATATTTATTTATTTTTAAACTAGCGAACCGCCCCGGCTTCGCACGGGTTAACAAATTATAGGTACATAAACCTTCCTCTTGAATCACTCTATCTATTATAAAACCGCATCAAAATCCGTTGCGTAGTTTTAAAGATCTAAGCATACATAGGGACAGACAGACAGCGTGAAGCGACTTTGTTTTATACTGTATGTACGTAGTGATTAACATCGAAAAAAGTGAATGAACTTGTTAGGACTCTCACTCTCACACGCACTGCCAAAAGAGGTGTCAGAGTCAGATCCAAATAATACTAAATAGTTAAAAAAAATACACAGTTACATACCTATGTATAGTAACACAAGGTTCATGAAGTCACGCTGGTTCGGAACGGCTCGAATCTTTCATTTAAAAAATTATAACGTCAAATAACTGGAAATTCGAGGTTTATCGAATATATCTATCATATTAGCATACGCGTGAGGCCACGGCGAGGCAAAGATTCTCGTGTCCGAGCTACGTCAATGCCTGATTTAAAGTTATAAATAAAGACAAGTGTTATAACATGTTAGTTTTACCTCCTCACTGTCAATACTTATGCTAATATTACTTTAAAAGAAACGTTGAAAGGAATTCTAATAATCACGACATTCACTTTGACAGCTGTGAAAAATCCCATAACACTACCTCATATGTTTACGCTGCAGAGCAATCAAAATATGTATAACAACATGTTCGAAACACATTACAAACAAAGGGCAAGATTATAGTCTCCAAGAACAAAAAACATATTTACGCTCTAAGTTAGTAGTGCAGTTTAAACGTAGTCGTTACTAATAATGTAAGTAGGTACTTATGATTCTTATGAATCAAATTAGGTATAGTAACGGCACCAGTCATGGGACATTTAAGAGGAAATTTTGAGTATTTGTGATATTTCCCTGATACATGTAAAAGTTCTACCGCTTAGCTTGTTAAAAGATGAATATCCTATCCTTCTTTCATGTTTCAGGCGTGTTGTATCAAAGATACTGCAGTTAGTTTCCACATAATTAATAAATTAAAAGTATGGTTTTTTTCTCCAGTCATGGACACCAAAGCTCCAGTAATGGAACCCCGGTAATGGACGTGGATCCAGTAATGGGCCCCCTATAATGGGCATACCCTATCAGTATAAGATATTGGAATAGGGAATAAGTTTTTGGCAAAAAACTAGTTATTAGTCATTTTTGTCACCCGATTGCATTGTCATCCGATTTGCATACGTATCCAAAATTTCAACTCAATCGGAAATCCGAAAGTGGCTCAAATGCCATTTCCAAGATTTGAACCACACTAACTAATACAGGATGGATTTTCTTTTTGGGTCAGTGAGGGCAGCTACCAGATCCCGTGCTGCTACGAGAAAACGGTCTTAGAAGACCTTCCCTCGTTTTCAAATTAATGAAGATTGGCTTTTACAGATTTTGGAAAAAACATACAGGGTGCGAGGAAAAGGTAATTTTTGACAAACTTTTTTTTTGATGCCAATCGATCCCATTCCTATTGAGGATCAAAAGCTTGTATGGAACAAAAAAAAATTCCGGCTAGAAAAGCTACAAATCGAGGAAAACATTTCCCATACAATTTGTATGAAAATAAAAACTTATATTTTTCACATGCTATTTTTGTATGCCAATCGATTCCATTCCTATCCAGTATCAATAGTTTTTTTGGGGTCAATGGAAAAAGTTTTTATTAATTTGTGGCTTTTTAGTACATTATCGTAAGTTGACCCCAAAGAAACTATTGATACTAGATAAGAATGGAATCAATTGTCATAGAAAAATAGCATGTGAAAAATAAAAGAATTTTTTTTACATACAAATTGTATGGGAAAAGTTTTCCTCGATTTGTGGCTTTTCTAGCCGGAATTTTTTTTAGCTCCATACAAGCTTTTGATCCTCAATAGGAATGGGATCGATTGGCATCAAAAAAAAGATTGTCAAAAATTACCTTTTTCTCGCACCCTGTATGTTTTTTCCAAAATCTGTAAAAGCCAATCTTCATTAATTTGAAATCGAGGGAAGGTTTTCTAAGACCGTTTTCTCGTCGCAGCACGGGATCTGGTAGCTACCCTCACTGACCCAAAAAGAAAATCCACCCTGTATACAAACTAACAGGGCAAGTTAAATAAAATTTTGTAAAAACGATATTAATTTATCCGAAGTCCGAGAAGACCTCCTGACATAGTTCGTACGAGTAACTACATTATACTTCTGTATTATTTAAACATGAAATTACGCCATGGCAAGCATCATTATGTAAATTATCCCATCATAGGAGGTATGCAGTTTTACAGCTCCTATAATGGGATTGGGCAAAATACTACTATTTTTTATACATCTCTAGAGTCACAACATAATGTGTTGTATACCTTATCTCATGGTAAATGCAATTAACAAAACACATTCTAGTTTACACCAAGTAATAATTAATTACAATTTAATATATGAACTCACCTCTCTTAGCGAAGTTGTTAAGAATTCTTACTGGTTATTTTTTCCAGTGACACGACAACTTTTGGGTTGGCGCCAATTTCTTAAAAATTAACCGAAATTAATAAAAAGTCAAACTTAAACAGCTCTATGACTCTTATTTATGGTAAAATATTGCCAGTGTTTATAAACTACTTTTACATACTTATTTTAGAGGATTTGTGGTTTTATGTCCCATTACCGGTTCCACGTCCATTATAGGGTCCATTACGTTAGGTATACGATGTTTTGTATTCAAGTATAAGCTTAATACATAAACCACTTTAGACGAGGAAAATACCTATAGGAACCTAATTAATTCAAATCAATTAAAAGTCCTTTAGTTAGACACTGATATACTTAGATAAGACACACCACACATAATTATGATTAACAAATAAAATAAAATAAACAATAATTTATTTGCTGCAAATGTGGAAAACAAATGCTACTACTCGTAATTCCCGATAAGGACATCATAACTAAGAAAGCAAACACACGTGTCGTGTAGTATTCCTAGAGCGACACGACACAGTGCACCACGGTGTCATGGAGCACCCCGTCTGCCGCAAGCCGGTTTGTCGGGGTCAACACTTTCACGCGACCATCCGCGTTTTTTCTAATATTTCCTTTACGACGCGTAATCAAATCGCTTTGTGGGGATTCTCTTCGCGGCAATTAATATTGAGTTATGATGTTGAGAGATAGAGTGGGGTTAAAGTGGTATTTGAACGCTGAGATAATAAAGATTACTTAGTAGTGCGCCTACTGCGCCTGTACGTATGGATTTTTTCGGGTGGAATTGTCCTCTTGTTTAGTCCAATCCCAGTTACCTAAGTTTGTCTACTGCCTTGCATGGCTTGTCTACACTAGGGCCGGGGCGGTGGTACACCGGAAAAGAGAGTACGGAACAACATATTTTGAAGCAAGTGGCGAGCATGTGCGGAAAACAGCTCAGGAGTGCTCATCGGTTGTAATAAACCAAAGGGTCAGGGGTTAGGGTGCCTAATTACTAGGTAGGTACTTAACATAATACCCTTAACAAATGACCATCGGTGAGCACTAAAAGGTCCTGTCAATTTACAATTAGAATTGCCAGTAACGGGGGATGATGGTGGATGGACGATGATTGGGACATGTTGCCAGACAGAGAGATGGCAAGTGAACCAAAATGTTAGTGGCCGCTTTCGTTTGAAAGAAGCCCCTGGCGTCCGTTAGCTCGTTAGGCGGACGACATTCGGAAGATGACGGGGCAGTTCTGGATGAGACCAGCCCAGGACTGGGATAAGTGGTGCTGAACACAAAGAGAGGCATATGTTCAGCAGTGAGCAACAGGAGGCTACCATGATGATGGTAAGTAGGTATTTATTTAACACATTCAGTGCCGAAAACCCGACTAAGTTAGGGTATTTTATGATTTCGTTCCCAGGCCGGATAACCCGATAGTCGGGATCATGGTACTACACCTTTATGCGAAGATTTTTTTGTGGCTTGGCGCGGATGTCTTGTTACGCTGGGTGGCAATGAATGTGTTAAAGTTACATCACGAATCACAATAATGATAGCCCATCATAATATATCCAACCAATGAATCTACGTAATACTTTTGAATATACTTACCTGTCGCAATTATATAGGCTCTAGTTAACAAGCACAAATAATCTAATTCTCTAATTTAGAGCCTCGAAACACGCAAGATTTCCAGCAACGATATATTATTCTTTTCACCTCAGCAGCTCGAACAAGGGTACTTTGATTCTTAAAAACAGTGAGCAAAATGCGATTTTGCTCACTGAGTGAGACAAAATGACATTCAAGTGACCTTTATAGTCAAATGTCATTTCAACATGCGGGGTCTAATAAAAGTTCGAAATACTTGGGTTCTATTATCTCTGTCCCTTTCACACTGTTAGCAAAAAGAAACAGACAAAAAAAAGTTAAAACGACATTCAACAGTATATTCACGGTTTATAATAGACCCCCGAAAAACTTCAGACCGCATCGTTCCAAACCACGTACGAGTATGAATTCTTAATAATTAATAAATAAAAATAAAGTTTAAGATTTCATAAAAACTGATAAAATACTATATTTTAGGTATTTTATTGTACAATTAAAATAACGAACTCAAAAAATACACAGATCATCACGCAAAATTAATTATTTTACTTTTAAGAATTTTTACCAAAGTTGACAAATAGTACGTATCCGCAATTCGGACCGTATCTTACAAAGATTTTTTTTGTTGTCAAAGTTGGCGATTGAAGTGTCAGTTAATGTTTGTTATTTCTATATTATTTTACTGGAATTTATTATGTATTACGTTTTGTTTTTGTGTTCCATTGCGGTAATTAAACTTAATTGTTTGTATATCTTAAGAAAACATGAGTGCAGGTATTAAGTGATGAAGAAGGATTACATTTTTCAAGTTGTCTAATAGGTATGTTCTCACTGCGCTGAGGTGAAAAATGTTGTGTACTACACGAGATCAAAGTTATTTACATCTCGTGCGCTTTTGAGTCCCTTACTACGCTCAAGATTCTAAATTAGATTCACGAGCTACGCTCGTGAATCTATTATAGAATCTTTCGCTTGCACGGGACTCAAAATAAGCACTCGAAGAAATATCAAACTTTGATCACTTGTTGTACAAATAACTATTACTCAACTGTACAAGAGCATTTATCTTCCTAAAACAGTGAAGACATACAAGGCAATAACTAACTACATATATAACAATTCTAATACGGCTAATAACTCAATATGAACAGCTGTCTGTTGTCCTAATTGGCAACGCAAGCGTGCGATTCGTTGCTATAATTAGGTATAGTTAAATATAATTATAGCAATCGGACCTACTTGCATTACAATGCCACAGATTTATTAATATAAAGTACGTTTTGGACGTCAAAGAAAAACGTCTCAGGTCTTGGAAATAAAGTGGTGAAGACGAAAAAACAACCGGGTACGTCATACCATAGAGAAATATAGTAAGACAAGAGTGCTCACTCCATACATCAGTTCAGACTATTAATTTCAGTGTCTACATCTAGCATCGAGTAGCGGAACTATCAGAGTATCAGTACTGCTGCTTGACAATAGATGTAGCACCGACCGGACCGGAAAGTCTTATCTCAACAGCATAAGACTTTCCGGTCGGTGCTACATCTATTGGCAAGTAGCAGTACCGATAGTTCCGCTACTCGATGCTAGATGCTAATAGTCTTTTTGGTACTAAAACTGATATATGGAGTGAGCACTCTATGTATTTTTTTCTCTATGGTCATACGATGATACTTAATAATAACAAAAGACGATACCGTCAAACTAGCCAACTTTTATTTACCTAAACGTCATAATTTCATAGAAGTCTGACGTTTAAAATAACACTTGCACAGTCTGGGGCTATCAAAATCGCTGCCAGCTTAGCTTGTTCTAACTCTACCTATTTCGAAATCACTCTAAAGAAGTTATTTTTCACACACCAGCTCGTAAATGCTCCTTTAATTCTTCAAAAACGGATGAGAAAGTTGAATTTTATTGCATAGTTATTTGATGAAAATTTTGAGTTGTTTCACATGTTTTATTTTATTTTAGTTAGGTATTTATTACACAAAAGTTACAACTTTTTTGTTAAGGACAAAGCTCCACAAAACTACATTTGTTTGATGTTGGCTGGTGGAATTGATTAATAATTGTTGATTTGGTATGATAAATATTTAATAGCGTGTTTTTGTGTTTCACTCGGTAGCAAAGAATGTTTAACCCTCACAACGCTCAAGATTCCACTTTCGAACCAAACTGAAATTTTGGAATCTTTCGCTTTTTCTACCTATCATTATCTTGAGTTAAACACGAACTTTGCCTCCGAGGTATAGGTAAATTTGGCAATTAATAAGAAAGAAATATTTTGAAATTTAAGTTTGTTTTTTAACCTTTTGTACAGTATAGTATAGTGTACACATGTAATTTATTGTATTCTTATAATCTCTAAATAAAAGATAATATCTGGGAGACCTATCTTTGCTCGGAAAACATACAAAAACTCAAAAATGTGCGTTTTCCCAGAGATAAGACCTAGCTATCGATTTTTCGCCCCTGAAAACCTCCATATAGTAAATTTCATCGAAATCGTTAGAGCCGTTTCGGAGATCTCCGAAATATATAATACCTACATATAAATAAATAAATTAATATACAAGAATTGCTCATTTAAACGTAGGTATAAGATTAAAAAATAAATAAGTGATGTTATACTTACCTAGGTATAACAAGATTCGATTAAATCCTCGTTGAGAAAAAACTATAATTTGCGTATTTTATTGACTTAAGAACCGCAAACACGTTACAAAGACGAGACTTGGTCACAAACAAAAATTAAAAACTTGTTTATGGTCGAAGAGTCCGAGACTGCCATTAATAGAATATTATGATGCTATCTTGATGTTAAGATTGGTTAATGGCTGATACCGTTTTTAGGGTTCCGTACCCAAAGGGTAAAAACGGGACCCTATTACTAAGACTCCGCTGTCCGTCCGTCCGTCCGTCCGTCTGTCACCAGGCTGTATCTCACGAACCGTGACTAGCTATCACGGTTCGTGAGATACAGTTGAAATTTTCACAGATGATATATTTCTGTTGCCGCTATAACAACAAATACTAAAAACAGAATAAAATAAAGATTTAAGTGGGGCTCCCATACAACAAACGTGATTTTTGACCGAAGTTAAGCAACGTCGGGCGGGGTCAGTACTTGGATGGGTGACCGTTTTTTTGCTTGTTTCGCTCTATTTTTTGTTGATGGTGCGGAACCCTCCGTGCGCGAGTCCGACTCGCACTTGGCCGGTTTTCTCATTATGCTCCTAATTAAAATCCAATAGAGCACCGTTCCTTTTTGGTGCATCATTAAACTACGTAATTTTATGCTATAACATGCCGTTAATAAAGGAGAAAAACTATATTAACACGGTAATAATTATGATGATGTTTTCCATCGTATCTTCTCGGAAATGTTCTTATTTGTCATGCTCATGCGACTTCTGTCAACATCAGTACTTTTTGTACCGAGACTCACTGAAATAGCAAGGCATGTTCGTACGTTTTCGATGGAAAACAATTATGCACTAGGGGAAGCAGGGGTAATACCAGTCACCGGGTAATGGCGCTCACCTCAATAACTTGATATGATAATGAGTATTTTTTTTAAATCTGTTCTGAACGGCATTACCCACACCTAGGGATAACGCCGTTAAAAAGTGTTTCTTTTTTAAGATTATATTTCTCGTTATCTAAAAGATCTAAACTTACTTTATGTTTAAATTCTAATGAACAGTGATCGGAATTGGTAGTGCCATTTCACAGGACTTCGGTGCGTAAGCTTAGTATGGATATACCTTTTCACCCCGGGATTTCATATTACCTACTTCAATTAAAGACATGCCAAGAATAGTACATTACTGAAGTCCCGCAACTGCAATGTAAGAAAATATTATAATTAAAATAACTACTAAGTAATCAAGTAAATAAGTTTGTTTGCTTTTTTCCGGTAGCATATTACGCATAGCTAAGTTGGCTTCCTCTCTCAAATTAGGCGGAGTACAGTCCATAATTTCCCTATCGCTCCCTCACGCCCCGTCACGTGATGTCATTTTTATTTTTGGTGATATAACAATCGGAAAAAAAATACTTGACATTTGAAAAAGCTATTCGAACACCATGTTTAACCGCTTATAAATATAGTACCATAGATTCTTTTTTACAGAGCTTACAGAGAGAGTGGTCGTTGGCTGTATGTAATATTTCCTTTGTCAGTTTAATCTTAAGATCGGTTTTCCTAGGATAGCGGTGCCGTCATATAGCGGCCGTCTCCATACTAAATAATACGGCTAAATATGGATGTCGTACTATTTGTATGGAGACGGCCGCTATATGACGGCGGCGCTTTCGGAGGAAACCAAAGCTTTAGTGAGCAAATTTAAAAAGTTAGAGCAGCGGACAATAATGTACGTTTCATACTAACTCCCTACATTACTTCTTGGCTTAGGTCAAGAAATAATGTAAGGAGCAATAAATGAGCAACTTCATGTCTTCATTCGTGTGTTCGTGACATTAACGCATACATTTCGGAGTATGTTTGAGAAAATATTTTTGTGAAAAAATAAGTCTTGGAATCCCGAGTCTTATCCATGTTAAGTACAATGTTTGAGGTCATTCACCCCAAATGGCACTACCTATTCCGATCATTGGTAATTGATTAGTTACACTTATGCTATGTTTGATTTTCATTTAATAAACCTTGATATTTTCAAAATTATGGGCATTTTTCCTTAAGTGAACGCCATTCCCCCAGCTTCCCCTACATCTGTATAGGTAACTACATCGGTTACATCATACCTCACTACGTGTGTACGTAAGTGCCTTAAAAATATTAAAATTGGTAGGTATGTTATGCTCAAAAATATCTGAACATACATATATGTACTCTAACGGCTTGACAAATATGTACCTATGTAGATGCGAGTTCAGATATTTGTAAAGCACATCGTCCGCTCAGATAGTCTATACATAGGTAAGTATCTAATGGCGACAATTGCTAAATATACATACGTAAATAGTATATATATAATATATAATCTAATACCATTAAACGAGCAATTCTTGTTTATTTATTTATAGGTATATATATTTCGGGGATCTCAGAAACGGCTCTAACGATTTCGATGAAATTTGCTATACTTACGGGGGTTTTTGGGGGCGAAAAATCGATCTAGCTAGGTCTTATCTCTGGGAAAACGCTAATTTTTGAGATTTTATATGTTTTCCGAGCGAAGCTCGGTCTCCCAGATATTAGTATAAATATACGTAATATTAGATTAGGCACTCGTTCCTAAAATCGTTTCTGTAGCTTAACAACAAAACATACCTACCTAGTACCTACCTATTTTATTTAAATAATATAACATCGAAAAGATTAATATGCCTCAGTTATTAATTATAAATTTAAGTAAATATAAACACTTAAGTTATGCCTAAGTTACTATAATATTTACTTTAAAAGTAAACAGGGTCGTTCCAAACAGTGACCATCAACTTCCGGTTTTACTCGTATGTAGGTTGGTAGGTACTTATAATAACCCGCGTAAAGGGATTTCCTTCAGAAGCTTCCGGTTTGTTTACCCATTTCATGTTACTTATCTAACACGCATAATAACATAATTAAGAGCCAACAGGAGTGGTCATTTCTCCATACAAACGTACTCGACTGTTTCCTCTGTGGGTTTTGAAGCTAGAGCAATGATTTTTTCAACACAGATTAATATTGTCAATACCTGTGTCGGACCGTTTTGCTTTTTTGATATTTTTGTTTTTTAAGGCGCTAGAGCCCTTCAAAAATGGCCAAAATGGCCTAATTGACTATGCCGCAATGAGAGGCGCGCTATTCAAAACTTATATCAATTAGCCAAAAAAGCAAAACGGTCCGACACAGATAATGTCATAATCATTTAGATTTCCAAATTTGGTTACGATTGGTTAAGTTTTGGAGGAGGAAACAGTCGAGTACGAAACCTCGATTTTGAGATTTTTACGCAGGATTTTTCGCCTTGTCCTTATCGCACTAGTTTTAGGAGCCGCTTCCGTTAGCGAGACGGGTATATTTACCTAAAATATTTAAATCTCAGCTCCTATAATAGTACAGAACTTCTCACTATAGGTTCTACAGTAAGACTCTCTTAAGTTCTACAATAAGAATCTCATCAAAACATTATCAAAAGGATTACGTGCGTAGGAACCTAATAGAATTGCTTCAACTTCTATTAATCGGGCATCGAAATGTAGGTAGAGATTTTTTTTAACATTACTTAGGTACTTCTAATAATTACTCGCCGGTAGTAATTAGTGAGGAAATAAACACAGAATTACTACCTACCATACATTCACCGATCACTCGATCAATAAACATAAACAGTAAACACTTACCTTTCGCGGAAGCGCGTTGGGAGAGTCAACCCGTTCTTCCGGGTCCTATCCAGCTTCACATCCACTCCCTTTTGAAAGGGAATTCCGAAAACAGTAGAAAATAAACACAACACGTTCAAACGTAACAGTCACAATTATAGTCCTTCATTGTTTAAAAAACTTTCCAAGTCCACTTTCAAATTAAAAAAAAGTTGATCATAAACAATCACGATAGTAAGGAATTCGTTTTTAAATTGGAATATGGAACGCGGAGCGCGAAATCGGCGGCAAGTCGCGTGTGTGCGGCGAAGAGGTTGGTTATCAACTGCACGGCACAGGTGAGGTTCAGGCGAGAGGCTGGGCGTACATTCCCATAGTACGGGCGAGTCAGACGCTCCGCCGACCTGTGATCTCGAGATCTTAACAATTATGTTTAATCGGAACGCAAGCTTATACTGGTTTATTAACTTGTAGATACCTTAAATAAGCAATCCGAATGAGACGTTTGGGTGTTTGAGGCCGCGTGAATGTAAAGGTATGTTCCATTCGAACAGCCGGTTTCCTAGATGAGTCGGGGCTTGCCAGACGGTGCATTTACAAAACTGTCTGCGGACATTTCTCCGATTGTCTTATGGCACAGAATAAATAATAGTACTAGGTACAGAAGACTCACTCTCTAACAAAACGCGTCTGTTACGATCAGCACAGATATGGCCGCTAGGTGGCGACAGCGCCATCACGCACGGCTATATCTTCCCCAAAATTGGTGTGGAACGGATGTACTTTTAATACCTGTAGCAAAGCGACGAAATCGCGGAGTGAGCCACGCCTGCTTATGGTTCGGTGGCCGTATCAATTGTCCTCTGTACAATTCTTTCAGTATTTTCTATCAAACGCACAGCGTTTTAGCCGTTTGTAAAATCGCAACATCTTACCTACTGTACTTAATCTCAATTTCATTATACTTACTTAATCCTTTTCGATTTTCCGAGTCAGTCGAGTCATCAACACATTAAAAATTGAAAAAATATCCCAACGCAATGAATCGAGTTTGATAAAACATCCTAGAAAACCTACTTTCAAATAAAAAAATAACCGTATCAAAATCGGTTTACCCGTTTAAGAGATACGGTGTTACATACACACACACACGTAGCGGTCAAACTTTTTAGTTTAGAGTTATTAGAGTTATAGTCCAGGAGCCCGGTTCTCGAACGGTATTATACTAATATTAGTCCAACTATCAAATTGTATGGGTTGCTATGACAACACACTAAAAATATTAGATTAATATTGTTCGAGAAATGGGCCCCTGGGGCCAATTGCGTAATAAAATACAAGCTAATACTATTAGTGATTAGATATTTTTGAGCAGCTCGGCCGCTCCGAGATATATGATGGCGACTGCACCTACTCGTAACGGCGTACGTCGTTTTAAAATAAAATCCGTTTAAATATACTTGGTCAACCAGATCTTGACAGTAGAAAAAGGCGGCAAATTTGAAAAATGTAGGCGCGAAGGGATATCGTCCCATAGAAAATTTGAATTTCGCGCTTTTTTTACTGACAGGATTTGGTTGACCAGCTATAAAAATGTTGTTTTCATAGGTATATCTATATATTTTTCACTTTAGATACTAATGCGAAATATGTGGCAATACGGGTCACGTTTAGGTACCTAAGTTTTTTAACTATTTACAATCAAAAAACTTAAAAAATCATTGATCTTAGATGGAAAAAAACACACTCTTAATCAAATACATCTGGCGGCCTATCCAAGAAGAGAAGACATTATGTGGCCCCAGTATATTTACTGCCATCTTTTGACAAAAGATTAAAACTGTTAGAACGCCATTTGAATTTGACCCTTATTCTTTCACTGATGTGTTAATTTGTTAAATATTGAAATTAACGCCATCTACCCGAGTGTAGGCCAAAGGTTATGGCGCCATCGCTCGAATAGATTGCACCATACCTTTGGCCTACTCTGTCACATGTAAAACATATTGTTTTTGGTACAATAAAGAATACATTTTACTTGAATGAAATGAAACCTTTGTCTAATGTCTATTCCTGACGCGGCACATGATGATCCAAGAGTCCAAAACGCTTTTAGTAAGACGTAATTTAAAAAAAAATTAAGAAATAATTTTTTAGAGTCCGTGCGGAAAGAGAAGAGTCGTGAAATGTATGGGCTCCCTTACATTCCACAACTCTTCTCTTTCCGCACAGACTCTACCGTATTTTCATTAAAGTCTATTTTTTTATTCGGTAGACTAAAATGACATTTTCATAGTATGAAATGACACATGATGTTCATACTATGAAATGTCATTTTAGTCTAACGAATAAAAAAATAGACTTTAAGTAGCTGTTACATTTCTAAATAAACGAAGCCGTTAAACTACCAAAAATCTCCGGAAACATTTGACATTTACAGTTACTCAATACAAAATTCAACTGTCATAGGGATCATAATTCAGACATAAATTATAATGTGTCACTATCAGAAACAATGTACTTTATTATGTAAGAAGGCGCCTGCAAAGGTCTTTCCCTAAAACCAACACACTAACGTAATACACACACAGCACAGTTTAAACTGTTTATCACCGATCGTATCCGCCACAGAACATATTAAAGAGGTTAGAATGGCTATCGCGCGCAGTTAGTATCGAAACCGGTGTCGCCGCTCGTTCCTCTCCACATTTACTAACACTCGCGCAACGGTAGTAAAAACTAGCTAGCGCCTTGTGTGCGTGGTGAATGGATACGCCTCCTTTAGACAGATTTGATATCTGGCTTCTTAATCTGAAGGTTATTGTGGCGCAAAAGGCATGTTTACTTCGTTTTTCGGTCAGCGCGGGCGAGTAGCATGCGAGCGTTTGCTCAAAACCGGCGGCGACACGTACCCTGCCCGCATCGCCATTCTAACTTGTTTTGTGGTATCCGCCATGCTTCTTCACGTCCTATAACGGTCTCACATCCTTGTTTAGGATCTGCGCTGGGTTTTGCATGTCAAGCTGGCACTGGGCAATGTCGCTGAGGGCCCCCTGGATCTTCTCTAGCAGAATTTCACCTTGGCGGACAGCCTGCAGGCAAAGACATGGAAAATAAATATACTTTCCTTGCATTTTTACTTATATTTTTATTATTACAAGCAAAATAGGTGCCAGTTGTCGAATTACGAAAACCTGCCTGTTGTACAAAACAATATTAACTTATATTTTTAAATTTTATATTAAAGGAAAAAATGGAAAAGTTACGCTTCCGCAAATCTTTCCATTCCTTCCCTTATGCATACACGCCTTTGGGGTGGCGTGTGGTGATGGTTTGGGGTGTTTTTTTTTTATATTTTTAGTAAGGTTATTGGAGCAAGAGCTAACATTTAACTTCTACAACATTAATCCTTTGACCTCCACCTATAGTCCATAAAAATTACAGTCTAAAATGGACCTTAATGGACACTAAGGGCCACTTGCACCATTCACTAACCCAGGGTTAACCGGTAAATCCCGGAGTTACCATGGTTACCAGTACAATTTGACACTGGGTTATCGGTTTAGCTGCTTAACCCTGGTTTAGTGGGATGGTGCAAGTGGTGCTAAGCGTCAATGGCACCATCCCACTAACCCTGGGTTAACCATTTAGACCGTTAACCCAGTGGAAAATTGTACTGATAACCATGGTAACTCCAGGTTTAACCGGTTAACGGGTTAGTTCAGGTCAATTTTACTAACCTCTTCAAGCCTCTCCGCAGCTTCCTTATTCTCAGCCTCCAAACGCCTCAAACTCTGCACTTGCAACTCTGTAGAGCTCTCCTCGCTCGGCAGCGACTCGATCAGCGTATCAATATCCTTAGCACAGCGCGAGATCAAAGTTGCAAACAACAGAGCGTAGTCTTCTTGGCTTTGTTGTTGTTGTGGCGTTTGAGAGCCACTACGGTCGAATCCAGGGAACTTGCTAGGCGTAGAGAACTGCTGAAGTATACCGATGCTATTGCAAAAGTGCTCCGCTTGCTAAAACAAACACAATCTTAGAAATAAGGACACACTTCGACACAAACTACTGTCGGTACGACGCTTACCTGATTTATTGTGTCTTGTAATTGGGTAAGACGATCAGCCATTGTTAATGCGAGTAAGTATTTGGATAAGGAATAAGTTTTGTTACTTAATGTGTGGAAAATGTAGAGAAATTTATCAGAATTTGCTAAAATAACAATCGAAATTATCGAATCAAAAAATCCATTAGAGGGTCACATCCTAATTGTCAAAGTGACAGTTGTTATCCACAGATAGTGACAAATATTATGGTAAAATACTGCCTGCAAGAGCTCAATAATAATTCTCAGAAAAAATATACTTGGTCAACCAGATCTTGACAGTAGAAAAAGGCGGCAAATTTGAAAAATGTAGGCGCCAAGGGATATCGTCCCATAGAAAATTTGAATTTCGCGCCTTTTTTTACTGACAAGATTTGGTTGACCAGCTATACTTAATGTTGGTACTACGAATTTCCTTTGATTTAAAAATAAATTCAGTTTGTAAAGCAATTTTGTCGTCTTAAATTTATCAAAAATATGTAGGTTTTATATCAATATCAAATATATATAAGTGTCATGGCCTGGTACGATTGTCTCAAGAGCTTCACACACTTTACTTATTCAGTAACTGACAGGGACGCAGCAATACATAGAAGTGAGATTGTATAGCTATCCTTATCGTCAGTTACTGAATAAAGTAACTGTGTGAAGCGTTTAATCCCAGAAAAATATCTTACAATTTATAACTAGTTATAACAGCTAATCTAAGCCCGGGGCCCATTTCTCTGTTACACTTCCATATTAGTACCTACGTTGATGAACCACAATGATGGCCAGTAACCATACGGCCTATTTGATGATCAGCTGTTACCGCAGCCTGTGGACGGTTGGTACTCTAGAGGTGTCACCTGCACGTTGCCGTCACTTCAGAATTCTGTACACTCCGTTTTCGAAGAACACTATAAGTACTAAATACTTACTAATATGGTTTTGTGAGAAAAGTTCGACAGGGAGTGTATTCCACTGCATTCTACTTAGTCTATTCGAAATTTTCTTGGTCGAAATAATAACCCACATGTAGGAAAACAAATAAAACAATATGAAATAAAACATTATTTTATTAGGGTAAGCATTATAATTTGTCTAATAATTATGAAGTAGGTACAGGTACCTACAGGGAAATATATCACAATCCTTTACGAAAGATAAATGCACGCATAATAATCTTGAGATTGAACATCATACATAAGCATAAGTACATCACTATTAAGCAATGTGATGAATACATAAGTACGAGAAAAATAGCAAACGCAGAACATCGTAAAATATCTGCCGATAGTGCAAATTCAGATCCAATTAAAAATATGTGGGTACATAATTAAGGCTTTATAGTTCCTTATTAACCACCACTTTGTTTAAAAGGAAACCTATCAATAGTTACCATTACCTACAGAGGAAGCTCGATAAGATAAGGTAAACCCCTCGTTAGGTAAAACAAAGTATTTCCATCTAAAACAGTTACTAACAAAAGTGAAAATCCCAGTAGGTATTAGCTCTGATATAAAATAAAAAGCTAACAAGATGAACCTACCTACAACTATCCCAGAAATCTGTCGGTTTATTTAGTAGTATGTAGTTATCGCTTTACATAGATTTGCTATATCTGCCTATCTTTCCTTACTACCTATGAGCTACCTAGGATGAATGATAATGAACAGTGAACACTATACGATATGAACAACGCTTGATATGTTCTACAGCACTAGTGATAACGGCAGTATGATAGAAATATGTGACGTTATCTATGAAAAGGGACCTTATTGTCGATAATTTCCGAGAACTTTTACAACTTTATGGAAACTTTGCGCAAAAAAAAACTTGCACATCTGAAGTTGTCTATAATTCACAGAACACCCTGAATAACGTAGAACACCGAACGAATACACTATAAAGAAAGTAACAAGCAGTCAAACTCGACAAAACAAGAAATATCTAAATATCAACAAGTACTCGCAAAAGCTAGTGTTTCTAAAATTTAAAATTAAATCTACAAGGAACAAGTGACTAGTATAGGCAACACACAACTCAAGTTAGAATGGACTTAATTAACAGTCTTTTAGGGTGAAATGTCTTATTTTACGTATTAAATCAATAATTATCTTCAATTTAACCACACAGGGAAGCAGGTGATGATTGTAATGTTCATAAAATAATGAAGCATCTTAGGTATAACTTAGGTTGACTATGGTATGGTCATCTCACTTGAATAGAATGTTTTGAGATTTTTTAGTTTATTTGTGACATGTGCAATATTTGCATTTTATTATTTGTATGCTTAATAATACTACTTAATGGCAAAATATAATGATCTATCTTATAATTACAAGCAAAAAGTTTACAATAACACTTTAACCAATACAGTAAAAACATTTTTAAAATGACATGTGATACATGAGCATTCACAACATTTGTTACATTATATTCACTTACACATAATATACATCATGGATTCATGATTTAAAAATATATAATTATTTAGCTAGAATACCCAATTTACTTCTCATTCCAGAGTCGGCAGGTAAAGCCATTGCCCACTTTCGTAAACCTACCAGGATGACAGAACTGAGTACTAATACAGCACCCATCACAGACGCTTTACTGGGCATCTCATTGAAAAACATGATTTGCCAAAGAAATGCGAAAACTATGTCCGCTGAGCGGGCTATAGCCACCGGTCCCGCTTGCTCCATTTGTAATGCCATTGTGAGCAGTATCTGTCCCAAATAACTAAACAATGCAAGACAAACAACTAGGAACCGTTCTGTACCACAGTTCGGCATGCACAGCACACCGGCAATAATTGAGTAGAACAAAGTTTGCAAAATAGCATACATTCCAAAATTGGTCATTATGACTGAGAAATGGAGACCTTTGAGTATTCTCAATAAAACATAAGCATTGGCGCCAAAAATTGTAGAACCGAAGGCTGCCAAAGCTCCCTTTACTGTATTATAATGGTAATTCTGATGAACCTCCTCATCCCCTCCAAATAGAAACGGGGGATTGGTAATTAAAATAACCCCCAATAGTGTTAATATAATAGATACTATGTTCCAAATACCGCATGGCTCTTTTAACAGTACACAAGCAAATATTGAGACAAAGACCGGCACTGAAAATACAATAACTGAAGCATCGGCCAATGGCATGTGCCGAAAGGCATAAAAACTGGACAATAAACCCACTGTGCCCATCAGTGACCGTAAAGCGAGCATTAACCTCTTACCTTTCGGAAATATAGGTTGATTCGTGTAGATTACTATAGGAATTGTAGGTAAGAGTATTCCTATGAACCTGCACATGGCCAGTTGTATAGGGTCCACATTCACAAGACTCTTTACAATCACAGAGCATAGTGAGAAGAATAAGGATGAGAGTGTGGCCAGTATCAAACCGAAGAATGGGCAGCGTTTAATTAGCGGGCGCTTGTTTTCCATCAGATTCGGTATGCTTTCATCGCCGCTTCCTGCTGAGAGGTCTACTAGGTGTTGCAGCTCTAAATGTTCCGGCATTTTTCTCCGAACCAGTCCTGTAACCGCACCCAGTATTATACCACCACCACCGCCACCCATGAAAGATTACGATACCAAACAATATATTTACAACTTACCCATACAGTGTTTTTAAGTCGAGTATTCAAATGTTTCTAATAACAATATACAATGCCTTAAATACCTCGTCGTTCATAATAAATAAACAATGTTTTGTGTAATATTCACGAATTAAACATGGATTTTAATCCCCTCGCCCCATTGCTTGACAGAACAAATCTGAAAAGTGAAATAAAATTTCAGAATGAAAATGTAAGA
Organism: Cydia amplana; assembly: GCF_948474715.1. Classification (NCBI taxonomy): domain Eukaryota; kingdom Metazoa; phylum Arthropoda; class Insecta; order Lepidoptera; family Tortricidae; genus Cydia; species Cydia amplana. Next base: position 11,595,900 of record NC_086087.1, read on the forward strand.
AAATATCAGAAATGACAACTAGCTGTCAATTTATTTGCGTTCAGAAATTAGTTGCGTTCAAAATGTTAGAGAGTTCTACCCTCTTTGGTTCTACCTCGAAATTCGAAATCTCTATCGCTACTCCAAGGTTCACGTTTCTTTCTAAAGTTAATTGTTTGCACAGATTAGCTGTTAGAAAGAAAGGCAAACAGCGAAATAATAAAGTCCGTCAACCAAATCTTGTCAGTAGTAAAAGGCGGCAAATTTGAAAAATCGCGGGTTAGCAACACTGTGTTCAAATAATTCCAAAACGCGTGTCATCTGTGTTTTATCTGTGGAATGTGGACCGTGAATGACAGCCGTCACCTTATTTGTTTTCATTTGGTTTTCATTCTGAATCGTTTCTGTTTCAAGAGATATTTCTGCTGTCACCATTAAATACCAATACATTAAATAAGAATAAGCAAAGCTAAGGGGCCTACAATGTACAATCATGCTCGTTGATGGTAAACATTACTAAAAATTGAGGTTATGACAAGTATTGGAAGAACTCTTTCGAACTTTTAAGATTATGTTCAGTTTTTTTGTTTTAGGGTTAAAAGGCATAAATAAAATTAAAACGTATGCCTAAATCTATCCAACAAGACCATAAATTGTGTCCTGGAAACCGTCCATAGGCCCACATGTCTAATATTTTCAGCAATCAGTTGTGACTATTTACAAAGGTAAACCTTTTGTGATGATCCGGGTTCGGTACGAGAGGGGTGTAATTAAAGAAAGATCTTGACACTGCTTAAAACTAATATTTATGCATCAAAACACTGATACATGAAATTTCATTCGAAAGAACACAATGAGAGTATCACCGAGGAAACGAATAAACCTAAGCGTAAAAGTTTAAGACTAACATGCAAATACAAAAATACTAAAAGAATAAGAAAATAAAAATAAACACTAACAAAAATATACAACAAAAATAAAAAGTCAATTTTGGAGTTCGCTGTTGCCCAGGATCGAACCCGAGTACACTTGTTTGAGAAGCGAGCGCACTACCACGGCGCCAGTACTCGGCTTGCTAGTAATGACGAAATCAGTCTAGACATCCGGAGTCTCACTTGCGCCGTAAATCGTCGTAACCACAAAATGTCAAGAATCTTGATGACAGCTACGTATCATCAAAATACGTCTTGTAGGACGTCAAAACGTGCCATATCGGAAAAAGGGCGTCTCCACAGGCTGTGGACAAAATAATCCATCATTTACATCTCCTTTGTAAACATCAAGCTAATTTACCTTTACTACTCGTAGATATTTATCGTTACGACTTACCCCGTGTCCTTTCTTGTACACGCACACACACTTTTATGGCTCAGTAACTGGCACTCGCTTTAAACGATTTTCTCCGTGATCCGGAGTTATTATTTATTTATCTGCCGATCACCGTGACCGTTCTTTGTTTCGCTCTGGTCCCCGCTCCATTTTTTCCTCTACCCGCAGATTAGGCGCGCGGTACCCTCTTTTAGCGAAAGCTATTTGTGGACGTTCCAAAACAAATTAAACGATTCACTACACTTTTAAACAGTATTAAGAGCCTTGATTATATCGCCGTTCTTTCGCAATATCTACCTAATCCATACATGTTTGTTGCAGGATTAAATCTTGCCCAATATAAGGCGTTCGTAGTAGGTAGTATCTTTTCAGACAATACTTACCTATGGCGGTTTATGTTCGTGTACAACGCAACCAAGTCGAAAAGTGACCCTTATCTTATTTACCTTTAAATTAAATAAACACCCAAATATCAGTTGTTTTATTTTTAATATGTATATTGTACAATATATACCAATCAAAAAAATTACACAGGTATGCCATATTCATCCGGAACAGTACACTAATTTACATTAACAAGTGGCATATTATATTGTAAATAACAAATATATGCACTATCTAATTATCTGCATTTTGATATGATTTTATTTTAGTAAACTTAGAAGACATAGATAGGGAACAAAGAGAATATAAGCACTACGATAGAGAGTTGTTTTTGATATCTTCAAATTTGTTCATCATTTTGATTAACATTGTTTTAACATCGCTTTTAAATTGTCCGTCCATGTTTCCATTTTTTTCAATAAACCGCGAGTGACAATTTGAATTGACGTACGCAGGGCGCGCTCAGCGGAAAAAAAAAACCGTTGGTTCGATGTACATTGCTGCTTTTCTTAGCGCAATACTGCTCTTTGAGTGTTGCCCTACTTTAGTTTGCTTTACATTGCTACTGACAAGATTTGGTTGACGGACTATAATTTTATACTTTTATGAAAACCACAGACTACAAACGAAGTAAGAAAATTTCACGAAATTGCGTCCCACAAACCAAAAAATTATTTTATATCTGTGATTTCCCGCCCAATTTTCAAGAATATTTTGACGTTTAGTTTAATGACGGCGACGGCAGTGGTGGGAGACGGTGAACTTTTGTTGAATTTGTTGTGAAGTTGAAGTGTTTATGTTTTTGCTAGCAGTGTTATTTAAAATAATCTATGTGTTGAATAGAATGAACTGCAAATCGAATATTCCTATAGTAGCTGAACATACACTGAGAGAAATTGAAAGTCGAATTAGTCAATCAGAATTCAAGCAATGTAAGTCGTCATAATTATTTGAAGGTTACTCTTAAAGTAAGATTAACCCTTGCAATAAAATAAAACTCAGTTTTTTTCACTATGTAACGGGTTTAGAAGTGTTTTTGCTAAAAAGCAGAGTACCTATGTATGTTTGTCTGTATCTCTTCTACGTGTATTCCACCACACTATCTGAACTACGATACATTTTAATACATATCGTATTGTCGTGACTAATACTACGCTTCTCCAGTTTCAGACACAGATCTGCTAGTTTTACACTCAGTATACGGAGTTATCTTGCAAAGAGCCTTAGATATCCTGGAAAAATCCCCTACACTGGTTGTGTATACAACGGCTGATAAGCTTCGAGTTTTGATTGAAATAAACGGTGATAACGATCGGGTGTACAGGGTATTTCCTCGTATCAACTTCTGCCCATGCAAAGCGTTCAAACACCAAGTTATAGAGAGGAAACTTCAAGTAACTTGTAAACACATTTTAGCAGCTAGAATAGCTAGTATACTGGGTAAAACCATCCCACATGAGGTAACTGCGGACCAGTATTTGATGCTGTTGAAGTCATCATTTGAGTTGGACGAGCAAGATGGATGATGATATGAGCCAGTATTATTTTACGGCATCTATGGACTCCGGCAAGACACTTTGCAGCTTGCTGAAAGCTATTCAGTTTCAAGAGGTTTGTATTCTTATTCATAGTAATTATATACTTCACTTCAGGTCTTCCTCTTCCTCATGTTATCCCGGCATTTTGCCACTGTACTTACTATTAATTGGGGGCCACAGCAAAGAACCTACTACCTATATCTAAAAATGTTATTGCATATTTGCTCTTGTTTTGCAAATAACAAATCACTACATAGTATAAAACAAAGTTGCTTCCTGTTGTCTGTCCCTATGTATGCTTAGATCTTTAAAACGGATTTCGATGCGATTTTTTTTAATTGATAGCGTAATTCAAGAGGAAGGTTTATGTATAATTTGTTAACCCATGCGAAACCGCCTGGTCGCTAGTCAAGTATAAATAAATGAATGTTAATAGGGATACATGTTGAATTTTATAATAAAATCTAGTAAAATAGATAGTAAATGAGCAATTTATCACAATAATATGGATATTTAAATAAAATACGGAAATGTTACAAAAATACAGGACCTGAAAGTTTCAAAATATGTTTTTTTTTAACTTCCAAAAACGATAAAAGTAAGGGTACCATTCGATTCCTTACATTTTATCAAAAAAAAATTGTATAGCAACTATATACATAAACGCAATATTTCACGGACAAAAACGCAATTTTCTTCTTTTTGTCCATACTACAAGATGGGATCTCAGGGACCTTGACGTCACGTTCACTTGTCCTTTTGTGAGGGGCGTTTCGCGAGTGAAGTGCGACTGTCGGACATTGACTATAATTTCTGACTTTTGTGTTACTTTAATGCAATGGGTCCCATATAGACTTTTGATCCTAAAAACATACCCGATCGATTGATACCATAAATGAAAATTAGTCATGTAGCCTATTGTATTTTTCTCTGTTAACAGTCTGCAGTATTTTGTGCCCTTGCGGAAGGACTAAAGTTAACTGTAGAGGAAGGGAAGTGCGTGCAGGCCTCCGCTTATGTCCCGGCTGACAACTTCACGGAGTACCATGTTCGGAGTGATGTTGATGTCATGTTTAAAGTAAGCAAAAATGTGACATTAGAATAATTTATATTGTAATTTAATATTATGGAAGAAATAAACCTAAACCATTATCAGTCGTGGCTCACGGCGATTTCGTCGCTTTGCTACAGGTAGCTAAAAGTACATCTGTTCCACACCAATTTTGGTGGCTAGCCATAAGCCGCGCGTGGTGCTGTCGCCACCTAGCGGCCATATCTGTGTTGGTCGTAACAGACGCGTTTTGTTAGAGAGTGAGTCTTCTGTACCAGGGATGTTGCGGATGCAGATTTTTTGACATCCGCGGATGCGGATGCGGATATTTAAAGGCTCACATCCGCGGATGCGGATGCGGATGTCAAGATTAGGTACTTAGAAAACGTCAAATATTACATTTTTAGTATTTTTTTATTAAAAAGAACGAAATGTTTAGTATTTGAGCAAGAATATAGGTGCGTTATATTTAATAAACAGTAACTTCGCCAACTTTTCTGGATCTAGACGATTTCGTTATATAGGTAATAACGAAATTACCTAGCACTTACGCCGCCGCTAAGACGTTCCTGTACCGACTTGTTCGACATCCGCATCCGCATAAGCTCCGCATCGATTTTATGCGGATGCGGATGTTGAAAATAATGCGGAAGTTCCGCGGTTGCGGATGCGGATGCGGATGTTTGCAACATCCCTGTTCTGTATCTAGTACTATTATTAATTCTGTGCCAATATGCAAATTTATATTGCAAATAATGGTAAAGAATACTATGGTGTAAGTGATGAAATAGATGGCACTAGTTGGTGCTAGTTGGACAAGATCTAACATTAGATAAAACATATGGCACCATTTACTTTAATTGTGAAATTTGCACTATTTTATTTATTGTCTTATTTTGTCAATGGTTAATTATAAAATAATAATAAAATGATTTATTCGTTATCTTAATTTAAATTACAATATTTGATCCGGTGCTTCTTTTTAAGTATTTAAAATACTTGTGTTAAAAGAACACCGCTCTTCCACAAATTGTAGCTTAAAGTAGACGTTATATAATTGGTTATTCAGAAATATTGAAATATTTTGTGTATAATATATTTCAGATAAGTATAGCAGTGCTAGCAGAGTGTCTCAATATTTTTGGGTCAGGAGAGGAATCTAGTCTCAAAATGTATTACAGAGGGGAAGGATCTCCTCTTCTTCTTGTGTAAGTAATTTATTTTTAATATTTGGGGATTATTACAATAATTAAAAAAAGAACAAACGGACATAGCTATGGTCATAGAGAAATATAGCAAGACAAGAGTGCTCACTCCATACATCAGTTCAGACTATTAATTTCAGTGTCTACATCTAGCATCGAGTAGCGGAACATCAGTACTGCTACTTGACAATAGATGTAGCACCGACCGGAAAGTCTTATCTCAACAGCATAAGACTTTCCGGTCGGTGCTACATCTATTGTCAAGTAGCAGTACTGATAGTTCCGCTACTCGATGCTAGATGCTAATAGTCGTTTTGGTACTAAAACTGATGTATGGAGTGAGCACTCTATGTATTTTTTTCTCTATGCTATGGTCAATATACATTGAATTGTATAAAAATATTATCTATAATTTATTTTCTATCAAGCAGAAACGTCTGCGAACAATGCTATTAATTAATTTGTTTCCAAGCGTCTTTTTTATAATGTCAAATTTTCAATACCCAGGCAGGTAAATAGGGAGTATAGGGAGTAATGTTTGTATGTATGGTGAAGCGTTCGTCCACATCCTAAATACTAAAATTAGTTTACAGCCACAATCCCTAACAAATGTAATGACGGACTGTGAGATATCAACCCAGACCGCTGATTCAGTGCTAGAGCTCCGAGACGAAGATTCATCAGAAGTGGCCAAGTTGGTGTTGAAGGCGCCTGCGTTTCTGGGCCTGCTGGCTGACTTGGAGCGCTCCTGTGACATAATGGAGTTGCAACTGTCACCGGAGCATCCGAATGTCAGCATTGTGACATATGGAATGCAGGTAATTTTACTTGCCAGGTGTGGCTACTAGTATAGTTTGTAGCTTTCTAATAGAGCCGGCTAATCCTATTGTCTATTGTTAAGTAAAACCGCTCGTGCCACGTGCCACAACCACCTGCATAAAAAATCGGTCGTTCACTTTACCCAGGTAATTGAATTACAACTCCTATGGAAATTGCAATAAGATTCAAAATGAACTAATGGATAAATATTTTGTTACGATGTGTGTGGTCAGTACTTCGGTTACAATGCCGGCGAGACGAACGCTACAGAACCGCGCGAAGAAAGGCGCGTTATCGGAGAGCGCACCTACACTGGTTTTTTGAGCGTTGGACTAGCCCGCGCTCAGGTGCCAAATAGAATAATTAAGACCCTTTTTTGCAGGTAAGTAGCACGTGCGGTTTTACTGAACAATAGACAATAGGATAAGCCTTCGGGCTCTACTAGAAAGTTACAATCTATACATGGGGCCCACACCAGTTTTGGTGTCTAGTAGTAGTAGTCGCGCACCGCTATGGAACGGACGCCTGCTCGCGCTTGCGCCACCTTGCGGTCAAATCGTAATAGACGCGGTTCGTTAGAGTGAATCTTCTGTACCTAGTACTATTATTTATTCTGTGCTACAGCCCAATATCAACCTTCATGCATTACCACAAGGTTCACGATAACGTCGCACACGATACGGCGTGGCTTTCAAACTTTAATGGGTTAAGGAGATACTTACTTTTAATTGGGATCAAACCTATCATATTATAGTAAGCTGCGGGCGCTCCAAAGACGGACCCTTATTGATGGAGTCGGACATAGCTCGACGTAAGGGGCGCGCTGAGCCCGCTCCAATGCCGCCGCAAAATCTATGTAATACATTTTATTAATTTAGTTCGTAGAGCGTTATTCTAGATCCGCTAGTTCCAGTGATTTATAATAATTTCGTTAGTACAGTCAGCAGCAGAAGTTGCTAAGCGGGCGAGGTGTTCAAAATTACCTTGACGCTCTTATTCTCTTAAAAATAAAGGCGCGTCAAGACCTTTTTGAACACCTCGCCCGCTTAGCAACTTGCTGCTGACTGTACAGATTTAAAAAATGAATATTTTCAGGACAGGTCCTGTATCGACATGCCCAAGTCATCCGAGATGGTGCAGAGCTTCAGTTGCGAAGAAACTGTCACGCTCAAATACCAGCTGCACCACATCAGACTCATCATGAAGGCCCTCGCCATCTCTTCTAAGGTGAGCGTCCCGGGGTGGGAAGGGGGGGGGGGATTCCCATTTGTCCCCGCTGGGCACAGGTGGGAATAGGTGTTTTCATATAAATCATTACCATTTGAGGACCCGAGGAGGTCATGTATGGCAACTGAGGCGGCTGTCATGTTTGAGGATGAATGTTTGAGGTCTTGTGAGAAGATGTTTGCACGTCCTTCTACAGTTTAAAATGGTACATTATCGTGTGTTAATATTGTGTTATTTGTGATTAATTGTATACTGTTTTCTTTTTCTTATAATATTCTGTGTAAGTTGGCAGTGGTTTGGTATTTATACTGTTATGCTGTATAACTTGTTTTGAAATAAAATAAAAATAAATAAATAAATGTGGGGCACGCCCCATATTTTCTTTTTTTTTTTATTTAAAATTATTAAGAGGTAGGAGGTTTTAAACATTTGTATGGAATTTGGTTTTCGCTCCTAACCAAAAATCGAGAAAAGCAAACGATAGCTATACCTACCTAATTTTATAAACTTACTAGCAACCCGCCTGGCACGGGTTAACAAATTATACATAAACCTTCCTATTGAATCACTCTATCTATTAAAAAAAACCGCTTTAAAATCCGTTGCGTAGTTTTAAAGATCTAAGCATACATAGGGACAGACAGCGGGAAGCAACGTTGTTTTATATTATATAGTTATTTTCCATACTGTTAATATCCAATAAAATTTATTTATTTACGTTACACGTCCATCTTTGGGTCACAAACTTACGTATGTGTGCCTTTCAACTTAATTGGTCCAGTAGTTTCGGAGAAAATAGGCTGTGACAGACGGACGGACAGACACACGAGTGATCCTATTAGGGTTCCGTTTTTAGGGTTCCGTAGCCAAATGGCAAAAAACGGAACCCTTATAGATTCGTCATGTCTGTCTGTCTGTCCGTCTGTCTGTCCGTCCGTATGTCACAGCCACTTTTCTCCGAAACTATAAGAACTATACTGTTGAAACTTGGTAAGTAGATGTATTCTGTGAACCGCATTAAGATTTTCACACAAAAATAGAAAAAAAAACAATAAATTTTTGGGGTTCCCCATACTTCGAACTGAAACTCAAAAATTTTTTTTTCATCAAACCCATACGTGTGGGGTATCTATGGATAGGTCTTCAAAAATGATATTGAGGTTTCTAATATAATTTTTTTCTAAACTGAATAGTTTGCGCGAGAGACACTTCCAAAGTGGTAAAATGTGTGTCCCCCCCCCCCCTGTAACTTCTAAAATAAGAGAATGATAAAACTAAAAAAAATATATGATGTACATTACCATGTAAACTTCCATCGAAAATTGGTTTGAACGAGATCTAGTAAGTAGTTTTTTTTTATACGTCTTAAATCGCCTAAATACGGAACCCTTCATGGGCGAGTCCGACTCGCACTTGGCCGCTTTTTTTCCTTTTGAGGTACCCTAGAAATTGGTGTGAAGAGAATACTTCCTCTTTTCCAGGTGGTGGTGAGGTTCAGTTCCAACGGTCTCCTGTTGCTTCAGTTAAAGCTGGAGAAAGAAGACCAGCGACAGATGTTCTCAGAGTTCTATATAGTGCCCTTACTGGACGACTGAACTTGTACAATAGATCTGAGTTCACCAAACTGTAACGTCCGTGGTAACTAAAGTCTATTTTTTTATTCGGTAGACTGAAATGACAGTTAATAGTATGAAATGACATTTCATGTTCATACAATTAACTGTCATTTCAGTCTACGGAATAAAAAAATAGACTTTAATGGGATTTTTTCTCAATAGAGAGTCTTACTGCAATGTTTTGCTGCTAGAGTGCAGCACTAGCGACTTAAGTATACCATAAAGTAAATTGTACATACTGTACTTTAAATTGTTTTTTGACAAGTTTTCACAGACAATCAAGTATGACATTGATACATCAAGGCGGTTTGTTTACAAAGGGCCTACCGGGAAACGCGAAATCGAAACTCAGCTATCTTCCTCTTTATCGCTCGAATATGCAGGAGTGATAGAGAGGTTAGATAACAAAATTTCGACTCTCGTTTGCGGTAGACCCATTAGATTGTGACTTATTATGGGAGTGGCACCACCTACGCAGAGTTTCGCGTAATATTCCCTATTGTTACCACTGGATAAGGGTAAGAAAAAAAATCCCAGTTGTTACCACTGACAACAACTTGGTGGTAACTAGTGGGAATAACCCGATTTAGCCAGTTTAATTTGTAATATCTAATGACGTATTTTAAAACGATGGCAGCGCCATCTGCACTGAACTTGACGCGGTTATCCTCATTCTTTGAACACCGAGTTAGCAAAGTTCCAAGCTGTATGTAAAATGGCAGTCTAAATATAAAATAAAACAACATTTTGCAAAATATAATTATATTTCATTTACCAAAAATGACATGCACTTACTTAAGGAATGTATATTACGTTTAGTATGTATATTTCCATGCTATTTATATAAATGTTTTCTGAGCGTTACCTGGGCCATATTATTTAAAATTTCCTTTTTTTTTGGAAATATGTATGTTATTTCTACTCAGAATCACGAGCTCTTTCGATCCTAATAGGAGAAAATAAAGTACCAAGATTTTATTCATTCCATTCCGTTGCCATTTTTCATAGAATTTGTAGGGCGGTAACGGAATGGAAGGAATGAACAATGTATGGAATTTTTGAAGTGAAAACTTCTTTAGCGGCGCTGGACACTTTTTGAGGTGGGGAAAAAATGATAAACTCGAGACAGCGTAAGGCGATCACGTGACCTGACCGTAAGGGGCGTAAGGCGATCACGTGACCGTAAGCCCCGTAAGGTGGCCACACATAATTTAAATGGCATTTAAATCAATGAAGAAAAACTCAATGTTATTTGACATTTATGTTGCGGACTCCTTTTCAAGACTCTACCTATGTTCAAATAATTTGACGTTGTCATGGCAGTATGTATTAAACATGTCAATGAAAAAGTGTGATCTTATTTGAGAATGATAATAATATAATAATAAATAAATAGAATACCTCCGCTAAACGTATGTATCGTGTTACCGGGCGTCGGTAACATAGTGAGGTGAGTTTTCACTTCTATCGGCACTCCCGGAGTGCAATCGTTGTTGCTTGTTTATCCTCGTATTAGGATCGAAAGATCTCAGAGTAGAAATAACATAAAAATACACAATAAAAAAGGGTTGTGTACGTTTTAAATTAAATGGCCCACCTTATTGAAGCAAATTATCGTATTTTATTTTATCGGAGTCAGACTCACGACTTTTATTTATTTCAAATTGTCAAACAGCTCCTTAATCAAACAGTTTAATTTCGATATTATTTCCAACAAATTCGTTAACATTATTAGTGCTGTTAATAAGTTAACTTATACTTACTTTCAATTCCAACAACATTATTATTTTTAATAAATGGTGCATCTAGCAGAAATAATATATTGTAAAGGAATATTGAAAATTATTTAGGTTTGGATTTTAAAAAGGGTCAGGCTTCCAAATCATGAGCTCCTACGTGAAAATAAGTCTTAGGAGACCTCTAACTTTTTAATTGGTCTACAATCGGCATCTACAAACTGAAAAATAAATAAATAACTAAGTACTACAATTAGGTAGGGTAAAGATCGGTTTTCCTAGGATAGCGGTGCCGTCATATAGCGGCCGTCTCCATACTAAATAATACGGCTAAATATGGATGTCGTAGTATGTATTTGTATGGAGACGGCCGCTATATGACGGCACCGCTATCAGAGGAAACCAAAGCTTAAGTGTGGATAAGTTTGCCAACCTCGAAAATAGTTTTTTGTAAGTACACCCTTTTTTAGCTACGTTCTCACCTCCTAAGGCCCAGCCATACAAACAAAACATCCAAAATATGCCACTGAAATTTAAACCTAAATTGTAGGAAAATTAGAGTTGATTTTGCGTTGTTGAAAATTGAACGAAACAAAGCAAAAGCGACTCTGTTCCAATTGAACATGGTTTAAATTACATCGAACTGAATAGGTACTATAGGTAGGACCTTTTGGGCCTTAGGAGGCTAAGTGATTCTACAATTTCTGCTAAATGCATCCACAATTAATATTCGTTATTAATCCTATTTAACCAACACATATTACGATGTAACGTCCGTTTGGAATAAAACTGAGACAAAATTGCACAGAAAAACACAAAAGTTGACGCCTAAATTCATTTATGTTTAGGTGTTAAAGATGTTTAATTTTCTATTTTATTATAACATAAACTTATTTCTAAACATTGAGTGTTACATTTGCCCATTTCTTTAGTTAACCCTTTAAACATCGCGTCGCCTAAAACTGTCTACAGATAGTGCCAAAAGCGACATAATTACCATTTATGTGACAATGAATAGTCTTTGAAAGAGTTAATGCCCGGTCCAAGTCCAAACTTTCTGTGCTACCAATATCTATTTGTGGCTTTCCATTAGAGAAGGGTCCTTTGTCCTTATGCTCCATGTGCAATAAGGACCTTTCTTTCAGAACTGTTGGAATCACTACATAGTATAAAACAAAGTCGCTTCCCGCTGTCTGTCCCTATGTATGATTAGTAGACCCCGGACTTTTGTCGCAATGACGTCACAATAGGGTAGTCTGGGGAGTAAATGGAGCGGTGTTAATTAATACGCTTGTGTTAATCAGGCATCTACGGTATAATTATTACCTATAAGTTAATTGTCAATTGATTAATATACCGATATGGACGTTGTTCTTTCGGTAACTGACTCTCCGTAACAAATCAAAAGTTTGCGGTGAGCCTACGTCTTCTATCAGAATATTATCCTTTTCAAAAAGGAAAATCTTCTGTTCACCTCGATAGATGTTATTGGTAGATTGGTACATATTTGAAAAGTTTGCTTTTATCAAAGCAGGAGTTGTAACGGTTCCTTGGATTTATTTGTATTAACTTATAGATGATTTATATCGTGAATGCCTGATTATTAAATTTTTATTAACACAGCCGTATTAATTAACACCGTTTCATTTACTCCCCAAACTACCCTATTGTGACGTCATTGCGTCAAAAGTCCGGGGTCTAATGATTAGATCTTAAAACTACGCAACGGATTTTGATGCGGTTTTTTTTAATAGACAGAGTGATTCAGGAGGAAGGTTTATGTATAATTTTGTTAACCCGTACGAAGCCGGGGCGTGTCGCTAGTTTCAGATAAAAAGGAACTTATTGCATTTCAAGCATAGGACCCTTCTGTGATGGAAAGCCACATTTATTTACACAATCAATTTACCAATAATTACATTGAGTCACAGTGAAGTGATGTTATAATACTAATTCCTCTAGGTATCCTAAAATGACTAGACCTCGCAGACGGGCAGAAACTTCGTTTCTACCAGTATAGGTTAGCATTAGAAATATCTTTGATAATATTATATGATGATAATACTATTTAAGGTATACTTTTGAGTCCATTTCCGTTAATATGTGATATTGTCGTCTAAAAGACTTTAAATAATTAAAATACATGGCAAACTATTGCAATAATATCGATAAATATCCAATATGTAGGCAATACTCGCATATTTCCACATTGTAACTGTTTTAGCTATATTGCTCTGGGTGGTCCTTATTACTCAAATTAGGTAGATTATTTAAATTAACGAAATATATTTAAAAGAGGGGGCCGCTACGTACTGTATCTTGTATTAAAGTACCTTTTGAATACCTACATCAAACTAGTTTCTATGTTGCTGGATTCGTCAATCTATGAACTCAAAACAAAAACGGCCGTTTTAACTTTGGACGCATAGATTGACGAATCCAGCAACATAGAAACAAGATACAGCACGTAGCGGCCCCATTTTTAGGGTTCCGTAGCCAAATGGCAAAAAACGGAACCCTTATAGATTCGTCATGTCTGTCTGTCTGTCTGTCCGTCTGTCTGTCCGTCCGTATGTCACAGCCACTTTTCTCCGAAACTATAAGAACTATACTGTTGAAACTTGGTAAGTAGATGTATTCTGTAAACCGCATTAAGATTTTCACACAAAAATAGAAAAAAAACAATAAATTTTTGGGGTTCCCCATACTTCGAACTGAAACTCAAAATTTTTTTTTTTCATCAAACCCATACGTGTGGGGTATCTATGGATAGGTCTTCAAAAATGATATTGAGGTTTCTAATATCATTTTTTTCTAAACTGAATAGTTTGCGCGAGAGACACTTCCAAAGTGGTAAAATGTGTGTCCCCCCCCCTGTAACTTCTAAAATAAGAGAATGATAAAACTAAAAAAAATATATGATGTACATTACCATGTAAACTTCCACCGAAAATTGGTTTGAACGAGATCTAGTAAGTAGTTTTTTTTATACGTCATAAATCGCCTAAACACGGAAGTCACGGAACCCTTCATGGGCGAGTCCGACTCGCACTTGGCCGCTTTTTTAAATATATTTCGTTAATTTAAAATAATCACGATTATTACTGTGGTGTATGTAAAAAAATACATAGATTGCTCACTCCATGCATCAGTTTTACATAATAAGACAAAGTCGCTCATACATAAGACTATGTTGTTGTTGTTGAGCATAAGACTTTCCGGTCGGTGATACATCTATTGTCAAGCAGCAGTACTGATAGTTCCGCTACTCGATGCTAGATGTAGACACTGAAATTAATAGTCTTTTTGGTACCAAATCTGATGTATGGAGCGAGCACTCTTGTCTTACTATATTTCTCTATGCTCGTGTGTACCTATATTCCTCGGCAGATAAATAAGGACTATCCAGTTCACTACGGATTGTTATTAAATAATCCGTTTTCAATGGTTACTAAGTCACTAACCCGGGGTTACCCGTTAAACCGTTAACCCAATGTAAAATTGTACTGTTTACCATGGTAACTCCAGGTTTAACCGTGGGTTAGCGGGATGGTGCAAGTGGCGCGCATACTAAAACATTAAACATGGATACGAATTACCCCATATGTTTTACACCTATACATAAACATACAATGTAAACAATCATAGCACAAGTAAGTATAAATTATTTTAACATACATAGCAAATTACGTCAATACCAATAAAATTATTATATATTTGGCTAAGCCTTATCGATTGAAACTTATATAATAATATAAGTTTAATAAGACAATTTATACTATTAAGTACCTACACTCAATAAATAGCACACACACAATATTGCACAAAATGAACATAGTCGTTAGAATTGCATTGCAACTAAATGAAAACTGTTTTCTAAGGCCCACTTGCACCATCCCACAAACCCGGGGTTAAGTGTTTAAATTCTTAACCAAGTGTCAAATTGTACTGGTAACCGTGGTAACTCCAGGTTTAACCGGTTAACCCCAGGTCAGCGAAATGGTGCAAGTGGGCCTTAGTCTTATAATAATACCTATTTATATAATTAACTAAGTAAATGAACTATTTGTGAATCCATAATAATTAAATCAGCGCCAGGTAAATAAAATATACTCAGGCCAAATTATAAATACGAATAATGTGACAACATAGGTGGCAGCCCTAGGCCCCAAACCAAACCCCTTTTAATGGGGTTGGCCGGTCAAAGTATTTAGCAGATGGCGCCATCATAGCTTGCCCTGTCAATCCCTAGAATTGTGTCAAATCTTTGTTTTTTTTAATGCCCCGGATGCCAGCCCTTTAAGCCAAATCTCATAGAAAAAGGGCCAAGCTATGATGGCGCCGTCTATGCAAACCTTTGACAGTTGCCAACCCCGCGCCGTTCAATTATACAGGGTGCCATTTGAGTCGTGATCACTAATATGTTTTTCTAACTCCATAAACAACGAGCAATTTAATGCCCCTACTCTTACTAAAATCAGACAAGATTATTTTTTATTTTTTGCCATTTATTTTACTTTTATAAGTGGATTTAGGATATTACAACGGCTTATTGAGATATTTAAATTAGTAAATTGAATCGCCTCTTTGAATCGGAACTGTCATTGACATCAAGTTTGTCATTTGTCCCAGTTAGAAATAAAATTTACTTAATTTTTCATTTGAAATATCTTACAAAGCTGTTTAAATACCACATTGTCACTTGTAAAAGTAAAATGACAAAAAATAAACAAAAAAATAAAAAAAATCTTGTCTGATTTTATAGTAAGAGTAGGGGCATTAAATTGCTCGTTGTTTATGGAGTTAGAAAAACATATTACTGATCACGACTCAAATGGCACCCTGTATAGACTGCTGCCCCTAATATCTTCCCGCCGTAGGCCCGGGCCTACTGTGTCTAAAGGGGCCCACTTGATTACCAGTCCGCCGGATGATATCGGCCTGTCAGTTGTTCGGAACTGTCAACTTCTTGTTCTAACTGACAAGCCGATATTTTTTCCCGATCATGAAATTATATTTTTTTATGTATATGAATTATCCTGTAAAACTATTTTAGTATATTTTCATTACAATTATAAATGATGTAAGTACCTACATATCCTGCAAAAACTGTTTTAAAGTACTGTCAGTTCTGGCCATTTTCTAAATCATTTACTTAATACAAAAAACAGAGATAACTATTTCGACACGTCAAAGCATATATTTGTTCTATATTTGTGCACCATATAATTTTATTGACTAACATAACCGCTCGTCATAATTTTTCGCAATTTTTTTCGGTTCTCCGCCTCAGTGGCAAGGCAGCCTTACAACAACTTAGTTGAAATAGGCGAATGTTTATCGGCGACGACAGGCTATAAATACCTGGGGGCCGATTTTTGAATTTCGATCGCTCGATTTCGTTACTCGAAAATCGGTAGAAAACGGCAAAATGCTGATTTTTGAAATACGAGCGATAGAAATTTGGAATCTAGTGGTATTGACCACTCGTTTCCAATTCTATTAGTGGAATTTACATGCCTACTAGTACTAGATACCTATTACTGAACGAAATACACGAAATCGAGCGGTCGAATTTCAAAAATCGGCCCCCTGGGCCATTTTATTTAAAGTTGTCCCCTACAGTTTTTTTTTTAAATTTGTAAATTTCTATGTTATTTCTACTCAGAATCACGAGCTCTTTCTATTCTAATAGGATAAAAAAGTGTCCCAAGGTTTTTTATTTCCATTCCGTTACCATTTTTCATACGTATGGCGGTCACGGAATGGAAAGATCGAAAAATTTATGGAAATTTTGGGACACTTTTTTTCTCCTATTAGGATCAAAAGAGCTCGTGATTCTGAGTAGGAATAACATAAATAGTTACATACAGGTCGACCTAATAAAAGAGTGTTAAAAATCCCAAAATTTAAAAAAATGTTTGGGGGACAACTTTAAATAAAATGGCCCACCTACACGTATCGGGACAGATACTAGCAACCCCGGAGCGTATACATTGAGTGTAATATAGCTGGTCAAGCAAATCTTGTCAGCAAAAAAGGCGCAAAATTCTATTTTCTATGGACGATATCCCTTCGCGCCTACATTTTTCAAATTTGCCGTCTTTTTCTACTGACAAGATCTGCTTGACCAAGTATATATTATAGTTTGTAGCTTTCTAGTAGACCCCGAAGGCTTATCCTATTGTCTATTGTTCAGTAAAACCGCACGTGCTACTTACCTGCAAAAAAGGGTCCTAATTATTCTATTTGGCACCTGAGCGCGGGCTAGTCCAACGCTCAAAAAACCAGTGTAGGTGCGCTCTCCGATAACGCGCCTTTGTTACGCATCTCGATGACACATTTTAGACTGGTTCTGTAGCGTTCGACTCGCCGGCACTCAGTAACCGAAGTTCCGATTTTTTATGCAGGTGGTTGTGGCACGTGGCACGAGCGGTTTTTCTTAACAATAGACAATAGGATTAGCCTTCGGGGTCTATTAGAAAGCTACAAACTATACTTCTCTGTCCGTATTTTACACGAAGCTGTACTGGTTGTCTACGGCGCGGTCGTGGGGTGCTCCGCTGGCGACCAGCAGGGCTTCAAGCTCCGCCCGGCGCATCCTTACGTCGCTCCCGTGCGTTACGCCCAGCTGAAAACAGATTGGCTGATAAGTTCTTTGTTTCTATGGTTTTAAATAATTATAGGTAGCAATTGGCCCTAATCACTTATATCGACTTTATAGATGGCCCAATAAAAGGTTGTCAATTTTATTTACAGCGGCATATTGTTGAAAATTTTGCATTTTTTGTATCAAAATCAAAGTTCCCTTAATTTCTACATTAAGACGTACAGTCTGGCAAAAAATAGTAGAAATTAAAAAGTGGCAATGCTGTAGTGTCGTCCCTTTCAAATCAATCTAAAGCTTTGGTTTCCTCCGAAAGCGGTGCCGTCATATAGCGGCCGTCTCCATAGAAATACTACGACATCCATATTTAGCCGTATTATTTAGTATGGAGACGGCAGCTATATGACGGCACCGCTATCCTAGGAAAACCGATCTTAAGAAAAACGGGACGTTACTACAGTGTTGCCACTTTTTAATTTCTACTCTTTTGCCAAGCTATAAAAATATTATATTTCTAAACTTTCAATAAAAATGTAATCGGCTGAAGACCGCGTGAAACCAAAAGTCATGTCAAGTCACGTTTGCTCAACTACAACGCTTCCAACAAGTCGGCTGAGATCCGTTGTCTCATTCTAACTATCGCTCCATCTCCCTCTGTTGGGCCGATATATCATAAACGTTTGTAGAGGCCTTTACACGATCAAAACAAGTGACGGACTATGCTTCAAATTAGTAATTAATTATTATTTACGTATGAGCACAATGCACGAGCAATAAATACAGTCAACTGCAAAAATTATAACTTTTATTAAATTTTTGGTCGTCAATATTAAAATAATATAACATAAGCACTAAAATAATACAACAACAATATACGTAAAGAATATGAAATCAGTTTAGGGAGGTTTTTCCAAAAAACATATTTCCTTCAAACTCAACGGACTGATTATTTTTATAAAAAAATGTTAGTAGTGTGTGTATTTTTGCAGCTAACTGTTCAAACTAAACAATAAAGAATCAATAATGCAAACACACAAACATATTTTGTTGTCAGCACGCTTCACACACTTTACTTACTTAATTCAGTAATCTTTAGGCATCCTAACTAAGATCTTAAAAATAACTCAGTCAGACTCTTACTAAACGCTGTTACACTTCGATTCGAATAAAGTAAGGCGTGTGAAGCGCTTTAGCAGAACTATAATCACTAAAAAGCAAATATAAAAATTAAAAACACTTACCAAAAACAAAGTACGTTCAAAACGTCACCAAACACATACACATAACATAAAAAAACTGCAAATAAAAAAAAAGCCATTCCACATAAAAAGTTTAATAATAAAATTTACAACCAAGAGAATTACGATTAAAGCTTGGAAGAACATGAGTTCAATTTGTACACCTTTAAAAGATAAACAATACAGTTAGTCTAAAATAATTAGTAATCTACATGTAAGACAAATCCATTCTGTGATTATACATGTGAAATGAAAAAGCTATATTCTTTTAAAGAATGATTTGAGCTTCGTTACTTAGGTAAATACAACCATAGAGAAAAATACATAGATTGCTCACTCCATACATCAGTTTTAGTACCAAAAAGACTATTAGCATCTAGCATCGAGTAGCGGAACTATCAGTACTGCTACTTGACAATAGATGTAGCACCGACCGGAAAGTCTTATGCTGTTGAGATAAGACTTTCCGGTCGGTGCTACATCTATTGTCAAGTAGCAGTACCGTTCCGCTCCGAGTAGTTCCGCTACTCGATGCTAGATGTAGACACTGAAATTAATAGTCTAACTGATGTATGGAGTGAGCACTCTTGTCTTACTATATTTCTCTATGATACAACGAAAACATCTGGCAAGACAACAATACATAGTCGACAACATAAAATGCAATAAAAACAACAAATACACAAAGCATTGCACTAATTCGACATTTACCTTCCTTCTATCTTTACTTATAATATAACTAAAATGCGCGTATACTGAAAATCGTAGATTCCAAAAAAAGTAAGACAATGTTGCCACTGCAATAATTTGTTTGTAAAATAGTAAATTCTTTTTTATAAATAAACACGCCAAGATAATTTATTTATTGGTAATTTTACTCCTACGATTTAAAAAAGTAGTTTTATATACTTATTTTTACATAAATACAAGACGCGCTAGTAAAAAGTGGCAACATTGTCTTACTTTTTTTGGAATCTAAAGCTTTGGATTCCTCCGAAAACGGTGCCGTCATATAGCGGCCGCAAAAGACGGCCGTCTTTACGGTGACGACATGTGGAAAGTACCACGGCGTCATAACACACCGTCATCCACCAAGGATTTTGAAAAACGTAGGCGCGATGGGATAACGTCCCATAGAAAATTTGAATTTCGCGCCTTTTCCTACTGACAAGATTTGCTTGAACATCTATAATTTACTTGGAGGATGAAATATCATCAGAAGAGGAAAATAATCGTAGTACGGAATCATTTATTCAAATCTCGTGTCATTTATTCAAAATGGCGTCACCGCTATCTAATAAAACGTTCACGAAACTATCGACACCGTCATGACGGCCGTCATCTTACGTTACGTTGACAGTCAACGTAACGTAACGCTGTCTAGGAAACCGCGCCATCTTGTTTACATAGACAACGTTCTAGTGACGTCATTCAACGCTATATAGCGGCCGTCATATTACGGCACCGTTTTCGGAGGAATCCAAAGCTTAATTACGATTTTCTGTTTATGTGACGTCATTGAAATATGACTACATCAGTATTTACTCAATGTTATATCATTTACGTAATAATTATAGTCATCAATGACATTCTATAAGGCTATGTTTCCAATGAGGCGGAGATGAGAGGAAATGTGCGGGAATCAACCAATAGCACTGGTTCTCTTCTCCGCTGGAAGGCAGTGGACAGGCAGCTTAAATATAGAGCTTGAATTGGCCTATTGCCATTTTATTATTCTGTCAATTGATGTCATTCGATTTGACTACGGACAAAATAAATGATATGTGTTGTTCTTAGTTGGAGACCTTAGAGCACTTTTTGATTAACTATTCTACGTTTTTGTGAGTTTAAAGCTGCCTTTCCACAGACGCGGAGATGAGAGGAGACGTGAAAGAATTAACCAATAGCACTTCTCCGCTGGATTACAGCTAATGGTTGGTTCCCGCACTCCTAGTCTCCTCTTATCTCCGCCTCATTGGAAAGGCAGCCTTACTACACAAGCGTAACTGAAAACTCACTGGGTTAAAAATATTAAAACATTCAAAACTGTTACTATCTACATATTAATTGTAGTACATATTTTGTGATTTCAACTTATTTATATTGTAATTATTTCCTAAATGTACTGATTACGTCTTATACACGAAGTATAAATACGAATTTACAAACGTCTCAATAAATAAAATGCATAAACGACGTCTACTTTAAACTTAAAGAATAATTAATTATCTATTGAATGTTTGATGGTACTTTCCTATAGATTCTTTTATTATAATTTATCTAGAATCTTCATACTTAAATAATATGTTTTTTAACATAAAAAGTTACAGTCTCAGATCTTAATTGAAAGATTTTTCATATGATTTACGAGTACGATTTGTACAACATATGAATTCAACGGGACTTTATCGCGTATCTAAGTTTTAAGATTTACCTAGTGTGCAAAACGTTCAAGCTGATAAACAAGACCAAGTGCGGGTAGTTCGAAAAACTCGCGCGGTTAGAAGATGCTGATGTCAACTTAAGCCAGTCTTCTCCGAGACCACGGGGACAACGCCGTCCTCGAAACGTCGGAGGTAAATCTTAAAACTTAGATACGCGATTAAGTCCCGTTGTACAATTTAATAATGTGTAAAAATCGTGAAAGTTTAAATCAGTGATATAAATTCAAGTTACATCAAAATTGAACAATAGTTACCTACATAAGTACATTGTACAATTTCGCCTTTAGGCGTACAGTAGCTATCAGATATATCGGAGCGGCCAAGGCTCACAAATCGGAAAAACCTCGCGCATCGCCTAAAGTGTCATTCTATAGACCTTGCTAACTATGTAAACAAAAACCGGCCAAGTGCGAGTCGGACTCGCGCACGGAGGGTTCCGCACCATCAACAAAAAATAGAGCAACAAAATCGTGTTTGTTGTATGGGAGCCCCCCCTTAAATATTTATTTTATTTTTAGTATTTGTTGTTATAGCGGCAACAGAGATACATCATTTGTGAAAATTTCAACTGTCTAGCTATCGCGGTTCATGAGATAGAGCCTGGTGACAGACGGACGGACGGACGGACAGCGAAGTCTTAGTAATAGGGTCCCGTTTTTTACCCTTTGGGTACGGAACCCTAAAAATCACTAGTAAAATGACATTTAGAGAAAATTTCAATATGGCGGTTTGTTTACGTAGTTAGCAAGTTCTATAGAATGACACTTTAACCAAAAGAAACTTGAAGGTACTGTCAGAGGGACCATCATTCGATGTGACAGATATATATGTAGGTACCGTCAACCGGGGGGTGAATAGGGATGGCTGGGGTGAATAGGGACAACACTTAAAAGATCACCTTTTAAGTCGGGACATGACTTACCTGACAATTTCTTAATAAATTCCCACACAAATTGTATCATACAAAACCTACGATTACTTTCAATCGAATAATGCAATTTTCGTAAGTATTTGTTAAGAAATTGTCAGGTAAATCACATTTTAAGTTTTGTCCCTATTCACCCCAGCCATCTCTATTCACCCCGGTTGACGGTACCTACGTATGTCTTTAAGACGGTTATCACACCGGTGCGTGTGTTACAGATTGATTCATTTTATAGGTAATTAAAATTGTGAATTAGGACCTATTCAAATTAGTTATTCAGTCTGTAATAGCTAATAGCTTCTTGAAGAGTAAAACCCTTTTGACTATGACATACCTATGCCACAGTATAATAAAGAGTACTAGAGTACAGTATGGACACTCCCTGTCTCCCGTTGAAAGTGCCGCCCACCCGCTTTCGGTTACCTCACAGTTACCCTACAATGTCTTATCTCACTCACACAAGCATGGTACGCGTTCACCTACACGAGCTTAGGTTGTGTGCGTAGGAACGCGTTTGTTTCATACATTTGATCGCCAGTGTCCGAGGTGTGCCTATGCTATTATTTAAACACTTAAAACACACATTATTTTATTTGTGTTTTTTTTTATTTGAGCAAGGTTTGGTTACCCTTATGCTTAAACATAAAATGCCTTTGTTTAATTTTATGTTGCTAAAAACCGCAAAGTTAATTTAATTGACGGATAAAGCCACATCATTTTTCACCACACCAGCTCGTAAAGACGATATGACTATAAGTATGTATGTACTAATAATGATGTTATTTTTACTTAGAATCACGAGCTCTTTCGGTCCTAAAATAATGTACGCAATTTTTTCCTATTGTGCTATATTACTATAATACCATATACTTTGTAAGGCGGTAACACAAAAGAAAGTTACAAAAATGTATGGTTATACAGGTTGGTTTTTTATGGGGCACTAACTGCTACGCTAATTGTCTTAAAAGACTTTCCCTAACTTAAAATAATCCTTTGTAGATTGTCCTTTATAGATTTTGGAAAAAACGTACAATCAGCGACAATATCGTCAACAACTGAATTTGTACTCAAATAAAAGACACAAGAGTAGTCCTACTCCTAACAACAGAACATGCTATGACTTTTACCCTCACATGGCGACCGCGCCAACGTCGCGGTTCGTCTAGTTATAGTTTGTAGCTTTCTAATAGACCCCGAAGGCTAATCCTATTGTCTATTGTTCAGTAAAACCGCACGTGCTACTTACCTGCAAAAAAGGGTCCTAATTATTCTATTTGGCACCTGAGCGCGGGCTAGTCCAACGCTCAAAAAACCAGTGTAGGTGCGCTCTCCGATAACGCGCCTTTGTTACGCATCTCGATGACACATTTTAGACTGGTTCTGTAGCGTTCGACTCGCCGGCACTCAGTAACCGAAGTACCGATTTTTTATGCAGGTGGTTGTGGCACGTGGCACGAGCGGTTTTACTGAACAATAGACAATAGGATTAGCCTTCGGGGTCTATTAGAAAGCTACAAACTATACCGGCGGCTATATGCTAGTAATGCTCACTTGTCGGTTGTCGCCGACGGCGCTGACCACGTACTCGGTGAGCGTGACGTCGGCCGCGCCGCCCGACTCGAGCGGGATGGGGTGCGCCCTGAAGTGCTCGAGCATATCGTGCACGTTAGGGAACCAGAGGTGCTACTGAATAATTGTACTCAAATAAAAGAGACAATACTATTCCTAGTTATATCCTAACAACAGAACATGCTGACTTTTACCCTCACATGGCGACCGCGCCAATGTCGCGGTTCGTCTAGTTACCGGCGGCTATATGCTAGTAGGGTTTGCACGACGGATCCGAAATGTATGGGAAGATCCGCGGATCCGGATCCAGATCCGGATAATTTCATACATTTCGGATCCGGATTGCTCAAATAAAAGACACAAGAGTAGTCCTAGTCCTAACAACAGAACATGCTATGACTTTTACCCTCACATGGCGACCGCGCCAACGTCGCGGTTCGTCTAGTTACCGGCGGCTATATGCTAGTAATGCTCACTTGTCGGTTGTCCCCGACGGCGCTGACCACGTACTCGGTGAGCGTGACGTCGGCCGCGCCGCCCGACTCGAGCGGGATGGGGTGAGCCCTGAAGTGCTCGAGCATATCGTGCACGTTAGGGAACCAGAGGTGCTGGACCCGGCACTGCCCGGTCTCGCTGAGCGTCATGCGGAGGTGTTTGGCGCGGCCCTGGAAGGTTATTTAAACTTTATTTCACAAAATATACAGAATCATGTCCAAAATTGCCAAAAGACATTGTCTATCAGTCGACCACAGAGAAACATAGGGGTGATTGAATGAATAGATAAAAGGCGTTTTAAAGTAAATGGACGCCCAATGCCAAAGAAATAAGTGCGGGCGCAGCTTTTGTGAGGCCATTTTTTTTGGTTGATTGTGTTGTGAACCCAGTTAATTATACTACATCAATGCTTATAGACTATCTGTTACATAAATAAACTAGTGGCTCTGTGAGCTGTAGACCTCGCAAAGCTTAGGAAATGTGAAAGCGAAAAATACTTAGTTTGTTGAGTCGTTATCAAAGTGAACTCACAATGGTCTTAATAAGCGCCATAGACGCTATTGGCGCTTAAATCCTTTATGCCAATTTCCGCATTAAAAAAAAAATCTTAAAACTGGATTGACAAAAAAAACTATTTAATCGTGAGAGTCAGAATGGCGGGTGTATGTAAATAAAATTAAACAAAAAGCATACCATATTTTAGTACCTAATTTGTACTATTTGGTACCTCATATAAAAAAATTAGTACCTCACGGTATTTAAAGTTATCAGCAAAAAACGTTACACCCGCCAACCTGACAGTCAGAATGGCGGGTGTATTTTATTATGCTATGATCCCGCGATTATTGATAAATTCTATAAAAGCCAAATTTTAGTACCTTTTTAGTACTTTCATATTCAATTATAAATTGAGCCATTTTATTTGTGGTTTCCGAGTTATACTCATTTTACACTTTGCATTGCTATTAAAAAAATTCAGGCGCTTTAATTTTTCACCGTATCGATATCGTTTTTAAGAAAAAACGCTACGCTACAACTATTTTTATTACGCCAGGATTTAGTACCTTTCATGATTAATCTGTTACCCTTTCACGGTTAATCTGTTAGGTTCAATTAACTATGAAAATTACGTCTTACAAATGGCCAGGCGCCATGTCAAAGGATTCTTCCTAAGAAATTCCGCTCTTCATTGTGGCCTCATCTGTAGTGCGAACGATTTTAGTTTAGCTGACCGATTTTAGTTAACTAAAATACTCGCCACTCGACTAATATAGTCCGAACTAGGCTATAGTGATTTTTTTTTTCAAAAAACTGTTTATGGCATAGTATGTAGGTACATGTACAGGCATAGGCTATCAGACTTTGGAACGTTCTCCCACTCTCTATCAGGTAAGCGCAGACCAAATTCACATTCAAGCGTACCTATGCTGCGCAAGCATTTCCTTGACAAACTTTCTTCTTCGTCAACTTAATGATTCACACTAGCTAGGTATACAGGTTGGCCAAAAAATAAGTGCATTTCCGTTGCCAGGGAGGTATATTAAGTATAGATATTAGATTAATAACCTATCGGTGATTGACTGTTTTATATCGACTACTTTTTCAAATGTCGTTATTTTATCTAAATAAAAACGTGCAAGCCGTGTTTGTGCAAGATTTTCGTAATGTACCATTATAAATTTCATTACTGAACCCTATTAGCGCCTTTTGTGTCTTTAATTTTCCTTTAGAGCGGATGGAAATAAGTAAATCTAAATAACGAAACTTAAAACCGAAATCAGGATCAAAATGGATGGAAATATATTTCTTATGCTCTGATAGAATGTTGTTCTAAAAGGTGTTGATGATACGTTTCTGCACTACGTACTACGTAGAGCATGTTACGTTAAGTTGCAAATAAGACTATGTTAAAATTTTAACGATAAGCAATTGAAATTTGAGTTTAAATGGATTTGTTATACAATTTTCATTCTGATATTTAACTCCCCATTCCATAAATAACGATACTTTTGCCTAAATTGTGAGGTAATTGTAATAAGTACCCTCAAGATTTAATATATAATTTTATACTTAGTCATGTTTTAATAAAACACGTATTTTACTTTCCTCGTATTCGAAATGAAAAGTAGAGTGTTTAACTCGAGTGAAAGGCATCATATCAGCACTCACTGCGTTCGAGCACCAAACTACCTCGGCAGAAATGAGTGCCTTTCATCCCTTGGTTAACAATCTACTAGTAACACACCTTTGTTTTTATCATGAAATGGTGTTAAAAAAATACCGCTAAACATGTGCATCCTTAAAAAAGTTCAACAATAATTATTATTTTAAGTCGAGTGTGAAAATTATAATTTCTTGTAAAGATTAATAGAGTCTGTGCGGAAAGAGAAGAGTCGTGAAATGTATGGGCTGCCTTGAAAATAAAAATGAAAAAAATATTTATACTCGTATAAATATGCCTTACATTCCACGACTCTTCTGCACACACTCTATCGACTGGTCATATGATCAATATGATTATCATAATCCTGACTTACCATAATCATAATTGCATATAAAAGTGCCAAAACGCCGAGCATGACGTGCATGCCTATTTCTGTAAATTTAATTAATGTATAATACTTAGTGAACAAAAGCCACTAATAATTACAGCATTCGTTTATTTAATTTGATTTCAAATTGTTTAAGTATTTTCCTCGCGTTGGTGTGGAAAGAAATTGTGTTTCATTTGGTAGCAAAGTTTTTTTAAGCCTCATGCGTTGTAGTTGAAACCCTCGCTACTTTCAAGATTCCTGTACTTTAGAACCACGCGCTACGCTCATGGTTCTATTTTTGAAACTTTCACTTACTCGTGTATCAATATTAGCACGAGGATATTAAACAACAACTTTGCCCCTTGTAAAACAATTGCACATTAATGTGCCCAATAATAGGGCAGACATTAACGAAATAGAAATTGCTCAGGACGGATAGTTAGTGTATTATTATAAATATTATTATTTTTGTATCTCCTTGGATATCACGGGCCTATAATCCCGGTTTATTGATAGGCTTGCGTGGGGACACAGATCCAACACGTAGAGGCCCCTTGGAGAGCTTTTATGTCATGTAGAACGCCTGCTGGAACCCGTTCACAGGTGCAACAATAGACAGAGGCATTGGGACTATTGTAGAAAAAGAGAACAGTATACCGATCTATGGATTGAAGTTTGGGTGGACTATGAGACTGGGTTATTACAAAGACGTACGGACACCTGCCATAACAATGTGTTCACAAGTTATCGAGGCAGGTGGGGACTTGCCGCGCACTAGATGGGCCTATTATTTTTATTATTATAAGCCTATACAATTACAGTGTCCCACTGCTGGGCAAAGGCCTCCCCCCCTCGATCTCCACTCTTCTTATTTGATTAATCACCATGTACCTACTTAAGAGTAGGTATTATGTACACAATTACATGCACAACGAAGAGCGGAATTTCTTCTTAGGAAGAATCCTTTGACATGGCGCCTGGCCATTTGTAAGACGTAATTTTCATAGTTAATTGAACCTAACAGATTACCCGTGAAAGGGTAACAGATTAATCATGAAAGGTACTAAATCCTGGCGTAATAAAAATAGTTGTAGCGTAGCGTTTTTTCTTAAAAACGATATCAATACGGTGAAAAATTAAAGCGCCTGAATTTTTTTAATAGCAATGCAAAATGTAAAATGAGTATAACTCGGAAACCACAAATAAAATGGCTCAATTTATAATTGAATATGAAAGTACTAAAAAGGTACTAAAATTTGGCTTTTATAGAATTTATCAATAATCGCGGGATCATAGCGTAATAAAATACACCCGCCATTCTGACTGTCAGGTTGGCGGGTGTAACGTTTTTTGCTGATAACTTTAAATACCGTGAGGTACTAATTTTTGTATATGAGGTACCAAATAGTACAAATTCGGTACTAAAATATGGTATGCTTTTTGTTTATTTTTGTTTACATACACCCGCCATCCTGACTCTCACATTTAATCATAGAATCTGGTCACAAAATTTCACGAGAATCGGTTAACAATCGCGACCTGTAGAGGAGAAATACTGGGCATACGACCGAAAGCAAAATGTCCGAGTTAAAAAGTAGGCCTTCGCTAACGCTACGGTCAATTACGGCCAACTAGAAGTGATATTGGGGTTATTTCAAAGTGATAGGGTTCAATTGTGCATAATTTCTGACACCCTATAAAGGGTAAATAGGCTACATTCCTATTAGTCAAATCAGCTTCTTTTTAGAACTGTCAAAACGATTTTTTAGTATGGAATTTATATGAAAACAAATATAGTGACGTCACGGTAAACTCGCCTACTTTTTTCATTTCAATCCGTTAAATACAAATTGTGTTTAAAAATAGCTGCTGTCTATGTTTTTCTAATAATTATCTGGTGCTTTATTTCGTGCACGGTTCGAAATAATTTATTTTTCTCAAACATGCACTGAAATGTCGTCGCTCCGGGCGTTATATCAGGCTTCGAAGTATCACGTTTAGGGCGGAGCAACTCCAGAGAACTGTAAAGGAATTTCATACGAAATTGAAGGCCTAGGCCGGGAAGTAATTTTTTTTTTAATTCTAATGTAAACATGGAGTCTGTGTCCATAAACAGGCTAAACAGCCGAATTATATTTATTTTTTAATATTTTTAGTGAATGAATGGTTATCGGACCAAAATATCCGTGTTAACGCCTGTTATACACGAACGTACTGATATTAAGAATACGAATCTGTATGATTCAATGTGTTGATGAATAAATTTAAAATTTTGTCTATACGTAAGTCATCAGAGACCATAGACAATATTTAAAATCCTCTGCATTTATTTTATTTATAGAACTTGAGATTCTTATTATCAGATTGTGTATAATGGCCCTAATAAGGTCTATTCGAACACACGCAAAATACGGACGACTTCCGTAAAAAAAAAAACAATTATGGCGGGATTGGAAGGAAAATTAAAAAACTTTTGTTGTGAAGTTAGATTTTTATTATAAAGATTATAAATTTGTTTTTTTTTTGAGTGGTGTATTTTTTTATTTCATTGCATGTTTGAGAAAAGCACTATACATGCCTAGCCGTGAAAAGGTCTTGCCGGCTTCGTATCACTATCCGGCCTCCCTACGGTCGGCCGGCTATACCTACTCACCCGGCAAGCCCTTCTTTCCCGGCGTCTGCAGTAATGTACTATTAAGTACAGGAAACATCCCTATTATCATAACGTACCTGGAAATTAAACGTAAGCACATATTCCCCCTGCCTGGTCTCGGACTGGCGCACCAAGTAGCAGCCGTGCGCGTTGGAGCCCCCGGCCAACACGCAGGCCGCGGCCGCCGCGCGCGCCAGCGTGCCGTGGAACCACGGCCATTCCGCTAGCGACACGCGCGCTGTACACGCCTCTTCTGCTATTGAACCTGACAAACAACATATTAAGATAGGGTCTCCCCAAACTTATCGACGCGGAATCGGCAATGCCAATAGAAATGAAACTTTATGTCCACGCAATAAGAGCGAAAAAGACGCCGACGCGTCGGCCGTCGACGGCCGAACGGAGCCGAACCGAACCTTACCTGTTTATGCTGTTTACTATCGGCTTTCGCCGAATCCGCGTCGATAAGTATGGGGAGACCCTTAAGCGTTAACTATTAGTAGATTTACAAGACATTTACCAATAGGGATGATGACACATGTTGAATTTTATAACAAAATCTAGTAAAATAGATAGCAAACGAGCAATTTATCACAATAATGTGGATATTAAAATAAAATATTGAAAAATTACAAAATTACAGGACCTGAAAGTTTCAAAATGTAAGTTTTTTTTAACTTCCAAAAACGATAAAAGTAAGGGTACCATTCGATTCCTTACATTTCATCCAAAAAAATATTGTATAGCAACTATATACATAAACGCAATATTTCACCGACAAAAACGCAATTTTCTTGTTTTGTCCATACTACAAGATGGGCGATGACGTCACGGCCTCTGGCCGTTTTGTATAGGGCGTTTCGCGAGTGAAGTGCGACTGTCGGACTTTGACTACAATTTTTGACTTTTGTGTTACTTTAATGCAATGGGTCCTATATAGACATTTGATCCTAAAAACAAACCCGATCGATTGATACCTTAAAAAAACCCGGCCAAGTGCGAGTCGGACTCGCGCACGGAGGGTTCCGCACCATCAACAAAAAATAGAGCAAAACAAGCAAAAAAACGGTCACCCATCCAAGTACTGACCCCGCCCGACGTTGCTTAACTTCGGTCAAAAATCACGTTTGTTGTATGGGAGCCCCACTTAAATCTTTATTTTATTCTGTTTTTAGTATTTGTTGTTATAGCGGCAACAGAAATACATCATCTGTGAAAATTTCAACTGTCTAGCTATCACGGTTCGTGAGATACAGCCTGGTGACAGACGGACGGACGGACGGACGGACGGACAGTCGGACGGACAGCGGAGTCTTAGTAATAGGGTCCCGTTTTTACCCTTTGGGTACGGAACCCTAAAAATTAGTCATGTAGCCTATTACAAGAAGTCATGGACAATTGTACAAGTAGAAAACAAAAACATCCGAAAACAAGATGGGTAGATGAAATCCGCTCAGCCTTACTGGTCCAGAGTTGCAGAGGACAGAGTACAGTGGAGAAGGTTGGAGGAGGCCTATGCCAAGAGGCACACCCAACTTCGGGACATATTTGTACCCAAGGATCGGAAATAAATGGCTATATATACGTAAATAGATAGATAGATTAGTATTACTATATTTAGTAAAAACAAAATTACTAAACAATTTAAAATTTATTTTTAGAATCAAATTTCAGTAGCATATGATTTTATTTATTTTTTCTACTCCAGCACTTAAATGTGTCAATTAAATGACTGACAGTGATATCTAAAGCAATGTCATTTGAATGCTTTGTCTATAGGCTCATAAGATGACTGCTAGCAGTCATCTTATGAGTATAATACAACTGCTTTATTTTTTTAAAGATACAAGTTCCGATCATCTTGATTGAAAGAGGTATGTTTTCATTTACAATAATAACTCTTTTTTTTTTTTAAATAATAACTCAATTTTTTTTAAATAATAACTCTTTTTTTTTAATCTCTTTTTTTTTAATAATTTTTTTTTTTTTTTTGCTGCAGCTGTCATAGAAAAAGTAATGTATGCAACAGCTCATAATTGGTTCTTAAAATTCTCGGGTCTTTTTTTACAAAACTCGACTACGTCTCGTTTTGTAACTTCGACCCTTGAATTTTAAGAACCCTTATTATATCACTGTTGCATAAACTACTATAATCGTATTGCATTTACAGTAGCATATGATGTAATTAGTTATCTATAGGTATCTAACTTGATTAATTTTCCTCTTTAGCTATTTAATCATGTTTCCTGAACCGAAATATTTCTACAGTGACATAACTAGGCTTAAATTAGTTTAGGTATGTAGATAAAGAATGCCATATGATTGTCGGTTTATATTTTTGAAACATGATTCATGAGATGATTAATATTGTATTTCATAAATACTGTTTGCAAATCGGCAGCATCTTTAGATTCAAATAAAACATGGAATAGCATTCAAAGCAAACATTGTATATGAAAAGGTGTTCATAAATTACCTAATTCAGCCTCTTCAGGAGTATAGTTAATTCAGCAAGCAGGTAGATCTCTTCTCGGCGGCAGATCGTGCGAAGCCGGGTCAAGTTAGTTAATGAAATATTTGATAGTTTTACCTAATTCAGCTTCTTGAGGAGTATCAGTAGCTAAGTCAGCATTACTAGTGCTGGCAGGTAGATCTCTCCTCGGCAGCAGATCAGGAGGTGCCGGCTCAGGTAGGCCGGGTAGTGTCAGGTAGTTAGTTAATGAAATATTTGATAGTTTTACCTAATTCAGCCTCTTCAGGAGTATCAGTAGCTAAGTCAGCATTACTAGTGCTGGCAGGTAGATCTCTCCTCGGCGGCAGATCAGGTGGCGCCGGCTCAGGTAGGCCGGGTAGTGTCAGGTAGATAGTTAATGAAATATTTGATAGTTTTACCTAATTCAGCCTCTTCAGGAGTATCAGTAGCTAAGTCAGCATTGCTAGTGCTGGCAGGTAGATCTCTCCTCGGGGGCAGGTCAGGCGGCGCCGGCTCAGGTAGGCCGGGTAGCGCATCAGGTGGGGGTTGTGTTGTCGGTGCTGATCGCATGCAGTACTTGATTGTGGCTAGCCAGGACTTCATGTCATCTACGTCTGCAGCTTCTATTACATACTCCATGTTGTTGTCGGCCTGTGAAGAAATTATTTTTATGTTATTATGGCTGAGTGTTTAACACATTCATTGCCACCCAGCCAACTAAGACATCCACGCCAGGCCACAAAAATTTCGTCATATAAAGCTCTAGTACCACAATCCCGACTATCGGTTGTCCAGCCTGGGAACGAAATCATAAAATACCCAATAGTCGGGTTTCAGGGAGAGGGGAGAATTATCAGAATGGTGGAAAGACTTTGATGTATTCTGTAAAGATGCTTCCAGACCTGGTGAATATCCCACTATGTAATGCGCTTGGGCAATCTGGATCTGCCCAAAAGAGCAGTTGAAAATTGCAACCAGATTGAGTCAAGAAAGACATGCCTTTATTGCCCAGTATTGGAACATTGTAGAATAAAATGAAATAAACAGGCATGTCATATACCTTCAATACAAAAGTATTTTCATGGTCCGGCATTTCTAAAGCTGTAGTTTCTCTCGCCTCTGATATGAGAAAACAGAACACCCCGCTCCTGGGCTTCTGAGCTTTCGGCGGGGAGTAGAATTCCAACATATAACCTCCTACAGTTTTCACTAGAGCCAGTCTACACTTCTCCCATTTTTGCGGGCCGGAGGGCTGCTCCAAGCTTTCAGGAGTTAAATAATTAACCAAACCTTCTTTCCTACATTCTACAACTATTTTGGCTAACTTAGTCTTACTCTGTTTGTTCAAATTAGACGATAATTCAACCTCGTCCGAATGCTGTTTGTGGAACAGACCCTTCCCTCTTCTCAGTCCTTTAAATGATAATCTTCTGAAGAATGGCTTGTGCTGTGTTTTAGGCGAGTCGGTGTCCTCCGAATAATCGCTTTCGTCGTGACCTGTGTGCGTCCCGTTCGGCACCTTGTGTTGCGCTTTTAGTCTACCAATTTCTATCTCAAACTGGTCGGAAAAACTGTCAACAAATTTCTTTAGCAGGTCTTTGTGGGATACGCTGGGTCGGGAGGTGGGGTCTGTGGCACTACTCTGGACGTATTTCCAATACGCTGCCTTGGCGAATTCCGGAGCGGCAGCTTTGGCCTGACGCTCACAGAACTCGACCCATCCGTCGGGATCCCCGTCGGACGGGCCCGCCATGGCTAGCAATCTCTTTAACAGCTCCACTTGGATTTTGTTTTCCCTTTTATTAATCTGTATACAATAACACCACTTAAACAATTCACTGAATCACGGTTTCTTATCTATTTAAATGACAATTTCGCAATCAAAATACTCATTCCGAATGCTTCCTCACAAGTTTTCTCGCGAAAACAAGTTTTGTTGCCAGACGAAAATTTAAATAAATAACGGATGAAAGACAAACTAAAATATAAATAAATAGATTTTGTTGCTAATGAAATTTGTACTTACTGTTTTTTATGAAATATTTTACAATTATATTTTATTTAAACAAAATTGAAAAGAGTGTTACCGAGTAACCATTAAAATTAACGCATGTTAAAATTTAATGCCATCTAGTGACAACGCCCGAGTAACGTGTGTTGTCATGAAACACCCATAGGTGGCCACTGAAAGCCTAGTGAAAAAGTGGACCAGCCACGAACCAACAGATGTCGCGACTCCCGACTAAATAATAAAGCGGCCGGTTTAAACGGTTTAAAATAATGTTATGTATACATATATATATATATATATATATATATATATATATATATATATAATGGGTTGTTCAAAATAATCTTGACGCGACTTTATTGTTAAGAGAATAAGAGCGTGTCAAGGAAATTTTGAACACCTCACTCACCCGCTTAACAACTTTTGTTGCTGACTGTACCTACTATGACATTGCTCGTCAGAACGATACCCTAGTCTCAGAGTCTCAGCAAATGCATTGAACTTGTTATTTCTGTGCAATATGATCGCCTTCGCCGACGGATATATGCGACGACCACGTAAAACCACTTTTCAACACTACCCCTGTCTTGGAAAAATTGTGTATTCTATTTGTACCGTACGCAAATAGGCACAAGGCCCACTTATATGCGTCATCGGTTGATCTTTTCACATAAAACCCGTCTAGCTGCGTCGATCATAAAGCGCCAGGTTGGATTCGAGTTGTTTTAACGTTAGTTCGTGACATAGCCTTTCTTTGTGAAAATTTGCTACTTATTTGTCTTGTCTATCGAGAAAATGGAGATGATATAACTATCTACATACTTATATTATAATTATATTATGTTTAGTGGAAATGTGTTGGGGGTTTTAGCTTTTTAATTTATTACCAGGCAGTCGCGTGGTGGTGCGTTAGAACTAGATTTCAACTGGCTTTTCAAATAAGTATTTAGGTAGCCGAGTAGGTACTTTTACGTACAAGGCTCATAAAAAAAGAGTAGCCAAATTAGCTCCGGCTTCCCTGTGAATATTTTTTGAAGTGAAAACTTCTTTAGCGGCGCTGGGCACTTTTTGAGGTGGGGAAAAAATGATAAACTCGAGACAGCGTAAGGCGATCACGTCACCGTAAGCCCCGTAAGGTGGCCACTCATAATTTAGATGGCATTTAAATCAATAAAGAAAAACTCAATGTTATTTGACATTTATGTTGCGGACTCCTTTTCAAGTCTCTTTACCTATGTTCAAATAATTTGACGTTGTATGTAAATAAACATGTCAATGAAAAAGTGTGATCTTATTTGAGAATGATAATAAATAATAATATATAATAAATCAATAGAATACCTCCGCTAAACGTATGTATCGTGTTACCGGGCGTCGGTAACATAGTGAGGTGAGTTTTCACTTCTATCGGCACTCCCGGAGTGCAACCGTTGTTGCTTGTTTTAACTGTTATTCAGACCATAACTTAAGATCGCGACATGTCAAGAGTCATCAATGTAACAAGTCAAATTTACCTACTTGCGCGAGTTGCGCGTGTGTGTCAAATTTCCAATAATCTTATTCTGGCGCGCATCAGACGGGCCGATGACGGAAATATGGCCGCCATCTCGTGAACGACACGAGCGCCGGCCGTTCACCTGAATCCCGACGAAAGGTTTATAACGCGATATATTTGCCGATAAAAATACCGCTGACCATTTAGATACGGTAATAATATAATAATTTAGTGTATGTGCCTCTTCTCATGCACGAGGATTTATTGGTATAGGGTGACTGTTATACCTATTAGTTATTGGCCACTTCATAGTAGTTGGGCACTCCTATCAAATCAGAAAGAAACAAGCCAATTAAAGCCTTATTGTTAAAAGTGGCCAATTACTATAACAATTTGATAGAAGTGGCCAATTACTATGCAATGGCCAATAATTTATGGAGTGGCCAATAACTAGCAGTCACTCTAGGTAGTCCCCACGCTGGCCCAAGCGGGTTGGGACTTCCCTATACCTACCTTTTGTAATTTTTCGCGGATATAATATTATGTATTAGTGTTTTTCATTTATTAAAATGCGACTGGAAAATATCAAATGGCATTTTTTCTTACATAATTTCCGAGAAACTGATCAGTAGGTAGGGTAGGTCCGACTCAGAGGGCCTACCGCGAACCACGTTCGACGTGTTGCCTCTCTGTCGCACTTGTAAATTCGTACGTAAGTGTGACAGGGTTCGAACGTGGTTCGCGGTAAGGCCTCAGGACCGAGCGGGGGTTTGAACCCCGGATTTAAGTCGTACTTACGTCCTATCAGCCTATCACTAGGTATTAGGCTACCAACGCACTTTGATAAGTATAGAAAGCATATTGTCGTTCCTTGAAATTATTCGAGTCAAAGAGACACCGATAACGAAATTTCGGTTTTCGATAGTTATTGCTACTATTATTTATTCTGTGCTCGCGGTAAACTCTCAGTTCTTTCACGCAAGTCCAATGCACATTCAATACTGCTATTCGTTGGCCCACAGAGCTTTTTTTTGGATTTCCTTCCGTGTGAAAATTAGGCAAGCAATCGATGTCATGTACATCTACATATATACATATTGCAATGGTTAAATGATTAAATGTTTTACGGACGCCCAGCCTCTGTTACCTACGCCCTGGTAGTGACAGCACTTATACTATATAGAGGTAGTACCTACATTAATTGTTATTAGGACCGTCTTCTTCTCGGAAGCAGGCACTTGAACCACGAATTTAGATAAGCGTTTCACAAGCTAGATGGTTTAGTTTACGACGAGCCGTAAACAGTAGCGTTGTTTACAGAGAAAGCGTAGTGCACTGAGGGTGACCATGGTTTTAACAACATTCCTGCAAACTAGAGTCGGACCTAGATAATTTTAGACAGAAATTGCAGAGACCGAGTGTGGAAATTTCCAATGGAAATATAACGTTTATAGTGGCACTACCACACTTTAGCACTTCAATGTCGGTGGAGAGTTTCTAGCATCTTGTATACAAGATATACATATATCTAAACCCCAAATATGTATTTAAATTACTTACAGCAAATGAAAAGGCTTTTGATGTAGAGTAACCTCAAGCTTCATTGACTATTAGGAACATTAACGTTTATAGTGGCACTACCACACTTTAGCACTTCAATGTCGGTGGAGAGTTTCTAGCATCTTGTATACAAGATATACATATATCTAAACCCCAAATATGTATTTAAATTACTTACAGCAAATGAAAAGGCTTTTGATGTAGAGTAACCTCAAGCTTCATTGACTATTAGGAACATTAACCTTTTGAACGCCAAGAACACCTTAAGTCGTCGTAACTAGTCGTGCCCACAGCGCCATGGACAACTAAGTGTTATGGCGGATGCTATATCAAAGTAACCTTCACATTTTCAAGTAAGGTTTACATTAGCTCGCTTGCGCCCATGATGTCGTTAAGTGACGTTTTTGTTTATGACGTAGAGCGTTCAAAGGGTTCAAAAGTTTCTGTTTTTCTAATAATTCTAGTTTAGGTTCTAGGTTTGAAAAGAAAACATTGACACAAATATTTATGTTTTAACTTGAGCTTTTTATAAACTAAGTATACCTGCGCTTCAAGTGGTCCAAAAGGAGGGAGTCAACAGTCGATAGGGACGCGCCGCTTTTACATACAAAACGCTCATGCCGCGCTCACACCCCGCCCGGAAAACGCGCCTGTGTGCCGAAGCTTTAACTTTGCTAACTAACTGAGCTTCATCCAGTTTTTAAAATCGGTCCCTAAAATGTACGTGGAAATAGCATTAAAGCTGGCAACCCTGTCGGCCTGCATCCGGCGCGGGCGCGGACGGACAGATGCGGCGGAAGATGGCGTCGTTAGCGCTGTCGTCGCCTGCGCATACGTAAATAAAGCGAAGAAGGAGCGGTTTTTAAATTATAAGTACCTATTTTGGTGTGAAAAATTTTCATGTGTGTTTTTGAGCAAGTATGAAATATCTAGAGAATAATTAGGTCGGTTTTAGAACGGAGCTTTGAAAACCAGGGTTCAGCCTCGCAACAACAAGTTTTTAGAACTTATGAATGAACGAAATACCTATCCCAATGAGGTCTAGTTTTCAGTCCATGGCAATCGCTTTAGTAACTCTGTGAGTCAATTCCCAACAAACAATTTAGTCGTATAATCAAGTAGCTATACGACTCGAAGTAGTATAAAAGTAGAATAACAGTCGTCATTTTAACCGTACGTCGAGTAATGGTGCATTATGCAACTAAAAGTCGGATAAACTTATTGTCGTGTAGCAAGGTCGAATATACGTTTATTCTACCATTTTATACAACTAAATAGTCGGTGTAACTTATAGTCGCATAGCAAGGTCGCATAAACGTTTATTCTACCATTTTATGCAACTAAATAGTCGGGTAACATATTGTCGTATAGCAAGGTCGAATAAACGTTTATTCTACCATTTTATACGACAGTCGTATAATAGGTATTACGACGACTTCTAAAGAACTTTCTTATACGACAGTTGGTCGCATAGAGGTTATGGTCGTAATAATGTCGTAGTCGCGACAATTTTGTGGTTTGGATACCCATTATGCGACTTCTAAACTACCAATAGTTGCTTACACGTCGTAAAAGTGTTCTTTATAGAACTGAAGCTCAAGCTCAAGCTCAAGCTGGAGGAAGTATTAATAAAGAAGAGGGTTCCGTGGCATTTTTATCAAACGTCTCAAATGTCACCAATCCTATACCCAGTGATTCAAGTGATTCAGAAATACAAACCGATTTCGAAAATAATAGCGATGATAGTGATCCTGAAAATAGTGTTGAAGACAAGAACAGTTTTGAGCACCGAAATAAATCACAATATAATAAAATATTCACATTCTTGTCATTTATAATAAAATGCAATGGCCTATTTCTACGAATTACGGGCGAATTACATCCATAAAAATGAGTACCTACAAAGAATAAAGTGGGTAAAGAAAGTACCATGGCCATTTAAATATGCATGGATCATTTCGATGATATCCGTTTTAGATAAAAAATGTATCAATTTCCATATATTCATTAATGATTTTGCAGCTCACCTTGAAACAAAAAAAAATAACGAAAACAATCACTCATAATTGTAACTAAAGTTGTTATAATATTTATATCTAATTACTTAATAACGTATGTAATGTGTTGAAATGTTATGGTTTGAGTAGGTCAGGCGTTTTATTATTTTTCTAGTGAACCCTAAAAGTATCGTTATGGCGACCATTCCAATCCAAACGTATAGATTATAGAACCTCAAGTCGGATAACTGTCCTATAAGGCACTTAATACTTTCTTAATCAAAATAATTAAATAAGTAAGAATTTTAAAAGCGCATCAATAATTAGTTATAAACTTATATAGCAAATCATCAGTAAATTTGACTGCGCAGTAGTTTACATATATAAAATACACTTGTTTCCTATTTCATAAACCACCAACTTAATAAAAATGGCTACTTACCTAGATGCAACTTCACACCACTTGCTGTTAATATCAATTTGATAATATTATCCTGACCGCACACCGGAACTTCAGTTGAAGAAATAATATATACGACGTTTAAGCGGCGATAACACAACTTAAAGTTGTATAAATATCGTATTTCGCACCACTACACTTCCTTAAGTCGAATAGGCAC
The DNA here is from genome assembly GCF_948474715.1 of Cydia amplana. NCBI lineage: Eukaryota > Metazoa > Arthropoda > Insecta > Lepidoptera > Tortricidae > Cydia > Cydia amplana. Next base: position 11,635,405 of record NC_086087.1, read on the forward strand.
GACGTAGTTGTTACTTTTATACGACGAAGTGTCGAATCGGCGACGCATATACGACGACTACGCAACTAAATAGGTATTAAAACGACCATTACTCAACTTCTTTACGACTTTAAGTTGAATAAGGTGCGCCCAAATCTCGTCGTATAAACGTATATACGACGATTATACGACCACAGAATCTGGTCGTATAAACCTAGATTTTTCCTCAAATTGTTAGTTGGGTTATTCATAATTTGTTTGCTGACCACACCCCGAACTACGGTCGTCAGGCTAGGGTTCCAATTGATTGATTTACCTACCTAAGTATAGTAATAGTTATCTGGGGGCACGTGCCCCCGCCAAGTCAAGCAAAACAAAGATTTGTTTTACAATAGGGCAATGTTGTTGTTTAACCCCTCGTGCTAATATTGATACCAGAGCAAGCGAAAGATCGCAAAGTCGCAAAGTTGAATCTATAGCGTTGCTAGGGTTTCAAGAAACAAGGAGTAAACAAACTTTGCCACTAAACAAATTTTCACAACACAAACGTGAGTAAAATATACTAGGTACTAACAAATCAAATCCGAATGAACGCTATTAAATATTTATCATTCAATATCATTACTATGTATTTTTTTCTCTATGTCATTACTTACCTAAAAGTCAATTCGCGTCAAAAGTAGGTAAGGTACATACCTACCTGCCAACCTCTAAAACATTTACAAAACATACCATAAAAATAGCCAAAAGATGATTATGTCAAAAACAACAATACATGTCAAAATGTAGGTGTGTAAAAAACAAAATGTGATTTTGCTGAGATCATTTAAATGGCAGTTTAGGTATGCCCACACGGATCTCTATTACAAAAAGGTACTAACCGTTCTTTTTTTGTTCGTGATGAGATATTTTGCCTTCGAGTGATTCATTAAGCATCTATTAGCTAGTGATTTGTTTTGTTTCGTTTCACAAAAGATTTTCTTCGAAACGCGCGTGTGGGACGCTGCGTCTGCGCCGAGGCCCCGCCCACATTGCCTCATCTCGCTCGCTCTCATCTAAGTTTAGTACAGGGCGAATGAATAAGTGGATCAGGAGGGCAACGCCTTTTAAAATGCATAAAGTTTTAAATCCTCTGCGTATTTAGTTTCTGGTAATTTTAATTGTTTTTTCAGGAATACATACTTGCGTATGCGATGATAATTCGTATGATCCTTAAAAGAAACCAGAATCCTTTTCATGTGGTTCACTTTACTTCAATACCTACTGTAAAAAGCTTGATTGATTATAAATAATAAATAATTAATAATTTTACCTTTCACAATTTACATAAGTAATTAATAATTATAACACTACAACAAAAGCATTTTCATTTGCTGTAAGTAATTTAAATATTTGGGGTTTAGATATATGTATCTTGTATACAAGATGCTAGAAACTCTCCACCGACATTGAAGTATAAACTATAAACGCCACTATAAACGTCATATTTCCATTGGAAATTTCTACACTCTGTCTTGCAAATTCTGTCAAAATTGTCTAGGTCCGACTCTAGTTTGCAGAAATTGTTTTAAAACCATGGTCACCCTCAGTGCACTACGCTTTCTCTGTAAACAATTCGCGATAAACTCAAAGACTACTGAACGGATTGCGATGCGGTTTTCACCTATCAATAGAATGATTAGGCATTGGGGAAGGTTTAGGTATATAATTGATTAAGGTTTTGTGTAACCCGTGCGAAGCCGGGGAGGGTCGCTACTGGCTAGTAACTTATTAATTATTAGTTTTTCTATGTATGGAGTGAGCACTCTAAGGGCCATTTGCGCGTGCGGGCTAGCCAACCAATAATTGGCCCTAAGCTTACCTACTTATTTTTTCACTACATAGTATAAGCGATATATAAGACCGCCTGTTGTTACCTCTATTGTCTTTGTTTATGTTATTGTACATTTATTGTAAACTAGGTGTATGTGAGGTGTGCAATAAAGAGTATTGTATTGTATTGTATAAAACAAAGTCGCTTCCCGCTGTCTATCTGTCCCTATGTATGCTTAGATCTTTAAAACTACGCAACGGATTTTGATACGGTTTTTCTTAATAAAAATAAATAAAATAAAAATCATTTATTGCAGATCAAAGATCCATATAATAAATTAATACATGGAGTGATTCAAGAGGAAGGTTTATGTATAATTTGTTAACGCGTACGAAGCTGGGGCGAGTCGCTAGTTATGCTATAAATTAACTGCTTCACTGCAAAACTTTACAGTTACCTGTGGCCTGGAGCACTATATTCTCTTTGTTTACGCCGCTCGCCTGCAGTTTACAGTTTAGGTGACGATGGAGCCACTCCGTTCACGAAGCGCGTAAAAATACATGCACCTAGCACCTACTTACCATTACCTACAGGATGATCCTCTAAAAATACATAAAATAGAGACATGAAGTTTGCGTTCTAAGTTTGCAGTTGCGTGCACTGTAGTTTGAACATTGGTAAAGCTTTTAAATGAATAATAACTATAGTTCGTTTTTTTTAGCATTAGAAAGAACTTGAAAGAAGGTAAGCGATCTTGAGATGTCTTTTAATTGAAAAACGCTTTTTAAAAATCAGTAACTATTACTTATGAAAGAAGAATGATCGTATTAGATTCATAATTGTTACATATTTGCCGTAACTTATTTTTAAAATGTGTTTTTCAATTAAAAGACACATCAAGATTGTTTACCTTATTTCTAATGCTAAAAAAAACGAAGTACCTATAATCCACACTAATATTATACCTAAATGCGAATCTGTGTCTGTGTGTTACGCTTAAACAACTGTGTGGACAAAATTTGCCCCGAGAAAGGACAGAGGGTAGTTTTTATCAATCATCATCATCACCAGCTTGTTATTAATTAAACGTGCAAATAGAATGGAGATCGACTACCGTTTTGGCGGGATTCTTGATGTGGACATTTTGAAAGAACTATGTATAAATTAATTTGTTTGGCAGTTTTTATCACAGATACCGTAAAATGGGGAGAGTAGGGTTCGCGGGGAGAGTTGGGTTACGAATGGGGAGAGAAGGGATGAAAGGGGGGTGAGATGAATGAAGGGATGAAAGGGATGAATGGGATTTTAAGGCTACTGCTACAAAAATAATGTACCTATTCCAATTTAAAATGGAGCTATAGTAATACTCATAATAAAAAAAAATCGATCCAACAATCTTCCAAAATCACCTTTGTATGAAATCCCATCTCACCCCAATTACGAGGGACTACGGGGTGAGGTGGGATTTCCTGTTTATCGTCAAAATTATGAAATGGAACTACCCAAAATAAAATAAAAACTAAAATACAAACGTCCGGAACACTTATTATATACACCATTCAATTTGCATTGTAAAAATAAAATATTATCGAGGTTTGAATGTCAGTTTTGCCCCTACTCACCCTATTTTACGGTACAATAGGTAGGTTAAGCCAGGGCAGCCCGGTCATAAAGATCATTAGAGATTTTGTACTGAAAAGAACTCTTATTAAACTCCAAGTATCCCGACCATATGATGTCCTGATGGGAGTACGTCAATTTTCGATTGCCGTATCGAACTAAAATATTTTGCCTTAGTTGGCTTAGTTAAACAATAGCAGGTGTTATATAGTTGTAGTTAAATAATTACGATTAGTTATGTTTAGCAGATACAGGTAATTTATTCTTTCAGAGCTCTCGATAGGTAATTTACTGTTCTATTGTTATTACGATACCTAATTAGTTACACCTACCTATTTATCACCTGACAGTTTTTTTCATGTCTAAAAAAAATATAAGTTATAGCAAAGTCCCTTAGTACCTCTGAATAAAGACGTTACATCTAAGTTCTTCACACCTAATAAATACATAATTGATTCCTCGCATTATAACAAATTACAACAACACGAAGTCAGGTAACGCGCGCAGTACATAGCCGTGTCCATAACGATAAATAAGTGATTGTAGGCGGCGCTACCCAAATTCACAAAACTGAAACATCCTTGTTTCAACGTGTTTGAAAAGTATACTTTAATGGCTACAGGATAGAGATGATATTTCAAAGATAGGGGAGATGTAGATGGGTCTTTTTTACGCATAGGGGTGTGATGGGCGTGTCAGGGCGGCGCGCGCGCTGACGACAGAAGCGTTCAACTCGCGCGCACCGCCGCCTGCGTGCGCGCTCAGATTAACGCGCAGAAAACTGATTTATTGTGTCGCGTTGAAAAAATAATCGGTCGAATGTTGTGATGGAGGGACAGGAGTGGCGCGTTGAGTGGCAGCAGAGGCAGATCGACGGTCAGTGAACTAGTGTTAGTGCTTTAGCCTTGCTTATTGCCTAAGTGACTTGGTCGTTTTAGGTTCCTAAGTTGGAAGTGATACCTAGTGCATCAGCTTTGCAGTTAGATTTAGGTAGCAGTGTAAAGTTGGCGCGGCATTTAATCTTATTTTTTAGTTCTATTAAATACTAAAACTCCTTAAATAGTTTTCTGTGCTATGAATAAAAAAACCGATCAAATGCGAGTCGGACTCGCGCACGGAGGGTTCCGCACCATCAACAAAAAAATAGAGCAAAACAAGCAAAAAAACGGTCACCCATCCAAGTACTGACCCCGCCCGACGTTGCTTAACTTCGGTCAAAAATCACGTTTGTTGTATGGGAGCCCCACTTAAATCTTTATTTTATTCTGTTTTTAGTATTTGTTGTTATAGCGGCAACAGAAATACATCTTGCTATCACGGTTCGTGAGATACAGCCTGGTGACAGACGGACGGACAGACGGACGGACGGACGGACAGCGGAGTCTTAGTAATAGGGTCCCGTTTTTACCCTTTGGGTACGGAACCCTAAAAACGACCTCAGACGCAATTTAGCCCCTGTCTTGAATACCAATCGTGATTATCTTAAATTCAATTATTGTGACAGTGATACGTAGTTTGCAAATTTTCAAGTCGCTCGAGAAGCTTAAAATACTTCGCGGCACGCACTCTTTCACTTCTAATTGCTTTTAAGTTAAATACGTATAGGTATAGTAACTACTTACCTATTATAGTTAAGGTATGCACTGCATAGTAGGTCTTACTAAGTACATATAAGCATTTTTCAGTCCATACAATAACTTTTGGTGAACATTTTTTTCAAATGTGATTGAATAAACTGACTGTACGAGTAATTAGATTGCACGCAATTTGAAACTTAAATACTTACCTCTACGTTACATTACACATATCTGGATCATATTCCCGCAATGATTTGTAATATAAAGTCTACTTGTTTTTTTTTTTAATATTCAACCGCTTTTACTTGAATTTAATTGGAACTTACAATATTTAATATAATTATGTATAAAAGGATCAGTTTCGTCTGCTACGAGCTAAAGCGCTACGGCTACGGGTGGCCCTCTACGCCGTAGACCGCTTTCCCACTTGCGACCTTAGTTTGTGATCCGTAAACGACTTACATTAGAACTGTATTTTTATACAGGGTGTTTCCTGTAACAGGAGCAATAAATTAAACTGTAGGCTGTACTCCTCAAACTGACCAACATTTGTTCAGCAACTTTAGAAAATAACTCATGTTTTGATTTTTATTACACTTTAAAGTTTATTCTGAAACGCAATGTATTGCAAATTTTGTTATGTTTAAAGCGTGACAAGCAACGTCAAAAACACTGATGTCAGCGTACATTGAAGGCAATATTTATTTTGTATGAAAAAGAGGAAGTCTAAAGGATTCATAATTTTTAAAAGTTGCTGAACAAATGTTGGTCAGTTCAAACTGTTACAATCCTCAAGGATTACAGCCTTTAGTTTATTGTTCCTGTTACAGGAAGCACCCTGTATATGATTGAATTTAGTTAGTAGTTAAATACAAAAAAAAGTTTCATATTTAGGCAATTAATCAGTATTTACCCGAAACTTGATTTTTGAATATTTTTTAATCTGTGCTTTATTTACTTAAAGTAATTATAATGTACATACTTATACATAATTATAAAATTTGAAGGTACTTGTCGTAAGATGTGTTGTAGAAGATAATTTAGCCAGTCATGGGTATTTTACCAGCGGTAGCGCACGGGTAGTAAATAAAAAAAAAGCAAAAAAACGGTCACCCATCCAAGTACTGACCCCGCCCGACGTTGCTTAACTTCGGTCAAAAATCACGTTTGTTGTATGGGAGCCCCACTTAAATCTTCATTTTATTCTGTTTTTAGTATTTGTTGTTATAGCGGCAACAGAAATACATCATTTGTGAAAATATCAACTGTCTAGCTATCACGGTTCGTGAGATACAGCCTGGTGACAGACGGACGGACGGACGGACGGACGGATAGTGGGGTCTTAGTAATAGGGTCCCGTTTTTACCCTTTGGGTACGGAACCCTAAAAACTAATTAGATGTAAGTCATATTACTTATAAGCTTATAACTAACTGAACTAACTCCGATTCCCTGCTTGGCTCTACAAGCAAATAATCATTAATAATATAAGTTTCCGATTTTGCAAGTTTTATGCCTGTTTATGACCCACAAACCACAAACCTAACCCGTCCATATGGATTTCACATATCATTGACCATAATTAATAAATATATAAAATAAAAATTTGTTTATTTCAGATTTTAAAATCCATATTTTGTTAGTCTACTTACATCGAAACTTAAAAACTAGATGTTAGTAGCTACATATAAATACATAATTAAAAGATATTATAAGACCATTTAAAATTTTATTAAGTACATAGCCACACGTTTGTCACAACAAGTTTGTCAGTAGAAAAAGGCGCGAAATTCAAATTTTCTATGGGACAATCCCTTCGCGCCTACATTTTTTAAATTTGCCACTCTTTTCTACTGACGGAAATGGCTTGACAGAGTGCAAATAGATCATTGGCCCCAGGTCTGTGGCACCCGGTAGGGTGCCCTACTCAGACCATGAATTAGGAACTTCATGTGTGCGAGATTCCATAAAAAAGAGTCACGGTTAAGCGTTCCCGCGCGGTTCATTCATAACAATGTGTCCGTCAGCGCGGCGCGGCGGCGACGACTGACGGCTGACGTCGTGCGCTTTTGTCCCACAGCCCCAAGATACTCGACCTACTCTTGTAGTTGGGACTTGGGTCACAGACAAAAAAATTATAACATCACTGGGTCCAAGTTACTCCCTTGGAAGTCGGACCTATACCTTATTTACAACGGAGGGAGATTTAATTTTCTCATTTACCCCCCAAAAATGGCCTCCATATTTAAAATTTATTTATTTACGTTACACGTCTTTGGGTCATAAACTTAGGTACATATGTGTGCCAAATTTCAACTTAATTGCTCCAATAGTTTCGGAAAAAATAGGCTGTGACAGACAGACGCACGACGCACGAGTGATCCTATAAGGGTTCCGTTTTTTCCTTTTGAGGTACGGAACCCTAAAAATTAAATTTAATACTTACAAATGACCTACAATCCATAAACTAAAAAAAAAAACAAATTAGGTACCTAAAAATATCCAGTACATTTAAAATATCCAGTAAAAATTATTTGTCAATTTATTTTTGGGCCAACCTATAATTTTAAGTACCAGTAAGTACTACAGTAGTAAGTAGTAAGTTAATACAAATAACAGTGTGTTAATAATTAAAAATAACCCTCTGTATACGTCTGGATAATTTTCCTAAAAGACGTCAGTATTTCTGAGTAGGGTGATGGCTGTTAGTTATCATATTCGCTTCTGATTTGTTAGGAATGGCCAATTACTTTAGCAGTAGCCTATACAGGTAAGTACTATTAATTAGTTACTAAACTTGACATTGAACATCATTTCATTACAAACAACTCAAAATATTGAACACGAAATTGTTTTTAAACACTGTGTTGTATTCTTAAGTGGCGTTTTTTCGGGTGGCTAATTACCCGAAAAAACGCCCACCCCGACGGTCATCAATCCCCATTGACATGTGACCCCGAGTTTTTGTTCACTTCAGTCGACTGGAGAATTTAAATTTTTATGTTGTTTTTCAGAAGGAATAATACCTAAAGGTTACGGGTGTCTTTTTAAATCAAAGCTATCTAATGTTGTCTTCAAGGGCCTTAATAAAATAAGCCTAAAATGCATTTTTATCGTGTTTTTTTTAGCCCGTTATAGTGTCCCACTGCTGGGCAAAGGCCTCTCCCCTTGATCTCCACAACTCCCGTTGTTGTGCTTTTTCCGGCCAGTTACTGATGAAGGTGTCTAAGTCGTTCCGCCATCTCCGTCTGGGCCTGCCACGTCCACGCTTCTTTTGCGGTATCCTGGATGCATGCGGCAGACGTGACCCGCTCAGTCCCACTTCAGCCTGGCGGTCTTCTCCCCCACATCAGCTATGCGTGATTTGCTTACGATCAAATTTTTAGTTTAGCTCACGAATGCAGAAACTTATTTACACAATAATTCGCGCCATCTAAGGCACTGATGATAAACTAATTATTTGATTTTATTAAGGTAACTAGAAGCGCTGGTAGCCTAGCGGTAAGAGCGTGCGACTTGCAATCCGGAGGTCGCGGGTTCAAACCCCGGCTCGTATCAATGAGTTTTTCGGAACTTATACGGATATTTACCAGTCGCTTTTCGGTGAAGGAAAACATCGTGAGGAAACCGGACTAATCCCAATACAGGCCTAGTTTACCCTCTCGGTTGGAAGGTCAGATGGCAGCCGCTTTCGTAAAAAATAGTGCCCACGCCAATTACTGGGATTAGATGCCAAGCGGACCCCAGGCTCCCATGAGCCGTGGCAAAATGCCGGGACAACGCGAGGAAGATGATGAAGGTAACTAGAAATAAATGGATAAACCTTTCTCTGTCCCTCTTAGCAGAAAAAATCCCGAAAATTAATAGATCTAATAACCCCTATATATAGCGGAACATCTGTGTCATCTGTGTCTACACATATTTTGTCACTATCTGTCAGGCGCATGCGTAAAATATTTTATGAGAGGACATTATCGAGCACTTGGAAAAAGGATGATTTAACAACTGTCAATAAAAAAATAACTGTTCATAAAACTTTTACAAACAAAAAATAACGGCTGAATTTATTTATTCCCTTATGGTTTTTGTACACTTAAGTAACATACTTCGGAAGATCAGCGCTGGAAGTCGCCAGCAACATGCTGAGATGGGGCCATTTCGTGACACTTTTATTTTTCACTATGTTATTTCTATGTATGTCTTTTGTCTGTGTGTTTACAAATAAAAAACTACTCTATTCTATAAACTATTCTACTTTTTTGGTTACACGTCACGTCGCATCAACTATTGTAGTATGAATGCAAAGATGTAGGATATGTATGTTATGTAAGTACAATAGGATTTGTATATTGAAAAGTGAAACAAGATGTAAAAAATATAAATGGCAGTTAGTGACAGTTACGTGGTCCGACATATATTATGTAATAGCCGTACCACGAGTTATTGACACTTGACTAAATTACTGAAAAAAAAAATTCGTTAAGATAAGATAAGATACATACCTATGCGTCTCAGTTTTTAGTTTAATAAAGGTCCGTTAGTAAAACAAAAACTCAAATATGCACAAATCTCTGTTGATGTGCCGCGATATAAAAGTAACTGGAAAAGGCTATGAATAACATACAATAAATATTATATAATATTATGTACATACATTTCAGCTCAATTTACAGTTAAACGTTAAAAAAGTCGAGTGGCATCTCGATCGCCCCGTCGCCTTAAATATTTAGCATGAAGCTACAGTATCATTTTAAACGAGACTTGACTGCGAGGGATTCGTGCAATTTGTAAAGATGCCGGGTAACTGACAGTGTCTAATTACTTTATACTAACTCATTAGGCGGCCGTCAACCGGAGTTTAGCAATTTTAGTTTATTGTGTTTTTTTTAATAGACTAATAATGCCAATTCGTCAGTAGATAATGGCGGAAAATTTTAAAAATGTAGGCGTGTAGAACGCTTTCTATAGAAAATTTGAATTACGCGCCTTTTTCTACTGAAAATTTCACGTAACAAATCTCAAAATACCGCCAATAATTAGTTTATTATTATTTCGTTTTACACGTAACGAGATAACTTAGGTATATTATTTAAGTATCAAAATTCAACTATGTGTAGGTAAACTATTTCAGAAACGTTCTTGGGCGGCGGTCTCGATTTTAGCTGACTCATTGTAGGGCCACCCACATCCGACCTTACGGAAAGAGCTGTTTTAGAAGTCATTAACCAAAATTAAAGTAAATTTTCATTTAAAAATATTTTATAAAATTCGACAAGACACTTGGGAAGAATATACTTTTCACCTCAGCAGCTCGAACAAGGGTACTTTGCTACTTAAAAACAGTGAGCAAAATCGCATTTTGCTCACTGAGTGGGACAAAATGAGCAAAATGCGATTTTGCTCACTGTTTTTAAGTAGCAAAGTACCCTTGTTCGCGCTGCTGAGGTGAAAATTTAATTGTTGGTATATCTTAAGAAAACATGAGTGAATAGAGGTAAGTGATGAAGAAGGAATACATTTTTCGGGTTCTCTAATATGTTCTCACTGCTGAGGTGAAAAATGTTGTGTACTACACGAGATCAAAGTTATTTACATCTCGTGCGCTTTTGAGTCCCTTACTACGCTCAAGATTCTAAATTATAATTATAGAATCTTTCGCTTGCACGGGACTCAAAATAAGCACTCGAAGAAATATCAAACTTTGATCTCTTGTTGTACAAATAACTATTTTAGGGTTCCGTACCCAAAGGGTAAAAACGGGACCCTATTACTAAGACTCCGCTGTCCGTCCGTCCGTCCGTCCGTCCGTCCGTCTACCAGGCTGTATATCACGAACCGTGATAGCTAGACAGTTGAAATTTTCACAGATGATGTATTTCTGTTGCCGCTATAACAACAAATACTAAAAACAGTAAAATAAAGATTTAAGTGGGGCTCCCATACAACAAACGTGATTTTTGACCGAAGTTAAGCAACGTGGGGCGGGGTCAGTACTTGGATGGGTGACCGTTTTTTTGCTTGTTTTTTTTGCTTGTTTTGCTCTATTTCTTGTTGATGGTGCGGAACCCTCCGTGCGCGAGTCCGACTCGCACTTGGCCGGTTTTTTTATTTAATTTTATATTTAACCCCGACATTTGTGGTCTCGAAACTTTTTAACTTGTCTATGCCAACTGGCTTAAACGAGTGTATCCACTCTCCTACCCGGAACCCATTCACATTCATACAAAAAACGACGTAATGCAGACTTCGTCACTTTTACACGTGGCCTTATCTTATCGTCACATTTTGTGTCATTATTCATTACGACAAAACTTTTTAAGAACGCAAAAAGTTGCAATCTTGAAACGTTCTAAAATAGAACTTAAAAAAAAGATTTCTCTGTGGTTCGAGCGGAGTCGATTAGAGCGATCAGTCCGTCATCGAGTGGAGGTACGCTGTCGGACATATCTGCTTGCTGTGCATTCCCTAAACTTGCCGAGACGAGCGCTAAAAAAACCAGCGTAACTGCAACTTAAAAATCCTTAACAAGTTGAGAGTGTGAGTGATATTGGTTTGGTTGAAATTCGACTCACTTGCACCCTGATTTCGATTTTAATAACACTATTTGACGGGAACGATTCGTTTGGAATCTCATGTTTGAATTTGGAACACGGCCGTTGGGAATGCAGTTACACGATGGGAACATTAGAGGGATGTTACAGCTTAGCAATGTTAGCGATTAGTAGTTTCTGTTTGATCAATGACATCTATACATATAATAAAGCTGAAGAGGGTCGAAAGTCTGTACATGGAAGATATTCGAAAAAAAGTTGGTTGGGGATACTTAGAATCGATAACAGAACACGTTCCAACAGTTTTTAGAATTTTTGTCTGTTTGTCTGTTTGTCTGTTTATCTGTTTGTCTGTTTATCTGTTTATTTGACCGCGCATCACGTGAAAACGGCTGAACGGATTTTGATGCAAACTTTACTAATCTGTCAAGAAACTCCCTGGCCCTATTTTAGGCTAGAAAAATTCAACCCCTAAAAGGGGGGGTGGCCACTACACTCGATTAAGTTATGTTTGCACCTGAATCTTATGGCGCTAACTTAAGAAAGTGGTGCAAACTTTTTTTTGTGTAAGTATGTAATACTTTGTAAAAAAAAACAACATTTTTCTTAGTCAATGTCAAACGTCTTTGCAAATACATATTAAATCACATTTATAGACGGGTCTATAACGGGTTTATTGACAATAATTAACATTATGTGAAGTGGGTGGTTTGAAAATATGATGTCTACCCCAAACTTCTAATACACATTTCCTCGGGTTGTTGCACAAATCTCTGTTTTGACATTTTGTTGGGACATCAGTTAGCCGCGACCATGACCAGTGAAACCTGTGTCGAAACGTCGGTAAATAAAGGTAATAAAATAAATTTCTAGATAGGCCCGTCTATAAATGTGAGTTAATATGTGTTCGAAACGCGAAAGTTTTTAAATTTTAAATAGGTATTAAGTATTTGTAAATGTCAAACAATTTGGGACTTGCATTTTAAACGCGTTACCATACCTATCCGAAAAAAACGAATTTTTCGCGAAATTCTCGCAATTAATACTATTGTTCTGTGTTTAAGCACTGACAGCCTGGACGCTTCGGGCCTTCCGCCCTACGCGGAGCTCGGCCTTCGCACTTAGACAGTTATACTATTGTTCTGTGAATAAGCACTGACATCCAGGACGCTTCGGACCTTCGGCCCTACGCGGAGCTCGGCCTTCGGCTTTCGCATTAGATATCCACACCAAAATTCAACCATTGCGGCGGTGTCCCTGACATAGCCTCTCTCAATTTTTTCTATCAAAAAAATTCGCGCTCGCTACGCTCGCGTTTTTAACTTTTAAGGTTAAGCCTACTTTGATAAAGGTGGCATTCTGGGCACCCTACCGAGCGACTACTACTACAACTTAAGCATTGATATCCTGGATGCTTCGGGCCTTCGACCCTAGATGAAGCTCGGCCTTCGGCTTTCGCATTAGATATCCACAGCAAAATTTCACGTAAACCACTGCGGCTATGTCCCTGACATAGCCTCTCTAATTTATTTTCTATAAAAAAAAATTCGCGCTCGCTACGCTCGCGTTTTTAATAGGATTTTAAAGGTTAAGCATAATTTGATAAAGGTGGCATTCTAGGCACCCTACCGAGCGACTACTACTACGACTTAAGCACTGACATCCTGGACGCTTCGGGCCTTTGGCCCTACGCGGAGCTCGGCCTCCGGCCTTCGCATTTAGACACTGATACTATTGTTCTGTGCTTAAGCACTGACAGCCTGGACGCTTCGGGCCTTCGGCCCTACATGGAGCTCGGCCTTCGGCTTTCGCATTAGATCCACACCAACGTTTCACGTAAACCATTGCGGCTGTGTCTCTGACAACATTTCTCTAATCTCTCAATTTTTTTTCTATAAAAAAAAAATTCGCGCTCGCTACGCTCGCGTTTTTAATACGATTTTAAGGGTTAAGCCCTACTTTAATAAAGATGGCATTCTGGGCACCCTACAAAGTGACTACGACTTAGGCCAATTTATAATTTAAACATTTTTTTACACTGTTAAAAGTAATCCCCGGTACATACATATATGTAGATATTTAGTTGTGCATACATAAACATAACTGTAAATAAAGTGTAAATACTCGGCCTCAAGTTTTTGATATTTATAATATTCTCCTTTCCTCTAATCTTACTTCTAACTAATATAATATTAGACCTAAATTCGAAAGTTTGTTAGGAAGTATGGATTTCTATGTGTATAATTCTTAATTTTTCATGCTCAGAATGATTTGACTGGAGGACAGAATTGGGTGATATTTGCCATGGACATGATTTGGATAGGTACAGTCAAGAACGTAAAAATACAAAAGTAGTACTGTATTATCCGTTATTCACCTACTATAACTCTGTGTCGTTTAAATCACGTCTAATATTGGAATAAGGGCGAAAAAAACTATTGGTTTTGGAGTGTAGTTTTGTTTAGTGGTAAGTACCTACCTAATTGTAAAATATTTTATCTGGACTTCAGTCCGCTAATCGTATCCATCTGTCAACTTTACTTCAATTTCCGCCTCCAGGGGAGAGAAAGAGAAATTAGGGATGAATTAGCTTACTGACACAGACCGAATTCCACGCGGGCGGAGCCGCGGGCACAGCTAGTTTCTAATAAAACAACTAAAAAATAAATAAATACCGTTCCGTAGATATGTAGCCTTGCTCTGCATTTTCTAACGCATGTATAACGGGGACTTTCCGTAACGTCTTCACCACTTAGGTGGTTGGCAGTCCTCAACTGGGAGGCTACCGAGCTCTTTTACTCCAATGATGGTGTAATTAGAGTGACCGAGAAAAATGCCTGAAATTTGCGAACTTCGATTTTCGCGATTATAGCCCTGTGCGTTTCTCCAGAAACTTCCTGCCTCGCACAGCTAAACTGTGGAATAAACTGCGGTATTTTTGGACCGATCCAAGCTTCAAGAATAGAAAAGAGCGTACTCCCATCTTAAAGGCTGGTAACGCACTTATACAAGCGGTAGTGCGGGTATCTATAGGCGACGGTAATCACTTACCATTAGGCGATTCGTCTGCCTTCTAAATTATAAAAAAAACACGTAGTTTCACAAAATTGCGTTCAGATTTGAAACTTTATTACCAAGAAAATAATCATTGTACTATTACAATGATTATTTTCTTGGTAATAAAGTTTCAAATCTGGTACCTATGTACTTACTTCAGATCAAGCCTTTATAAAATTAATGACTAATTTAAGAATAATAAATAAACTATGACTCGATAGTAATGTACCTTACCTACCTACTTAAAATAAGTAACCAATTACTGTACGATCCATTAAAAAATCTCACGCCTAACGCCTAAGCATCTATTTTAAGTGTTCAAGAAAATATGATGATACAAAAAGCGTGTAGGTATTACAAGCTTCGTTAAACAAACAGCAGCTATATCGTACTAGCAACATGTCGTATGTTATTATAAACTTGTAGTGACATGTGACCTTTTAGGTTTATATGGTTGAAAGACCGTGTTGTGGGCGGGCGTTTAATTTTGCTGCGTCGATCTATCATTTAACTGTATCGAGAAGCATATATACTTATTTAATTACTTATACTTTTGCAAACTCACTTTGTCGTTATAAAAAGGCGCGAAATTCAAATTTATTATGGGAGGGCAACCCTTCGCGCCTAATTTTATTTTACTTGCTGCCTTTTTCTACTGACGGAAATGGTTTGCCAAACTTTAGTTATTGTATCAGCTCATAGAACAGGTATGTGATGCGCCTAAACCTGATAGTTTATAATCCCCGCTTGAAAAGTTTTACTTCAAAAGTTTTTTTTCATAACGTATTCCAATAAAAATATTTCAAGTGTTACAAAATCTGAAAAAGTATTTCTAAAAGAGCGGTCAAATCAACATAAATATTTTGACATCTAATCCTTGTAAAATCGCGTTCAGCTTTCGTTGTTTTCATAAGTCCAAAACTGTTCTAATTTCAAAATTGTTTGTTTTTAAAGCATATCAATGTGTGGCTGAAATAAAATTCAATATGGGATTGAGATAAACGTCTATATGAGTAACGAGCGAAGCTAAATAAACCGTTGGTGGCCGTCTTTTGTTTGTTGTTCTTATTTTAATTTTGAAACGTTTGTAATAAGCGGATTAGAGCTTTGAAGTACGAGCGATGATTTAGAGAAGTGGAGGCGTTCGCGCGTCGGGAATCAAAAAAAAGTAGGTATATTCATGTGATGAAGTTTAAATTTTTGAGCATTAGGAACTTGACTAAATTTTTGGGACATCTTTGGAACTTTTAGGTTCCGTCCAAGGTTCAAGTCGTTTTTGTTACAAAATATTTGACTCTACTGGGAAATAAACACATAGAGCCTATTTATTTTTTGAATGAAAACTATTTTCTTTCTACTGAACCACTAACTACTGTAACTACATAAAGTGTTTTTAATTTTCTATACAACCTAAAAATAAATATGTACTATTTTTGTTGTTAGCTTATCTGGGTTAAACAACTTTTTCTTGTCACACGTTGCTATGGTTACGGTCTCCTGAGTCACTCTTAAAATTTTAGGTTTTTCGTATTTAAATGAACCAACTTGCGTTTTATGGTAGTTATAAAGACCTTTCCATGATGGGACATCTACTGTGCATGTTAGTAGAACATGGTAGGTACCTACAGCAGTTCTCCTAATAATTTATGTTACCATGGTCTCCTCGCTGATGGGACAGAATAACAACAAGAAATAGTTGATTAACCCATCTGTTTCAACCAAATCATCCTTCGGAGAACTTTACTAGGTATCAGATTATTTAGAGGAAGTTTAGAGGTAACTTCTGCTTTTGAGTAATGCGTTTAATTGTCCTAGTTAGTCCCTGGTTTAAAAGTCTAAATAAAATCGGACAGATCAATTCTTCCCTTTAACGGTTTACGTAAACAGAAATCGTTCTCATAAGGACTCATCGCAAACAGATGCGCAGACGGCTACAAGCCGTACCATTGTAAACTAGGTTTTATCACATTATTATAAGGTCCTTAATAGCTGTCAATTAGCGATGGACTTATGGTCTTTTATACACGTTTCTCGGTAAGACAGTATGAGTTTGTGCGGGCAATAAATTCGCTGTGATAGTTACGAGCCGCTGAAAAGTCAACGGTGCATAAAAACGGCCGCGAATAAAACTTTATGACGCTCTGTGGCTTTGGATTAATGTAGAAAATAACGTATGAAAACAGTTTAAATTCTTCTGATCTCCCGCCAAAAGCGAAACCAAATTTATAATTAGGTATCTTATCTTACTTTGTAAAGACTGAAGGTTTACGTTTACTAAAAAGTAGATACCTAATTCTTTACATTTATTAATTTTATTATCAAACCCAACAAATGAAGAAATTACCCTACAAATGAATTAATCTGTAAATAGCCGTGTCGTTTTCGATCTGTCATAAGTTATAATAATGCATTTGTTGTGAGCAGAGGGCTGAGCTGCGATTTGTAGTGCAGTAAATCAAACGTGTAGCGCAAACACGTGGCGCCCTACCGCAGGGCTGACAGGGGACTTAAAACACTTTAAGAGGAAAGGGGAAGATGATTCTCCATACAAATCATAGAGGGCATAGAGCATCCATAGAGAAATATATGTAAAGAAAGAGTGGTAACTCCATACATCAGTTTTCTTACCAAAACGCGAGTTATTTCGTAGTCGACATCTAACGTCAAGTAGCGGACATTAGTTACCACTCTTTCTTTATATTACTGATATTTCCCTATGATACAAGTAGGCTTCATTTTCCTTCCTGGATATTATGGTAAATATTTTTACATAGTTTTATGTTTTTAAGTCAGCTAGGCCCGACCGTTTGATTTTTTTCGTTCTTTTAATTATTATAAAAGTTAAGAGCGACTGGTTTCATAAAAATTTAAATGCGCCTTAATAAACCCATAGAAATGAAAAAATCTAAAAAATCAAACAGTCGGGCATAGCTGTGATTAAAATACATCAAATTGTGTAAAAATATTTTCAATAATGTTAATATCTAGAGAGGAAAAAGGGGATTACGTTTGTATGGAAAGGCGGTTTCGGGGCGGTCGTCCCTTCTTGTCTTAAGGAGACTGACTTGTAACCTTATCTATGTATTGTATATCGCGTTAGGGCTTAAGCATGCATTACATCAGACTGCTGTCAGTAGTTTTTTTTTTCGCAAATCCTTTCGACGGTGTAATCTACTTACATGTTTACTACTTATACTATTAAACCTTCTTCCAAACTCTCCTTCTCTTAAACTTTTTTCCAATTTGTTTGGCTTCCATGGAAGACCATCCAGGCTAACACCATGCTGAGTCATGACCATTTCGTGGCTATTTATGTTATGTGCAAGTTTGTTTTTGTGTTACTCTTTTCTGTAGTTTTTTTTTATCGTTTCTATTACTATTTAAAACGGAATCTTGCAGAAAACCGAAGGTACCCGTAAAAAACTGGACGTTAGTGGGAAAGAGCTAGGCAGCCCTGCAAGCAACGGTGCGGTACCGGCGCGGGCGCCGCGTGGATTTATAGCGCTCAATCAATGCGGATTTATAGGCGAGGAAGCGACACCCGCTCCTTTTGTTACAATTCACCCGCTATTTTAGAACTCTAATTGCTCCTCACGTAGATTATATTGTCTTCTATTTGAGCTATAGAATCTGTGCGGAAATAGAAGAGTCTAGTATTCCACGACCCTTCACTTTCCGCACAGACTATCATGTTGAGTGTAAATAGATGAGATTCATGATTATTCTACATTTGGTTAGCAAACTTAGGAAATTATGCGTGAGTGATAGAATCAAGTATCCTAACCTAACCAAGTTTATACTTTCTCTAAAATAAACACATAAGTATAGTAAAACTCATTTATACCTTACTTTAAACAAGTATTTTACGTATAACCTATTTGGTTCGTATGATTTAGCGGAGGCTCGCGAGGTAGATATAGCTTTATTAAAAATCGATGACTCCGGAGGGAACAATATATTAGGCCTTTGTCCTTCAGTACACACAGTGATGAAAATGTAATAATCCCTCTTTCACTATATTTAGTATGACCCCTGGCCGTCTATCGCTTGTTAGCCGGGCTCGCAAGCAATCCCGACGTGATCAAAGGAACATCCCCCGATCCGAATTGTCTATTTGTAAACAGGCTAAGTGCAGTGAATCATGACTTCGTGACACAGGAATGACCGTTTGAGGGTTTCGAGACTTTCAAGTGGGTTTTAAGTGGCTGTGTCTTTGGTTAACTGGACTTTCAATACATTGCAGTTTACACTTTGCTTAGAATTAAATAGGCTACATTTCATAAAGATAAAATGCATTTATATGCGATAAATAAACAAACATTTTCATTCCACAGATAAACGGAGTTATAAAAAATAATTATGTATGTAAAAATTTAGTTGCCAACCCGCATTCTGTAGCGAGATCCCGACGCGCACTTGTTTCGGTGACAAAATTGGTTCGTTAGATAATATTTTGCTAAAGTATTAAATAGGTTCTTATACAATTATGATTATGATATTTTTTGCCTGTCCCCTCGTGGCTAAGGATTATTATTAGTCGATTAATATATCACTACACCTTATAAAACAAAGTCCCCCGCCGCGTCTGTTTGTGTGTTTGTATGTTCGCGATAAATTAAAAACAACTGAACGGATTTTCGTGCGGTTTTCACCTATCGATAGAGTTATTCTTGAGGAAGGTTTGTGTATTTTGTTAACCCGTGCGAAGCGTTCGCTAGTATATAATATACCTAGGTATTATTAAAATTTGAACATTAGGTAAAGATGAATGTAATACGACGATCCTTTATCTAAAGTTGTAGACACAATCAATAGTAACTATTGTTACAGCTAGGCCCGTCAGTAAGACGCAGTGTCCGTAGCCGAGAATAGCGGGACAAGCAAGCATAAGTCAATCAGCAGTCACAACAATGCAAGACCGCGACACCCTGTCTGCGGTTCCTAGAACACATCAGCATGTGTTAGCGTTACTTTATAGCAATGCAAATAAACTTTATTCCATTACCAGTTCTTGCCTTGAATCGGCTTTCCTACCATTCTTCTAGCGAGCCATTCAATTTATTATTATCGGATACAAATAGGTACAGAGCATCTCTATCTAATATCGTGAATTCGTGATTACTTTGAACTTACGAGTTCAAAGTCACGATACGTCTTGTTCTGTCAATCAAAAGAAAAATGTGGTAGGTAACCTAACTATGCATGGAATGCATATAGGGTAACTTTAAAAATAATAAAAATAAAAAACAACCAATTCGTCATATGTTCTGAAAACGAATCGACCTAAAAGATTTTTTGAGATTATTCAAAGTTTGTGACAGTAGCGTTTTTTCAAAATTCAATACAATATGAATTCAACAAATTAATTAATTTCATGTCATTAGCGCTTACTTGCATTTACAGTCTATTTTTAAAACGTATCACTTCTAATTAAACATTTAAGTTAAAATTGGCTATTGTACTAAACATATACTCGTACGCAAATAGAAATAAATACTAGTAATAGTACACAGTAATTAGTAAGTTTTGTGTGGTCCAAATGGTGCGTGGGCGCACAGCTCGGTAGCGAGCCCCGAAACACAAATCATCATTAGCGAAACCGACGGACCGCGACCGCACCAATACCGATGGATTTTAATATATCGCTTTAAAGGGTTACCTAAACGTAAACATAGTCAAAATATTAATTTTATATTACATAATTATATTGTTAATTGATTAGGGACAAAAGGCGTGCGCGTTTCGCTGGCATCGCGATTCAATACATCATTGTTAGTACTTAGTAGGTATAGTAAACTACTAACATACAATACAGTATTTTAAAATACGAATGGACGTTCAAAAACGATATACATATTTGCAATGAACCTCAATAGATTGACCAACTGGTTTTAAATCAATTGGCATTGATTTAAAAATTACAGTACAGCAAAATTTTATTGTACCTACAAAATAGTGTTGTCAGTGAACTTGGTACATACATATAAAAACAAACAATAGCATTTTTATTAAAGTGTTACGAATGCATAATTCAATCACGATTGACATTACAATCATAATTTTCCCTGTGTCAAACACCGGCCAAGGCACAGATACAAAATGTAACGCAAGACTCAGTTTGGCCAAGGATACAGTGGGCGTACTAGAATAGCTCGGGTTGCAAACTTGGCAGCGTTCAATCAGCAATCACAACACAGAGTGCATTACTGCAGATGCCGTGATGATACGTGTGCACTTTAAAGTCAATGTAACACAAGTCCATCGGAATTTACAAAGGATTATGCGGCTTATAGCTAGGCAGCTAAATGCGTGAATAGCGTAAACGTTCACATGCTGCCCATGTTGGCTCTTGGGCAAGTTGCGTCACATGTGATAATGTTACGGTGTTACTATCACGATTATGTAAACTTATGTCAAATTTCTAGACGGCTGCAAAGCAATGATATTATGTATAGAATTCGAAGATATAACTATTATAATATCATTGCTACAAAGTTAATATCATGTACGTTGGGTATTCAATAGGTATTTGGTATAGCAAATGATTACTACACATAGTACTTAAATATCCACTCACAAAATGTCACTTCGGAAAATCAAGTTTCTTATAAACATTCGCAAAACGTTGTGTTCTTAATATTCCTCTTATAGTGTTTTGATGTAGACTAGATACTAAATAGCAACGAATAAATAAAAACCGGCCAAGTGCGAGTCGGACTCGCGCACGGAGGGTTCCGCACCATCAACAAAAAATAGAGCAAAACAAGGTCACCCATCCAAGTACTGACCCCGCCCGACGTTGCTTAACTTCGGTGAAAAATCACTTTTGTTGTATGGGAGCCCCACTTAAATCTTTATTTTATTCTGTTTTTAGTATTTGTTGTTATAGCGGCAACAGAAATACATCATCTGTGAAAATTTCAACTGTCTAGCTATCACGGTTCGTGAGATACAGCCTGGTGACAGACGGACGGACGGACAGCGGAGTCTTAGTAATAGGGTCCCGTTTTTACCCTTTGGTTACGGAACCCTAAAAATCATAAATTCCTCCAGAAACACGATTCTCTAATCACCTGTTATACAAGAACACAAACTATTTTAAGCTATTACATTAAGTTAGGGCGGGATAATAAATGTGAGTGAAAGCTGAGCGCGGGGAAATTTGTTTCCATATATTATATTTATTTATACGAGTAAATTCCACTGAATGTCAAACAAATAAATCGTATGCGTGCGCGCCGAAAATATTGTCTTTTGGAGCTCTTCATTAAGCCGGTCGTGCGGTGTGGAGACCGACTCATTTTTCCAGCGCTTGGCAGTCGAACCAAGCTTACTCTGCATAGACTGCAGTGACAGAGTGTGGCAGTGCCACCATAAAAGTCGAATTCTTATGAAATTATGGACTGTGTAATTAGAGCTTAAATGGACTCTAAAAGGGTGAACCATCACGCAGTTAAAATCGGTTGAAGTAGCGGTTAAAGTAGCGTGGAGGTCGCGGGTTCAAACCCCGGCTCGAACCAATGAGTTTTTCGGAACTTACGAGTATGTACCTACGAAATATCATTTGATATTTGCCAGTCGCTTTTCGGTGAAGGAAAACATCGTGAGGAAACCGGACTAATCCCTATAAGGCCTAGTTTACCCTCTGGGTTGGAAGGTCAGATGGCAGTAGCTTTAGTAAAAACTAGTGCCTACACCAATTCTAGGGATAGTTGCCAAGCGGACCCCAGACTTCCATGAGACGTGGCAAAAAGCCGGGATAACGCGAAGATGAGTGAAAGTAGTTCGAACACCGCAAAAATAACTTAAGAGGAAAGGGGACGACGTGGTTCTGGGGCAAACAGATTACTGTGTTATCGTCTTTCCTGTAGACATACACAAGAGTTCCTTAACTCCCCTGTACAGCCCTTGCTATAAAGGTTAATTTTCTTATTTAACCCTTATCCACGTGAAAAGGTCCTCCCTTTTATTTAGAGAACTATGATAAAATCATTACTTACATGCCCACAAGCTGTTAACTATTGCCCACAGGAGAGAAAAATGTACAGTTCGCGCGAACACACTAGTTTCCTCTCCTGTGGGCAATAGTTAACAGCTTGTGGGCATGTAAGTAATGATTTTATCATAGTTCTCTAAATAAAAGGAGGACCTTTTCACGTGGATAAGGGTTAAATAAGAAAATTAACCTTTATAGCCCTTAACTCTTGTGTATGTCTACAGGAAAGACGATAACACAGTAATCTGTTTGACCCTTCTCCATAATCTCCATACAAACGTAGTCCCCATTTTCCTCTCAGTTCTGGATCAACCGTTTTTAACTGTTTATTGCTATTTAATTGGTTACCTGGGCAATTTAATTTTAACTTGTACTTTAAATCGCGATATAGGTAAGTCGTGTTTCAGTAACGTCTGACCCGTCACATTTCTGACAAAATATATGGGATTTGACATTGACCGTCAGTTTTGTGACAATTGTGACGGTTGCTAACCGGCCGTTAATGGTACACAGTTAAGTTAAGTGAAGTGAAAAGTTAAGTGAAAATGCCCACCTACTGAATTGATGTTTTTTCTCACAGCTTCTACAACTGATATTTTTTTAAAAGACATAGACATAGTTATCTAAGAAAATATTGCAATTATAAAATATCCTTCCATATCAGTCGCAACGGATAAAGTTATGAGTCGGGGCGGGAAGTGGCGACCCGCGTAAATCAAACCGAGGGATGATATCCGACTTGAGCGGCGTTTAGCCATATTTGTAACGGCCATAATTCACTTTCAACATAATTGGGATACCTGTTGTCATTTCAGTTAATTCAAATATGTAATATGATTTGCTTATTATTATTTTTATTTATGTCAAATTAGGTTAGGGTATGTTTTTACCTTGATTTACAGTGCGAAAAAATCGTAGAAGTTAAATAAAATGGCACTAAAAAAAATCTATACTAAATTACTGTATTTTACGTCAAAATTGTGACAGTTGCGTAGAAAGTGGCGCCCTCATTTAATTTTTACTATTTTATGTCGCACTGTAAGTACCTTATTGGGTTACAGTTCTATTTTTTTTTAATAATTCGATACCTACTATTTTTTATCAAGCGGACATATTTTTAGAGACATATTTTAGCGTAAGACTATGCTAAAAATAATAATTTCGAATTGTATTATTTTCCAATGTCGATGTCTATTACTTAATGAGTATTTGTTCATAATTCATAGCGTTTCAATAAGAGATTTAGGTATGTTTTGTCGATCCCTGGAACACCCAGCGGCGATAGTTTACCTCCAAACTTCCTATACCTAAACTGTCAATAATCTGGCCGTCCCCCTCGACCTACAAATCACCGCAACCCGATGCGCCCTGCTCCTGGATAAATTAGCCCAATTAGTGCGCCCTTGCGTTTGACACCCCTGACATTCTACAGCGTGCAATGGTGTCCCATATTAGTATTACAAATTCTGTTTACTTGGTTTTGACAATCATTAGGTACATACAAGTGGTCCTATGTGAGCTGTATTTCGCGAACCTCCATAGCTCCGCCATTTTGAAAAACTTCTTACAAATGAATCGTCGAATAAAATCTACCTAGGTAATAACCTAGGTAATAATCGAATCTGCTCACAACACATGAACCTTTCACGAGAATTGGTTGAAAAATGCGACCTGTACAGGAGAACATCCGGGTAGACATTCGAAAACATTTTTGCCCAAGCTGAAACCGATAACCTTCGCTACCCTTGGTCAAAAAGTATAAAAAAAAATAACACGATAATTGACATTTAATGCGCGGATTGATATCTAATATCACTTACTATTAGGTACTTACAATCAATCAAAACGTTTATTTTAGACAAACGGACCAATTACTTACAAAAAAAACAAATTCATATCATATCATATCATTTATTCCATTGTAATCATGTTCATTAGTACATTTTGGTCTTACATTTGGCAAGTAGGTACATGATACCCTGCTAGGGTGTACTGTACAATATAGGATAATATTAACTTATACATAAGTAATTATAATTTCGAGAAGTATTAAATGTCTAAGAAATAAGTAATAATAAAGTAAGACTAATTCATGCATAAAAGATATTCACATAGTCATCAAATTAAATTTTAAACTAATTTACTTTTCATACCTACTACTCGTTACTAAATATACTTAGTGCAGCAAATTTCCCAATGATGACTAGAAATCTTCCACTCACATTCTGTCACAACTATTTAATTCCATCATATTTCGTTCACCATTCCATTCATTTCATATTTAACTTAAATTATTTACTAATAAATTGTCACAAATTGCCGTTGTAACGTTTTGAAACAAAAATACAATCTCCTGATTTACTCGCGAATGTGACACATTAGGGATATGTGCCAGAAATAACTCATAATGTGACAATTATGCCTTACTCCCCGTGAATGTTAAAAATTTATTGTTTCCGACTACATGGTAGCGCGGCGATATTGCAAATAAATGATGATTTCTTGGTTACGTTCTTTTGATAAGTGGCTGAAATTGATACCCACAGAAAATAATTTTATGACGAAAATACGAGTACTTATACCTATTAAATTATATGAATTAAAATTTTGTTAATACAATTTTGTTTAATTTTAATGGGGTAATCCCCAAATTCAATAGTATAATTATTATATCTGCGAGTCTATATAATAGCTATGTTCTAAATGCAAGTGGTATTTGCTGATGAACATCTGTTGCTTAATTTTGTTGATTATTTTGAATGTAGATTCAGGTCAGCTAAAGTCAAGTAGGTACGTTCAGATAGATACATACAATTAGAGTGCGACTTTAAATTACAAGTGAAACTAGAACCTAATTATGTTTCAATAATACGGTAATAAATACATTATAAAGTGGCGATGCGCATGACGCTTACAATAAGCGCCTAAATGATAATAAAGGTGACAGACATGCTAAATACCTATTTTGAAATTAAAAGCCGGTTCGAAGGACCATTTACTTTTTACGTAGTAAGTTAAGCCGGGGAAAATGTCAGCTTCTTGCAAGTAGTCGCTAACATTCAGTTAGAAAGTAAAACAGTCCGTAAACAAAATTAAACCAAACCTTAAAATAAAACGCGATCATTGTCGCCTCTACGCGTATAGTTTTCATCGCCAGCCCTAATTTATAATGCCCGCTTGACATCTTCCGTTGAAATTATAGCCGCCATTTTGAATTTCGAGTTTCCCGCCATCAGAACATTACAGCAATTAGTTGAGTGAGATGTCCGCGCTCGGCAGGACGTTTTACGGTTTTTATGAAGTTACGATCGTAATAAAGTTTTTTCGAAATATTTTTTGATGGTGCAAGTGGGTTGTGTTTAACGGGGTTTGAAATTGCCGACGGTGATAATAAAATGAGGTTAGTGGTGTCAGTTTTACATGCAAAATAAGCAGTGACTAGGGTAAAGGCACCAGTAGTCAGCCTTATAACGACTTTTTTAAGTTTGAACGTTCGGCATTTCTACAGGATTAGTCGGATAATTAAACAAATGACATGGTTAGATCAATTGTTTATCATAGTTTTAAAACAAAATATTTTAAAAAATAACAATCATCTTTATAATGTCTCTAATTAAGTTTAAACAAAAAGTGGCACTTTTCTCCAGTAGTCAGCCTCCAAAATCCAGTAAGCAGCCTCTGTGTACCCAGTACTCAACCTATATAAACTATTCATAATAATTAGATTAAAATCACTAATATTTATATCAATATCAACGATATTATAATATTTATTTTTTCTTTATAATTTTTGTTATCGTTATTGTAGTTAGTTGTAGTTTTTAATTTTAGTTTCTAATTTTTTGCATATATCAAAATCAACGATGTTAAAATAATATCTATTTTTTATTTATAATTTTAGTTATTGTAGTTAGTTGTAGTTTTTAATTTTAGTTTATATATTTTTTTTTGCATATATGTATTACTTACCTACTTGTTTACTTTTACCCATAAGTACTTAATTAACTAACGCTATTCTTGCAAACTAAGAATCGCAATATTTATTTTCTAATAATTAATTCGTCAAAAATTAACGAGGTAAATCAAGTAATATATAATTAGGTTCCTAGTAGGTATTCGGTAAAAAATAATTAATCGAGTCTATGCAGATCTAATTATCATTAATAAACAAAGTCATATACCGACCAGGAAAAAATAAAATGATAGTTATATATAGTTAACGTCAAAAATATGTATACACTTTTCAACCTTATTTCAATGAGATAGGGTTTTAAACATACATACTTTTGGCGGCGACGTAGCAAGCAAGGTCAATGGCTGAGTACTGGATCCGCGAAACCCAGTGCTCAGCCGCATTAAAACGTTATTTCAAATGCGGCTGACTACTGGGTTTTACTTTAAATTGATTAGGGCATGCCTAACTAAATTTGAAAATGTAAATTTAACGGTCCTAACGGTCGCATTGGCTCGAAAATAATAAAATAAACGAATAACCCAAAGGTCAGCCGTGGGGGGCTGGGCACTGGATTCTTTGGAAAAAAGTGTAATCCAGTGGCCAGCCCCCTCAATTTATAAGTGAAATATTGATATTTTCATTCAAATATAATGCAATTTAATAGATAAAGTAATAAATAAACCAATAACTTTTAACATTAAAATATAGTTTTTCTTGCCTGTTAAGGGAACACCACGTGCAGTAAAAAATATGGTGGACATGACACTATTGCACTCGTCGACAAACAGCACCTGTATGAACGAGTATATTTCTTCCCCCCGTTCCCTCACCGCACCTGTCGTGTGACGTATTAACCAATAAGGAATCAAAGCTCCTATTTGAGTACTCGCGATTTGTTTAAACGAATATACCAGATATTTATGACCAATAAACGACTCAAAAGGCTGACGACTGGTATCTGGCTGGTCACTGGTGCTGTTACCCTATGTACATAAAGGTACCTAAAGTTAATTTCGTTTCGATTTGTAGTCAATTGAATAAACATTACTGATGATTCTACATACGTTTTGAGTAAAATAATTTAGCAATACTATAATATTAGCACGCTATAGTTCCTCGCTGGTACTTAAGCCTGCGTTTCCACCAGAGATGTGCGAGGATACGTAGCGAGGGATGTATTTGTTAAGGACCAATATAATCACATTGTTTACCTACCCTCGCTCTGCGCAGCTCATGGACAATATTCTATTGGTATTTAACTATGATATCCTTCGCTATGCCAGGCGTGTCTCACTCCGCGATTTCTTCGCTTTGCTACAGGTAGCTAAAAGTACATCCGTTCGGCCCCAATTTTGGGGAAAGCCATAAGCCGCGCGTGGCGTTGTCGCCACCTAGCGGCCATATCTGTGCTGATCGTAACAGACGTGTTTTGTTAGAGAGTGAGTCTTCTGTACTTAGTACTATTATTTATTCTGTGATCAAGGTTAAAACATAACCTAATCTAACTTGACATCACTTTAAAAATTGTAAATTAAATGAGGGCGCCACTTTCTACGCAACTCATATTTTTGACGTAAAATGAATTATTTTAGTATGGAACTTTTTAGTTCCATTTTATTTTACTTCTTCTATTTTACGTCGCATTGTAAATCAAGGCATCTTCGCACATATCTGGTGGAAACGTAGCCTCACACTAGTGTAGCAATGTTTAGTAGAAAAAAATGCTTGATAATTACTATATCCCCGCGCTAAACTGTAGTTATATTCTCCCTGTTTCTACTGTTTAGGTATAAAAAGTATTTATGTATTGTTTAAGTACGCTAAATTTTCATGCCAACATTGCCAAGTAGGCAGTGTTACGTCAAGTATGGCACTCCACTGCCAAGTATCGACTTGGCATTAGCAAAAAAAAGCTATTTATATATTTTTTTACCTAAGCGTTTTTTTTGTTGTCCCATACACTATTTTTTTCAAATTTGGGATTTTTTATGTTATTTCTACTCAGAATCACGAGCTCTTTCTATCCTAATAGGAGAAAAAAAGCGGCCAAGTGCGAGTCGGACTCGCCCATGAAGGGTTCCGTATTTAGGCGATTTATGACGTATAAAAAAAACTACTTACTAGATCTCGTTCAAACCAATTTTCGGTGGAAGTTTACATGGTAATGTACATCATATATTTTTTTTAGTTTTATCATTCTCTTATTTTAGAAGTTACAGGGGGGGGGGGGGGGGGACACACATTTTACCACTTTGGAAGTGTCTCTCGCGCAAACTATTCAGTTTAGAAAAAAATGATATTAGAAACCTCAATATCATTTTTGAAGACCTATCCCTAGATACCCCACACGTATGGGTTTGATGAAAAAAAATTTTTTGAGTTTCAGTTCGAAGTATGGGGAACCCCAAAAATTTATTGTTTTTTTCTATTTTTGTGTGAAAATCTTAATGCGGTTTACAGAATACATCTACTTACCAAGTTTCAACAGTATAGTTCTTATAGTTTCGGAGAAAAGTGGCTGTGACATACGGACGGACAGACAGACGGACAGACAGACAGACAGACAGACATGACGAATCTATAAGGGTTCCGTTTTTTGCCATTTGGCTACGGAACCCTAAAAAGTGTCCTAAGGTTTTTATTTCCATTACGTCACCATTTCTCATAGACTTTGTATGGCGGTCGCGGAATGGAAAGATCGAAAAATGTATGAAAATTTTGGGACACTTTTTTTCTCCTATTAGGTTAGAAAGAGCTCGTGATTCTGAGTAGAAATAACATAACAAATCCCAAATTTGTAAAAAAAGTGTAGGGGACAACAAAAAAAACGCCTACGTACGGCATAAAAATACAAGCGACTAAAATAAACCATGCCGTAATTATTAACATTACCATTATTCACTCCTGATTTCTTATTCCATTAAATATTTAGGTCATATCTCTTATTAGTCTGTGATTTAGGTCATGAAATTTATTGCCTCAGAAGCACTATTACTAGAAAGTGATGAACGTGTTATGTTGTTTATAAATAGTTTCATGGGCATCATGCATCAACAAACATTGAGTGACGTTTGCAATTGTAGGTTTCTTATAACTTGCTGTGCTGACAAATTTTAAGTATAGGTACTGCGAACAACACAATGCAGTTATTTGATCTGCTTGAAATATAATGTAAATCGACTAATTCAGAAATGTGTATATGTCGCAGTCGGATTGTATAATCCGCCGTATTACATTACGGCTAGCCGTTTTACAAAACAGGGGCGTTTTGAAATGCGGCGGTTCGACGATTAGCCGGATTGAATGCGGCTGAATGAAAATCCGTCGGAATGTATTCGGCGCCATACGTTCTTCAAGACGGCTAGCCGTAATGTAATACAGCGAGTCATTAGCCGCCGCTTTGACAGTTTTTAGTTCCCATTTTTAACACTCGTGGCGCTGCCTGACATAACAACAACAAACTATGAAAAACGCTGGGGTGTCCATCAAATCTGGAGTTCGTCGGACTGTTTCTTTTCAAAAAACATTTCCTTCGCAACTTAACTAGACGGAGCCCCGCTTCGCGGGGCTCCTATTTCTGAGCGGTTTGCCCTTCGGGCATCTGAAGCTAACTAACGAACCTAACCTACCTAGCTATTGATTAAGTGAGACGTCCGTGAAAACAGGTTAGGTTCGTTAGGTAGCTTCAGATGCCCGAAGGGCAAACCGCCCAGAAATAGGAGCCCCGCTTGCGGGGCTCCGTCTATTCAAGTTGTGAAGGAAATGTTTTGGAAAAGAAACACATGTAGTGCGGTGGGACCATGGTAAAAATAAATTAAATTGCAAACATTGTCAACCTCCGGTTACGTAGGCGACCGAAACAAATGGTCACTCTACAATCTAAATAGTAGATACGATGCGGCTAAACGTAGGCCGCCTTATTGAAGAACGTATCGCAATGACAATCCGGCTAATCGTCGAACCGCCGCATTTCAAAACGCCCCTGTTTTGTAAAACGGCTAGCCGTAATGTAATACGGCGGATTATACAATTTGACTACGACATCTATATATGCAAAATGGTGGTGAACCGAACCTGACAGCTTCGCTTTCGCGCGGTCAATAAGCTAACATATATATGTATATAATTGTTACAAAAATTGTGAGACAAATCTGATAAGCCGTTTTTGCGTGACTGAGAAACAAATTTAAAAACATCTAAGCAGTAAGCAGTCTAACTTCCATATTTATATCGCAGGATGATCCTAACATTCCTAACACGAGAAGAAGAGTATAAGTATCTAACGTTTTTTTTGTTTATCCATAGGTATAATCCCAAATGGGCAGTGCCCCCGCGGGGCGTTCAACTTGCCGCCGCTAGACCGAGCAAGGGAACTCGAGCCGACTTTGCCACCACTACACAATTCTATAAGGGAGGTGAGTCTGTAAAATACTGTCTCTCTTTTCTATTCAATGTACAGATAATTTTAAGGTATAATTGATTGTTGACTGTTCGCAATGAAAGAAAAGGCTTTCACATAATACACATTCAATGATTTCATAAATCTAAGAATGCAGTAGGTTACACATTACATTTTTATCTAATATGTTCTAAATTAATTATCCGGGACGAAGGACCAAGCCGGGCCGAGGATTTTTACCAGCCATCATCATCATCTCATGCAGACGAAGTCGCGGTTAAAGTGTCATTCTATAGAACTTGCTATGTAAACAAATGTCACTAGTAAATTGTCATTCAGAGACAATTTTAAAATGGCGGTTTGTTTACATAGTTAGCAAGTTCCGTAGAATGACACTTTATAAGCTAGTATATGTTTTCTTGTAGGTATTTTATTATATTATGATTATGAATGTTGTAATACTTGTCCCAGAACTCAGTATGTCCGCGGAGCACCTATTCGCCGCTGCAGGCGTTAAGCGAGAGCACCTGCCGGGACCACGGGGCTCCGGTGCCGCCCCCGCCACAGCCACCACCACGCCTAGTGAGTTTTGACTGTAACCTTTAAAAGTGACATCTATTTCAGTTTATAATTGATTCACTTAGGTATAGTAGTGTGACTATTGACTACCTAAAGTGTCTTCTATGGAACTTGCTAACTATGTAAACAAACCGCCATTTTGAAACTGTCAAAAATATGAATTTACTAGTGACTTTTGTTTACATAGTTAGCAAGTTCCATAGAATGACGCATTAAGAACAATGATTTATAACTCAAGATAGGTTATAGGCGTTCCAAAATTGAAGCGCTTACCTTGTGACAAATTGGACAAGTTGCCTTTAGTCGCGGCTGGACCAGCGTGAAATGTGCACGTGCTAATGAGCTCCCGCACACCGAAAGAGAAAGAGACGACCTTATGTTTAACAACAAGAGTGACAAAGATGGATGGAATGAGAAAATTAATCAAAAATAACAGATTTCTTCGTATGCACAGAAATAAATATGAATAGTTATTTTCGATACAAGTGCGAAAAAGAGAAAATTCGAAACGAGTGGCGATAAATTAAAACACGACCGAGGGGAGTGTTTTAAATCGACACGAGTTGCGAATTACCTATTCGCACGTGTATCGAACAACGTTTTACAGTACATATGGCACTTTAAAGTTTCGACATACGCACGGAAAGTGCTATTTTACGCACTAGTGCGGAAAAGTAGCCTCATATGTACTGTAAAGTATTTTTTGTGCTCCTTTAGTATGAGTATAACCTATCTATGGTTGATTAAGAAACACAATATAAAATATTCGATTAACAATTAGATTTGTTCTCTAAAAATATAAATTATATTTGTAAAATTATTGTCAAAATTAAAGTGTTTTTTTTTTAACATACCTACTCTATGAACCTATCTTTTGGACGAAGCCAAACATACCCCTACAACACTACATTTAACAGATTTGTTGGTTTTAAACATTTTTGAACGAACTTATTATGGGTGATCTTAAATAAATTTCAAGTCTTGCTGTTTATTATGTGAATTACCGTTAATTATTTAAAATTTTCATGTTTTTTTTAACAACCCTAAAAAAAAAATTACCAGTTCGTGGGCCCCGGCGGCGCAAGCGCAGCGCTCCACCCGGCAGTAGCGCGTTGTTCGGCGTCACTTGAGCTGTCTGCTCTCTGGCGCAGCTTCCATGAGCTCGGCACCGAGATGATAGTCACCAAGGCTGGCCGTCGCATGTTCCCTGCATTGCAGGTACTACCGTCGTAATATCCTGCCGTAACGGTTAATTTGTTAGTCCGTGAGCGCCACAGTAGCGTTCTATCTTGCAGTAGCACTGATATTAAGGTCACCAAGGCCAGCCACCGCATGTTTCCTGCAAGTAGGTAACACCCTGGTATTATGAATGAATTTTGCAGCTACGAGTACTAACCCTTAGCCAGTTGGTGATCTCATAGCGACCACATAACGTACTTACTGCTAAACAAAGCGCTACCTCTAAAGGGGCCTACCAGATTACCAGTTCGCCGGACAATATCAGCCTGTCAGTTGTTCGCAACTGTCACCATTTGCGTATTTAACTAACAGTAAATGGTAATCCGTGGGCCCCTTAAAAACAGATCTAGATAGGTACTCGTATGCACTTTTGGAATACTATTCAGAATTATCAACTTTGAGCCTCTAATCTGTACATATCTTGTTTATATTGTAGACTTTTGATAGAGACGGCAGAATTAATTGTTATAAAACTCTTTCATATTTGTACAGGCGAGGCTTTCCGGGCTCCTGCCTAACGCGGACTACCTCCTGCTTGTGGACTTCGTACCGCTCGATGATAAGAGATACCGATATGCGTTTCATAGGTTTGTACTGTATTCATTTAAAAATATACCTATATTATCATAAATACAAGGACTTAAGTATAACTCTATATTAGGTATACTTAAAAATTTTACGACCTTTATTTTTACCTAAATGCCGGATATAATAACGCATCAAAATTAATATTAAGTATACTTAAGTATATCCGTGAGAAAGCCTGGTTAAAATTTACATCAACATTTATTAGCTGTGTGTTTTCAAACTAGGTACTTAAATGCACTTGGTCTTTTTTATCGACTTAAACTTGTCGCGCTCGAAACATCGGCGATAATTATGAAGTTTATTTAATGCCTACGCAAATAAATACGGTTTAGTCGACAATAATAGCCTGTAAGTAGACCTACTGGGGTTAATCTCAGGCCTCGGACCGGACCAAGGAAGCGATCCGGTACGCCCGTCTGTTAGAGCTTTAGCAGAAATACATGATGAATGCGTACAGATACCAATTCCTTATAGTTTTAAAGTCTATGATCTATTCCTGCGATACAAAGACCCCAGTTTACCGGTATATAATTTGATATTTGGGGCATTATCTATGAAAAGGGACCTTATTGTCGATGGCGCTTACGCCGCACAGCGTTGCGCAGCATTGTATTTATATCGGAGCATCGTTAATAATGGCGTAACCGCCATCGACAATAAGGTCCCTTTTCATAGATAACGTCACATTTGTGCAGCTCAAGCTGGGTAGTGGCGGGTAAAGCGGACCCGGTGTCGCCGCCGCGTATACACGTGCACCCGGACTCGCCCGCGCCCGGCGCGCACTGGATGCGACAACTCGTGTCCTTTGACAAGCTGAAGCTCACTAACAACCAGCTGGACGACAACGGCCATGTAAGTTGTTACAGTTATGGCTCAGGGCTCGCATTTAAATGTGGCCACGGGGTCCCGTTGTTTCCCATAAAGTTTTAAGTCATAATGTGTTGTTTGTCATATTATCATTAGTCATAAAACTGAAACCGTTAACATTTCAGGATTTTCGTTAGGTTATCCTATAGATAGGTTAGGTTAGGGTTGTTTTATGGCAAGCCTGAAAAATGACGCGTTTCTGAACCAAATCAATTATGAGTATCGAAAATGCGGGTAAACAATACATTATGGCTTAAAACTATTTGGGAAACAATAGATCCATCACCCCACACTAACATCTTGTGAGAGCTTCTACGTCTAAGGACCACTTGCACCCACTAACCCGGTCAAGTGGTAAAACCGATAACCCATTGTCAAATTGTTCTGGTAACCATGGTAACTCCAGGTTAACCGGTTAACCCCGGGTTAGTGGAATGGTGCAAGTGGCGCTTAGTCAAGTAGTCAGTGCTATGAAAAAATGTCGTCGCTGCGCAGTTGGTCCAACGTTGCGTCGAGCAGTTAGTTATAGAGTTGACTAGACGCCGACGCTCGGAAGACGCTAGTGTAGGGTCTCTCTAACATGTATGCCATCAGCTAGGGGTTTATTCTGCCTTCTTCCAGAAACGTAGGATCATCCTGGTGTCTAGACAGACTTTCTGAAGTGGCCTCGGTAATATGTCTAGAAGTTGTACTTTCTGTGTAGCTACAACTTTTCTCATTCCGGGACAACGTGAGAAGGTGTTTTTTTATGCTGGAACATACCTAATTTTCTGCAAAA
Source organism: Cydia amplana (assembly GCF_948474715.1). Classification (NCBI taxonomy): domain Eukaryota; kingdom Metazoa; phylum Arthropoda; class Insecta; order Lepidoptera; family Tortricidae; genus Cydia; species Cydia amplana. The sequence continues at coordinate 11,670,402 of NC_086087.1, forward strand.
ACATCAATACAATGAAATACATTTTATACAAAAATACAGTTGAATTGATCCCATAAAGTGTTTATCCTTATCTGTATTTATTTTAAACTAAGTTTATTTGCACAGATAATCCTAAACTCAATGCACCGGTACCAGCCGCGCCTCCACGTGGTGTACCTGCCGGGCGAGGGGCAGGGCACGCCGGGTACCGTCCCGTACCGGACATTTGTGTTCCCTGAGACGGGATTTACCGCCGTCACAGCCTACCAGAACCATCGGGTAAGTTTTTATTGCCTGTCTTGTATCCTGCTAGGGAAAAATAAATTCGAAATTTCTTTATTTGCTTTTCTATCAGTTACTATTGTTACTAACTATAAGTTTCTTATGGTTTAGGTATTTTACGCATAACGCATTTTCGCGCAGCTCTCTATTTGTTACCTCAAACCCACAAATAATAATATCAAGTTACCTCCCCTAAAAATTATAAATTCCTTTTGTTATTCAACTACCTATTACAAGTTTTTTCGCCTTTGCATTCCATTTATGTATGACACGTGTAAAACACAGACTCTATTTCACATCGGAACTTTATTAATTTGTAACAATTATTTTCGTTCTAGATAACACAACTGAAAATTGCCAGCAACCCGTTCGCCAAAGGATTCCGGGACTGCGACCCCGATGACTGGTAAGTACTTACGATCCACTCATATCACTTTTACGATCAAATAAACGAAACCACATTTTTCGGAACATCCCCCATGTCACAACACTGGCCATGAATCAAGCCATAGACACGAATGGGATGTTTTATTACGAGTACATGAGGCACGGAGGTGGTTTTCAACAGCCGGTGACAATTTACTTTTACGACTCGGCCATAGAGTAAAGAGTTACGAGTGACAGTAATGGCGGACACAGCGTTTCCCGTTCCCGCCAAAATAAAAACTCATTAGAGGACGCACTAAATAAAATTATGTAGTTTTGAAAGACAAAAAGTTAATTTAGAATTTGTGATTGCGGATGTCACAACCATGTGAATGAAATAAAATTTCAATTTATGAAAAGTTTTATGTGTTATTTTGGTAAATAATAAATAAGTATAGGTACATGTATAGTATAACTTATTTTTATTACCACAATAGATAATTATATCTATTTTTGTATTTCAACAGTTTTCTCTTAACCTAGCCTAGGCGATGAAAAACCTAAGCCCGCAAAAGTTACATCCATTTTAAAACATATAAACGTTTAATCAACTCTAAGATCCCCTTGATAAACTATTTAGGTACTTATGTTCTATGTCCCTATTGGTCATTTTAACATTCACGCTTGCTAGAAAGCATCAAAATACCTATAAGTAGAGGTTTAAATGCTAAGTTTTATGAATATTTTTTCGCTGCAGTTTCGCAATAATACAATTACTTTTTGGTACAGTCGCCATCAGATACATCGCAACGGCCGAGGTGCTCAAAAATATCTGAACACGCACTCTAGCGCCTTGACAATAGAGTCATGTCCAGATGTACGGATGGATGTTTTAATAATTAAAATAGAATATTGATTACATGTGTTTATTGGTCAAACACAACTTAGAGACTAAGTCGATTACATGATTGATACATAGCTTATATAGCTTATACACCACACGCCCCCTCTGCATGTAAAAAAAAAAAGTATAAGCTTTTTTTTTAGGAATAATTTATAGTTTAGTTCTATTTTTGTGCAGAGTTTTTTTGTCTATTTCTTTTATCTAGAATTATTACATTGGGTTCAATGTCCTTAACTACTTTAAATGGACCTAAATATAAGGGGTCCAGTACACATACACCACACAGATATTTGTGAGCACCTTGGCCGCTCCCATATATTTGATAGCGACTGTACATAAGATGCAAACGTACACAGGTATTTATTTTGGCGGTGAGTTGTTTGTTTCACTTGCCCGCCCAATGCAGCGCGCGCGCACGATTTATGTGCACATATAAACTGCGGTTAGGTAAACGGTCAGTGCGGTGTGGCGTGGCTATGTATTAGGTATGGATTTTTTATAATTTTCTTATTCTTTATTCTTTAAATAAATACAGGTATAAGTTTACAGCTCTAGATATGCCAAAACACTTATAAATACTGTTAATACATAGTCATAACTATCTCTAGGATCTTTATTTATCTTTACATATGTAGAGATTTAAAAAAGGCCTGAAACTATACTAATTTACATAGGTAATCGTAGAGTTAAAAAACTACTTTGTAAATCCTGATAGGTACTATACTAATTTACATAGGTTGAGTTTAAAAACATCGTAGAGTTTTTTGTACAAAACGTCTACTGCAGAATCAATGTTATTAGGGTGCATTAACTTTTAGAACATGATTTCGTGTCCCTAGCCCCTAGCAAAAAAAAAAACGATTTTTCAAAAACCATGTTGATTGTTTTACTTTTTTTGTTTAAGCAAGCATTATTAGATACGTAAATATTTAATTAATACAATAAATTAAAAACTTGATCATATAAAAGTTACATTTTGTACGGTAACGCAGTAGAAAAAGGCAAAAATGGTGTGTCCCTGATTTTTGTATGGGAGATAACTTTTTTTCTCCTGCGTTACCGTAGAAAATGTAACTTTTATCTGATCAAGTTGTTAATTTTAATGTGTTCTTAAATACTAATGGATCTAATAACGCCCGTGTAACAAAAAAGTAAAAATATCGAATTGGTTTATAAAAAATCAATTTTTCTTTGGTATGGGAGTCTAGGGACACAAAATTAAGTGTTCTAAAAGTTGATTCACCCATTATTGGCAGAGTTACGATACGAGCTTTTAAAAAAAATGTATGGAAAACTTTTTTCGGTCCTAACACTTATAACCAAAAAAAATTAAAAAAGTCAAATGAAGTGGCATTGCTAAATTGCTTGCCAAGTTGCCACGAAAATAATTTTGATGCACAGAGGAAAATGGGGATTACGTTTACATGTATGGAGATACCGTCGCCCACTATCCTCTTAAGGGGATTAAAGGGGGTTAAACGCAAAAGGTGACAGTTCCGAACAACTGACAGGCTGATATCGTCCAGCGAACTGGTAATCTGTGGGCCCCTTTAATAGTAGTTTGTGTTACAAGGGATCAAAATGATATAGTTCCGTCAAGGGCGTACATTGAATCCTACATACATGTAGGTAGGGCGTACATGAAGCGATTTAATCTACAATAGAATCCCGATTCCCGAACGTAGATTCAAGTGTTAACGCCCAAGACGAAATAATTTTGATACCGTGTGACACATACTGCTTTTCACATCAACTAGGAGGAAAATAAAAAAATCTTAGTGTTGACACAATCTGATGCTTAAACAGATTATTTAAGCTAAAAAAATAATGTGCTAACAAATGTAAAAATTGTGTGCTAGAACAGAAAAGTGTTACTTTTATCCCTCCTAGCAGGGAGGAAAAGTGCCACTTTGATCCCCCCTAGCAGGGAAGAAAAAGCTCTTTTACTCGAATAGACACCTCCTATTAAAACAATTTTGTTACAGAAAGAGATTGTATCTGTATCCTGTCTGTGGCCTTACTACGTCACTGTTTATAACAAACCGGGGATCACTCGGCAGCGCCCGCGCACGTTGCAGCACTGTTTACGAAGCAGTTTACTGCCGCGTTGCATTGGCCGACGTCGCTCATAAATCACTGAGCGATCGTTCCGTTTCCATGAGCCCACCAATGACCAATCGTAACTTCCAAGAGTAGTTTCATGGTCGTTGAAACATTGTTTTCGGTGTTGTTTTTCGTAAAGACAGACATATAATTCTCATAAAGACTAAATTCTCTCTGGATTCTTAATCTTTCTGGTTTGACCCATTGGTTGACTGGTAGAGAATGCCTTAAGGTATTAAGTCCGCCATTTGTACCTTCATCTATTGTGCAATAAAGATTAAAATAAATAAATAAATAATTCTCGACAAAACGTCAAATCTGAACCCTAGGGTTCCGCGGAACACACTTAGAGTATGGCTGCTCTACGTAGCGTTGGTAATAATAGCTAATAGCCTATCAGCAGTATGACGGTGCGATTTTCAATCTGGAGGTCACGGGCTCGTACTAATGAGTTTTTCGGGACTTATGTGTACCTACGATATATCATGTGATATTTACCAGTCGCATTTCGTTGAAGGAAAACATCGTGAGGAAACCGGACTAATCCTATAAAGACCTAGGTTTACCCCTCTGGATTGGAAATGGAAGTTCAGATGGCAGTCTGTAAAAACTAGTTAGTGCCTACGCCAATTCTCGGCATTAGTTAGCTACTAGAATTACTAGGAAGAAGAGAGAGATAGCTATAGGTACAATGATGCTTCCAGTTCCGAGTGTAAGAAACTGTTCTGTATGAAACCACAAAGTCACGCAATTTGCAGCCAAATCGATACCTCCCAAATCGAACTCATAAGCGTTACCGCATGCACTATTATAGCTGAACTATGAAATATGAATAAAATAAACATGCTATCCAGACTGCTTATTTCACACGCCCTCATCTCCCGCTTCTAATTAGTATCAAACTAAGTATTTAAAAACAATCTATTCTAGCAAAATCTAAATTTGTATAAACAATCCTCGCTAAAGTAAACAAGCAAGTCATTAATTTTATCCGAAAGAAAAAAGGCGAATCGCCATGTGCGCAAACATTACAAAAACTAAAACTTTAGTCGTATAATATTTTTTGCTCGCTTCCTGGTAGAATCGATTAATAATGTCACCTTTGGGGTTCTAGGGAGTAAAGTAACGTATGAATGTCATTTGTCGTTCGCTGTCAAAATAGAGATTAACGCGATACTGTAATAGGACCCGCCTACTGGGCGGTCACTAGTCATCAGACGTTTTATTATTTTTCATCACACTCGCTCAGTAAATGTGGAATTGCACGAGCGGGAGTAATAGAAAAAGCGTTTTCCCTAGGGAGTAATGAAGTTTCTAGTACCATAATTAACAGTTTTTTGTTTTTATACTTCATTTTTGTATCGCAAGTGTGATGATTGTGATGAAAGACATTGTGTGTAACTCGGGGCGTAATGATATTGCAAACTCGAGTCTATAAATCGCTCCGGCAAGCCGTCGCGATTTAACTTACTCTCGTTCGCAACTTTTAACTTATGCCCCATGTTGCACAATGTACTATTTCACCAACCCATCTCGTAAAGTGTCTCTTTGTTGTTTAAAAACTGATGAGAAAGTTGCAATTTATCCACAAGAGAGGCCAGGTACTTTGATGCAAATTTTGTCATTGTCTCATTTTGATTGGTGAATGTGACGATCCCATCAAAAACATTAGGTAAGTACATGTAAAAAGGTGCAAGTCTCGCAAAGCTTCTACTACAATAAAGTTTTGAGATGTAATGTGAAACCAAGTCGGTTATTTTAATCAGTGCCAAGAGGTGTTAAAACCGTATCAATAAGATATCTTTAATTTGTAATACGTATAATGACTTGGCCTTGGTTTTGCTCGACTTGGCGACAGATTTTAAATGATAAATTTGATTTGTAATGTTTTACAGTTAATATTTTCCTCCCGTCGGTGTGGTGAAAACAGTTTGTGTTTCACTCGGTAACAGGTAGTTTTTTCACGTTTTATCTGTACCTAATTAGGGTTCCGTACCTCAAAAGGAACAAAAACGGAACCCTTATAGGATCACTCGTGCGTCTGTCTGTCTGTCCGACCATCCCCCCCCCCCTTATCTCCGAAACTACTGGGTCTAAAATTTTGAAAAAAAAATACACAAAAGTTCTTTATGTTCGGAACCCTTGGAACGCGAGTCCAACTCTCACTTGGCCGGTTTTTTAACTCAACTTATTTTTTTTTCAGTCCTCCTGAGCAAAGCCAACCCCGCGGCACCCCGCGTCGGCGAGAGGCAGCCCCTGAGCCCTGCCCGCAGTTAGGGCAGCCGTACGCCGCCGAACCCAGCGCCTGCGGCCCGCTCTACGCCCACGCGCACCCCATGCGGTCAGTACATTACAGGGATGTTGCGTATATCCGCAACCGCGGAACTTTCACATTATTTTCAACATTCGCATCTGCATCCGCATCCGCATAAAATCGATGCGGATTTAATGCGGATGCGGATGTGGAACAGGTCGGTACAGGAACGTTTTAGCATCATTAGCCAAAAAAACCAAAAAAATTAGAAATGAGCAATCAAGCGTGAGCATGTACGGAGCCCTTGGAACGCGAGTCCGACTCGAACTTGGCCGGTTTTTTGAAATAAAAATTAGTAAAATGTAATATTTAACGTTTTTTGTGTACCTGTCTTGACATCCGCATCCGAGGATGTGAGCCTTTAAAATTCCGCATCCGCATCCGCATCCGCGAATGTCAAAAAATCGGCATCCGCAACATCCCTGGTACATTATATGGGGCATTATCTATGAATAGGGACCTTATTGTCGATGGCGTTTACGCCGCACAGCGTCGCGCGGCATTGTATTTATATCGGAGTAGCGTTAATAATGGCGTAACCGCCATCGACAATAAGGCCCCTTTTCATAGATAACGTCACATATATTAAAGATATAGGAGTCAAAGGAGCAGACGAATCGCCTGATGGCAAGCTATAAGCGTCGCCCATGGCCACCAGAGAGAGTAAGTACCTAGCACGCTCCTTTCTTTAAGGTTTGAAGGTTGTATCGGTCCGGAAATACCGCGGGCGACAGTTTATTCTACAGCTTAGCTGTGTGAGGCAGGAAATTTCTGGAGAAACGCACAGCTGAGAACTGCCAACAATCTATCCTGGCCATGTGAATGTGATCTTTATTGATATTAATAAATATAATTTGCTAAAGACCTTCATTTTCTCACTTGGACTTATATATGCGTTTCTAAGCGCAAACACTGTCGGGCACCCCGTTTCCAGTACAAAATGAACTCACATACTTACGTGTTATATATTGGCAGTGAATATGTTTAAATCTTGTTGTTCTATATTTTTTACTTAAATTGTCATTATACATTTCCAGGTATCAGCCCCACACGGCACACAACGGCGCTTACAGCGCGTACTACGCGCATAGGTAATTGCGTTGCGGTGCGCTTGTTACAAGAACATGGATTCTCATCTAAATAGCCGTTCTGACAAACTGGTTTAGTTTGGCGCCTAAAGCTCACTGCAGATCCGACAATTATAAAGTTGAACTTAAGTTCACTTTGAATTTTAAATTAAGTAGTACCTATCTAAGGCTTATCTTAAGCTTTACCAGAACGACAAAAATGACTACAATGACTAACAGCTTGGAAGACATCATAACCATCGGTCAACAAAGTCAACTAAAATAAATCAAACCGCTGTTTTACTTGTTTAACTGCACATGACACTTAGGTAAGACAATGACTACCATAAGTAGTACGTATTGCAGTGAGCTTCCCAGTAAATTAAAAAAACAACACACATATTTAATATTTTCGTGTTCAAAGTTCACAACCATTAAGTAACTATTACATAAATGGCAATTATAATTTTAAGGAATTGTTTCATATACTTATACTTAACGGGTTACCAAAATCATTAGTTCTCAATTGGAAGATTAACCAAGTATTTAGGTAAATAAGAATAATTACATAAAATGTACAGTCAATGAATTTAATTTCAGTACCATTTCGCATTTTGTCACAGTGACAATCAATATGATAGTCGCTTAGGGGCCTCATACTATAGTCACTGTGACAAGGTACGAAATGGAACTGAAATTCAATTGCTTAGCCTAACCGTACCTATTAGTAAACACTCGCCAAAGATATACAATTATCTTGTACAGTCACCTGCAATAATATTTACATAACGAAGGCCGCCAAAAATATCTGACAGAATCTTATTCGTAGAACCAAAAGAGTGTGTCACATATTTTTGCGGCCTACAAAGAGTAATATATTATTGCAGGTGACTTTACAATATACATAAACGTAGATTATATAGTAATCAGTGCCTTTTCTTTGTGATAGTCAAACCTGTAATAGTAAGTTGTGTAATTATAGTGACGTAATTTTATAATTCTAATGCTAGATGTTTCTTGATAGATAATTGGGGCATTATCTATGAAAAGGGACCTTATTGTCGATGGCGCTTACGCCGCACAGCATCGCGCGGCATTGTATTTATATCGGAGCATCGTTAATAATGGCGTAAGCGCCATCGACAATAAGGTCCCTTTTCATAGATAACGTCACAATTTAAGTTACCAAATAATACTAAGTACTACGTGTTTAATATTACAATAATGTATTCTTTTTGTTTTTCCAAATTGAAAATGACGAGTGCAAACCAGTCAAAATGAACCAAAAATATGTACCAAAAGGTTCAGAGTTATTTTATCAATGTATGTAGTTATTATTTAAGATTGTAATGTATTTATTAAATATGTGAGATAAGTTAAATTTGCGTTATTTTTCCATCTATGTAAGAACTTTTTATAATACAGTCCCAAAACGAAATACAAAGAAACACATCGGTCACTACACACATTTAAATAACTTTAACTTGCGTAGCTCTACAATTAAATTAATTCATCAGAAAGAAGTAATACTGCATCTGCTGTGGCAACTTTGCAATCTCAGGCGTTTTAAAGTGCGATTTTTCTGAAACAGTGTACGTCATGACGTGATTAACATCCGTCGCTCCAGGTTCTTCGCCCGCTTCTATGAATACTTTATTCGATATAGTTTCTTCGAAAACCTGTCCTACTAACTCGGGTTCGGGTGCTATTGGTTCATCGTACGGAAGCACTATAGTTGTTGTAGTAGTAACAGGCTCCATAGGACCACAGGGATGGTATTCTCGAGGGTAAGCTGGTTCTTGGTAAGACCTTTGAGGGGTCGCATGGTGTGGAGGTGCTGGTATTTGGGTTTCGGGAAAGTTGTGATGGCATTGGTGAGGATGTGTGTAGTGCTGCTGAGGTGCCTGAGGTTGGGGCATGAATTGAACTCTCTCAGGCAAGTACTCGTGAGGAGGGTAAGAGTTAAATTGCGAATTAATCTCTTGTTCGGGAACGTGCGTTGCGTATACGTAATACGTGTTGTTTTCTTTCTTTTCCTCGTTATCCAACGGCACAAATTCGATTTCTTCTTTAGCGTTTGCATCGCCCAAAATTGACGCTAATTCTTCAGACTGTTTGGAAGAGAAAGCTGCAAGATCAGCTAGAACATCTTCATCTGGGTTATATTTGACACCATATTTATCAGCAATCTCTTGAGCCGTCATCATCTTTTCAATTGCAATGTTCTGATATTCGTTATTCGACTTAATGTGCTTTAAAAGCCTCATAACCAGTTGGCTGCTATCCATTGGGGTTTCGATTGATCGCTTCTTTTTGGTATGGCCCTCTTCCTTTTCACAATGAGCTATAGCATCTGAAAGAAGATTTGTCATTTCATGTTCTATGGCTTCTGTTATTTGGTGAATCATTTCTTTCATAACTTCGAGTTGTTCTTCGGGAGACTTGTCAGAGATGGTGGCATGTGCCATTATAGCAGCAGAGCTGGATGGGTAGAGTCCTGAAGGGGTTGAATCTAGAAACATGTCGATCCAGTCTTTGTTAGCGTCACTGAAGTCTTTAACAACATTATCCTCGAATTCCGGTTTCTGGTTGAGAATTTCACGGGAGTCGCTGTCAGGTTCTTCGCGGTTTGCGAATGTGAATGAACCCTGAAAAGTAATTGATATTGCATTGGAGGTGTTTGAATTTAAATACATTATGTATAAAGGATTTAATTTAGGTAATAACGGGTTTGTGCATTATGTAGGTACCTACAGTGAGTATCGCTATAGTAATACCTACCATCTACCGCATACTTTATATATACTATCAAAACCAAACCAGGGCCAGAGATGTGTGATTAAGGGCAGATATATGGAGTTAAATTAGTTTATATGTACACCTAGTTGCAAAACTGTTTATTGTGTGGTCTATGCAAATTATAACTAGGTGCACTTGAGAGCAATGAAAACCACTGCATATGATATACAGTACAGACCCGGTTTTATTTCTTACCTGTATCAGCAAGACTAGAAATAGGCAGCACGGCGTCATATTGGAGTGTTATTAGGCCTTAATTCAAGCCCAATATATAAGCATTGTTTATCATCAAATTAGGAAACTTATTGTCGTTATTACAGGGCCAGTGTTACAATGTCTGATTAGACATTGCATACAGGTTGTATCACATTTTGTAATTGTTACAATAAAAACAACAGATTCCTAATATGATAGTAGTATAATAGGTACCTAAGTACGTAGTTTACTCGAGAGATAGGAAGTAAATACTGACACTACCTACTCGTAATCGTAATTTTAGGGGCCACGAGATGTATTGGTGCCAAAGTGCTCAAAAATATCTGCACACTTGCACAGGCACTCCTACTACCCGTTCACTTCGAGATGGCCGACGGCGACCGTTACATAGTAACGTCACAGGTAGGTACCATTACTAGTACTGTCGTCAAAAAATAATTTCGCACTTAATATTTTAATGCATACTTTATTTAATATTTTTTTTCTCAAACATGCAATTAAATATTGATATTATGTTCTTCACTGGGAAGTATCACGTCTCGGGCGCGGCCAGACGAGAGGTCTTCAAAAATTTCATACAAATTTGCATGAAGTGGCTTTTTTTAATTTCCATTTCACAGATATTTGTGACACAGCGTCGTGGCATTCAGCAATTAAAAAAAAACTATAGGCAGTAGGTATTTGCTTTATGGTTCGATTTCTTTTTTTTTTCATCTTTATAGGGCTGTATCTCCTAAACCGGGCGTCGTAGCGCAAAAATAATAAAATTTTCTTTCCTCTCTCAGAGACCCCTAGGTAATTAATATTTAAAAAAACAAAAACGAAAAAACATTATAAGGCTGTATCTCCTAAGCCGTGCGACGTAGCGCAAAAATAATGAAATTTTCCTATCCGGTGGCGAATGCACTAGTCCCAAAACGCACTATTAGTCAATACACTCTAATTTCGAAAGCCCCTCTTCTCATAAGAAACTAGGCCCAAAATACCATATTTCCAAAAAGGCTCATTCTCGATTTACACGAGAACCATTGAGAACTAGTCCCAAAATACACCTTTCCCAAAATACCCCAAATTGTGTTCACCTGTGCGTGGCGTAATACTTTATTCTCATAATGCGTAGGTCTCAAAACACTCTAGTTCCAAAATACCCTATTTTTTTGGAATGTCTCTTTGTGACTGATTTCAGCCGTAATCATTACCCGTTTGATGCCTAAAATATTTTTTTCAAAAATAGGATTTATTTAGGCATTATTGCCAATAATGCCATAAATGAGGGTAGTTTCTCGCCCACCTAATTATGATAGTTCCATACACTGCTTTATCAACACAGGCATTAAAACACTCGTGTGTATATTGCCCTTCACTTTCACTATATGCACTTTCGATATCAATTTGAAATTTTCTGATATCTGCTATATTTACGGAACTATCGCCGAGCAACACTTAACGATTACACCCTGTATAGCTCAAAATAATAATTAAATACGTAAATCCTATTTTTGAAAAAAATATTTTAGGCATCAAACGGGTAATGATTACGGCTGAAAGCAGTCACAAAGAGACATTCCAAAAAAATAGGGTATTTTGGAACTAGAGTGTTTTGAGACCTACGCATTATGAGAATAAAGTATTACGCCACGCACAGGTGAACACAATTTGGGGTATTTTGGGAAAGGTGTATTTTGGGACTAGTTCTCAATGGTTCTCGTGTAAATCGAGAATGAGCCTTTTTGGAAATATGGTATTTTGGGCCTAGTTTCTTATGAGAAGAGGGGCTTTCGAAATTAGAGTGTATTGACTAATAGTGCGTTTTGGGACTAGTGCATTCGCCACCGGATAGAAATTTTCGTTCCCCTTAAGTACCTCACGCACTGAAAAACCTATCACATGAAACAATCATCATCATCATCATATTTTTATTTCATTGAACTATACATACCTCGCCGTGAAAAGGGGTTGTCGGCCTCATAACTATCCGACCGAACGTAATTCGGCCGGCAACCTCTTACTTCCCAGCCTCTGTAGTAATGTACTATATCAGTATTTCACTCTATTTGCGTATGACAACGAGCATTTTATTGACATTGTCATCATTACTTATATGTATAGTTATGCTTACTACTTTTAATTTCGGGTAGATACGAGGAAACCAAATAAAAAGAGACTTATTTGCAAAATCAGTAATTTCGCATTTGGTTAGGTATATTTTTGTATATCAAACGACGTTTTTACTCACAATTTTTTGTGAATTTCAATTTCATCAGAAAAAGTCGTAGGTACAGGTCGTAATCGTGTATTTTGCATTCCAATCAGTTTTGCAAGCCTATCAATATTAAATTTATGTAACGTTACGTGCAGACATAATTTTGTATCAAGGCTAGAATTTAGGCCTAATGTAAACAATGGAATTGTACAGGTGGATTGTAAATAATACAGTAGGTTAAGTCACAGCATTTATTTGAGTTTTAGTATAAAACAGGAAATAAATTATTTAAACTAAGTAACTTAAAACTGTGGCATCTGAATCAGGTCCCGAGGGTTGGTTGGAGCGGGCGGGTACTGTAAGTTATTTTTTCTACTCGTCGACTGCAATGCTTGAATTAAGACTTCGTATACCAAAGTGAAATCGCATACTTTTTTCACTATGGGACCCCAACTCAACTATAATATTTATTTCGATACAGTTTAGTCAACTATAATATTCATTTCGATACCGTTTAGTCAAATATAATGAAATTGACCAATCGAAAGCGCGGAGCAAGTACCAGGGCCTCATGAGTTACGAGAAGGTGTCGTTGACCAACCGGCCGGGGGCGCGGGGCGCGGGGCCGGGTCGCGTACGGGTATGAAGGTATCGCGGCTGCTCGCGCATCTTAGCTGTATACTTTTGGTTTTTTTACCTACATATATGATTCTTCTACTATTTTTAAGTATTTTTTTTGTTGACTCGTAGAAAAAGTATTGTATACAATAGTGATATAATCAAGCTTTTCAATCTCGTACCTTTACTTAGGTTGCTGAGTTGCCTAAACACGGTACTCGACTGAAAAGCTCTCCATTATATCACGATTGTATAAAATACTATTGTGGGTATGCGGGCGGTCCGTAGGTGTACGGCGGTGGTGGGTAAGTCTGTGGCGGTGCTGGGTAAGACGCCGGCGTCGGCGGCGCGTATGGCGACGTGTACGGAGATGATCGTGGAGGCGTGTATGGGGATGATGGTGCCGGCGGGTAGTTAGTGGGCTGATATGGTGGTGGTGGCGAGCACGGAGGCGCTGGCGGGCAGTTTTGATACTCTGTTTGCGGAGGCGTCGACGGCGCAGGTCGTCTAGGTTGCTGTGGAGGGTACTCCTGCTGACAGCTACATTCTGGCTGCGTGTACTGCGAGGCTGAGTACGGCGGAGGCGGCGCGTACTGAGGGTATGTGTACTCATAATACTGGGGCGGGTATTTAGGCGCTTCATACGCGTACTCCTGTTCATACTGAGGGTAACATGACCGAGTAGTGGATATCGTAACTGTAGGCGGGTTTCCAGGTGAAGGTGGAGATATGGCTACCGTTGACGAAGACTGCGGCTGTGACATGTAGATGACCTGTGGCGACGGCGCTTGGTACCCTGAGGGTGGGTACTGGTAGCAAGACGGGTCGTAGGGAGATACTGGCGAGTATTCACTGGGCGGTGCGGGTGTTGAACTTTGATACGATGTCACAGACGTCTTGGCCTTGGAGAATGCTGTAAAACAAAACAGTTTTAATTACTAAGCATTCCAAACGTTTGCTGAATTAGCTGTTTAATTGTTACTTACGGTACAGCGCGTTGATCATCTGATTCATTCGCTCATTGAGCGATGCCAGCTGAAACACAACATGACAATTATTAAAATTACTATTGATCAAAATTTTACATGTTAATTTTGTAGGTATATACAATAGCATTGGCTATTGAACTTTTGATTCAAAGCTTAAACTCACACATGAATTGAAGTATCTTTACGAGCTACACTTGGAACTGAACCCCGTTACTATGGACCGTCATCTGAATAACCCGAGCGGATCAACTAAGATTCTTCTTAGTCTTTCCGAGTCTTCTTGGTCTGACCGCATAGCATGGCTTGCGTTGTTGCGCGTCCCCATATTTGAAGTCGCGTTTGACATACGGAGTCGCGCGCGATAACATGCTAAGAGCCACTTGCACCATTCACTAACCCGGGGTTAACCGGTTAAACCTGGAGTTACCATACTTACCAGTACAATTTGACACTAGATTAACGGTTTAACCGCTTAACCCCGGGTTAGTGAGATGGTGCAAGTGTGAACAATTTGATGCCATTAATTATAATTGAATAAAAAAAACTTACCTGTGATTGCTGTAAGCTATGACAAGTTGACGCATGGCTTAGTCCTATACTAAACGTACTTAGCCCTATCAGAAACAGAATCATATTTATTTAATTATTATGTTAAACTAAGTCTCTCAAGTTCATGTGTCACATTGTTTCCATCGATCAGTGTTCTTTGATTATAAGTAGAGGTTATTGACTAATAAAGTTTGAGACGTGATCTCAGGCACTGAGATAGGATGTAAGGCGTAAGAACTGATACAGTGATAAGAAAAGATTTGATAATAATTAAGATTTGGTGAGGGAGCCTGTCGCACGTATGGTTATGTAAAGTTTGATAAGTGTAACTTCGTTTTTCCATTCATACCTATCGATGAAATAGCTTTGTTGCCAAGCGGAACCCAGCTTCCGTTGAGCCGTGGCAAAAGGCCGGGAAACGTGAGGAAGATGATGGCTTATCTATGAACTATAGCAGAAATAGTATATGTCAATCGCATGCGAAGTATTAGACTGATAAATGGTACCTAGTACCTACTTATAGGCAGGGCAGCCATTTCTATCACCAGACAAAGGTTCGAAATTTTTAGGCTAGGCTGACTTTTTTTATTAGCCGCCTTTATTTAGTGACAATAGTTATAGTTAACGGAAATTGTAGAGATGGTAAAGCTAAATGAGGTGGATTTGGCCTGTGGATGTGGGTCGACTGCAAGTCGACTGTCCAAATAGAGCCAAATAGGATTTGTTTTGTAAAAATAAAACTTTTATACCTATTTTAAGAGTTTTAATGCATACGAGTACTGAATTACTAGAATAGCTGCATGTTTTTACATAATCAAGTTATGGTAAAAACCAAAGCGTTAAAAGCACACCTATACACCAGGGAACTTTAAAATGTCATCTACGTTATATTACTAGATCCATAATTTGTTCCTCTAGATTTTTATTGTTACTAGCATTATGTTTAAGTTAGCTACAGCTCTTTTAAGAAACAATACAGCAACTGACGCTGCGAAGTCTAAAAAAGTTTGTATGATTAGTGGTGCCACAGAGTTATCTAAATATCTACATAGTTATATTACTAAATCAATACTATCTTCCTCTTGGATTTTATCATCACTAAACTTATTTTTCTTCTTAGACTGCCATTTAGCCACAGCTCTTTCTAGAAACAAAACACCAACGGAGGCTATGAAGCCACCAACTGTTAGTATGATCAGGGGTGCCACATCGCCGTAACTGACTTGTTCGGCTAGCAAGGCCGCCCGACAAGGAGGGGGTTTGAGTTGCCAACGGGACAGCATTCGTTTGGCCAGCCCTGTCTCGAGAAGCCAGTCACCTCCAATGCGGAGTATGTTCGTCCACTGTCCACGGCTTGTTGTTATCAGCCAGGTCATTACCTGCAAGAGAATTAAAGGGACCCACTGATTAACAGTCCGCCGCATGGTATCGGCCTGTCAGTTGTTCGGAACTGTCAACTTTTTGTTCTAACTGACAGGCCGATACCGTCCGGCGGACTGTTAATCAGTGGGCCCATTAAGAGAGTTTTTAGAAAAAAGTGACCTCGTGATTCTGAGTAGAAATAACCTAAAAGTTGATGGTTTTTAGAAAAAAAATGTAAATGCTACACTTTTTCCGAAAATGCCCTTAAATAGACACTTGCTAATAGTTACCATACTTGAAGTAGGACTTAGCGTGAAAACTTAGAACTCTATGCATTTGGCATATAGGTAAAGCCCAGTTTTCACACTAACATATGCATTATGCATATAGTTTTCTAAAAATATTCGAAAACTTCTGGAAACTTTCATGAGAAAATTCTCATGCATGTTTCCACTTAGACATTTCCCGTTCAGATTAGTGATTATTACTGAATGTTCTTACTGAAGACACTCATGACATCACTCACATACCACAGTGATTGTTACTCAATGAGACAAGACACTCATGAGCGTCTATATAATTTGACCAGGACAAGTCATAAAAGGTCGGAGCTAGATGACAACGGTTCCTCACCGGTGGTACAGTGTCCACATACTGCAGCTTGCAGACCTGGTCGTCGCTGAGGACACTCATGAGCGAGTACACGTGGTTGTACTCGGCGTGGTACCAGACTTGACCCGGACACTAAGTCATAAAAGGACGGAGATGACAACGGTTCCTCACCGGTGGTACAGTGTCCACGTACTGCAGCTTGCAGACCTGGTCGTCGCTGAGGACACTCATGAGCGAGTACACGTGGTTGTACTCGGCGTGGTACCAGACTTGACCCGGACACTAAGTCATAAAAGGACGGAGATGACAACGGTTCCTCACCGATGGTACAGTGTCCACGTACTGCAGCTTGCAGACCTGGTCGTCGCTGAGGACACTCATGAGCGAGTACACGTGGTTGTACTCGGCGTGGTACCAGATTTGACCCGGACATTAAGTCATAGGACGCAGATGACAACGGTTGCTCACCGGTGGTACAGTGTCCACGTACTGCAGCTTGCAGACCTGGTCGTCGCTGAGGACACTCATGAGCGAGTACACGTGGTTGTACTCGGCGTGGTACCAGACTTGACCCGGACACTAAGTCATAAAAGGACGGAGATGACAACGGTTCCTCACCGGTGGTACAGTGTCCACGTACTGCAGCTTGCAGACCTGGTCGTCGCTGAGGACACTCATGAGCGAGTACACGTGGTTGTACTCGGCGTGATACGCCGTGGTACCGGACTTGACTAGCTGCATGCCTGATTGCCAGTCCATGTAGAAGTTCGCCATGGACTGCAGCTTCTTCCGCTTCAGGTACTCCATCTCAGGCCAAGTTGGAATATAAACCTGTTTAATGATGATTAATTTTATAAAGTAGAGCTAAGGATATACATACGGACTAGTGTTGAGTCGCTCACTCGTGAGGCACCTCATTTGTACCACTCATTTTGTTAATTTGTCGCAGTACTTCGTACCGCAAAATGTCTTACTTCACTCCTCTATTCATTTTACTTGATTCTAAAATTATCTTTCTCCTAAAAGTTCTATTCTTAACCTCCAGAATTGCACTCCAATTAAATGTTACTATTTATTTATTTATAAAGGAAGTAATGAATACATAAATATGTATATACATTAAATATTTTTGTCGCCGTTGGAATTAATGGAATAGTCGACGCTGAAAATATGCTAGTACCTCACCTCATTTGAAGTAAGACATTGTAACACCTCATTTTAGTAAATGAGGTACTCATACAAACTCATTTTAAATTGACGTCCTACCCATCACTAATACGGACATATTTTTCTGTCAGGTCAGTATGGAAAATGTATCTGACAGGTCTCTTCGAGGGCATATGAGCGTTAGGACAAATGATCACTATGCCAAAAAATATTAGCACATGCAAAAATATGAGAAAATATTTTTATCGGCGGCGATCTCTTCGCAGACTTGACAGATTTGACAACAAGCCAGTTCTAACTAAGTAGAGGTAAGTAGCGACTTACGAAATACACCTTCATTTCACTAACATGACATAATAAGTACACAATTTTCAAGTGAAATGCTTACGACTTACGACATATATGAACGGACGAACATGACGAAAACGAATTCATTTTTTTACATTTCGACTTCGCAACTATAAATTGGTGTTTGCACAATCTTAACACTAACATCAAACATATGAGTCCGTATCCAGTCGTAGTCTTCAGACGCGAGGCGGTAGCCTGAGTCCCCAAGCGCCCGGAGCGTCGTCGGCCCGCTGCTCCCGGCACTCATGAGGGCAGACACGATGGCTGACGAGTAGTACGCGTACACCAGCATCGAGCATACGGATAGCACCATGAAGGTTAAGCGGCCGGATGCCCCCTCCGGGACTGCACTGGCATCTGTATGCATTTGTTAAGTTTTAACCCCTTGCTGCGTGTAATAAAAAATATTTCTTGAAATTTGAACTTTAATAGCTGTCAATAGAGTTGAATATCATATCCGCCAAATATGGCTTCTCTTTAGCCCGTATTCAATGGAGAGGGACAATAGAACAAGCAAGGAGATGACACTTAGAAGGGAGCATCAATTTGTGGATACCGTTAGCGGAGGCTAGCGACCTCGTCTGCTTTGTAGGTGATAAGATTAAGGAATATCCAGCCAAACTACATCAGATGATTAGTTAATATGTGAGGTTATCTATGAAAAGGACCTTATTGTTGATGGTGGTTACGCCATTATTAACGATGATCCGATATAAATACAATGCCGCGCGACGCTGTGCGGCGTAAGCGCCATCGCCCTTTTCATAGATAATGCCCCATATACAACCTGGACAGTCAGTCCATCTCATTGATAAGTGTGAAATCTGTCCTTTTCTATAGTTATATAACAAAAAGGCTAAGTATTTTCAGTGTAGGTACTTGAATTAGGTATAAACTCATAATGTAACATGCTTATTAAAACTATTTGAAATATGTTACTTTACTCACGACGCGTTTATTCGACTTAATATATAAGTCGAATAAACGCTCGACATGACAATTGGTTCGATATCCAGTTTTCGAGGTTCTTCTTCATGGAGCACCGCCTTTTACTGGTCAAGAGCGCGATGTGTACTGCACGGGCCAAAGCCCGAATCACACGGCTGCTCGTGGAAGGCGGGGGCGGCGTCGACGATTTCACCGTTGCGAGGACGGATCTAACCTCTTTGCGTACGTAACCTGTTTAAAATAATTTTAATCTCTCGGTTGTTTTATAAGTACCTTGCTGTAGCCACGTGGCCATAACAGCAACTAAGGCGCCCTCCTTCTCCGAATCCGCCTTGGCCGTCGCGCGCTGCGCCAGCGCCAGCACCAGCGTGACCGCCGCACACGCCGCCCAGGTCGTGCCCGTGAACGGGATCACGAACATGTTGCTACTGCTCTCTCGCTCCGCTACGTATGTAAAGCCCACCCTGCGTAAGGTATATAGAGGCTCTCAGTATCAGTAAGTATAAAATAAACATAATAAGTACTTACACTAGATTTAGTCCCGCAGTTAGCAAGCATATCTACTTAATAGTAGCTCATCCCACAACTATACCTGCAGCGATATCATGGTCGCGTTTTTATCACCTGTCATATCATGCGTCACTTTCGTACTTACATACTTGTTACCTACCACCAGGTGGCCAAGTGGATATGAGGCCCGACTTTCAATCCGGAGGTCGCGGGTTCAAATCCTGGCTCGTACCAATGAGTTTTTCGAACTTGTGTATCATTTGTTATTTACCACTAGCCTTTCGGTGAAGGAAAACATCGTGAGAAAACCTGCATACAACTGCGAAGAAATTCAACAGCTGTATGTGAAGTCCACGATCTGCATTGGGCTAGCGTGGGGACTATAGCCCAAGCCCTCTCATGCCTGAGAGGAGGCCTATGCCCAGCAGTGGGACGTGTACTTATAGCTAATATTTTACCGTTAACCCCAGGTTAGTGGAATGGTGCAAGCGGCGCTTACTTAAAAGGCCATAAAGGTATGACGTAGTCAAGTTTTGATAGCCGTACGGTCTGCATCCTCAGGATCGCGCCACTGATCTCCGCTGTCCCTTGAGCAAGCCTCGTGAACATACTTGTGTTGCCTGCATCGGTGCTCCACTGCTCCATTGGTGCTAAAACTTCTCTGTAAAATAATACTAGGTAAAAAATTTCCTTTGTGTATCTAATTATTATGCCACTTGATAACTAATCGTTACTTACACGTACTTAATCGTAGCATTTTGGTATCTAGAGTATACGTCTATTGTTTGTCTCGCCTGGGTTACGGTTGCGTTACCAATTACAAGGTCAAGTCTTACAGATCATAAGCCTTGAACCTTGAACAGCTACAGATTGATCAGCAAGATCTAATAGCCGCTGCATATGACGTTTCGCCGCGCTAGAACAGCGCCTTCATAGCGCTCGTAGTAACCTACATACCGTCTAAGTCGCGAACCTCTTAACTCCATACGAAGGATATAGGTCATACAGAAGAGTTAGCCATCAATAGCTATTGTTGAAGTCTTAACTACGTTACAATATTCAATGTATGTCATATGTGTATTACTCAGCCTGAAGCCATTCAAAGATGAGCGAGGAGGCCCCGTATCCGCAGCGGATGGCAGAATCTCGCCCTGGCTTCGAGTTGTCCACGACGTAATCAGCAAACGTGCCGTTATACGAGTCGTCGTAGTGGCCAATCTGGATGTCATACAATACATATGTTGAAGTTTTAAATGCATATTCATCTATTTAATTTATCTTAAATCGGGCATGTCACTGCACCATTAACTGTATTCCAAATCTAAGTTCCAAGCCCGTTAGAAACCCAAAACTAAAGTGTGACAATAAATTATATTCAATAACGCAAGGAATTGTTAAATATCTATATTATTATAGCCACGTACTTACACTGCTGCTTAAACATAAGCAATTTATGTAATTGTAGTCATAAAAAACGCACCGGCGTAGCTATCCTCATAGGGTACCGTTTCAAGTCGTGGCGTCGCCGAATACGTTCAATCTCATACAGCGGCTGAAAACCAGCCGGGGTCCACACCGCCCAAGGGTGCCGAGATGCTCCATCTCGGAGATGTACGTGTAGGTCTTCAAAGAATATTGACTCGTGGTATGCCACTGAAGTGTTGTCGGTCGCTGATGAAAATTAAAGACAGACGGGTATTTAGCATGTTATTTTTGGGTATCATTATGGCTACCATAATAGAGGAAGACGGGGAGGATTCGTCCACCGGGAGGATAATTCGTACAGAGGTCATATCTCGACTATCCAATACGCTAAAAAGTTCATATTTAGATACGAGACTGCTGTTCATTTGCCTACGCTACCCTCCAAAAATAATGGTAGTGCGGTAACAGACCCAGAAAGAGTCAATCAAAAGTAATTTTTGGTTATCCTTTGAATGCATCTATCTTCAATAAGTTTTAATGGAATTAGAAAAAAGTACTTTAATCTAGTTTGTAAATAGATTGTAGTTTGTTATATAAACAATCGTTTTGGGATTACCTTAACAGGTTTTTTTTTTTTCAATTTTGATTTTTTACTGAATTTTTGCTTGCCCTATCTTAAAATATTTGCCGAGAACTAAGAAAGTTTGCGTGTTCAGTATTGATGGAATCGGTCAGGGCAGGTCAGGTCGTATTTTGAGCGTCAGCATCTAGTCAGCGCTATGGAAAATGGCATCGCTGCGCAGTTGCGCCAACGTTGCGTCGAGCAGCAGCCATAGAGTTGTGTGGGGTCTCTCTTACCATCGACAGCTCCAAGCTGCTGAGGATCTAGGAGGGCGATGTCGGCATCGTATCGTATCCTGTGGTTTAAGCGCGACGGGACCTCACTTCCTACAATCAGCCATTTATACCACATCGCGAAGTGCTTCTGGCTTGTCTGTTTGAGAAATTCAAAAATAAATCAGTATCCAGATTTAGTTGGTGTTACCAGACTAAATATATATTAATGGTCATTATTACACAATTTGACTAAGCCTCACACATATGTAAGCTCAAGCTCAAGAAGGCCTGTGTATAATAATATACAAAAACTTAAAAAATACATAGAAATCACCCATGAATCAGGAACAAATATCTGTGCTCGTCACACAAATACATTCCCTTTCCAGGATTTGGACCCAGAACCATAGCTCCATAGGCCGGGTCACTACCGACTAGGCCAGATCGGTCGGTCGTCAAAATGCATTTATGCAAGTTAATACCATTTTACGTTTTAGTTCATGGTTCAGATTAACAAGCGTAGTTTTACGAGGTTAACATTTGCAAGACCGAAGTGATCTCATAAGAGCTCCGAGAAAAGTTTTGTGCGGAGCTCACGCAGAGCTCTAAAAAGACTGAATAGTCTATTAACTGTGTCAACGATCACCCACCTCATCCAGTAAGGTTTCATTAGGTCGAATGAAATACAAGACTCCCTGCAGACTGTTATGCTCGTCATTCAGAATACCAGGATCGCAGGAGGCCGTGGCTGGCATGCCTTCAAGTGACAGCTGCCGCACCAGGCGAATTTGCTCTGCGATTGAAATGCGTCATGATTGGAGCAACATGTTGCCATTTATTTTTACTACCTTAGGTATAGTCGCAGAATAAGTAATAGTACTACCAGTGCCGGCCCGAGCCCTTGATCAGGGTAGAGCGAAATCGGGTTTTGGCGCCCCCTCCCCCCCCCCCCCCCCCCAACCGCGTCTTTTAAAACTCTTTTTTTTCTCATTTGCCATTTTGGCGCCCCCCTTGCCATCCGGCGCCTAGAGCGGCCGCTCCACTCGCTCTACCCTAGATCCGGCCCCGAGTACTACCGTACAAAAAGCACACTACCGACAAAACCGAAGTTCAGGATCGAATCATGATATCCCTTTCTAACTTATCCCTTTTGGCTATTTAGGGTTGACAATAAATTCAAGTCATTATCTTATCTGTGGTCGTGCACGCAAAGGGACGTCAAGTTGTGTCAACCCTCGAAGCAATGCTGAGCCGAACGGAGCCGAGTTTGCCCGAAGTCAGGAGTGTCTCCTGGTATACTCCTCACTGGTATAGTCCGACAAGAAATTGTAGAAAATTATTGAGGGCTCCACTTCCTACGTAACTGTCACATTTTTGACGTAAAATGCTTAAACATGGCAACAATTTTATTGAGCATGGACATTTTTTAGTTCAATTTTATTTAATTTCTACTATTTTATGTCGCACTATATATACGAACCAAATTCATTTCCACATGTTAAAATTATGATACTGCTAACTATTTTGTACTTGAAAAACGCAGCAACCGCTGTTATTATCATGATGACGGTTTGCCCAAGAAAACTATCGCTTATACTTGTGTCCTAATATCTGATAAATTTGCCTAAAGCTCTCGAAATGGAAGTATGAATTTTTGATGCCATTTTGTACTGTTAGAAACACAAGAGTTTATATATTGTGTAACTAAATTATGTATGACTTCCTAGTTCCTATAATACTTAAGTAAGTACCTACTTAGAGTACGTTTAAACTTGTCATTTGCATTATTTATCAACTAAATATCTTAGGTACAGAAAATAATATGAAATCATTGAAAGCCGTCATATACCAAATTTATCTTGCACGACACCTAGAAAAGGTTCTCTTTAATTTTTTTAATCAGCGTGCAAGTTTGCATTTTATTCTCTCGAGTGCATTAAATACAAATTTTAGAAACTAGCTAGCTTGAGTCTCAATATTAGAATGAGGACAAACCCACTACTTTGCATCCTTTGCAATTGTGTATATAGGAGTACTTACTGAACAAAGGCATCGCATCGCGTGCATACTTCATGAAACGATAGTGTGGGCGTGGCCAAGTCCCCTTAACGAGTACCTAAAGGTAATTCACAAGGTCTAACCTAAAATCACGCCATTGTAAATTTATGAAAATTGTGTTTATTGCAATAAATATGATTAAAACTAAATAAAAGTATTAAAAGTATTTGCACTTGCAAGGCGGCAGCGGCTTGGGCTCGAGAGAGCATGGAATCGGCGGCGGCAAGATGAAGCTCTTCACGGGGATGGGCTGCGGCGGCGGCGCGCAGCCGCACGGCGGCGCCGGCGCGGGGTAGTACGCCGGCGGCGGCGGAGGAGCCGACAGGTACATCGGCGGTGGCGCGGGCGCAGGGAGGAAGAGCGGCGGCGGACAGGCAGGAGGCGGCAGCGCGTACTGAGGAGGCGGCAGCGCGTACTGAGGAGGCGGCAGCGCGTACTGAGGAGGCGGCGCCTGCAGCAGTAAAGGAGCTGGTGGCGCAGCAGGCTTCTGGTACACTATCTGCGGTGGAGGCGGCGGTGGTGGAGCCATCAAGAGTTGTGGAGGCCGAGGTGGCGGAGCCTGCAACAACAACGGCTGCGGCGGAGGCGGGGGCGGGGGCGCCGCGTAGACAACTTGCGGCGGAGGTGCTACCGGCGGTGGGAGTAAGCACGGAGGCGGCGGGAGTAAGCACGGAGGCGGCGGCGGGAGTAAGCACGGAGGCGGCGGTGGGAGTAAGCACGGAGGCGGCGGTGGCAGCATTAGAGGTGGAAGGGACGGCGCCGGGAGGACTAATGGCGGAGGCGCACATGGAGGTGGGGGAGGTAATAGAAGGGGTGGAGGAGCCGGCGCCGGCAAGTATAAAGGTGGTGGCAGAGCCGCACAAGGGGGCGGCGCGGGTAAAACAATTGACGGCGGGGGCGGCGGAGGCAATACAAGGGGTGGAGGTAAACACGGCGGTGGGGCCGAAGCATAGAGAAGCGATGAGAGTGGTGGTGGTGGCGGCGCGTTGGCCGGCATCAACAGAATGGTCGGCGGCGCATCAAGACAGTCATCTGAAATGTGATTATAGTTAGAATGCAATATAAAAATAAATACTCACGAAACGCTATAACGCAAATACGCGATTACGTCTAATGTTCAATACATTTTTAGGGTGCCGAACCCAAAGGGTCAAAACGGGACGGGACTATTACTGTCCGTCTGTATCTCATGGGCCGTGATAGCTAGGCAATTGAAATTTTCACAGATGATATATTTCTGTTGCCGCTATAACAACAAATATTAAAAAGTACGGAACCCTCGGTGGGCGAGTCCAACTCGCACTTGTCCGGTTTTTATTAGGCAAACAGTGTAAGTTTGTTAATTAATATTTAGGAACACTTACTTTTAAGAGAGAAACTAATCATAAAAGCTATTAACTACCTACGTAACAAAAAAGTACCTAAGATGCATATTTAATAACGTAACGTAATTTTTAAGAAAACAATATGTTACATACCTAAAAGAAGCTTCTTCTTCTTGAATAACCTGTAAACAAAATAGTTATATTAATGAAATTTTGGAAATCATTACTTTTACGTTATTTTACAGATTTATAAGCATTGGTATAGGTACTTACGACGCCAAAGCTGCCTTCTTGCATTCTGTCAAATCTTTTAGTGTCTCAAGCTGAAATAAAAACGTATCAATTATATGTCGCTATCAAAAACAACACAAATAACAAATAATAACAATTCACAAACATATCATGAATAAAAAAGCTTTTTTGTAGCAACGATTATTTAAATATTTCTTAAAAGGGGCGTAAAGCCTGAAAATTTGCGCGAAACTTGCTATAAAAATAAATGAAACTTAGGCATGTTTTCGTGATTTGTTCTATCGAATCCAACGTTAACCTTTTTAGAATCTGCCCTAGCAAAATATTCTAGATTCCGAGTTTTTAATAGCGTTTGCCTTTGATTAAAACGTGTAAAATTTTATATATTATAAACTAAAATTTCGCGTTAAGATTATAAAACTAGTTCCTTATTTACTATTTACCAGACACAACCCCTTCTCACTACAGCAAGCCTCTGTGTGGCTCGTGGCCAGAAGCAATATCCCTAGGGAGGACCAAAAAATGAGTCCCCCCATTTTTGGTACTTCTCCAACACAAACCGAAAATATTTATGAATAAATGCTTACCTCAGAATCTTATATAAAGATACGTAAGGTGGTTTCGTATGCTGACGCAATTTGATAGCGGCTGTATCGATAGGCCTTCGATCCTGGGAACAGTTGCTCAATTTCTCCTATGATAAGATCGAACGTGGTGATATAAATGAACAAGTTATAAAATCGGATGAAGTAATAAGCTAGGTTTTATTGTGTAAGTACTCGATTGTTGAATAACACAAAACACATGATGTTTTAGTCTTCTTGTCTCGGATTCGTACAACAAATACCCATATCTACCTATACTGGACTTGGTAACATTCCACAATCCACATTTAGGTTTTTTTCGCTAAATGATACTAGGTACCGTTTGTGAATTTTGAGGAAAAATAAAGTAGGTATAATCTGAACGAAGCTACGAATAGAACGTGTAGTAGGACGATTCGTCTTAAGTACGACATAGGTATATGCACAGTCCGTCCGTCAAGTTATATTCTAAAGAAGAGCACTTATGTTAATGGAATATAAAAATATACAATCACTTGCCTGAAAGTATTAAGTCGTTGGATGGAGTTCAATTTAAACGCAAGTTGAAAGATTGGCTGCTGTATAAATGTTATTATGATTTAAATGAGTATTTTTTGGAATTTAAACCAACGTTATTTAAGTATTTCTTAGACATTGAATTTAGTTGTTGAAGATTTATTGTACGCTCGAAATGGGCAAAATTATTGATACCTTTATAATTTATAACATGTTATACTTTTTACACAATTTTGACAATAAAATATATCTTATCTTATCTATCAGAAAGATAGATATACGTTGCTTGAATGTTCATGCCAAGTTTCATGGAATGTAATTATATATGGCGTTTGAAAATGAGACCGTAACGATTGTATGGGAGCGGCTCTTGGGTGGCCGTTTCGTGACTCTTTAACTTTTTCGATCGAATTTGTACAGTAAAATATGTAAAAATAAAAGTCATGTCCTCATGGCCAACAGAAATTGGAATTTACTTAATAATATAATTATGTACTTTCTTAACAATGGGATGACGCAGAAAATACAATACGCCAATGAATACGTTTGCACAATAAACTCCTTTGTTGTTGTGTAACGTGTTTTATCGAAAACAGATCTGATAATAAACAAACGTAATCTTTTGAAAAGGAAATTATAATATTTATAAGCAATCGAGTCCGGTTTATTTATGTCATATACAGAAATGGAGGTTACCCGACTTCACGCAAGAAGGATTTGTAAATTATTAATACAACTCAGCTTATTCTTTATGTTCGTAAGTATTAGTTTGTTTAAATATCACAAGCTCTACATTTTTTTTTTGTTAGCCTGGATTAGTATCCCACTGCTGGGCAAAGGCCTCCCCACCTTTCCTCCAAGCTCTACATTATCTTCATAATATTTGAAAAGATGTACCCTGATCAAGTAGGTACTACTAGCCCCGATACATATGTTCTCGTCTAATCAGAGCATTTTCTGAGGTTCTCTCGTTTGTACAAAAATAAGGTTTTTGATATAAAAACAATAGCTACCTATGTTAAAATTTAATACTAATGCAGTTTTAATTTTTTATGGAAATATTATACATTAAGAAAGAAATTTAACACATGTAGATATACATAATTACTACGTAAAGCAACACGGCTTTACCAGTGTAGGAGAGGACAATATGATTTGGAAAATGTTTTTAAAAAGTCCATGTTTTCCAAAATAAAAGTATTATGTTCTCTCATATCAAGTCTAACATTACCACGAGTATTATGGGTCCCATTTCTGAGTCGTTTGATCTATATCTACGTGTAAAACTAAATAAAATATTTGTTTTTCACTGGACAAACTGCATCGGTGCTAGTAACGTGCTAGTACTTTAAACATGGTTGACTCCAGTTATTATATACATATTCTGTAATTATTCTTTCAGATTCAAACATCACATGGCATCAATCTTGGTCTTATCGCTGGTGACTTAAAGAGGTCTGGACCTGGGCCCTTAGTAGTTCGAAAAGTATCACACCACTCGCCAGTCATCATTAATGTTAATCCCGGATTACCAAAACTTCCTGGTATAGCAACCTTACCATATCCTGTGCCAAAATCACCGAAACTTCCTTGTTTAGCATCTTTACCTCCAAAACCCTTCCCAAAGTTACCAGCAAAACCTCCGCCCAAACTTTTAAAGACCTCTAAATTGAAAAGATCTCCATTATTACCCACGCTTCCTCGACTGCGATCTGTTTTTCCACCTCCACTTTTGCTACCTCATTTGATACCACCCCTGATCCCCCGTTTGCCACTACTTCCTATTATACCACCTATAATGCCTGCGCCTACTTTATTGCCATTCCTGCCACCTCCGTTGCTCAGAGCTCCGAGGCTGCCGACATTGCCACCATTTCACCCGCTTAAATTACCGATTCTCAGGAAATCTGCGCTGGAGAAAACATTAGGTACCGTTAAACTGCCGCTCACAGATAAAGCAATAAGAAGAAAAATTTCTAAAGACCTTCTAAATCTAAAAATTAAAGGTTCTTTGACTACCCCTGAATATTATAGATTTAGGAAACTATTACTTATTTAAGGAGGTTGTTTTGAATGAGGTTAGATTAAAATAATTATTTTTGCAGGGATATTCCGACGTAAGTCTATTCTGCGGCGACCTTTTAGTTTGTTGTGATGTGTTTACTTGGGAAAACAGCGATATGGGATGAAAAGCGAGTATCGCGGATTTGTGGACCAAGCCTACAATTATTATTATGGATTATAATTAAAGTGATTTAAAGCAAAAAAAAAAACAAAAGAAATTAGACCAAGCTTCAGGAGGACCAGTAATAAATGTATACTTTAGTGTAGAATACCTATTTAATTCCTATTTAATGTTTTATTCGTGATAACGAACATCGTATAATGTTTTATAAATCATTATATGAATATTATAAGGATGGATGGTGCAATAAACTGTTTCGCCTTTTTCTTTTAGTTTATTTTTTTATTAACACTTAGGATTGAATAACAAAAGGGTAATGTAAACCTAAACTAACATAATACATAACTTTATAATAATATAGGCGCATGACGTACCCAAATAACCTCAATCAAATGTACCTTAACCTTTTCGACGCCGTGTCAAACAAAAAAGCTGTCACGCTGACGCCACGTCTGAACTGAAATTGAACTTTATGAATATGCACGTAGGTCTATGTCGTTCTGTGGTCTGTGACCGATTAATCGGTCTTTGACGTTGAACGTACGGTGCGGTCATTGGCGTCCAAAAGATTAATTAAACCATTTTTTTTTTATATTTAATAGCTTATGTACTTTCTATCGAACACACACGAATAGCTTTATTAGGTGACATATATGATATCATTGTTTTATTTATTCTATTCGTACAGCATTTCAGTCGGAGTTGTTTATAAAGTACTTACTATTAATTAAGGGGCCCACTGAATACCAGTCCGCCGGACGATATCGGCCTGTCAGTAGTCCGGAACTGTCAGCTTTTTGTTCTAACTGAGAGGCCGATATCGTCGCAGGCGGGCTTTTAATCAGTGGGTCCCTTTAGGCATGCACCATTACGTCGTTGCCAAGGGTATAAAAAGTATAAATTAATATTAACATAATTTCCTTACACGCTCAATCCAATCTAACAAATACGCCGTTCTGGCGCTGCGTCTGCTTGACATTGCGCGCTTTGTACAGTACTAGCCTTGCATCATTGACGTATAATATCTAAGGACGGGCTAATGGGGCACTAAAAATCGTACTAGTTCAGCGGTGTTACTCACAAATTCCAGCCAATCGTGCAGTGTAACGCAACTAGTTGCGACCAATAGCGCGCGTAATGCGAACTCGTCAACCAATCGCGCGTATGATGCGAACTCATCAACCAATCGCGTTGTAGCGATTTCACACCGCTGTACTGGCCCCTGTCATGCCTCATT
Source organism: Cydia amplana (assembly GCF_948474715.1). Taxonomy (NCBI): domain Eukaryota; kingdom Metazoa; phylum Arthropoda; class Insecta; order Lepidoptera; family Tortricidae; genus Cydia; species Cydia amplana. The sequence goes on from NC_086087.1 coordinate 11,700,160, forward strand.
TTTATTGCCCGTAAAGCCAGTCCCTAGATATCTATGTCAATGCCTTGCATGAGTTTCGCTAGCTGGGCGCATAATGAAGGGAAGAAGGGCGCATTCGCCAGATATGAGACCCGCCTTCACAATATATCAATAATATTTGACAGAAAGTTACAGTATTCAGAATAAAATTAAGACAAACTAGACTGACGTTTGTGGACGTTCATGATATTATTTAATATATAATAATATATATATTTTTTAATTTATTACGTTGTAGTATTATAAAAACACTTTACAAAAATCATGATTTTAGTCGTTTACATTTTCACGAGAAACGTCTAACCACAATACGTACCTATACAATTTAAAAATCTTACCAATTATCCCTATCTAATTCTGAATATCACTGCAGTATGAATAGCATCCAATAAAAATGGTCCTTTACGTGGTCTGAGACCACTTCCGGTCCCTGAAAACACTTTCAATTGTCAGCAAATTCACAAAACAAAACTGCCCTACGTATGTTGAATCTATCCGTCTTAGGTTTTCACTTCTAATCAGCTGGTGTTTGCAGTTAGAAAGTCTTTCACTCGAGTTTGTAGTCCTTAGCGAAGTCCATGATACTCTTAAACCCGCGCATCGCCATGTCTTTAATCTTCACCAGTTGCGCGATGAGCGGATAGGCGAAGGGCCGGTCCTCGGCCCTGCTGGTGAAACAGTCCCAGGTCTCCGGCTTAAGCAGCGAAGCCCGTACTAGACGACTGCCCTGAAAAAAAAAGAATAACTATAAATAGGATATCTCAAAAAAAATAATATTCTCAAATTAAATTATCTTACACAGATCAACTGCAACAATCTAACCTAACCTAACCTATCCCCAAACGAAGAAACTTGTACTATGGGTACTATTTTAGGCGACGATACTTGTATAAGTATCGATAAATACGTCGTGGTCGTGTTGTATAGATAAATACATACTTAGATACATCAAAAACATCCATAATCAGGAACAAATATTCGTGATAAACACACCAATAAATGCCTCCTGCTTATAGGCACTTAGGTCACTATCGACTAGGCTACGAGGCCCTAAAAAAGGATATTTGATATGTGACTCCAAAATCGACCAAATTAGCCGTCTCACATCTCACGACGTCTACCTATCTACTGATCCAAACAGTGTATTCCCATTTGTCGCCTCCGCCATACATGAGGCGGGGACAAATGGGAATGTTTCATATGAATGTACCTATTCTCATCTGTGCCCGGGGGAACGAATACGGTACGAATACACCTTCCAAATGGCTTAAGAATTTAATGTAATTAAATTTCAATTAACTTTATATAATGGCAGGTACCAACCTCTGTCACAGTCGCAACGAGCGCGATGACCACCACCAGTTTCACAAACGGATACCTTCCTAAGTTCATTCTCAAAGTAAAACTTGGCAATCAAATAAAACAAAAGACTGCCGGCATAACAACTCCGCGTTATCCACTGCATCGTCGACAAGTCTACTACACATTTAACGAGGACCACTTGGAAAGGAGACACGTAAAGTCGATAAGACACAGGAGATATAAATGTAATGATTTGTAATGATTCTGTCAGTTGTGTAATTGACCTTGTGTGAGCACAAGAACTGGGTCGCTCTTGCGAGCAGCCTCCGATTTGCTGACGATGCGCCGAGATGTGAAAACGTGCCGTCCCTCAAACTAACATGAACCGAGTGTAGGTTTGGAAATGTATCGAATAGCGGTTGTTATTGTTTTATTCGAGGTTAATATATGTTTTGTTTATTTATCGAGCTGTAGGTAGAAAATAGCGAACTGCTTCGTCGACATTTTTCGACTACCTTTTGTGACAAATAATGGTTAGTTGCAGTAGTTGTAATACGTGTTGTTGGGTGTTTCAGGTGATTGGTGTAGCGCCGTCGCCTCTACGGGTTACCATTAATTGTGGATCACATGAAAGTGTAAGTAAAACACAAACATGTTATTATTTCTAACTAGAACAAATAAATACTGAACGGATTTCCGACTGGAAATCAAATCCAGGAAAAATACTTACCGACATACCGTTATTAATTACATTTATATCCCGTTTTGATGACAGTAACTTGAGGTTTAAATAGTGGAAGGAGAAGAAAACTTGAGAGGTTATCGTTTACTTAACCGTAAGTACTAGGTTTTTTCCTCCTCAGAAATATTTAAGCGTACTTAACCAACAAAGAAAAAAAGAATCATAAGTTCTTTTCATAATTCCAGGACTCATCGATCCTCCGTTCTATCTCGAAAACTAAATCAGCACAGAGCAAGGGGACTTTTGACGTGAATTCGTTCTGCGACCTCATCCACAATGCCATCCCAAAGGCAGTACAAGACGGCAGATTCGTCGTGGCGGATCAAGATGACATGGACCAAGAAGGATATGGTGATACACAATCGCCCATAGCCATAGCCCCACCTAAAGGCTTCATACCGAAGCTAGGTTTGTCCAGAATCAACAAACCAAAACTAAGAATCCCAGCAATAAAAGTTCCACGACTAGACTTAGCACTTAATAAACCGATAAAACCACCAGTGTTGGGATCTTCGATGATCTTCAAAACATACAGGGATTCTTACGAAGAACCAACGAGTGCCGAAAAGATGGAACAGTTCAAGAAAGGTGTCCAGAAAATGTTGCATTTCGTGAAAATACTTGGGCAAGTTGACCAGTATTTGACAGAAAGGACTAAGATCGTAATTGAGAAACTATCAAAAACGTTCGCAGAATAGTATGATTTTATAAATTTAATTTATTAAAACTTTTCTATTTTTATACGCTATAATTTTGTTGTTTGTTATTTACCTATCCCAATACTTTCTGTATCAAGCTTCTCTGGTAGTAAAGAGGGATCGGTCTAATGATTATTTGTTGGGTGTTAATGAAAAATCATTAGACCGATTCAAAGGTAAATAAAATTCTAATTAAAACCCTTTCCACCAAAGATGCCTTAAGAGACGCCTATTAAATCTACATGCGCTCTGAAAGCCGTAGGTATCCTTTCCGGTGGTTCCGTACATATAAGCGCCATCGGCATAGATGTTTTAAAAAGCTGCGCTTGTTTTCGTATTCATTAATAGCGAGCGCGAGGCTACAATATCAAATCAATAACATATTTTTGAAATCTGACAACCGTTCCAGCATCATGAAACTTACTTATATTATATATTTTTTAAGGGTACCTCCGGGATTCTACTACATGTAAAGTGGAAATTATATCATTTTTCTTTACAAACTTTTAAGATTTTAGAAAATGGAAAGCCCCTTAAATTTCGAAAACAATAAACCTAGAATTGCTATTTGTCTACAGATTACAGAAAAACCTATTAGATTAGGTCAAGAGTGGGTCAATACCTACGAGTATCTATAATACCTACGAATGGAATAAATTGGATACTGCCATAACAATAACAACTAAGCAGGTAGGTATATATGTTATTTTTCTAGGACACTGGGTTGTATATTTCAGTGATTCTCATGCAAAACTAGAAATACAGTCACAAAAAAAGGTAAACACCGACATTTGAATTTTGAATGAAAGCATTTAGCATTTATTATGGACATTTTTCGTTCCCGGTAGATTCTAGAGTTGTAAAAAAAAAATTCAAAAATTTTAACTCAATAATGACATCTCTCCACAGTTGGGGGAAAAGCTAATTAAGAAATTAATTAAATAACTTTCACTACTACCGTTAATTACTTATTACCATACAATTCACCGAAAAATTCATTATTTGCACTCTGAACCATACACGGATCTCATTATAAATTTCGATATAAAAAACAATACGGAGCGCCGTCGCGCTTTAGAGTTCGTTCACAGCATTGCCTGGAAACGATCACCTCGGTAAGTTTTTTTATTAATTATTTAATTCAACTTCAAAGGAATTCGTGTATTTCGTTTGAGTAGATTTTTCCCAGTTAGTACATACGTCTGGCCTGAACAGGGTTAGTACGTATAATTTACTATTTAATACCTTCGTAGGTGTTTAAGCATCATGCAATCCATATGTCATATAACCCTTTGTGTATTGGTACTTATTGTCTTTATATAAACAAAAAGTATATCATAATTTACGTGTTATTATTATTATTAAAGGTTACACAATAAAACTAAGTATTTATTGAGAAAAATCTTGTGCCAGAACTTATTTATATAATAGTATATGATCGAATGTGTAATCTTCTTATTCCTGTAATTTATTTCGTGCTCTACCTGTTTTAAAAGTTTTCTGTTCTTTATATCCTGCTACCCCAAGGTTGTCTGGAAGAGATCGCTTACAGCGATAAGACCGCCTGTTGCTACCTTTATTTACACTGTAAATCTGTTATTGTATCTTTCTTTGTGGTGCAATAAAGTGTATTTACTTACTTACTTTTATAAGTTCGTAATGAAAAACTGTTATAATATATAGTGTGTGAAACGGGTTAAAAGTGTTAAAACCCTCTAAAATAAAACTCTGCAATAAAAATAGAACAACTAAAAGGGAAAGAATTGGTACACGTGTAGTGTTAATGAATAAAAGAATGCCAGGATACATAACTACAACGATCAATGCATTCTAATCAATTCGCTGACCTAAATGTAACCCGACTACCGCGAATGTATATAAAACATTAGTTTCTATATTCATACTCAACATTGTATGCGCCCTTTAAATATTTAAGTAATATGAATTAGGTTAAAATCAAACATCTTTATGAGCCCTTACCCAACAATGAATGCCCGTTCGTCTGTCTGTTTGTGGCCTAGTTTCTGAGCTACCCTTAGTACCTACTAGAAAGTAATTACAGTTCTCAAAACAAATTCTACAAGGGAGATATTTTGTTATTTATTCATAATAGTACATATGTTTCTATAGGTCAAATCTTGGAACTTAAGTTAGGAACACTTTCGTTCGGTTGGCCTCAAATTTGGTATCCTTATGACAGGCCATAATATGATATCCAGATTATCAAGCTGATCTGATGACGGAGACCGATAGTAAAGGATCTACATCTAGGTAAAACAACCTGTTTGGATTTATTAGAAGCGTCTGGATGAGTAGTAGGTGATGAATGAATGTTGTAAGAAAATTAAATTTGGCGATATAAACTTACTTCGGTGGGGTAACAGAAACTATGGGGTCAAGAGAAACACTCGTAGGGAAAATAAAACAGAGATACTTAAAGATATGAATAACGAAGTTAAATGGTAATATTACTAAAAATGAAACAAACGCAGAAGGACCGAGTGAAACAAATTTTTCACCACACCAAGCGACGAAAATACTAGCTTTAAAATATCAAACAATACATCACATATTTTCGATTTACGAATCACTTACCAAATTATTCAAAATTAAAACTTTTACACTATGGAACTCCTAGTGTAAATTTCATTCGATAGCGTGATGGGCGTTTGCGTTATGTCAATTTTTGTATGGAATTTTGAACAGCGCGCCAAGCGGGACGTTTTGGAAACTCAAAATCACGCTATCGAATGAAATTTACACTAGGGGTTCCATAGTGTAAAAGTTTTAATTTTGAATACTTTCGTAAGTGAAGAGCTATATTGCATTACAGAGTAAAATAGTATACCTACAATAAATACAATTATTCCTGATTAAAACAAACCAACAGCGCATAAAATTATCATAATACGAATATCTGAAGACATTATGTGGGAATATAAAAAGAGTAAGGAACGTGTAAATCGTTTACTTAGAATCTTGTGTGAATAGGATACTGAAGTGAGAGGTATGTAATTTTAAGCTGAAAATTATTTTACAGTACATATGGGGCTACTTTTCCGCACTAGTGCGTAAAATTGCACTTTTCGTGCGTATGTCGAAACTTTAAAGTGCCATATGTACTGTAAAACGTTGTTCGATACACGTGCGAATAGGTAATTCGCAACTCGTGTCGATTTAAAACACTCCCTTCGGTCGTGTTTTAACTTTTAATTTATCGCCACTCGTTTCGAATTTCCTCTTTTTCGCACTTGTATCGAAAATAACTATTATTTTATTTTTACATTATTGCCGACTAATTTAACCTTTTCGACGCCGTGTCAAACACAAAAGCTGTCACGCTGACGCCACGTCACCGAAGTGTCAAAATTGAAATTGAACTTTATGCATATGCACGTAGGTCTATGTTGCTCTGTGGTCTGTGACCGATTAATCGGTCTTTGGCGTTGAACCTACGGTGCGGATATATCGGTCATTGGCGTCCAAAAGGTTAAGAAATTAGAAGACAACAAAACTTGCGACGGATGGCCATATCGTGCGGCGTTTCACGTTTTTCAGAGTGATTGAGGTACCATCAATTACTCTGAAAATATACTGCTGTTTCAAATTTTCGCCAGTGACTACGTCGCTCGCTCATACCTACTGCTGTGCTATATGTATATTATAGTAATAAATATATAAAGGTGAATTGCTTTTAAAACATTTACACAGATACGAGTAATATGGTGCCCTCTCCTCAAGAACGTAAGCCAGAAACTGCTATGGGAACAACAATGGATAACAAGGACAGGGTCGTAATATCTGGTATTTCTGGCCTCTATCCACAATCGCATCATATCAAAGACCTAGCAGATATACTTTATAAAAAGGTACCTAACTACATCCATTATTATTCAATGTTTCAACAGGCTTGAACAATGAAGTTATTAATTCGAATCGTGTATATTATAAGAATAAGAATAAGAATAAGAAACCATTTATTGCAACACAAAAAGCATACAGGTTACAAAACATAAGGATTGAAAAAATAAGAATAATTGTGCGGCAAAAGGAACGGGCTCAGCATACGCTGCGTCAGTCATTTCATTACAAATTGCCTGCGCAGCGCTGATTTTCAGTCCGTCCCCTTCACTGAACCACATTGACATTTATGCGGGTTATGAGTATGTGTTCTAAAATTTTCCAAATTTCAAACGTATACATATACCTACACATTAAATATCGCAGAAGTATTTTACAACAAATTCGTTTTGTTGTATCCAATAATTCCCAACATAAGAGTATTTTTAAAACTGAGGATTGGTTAGCAGTTAGGTATTGAACGTTTTACCTAAAAGCCATTTCCATTCCGTAGGAAAATCCTGTTACGGCAGGAGAGCCCCGATGGAAATTCGATCACCCTGAAGTGCCACCGTTTGTTGGGACTGTTCCTAAGATTGATTGTTTCGATGCTCAATTTTTTAAAGTCCATTATAGGCTCAGTACAAGTATGGATCCCATGGCACGGAAGATTCTTGAACAAGCTTATCAAGCTATTTACGATTCAGGTCAGAGGTTATTTAAATTCAATAATTTCATACTTGATACAAACTTTTATAGCTTTCCACAGGCAACTTATACTCATCGAAACAATTCTAACAAAAACAACCCCAACTACAATTAGGTTGCATTGTTTTATTACAAAGTTCCAATGGCCACCTGTTTCCATCATCAGATCAGCTCGATGGAACCATAATATTGCCTTGTCACCCGACTTACTTGCATTTATATGCAAATTTTCAGCTTCATTGAAAACCGGGAAGTGGGTCAAACTTTACTTGCAAGATTTGATTACAGAACACAGATAGACAGCGGAACAGGTGAAACGAAATACAAGCTTGTAAAAAGGTTACTAATAATAGTTGTGAGGTATTAAGTTTAACGGTAATAGTTTTCTTTTTTATTGACAGGAGTAAGTCCAGAGCATCTTTCTGGGAAAAAAATCGGCGTGTTCATCGGATCTTGTTTTTCGGAAACTGAAAAAACTTGTTTCTACGTCACTTCGTCAAGAACTGGTTTTGGTATAGCTGGGTAATTGGCTTGTGTAAACTCCGATGCCGATAACTTAATTTAAAAAGCTAGTTCTTAATAGTTTTTTTTTAAATAGGTGTAACAAATCCATGTTTGCCAATCGAGTGTCGTACTGGTTGAATGCAAAAGGACCATCCCAATCAATAGACGCCGCTTGCTGCAGTTCAACTGTAGCTCTAGAGCAGGCGTACTTGGCTATGACCCGAGGGGACTGTGAAGCAGCCATTGTTGGAGGATCCAATTTGTGCCTACACCCACAAAGCTCTATGCATTATGGAAGGTATATTCCTTTGAATTATTTTCATTTCAGTTTTCAATATTGCTTTCATTATTATTAGAAATTTTAATACTTGGCTTAAATTTCAGGATAATAAGCCTGTGCAAAGATGGAAAAACAAAATCGTATGATCAGAACGCGGATGGCTGCGCTAGATCTGAAGCTGTTAACGTACTATTTTTACAAAAAGCTAAAGATGCCTTAAGGTAAATTCACTAGGTGCTATATAATTATCTGAATAAGAAATTCAGAGAATTATATTCATTATTTATTCACAATATATATTTTAGAATATACGCAGATGTGGTACATGTTAAAAACAAATTTCTCGAGATGGTAGAAACTGATACAGGCCCTAAGTATGGCTTTTATCGAAACCCCGTCAGCATGTCAGGATTCCTAAAAGAATTCTATGAAGAAGCAAAAGTATTGCCCAATGAAGTTGAATACATTGAAGGTTTTGGATCAGGTAAGTAATCGTTTTCGTTCTTCTTCATGTGATACGTATTTAATAGACATAGCTTTGAAACTATGTATTTGTTAGGAAATCTCTGTTATTACCTAACCGATTTTCAATAAGTTTACTATAAACGTAGACCTCTATAAAATATAAAAAGTTTTATTTAGATTTAATTCAATAAGTAGTGATTGATACCATTTCATAACTTGAATACTTGCAGGTGATACAGAAGCTGATAAGGTAGAATTGGAGGCTTTAGATAAAGTCTTCTGTAGGAATAGATCTGAACCACTACTAGTTGGTAGCGTTATGTCTAACTTGGGTTACTGTGAAGCAGCTTCTGGCATAACTGCAATTACAAAGGTAAATACGCAAAAAATATTAGTCATCAGTTAATCACCAAGATTCGGCTTCGGGTTCTATTCGAATTTACCTACTTAATAATTATACATTTTAAATAGGTCCTACTGGGATATCATAAGGGTGAAATAGCTGGCAATCTTCACTGCACAACCCCTCGGAATGATGTAGAGGCAATACAAAATGGACGTATGCGGATCTTAAGTGACCACCAACACTTCAAACGCACTTATGTTGGCGTTAATGGGATGTCAGTGTCTGGTATTAATTCCCATGTTCTTTTACATGGTCATTTTAAGCCAAAGGTATATTTTTTCTGTTTTTGTTTGTTGTTGTTTTCTTTAAACGTTGAAGCTTTCAAGTTAAAGAATTATGTCTGTTTTAAAACCGTTGTTTCAGGATCCGGCTCGTTATCAATGTAGCTTTCCTCGTTTAGTTACAATTTCTGCAAGACAGGATGTAGCTGTAAGAAGCATAATCGATGATTTGAAATCCCGTCCAATTGACCCTGAAGAACTAGCATTGTTACATAATATTCATTCTTCTAGGATAAGCGGTCATGTGGGCAGAGGATTTGTTATTCTAGGTAATTTTGTTCTCCTTGTTAATCATTATCTTTGAGCTGTCGTTAAACTTGTCATGGCAGTGGGCTACTTAGACTACATCGGATTTTTTACTCCGACAGGTTTTTTATTTAAATTGTTTAGCTTGTTCTGTATTAAATTTCAATATTAATTTGCCACTTTCTATCTTCAATTACTGATGTTGACGAACCATTCTGCAGGTACAGATAAAGACAATAAAACGATGAGCCTGTGTGAAAAAGCTAGCTACTGTGATGCTAGCGACCGACCACTGTGGTTTGTTTACAGCGGAATGGGCTCACAGTGGACTAGGATGGGCAAGGCACTGATGCGCATACCGATATTTAGCGATGCCATAGAACGGTAAAAGTTGTGTATCATTTAAATACAACCTTGTAAATTTGGAACATTTTAATGTTTAAGTACTTTTAATGTTAATCCCCAGCTGCCGTAAAGTATTGGAACCAAAAGGCGTTGACATTATCCATATCATTACCTCACCCGACAAAACTATCTACGACAACATACTGAACTCATTTGTCGGAATAGCAGCCATCCAAATAGGCTTGACTGATATCCTGCATGAATTGGGATTGGTTCCAGATAAAATAATCGGTACGTATCATTGTTATTTCTCATGCACATACGTTTGTGAGCCAAAATGTAATTGTGTTGTCAAATTGCAGGTCACAGCGTGGGTGAACTAGGATGCGCGTATGCAGACGGTTGTTTAACGGCTGTTGAAATGATCTTGTCGGCGTACTCTCGAGGTCTGATTTCGGTGCAGACTCCATTCATTCGCGGTTCTATGGCAGCCGTTGGAATTGGGTTTGACAAAGTATGTATCCTTGCCCCTTATTTTCCACGAAGTTAACTAGTTCATACATAACTACGTTGTTTTTTAATTTGTGACGCTGACGTTCCATTTCTTTTGTTGGGTTTTCCGCAATTTAAAATAAAGTAGTAGAGTTACTACCAAGATGAACCATAATTATTACTAAAAGCGAATTTCTAGCTAACCGACACAAGATGACAATACAATACAATACAAATACTCTTTATTGCACACCTCATTACAGAAAACAATACGGATAATACAGGAAGAAGAGGTTAAACAACAGGCGGTCTTATCGCTAAAAAGCGATCTCTTCCAGACAACCTTTAGGTAGCGGAAATTAATAAATTCTCATTGATATGATATCAAATACTGACGTATTAACCTTAGATAGACCTTTATAATTACATAGATCTTAAACTTCATTACGTTTTCCTAAAAATCATATTCAAAATTGCCTTTATTTTTACAACTGACAACGTTATCACTACATAGTATAAAACAAAGTCGCTTCCCTGACTGTCTGTCTGTCTGTATGCTTAGATCTTTAAAACTACGCAACGGATTTTGATGCGTAGTGATGATTTTTTAATAGATAGAATGATTCAAGAGGAAGGTTTATGTATAATTTGTTAACCCGTGCGAAGCCGGGGCGGGTCGCTAGTCATATATAAAATAGCAACTTTGTTTGCAAAAGAAAGTGTTCAAGATCCTCAGCATGTAAACCTTGTGCTAATTATGAACAGGTCTCAAAGATGTGTCCACCGGAGATTGAGGTAGCCTGTCACAATGGGCCGGACTCCTGCACAATTTCGGGCCCGGCCGTGGCGATGAGCGAGTTTGTCGCTCAGTTGACTGCTAAGGGTATATTCGCTAAGGAAGTCCCTTGTTCCAACATTGCGTACCATTCCCGGTATATTGCTGAAGCAGGTATTTGTCCCAATATTTCGAGCCTGCCTCTATTAGTTTTGCTTTATGTTTGTGACTTTCAGTCGTCACAACCATAGTCAATCATCTCAAAAACATTATTGTAGGACCGGCCCTCCGTAAATATTTGACTGAAGTCATCAGCACTCCTAAACTCCGCAGCGCGCGCTGGGTTTCCACTTCAGTGCCTCAAGAAAGGTGGAACGAAGAAGCTGCGATGTATTCTTCGGCCGAATACCATACTAATAACCTTCTGGTAAATATTAATTTCAATAATCTTGATTTGTTTTAGTTATTTGGCGAATTTTTAGTTTCATTCAGTACCCGTCGGATGTATTCCTTAAGAAATTAGTAGATTGAATTTCATTTCAGTGTAATCAGGGATTAGATAAATCTTATTTTACATTCTATATTTTAATCATAAATGCCCAACTCTGGTGTATAGATACATGTATATATCATGACCGATGTGACGACATTTATAAGGCAAAGTTTGTAACAGGATCAAAAGTAAAACCGTAGGTTGTACTCCTGAAACTGACAAATATCCAAATCCAATTACTTTTTTATTGTTACACTTGACTTTCAGAATCCAGTGCTATTTGAAGAGACGTCACGACTGATACCGCAGAACGCAGTACTGGTAGAGGTGGCACCTCATGGGCTACTTCAAGCTATTCTCAAGCGGTCCCTGCCATCGTCTTGTGTTAATGTGCCGCTTACACGACGTGGTCACTCTGACAATGCACAAGTTCTCTTGGAAGCCATTGGCCAGTAAGAGAAAAAATAAAAATGTTTACGACAAGGTTTTTAAAACTTGTAACATTTTATTTGTTATTGCGTTCTTTATTTTCTAGGCTGTACATGGAAGGGTATTACCCAAATATTCGTGTGCTATATCCCAAGATTGACTTTCCTGTGTCTACCGGCACCCCACATTTATCGCATTTAGTAGAGTGGGCCCATAATGAAACATGGTAAGAATCTTTTAAAGTATATTATATTAATTTATTACTTAGGTTAGGTTAGCTTGTGGCTTATAAAACGTAACGTCACTTTTTTATAGGTTTTTGCCATTGTACGTCAGTGTCAGCAGAAAAGAAGCAGCCGCATGCAAGTTTGTTATTTCTCTCCATGACAGAGAAAATAACTATTTGCAAGGTCATGTCATACAAGGTACGAAGTAATTGTTACACTTAGCGAATAGAAAAAAAACGTTGCTTATGACTTCTAATCTAACAGAACCTATAACTAAATGCAGAGTCTGTACAAATGCATGTGTTTTATTTACTTTTGTTTTCGAGTTATCCAGAGCTTGTATTATTTAATACAACCATATTATAAGTATTTAAATACACTTAAATACAGAGCCTAATTTAATAAGTACTATGAGGCATTTTGCAATGCTAATTGGCTATTCTTAAGGTAAAACCGTGTATCCGTTCGCGGGCGCTCTGGTAGCGGTATGGGACACACTGGCGATGTCCATGGGCGTGGCTCGTAAGCAGTTATCAGTGCAGTTTCGAGACGTTCACTTGTTTGCCCAGCCGCTCATGCACGACTCACGGCAACTGCGCCTCAGCGTCACGTTGCACAGAGGGACAGGATTGTTCGAGGCAAGTATGTATAGGAACATTAGGAACTCCCTACTTGCTAATAAATTTCTGCCCCATAGACTCTGATGTCTGTTTAGAACTTACAATACTTTAAGTCTAGTTGACATTATCTAGGTTTAATACAAAGGGTGCGAATTATTGATGCTTCCAATCTAACCAAACAATTCGTCATAGATTGTTAAATCTAAATATCGGAGCATGTAAAATGTTGTTTTTTCCACAGGTGACTGACGATAGTTCAAAAGTTGCTACTGGCTATATTAACAGAGTATCTAGTAACGTTTCTAGAGGATTCAACATTGACGAGAAAACTAAAGAAGTTTTAGAGTTAACGACTGACGATATTTACAAGATATTGTACGAAAGACACTACAGATATGCGTGAGTTTTTTTAGTATTTGAGTGTGGTACTATTTTTAATTAGCTATCGCATAAGGATCAGCCCTAGTAGCACGGTAGCATTTTTATCGTTTATCACCATGCCTGTCACGTTCTAACAAGTATGTAAGTGCGAAAGTGACGGGCATTGTGATAGTCGATAAAAATGGATCCGTGCTGACCCCGCAGGTCCCACTGGTGCGTTGCGTTGCGTTGCATCGTGCCAAGTAAAACGACGCAGCGTTTACGCCGCGACCGCGACGTCACTTGCGAGTTGTGACGAAACAACACAACGTAATTTACGCAACGCAACGCAGCAGTGGGACCTGAAGGCAACTATTTCAGAACGAATTAGGGTGCGATTTTTTCTATAGGGGCGAGTTTCAAAGCATTTGCAGTACGAACTCTACATTTACCGAAGGATACCTATTCTGGGAAGACAACTGGGTCACCCTCATAGACGGCATGCTGCAACTCAATGTACTCAAGCAATCTCATGAAGGCATCTCTCAACCAGCCTACATAAGAAAGATTACCATTGACATTAAAAGACACATGAATAAGAAAAACATACAAATAAACGATTTAAACGTTATGAAAACGAATATTTGCGCAGTTCAAGACAGCACAAGGTAAAAATAAAAATCTTTTTTTTCTTCCTTACACAAAAATTATAAGTCGTCTAGGGACCTGCGCCAAATGTATGTTTTTGTTGGTTTTAGTTGCGAGGGCATATTGCTAGAAGGTATACGATTCCGTGAAATTGTGCCTGCTGATGAAAATAAACTGGCATTGAAATCATTGAACTTTGTGCCACGGTTTCAATCAGTGCGTGACTTAAAGGCAAGTTTAAAATAGGTACATTAATTACTTAGAATGGACTGTCAACGTGTCTAAACAGAAGATGATAAACTTAACGCAATTGGAAATATGTAATATTATTTAAAAAAAACTCGTTATGTTACAGGTACAAAATATTTTCCAAGTGCTTATACAGATTGTTAGCGAAAATATTGGCAAGGATATTATTAATGTTGTCGAAATTTACGATAAAAGAGGAGACGATTATGTATTTCAAGAAATAAATACTACTTTAAAAGATGTTCCCAGGATTGCTGTAAACTTAAGGCATATGCATAAGAGTGAAGTCTTGGACAATTTAGTAAAAGAAACTGATTTGGTTTTAGTCAGCAATTTATCCAGGGATGATAATGTAAGTGCCGGATATGCATGCATGACTCTTGAATAAACTACTTAAATTATACTCTCGTTTACACACGATTGCGCTTTTCTGTTTTAGTTATGTCAAATTTTGTACCGCCTATTTCACCGCAATGGTTTTGTTATCAATGCTGAAGATTTGGAAGAAACTTGTTGTATACGACCCTCGGCATTATACAATGTTGTTTCGGCTCACAGCTCTAAGAAAACTCGTCTGGAATTAGTAAAGTGGAGGCCAATAACATTGTCTTCAGGAACTAGTACTTTCACTGTCAGGACTACCTCGGATCTTAAACTGTTACAAACTGCGAGAACGAACCTACCATTGCGCCAGAGAATGATTGTGCTTACACCATATCCTATGATATCGGGACTAAAAGATTTGGTAAAACAGTGGAGGAGCGAACCAGAACGCAACCAAATATTCCTACTTACATTCAAAAATACATCCGAAAATCTACATATCGATACACTGCCGGAATTGGATTTGGCTTTTAATATAATTAATCATGTAAGTAAACGTAATTTAGAAGAAAATGACTAGTCGACATATCTTATTAGTTATACAAGATAGAACTACATTAAAATCATGAAATTATTAATGGTACTACTTATTTTTACCAAACTAATGATATGCCTTATATCAGGATGAGTGGGGAGGAGAGTATTACGAGCCACTTCAGCAAAAAGTAAGCAGCAATTGTGGTATAGCCTTGAACAGTGCAAAAATTGGCGACTTAGAATCTCTTCGCTGGATTGAAACGACTAGTTGCAAGGGTTCCGGCGTCCCAGTCAAGGTACTTATATCTCTTTAAAAATTATGCACAAATGCGTCTGCTCTGGGGCGTAGCCAAGATGACAATCGTACATCGACAAACTCCAAAAGAAAGGAAAAAATGTATAGGGGTTACAGATGCCACGAAAATTGACCTGACTATTTCTATACCACTATTTGACTGGCGTTTTCTATCAATGATTGTCATCTTGTCATAAGAATCTATGTAAATTCTAATTCCGCATTTATTTAGGTACATTTTGCCGGACTCAATATGAATGACGCCAAGCGAGCTTACGGTGAGATACCATTCGACGTAAACAATACGAGCGAGAGCTACTATGGAATGGATTTCAGTGGGACGATTGAAACGTAAATATATTAACTATACGTACATTTTAACATTCTCCAATAATTGTGGTTTTCCAATAGAGATGGAAACGTTCCTTATGCACACGGAGCATATTAAGGATCTTTGTCTGATGGAAAGTCACAATTTATACTACACATATAGCCCTGAAATGAAATGAAATGAAATGAAATGAAATGAAATGAAATCGTTTATTCACAATGAACATATGGTATTATAAGATCTTAAATTACAAGCATTGCGTCCCATGATATATTCAGTCTAGGTAGACGTGTGAAAACAGTTGTCAGTGATTAGGTAGATCACTCTGTCATTTAAAGTTCATTATATTAGGTATATTTACAAGATTAATTATAATTTAGCATCAACTAACAATATTTAAAACATGAAAATACTGAAATGAAAATTAAGTAGGTACAATCAAAAAATACAATAAATAGGATAAATTATAAAAGATCTTCAGATGTCAATTTACATTTTAAAACGTATGCAATAAAAATTCGTTTATACTGTAAAAACAATTGTCAATTAATATATTATACAATGTCTTTTTGAAATTTTTAATAGGCAATATCTTTATTTCAGCTGGTATTTTATTGAATATATTAATACACATACAATACGCGCTTTTTTTCCTAAGTTCTAACTTGCTAGTAGTTGGTAATGCTAACCTACAGCGTCTATGTGACCGTGTTGTTTCTTTGTCTACTATGAAGGTGAATAGTTCAATATTAAGTTTAACAAATATGCATATCTCGTAAATATAGAGGCAGGGGAAGGATAGTAGTTTATGCTTAATAAATAGTGGTTTACAAGATTCTAGTCTGTGGACTCCGCAAAGGGTACGGACGCATTTTTTTTGAGCCACAAAAGCGCGGTCGGCGTTAACAGAGTTGCCCCACATAATTACACCATATCGTAGAGTAGACATAACATATCCGTGATAAATTAATAAGGCACTTTTGAACGAAACAGTTCGCTTAATACGCCAAAGAGCAAATATGAACTTGTTCAGTTTGATACAGACCGTGTCTACGTGTTCTTTCCAACTACAATGTGTGTCGAGTTTCATACCAAGAAAGACAGTGCTACTTACTTCTTCGACTTGTTGTAAATTATGTTTAACTACAACTTGGTGAGTTCTAGATTTATAAGATTTAAATACCATAAATTTCGTTTTGTCTACATTAATTTGAAGGTTATTCAATTCTAACCACTCGATGACATCTCGTAGAGCTGTGTTTATCTCATTTTCAAAATTATTTATGTCTGTTCCTTTAATTACTAACGTTGTGTCGTCAGCAAATAATATACAATTATGTTTTGTCGAATCAGGTAAATCGTTAATATAAGCAAGAAACAAAAGGGGGCCTAAGATGCTGCCTTGCGGTACGCCATACTTATTTACTTTATAACACGATTGAA
This sequence comes from Cydia amplana, assembly GCF_948474715.1. Taxonomy (NCBI): domain Eukaryota; kingdom Metazoa; phylum Arthropoda; class Insecta; order Lepidoptera; family Tortricidae; genus Cydia; species Cydia amplana. The sequence goes on from NC_086087.1 coordinate 11,717,218, forward strand.
AGATAGAACGCTGATCATTAATGACTTTTGCTATTTCCGTGCATTGCTCTCGATTATTGAGGTAACTTTCAATCCAGGAGTAGGCTGGTCCGCGTATTCCGTATTTTTCTAGTTTTTGGAGGAGGCGTTTATGACAAACCGTGTCAAATGCTTTTGACATGTCGAGAAATAGTACGCCTGGGCACTGAAGGTCTTGGTAATTTTTTCCTTTGCATATGACATTGGTTTCGTTTCGTTTACATAAAACTGCATCGTGTAATAAGTGGCTGTCCAACCATTGCTATATTGTTGGCGCAGCTGGGACAGCAATATTTTTCTTGTCATTGGATATTTTCTTTAAAAAAGTGAAACATAAATAAATACTATGTAGCGGACAGCGTGTTATGGGCGTGGTGCGAGGGGGCGCAGTGAGTGACCGCGTGTTGGCGCATCCTGAGCTGATGTGGCCGGTGCCAGACCATTGGAGCCTGGAGGACGCAGCCACCGTGCCACTGCCTTACGCGCACGCGTTCTATTGCCTAGTAAGTTCAGTTAGACATAACGAAAGCCTTTTATCCACTCAACAAGTTACAGTAAGTAAAGCAACGTTTGATGCATGAAAAAATTATCAATATAAGGTACCTAAATACTATACTAGAGATTATGAAAACTGTTCGCCAACAAAGAACAACGTTTGCTAAGATATATTTTTTATTGAACAGAATTAATGAATAAAGTTAGAGTCAATCAAATCAGACCCATGATAACAATAAACTATTTTACAGTACATATGGGGCTACTTTTCCGCACTAGTGCGTAAAATAACACTTTTCGTGCGTATGTCGAAACTTTAAAGTGCCATATGTACTGTAAAACGTTGTTCGATACACGTGCGAATAGGTAATTCGCAACTCGTGTCCATTTAAAACACTCCCTTCGGTCGTGTTTTAATTTATCGCCACTCGTTTCGAATTTCCTCAACTCAATTTTATCAACAAATGTTCAAAAAAAGGGTCGTCGTATTTAACAACTTTCCAAGAACACATTTTTGTTATTTTTATTGTGTCATTTTTCTTTTTAGATAGGTGCAACAGATATTCGGTCGAATAGTAGGCAACATTCGGCCGAATACCGAATATTCGGCAAAGTGGCTGAATAGGCCGAATACCGAATAGTTGCCGAATATTCGTGGCATCTCTACTAAATACGCCCCACCACCGCTAGGCACAACCTCCTTTCATAGCTCTCATGCATGAATTTTATTGCAGATCTATATGAGTTTCCTCACGATGTTTTCTTTAATCGTAGTGGTAAATTCAAAAGGTAATCCATAATATATAAGTCCCGAAAAACGCATTGCTGTGAGCCAGAATCATCAGATGCGAGATCATTCAGCATACTGTTTTTATTTTCAGTTCATTAAAAGTAAGCTGAAACAAGGATCAAGTATCGTCGTCCATGGTGGCGCTGGTGCTTTGGGGCAAGCCATCATATCCATCGCATTACATATGAAATGCGAAGTCTTTGTCGCCGTCAGTGATATAAAAAAGAAACAGTATCTGCAGAAATTATATCCACAACTAAAAGGTACCCTATCTATAGATTCGGCTGTTTTAAGTAATTACTTGAAGAATGATGCTTTATCATTTGTGATACACAAGATACAGCTTTGATACCTAATTGCAGAGGATCATATTGGATGTTCGCGGGACAATAACTTTTCAGACTTAGTGCTTAGTCATACTAACGGAAGAGGATGCAGTGTCGTAATAACGTGTGGACAGGGTGAAATTAAAACGGTAATAATAGTTATTATTAGGCAAAGTTGTTGTTTAATCCCTCTTGTTAATATAGATTATTATAGATGCCCGCGTAAACGAAAGATCCAAAAATTTAACCACGAGCGTTTCTTGAGCGTTACGACGGTTCCAAGGCACGAGGGTTTTTTCACCAACATGAGGAAAATACTGGCTATAAAAAATTACGAAACAAATGAACGCTATTAAAATTTAATATTTATCATTCAAAATCATAACTTAAAAGTTGATTCTACCACCAACTCAAAATTTTGATCAAATGACTTTGCCGCTCTTGTGGATAAAATGCAACTTTTTTACCAGGTTTTAATGAATAAAAAAAGCATTGGTAAGGTGAAATTAATTCATCAAGATCAAGTATAAACAAGTTAATTATTAGTTATGTGTTATGTTACAATTAATTTAAAATTATGTTAAAAGGCTTTTCTGAAATGCTGCGCACCCGAAGGGTTTACTTTAGACACGAGCCCACTCAAAAGTCAGGAAAACTACATGTTTGGAATGAGCTACATGATGGGAGCACGATCGTATATGAGCATCGACTTCGCATCTATATTTGAATCTACAAATAAAGCCGAATGGAAGGTGGGTGTTAATGATAATAGGTTTTAATGATAAATATGTCGAAACACTCTAATCGCTGAAGGCACATAAAATTATACTTTGTTAACTTTTAACGGTTTTATGTGAATCTTGTCGTACCTTGCTTATTTAGTATTTCTTTCTTAACCGCTTGCTCAAAGATGATGATGACTTGATGAGCGAGAAAGTTAAAGAAATTTTGTAACAAGAGAGTTCTTACATATGATGGTACTTCATAAAATTACAGGTGAAAAAAATTAAACTCGATATCAAAATATTTGCTGCACACATATTACAAAATGAAAATGACTGAATTAGTAACACGTGACGTGCCAATTAATTTACAGAATCTACAAGTCATGGTAGCGAAAGGTATCCAAGATGGGTATGTACGCCCACTATCACGCGTGACCTTTATGCCAGAAGAGGCGACCCGTGCATTCCGTTTGCTAGCTGCTAGCCGTCATTGTGGAAGAATACTCCTACGCTTGCAGCCAGCACTTCCGCAACCGGAATGTCCCAGGTAGGGACAACACTAACTCCAAACTCCAAATATGTAGTAAAATCTTAAGTAACATAAAAATTATACTGTAGCGTCTGTAGCTATTCCGCTACAGATGCTACAGTATAATTTTTATAAGTTTTTTCTTTGACGGTAAATATGCCCTAGAATCCCTAGATAATGGGTTACAGAATAGATACTTTATCGTATAACGCCCTAAAAATTATTCATACTATTATATAGTTTGTAAAACCATTTCCGCCAGTAGAAAAAAGCGGCAAATTGAAAAAATGTAGTTTTGAATTTCGCGCCTTTTTCTACTGACAAAGTTGTTTGACCGGCTATAATTAAGAATTTAATGAAATTTGAAAATATGCAGAGAGCAGTCTTAATGGTAGGAAGATAAGTAGAGGTTGATTGTTTATTGTAGTTAATTTGTTTACAGACTCGTCTGCTCACCTGACCATTGTCAAATGTTGATAAGCGATGAAGAAGGACCAGCGATTCAGCTAGGCGACAGGCTGATTAAACGTGGTGCCAGAACTCTGCATTTTCACCTACCAACCCCTCTATCAAGCCACTTACTGAAGTAAAGATTGTATTTTTACTCGAGTAGATCCGTATATTCGTAACATAATGAAATACAAGAGTAAATCATCATCATTTACAGGACTTGGGAGACTTTAGGTGTCAATATACAAATATCAACAGAAGAACTTACAAGTAGTAAGGATATAAGTAATTTGTTGAATGAATGTTGGCGCATGGGCCCAGTAGAAGGCATATTTGTGCTGATAACTAAGACTCTCAACAAACAAAAACAGAAAATGTATGAAACTTTGGTAGATAATTTGGATCTAGCGGCTAGAAAAACGTGTCCAACAATGAAGTAAGTATTATGAAGTTATTCTACAACATAGTTGTGCTATGTAAATATTATACAGTACATAATAATTATAATTGTTAAGCAAGAATACGAAGTCCCTAGATAGTGCTTGGGCTATAGGCAATTTACGCCACTTTGTTTAGATTTACATATGGTTAAATGATGTATGCAGGTGTGAAAAAATACTCTCTCTCGCTACACAAATGAACAAAATATTATTATGATCATTGTTTGCTAGCTGCATAGTATTTTTGTTTGCTGCTAAGCTGAAAAATAGTTATTCGAACAGCTGCAGTTTTGACGAACTGCTGTAATTTAGTGCTTGGACTAAATTATTTTGTAATTATGTATCAGTCCCACTAAATAATTTCAGGTATTTTGCTGTCGTCGGCATCAACAACTTTGTGGGCCAACGTGTATGTCTTTCAAGAGCGAACCAACGGTTGCCGGCAATGATGCTTCGAATACCACAGGTTAGGTGCATCAGCAACTATCGTTTTAAACAAGGTGTGGTCTATGACAGCAGGGGTAAATATTATGTCGGCAGCCGATCGTACAAACCAAATAATGAAATTCCTAGTGCTCTCATCGATCTGCCGAAATATTTATAAGGCACATCGTGATATGCCCGGGTAAGACTTAGGCTTATCATGAAATAGCAGTGTTTCGTGGTATGCTGAGGAATTTTATGATCTGGCGAAATTAACCCCGACATATACAAATGATCCTTTGTACATGTCTTTCGAAAGCCTTCTAAGAATTTCAGTTATTTCTATCGTTATGGACCACACATTGTAATGCCTTTACAAATTTATTGCTAGTTTGATAATTCGATAAAATTGTTACTTTTACTCTACAGGAATTGACAGATACAAGGCCAATAACAAATGCCGTAGAACAGGGTCTATGTTCACAACAAAGTGCTATATTCGCACACACTCAAGTTACAACAAACAAAACTCTCCTAGACCAAATTGCTTCGATATCTGGTAAGTACTTAAAAACAGAAGGACTTTATGAATTTGAATTCACAATATTGAAATCTGATGATTGCATTTATAAGGAATATACTTATCTGATATCTCTATAAATAGGTATTAAGTACTTATAGAAAATTGCATAAATATTTAGTTTTTTTTCTACATAGTACTATTTGTAAAATTCGGATCGGATCGACGAAAGTCAGCATTAACCATTTTATTCGGTTTTAATCTATAACCGTTAACCGCGAAAATCGAAGTTCATCAATTGCGGGCATTTTTCTCTGTCACTCTAATTACGTCTTAATGAGAATGAAAGAGAAAGATCCCCGCAATTTGCGAAATTCGGTTTTCGCGGTAGGCCCCCTGTTTCTGTTACCCCCTCTTACCTTGTACAAATATCGGTTTACAGGTATTCCAATTTCAATAAACACAGTCGGTGGCGATGGCAGTGTTCCAACATTGCAAGATTTAGGGATTTCGTCAGACAAAGCACGAGCAGTGTCTATCTTTTTAAGAGACACTTATAATGTTTGCATCGATGACGACAAAATACCTTTTTCGACTGTAGAAAAGTAAGTCAAGGGTTATGTTAAAAATATAGGTTTAAATTTGAATTTATTTATATATAAAAATCTGTACCTACTCAAGTACAGATTTTTCAGGTTTGATTGATTTTTTAAAGATATTCGACTTTCTACTATAACACGAAAATTATAATAAATATTAATAAATTATCTAAAATCAACACAAACAATGAATATATAGTACCTACATCATCTATCATATCAGGCCACTATTTCACCAAGGTGACATTTGTCACCTGACAGGGACAATTCGCCGAACATTGCTGGTGCAACAAGATAATATTGACTCTAGGCACCATCGTTACTTTCGACCTGGAAATGGTCAGAAAATTGCGAATGTCAGATGTAAATTATCGTAAAATAGGGCCCTGCGGCGGTAGCACGGTCGCATTTTTATCGCTTGTCACCATGCCTGCCATCACGTTATAACAGTATGTAAGTGCGAAAGTGACGGGCATAGTGACAGGCGATAAAAATGGGATCATGCTGCGCCCGCTGGTCGTAAAATATATTATGGCTTTAAGAATATAACATTCGGCAGATTAAGAGACATCGAGGAAATGTCAAAGGAATGCGAATATCCACCCAAAGAAGGTCTCGATGCTCTATTCACATATGTCGACCCAGATGAACTACTGGCCACTGTTGAGTTTATGTCACCTCCCACGCATTCACACTGCAATCAATTGGTAAGTTATACTCGTACCTATAGTTCGTTTTTTAGCATTAGAAAAAAGGTAAACAATCTTGATGTGTCTTTTAATTGAAAAACATGTTTTAAAAATAAGTCACGGCAAATATGTAACAATTATGAATCTAATACGATCATTTAGGTATATTCTTCTGCTTTCATAAGTATAAGTTTTAAAAAGCGTTTTTCAATTAAAAGACATGTAAGATCGCTTACCTTCTTTCTAATGCTAAAAAAACAAACTATAGATTAAAACCTGCTAAAGTCTTGGAACTACGAGGAATCAGAAGAAATTCTGAATCCTTCCCAAGTGATTCCTAACTCCACGTACTCATAGGATTACTTCTTCATTCCTCTTCGAGTTCAGTTTCAGTTTTTCATAAATCGAAGACACTTTAATCTAAACTAACTTTTACATTCATTACCTTCTTAGATTTCATTCACACACTTTTCACTCCCTCCTCACAACAAGCTTACACACATACAAGTTCACACACCTCTTTCTTTCCTAATTCCTATTCTTATGTTTAAGATAATTATATGTTTGATTAATGGTAACTCGTGATGACCCTGGCCCCCGCGATGGCCGCGATACAGGCCACATGCCTAGTGCGGGGTTCACAGTTCACAGTAACGTTCCTGTTAAACTTTTATTGTCAATAAAAATATTGTTATTGTTATTGTTAAATTATATTTGCAGTTTAACTCACTTAATTCATAATTATAATTCATTCGCTCCATCGCTTCTGTCATCGGTACATTGAAAATGCGCTCCGACGCGGCACCGTAGCTCATTTAGACGGCGCGCGAACTCGAATCGTATACGATTTTAGTTACATTGCGGATCATTGAGGTTATATCAATTCAGCCGACCGATCAAATAACGCAATGTAATGAAACTCGCATGCGAGTTCTCGCACCGTCTAATTGAGCCCTAGTTATCAGGCGACCCCAATACAAAATTAAAATTGCCTTTTTTAACTCTCAGAGAGGCGACGAGCTGGATAACCAAGCAACCCTGCCATTCTTGTGCGTGATTCCTGGACTGGAGGGGCAGCATCATCGCTACCGGCTGATGTGCGAGCGACTTAAGTTGCAGGCCTTCGTGCTACAGCCAGGTCTCGATAGACCTGGGGAATCTAACGAAGAATTGACAGCGAGATATGTGAAGGTACCCATACAATAATACGTTAGTTATATTCAAGTGGAAACCTAAACAAAGTACAAAAGTATAATTGACAAAATGTAATATTAGAGAATATTACGCGAAAGTCTGCGTAGGGGGCGCCACTCCCACAATATGTCACAATCTAAGGGTCTACCGCAAACGAGAGTCGAAATTTAGAAGTAGTTTTTTAAAATCAGTATGTGACAACACCACAGAAAATGGATTAAATAGTCTTGATACTTGACAAATTTCTACCATATTTACCGTCTATGAAATAATTAAGCTCTGCATTATGGTAAAATTAATTTAATTCCAACAATAGATGTCACTATTAATATGTATACATACACTTATATTGATAAATAATATTAGGAGAATGTGACATTTGGCTTCATCAAAATTATTGAGCTTTTGTAATATCCGCGACGGCTTAGTGGTAAATAGGTACAGAGGGTCTACCGCGAACATTGAAGTTCGCAAATTGTGGGCATATTTCTCTTTTACTCCCATTAAGGCGTAATTAGATTGACAGAGAAATTGCCCGCAATTTGCGAACTTAGGTTTTCGGAAAAACTAAATAAACCATTAAAACAACCATAACCATAATATATTCAAAATACATTTTAGCTTTAACTAGTAGGTACCTACCCATGCCGTGAGCCATGTGGAGGTTGTGGTTTCGAGCTCGAAACCCGGCTAGTACCAATGAGTTTCTCAAAATGTTAGAGGAAGTTCATGAGGTAAGTATGCCTATACCTATTAGGTGTATTAAAGGACTATGCGTCAAAATTGCCCCAAAACCAACAGAGTTGAGAGTTAGGTCATTAGATAGGTATTTTTCTGTAGTTCATTTCGTTCTATGGGCACCAAGCGGAATTCCATTGCAGAACTGAGAATTTGGTATTTTAGTCAAAATTACGTCACCCTTATTACCTAGGCAATAGAGTCCACCGCCGGGCGAGCGCGGCAAATCATTCGGTGTGCTCGCCCGGCGGTGCGCGAACATCTACCCTGCAGCAATTAATTTACTTACTTGGACTTTATTGCCTAGGTAATAAGGGTGACGTCATTTTGGCTAAAATACTAATATCTCAGTTCTGCAATGGAATTCCGATTGGTGCCCATAGAAAAAAATGAAGTACATAGAAATACCTATCTATTACCTTACTCTCATTTCTGTTGGGTCATTTCTGGCGTTGGGTCCAGGCTCCATACAAAGTTGCCCATGGTCCTTTGCTGTGAAACCTTAGTCTAAACTCTAAACCAATATTATATCTACATACGGATCAAGTATTAAGATTCTCATTCCACTTACCCGTCATCAACTCCAAATTTTGTAAACATTGTCGTTTTTGAGCTTGAATCGCCTCGTGCTGATTTTTTACTAGTGTAAAATTATTCGCCATGCGGAAAAGTAACTCCCGCACGCCGGTTTTTTAAGGTTTCACCATGTTTTTTCCGTTCATCACAAAACACAACGAATATTTAAACGATTTTGACAAACACATACCATAGTGAATGACGTTTACTGACTGCTAAAAAACATTGCCATATATAGTTTTTTAATTCGCTGTCAAATTATTGCGCTGCAGACTTTCTTTGGTCTTACTCTAGCTGAGTTTCGATTTCGCGTTTCCCGGTAGGCCCTTTGTAAACAAACCGCCTTGATGTATCAATGTCATATTTGATTGTCTGTGAAAACTTGTCAAAAAACAGTTTAAGTCGTTTGTATAAGTTACTCGTACACAAGTCGTGTTAGCCAGTCAGAAGAGAGAGACACCATATATTTCTATTTACTATTTTTCAGATTATGTTGAAAAAGATGAACAAAAACAAGAGATTCTACCTCCTAGGCTACGAAATGGGAGTACTAACGGCACTAGAGATGGCAGCTATACTGGAAGATCAAGGTAAACAAAAAGACAGGTATTACACAATTTACACATAAGATACAAATGAAATGAAGTAAAATCTTGAAACCCGGAATAATTAGATAAATAGAATACCTACTTACTCTTTATTGGCACACCTCAGTAAAAAGATACAAAAGAGAAGAACAACTGATTAAATGTAGAGGCAGACATCAGGTGGTTTTATCGCTAAAGAGCGAGCGAGCGAGTTCTCTTCCAGACAACCGTTATGCAGTAGTATTGCTGTGATGATAAATAATATGCAGATATGGATGCGTTCCTTATAAAACATATTTATCAGGTCAAAGAAGACCAGGTGAGTAAGATTTACAAGAATAGAGCAATGGTCCTTACCAGATCTGGTAGGCAAACGGAGCTTGAGATCCGCGCGTTTGGGTACTTTAATCTCAAGATAGGTAATGATAATATTGCTTTCCAACCCAGAATAACTAAGCCTTATTGTTGCAATAATAACTGCGCTGCTACTGTATCCGTTTAACCTTATTTAAAAGTATGTCTTATTATTTTGATTGTAGGTATGACGGGTACGGTATTTTGCCTGGGCGGTGGTCCGGAGGACTTCTTGGCCGCGTTAGAGGAGCAGATCGATGCAACGTGTGCTGGCGAGGGCTCAGAGCAAGTGCTACAGGATGCAGTGGCACGGCATATGTGCGCGCTAATGGGTAGCGCCTCTACGCAACTGGAGACCGAGCTACGCAATGCTAGCACTTGGCGAGAGAAGGTGGATGTAAGCGTCAGCGTCCTGCGCGGACGCGTTACGTATTCAGCTCAATATGCGCGAGCGCTGATCGAGGCTGCGTACGCGCGCGTGACGCTTGCGCGTAACGCTAAAGCGCGCGTACAAGCGACGCCACGCGCGCTCCAATCCCGCGTAGTCTTGCTACGCTCGCCAACTGCAGCCTCCGCCTCCCCGCATCCACTACAGCGTTACACGCATCTCCCGCTCGCGATACACGACTTGCGCGCACCGCTTGCCCACGCCACTGATGATTTACGCGTAGCGGCCATCGTCAACCAATATCTAGACGACGAGGTTCTCCAGGAGTTTGAAAATAAAAATCTTTGTGAAACATATCTACTGAATGCCGATGTCTTCATGACTGCCTAAATGTGTATGTAGGCGTAGGCTAAAATACACAAAGTTACAATGTGTTTTGGTTGTGGATAAGGTATTAAATGTGAGAAGTTCGAAATAAATATGTGTTGTTTTTTTTAACAATAATAGGTGTAAGCAAAAAAATATAAAGAAAAGAACCGAGATAATGAGTGATGGACCACACACTTATGTAGGGTTCCGTACCTTCAGACTAGTTCAGACATACGGAACCCACTAAATACTTTTCTAAATTTTATTGCTTAAACGAATTTGTCAGCGTGATGGACAAATAGGTACCTACCTTATGTCTCATTACAGCTTTCTAGTAGGTAGGTATACAGTCGCCATCAGAAATAGGGTTTACCCTTGAATTGCCGACAGACATTTCATCGAATGTTATTTCGAAGACAACGTTTCAAGTATTTTCATTTCATCGACAAGTCATTGCGTCGAGGAATCGATACTAGTTAATTTAAATCTCGGACTTTTAATTGGTACTTGAGTTATTTTGCATATAGTTTATATCGTGGTATTTCTTTACGGGTTTTCTTATTTCATTTTGGATTGCATTTAATAAAATTTATAACGCATAATATTATTTCAATTTGTAATATTTCATATTTATTTAATATTTGTAATACTTTGAAAGCCGTTCGTTTCTGTATGGGGTCGCAGTTCTAACCTAACCTAAACCTACTTTGGTAGCCGTTCGTTTCTGTGTGGGGTCGCAGTTCTAACCTAACCTAAACCTACTTTGATAGCCGTTCGTTTCTGTGTAGGTTCTCAGTTCTAACCTAACCTAACCGAAACCTACTTAGTTATATTATACATATTTGTATGACAAAATTATATACATAATTTGAAAATTCTTACAACAGAAAAATGTATAAATGTGTATTACGACATATAAAAATATATTAAAGTAATACGTCGAACATATGAATTGCAATGTTTAGTAGTTGTGTCAATTAAAATAATTTGAAACGAATCAGCGATCAAGTAATATTCATTGAATAGTATTTCTACGCAGTAAGAAAAATTGAAATAAATAGTATATGAAACAAAATAACGCCAAACAATATTACGAGTACTAATGTTTCGATGAATCGTTGTCGATGAAATAATATTCGATGAAAAGTTTGTCGACAAAACAAGGGTACACCATAAGGTTCCCTAGTTTACTAAGAAAGTTTTAAAACTCTAAAAATATACTTACTTTAAGTTCTCTTCTAAAAAACTAACATCAGGTCTTCATTTTTCCAAAATCGCACATATTGTAAAGAAATAAACGTAAATACTCTAAATAGGGTTCCGTAGCCAAATGGCAAAAAACGGAACCCAAAGATTCGTCATGTCTGTCTGTCTGTCTGTCTGTCTGTCTGTCTGTCTGTCCGTCTGTCTGTCTGTCCGTCTGTCTGTCTGTCCGTCCGTATGTCACAGCCACTTTTCTCCGAAACTATAAGAACTATACTGTTGAAACTTGGTAAGTAGATGTATTCTGTGAACCGCATTAAGATTTTCACACAAAAATAGAAAAAAAAAAATTTTTGGAGTTCCCCATACTTCGAACTGAAACTCAAAATTTTTTTTTTTTCATCAAACCCATACGTGTGGGGTATCTATGGATAGGTCTTCAAAAATGATATTGAGGTTTCTAATATCATTTTTTTCTAAACTGAATAGTTTGCGCGAGAGACACTTCCAAAGTGGTAAAATGTGTGCCCCCCCCCCCCCCGTAACTTCTAAAATAAGAGAATGATAAAACTAAAAAAAATATATGACGTACATTACCATGTAAACTTCCCCCGAAAATTGGTTTGAACGAGATCTAGTAAGTAGTTTTTTTTTTATACGTCATAAATCGCCTAAATACGGAACCCTTCATGGGCGAGTCCGACTCGCACTTGGCCGCTTTTTTTATTAGTATTTGTTGTTGTAGCGGCAACAGACTAAATACATCTGTAAAAATTTGAACTATTTAGCTATCACGGTTCATGAGATACAGCCTGGTGACAGACAGACATACGGACATACAGACGGACAGTGGAGTCTTAGTATTAGGGTCCCGTTTTTACCCTTTGGGAACAGAACCCTAAAAAAATGTGGTTGCTAAAACATAGTCAAAAATTCCGTTTCAAGGTTAAGTAGGGCAAACCTTGGCTTATCGGTGATACTTGGTAATTCGGTGATACTGCGTTATAATCTTACACAGTTCTCACCATGAGGAAATGCGAGCTATAAAATTGTTGGCAGCTGTTAGTTTTGATGCTTGCAATTGGGTTGGCAGCGATTTAATTGCTTACATTTCAGCATTGTAAGCTCAGCGTAAGATAACAACGCATCATCACCGAATTACCAAGTATCACCGATAAGCCAAGGTTTGCCCTACCTATAACTTAATATGTATGTAGTTAAGTTTACAAAAACAAGAAACATGGAAAAAGCGTCACCTACAACAATCAATACGTGGCCTATTTCATGCTAATCATAATTATTGGTTCATCTAGAGCAAATTGTAAAGAATTAAATTAATACAAACTTACCTAAGTATATCAATCATATTATATGTATGTAACGACACGATAATAATATTAATAATCCAGTGACAACACATCACATAATATACATTGCACTTGTATTAAATAAAAGTACATAGGAACAGTACACCACCATTACACTTTTTCACTAAGAAAACTGATTTTTAATAATTTATTTGGGAAAAAAGTAATAAATGGGTCAGACTGTACGAAAGGGGGGGCTGGGACTTAGAATTTTTTTTGACAAAGTGGTATCATTATGACACTATTTTTAAATGATTGTAATGTGTAGATCACGTCAAAATAAGCATCTTTTATTGGAAAAACTTTTCTCTAAAATAAAAAATGGCCGAGTTAGACGCGACCAAAGATTGATGTTTTTAAAGGGAGCTGGGACTTGTAAAATTGTATTATTATAAAAACGTCGGTTCTGGCGCTTCGCCGGCCGCTGCCGCGGCACGCTCGCTTCGCTCGCTCGGCTCGCGCGCTGTATGGTCGCAGTTCTACCTAACACTCCTCCTCGCTTCGCTCGTCGTCGTACCTACTCCGACCTGCCTTAAAAGCCTGGCCTGCCTTAAGCTCTATCTCCGCCATTTTCAGTTTTAGTAAAAAGTTTTCCAAGTAAAAGTTGCTTATTTCGATGTGTTCTATACATTAAAATCATTTAAAATATATGTCATAATGACACCACTCTCAATGAAAATTTTCTAAGTCCCAGCTCCCTTTAAAAATATCAATCTTTGGAGGCGTCTAACTCGGCCATATTTTATTTTAGAGAAAAGTTTTTCCAATAAAAGATGCTTATTTTGACGTGATATACACATTACAATCATTTAAAAATAGTGTCATAATGACACCACTTTGTCAAAAAAAAATCTAAGTCCCAGCCCCCCCTTTGCTACAGTCCAACCAATAAATGCAATAAACCAGTTCAGTCTTTTCATTCAAATACATTTCCGAAAATGTCTCTAGAAATGTGACCAGCATAAAAAATATATAAGCAGTCTATGAGCAGTTTTGTTGAGAATCGGGACCAATAAATCCAGTTTTTATTATTTAAAGATTACTACACAATAAAAAAAAATATATATATAGTTGACTACATATAATATTAATTATTTAAAGATAGATTTTTAAAATTTAAATAATGTTTTCTTTACTTTTTGTTTGGCTGCAACGTGAACATGAAAAAAAAAAGTATGTTCGTGTCACGTGTCACTGTCAGTGTCAATGTCAAACAGTCTATGCCAAAGAGTAAAGTAAAGTAAGTATATAGTCTATACTACCATCTATGCCCATGCCCGTCTTCCAACTTCCAACTCTTCCATTTTACTTTCTGTGGTTTATTCGATTTTCGATGCGGTGTAATGCGGCACACCGCATTTATTCCTGGATTGATTATATTGTAAGGCACTGTTCATAAGATAAATACTCCAATATAATATTTTTTCACAATGGCTCAGGCGGGAATTGAAAAGTTATCCTTAAGTGAGTAATTTCAATGCATATAACCTAAGTGCACGGTGAATGGTGATACACGTATGCAAAATTTGTAATTAAAATTATTTTACAGAGGAGATTTTCACGTCGGATAAGAGAGGTAACGATGAAACTGGAGATGGTACCGAGAACAAGCCGTTTAAAACGATCCTCCAGGCGATGCGTAAAGCGGGGAAAGAGCCTTTTCCAACGATCTACGTTGACTCTAAAGAGGAAGGGAAAATTTACGATGTAGCTGCAAAGTCTCAGCTTAAGAAAATCCAGAAGATCTGGGTAAGAGAAGCCCACAAGGCAGCGGATAAGGCTAAGCTTGAAGAGGAAACCAATGAGAAGAGAGTGCAGAACATGGAAGAAGCAAAGAAAATTATTATTAAGAACGACCCGAACTTGCCAAAAGCGACAACGGTGAAGATTTATGAGAGTAAGTCAAACAGTTCTTATGAGTTCTTTTTTTTATTCTATAGTAACACTACTTTGAAAAAATCACAAATCTCATACTGCTAGTCTAAGTTGAAATACACTAATGCAGTAACATATGTGACTGGTACATAATTAGGCTCTACGTTTTTTTTCGTTTTTCAGTTCAAGATATAAGTTTGTTTCAAAGTAGAGACAATTTGTTGATTTGTATGAGTTTGAATTGGAAAATGTGATGCAATACAGTGTATCCTGTATTGCATCACATTTTTATATTATCATAGTATAACGTAAACAACGTGTACTTAGTTACAACAACAACAAATTACAAATTATTTATTTGCCATATATTTTATTTTGCATGATGCAATATAGGCCACTGGCCAAGCAACAAGAAAGTAAAGAGGGAAATGCTTGTAACACAATTTTTGACTCTGTAACTTTGTTCTGACTAGTTAGGAGGTGAACATATCAAAAGTCCCCGGCCATAGCCCTTGAGCCTAGGGGGAGAGGGGGGGTTTGAAGGTCCCATTTATCAGTTTTTCACTTACGAGGGGCGTTCAAAATATTCTCGGTATTGATATCTTACGACCTCTTCTAAAATTTCTTTCGTTACTGGCCGCTAAGGTTTATTCATTGACATTAAAAAAAAGTATAATTCGAACCGAGATAGTCTTTTGTTTTTCTGCAATTGCTGAACAAACATGAACATCATGTGCGAATTGACAATGTTAACTAAATTAGAACATCGATGCGTGATAAAATTCTTGACAAAACAGGGTAAAAATCAAAAAACCATAAAAGAGGAAATGGATTGTGTTTACCGTGAGTCTGCTCCTTCTTTATCTACCATTCAAAAGTGGTCAAGCGAGTTTAAACGCGGAAGGGAGAGTATTGAAGATGACCCTAGACCTGGCCGGCCTGTAGTAGCTACTTCACAAGAAAATATTGATAAAGTGGAAAAACTTATATTGGAAGATGGTCGAGTGAAGGTAAAATCTATAGCACAAGTAACCAATCTCTCTATTGGTACCGTACATGATATTATACATGACCATCTTAATATGTCAAAAGTAAGTGCAAGATGGGTTCCGCGAATGCTGACTCGGCTTCAAAAAGACATGCGTGTAGCTTGTTGTTCCGATTTTATTGACCTGTGCGGTGAAAATCCTGATGAGGTGCTGCAAAGAATAGTTACTGGAGATGAAACCTGGGTTCATCATTATGACCCAGAGAGTAAACAAGAGTCCATGCAGTGGCACATTAAGGGTTCAGCTCATCCCAAGAAGTTCAAGGTCATCCCTTCAGCTGGCAAGGTCATGGCCACGATATTTTGGGATTGTGAAGGAGTATTACTAATCGATTATAAAGAAAAAGGTGTAAATATCACAGGACGGTACTACGCTAACATTCTACGTCAATTAAAGGATGTAATTAAAGAAAAGATGCGAGGAAAGTTAACCAAAGGTATTCTGCTTCTGCATGACTGCTCATATTGCCAAGGCAGCTATTGTTGAATGTGGGTTTAAAACTGTTACTCACCCACCGTATAGTCCGGACTTAGCCCCCAGCGACTTCTTTTTGCTCCCCAATCTTAAAAAGGATCTGCGTGGAAATAAATTTTCTGACGATGAAGCATTGAAGGCGGCAGTGGAGGAGCATTTTTACACGAAAGATAAAAAATATTTTTACGAGGGATTAAAAAAAATAATTGATCGATCTTTTAAGTGTATGAACATAGGGGGGGAGTATATTGAAAAATAAAAATATCAAACTTTTCGTACTTGTTTGTTTTCATTCTCATACCGAGAATATTTTGAACACCCCTCGTATATCTTGGAAACTTTGCGTCTTAGCGACATGACTACTTACACAAAACGAAAGCTGATAGAATTTGCTACAAGTTTAATTTAGTCAAGTTTTTTGTCCAATCAAAAAACGGTCAGGTGCGAGTCGGACTGGCCCACTGAGGGTTCCGTGCTTTTTAGTATTTGTAGTTATAGCGGCAATAGAAATGCATCATTTGTGAAAATTTCAACCATTTAGCTATCACGGTTCATGAGTTACAGCCTAGACAGGCAAACAGATGGAGAGTAGAGTCTTGCCAGTTGTGATATAGCATAAGATACTTTACTTTTCATGTAAACCTGTGTTGTGTACAATAAATTGATTACTTACTACCGTTACTACTACTACTTTCTATAAAACAGAGGTCATTAAAGAATCATTTATTTGAAAGTGTAGGTACTTTATTTGTATGTATCGCTTCAGCTCCGGAGCATCGTGGCAAGCGTATTTGCCTCCGAGGCTGGGTCCACCGGCTACGAAGACAAGGCAAAGCCCTGGCGTTCCTCACGCTCCGTGACGGTACGGGCTACTTGCAGTGTGTGCTCCATGGCCCCCTCTGCCAGACCTACAATGCTCTGTTGTTGTCAACTGAGTCTTCAGTTATTATCTACGGCTCATTGGAGGTTTTGCCTGAAGGGAAAACTGTGAGTACCGTAGTTGACACAGTTAACTGACCTTTCCTACTTATAGTAGAACCTTGATTATCCGTACTTGTTGTGACCGAGACTATACAAGACAAAAACTTTTATTGTTAAACTCAGATCTGATGTATGTATTAACGTAAGAACTAATCCCAAAAATTGGCGTAGGCATTAGACACTAAAGTCTATTTTTTTATTCGGTAGACTAAAATGACATTTCATAGTATGAAATGAAAGCGACATCTGACCTTCCAATCGAAAGGTGAAACTAGGCCTTATTGGGATTAGTTCGGTTACCTCACAATGTTATTCTTCACCAAAAAGCGACTGGTAAATATCAAATGATATATCATATCATATAAGTTCCGAAAAACTCATTGGTATGAGCCGGGGTTTGAACCCACAACCTCCAGATTGAAAGTTGCACTCGCTTGCCTATCAACTACCAAGGGCCCATTTCTCGAAAGCTTGTAACTTGTAATACAAGTGGATGTCACTTTTTGACAGCTTTTGTTAGAAAGGGACTTCCACTTGTATTAAATTTACAAGCTTTTGAGAAACAGGCCTCAGCGCTTAATTATTGTCGACATCCAATAAATTAAACTCGCGGTCGGTAAAAGGTCGCGGGTTCGAACCCCGGCTCGTACCAATGAGTTTTTCGGAACTTATGTACGAAATATCATTTGATATTTACCAGTCGCTTTTCGGTGAAGGAAAACATCGTGAGGAAACCGGACTAATCCCAATACGGGCCTAGTTTACCCTCTGGGTTGAAAGGTCAGATGGCAGTCGCTTTCGTAAAAACTAGTGCCTACGCCAATAACTGGGATTAGTTGCCAAGCGGACCCCAGGCTCCCATGAGCCGTGGCAAAAATGCCGGGACAACGCGAGGAAAATGGAAAATGATGATCCAATAAATTAAACTGTTCTACCCACAGGCTCCGGGTGGACATGAGTTGACAGCGGATTACTGGGAGTTGGTGGGCCTAGCGCCACCAGGGGGCGCTGATGCCATTCTCAACGAAGAGGCCCTAGTTGATGTGCAGCTTGATAACAGGTAACCCAGGTTATTGCTTACTATAACCGCTGTGTCCGTTACAGGTAACCTAGGTGGCCCTGGACCTAGCCTTGTCAAATTGCTTTGGTTTCATTGCACCTAATTATCATAATGTCATTGCCAATGCCTTTATTAGTCCTAAATTTGAACACTCAAGTCATTACTTCTTCTTGTTCATGTACAGGGATCAAACTTTTTAAAACTAAATTTTTGTCTGCCAATGCTTTGCCACTTCTAGCCCTCGGGGTGTGGCCCTCAGGAGATCTTCCTCATACAGGGATCAAACTTCGAAAAAATATAGAAGAGAAGCTAAGCTATTGTCAAGAAAAAATATCGGTAAAATATGATAATGGAATTATCGCATTCGGTAAAAATAGATACCAACAAAATAAACTTCGGCAAAACAAGCGAAAGGAAACAAAACAACTGGTAAATTTTGCGAATGGAAAGATTGCTATCAGAAAAAAACCGGCCAAGTGCGAGTCGGACTCGCGCACGAAGGGTTCCGCACCATCAACAAAAAATAGAGCAAAACAAGCAAAAAAAACAAGCAAAAAAACGGTCACCCATCCAAGTACTGACCCCGCCCGACGTTGCTTAACTTCGGTCAAAAATCACGTTTGTTGTATGGGAGCCCCACTTAAATCTTTATTTTATTCTGTTTTTAGTATTTGTTGTTATAGCGGCAACAGAAATACATCATCTGTGAAAATTTCAACTGTCTAGCTATCACGGTTCGTGAGATACAGCCTGGTGACAGACGGACGGACGGACGGACGGACGGACGGACGGACGGAGGGACGGACGGACGGACAGCGGAGTCTTAGTAATAGGGTCCCGTTTTTACCCTTTGGGTACGGAACCCTAAAAAATACTTTGGCAAAAATATCGCCATACTCGCAGAATGTAGAATGTATCACCTTCGCCCAATTATTATTATTATCACTCATTACTAATATTGTTATTCTTATGACTTATTGTATGGAATTCTATTTTAACCTTTATTTTAAAATAATCTCAAGCAAACAAAAGCAATTTAGCCAAAATATTTTTACACAACCCAAGGGCTTTCTACTACCCAAATTTCAAAGACTTCATTTTATAAAGAAATTAATTTTCTGAAAGAAATCATTTTCCTTTTAGTTTCATTTTATTTTGAAATCGTGTGCCTATACACACTTGTTTAAACAAGGCGTCTGCAAGTGTTTCAGAGAATGTGTCTTAACAAAAAAATATAGGTACATAGTCAATGTCAGTTATATCGATATACACCCTCGCTACGCGTCCTGGCACTGCTTAGCTACTCGTACCTCGCACATCTCTGGTGGAACCGCAGCCTTATGCTACTAGATGGCAAACCCTCCAACGCAAGAGAGCGTGCGTGAACTGTAGGGGGCACCACCTATTTTATATGGATTAAGAAACTAGAGAAAGGCCTCAAGATTGCTATTCATATTTTTTGGCAACCATATTATGATCTAAATTCTAAATAAAACGCTACGATTTTTAAAAAAACTGCTGGCCCACTGCACCTTAACACAATCATTGCCACCCAGCCAAACAAGACATCCGCGCCAGACCACGAAAATTTCGTCATATAAAAAGCTCCAGTAGTACCACGATCCCGACTATCGGGTCGTCCGGCCTGGGAACGAAATCATAAAATAACCGATAGTCGGGTTTTCGGCACTGAATGTGTAAGGTTACACTAATAGGGAGTATTACTGCAATGTTTTGCCGCTAGAGTGCAGCACTAGTGACTTAAGTATACCATAGAGTAACTTATACATATTGTACCTTAAACTGTTTTTTGACAAATTTTCACAGACAATCAAATATGACATTGATACATCAAGGCGGTTTGTTTACAAAGGGCCTACCGGGAAACGCGAAATCGAAACTCAGCTATTATCTGCCTCTTTATCGCTCGAATATGCAAGATTTATAGAGAGGTTAGATCACAAAATTTCGACTCTCTCGTTTGCGGTAGACCCTTAGATTGTGACTTATTGTGCGAGTGGCGCCCCCTACGCAGACTTTCGCGTAATATTCTTTATTGAATTAATATATTTCAGGCACATAATGATTCGCGGTGAAAACACATCGAAGATACTGCGCGCCCGCGCGGCCGTCACGCGGGCCTTCCGCGACCACTTCTACGCGCGCCATTATACGGAGGTGACGCCCCCGACGCTGGTGCAGACCCAGTGCGAGGGAGGCAGCACGCTGTTCAAGTTCAGCTATTTCGGGTGAGTTGTATATCAAGTACTATACGGAGATCACATCGAGGAGTCTGGCTTCCTGCCGTGGTCATTTCACGGATATGGCTTCGAAGGTTTGGTCATTTACGCCCTTCGCGACCATTTATATGCGCGCCATTATACGGAGGTCACGCCCCCGACGCTGGTGCAGACCCAGTGCGAGGGAGGCAGCACGCTGTTCAAGTTCAGCTATTTCGGGTGAGTTGTATATCAAGTACTATACGGAGATCACATCGAGGAGTCTGGCTTCCTGCCGTGGTCATTTCACGGATATGGCTTCGAAGGTTTGGTCATTTACGCCCTTCGCGACCATTTATATGCGCGCCATTATACGGAGGTCACGCCCCCGACGCTGGTGCAGACCCAGTGCGAGGGAGGCAGCACGCTGTTCAAGTTCAGCTATTTCGGGTGAGTTGTATATCAAGTACTATACGGAGATCACATCGAGGAGTCTGGCTTCCTGCCGTGGTCATTTCATCACGGATATGGCTTCGAAGGTTTGGTCATTTACGCCCTTCGCGACCATTTATATGCGCGCCATTATACGGAGGTGACGCCCCCGACGCTGGTGCAGACCCAGTGCGAGGGAGGCAGCACGCTGTTCAAGTTCAGCTATTTCGGGTGAGTTATATATCAAGTACTATACGGAGATCACATCGAGGAGTCTGGCTTCCTGCCGTGGTCATTTCATCACGGATATGGCTTCGAAGGTTTGGTCATTTACGCCATTCGCGACCAATATATGCGCGCCATTATACGGAGGTGACGTCTCCGACGCTGGTGCAGACCCAGTGCGAGGGAGGCAGCACGCTGTTCAAGTTCAGCTATTTCGGGTGAGTTATATATCAAGTACTATACGGAGATCACATCGAGGAGTCTGGCTTCCTGCCGTGGTCATTTCATCACGGATATGGCTTCGAAGGTTTGGTCATTTACGCCATTCGCGACCAATATATGCGCGCCATTATACGGAGGTGACGTCTCCGACGCTGGTGCAGACCCAGTGCGAGGGAGACAGCACGCTGTTCAAGTTCAGCTATTTCGGGTGAGTTGTGTAGCATAATGGGGTACTAGTACCGATAATCGGTCCTCCACTTGACTAAGGCCGTTTGTAAGATAAGTTATTACTGTGATTGTTGACTACAGACATAATAAATAATAGTACTAGGTAACTAGGTACAGAAGATCCACTCTAACAAAACGCGTCTATTACGACAGATATTACCGCTAGGTGGCGCAAGCGCGAGCAGACGTCCGCCGTAGCGGTGCACACAACTACTATAGCTAGACCAATGATATTATATAACCATAGATAGGTTATACTCATACTTGAGGAGCACAAAAAATACTTCCATATTTATTTCTGTGCCTACGAAGAAATCTGTTATTTTTGATTAATTTTCTCATTCCATCCATCTTTGTCGCACTCGTTGTTAAACATAAGCTCGTCTCTTTCTCTTTCGGTGTGCGGGAGCTCGTTAGCACGTGCACATTTCTCGCTTGTCCAGCCGCGTCTAAAGGCAACTTGTCCAATTTGTCACAAGGTCAGCGCTTCAATTTTGGAACGCCTATAACCTATCTTGAGCTAGACGCCAAAATTGGTGTGGGCCGCATGTACTTGTAAATGTAGGTACTTGTAGCAATGAGCCACGCCTTCTCCAGATTAGTTGAATCCTTGGATGCGTACGAATGATGTGTACAGTCGCCGTCAAATATATCGGAGCGGTCAAGGTGATCAAAAATATCTGAACATGCACTTTAACGTCTTGATAATACAGGTTATGTTCAGATACTTGTGCTCAACTTCGCCGCTCCATTATGTATATATTTGATGGCGACTGTATTATGTTAAGGTAATAAGCAGTAGAATTAATCCACAATGCAACTACTTTACCAAATGTTTACGTTAAGTAATAAGTAACAAAAATCTGTAAAACGAGAAGAACTAAATGGTTTGACAACAAAAAAGGTTTTCTTTATATAAACTATAAACTTTTTTTTATGTTTATTTAAAACATATTTAAATGTGTCTAAAGACCTCGTAGATAATATTTGTTTCTTGTTGCAGCGAGGAAGCATACCTGACTCAGAGTTCCCAACTGTATCTAGAAACTTGCCTGCCGGCCTTAGGAGATGTGTACTGCATCGCGCAGTCTTACCGCGCGGAGCAGTCTCGCACTAGACGCCATCTTGCTGAGTAAGTATTAATAATCTTAAAGTTCGCAACTGTACCTGGAAACTTGCCTGCCGGCCTTAGGAGATGTGTACTGCATCGCGCAGTCTTACCGCACGGAGCAGTCTCGCACTAGACGCCATCTTGCTGAGTAAGTATAAATAATCTTAAAGTTCGCAACTGTACCTGGAAACTTGCCTGCCGGCCTTAAGAGATGTGTTCTGCATCGCGCAGTCTTACCGCGCGGAGCAGTCTCGCACTAGACGCCAGACGCCATCTTGCTGAGTAAGTATAAATAATCTTAAAGTTCGCAACTGTACCTGGAAACTTGCCTGCCGGCCTTAGGAGATGTGTACTGCATCGCGCAGTCTTACCGCGCGGAGCAGTCTCGCACTAGACGCCATCTTGCTGAGTAAGTATAAATAATCTTAAAGTTCGCAACTGTATCTGGAAACTTGCCTGCCGGCCTTAAGAGATGTGTTCTGCATCGCGCAGTCTTACCGCGCGGAGCAGTCTCGCACTAGACGCCAGACGCCATCTTGCTGAGTAAGTAGAAATAATCTTAAAGTTCGCAGCTGTATCTAGAAACTTGCCTGCCGGCCTTAGGAGATGTGTACTGCATCGCGCAGTCTTACCGCGCGGAGCAGTCTCGCACTAGACGCCAGACGCCATCTTGCTGAGTAAGTAGAAATAATCTTAAAGTTCGCAGCTGTATCTAGAAACTTGCCTGCCGGCGTTAGGAGATGTGTACTGCATCGCGCAGTCTTACCGCGCGGAGCAGTCTCGCACTAGACGCCATCTTGCTGAGTAAGTATTAATAATTTACGCCAAAATAGCTATTTGTTTCACAAGGGAGCATAGTTGTTGTGTCTCTCGAGAGACGCTAGTGTGGGATGAACCTACGTGATCGCGTCACGGCCATGTCATATCATGAGGAAACGAGGAAAAAGCAAATGTGTAAATAAATCGACTTGCTAGATTTTATTACAGGTCGATTCACGAAAGCTGGCAGATGGCACGCATGGAGTGAACGAAACTTTCATTGTATGAGTGTCACCAAAGGGTTTACCGCGAAAACCGAATGTCGCAAATTGCGGGGATCTTTCTCTTTTACTCCAATGAAGGCGTAATTAGAGTGACAAAGAAAGATGCCCGCAATTTGCGAACTTCGATTTTCATGGTTATAGCCATGTACGCCTGTACTGGTATACAGTCATAGCAAAGAGTATAGCGTATAGTAAGTATATTAGAGTCACAGCCACCATTTTACGGGTTAATGTGATACACACATAGATAATAATTTTCATTCACTCATTCATTCAATTCGTGCTAGTCAACTTTTGTGAATCAACCTGTACTTACCTACATTATAAATTTGTTAGCTGTTAGAAGTTGTTAAGAATCTCTGATACTGTCAGATCATAACAGCGTGGCTTTCGTGGCACAGATACAGCCACGTGGAAGCAGAGTGTCCGTTCATCACGTTCGAGGACTTGCTGGACCGTCTGGAGGACTTGGTGGTAGATGTGGTCGACCGTGTGCTCGCCTCGCCCGACGCGCAGCTCGTCCACGAGCTTAACCCCAACTTCAAGGTGAGTCACACACACACACACACACACACACACACACACACACACACACACACACACACACAGCTCAACCTTAACTTCAAGGTCAGTAGGTCAAAAATATTATAGATGCTCCGGATATTCGGTTAGTATCCGATCCAGCCTATCCGACCCGTATTTTATTGCGCAGCCGGATACCGGATAATCGGATAGTAAATTTGCTTGATTTTGAATAAACTATATTTTATCTTTATCTAACAATCACGGTCATAATCGAAGTAGTTTATTATTTTTAAAATCCGCACTTAACATTTGCGTAACGCATAGGTACTTACTTACTCCTCTGGCGCAGCGACTCGAAGTATGTCTTGGCCTCCAACACAAGTTATTATGCCTTGCAGCTCTGAGCTCTTCACA
This sequence comes from Cydia amplana, assembly GCF_948474715.1. NCBI lineage: Eukaryota > Metazoa > Arthropoda > Insecta > Lepidoptera > Tortricidae > Cydia > Cydia amplana. Next base: position 11,741,856 of record NC_086087.1, read on the forward strand.
AAGTTTTGGTGTCCAGGCTTCTCAGCAGAAAAACTAAGATCCGAATGTTCCGCCGGCCGAATATTCGACGCCCAGATTCCGGCCAAAAAACTATCCGTTGTATCTCTAAAAAACAGCCTATATACATCCCAAAGTCGGACACTGGCGTCATGCCGTAAAAATGGGGTCTTACGAGGCTAAGATATAGCCAGACGCCAGACCATTGAAGGGTGGATGTGCGTAATATCGTAATAGCATACCAACGTGTATATTTTATATTACAGAGGCCCCAGAGGCCGTTCAAGAGGATGGCGTACACCGAGGCGCTGGAGTATCTCAAGCAGAACAACATTACCAAGGACGACGGCGCTTTCTACGAGTTCGGAGATGTAAGTTTCTTATGGCTAGATTATCTTTTAATAGTGTGCAGGATTCGGTGGTTTTCCAGGGTCCATTCAATGAAGACGTTTATTTAAATATGTAGAAAATTCGTTTATTACGAAAAGTGGCTTTATACAGCTCAAAATTTAAATGTAACGAGTAACGTGTTTATCGTGTCGTATATCGAGGCGAATGAACGAGACAAGATGAGCGCGGAGAGGGGCGGTATAGCAGTTGTCGTCGCAGCGCCGCTAGATGTCGCTAGTAGGTGCGTGAACATGCCCCCGGCCTTGGGAGCACCGTCTCCCAAAGTAGTCTTCATCCGTCTAGGTCTGCCGGCTCTGGTAGTAGCGGGCAGATCTTTGAAAAGCTGCGTCGTATTGTTCCTGTCGCCGTGAGGATGTCGGCGACACGGTTCACGCCATCGCTCCCAGGGTATAGACGCGTGACTCGGCCTAACCGCCATTTGAGAGGAGGCAGGTTATCGTCTTTGATTAGAACAAGACTGTTCAACGCTATGTCGTCTTTCTGCGTCTTCCACTTGGTTCGTCGCTGGAGCTCCGCAACGTACTCCGTGGCCCAACGACGCCAGAAGTGTTGACGTAGGGCTTCGATCCTGGCGTAGCGAGACAGGCCGGAAGGCTGCACGTCCGTCAGGTCCTCGCTAGCAGGGCAGGTCAATGGCCGACCAATTAGGAAATGGGCTGGCGTGAGCGGGGATAAATCAGTAGGATCTGTGGACAAGGGTGACATGGGCCGGGAATTCAGCACGGCTAGCACATGATGGGCGCGACAGTCGACAGGCGAGAAAATGCCGCGACATAGAGCTCTCTCGCGAATCGGTAGCATAAGAGCCGCGCGACAACCCGCTGTCTCGCGGACAAATGTCAAAGCGACATAATTTTGTCGTTTGACAGTTCCACGCGGGATACTCTCGAAAATCGTAGCACGAGTGTACTATGGGAGACAAAATGTCCCGCGTTTGAACGTCAAAATGAGAGAAATTGTCTTCGAGGCTAGAGGGTCGCGACTAGGGTTTGCTCCCGGTACTGAGTTTGGCGACAAGCGCATTTGGTCGAAGTTTTGTTGACTTTTGTTCTAAAAGAAAGATAATTTTCCATACTTTATATTTATTTCATACTACAACACTTTTTTGTTTAAGTATAATTTGAATCTTGAGTTTCATGATCATGCCATTAATATCAAAATTATTATATTTTTTCACAATGACTTGTTTGTTCTCTTAAGTTAAACGAAAATCCGACAGAAAAAAATCTAAGCCTAAGATTGTACGATCACGACCACATCAACAAAGCAAACCTTTGGTGGCGGATTGACTGGGGGATAATTAATAGAAACATAAATAATTGATACAAAAATATTACATTGCTAATCCGGGAAACAATTACGTGCTATCAATCAGTGCTAACCCGTTATATTTACACGCGTATTTTTACATGCAATTATTGTTGACAACCTATATTATGTCGCTCCTTAGGTGTTTCCATTCATTGTGGGATATAAACAACACAATCCCGACCTGAATATTGCGATCAACCTCACTTATAATAAGTAAATGCAAAAGTAAATCTGTACCTATGTACAGTCAGCAGCAATAGTTGCTAAGCGGGCGAGGTGTTCAAAATGATCTTGACGCGACTTTATTGTTAAGAGAATAAGAGCGCGTCAAGGTAATTTTGAACACCACGCCCGCTTAGCAACTATTGCTGCTGACTATATGTTACCTCTTGACGCTTAATCCGCCGAACCGATTTAGACGAAATTTTGTGAAACAACATTCCACAAAGAATGCAAATAATGAATCTGGCAGCTCAACTCAAACTCCACCTCACAGAAGACCACAGCCGTAATACTTACTTTGTAGTGTACGAGTTGGTACTAGCCTAATCCTTAAGTTACGATTCCCACCGACCGGCTGGAGTTGGGCCGCGCCGGAATGCTTTTTCTGTGTACCTATTTACATAATGTGTGGCAGAAGCGATAGAATCCGTCCGGAGCCATCCGATCCGCAAGCAGCCGACCGGCTTTGGGCATAAAAATGTGAAATGCGCTCCGACTCCGACGAATCGTACTTAAATCTGAGTACCTATCTCAAAAAGGTCAAAGTAAATAAAATCATTTAAAGTTTTTGGTAGTATTTATTTTAAAGTCACATTAGTTGAGAAGTGTTATCAACACTCGACTGTCCTTGCACGGAGTAGGTTCCCAACTTGAGCCCTTCTATGTCCTCCGTGATGGCAGGAGGGCTGCGGTTAGCAGCAGCATGCTTAGGTGTAGAGAATACCTCCGTGTTTGATGATAGGCTTGTGCATGATTGTCATTCAATCTATCTTCGAAGCCAGCAATGCAGCGGCTAGCCAGCCATAAGGGAGATATGTCGGGGATTAGCATAAGATATTTAGTCTGTAAATAAGATTTAAAAGGAATGTAATTTTTTTGCAAAAGACAACGGAAAAGAGCTTTATGAAGATTGAATTGTGTACGTAAGTACTTACAACTTGACTTCTTCGTAAAGATGGTATTTTGTTAGCCAAAACTTTTAACAAAACGCCAATTATTCGTAAGGAGTTGTATTTTAATGATTAGGTAGGTAATCTTTAGATAATTATAATAATATATTCCAACTTGTAACGACAAAGCGAATCAAATTTTGATTGACAGTATTGGCACTGACATTTTCGACTTAAAAATAATATTTGCTATTTCTTATTCTTCATACTGCGAGAAAGAGACAAAGTTATCGTGACTAGGGACGCTCCGTTTCTAAGGCTGACTATTCATTACTTATCCGATTATTATTTTACCGATTCAGTGTTGCCACGAATGAAAAGTTTGTTCCATGTATAAATGGCCACATTGGCTAAGTCGCGCGCGGGATGGCTTTCTCTCGTGGAACTCTTTTCTCGATGTGCGAACTCATGCTGCCAAAATCGAGGAATTGACAGATAGAGATAGAAATTTGTGACGGGCGACTGCCGTCTCTCGCGGCGCGAGCTATCCCGCGGGTAATCATGTGCTAGCCGTGCAGGATGGCTTCGGCCTGTGTCAAAACCGAGCTGAATTCCTGGTACGTTAACCTAGCGTTACCTACTACCCGTTTTAAATGAAATTTGCACGCTTTTATTCCAGCCTCCCATAATCCGCCAAAATGGGGGGAATAAGGAGGAATGAAACTGAATTTGATGCCGTCATTGGCAGCGAAATCGACTATATCCTTCGAATTATTTTTTAAAAATGTGGAAAATTCTTTTTCGGCCCCAACAAAGCATTTTCCGTTATCCGAATAAATAATATGAGGCTTTCCTCGTCTACTAATAAAACGTTTAAGCGCTAATAAATAATCTTCAGTGGTGAGACTCGTAACAAGTTCCAAATGAACGGCTCGTGTGACCATACATATAAACAAACAAATATACGATTTAATAAGCTGAGCTCCTCTCCCCTTTCGATTAAGGATGAAAATTGGCCCGCCATAATCAACGGCTGTGCGAATGAACGGGAAACCAGGCTCTAAACGATCCAAAATAACATTACCCATGATAGGACTAGGTACTTTACCTTTCATTCGAATACAGGTAACGCATTCTCGAATTATCTTCCTTGCCAAATTTCGCGCACCTAAAGGCCACCAACATTCACGCAAAGTAGATAAGAGTAGCTGCGGTCCGCCATGTAGCAGCCGCTTGTGTTCATAATTGAATAACAACACCGTTAACTTATGTTTACTGCACAATAACATGGGATGTTTTTTGTTGTAATCGAAACTTGTGGAATTACACAATCTACCACCGACTCTAATCACTTTTGAATTATTACGATCGTCTAAAAACACGTTAAGACCGGATATACGATTATATTGTTTACTATTCGTCTTAATCGGTTTATTTTTAAGTAAACTATCGTAGACGTCCGGAAATGATTGCATCTGTGCAAATCTAACTAGCATAAGACGTGATGCACTCAGCTCGTCCACCGATAATGAACCGGTTTGGCGGAGTTGTTTACGCTCAGAGTTAATGCGTGAGTTTAATATAAAGCGGAGTACATACGCGCCGATTCTAATTAATTTATTGTAAGATGAACATCTATCGAAATTAAATAGTTCATCTTGCTGATTGCAAACTAAACTTACCGCGGTCGAACGTAACTCGGGTAAATCTTCGATTGCCGTATTTTTACTCGTATCGTCATGAATAAAATCCGATTTTGTGTCTTGCAAAAATGATGGTCCGAACCACCACAAGTTACAATCAATTAAATTATCTAAAGCAACGCCTCTAGACAATAAATCACTAGGGTTGTCTTCGCTTCTCACATGCAACCATGTCGCATTACCGGTGAGATCGTTTATTTGCGTAACGCGATTTTGAACAAAAGGCTTCAATAAATGCGGAGACATGCCTAACCACGAAATTACTATAGTCGAGTCACACCAGAAGTAAACTTTAGTGAACGCTAACCTTAAGGAATCGGTTATTTTCTTGTAAAGTTTAGCACCAACGAGCGCTCCTGAAAGTTCGAGTTTCGGGATAGTTAGAGATTTCAGGGGTGCGACTTTACTTTTAGCACACAATAATCTAACAGTTACATCCGACCCTTCAGCATATGTCCGAATATAAGCGCACGCGCCGTAAGCATGCAACGATGCATCTGAGAAAATATGCAATTCCGTGTGTCGAGTGTGTACACCCCTTACATGACGCGGAATCCGTAAATCGTTTAAACGGCTCAAAGTATTTATGAAATTATTCCACATCGATTTAATGTCTTCTGGGACCGGGGTGTCCCAATCGATACGACTTAACCATAATTTTTGAAGCAAAATTTTGGAAATTATCACCGCAGGAGAAAGTAAACCTAACGGATCGTAAATCTGTGAAATAATCGATAACATCATTCGTTTATTTAAGTACGATGAGTTAGGCGAGGGATCGATTTTTGTAGTGTAATACAATTCATCGCGCGTATTATCCCAACCTACCCCGAGCGTTTTGTTCTGGGTGTGCTCACCAACAAAATGCTCCTTGGACTTATCCTGCGTAACGTCACAATTAAAGGTCCATTTACGTAAAGGAAAGCATCCTGATTGCAGAACGTCATACGTTTTTTGACATATGTCAAGTAAATTTTGGAAATCATCATCTCCCGTGATTAAATCGTCTACGAATATATCTTGGTTGATAACGCGCGCGATGACGTCATCACCACATTCCAACGCTAACTGTCGTATACAACGTTGACTTAAATATGGCGCACTAGTTTGCCCATATGTGACCGTATTGAGTTCATAAACGTGTAATGGATCGGTAGGTTTTTCACGCCAGAGGATCATTTGCAAGGATCTCTGATCTGGTTGGATCAAAACCTGCCGAAACATTTTCTCCACGTCAGCACAAGCAACGTACTTGTATTGACGGAAACGTAGCAGAATAGCAAAAATATCGTTTTGAAGTGCTGGACCCGGCAGCTGAATGCTATTCAACGATTTATTCGTGGTGGTGGGGGCAGCACCACTATACACAACGCGTAATTTAGTGGTGGCACTCCCCTCCCTAAATACACCATGATGAGGATGAAAGTAATTAGGTGTACCATAGTCGGTAACACGAGTCATGTGACCCATTTCTTCGTACTCTCGCATGAAATCACAATATAAACGTTTATATTCCGGCAAACGTTCTAGTTTACGTTCTAAGGATAAAAATCGATTTTTCGCTAACGTATAAGAATCGCCCAACGTATCAGCTGATTCTCTTAGCGGCATTCGGACGGAGAACCGACCGTCTTCTTCGCGTTTAGTCGTATTGATAAAAATATCCTCACATTTCTGCTCGTCAGCTGTAAGAATACTATCTACCTGAGGGATATCCTCGATCTCCCAAAACTTTCTAAGTTGAGAGTCAATCGTTTGAGTAAAATAACAATGGACTTGATTATTAATGCGCAAGTTCCGTGTATTATTTGGACCAGATACCAACCAGCCGAATTTCGAATTTATTAAGTACGGCCCTGTTGGCAATCGAATCTTTTCACCGTCTAAAAGGTCCCAAAATATCTCTGAACCTATCAGTATATCGATTTCTGAAGGCACGTTAAAATTGGGATCTGCTAACTGAATGTTATCAGGAATACGTATACTATCTAAGTCTATGTAAGTCGAGGGCAAACTGGATGTTACGCGCTTCAAGACAAAACACCTTAATGACATAGAATAATCCGAATTTTTAGATCTTATAGTTACATCGCATGACTGATTTGACTGTGTAACTATTTCTGAAACACCGGAAATCTGAATAGTGGACTGTATGGGTTTAACGTTTAATCGATTACGTAACTCTTCCGTTATAAAACAATGTTCACTCCCATTGTCTAAAAACGCACGACACGTATGGAATTGATTGTTCGCGTCGGCTACTTCTATTAACGCAGTAGTAAGTAAGCCTCGCCTGGGAATGAACCGATTACCTTCCGCGCCACCTTCGCACTCAGCCATAGGCGCGCGGTCAGCTGATACACAGTAGCTAGATGTACGAGGCACTGATAACGGCGCGCTGTGTGCAGGCGCACTCGACGGCCTCACGCACACATTATCATCGCGAGTACTATCCATATGCAATAAACTATTATGTTTTTGTTGACACTGCTTACACGGACCGAATATGCATTCATTTAAGGAATGCCCTTCGCGTAAACAGTTATTACATAAGTTTTTATTACGAATTAAGTTTAACCTATCTTGGACAGATAAATTTAAAAACTTAGCACACGTATAAAGCGCATGATTCTCGTTACACATCGCGCAGTTTCGAAAACGTTTATTATTTAAAGGCTTTGATTTATTATTAGCATTGACACTAGCAGAGACACAACTGACCACTTGCGTAGGTTTATTGGACGTGTAATTAGGCTTAGTACTAACCGCGGTCGGTGCCTTAGAGTGATTAGAGTTTATCATTTCTAACGTATCCGCCCGGTTTCTGAGGAACGATAAGAGATCTTCCAGCTTAAGTTTCTTAGACTCATTATTGATTGACTTATCCGAGATAGACCCTATGTGAGATTCCCACTTACGCTCCGTGGTCGTATCGAGTTTCGACACAATTAAATGAATAATCAACGTATCCCACGAGTCGGTAGGTTCATCTAACGTTTTTAAAGCGCGTAAATTACGTAACACGGTATCTATCAGTCTACGTATTTGAGTCGAAGATTCTTGTTTCAAGGCTGAAATATTGAACAACGATTTTATGTGATTATGTACTAAAAGCCTAGGGTTATGAAAGCGAATTTCAAGCAATTCCCATGCTTGAATGTAGTTGGCAGCCGTGAATTCTAACGCACTAATTACTTGTAATGCACTACCACTTAGCGATGATCGAAGGTAATGAAACTTTTGAATCGCGTCGAGATCGGAATGTTTATGAATCATTGTTTCATAAGAATGTTTAAATTCGAGCCAACGATCATACGAACCATCGAACGAGGGCAACTTAATTTCGGGTAGTTTAAATTTTGAAAACGGTTTGTTCACGGCAGCATGGTCACAACTTGAAATAGTAACGTTATTTGTCTCCACACCATCGACTAAACAATTAGCGCTAGCCATAGTACCGAAATATAACTCCTCGAGAGTTTCTACGTATTCAGAATTGGCTGACATTTCTGTTTCTGGAGAGTAAAGTTCGATTTGGCTTTCAATGTCATTAAAATTTTTAAAGGTCTCTGTAGCTGCTTGCATACGTAATTTTAATTCAGCAATTTGTACTTTAGAAGGAGTCACCGATAAAAGAGAATCAACGAATTTTTTGAATTGCGTAAGCCGGCCTTTCAAGGTACCCCTTTGTTTGCGGAGGTCTGAAATTGTAGCCTGACTTTTTCTAGGTGACCCTGATCCAGAAGGAATAGTCAATTTAGCACCAGTTTCATCCCCCTCACCCATTTCGAAAGATTAAGAGAAATTGGAACTACTCACGTGCACAAATTCCAAACTGGTACGGTAGATCACAAACTGCTGCTGCGCGACTTGCGTAACGAGCGGCACTGGAATGCACAAAAAAACTCGGTTTTAACACAGATCGATTAGGAAAGGAATAGACGGGATTGGTAGACCTGACCGTTCACTGCTGCAGACGCTGATGAGGTGCTGGTGTCGTCTCGCAAGGGTATTTCGTCTTCCCGACGAGCTGACTTCTCTCGCAGTATCCGGCTCGAGGATCAAATTATGTGCAGGATTCGGTGGTTTTCCAGGGTCCATTCAATGAAGACGTTTATTTAAATATGTAGAAAATTCGTTTATTACGAAAAGTGGCTTTATACAGCTCAAAATTTAAATGTAACGAGTAACGTGTTTATCGTGTCGTATATCGAGGCGAATGAACGAGACAAGATGAGCGCGGAGAGGGGCGGTATAGCAGTTGTCGTCGCAGCGCCGCTAGATGTCGCTAGTAGGTGCGTGAACAAATAGCCAAGATAGATTGATTGAGTCAGATGCGTAAAATCTAAGACAATAGGGAATATTACGCGAAACGATGCCCCTGGGCACACCACTTCTACAATCCTTCACAATCTAAGGGTCTACCGCAAACGAGAGAGTCGAAATTTTGTTATTTAACCTCTCTATCACTCTTGCATATCCGAGCGATAAAGAGGCATATAGCTGAGTTTCCAAACCGCGCAAGTAAACAAACCGCCTTGTGATGCCCTTTATGTATCAATGTCATATTTTATTGTCTGTGAAAGCTTGTCAAAGCTTGTCAAACTATCATCTACCCCTTTTTATCATCCGCAGGACATCCCCGAGCAGCCCGAGCGCAAGATGACCGACGCGATCGGCGTCCCTATACTACTGCACAGCTTCCCCGCCGAGATCAAGTCGTTCTACATGCAGCGCTGCGCGCACGACCCGCGGCTCACCGAGTCCGTGGACGTGCTAATGCCCGGCGTGGGAGAGATCGTTGGCGGGTCCATGAGGTCCTGGGACTACGACCAGCTTATGGAAGGTTGGTCGACGTTCTAGCTGTGACTACAGGAAGTCTACGACCAGCTCATGGAAGGTGGGTCGACGTTCTAGCTGTGACTACAGGAAGTCTACGACCAGCTCATGGAAGGTGGGTCGACGTTCTAGCTGTGACTACAGGAAGTCTACGACCAGCTCATGGAAGGTGGGTCGACGTTCTAGCTGTGACTACAGGACGCGCTCCCGGCGTCGGTGAGATCGTTGGTGGCCCATGAGGGGGCTACGACCAGCTCATGAAAGGTGGGTCGACGTTCTACCTGTGACTACAGGACGTGCTGTCGGCGAGATCGTTGGTGGCCCATGAGGGGAACTGCGACCAGCTAATGGAAGGTGGGTCGACGTTCTAGCTGTGACTACAGGAAGTCTACGACCAGCTCATGGAAGGTGGGTCGACGTTCTAGCTGTGACTACAGGAAGTCTACGACCAGCTCATGGAAGGTGGGTCGACGTTCTAGCTGTGACTACAGGAAGTCTACGACCAGCTCATGGAAGGTGGGTCGACGTTCTAGCTGTGACTACAGGAAGTCTACGACCAGCTCATGGAAGGTGGTCGTAGTCCCAGGGGTCTTACGGTAGATGTCGCTAGGCGCCTTCCTAAGGCGCATATGGTGGAAATATTCACTGTCCTCAAGTCAAGTCTCGGTAGCTCAGCTAGCAGAGGGATGGGCTGGTGATTCAGTCGTGAGTTCGAGCCTAGCCCTAGACGGTGAATTTTTGAAGGCTTTTAATTTATTAATAAAGCCAATATCCGCAGGTTACAAACGCGAGGGCATCGACCCCTCCCCGTACTACTGGTACACGGACCAGCGGAGGTTCGGCTCGACCCCGCACGGCGGCTACGGGCTGGGGCTGGAGCGGTTCCTGTGCTGGCTGCTCGACCGCTACCACATCCGCGAGGTCTGTCTCTACCCGCGCTTCCTGGAGCGCTGCACTCCTTAGATAAAGGTCACTACATAGACTAGGAATCCTCTAGACTGAGTTTAGAGCAATTATTTCATGAAACCGATGCTGCCAAAAATACGGGGGTGCGGGGGACGAGGTGAGCGAATCCCGTGCCGTGATTGGTCCGTTCAAAGACACGGACCAATCACGGCACGGGATTGACTCGAAGATGGAGTAAAACTACCGTATGAGTGGCAGATGGGGTAGCGTTACTATGCTCAGTCTAGAGGATGTCTTGTCTGTGTCACTAGCTCACAGTGGCGGCGCGTTAAACATAGGCAAGATTTGTTAACTCACATTTATAGACGGATCTAACGCGAAATTTATTCAATTACCTTTATATACCGACGTTTCGACACAGGTTTCACAGGTTTTCGTCGGGTAGTTGCACAAATCTCTGTTTTGACATTTTGCTGGGACATCAGTTGGCCGCGACCATGACCAGTGAAACCTGTGTCGAAACGTCGGTATATAAAGGTAATTGAATAAATTTCGCGTTAGAACCGTCTATAAATGTGAGTTAATATGTGTTCAAAACGCGAAGGTTTTAAATATTATATAGGCAAGATTTGGCTTACATATTTTCACATTACATAGTTACACAACTCTTCTCAAACGTCCAAAAACAGGCAAGCCGGTGGTAATCGGGTTTTATGGACGCGCCGCTACTGCTAGCTCACTAGTCTAAGGGCTGATTTAGACGATGCAAGAACTCGCATGCGAATTTCATTACATTGCGTTATTTGATCGGTCGGCTGAATTGTGGTAACCTCAAAGGTCCGCAATGTAACTAAAATCGCACGCGCCGTCTAATTGAGCCCTAACTCTGCACCGATTTTACAGTGATATATGTCATTTTTAGGGTTACGGAGGGTAAAAACGGGACCCTATTACTAAGACTTCGCTGTCCGTCCGTCCGTCTGTCTGTGACCAGGCTGTAACTTATGAACCGTGATACCTAGACAGTTGAAATTTTCACAGATGATGTATTTCTGTTGCCGCTATAGAGTCTGGCTACTGAAATATTTCACAAATTTTTTGCGGGAAATTCAAAAAATCTTGGACTGGTCACACTTTGTGTAGTAGGAATTATAGTTTTGATAATAGAAAATATCTGTCACCGTATCCAAGCTGTGTGAAAATGCTGTAAATCGATGCAGAGTTAGCTTAGACTGACTACACACGTGGTTATCAATCATCATTAGGGACGCCACACTGCCGCGCATGCGGTGTGAAGTGTCTTATAAAGATTCATATGTCGGCGGCCGATCGTAAGATCAGGCATATCGTGAAATTCCTAGGCATATCGTGAAACGTGAAAATCTTTGACCCGTTCCCTGAGTCGACGGAGCCCCGCTACGCGGGGCCCCTATTTCTGGGCAGTTTGCCCTTCGGGCATCTAAAGCAACCTAACGAACCTATCCTACCTATATATTGGTTTAATGTCACTATCGTCACAGGAACATTACGATCTGCCTGATCTTACGATCGGCCGCCGACACATACATTACAACGCGCGTAAATTGCGTGGACGCCTAAGCGTCAAGCATCGGAGTTTAATTTAAAACGTACGCTAAAGTGATCATATATAAATAAACCTTATTTCATTGAAATAAATTTCATGTGCGATTAAAATGGACAACACACACTTATTTGCAATCTCTCTCATTATATTTACTAATAGAAGTCTCATAAAAAAAAATCATGTGTTTCATTGTAATACTCGCTTCGCCCATTCCTTCGAGCTGGTTCGAAATGACACCTTAAGAGGCCTTATTCCTTAGAGCGTTCACCGATTTCACGAAATAACACTCGATAGATGGCGTTGGCGCTCGGTACGCGAGCGCCGGCAAAGTTAAGCGCGTTTCAACGCAGGCGAGAATAATATTGATACTTTTCAATTTAATTGCAAAGTAACATTATTTTTAGCGTTATATTGGCACTCTTTATTTTATTTTATAAGCATGGTAGTAGTCAATAGAGTGTATGTGTTGGGATAATATATAACCAGAGGCGAGTAAATAATAACAATATTTACCTCTGGCATGGAATTATTGTGACAATCACTCTTCTTATGAATAAGGTGTATTCGGGTATTTCCGAATGAACGAATAGTGGCGGATAATTCCGAAAGCTGACTCTTACTACAACGGAATATGAGTGATTTTTCAATGATTTTCGGAATTACCCGAATAAACCTTACTACTAATATTCGTCATTGTAGTAGTGTTGTATTTTCAAACTTCTTTAGCGGCGCTGTGCACTTTTTGAGGTGGGGAAAAAATGTTAAACTCGCGACAGATCACGTGACCGTAAGACGGACACGTGACCTGATCAAAAAACTGTTACAATGTTATTGAGTTTTTCTTTATTGATTTAAATGCCATCTAGTGAGTTTCCCTCTAACCGGTATTAATATAACTCGAGTACCAACAGTGATGTGCTTAGGGGTTTCAAGTAATGCGACGAAATAACGCTAGATGGCATTAACATCAATTATACATAGTGCTGCAGACATTTTGCACTAGTCATTGAGTTTTCACTTCTGCCGGCACTCCCGGAGTGCAACCCGTTGTTTTTTTTTTACAAACCATGACAAACCATGCGTTTTGTTTACATTTTTGCTGCCCACAAATTGTCGTCTTTTTGTACTATTTCTGTTTTTAGGGGAAAGTCGGGGCCCGTCCATACTGCAAATAAACATGTTTCTTTATTTGTGATATGCAACTGGCCCTATCTGTTAAAACCAGTCATTGTTTTTATTTAAAACCATGATACCGTTGACTACATTCCACATTTTTTTTTTGTTTGATGGCCTCGTCGGGGTCAATACCGAAATCCGATTATTTATATTATGCCATCTTCGCTCCACTCCATTAAGATACCCTGGACAGAGGGCCTACCGCGAACCACGTTCGACGTGTTACCTCCCTGTCACACTTACGTACGAATTTACAAGTGCGACAGAGAGGCAACACGTCGAACGTGGTTCGCGGTAGGCGCTCAGGCCTATGGAACTCTCCGCGCGAGCACGGATTTATACCTACGAATCTCTTCCCGTTCACGGTAGAAAATCAAGCTAGTTGGTCGCCGGCGCTCGAATATGCCAAAATTTATGCGAAATAAATGTCTTCTTCACGAACAAATAACACATGTTGTAGTGTGGAATTGTGGATGGATGCAGAAACAAAAAAAAACTAATAAAAAAATCCGTGTTTGCTCTACCGATTGATAGGAAAAGTAACTATTAGACGTTCTCAATATAAGTACTTATACCAATTTTTTTTACGATAGTCGCAAGCTACGTAGTACGCCGTTTTATAAACCGCGTAGTGTTTACGCGGTTTATAAAACGGCGTAAACACTACGGTTACTGTAGGGAGATATGACCTTTTAAAATATTTCGCAGTCACTCATCATAATAAATAATAAAATAAGGAAAAACCCTAACTTAAGACAAAAGATAAATAAAGAGAATAATAAAATAAATTTATAAGTAATTAATAATGATAAAAGGAATATTATAATTATTAATTACTTATTGCAACTTATCTTGCTCATAGTTATTTTACAATTAATAAAACTTATATTTGTACCTTAGGTAAGTAGGTAGGTATCTTTCATACAATCTATAGTTTAGGTAAGTAGGTAGGTACTTATTTGTAAAATAATTTCCAAGCGTCGGCAACCCTAGCTTTGTGCCGGTGCGCGCGGTGCGGGGAGGGGGTTGAAGGTCATTCCATTGTATTTTTGTGTAGGTATTAAAACGGTAGGCATTTGAGTTTTCTTTGAGAGATAAGTATCTGTTCGTAAGAACTATAATATAGCCCTGTGCCCTGGACCTCATCTAGATCGATGGTACTCGTCAGGGCAAAGCTATTGAGCCCAAACACGATATAGTTATGATGAGTAGATAAGGAGTTCTGGTGACCAACTCCTGACTCCATTATGAGAACCTGGACCTCATCTAGATAGATGGTGCTCGTCAAGGCAAATCGAATGCGCCCAAACACGATGGAGTTATGATAAGTAGATTAGGAGTTCTGGTGACCAACTCCTGACTCCATCATGAGACCCTGGACCTCATCTAGATAGATGGTGCTCGTCAGGACAAATCTAATAATCCTAAATACGATGGAGTTATGATGAGTAGATTAGGAGTTCTGGTGACCGACTCCTGACTCCATCATGAGACCCTGGACCTCCTCAAGATATATAGTGCTCGTCAGGGCAAATCTAATGAGCCCAAACACGATGGAGTGATAATATGTAGATTAGGAGTTCTGGTGACCAACTCCTGACTCCATCATGAGAACCTGGACCTCATCTAGAACGAAGGTGCTCGTCGAGGCAAATCTATTGAGCCCAAACACGATGGAGTTATGATGAGTAGATTAGGAGTTCGGTGACCAACTCCTGACTCCATCATGAGAACCTGGACATTATCCAGGTCGTCCGGGTATAATAATAATGCAAAACCTAACCAGTATTCAAGTAACACTGAAAACCTATCACCTAGCGAGAGTCTGTTGTTGAAATTAAATATGGTGTAAAAAATGTACTTATTTGTATCAAGATTTTCTAGTCGCTGTATACAGCCCTTCTCGGAACTCTCTGGCTGTTTACGAACGCACCATAGTCACCGAACGCCTGACGATCGAGCACAGGTCCGTCCCCTAAGCCGCCTCGGCGGAGAATGAGCGCGCGGCGTCGGTGCAGCGTGATTTATACGTGTTTTAAAATAATATAAATTTACGGCAAGGTAGATCCTATAGTTATGATTATTTTTTTATGGGTTAACGTATAGTTATAGTTTGCTATAATATTATTTTTAGGGCAAAATAATAGTACAATTTGCGATAAAAAAATATAATGTAACCCTGTTTTCACCCAAAAAATGAAGAAAGTTCGGAAGGTTAAATATCCATTTTTTTTAATGAATCTTTGATTTTCAATGGTCTTAGCCGCTCGTAAAAGATATGGTGAATTGAATTGTAATCATTTCTATATCAAATGATTCTTGTTTACTGCAAAATTGAGAACCGAAACGACAGTTCTCACTGCAAATTTTGAAAAAGCCTCCCAAGAAAACTCATTTATTTTAGGTTTAAAAAGAGAAAATGTCAACTTGAACGGTCTTACTTGCTAGTTTAAGAAATGATTATTTAAGTACGTTATCAGTTTTTGAATGAATACTAATAGTTACGTCGTAATCTTGAATGAAAAAGGTAACAGATTGCAAAAAACGCTCGCTTGTAGGACTAAGGACTCTTAAGTCTTATATATAAGGTTTATAAACGGTTACTTCAGTGTGCTCATGTTAAGTTTAAAATAAAATTGTACCAGTGTTTTCGCATTTGATCGTCATACATATGTTTATAAATAAATGCTTTTTATTTTGCACTTTTTTACCGTTGCTATTTAGTTCTAGAGTCAAAAGGTAAATCAAATAATATGATGCAACACATTTTTTGAAATAAAACCCTAATTTAAGTATGTACTATAGAGTTCTTATTTCAAAAGCAATTCATGGCATTTTTGTGTTAATTTAAGACTACATATTGTAAGCATTTTTGTGTTATGATTATGATAGGTATTAGAAATAATATCTGAAAGTGTTTTATGAAGAGTTTGATAATAACGAATTGTATTGAAGGGGAATACAGCTTGTTTTACTAAGTTACAGGGTGTTTTATTTATTCAGAATACATTTTATGTCAGATTATATAGGTATTATGTCGGATTAGTACCAGGCACGTCACAAATATATGAAAGAGACTTTAAAAAATCTACCTATTTATATATCTGTTTTTTTTTATCGCGATACACTCGTCTATAAATGTGAGTTAATATGTGTTCAAATAGCGAAAGTTTAAAAAAAATCTGTTCAATCCTCTATTGTCAAGGCGTTAGAGCGTGTTCAGATCTTTTTGAGCAACTTGCTGCTCTGATGTATCTGATGGCGACTGTATACGACGATTACGTTCTATCTCACAAAAAAAACGCCATTCACATTTTACTTTTTATTCTTCACAAAAGATAGTATAAAAATAATGTCACTGGTTAAATATGTCTTCTGTGATATTCCTATTGTTTCTTCACGTGGTTCTTTGGTCTCAGTACCGTAAGGTAAACAATAGTAAGGTCAATGTGGAGTAGACCGTCTATGAGAGAAGACCGGCCATAAGCAATTTCGTCGCTTTTAACACATTCAGTGCCGAAAACCCGACTATCGGGTATTTTATGATTTCGTTCCCAGGCCGGACGACCCGATAGTCGGGATCGTGGTACTACTACAGCTTTATATGACATTTTTGTGGCCTGGCGCGGATGTCTTGTTTGGCTGGGTGGCAATGAATGTGTTAAATTTTGTGTTTGTACACTCCACTTACAGAAGGTAGGTAGAGCAGGAGTGAAACTTTTCCTTTCTCACTCTGACAGTGAGCGACTGTGCCGGTCTTTCCCACATTGGCCTTATGTTAATAGAAACAAGTCTTAAAAACATATAGACCAAATTTACAATGTACGAGGCACGTCTGAATGGCTTAAAATATTGAGTATTTATACTAGACGTATGATACATGCTCGGTTTTCTTAACCTTTTCGACGCCGTGTCAAACACAAAAGCTGTCACTCAGACGCTACGTCACCGAAGTGTCAAAACTGAAATGGAACTTTATGCATATGCACCTAGGTCTATGTTGCTCTGTGGTCTATGACCGATTAATCCGTCTTTGGCGTTGGACCTGCGGTGCGTATATATCGGTCATTGGCGTCGAAAAGGTTAACAGGGTGCGATACCTACATGTACCAATGGACATGGTCGCGCTTATCATGTTAATAATTATGTACCTAAGTATGTATGCAAATGCTAATAGAGGTTGCAGTGTCACCTACGGGCATAGAGAAAAAAATACATAGAGTGCTCACTCCATACATCAGTTCAGACTATTAATTTCAGTGTCTACATCTAGCATCGAGCAGCGGAACTATCAGTACTGTTACTTGACAATAGATGTAGCACCGACCGGAAAGTCTTATCTCAACAGCATAAGACTTTCCGGTCGGTGCTACATCTATTGTCAAGTAGCAGTACTGATAGTTCCGCTACTCGATGCTAGATGCTAATAGTCTTTTTGGTACTAAAACTGATGTATGGAGTGAGCACTCTATTTTTTTCTCTATGCTACGGGTTCACAGTATCCACACTTATACTTATAATGTTAAGCTATCTATTGCAGTTCAGAAAGTTCCTATAAGTTCTCGGAAACTTTTGTATAACTTCACAGGAATCTTAAATTTCCCGAAATATTCAAGCCTCCTTGACGCTCGGTCCTAGTGATTCTTTTGTAAAAGGGGTCAAAATTCCTCTTAACTAAGGCCCACTTGCACCATTCTACTAACCCGGGGTTAACTGATTAACCCCGGGTTAGTGGGATGGGGCTAAGGCGCGAAAAAGTAAATTTCCATTTAAGAAAATTTTGAAAATGGATAATTTCCGAGAACTTTCCATGCGTTTTTTTAGAAACTTTCCGTCCGCACATCATTATAAGCCCGTCTTTAAGGCATCCACTCAGCGTCGGCGTCATAGTTCCTCGCCCCGCCGGCAGGTGGCTCTGTCAAATCCTCCTTGCTGCTCGCCACCTTGTGGTACACCTTCTTGCCGGCTTCTACTACGTATTCTACGCCGTCGGCTAGAACAAACATATACAGGGTGCCCGGTAATTAATGGACAACCTTCTAACCACCGACAGGGCACCTTAGGCTGGTCCAGAAAATGCACTTATAGGTCTAGTAAAAGTTTCGTGGTTTTCGAGATAATCGAACTTTTCTGTCTTTTAGCTAGCTCTTTTAGCTTTTCTGTCTGTAGCTAGCACCATACTTCAAATTTAGAAAAGTGCGATTATCTCGAAAACCACGAAAGTTTTACTAGACCTATAAGTGCATTTTCTGGACCAGCCTAAGGTGCCCTGTCGGTGGTTAGAAGGTTATCCATTAATTACCGGGCACCCTGTAGATACATATAGATACCTAATACAATTCAGTAGAGCGACTCTGACAACAATGTGTAAGCCCTGTAAGCCCATTTATAATATAAAAAATAAAATAAATAAGTTTTTGGCAAAAAAATAATTTTTGGTACAAGCTTTTATCGCTGACTGTATTTTTCTTACGACAGACAACTAATACTCATCGAGACAATTCTAAAAACCCCTAACACAATTAGGTTGCGTTGTTTCATCACAGAGTTCCTATGGCCACCTCCTGTCTCCACCATCAGATCAGTTCGACAGTACCATATTATTGTATTGTCATCAGAACTACATACAGCTGCCAATTTTCATGACGCTACGATCCTTGGAAGATGGTTAAATTAGTTACCTTAGATTCCATTACATTTTAGTTACATACAGTACAGGTCGACCTAATAAAAGCTTGTTAAAAAGTGTCTTAACAATTTTGAATGATTCACGGTTAGTTTCACGTCTTGACTGGGTCTATTAAATCCCATCAAAAACATTACATGTCCAAAGAGGCAATCCTCTCAACGTAATTCTTCTACTACAAAAAAGTATTGAGATGTTATGTGCTTATGTGAAACCAAGTCGGTTATTTTAGTCAGTGGCAGGGGGTATTAAAACCGTATCAATAAGATATCTTTAATGTTTAATACGTATAATGACTTGGCCATCGAGTGAGTGTGTCAGTGTCGAAATTAAGGAACTTTGATGTACAATAATTCTTAAACTAAAAGTTCAAATTGAATGTTTTTAAGCCCTATATGTCACTGAAAATTCAGGGTTCTAGCTTTAGCCAGCACAGGACGCCGAAAATGGCCTGAAGCGCTTCGAGAAAAGGATGTTACGGCCGTGCCTCTTTGTTTTGCTCGACTTGGCGGGGGCACTGCCGTGCCCCCAGATATGGAGCCTACTTAGCACCTGTCGGATATTACGCTATGGAATTCAAAATAGCTGAACATCATTATCTACCAAAAATGGAAATGAAGATACAAAGCCGGAAATATTTTAAATCACACTTAGATTTGTCACGGACGAGACACAATAGGCGTGTTCATACATTTTTCACGGTGTCACAATATAAATAAGTCTGAGCACATAACACAAAGCGCAAGAGGAATGAATTGGTTGTCTAGGAAAACTGGTTTGCCTATTGTCTACCGGGAATCATATTGCTAAGGCAACAGAGTTTAAAATCCAATGAGCTTTCAAGGCAAACATTTAGACAAAGAATAGACGTAGACTCTATTGTATTTATGTAATAAAGCTTGGCGGAAATGGATCAGACCAAAAGAGTTTGTTACCTAATTAAGTATGATTATCACGTTAAGCTTAAAGTGTCATTCAATAGAACTTACTAACTAATAACTATGTAAACAAACCGCCATACTAAAATTGACACTGAATGTCAATTTACTAGTAACTTTTGTTTACATAGTTAGCAAGTTCTATTGAATGACACTTTAGATGCTTAATTCTTAGATTTCTTAGAAACAGACACTGTTTTACATAATAGCCTGGTCATTACTTTGATTATTTCCTATATCACCACCAGTCTTTCGCACAGCTTCCCCGATGTTATGTGACGAGAATGTGCCAGGCTCGATGTTGATGTTGACGCCCTCAGTTTGACAAGGGTTATATTTTACCTATGACGCCGCCAGTCTTCCGCACAGCTTCCCCGATGTTATGTGACGAGAATGTGTCAGGCTCGATGTTGATGCTGACGCCCTCAGTTGACGAGGGTTATATTTTACCTATGACGCCGCCAGTCTTCCGCACAGCTTCCCCGATGTTGTGTGACGAGAATGTGTCAGGCTTGATGTTGATGCTGACGCCCTCAGTTTGACATGGGTTATATTTTACCTATGACGCCGCCAGTCTTCCGCACAGCTTCCCCAATGTTATGTGACGAGAATGTGTCGGGCTCGGAGTTGATGTTGACGCCCTCAGTTTGACAAGGGTTATATTTTACCTATGACGCCGCCAGTCTTCCGAACAGCTTCTCCGATGTTATGTGACGAGAATGTGTCGGGCTCGATGTTGATGTTGACGCCTTCCGTCGTGCCGTTGACGTGCTTTGGGCAGTTGGATTGCGAGATGATGGACAAGTCGTACGGGCTCACGTTGAAAGAGGACAGTTTGGTGCGCAACTGCGGACAAGATAAATTATTTGAGAAATTAAACTTTAGGTATCGACTCCGCGCCTTGCGAAACCCCTTCCCAGATACCCTAGTGGTGACCCCGACGTGATCCACTATAGGGGTATCTTGGAGTAGTAATAAGAAACGCTGAAGAAAATTAAGGAACGTGTAGGTATTCATAACAGAATCACGACCGGGAGATATCTAAGGAGATGCATTGGACCTTCCGTAGGCGCGCGGATTGCTGACAATGCTGACAAACCCTAATAGAAATAGAACTTATGGATAAGAAAAATGGAATTATGGATAAAATGGAATTGGGTTAAACTTTTTAAGGCTAATTAATTATGATTTATGATGGCAGGATGTGAATATGGTTTGTTGTGGTTTGTTTTCTATTCACGTCCTGGAGGTTGTCTGGGTCATTTTGGTGGCTATGGCGGATGATTTTTTGATCCAGTTAGTGGCACATGGGTATAGGTCATAGTTCTAACGAATACTCCAGAATACTAACCTTATCAACGTAGATCCTGTCGAGCTCCTTGGTACGCGAGAGGATGGTGGCTGACCGTCGGTGGCCGAACAAGATGCTTTGGCATGTAAATATGGCGGCATACGTATCGTAATCCGTCGCGAGGACCACGTAGCTCGCGGAGCCAGCCACGCCTGCAAACAATAAGGTTTTTTTAATATTACGTCGGTGGCAAACAAGAATACGGCCCGCCTGATGGTAAGCGGTCTCCGTAGCCTATGGCATGTAACTCCAGAGGTGTTAGATACATGCGCGTTGCCAAACCTAACTCCGCACACTGGTTGAGCTCTGGCAACCTTACTCACCGGCAGGAACACAACACTATGAGGTATTTATTATTTGTTGAAACCACATTAACGGCATAAGCTTTTATTTTTAAAAACATATATACAAAACGTAGCTGTATTAATTAATACACCCAGAACCTAATTAGGTCCTGTATAATAAGATTGTTTGTTGTTTATTTATTTATTTAAACTTTATTGCACAGTAAAGAATATACAGTGACAAAAGGCGCACTTAAAGCTACACGGCATTCTCTACCAGTCGACCTTTATTTTGTTTTCTTTATTTGTAATGTGCACGATTTCTATTTGTGTACCTTGCAGCAATTGGACAAGGGAAACCCAAGGACAGGTATAGGTAAATACGAATAATCTCTAATTAGCTATTAGGCTTGTTTGTTAATTGTTTTTTAATCCAAGTGAAAGGGGCAAATGTCTAGCCGATTGACCCAATATCAAATATTTTCAAGATTTCTGAAACGTAAACTATCCATGCATGTCTTTATAGTGATATACTAATATAATCAATACCTATTCAATAAAAACAACACAACACTTACTAAGTGGGAAGCGCACTTTCATCCGAGCTGGCACCGCAGGGTCGGGCACGGTCAGCACGCCAGTGTATCTGAAAATAATTATATATCTCGTTAGTTCGTTTTCTCTGGGTATTTGCAGCAATACAACGTCCATTGTAGAGTCTGTTTGGAAAAAGAAGAGTCGTGTAATGTATTGGGCCCCATACATTACACGACTCTTCTCTTTCCGCACAGACTCTAAGTACTTACTCATAATATTTGTCGTGAACAAGTTTACATTGTGTAATACAACCTTCATGTAATGAATGCATTAACTTTTTATAGGCCAAAGGTAGTTTGTGGAGTTCTTTTGGGAACTGGGAGGGAGTACATACTTAGGTACCTACAGCGTTTTTTAATCGCAATACATTTAGCCAACATTTAGCCCTGTGATAGCCGAGGTATGCTTAACCCCTGGAGCGCCCCAGAATTACCGTAGTATGGAACTCCTATACTAGTTACTAGCACACGTGTCTTGTTAGGGCGCTCCACGGGATAAACCACTGAGGCGCAAGGCCTCTCGGACCGTGAGACCGAAAGAGCGGTGCGGTATGCGGTATTAAGCGGCCTATGGATGCGTTTTCTTGCTTTGTAGAGGAAAGCGACTAGGAACCTACCCACCGAGCGGGTTCCCGGCACTCAACGTGTTATAATTAGTAGGACTAACCTGTAGTCATGCTTCAGCGGCGTAAGCCCCAACACGAGATGCTGCGAGACCTGCTCGAGCTCGTAAGTGCCGGGCTCCGAGGTCCTGGTGAAGTTGTATGTGATGCAGCTGGACCCGGTGGAGGTCTTCTGGATGACGTACCACACGCCGAGGAACTGGAATAGTGGGTAAGTCATTTTCTGTCTTTTTCAGGACTGGACGAATGCTGCTATACTAAAAAGCGGCCAAGTGCGAGTCGGACTGGCCCATGAAGGGTTCCGTATTTAGGCGATTTATGACGTATTAAAAAAAACTACTTACTAGATCTCGTTCAAACCAATTTTCGGTGGAAGTTTACACGGTAATGTACATCATATATTTTTTTTTAGTTTTATCATTCTGTTATTTTAGAAGTTACAGGGGGGGGGGGGACACACACACATTTTAACACTTTGGAAGTGTCTCTCGCGCAAACTATTCAGTTTAGAACAAAATGATATTAGAAACCTCAATATCATTTTTGAAGACCTATCCATAGATACCCCACACGTATAGGTTTGATGAAAAAAAAAATTTTTGAGTTTCAGTTCTAAGTATAGGGAACCCCAAAAATGTATTGTTTTTTTTTTCTATTTTTGTGTGAAAATCTTAATGCGGTTCACAGAATACATCTACTTACCAAGTTTCAACAGTATAGTTCTTATAGTTTCGGAGAAAAGTGACTGTGACATACACGGACAGACGGACAGACAGACAGACAGACATGACGAATCTATAAGGGTTCCGTTTTTTGCCATTTGGCTACGGAACCCTAATAAAGGCATAGATATAAGTATTGGCTGTAATAAAAAGGAGCTCGTAGATCACTTTAAACGAATAAGCTTATTTTATAAATAGGCTCTACTTATATAGTAAAAATGGTGGTGTCGTAAGATCCCCTACGGTATATGCCAAAAAATCCATTTAATGCCAAAAATGCCTTACAGCATTATGGAAAAGAGCTGATACTCTTCAAACTGCTGGATTGATTTTTATCAAACATAGCTAAGAATTACCGCAAGGAAACTCGCATTCACGTAAAATAAATGCATCAAAATCGGTACATCCGTTGGAGAACTACGATACCACAGACAGACATTGGTGTCAAACATTTAAGTATTAACCTTCTTTTTGCGTCGGGGGTTAAAAAGGTTACCAACAAAGAAGGTCAAAGATGTAAGATGTCAGTCAGTTAACAGCCAGTCTGAGATCTCCTCTGGCGGTCTAGCATGAGTTGCGTTCTGGCGCGCGAGTCCATACTTGAAGTCGCGCTAGATGTATGCTAAAGTCGCGCGCGAGAACGCAACTCCTGCAAGCAGGACTGAGCTAATGTAGGTAATGTTGGTACAGTCAGCGTCAAATACTTTGTAGCAGTCAAAGTGGCCAAATAGTTCGGTACAGTACACCATATATTTAGTATGGTGTGCCGAACTATTTGGCTACTTTGGTTGCTACAAAGTATTTGACGCTGACTGTATCTATAACCGCGGAGACCCTAGTCGAAGCTTGACTCATTGACAGTTACTTACATCTATCAAAAATCCAGTCGAGATTATTTCGGATAAGAACAACTATATACATTAAAAAGACACGGTTTCACGGTTATAAAGAGACGGTCAGTACGGCTACCATCAGTTTGGCACTGAGATAAACACCGTCGAGAACGTAATTTACTTTTTATACATCTCGTTTGCACTAATATGCGAGTACGAGCGAGATGTATAGAAAGTAAATTACGTTCTCGATGGCGTTTATGTCAGTGACAAACTGATGGTAGCCGTGGATGGATGGATCCAAAATAACATTGATTCAAAAACAAACAATGCGCTTTGTGAATGAAACAATGGTAGGTACTTATTCATTACGAGCAAGTTACAACACACGCGAATGCCAATGTAGCAAGAAAATGAGGATTTCGAAGACAAAAATGCCTTCGCTTTTCAATTATACCTATTACCATATACCATGCCTATTACTTATAGCGTTTTTAACAAGCTTTTATTAGGTCGACCTATATGTAACTATGTAATGGAATCTTGCAAGTTAAATTTGATCCACTTCCCTTCCCGGTTTCCGATTGAGCTGAAATTTTTCATACACATGTAAGTCGGGTGACAATGCAATATTATGGTACCATCGAGCTGATCTGATGATGGAGACAGGAGGTGGCCATAGGAACTCTGTGATGAAACAACGCAACCTAATTGTGTTAGGGGTTTTTAGAATTGTCTCGATGAATATTAGTTGTCTGTCGTAAGAAAAGTAGTCAGCGATAAAAGCTTGTACCAAAATGAAATTTTTGCCAAAAACTTATTATATCGAAAAGTGCTATGTAATGTGAGTGTTGATAACTAATACCTAACCTATGCCTATAATAATATGTCCGTCCCTTCCTACGTCTTATATTACTTTTAACAAGTAAGTAGGTATTAGTTAAACTAACTACGAGTATAGGTTACTCTGTAAGTACTCAATTAAACCTATTTCCTACCTATCCTAAAACCGTCAACATTTTCAAAATAAGTTCCATCATTTTCTGTGCTGAATAAAGTGGACCTACGTCATATGACATGACATGACCCATATTGTCTAAGCTCGTATAAAATTTATATTGTATATTCTTAGCTCGGACAATGCATTCTTTATGCACCCGATCAATGAGACACGCCTAAATTCAAACTGTTCTGAATAATAGACGTATTGAAATGAATCGACAGATAGAGACTATTGATAACACACAAAGCAAACTTGACCTCAGAGTCACTTTGGTCCAGATAAGAGCCCGTACCATGAGTCACTGACAGTGTCAAAACTGACATTTACGCTATCGAGAACGTAATTTACTTTCTATACATCTCGTTTGCACTAATATGCGAGTACTAGCGAGATGCATAGAAAGTAAATTACGTTCTCGATGGCGTTTATGTCAGTGTCAAACTGGTGGTAGTGGTACAGATAAGGATGACTCACATCGGAGCCGTTAACTTCGTCTTAAATAACTTTTACGTTCTTGGAAACTGTTAAGTGAAGATAAAATACTAACTACTTGAGTACCTAATCGGAGATAAGTAAACATAATGACGACTGCCTTTTAATAGTTATTTGTTTTACAAGGGGGCAAAGTTGTTGTTTAACCGCTCGTGCTAATATTGATACCCGAGCAAGCGAAAGATTCTTGAGCGCTGCGAGGGTTTCAAAGCACGAGGGTTAAACAAAATTTGCCCCCGAGTGAAACACAAAATTTTTCACCACACCAACCCGAAGCAAATATTATTAAATGTAAAATATCAAACAAAATCAAACGTAATCAAATCCAAATGAATGTTATTAAATATTTATCATCCAAAATCATCATTTAAAAGTCAATTCTACCAGCAAACATAAGAAAACAACTCAAAATTTCCATTTGATTACTTTGCCTCACATGTGAATAAAATGCAACTTTTCTATCAGTTTTTGAAGTGCAAAGTAAGCCTTTCCGTGGTGTGGTGAAAAATACTTTCACTAGAGTCCATAAAGAATAGTGTTGGAGGTTGTCATGCAGAGTTAGCTTGTTCCGATTCTACCGATGATTTATCCTGACCTGCTATCATGGTCGTATTTTTATCACCTGTCATGCCATGCGTCACTTTCGCACTTACATATTTGTTAGAACGTGACAGCCATGGTGACAAATGATAAAGAGCCAGCCATCTTAGCCCTACTGATTACGATATTTAATGTCGGGTCTATAAACTTTTGAAAACAGCCAACTGAAATGTATTAAATGAATATTAAATGAAGGTATTAGAAATTATGAATGTTATTTTGCGTGGTCGGCATTCCAGGTATTAATTACCTAATATGGGTGAGTTAAAGAGCCGCAAAGTCGCATGCGAGACTTGGTTTGCAGACTCGATCCTGACCTAATTTGAGGAAAATTTGAATTGACCGAGCGGAGCGAAGGTCTTCGTTTTCAGCTTGGACAAAAAATGCTTTCGCGTGGACATGTCCTCCTGCATTTTCAACCGATTCTCGAGAAATTTTGTGAACTGTGGCCCAATATTTACATACCTAGTCTTTTGTGTTTTATATTTATCAATTTAATCACACAATAGATTACCTATTGACTTGTAGATTGTTATATCTACCGTGTCATTGGGACATTCACTCTCTGATAGAGTAGCTATGTTGTCCTCGATTTCTAAGAATAAGTAGGTAAATATACCTAAGTAGGTAGTACCCAGTTATTTTTAACGGTGCAGAGCGGCAGTTTAACTTTATTGTTTACTTAAACTTATCAGGAACCCAACAACATATTCTCTTTTATGTACAGGCATTTTTAATGATCGTTTTAACACACACAGTTTACGTAAACTAAGTTTTTAATTTACCTACAACTGACCTTGTTCATTTCAAATCCTGGCATAGGCTCGACCACGGGACATTTCCCCAAGTGCATAGTATGACCCGCCGCACCACCACACAGGGCCACCACCAACAATCCCCAATACATCCTCATTCTTACGATCACACTGTCGATTCTACGACCTTACAGAACCGTCGAACGTCTTCGAAATTCAAATGAAAAACTTTTTAAAAACATACGACGGAGAAGACTGTCAAATAGTCGAGTAACGTCTTCCAAATTCGAATTCAGAACGTTCGAAACATACGACGATCGCGAGCCGGCGCAACGGACTGACTGGATCGGTCGCTCTACGGTCATTTAAACCGATCTCGAAGCGCGTGCAAAACCACGAATGTGCTATATAAACTAGTTCTGGAAATTTGTTTTTATTTTAGTTGTTTATTATAGCTATAATACGTATTGTTGTTGATTTAAATAAATTAAACGGTCAATAGCATGAATATGAGTTTCTTAGAACTTAATTAGTAGGCTTATTTTGTTTGTCACCCGTAACCGCTGTAAACTGTGACCAACTCAGACAAACTGCTAAACTATATTATTACTCACAGTTGTCACAATTAAAATTTAAGTAAGGGTAAACGAACCTGACTGCATTGATTCTTAACAGAGAATTGCAACATTTTTCGACTATTGTTGTTGTTGTTGTATATTGTTGCTGGCCACATGATTGTAGGATCTCTGCGAATTATATTGAATTGACCTACATATGTCCCTAGTTCTTATCTGCAAAACTTGTTTCCCAAAAGATAGGTCAATGACATTAAGTATTTTTTCAAGTACCTATATGTATAGGTATTCCTATTGAATGCTCTCCTATCTAACCTACCATAGCTATATGCTGATAACAATAACGACTACGTAACGACAGAAACAAAACTAAGCAGACCGCCTTTTGTTAATACCTACTGATAAAAACAAAAAATATCTTGTTTCGGAATTATGCTGCAGGCTGACCGAAATTCACTGCCACGGGCTAGACTCGAACTTGTGATCAAGGGATGGGGCTCGTTTCTCAAAAGCTTGTAACTTGTAATACAAGCGGATGTCACTTATTGACAGCTTTTGTTAGAAAGGGACTTCCACTTGTATTACAAGCTACAAGCTTTTTAGAAACGGGCCTCTTGTATCCCGGGCGGGTAAGTAAGTCTCGATCGGTGGCTCAGTTGGTAAGTGACCGACTGGTGTCCCGAAGTCGCGAGATCGCCCGGGGCAGTAGAATTCTCCATTTTTCCTTGATCATTGAGATTTTCGTACATCAGACGTTTTAAATGCTTAGCTTAAAAAAATTACGAATGAGATTTACCGGATTTATCCAATACCTTTAATAAAAAACGCGGTGAAATTACATGTCAAAGTGTCAAGCCTCGTCATGTCAAATGTCAGAAAATTAGGCCCTAATATAGGGCAATAATTGAGTCTATTGTGACTCCGATACCATTGTGATTAGTGGACGGACCCTATCCCTAAAGGTAAACAAGTATATGAATGACAACAATATAGATTTCAAGCTTATATTACCTCACTTCCTAACGTATTATCTGTACAAATGTGAAATGTATCATGTATGACACATTTGTATCTACGTATGTAAAGCATCAGTTTAGTCCATACAATGGACTTCCTACTGTTGACTTTGTGTTCAGTTAAGTAATGCGAGACAATGTTCGGTAGGTACCTACATTCTTTAAGGTGTTATTAGAACTTTCCGTTTTCAGGACATCTTGATAGGTGGCGAGAAAGGTATATGTTGCTACCCTCTGTCTCTCTGAGTAGCAATTTAGCAGAAAGTTAATAGAAAAGCTAATACTAACTGCGCGCGATAGCCGTTCTAACCTCTTTAATATGTTCTGATTAAAGAGGTTAGAACGGCTATCGCGCGCAGTTAGTATCGGAACCGGTGTCGCCGCTCGTTCCTCTCCACATTTCCACATTTCTCGCGCAACGGTAGTAAAAACTTGTGTGCCTGGTGAATGGATACGCCTCCTTTAGACAGATTTGATGTCTGGCTTCTTAATCTGAACGTTATTGTGGCGCAAAAGGCATGTTTACGTTTTTCGGTCAGCGCGGGCGAGTACTAGCATGCGAGCGTTTGCTCATAACCGGCGGCGACACGTACCCTGCTCGCATCGCCATTCTACTTGTTCTGTGAGCCTATCTAACGACCTAATCTCAACTCTGTTGGCTTTTGGACCATTTTGACGCATAGTCCAAATAACTGTCGTCACATTAGCTTTTAAGTATCGAGTCAATGTAATCCGACCAAAAACATTTTCATGTAAAATGTTGCCAAGACGAAACCTTAAGGCTCGCGCTGTCAAAAAGTTATCACTTATCAGATCTCTTGTAGAGCCAAGCTTCTAACTCTACAACTTCTATAAACCTTAACTTCACAAACTCTACACTTTAGTCGAAATACGTGACAGATATTTAATTGTTTGTTTTCCTTTTGTCACATTATAATAAACATTATAAGTTCATCATCTTTTCTGTAATTAATTACCTTGAATAAACCACTTATTTGTAGTTCATCATAAGTCATCATTATTATGTGCAAACAATTATTACAGAGATGTTTGGCTGACGCACACATTCGGTAGCCTACTTACTTAATTTAAAATAAATAATAAGTTTTCATACTTATTTGTATAATGTCTGATTTAATACATAGGTAAACGGGTTCCGTTCATACATATGAGTAATTTATTCTATGATTTTAATCATTTGCAGGTGCTAGAGGCTGTTAGGAAGAAGAGTGGGGCGCGTTGTCGAGGATGGAAATGGTATTAAGCAAAATATTAGATATATGATTATCTACTTATTTAATTTCCCTTTGAGGAACCCTAAATATGAATCACGCGCAGACAGTGCAAAGGTAAACAGCAACACCGCGTTTATGAATGACTAAGCTCACATCCGTCACAATTCTCGCCGTTGATAGCGGGTTCAGCAGAAACTGGCACATTCGCGGTGTTGAGCGCAAGGAAGGAGTAAGTCGATTTACTACTTATGACTCATAGTGAAGCCGTAGTGGTGGTAGAGTGGCGTCCTATTGGATGTTTGTGGACAACAGAGGCTGGTTTCTTTTGTTTCTTGAAGTGAAAACTTCTTTAGCGGCGCTGGGCACTTTTTGAGGTGGGGAAAAAATGTTAAACTCGCGACAGATTCGACAGATTGAAAATTCGTAAGACGGACACGTGACCTGATCGAAAAACTGTTACAATGTCATTGAGTTTTCACTTCTGCCGGCACTTCCGGAGTGCAACCGTTGTTGCTTGTTTTTAGTGTCACTTTATCTGCAAAACATTTGTACTTATTGGGATATCCTTTATTTTGAGGGTGTTTCCATCAGCTGCGATCGCCATACTAGGTGATGTGCGTCACTCGTATTTTGACGGTTCCGGATTCTGGGGCAACCTGACCAATTCTCAAAGGTCCTAACGCCTGAGCCAAAAGACTACATTAAGTACCTAAATCTCTTACCACCCATCCGCGACACAGCCAGTAGCTCCGTCAGCTCCATGACACATTTCTGTGATGACTAGGGTTTGCAATCCGGATCCGAAATGTATGAAATTATCCGGATCCGCGGATCTTCCCATACATTTCGGATCCGTCGTGCAAACCCTAGCGATGACGAATATTCTTGCGGGGCAACGCATAGTGTCAATAGGCGGTTCAAATGCGTCCAATACATCTCAATAAGATAACTTAGCTCGTAATAGAGCGTTTTTCCACGTGTCTCACGTCAGTACTACGATCTGTGGTACTACTTAGGTACTTAATGCCCGATTAACCAGTAAGCAAATTTGGGAATCCTATTTCGTGGCTATTATGTTGTTGTCTTACTTGTTGTTTTCTTTTTTTTTGTCACGAATAAATTCTCTATTCTATTGAAATTAAATTAGTTATTTAGATTTAGGATACCACGCCTAATGGGATCCCAAAATCTCAGGAATGTAATCTGATGGATGAGCCCGGAAAGACCATGGTCGATATATGCATATGCTAAGGGCATCATGTCTTAACCTTTCGTATGTGTATAAGCATCCTGAACAAATTATTAGTGAACCTTTTTACGTTTTTCTTGAGAACGATTTTTTCTGCTCTATATATATGCCAAGACCGAGGGTTGAAGTTGAACCCACATGTTTTGAGCACGACACACATACGAAATGTTAATTCAGTACCGCACATACCTACAGCACAATTAAAACTTGGTAGTCATGTTTATACGTACATTAAACATGAGTATCAAGTTTTAATCGGTCTAGCAGTGTCAGATGGTGTATTATACTTCATAAATGCGATATGGTCACCCGACCGCCGCATAATAGTAACATTAGCCGCTATTGACGCGACTACTGCGCTCTTCCTGCCGTCAATGTCATAGAGGGAGACCCCTTTATGGCTTGTGTTTTATGATTTTTTATAAATAAATCGTACTCAAGCGAGATGACAAAATAAAAACTTTTTACAAAAAAAAAACCGACTTCAAAAAGGATGAAATAAAATATTAGGTATCCTTTTTGAAGTCTATGCGTTAAATGTTTGAAGTCGGTGCCAAGCCAAGTAGTAACAATACCATGGAGATGCTTAAAACCCTCCCGCGTCCACCTAGTTGGCAATCATGCTCCGTGGACATAAAAGGCGCCTTTCTCGCAGCATGCCGTAAGTGCCGACCAGATTTTCGATTCACAATGAAACTTAGGTGTGCGTACAATGAAACAAGTCTTTCGCTTTTAGATATTTCAGCAATCTTATAACGATTCCTTATTTTGGAATCCTTTTAAATAACAAATTTCAGCCTACCACTATTTTCTCCTTTCCTTTCTCATTAATTGATTGAAAGGACATCCTTTCAATTAATACATACATATGTATTAATGTAACTTATTTATTACAACGTTTCAATGTTTATTAAGGATGTTTCATGGTAGACTATATATATTACATCTGTTTCACTGTAAAAATTAGAGTGTTTCATTGAAAACATGCACAAGTACACAATGAAACAAAAATCATTTTTCAAAAAAAGCTTTATAATACAGAAACTGTTAAAAATAAGTAGAAACCAAGAACGCCATATGATAGCCAAATAAATTGTTTATCTTCATACGAAATATCACACTCATAACTTTAAAAACACCAGAGATAGGAAGGCTTAAACTTTTAGTGTTTCATTGATCAACAACTAACCCTATACTTCTGAAAGATTTATGCCCTTATATAAAAGAAAAATCAGGAGACTTAAATCTACATACTTAATATTAAAATTTCGTGAGATTTGACGGAAACCACAATAAAAGTTAGTGTGGTAAAAGATGTTTATGTTTCACTCCGCTACGGCGTCCTACGATGAATTAGAAGGGGCCGGGAACTCTAGTGTCGTGACAGAAGCCTTCTCCAGAGCGAGAACGGTGTGTTCTTCGCCTAACTGTACGCGGATGTTGCGCGCGTTGCCCCTGCGCATGAAAAAAAAGTATAAATCTGACAAAATATCTAATGAACTGTACATATCAATCTGACAAAAAATATTTTTTTCTTGCAAAAATAAGAGGAGTAGAATTGTTAGATGAGTTTCTCCTAGATAGGATCATAAATAATTGTACCTATACAATGTCTCTAAGATATTAATAGGTCAAAATTACCTATTTTACCTTATTTTCAGTAGACTTTTTAATTTTAGCGTAAAGCTCTCTTCAAGTCTCTAGAGTTAGACCAAGAAAAGTCTGCGACGATTTTGACAACATACGCAGTGCAAGTACGGTACGTGTTATTTATACGTCATGATTTCATAGAAGTTTGACGTTTAAAATAACATTTGCACTGCGTGTGCTATCAAAATCGCTGCAGACTTTTCTGGGTCCTAATCTAACAATTTTAAAATGACTAGAGCTCAAACCGAACTCAGTCAGTTACGTGTAGTCAGCAGCAGAAGTTGCTAAGCGGGCGAGGTGTTCAAAATTACCTTGACGCGCTCTTATTCTCTTGACAAAAACGTCGCGTCAAGATCATTTTGAACACCTGACCCGCTTAGCAACTATTGCTGCTGACGTATCTCAAAACTTAAAAAAAACCTTACGTATTATGAAGAACGACAACAACAGTATTCCTCGGCGTCAAGAACGCGACGTGATCAACCGACTTCTCCAACAGACCCTTGTGTTCCTCGACCTCCAGTCTCACGGAACCCCTCGGGACCCACTTGGAGAAGTGCCCCATGGCATAGAACATGGGCTGCTTCACGAACTCGTCGCTCTCGGGGAACACGATGATTGGGGAGTCCACGAAGTTCTTGACCCAGTTTGGTCCGCCTTTTCTGTTTAGGCACAGGTTCCAGTCGATCCAGCCGACGAGGTTGTAGTTGAGATCCTGTGATAAACAGTTTCGTTTTCGCAACCAAGCGGGCACCAGGGTAGTGTTGAGTCGCTCACTCGTGAGGCACCTCATTTGTACCACTCATTTTGTTAATTTGTCGCAGTACTTCGTACCGCAAAAATGTCTTACTTCACTCCTCTATTCATTTTACTCATTTACTCGCGCGCATCACAAACACCTCTTGCCGCACAAATCATTCACACACTTCAAATTTCAAAAAACTCTTATCCGTTCAAATTCACTCGCGAGTCTCGCGACCCTCAAAACTCATACACTCCTCACAACTCGCAACAGAGTGCCTGGATCGCGCGAGGCGCTACGTGCTCGCCTGCTCGCCGACACTCAAAACTCAAATGTCTCAAATGAAGAAACGAGTAATGATCCACACTGTCAAAATCCCTGTCAAAACTTACCGATTCAGAAGCGTTAAAATCAGTATATCACGCCTACTTTGAAAGCATAGTTAGATACGGCATAGAAGTTTGGGGAAATAGCACACAAATAAATGAAATTTTATTACTACAGAAAAAAAGTTTAAGACTTATTGTTGGTTACTTTCCAGAAACGCATAGAGACCTTTTTGTAGAGTATAGAATCCTCACAGTAATAGCCCTGTACATATATCACATTTGTATTTATGTGTATAAAAATATTGACTCATTTAAACTCACATGTCAAGAAATGAATTACCCATTAAGGCGCAGAATGCAACTAGCACTACCGACGTCAAATTATACACATTTTAAAAATAGTATTTGTCGAGTATCATTAAATATTTTTAACGAACTAGATGATGACATAAAGACAGCTGAAAATCTCCAAATATTTAGTAAAAAACTAAAAACCATCTTGTGTGTAGGCCCTTTTACAGCCTAAACGAATATTATACTCGATTTTTTGATTAAATTATTTTACCCAATTTTAATTAATTTCATATTTTGACATAGTTTAAATCCTTCTTATTGATACGAATATTTTATGAAATTCTGGACCAAATTATAACTGTTTTGACAATCTCACTTTATTTATACTTACAATTAATTAAGCAATCTAATTTATTTGTTAACTGTTGGTAATGTTTTATTTCTGGATTTCTTCTTTGTTTGTTTTTGTTATTGTTATAATGTTTTTATTGTTGACTGATTGATTAAGTATTTATTTGATATTTTATTATTGTATTTGCATGGCTTTTGTCTATATTCGCAAATAAAGAACTGAATACTGAATACTGAATACTGAATACTGTCAACTGCCGAACTACAAACCTTATTGCAATGACAAAAGGTCCACTCACCGCCTCTCTGTGACATGAACCCCTCAAAAATCCTTTCAAAATGAAACAATGAATTAGAAATACCCAAAGAGGGAGTGAGACCGACACGCGACGTACTTCAATATCGCTTCGCGTCACCAACTCACCACCGAAAATACGTTAACAATTAAACACGAAAGACAACAAGCGTAAGCGCTGCAAGCTTTCATACATCTTGAAAAAATTGTCGCTGTTGGAATTAATGGAATAGTTGACGCTGAAAATATGCTAGTACCTCACCTCATTTGAAGTAAGACATTGTAACACCTCATTTTAGAAAATGAGGTACTCATACAAACTCATTTTAAATTGATGTCCTACCCATCACTACACCAGGGGCCCGTTTCTCAAAAGCTGGTACCTTGTAATACAAGCGGATGTCACTTTTTGACAGCTCTTGTCAGTGGCGGATTTCCCATAAGGCACAGTAGGCTCGAGCCTAGGGCGGCGAGATATTAGGGGCGGCAAATTGTGACAAAAAGTCACTGATGATAACAAGAAATAACTTAAAATTAGGCCAGGCAACGAATTCTCAAAAAAAAGGTATAGAGGGAATGCTTGGAACACAATTTTTGACTTCGTAACTTTGTTTGAACTAGTTAGGAGGTGAACATATCAAAAGTCCCCGGCCGTAGCCCTTGAGCCGGGGGAAGAGGGAGGTTTGAAGGTCCTATTTTTCAGTTTTTCGCTTATATCTCGGAAACGGTATACACCCACTTGCCAGAATTTCATTTGCCATAATTTCAATAATAGTCAACAGCTATTATATTGTTTCCCATAATTACATATGCAATACTTATTGTTTACTATATTAGTCACGTGCCAGAAACTTTGTTTCCCATAAAATCAATTTCAATAATATCATTTGTCATCATCATTGTAAGCCATAATTATCACTAGCCATAATAAAATTTGCCATTCAAATTGCTTACCAGAAAGTAGGTTAGGTTAGGTTAGAACTGTGACCTCCTACAAAATAAAACGGCTACCAGAAAGTAGGTTAGATTAGTTTAGAACTGCGAACAAGCGAGCGAGCGAAGCGAGCGAGCAAGACTTTCCGGGGCACTCCGACTCGGATAGGTTAGGTTCAGAAGCTCCGCTTCGCTCCGCTTCGCTTCGCTCCCGCCTTAGACTTCGATGTTAGGTCTTTTTTTTTGCGCGCCTTGCTCCGGCTCTTAGGGCGAACTGCGTAATCGTAATCGTATGGCAGAATTATAGTGACTAGATAGATTCGGGGAAAAACCATTATTTAGTATGGCGTTTAAATATTCCATTAAATAGTATTATTACAATTAATAATATGGACAACAACACGTATGGCACTCGTACGTTCTGGAATCTAATAATCGGGTAAACAAAGAGTATGTCACATCATTTTTATAGTAATCAAACAATTCGGGCAAATGAAATTCGGGCAAATAAAATTCGGGCATATGAGTATTATTTTATACAATTTTTGTACAAACAATAGACAACCGAAACGGTATACACCCACTTGCCAGAATTTCATTGTACTGATCTGACTGATGATTGTACAAAATGAAAGCTGATTAAATTTGCTACAAGTTTTATTTAGTACAGTTTTTCGATATCTTGAGGGCCCTCCACAGTTGTACGCGAATCGCGGCGCGAAGCCGCGAACGCGAGTGTGGCGTCGATTTCACAGATTGTTCACACCTTCGCGCCTTGTTCCCCGTTTTTTGTCGGTTTTTCAACCAGCGTCAAAGGAGGCGCGAAGCGCGAACTTGCAAGACTCCACAATACATACTATTTTGGCTCATCAGTTGCAAGATAAATATTAATTCTATTATATATAGCGGCTATATTTTACGGTTTTACAACAAAACAAAATGGAAAAATAGCTATAGCCTTAGATAAATGACAGTTAAACTCGATCAGCTGATGCTTTTCAGCCATCTTGGCCCGAACTAAACTGCGAAATCACCGAGAAGTTTGCGAGTGTGAAGTCATACGTCAACGTCGCGATATGTTCGCTCGGCGAAGTCGCGCCGCGATTTACGCACAATAGTCTGGAGGGGGGCTTGTATAGGGCCCTCCACACTCGTGCGCGAATCGCGGCGCGAAGCCGCGAAGGCGAGTGTGGAGTCGATTTCGCAGATCTGCTACACTGTTAAAATCTTTCGGGTTCCTTTTCTCGTGAGCACCCTGAATATTATTGATGGAAATTTAATGCAAAATTATAGACATTCAAGAGCGGCTATCTCAAAAACTAAACAAGATACCTATCGAAAAACTCGATTGTATAAAACTTGTAGCAAATTTAATCAGCTTTCATTTTGTATAATGATCATGTCACAACGACGCATAGTTTCTAAGATATTATAAGCGAAAACCCGAAAAATGGAACCTTCAAATCAAACCCCCCTACCCCCGCTCAAGGGCTACGGCCGGGGACTTTTGATATTTTCACCTCCTAACGAGTCCAAACAAAGTTACTAAGTTAAAAATGTGTCTCAAGCATTTCCCTCTATACCTTTTCGTTGCCTGACCTAAATGTAGTCAATATGATGGGTGCTGATGCTGAAGGGGCGGCTACAGGGTCTGAACCTAGGGCGGCAAAGACTGCAAATCCGCCACTGGCTCTTGTTAGAAAGGGACTTCCACTTGTATTACAAGTAACTGGGGTTGTAACTTGTAATACAAGTGGAAGTCCCCAGGGTGCGTAGACAAGATGCCAATCGTTGACACTCCGTACTTTCCGTAGCGTTGCGAAAGTAGTTATGTTATCTGTCTCTATCACTCTTCCATATGAGGTCTACTACCTTTTTATACGTTAGGCTGCTCATGTTAGGTACTTTTAATGTTTTAATTCAGAAAGGAACCCTCATAACATATCGTAATCATAATGTACAGTCACGCTCCGTGATTGTTACGCCATTAGGGTTCTAGCTAAATTGGCCATTCCATAGCATAAGTACATAGCTGGGCAGAAGTCCGTTAATCGTTAATTAACGAAGTAAAGTTTTCGAGTAACGGATCAACTTTTAAGTTAACTTTAAAAACCTATAACGGACTTGTTAACTTCCGTTAACTTTCCTTAAGTCCGTTAATAACTAAGTACCTACTCACACCAAGGCCGCGCGCTGCCGCGCCGCGCCGATTACGTTCCGACTAGTTTGCATTAGGTTTGTATGCAGTGCAACTTTACATAGCGCGAATCGTCGCGCGCTTGTACTACTGACTAAGAGTCTAATATTGCTTACTCCGTGCGCCGTATTAATTTTGTTATTACGAGAGTATGACAGGGTCGATCGCGGCAACCTGAGCAGTTACCATATAAGATACACGGGTGCGAGCGAAACAAATATAACAACTTATTTACTATTTGAGACCGAGCAGTCCCACGACACGACGATATGATTATTTCTACTAGTTTTATTTCCTATTGCGTATATTTACGATTTAGAGTTAACGATTAACTTTAACTTCCATTAAAACTTTTGAAAAGTAACGATTTAACGTTTAACGAAGTTAACTTTTTATTTAACGGATTAATAACTAACTAATAACTTTTTGATTAACGGTGCCCAGCTCTGCGTAAGTATGGAACAACCAATTTAGCTAGGACCAAAAATGGCGTAACAATCGCGGAGCGTGATAGTACAGTCAGCAGCAGAAGTTGCTAAGCGGGCAAGGTGTTCCAAATTACCTTGACACGCTCTTATTCTCTTAACAATAAAGTCGCGTCAAGATCATTTTGAACACCTCGCCCGCTTAGCAACTTCTGCTGCTGACTGTACATACTACTTAAAGTAACTTACTTCCAAGATGTCATGTATGTAGGACTGGGCACGTGACCAGTCTCCGAGCGATACTTTTTCCAGCTGCCAAGGCATAGACCCTGTAAGACAATATGTAAAATTATATTGTTTGTTTGTGGATTTTATTATTCATTGAATAATTCATTTTATTTAATGACGATATTTTATTAGTGCTAACTATAATTTATATACGTTTTCTTTGTTATTTAATATGTTAAAATTCCTTGTCTGCATTACCTTCGCAAGCTTCAGTGGCAATGATGAACTTATCCGGATGGTTCTTAACGGTATCACGGAGTATGGAGGCTGGTGTGAACTTGTCCGTATACCAGTGCACGCCTATACCGTCGATCCAGCCCAGTACCTCTGGGTACTTCTGTACCATCTGTGGCCAATACGTATTTATGTATGTAGAGTTCATAGCTGGGCAGAAGTCCGTTTATCCGTTAATCGTTAATTAACGAAGTTAAGTTTTCGAGTAACTGATTAACTTTTAAGTTAACTTTAAAATCTTGTAACGGACTTGTTAACTTCCGTTAACTTTCCTTAAGTCCGTTAATCGTTAATACCTAAGTTCCTACTTACACCAACCCGCGCGCTGCCGCGCCGCGCCGATCACGTTCTGACTAGTTTGCGTTAGGTTTGTATGCAGTGCAACTTTACATAGCGCGAATCGTACTACTGACTAAGAGTCTGATATTGCTTACCCCGTGCGCCGTATTAATTTTGTTATTACGAGAGTATGACAGAGTCGATCGCGGCAACCTGAGCAGTTGCCATATAAGATACACGGGTGCGAGCGAGACAAATATAACAACTTACTTACTATTCGAGACCGAGCGGTCACACGACACGACGATATGATTATTTCTACTAGTTTTATTTCCTATTGCGTATATTTACGATTTCGAGTTAACGATTAACTTTAACTTCCGTTAAAACTTTTGAAAAGCAACGTTTTAACGTTTAACGAAGTTAACTTTTTATTTAACGGATTAACGATTAACGAAGTTAACTTTTTGATTAACGGTGCCCAGCTCTGGTAGAGTTTTATTCTGTTCACAACTTTGGGAACAAATCACCACCACTCCGGCCATCACCACTGGAGGGCTTCGTCACTTTTTCTTTAATATATGACATCTATTTCAGTTTATATTTTATTCTGTTGTTGAATTTTTCGTCAGATTTCGATAAAATTTGGTTCATAGATAGGGTTCCCTAGTCTATACAATAATTAGCGCAATTTCACTTTAAAAATCTTCCACTGAGTTACGACAAGGTTACGAAAACTTATACATGTATAGTGTTTTCGTAACTCAAAGGAAAATTATATAAGTAGGTACCTGTTTTTGACACAAGATTGGATTTCATACCTATTTATTTCACCCAGTACTATTCGTTTAAACATGGATTTATCTTTCAAAAACTTCGGTGGACTAGGTAATATCTCCTAAGAATATACTATACCTTCCTAATATAATATCGAAAGCACAGAACATATTAAAGAGGTTAGAATGGCTATCGCGCGTAGTTAGTATCGGAACCGGTGTCGCCGCTCGTTCCTCTCCACATTTACTAACACTCGCGCAACGATAGTAAAAACTTGTGTACGTGGTGAATGGATACGCCTCCTTTAGACAGATTTGATGTCTGGCTTCTGACGGTTATTGTGGCGCAAAAGGCATGTTTACGTTTTTCGGTCAGCGCGGGCGAGTATTAGCATGCGAGCGTTTGCTCATAACCGGCGGCGACACGTACCCTGCTCGCATCGCCATTCTACTTGTTCTGTGATCGAAAGTCATTTCTGAAGTTCAATTCTTGAATGTTACCAGTTTCTAAACAATACATAGATTTTTGTCGCGATTGAAACGTTTCTTATAAATAAAGGAAACAGCTGCCCGAGTTACAATCGTTTCCAATGTACTTACCACATTAAACCATATTGGAATAGTGACCCTCTGGTCATCTACAGTCAGTATCTTCACGTGGTTAATATCAGAGGAGTTCTTTATTGTAGGCCCCAAATTGTTGATGATCCACTGGCCCTAGTAACATATATTAAATTACAATCAATATATAACAAAAGCCAATAATGTTCAGTACTTATCAGACACAACTTGGGTAAAGTCAAAGCGGTCATATCTTATCTACGGGAAATTCCGTTCCAACACCAGCCACCAGCGTAGTTTTTTAACCGTCGTCTGTAGAGCACCACCAACTTTGGAGTATTTGGACTGATGGAACCACAGACTACCTACGTCCTACACAGACACCGCATTATGAATCGTTTACAAGGACTACGAGGTCGAGGTCACCACATATTTTTGTTTTTAAGTTAAGTCACACTATTATGTATGTCCAAATATTTTTGCAGATTACTAAAGCAGGTATGGATTTAGTGTCAAACCGAAAGGATTTACCATTTTTCCTGGTGTCCAACCCAAATCCTGGAATCTCGTAAATGGTAAAAATGCGTCCTGAGGTTCATTGGTAGTGGTGACTGCCCAAATGTCAATGCCGTGCTTCTTATATTCACGTATGAATCTGAAATAAGATAGTGTGTACTATTGTAGAGTCAAGTGTAAAAATAAGTTTACGGCAATAATTTCATTTTTGGTACAAGCTTTTATCGCTGACTGTACTTTTCTTACGACAGACAACTAATACTCATCGAGATAATTCTAAAAACCCCTAACACAATTAGGTTGCTTTGTTTCAGCACAGAGTTCCTATGGCCACCTCCTGTCTCCATCATCAGATCAGTTCGACAGTACCGTATTATTGTATTGTCATCAGAACTACATACAGCTGCAAATTTTCATGACGCTACGATCCTTGGAAGATGGTTAAATTAGTTACCTTAGATTCCATTACATAGTTAATACTTACAGGTCGACCTAATAAAAGCTTGTTAATATGGGAGCATAAAGTGTCATTCTATGGAACTTGCTAACTATGTAAACAAACCGCCATATTGAAATTGTCTCTGAATGATGAATTTACTAGTGACTTTTGTTTACTAAGTAGTTAGCTAGTTCCATAGAATTTCACTTTACAACTTACTCAAAAATATGTCCCATCCCATGGCTCTTAATTCGCTGATATAAGAGCTATGGGACATATTTTTGAGTATGATGAGTGCACCCATCCCATAGGCCAGTAGGCTCCATGACAAGAGAGCGGAAAAGTGTCCATTAAATGTGCATGTTGACCAGATTTTGGGTCCTATAAAAAACGCCCCTAAATCTTTATAGCGACTGCTCCCACGGTTTTATATGATCTTTACCAGTGTCGCGTTTTACAAAACAGCTGTTGCGCCGGGAATTTGAAGTGAATAATAATTAACTTACTTGGCGATATAATCGGCGTAAGTTTGCATGTATTCTTTCTTGATGACGCCGAGGCCCGAGCGTTTCTCGTTGGTCTTCATCCATGTCGGCGGAGACCACACCGTGGCCACGATGTGTATGTCCGTCGTCGCCACATCCTTGATGTGTTGGATCATCGGGATCTGCATACAAATCTATGTCTATATGTCTATGTCAAATAGACTATTTTAATACAAGACCACTAAATTAAAGTTGGTTATTCAAATTGTTTTTTTTTTATCCTTTTCATGCCGCGATTGGTATGATACATTTTTTTCGCAACTCTTTCCTCCCTCGCGTTCCTCTGTGTGCTGTTTTAACCTGTTTTGTTATTTTACTAAAGCTTTACGAGCTCCGCTACCTTCTTACCTATCCCTCAGGGGGTACCTTGTACCTACCCCTCAGGTGGTCATAAGATGATTCATAGTTGAAAAACATGGTGTTGTTTGAAAGTCCTTTTCTAAATGCACTTTTTAACCACATATAACTCCGATTTTAGTCTGTGCCTTTAGTAAGTAACTATTCGGAGACCTCACAAGGCGCGCTCAGCGCCCATAAAATTTAGTGGAATTGTTTTGGGATTGAGGGCTTAGGTTATGAATATTTACTTAGTAAAGGGTAAGTACATAATTTCCAAGCGGACCCGAGACTAACCAGAGGCGTAGCATAAAGGCGGGAGTTACCGAGTTATCGAGGAAGATGATGATGAGTAAAGGATATATTTTTTGTAATAGACCTTATAGTTGAAGTCCTCCGGCGAGAGAGTGTAGTTGCTGAGCTGTGCGTCGTTCCGCGGCAGCTCGTTATACGCGTAGTAGTGGGTCGAGAAATCGCTGCCGCCGATGGGCACGCGCAGCATGTTGTATTCAAGGCCATTCTTGCCGAAATATGAACTGGGTGCAGCAAAAAAAAGTCATTTATTGTCGCAAAACATACAGTAACAAAATAAAACCAACAAGGAAAAAGAAAAAAGACACAATAAGCACATACGTCCAATAGGGTTGTTGACTGTATAAATATATATAATGTTTAATTATAACTATTTAGTACATTTACATTTGTAGAAGGAGAAGTTAATTTGAACGTGACGTCGTGTGTGCGTTTCATATACACTAGTATCTAACCGTTCCGACAGTTCGAGAAAACAAAAAAAATAGTTATTTGTACAACAAGAGATCAAAGTTTGATATTTCTTCGAGTGCATATTTTGAGTCCCGTGCAAGCGAAAGATTCTATACTAGATTCACGAGCGTAGCGAGTGAATCTAATTTAGAATCTTGAGCGTAGTAAGGGACTCAAAAGCGCACGAGATGTAAATAACTTTGATCTCGTGTAGTTCACAAAACTTTTCACCTCAGCAGTGAGAACATATTAGAGAACCCGAAAAATGTATTCCTTCTTCATCACTTACCTCTATTCACTCATGTTTTCTTAAGATATACCAACAATTAAGTTTTCACCTCAGCAGCTCGAACAAGGGTACTTTGCGACTTAAAAACAGTGTGCAAAATGCGATTTTTCTCACTGTTTTTAAGTAGCAAAGTACCCTTGTTCGAGCTGCTGAGGTGAAAAAGAACTTGATTTGACCTGACAGTCAACCACCCTATAAGGGCAATCTAATACCTTTAAACGAGGAATTCTTGTTTATTTATATATATATATATATGTCGGAGCGAGACACCAGAAAGACGTATTGCAGCATTACAGTTCATAGTTAGACGCCTGTATAAAATCGATTAGCAATGTTTGGCTACGTATTATTTGCTTGTAACGAAATAATAAAGTTGCGCAGAGAGTATAATCCGCCATCTATTGGTGTATTGTTGAACGAAAATGACAGGTAGAAGGCTTTGGAACGTCAAGAGGCGTATCTTGAGTGAACGTAGGCACGAGCAGGCATTTTTGTCGTTATGTTGGTAGACTGGTCAGGCAGGTTTACCAACTTGAATTGGAGGCGGGAGCGGTTGGCTCCGCCGCTGGGACTGGCTTCCTTCTTCTTGATCGGACCGCGCTAGAGATCGGACGTTAGCCAAGCTCGTGCCTAATTCGCTACGTTCCTGAAGGCTTACACCTGAAGGATTATTCTGAAAGCTTATAGATTCTCACGTTGTTTAACCGTTTAGCTAAGTGTTTTATTCAAAGTGTTATTTTGATTTCTTATGTGCCATTAGAAGCTTACTTTTGTAAAATAAAGAAACTATGTGTTGTTTTGAAAAGATATGTCCCGCCGAGTTTGTTGCCGTGTTAAATCTTCTCGGGTCAGCGGCGTAGGGTTGGAGCCGGTGTAGTTTGACTTGAATAAAGATTTGAACGGATTTATGCGATCTTTTTATTTTTAAATAAATCCTTTTAAAACTAAATAGCAATTAGTTCTTTTTATCGCTTAGTCCTAAAATATCGTAGGCACTAGTATGGTTAACAAGTCCGAATGTTTATTTCATGCGTTTGTAGCATACCTATTATTTTGGCTGTGAAGTAATACATCTAGGTACTACCCCCACGCGCCCACCGCCATCGGGACCATCCGTCGCCGACATATATATATATATTTCGGGGATCTCAGAAACGGCTCTAACGATTTCGATG
Source organism: Cydia amplana (assembly GCF_948474715.1). Lineage (NCBI taxonomy): Eukaryota > Metazoa > Arthropoda > Insecta > Lepidoptera > Tortricidae > Cydia > Cydia amplana. Next base: position 11,786,273 of record NC_086087.1, read on the forward strand.
AAATTTGCTATATGGGGGTTTTCGGGAGCGAAAAATCGATCTAGCTAGGTCTTATCTCTGGGAAAACGCGCATTTTCGAGTATATTAGATATTAAGACCCAGATATTAAGCATTAATTACAGCAACAGTAAAGTAGCGATAAGTATACATACATCTATTAATAATTACTTATATAATAGGTATAACATTTAGAACTATTTGTTAACATTTAAATACCTACTATTTAAGTGCGACAATAGGCTCGGGGCTCAGCTTGTGCCGCGAGCAAACATTGAATTAATTAGTTAAGACGAGGAATTTAAAAGAAGTTGTGTGCATTTGGTTAATATAATCGTAGAGCTCTAATACGAGGCAGTCTATGTTATTATATATAATAACTTAGTAAGGAAGGACCTGGAACGGGGGACGGGACTTTAGCATTTTTTTACTGAAGAAAGTTATAGTTGTTATTATAGTACAATTGAAAATTATAATGATTGCTGATGTCGTATCCATACTCTACTGCACAAACATTAATCCCTTCCCAGAAAATAAACCTTGTCCACACAGCCCTGTGAAGAATCTTGTTTGGAAGAAAACAATTGGGTTTATAGGAATCTCCAGTGCTCTTTATGAAAAGGGTCAAAGGACTTTGCTTATTCCAAAAGAGGCAGCAGAGACGATATAGCCTCAACTTGCCTAAAAAGTATTAGCAAAGTGCAAGAAGAAACACCCCAAATCTTTCAAGCTAAGATACTGGAACCCACCGCAAAGCGCAAATAAAAGCCACCGTTTAAGAGTAGAAATACCGTATATGTACCACAGTTCTCTGTCAAAAGGATTTCTCTACACATTTGTGGGTTATTATTAAAATGACACTTACCTACTTGATCAAATACGGAGGGATGAAAGTCATGTGACGAGAAAGGTATTACGAATGAATGTGGAGGGAAGTATTAGGAGAGGAAAACCGAGGTAAAGGTGGATGGACCGCGTGAGAGATGATATGAAACGAACGCAAGTGAATGATGAGATGACGGGTGACAGAGAGGTATGGAAGAGAAAGACATGCTGCGCCGATCCCAAGTGAATGGGACAAGGGAAAGAGAGAATGATGATGACTTACTTGATCAAATAGTCTTGTAGACGCGCAGAAGAGAAGTTTGACCAGTGAATGCCAGCCGCGTCCGTGACCGCGCCTCCGAACCCTTCGATGGTCTGACTTTTCTTAGTTGGATCTATCACTAGAGTATGCGAAGCTCCTTCGTCTGAAAAGCAAATCTGGGATTAAGGTAACAAACTTTTAACCTTTTCCACGCCGTGTCAAACACAAAAGCTGTCACTCAGACGCCACATCATTGAAGTGTCAAAACTGAAGTTGAACTTTATGTATAGGTATGCACGTAGGTCGATGTTGCTCTGTGGTCTGTGACCGATTAATCGGTCTTTGGCGTTGAACCTACGGTGCGGATATATCGGTCATTGGCGTCCAAAAGGTTAAGTAACCCAATTGAGTCAGGCCAAGTTGGCAAGCGACTGAGTGTAGGGGCGCGTCCAAAAAAATTGTTCTTATTATTTAATTCATGTATCATCAGCTCAGCCGTAAAAGCACTTCACAACACGGGATTGTTACGCCATTTAGGGTCCTGGCTAAATTGGTTGTTCCAAACTAACGCTATGGATGTCCAATTTAGCTAGAACCCTAAATGGCGTAACAATCACGGAGCGTGACTGTACATGGCGAATTTATCAATGAATTCATTCATAATTTCTACTTGCAATTTCGCAGCTCATTGTACAGGTACACACAGTAAATACCCATTTACAAACTACGTATGTGAAACATGAACCCTAGCAAGATGTAGCAAATATCAAGTTATGTAGGTATAAATTTTTCAGCTTTTCACCCTATTGCAATAGATTAAGGTGAAGAAATGTGTACATATTTTAGGAACTCGACAGTAACATTTAACAAATCAATAACTTACTCCATTTGTAGTACGAAGTAAACTCTCCTTCGTGTTTCTTGAAACGTGACCCAGCCTGAAACGCAACACCATATGTTACTTAGTACTTAGGTCATACTGAAAGCAGAAATAATAAAAACAGAAAATTGAAAATGTTTCACTTGCCTTGACACTTAGCTTAGGTAGGTCGATACGTACTACCTATGTAGTACCTATTAAAAATAAGAGATAAGGCGTAGGTACTTAATGTCAACTTAATGTCTGCTGCATCTCAAATATTAAGAGGAGAGTCATATGTAGGTCTAGGTACTCTAGGTATTAAGAGAAGAGTCGGACTTCTTGGACTTGATGGCGAAAATGACAAAGCTTTTTTTGTTCCCGACAACTACTTAGGTACGTGGTCCTAGCGAATGAAACCTCTCACACAAATCACACCACAGTACTCTCCAATCGTCCGCTCCCAGACACTTCTCAAAAATTTCTTAGTTTCTGCACCTGACTGCGCCTTGTTTGCCGACAAACATAATAAACTTTATAAAGGTTTATTACGTTTTTGTGAATCAACGTACCATATCAAGCTTAATCCATTATTGTCAATTTTATTATTTTAGCTTTACTACTCGTATTACATATTTAATTATACAGCTCATTGGCGTCCCTAGCTGTAATGCTGTAGAATTGTACCTGAATAAATATCAAATATATGTACTTATTACAACGGTTATTTATAAAATAGTTGGTAGACTTCATTGTTGATACAGCTGGCAACTATAAGAAAATAAAATGAAAAATATACTGGTATTTACATTTTTGCTTTACGTATGTTGTTTTGATAGTTCCTCAGATCACTCACCCCTCATAAGGACATTTAGTGCAAATGTAATACAAAGAGAACACCCATTAACATTAGTTAATCATAAAACAAACTGGACTGCCTTCACCGAACACCTAGAAAACCATATAAACTTGAGAGTCAAGCTAAAGACTGAGGACGATATTGATGAGGCAACCTTCTACATAACAAACAAGATACAGGAAGCTGCCTGGCACTCAACTCCATAGATTAAGACAAGAAACTCTACAAAAAATATATCCCTGGAAATAAGAAACAAGGTTAAAGAGAAAATACAACTAAGAAGAAGATGGCAAACAAGCAGATATAGGGAAGACAAAACTGCATTTAACAGAGCTGCCAGAGAACTAAAAGCAATGATAAAAGATTATGAAAACCAAACATTTCACCAAAAATTAAGTTCTTTGTCATCCACAAAAAATGACAATTATTCCTTATGGAAAATAACAAAGCAGTTCAAACGACCAAAACAAACGGTGCCCCCTCTAAAATCACATAATGGAACCTGGGCTAAGAAGCCCGAAGAAAAGGCAGAATTGTTTGCACAGCATCTTAGCCAAGTCTTTACGCCTAATACCTACATCAACAATGCAGGACTTTGAAAATGAGGTTGAAGCCAGATTAAATAGTGACCAACAATTATCACTCCCACTGAAACCAGTTACACCCAGAGAACTCTACAGGGTGATAAGAAATCTGGGCAAGGGGAAGGCACCAGGGTTCGACCTGATAACGGCTGAGATTCTTAGACACCTTACAAGAAAACCAGTGGTATTCCTTACCATGCTATTCAACGCTATTCTTACAATACAGTACTACCCCAAGCTTTGGAAAGTCTCCCAGATATGTATGATACCAAAGCCAGGAAAACCTCCAACAGAACCAAGCTCCTACAGACCCATCAGCCTACTGCCAATACTATCCAAAACCTTTGAGAAAATCTTGCTGTGCAGGTTAAAACCAGTATTGGAAGAGAATAACATAATACCTGACCACCAATTTGGATTTCGTCAAAATCACTCTACAGTTGAACAAGTACACCGTGTAGTAGCTAAGATAAGACAATCTCTAGAGCGTAAAGAATACTGCGCTGCCGCATTTCTTGATATACAACAAGCTTTCGACTGCGTCTGGCACAAAGGGCTCCTATTCAAGCTGAAAAACCTCATTTTATATGATTTTACGATCTTATATACTCGAAAGAAAGTTCCAGGTTAAATTTAGTGACGAATACTCTGGACTCTATGACATCCAGGCCTCAGTTCCCCAAGGCTCTGTCCTAGGCCCAGAGTTGTACTCAATTTACATCGCAGATCTTCCATGTATGTACAGAAGACGTAGTTACAGCAACATATGCTGACGACACAGCGTCCCTTGCCGCTGACAAAGACCCCGTTGTAGCATCACAAAAACTGCAAATACAGCTACAAAAAATCGACCAGTGGCTCGAAAAATGGACAATCAAGGCTAGTACATCAAAGTCACTCCAAATAACTTTTACCTTACGAAAAGGAGACTGCCCGCCTGTAACTTTAAGAGGAGAGACACTACCCAGTGAATGCTGTGTTAAATACCTAGGCCTTCATCTAGATATGAGGCTCACATGGGCCAATCATATCAAAGCAAAGAAAAATGAAGCCAACATACAATTTAAGCGCTTACTATGGCTAATAGGAAGACAGTCCCCTGTGACGCTAAGCAACAAACTTTTGGTATACAAATGCATCATAAAACCTATCTGGACGTATGGTATACAACTCTGGGGATCAGCCAGCAACTCTAATCTTGAGATCCTTCAAAGATTCCAGAATATTGTTCTCAGAACTATATCTTGTGCACCCTAGTTTGCCCGAAATAAGGAAATACATGACTACCTACATATACCAACCATCAAAGAGGAAGTAAATAGCTTCTCAAAGAAATATAAAGAAAGGTTAACAAATCATGAGAACGAACTTGCCAGAGACCTATTAAACGACACCAATAACATCACAAGACTCAAAAGGTGGCAGATCTTGGAACTAGACCAGAGAGAATAACCCACCCCCTCTCTTCACATAAAAGGAATGGTGGTTAATGGACCACCACCTTGAAAAAAGAAATATATAGATACATACAATCTGATTATGGCTATGAAAGCCGATGGCAGATGAAAGTAATATTAAAAAAAACGTATGTTGCCATTTGACATTTGTTGCCCTGCCACATAATAAATAATAGTACTAGGTACAGAAGACTCACTCACAAACAAAACGCGTCTATTACGATCAGCACAGATATGGCCGCTAGGTGGCGACAGCGCCACACGCGGCTTATGGCTAGCCACCAAAATTGGTGTGGAACGGATGTACTTTTAGCTACCTGTAGCAAAGCGACGAAATCGCGGAGTGAGCCACGCCTGGCCTTGCCAACACACGCAGTAGTTAGGTAACTATAAGTACCCCTAGTAGAGTGCTCACTCCATACATCAGTTAGACTACTTATTAATTTTAGTGTCTACATCTAGCATCGAGTAGCGGAACTATCAGTACTGCTACTTGACAATAGATGTAGCACCGACCGGAAAGTCTTATGCTGTTGAGATAAGACTTTCCGGTCGGTGCTACATCTATTGTCAAGTAGCAGTACTGATAGTTCCGCTACTCGATGCTAGATGCTAATAGTCTTTTTGGTACTAAAACTGGGGCCCAATACATTCCACGACTCTTCTCTTTCCGCACAGACCCTATGGAGTGAGCAATCTATGTATTTTTTTCTCTATGCCCTAGTGTAAATTTCATTAGATGACGTGACGCAGGTACCTACGCGTTTGGGTTAAGTCTAATTTTGTACGGTTATATAGCATAATTTCTAAAATCACATTTCCTAAGTACGAAATTCCTAAAACAGAACATCGAAAATCAAAATGTCTAATGTACGAAATTCCTAAAGACGCATGTCATACACTTTTAATCGAACGATCTCATTTTCGAAAATCAATATTCCTTTGTACACAATACCTAAGGATAAGACTTTGAAAGTCAATATGTCTAGTGCTCAAAATAGCTACGTTCAAAAAGCCTAATGACAATTTATTGAAAAGCAATATTTCCGAGAACATTTCCTTCTTACCCTAAGTTGACGGAGCCCCGCTACGCGGGGCTCCTATTTCTGGGCGGATTCGGGTCTCTGAAGCTACCTAATGAACCTAACCTACCTACCTATTGATTTAGTTTAGTGTGACTCCGTGAAAACAGTACACTTTGGAGGAAAAAGTGTAGGAAGGTAGGTAGGTTAGGTTCGTTAGGTAGCTTCAGATGCCCAAAGGGCAAACCACCCAGAAATAGGAGCCCTGCGAAGCGGGGCTCCGTTTAGTTAAGTTGTAAAGGAAGTTGTTTGAAAATAAAGTTGCGTACGTTTGACTCTTTAAGCTAAGGTCAGCTAAATATAGAACAAATGTCGTTAGAAATTTCGCAGTTTATACATTTTAAACTTAGGTCAACTGAACGTAGGAAAAAAGATCGTTAGTATTTTCGTGCACTAGCAGTATTGTACTTTAGACATTTAAATAGTAGGTTGATTAACCGTAGGACATTTATCTTTAGGAATTTCGTACATTAGACATTTTAATTTTCGATGTTCTGTCTTTAGGAATTTCGTACTTAGGAAATTTGATTTTAGAAATTATGTTACATATGTAGGGTTTTTGGTATTTAGCATACCTATTTAATTCGTTTTTAAAGTTACGAGTAGTTTGAAATAAGACCTAGCATACCTACTTAATAAGTTTTTAAAGTTAAGGGTAGTTTGAAATTGAAGACTGTTATTGGTTGGGTATAAAAAGAAAGACACTTGGCGGACAGCTCTCTTTGGTTGTTGAGTCGTGCTAGCAGGCGGTTGTCAAGAGAAGAGATTATTGTGAATTGGAAGAAGACAAGAAAATAAATGGATAAATATCTTCAAGGTGTTGTTATTTTTACACTTCAGAAGTGTGCAGAACGTAAGTACACGCCTACTGCTATTACTTATTGATTTAGTGAGATAACTGATAACATGACCCTTATTCTGAGCTTGGAGATAATTAATTAACTATACGAAATTCTAATGGATTACGTAAGAAATATGGTACTGGTAACATTTTTATTTAATTTAAATGAGTACCTGCATCATTTATTAATAATATTATGATGATTATGATTATAGTCTATCTAATTGCATATCAGTTAAACTTAGGTTAGTTTGACCCATAAATGTAATTAAATGGACATAATATCAATGTGTAATCATAAGAATATATGCGTCAGTTGGTCGAGAATTCAAAGTATTTAACCACCATGCCACCGACAGCTAGGCATAATAATGTTCAGTTAACAAAATCAAGTACACGTGTTCTTCTTAATAAATAGATACGTGACTGTAGTTATTAACTTCTTTGCTACTTACTTACCCACACACATGTGGGAATTAGGCAGAATATGTCAACACGTGGGTCTTGATATGTGTTGGTTGGAGTATTCAAGGGTGCCTTAATTTTCATTATTTCTTCACTACGGCGCATAGTTTCAGAGATAAATTGATATTTATGATTTATAACCAGCGGGCTCAGCACGGTTCCATTTTTATCCACTATCACTATGCCCGTCACTTTCGCACTTACATACTTGTTAGAACGTGACAGGCATGGTGATAAATGATAAAAATGCGACCGTGCTACTAGGGCTGGTCTCGCAATTTAATTGAAGATTTTGAGTTTTGATTTTGATCCTTAATGTTAAAATTTGTGGAATATAAGTTGATGGCTTACTATGCAAACGGGGCATTGAATTTTCAGTCATTTTTTTTTGCTACGACGCATAGTTTTTGAGATAAATGAATGTTTATAATTTGAACTACCATTAAACATTATTTTGTCATATAATTCCTTTATAGTTTATAAGGTATTATGATATAGTATATAGGTATATGTAACACCGGATACTTTTACGTTTCATGCCGAGTTGTTGGAGAATATGGCTGACGATGACTCATGATGATCAACGGCGCTTGCGAACACCAGAAGCCTCGGTCTTCGCGAAAGGGAATGTAGCTGGAATAACAGCGGCAGTGAAAAAGGAATCCAGACCGAAGCAGAGTCCTGTTGTGAAAGTCAGGAGTAACCCCGCTTCGACAGCCTTAGCGAGAGGCACGCGCCACTGGACATCAGGTCATGTACACCTACTTTTACTATTATATTATGAATGATTTGATATGGTAATGTGTGTTAGATACCGTGAATTGCTTGACTTCATCTCGTTCATCGACATCTAGCACATATAACATAAGTATAAGATGAAAATATTGCCAGAGGTTAAGTTAAGAAAAATAAATTTGATGAACCGATAGAAACTATTACTTGTGTACCAATTATGAGAAATTTTTGCCTAAATATGTCAATGCGATATAATAACGCGTATATATCTTATCTTACGAAATAATAGATACGATCTATGAGTGGTTCTCAGCCGGTCAGGCCTTTGACCAACTTTTGTGATTTCTATTTGAACTGCAAGGAAGCTCCACATTTATAATGCCATCTGATTATAAACAAAATTGGACAATAATTAGCTCATTAACGGCACATTTTCTGTGAATTGATTGATTTGTTGCTTTGTTTATTTATTGGTCGAGTATCGAGTATCGAGTATCGAGTATCGAGTATCGAGTATCGAGTATCGAGTATCGAGTATCGAGTATCTAGTATCTAGTATCGAGTATCGAGTATCGAGTATCGAGTATCGAGTATCGAGTATCGAGTATCGAGTATCGAGTATCGAGTATCTAGTATCTAGTATTGATAGTCATTTGGTTTATTGAATTATAAAGTCATTTGGTTTATTGAATTATAGAGTCATTTGGTTTATTGAATTAGAGTCATTTGGTTTATTGAATTATAGAGTCATTTGGTTTATTGAATTATAGAGTCATTTGGTTTATTGAATTATAGAGTCATTTGGTTTATTGAATTATAGAGTCATTTGGTTTATTGAATTATAGAGTCATTTGGTTTATTGAATTATAGAGTCATTTGGTTTATTGAATTATAGAGTCATTTGGTTTATTGAATTATAGAGTCATTTGGTTTATTGAATTATAGAGTCATTTGGTTTATTGAATTATAGAGTCATTTGGTTTATTGAATTATAGAGTCATTTGGTTTATTGAATTATAGAGTCATTTGGTTTATTGAATTATAGAGTCATTTGGTTTATTGAATTATAGAGTCATTTGGTTTATTGAATTATAGAGTCATTTGGTTTATTGAATTATAGAGTCATTTGGTTTATTGAATTATAGAGTCATTTGGTTTATTGAATTATAGAGTCATTTGGTTTATTGAATTATAGTCATTTGGTTTATTGAATTATAGAGTCATTTGGTTTATTGAATTATAGAGTCATTTGGTTTATTGAATTATAGAGTCATTTGGTTTATTGAATTATAGAGTCATTTGATTTATTGAATTATAGAGTCATTTGGTTTATTGAATTATTTGGTTTATTGAATTATAGTCATTTGGTTTATTGAATTATAGTCATTTGGTTTATTGAATTATAGAGTCATTTGGTTTATTGAATTATAGAGTCATTTGGTTTATTGAATTATAGAGTCATTTGGTTTATTGAATTATAGAGTCATTTGGTTTATTGAATTATAGTCATTTGGTTTATTGAATTATAGTCATTTGGTTTATTGAATTATAGTCATTTGGTTTATTGAATTATAGTCATTTGGTTTATTGAATTATAGAGTCGTTTGGTTTATTGAATTAGAGTCGTTTGGTTTATTGAATTATAGAGTCGTTTGGTTTATTGAATTATAGAGTCGTTTGGTTTATTGAATTATAGAGTCGTTTGGTTTATTGAATTATAGAGTCGTTTGGTTTATTGAATTATAGAGTCGTTTGGTTTATTGAATTATAGAGTCGTTTGGTTTATTGAATTATAGAGTCGTTTGGTTTATTGAATTATAGAGTCGTTTGGTTTATTGAATGATCGAGTCGTTTGGTTTATTGAATGATCGAGTCGTTTGGTTTATTGAATGATCGAGTCGTTTGGTTTATTGAATGATCGAGTCGTTTGGTTTATTGAATGATCGAGTCGTTTGGTTTATTGAATGATCGAGTCGTTTGGTTTATTGAATGATCGAGTCGTTTGGTTTATTGAATGATCGAGTCATTGGTTGATTGAATTATAGTCATAATTTATAGTCATTGGGCTTGAATTATAGTCATTGGGCTTGAATTATAGTCATTGGGCTTGAATTATAGTCATTGGGCTTGAATTATAGTTATTGGGCTTGAATTATAGTCATTGGTTGATTGAATTATAGAGTCATTGGTTGATTGAATTGTAGAGTCATTGGTTGATAGAATTGTAGAATCGTTGGTTGATTGAATTGTAGAATCGTTGGTTGATTGAATTGTAGAATCGTTGGTTGATTGAATTGTAGAATCGTTGGTTGATTGAATTGTAGAATCGTTGAATTATTGAATTGTAGAATCGTTGAATTATTGAATTGTAGAATCGTTGAATTATTGAATTATAGAATCGTTGAATTATTGAATTGTAGAATCGTTGAATTATTGAATTGTAGAATCGTTGAATTATTGAATTGTAGAATCGTTGAATTATTGAATAGTTGAATTATTGAATTGTAGAATCGTTGAATTATTGAATTGTAGAATCGTTGAATTATTGAATTGTAGAATCGTTGAATTATTGAATTGTAGAATCGTTGAATTATTGAATTGTAGAATCGTTGAGTTATTGAATTGTAGAATCGTTGAATTATTGAATTGTAGAATCGTTGAATTATTGAATTGTAGAATCGTTGAATTATTGAATTGTAGAATCGTTGAATTATTGAATTGTAGAATCGTTGAATTATTGAATTGTAGAATCGTTGAATTATTGAATTGTAGAATCGTTGAATTATTGAATTGTAGAATCGTTGAATTATTGAATTGTAGAATCGTTGAATTATTGAATTATTGAATCATTGAATTATTGAATCATATTTTTAATTCATAGGTTACTGCAGTTAATGTTGCAGCATTACATTGAAATTTGATAATTATATTTATACTAGTGCGCAAATCGTAATTAAAAGATTTATTCTTAATATTTTATGTTTACAAAAAGGCGAAGCTCCAGTATGTAGATCTCAATTAACGCAAGTATTTCCTTGAAGAAATCTCTGAGTGGATATTGGTGATACATGTTGCGTGGGCAGTTTTCTTACAACCTAAACATAATTACAACGTCGTCGTAATCACCCCAGTAGTTAAATGATACCATATTTCAGTTACAAAATATGCGATTCCATGGTATACATTTTTGATTGTATTCTAGAACAAGTCGGAAGGTACGGATAGGTAAAACATCAGGTTTTTGCAGTTCTATCGTTTATGTCTGCCATGTAACATTTGAAACGTATAATTTATTTAATTCAACGTGTAGAGAAAATATTACTGGTCCTTTTTCTGCGGAAACACGCCTATTTAGGTGCTATGTTTATTCCCGAACTGCGGGATTTGGTATGCTGTAAAGACGTTTAGTGAATTAATATACTGTTCAAGTCTTTCATAAAACAATATGCATATTATAAAAAAATCTAATAGTCTGAAAATCCCAACGCGTCTTGCAATTTGTCAGCTTGGATAAATCCTAACAAGCTAGAATATACGACCTTCTCTGAAAACATTGGGAGGGGAGCTATTAGGTATAGGTTTTTAGTACCAGATGATTAATGCATTGATAATGGGAACATAATAGGTCAAGTTGTACACAATAATTACTTAATTATCGCTGTTATTCATCATAGTAATATTTTATAAATTATAGTCAGGGTTAAAGTTACTGAAAGGTTCTCGGGAAATATTCCTGTCTCAAGAGTGAGGTTTATAATTGAAGATTTCTTGACATGATAATGGAAAATGATGTTGAAGCCACGAGAATTTGATTTGATTCGTGTGCTGACACAGCTAAGTACTACCATTTTAGAAAAGATTTGAACTGGTTCATATTATATATGGCAGGAAGATTGATAGTGCTTCAGTCACGAGAATTGAATTGGTTCGTGTACTCTGTTGTTTCGGTCACGAGAATTGAATTGGTTCGTGTACTATCTACCTGCAGATAGAGATGATCATTACTCATGAAAATCGAATAATAAATGGCAATTAATGATCTGTTACCCTGAATTACTAGTCAAGGTGTACACTGTTGTGATTATTAACCCAATGTTGGATATTTTTAGGAAGTTGAGCGCCGCACCTCTACCGGCGTCCCCCGCCTCGCGCCGCCTGAGTCCGATGCGAGCCGTCTCCAGCAGGAGCCCGCCTCGCGCCGCCAGAGTCCGGTGCGAGTCCGGTGCGAGCCGTCTCCAGCAGGAGCCCGCCTCGCGCCGCCAGAGTCCGGTGCGAGCCGTCTCCAGGAGGATGTCTCCGGCAGAAGAGTAACAATTTTAACCCTTCGTATGCTTTAGTCAAAATTTACCACTGAATTAATAACCTTGAAACTGTAAATTCTAGTCCAAATTGTGTGGCAGGCATACGAAAGGTTATTTAGATGATGTTTTTGAGATTTTGACTTGCTGATGCCTGATTGAAACTGTTTTGTATCCTATGCGATTAGTGTATCCACTGTTAAGTAGTATACGTAGTCTGTCGGCCAAGTGTAGGGTTTCCACCTGGCACGTGTATGAGGACATACACGGAGTCAGGATGGACGAGTGTAGGGTTTTTGGTATTTAGCATACCTATTTAATTCGTTTTTAAAGTTAAGAGTAGTTTGAAATAAGACCTAGCATACCTACTTAATAAGTTTTTAAAGTTAAGGGTAGTTTGAAATTGAAGACTGTTATTGGTTGGGTATAAAAAGAAAGACACTTGGCGGACAGCTCTCTTTGGTTGTTGAGTCGTGCTAGCAGGCGGTTGTCAAGAGAAGAGATTATTGTGAATTGGAAGAAGACAAGAAAATAAATGGATAAATATCTTCAAGGTGTTGTTATTTTTACACATAACCTTTTGTACGATGGGATTTTGAACAGCGCTGCAAGCGGGACGTTTTGGAAACTGCAAATCCTATACAAAATGAGACTTAACGAGAACGCGTACGTCACGTCACGCTATCGAATGAAATATGACCTGAATATGACTGTATACATAGCTGGGCAGAAGTCCGTTAATCCGTTAATCGTTAATTAACGAAGTTAAGTTTTCGAGTAACGGATTAACTATTAAGTTAACTTTAAAAACCTGTAACGGACTTGTTAACTTCCGTTAACTTTCCTTAAGTCCGTTAATCGTTAATACCTAAGTACCTTGTACTCACACCAAGGCCGCGCACTGCCGAGCCGCGCCGATCACGTTCCGACTAGTTTGCGTTAGGTTTGTATGCAGTGCAAGTTTACATAGCGCGACAGCGTTTATTGGCTATGCTATTATTAATTAGTAATGATTACCATGTTAATTAGTAGATTAGTTTTTAATAAAATAACCGGCCAAGTGCGAGTCGGACTCGCGTTCAACGCGGACAAGGGTTCCGTACATTATCTCCGAGTCACGCTTGACTGCACATTTCTAATAGGTTTTCCTCTCATCTATAGGTAAAGAACTATTTTGTGTACTTTTTTCAAAATTTTAGACCCAGTAGTTCGTGTTGCACACGCACACTACGGACCTTTTCTCTATCTGACGCGGCTTAATGAAAGTACCTCAGAGGAAGTGTAGGCGACATATTTGCCGGTCGCGGGCTCCTCGCGAGTGATCTCGTCGCAGTAGGTCTTGTTCCTCACACGCACTACGGACCTTTTCTCTATCTGCCGCGGCTTAATGAAAGTACCTCAGAAGAAGTGTAGGTGGCATATTTGCCGGTCGCTGGCTCCTCGCGAGTGCTCTCGTCGCAGTAAGTCGTGTTGCACACACACTACGGACCTTTTCTCTATCTGCCGCCGCGCCGCTTAATGAAAGTACCTCAGAAGAAGTGTAGGTGACATATTTGCCGGCCGCGGGCTCCTCGCGAGTGATCGCGTCGCAGTAGGTCGTGTTGCACATGCACATTACGGACCTTTTCCCTATCTGACGAGGCTTAATGAAAGTACCTCAGAAGAAGTGTAGGTGACATATTTTCCAGTCGCTGGCTCCTCGCGTGTGATCTCGTCGCAGTAGGTCGTGTTGCACACGCACACTACGGACCTTTTCCCTATCTGACGCGGCTTAATGAAAGTACCTCAGAGGAAGTGTAGGCGACATATTTGCCGGTCGCTGGCTCCTCGCGAGTGATCTCGTCGCAGTAGGTCGTGTTGCACACGCACACTACGGACCTTTTCTCTATCTGCCGCGGTGCACATGGTTTGTCTGTGAACACATAAATACAGTAGAGTCCGGTTATAACGACGCCCAAGGGACCGCTGATATTACGTCGTACTAACCGGACGTCGTACAAAACGAACTGCCAATTTTAATACATTTTTTTAATCAAAATAATTACGTAATTTTGTATTTATTAATGCGACAATCAAAGAAAAAAATACATTTCCTTTAAAATATTTATTTACGTTAGTATTACAACACTTTGTCTTAAATGGAGAGACTTGTGTGTTTAGAAGAAGCCACTTTTCAAGGTAGTCAACTCACTCGTCATCCGCAAATTACTCGAATCCCGTAAAATAAAAAGTCGTAAGTCTTGGGGATCTAATCCAGCTGACGTTGTTTTATCACACAGTTCCTATGGCCATCTCCTGTGTCCATAGATCAGCTCGAAAGTACCTACCAAAATATTGCATTGTACCTAACTTATGTACATAATTCTGTATGTGAAGTTTAAGCTCAATTAAATAATGGGAATTGGATTTTATTTAGTTTGCAAGATTACGAAAAGTCACATGACTATTTCATCTTGCTGCGTATAGGCAAAAGGGGGAGGGGAGTTAGGTGCGCGGGACGGAGTAAGCTTCTTAAGTTCTTACCAACTATTTATTTGTAAAGACTACGTCGCTCGTCGTTGTAACCGGACTTGACAGACGGATTTTGAGTCAATTTCCGTTGTTAAAAGCGATCGGTCGTTACAAGCGGAGTCGTAATAAACGGTTGTACTTTCATAGTAGCTCGTACTAAAACCAAACAAGTGCCTATACTTACGTCGCTATAAGCGGTTGGTTGTTATATGCGAAGTCGTACTAATCGGACTCTACTGTAATCATCATAATTAGCTAGTGGATGGCGGGATTGTTTAATGAATTAAAAGAACAAAGGCCAATTAATATCAGAATTGTATGTCACATGATCACACTCACATACATCGCTTGCGTGCCATTACTTACGCTACGCGTAGGGTTTGAGATCCGGATATCCGAAATATCCGGATATCCGTCAAATCTAAGATCCGGATCCAACGTCTCATAGGATCCGGATATTTCGGATCTCACGGATCCGTTAAATATTGCATTGGTCGCGTTATTGGTACGCGATAACGTCATAAAATAAATACAAATATTGCTTAAACTAAACAGTAGTAACAGTAACCGTATTAAAACGAGCTACCTGCATGCCTCCTGACTGGAATAAGGGTAAATATTTGTATGGTTTAAAGTAATTGTTATCAGGTTTTCGCTCAGTCGCCTTTGGGTCGTCTACCTGGAACATCATTAGTGCTTGTGCGTGTTGTTATCAGTGACTTTTTTGTGTTATCGTGTCGGTTCCCAGTCTTCTGTTAACATAAATAACATGTGCTTGATGTGCTGCTGAGTAACTAATATTGATATTTTTTTCTCGTTATTAAGAAGCTCTAGCCCAAATTTCTTAATTTCCCGAAACTTTTGTAGTAATTTTACATTATTTTGGAGTAATTAACTGGATTTAAATATACCTATAATGGAAGATTGTTGTAATGGGGACTGAATAAATGAGTTAGATACTTTTTCTAAGCCATTTTTCCCAGTCGAACGACTGAAGGTATAGCTATTTTACCAAGGTAAAGGAAGTACGTTTTTTAATAGTATAAATTATATCACACCACACCGGTATAAAATAATAAAAGTACATAAATGTAACTTTTTCTCCATTTTCTATTTTGTGAGCTTATAATGGCAAATTTAAGAAAAAACGCCGAAGTTAAAGCGGTGTTTTTAGGCACCTTTAGATTCTTCTGAGCAGATATATAGAAATAAATTTGCTTTAATTACTTCATTTTTGGCGTTTTCGGTTACAAATCGACTACCGCCTCAAAAAAAAAATGCATAATATTATTAATAGGAATACCTAATTAAGACTACAGTGAATATCTTATTATACATATTTATATCGTTTTGAGATAATAATAATAATTATTAATAATTGTAATTAATTAAATATGAACATTTTACATTTTACTAGCTGTTCCTTGTATATAAGTTGTAAATTTCGTCACCTTTCTTGATACAGATCCGTATTATCCAAATTATCCGGATATCCGGATCCGTCAAATTTTAATATCCGAAATATCCGGATCCGAAAAATTGACGGATCTTGCAAACCCTAGCTACGCGGGACTACTAGCTACTTAGCTAATAGCCTACCTAGCTAATTAGCTAGTCCCGTGACCCGTAGCTTCAGCTAACTCTAAATACTTGAAATATGTGTAGAATCTGTTACATATTTTAATAAATTAAATAATAATATTATTTATCTACCTACCAGTAGGTACCTATACCTATTAATAGAATTTTAACTGTCGTTAGTCACAATAACATAAATCTAATTTTACGATTTAACTCACGTATTATCGTGACGCTACTCATGCAGTTAAGTAGTGCTTGAAAATTGAGACCTAGGCTCTCCGACTCCGAAACATGTCACGTGAGTGACTAAAAAATCTAAAAATACGCAAGTAACCGTAGAATTAGATAAAATACGGAGTAGCCATTAGCATAGGTATAGGTACTACGTGTTTTCTTAATAACGCTTAGTTTTGAAGCGTCAAAAAAAACACTTTAAATGAGTCTAGCTTAGACTTGTTTTAACTTTTAACTATTCCAAATATCAAATCGAAAGCGTAAATAGGTACCTAGTTCTCGAGATATTCAGCTATGTGACAGACAGACGGACTGACAGAATCGCACCATAAGGATTCCATTTTACCTAACATCCAAAATTTGCCACTGAAATTTGAACCTAAAATGTAGGAAACGGACTTGATTTTGCGTTGTTTGTAAATTGAACGAAACAAAGCAAAAGTGACTCTTTTCCAATTGAACATGGTTTAAATTACATCGAACTGAACTGAATAGGTCTTGGGCCTTAGGAGGATAACAAAAACGGTTCTTACCAGCAGCGACGATTCCCGAAGTAATCAGTGTGAAGATGGTCACGGCGATCTGCGCGGGCGCCATTTTAACGTGTCGCCAGCCCGACTGCTGGAAACGAACTGGGTTCCGTCGCTCCGCCGGTGTTCCGAGATTACTTATCTACTTGGAATTGGAACAGCTGTGTAGACCGTCGAATATTTGCGAAAACTACAGCCGGTCAATTGTTAAGTACAATAAGTACTGTACAGTCTGCAGCAATAGTTGCTAAGCGGGCAAGGTGTTCAAAATTACCTTGACGACCTCTTATTCTCTTAACAATAAAGTCGCCTCAAGATCCTTTCGAACTTCGAACACCTCGCCCGCTTAGCAACTATTGCTGCTTTTGTTTTCAGGCAACTATTCAATTTCAATTTCAATTTATTATTCAAGCAAAATGCAATTTTACAGGACTAGCCTAAGTCATTACATTTCTTATACCTAAGTTCAATTATAAGTAAAACTAATAACAATAAAATAAAATAAATCAATCAATAAAATAAATCAATAAATCAATAATTTCATAAAGAGTAGGTCACAAAAATACGTCTTTAAACATTTAAATCATTAGGTTAGCAACTCGCATATTTTCATACAATCTTTCTCAATAACCGTCCAGCCGTCCGCAAACAAATCGCAGGAGTGTTGCACAGCACCGAGCTTATTGAGCGTGTTCAGCGCTCGGCAAACGGGCGAGTTGCGCCGCGAGACCGTGCGGGCGGGAGGGACCGCGAAGAGACGCAGCCGGTCTGCACGAAACCGGGTACGCTCGTCCGGGACAAACAGCCGACATGCCTCGCCAACTAATTCGGGGCAGTCCAGGCGACCACGCAGGATACGAAGCACAGTTATTAGCTGGTCGAACAATCTGCGCGTCGCCAGTGCGTTGTATCCTAGCGTGCCCTGCAGGTAGGCTGTCGGATACATGAAAGGATAGTACCCGTACAGTTTCCTGAAGAGAGTACGCAGAAAACATTTCTGAACCTTCTCCAGCATTAGCATGTAGGTTGTCTCGTATGGACTCCACACGCACGAGCTGGCTTCCAGCTTGGATCGTACCAGAGCAGAGTATAAAACTTTAAAGACACCTACATGCGTAAAGTCTTTGCAGACACGTGTAACAAACCCCAAGCGTTTAAACCCTTCTGTAACCAGAGACCGCATATGGTCATGAAATGTAAGACCTGGATCAAAAAGCACCCCCAGGTCCTTCATAGAATAAGTGCGGGATAGAGACTCGTGATCAATGAGGTAGTCCGAGTGTATTCCTTGCCTAGCCCGAGTGAAACTCATGACATGGCACTTAGCCACATTAAGAGAAAGGCGGTTTTTAACACTCCACCGATATATCGCATCCAGGTTACTCTGCATGTTTTGGCAATCTGATGGGGTTTTGATATCAACCACGACTTTTATGTCGTCAGCATAAATTAGGAGTTTACCAGCAACTAGACAGCTCGAAAGATCATTCACCATAATAGAGAAGAGAAAGGGCCCTAGCGAGGATCCCTGACTAACACCAGATCTCGTTGGGTACGGATCGGAATCGAAGCAACCAAGCCGGACGAATTGATTGCGATCCTTCAGGTAGCTGGCAAACAACTTTAGGAGTGATGGGTCAAAACCCATCGCGGACAGCTTCTCTAAAAGGATATCGTTGTCAACCTGGTCAAACGCTTTCCTGAAATCAAGGTATGCAACATCAACTTGGCATCCTTCGTCCAGTTTATCCGAGACGTGGTTTACGAGCGAGAGAAGGTTTGTGTTGACAGAGCGGCCTTTTCTGAACCCATGCTGAGCATCATTTAAATAGGGATCCACTAAAGTGTACAGTTTAGAGTGCAAAATGCTCTCGAATACCTTAGCGAATGAGCTCAGGATGGCAATGGGACGGTAGTTTTCGGCTCGCGACTTTTCACCCGACTTTAGGATTGGTGTCACTCTCGAGGTCTTCCAACTATGAGGATAGGTGCCAGACTTGAGCGCCAGATTGAATACATGGGCTAGTGGACCCGAAAGTTGGGATTTAAAGGCTTTAATTATAAAAGCTGGCACATTGTCCGGTCCAAGCGCACATTTCGGTTTCAGTTTATCAACTCCGAGTCCCACCTCACACTCAGAAAACCCGGAAATGCTTATGTGACGATCACTGCCAGTAGCTCCTGCTAATTCGGCACTTAGCTTTGGCTCGCTGGAGAGGAATACACTACAGAAGTAGTCCGCAAAGGCCCCCGCCGCTGCTTGCCCACTAAACATCCGGTTCCCGTACATAATACTGGACTCATATCCGCCCTTGTTACGTAGGTTCGACACATGTTGCCAAAAGGATTTTGGGTTCGTTTTTAGACGTCGCTGAATATCATGAATATAGGCATCGTACGCTGCAGACACTCTTTTTTTTATATCAGCCCTAAGTTCACAAAACAGACCATATACGTACGAGTCACCGGTGGCTTTCCACTGCCTGTGCAAATCACCCTTCCTCTTTAAGTCCTTGATTATGTCCGCGGAGAACCAGGTTGGATATACTCTAGTAGCTTTCCTACTACGACTCTTTTTGGGAACGCATGCATCGAAACAGCTGTACAATAAAGCATACAATTGCTCAACCGCCCCGTCTACGCATTTTTCAGCCAGCACGGCACTCCAGTCAACCTTGGTGACTCGGTCGTACAACATAGGAAAGTCGGCCTTTGCAAAATTCCAGTCGGTGATCGGGTTGATGTTACTTGGCTCGACCACTGTAGCCCTTCCCGGTAGCGCCGGAGTGACAACGATTTCGAGTGGGGGATGGAAAACATCCGCGTGCTCTACTAAGCCTTCAGATGCTGCGCATACACTCACAGCTCCCACACATTCCGAAACCAATACTACGTCCAACTTACTTCCCTTACCATTAACTATGTCATTATACTCAGATAAATTACAAAATGTCAAAAAATAGTTAAAATAATTATTTACATTCAGACTAGCACTATTTAAATTGAGATCGCCTAGTATTACAATATTGTTATTTTTAATTAAAGTCGTACAGTCTTCAACTTTACAGAACCACGTCATGTAGTCAGAATCCACAGCACTGGGTTTAATATACACCACACATATTAAAAACTCACAGCCATTGAGTGAGGCAGAGACCCACAGGTCCTCCCCAGTCCCAGTTTCAAGATCTGCCCTACGACGAAGAACTATGCCAGGTCTCGCTGCCAAAAGTACGCCACCTCCTCTTGATCCCCGGTCACGCCTCAGCATCGACCAGCCGTGCGGAACCACTTCAAGGTCGCCTATCGACGAGTCCAAGTTCGTCTCCGTAACAGCGACAATATCAACATGTAAAAGCGACACATTATGACGCCAAAACTTCAACTTAGTCTTTAGGCCGCGAACATTCTGGTAGACTATTTGTAGTGAAGATACGCGGTTAACCTTCTTGAGAGATCGCGACAGTGGCCTCGTCACCCTTGTTAGTTTTCCAGCCGGAGGCGGGGTGGCGTCGACCTCGTTGTACGCGCCCGGTACTATATATCGATATACCTATTTATGATTAACAGTACCTATATATTCTGCAAACGGGATGTTTTCTACAAATGTTTGTCATCTTAGCTTGGCCCCCAGATTTCTACAGATCGCATTTCTCAAACGAATCTCGTGAAATTTTGTGAGCAGTGCAGTCTCGATAAATATTACGGTAATATCATTCATTGACAAAAAATCAATGGATAATATTATTTTATTACCCATGGATTTTTTGTCGATGATTCGACATGGGGTTCTACAGCTATAGCTCACAGAGCTGCCTACTAGTTCAAATGATTTTAACATATGTTGCTACTTTCCCGAACTAGTGCGGGAAATAGCACTTTCCGTGTGTATGTTGAAAGTTTAAAGTGCCATATCGGGTAACGGCACCAGTGGCCAGCCAGGTACCAGTGGTCAGCCTTTTGAGTCGTTTATTGGTCATAAATATCTGGTACATACTTGGAGGATATAATCAAACGGAGACGCCATGTCTGTAATTTTCTGTACAAAACAGTCTGCCGATTTTTGCGGGGGAGGGGAACGTCAAATGTATGCGTAACGTAAAAATAGCCATGTCAGATAAACGTCAGTCCATACATTGTGTATGACCGTTGGCCGCCTATTTTCGACAGAGGGGAAAGCCTGTTAATGGCTACTCCGTTTAGTTGTATCCTCCAAGGGTACATATATTCGTTTAAACGAATCGCGAGTACTCAAATAGGAGCTTTGATTACTTATTGGTTAATACGTCACACGACAGGTGCGGTGAGGGAACGGGGGGAAGAAATATACTCGTTCATACAGGTGCTGTTTGTTGACGAGTGCAATAGTGTCATGTCCGCCATATTTTTTACTGCACGTGGTGTTCTCTTAACAGGCAAGAAAAACTATGTTTTAATGTTAAAAGTTATTGTTTTTGTTAATGATTGGTTTATTTATTAGTTTATCTATTAAATTGCATTATATTTGAATGAAAATATCAATATTTCACTTATAAATTGAGGGGGCTGGCCACTGGATAACACTTTTTTCCAAAGAATCCAGTGCCCAGCCCCCCACGGCTGACCTTTGGGTTATTCGTTTATTTTATTATTTTCGAGCCAATGCGACCGTTAGGACCGTTAAATTTACATTTTCAAACTTAGTCAGGCATGCCCTAGTCAATTTAAACTAAAACCCAGTAGTCAGCCGCATTTGAAATAACGTTTTAATCCGGCTGAGCACTGGGTTTCGCGGATCCAGTACTCAGCCATTGACCTTGCTTGGTACGTCGCCGCCAAAAATATGTCCACATTTTTAAACCCTATCTCATTGAAATAAGGTTCAAAAGTGTATACATTTTTTAACGTTAACTATACATAACTATCATTTTTCTTTTTCCTGGCCGGTATATGACTTTGTTTATTAATGATAATTAGATCTGCATAGACTCGATTAATTATTTTTTACCGAATACCTACTAGGGGGGATTCCAATTGAGGGGGGATTTAAATCTTCTCGGGGCAGAGGTGTAGGGTTGGAGCCGGTCTACCTAGCTTTATTTGACGTTCATAAGCGCATTGTAATTATGCCTACTTGAATAAACTATCTTTTATCTTTTTTATCTTTTTAGGAACATAATTATATATTACCTGATTTACCTCGTTAATTTTTGACGGATTAATTATTAGAAAATAAATATTGAGATTCTTAGTTTGCAAGAATAGTGTTAGTTAATTAAGTACCTATGGCCAACAAATTTCGTGTCATAAGAATTGTATGTACCTATAAGATTTTTTTTATTAAATAAGTAAACAAGTAGGTAAGTAATACATATATGCAAAAAAATTTAAAACTAGGTACAACTAACTACAATAACGATAACAAAAATTATAAAAAAAATATACTATAATATCGTTGATTTTGATATAAATATTAGTGATTTTGATCTAATTATTATGAATATTTTATATAGGCTGAGTACTGGGTACACAGAGGCTGCTTACTGGATTTTGGAGGCTGACTACTGGAGAGAAGTGCCACTTTTTGTTTAAACTTAATTAGAGATATTATAAAGAGGATTGTTATTTTTTTAAATATTTTGTTTTAAAACTATGATAAACAATTGGTCTAACCATGTCATTTGTTTAATTACCCAACTAATCCTGTAGAAATGCCGAACGTTCAAACTTAAAAAAGTCGTTATAAGGCTGACTACTGGTGCCTTTACCCTTACTGTAAAACGTACGATACACGTGCGAATAGGTAATTCACAACTTGTGTCGATTTAAAACACTCCCTTCGGTCGTGTTTTAATTTATCGCCACTAATTTCGAATTTCCTCTTTTCCGCACTTGTATAAATGTAAATAACTAATCTGTGTCAAAATCAAATAACCGATAGCAGCAAGAAATTGTAAGAGGTGATGTTGACTCTGACTGGACTCTGAAAAGTCGGAAATAATACACATTGAATAATTAATTATATTTTATTACAATAACGTATAAAAATAATTGCCACTATAATCTAGATTTCTATTTACACATCACATCCTCACATGAATTAATAAATTAATTTCCTTTTTTACATATCTTACTTGCACAATTACAAAAGTATATTTACTTACCAACTTTGGTGTTGTAAAAAAACTACACGATTTATTCAGTGTATCAGCCTTGAGAAATATTCATGACGTACAATATTGGTAAGTACGGTAAACCGGGGTGACTTTGAATTGCAGGGGCGACTTCGACATTTCAGTTTTTCAGCCGTAACATATTTTTATTCGGAGTTTTTAGTAGCAGGTAAACAAGAATGTATAATATTCTAACTTGTTACACGAACAGTTCGTGAAAATAATGAATAATGCTAATTTAGTGGCCGTTTTAAAACTATCAAAGTATCCCCACCTAAAGTCACCCCGTTTTACTATAATTGACGTTCCGGACTACACAATGATGCTATAATATAATATAGCTCGCTTTAGAAAAAAACGTTGAAAATCCCCATCTATTTACAACACTACTCCTCGTTTAAATCAACTTTTACACACATCATCTTACATTTATACGAAACATTTTCTTTCATGGGTTCTTCCAAAGCTACAACTTTTTCAAAACGTTCAGAGGCGGATGGTGCTATTTCTTCAGCTCTCGCTCGTGGGGTCTGACTCGACTTACCGAGAGGTTTACCTTTACTCTTTAATGCATCCGTTAATTTTGCCAGCAATGGACTTTTAGGCTTATTTAGACCTAGCTGACTGGGAGCACTCGCTCGACCTAGTGTCCGTGGAGTTGTTTTCAAAATTGGTTTTGGTGTAGACTGGGATTTAAGTTTCGATACAGGGGACACACGCGACGTTCCTGTTTTGATTGGTTTACTAATTGGTTTTGCAGATTTTGCTTTTGAAGGAGTTCGGAGAGTTGCAGCGGTTTTGCTCGGAGATGTCAAAGGTTCGCCTAATCGCTTCGGAGCGGTTTTCGCTTCTCCCTTCCCATGCCATGGAGTAGGTTGTCGTACAAGTGGTTTAGGCTTGAAACGTTTATTGGCGGACACTTTAGGTTTTGCAGTCGTTGTAGATTTGGATTTACCAACAAGACTTGGACGTTGTGTTGTAGAACCGAATGTGATCGTGACTTTATTTTTTGTTAGAGGTTTTATTTTTGGCAAGATGGGCTTTTTTAGATCTTGCAAGCTTTTAATTGGTTTCTTAGAGGTTAGTGACAGAGTCGGGCGTTCTATACGGGTTGGGGTTGGCGAGCTCGCTGCCGAAGACATTCTAAAGGATTTAGAGGGGCTGTTTGTGCTTTCTCTGCCTTTTGAACCTCGGAAAGAATTTGGCTTTGCGATTTCTATCCTAGTTCCAGGCTTTGTTACGATGGAAGCTGTTTTAGGTTGTTTCCTTTGTGAAGCAACTACCGGTTGCTTAGCTTGTAATGCCGGCCTTGCTTGCTTCGGTACACTTGCGCTCCTAAAACTCATAGGTAACGGTATAGCAAATAATTCAAAGTTCCTATTTACAGGAGGGGACAAAATTGATCGCAGTCTTGCAGGATCTGTGATCTTATTGTGAATTGATTCGAGGCGATCATTTAAATCCGTATGTAAAGCATATAACTTGTCGTTGATATCAGCGTGATGATCGGTTAAGCTCTGAATTACGTCATTTGGGTGGGGAAGTGGTGGTAAGTCTTTTATGGGACTATTTTTGAGGGTCGCTTTTAATGTTTTCTGTAAATCTTTTGCTACCTGTTCTGCATGTGGTGTTAAGTTGAATGGGCTGCTAGCTTGTAATACTTGTTTGAAAGCGTCTCGCCCGGTAGAAGCTACTGGTGAATTTAACAAATGTTGTGCATGTTTCTGTACTGTTGCACTTATATCAGTGAGAGTTGGGGCGTTTAAAGAATTTTGAATAGTTTTCATAGTATTTTGAGTTTGAGATCGTAGATTATCAACGACTGTATCTAATGAAGAACTTGGCTGTAAGGAACTTTTAAGGATTTGTGGCGTGCTGTTTGTTATAGGCGAATTCAACACTTGCTGTGCACTTTTCTTAATAGATGTGCTAATATCAGATACAGTCGGTGTATTTAAAGTTTGTTGAATGTTTCTCAATGTACTTTGAGTATGAGATCTAAGATTACCTGCTACTTCGTCTATAGTAGGAACGGCTTTCATAGTACTCTTTAATAAATTTCCTGTGGGAGTTATAGCAGCAGAAGACTTTAAAATGTTTTGAGAACCTTTGTGGATTGAATCACTTAGGTCAGCCAGTCTAGAAGTGTCTAATGTTTGCTTGATGTTCTTAAAAGTATTTACAGATTGAGCTTTAAGATTATCGACTGCAGCATCCAAGGAACTCTTCGGTGATTTTAAAATATTTGTATTTTTTAGAACATCACTAGCGACTTTGGGAGAATTTAATGTGTTGTGTAGATGTTGGATCGTGTTTTGCGATTGTGATCTAAGGTTATCTACAACAGAATCGATTTGTGAAGGAGCCTGTAGAGTGTTTTGTAAGTTGTTTCTGCCCGAAGCTAACAAATTGTTAGCATTCTTCAATACATTATTGTGTACTTCAGCTAAAGCAGAAGGGTTAAGTGTTTCATGAATGCTTTTTACAGTGTCTTCCGCGTGAGATTTTATTCTCTCAGCTAAGTTATCTACTATATTACTTGCTTGTAATGTTGGGCTTTTGGGAACATTCAATAAATGCAATGCATTCTTATGCATGGTTGAAGTTACGTCAGCTAATGTCGGATTACTATTTAATGCACCACGAGACGATACAAATTGAGCATGTTTGTTAGATTTGGCTTGACCTGTACCCGTTTTCTCTTTTTTGTGTGGCCCTATAGTTAATGTAGTACCAACAAGTCCACCATTATTGCCTAATGTTGAAGCCAAATTCAATGGTTTCAAATCTAACGACTTGGGAACTGCTAGTTTTGCTTTATATCTATTCAAATTCAGCCCTGGCAGGTCTAGTGCTTGTGGACTAGATCCTAGTAACGACGGGAGAGGTTTTAACTGGATGATATCTAAGTTGATGTCCTCCAATGGCTTCAAAGGTGAGAAAATAGAAACAGGATCGGAAGAACTCGGGCTGGCAGATTGTACAGGAGTAACGTCTGAAGCAAAATCATCTGAGTCTAATTCAGAAGAACCATCGTCGTCGTTCGCCGTTCTAGCCAAGCCGTTTAGGATTTCGGAGACCCGTGTTCTAATATCCTCTAAAGTGGGAATATTAGTATTTAAAGCAGACAAATCAGGAAGATTCAAGCTAGGGGTACTAAATATGTTGAAGTCGTTTGCGTTAATTAAAGGCGCCGGTTGCACGATACTTTGACGCAATTTCGTCCCGAAGTCGTTGAGATGCTCTACTAGGGATTTAGAATTCGGCCGAAGTATATTGATAATTGGTCGATTTGATAGTGAACTCGGTCGCAGTATATCCATTATTGGATCACTTGCCAAAGTTTCCAAGTCATTTTCAGAATGACTATCTTCAACTTTAGCTTGTTTGGATGTCTCAAGTAGATCGCTTGGGCATAATGTTTTGTCTATTTTATTGCTATCATCAATATTCTGATTAAGGTCATTCTCGGTTTCTTTGCCATTCATACCAAGGATGTTATCAATGTCACTTTCATTCGCTTCTTCTGATATGGTGTCACCTTCCTTCGATTCCAGGAATTCTTCGTTTTGCTCTTGTGCTCTCTGTTCGTGATTTTCACTGGCCATTAAAATAGAATCAGACATATTTTGAAGATCTTGAAAACTGACTGCTTCCGCTGATGCACTCTCATCCTGTAATCCTTTTTCGATGGGATTACCAGATGTAGAGTGAGATATGAATGTTGGTTCTACGTTAGAGATTTGGTCTGTGTGTTCCTCAGAACCTGTATCTTGGTTTCGTGCTTCCACACAGTCTCCATGAGGAGATATCTCTTCAACGTTTTGTTTTATGCCATCAAGTGCATTTATGTTACTTTTTTGCAGAGCTTCCAATTTGTCTACAACACTTCTTCTAATTTCCTCCAGTGTTTTAAGTGGATGAGGTGCTACTGGAACAGTATTACTTCTATCTTCTGCTTCGTCTATTTCGCTTAAGTCAACTGAACCAGGAGGAACGTCGCTAATATCTTCTTGAGATATTATTTGTATATCACTTTCGCTTTCTTGAACTAGCGTTTGTGTATCATCTATAATTTGAAAATTTTCCGAATCATCAACTTCTTCATCTTGAAAGATTTCACTGCTGTTTAACTGTACATCTTCAACGCTATTACTACTTAAAATATCTGTACTCTTAGCTATTAAGTCATCGGCCTGTTCATTGCCAGTTTCAGTTGTTTCAGTACTAGAATCTAGCAGTGAATCCTCCAGCTGTTCCATATCTACTCCTACAGACTTATCAGTTTCAGGTTTCAATCTCACGCAGTTATCGTCGGATGGACTTGGAACAGCGTCTAAAATGTCCGTAGTTACCGGTTTTCTTTTTGGTATAACTTGTATATTGGCAGTCTTGGCTTTATTTAAATTTTTTAAGACAGTTGCAATTTTAGACGGCTTTGTTGGTAGTTTTACAGGCTCTCTGGCCTCTGATTTTTGCAGTGGATGTAATTTTAAGCTAGGTATATTAATTTTTGGTTTTGGTTTATTGTTCAGTACATCCAAAGGAACCAATTCCACGTCCCTTAGTTTAAGCAGATTTTTTAGAGGAAAAGATAACCCAGGTTTTTCATCATTATTTCGACCAAATAAAAGAGACTGCAATGGACCTTTATTTTTTGCGCTCTTCTCAGCTATAATTTCTTGGTTAATGGAAGGAGATGTGTTACAATGTAAATCATTTTGCCCATCCGACTGACGGTTAAAATTATTTTCCGTGAGTATATCATTATTCTCTTGAACAACTTCACTACTGATATGGTCATTCAACGAGTCTGTCCTGGCATCTGGATTATCCATCTCATTATGATTTAAACTAATACTTCCTGCCTTAATGCCAAGGTTGGCACCACTTAATATATTGTTAATATTTTCATTTATTGTTTTAGGGTCTAAACTGAGTAAATTAGGTTTTGCTTTTAGCTTAATCCCAGGCAAAAGTGTATTTACATTATCGTCTGCTGTAACTACACTTTCACGAACATTACTCGCAGCTAAACCACTGTCACGTTGTCGGTGAAGCAAACCACTTGGCAAAGGTAGATTAAGTATGTCCTCCAAACCTTTACTTGGAGTCCTATAACTGAGAGAATTCCTAGTGTTACCTAAAAGGGAATGTATACACCTAGTTTCTTGTACGTGAGATGCTTCGGGTATAGCATCACTGTCATCCATATCTCTGGGACTTACTATTACTGTGACTACGTTCCTGGCTTCCTCTGGCGCGCCATCGATGAGGTCGGCTAGTGACGCCACGTTGACGGCTGCTCTGGCAGCATCTCTTTCGAGGGCGTCTCTATACTCCTCGTCGGTGGCCTCGCGAAGAGTCTCCAGAACTGATGAGGCGAGACCGACTTCCGGATGCAGAAGTGGTTTAGATTCCTCTTGAGGGTCTGGCCTGGAAAAAAATCATTATGTAAGCGCTAGTACAAATCTACTTTGTCAAAATACATCAGCATCATGATCACAGCCTTAAGGTAGTAGTTTCTGCATCTAAAGCCTCTTCCATTGCCTTGACCATCATGACATGACATGACTTAAAACTCACAATTATTAAGATACGGTGAACATATATTCCTATTAACTAAGTACCGAAGCGAAAGGCATTGAACCGTCGGTATAATAATCATGTGCCATACGATTAATGACAAAGGATACAAAACGACGTAAAATTAGGCAATTCGCAACTAAGCTGCAAACTGTGGATGGATTAATTAACATGGTTATCTTCATGACATTTCCCGTCCCGCATGAAACGCGTAGTCTAACATTTTCACAACTAAACTGCAACCTTTTGATGTCTGGCTAGCAGCTAGCTATACTTATATAGCTGGTCAAGCAAATCTTGTCAGTAAAAAAGGCGCGAAATTCCAATTTTCTATGGAACGATATCCCTTCGCGCCTACATTTTTCAAATTTGCCGCCTTTTTCTACTGACAAGATCTGGTTGACCAGCTAGTAAGTATCTTGTGACTCACCTCATGACATTCCCAAAAGCACGGACCGAGTGAGGAAAAAAGAGCGATGCGGCGCCCTCGGAGTCGGCGTCGCGAGCGCGGCACGGACAGTCGTCCACGCCGTCAGCGCCGCGCGCCATGGCCACGGCGCTGGGAGCGAGAGTAGACGCCGCGGCGTCCATAGGGACGCCAGTGACGCCGGGAGGGCACGGGCAACACAACCTAGTCTGTGTTTCAGTAGCGTTGTTGTCATCTTGTGCTGATATCTGGTGGAGAAACGTTGGTTTTATTAATTGCTTTTTGACGCCTGTGTGTAATGAGCAAAAGTCTCCCCATTTTTAGGGTTCGTATACCTTAAAAGTAGGAAAAGGAACCCTTATAGGATCACTTTGTTGTCTGTCCGTCTGTCCGTCAGGGAAAAATCTGATAACTGTAAATTTGTAAAAAAAAAGTTGTATTTGTACGGAACCCTCGGCGCCGTTACCATAAATAGGCAACAATTTATGGAGAAATCCGACAGAGTACAAACATAACAAACATTTCTTATATAATGTTTACGAACTGTCAGTTAACCTGTCGTCTATAGGCGATGGTACCTAGTTAATAAAAATTGTATTCAAACATGTTCAAAAATCTGTACCACAAGCCCATGAAAACGATTTTATTTTTATGTAGGTACCGTAAAATGGGGTGAGTAGGGGCAAAACTGACATTCAAACCTCGATAACATTTTATTTTTACATATGCAAACTGAATGGTGTATATAATAAGTGTTCCGGACGTTTGTATTTTAGTTTTTATTTTATTTTGGGTAGTTTCATTACATAACTTTAACGATAAACAGGAAATCCCACCTCACCCCATAGTCCCTCGTAATTGGGGTGAGATGGGATTTCATACAAAGGTGATTTTGGAAGATCGTTGGATCGATTTTTTTTTATTATGAGTATTAATTACTATAGCTCCATTTTAAATTGGAATACATTAATTTTGTAGCAGTAGCATTAAAATTACATCTCACCCCCCTTTCATCCCTTCTCTCCCCGTTCATAACCCAACTCTCCCCGCGAACCCTACTCACCCCATTTTACGGTACTGGGATATAAGTATGTTTTATCTCGAAAATGGATGGTGTAGTTGTTAAAAATTAATATTTCCAAGCTACTCTGTCTATAATTAAAAGAAAATGGTATGATTTAGGTACATCTTATTTATAAATGTTATTATAATGACACAAAACTTTAATTTCTTTTGAAGATGTCTCGCAACGCCGTGGTTTAAAATAAAACCGGCCAAGTGCGACTCGGACTCGCGCACGGAGGGTTCCGCACCATCAACAAAAAAATAGAGCAAAACAAGCAAAAAAAACGGTCACCCATCCAAGTACTGACCCCGCCCGAAGTTGCTTAATTTCGGTCAAAAATCACGTTTGTTGTATGGGAGCCCCACTTAAATCTTTATTTTATTCTGTTTTTAGTATTTGTTGTTATAGCGGCAACAGAAATACATCATCTGTGAAAATTTCAACTGTCTAGGTATCACGGTTCGTGAGATACAGCCTGGTGACAGACGGACGGACGGACGGACGGACATCAGCGGAGTCTTAGTAATAAGGTCCCGTTTTTACCCTTTGGGTACGGAACCCTAAAAACACAGCACACTTTTTAATTACGATTTGTTGAAATCATATTGCATTCGTCCATTTATATGCAATTCATGTAGGTAAATACGTGTTAATTACATAATTAGTAATATGCCAATAAATTTTATTAATTGTAGAATCTATTGTAGGTACCTTCGATAATAAAGAGATCGACGTTTGTTTGTGTTTACAAAATGTATGTACCTGAGTACTTTTAATATTATATAGTTGCTAGGCGATGCAAAATAAAATAAAACAAAATCGGCTTGGGTCAATTTCACCAAACGAGCATTTTTGTCTAATTCCCATGGAATTTTGAAATACCAACATTACACAAAAAAAATTATGCTGATAATTTGGTAAAAAATATAATAAACATTAATTTTCTTATGGGGTAAAAATATTCATAAAACTATAAAAGTTATTTCAATTTAAAATTTTGGTCAGGGCACGGGAATTAGTGTGTCCATGGGAATTAGATTTTACTAGCACGGGAATTAGAACATGGCACAGGAATTGTTTTCTTAACTTATTTTGGTAGTTAAAACTCTTATTTATGTATATTTTAATCTACAATAATATACTTCAACCATTACTGAAGCGGCATCGAACATATTTACCTTCTTTAATTTTAGTTTCGGACGACAAATCTACGAAAGTATGATACACTAAAAACTACGTATTTGACTAATCGTTTCCTTGATTTTAATGGCAATATACATATTTCAAAACAATACTTTGAGTAGTTGCATAAACATGTCCGCCTTACATACAAAACTATTCATTAAAAAGTATCTGCATGTAGATAGGTACAGGGTGTATGATCTGGTATATGGCCCTATAGGAAATGATACTAAGAAATAAATAGGGGCACAGAGAGAAGTTATTGTGTAAGTTAATCTGAAGAAATCGAATATGGTGCCTTCATAAATTCATAACACAAAAAATTGTTTGACCACATATGAGGTAAGGTGGGGTAAGACTATCACCGGGGTAAGACTATCACAGACAGACAGACATGACGAATCCATAAGGGTTCCGTTTTTTGCAATTTGGCTACGGAACCCTAATAAGGTATCTAATAGTATTACGGTTTTAATACCCCCTGGCACTGACTAAAATAACCGACTTGGCTTCACATTACATCTCAAAACTTTTTTGTAGTAGAAGAACTGCGTTGCGAGACTTGTATCTTTTTACATGCAATGTTTTTGATAGGATCCCATCTCTTTTTGTAGGCTGTCCTTCTTTTCAGGTAATCATACCCATACCATACTGATACTATGTATACACATATCATAACTATACACATCTTTATTCATACTCACATCGTACATCGTAGTGTACCTTTACTTTCCCTACTAATTGTAAGAACTAAAAGGTAAATTTGTTATCGCATATATTTCTATAGGATTACAAACTTTTTTATGCAGTTATTAGATCTTTAGAACGTGACTAATATTGCAGTATTATTCGATTTTTATTGGCTTAAAAAGCTAAAACCTAATTACGTTTCAAATTTGGAACTTGTGGGTATGCTAGAAGTACCTTAGAATAATGATGATCGTAAGTGATTGTGTCAGTGACAAAACTAAGGGATTTTAAAGTGCATTAATTCTTAGACTACATGTTCAAATTAAATGTTATTTTGATAGAATGTTATTGAGATTTGATGGTACGGCCGTGCCACTTTGTTTTTCTCGACTTGGCGGCGGCACTGCCGTGCCCCCAGATCCTTTGTCCTTCCCCGGGCCTCAAACTATCTTCATGCCAAATATCATCAACATGATATTGGTTCAGCGGCAGCGGTTTAAGCGTGACGAGATAACAGACAGACAGAGACACTTTCGCATTTATAATATAGTAAGAATAGGATATATTTAATTTTTCTTGTATTAGAAAAGCTAATTTATAACAACTAATCTATTAAACGAGCAATTCTTGTATATATTTCGGGGATCTCGGAAACGGCTCTAACGATTTCGATGAAATTTGATCATATATGAGGGTTTTCTGGAGTGAAAAATCGATCTAGCTAGGTGTTATCTCTGGAAAAATGCGCATTTTTGAGTTTTTAGGTAGGTATATGTTTTCCAAGCAAAGCTCGGTCTCCCAGATATTTAAACTTTATACGGCATACGCTGTCAGCTGTCAAATTTACAAAAAAAAACATTGCAAATTTGATTCATTTTGTTTCATGTAACCTTAGGTACAGGTATTATAATACGTAATAATTCCAGAAATAGTTTTATGTTTATATAATATTTTAATGTTATGTATAATATGATCAATGAATAAGGTAAGGTGGGGCAAGACTAACAGTACAAGGATTCCATACAAGTGATAGTCTTACCCCGGTGTCGTCTTACCCCACCTTACCTTACGTACCTATTAAAATTGCCCGGGTTATTCGGGTCCACCCTGTATGTACTATAGTACTTATACTAAAAAACCGTTCACAGATTTTTGTGCATTCTTTAAGATTTCCTTAAATGTAAAATAGAAAGATATACGTCATATTATTATTACATATAATACATATTCAATGCCAATATATATATATATGTAATAATAATATGACGTAAACATTGCCAATTAACTTACAGTGCCCCCAATAAAAGATTTGTTGACAATATATGTAATACTTTCTAATTCCCGTGCCACTTAATCAGCTGTTTTAGGTAAATTTGCTATGGGAATTAGGGCACGGAAATTAGAATTCGTAATAAAAAAATTCGCCAAAAATTTAAATCGTGTTTGACCAAACTGTTATATTATCGCTTACATAAAGATACATAAAGGGCTCCTAAATATGACAATTGTTATTGAAAAGCTATGTGGAAAATAAAATTTATAAGGGGCATCGAACTTAGAAAAAAATTGTCGCCCACCCGGATTCCGAAATACTTATGCGATTTGCTCGAACACGTCGCGGCTTGACTTACATCCGCTTGCTTTGAGAGACAGCCGAATACTGCCAGTACAGGTGAGGCGGGACACGAGGCGGTTCAAATACAAACGTCGGCTGTCAGAGCCCTTTGAGTTTTGCCGACGAAATTGTACTCGCGCGCTCGGACAAAATTTAAACATCGATCACGAGTTATTTACCACAATGAAGTTAATAGTGTATGTGCTCAGTGATAGTAAATATCATCTAGTTTAAGTATTTGACACTAAATTAGTGATACTAATGTAGAATTTTTCGTAGGATTTTTCATTATGCTCAAAAGTAGATTCCGGACAGGGCACGGGAGTAGTAATTTGAGCCTTTAGGTATTTTTAAGTGTACTTTAAAAACCAACTAATCAGTGAATTCATATGGAACTCGGTGTGAAAGTGTGACTTCTTTATGTAAAAAAAAATTGGTAAGTATTATCTGATGCTAACCCGCGATTTTCATCACGGACAGAAAAAAAATCGTGTTCAGAAATTGACCCCTAAGCATGTCGGGCCATGCTCAGCGTAGGGTTCCGTCAGTGGTGGATTTGCCCTAAGGCCCAGTAGGCCCGGGCCTAATAAGAAGGCTTGATAACAAGAATTAACTCAAAATGTTAATATGATTGGTGCTGAGAAAGGGGCGGCTACAGGCAGGGATCGGAACTGGTTTTTTGCAAAAACTTAGAAATAACCATA
Organism: Cydia amplana; assembly: GCF_948474715.1. Lineage (NCBI taxonomy): Eukaryota > Metazoa > Arthropoda > Insecta > Lepidoptera > Tortricidae > Cydia > Cydia amplana. Next base: position 11,820,815 of record NC_086087.1, read on the forward strand.
TTTTTCGAATTATTTTGTCTCGAAATGTAGGACTCAGTTGTGTTTTTAGGTTACGACTTCGTATTATTAGATTGCCCAATTAGAAATGAAGTAATTAGCAAAGAACAAAAAAATACCGTTTCCGTTCCCATACAAAAAATACCGGTATCCGATCCCTGGCTACAGGTCCTGGGACCTAGGGCGGCAAAGACTGCAAATCCGCCACTGGGTTCCGTAGCTGTCGGTCAAAAGAGAAACGACGAGTCACTGACAGTTTCAATGTCAGTATATTATTATACGCTAACGTCTACGTAATTTACTTACTATACATCTCGCTCGCACTAATATGTGGCTTTTCATCAGAAGGGTCGTTATGCTTCATGTGAAATAAGGACCATTCTATCTGAAGGGGTCATCCATTAATTACGTCACACGTTTAGGGGGAGGGAGGGGGTCAAGAAAATGTGACATGTTGTGACATGGGGGAGGGGGAAGTCACAAACATTGTGATGTCACTTTAACTTCATCAGTAACCGAAAATTAATTTATATTTTTTTAGTCGCTGTACAGTTAAATAATGAGATTTTGGATATAACTTTCGTTGTGTTATAAAATTACTAAGTATATAAATATATACTTATCAAAAATATTTTTTTATTAAAAAAATAATGCCGAGCTAATATTGTCGATTTCGTTGAAAACAAAATTGCCTAAAATGTGACGTCACACCAGGGGGGGAGGGGTTTGCAAAATGTGACCAAGTGTGACAAGGAGGGCGGGAGGGGTAAAAAAACCTAGATTCTAGAAATTCGTGTGACGTAATTAATGGATGATCCCGAATTTCTGTTGGACTTTCAGACGAAAAACTCCTTATTGCACTTGAAGCATGACCCTTCTGGAAAGCCACACATGTCAGCACGATTGATTGATAGTCCCTGGCCAAAATAATAACAAAAGAATACTCACATTGTCTATTATCGCCAAACTAAAAACCAAAACTGCCCTCCACCACATTTTTCCACCTCGGTCACATGGATACTCCCGAATGAAACTTCGTCATCTCACCTTCGCCTTATAATATTCGATCAATTATCTCAAGTAATCTGTAGAGATAGCCCATGGAGATAGTGATACGCAGCGCCGGGCACGGTAAGTGTGACCGATAGGGTGGACGTGACAAAACTGCTGATTCGTCAAAAGATTAGTGTGTCTAGTTATCTGGGTTACCAGTGCCTTGCCGCTCGACTTTTGCTGTGACCTGGGCCATATACATTTCAACAAGGGCGTAGCCAGCCACTGAACTAGGGGGTGGCGAGTTGATAGGCCTGGGGGGGGCAGAGGCCACAGAGGGGCATTAAGCATGCATTGTATGTAAAATTTGAGCTCCAGGGGGGGCAGCTGCCCCCCCCCCCCTGCCTGTACCTGCCTACGCCCATGCATTTCAACGATATAACTTTTAGTCCTGGAGAATGAAACCTGGGGTTCTACCGGGAAAACTGAAATTGGCTAATTGGGGGATTTGGGGTGATATTTCTCTTTTACTCCAATGAAGGCGTAATTAGAGCGGGAAAGATGCCCGAAATTTGCGAACTTCGATTATAGCCCTGAAACTGGGGACGGCATCACAGAATAAATAATAGTACGTGATAGTACTAAGTACAGAAGACTCACTCTCTAACAAATCGCGTCTGTTACGATCAGCACAGATATGGCCGATAGGTGGCGACAGCGCCACGCGCGGCTTATGGCTTTCCCCAAAATTGGGGTCGAACGGATGTATGTACTTTTAGCTACCTGTAGCAAAGCGACGAAATCGCGGAGTGAGACACGCCTGACGGCGTGAAAATTGGCATTGTATACGCGGATTCACACGGCTCCCCGTGCTATAAGTAATTCGTTTTTTCTAGCATTAGAAATAAGGTAAACAATCTTGACGTGTCTTTATATTGAAAAACACGTTTTAAAAATAAATAATGGCAAATATGTAACAATTATGAATCTAATATGATTATTTATATTCTTCTGCTTTCATAAGTAATAGTTACTGATTTTTTAAAAGCGTTTTTCAATTAAAAGACGTGTCAAGATCGCTAACCTTCTTTCTAATGCTAAAAAAAAACGAACTATAGCAGAACATTGCTATATAGGTACATGAATGGCCTGCCTCATTCCCACACCTGAGCAAAGGGCCTACCGCGAACCACGTTCGACGTGTTGCCTCCCTGTCACACTTACGTACGAATTTACAAGTGCGACAGAGAGGCAACACGTCGAACGAGGCAGAGTGATCGACGGATAACCGCATTAATGTGATCCGTCTAGTAGGTAAGTAGGCATAGGCATATAATATAACTGATATCTAGTCTTACATAGCTTTGTTTTCACAGGGAGCAAGCGCGAAAGATCCGCGTGCAGCTGGGTGAGAAGAGAAACACACCGTGGTCAAACTACAGAAGGCTTCGATCACCACTTTATAGTTCCCGGCACATTTCTAATCCAACAAGGTGTTGACAATAAAGAATTCTGAGAATATATACACTCAAATACACCCAAATTGTCAGTAAAAACCGGCCAAGTGCGAGTCGGACTCGCGCACGGAGGGTTCCGCACCATCAACAAAAAATTTAGCAAAACAAGCAAAAAAACGGTCACCCATCCAAACACTGACCGCGCCCGACGTTGCTTAACTTCGGTCAAAAATCACGTTTGTTGTATGGGAGCCCCACTTAAATCTTTATTTTATTCTGTTTTTAGTATTTGTTGTTATAGCGGCAACAGAAATACATCATCTGTGAAAATTTCAACATCAACATCAAACATCAAACATCAACATTTATTCAGCAAATAGGCCACAAGGGCACTTTTACACGTCAACATGGAATTTACATACAGCAAAAAAAAAAACACATCTACAATTATAAAGTACAACTTTCTAAGCCGCAAATATAAAATCAAACTAAAGTATTACATAGAGATGTATAAAGTCTCTAAATGTCGAATTACAAAAAAAAACGCTATAACAATAGTATTGAAAAAAAAAAGAACACAAAGATACAAAACTATAATCTAAAATTATTTAGAGATGTAAATGTCTCTAAGTGTCATCATAACTAAAAGATTACAAATATATAGTAGTTAATCAAATTATCCTTAGAGATGTATAGGGTCTCCAAGAGTCAAAATCCTGTATACCTAATTAAAACATTCATTAAGTAAGAAAATGACAATAAAAATAAAATAGCATACGAGAACCGAATGATGTGTGTCTGTGTCCATGTAATTATCCTCAAAAATAGAGTAACTAAATATAATAGCTCGTGTTAGCTTAAATAGACCAGTCTCCACAAACAGCACCCGTTCACGAATATGACGCGTATCTCAGCCATCGCCTCTCTCAACCTTCATTCGGGAAAGTGGCGACCCGATCAACAACGCCACCGTAAGCAAAGACTTTTAAGCGAGCATGACATATTCAAGCTGCCGGGCCATATTAATATTTAAATTGTAATAACGTATAACTGTGAGACACAACATTTTGTTCTTGTATGTTACATAAAAAAACGGTAAATCTTCACATAATTACCAAGCTAAATGCCCTATATTGACTTAGAGATGTATAGGTCTCTAAGTGTCGGAATCATTAAAAATATAAGTATGTACAAATAAAATAAAATTAAAACTAAAACTTAGAGATGTATAAGGTCTCCAAGTGTCAAAAATTAAAATTAAATTAAGCAATATAAACAATATAATTAATCGAGAACATGATGGTCTCATGTGTCAATTCTACTGGACACTAGCATGATTAATTTACAATGAAAAGAAAAAAAAAAGAAAAACAATACATATTTATTTAACTCTTATTATACTATCGAAATCAAGCTGCCGGCTTAAAGGCATCTCTATCATCTATAAAATCATTTACAGTGTAGTACGCCTTACTCAACAAGGAGCGCTTAATGTGTGACTTAAATTTGTTAAGTGGTAAATTCGCTATATCAGTGGGAACTTTGTTATAAAAACGTGTACAGTTCCCGACGAAAGACGTACTAACCTTACGGAGGCGGTGGGCGGGCACAGCAAGTTTATGTTTGTTTCTAGTGTTATAGTTATGGATATCACTGTTAAGCTTGAATTCATGGACGTTTTTCCGAACATACATAATATTCTCAAGTATGTATTGAGATGCAAGGGTAAGAATGTTCACTTCTTTGAATTTCTCTCGCAGGGATGCTCGAGCGCCCAGTCCATAGATAGAACGTACAGCTCGTTTTTGCAGCACAAATATTGTCTGAATGTCTGCCGCTTTTCCCCACAACAGAATTCCATACGACATAACACTGTGGAAGTAGCTAAAGTATACCAGCCTGGCCGTCTCTACGTTTGTCAGCTGTCTGATTCGCCTCACTGCATAGGCAGCAGAACTAAGTTTGCCGGCTAGAGTGGCTATATGTGCATGCCACTGCAGTTTTGCGTCTAAAGTGACTCCAAGGAAAACCGTTCGATCTTCGAATTCCAGCGTATCACCTTTTATTTTAATATTGCTGTTGTTTACCTGCTTGACGTTCGGCAGCGTAAATTTGATGCACTTGGTTTTCTTGGCATTCAAAAGTAAGTTATTTGCCGTAAACCAGTCTACTATGGTGGATAGTGCATCGTTAATGTTATCGAAGCTGTTTTCCTTCCTGTCTACTTTAAATATAAGAGAAGTGTCATCTGCAAATAACACTATATCATGTCTATCTTGCACTACTTTTGGTAGATCATTAATGTATACCAAAAACAGAAAGGGACCAAGAATTGAACCTTGAGGCACTCCAAGAGCTACTGGGGACCCCGCCGATTGAGCTCCATTGATAACTACTCGCTGAGTTCTATCCGAAAGGTACGAAGAAACAAGATCAAGGGCAGTAGCTTTTATCCCATAGCGGCATAATTTTCTTTTTAAATTCTCGTGATCAACGCAATCAAATGCCTTTGATAGATCACAGAAAATTCCAACAGCATCTTGAGCTTTTTCCCAAGCGTCAAAGATGTGTTTTAGAAGTACCGCACCGGCGTCAGTAGTTGACCGACCTCGGGTAAAACCAAATTGATTATTGTCAAGCAATTTATTTCTGTTAAAATGAGACAAAAGTTGATTAAGAATAAGTTTCTCGAAAACTTTGCTTAACGCCGGTAGTATTGAAATTGGTCTAAAGTTGGTGGGGTCTGTTCTCGTTCCAGATTTAAACAGTGGGATAATTTTGCTGTGTTTCATAATATCTGGAAAAATTCCAGTATCAATACATCTGTTGAAAATCTCGGCTAAATATGGTGCGATCGATTCTACAATAGAATGTAATACTTTTACTGATAATCCCCAGAGATCTTCCGTTTTCTTTAAGTTTAATGATCTGAAAGTTTTAAGAACTATATTCGGAGTGACATAAGAAAATGTGAACATTTCTGTACATTCCGCTACTGTTGTCTTCAGAATTTCTTCAGCGACCTCTGGCGATGAATTAAGTGACTTTGTTGTTTCTACCGGTATATTCGAGAAAAACTGCTCGAAATGATCTGCCACTTCACGGTCGGAACTTACTAAAGTCTCAGCAATTCGTAGGTTGTAATGCGGATCCTTCATTTTACGTTTTCCAGTTTCGTTGTTGATTACTTGCCATACAGTTTTAACTTTATCGCTGGAATTTAGAATCTTTTTGGACAAATAATCAGCTTTAGCGGCGACACACATCATCTTAAAAGATTTTGAAAAATTCTTTACGTACTCTAGAAATTCCGGCCTTTTATCTGTTGTTCTCAAATCATATAAATCATAGAGTTGGCGTCTCTTCTCGTGAATATCCGGCGTAGCCCAGTCGCTAAATTTAGTCTTGATCTTGCCCTGCGACTTCTTTGGAATGAAACATGCATCAAATTCCTTTTTAATACAGTTAAACAACTCGGAGCTCAAACAGTCAGGATTATCCTGGGTACATGAAAGATAACATAAGCTTCTTTTGATATTTCGGTTGAATAACTCCAAACGCCTTTCGGAAATCGTTCTGCACATAGTGTCTTGTGGAATTTCCTCAATTTTCCCGCTGAAAGAGGCTTTTACTCCACAGTGGTCAGAACTTAGGGTGTTTATAACAGCTTTACAAATCGCATCCTGGTTACTGAAGATGTTATCTATACATGTAGCACTGGTTGCTGTGATTCTAGTAGGTTCACAAAATAGATTGACTAAATTGAAGGACTTAAAAGTATTTAGTAACCTTCCACACAATGGCGAGTTTTCTAGCAAATTAATGTTAAAATCACCACATACAATTATAATTTTCTGACTTCTAAAAACAGCAATAAGCACTTCATCTATGACCGATTCGAATAAATTATAGTCTGCCGATGGGGGTCTGTACACGCATATAATTATAAATTGTTCCAACTCAACACAGGAAAGTTCTATATGGCGTTCCACAGACATGTCAACAATGTCTCTACGCTCCTTACTTTTTAAATTATGTTTAACCATTATCAATGACCCGCCGCGGTTACAGGATCTCCTAAAAAAAGAACTTACTATACTATGATTATTGAAGTTAAACATAAATTCATGACCTTTAAGCCAGTGCTCAGTTACACAGAGAATGTCAACATTCGTGGACTGTAAAAACAGATCAATTTCGAGTTCCTTACAGGTAAATCCTTGGATATTTTGGTGAACCAAGTTCAATAAATTGGTTTTACTAATCATACTAGCATCGTAGCGATCAATAGGAACGGAGCCGGCCGGTGCACACGTTGTCGGAGCGGTTAGTTTAAATTCATATCACCAGGCGGCTCCATCTCAAAACCTACACTACCAAGGCGTACAATATTATTAGGCGACTTAAGGCTACTAGACGCCGGGCTAGCCACGACGGGGTCTTCAATATTATATGCTAACAGATTAGCACACCGTGCTAGACATCTTCTCGGGAGGTAGGTTCTTTTATGGGGCATAACAAAATCGTCTACAAATTTATTCGTATCAAAATACGAAATCGTACTACTGTACAAGGAAAGGTTATACAACAAAGAATTGTAACGAAATACCCTCTTATTGACCTCGCTCGACATTCTATATGGGAGCGCACAGATAATTATTTTTGCAACCCCGGCCCGGTCAATCGCCGAGAGCGTAGCGGATAATTTTAAGATATCTCGCTTAGTACAGTCGACACTATTCCCTACGAAAACTACAAGCGTCGAGTCGCGGTCAAACTCGCCCGCGGCAATACAATCGACCAGACGATCGACGGAGGCCCCCGGGTGACAGTTGTTGATGACGCCCCGCGACAAGCGCTCCGCCAGCAGCGCGCCCAGGCCGGCGCCCCCCTCGTCCGAGTACAGGGCGGTGCGCGCGGGGATACGTGGGCGCGGCGGCGAGGCTGCCGGCGAGGCGAGGCGAGGCGGCGATTGAGCCAGCTCAACAAAGCTATGCGGCGATGGTGCCGGCGAGGGGAGGCGAGGCGGCGGTGGAGCAGGTTCGACGTAGGTCAGCAGCGATAGAGCCAGCTGGACGAGGCTCGGCGGTGATGGAGCCGGCTCGACGAGGCCCGGCAGCGATGGAGCCGGCTCGCCAAGGCCCGGCTGCGATGGAGCTAGCTCGACGAGGCTCGATGGTGATAGTGGGGGCCGAGGCGCCGGGTCCACGAGGCTGGGGGCAGGCTCGGGGTCGCGGCGCGGCTCGGGCGCGAGGGAGGCGCGCGACGCGAACAGGGCGCGCAGCGCGGGCGAGCCCGGCGCGGCCAGGACGGCGCGCAGCGCGGGCGACTCCGGCGCGGCGGGGCGTGGCGGGGGCCGCGGCGACTCCATGCGCAGAGGGTAGCCGCTGCCCGGTTCTAGAACATTATTCATAAAGGCTATGTATTCCTGTAATGCTTTACTTGATAGCTCGTCTCTATTATTGAGATCTTTTAACTTTGATTCTAATTTTCTTAATTCATCGGAGCGGTAATTCAATTCTTCTACTGTCTGGTCTAGTTGATATTGACAGCGTAGAAGTTCATCGCATAAGGCGACACTATTACATTTAGATTGCAGTGCCTTGAATACTGACTTATGGCGTTTTAGTAAAAGTTTTGATCTCTTTATGAATCTACTTAGTTTTAAATAATTTTTAATTTTCTTGGATCCGTTCAGTGTAATTTTGTTATCATCACTCCTGCCCTCTATCGGCACAGAACTTGTCGAACCTACAGTTCCTAACATTGATGTGCTGTCAGTAACTAAATCTACTTCAAAACTATTAAGTTCAGCAAAAATACTTAAATTATTGTCGGGAGGTCCGGACTGGCCTGCGCAATACTTGCATGTATTTTTTGCTTCCGACTCCTCCAGCTGCTGTTCCAGGTCCTGAATGCGTTGCAATGCCCGCTCGTGTATCTCCTGGCATTGTTGGAATCTGTCAACGGCAACCTGAAGTTCATCCCTCAACTGTCTAGCTATCACGGTTCGTGAGATACAGCCTGGTGACAGACGGACGGACGGACGGACGGACGGACGGACGGACAGCGGAGTCTTAGTTAGTTACCCTAAAAACGTGCGAAATTCAAACTTTCTGCATTTTTTAAATTTGCCGCCCTTTTCTACCGACAAAGTGCCTGTGCCAGAGTGTAATAATATTATTTTGTTTCACTTCTCTTCAAGGTAAAAGAAAACTTCGATGAAACCGATATGTGCCTCTTATTTGCTTGGTATTTGTTACTTATTTTATTATACAAAAAAAAATTTTTCATTATACACAGGACTTGACAGGCTAAACCTTGCTTCCCCTGTGTTGGAAGGTCACAAAAAGGTTGGAGTGCTCAATGAGCCCATGCATAGGATAGGAGTAGGAGTATAAAATTTATACGAAAAAAATGCGAACCCATTTTATATAAGCACAAGTTACGACTTTAAACGGAAAAACAGGTGACATTGATATAGGCGAATTAGACTCTCGCGCGAGCCACGAGACGAGCCGCGAGCCGCGCCACGAGACGCGAGTCCACCGCTTACACTCGCGTTCGGCTTGTCATTCGGTTATAAACCTTATGCCGTGCCGTTAGTGTTTAAATTATATTAGCTCGACGAGCTTGCGAGCCACGAGACGAGCCGCGAGCCCACCGCTTACACTCTCGTCTCGTGGCTCGGCTCGCGGCTCGTCTCGTGGCTCGCGCGAGAGTCTAAACCGAGTGTAAATCGACTAATACGATTGACATGCGATTGACACTTGCTCGACCAATGACGAGCGAGCAAGCTTATGCCCGGTGTGGCCAGTTTAAACTTGTAAAATTGTAACTTTTGGTTCAATGAAATCGGGCCGTATAATATCGTTTAATAGGACCTTTCAGGATTTTTAAGCGTTATAATACAAACTGAAATGTCTGAAACCTATCTGAAACAGACGTGCAGGTGGTCAATGAGTTAAAAATCTGCGTAAAAGGGATTGAAAATATGACATTATTGCCAGTATTGTTATGATCGAAATTAGGTAAATTAAATGGCCAATGTAGTATTATACGCAAATGTTAAAAAATAGTTTTCTTTTGTTTCTAAATATTATTTCTACATCAAAATTTAAAATTTACTATAATTTTCACAATTTAAGTCAAGTCAAATACAAAAACTATAGTCTGTCAAGGTCTGTTTGATTTCAAACATAGACAGAGAGAATCATACTATCTTTGTCTAACACTAGTACTAGCACCCAAAAGAAAAGGATGAGTATAGTTTTTTTTGTTCCTATTTACTGATAAGATTTGGTTGACCCAGTATATCTTTAGTGTGGTATTTGTTACGATTTATATGGTAACATTTAAGCGTACACAAACCATCTGCTCGTCAAGAGAATTTTAAAAAGTTTTCGTTTGAAGTCGTTATTCGAGTACGTTACCGCAATTATTATCAGAAACAAGAATTGGCGGGATATTAACCATAAAAATAAAATTGCAGTTTAGTAAATCGAGTTAGTGTACTAAATTATCCATGTGCTCGTAAATTAAAAGAGATCTATTGCTTTGTCTCTAGATCTGAAGCTGACAACGTTTTTTCATAGGCTTAGAATTTTTTATTTAGCAAAATGGAAGATTTCATTAAGATAGAAAAAATTGGTGAAGGTACTTACGGTGTGGTGTACAAAGGAAAAAATAAAGTGACCGGTCAGTTTGTGGCTATGAAGAAAATTAGGTTGGAGGCGGATGATGAAGGCATACCCTCCACCGCGATCAGGTTAGTTTTCATCCCCTTGTTACAGAAAAAACATACGCAGAACACTTAGGTTTCGAACGTCTACATCTTGAACTAACCGTAGAAAATTCGTGTTCTGTTTTCCTAACCTAACACATTTCATTTCCTGTTCAAGTCAAGGATTTATCTATCATTTTATCCGATGCAATTCAAATAATTATTTTAGTAATAAGCGTTAGAATTATGTATATACTTAATTTGCAATGGAAGCAGAATGAAATGATTAAGCTGACATAAGCATTGTTTTAATAGCTTATGAAATGACATGCAATTTTGTGTTTATGTTTACACAATATTGGATGAAATGAAATGTGGTTAAAAATTGCTTGGAATGCCATTCATTAATTAATAGTGTTTCATACATGTCTCTGCATTTATATCCACCAGTAGTATGACTGCTATCTAGATGGCAGATGTTTTGCCATCTAGATAGATGGATAGGATGGTATCCTTGGATTTGTCCTAGTATAGTTCATCCAGAGAATGTCTGAGATGTAGGAAAAGAAGGTGTTCAAATCACATGGGGAAAACTAGAACATTTTCCATCTCAGAAGTATGTGTAAAAGTAATTAGTCAGGGAATGTGTGACTACACTGAAACATCTGACCTCAATTTTTAACTGGCATTTAGTGGTTACTTCTTTAAATCTCTAGCCGCCTAGAGGCCTATAACAAGTTCTCCCATTCTCATTCATCCCATTTGTTCATCATTACAAATCATAATTGCATTTGTCTTGGCATGTTTTGACGTGTGGGTGGCTAGTTTAAAGCAACTTTACATTGCTAAAGCTTTGTAAACCTGATGCCACCTTAGATGTGTTTTAGTCTAATGTGCATATATGCATGCTGTGCAACCTAGATGAAAGTTAATAATAGCTAAAAAATAGGTAAAAACAGAAATAATTTTCACATTTCTAAGCACACTTGGAGCTAACTTTAAATCATAGTTTGGTAACCATTTTACAAGGAAGGCTAAGTAATGATATATTTTTCATCTAAACATATTTTAGATCACTATTTATCTTCCAGAGCTTATGAGATACTTCCACAGTGGCAGTTTAGTACAAGGTGGCTTAGTTTGGGAGTAAGTCTAGTTTAACTTATGACCTTATTCATAAACACTTGTCAACTCTAACAAATGTTATATTACAGAGAAATATCCCTACTGAAAGAACTGAATCACCCGAACATAGTGAAATTGGAAGATGTACTCATGGAGGAATCCCGGCTGTTCCTCATATTTGAGTTCCTCTCCATGGACCTCAAGAAATACATGGACTCCCTTGGATCCGGGAGGGTAAGTACCTGATAAAAGAGATAAAATAAAAATAGTTTATTTTTCATGTAGGCATATTACAATGCGCTTATGAACGTCAAATAAAGCTACACAGACTCTAACCCTACAGCTCTACCTGAGAAGATATCTCCTTCCTCAATAGGCTACATGACTAATTTTTTTTTATGGTATCAATCGATCGGGTTTGTTTTAGGATCAAATGTCTATATGGGACCCATTGCATTAAAGTAACACAAAGTCAGAAATTGTAGTCGCACTTCACTCGCGAAACGCCCTATACAAAACGGCCAAGGTCCGTGACGTCATCGCCCATCTTGTAGTATGGACAAAACAAGAAAATTGCGTTTTTGTCGGTGAAATATTGCGTTTATGTATATAGTTGCTATACAATATTTTAGAATAACCCTAAAACAATTTTAAACTGAATAAATACAAACACTTGGTTTTAATTTTGTTTACAACAATAATTAATACTTCTGCATATCATAACGGTGGTCCAGTACATCGTGTTGTTTTTATCGACATCGACCAAAGTGTGTGTCCTCGCACTATTAAGCTGTCAACGCATTTTTGCTCTCGCCGGACGGGGTATGGTTATAATAAAATTACACAAAATCATTCCGGCACCCAAAACCTCAGGTCAAACAAATAAAACCTTAAATATACTGATTACGATTCATTTTTGTGTAAACAGATGATGAGCCCTAACATAGTGAAGAGCTACCTGTACCAGATCAACAGTGCCATCCTGTACTGCCACTGCCGACGGATCCTGCATCGGGACCTGAAACCGCAGAATCTGCTTATTGACCAGACTGGCATCATAAAGGTACGCTCATTTTCTATATTGTAACCTTTTCTGTCGGTTTTGCTTCCCTAATAAAGCATAGAGAAATATAAGTAAAGAAAGAGTGGTAACTCCGTACATCAGTTTTCTTACCAAAATGCGATTTATTTCGTAATCGACATCTAACGTCAAATAACGGACATTATTACTATTATTAGTACTGCTATGGCTCCCCTCGGTGGGCGAGTCCGACTCGCACTTGTCCGGTTTTTTATCTAGTATCAATACAGCTAACACGTCGGAACCAGAGATGCGATTTATTTGAAATACTTTTATTTAAAATGCAAATACAAAATGCAAAATACCTATTTTGTATTTTGCATTTAAATGCCTTTAGTAAAAAACATTTTGTATTTTATTTGAAATACTTTTCGAGATGTATTTTGCATTTTTAATATTCATTTCAAAATGCAAAATACTTTGTGATTAAGTTTAGCCAACATTACCAGTCAAACAAAATGAAATGAACAAATGACGCTTGTATTGCCGAATTTGACCGATAGAGGCGCCTGCTAGCCATGCGCCCCCTTTTTTTTCTTTGGTCATAGTGCGCGCCTTATAGCCGTTTAGACTCGCGGCTCGCGGCTAGACTCGCGGCTCGCGGCTAGACTCGCGGCTCGCGGCTAGACTCGCGGCTCGCGGCTAGACTCGCGGCTCGCGGCTCGGCTCGCGGCGCGTCTCGTGGCTCGCCTCGTCACACTCGCATTCGGCTTGTCAATTGGTTATAAACCTTATGCCGTGCCGTTAGTGTTTAAATTATATTAGCTCGACGAGCTTGCGAGCCACGAGAGCCTAAACCGGCTATTATGTCTGGCTAGTGTCAATGTCAAACGAAAACCACGAACATCATCTATTGTATGGCTATTCTCATGATAAATACCTAAAATAAATAAAAATATCTGAGATTTGGTCAAAAGGTATTTTATTTTGAAAAAGTATTTTGAAAATACCTATTTTGCATTTAGCATTTGAAATACAAAACGCAAAACTATTTGGTATTTTGCATTTGAAATAGTAAATCTGAAAAGTATTTTGCATTTTGTATTTAAATGCTTTTTTAAAACCATTTTGTACATTTCTGGTCGGAACTGTGCGTCAGAGGGTCTGCCATCTTGCGACCTGACATTGATAGTTCACGCCAATAAAGAAGGAGCTCACGCTTCCTATACATGACATAATGTGTTGTCATCATGAATCTAGTATTTTAACTATTTTATCTGCATCAAGCATGAGGGGTGGGGGAAATGACCGAACGGGATAGTCTTATGTATCTTTCAGTAGGAGTAGCAGCGAAAGGGCTATTATTGTTTGTCCTTCTCACAGTCTCAAATTTTTTTTATTCCCCACCGTAAGTTAGTATGGATTATGGTGGGCAACAAATAAATTCGACCAATCAGTGTCGCGTGGCGTATTTTTTGTCCCTCACGGACGCACGCGTATATCACATCTATTAGGATCCTACCATCGGGTCGTGATTGATGATGCCCCCCCCCCCCCAGGTGGCAGACTTCGGGCTGGGGCGTGCGTTCGGCGTGCCGGTGCGCGTGTACACGCACGAGGTGGTCACGCTGTGGTACCGCGCGCCAGAGGTGCTGCTAGGCAGCCAGAGGTGAGCCGTACACTACACTACACCAGGGCATAGAGAAAAAAATACATAGAGTGCTCACTCCATACATCAGTTTTAGTACCAAAAAGACTATTAGCATCGAGTAGCGGAACTATCAGTACTGCTACTTGACAATAGATGTAGCACCGACCGGAAAGTCTTATGCTGTTGAGATAAGACTTTCCGGTCGGTGCTACATCTATTGTCAAGTAGCAGTACTGATAGTTCCGCTACTCGATGCTAGATGTAGACACTGAAATTAATAGTCTGAACTGATGTATGGAGTGAGCACTCTATGTATTTTTTTCTCTATGACCAGGGAGACCAGGACCCCTACCGCGACACACGTTCGACGCGTTGCCTCTCTGTGCCACTTGTAAATTCGTACGTAAGTGTGACAGCGAGGCAACACGTCGAACGTAGTTCGCGGTAGGCCCTCAATAGGTGAGGCACGTCCGAGGCAAACTCGCGTGCGGCCAAGATGCCTCGGACGAGACACGTCTTCACACGCTAATGCTTCATATGGTTGGTATCAATACAGATGTAGTGCATAATAGGGATGATGACACATGTTGAATTTTATAACAAAATCTAGTAAAATAGATAGCAAACGAGCAATTTATCACAATAATGTGGATATTAAAATAAAATATTGAAAAATTACAAAATTACAGGATCTGAAAGTTTCAAAATTTAAGTTTTTAGGGTTCCGTACCCAAAGGGTAAAAACGGGACCCTATTACTAAGACTCCGCTGTCCGTCCGTCCGTCCGTCCGTCTGTCACCAGGCTGTATCTCACGAACCGTTATAGCTAGACAGTTGAAATTTTCACAGATGATGTATTTCTGTTGCCGCTGTAGAAGTGGAAGGTAAACGTGCCTTTAAAATACTTCTAATAATTAAATTAGGAAGGAGAAAGAGCGAAAGCAAAACTAGCGGATAAAATATTTTATATTGACAGCAAGAATAACAACCATGCGTCTCTAGGGACTCAATGCGCCTGCGGGCTGCGAGTGTAATACATGGCTTGCAGCGCTGCAGCCGAGGGCCGATCGTTAGACCGTCCATACGGCGCGCAGCGCTTACAGCTGAATTTACAAAATTTGTTAGTAATAAAATATGTACAATCATCATCATCACCACATCACCCCCCTCCAGAGACCGTCAAGGGCGATATAAAAATAAATAACTAAAAATAACTTAATAATAATATTCTGGGACACGAACTGTACGTCCTGACCTTGTCTTTTTTACCGTGTTTTCAGTCTCTGGAGAAGGTTGAACAGGTGGGACAGTAACAGGTACAATCGGCTCGTCGGCCAGTATGTAAGCAGGTTTAATGCGATCTATGGACACTGTTACACTTTTGCCGTTCACACGCAACTTAAACACTTTATCACTTTTTTCGAGCACTTCGTACGGACCAGTGTACGCTGGCTGCAGCGGTGGATGACACGCATCATCTCTGAGCAGCACGTGACTGGCAGTTTTGAGGTCCTTATATATAAACACTCGTCTATTGCTTGTATGGCGCGACGCTGGCACTGGAGTGAGATCATGGGCAAACTTACGCAGGCGTGCTACATAATCAGTCACATCAATGGTGTCATCGGGCGGCTTGGCGACTAATAGCTCTCCCGGCAACCTCAGCGGCTCTCCGTATACGAGCTCAGCAGTCGAAGCGTTGAGATCCTCCTTGTACGCACTACGTATGCCGAGTAGAACCAAGGGTAGTGTGTCTACCCAGTTGCTAGTTGCGTGACAGGTAATGGCAGCTTTCAACTGTCTATGAAAGCGCTCCACGAGGCCATTACAGGCCGGGTGGTAGGCCGTTGTACGACGATGCTGGAAGCCGGCCATCTCAGACAGATGCTTGAAGAGGCAGCTCTCGAACTGTCTGCCACGATCAGTTACTATGTCGTTAGGGCAGCCGAACCGTGATATCCAGCCATGTAGAAGTCCTCTGGCTACGGCTTCTGCTGTGATCTCTTGAAGCGGTACCACCTCAGGCCAACGTGTATATCGATCGACGGCTGTGAGGCAGTATTTAAATCCTTGAGATACTGGCAAGGGGCCTATGAGGTCTATATGTACATGCATGAACCTTGCTCTGGGAAGTCTGTATGTTCCAAGTGGTGCAGAAACGTGGCGAGTGACCTTGGCTCTCTGGCATGACAAACAGGTACGTGTCCATTCGCGGCAGTCTTTTTTGATACCTGGCCAAACGTACCGGTCTGTGACGAGCTTAACGGAGGCATTCGCACCAGGGTGGCTAAGAGAGTGCAAGCTCTGGAAAACTTGTCTGCGTAACTCCTTTGTGACATAAGGCCTGAGTGTCTGGTCAGTCTCATCGCAATACAGTTCGGCCTGAATACCTGGCAACTTGAACTTTTTCAGGCGAAGCGAAGTGTCACTCTGTAAGAGCTCCTGCAACTCTGGATCGCTCGTCTGGGATTGCGCTAGTCTCTCCAAATCGATCGGCTGTGCGACTTCCTCAACGCGCGACAAGGTGTCTGCCACCACGTTATCTTTCCCAGAAATATGTCTTATGTCAGTCGTGAATTGCGCTATGAAGTCCAAATGTCTGAACTGTCTTGGTGAGCAGTTATCCTTGCGCGAGTTGAAGGCGAAGCAGATGGGCTTGTGATCCGTATAGATTGTAAAATCCCTGGCCTCAACCATGTGCCTGAAGTACTTTAGAGCTTCGTATATGGCCAGAAGTTCACGGTCGTACGGCGAGTACTTACGTTGCGCGGGGCTCAATTTTCTCGAGAAGAACGCCAGGGGCTGCCACTGCTCGTCGATATACTGCTGTAGCGCGGCGCCCAAAGCGGTATCAGAAGCGTCTGTGACAATGGCCAGCTTAGCCTGACTATTCGGATGCGCTAACAACGCAGCCTGACATAAGCTGTCCTTACAACGCTCAAAAGCTTCATGTTCTTCAGCGCTGAAGTTGACGGGATGAGAAGGCTTTATAGATCCAGTTAAAAGCGCATGAAGTGGAGCCTGAGATGCTGCTGCCCCAGGGATAAATCTGCGGTAAAAATTAACCATCCCTAAGAATCTGCGCAGCTCCCTTACATTCTTTGGGACCGGGAAGTCTTTGATGGCATCGACCTTGGATGGAAGGGGCTTGGTACCTCCGGCTGAAATGCTGTAGCCAAGGAATTTTACCTCCGTCGCACCGAAGACACATTTGGAAGTGTTAACCACCATCCCGTACTCTTGAAATTTGGCAAACAACTGGCGCAGGTGCTCCTTGTGAGTGACTTCGTCTTTCGAGTACACCAGGAAGTCATCTAAATAGGCATAACAAAAATCCAATCCCCTTACCATCTCGTCCACAAACCGTTGGAATGTCTGGGCGGCATTCCTGAGCCCGAACGTCATATACGGGAACTCGAAGAGGCCAAACGGTGTGGTAATCGAGGTCTTCTGGATGTCTTCTGGGTTTACGGGGATCTGGTGGTACGCCTTCTCAAGATCGATGGTGGAGAAAACCTGACAACCAGAAATACTGTGAGCAAAGTCATGTATATGCCGAATGGGATATTTATCCGGAATAGTCCTGGCATTGAGCATTCGGTAGTCACCGCAAGGCCTCCATCCATTGTTCTTCTTAGGGACAAGGTGTAGAGGTGACGACCAAGGTGACTCTGAAGGTCTGGCTGTTCCATTTTGAAGCATTGCGGAGAACTCGTCCCGAGCAATCTTTAATTTATCCGGAGCCAACCGTCGAGGAGAGCAAGACACAGGAGGCCCTGGAGTAGTCCTTATAAAATGTAGGACATTGTGCTTTGGAACACGATGAACGCCAAATGGGCGAGTAATGTCGGGGTATTCAAGTAGTATGCGATGAAAATCTGACTCACCCGACACCACTTTGACTGAAGAAATTTCGTCCGTCGAGCATCCAGGCAAAGCCACGGCGCACAAGCTAGTCATCCTGTCGATCAGCTGTTTGTTCCTGCAGTCGGGAACAAGGTCGTAATATGCCAGGAAGTCTACGCCGATTATAGGCTTTGTCACATCTGCAACAATAAATTGCCAAGCAAAGTCGCGGCGCAAGCCTAGGTTCAGTACTAAGTGAATGTAGCCGTAAGTAATTATAGGTGAGCCGTTCGCTGCAGCTAACTCGTAGTTAGTAGGTTGTCGCCGATATTTTAGTTGAGACCTAGGGAAGACACAGACGTCGCTACCAGTATCCACGAGAAACTGTATCTTCGTTGTATGGTCCGTAACAAATAAGCGACCGGGGCTAGGGCAAACGTCGGTCGCCATTATCGAGTGCCCCTTTCGTTTCCCGCCTGATAGTCGCACGGCTTCACGCATCTTGTTGCCTTCTCACCGAACTTCGCATGGTACCAGCACTCGGGAAACTTGCGGTAATTTGACTGCGACCTCTGTGAGCTGGAACGATTGCGAGACTTGCTGGACGCACGAGATCTTGATCGCGACGGCCTGTCACTATCGAGCTGACTTTTGAGTGCTTTCATGTCCTTAGTCAACTCACTAACTTGACGCATGAGGATATCCATTTGAGGATCAGGCACTGATGCAGCGGCTACTTGAGGAGTTGCCACGTCGTGAACACGGTCAGCCAACTCAGCGAGTTCTTCGATTGGGTCATTGGGCTTCGATGCGATCACAAATTGCAAGTTACTTGGCAGGCGAGACGTCCAGATAGATATGAGGAACTCATCGGGTATATTCGGCCCTGCCAAATGACGTAGGTGCCGGAGAAACTGGGAAGGTTTTCTATCACCTAACTCTTCCTGACTAAGCAACTGCTTCACTTTCTTCTGCCGGGACACCGACAGTCTTTTAATAAGCTCATCTTTAATCTTTTTGTACTTGTCAGTGGCTGGAGGCGAAACAATTATATCCTCAACCTCGGCAGCATATTGAGAATCGAGCTGCGCGACGATGTAATTGTATTTGGTCGCATCCGCAGTAATATTGGAAACAGTAAATTGAGATTCCATTTGAGCGAACCATACTGCAGGTTTCTCAGGCCAAAACACAGGCACTTTTACGCTGATGCGGTAAATTTCCGTCGGTATGCAGCCCTCTTGCGTACCTTTTCTTGGTTTGCTCGGTCCAGGTATCTGCGAGTCTACGGATCCATCATTCTCGGTATCGCTCATTTTCAGTGTTCCACGTGGTCACCAGTGTAGAAGTGGAAGGTAAACGTGCCTTTAAAATACTTCTAATAATTAAATTAGGAAGGAGAAAGAGCGAAAGCAAAACTAGCGGATAAAATATTTTATATTGACAGCAAGAATAACAACCATGCGTCTCTAGGGACTCAATGCGCCTGCGGGCTGCGAGTGTAATACATGGCTTGCAGCGCTGCAGCCGAGGGCCGATCGTTAGACCGTCCATACGGCGCGCAGCGCTTACAGCTGAATTTACAAAATTTGTTAGTAATAAAATATGTACAATCATCATCATCACCACACCGCTATAACAACAAATACTAAAAACAGAATAAAATAAAGATTAAAGTGGGGCTCCCATACAACAAACGTGATTTTTGACTGAAGTTAAGCAACGTCGGGCGCGGTCAGTACTTGGATGGGTGACCGTTTTTTTGCTTGTTTTGATCTATTTTTTGTTGATGGTGCGGAACCCTCCGTGCGCGAGTCCGACTCGCACTTGGCCGGTTTTTTTTTAACTTCCAAAAACGATAAAAGTAAGGGTACCATTCGATTCCTTACATTTCACCAAAAAAAAAAATTGTATAGCAACTATATACATAAACGCAATATTTCACCGACAAAAACGCTATTTTCTTGTTTTGTCCATACTACAAGATGGGCGATGACGTCACGGCCTCTGGCCGTTTTGTATAGGGCGTTTTGCGAGTGAAGTGCGACTGTCGGACTTTGACTACAATTTCTGACTTTTGTGTTACTTTAATGCAATGGGTCCCATATAGATATTTGATCCTAAAAACAAACCCGATCGATTGATACCATAAAAAAAAATTAGTCATGTAGCCTATTATTTATCATCGTTTTTTTCTTCACGGAAACGTACGAACGTGTCTTGCTATTTCAGTCAGTCTCCTTACAATGAGATTGACTGAACCAGCATGACAAATACGAACGTACATTTCCGAGAAAATACGATGGACAACAATTACGCACTACATATTATCGGTATGGTTGGTAAGAAAGGGATAAAACATAGATGAACTAATTGAGGCTATTATTTAGTTGTCTTTGCTGATGATAGGGTCCACACAGAACGAGCCGCCTCGCGTGGAAATTGCCTCGCGAAGCAGCTCAGTCTGTGTACACATGCCTCGGCCGGATTGCCTCTGGAGAGGCAGGTCTCCGCCTCCACAGACCGAGGAACTTCGCGCGGCAAATTCCTCGCGAGGCGACTCGCTCTGTTTAGACCCGCCTATTATCTAAAGGAAAGTTCATTAGAAAAAAAAGCCCGTGTTAAAATAGTTTTTTTTTTACATTTCTTGTGTCTCATTTCCAGGTACTCGTGTCCAGTCGACATGTGGTCTATCGGCTGTATCTTCTCCGAGATGTCCTCCAAGAAACCACTGTTCCAGGGCGATTCTGAAATCGACCAGCTTTTCCGAATCTTTAGGTAAGTATTTAATTTTATTCTATTTTCTATACTACCTATACGGCTACTACGAGTTTGACACTGACCACTGATATATTCGCTAACGTCTGCGTAACTTACTTTCTATACATCTCGCTCGCACTAATATGCCAGTAAGAGCGAAATGCATAGAAAGTAAGTTACGTACACGCTAGCGGATATGTCAGTGTCGAGTTGGTGGTAAGGCTACTAGCCTACCAACAGTAAAAAAGTGGCTAAATAAAAAAAAATCTAATTTATATGATGTATAAATGGCGGACTTAATGGTTAATGGTATTCTCTACCGGTACCGGTCAACCACTTACTAATCAGAGACAGTATGTAAAAATAGTGCAAGGAGAAAAGTAAGAAGATATTTTTTAGTAAATTGTTAGATATCGCGTTTGAATCAAACAACCTATATAAGGCTGGTATTCCATCTGTCCAATTTAGGTCTCTATTGTTTCCCAAATAGTTTTAAACTTGGAGGATATAATCAAACGGAGACGCCATGTCTGTAATTTTCTGTACAAAACAGTCTGCCGATTTTTGCGGGGGAGGGGAACGTCAAATGTATGCGTAACGTAAAAATAGCCATGTCAGATAAACGTCAGTCCATACATTGTGTATGACCGTTGGCCGCCTATTTTCGACAGAGGGGAAAGCCTGTTAATGGCTACTCCGTTTAGTTGTATCCTCCAAGGTTTTAAACCATAATGTATTTGCCCGCATTTTCGTTAGTCATAATTCATTTGGTTCAGAGAATTTTCAGGATTGCCATAAAACAAACCTAACCTAACCTATCTATAGGATAACCTAACGAAAATCCTGAAATGTTAACGGTTTCAGTTTTATGAATAATGATAATATGACAAACAATACATTATGACTTAAAACTTTATGGGAAACAACGGGACCCCATCCAATTTATTTGTCCAATGTGTATTTGCGTCTCACATTTCGCTTAGTGAGAGAGTGAGACGCAATGCACATTGGACCAAGAAACATAATGTGTGTGCTTGCAGGATGCTGCGTACGCCGACAGAGGAGATCTGGCCCGGCGTGACGTCACTACCGGACTACAAGCCTACCTTCCCCAACTGGAACACGTTCAACTTGCACAACCACGTGAGTACACACTGCTCAGCTATGCTTGTAGCGCTGTGCCGTGGATCTGGCCCGGCGTGACGTCACTACCGGACTACAAGCCCACCTTCCCCAACTGGCACACTTTCAACTTGCACAACCACGTGAGTACACACTGCTCAGCTATGCTTGTAGCGCCATGCCGTGGATCTGGCCCGGTGTGACGTCACTACCGGACTACAAGCCTACCTTCCCCAACTGGAATACTTTCAACTTGCACAACCACGTGAGTACACACTGCTCAGCTATGCTTGTAGCGCCGTGCCGTGGATCTGGCCCGGCGTGACGTCACTACCGGACTACAAGCCTACCTTCCCCAACTGGAATACTTTCAACCTGCACAACCACGTGAGTACACACTGCTCAGCTATGCTTGTAGCGCTATAGGGACATTAGGGACCGTGCGGGTTGGAGGGTCTGCCATCTAGTGGCTTGAATCGTAAACATAAACTATACATTGACACTTCACGCCAAAGCAAGTGTTGCCCTC
Source organism: Cydia amplana (assembly GCF_948474715.1). NCBI lineage: Eukaryota > Metazoa > Arthropoda > Insecta > Lepidoptera > Tortricidae > Cydia > Cydia amplana. The sequence goes on from NC_086087.1 coordinate 11,843,039, forward strand.
TACAGTTCATGTACGTTTTTTGATGCATTGTAGACTTTGCCATCTTGGGGGCTACATTTACATTGAAAGCATGAACTTGATATTTACACAAAAAAAAAACAATAAATTTTCTGCCCTTCGGCCGATTAGCGTCAACTGTCGGCCCACTGCGCCAAACAAAGGAGCCGCTATCCGGCTCTGTCAAGCAGAAAAATAAGATACAAGCTTTATTTGAGTAGATTTCAGTTCAACCAAACCCTTAATGTAAGGCCTGAGTGGACGCTCGAGTTGAGCGTGCAGCGGGGCGGGGCGTGCGGCGTGCATGTTAAACAAACGCAAGCGTATAGGAGCGGCCTTAGTGCACGCTGCTCAAATTACTTGTGAGCTCGACGCCACGCTGCACGCCCCGCCGAACGCTCCGCTTCGACTCAGGCCTTACACTTATTTGTGACGTTCCACGGCAAAAGGTACCTTATGGCACTTGGCGTTTACGTCGCATAACGCCGCAATAATAATAGCGCGCGGCGGCGGAGCGGCGTTAATAATAGCGTAAGCGCCAACGGCCATAAAGCCCCGTCTCCATTCGATAGCTTGCCGCTCGATATGGAGACGGGGCTTAAGGTACCTTTATCCGTGGGACGTCACATTTTTATACAACGTGAAAGGTCGCTTTTTAACTGTCAACACGTGCAGGTACAGAACCTGGACGAGTTGGGCATGGATCTCCTCCGCAAGATGCTGGTGTACGACCCGATGAAGCGCATCAGCGCCAAGGACGCGCGCCGCCACCGCTACTTCCGCGACGTGCGCCTGCCGCCCGGCCTGCCGCGAGACTCCGCGAGAGGGGTCGATGCGCCCGCGCAGCCGCACAGCGCCGTCGCCACGCAGTGATAACGGTATCCTGTACTGATGAGTAATTCCAAGTTGTCCCCTCATCATCATCATCATAATTTAAGAGCGTGGCTCTTGTCGGTGGAGTATGCGCCAGTTTTCGCGGTCCTCGGCTAGGTTCTTTAGGTCCCTGTAAGACACGACATTTGCCTTTGTTTTTAGTTGTTGTGTGTAGCTTGCTCGTGGTCTTCCTCTTCTAGCTTCGATTTTGCCTTCTAATATAGTTTTAAAGAAAGTGTCGTGTCTTATCAAGTGACCTATCATTCTGCCTCGTCTATTCTCTATGGTCCTCAGTAGGTTTCTCTTCTCTCCAACAATTCGCAGTACTTCCTCGTTCGTTTTTTTCTCCGTCCAACTTATCCCCCTGCACTCCCCTACACTTTTTTTTAAATTTGTGAATTTATATGTTATTTCTACTCAGAATCACGAGCTCTTTCTATCCTAATAGGGGAAAAAAAGTGTCCCAAGGTTTTTTCCCATTCCATTGCCATTTTTTCATAGACTTTGTATGGCGGTTTCGGAATGTAAAGATCGAAAAATGTATGGAAAACTTGGGACACTTTTTTTCTCCTATTAGGATCAAAAGAGCTCATGAATCTGAGTAGAAATAACATTAAAAAATCCCAATTTAGAAAAAAAAAGTGTAGGGGACAACTTTAAATAAAATGGCCCAATTATATTGTAGAAGAGTGTCTTAACCCTTAAATACACGATTTATACCTGCATATTGAGCCCCGGGCCATCAAAATATACGATGTAGATCTACATCATAATGCATTTAAAGGTTAAGGGGCCCTCTGCTACCAGGGATACCAGTCAGCCGGTCGATATCGGCCTGTCAGTTGTTCCGAACTGTCACCATTTGTGTTTAACTGACAGGCCGATATCGTTCGGCGAACTGGTAATCAGTGGGCCCCTTTAGCGCCACTTGCACCATCACACTAATCTGGGGTTAACCGGTTAAACCGTTAACCCAGTGTCAAATGGTGTTAGCCGGTCGAAGTACTTAGCAGATGGCGCCAGCATAGCTTGCCCTGTCAATCCCTAGAATTGTGTAATTTTTTTGTTTTTTAATGCCCTGGATGCCCGTTTAAGCCAAATCTCATAGAAAAAGGGACACGCTATGATGGCACCATCTATGCAAAGCTTTGACAGTTGCCAACCCCATTGTACTGGTAACCATGGTAACTCCAGGTATGACCCCTAACCCCGGGAGTGAATTGGTGCAAGTGGCCCTTAGTGTAAGAAAAATTCGTGCTTCAAAGACTTGATGTAGATGGCACTGTGCATCTCCATGTGGGTAGATAGGGTCTCCCCACACCTATCGACGCGGAATAGGCAAAAACCGATAAAAATACTTTGTCGACGACAAGACGACAAGAATAAGAACGATAGGGTTCGAAAGGATAGCTATCAATGATAGTTATCTTGATAATTATCGTGATTGTTATGCCTGATAATTATCGATTTGATAATAACCTAATAAAATTTATAAAAAAATTGCAGAAAACGCCCCAATTATTTTTTACTATCAAAGAATTCTAAGATAATTATTCGATAATTATCAAATACTATAATTATCTGGATAATTTCGAACCCTGATTAGAACGAAAAAGTCGTCGCCTACTGCGTGCCTCGGCCGCATTGCCTCGGGCGAGGCACGTCTCCACCGACCGAGCTTCGCGCGGCAATTTCCTCGCGAGGCAATTTCCTCGCGAGGCAATTCGTTTTATGTGCCTTTTGATGTTTGTCAAGTTTAGTCAGTGAAGTTAGGCCCTGGTCTCCTATAAACGCCATCGGCCGCTTACAGCGTCTGCGTCACGATGCTTACTATAGAGATGTACTGTTGTGGTCTGTTTTAGACGTCGACGTCAGCGTCTTTTTTGTTCAAAAACGTTGACGCTGACGCCAGACGCCGCGTACAGCATAAAATAGGAGACCAGGGCCTTACGGTTTCATAGGATAACGATTGTCAAAGTGGACGCATGACAATTCAGTCACAACAAAATATGGCGCCTTACGGTGCCATCCAGAGTCGGGTCACGCTAAATTTTCATACCAAGTGGGATATGTATGTATGGGATATGTATATAGTTCGTTTTTTTTAGCATTAGAAAGAACTTGTAAGAAGGTAAGCGATCTTGACATGTCTTGAAAAACGCTTTTTAAAACTCAAAAACTATTATAAGTAATAGTTCATAAGTGAAAGCAGAAGAATATAAATGATCGTATTAGATTCATAATTGTTACATATTTGCCGTGACTTATTTTTAAAATGTGTTTTTCAATTAAAAGACACATCAAGATTGTTTACCTTATTTCTAATGCTAAAAAAAACGAACTATAGTTTGTCAAAAGACTGCCTCATTTCAAACATAGACAGAGAGAATCATACTATCTTTGTCTTACACTAGTACTAGCACCCAAAAGAAAAGGATGAGTATAGTTTATTTTGTTCTTATTTACTGACAATTTGGTTTGAGCAATTATGTATATGCATTCTTACTGCCAAGTTTGTGCAATGTTAGCGTGGCCAAAGTCTACTTTTGTTGTTAAAATGGCACAATATTTTTCTTATACTTTACAACTCTTTTACAATCAATGGTGTTAGTAATAATGCCTTGGTCTTTAGGTGCTTGGTCTACGCTGCGTACAGCGTTACGCAGTGTCTTTGAAACGTGACGCTATAAGCAGCGTACGACTTTAAACTGGCCTAGCCAAGGTGACAATCGCTATCGCTTCAAATCGCGTTGTCTCTATCACTCTTCCATATAAGTGCGACAGTGACAGTTGCGTTTCGATCGCTACGGAGCGTAAGCGATTGGCATGTTGGCTAAGCGGCTTGCGTTCAGTCAGCGGCCTTCAAGTCCGCAGCAAACTCGGCCAAATTTCACCTTCCCGTACAAGAGCGTTTTCCAAAAAAAGTGTACATTTCATTCATGTCTTCAAAATATTGACTTCTTGGGCTCATTTTACTCAGAATCATTTGTACATTCACGCCTCATACATAAAAAAATGTGTCCAAAAATTTCCTTTCCTGATCGTCACATTCTTGTATGAATTTTTTTTTATTTGTATGAACGTGACGCACTGAAAAAAAAATTTTTTCATACAAAATTTTGGGACACATTTTTTCATGTATGAGACATGATTTTTAAATGATTCTGAGTAAAATGAGCCCAAGGAGTCAATATTTTGAAGACATGAATGAAATGTACACTTTTTTTGGAAAACGCTCACAAATGGAGTTTCGTTCTCATTTTAAAACTACGTGTTAGATTGTAACGAAACTTTGCACATACAGTGACACGAGGTATATCTGCCTGTAATTACGAGGGGAGGCTGAAACATTCGCGCCCTAAGCTAGAAAAAAAACTGCTACTTTTCCCCCCGCCTCTTTCGCAGTTTAAATATTGCCGCCATTACTAACGATTATTAACGATTAGGTAATAATTAACATTTACTTTATACTCTTTCATTTTTTTTCTGGGCCGCGAAATTTTTAGCCGCCCCTCGTAGTAATAGCTCCAGCGGGCTCAGCACGGTTCCATTTTTATCGACTATCACTATTCCCGTCACTTTCGCACTTACGTACTTGTTAGAACGTGACAGGCATGGTGATAAATGATAAAAATGCGACCGTGCTACTAGGGCTGCTTATAAAACAAACGAAATAGAGCATAAACAAGTTTGGTATGAAAAAAAAAAGTTCCCTGTATCTTTTTAGCTATGGTATCTGAAGCTACATAAACTTATTAAATTACAGGCATAGATATAACTTATCATATTGTAAGTACAAAGTTTCAGAGCGTTCAGAGTAGTCTAGTAGTTTTTTCTACTCCAGCACTTAAATGTGTCAATTAAATGACTGACAGTGATATCTAAAGCAATGTCATTTGAATGCTTTGTCTATAGGCTCATAAGATGACTGCTAGCAGTCATCTTATGAGTATAATACAACTGCTTTATTTTTTTTAAAGATACAAGTCCGATCATCTTGATTGAAAGAGGTATGTTTTCATTTACAATAATAACTCTTTTTTTTTTTAATAATAACTCAACTTTTTTAAATAATAACTCTTTTTTTTTAATAATAACTCTTTTTTTTTAATAATAACTTTTTTTTTAATAATAACTCTTTTTTTTTTTTTGCTGCAGCTGTCATAGAAAAAGTAATGTATGCAACAGCTCATAATTGGTTCTTAAAATTCTCGGGTCTTTTTTTACAAAACTCGACTACGTCTCGTTTTGTAACTTCGACCCTTGAATTTTAAGAACCCTTATTATATCACTGTTGCATAAACTACTATTAAAATGAGAGCGTAATACGTTCGTATGGAGAACCGAGCTTGCTGCGTACTCTCAACCATTTTATAAGACTTGGGAAATGTGTTCGGCCCAAAACCTTTGTAATCTTAATTTATAATTATAATTAGGGTGAATTTGTTAGCTGTATGCTCTATTTATGGGTGCCTCGTGTCTGGTACGCAGGCGTGTGTGTAGCGACCGGCATCAACATGCTATATCGAATTAGGAAACAAATCAAATTATTTAATGATATGTTGTTTTAACCTTTTCAACGCCAAGAGCCACTAAAGTGGTCGAGTGCTGTCGTGCCCATGACGCCAACAGCCACTAAAAAGGCTATGACGGACGCTGTCAAAGCAATTTTCCTGCTGACAGATAAGGTTTATTTTCGCTCTTCATATTGCAACCATTTGGCGTATAAGCCACATTTTAGCATGGGACGAAAAGCGTTGAAAAGGTTAAGAGCCAACAGGAGCTAAGATTTAAATATTTTAGGTAAATATACCCGTATCGCTAATGGAAGCGGCTCCTAAAACTAGTGCGATAAGGACAAGGCGAAAAATCCTGCGTAAAAATATCAAAAATCGAGGTTTCGTACTCGACTGTTTCCTCCTCCAAAACTTAACCAATCGTAACCAAATTTGGAAATCTAAATGATTATGACATTATCTGTGTCGGACCGTTTTGCTTTTTTGACTAATTGATGTCAGTTTTGAATAGCACGCCTCTCATTGCGGCATAGTCAATTAGGCCATTTTGGCCATTTTTGAAGGGCTCTAGCGCCTTAAAAAACAAAAATATCAAAAAAAGCAAAACGGTCCGACACAGATATTGACAATATTAACCTGTGTTGAAAAAATCATTGCTCTAGCTTCAAAACCCACGGAGGAAACAGTCGAGTACGTTTGTATGGAGAAATGACCACTCCTGTTGGCTCTTAAGTAGTCACACTACTTTAAATAAATTATAAACTGGAATAGATATCATACACTAAACAAAAAGTGAGTGGACTTGGTCTCTTTTTCTTTAGTTTATGATATCTATTTCAGTTTATGTTGTATCTAATACTTATGTGCCAAAGCGTGGTCGAGCGTCTACACTTGAGAGAAAATGAAACTAATCAGTTTGTATGGTATTGGCATAATAAGTGCCCTGTTTTAATTGTAATTTAATTGTAAAAGTGCTCTTGAGTGTATAATGTAAATGTATAATTTTTGCCAGTTACTGCCTTCAAAAATATATTGTATAATGTTTTATTCCATAGGACAGGAAATAAAGATATTCGTATTTAGAGAACCGAATATTAAGACTGCTAATTAGAGATGCACCGGATATCCGGTTACTATCCGGTATCCGGCCTATCCGGCCGTTATTTTAGTATCCGGCCGGATACCGGATAGTGACCTACTATCTGGCCGGATACCGGATAGTGACCTACTATCCGGCCGGATACCGGATAGTAAAATTAACACATTTTGGGGTAAAAAATGGAATCTAAAACCAGTCACGGTCATAATGCTAACGACACAGTAGATAGAAATGAATACGTAACCAATGTCACACAATACACTTATTTGTTTACACAAAAATACGAGCGCGCACTTGTAACTATAAACGAACTTACTACGTAATGACATGATAAAACTCGTTACGATTCTAAAAATGTGTCCGCGCGAACGTTCACTACGAAACAGGCCGAAACCTGCACGACGCGCACCTGCAAAACTCAAAATATAGGTATAGTTCCGCCGGCCGAATATCCGGCGGCCGGATACCGGATATTCGGCCAGAGTCCAGGCCGGATATCCGGTATCCGGCCAAACAACTATCCGTTGCATCTCTACTGCTAATGTCCCTCTAAAACCTATAACACACGGGCGTACCAGACCGCGATCTTGGTCCGGTGTTCTTCTCGCTCTCGCTCGTCGTCCTTGACTAGTGATGTGCCGCCGAGAAATTACGCACTTACCGTAATTCTCATTAGTGAAAATTACCGTAAATTACCGAGAATTTACGGTAACTTACCCATGGAGTATATTAAATTAGGATTGAATTTTGCTTACAAGTTTTGTGGTTTTAAAGTATTTAAATGTTTTTTACATTATTATTATTCTGTGTTATTATTATTTTTATGTTATCTGACATGTGGTTGATTGGTATAATAATTTCTAGTCTTATTTCTCCTTATATTAGTCCCACCTCTATCTGGGCTTATATGTACAGCGGCGGAGACAAACCGCTTTATTCTGGGTTACCAATGTTACCATAGGGTTTAGGTTCTGGGCTTTCATCTCCCTCTTGATATTGAACTACCATGTGCCGGGAGGTCTTCGTCGTCCCAGGAATGTTGTGAGGATATTGTATTGTAGCACGGGCAGATTTCCGTAACTCGACGACGGGCGCCTTTTTTTCATGACGGGGGGTGGGGGCTAGTCCAGCCAACCCAACCCCTCAAGAGGAATGGTCACCCTTCCTCCTGCTGGATCCTGAAAGAGCGACTTCGTGAGTCTTTCATTGATACCAGGCAAGGCCTTTCGGCCTCCAGCCTGGTTTAGCCAGTGCCAGTGCTGTTTCTTTGTACGTTCTAGCAGCAGTGAGCGTACCTTGCTAAAGTGGATCGGGAGAATCGTTTCCGGGCCAATCGCCTCCGCACCTAATGCGGTTTGATGTAATTATATGGCTCAGGGCGATTAAGAGTGCTCTACTGTCGGATAGCGTGTGGATCCTACTACCCTCCTTGCAGTGATGGCAGCCGCCGCATTGATGATGCCCATGCACTCAGCTTGGAATATGAGTTATGGGCTCCTAGCGGAGTGGTAATGGACACGTTCAGGTCTTCTGAGAAGGTTCCAGAGTCCGACTCACTGTCTGTTTGGGGATGTCCGCTGAGGGGGATGGCCTCTTGCTGTATGTGTAGGTGAAGCGATGGAATGTTTAGCATGCCCTGAAGGGCATGAATGGCTGCAGACTGTGAGGACTTCGTGTTTTGTAGGGATGTTTAAGAGATTTAACTGGCAAACTATCAAACGTTTCATGTGGCCGGACCGGACCATCCTAAGCCTTCTTTTAGTTTGTCATAAATAAAGGACCACTCTGAAAGATCCTCTTACGTGCTCATTGCGCTATCGAGACAAGTAACAGGACATAGAAAAGTCGAGCGCTATAAATGCAGGATCTTGAGGGCCATCAGGAACTATTTTAATCCGTTAGTACCCACACAGTACAAAAATGCACTTTCCACGTGTTTTATTTTTACTGCGGTAACTGGGTACATTGCAAACCCAGCTGATAAGCGTTTACCTGTTTACAATATAACAGCCTACTTAAAATAAACACGTGACGTAATAAAATTGTATCTTAAAACACACTTGTTGTAATGGAAGTCATTGCAAATCAAACTTTACCTTACACATCAATGCTTGCTTACATATGACATTGAAATATAATATCTGGGAGACCGAGCAGCTTTGCTCGGAAAACATATAAAAGCTCAAAAATCAGCGTTTTCCCAGAAATAAGACCTAGCTAGATCGATTTTTCGCCCCTGAAAACCCCCATATAGCAAATTTCATCGAAATCGTTAGAACCGTTTCCGAGATCCCCGAAATATATATAAATAAATATATAAGAATTGCTCGTTTAAAGGTATAAGATATGTGTTTTTAGGTTACACAACATTTTGAATTAGGTATTTAAAATCACTGTCATAACTATGAGATGAATTTTATACATTTAAGCTAAAATAATAAAGAACTCACTTTATTTTTCGTTATGCAAGTTTGATTCAACCTACTTTCATTAAAAACACTTAATTCGCACATCAAATGAAACTTATTAAACATTAGTAAAATAATGTAATATTATTGTGTATTTAATGTCTAACATCTAATTACATACATCATTGAATTCATTGATAAAAGTTAAAATTTCTCTTAGAAAAATTACCCGAGAACATTCGCGGGGAAGATTGCCCGTAATTTACGGCGGTAATTTACGGTAATTTTGGTAATAAACTAGTTCCTCTTGCCAGATTATTTTGAAAATTTCTATACAGATTGTATTACCTAAATAAGAATCAATTCTGTAAAAAAAAGTTTAAAAAAATTTAAACTTAGACCACTTTCTCGATAATTACCCGTACGGAGAACGTTACCGCGAAAGTTACCCGACGATTCTCTCTGTTCTCGTAATTTACGGTAACGGCACATCACTATCCTTGACGTACGGCGGACCTTCCACACGATCTAACAGGCCTCAGATCGGACCAAGGTCGCCGTTCGGTACGCCCGTCTGTTACAGCTTTAACACTTAAAATTTCAATCGCTCGATTTCGTCACTCGAAAATCGGTGGAAAACGGCGAAATGCTAATTTTTGAAATACGAGTGATAGAAATTGGAATCGAGTGGTATTGACCACTCGTTTTCAATTCTATTTGTAGAATTTATATGCCTAGTAGTGAAGATATTACTGAACGAAAAACACGAAATCGAGCGGTCGAGATTAAAAAATCGGCCCCCTGTCCGATTTCTAAATCAAGTTCGTCACACGTTTACTATGGCGTACTTGATCTTGGAAAAACGGACGGACTATACTAATCTAAAGGATATTTTCACATTGTCTCTATTTTTAATTTGTCCCTAGAATTAATCAAAATTATTTAATTTTGATTAATATAAGAAAGGGATAGTTCCATATTTATGGAACAAATAGTTTTTTCATGCGAGAATAAACTGGTAATGCGAAATAATTAGATCCGGTCGCTGTATCAATTATATTATTGGAATTATGGAATGAAATGCATTTTTTAAACAAATAAGATTGATTTAATTTGTCGGTACTTGTAAAATATACTTAATAATAATTGATATTTTTAGTAATCTGCTCTTTCATTTATAAACCTATCACGTACATATGTATAGTCAGCACCAAAGTCAATTCCGTCCACACACGATGGGCTGTTAATTGTTATAGTATAATGCGGGCTGTACACATTCGTCGAGAGCCTCTCGCCGAGTGTGCACAGCCGGCATAAAACAGTATACACAAAACACCTTCGATCAACACGGGCTTCCGACAGGTCGGAAGGGATAGGCCCAAGCGATATCTTGACATTCAAATCATTCTGCCATTTTTCGCGGGGGGGAACGTGCACACAGTCGCACTTCTCACACACTTACATACAAAATCCAGTCTGTAATGACGACACAAATACATAGAAAATGACACCCTACACAGACAAATCTTGCACACCTCGATCTGTTTTTGTGTACGGACGAGTCACAAGTGTCACAACACGCACACTAACACATTTTCGTCAAGAGATGAGAAGTCGAATTTGTCGCTCGACCGATCCGCAATTTGTACTGGGCGAGAAAAATCGATAAATCTAACAATTACATGCAACTAAAATATAATAATTGTGTTTAAATGTAATTAAACGTATGATACGTAAAAAAAATATTACATGTGAAATGTAACACCTTTTTGTAAATTTGATGTCCCCGACCTCTTTTTACAACAAAAAACCGAGCAATTGGCATTTTTTCTGCTGCTGTGTTCACTAGCGAGTCTGGACTCGGTCTAGTTTAAAATCCGAGCGCATCTAGTTTTGTTACCCGCGCTAGATCAGTTGATCTTGTACCTAGGCAGAGGAGAAATAGTGCGAATGCCGCGTCCCTTCCGTGTTGGTCTAAGCAAAACACAATAAATTATACCTGTGTGGTGACCTAGACTCTTTGCCAATTTGAAAATCCTGTATAATTTTAATAAAAGAAAATATATAATATATCCGTGCGTAATAAAACATACTGCATATCATAAAATATATTTATTGCTTCAATGATCACTACGTTAAGTTATACTACATGACTATGTAAACAGGGCATTTGCTCTTAAGAGGCTCCTAACTTATACTAATCACGGCTTCACCTCGCGTTAAATAAAATGTTTCCTTGTACTGAGAAATATATTAAATATTGGAATAAGCTTAGTTGGAAGTGATTTTGATATCCCAGAATGTGCAAGTGTTATTGAAAAGTCATAATTTCATAAAAGTTTGAAGTTTAAAATAACACTTGTACAGGTTGGGCTATCAAAATGGCTGCCAGCTTAGCTTCGTCTATTAGGTTACAAAACAACTAAACAAAAATATCTACAATTTGGTAGTTTCCACTAGCTTTTTTAACAGGAGATTATTAGAAACAGTCATTGACATACATCTAAGGACGAGCCTTACGGGCACTAAGAATGGTGCTAGTTCAGCGGTGTCACTCACGAATTTGAGCCAATCGTGCAGTCTAACGCAACTAGTTGCGACCAATCGCGCGCGTGATGCGAACTCATCAATCGCCTTGCGGCGTTGTTAGACTGCAAGACTGTCTCGAATTCGTGTACGTGACACCGCTGTGCTGACCCCATTCTTATAGGGATGTTGACATGAATCGCGAATATATATGTTATGTTTTTACCATAGCAGGGAATATTAGAACGCGGAAAATCATATTTTGCAAGTGTAAATATGCGTAATAAATTAATTAAAAATCAATAGTATTTAAAATAATGCCCAGTATCACGTGACTGCAAACGCCAATCGGAGCGCGAGACGTAATCACAGTGGAATCACCAAAGACAAGTTATAAAACCTGCCTAAATGTCTACAGATTATCGTACCGAAACGTGATCTTGGTGCGGTGCGGCGCACGAATCGATAGTGTGTAAGGTGGTGCGTTAAGGACGCAGCTATAAGTTAGAGCGAGAAAGAAGGTCGCTGTCCGATGCGGTAGTGTGTTAAGGCTTTAAAAAAAATTGTCAGTTGCCATATAAAGAATTTAAAAAAATTACTGACAGCAGTTTGTTTAAAACGCCGTTACGTCACCAAGGTCACGTGACAGTTTGGAGCGTTTAGGCGCGAAATTTAAACACGAAACTTATTATACATGTTTTTTTTATTCAAAATTAATGAATATATTTTTTTAATATTTTTTTCTGTAATTATTACGTGTCTATCTACAAAATAAAACCAGTTCCAAAAAATTGTCAACATCCCTATTTTCCATAAGGCCCGTCCTTAGGTATGTCAATCAAAACATTTTTTAACGCTGCTTGTAATAGAACCGCTTGCGGTTGCTGTTGAAATAGAAGTTGATTAGGTAGGTAAGTCTACTCTAGCCTCGTAAGGCCCACCATACAAAGTTTCCCTACTTTTAATTTGAACCTTGTTGCATAACAGATTAGGGTGACTTTCGTTTGTTTTAGAAAACAATGAAAGAAAAGAAATGCTACTTTATGTAGTTTGTGAAAGGTTCGAATTAGAACAGAGTGTACATTTTAATGCACATTGGGACTAACGAGGCTACAGTGGACTATGGGCTAATATGTGCTATGGCTAGTTATTACTAAAGTTATGTATATACTAATGTAAACGGTATATTGTCTGTATGTATACTGTATATGTACGGCTGTGGTATATCAGTAATAAATCAAAATATGGACAAAAAAAAAATTTACATTCAGTTCTACAACGCACTTCGCAATAGCCAATAACTGAACACGTGTAAATAAAGTGTGTGTGTGTGTGTGTACACAAATGTTGTAGAGGCGGACCAATCTAACTCTGCATTGTTTTATGATATAGGAGGCAAACGTTGTAAGTGCGTTGCCGGCGTTTAAGATGGGAGTACGCTCTTTCATTCAAATGACAAAGTGCGGCAAAGTCATCATTAATGTGGAAATATGACACTGCATCACTTTGCTCTATTAAAATCGGTGCAAAGTTAGTTTAGAGGGACTCGATGTAAATAGGCACAGAATAGTCTTGATTGAATAACAACTATTGTAATGCCGGTACCACCCTATTTTGTGATATTGACGCGGTTTAAAAAAAAACTTTACTTTTACTTATTGCACAAAAAACTCGACAAACGGCTTTGTCGTATGGCATTTTTAAATTGTATAATATCAAAACTGATTCCAAGTAAAATGGTGTATCAAAAAGTGTTAATCCTATACTATTTCTGATGACGATTCTAGCAACTAATCGAAATAAATATGCCAAACGATATTCGGCTTAAATTTCAGTGATAATTTAATAATTTTGTGCTACTGTGATATCCACTGAACTATTATTACTACGTATAAAACCGGTACAGAAACACAGAATAAATAATAGTACTAAGTACAGAAGACTCACTCTCTAACAAAACGCGTCTGTTACGATCAGCACAGATATGGCCGCTAGGTGGCGACAGCGCCACGCGCGGCTTATGGCTTTCCCCAAAATTGGGGCCGAACGGATGTCCTTTTTTTTGAGTTGTAGCCGTCAAAAAACTAGAAGTGGAGCGTGAATCACGCAACCTAAACGCGTAAGCGCCATGAATCTCACGGCGCTTACGACGTTTTGGTCGCGTGATTCACACCCCTCGCCTACAGCAAAGAGAATTTGAAATAGAGGCGGACTGTCAAAGTAAATTCACTGCCATCTTTTGACAAAAGATCAAAAATGTTAGAACGCCATTTGACTTTCACCCTTATTCTTTCACTGATATGTGTTAATTTGTTAAATATTGAAATTAACGCCATCTACCCGAGAGTAGGCCAAAGGTATGGTGCAATCTTTTCGAGCGATGGCGCCATGGCCTACACTCGGGTAACAAATTATTGTTAAATATTGAAATTAACGCCATCTATCCGAGTGTACGCCAAAAGTTACGGCGCCATCGCAGTTAATACACATACTCGTATCAGTGAAAGAATAAGGTTCAAAGTCAAATGGCGTTCTAGCAGTTTTAATCTTTTGTCAAATACCATACCTACCATAACAGTAACTCTCTAGTCAGTATATTCTCTTTTCACCTCAGCAGCTCGAACGAGGGTACTTTGCTACTTAAAAACAGTGAGCAAAATCGCATTTTGCTCACTGAGTGAGACAAAATGAGCAAAATGTGATTTTGCTCACTGTTTTTAAGTAGCAAAGTACCCTTGTTCGAGCTGCTGAGGTGAAAACTTAATTGTTGGTATATCTTAAGAAAACATGAGTGAATAGGTAAGTGATGAAGAAGGAATACATTTTTCGGGTTCTCTAATATGTTCTCACTGCTGAGGTGAAAGTTTTGTGAACTACACGAGATCAAAGTTATTTACATCTCGTGCGCTTTTGAGTCTCTTACTACGCTCAAGACTCTAAATTAGTATAGAGTCTTTCGCTTGCACGGGACTCAAAATAAGCACTCGAAGAAATATCAAACTTTGATCTCTTGTTGTACAAATAACTATTGCCTACAGGTTGCGATTGCGACAATGTCATTGTTTGGTATGGCTCCTCTATGAAGTAATAATAAGTGCATGATGCAAACTTAAGAGATGGCTTATAGAGCAGGCGTTCTATGATCATAAAGAATTATTCTTTAGCAATAAGAGTTAGTTTTCTAGTCTTAAACTAGTAAATAACTAGATTTACAATTGTATTTGATTGACATGTAATTTATTTATTACCAATAAAATGATTATGATTACGATCAGTGATCGGGGATTTCTATGCCACTTGGGGTGAATGACCTCAATCATTATGCTAGTATGGATATGCCGCGGGATTCCGCGATTCGTGTGCGATATAGGAGAGTGTTTTGGCATGTTACTGTTAATCAATTAATCATGCATTTTGCATATATTATTAATATTAATAATTGAAAATTTGAAATTGAAGAATTGAAAACTTAATAATTTTTTGAATAATATTTTTTCTTTAAATCATAACCAACACTGTTTTTTTACAGTCCTTTATTTTATAAACGAATTACCAGCACCGAAATAGCGTTTACTTTTCGAACAGTTTTGTTCCTATCGCGGGCCAAGTGGCGTATCCATATTACCATTTCGACTTGATATCCCGCGGTGTGGCATAGAAATCCCCGATCACTGATTATGATGCACTAGTGGTGCAGCGTGTAGACAGCGGGGTGCTGCGGGGGCTGCAGAATGATGCGGTGCGCGACCCCGCCCAGGTCCGCGCCGCCCAGCCCCGACACCGCCACCGTGCCGCCGCCCAGCTGGAAAACGACAACGGTCAGGACTCTGGTGGATTATGTCCTCTGAGAGAGGGCACCGAAAAAGAAGGGCGTACCCCCCTGCATAGAAAGTAATTGTATACAAGTGACCGTCAAAAATATTTTTTGATACACATTTTTATTGCTGACTGTACTTTCTCACCTTTACATGTCTAAAAATTGTTTCCCGAGATCTTTCTAATAAGCCTAAACTCAATGTGTTTATGTTTTAAGATTGAATAGTTCCTTTGGCTATATTCCGACTGCATCATCAGATCAGCTCCATGTTAGCATAATATTGCATTGTCATCGGAAATACGCAAGTATACCAAATTTCAGCTCAATCAGACACCGGGAAGTGGTTCAAATTTAAGTTACAAGATTTGAAGCACACATATGTACAAAGAATATACGCGGTGAAGCTAAATGGAAGTGTGTAAAAATCCGAGTGACACAGCCATGGAGTGCGCCATGCTCGGTATCAAACTTCGAGACCGAGTGAGGAATGTCGAGATCCGACGCCGCACCAAGGTGCAAGACGTCGGATACGTCATTACCAAACTCAAATGGAGCTGGGCGGGACATGTTGCCAGGCAGAGTGATGGCAGGTGGGCCAAAATGTTAACGGAGTGGTGGCCGCTTTCAGACGAAAGGAGTGCCTGGCGTCCGTACTCCGTTGGTTCGTTGGGTGGACGACATTCGGAAAATTGCGGGTCACTTCTGGATGAGATTGGCTCAGGACCGGGATGGCGTAGGTACTCGAAAAGAGGCCTATGCTCAGCAATGGGCGATAAAAGGCAGATATAATGATGATAATAGTATTGTCGACTGTACCTGCAGTATGTTGGGCAGCATGGTCTGACAGCTGGACGTGGCCACATGCAGCTGCTGTTGCTGCACCTGCTGCACGCCCACCGCCTGCAAAGAAAAAAATCGTTTGTTCAAAAGTGATGCTGAAAATTATTTTTCACCTCAGCAGCTCGAACAAGGGTACTTTGCTACTACTTAAAAACAGTGAGCAAAATGCGATTTTGCTCACTGTTTTTAAGTAGCAAAGTACCCTTGTTCGAGCTGCTGAGGTGAAAACGTAATTGTTGGTATATCTCATGAATCTATAATATTACGGACAGAGTTTCGCTTACAACACAACTGTGATTCCAACATCCACCAGTTTCTAAGTATTTACGCGTGACACACACACATTGACAGCCCACATCCACCAGTTTGCCGTCAGACGAATCGAAACGTCATTGAAGTAAACATGTCGAAGAAAAATATAAAATATGCCGGCATGCGTAGTTAAATCCTGCTAGAATTGTACCGATCGAAAGAAAAAAAGTCACGGAATAACTTTTCATACTTAAGTTTATCAATTAGTACGTAAAATCACGATAATTTGTTGTTTATAAATTATCAAACTTCAAAACAGGAGTGTGACCAGTAACATGAATAGGGTAATTTCCCGAAAGTAGGGTAATTGATACCCTTCTTATTAAATCATTATGTATTAAGAAATCATTTAGGTAAATGGTTAAATTATTAATTGTGCATTTCAAACTAGGTCGGTATGGTAATTTCCCGATACTAAGGAGCGATATTTAACGTTTGTTTGTTATGTATTATAATTTTTTTGTTGAAAACCAGATATGTTTCAAGTTAAATGTATAAATTGAAAAAACATGACGAACTGATTTCATTACGATGCTAAATATTATTAGGTATTGAAAATAATGTTTGCACAAAGTAATTGTGCAATATTGCGCATTTTCAAGACCTATAAAATCAGATACGTACACACCTTTTTAGGGTTCCGTAGCCAAATGGCAAAAAACGGAACCCTTATAGATTCGTCATGTCTGTCTGTCTGTCCGTCTGTCTGTCCGTCCGTATGTCACAGCCACTTTTCTCCGAAACTATAAGAACTATACTGTTGAAACTTGGTAAGTAGATGTATTCTGTGAACCGCATTAAGATTTTCACACAAAAATAGAAAAAAAACAATAAATTTTTGGGGTTCCCCATACTTCAAACTGAAACTCAAAAATTTCATTTTCATCAAACCCATACGTGTGGGGTATCTATGGATAGGTCTTCAAAAATGATATTGAGGTTTCTAATATCATTTTTTTCTAAACTGAATAGTTTGCGCGAGAGACACTTCCAAAGTGGTAAAATGTGTGTCCCCCCCCCCCCTGTAACTTCTAAAATAAGAGAATGATAAAACTAAAAAAAATATATGATGTACATTACCATGTAAACTTCCACCGAAAATTGGTTTGAACGAGATCTAGTAAGTAGTTTTTTTTTATACGTCATAAATCGCCTAAATACGGAATACTTCATGGGCGAGTCCGACTCGCACTTGGCCGCTTTTTATTGTCTAACGCAGCCATTCTCAAAGTGTGTTCCGCGGAACCCTAGGGTTCCGCGACACCCCTGCAGGGGTTCCGCAAGAATTTAGAATTATGCTTATTTAATAAAAAAATACACTTCTAAAAACTATTGTTTTATTGTAGGGTTCCATCAAGTAATTCGTTTTCCAAAAGGGTTCCGTCAAAAAAAAAGATTGAGAACCGCTGGTCTAACGTAAAACTGTCCTAATTTTTTTATTTGAAAACAAGGACGATATTAAAAATAATTGTTTCACCTTTAGGGGAGAATTTGTGTTACATGGTAACACTCGTCTACACGCACACATTCAAACCGTCCGCCATTGCAGTGTCACAGTTTGTCTTAGGTGACAGTCCGTCCGTAATATTCTAGGTCCATGGTATATCTTAAGAAAACATGAGTGAATAGGTAAGTGATGAAGAAGGAATACATTTTTCGGGTTCTCTAATATGTTCTCACTGCTGAGGTGAAAAGTTTTGTGAACTACACGAGATCAAAGTTATTTACATCTCGTGCGCTTTTGAGACCCTTACTACGCTCAAGATTCTAAATTAGATTCACTCGCTACGCTCGTGAATCTAGTATAGTACTAGTACTCAAAATAAGCACTCTAAGAAATATCAAACTATTTCACACCTATTCGGAAAAGAGCTTTTTCTTCCGTACTAGGAGGGATCAAAGTGGCACTTTTCCTCCCTGCTAGAAGGGATCAAAGTAACACTTTTCTGTTGTAGCACACTATTTTTTACATATCTTTGCACATTATTTCTTTAGCTTAAATAATCTGTTTAAGCATCAGATTGTGTCAACACTTTTTATTTTCCTCATAGTTGATGTGAAAAGCAGTATGTCACACGGTATCAAAATTATTTCGTCTTGGGCGTTAACACTTGAATCCCTCATTACGCTCAGGATTCTACAATAGAATCCATCGCTTCATTCAGGATTCAATGTACGCCCTTGACGGAAATATATAATTTTGATCCCCTGTAACACAAACTACTATTTCACTGCACTAGTGCTAATTACCGCAGTTTACGTGCCTATGTCAAAAATGTAAAAGGTCATATTTTTTTTATACTACATAGGTGGCAAACAAGCATACGGGCCGCCTGATGGTAAGCAGTCACCGTAGCCTATGGACGCCTGCAACTCCAGAGGTGTTACATGCGCGTTGCCGACCTTTTTTTAAAAACCTGTACACTCCTTTTTTGAAGAACCCCATATCTTAGACCCTCGGGAAAACCTCGGAAGGGAGCTCATTCCACAGCCGGAGCGTCCGCGGGAGGAAATTCCTCTTAAACCGCACAGTACGCGACCATTTAGGTTCTAGGGTGTGTGGATGAACACCCTGCCGATGGCGAGCGGTGCGGTGATAGAAAGCTGCCGTTGGCATCATGTCAAACAATTCTTCAGAGCACAGCCCATTGTACAAGCGGTAGAACACACATAAGGAGGCAAGGTCTCTCCTCAGACTTAAAGGTTCAATACCGCTTGTGAGTTTGGGATCATCGACGATTCGTACAGCGCGCCTTTGGATTGAGTCGAAGGGTCCAAGCTGGCATCCAGGTGCTCCTGCCCAAAGGTGACAGCAGTACTCCATATGGGGTCTGACTTGCGATTTATAAAGCAGCAGTCTTTGCCCCGGAGTAAAGTATCGCCTCGCTTTATTGAGCACACCGAGTTTTTTCGATGCCAGCTTAGCCTTACCTTCCAGGTGGCTACGGAATTGGACGTCACTGGAGATGTCAACACCAAGGATCCCAATACTCCCTGACATGGTAAGGGCTGTGCCTTGGAACTGTAAAACGTTTACAGTACATCTGGTGCTACTTTACGGTACCGGCGGACTTCATACATCTTGCGCGACTTAGGGTCGGTTGCACCAAACCGCCTGTCACCGTTAAAGCGTTCGCTAAATTTTATTGTATCGGAATTATCATAGTTCTCTGCCGAGTGATGTTGATCAGTCTGTCAAAGCATGGCATGAGGTAAAGGGTTAAGTAGATACCTAAGTTTAAGTTACCTATCAACTACCTAGCTTGCAAATACATAAACGAGCCTCGTCTGCCAACAAACCACTCTGTGGTTTGGCAGAAGAATATATGTAATTAGTTATAAGAAAGATCTCTGAATAAACGTTTTATTTATTTTATTTAATTTTTTTTAAATGTGGTTGGTGCAACTGGCCCTTAAAGTATGGAGTCACGCGCGTGAACGCAACTCATGTCAGACCGCCAGGTGCTACCGGCGTTTAGTCAACTCTATGGCTGATGCTCGACGCAACTGCGCAGTGACGTATTTTCCGCTGACTAGACGCTAGTGTGAGGTGGCCCTTAACGTTGTATTAGATGAAAGTTGCACTTACATGTATCTGTATCGGTTGGTGCTGGGGATGTATCTGTATGGTCTGTATGGTGTATGGTGGCCCTTAACATTGTATTTGATGAAAGTTGCACTTACATGGAACTGTATCGGTTGGTGCTGGGGATGTATCTGTATGGTCTGTATGGTGTATGGTGGCCCTTAACATTGTATTTGATGAAAGTTGCACTTACACATGGATCTGTATCGGTTGGTGCTGGGGATGTATCTGTATGGTCTGTATGGTGTATGGTGGTAACATTGTATTTGATGAAAGTTGCACTTACGCATGGATCTGTATCGGTTGGTGCTGGGGATGTATCTGTATGGTCTGTATGGTGTATGGTGGTAACATTGTATTTGATGAAAGTTGCACTTACATGGATCTGTATCGGTTGGTGCTGGGGATGTATCTGTATGGTCTGTATGGTGTATGGTGGCCCTTAACATTGTATTTGATGAAAGTTGCACTTACATGTATCTGTATCGGTTGGTGCTGCGGATGTATCTGTATTGTCTGCACCTGCAGCTGCGGCTGTTGCTGAAACACATTACAATATTAAATATCTGGGAGACTTAGGTTTGCTCGGAAAATATAAATCTCAAAAATTAGCCGTCTCGAAAATGCTAGACAATTTTTCGCCCCCGAAAACCCCCATATAACAAATTTCATCGAAATTAGAGCCATTTCCGATATCCCTGAAATGGGTCTCTATCGTTTCCCATAAAGTTTTAAGTCATAATGTATTGCTTGTCCGCATTTTCGTTAGTCATAATTTGGTTTTTCTCAGAAACGCGTAACTTTTCAGGATTGCCATATAACAAACCTAACCTAAAGGCTCCTCTACACGATGGGCCAACGCCGGCCACTCCAAGGGACGCAGCCATGCGGTAGAATGAGATAGCAATATCACTTGCTCCCTCTAACGCATAAATGCGTCCCTCGGAGTGGCGTTGGCCCATCGTGTAGAGGAGCCATAACCTATCTATAGGATACCCTTAAAAAAATCCTGAAAGTTAACGGTTTCGGAATTATGACTAATGATAATCTGACAATCATTACATTATGACTTTTAATCATCCGCCCTGAAATATATAAACAAGAATTGCTCGTTTAAAGAAGATAAATATTTAAAATGGTTACCGTGTTAACATGTTGCTGAGTTTGCTGCAACTGCAACGATTGCACTGACGATATCACAGGGTACGGGGAGTGTGCAGCCTGATAGCAACGAGAAGTAAATCATTGGTTAATACTTAAGATAAAAAAGATAAGATAAAATATGTTGATTCGTGACGATCACAAAACATGTACGGACATGTACAGACAACAACAACAGCAAGAAAAAAAAGCGGCCAAGTGCGAGTCGGACTCGCCCATGAAGGGTTCCGTATTTAGGCGATTTAAGACGTATAAAAAAAAAACTACTTACTAGATCTCGTTCAAACCAATTTTCGGTGGAAGTTTACATGGTAATGTACATCATATATTTTTTTTAGTTTTATCATTCTCTTATTTTAGAAGTTACGGGGGGGGGGGGGGGGACACACATTTTACCACTTTGGAAGTGTCTCTCGCGCAAACTATTCAGTTTAGAAAAAAATGATATTAGAAACCTCAATATCATTTTTGAAGACCTATCCATAGATACCCCACACGTATGGGTTTGATGAAAAAAAATTTTTTGAGTTTCAGTTCGAAGTATGGGGAACCCCAAAAATTTATTGTTTTTTTTCTATTTTTGTGTGAAAATCTTAATGCGGTTCACAGAATACATCTACTTACCAAGTTTCAACAGTATAGTTCTTATAGTTTCGGAGAAAAGTGGCTGTGACATACGGACGGACAGACAGACGGACAGACAGACGGACAGACAGACATGACGAATCTATAAGGGTTCCGTTTTTTGCCATTTGGCTACGGAACCCTAAAAAGAAATTAAAATGGACCCAACTCAGCATAATGCTAGCTATAAAGCCAGCGCTGGTCTTTCGTAGGGGCGTCGGTAATGCCACGACAGATAACACATAAAGCAATATACTAAAACACTACAAAGATACACAAAAGGAATAATTAAGAAAAGAGAATACAAAAAAAATTATTAAGAAACTTGATATGAATGCACGACTTTAATCTTAGGTAACTTTCTCTAGTTCTGTTTATATGTGATTAACTGACTATGTAAGAAAGATTCAAACTATTTACATGTGTTACATAAATCATAATACGGTATTTGACTACTAGTCAAATCAGTTTATTTTTTCGAACTGTCAAAACCATTTTGCTGCTATGGAATTTATATGAAACGCTAGCATGTGACGTCACAATCAAATTACCTACTCTTTATAGTTTTATACGGGTTTTAAAACACAAAATTGTGTCTAAAAATAACTGCAGTTTACGTTTCTCTATTAATATTCTGGTGCTTTATTTCATGCATGGTGTGAAATAATTTATTTTAAATACAGTCAAATACCCTATAGCACCTCAGACTTGTTTCACAAAATCAGCAAGTTGTTTGGTTGATTTAACAGTCCCTCTTTTATTAATACAGTTAGAAAAAGACGCGTAGTCTATCTCGCCGCGAGATACTGTTGCGCCAATCACGTGTTGATGTATTTAAAACTTATTCTCTTTCTCTCTCAGTCATCTCTTGATGTTGTTACCTGTACGAATGACGGCTGCTGCGGCATCGTCAGCTGCTGCACGCCGCCGACCTGCAGCACTTGCTGCTGCAGCTGCGCGCCGACTTGCTGCACCGACACTTGCTGCTGCTGGACTTGCTGTTGCTGCACTAGTTGTTGTTGTTACCTGTACGAATGACGGCTGCTGCGGCATCGTCAGCTGCTGCACGCCGCCGACCTGCAGCACTTGCTGCTGCAGCTGCGCGCCGACTTGCTGCACCGACACTTGCTGCTGCTGGACTTGCTGTTGCTGCACTAGTTGTTGTTGTTACCTGTACGAATGACGGCTGCTGCGGCATCGTCAGCTGCTGCACGCCGCCGACCTGCAGCACCTGCTGCTGCAGCTGCGCGCCGACTTGCTGCACCGACACTTGCTGCTGCTGGACTTGCTGTTGCTGCACTAGTTGTTGTTGTTACCTGTACGAATGACGGCTGCTGCGGCATCGTCAGCTGCTGCACGCCGCCGACCTGCAGCACTTGCTGCTGCAGCTGCGCGCAGCTTGCTGCACCGACACTTGCTGCTGCTGGACTTGCTGTTGCTGCACTAGTTGTTGTTGTTACCTGTACGAATGACGGCTGCTGCGGCATCGTCAGCTGCTGCACGCCGCCGACCTGCAGCACCTGCTGCTGCAGCTGCGCGCCGACTTGCTGCACCGACACTTGCTGCTGCTGGACTTGCTGTTGCTGCACTAGTTGTTGTTGTTACCTGTACGAATGACGGCTGCTGCGGCATCGTCAGCTGCTGCACGCCGCCGACCTGCAGCACTTGCTGCTGCAGCTGCGCGCCGACTTGCTGCACCGACACTTGCTGCTGCTGGACTTGCTGTTGCTGCACTAGTTGTTGTTGTTACCTGTACGAATGACGGCTGCTGCGGCATCGTCAGCTGCTGCACGCCGCCGACCTGCAGCACTTGCTGCTGCAGCTGCGCGCCGACTTGCTGCACCGACACTTGCTGCTGCTGGACTTGCTGTTGCTGCACTAGTTGTTGTTGTTACCTGTACGAATGACGGCTGCTGCGGCATCGTCAGCTGCTGCACGCCGCCGACCTGCAGCACTTGCTGCTGCAGCTGCGCGCCGACTTGCTGCACCGACACTTGCTGCTGCTGGACTTGCTGTTGCTGCACTAGTTGTTGTTGTTACCTGTACGAATGACGGCTGCTGCGGCATCGTCAGCTGCTGCACGCCGCCGACCTGCAGCACTTGCTGCTGCAGCTGCGCGCCGACTTGCTGCACCGACACTTGCTGCTGCTGGACTTGCTGTTGCTGCACTAGTTGTTGTTGTTACCTGTACGAATGACGGCTGCTGCGGCATCGTCAGCTGCTGCACGCCGCCGACCTGCAGCACTTGCTGCTGCAGCTGCGCGCCGACTTGCTGCACCGACACTTGCTGCTGCTACTGGACTTGCTGTTGCTGCACTAGTTGTTGTTGTTACCTGTACGAATGACGGCTGCTGCGGCATCGTCAGCTGCTGCAGCTGCGCGCAGCTTGCTGCACCGACACCTGCTGCTGCTGCTGGACTTGCTGTTGCTGCACTAGTTGTTGTTGTTACCTGTACGAATGACGGCTGCTGCGGCATCGTCAGCTGCTGCACGCCGCCGACCTGCAGCACTTGTTGCTGCAGCTGCGCGCCGACTTGCTGCACCGACACTTGCTGCTGCTACTGGACTTGCTGTTGCTGCACTAGTTGTTGTTGTTACCTGTACGAATGACGGCTGCTGCGGCATCGTCAGCTGCTGCACGCCGCCGACCTGCAGCACCTGCTGCTGCAGCTGCGCGCCAACTTGCTGCACCGACACTTGCTGCTGCTGCTGGACTTGCTGTTGCTGCACTTGGATCTGTTGGACTTGGTGCACTTGTTGTTGCTGTTGCTGCTGTTGTTGCTGTTGTTGTTGTTGCTGCTGCTGTTGTGGCTATGGAAAAATAAACGTAAATGAGATGGAAGATCCAATATTTGGATCCACTCCGGACTAGATTGGATCATATTTCATTGGAATTGCTGTACAGTCAGCAGCAGAAGTTGCTAAGCAGGCGAGGTGTTCAAAATTACCTTGACGCGCTCTATTCTCTTAACAATAAAGTCGCGTTAAGATCATTTTGAACACCTGGCCCGCTTAGCAACTATTGCTGCTGACTGTATTTTGTAAGTTTGCGTTAAGGCCCCGTGGGTCTGAACCCACGAGTTCTTATGTCACTCTCAAGCGAGATGGCTGTGCTTGCTTGGGGTCGCGGATTTTATGATATTGAGTTCTAATTATTTTGCAAGTTTTAACAAAAAAAGTCCTTTCGCATTTTTAGAAGCAATTTTCATATGCTTAGCTTTTGTGTAGAAATTATTACAAAGGTGCGGTGTAGACCTAAGTTCGTGATTTTTTTGACAAAAGGGCTAGGCGACTAATTTAGCTGGCTAATTAGACCAGTTGGCTGCGGCATAAATATCACAATAAGATCCCACAGTTTTGAATGATTCACGGTTAGTTTCACTAGATTTATATTGTCCGGGACATGAACCGTGATTACCTTTCGTATTGTAACCGTGAACAAGATGCATGTAACTGCGTCGAAATATCGGGACCTCGAAAACAATACAAAAGGTAATCACGGTTCATATCCCGGTCGATATAAGTCTAAGGGCCACTTGCACCATCCCACTAACCCGGGGTTAACCGGTTAAACCTGGAGTTAACATGGTCACCCGTACAATTTTTTCTGGGTTAACGGTTTAACAGGTTAACCCCGGGTTAGTAGGAGCGCTTATAGAATCCCAGTGTGGAGAAATATGTAAAGTCCAGACGAGCTGGGCAAATCGACCGATTTGATCAGGAAAATAATTGGCGCCAATCTCATCTAGCGTCCACACGTACACAAATTTAATCACCAATTTGCATTCCATAGATACTAACTTCAAAAATTGGCATTTTTGTGTCCGCACCTGCTGATTTGATCGGACAATTTCATCAGTTTGACGAAAAATTGTCTCGTCTGGACTCCACTATATAAGTAGACCTCACCTGTACATGTGTGGCCATGTGTTTCTTCAAACTGTGCAGGTACATGTACGTTTTCACGCAGATACCGCACTTGTATCTTCTCTGCGCAGGCGGCACTTCCACTTCGATCTGCTCTTGAACCTGTACAATTTAGTAGATAGGTTATATTAAGGTTCCGTCACACAGGCGGCGTTTTCCGAGCGGGGCGCGCCGCTTTTACATATAAAACGCACACGCCCAGCCCGGAAAACGCGCCTACGGAACCTTTAACATTAAAATAGTTTGTTTGAACAGACTCGCAAAAATTCCATAAACGATATAATCCTTATGAAAGTATGACCAAAGATATATTGAGTAATGATGGTATTCCATCTGTCCAATATCTTGGTCCAATGTGTATTTGCGTCTCACATTTTGCTTAATGAGAGAGTGAGACGCAATGCACATTGGGCAGGTGGAATACCATCCGAAGATGTGTAAAATCTAAGACAATTTCGTGTTTCACAGACAGGTAAACGAGATGGCGTTGTACAGTCGGAAGTTAATTATGACCCTTTTGTACCTTTGTCACAGTGACAATAGTATATTGATTGTCACTGTGACAAGGTATGAAATGGGTCCTAAATTAATACTTTCGACCGTACAGCTCTATACATTTTGCGGTAACTCTGATTGTCAAAAGTTGACGTTTGACAATTCAGTGACCGCAAAACATATGGTGCAGTACAGCGCCATCTGTTTTGGTTGTCAAACAAAGGGGCACGTTATTTTCTTAGAGACTTAGACTTTACCTCTCTATTACAATCAATTCTCTTTGGTATGACGTTTTAGGTGGCCCTGTAACACTTTTTCGCTGCCGCAGCTGTAGGAATTGGAGTTATGGTGCCACTTTCACACTCTGTCACCAGCCATTGTTTATTTATTTCTAAATAGTTGTACATAATATGCTGAATATGAGTGTTTTTAGGAACTTAGGTAGAGTCTGTGCGGAAATAGAAGAGTCGTGGAATGTATGGAGCCCAATACCATAGAGAAAAAAATACATAGAGTGCTCACTCCATACATCAGTTTTAAAAAGACTATTAGCATCTAGCATCGAGTAGCGGAACTATCAGTACTGCTACTTGACAATAGACGTAGCACCGACCGGAAAGTCTTATCTCAACAGCATAAGACTTTCCGGTCGCTGCTACATCTATTGTCAAGTAGCAGTACTGATAGTTCCGCTACTCGATGCTAGATGTAGATCAGGGATGTTGCGGATGCAGATTTTTTGACATCCGCGGATGCGGATGTGGATGCGGATATTTAAAGGCTCACATCCGCGGATGCGGATGCGGATGCGGATGTCAAGGTTAGGTACTTAGAAAAGGTACTTTAGTATTGTTTTATTTAAAAAAAAACGAAACGTTTAGTATTTGAGCAAGAATATAGGTGCGTTATATTTAATAAACAGTAACTTGGCCGACTTTTCTGGATCTAGACGATTTCGTTATAGGTAATGACGAAATTACCTGGCACTTACGCCGCCGCTAAGACGTTCCTGTACCGACTTGTTCGACATCCGCATCCGCATAAGCTCCGCATCGATTTTATGCGGATGCGGATGCGGATGTTGAAAATAATGCGGAAGTTCCGCGGTTGCGGATGCGGATGCGGATGTTCGCAACATCCCTGATGTAGATACTGAAATTAATAGTCTGAACTGATGTATGGAGTGAGCACTCTTGTCTTACTATATTTCTCTATGCCAATACATTCCACGACTGTTCTCTTTCCGAACAGACTATATGATATACATAATTTAAAAAATATTAAAAAATTAATACTGACCTCGGACTGAGGACTATCCTGCTCTTCCCCTGTTTGACTGTCTTCCTCTTCCCCCTTATCTATTTCCGTGGACTCTGAAGAATCTTCGGGCTTAACTTCGTGGGTTTTCATATGCTTCTTGTATGAACCGGATTCCATGAAACCTGTAAATGGTTTTTATTTGTATGGTTTTAAACTAAAAAAACCGGACTAACAGTGCGAGTCGGACCCACCCACCAACGAGTCCGTACTTTTTAGTATCTGTTCGAAAAGTGGAATCTTGAGCGTTGCGAGGATTTCAAGGCACGAGGGTTAAACAAATTTTGTCATAGAGTGAAACGTGCTCACAACGTGCCGCTGAAGTTTCTCCCCTATGTATCTATACTATCTATGGCTTAGAGGATACAACCAAACGGAGTAGCCATTTACAGGCATTCCCCTCTGTCGAAAATAGGCGGCCAATGGTCATACACAATGTATGGACTGACGTTTATCTGACATGGCTATTTTTACGTTACATTTGATGTGCCCCTCCCCCGCAAAAATCGGCAGACTGTTTTGTACAGAAAATTACAGACAAGGCGTCTCCGTTAGGTTATATCCTCTAAGATCTATAGTACTAACCTCGACCACAAACGTTGCAGCTACCACTGTGATGTCGCCTGTGAACCGCGAGGTACGACGCCGAGCTGAAGCGAGCCGAGCAGAGCGTGCAGCCGAATGGTTTCTCCCCTGTGTGTCCATGGTACTAACCTCGCCCACAAACGTTGCAGCTATATTTCCGTTCGCCACTGTGATGCCGCCTATGTACCGCGAGGTACGACGCCGAGCTGAAGCGAGCCGAGCAGAGCGTGCAGCCGAACAGTTTCTCCCCTGTGTGTCCATGGCACTAACCTCGACCACAAACGTTGCAGCTATATTTCCGTTCGCCACTGTGATGCCGCCTATGTACCGCGAGGTACGACGCCGAGCTGAAGCGAGCCGAGCAGAGCGTGCAGCCGAACAGTTTCTCCCCTGTGTGTCCATGGCACTAACCTCGACCACAAACGTTGCAGCTATATTTCCGTTCGCCACTGTGATGCCGCCTATGTACCGCGAGGTACGACGCCGAGCTGAAGCGAGCCGAGCAGAGCGTGCAGCCGAACAGTTTCTCCCCTGTGTGTCCATGGCACTAACCTCGACCACAAACGTTGCAGCTATATTTCCGTTCGCCACTGTGATGCCGCCTATGTACCGCGAGGTACGACGCCGAGCTGAAGCGAGCCGAGCAGAGCGTGCAGCCGAACAGTTTCTCCCCTGTGTGTCCATGGCACTAACCTCGACCACAAACGTTGCAGCTATATTTCCGTTCGCCACTGTGATGCCGCCTATGTACCGCGAGGTACGAAGCCGAGCTGAAGCGAGCCGAGCAGAGCGTGCAGCCGAACAGTTTCTCCCCTGTGTGTTTGCTCGAGTGCACGCGCAGCTCCGCGCGCGACGTGCAGCCCTTGAAGCACACGGGGCACACGAACCTGAAAATAAATAAATGCGTTCACATATGGAGAAAGAGTAGTTTATAATAATAAAGATTAGACTACATTGTGATAATGAAATTGAATATTCGTTCAATTATGTACTTCAAAACACAACATTAAATTTATTTTTTCCAAAACGTTAAATGATATGAAAAAATGAGACAAATAAAGTAGATTTTCAAATAGAAATGAATGCAATTGATGATTCATTTGCTTGTGAAAATACCGAAAAATACTAGATTTAGGTAGTTAGATAAAAATATAGTTAAATAAAATGTAACTACATATATGTAATGTAACTACGTATATGTAGAATTATAATTCTATAATTATATTAAACTACATAAGTATCCTGGTTACAGGATAACAAATTGTAACTGACCCCCTGTTGCTATATCATCCAGCTTGAATTGCATGATAGATAGATAAAACGTTTACTTGTCATACTGACCTCTTGCACGAAACAAATGTCATAAACAAAGGAAAAGCAATTATTTCATGAAACCCATGCTACCAAAACTACTGGGGTGCGGGGGACGAGGTGAGCGAGTCCCGTGCCTGATTGGTCCGTTCAAAGACGCGGACGTCACACAAAGACACTTGCTCAGTCTGGAGGATGTCTTGTCTGTATACTGACCTCTTGTTGCCAGTGTGTGTGACCATATGATTGTTTCTAGCCGACGAGGTGGTAAACCGAGCGGCGCAGAGCTTGCAGCTGTAAGGTTTTTCACCAGTGTGCGTGCGCCGGTGGTAGATCAGCGCGGATTGTTGGGCGAAGCGGCGCTCGCAGTATTGGCATTCGAAGGGACGTTCACCTGATAAGATATAAATAGAGAACATGTCCATACTGCATGACCCATTTTTTTACAATTTTTATCTCTTGCTTTGAATGATTCACGGTTAGTTTCACTAGACTTATATCGACCACACATCAGTGACATCCGAATCAAACACGCGTAGTGACACTATGAGTGTAGTGTGCTTGGATAGACCAACAAGTGTGAACGCGAGCGCGAGCGCGGTCTACACAACTTTGACACCCGCCCGCTATCTTCAGTTACCCGTGAACAAGATGCATGTAACTGCGTCGAAATATCGGGAGCTCGAAAACAATACAAAAGGTAATCACGGTTCATATAAGTCTAGTGAATCTCTTGCTTACCAGTATGAACCCTCATGTGCGCGTTAAGCTTGGACACCTCGTAGAAGGCCTTGTTGCACACATTGCAGACGTGGTTGCGGATGCCTCTGTGTTTCTTCATGTGTTAGACATTGACAGCAGTATTGTTAGGTACATTCAGAGCGCTATAGGATCTCTTTTTTACCAGTATGAACCCTCATGTGCGCATTAAGCTTCGACACTTCGTAGAAGGCCTTGTTGCACACATTGCACACGTGGTTGCGGATGCCTCTTGTTTCATGTGTGGGTAGAAACCTTTTAAATATTTTTTTTAAGAGCGCTATAGGATCACTTGCTTACCAGTATGAACCCTCATGTGCGCGTTAAGCTTCGACACCTCGTAGAATGCCTTGTTGCACACATTGCACACGTGGTTACGGATGCCTCTGTGCTTCTTCATGTGTTGGCAGAGCGTGGAGTGGCGGCGGAAGGTCTTGTTGCATTCGGAGCACTTTAGGGGCTTCTCGCCGGTATGGAGGCGGAAGTGTACCTGAGAAGAGTACGCTTTTGTAAAAAAAAAAATAGGTACAAGTTTTTATCGCCGACTGTACTTTTGAATCAGGTATATGGTATATATCGCCAGGTGACAACAAAATCTCACAACTGAACCTTATTTGGGGACAGTCAGCGGCAGAAGTTGCTAAGCGGGCGTGGTGTTTAAAATTACCTTGACACGCTCTTATTCTCTTAACAATAAAGTAGCGTCAAGCTCATCTTGAACACCTGGCCCGCTTAGCAACTTCTGCTGCTGACTGTACTAGCATGGTTCACTATAGCTCTTCACTTGTGATAGAAATTAGCGAGTTTTGGTTGTTACCTGACGATATGAACTAGTAATGGAGATGATTATAACGAGCCCAAACTCAATCAAGTTACATTGACACTAAACTAACTGAGCTCTGTAATATTTACAAGCTTATTAACTACCTATAGTCAAATGGTTAATAAGCTTGTAAATATATTATAGTCAAATTTGACGGTAAAACTTAAAAAGACGCGTAGTGCACATGCTGTTTTAGCTCTCAATTTTTTTTATTTACCCGTACTTTCACTATGTAATCAGCCTTTTTTTATCAAATACGAATATTTAATATAGGCAGCTACGTGAAGCACTTTATCACCGAGAAAGTGTCGGTCGGAATCAAGTCGGAATCCTAGTTGGGTGTTGTATTCTTTCGACGTGATTATCTGTTTAAAATTAAAAAACCTTCATGTTAAGTTGCATACAGCTGGCCGTCACCACTAGACATTTGCTTCACATTTGACATTTACGTCAGATTCACATCACAACACGTTTGACATTGACTAACAATTTTATTTTCCGTAATTTTTAACACATCAGCACATCACAATGGGTTTCGACTACTACGGTATTCTAGGTGTGAAACGATCGTGTACTCAGTACGAGATTAAAAAGGCGTATCGTCGCTTGGCACTAAAGTATAACCCAGAGAGGTATGAAGGCGATGAGAGCATGAAGCGAATCTTCGCGCTGATCGGAGAGGCCTACGAAGTGCTGGTCGATCATAAGCACAGGGCAGTCTATGACCAGTATGGTGAAGAAGGGCTTAAACGAGGGGTACCGGGCCCTACAGGTATTTGGCAGTTGTATTATACACGTATACAGTGTGGAAAGATAAGTCGGGCCCTGGGGGGAAACTACCTTAAATCCTTAAGCTGGCTCATTTTACTTAAAGGAGACATTCCTTTATTTTTAAAAAGAAACAAAACTGCATTCAAAGATTTTCTAAAACTCGCTTGCCTCGCCCGGGACTCGAACCGACTAAAAATTCCAAAAAATAAAAACTCGCAATTTTATTCTACTAGTCGATACAGTTAATGTTAATGATAACATTTCTCCAAGAAACATTAGGTCTTAAACTCGTCTGTCGTACAAAATATCCATAAAATGTAATATTTAGTACTCAAGATTTTTTTAGACAAGCCAAGTCGAAGAAAAAAAGAAAAATACTTTGAATGCAGTTTTGTTTCTTTTTAAAAATAAAGGAATGTCTCCATTAAGTAAAATGAGCCAGCTTAAGGATTTAAGGTAGTTTCCCTCCAGGGCCCGACTTATCTTTCCACACTGATATATTATAATAACATACACATAGAGATGGGCGCCGGCGGGTAAATACCGGGAAAATACCCAAAACTACCCAATCTACCCGATATTTACCCGTATCTACCCAAATTGTTGGGTATTTAAAATTTGTTCGTATAATTGAAGAAATTCATTATATAAATAAGATATATCAACATTATTATCGTATAAATATGAAAATAAGTTAAAATAAAGTACACAAATCACAATCACACAACTTTTTTGTACACAATTAATGTAAGTGTGGAAAAAAATAAATAAAAAAATTTTTTTTCTATGAGTGCATTTTGTTCACTAATTTGTGTAATTTGTGTTGTAGGAATGTTAATTTAATTAAGCTTTTGTATACCGTATTATTTACATTTCTTTGTTAATTTGTGTACCTATTATTATTTTATGTATTTATATTTTTCCTTTTTTTTCATTTATTTTTATTTTACCTACTATTTTTAAATTATTTTCATAATTTGGTTTTGATATTTCTACATTTTATTTTATTTATTGTTTAATACAGTAATTTTATCGTTAGGTATATGGCCAAATTTGATTTACTGAAACCGGTTTGGATGAAATTTTGTCTGTATCTAGATTGTTTGAAAACACAATATGATCCAGTAGGTGGCACTGCTATAGGTATATAGCCAATTAGATATGAGCGCCGATAGGCATTTAGCCGGCGGCGGCGCTCCGGTCAAAATTGGTCGGCGGCGGCGGCGAAACGGCGGCGTGGCCTTGAAACACCTTCGAATAATGAAAAAAGAATTCAAACCAAAATTTTACCGAATAAACATGTCTTTGCTGTAAGAAAGTCATGAAATAAATGCATCTTTTATTTTCAAGGATAATTTATTGAATAATGGTACGAAAAAAATTGATATCGTATAAACTGTGGATAAGCGGTATCGCGCGGCATCAGAGGCGGTCTTAATCTTGGCGAGGCTCTCCGGAAGATCTTAGCGAGGCCCTTATCTTTAGTGCTAGTTAAAAATTGCGGATTGACAGTATCAGGGAAACGTCTTGTCGACAGTCCAAAGAAAATCGAGATCCGTCATTAACCAATATCGATTCAACAAAACCGATTTATGTCAAAAAGTGAGGCCCAACGCCGAGCTCCATGTAACACCGAAGACTTGATTTCGACGCCTCCCAATGCGAGGCCAGAGGATGAGCTGCAGGTAAGCATACAGCTAAGAATCGAACGCCAAGTGTAAGCTTGGCTGACGGCCGAACGCCTGGAGCGCCGATTGCGGCGCGCTTCTGTGCGAGGCCGAGCTGCAAGAGAGCAGAGCGAGGGCGCAGGCCGATAAAGACTGAAGCCATAGTGTTAAAGATCTGGAGCTTTCCTGCGGGCGCATTCGTGCGACGCCAAAGGCCGAGCTGCAATGGAGCTAAGATCGGATAAGGACCAATGCTCAAGCGTTTTAAAACAGGCCGAAAGTTGAGCAGGCCGAAACCAACGGCCGGACATTTGGACGTGGAAACGCTTAATATCTCAAAACTAACCCCATTTTATACCTTTTAAAGACGTTTAACCATGCTTGCAATGGTTAAATTCGCGGTAAATGTAAATGACTGACGGCGCCGCCGCCGCCGACAAAATTTTGTCGGCCGCGGCGGCGCGAACATTTTGTCGGCGGCGGCGGCGCGCCGGCGCGGCGCTCATATCTATAGCCAATAGTGTTTTCAAACAATCCAGGTACCGGTTGAAATATATGCACAAAATTTCATCCAAATCGGTTTCATTAAATAAAATTAGGTGATATACCGACAGCAGCGCCACCTACCGGGTCCAATAGTTTTTTCAAACAATCCAGGTATCCGTTGAAATATAGATATACACAAAATTTCACCCAATCGGTTTCAGTAAATCGAATTTGGCTATATACCGATAGCAGCGCCACCTACCGGGTTCATTTGTTTTTCCCAACCCTTCAGGAGCCCATTGAAATATACACACAAAATTTCATCCCAATCGTTCCAGCCGTTTAAGAGGAGTAGAGTGACAAACACACGTATTGTAGAATGTATGTATTAAGATATTAAACATTTGACAAATTCCTTAGTCAATACAAATATTATACATTTTATAGAACTACATGAGTATCAAAAAAACTGTTATTTACATTATCTCAATTCAATTTATTACTCCGTTTCCAACTTTTATTTATACCCACTCATTTGGGTAGAAAAGGTAAATACCGGGTAGATTGGGTAAATACCCGATAAATACCCGATATCTACCCCGGGTATTTACCCGCCGCCCATCTCTACATACACATGAGGAATGTTATGAAAGTAACGGAAGTGAAAGAGGTATATGTCAAGATCGTAGCAAGTGGAAATCCGTGGTCTCTGCCTACCCCTCCGGGAAATAGGCGTGATTATATGTATGTATGTATATATAACATTGCTTGATTATTGGAAACCTTTGTTTGAGGAGACCGAAATATTTAAGCAGATAATTTTTTGGTATTGTTTTCAACTTTCTGGTTTAGTAAATACCTAGTTATGAAATGAAAAAGTGCAGCAATGTCGAATCTTATTTTATACCACATCGGTGGAAAACAAGCATACGGCCTGCCTGATGGTAAGCAGTCACCGTAGCCTATGGACGCCTGCAACTCCAGAGGCGTAACATGCGCGTTGCCGACCTTTTAAAAACCTGTACATTCCTATGAAATGACGGTTATTACGTCACTCCCTCACTTTGTCCTGTTCAAGTCGGTACATAGCTTATACGCGC
Source organism: Cydia amplana (assembly GCF_948474715.1). Taxonomy (NCBI): domain Eukaryota; kingdom Metazoa; phylum Arthropoda; class Insecta; order Lepidoptera; family Tortricidae; genus Cydia; species Cydia amplana. The sequence goes on from NC_086087.1 coordinate 11,878,040, forward strand.
CTTTTTATTTAATATAATAAACTTTAATATTACAGAATACATACAGCCTTACGCCTACCACGGGGAACCGCTTAAGACCTTCCGCGATTTCTTCGGCACGTCCAACCCATACGCCAACTTATTGGACTACTATGAAAACCCGCTTCCAATGTTCGAGTCTCCTCTAGGCAGAGGCTATAAAGAAAAGGACGTCACTATCTTCAGACCGCTGTCTTTGTCTTTAGAAGAAATTTACAAAGGGGGATTAAAAAAAATGAAAATCCAGCGCTTAGTGTTCACCGATGAGACTTGCTCGGAGCTGAAACTGCGAGAGAAAGTGCTTTCTATCCCTTTCGCGCCCGGTATCTACCCTAATACAGAAATACTTTTTAAATCGGAAGGCGACCAAGGACCTACCAGGATACCAGCTGACGTAATATTCGTTACGGAGGACCGTCCACACGATACGTACGTACGATGTGGCTTGAGCGACTTACTCATAGTCAAACAAGTGAGTTTAGAAGAAGCTCTATGCGGTCTAGATATAACCTTAAAGACCTTAGACGACAGAGTGGTGAGAACTAAAATTTCTGACGTCATCACACCTACTTACGAAAAAGTGATAGACGACGAAGGACTCCCGGTACCAGCGTGTCCTAAAAAGGCTAAAGGTAATTTGGTGATACGCTTTAAGATCGATTTTCCGATTTATTTGGCGCCAAAAGCGAAGAAAAAGTTTGCGGAAGCGTTCAGGCTGAATGAGGATGAGAATAAGAAGTTTGACGACATACCTTGCGGCGCCCTTCCTTCTTCGGAAGTTTCCATTTGAAATAAGTATTTTTATCAATTATACCTAATTACCTATTAACTGTATTAATAAAAAAAGTTTCTTTACGCATTATTTCTCTAGACTAGACTCAAGAGCACTCAAGACGCTTTCGAGGGCTTAAGCTTTGGTTTCCTCCGAAAGCGGTGCCGTCATATAGCGGGCGTCTCCATACAAATACTACGACATCCATATTTAGCCGTATTATTTAGTATGGAGACGGCCGCTAATATATGACGGCACCGCTATCCTAGGAAAAGCGATCTTTAGCGAAGACAAATTGTACAGTCGCCATCAGATATATCGGAGCGGCCAAGGTGTTCACAATATCTGAACACGCACTAAACTTGACAATAGAGGCGTGTTCAGATATTTGTGAGCGCCTTAGCCGCTCCGATATATCTAATAGCGTCTTTACATATGACATCGTCAAACGCACAACAAAAAGAAAGTATGTATCGGGATCGGGAAAACAGAGGGCCTACCGGGAACACTGAAGTTCGCAAAGTGCGGGCATCTTTCTGTCACTCTAATTACGCTTTAATTATTGGAGTAAAAGGCCCTCAGATTCTACGATAAGTCACGTGACTATTTCCCTATTTCCATACATTATTTAAGTTTCGTTTGGCGTTTCGTGGCTGTTTTATAAAAGGACAAACCCACCTTTAATCTCGTAAGACCCACTATATAAAGTTTTCAAATTTTTAATTTGAACCTTATTCTATAAGTAAATTAGAACGAATCTCGTTTGTTTTAAAAAGCAATGAAACAAAAGAAATGCTACTTTATTTGGTTCATGAAAGGTTCAAATTAGATTGCACGAATATGTACATTATTTAGTCTCCAGGAGTCAGGAGGTTAAGTCAGTCGGGTTGTAGAAGCTCTTGCACATGGAGCACACATAGGGCCGCTCGCCTCGGTGGCGCGCCATGTGGGAACTTGGCGCGTAGTCGCTGTAGAACCTACGAGGGCAAACCCACCTTCAAGTCAGTCAGGTTGTAGAATCTCTAGCACATGGAGCACACATAGGGCCGCTCGCCCCGGTGACGCGCCATGTGGGAACGTGGCGCGTAGTCGCTGTAGAACCTACGAGGGCAAACCCACCTTCAAGTCAGTCGGGTTGTAGAAGCTCTTTGAGCACATGGAGCACACATAGGGCCGCTCGCCTCGGTGGCGCGCCATGTGGGAACGTAGCGCGTAGCCGCTGTAGAACCTACGAGGGCAAACCCACCTTCAAGTCAGTCGGGTTGTAGAAGCTCTTTGAACACATGGAGCACACATAGGGCCGCTCGCCTCGGTGCCGCGCCATGTGGGAACGTAGCGTCTAGCCGCTGTAGAACCTACGAGGATAAACCCACCTTCAAGTCAGTCAGGTTGTAGAATCTCTAGCACATGGAGCACACATAGGGCCGCTCGCCTCGGTGTCGCGCCATGTGGGAACGTAGCGCGTAGCCACTGTAGAACCTACGAGGACTCACCTTCAAGTCAGTCGGGTTGTAGAAACTCTTTGAACACATGGAGCACACATAGGGCCGCTCGCCTCGGTGCCGCGCCATGTGGGAACGTAGCGCATAGCCGCTGTAGAACCTAAGAAAAACAAGCAAATTTAAAATAAGTATGCATAAAGGCTTCCTTATAGCCAACCCAAGGAAGGAAAACTAGGGGAACTACGCGAATTTTGGTATAGTTGTAGGTAAAGGTGCTTTAAACAACATACTAAAAGTACTGATTGATTGGGGTGAAGCTAAAGGGTAGGGGTGTAAAGGTATCTTGTTTTAGTTTTTCGTAAATACCTCCTAAACGGTACCTCCTAAACTAGGCTTAAGCAGGCGTGGCTCACTCCGCGATTTCGTCGCTCTGCTACAGGTAGCTAAAAGTACATCCGTTCGGCCCCAATTTTGGGGAAAGACATAAGCCGCGCGTGGCGCTGTCGCCACCTAGCGGCCATATCTGATCGTAACAGACGCGTTTTGTTAGAGAGTGAGTCTTCTGTACTTAGTACTAATATTTATTCTGTGGCTTAAGCTAGTCTTAAATTGTTACTGTTTTTTGTATATTTGTATTTTGACTTTTATTGAATAAACGTTCCTAAACGGTGGGTTATAGATAGCAAAAATAATTCTTAAACATGAGTACTCTGCTGTAAAAAAAATACAAAAAAGGTCTACGCTTTTTTGCTAGGATCGAAGTGGCGAGTGTGGTCTGTTTGGACGATATTTTAAGGGGGGTACCTCTTCTCACAAACTGAGCACTGGTGTGTTTTCTGCTCGAAGTGGGTCTGCCTGTGTCGGTACAGCAGTTTTGGTGGGGAAGTTCCGTTGGCAGACCGAGCATGCTTGCTACTTGTGTTTAGTGTAAATAGTACCAACCTTTTTTCACAAACTGAGCATTGGTGTGTTTTCTGCTCGAAGTGGGTCTGCCTGTGTCGGTACAGCAGTTTTGGTGGGGAAGTTCCGTTTGCAGACCGAGCATGCTTGCTACTTGTGTTTAGTGTAAATAGTACCAACCTTTTTTCACAAACTGAGCACTGGTGTGTTTTCTGCTCGAAGTGGGTCTGCCTGTGTCGGTACAGCAGTTTGTGGGGAAGTTCCGTTGGCAGACCGAGCATGCTTGCTACTTGTGTTTAGTGTAAATAGTACCAACCTTTTTTCACAAACTGAGCATTGGTGTGTTTTCTGCTCGAAGTGGGTCTGCCTGTGTCGGTACAGCAGTTTTGGTGGGGAAGTTCCGTTTGCAGACCGAGCATGCTTGCTACTTGTGTTTAGTGTAAATAGTACCAACCTTTTTTCACAAACTGAGCATTGGTGTGTTTTCTGCTCGAAGTGGGTCTGCCTGTGTCGGTACAGCAGTTTTGGTGGGGAAGTTCCGTTTGCAGACCGAGCATGCTTGCTACTTGTGTTTAGTGTAAATAGTACCAACCTTTTTTCACAAACTGAGCATTGGTGTGTTTTCTGTTCGAAGTGGGTCTGCCTGTGTCGGTACAGCAGGTTTGGTGGGCAAGTTCCGTTGGCAGACCGAGCATGCTTGCTACTTGTGTTTCGTATAGTACCAACCTCTTCTCACAAACTGAGCACTGGTGTGTTTTCTGCTCGAAGTGGGTCTGCCTGTGTCGGTACAGCAGTTTTGGTGGGGAAGTTCCGTTGGCAGACCGAGCATGCTTGCTACTTGTGTTTAGTGTAAATAGTACCAACCTTTTTTCACAAACTGAGCATTGGTGTGTTTTCTGTTCGAAGTGGGTCTGCCTGTGTCGGTACAGCAGGTTTGGTGGGCAAGTTCCGTTGGCAGACCGAGCATGCTTGCTACTTGTGTTTCGTATAGTACCAACCTCTTCTCACAAACTGAGCACTGGTGTGTTTTCTGCTCGAAGTGGGTCTGCCTGTGTCGGTACAGCAGGGTTTTGGTGGGGAAGTTCCGTTGGCAGACCGAGCCTGCTTGCTACTTGTGTTTAGTGTAAATAGTACCAACCTTTTTTCACAAACTGAGCATTGGTGTGTTTTCTGCTCGAAGTGGGTCTGCCTGTGTCGGTACAGCACAGTTTTGGTGGGGAAGTAGCGTAGTCAGACCGAGCTACTTGCTACTTGTGTTTCGTATAGTACCAACCTCTTCTCACAAACTGAGCACTGGTGTGTTTTCTGCTCGAAGTGGGTCTGCCTGTGTCGGTACAGCACAGTTTAGGTGGGGAAGTAGCGTAGTCAGACCGAGCTACTTGCTACTTGTGTTTCGTATAGTACCAACCTCTTCTCACAAACTGAGCACTGGTGTGTTTTCTGCTCGAAGTGGGTCTGCCTGTGTCGGTACAGCACAGTTTTGGTGGGGAAGTAGCGTAGTCAGACCGAGCTACTTGCTACTTGTGTTTCGTATAGTACCAACCTCTTCTCACAAACTGAGCACTGGTGTGTTTTCTGCTCGAAGTGGGTCTGCCTGTGTCGGTACAGCAGGGTTTTGGTGGGGAAGTTCCGTTGGCAGACCGAGCATGCTTGCTACTTGTGTTTAGTGTAAATAGTACCAACCTTTTTTCACAAACTGAGCATTGGTGTGTTTTCTGCTCGAAGTGGGTCTGCCTGTGTCGGTACAGCAGGGTTTTGGTGGGGAAGTTCCGTTGGCAGACCGAGCATGCTTGCTACTTGTGTTTAGTGTAAATAGTACCAACCTTTTTTCACAAACTGAGCATTGGTGTGTTTTCTGCTCGAAGTGGGTCTGCCTGTGTCGATACAGCAGGGTTTTGGTGGGGAAGTTCCGTTGGCAGACCGAGCATGCTTGCTACTTGTGTTTAGTGTAAATAGTAACAACCTTTTTTCACAAACTGAGCATTGGTGTGTTTTCTGCTCGAAGTGGGTCTGCCTGTGTCGGTACAGCACAGTTTTGGTGGGGAAGTAGCGTAGTCAGACCGAGCTACTTGCTACTTGTGTTTCGTATAGTACCAACCTCTTCTCACAAACTGAGCACTGGTGTGTTTTCTGCTCGAAGTGGGTCTGCCTGTGTCGGTACAGCACAGTTTTGGTGGGGATGTAGCGTAGTCAGACCGAGCTACTTGCTACTTGTGTTTCGTATAGTACCAACCTCTTCTCACAAACTGAGCACTGGTGTGTTTTCTGCTCGAAGTGGGTCTGCCTGTGTCGGTACAGCACAGTTTTGGTGGGGAAGTAGCGTAGTCAGACCGAGCTACTTGCTACTTGTGTTTCGTATAGTACCAACCTCTTCTCACAAACTGAGCACTGGTGTGTTTTCTGCTCGAAGTGGGTCTGCCTGTGTCGGTACAGCACAGTTTTGGTGGGGAAGTAGCGTAGTCAGACCGAGCTACTTGCTACTTGTGTTTCGTATAGTACCAACCTCTTCTCACAAACTGAGCACTGGTGTGTTTTCTGCTCGAAGTGGGTCTGCCTGTGTCGGTACAGCAGGGTTTTGGTGGGGAAGTTCCGTTGGCAGACCGAGCATGCTTGCTACTTGTGTTTAGTGTAAATAGTACCAACCTTTTTTCACAAACTGAGCATTGGTGTGTTTTCTGCTCGAAGTGGGTCTGCCTGTGTCGGTACAGCAGGGTTTTGGTGGGGAAGTTCCGTTGGCAGACCGAGCATGCTTGCTACTTGTGTTTAGTGTAAATAGTACCAACCTTTTTTCACAAACTGAGCATTGGTGTGTTTTCTGCTCGAAGTGGGTCTGCCTGTGTCGATACAGCAGGGTTTTGGTGGGGAAGTTCCGTTGGCAGACCGAGCATGCTTGCTACTTGTGTTTAGTGTAAATAGTAACAACCTTTTTTCACAAACTGAGCATTGGTGTGTTTTCTGCTCGAAGTGGGTCTGCCTGTGTCGGTACAGCACAGTTTTGGTGGGGAAGTAGCGTAGTCAGACCGAGCTACTTGCTACTTGTGTTTCGTATAGTACCAACCTCTTCTCACAAACTGAGCACTGGTGTGTTTTTTGCTCGAAGTGGGTCTGCCTGTGTCGGTACAGCACAGTTTTGGTGGGGAAGTAGCGTAGTCAGACCGAGCTACTTGCTACTTGTGTTTCGTATAGTACCAACCTCTTCTCACAAACTGAGCACTGGTGTGTTTTCTGCTCGAAGTGGGTCTGCCTGTGTCGGTACAGCACAGTTTTGGTGGGGAAGTAGCGTAGTCAGACCGAGCTACTTGCTACTTGTGTTTCGTATAGTACCAACCTCTTCTCACAAACTGAGCACTGGTGTGTTTTCTGCTCGAAGTGGGTCTGCCTGTGTCGGTACAGCAGGGTTTTGGTGGGGAAGTTCCGTTGGCAGACCGAGCATGCTTGCTACTTGTGTTTAGTGTAAATAGTACCAACCTTTTTTCACAAACTGAGCATTGGTGTGTTTTCTGCTCGAAGTGGGTCTGCCTGTGTCGGTACAGCAGGGTTTTGGTGGGGAAGTTCCGTTGGCAGACCGAGCATGCTTGCTACTTGTGTTTAGTGTAAATAGTACCAACCTTTTTTCACAAACTGAGCATTGGTGTGTTTTCTGCTCGAAGTGGGTCTGCCTGTGTCGATACAGCAGGGTTTTGGTGGGGAAGTTCCGTTGGCAGACCGAGCATGCTTGCTACTTGTGTTTAGTGTAAATAGTAACAACCTTTTTTCACAAACTGAGCATTGGTGTGTTTTCTGCTCGAAGTGGGTCTGCCTGTGTCGGTACAGCACAGTTTTGGTGGGGAAGTAGCGTAGTCAGACCGAGCTACTTGCTACTTGTGTTTCGTATAGTACCAACCTCTTCTCACAAACTGAGCACTGGTGTGTTTTCTGCTCGAAGTGGGTCTGCCTGTGTCGGTACAGCACAGTTTTGGTGGGGAAGTAGCGTAGTCAGACCGAGCTACTTGCTACTTGTGTTTCGTATAGTACCAACCTCTTCTCACAAACTGAGCACTGGTGTGTTTTCTGCTCGAAGTGGGTCTGCCTGTGTCGGTACAGCAGGGTTTTGGTGGGGAAGTTCCGTTGGCAGACCGAGCATGCTTGCTACTTGTGTTTAGTGTAAATAGTACCAACCTTTTTTCACAAACTGAGCATTGGTGTGTTTTCTGCTCGAAGTGGGTCTGCCTGTGTCGGTACAGCAGGGTTTTGGTGGGGAAGTTCCGTTGGCAGACCGAGCATGCTTGCTACTTGTGTTTAGTGTAAATAGTACCAACCTTTTTTCACAAACTGAGCATTGGTGTGTTTTCTGCTCGAAGTGGGTCTGCCTGTGTCGGTACAGCAGGGTTTTGGTGGGGAAGTTCCGTTGGCAGACCGAGCATGCTTGCTACTTGTGTTTAGTGTAAATAGTACCAACCTTTTTTCACAAACTGAGCATTGGTGTGTTTTCTGTTCGAAGTGGGTCTGCCTGTGTCGGTACAGCAGGTTTGGTGGGCAAGTTCCGTTGGCAGACCGAGCATGCTTGCTACTTGTGTTTCGTATAGTACCAACCTCTTCTCACAAACTGAGCACTGGTGTGTTTTCTGCTCGAAGTGGGTCTGCCTGTGTCGGTACAGCAGGGTTTTGGTGGGGAAGTTCCGTTGGCAGACCGAGCCTGCTTGCTACTTGTGTTTAGTGTAAATAGTACCAACCTTTTTTCACAAACTGAGCATTGGTGTGTTTTCTGCTCGAAGTGGGTCTGCCTGTGTCGGTACAGCACAGTTTTGGTGGGGAAGTAGCGTAGTCAGACCGAGCTACTTGCTACTTGTGTTTCGTATAGTACCAACCTCTTCTCACAAACTGAGCACTGGTGTGTTTTCTGCTCGAAGTGGGTCTGCCTGTGTCGGTACAGCACAGTTTTGGTGGGGAAGTAGCGTAGTCAGACCGAGCTACTTGCTACTTGTGTTTCGTATAGTACCAACCTCTTCTCACAAACTGAGCACTGGTGTGTTTTCTGCTCGAAGTGGGTCTGCCTGTGTCGGTACAGCACAGTTTTGGTGGGGAAGTAGCGTAGTCAGACCGAGCTACTTGCTACTTGTGTTTCGTATAGTACCAACCTCTTCTCACAAACTGAGCACTGGTGTGTTTTCTGCTCGAAGTGGGTCTGCCTGTGTCGGTACAGCAGGGTTTTGGTGGGGAAGTTCCGTTGGCAGACCGAGCATGCTTGCTACTTGTGTTTAGTGTAAATAGTACCAACCTTTTTTCACAAACTGAGCATTGGTGTGTTTTCTGCTCGAAGTGGGTCTGCCTGTGTCGGTACAGCAGGGTTTTGGTGGGGAAGTTCCGTTGGCAGACCGAGCATGCTTGCTACTTGTGTTTAGTGTAAATAGTACCAACCTTTTTTCACAAACTGAGCATTGGTGTGTTTTCTGCTCGAAGTGGGTCTGCCTGTGTCGGTACAGCAGGGTTTTGGTGGGGAAGTTCCGTTGGCAGACCGAGCATGCTTGCTACTTGTGTTTAGTGTAAATAGTACCAACCTTTTTTCACAAACTGAGCATTGGTGTGTTTTCTGTTCGAAGTGGGTCTGCCTGTGTCGGTACAGCAGGTTTGGTGGGCAAGTTCCGTTGGCAGACCGAGCATGCTTGCTACTTGTGTTTCGTATAGTACCAACCTCTTCTCACAAACTGAGCACTGGTGTGTTTTCTGCTCGAAGTGGGTCTGCCTGTGTCGGTACAGCAGGGTTTTGGTGGGGAAGTTCCGTTGGCAGACCGAGCCTGCTTGCTACTTGTGTTTAGTGTAAATAGTACCAACCTTTTTTCACAAACTGAGCATTGGTGTGTTTTCTGCTCGAAGTGGGTCTGCCTGTGTCGGTACAGCACAGTTTTGGTGGGGAAGTAGCGTAGTCAGACCGAGCTACTTGCTACTTGTGTTTCGTATAGTACCAACCTCTTCTCATAAACTGAGCACTGGTGTGTTTTCTGCTCGAAGTGGGTCTGCCTGTGTCGGTACAGCACAGTTTTGGTGGGGAAGTAGCGTAGTCAGACCGAGCTACTTGCTACTTGTGTTTCGTATAGTACCAACCTCTTCTCACAAACTGAGCACTGGTGTGTTTTCTGCTCGAAGTGGGTCTGCCTGTGTCGGTACAGCACAGTTTTGGTGGGGAAGTAGCGTAGTCAGACCGAGCTACTTGCTACTTGTGTTTCGTATAGTACCAACCTCTTCTCACAAACTGAGCACTGGTGTGTTTTCTGCTCGAAGTGGGTCTGCCTGTGTCGGTACAGCAGGGTTTTGGTGGGGAAGTTCCGTTGGCAGACCGAGCATGCTTGCTACTTGTGTTTAGTGTAAATAGTACCAACCTTTTTTCACAAACTGAGCATTGGTGTGTTTTCTGCTCGAAGTGGGTCTGCCTGTGTCGGTACAGCAGGGTTTTGGTGGGGAAGTTCCGTTGGCAGACCGAGCATGCTTGCTACTTGTGTTTAGTGTAAATAGTACCAACCTTTTTTCACAAACTGAGCATTGGTGTGTTTTCTGCTCGAAGTGGGTCTGCCTGTGTCGATACAGCAGGGTTTTGGTGGGGAAGTTCCGTTGGCAGACCGAGCATGCTTGCTACTTGTGTTTAGTGTAAATAGTAACAACCTTTTTTCACAAACTGAGCATTGGTGTGTTTTCTGCTCGAAGTGGGTCTGCCTGTGTCGGTACAGCACAGTTTTGGTGGGGAAGTAGCGTAGTCAGACCGAGCTACTTGCTACTTGTGTTTCGTATAGTACCAACCTCTTCTCACAAACTGAGCACTGGTGTGTTTTCTGCTCGAAGTGGGTCTGCCTGTGTCGGTACAGCACAGTTTTGGTGGGGAAGTAGCGTAGTCAGACCGAGCTACTTGCTACTTGTGTTTCGTATAGTACCAACCTCTTCTCACAAACTGAGCACTGGTGTGTTTTCTGCTCGAAGTGGGTCTGCCTGTGTCGGTACAGCACAGTTTTGGTGGGGAAGTAGCGTAGTCAGACCGAGCTACTTGCTACTTGTGTTTCGTATAGTACCAACCTCTTCTCACAAACTGAGCACTGGTGTGTTTTCTGCTCGAAGTGGGTCTGCCTGTGTCGGTACAGCACAGTTTTGGTGGGGAAGTAGCGTAGTCAGACCGAGCTACTTGCTACTTGTGTTTCGTATAGTACCAACCTCTTCTCACAAACTGAGCACTGGTGTGTTTTCTGCTCGAAGTGGGTCTGCCTGTGTCGGTACAGCACAGTTTTGGTGGGGAAGTAGCGTAGTCAGACCGAGCTACTTGCTACTTGTGTTTCGTATAGTACCAACCTCTTCTCACAAACTGAGCACTGGTGTGTTTTCTGCTCGAAGTGGGTCTGCCTGTGTCGGTACAGCAGGGTTTTGGTGGGGAAGTTCCGTTGGCAGACCGAGCATGCTTGCTACTTGTGTTTAGTGTAAATAGTACCAACCTTTTTTCACAAACTGAGCATTGGTGTGTTTTCTGCTCGAAGTGGGTCTGCCTGTGTCGGTACAGCAGGGTTTTGGTGGGGAAGTTCCGTTGGCAGACCGAGCATGCTTGCTACTTGTGTTTAGTGTAAATAGTACCAACCTTTTTTCACAAACTGAGCATTGGTGTGTTTTCTGCTCGAAGTGGGTCTGCCTGTGTCGATACAGCAGGGTTTTGGTGGGGAAGTTCCGTTGGCAGACCGAGCATGCTTGCTACTTGTGTTTAGTGTAAATAGTAACAACCTTTTTTCACAAACTGAGCATTGGTGTGTTTTCTGCTCGAAGTGGGTCTGCCTGTGTCGGTACAGCACAGTTTTGGTGGGGAAGTAGCGTAGTCAGACCGAGCTACTTGCTACTTGTGTTTCGTATAGTACCAACCTCTTCTCACAAACTGAGCACTGGTGTGTTTTCTGCTCGAAGTGGGTCTGCCTGTGTCGGTACAGCACAGTTTTGGTGGGGAAGTAGCGTAGTCAGACCGAGCTACTTGCTACTTGTGTTTCGTATAGTACCAACCTCTTCTCACAAACTGAGCACTGGTGTGTTTTCTGCTCGAAGTGGGTCTGCCTGTGTCGGTACAGCACAGTTTTGGTGGGGAAGTAGCGTAGTCAGACCGAGCTACTTGCTACTTGTGTTTCGTATAGTACCAACCTCTTCTCACAAACTGAGCACTGGTGTGTTTTCTGCTCGAAGTGGGTCTGCCTGTGTCGGTACAGCACAGTTTTGGTGGGGAAGTAGCGTAGTCAGACCGAGCTACTTGCTACTTGTGTTTCGTATAGTACCAACCTCTTCTCACAAACTGAGCACTGGTGTGTTTTCTGCTCGAAGTGGGTCTGCCTGTGTCGGTACAGCACAGTTTTGGTGGGGAAGTAGCGTAGTCAGACCGAGCTACTTGCTACTTGTGTTTCGTATAGTACCAACCTCTTCTCACAAACTGAGCACTGGTGTGTTTTCTGCTCGAAGTGGGTCTGCCTGTGTCGGTACAGCAGGGTTTTGGTGGGGAAGTTCCGTTGGCAGACCGAGCATGTTGGCTGTTTGGGCGGCCGCTGCTCGTGTGTTCGCATGTGCATTTTTAACATCCCTGGACCCTGTGAACAAATGATTAGGTACGTCAGTTGAAAGATCTTCGTTCCAGCTTGAGCCAAAATGTGCCATTTTGAACCAAAAGGGAACTTATTCTCGGTTGTCAATAAGGCGCTATTTCCATTTAGCTTTAATATGAAATCAACCTTATCGACAACCGACAATGTGGTACCTTTTGGTTGAAAACGTCACATTAATGATTCTACACTTTCTACAGGTCAAATTTAAGAGTGAAGTTTTGTGAGTAGGTACCATTAACAATTTTTTTTTATGCTTTCGTATTTTCTACATGTCGCATTTCTCAACTGATTCTCGTGAAATTTTGTGAGCAGGTTCAAGAAATAAATATAATTTTATTATTGATTAAATTTTCAGTTTTTTTTATCAAAATGGCGGAGACATGGGGATTCGCAAGGTCCACAGCTAACACTGAGCTAGTTTTATTTATTTAGTCATATCAGTCAGTTGGAGTGAGATCGCATGTGTAGTTTCAACCAGCGTGCGTGTTTGAACTCCTTGTGGCACAGTTGTCTCTCTTTCTCTATGACTGTCTCTCTCTCTTACAATCTGCACATACCTTGAATGTCCTCTCGCAGATGGGGCACATCGGCGGCTTCTTGCAGTTGGCCTTGATCCAGTTAGAGTGAGACCGCATGTGCAGTTTCAGCCAGCGCGCGTGTTTGAACTCCTTGTGGCACAGGTTGTCTGTCTCTCTCTTACAATCTGCACATACCTTGAATGTCCTCTCGCAGATGGGGCACATCGGCGGCTTCTTGCAGTTGGCCTTGATCCAGTTAGAGTGAGACCGCATGTGCAGTTTCAGCCAGCGCGCGTGTTTGAACTCCTTGTGGCACAGTTGTCTCTCTTTCTCTATGACTGTCTCTCTCTCTTACAATCTGCACGTACCTTGAATGTCCTTTCGCAGATGGGGCACATCGGCGGCTTCTTGCAGTTGGCCTTGATCCAGTTAGAGTGAGACCGCATGTGTAGTTTCAGCCAGCGCGCGTGTTTGAACTCCTTGTGGCACAGTTGTCTCTCTTTCTTTATGACTGTCTCTCTCTCTTACAATCTGCACGTACCTTGAATGTCCTCTCGCAGATGGGGCACATCGGCGGCTTCTTGCAGTTGGCCTTGATCCAGTTAGAGTGAGACCGCATGTGCAGTTTCAGCCAGCGTGCGTGTTTGAACTCCTTGTGGCACAGGTTGTCTCTCTTTCTCTATGACTGTCTCTCTCTTACAATCTGCACGTACCTTGAATGTCCTCTCGCAGATGGGGCACATCGGCGGCTTCTTGCAGTTGGCCTCGATCCAGTTAGAGTGAGACCGCATGTGCAGTTTCAGCCAGCGCGCGTGTTTGAACTCCTTGTGGCACAGTTGTCTCTTTCTCTATGACTGTCTCTCTCTCTTACAATCTGCACATACCTTGAATGTCCTCTCGCAGATGGGGCACATAGGCGGCTTCTTGCAGTTGGCCTTGATCCAGTTAGAGTGAGACCGCATGTGCAGTTTCAGCCAGCGCGCGTGTTTGAACTCCTTGTGGCACAGGTTCTCTCTCTCTCTCTCTATGACTATCTCTATCTCTTACAATCTGCACGTACCTTGAATGTCCTCTCGCAGATGGGGCACATCGGCGGCTTCTTGCAGTTGGCCTTGATCCAGTTAGAGTGAGACCGCATGTGCAGTTTCAGCCAGCGCGCGTGTTTGAACTCCTTGTGGCACAGGTTGCACACGTGGCGGCCTGGTGCCACGGAGGAGGTTTGGAAGACGACTAGCTGGAGGTAGTTCTCTTCGTCGGAGTTGAGGCCGGACTCTTCCTTGTTGGGCTGGGATGTGTCAATCTGAGAAAATAATCCATACTAATATTATAAATGCGAAAGTGTGCCTGATACCTCTTCACGGTTAAACCGCTGAACCGATTTAGTTGAAATTTGGCATAGAGATATTTTGAGTCACGGGGAAGGACATAGGGGATAGTTTTTATGTCGGGAATCATCCTTAGAGTGAAAAGGAGGGGTGGAATTGAGATAGTTAATGAATTGCCTGATCACTGATTGAAACTTATGCTCAAATTGAATGATTGCTATTACACTTTATTCAGGCGCTATTAGGGTTTGCAATCCGGATCCGAAATGTATGAAATTATCCGGATCTGGATCCGGATCCGCGGATCTTCCCATACATTTCGGATCCGTCGTGCAAACCCTAGGCGCTATGCTTACACTAGCTGCTGTTACTGATTCCACGCAGACGAAGAAGCGGGCAAAAGCTAGTAATAAATATTTTAATTTTGGATACAATCTTTTGGGATATCGTTTTTCTAGGCTGTTTGTAAATGCTTTATCTCTAAGGCCGCGGACTGGACGGAAGCGGCGAGCGGCCAATCAAGGCCGTTCGTACATTTGGTCAAGCGCAATGTATAAGGAATAGGTCTTCATTTTTAAGGTTCCGTACCCAAAGGGTAGATACGGGACCCTATTACTAAGGCTCCTCTGTCTGTCTGTCTGTCACCAGGCTGTATCTCATGAACCGTGATAGCGTGACAGTTGAAATATATTCACAGATGATGTCTTTCTGTTGCCGCTAACAACAAATATTAAAAAGTACGGAACCCTCGGTGGGAGTCAGACTCAGTGTTTATACAGCCTTATGACAGACGGACGGACAGAGGAGTCTTAGCAATAGGGTCCCGTTTTTACCCTTTGGGTGCGGAACCCTAAAAACAGATGAATACCTGCTTGTTGGGCACCAGGCCCAATAATGTTTATTGTAATGTGAGTGACCGCTGACCGCTAAAGACAGCGCCCGAGCGCGTATACTCGCCTGACTACGGGGATGTAGGATCCTACATCCGTTATCGGATCGTACAATGTGAAAACGCTCTAAGAACTACAAATGAGTACCTGCTTGTTGGGATCAACGAACTCCTTATTGTCTTGCAGCGGTTCAAACAGTCCTTCCAGCAGCGGCGCGTTGTTCATCGGCAGCTCGATGTACTGTATGTACTGGGTGGTGTCCGGCACCAGGCCCAGCACTTTCTCCTGCAACCATGTGAACGTATGAAAAACGTTTTCATTTGTGGCTTTTTTTCATATCCATCACCCCACACTAGCGTCTTTTGAGCGTCATCTAATCAGCACTGCGAAGTAATTCGACGTGACTCAAACCTAGGGCATGCAGTACCGGTCCCGGTACCAAGAATTTTATTTCCCGGTTCTGAACATGGCCGGAACCGGGATTCCCGGTTCTTCCCGGTTCTCAAGAATCTCAAGGCATCTTATGTTTTTTTTTTAAAGAAATTGTTTGTGTTAGCGTACTATCTTTATGAATTACTTATTTTCATATGAACAATTTTATAAGGATTAATAAACGACTTATTTTATATAAAAAAGCACTTTTAGCGTTCCCACCTATTTTACGAAATTAACCGGCAGACTTTGCCTCCGCCTGGGCTTAAAGGTATACGAGCAACACGGCCGTAGTCGATGCACTCAGCCTCAGCACTATGACGGCACGGGTTACAGGAGTTAAAAATTCAACCCGAGAACGAAATATTTTCATATAAAACCAAACCTAGAAGAAGAATATTCGAATATAATAAATAAATAATATCCTACTTGTGATTTAAAAGTTGTTTAAAGATTATAGCTTAAGTCACCCTGGTCAAAATGTATAGATAGACACCTTATTCATCTAAATAGGTGTAATTTAGTAGCTTTAAGGCTCCATTGGGACATATGACACAAACATATTTACATAGATTGCTAATATTAGTAGTCCTTTATGTAACCGGCATAAAAATACTGAACGAGGTTTCAGATAAAAACAAAGTTGAAATAGAAAACAGGGGGTATGTAAAACGTTACGATGCGTTACAGGGGCGGGAGGGGAGGGTTTGAACTACGCGTTACGTAACATTGATTTTAACCCTTCAGCCGGCCTAGCCAAAGTGACAATCACTATCGCTCCGTAGCGATCGAAACGCAACTGTGACTGTCGCACTAATATGGAAGAGTGAGTGATAGAGAAACACAATGCGTTTCGTTGTCGAAGCGATAGCGATTGTCACCTTGGCTAGGCCGGCAGGTACTTTACGCCACATAATTGTGGCCTTTAGGTAAAAAAATGGTCACTTGGTGGTTACGTAACGTTTTATTAGGGGGAGGGGGGGGGGGGTACAGAAAAACGTTACGGCGCGTTACATGGGGGGGAGGGGGGGTCAAAAATGTCCAAAAATTGCGTTACGTAATACTTGAACGCTCCCTATGTGCGTGAATCGCGGGCGAAGCCGCGAACGCGAATGTGGAGTCGATTTCGCTGTCTGTGAAAATCGACTCCATACTCGCGTTCGCGGCTTCGCGCACGAGTATGGAGGGAGCTTAATAGGAATTAGGAAAGGTAATACCTATTTTCTCGTAGCAGCACGGGATCTGGGCTATAACCGCGAAAATCGAAGTTCGCAAATTGCGGGAATATTTTTCTTTCACTCTAATTAGTGAGTAAAAGAAAAAGATCCCCGCAATTTGCGAATTGCGGGGGTATGTAAAACGTTACGATGCGTTACAGGGGCGGGAGGGGAGGGTTTGAACTACGCGTTACGTAACATTGATTTTAACCCTTCAGCCGGCCTAGCCAAAGTGACAATCACTATCGCTCCGTAGCGATCGAAACGCAACTGTGACTGTCGCACTAATATGGAAGAGTGAGTGATAGAGAGACACAAAGCGTTTCGTTGTCGAAGCGATAGCGATTGTCACCTTGGCTAGGCCGGCAGGTACTTTACGCCACATAATTGTGGCCTTTAGGTAAAAAAATGGTCACTTGGTGGTTACGTAACGTTTTATTAGGGGGAGGGGGGGGGGGGGTACAGAAAAACGTTACGGCGCGTTACATGGGGGGGAGGGGGGGTCAAAAATGTCCAAAAATTGCGTTACGTAATACTTGAACGCTCCCTATGTGCGTGAATCGCGGGCGAAGCCGCGAACGCGAATGTGGAGTCGATTTCGCTGTCTGTGAAAATCGACTCCATACTCGCGTTCGCGGCTTCGCGCACGAGTATGGAGGGAGCTTAATAGGAATTAGGAAAGGTAATACCTATTTTCTCGTAGCAGCACGGGATCTGGGCTATAACCGCGAAAATCGAAGTTCGCAAATTGCGGGAATATTTTTCTTTCACTCTAATTAGTGAGTAAAAGAAAAAGATCCCCGCAATTTGCGAATTTCGATTTTCGCGGTAGCCCCTCAGGCAGCTGCCCTCAGAGCCCCATTTAAAATAAGTAGCTATACTCGTACCAACCTCATTATTCCGTGCCTCCTCAGCAGCATTCTTGGCGTGCTCGCGCAGCGTCACGTCGTTCCGTTCCACGAGCTCCTTGAAGGCGTGGCAGCGCGAGATCTGATGCACGCACTGTAGGCACAGCTGGGAGGGCAGGCCGTCGCCGACGGATACCTGTTTAAAAAAAATCTTTAAGCCCCCTCTACACTAGTGCGCGAAGCCGCGAACGCGATTGTGGAGTCGATTTTCACAGACGGTGAAGTCGACTCCATACTCGCGTTCGCGGCGTCGCGCCGCGATTCACACATAGTCTGGAGGGCTTTATTAGGCAGCATCACAGAATAAATAATAGTACTAAGTACAGAAGACTCACTCTCTAACAAAACGCGTCTGTTACGATTAGCACAGATATGGCCGCTAGGTGGCGACAGCGCCACGCGCGGCTTATGGCTTTCCCCAAAATTGGGGCCGGAACGGATGTACTTTTAGCTACCTGTAGCAAAGCGACGAAATCGCAGAGTGAGCCACGCCTGGCAGCATGGAAGTTGAAAGGTTTTAACTTTTTAACTTAAGTACAGTGAAACTTGGTTAAGTGGGACCTGGATAAGTGAGAAACCTCTATTGCTGGGACTCATGGTGCGGTCCCGACACTTTAGCACTGAATTACCTCTGTTAGTGAGAAAAAATGAACCTCTATAACTGGGATTAGTTGTTGTGATTTTAAAGTCACATTTACTTCTATATTTGAGACAGAGAGTGTATTTTACCTCTTTTACCGCGACTATATTTATAAGATCACATTTTCCTAATTGTTTTTTTAGAATTTATTAGGAATTGACCTCTGTATCTGAGATAACGTCAATCTATGACCTCTCTAACTTGGACTTTATTGACCAATTTCCGTATTCTTACTAAATCTTAGTCTATCCACAAATTCCGCATTTGCTTAATAATTGTGTCTAAACGACTTCAAGTTTCATTTAGGTACTTTATGTAGTTAAAACTATCGAAACGAAAGCTGAAATCTTGATAGTAACACGAATAAACAAATTTTGATTGAATAGATTTCTAAGACGCAATGAAGTCCGTATCAAATTTAATTGAAAAAATATATCCTTTGGAGAATCATTCATAATAAATTCAAAGAAATATTTAAACAGACTTAAAAAATATTTAGGGACAAGGATTATTTTACCTTATTTAGTTTTAAAGATAATTACAAAATACCTTATTAACCACCTCTATAACTGAAATATATCCTCTATTCTCACCTCTATTAGTGGGACCCTCTGTAAATGAGACAGAAATTTATTTGTACCTGGCTAACTGAGAGCCTGGGTAAGTGGAATACCTCTTTAAGTGAGACAAATCTGCTCGTCCCTTGAGATCTCACTTATCCAGGTTTCACTGTAAAAAGTAAGTAAAGTTGTTCTATGTCAGGGTTTCTTTAAAGTAATCATAGAATTAGGTTTAGAAATATACTTGGTCAAGCAGATCTTGTCAGCAGAAAAAGGCGGCAAGTTTAAAAAATGTAGGCGCGAAGGGATATCGTCCCATAGAAAATTTGAATTTCGCGCCTTTTTTTACCTTACCTTTTTTTACAAGAGGGGCATTTCATATGAAGCGGACAGGAAAAAAAAAGTGAGGTTCCCGAATTTGTTTATATTTGGTTTAGTTCTTCTTCTAGTAAGTATAAAACCGGACGCCAAATATTTTTTATATATGACGTTTATTTTAAAAATTATGAGCTTTTCAAAAATTACCGTAATTGAAATTCCGATTTTTTGAAACTCGAATATCGAATAATTAAAATATATAACTTATTATTAAACCAAGCGTTTTGTATAGAATTTTTAATGATCTTTTCAGCGAAGAAATCAAATTTGAAAATTAAAAAAAAAATAATGATTAAAACCGGAAGTAAACTTTTCGAAACCATTTTTCGAAAACTTTGACCAGTTTTTTTTTATTTTTTTTTATCTCAAAATATAGCCCTAAGTATGTACAAAATACACTAGAAGTTGTAGAATGGGATCTCCATTGGTTAAGACAATATGTCAATAAATGTACATACATGTCGCCCTGAGTGCGACGTACCGGTACTGGTATATAGCAGCTGTTAGGCGATATATGAAGATAAGACGTCTGCCATCTTTTAGCAGTGAGAAGAACTAGTTACGTATGCAAGAAAGAGATGGCAGTATGACGCCACGCCATTTTGATTTTCCGTTATTGTTTTAGTTGTTACTGTGACCTTGCTGTGAATTGTGCACATTTTACGACACTTAACAATTTAATTATGGCTCCGTACGGATATCGATGTAATAATCCGTTTCGTTTAGTAAATCATCGAAAGACTAAAAATTTAAGAAAAGTTTCTATGTGCTTAGTGCAAAAGTGGGGCTGTCCACCAAATGAGTATGTGTGTGCATCTTGTAGGAAACGACTTTTAAATGAATCACCTCCAGTGCCTCCAGTAGCTATTGAAGACGTTGTGCAATGCAGTCAAACATCGAGTGAACTTTCGCAGAACAACCAAGATGAACCTTTTATTCCTGAAGACAAATTCAAACATAATTCCACTCAAACTGATACAAACATAGAAAGTGAAGAAATTTTACAGCAATTAAAGGAGAAATTTAATGATCCGTCGACGTCTATTTCCATGAAAACTATGATTTTGACAGTAGCACCAAAATCGTGGACAGAGAATAAACTAGCGGAAGAGTTTGGAACATCTAGGCGACAGTCAAGAAAAGCAAAACTACTTGTAGACCAGTTCGGTATATTTTCGTCTCCCAACCCGCGTGGTAGCAGCCGTAAACTGTCAGCTGAGGTCGAAAATATGGTAAAATGTTTTTATCTCCGAGAAGATATAAGTCGGATCATGCCAGGGAAAAAAGATTTTATATCTATTAAATTAGATGACGGCAAACGAACACACGTGCAGAAACAACTCCTGATGTGCAATATTAACGAACTATACCAGAAGTTCAAAGAAGAGTATCCAAACATTCGAGTAGGTTTAACAAAGTTTTTTACCTTAAGACCGAAACAATGTATCCTCGCTGGCGACCCTGGAACACATATGGTGTGCGTTTGTACTTATCATCAAAATGTGAAGTTAATGTTGGAAGGAGGAGCTATTGCTAATCTCACAGCGGGAACTGCCATGGAACTATCAACATATAAAGATTGCCTTCGCCAAATGATGTGTCCTAATCCAACACAGAAGTGTCATTTAATGACTACAAAAACACCACCTAATGAATGTTGCCAATCTTGTCCTGGCTTGAATGCACTTCGAGAACATCTAAACATCGTATTCGACAACAATCAAGTAACAGAAGTACGGTTTGAAAAATGGCTTGGCACAGATCGTTTTACAATATCGACACAAATATTGACTTCCGATGATTTTGTTGATAGCTTGTGTCAGGCCCTAGAGACTTTAAAGCCGCATGCATATATTGCAGACCAACAAGCACTTTATTTTAAAGAGCTGAAAGAGACTATCAATGAAGGGGAAATCATCGTACAGTGTGATTTTGCAGAAAATTACAGTTTCGTAGTCCAAGATTCTGCCCAATCGTTTCATTGGAATAACGACCAAGCTACACTCCTAACTTCGGTTTATTACTATAGAGATGGCACTGAAATAAAACACGGCAGCATTGTCATGATTTCCGATGACTTAAAACATGACACAGCTACCTATTATGCTTACCAAATATTACTGCACAAGCACCTTTCAGAAAAAGGAATAGTTGCATCTAAAATCATATACATAACCGATGGTGCCTCACAACATTTTAAAAATAGGTTTAACTTTGTTAATCTTATTCATTACAAGGATGATTTTAATACGAATGCAGAGGCACATTTTCACGCAACATCTCACGGTAAAGGGCCCTGCGACGGTCTCGGAGGGAACCTGAAACGTTTGGCGACGCGTGCAAGTTTGCAGTTACCTCCAAGTAGATCAATAATTTCACCAATGCGATTGTATGACTGGGCAAAATCATCTTTGAAGCAAACGGCAATCTACTATTGCTCTAAAGACGATATTCAACGTCAGAGGATATTTTTGCAGGCCAGGTTTGATTCCGCAGTCACGATTCCAGGAACAAAAAAGTTTCATGCGTTTATTCCGAAAACTGTCGGTCTTCTTGTAAAAAGAACGAGCTCTAGCATAGATTCTTATTGTAAAATAATAAAAATTATGAAATAAACTGGTTAGAATTGTTGACTTTCTTATTTCATTATGTTATGATTAGAATTTACCAGCAGTCTTACTGAATACATGTTCTTATAAGCTAAACAGCTGCTATATGTATGTATACCAGTACGGTACGTCGCACTCAGGGCGACATGTATGTACATTTATTGACCTATTGTCTTAACCAATGGAGATCCCATTCTACAACTTCTAGTGTATTTTGTACATACTTAGGGCTATATTTTGAGATAAAAAAATAATAAAAAAAACTGGTCAAAGTTTTAGAAAAATGGTTTTTAAAAGTTTACTTCCGGTTTTAATCATTATTTTTTTTTAAATTTTCAAATTTGAGTTCTTCGCTGAAAAGATCATTAAAAATTCTATACAAAACGCTTGGTTTAATAATAAGTTATATATTTTAATTATTCGATATTCGAGTTTCAAAAAATCGGAATTTCAATTACGGTAATTTTTGAAAAGCTCATAATTTTTAAAATAAACGTCATATATAAAAAATATTTGGCGTCCGGTTTTATACTTACTAGAAGAAGAACTAAACCAAATATAAACAAATTCGGGAACCTCACTTTTTTTTTCCTGTCCGCTTCATATGAAATGCCCCAAGAAGAAAAACTGTATTTAAATAAAACCTGTACTCAAAATAATAAAAAGGCGGTGGTCATTTCGAACACTTGCTAAAATAAATTAAACAATATGAAAACCATGCATTTTATATTCATTTTAGACATCATGTTTCATAATAAAATGTACTGCTTAAGACCTACACAATCGATATCCAAATAAAAATAGTTTTAGTTTTATGCTCGGGTTCGATTCCCGAGCTGAGTACAGGTATTTTTTTAAGTATGAATGCAGTTTTTCATGTTATTAAAATCGATGACATGGTTCCTAAGAAGAGATCTTCGTATGTCTTATAGTTTCAGACTTTCCTATACTGACCGATTTAAATGAAACACCCTGTATTTATGGTCAAGGATGTCAAGGTCCAACATGCACTTAGCAAATAAACCTCTTTAGTCTCGATTTGTATACTTTTTTTATTTTTTTAATTGCCATGTAAAATTAAAATAATACGCAAAACTCGTGATATTTCCCTGTTTGCAGACCATTTTATTTTTATTTTTTAATGGAACTATCATGCGACATTTTATTTCTAAAGCTGAGTTTAGGTTTTGTACCAACTTCCATTTTCCATAAGTACATTTTAACGTAACATATCAAATATAAGACAAACTTTACCTAAAAACTGCATCGAAAACAGGATATTTTACAATTATAATATACATAACTTCATTTAAAATGGTTTTACCTTCCAAAAGTTTCAAACAAATTAATTCCCGCCATTCTCGTTATCAACTTATCACTCAGTTGTGATAAGGATGACAACACGAGATAAGTTATTCAATTAAATACCCGTCTCGGTCCCCCATCTCCCAGAAAATACTTATGTTATCATACATCGACGTTACACCATCTCACTCGCACCTATGTCCACGCTCGCGCCAGAGAGTGACAGAAAGATATTTCTCAATCGAATTTGGAGAATGAGCAATGCTGCCACAGTAGTACAAATTGGTTGAATTCTAAACAAAGATGACGCGATGCGTGGACTTCTGTCGGTCAACCAACGTTATACACTTTCCCTACGGGTGCGAAAGAGAGCAACGCATTCCCAAAATATCAGTATCACAATTCGTTATCTCACCTGCACTTTAGAAATGCCCATCAGCATCGTTGCAGTAAGTTGCTCGAATAAAGGCCTCATGTCTTTCTTGATTTGCAAGCAAGCCCGACATATCTTATCAAATTGCAAAGGTTTGTTAGCAGCAGCCATTTTGGCTGGCTATTGCGCTGATTTCGTCCTCGCCACTAAAATTGTACTGAAAAAGTCAGGAACATTATGTATGACGAAATATTAAAATGCCAAATCTTAGCTCAAAAGTTATACACTATACAGAATAAAGTTAATCGTAATAATTACACTTTAAAATTGAACACACACCTCACTATGTATCGCACTACACCGCAGTGCACTGCTTGCGAAACAGCCAAGGGGAAATCGACGTCGACGAATCGAAAACAAAGAACAAACGGGTGGGTGGGGGAGATGACGAGTGAAAGGGAAAACGATAGTTTCGCAATATTGAAAAAATATCTGCAGTAATGGTGCTTTTCCAAATATTATAACCGACTGTTTACTAAATCGAGATCATATAAAGTGCCTGTATAAAAAATATGCATTTTTCGTAACAAAACCCAACAAAAACATGCTAAAAATTTAACGAAGAAAAGAGATAGACAATGACAAGCTGAATCAGTTCAATACAAGATGGCAGGGGGTCAATGGTACTATACATTTTTTAACCCTAAAAAGATTGTGAAAATCGGCGTTTTATCAATGTTTGGTTAAGTTCATCAACTGTCGTTAATTAAATCAGAAGCATTTTGTTTCGTAGTTCAAAACGTAAATAGGTAAGGATCCGTATTCCTCAGTTAATTTTAATGTAAGAAGATGTTGTTATCTCTTTCGCACTACCATGATTGTACCCTATGGTACGAGAGAGATATCACTAGGTATATCACACGTACAAAAATAGCACTCGCTAAAATTATTAAACTTTTATTAATATTGACTTTTAATTTTTTTTCTTCCTAAAAGTAGAGTAATAATAAAATACAAATAAAATTAAGGAAAGTCAACAATTTGTTTTGCTAAAATTACGATTTATTTCACATAAGGCAACACTAATTTACGAAACGTCATCTTGCACTTCGTGTCTGTCAAAAAATTAAAAAAACATACGAGTACTTTCTTCAATTACAGCTGCAAATGAATAAATTTTCTCCTGAAATTGGATTTTAAAGTAGCGTTTAAGATAAGTCAAATAAAAAGTGATAATAGTGTTATTAAAAAGGAAAAATGGCTACTCTCGGAGGCTCGTCGTGGGAAGGTACATACCGTTGTTCTTTAGTGTAAATTTATTGTAAACAGCAATAAGTTGACATTATCTTATGACGTTGCATGAATCACTTGGTCGTTTGATGAAATCTTACCGGTTCAAATAATTTTATAAGAACATTCAGCACAAATATTACAAACCAGAACAGTTTTGTAGTTATATTTAGGCACCGTATGGTTTATTTATTTGTTTTGATTTTATAGCAAAGAGTAAACATTAACACTTGTCAAAGTAATGGCCATCAAAAAGGTTTCATTCTCTTAACCCGTGTCCCCTACTGTCACACATGTGATATAGTTGGTCAAACCAATTTGTCAGTAAATAAGAACAAAAAAACTACTCATCCTTTTCTTTTGGGTGCTAGTACTAGCAGAACTATTATATAATCTGTGGTACTAGTGTAAGACAAAGATAGTATGAGTTTCTCTGTCTATGTTTGAAATGAGACAGTCCTTTGACAAACTAGTAGTTAGTATAGGAGTTCCATACTACGGTAATACTGGGGCGCTCCACGGGTTGACACTGGTGCTAATATACTTACTGTACTCTTTGCACTGGTGTAACCTCCCTTGCCAAGTATGTCATCACCAAATCCCGTTATCAATGTTGCAGTTGATCGAAAGTAAGAGTAGCCAAAATTACATACCCTAAATTGGCTTAGTACAGTTAGCTGCAGAGAGAGGTAACCCCCCCTGCATACAATCAGTCTATGCAGATGGGGTCACCTCTCTATGCTGTACATAACTTTGCCTTAACTAGCATGAAATCATAATTCTTCTACCAATTGTATACCAAATTTATTTTACTAATGCTAAAAAACGAGGTTAGCATCAATCAAATTCTTCCTTTAACTTGTCTGTGTCTCTTTCTTTCTCAAACCCTTTTCTACCCTTAGGGTATAGGCCTCTTTCATTTTACGCCACTCGTCACGGTTCTGTGCAACCTGGAGCCACTTCTTCCCCGCAGTCCTTTTGATGTTGTCCCAACGCATATTGGGTCTACTTTGTTGAGGACGCTCTTCACCCTATGGTTGCCACTTGTAGGTGTATGTTTTTATAAAAGTTTATGAAACTTTAGGTGGCATTTTCTTTATTCTATCTGCTTATGGTGAGGACATTTTTCTATGTTGATTATAATTAGAGATGCCCCGAATAGTGGTTTTGGCCGAATACCGAATACCGAATATTCGGCCCCTCTATCGGCCGATTACCGAATATTCGGCATGACATGCGAACATTTTGAATCACAATTATTATGAAAACTGATCGCTAACAAAGCGCAACAATATGACGTTAGCTAAGATATATTTTTGTTGAACAGCATTAATGAATAGAGTCAAACAAAACAGACTCATGATAAAAATAAAATGTTTTTTAATCAACAAATGCTCAAAAGAGGGTCTTCGTATTTAAGAACTTTCCAAGGACACATTCTAAATATACCTACATAGTTTTTGCTTATTTTTATTGTGCAAGTTTTCTATCTAAGTAGGTGCAACAGATATTCGGTATTCGGCCGAATAGTAGGCAACATTCGCGCCGAATATTCGTGGCATCTCTAATTATAAATATAATGATCGTAGTACAAAAGTTATTGACAATTATCTAATATTATTCACACGTTTCAGAGCTCCGTAAACAAGCTCGGACGCTAGAAAATGACATAGACATGAAACTGGTGGCGTTCAGCAAGCTGGGCATCAGCCCGGTGACCTCAAGTCTGAGCTCCGAGTCGGTGCCGCTCATCAACAGTGAGGACATGTTTGATACCATGTCTATGGAGCTACAACAGTTGTTGAATAAGGTATATACTGACAGTAAATCTCGACTGACGCAGATGGCGCTGCAATTGTTAAATAAAAACAATGCCTAATCCCTATAATAAATAATCCCTGTAATACCTATAATAGGTATCGCCACATAGATGGTAGGATCCTAATAGATTGATAATTAGTGATTCCCTTTCAATTAGTTTGTAAGCATTATTGTGTACTTTTATTATGTACCTGTTCAAACTCTTGAATAAACGTCTTTTTTTTATATACCCGTGCATCCGTGAGAGACAAAACATACGCAATGTGACACTATGATTGGTCGAATTTATTTGTTGCTCACCATAATCCATACTAAATTTACAGTGGGGAATGAAAAAAAATTAGAGACTGTGCCTGATCCAGTTATACTAGATTCATGTATCATCAGGAGAGCTCAGGTGAATGATTACACACACAGCTACACAGAGTACTAATCTCAAAATGAGTATTGAATGAATGAGGGAATGTGACTTAAACGCACAATATTAAGCTAAAAAACCCTGGCATAAAATTACTTCTATAAAAATTACCTATATTGTTTGTTAAAAATAACAATTATACTCTCGATCCCGAGCACGCACGCCGTCCGCTCAGTACTCGGCGAGTTTGGAGAAAGACCTGAACTCGCATCTTAATGATTTCTGAATCCACATGTACTTTTCACAAGTTAATTTTGTGTTATATATTTCAGCTATCATCAATAAACGACAAAATGGGTGAAATAGCCCCAAACAGCACGGCAACAATGCACACTATAAAGAGACATAGGGAAATCCTTATGGTATGTATTTTACCTACCTACATATTCATATGGTATGTATGTTACCTACGGTCCTACGCCTCCCGGTAAGGGCATTTATTTGTGTGATGAGCACAGATATTTGTCCCTAAGTCTTGGGTGTTTTCTATGTATTTGTATATTATATATATCGTTGTCTGAGTACCCACCACACAAGCCCTCTTGAGATTACTGTGGGACTTTGTCAATCTGTATAAGAATGTCCTATAATATTTATTATTGATGTGTACAAAAAAAGCTAAAGTGTTATAAGGCAATAATGGTTAAAATCCTATAAACTAGGCATATACTTACTTATTATCAGAATAGAAAGAAAAAGGCCAGTAAAAAAATTATAATTATCTCTTCAGGATTACCAGCAAGAGTTCTCTAAAACCTCAGCGCGAGTGAGCGCGAGGCGGGAACGTGAAGAATTACTGCGAGGCTCGAGTCCGCCTCCCGCTGCCGGCCTCAGCCGCCGCGACCAGTACACCAAGGAGGCCAACCATCTGCACAGGTATCTGCAGATTAATATACCTGTCTCTTTACTACCAGCAAGAGTTATCTAAAACCTTAGTGAGAGTGAGCGCGTGGCGGGAACGTGAAGAATTACTGCGAGGCTCGAGTCCGCCTCCCGCCGCCGGCCTCAGCCGCCGCGACCAGTACACCAAGGAGGCCAACCATCTGCACAGGTATCTGCAGATTAATATACCTGTCTCTTTACTACCAGCAAGAGTTATCTAAAACCTTAGTGAGAGTGAGCGCGTGGCGGGAACGTGAAGAATTACTGCGAGGCTCGAGTCCGCCTCCCGCCGCCGGCCTCAGCCGCCGCGACCAGTACACCAAGGAGGCCAACCATCTGCACAGGTATCTGCAGATTAATATACCTGTCTCTTTACTACCAGCAAGAGTTATCTAAACCTCAGCGCGAGTGAGCGCGAGGCGGGAACGTGAAGAATTACTGCGAGGCTCGAGTCCGCCTCCCGCTGCCGGCCTCAGCCGCCGCGACCAGTACACCAAGGAGGCCAACCATCTGCACAGGTATCTGCAGATTAATATACCTGTCTCTTTACTACCAGCAAGAGTTATCTAAAACCTTAGTGAGAGTGAGCGCGTGGCGGGAACGTGAAGAATTACTGCGAGGCTCGAGTCCGCCTCCCGCCGCCGGCCTCAGCCGCCGCGACCAGTACACCAAGGAGGCCAACCATCTGCACAGGTATCTGCAGATTAATATACCTGTCTCTTTACTACCAGCAAGAGTTATCTAAACCTCAGCGCGAGTGAGCGCGAGGCGGGAACGTGAAGAATTACTGCGAGGCTCGAGTCCGCCTCCCGCTGCCGGCCTCAGCCGCCGCGACCAGTACACCAAGGAGGCCAACCATCTGCACAGGTAGCTGCAGATTAATATACCTGTCTCTTTACTACCAGCAAGAGTTATCTAAACCTCAGCGCGAGTGAGCGCGAGGCGGGAACGTGAAGAATTACTGCGAGGCTCGAGTCCGCCTCCCGCCGCCGGCCTCAGCCGCCGCGACCAGTACACCAAGGAGGCCAACCATCTGCACAGGTAGCTGCAGATTAATATACCTGTCTCTTTACTACCAGCAAGAGTTATCTAAACCTCAGCGCGAGTGAGCGCGAGGCGGGAACGTGAAGAATTACTGCGAGGCTCGAGTCCGCCTCCCGCCACCGGCCTCAGAGAAATATAGTTTGGCAAACCCAATTTGTCAGTAAATAAGAGCAAAAAAACTATACTCATCCCTTTCTTTTGGGTACTAGCGTTAGACAAAGACAGAATGATTCTGTCTATGTTTGAAATGAGACAGTCCCTGACCATACTATAAAATGTGCGTCTCCCTTGTTCCAGTTCTCATATACTAGTAGACGAGCAGATCAACATAGCGATGGAGGCTCGGGAGCACCTCACCTCGCAGCGGCAGACCTTCAAGAGGATGCAGACCAGGTTCAACGACATCACCAACAGGTATCGGATAATACAACAACATACTTTCATCCAGTTCCCACATACTAGTGGAAACAGATCAACATAGCAATGGAGGCACGAGAGCACCTCACCTCGCAGCGGCAGACCTTCAAGAGGATGCGGACCAGGTTCAACGACATCACCAACAGGTATCGGATAATACAACAACATACTTTCATCCAGTTCCCACATACTAGTGGAAACCATAGAGAAAAAAATACATAGAGTGCTCACTCCGTACATCAGTTCAGACTATTAATTTCAGTGTCTACATCTAGCATCGAGTAGCGGAACTATCAGTACTGCTACTTGACAATAGATGTAGCACCGACCGGAAAGTCTTATCTCAACAGCATAAGACTTTCCGGTCGGTGCTACATCTATTGTCAAGTAGCAGTACTGATAGTTCCGCTACTCGATGCTAGATGCTAATAGTCTTTTTGGTACTAAAACTGATGTATGGAGTGAGCACTCTATGTATTTTTTTCTCTATGGTGGAAACAGATCAACATATACGGGGCGGGGGAGCACCTCACCTCGCAGCGGCAGACATTACAAATACGGGATTTCTTGTTGTATGTCTGTCTTCCCTGCAATACATTTCAAATGCCCGTGTTCACCACATTGATTTCACTCAACACTGATTTAAACTTTCACGTTTTTTACACGTTATTAAATTGTACAACGGGACTTAATCGCATATCTAAGTTTCAAGATTTACCTCCGACGTTTCGAGGACGGCGTTGTCCCCGTGGTCTCGGGGAAGACTGGCTTATTTATTTATTTATTTATTAGAGATAAATCACAATTACATAATATTTAGATCCAAAAGCATCGTTAAACCACAGTGGTTTGTCTCGATACTCCATTCCGCAGTACTTAAATAATTAAATATACAATAGGCACTTAAAAACACATCTACTTAAGTACTTAAGTCATCAGCATCTTCTAACCGCGCTAGTTTTGATTTTACTCGTATTTACCCCGCAGAATATAGTTTAAAATGACATTAACCTCTGTTTTCAGGTTCCCAATGCTGAACAGCCTAATATACCGAATAAACGCCCGGAAGCGGCGCGATTCCCTCATAGTGGGCATCGTGGTCGCAGTTTGCACATTCCTGATGCTTTTCTACGCGTTCCACTGACTTTACTGTCTACAGGCAGTGTTGTTAAGCGTCACACTAGCGTCACAAAACAGATACAGTACAGAAATCAATCTACATACAAAGTGCGCTCGAGCAACGCACACATAGACACTGCTCACGGACACGATATCTCGGACCGGTTGGGACCAGTGCGAGCGCGAGTGTCAACCGCTTGAGACACGCGTCTGTGAACTTTTTTGTGCAATAATGGAGAAACAAAAAAGATGTTATTATAACTGTTCAATGGACGGTTGTTTAAATTCAACAATAAAAGGTGAATTGTCGTTTTTTAAACAACCAGTGGTTTCAGAGAGGTAAGTAGGTGTCTGCTTGTATTTCGATGGTTCGTTTTAACGTTAAACAGAACAGTTAGGTAGGTAGGTACCTATGCACCCCGCCCCGGCCACTACTAGATACGAGTGCCACTACCACGATAGTTTTTTGTGCATAAATCATAGTTGACAACCCTAGAGCGATCGCCGAGCGTAGGTATGAAAAGTGAAGTACATACATGTGATTGACTTCTGTACTGTATCTATTTTGTGTCTATGGCTTTGGCCAGGCGTGTCTCACTCCGCGATTTCGTAGCTTTGCTACAGGTAGCTAAAAGTACATCCGTTTCGGCCCCAATTTTGGGGAAAGCCATAAGCCGCGCGTGGCGCTGTCGCCACCTAGCGGCCATATCTGTGCTGATCGTAACAGACGCGTTTTGTTAGAGTGAGTCTTCTGTACTTGGTACTATTATTTATTCTGTGCTACAAGTACATGCGGCCCACACCAATTTTGGTGTCTAGCCATAGTAGTTGCCGCGCACGGACGTCAGCTCGCGCGAGCGACACCTAGCGGTCATATCTGTCGTTTTAGACGCGTTTTGTTACAGAGTGAATCTTCTGTACCTAGTACAATTATTTATTCTGTGCTTTGGCGCAACTGCGTAATGACGCTATTTTCCATAGCGCTGACTAGACTTTTCCATAGCGTCTTTTGAGGGCGTCTTGTCAGCGCTATGGAAAGTGGCGTCGCTGCGTGAAGGGCGTTTTTTTTAAATTTGGGATTTTATATGTTATTTCTACTCGGAATCACGAGCTCTTTCTATCCTAATAGGAGAAAAAAAGTGTCCTTAGGTTTTTATTTCCATTCCGTCACCATTTTTCATAGACTTTGTATGGCGGTCGCGGAATGGAAAGATCGAAAAATGTATGGAAATTTTGGGACACTTTTTTTCTCCTATTAGGATAGAAAGAGCTCGTGATTCTGAGTAGAAATAACATAAAAAATCCCAAATTTGAAAAAAAAGTGTAGGGACAACTTTAAAAAAAAAAAACGCACGATTGCGTCAACCTTGCGTCGAGAGCCATAGAGTTAACTAGACGCCAAAGCTAAGAAGACGCTAGTGTGGTGTATCTCTTACACTTAAATGGCTATTTCTACTTCCATGAATTGCACTCTCTTTTACACAGTTTAATCGGAAAAATTGTAATTGAAAATATCACATTTATGGTGGCTAGGTCACATTTAGTCGCTGCAGACGGGACTTAGACAGATTCTAGTTAAATAATTAACGACTCGTCTTTTACTTTTTAATTTGACTTCAATTTTCTGTGATATCTTCAAGGCTCTAAAATAATAGGGAATATTACACAAAACTCTGCGTAGGTGGCGCCACTCCCACAACAAGTCACAATCTAAGGTCTACCGCAAACGAGAGTCGAAATTTTGTTATCTAACCTCTCTATCACTCTAGCATATTCGAGCGATAAAGAGGCAGATAGCTGAGTTTCGATTTCGCGTTTCCCAGTAGGCCCTTTTTAAACAAACCGCCTTGATGTATCGATGTCATATTTGATTGTCTATGAAAACTTGTCAAAAAACAGTTTAAGGTAAGTTACTCTATGGTACACTTACGTCGCTAGTACTGCACTCTGGCGGCAAAACTTTGCAGTAATACTCCCTATTGTAGCTCATTATTAAAAGTGCAATTAGGAGGAACTCTTACCATATAAATTATCTATAAAAATGTTATAATAGTTCACTAGCGACCCGCCCCGGCTTCGCACGGGTATACTAACAAATTATTCACCTAAACCTTCCTAAAGAATCACTCTATTTATAGGTGATAACTGCATGAAAATCCGTTCAGTAGTTTTTGAGCTTATAACCAACATTAAATACATACAAACAGACGGACGCGACGGGAACTTTGTTTAGTTTGTTTTATGAGATGTATAGATTGTTCAGTTATAATATTATATGTACGTGTAAACTGTCATTCAATAGAACTTGCTAACTATGTAAACAAACCGTCATACTAAAATTGACACTGAATGTCAATTTATTAGTAACTTTTGTTTACATAGTTAGCAAATGCTATTGAATGACACTTTAGTAATAAAATAATACAATGTATTACATACATGTTTAACCTTTTCCACGCCGTGTCAAACACAAAAGCTGTCACTCAGACGCCACATCATTGAAGTGTCAAAACTGAAGTTGAACTTTATGTATATGCACGTAGGTCAATGTTGCTCTGTGGTCTGTGACCGATTAATCGGTCTTTGGCGTTGAACCTACGGTGCGATTATATCGGTCATTGGCGTCCAAAACGTTAAGCATTTTCTCCTACCGTAATCTACGAAATTCTGAAATTTCCTAGTGTCATTCTACGCAACTTGCTGACTATGTAAACAAACCGCCGTATTGAAATTGTCTCAGAATTATGAATTTACTAGTGACTTTTGTTTACATAGTTAGCAAGTTCCATATAATGACACTATCTTCGTAGATTGCGTTATCACATGCATTTTACCACTAAAAGTGGAAAAAAAATAGTGTAACATTTTGAAGAAATGTAAAAATAATCAGTGATTTTATAGGGATACGGAATTAGGTAAAATGTTATTGTAAATATTTATAATGTCTATGTAAACTTAATAATCACAGTACCAAAATAAAAATACATTATTTAATACGGTGTTTTATTGAAAGTATATTCCAAACAGAATTCGGTTAAATTATTGACATTAATAAAAAATTATAACAATAAGTGCCCACCACCACAATACAAAAATCAGTCATAGACTTATAAATACCTAGAATTGGGTACTTGGATATTAACTCTTCGTATGTAAACCTATTCTATTAACCTTTTCGACGCCGTGTCAAACACAAAAGCTGTCACTCAGACGCCACATCATTGAAGTGTCAAAACTGAAGTTGAACTTTATGTATATGCACGTAGGTCGATGTTGCTCTGTGGTCTGTGACCGATTAATCGGTCTTTGGCGTTGAACCAACGGTGCGGATATATCGGTCATTGGCGTCTAAAAGATTAAACAATGGATTTAAATTCGTGCGCACTGATCAGTGCTTAGACATACGAAGGATTATGAGCCGTTACGGCTAAGCACCGGCTAAGACATTGAGTGACTTGCGATGGCGGCAGCGATAACCATAGGACGCCCTAAAGGGTTACTTTAGACCAGCGGTCGGCAACCGTTTAGCAGCCAAGGGCCACATAGTAGTTAACGAAGTTGACGCGGGCCGCACTTTGTTAATATTTATGACTTTATCAGACATTGTCGTTTGTTAATATTACATACAAAATAGCCAGGGAGGCTCGCGGGCCGCAAGTGACAGGTTCACGGGCCGCGGGTTGCCGACCGCTGCTTTAGACCAATCTTAGACAAAAGATACGGCCCAATACTGCCGTGCAATTGTTTATCTTGTTCTCTTTGAATAAGTTCTTTATTTAAACAATGATTTTCATGCAAGTACTGCACTTACTATTAGCAGGGCAGAATAGGGTTAGCTGGTCGAAGTATTTTACAGATGGCGCCAGCATAGGTTTTATCTGTCAGTCCTAAGAATAGTGTCAAATTCTAGTTCCTTTTTAAGATTTTTTTGGCCTTTAACCCAAATCTCATAGAACCAAACTAGGGACAGGTAAAAACCTATGCTGGCGCCATCTATACAAACCTTTGACAGTTGCCAACCCTATTGTAGGAACTAACACAACCGTTATAAAATTAGAATTTCGATATATCAGTCTCGGCGTCATGATTTTGACTAGTTAGAGTAAGCTGCAGAGATAACTCAGATAAATGACCCCCTATAAACAAGTTTCTATGCAGCGGGGTCAGTTATCTCTGTAGCTTACTGTACATAATACTAAACATGAATTCTTAAAATAAAAAAAGTTGTACATCGTAGTAGTGTATCGTACAACGTTCTACTGCAGTACTTAGTTTACATGATTTCGACAAAGGCATGTAAAGTGCTAATTACCGCTCTAGTGCAGTAAAGTAACATCATATGTTACATGTACCTACTCTAAATACTAAATATATTTACACGACCTTTTTGACAGAGTTGTGTACCTATTGTTTTTAGAGGCGTGTGAATATATTTTTATAATATTCGACTTTACGTGTACAGTCGCCATCAGATATATCGGGGCGGCCAGGTGCTCACAAATATCTGAACACGCCTCTATTGACATGTAAAGTTTGTAATTTTATCAATAAAGGAATATGAATATGAATATTGTCAAGGCGTTAGAGTGCGTGTTCAGATATTTATGAGCACCTCGGCCGCTCCGATATATCTGATGGCGACTGTACAACAATATGATACTCAATTCCTCTATAAATAAATAAATATTATAGCACGTTCTTGTTCTTACACAGATTGATTAAGTCCCACATCAAGATAGTCCCAAGCTCAAGAAGGCTTGTGTTGTGGGTACTTAGACAACGATATATATAATATACAAATACATAGAAAACACCCAAGACTCAGGAACAAATATCTGTGTTAATCACACAAATAAATGCCCTTACCAGGATTCGAACCCAGGACCGCGGCTTAACAGGCAAGGTCACTACCCACTAGGCCAGACCAGTCGACAGTCGTCTATGATCACAGATTCTCTTATGTTTTAAACTAAGGTCATATCATAATTTTGGTTTAACCCTTTTCCAGGTAACATTGTACGATTTATCGAACACATACATGGTAATATAATTTCATCCTTAGCAATCAGATTTAAGGTTCAAATTAGATTGTACTTTCGCAAAACGAGATCCGTTCTCAAATGAATCATCAAAACATCATAAAATAAATAATTCTCTCTCTTTCTCTCTCATTGATAAAAAAAGAAATACATAGGTAGAGTCCGACCAGTGAGTCGTGTCACAAAAAAAACGCGGGAATTTCAGTACAAACCGCACCTGGCAATAAAATTACTATAGTCTGTCAAGCCGGATATGTCAGTAGCAATGTAAAGCAAACTAAAGTATGGTATCCCTAGGAAACTAACAAAAAGCAGCAATGTACATCGAACAACGATGAAATGTAAACAAAACAGTTCCACAGATAAGATATAAATGACACGCGATTTTCGAATAATTCAAACGTAGTGTTGCTAACCCGCGATTTTTCAAATCTGCCGCCTTTTTCTACTGACAAGATTTGCTTGAATGAGATGAAATTAAATGACAGCTTGAAACTGACAGCTTATTTGATAGGAAAAAAAGTTGCACTATAAAGCATTTAAAAAAATATAGTGTCAAAGGTCTGTTTGATTTCAAACATAGACAGAGAGAATCATACTATAGTAATGGACCCTATAATGGACGTGGAACCGGTAATGGGACATAAAACCACAAATCCTCTAAAATAAGTATGTAAAAGTAGTTTATAAACACTGGCAATATTTTACCATAAATAAGAGTCATAGAGCTGTTTAAGTTTGACTTTTTATTAATTTCGGTTACTTTTTAAGAAATTGGCGCCAACCCAAAAGTTGTCGTGTCACTGGAAAAAATAACCAGTAAGAATTCTTAACAACTTCGCTAAGAGAGGTGAGTTCATATATTAAATTGTAATTAATTATTACTTGGTGTAAACTAGAATGTGTTTTGTTAATTGCATCTACCATGAGATAAGGTATACAACACATTATGTTGTGACTCTAGAGATGTATAAAAAATAGTGGTATTTTGCCTAATCCCATTATAGGAGCTGTAAAACTGCATACCTCCTATGATGGGATAATTTACATAATGATGCTTGCCATGGCGTAATTTCATGTTTAAACAATACAGAAGTATAATGTAGTTACTCGTACGAACTATGTCAGGAGGTCTCCTCGGACTTCGGATAAATTAATATCGTTTTTACAAAATTTTATTTAACTTGCCCTGTAGTTTCTATACAGGATGGATTTTCTTTTTGGGTCAGTGAGGGCAGCCAACAGATCCTGTGCTGCGACGAGAAAACGTTCTTAGAAAACCTTCCCTCGATTTCAAATTAATGAAGATTGGCTTTTACAGATTTTGGAAAAAAACATACAGGGTGCGAGAAAAAGGTAATTTTTGACAAACTTTTTTTTGATGCCAATCGATCCCATTCCTATTGAGAATCAAAAGCTGCTATGGAACTAAAAAAAAATTTCCGGCTAGAAAAGCCACAAATCGAGGAAAACTTTTCCCATACAATTTGTATGAAAATGAAAACTTTTATTTTTCACATGCTATTTTTCTATGCCAATTGATTCCATTCCTATCTAGTATCAATAGTTTCTTTGAGTTGAAATTTTGGATACGTATGCAAATCGGATGACAAAAATGACTAATAACTAGTTTTTTGCCAAAAACTTATTCCCTATTCCAATATCTTATACTGATAGGGTATGCCCATTATAGGGGGCCCATTACTGGATCCACGTCCATTACCGGGGTTCCATTACTGGAGCTTTGGTGTCCATGACTGGAGAAAAAACACATACTTTTAATTTATTAATTATGTGGAAACTGACTGCAGTATCTTTG
This sequence comes from Cydia amplana, assembly GCF_948474715.1. Lineage (NCBI taxonomy): Eukaryota > Metazoa > Arthropoda > Insecta > Lepidoptera > Tortricidae > Cydia > Cydia amplana. The sequence goes on from NC_086087.1 coordinate 11,914,764, forward strand.
ATACAACACGCCTGAAACATGAAAGAAGGATAGGATATTCATCTTTTAACAAGCTAAGCGGTAGAACTTTTACATGTATCAGGGAAATATCACAAATACTCCAAATTTCCCCTTAAATGTCCCATGACTGGTGCCGTTACTATATCTTTGTCTTATACTAGTACTAGCACCCAGTATAGCTTCTGACACGATTCGCTGGTCAGACTCTTAGATTATGCATAGTTTCTTCAATGCATTGTTAAATGTACATAATTAATTTATACACAATTAATTTAGTTATTAACAATTTTTTTATACATATCAATTATACTTGGTCAACCAAATCTTGACAGTAGAAAAAGGCGGCAAATTTGAAAAATGTAGGCGCGAAGGTATATCGTCCCATAGAAAATTTGAATTTCGCGCCTTTTTTTACTGACAAGATTTGGTTGACCAGCTTTAGAATAGAAAAGAATAGAGAGCGAGTATAGTTTTCGTACCTCTACATGCATTCCAAACTAACAGCATACTTGACATCATAAAATTCCTAGGCATATAATAAAACACCGCCATTTGACGATCTGTCTAGCGACCACCGGGAATATCGTTCAAACGTCAAATCTTGAGCAAATACAAAAAAACCGGCCAAGTGCGAGTCGGACTCGCGCACGGAGGGTTCCGCACCATGAACAAAAAATAGAGCAAAACAAGCAAACAAACGGTCACCCATCCAAGTACTGACCCCGCCCGACGTTGCTTAACTTCGGTCAAAAATCACGTTTGTTGTATGGGAGCCCCACTTAACTTTATTTTATTCTGTTTTTAGTATTTGTTGTTATAGCGGCAACAGAAAGACATCATCTGTGAAAATATCAACTGTTCGTGGCTAGGCTAGCGTAGCTATCACGGTTCGTGAGATACAACCTGGTGACAGACGGACGGACGGACAGCGGAGTCTTAGTAATAGGGTCTCGTTTTTACCCTTTGGGTACGGAACCCTAAAAAGATGAGTATTAGGTAAAAAATAAATAAAATTTAACCTCGTGCTGCGCGCCGCACGTTGCAAAAATTGAAAATATTGCTTAATACTTTTTTCTGTGGTGTTCTCACATACTGATTTTAAAAAACTACTTATACAGGGTGTTGCCTGTAACACGAGCAAATAATAAAACATATATTATACTCCTCAAAGTATAAAACTTTTAGAATAAATTTAAAAGTGGAAAAAAGTGGGAGTGGAATAGCATCGGTCGCAGACATTTCTGCTTGTAAAAAATTAAAATTATATAAAACTTGTATAAACAACTTTTAAGAATTACGAATCGTTTAGACTTCCCTCTTTTTCATACAAAATAAATATTGCCTTCAATGTACGCTGACATCAGTGTGTTTGACGTTGCCTGTTACGCTTTAAACATAAAAAATGTGCAATACATTGCGTCTTAGAATAAACTTTTAAAGTGTTATAAAAATCATAACAAGTTATATTAAATATATTAAAAACGGGTCACTCACGTATTTTACGTATAATACGTGAGTAACCCGTTTTTAATATATTTAATATGTCTTTGTCTCACGGAAGTTTTGTTATTAAAATCATAACAAGTTATTTTTAAAAGTTGCTGAACAAATGTTCGTCAGTTTCAGGAGTAGGTATAGCATACTGTTTAATTTATTGCTCCTGTTACCTACAGGAATCACCTGTATACTGATCGCTGCAGAGCTTGGTCTAACTTTAACTTATCTTTCGGCGATACTGATGGTTTGGTGTATGACCAGCCCCTACAAAAAGCGTCTAGGTCGACCCGCAACCTATTTTTTGAGTAGCCTCAAATTCCATTTGTATGGGAGCCCCACTTAACTTTATTTTATTCTGTTTTTAGTATTTGTTGTTATAGCGGCAACAGAAAGACATCATCTGTGAAAATATCAACTGTTCGTGGCTAGGCTAGCGTAGCTATCACGGTTCGTGAGATACAACCTGGTGACAGACGGACGGACGGACAGCGGAGTCTTAGTAATAGGGTCTCGTTTTTACCCTTTGGGTACGGAACCCTAAAAAGATGAGTATTAGGTAAAAAATAAATAAAATTTAACCTCGTGCTGCGCGCCGCACGTTGCAAAAATTGAAAATATTGCTTAATACTTTTTTCTGTGGTGTTCTCACATACTGATTTTAAAAAACTACTTATACAGGGTGTTGCCTGTAACACGAGCAAATAATAAAACATATATTATACTCCTCAAAGTATAAAACTTTTAGAATAAATTTAAAAGTGGAAAAAAGTGGGAGTGGAATAGCATCGGTCGCAGACATTTCTGCTTGTAAAAAATTAAAATTATATAAAACTTGTATAAACAACTTTTAAGAATTACGAATCGTTTAGACTTCCCTCTTTTTCATACAAAATAAATATTGCCTTCAATGTACGCTGACATCAGTGTGTTTGACGTTGCCTGTTACGCTTTAAACATAAAAAATGTGCAATACATTGCGTCTTAGAATAAACTTTTAAAGTGTTATAAAAATCATAACAAGTTATATTAAATATATTAAAAACGGGTCACTCACGTATTTTACGTATAATACGTGAGTAACCCGTTTTTAATATATTTAATATGTCTTTGTCTCACGGAAGTTTTGTTATTAAAATCATAACAAGTTATTTTTAAAAGTTGCTGAACAAATGTTCGTCAGTTTCAGGAGTAGGTATAGCATACTGTTTAATTTATTGCTCCTGTTACCTACAGGAATCACCTGTATACTGATCGCTGCAGAGCTTGGTCTAACTTTAACTTATCTTTCGGCGATACTGATGGTTTGGTGTATGACCAGCCCCTACAAAAAGCGTCTAGGTCGACCCGCAACCTATTTTTTGAGTAGCCTCAAATTCCATACCTAATACCTACACATTAAGAGGGCGCCGACCGTCCAGTGGCGCCCTCATTATGGGATGATGTATTTTCTAAGAAAGTCAAGAAACTATACCATTTCTGTATAATTCAGTACCATATTAATGTTTTTGTGTACATAGGTACTTATTCTCCATTTTATGATCTATGTGATATAGTTTTATATTACTTTCTTTTCACTTCATCACCTGAACCAGCGGTCGGCAACCCGCGGCCCGCGGGCCGCATGCGGCCCGCGGGCCGCATGCGGCCCGTGAACCTGTCACTTGCGGCCCGCGAGCCTCCCTGGCTATTTTATATGTAATATTGACAAACGACAATGTCTGATAAAGTCATAAATATTAACAAAGTGCGGCCCGCGTCAACTTCGTTAACTACTATGTGGCCCTTGGCTGCTAAAAGGTTGCCGACCGCTGACCTAAACGGAAAAAACCACCATTGCCGTTTAGACAGGCGTGTCTCACTCCGCGATTTCGTCGCTTTGCTACAGGTAGCTAAAAGTACATCCGTTCCGGCCCCAATTTTGGGGAAAGCCATAAGCCGCGCGTGGCGCTGTCGCCACCTAGCGGCCATATCTGTGCTGATGTTAACAGATGCGTTTTGTTAGAGAGTGAGTCTTCTGTACTTAGTACTATTATTTATTCTGTGGTTTAGATGATAAAGCAAAAAATAAGCAAAATAAAACTATGAAAACAAAAAGTTATAAACAAAAAGTTGGGGAATCAGTAGCACTACAAATTTAATATACTAGATTATACAGAAATGGATTGGTTTATCATACAATCCCTCTAAAACATTATGGAAAACACAATCCCTCTAATGAGGGCGCCACTGAACGGTCGGCGTCCTCTTAATTATAGTTTGTCAAAGGACTGTCTCATTTCAAACATAGACAGAGAGAATCATACTATCTTTGTCTTACACTAGTACTAGCACCCAAAATAAAAAAATGAGTATAGTTTTTTTTGCTCTTATCTACTAACAATTTGGTTTGACCGACTATATTTAATCAAATTTTAGCAACCTTGGGCTGTCACTACAGCCCAAGGTTGCTAAAATTTGATTAAATATAGTCGGTCAAACCAAATTTTCAGTAAATAAGAACAAAAAAAAAACAATATTATAATCATAATTCGACAAATTCTGTAGGTTTTAGTTCCTTCCAAACTTTAATTTATTAGCACATGTAATTTATTTGATCAGACTTTATCTGAACCTTTCAACTAAATAAAATACGTTTTACACAAGGATTTGGTACATTAACCCCCTGTTTATATCTCTATTGCACGCGCATAATTATATTGCTATCACGCTTGCACAGTGAGACAGCCGGCATCATGGGCGGAACAGCAATATAATAGGGATGATGACACATGTTGAATTTTATAACAAAATCTAGTAAAATAGATAGCAAACGAGCAATTTATCACAATAATGTGGATATTAAAATAAAATATTGAAAAATTACAAAAATACAGGACTTGAAACTTTGAAAATTTAAGTTTTTTTTAAACTTCCGAAAACGATAAAAGTAAGGGTACCATTCAATTCCTTACATTTCATCCAAAAAAATATTGTATAGCAACTATATACATAAACGCAATATTTCACCGACAAAAACGCAATTTTCTTGTTTTGTCCATACTACAAGATGGGCTCCCAGAGACCTTGACGTCACGTTCCCTTGCCGTTTTGTATAGGGCGTTTCGCGAGTGAAGTGCGACTGTCGGCCTTTGACTACAATTTCTAACTTTTGTGTTTACAGACATTTGATCCTAAAAACAAACCCGATCGATTGATACCATAAATGAAAATTAGTCATGTAGCCTATTATGCGCGTGTGATAGAGATAGCAACAGACGGTTCAGTGTACGAAAACCCTTTTGGTAAGCATTTTTTTAGACCGAAGTTAAAATTTAACACATTTATGATAAAAAATATTTAAACCTCACATTTATAGACGGGTCTAACGCGAAATTTATTCAATTACCTTTATTTACCGACGTTTCGACACAGGTTTCACTGGTCGTGGTAGCGGCTAACTGATGTCCCAGCAAAATGTCAATTGAATAAATTTCGCGTTAGACCCCTATAAATGTGAGGTAATGTGTTCAAACGCGAGTTTAAAAGAAAATCTCTAAATATAATAAATGTAATTTATCAGTCATCATCATCTTCATCAGGGCTGTGTAAGCTCGAGATATGCTGCCTTAAGCTTACGCGCTGCGCGAATTTCTTGTCACATTGTTTGCACTTAAATGGTTTCTCCCCCGTGTGTGTCCGGATATGCTTTTCCATGTCGCCTTTGGTGGCGAACTTTTTGCCGCAGGCGTCTAGGGGGCAGAAGATCTTCTTGTTATGCAATCTCTGGTGTAGGTATAGCTTTTTGTATTTGTCAAAGCTTTTGTCGCAGTCCTGGAATAATAATAATAAGGCGTAATTTATTACGTAAGACGATTTTTGGCAGTTTTTGACCCCCTCCCTCCCCTATGTAAGAAAAAATAAGTATAGGCTGACCCCCCTATATTATCATATATTACGTAAGAATCTAAAGGAAAAATGAGTACGCGTTTGATTTGTTTTAGTGTTTATTTTAAATCGTTTTTGGAATGAATGTACCTAAAAACTGAATGAACCTAAATAATGAAGAATGTACTGGAGCCTGTTTAAGCTAATTCTGCACCGTGTTTGATAGCATAGTGTGGAAGTACATACCTATTATTTAAAACGTCATAATTTCGTAGAAATTAAAAAAATGGCATCTTTGTGATCTTACGTAAGAACTACTAAGAACTAAGAAAACCCCGTCCCTCCCCCTTGTAAGAAAAAAATAGTGTTTGATTCCCCCCCTCCGTGCCCTAAATCGCCTTACGTAGTAAATGAATGGCGCCCAAGTGTTTGGCAAATATTGCAGACTGTACTTTTCTTGCCATAGGCAACTAATAATCGTCGAGACACTTCTAAAAATCCCAAACACAATTAAGTTGCTTTGTTTTATCGCAGAGTTCCTATGGCCACCTCCTGTCTCCCATCATCGGATCAGCTCGATGGCACTACCTATAATATAACTTGTTTGACATTTCCTCATGACATAAACTTACCCCCGAAATGTAAAGCAGATTAGGTATGGACTTTACATACACCTTTGAATTAGTCAATAATTTTTAATAAAAAAAACTAAAAATTAATTATTTCGCACATGTATGTTATCCTCTACCAAAGATCAGGGGCCCGTTTCTTAAATGCTTGTAATACAAGCGGATCTCACTTTTTGACAGCTTTTGTTACAAAGGGACTTCCACTTGTATTACAAGTTACAAGCTTTTGAGAAACGGGTCCCTGCTAGTCATAGAAGGTAGGATCCTATAGAAGTGGTATACGCGTGCCTCCGTGAGGGACAAAACATACGCAATGCGACACTATGATTGGTCGAATTTATTTGTTGCCCACCATAACCCATACTAATTTATGGTGGGGAATAAAAAAAAATGTGAGACTGTAACAAGGACAAACAATAATAACGCTTTCGCTGCTACTCCTACTCAATACTCAATACTCACTCAATACTCAATATCTTTATTGCAAATAAGGAAGAGTCCATGCAGTAGTGGATACACAGTATCAGACCAATTTAAACATAACATGTCAAAAATATGGATAATAAATAACACATAATTAAAATTGAAATTGATGACGTTATACAGATTAATACAAGACATCAGAAAATTCTACAAATAATAATAATAACAGTCTAAAACAATTAAAAATTAAAGTAAAGGAGTGTGTTCAAGGTCTATGTTAATCATCAAATATCTTACCAAAGTATTCGTCCAAGTTATAGAATGGTCTACTTATTAAGTATGTCCTAAGATTTGTACTGAACTCCTTAACATTACTGGAATCCTTAATTTTTACGTCAAGGCTATTATATATTTTGATTGCGATATGGTTGATGCTCTTCTTATAGAATGCAAAGTGTGATTCAGGTAGCACAAGATCTGAAAGATACATAAGACTATCCCGTTCGCTCATTTCTCCCACCCATCATGCCTTATCCAGTTAAAATACTAGATTCATGCGGCTAGTAATTTTTCCTCCCTACATTATTATCTAGTATCATCCACACTGTTAACTGTACATCGGTGGACCTTAATGCCTTTTGTAAAATAAGGTCCACCGATGTACAGTTAAGAGTGTTGTTGTTTCCACGTACTATACTTACATTGCAATGAAATATGACTTCATCATTATCTCCTGTCTTGCTCCGTTTACATCGATTTTCTTCTTCCACTTTCACTTTTAATATTCTTTCTGGACTTTTCCTTTTAGTAGGACTCTGAAAAATGTAATGTAATTTACATGAATACCTTTATCACATTCACTCTTGTTTCGGCAATTAAAGTGGAGTCCAGACGGGATAGGGACAGACAGACAGCGGGAAGCGACTTTGTTTTATACCTACTATGTAGTGAGACATAGAGGAATATAATAAGATAAGAGTGCTTACTCCATACATCAGTTAGACTATTAATTTCAGTGTCTACATCTAGCATCGAGTAGCGGAACTATCAGTACTGCTACATCTATTGTCAAGCAGTCTATTGTCAGTAGCAGTACTGATAGTTCCGCTACTTGATGCTAGATGCTAATAGTCTTTTTGGTACTAAAACTGATGTATGTCATGTATGGAGTGAGCAATCTATGTATTTATTTCTCTATGGTAGTGATGGATGGAGGATGGTTATCATATAGTTTACTTACTGAAGTGGCTTGAGATGATGGTGCAAATAGATCTTTCCTCAACACTATTGTCTGTCTAAACACAGGGATAGCCTGCAAACATTTAATGACTATTAATAATTACTCCACTCTGGGGTGCTCTTGTGTGGGAGGCCAAGACTCATTTTGGGTCATCGTGCCAGCCAAGTAAGTAAGTTAATAATGACTGATGATTGGAATCATATCAATCATATCATATATTAAGGTAAAAAAAACCGGCCAAGTGCGAGTCGGACTCGCGCACGGAGTGTTCCGCACCATCAACAAAAAATAGAGCAAAACAAGCAAAAAAACGGTCACCCATCCAAGTACTGACCCCGCCCGACGTTGCTTAACTTCGGTCAAAAATCACGTTTGTTGTATGGGAGCCCCACTTAAATCTTTATTTTATTCTGTTTTTAGTATTTGTTGTTATAGCGGCAACAGAAATACATCATCTGTGAAAATTTCAACTGTCTAGCTATCACGGTTCGTGAGATACAGCCTGGTGACAGACGGACGGACGGTCGGACGGACGGACGGACAGCAGAGTCTTAGTAATAGGGTCCCGTTTTTACCCTTTGGGTACGGAACCCTAAAAACTGGAATAGCCTAAGTTTGAAAATAAAGCGTCATCTGGAAGGTCACACAACTTGACATTCCAGTTTGAATTTTTACTTAATTTCGAAACCAGTTTCGTACACAACTACATAGGAACAGTTGTGTAAAAAAGCATTCCTGAAGTATCCTATCGGGGGGCCTAGGCAAAATGAAAACCATACATCGATAAACTCCAAACGAAAAGAAAAAAAACCGGCCAAGTGCGAGTCGGACTCGCGCACGGAGGGTTCCGCACCATCAACAAAAAATAGAGCAAAAAATCGTGTTTGTTGTATGGGAGCCCCCCTTAAATATTTATTTTATTTTATTTTTAGTATTTGTTGTTATAGCGGCAACAGAGATACATCATTTGTGAAAATTTCAACTGTCTAGCTATCGCGGTTCATGAGATACAGCCTGGTGACAGACAGACGGATGGACGGACGGACAGCGAAGTCTTAGTAATAGCGTTCCGTTTTTTACCCTTTGGGTACGGAACCCTAATAATCGTATAGGGATGATAGATGCTCCGAAAAGTCACGTGGCTACTTCCATAGAGTATTATTGTTGTTTTCTGTCAACAATAGGGTATTTGACATTTTTTTATGAATGGTATCAGTCGATCAGGTTTGTTTTGAGGATCAAATGTCTGTATGGGACCCATTGTCTCAACAAGGAAATTGCAATTTTCTCGGTGAAATATTGCGTTTATGTATATGGTTGCTATACAATATTTTTTTAAATAAAATGTAAGAAATCGAATGGTATCACTATTTTTTTCCTATTTGAAAGCAAAAAAAAAATTTTTTTTTAAACTTTAAGGTCTTGTATTTTTTTATTAAGCTCATATATTTTGTAAATTTTTAATGTATTGTGATAAATTGGTCATTTTCTATCTATTAAACTAGATTTAGTTGTAAAATTCAACATGTGTCAAATACCCTATTCTCATCTTGGCTAGGCCTCAAACACACTTCTATGCTGTGTTTTCAAATACGCTGCAGAGTTAGCTTGGTCTAACTCTAGTAGTATATATACCTTAGTGCTGTTTTCTACTTCGCCTTCTTGTAGGAGAACACTTAATTTCTCTTTTGAGCTTATAGGATGTCTACTGCTTTCTGAAGTCTCAGATCCTGCTTTAGATGCAGTGTCATGGGTTGTCCGAGTGCTAGGCTGCAACGAAAAACCACAGTTTACGGAATAATCCTGATACACTTGCCGGCCTGCCTTCATAAGGCAGAGGGAATATATTTCCCACCTGATTTTGAACTTTATTTCAAAGTGACAGGGATTAATTTTGAATACCCTATACCTTATGAAGGGTTAAATTGGTGTGTTAAAAAAATCCAATACTATTCCAATTGGCAATGAGTTAGAATTCAATGAGGGTTAATGTAATGTCCACAAAAAGGTCTACTTTGTTGGGGCTGACGCGTATGGCAGCTACCATAGTAACTTCTGCAGGTTCTGTATTATATACTGTTGAATATAGGTAAGTTACCAAGCATTAGCATGTCAGAAGTCAGAAGTTTAAAACAAACATCATTAGAGTTGTAAATGTCTCTGAAAAAACTATTTATGAAAAAACAATTTTTTTTATTCTTTCATTTCTTTTCTTTTTTCCTTTTTTGCGCCGTTGGTACAGTATGGATGTCTACCGTCTCCAATTCTCCCTCAATTGCTCAAAGGTTAACTGGAAGAGACCCCTTAAAGGGATGGATAAGTTCGCCTTTATACTAATGACGAATGTTATTTTTCCTGTTTTGTTCAGATTTTTGTACAATAAAGTGTTTTACTACTACTACTACTACTAAAACTAGTTTATCAAATTATCCTTAGAGATGTATAGTGTCTCCTACAGTTGAATTTTTTAATAAGAGAAAAGGTTATTATGTATTTTTTATGGAACAAAACAAACATACCTCAAGGATAACAGTTTCAGCGTCAGAATCAACATCGCCAAATAAAGTGCGTAAATGTGCATCATTCTTCTTGGCAAGTATTCTCAACTCCTTTGAGCTTTTCACTATATCTAGACATTTTGTACACACTTTGTGTGGTAAGTTATCTGCATGAGCAAGCTGAAATAAAACAGCATATTTATATTGATACTGGCAAAATACACAGGGCATTGACATAGATATCTAAGGACGGGCTAATGGGGGGCACTAAAAATGGTACTAGTTCAGCGGTGTTACTCACGAATTCCAGCCAATCGTGCAGTCTAACGCAACTAGTAGCGACCAATAGGGCGCGTAATGCGAACTCGTCAACCAATCGCGCGCGTGATGCGAAATCATCAACCAATCGCGTTGTAGTGGTTTCACACCGCTGTACTGGCCCCTATCATGCCTCATTATTATTGCCCGTAAAGCCAGTCTCTAGATATCTATGTCAATGACACAGGGGCATTGATTCATTTTGTTTCTTATGAATCCTATTTAAAAGGCTTACAGGCAAATTCAAACACTTACATCAAACCGATATTAGAATGATATTGGAATCATTCTGATATTGGGCACACAAGTATTAGTGCAAGTAGGACATCAGCATGAATGACAGCTTACTGATATGATATCATTCTAGTATTGGTTTAACAGGTTCTAGTATTAGTTTGGTTGAGACCCACTTCAGAGCATGAGATATGAAAAAAATCGGCCTTAGGACAATATACATAATCATATAAATATTAAAATGAATATCAAAGAGATATCAGAAATAAACCCTAAAGGCCTGTGCACACCGGCTTGCGTGTGCGTGACGTGCGCGTGCGCTAAAGTGTTGGAGCTGCACACGTCACGCAAGCGGTGTGCCGTCTCTCATAAGGATCTGTATACTACAACGCTGCACGCGCACGTACAAGTCACGCACACGCAGCCGGTGGGCCCAGGCCAGATAACAGTTCGCTATTTGCAATCTTAAGGCACTTATTCATATATCTCAGCAGAGCATGTTGGCCTTGAAAAGCCAGTTTAGAAAGGCGGCGTAGTACATCTGTCTGTGACTGTTTACTAACTTTTTTATCACTTTTTCACTAAAACATATTTATGGGAACTGACACTGACACCGACAGAAACTATGTAATTTTTAATAAACCGACATTTTGGGGGTTTTTGAAAGCAAATTATTTCACAATGCGACTTACTTTCACACCTGTACATGCAAAAATGTCTTCAAGGAACTCTCCGGACTCGAACACATCAGTGGCGCCGGCGTTCTCGAGGCACAGCCTGCATATTTCGTAAAAGAAAAGATTTCTCGGTGCCTCGGTACTCATAATTCTTATTAAATCACAAAACAACTAAATAAAACTTGTCATCAAGAGTACCAAGACAACACTTTCCAGTTTCCAATCATGCCATATATTTTTATTTTGCTTATTTATGCCGTTTGCTGCTGCTGTCATTTTGACAGTTGCTAAATGTCATTGTGACGGATGTTTATAGCCATTTCACACTACTGCACCACAGCGCGACCTGGTATGGTGCGGTTGTGTGTTGAGACTATTACAAAAGCTTTAACACGCTACAATCGCTAGGTGCACACGGGTACTGCCCTTACTTTGTGGGGTTTTCTACGTTAAGGCCTCATACAAGAAAGTTTACAAAGCGTCGCATTAAAACCTAACGATGACGTTAGAAGTTCCGCACCGCACGCGAAAATGATTTAACGGCTAACGCTCAGAATCCAAACACCAACAACGCTTGATAAAAAAGGATCGTGTGAATAAATACACGGGTATCCATTTGCGTCATTTAAACGTGCGGTGTTCGGAACTGTCAACTTTTGTTCTGACAGGCCGATATCGTCCGGCGGACTGTTAATCAGTTGGCCCCTTAAGATCCCAACATGGGCCGCTCCGAGCCCTGTTCGATCGTGTGTAAGGTGGTTCGCCGTACGTCCGTTAAGGACGCAGCTCTATGTGAGAGCGAGAAAGAGATATTTGAACGGTCCTAGGTCGCAGTCCTGTACACCCGTCTGTTCAGCTTTTAGTACTACCGGGAGGTAAATAGTCCCTATGACTGTATTACAGTTGGTCAGGCATGTATGGAAGTTCTCATGTTGCCTTTATGCCAAAAATAGTCTATATGCCACCTATACTTACTTACAATGATGATTTATTTTGATAAGGCATGTGCGGTACACCCGCGGGTATTGTATGGAGGTTGCCAGTCTTCCGTATTAATTGGTATTAACTAGTCTTTGGTCAACGGCATTGCATGGACCTTTTTAGATAAAACCCTTTTAGACCAGAATTTCTATATTTTTATTATATTGTTAATGTCATGTCATCACTCAATGTCAACATTGTCAACCTAAGAGCTGTTTGGCTCTGCGTTACGAAATTTACCGTAAAACAATAAATCATATTAAGGAAATGTGAAAATTACAATGCTTGTGAATTATTAGAAACTGATTTAAAGTTTTAGGCTGGACTCCTACACGTAAACGTGGAAAAGTAGACAGCGAAGGTACGAGCTTTGTAGGTACGTAGTAGGTAGCTTAAAAGTATGTTCCTATCTGTTTAAAAATATATGTTAATTTAGTCTAAGGCTAAGCATAGTTTGCCTATTTTAAAGATCCGTAGAAATGTATTTAACTTACTTTGTTAAAAAAACATCAACATAATATCTCTGACTCGGTATTAAAGTATTAACAGACGTGTCTCACTCCGCGATTTCGTCGCTTTGCTACAGGTAGCTAAAAGTACATCCGTTCGGCCCCAATTTTGGCCATAAGCCGCGCGTGGCGCTGTCGCCACCTAACGGCCATATCGCCCATATCTGTGCTGATCGTAACAGACGCGTTTTGTTAGAGAGTCTTCTGTACTTAGTACTATTATTATTTATTCTGTGGTATTAACCAAAGTATACAATCATTGAACTATTATTACATTTATTACTATGCATGGAACGGGCACAGAGGACCAGTATTTTGCGCCATGAGTTGTTGTTGTTTTGACAACAAGCTATAGAAGCGGAGTTTGAATCTCGCGACCTAAATGCGTAAGCGCCATGAATTTTACGGCACAAAAGCGTCTATAGGCTTGCGCATCTTTCTCTGTCATTCTAATTACGCCTTAGTTGGAGTAAAAGTGGAATATGCCCGCAATTTGCGAACTTCAGTGTTCGCGTAGGTCCTCATTCTAAACAGTTAATTATAATTATGGATTTTTAGGGTTCCGTACCCAAAGGGTAAAAACGGGACCCTATTACTAAGACTCCGCTGTCCGTCCGTCCGTCCGTCCGTCCGTCTGTCACCAGGCTGTATCTCACGAACCGTGATAGCTAGACAGTTGACATTTTCACAGATGATGTATTTCTGTTGCGGCTATAACAACAAATACTAAAAACAGAATAAAATAAAGATTTAAGTGGGGCTCCCATACAACAAACGTGATTTTTGAACGAAGTGCTTAACTTAACGTCGGGCGGGGTCAGTACTTGGATCATGAATCTAGTATAACTGGATTGGGCATGAGTGGTGGGGATAACTGACAGAACGGGATAGTCTTATGTATCTTTCAGTAGGAGTAGAAGCGAAAGCGCTATTATTGTTTGTCCTTGTCACAGTCTCACATCTTGTTTTATTCCCCACCGTAAAGTGACCACCGTGATTGGTCGAATTCGTTTGTTGCCCACCATAACAAATAAATTCGACCAATCATAGCGTCGCAATGCAACGTTATGATTGGTCGAATTTATATGTTTTGTCCCTCACGGAGGCACGCGTAGACCACTTCTATAGGATGCTACCTTCTATGACTTGGATGGGTTACCGTTTTTTGCTTGTTTTGCTCTATTTTTTGTTGATGGTGCGGAACCCTCCGTTCGCGAGTCCGACTCGCACTTGGCCGGTTTTTTTTTCATTCGATTAAGTTTTTGGAAATTTTTCCAAATGGCGAGGCCACCTAGTTACGCAAGGTTTAGGGACAGACGGTACAGTTCACAGAGCCACTAGCTTTAGTATCTAAAATATTAAAACGAAAGTGGACGACCGCCCGAAACCGCGCAAAACCGAAGAGTTAGGTGCATTTAAAAAATTGTATGCATTGTATGCAATGTGTTTTTCGCTCCTTAACCTTTATCAAAAAAATCGACTAAAGTCAAACCAACAACGACAAAAGACAAAAGTAGGTACTTAAACATACTTTCTATAACGATATCCAGAGAGGAAAATGGGGACTACGTTTGTGTGGAGAACCGGTCGTCTCCTTTCATCTTAAGCATATGATAGTAGCTTACCACTACACACGGGCGTCATAATTATATTCACTACCTACTTTGAAAAAATCTCGTATCTCCCACTCTGTTACTCAAAGTTAAAACGAACTAACTCTGTATGCAGCCCATACATAGTTACCACATTTTTCTTTCGATTGACAGAACAATATACGATTTTCAAAGTACCTAAGTCACAATTTATATGTCTTTGGCGACGGGCCAAACAGAAGCCTATCTTTTGTTTACCAATGGCTCGTCGCCAAGCGACGCCCTACGATGCATCGATCGAGCCTAGCTTACTTCACGGGACTAGGCTAATTACTGTGCTCTCGGTCTAGGAGCATTCCATGAAATTATCTACCACTGTTCGCCGTACAATAGAAATGCAAAGTTTGCAGGATTTGCAGGTATAGGAGTTTATTTTTTCTGCCCGAAAAATGCTTAGATAAATAATCAATATCTGGGAGACCGAGCTTTGCGTTTTCCCAATGATAAGACTTAGCTAGATCGATCTTTCGCCCATATAGCACATTTCATCGAAATCGTTACAGCCGTTTCCGAGATCCCCAAAATATATAGGTATGTAAATAAATAAGTAAACAAGAATTGCTCATTTAAGGTTCCATCACACAGGCGCGTTTTCCGGGCGGGTGTGAGCGGGGCGCGCCGCTTTTACATACCTATAAAACGCTCACGCCTCGCCCGGAAAACGCACCTGTGTGGCGGAACCTTTAAAGATATAAGATACTAAGAGAGATAGACTTAAAAACTGCCAAAAAATTGGAATAAATAAAATAAAAATAAAAAAAAAAAAATAACACAACTCACGCTAAATGGGTACACTCATCATCATCGTTTTTGCCTCCAGTCGCCCACATAGGCCTCTCACAGTGAGTATAGGCCTCTCTTCGTGTACACCACTTATCCACATGGGTACACTATGTTCTGAAAACTCCATTTTGCGCGATGGAGGAACAAACATACAAACATTCACATTTTATAATAGGTACCTAGGTTAGGTATTACTTCGTAGGATTTAAGTCAGTGGTTCCTAACCTTTTCAGTCCGGTCACCCCTATGACTAACTATTAGGGAATCTGATTTTACCCCTCCTCCCAATGGTAATAAAAAAATAAAACTTGTACGTTTGTTGTATTGTTATATTAGGTTAGCTTATTACCCCCGTAAAATACCAGTTTTACCCCCACGGGGTTAATTACCCCCAGGTTAGGAACCACTGATTTAAGTGATAATTATATGGTGGCTGGTTACAATTGTTGAAGGCCATACGTGTACCTACGTCATATCCGTATAGGGTATATCAGAATAGTGAAATTACAATGTTTGATTAAACCTATACCATCGATAAGCTCACTCGATACGTTGTTGAGATAAAACGGAAACAGCACTTGAGATCCGTGGTTTCAAGGTTATCTCTGTTATCAGGGAAATTGCATTTTAGCCGATTCTAAACGTACAGTCGGCCAAAAATGTGGGCTACCACCCTACGGTTGAGGTTCGTTTGAACGTCATGATACAACAAGGTCGATTTAATATTATGTCAGTGACAATTGTCAACCTTAGCGATCGTTAGATCCCGCAGAAACTTTTGTTAAAACTGGTAGACCACTTTCTTGGCCCACTGTACCATAGACATATCTAAATAGAAAACAGAGGGCTGAATGACATCAGTTAAATGTGATTCAGATATCAGTGTACGTTCGGATTGGTCTGTAAGTCACTGCAAAGACTGCAGAGTTAGGTTAGTTCAACTCCAGGTGAACCAGGTGAAATGTGAAACCTCTAGCGGGTTTCGATCTTTAAATATTTGATGTTGTATTAGATACTCGACATATACACTGTTTGTGTGTGAAATGCACCGCGAGTAGGTATTATAAAGTTTTCACTTCCAACATTTACCCTACGAATACTACTTACAGTACTTACCTATCCAAACTCCAAAACATTTGAACAACTCTGGCCCACAGAACATATTAAAGAGGTTAGAATGGCTATCGCGCGCAGTTAGTATCGGAACCGGTGTCGCCGCTCGTTCCTCTCTACATTTACTAACACTCGCGCAACGGTAGTAAAAACTTGTGTGCGTGGTGACCTTTAGACAGATATGATGTCTGGCTTCTTAATCTGAAGGTTATTGTGGCGCAAAAGGCATGTTTACGTTTTTCGGTCAGCGCGGGCGAGTATTAGCATGCGAGCGTTTGCTCATAACCGGCGGCGACACGTACCCTGCTCGCATCGCCATTCTACTTGTTCTGTGCTCTGGCCCCTCTACGATACTACGAGCCTACGCGGCAGTATCGCGTAGCACCCCGTCCGTAGCACCCGCTACGGCATGTTTTCATAATAACGTAAACAAACAACAGTGTTAACAATTTTAGGTACTGTCTCTGTTTACATTTATTTGGTTAGTTTATTTGATTTAATTGTTGTGAGTGTAATGTGTAAGTTTTCGTTGTTGATTCGAGGGAAGCCTAAGTGTTTTCTTTTAGTGTAAAGATTTAAAATTAGATTTGAATAGGTTGCGTATAATGCCGCTGAGCTATTGTAACTATTGTAAGGTTTGGTAAACCTTGTTTCCCGCTTAAATAAATGTCTGTAAGTAAGGAAATATATATTATTTATTGCACCACAAAGAAAACAAATTTAAATACAGGTTTACAATGTAAATAAAGGTAGCAGGAGCTAGATTTATTTTTTATTTAACGTGCTCTTCAAAAACCTAGTAGTTTTGTTGTTGTTTTTTTCCGTATAGAGCATGTTAATCGCACTTCCATACGAGGGGTGTTCAAAATATTCTCGGTATAAGAATGAAAACAAACAAGTACGAAAAGTTTGATATTTTTATTTTTCAATATACTCCCCCCCTATGTTCATACACTTAAAAGATCGATCAATTATTTTTTTTAATCCCTCGTAAAAATATTTTTTATCTTTCGTGTAAAAATGCTCCTCCACTGCCGCCTTCAATGCTTCATCGTCGGAAAATTTATTTCCACGCAGATCCTTTTTAAGATTGGGGAGCAAAAAGAAGTCGCTGGGGGCTAAGTCCGGACTATACGGTGGGTGAGTAACAGTTTTAAACCCACATTCAACAATAGCTGCCTTGGCAATATGAGCAGTATGGACGGGGGCGTTGTCATGCAGAAGCAGAATACCTTTGGTTAACTTTCCTCGCCTCTTTTCTTTAATTACATCCTTTAATTGACGTAGAATGTTAGCGTAGTACTGTCCTGTGATATTTACACCTTTTTCTTTATAATCGATTAGTAATACTCCTTCACAATCCCTAAATATCGTGGCCATGACCTTGCCAGCTGAAGGGATGACCTTGAACTTCTTGGGATGAGCTGAACCCTTAATGTGCCACTGCATGGACTCTTGTTTACTCTCTGGGTCATAATGATGAACCCAGGTTTCATCTCCAGTAACTATTCTTTGCAGCACCTCATCAGGATTTTCACCGCACAGGTCAATAAAATCGGAACAACAAGCTACACGCATGTCTTTTTGAAGCCGAGTCAGCATTCGCGGAACCCATCTTGCACTTACTTTTGACATATTAAGATGGTCATGTATAATATCATGTACGGTACCAATAGAGAGATTGGTAAGTAACCATATGCTATAGATTTTACCTTCACTCGACCATCTTCCAATATAAGTTTTTCCACTTTATCAATATTTTCTTGTGAAGTAGCTACTACAGGCCGGCCAGGTCTAGGGTCATTTTCAATACTCTCCCTTCCGCGTTTAAACTCGCTTGACCACTTTTGAATGGTAGATAAAGAAGGAGCAGACTCACGGTAAACACAATCCATTTCCTCTTTTATGGTTTTTTGATTTTTACCCTGTTTTGTCAAGAATTTTATCACGCATCGATGTTCTAATTTAGTTAACATTGTCAATTCGCACATGATGTTCATGTTTGTTCAGCAATTGCAGAAAAACAAAAGACTATCTCGGTTCGAATTATACTTTTTTTTAATGTCAATGAATAAACCTTAGCGGCCAGTAACGAAAGAAATTTTAGAAGAGGTCGTAAGATATCAATACCGAGAATATTTTGAACGCCCCTCGTATGTTCCATATGTCTTAAGAATAATTTTCGGGGTCGATCTTTACCCCGTGCGGTACAGTCGCCATCAGATATATCGAAGCGGTCAAGGTGTTCACATTATCTGAACACGCACTCTAACGCCCTGACAATAGAGGCGTGTTCAGATATTTGTGAGAGCCTTAGCCGCTCCGATATATCTGACGGTGACTGTACAAGTTGCGGGAAGTTTCCAAAAAGTTAGGGAATACTAGGAAATTTCGGGAAAATTTCGCAAAAAATAAAAAAATGGAAAACTTTGATCCCCATACAAAAATATAGAGAGCTTCAGAAGTTCTTCCATGTACCTACATTTTTTACATTAGTAAGAAAGACACAAGACTTATTGTCATATTATTTTCAAAATGTTACCACTTTTATATTGTAACTAAGTGTATTTCAAACACAATCTTGTATTGTTGATGAATAAATATGACATGATATGATATGTTATGATAGGTAATAAATAATGATATAGGTTCGTTTTTAGGATTCCGTAGCTAAATGGCAAAAAACGGAACCCTTATAGATTCGTCATGTCTGTCTGTCCGTCTGTCCGTGTATGTCACAGTCACTTTTCTCCGAAACTATAAGAACTATACTGTTGAAACTTGGTAAGTAGATGTATTCTGTGAACCGCATTAAGATTGTCACACAAAAATAGAAAAAAAAACAATAAATTTTCCCTATACTTAGAACTGAAACTCAAAATTTTTTTTTTCATCAAACCTATACGTGTGGGGTATGTATGGATAGGTTTTCAAAAATGATATTGAGGTTTCTAATATCATTTTTTTCTAAACTGAATAGTTTGCGCGAGAGACACTTCCAAAGTGGTAAAATGTGTGTCACCCCCCTGTAACTTCTAAAATAACAGAATGATAAAACTAAAAAAAATATATGATGTACATTACCGTGTAAACTTCCACCGAAAATTGGTTTGAACGAGATCTAGTAAGTAGTTTTTTTTAATACGTCATAAATCGCCTAAATACGGAACCCTTCATGGGCGAGTCCGACTCGCACTTGGCCGCTTTTTCTATAGTTCGTTTTTTTTAGCATTAGAAATAAGGTAAACAATCTTGATGTGTCTTTTAATTGAAAAACACGTTTTAAAAATAAGTTACGGCAAATATGTAGCAATTATGAATTATGTATTAATTATGAATACGCTAACCTGGAACCAGCGTACGATTTTGTCCCGGTCGCGGTGGAAGCTGCTGGGCCGTGGTGTTCGGAGGCGAAGAAGTTGGTTGGAGACTTGGGGCGGCGTCTACGTGACAGAGGGTGCGATCCACGTTCAGGCTCCTACTTAGTCCAACAGATATCGCTTGCCATCCAGCGCGGTAATGCCGCTAGTATCTTTGGCACTTTTGGGCTGGGTGGGGGTCGGAATGGGGGCGATAAGTAGGTTACTTTATAGTT
The DNA here is from genome assembly GCF_948474715.1 of Cydia amplana. Lineage (NCBI taxonomy): Eukaryota > Metazoa > Arthropoda > Insecta > Lepidoptera > Tortricidae > Cydia > Cydia amplana. The sequence continues at coordinate 11,934,777 of NC_086087.1, forward strand.
TAGTGTGCTTTTTTATTTTTTATTTTAAGGTAGTTTTAGTGTTTTTGTTTGTGTTTTTTTTAATTGTATTATTGTAATTATGAATCTAATTACGATCATTTATATTCTTCTGCTTTCATAAGTAATAGTTTTTGATTTTTAAAAAGCGTTTTTCTATTAAAAGACATGTCAAGATCAAGATCGCTTACCTTCTTGCAAGTTCTTTCTAATGCTAAAAAAATGAACTATAAAAATAATGAATGTTAATTTCCTCTGTCCTTTACTATCTATGATTAAATGTTTTATTTATTCAGGGACTAATATCGTGAGAACTAGAAGTACGAGTACGTGTGTGCCCTGTTTCTTTTTATAAATATTTTATTTCAAGGACCTAATGTGTGCATTGCATTTGTATAAATTGGAAATCACTCAAGAAGTTAAAAGCAATGATAATATTTGTATAGGGGTAGGTAAACTCAGATTCAGGCGACCAAAATCAGTATAAATTTTTTGTACTTAAGTACACAAAACTTTAACCCACCTTTGTGATCAACCCTGTTGTCATTCACTGTCAACCACCAACAGAAAGTAATTGGAAATCGTAGACATTTACCACAGATCGCGTGTTCCTCTAGCTCAGCGGTCGGCAACCTTTTAGCAGCATAGGGCCACATAGTAGTTAACGAAGTTGACGCGGGCCGCACTTTGTTAATATTTATGACTTTATCAGACATTGTCGTTTGTCAATATTACATGCAAAATAGCCAGGGAGGCTCGCGGGCCGCAAGTGACAGGTTCACGGGCCGCATGCGGTCCGCGGGCCGCGGGTTGCCGACCGCTGCGCTAGCTAGACAATTAGACAAGCAGACACGCGGCCTTGCTCGCGCCCTAGTTTTACTAATCGAATAATTTATACCTCTGTATCATCCACACTGTTAACTGACTGTTTATAAGCTTTATTGCCAAGATATACGACCCACTATTGGTCAGCTAAGTGTTGTTGCTATACCTCGCGCGTGCATGGAAGAAGAGGCAACAACAAAACATATACTCCTATTACACTGTAAACAGGTACCTAGAAGTATAGAGGAGCAAATACCTTAGCGACTACCTTAGCGACTCCGTGCACATTAACGGAGGCAGTTAGCAACCAGAAGACATTGCTAGGTTTCGTATGGTTTCGTGGATGAGAAATAGAGGTGACAAGCTGACTGTTAACTACTGGAAATAGGGTGGACTAAATGGAAATAGTAAAAATAAAACCATAACTCTAAATGCCTAAACCCAATAGTTTATTCTACACTTACGAACATTGAGAACGAGTCACTATGTATGGATATTTCTTTACATTGTGACCTGTTTATATTGTACCTACTTGTAAAGTCAGAAATGTTTGTGCAGAAACGGAGGCGATGGGTGAGCGTGGCGCCCGGCGCGGCGCCGGCGGCGCACCGTTCTACGCGCCGCCGCGGCGGAAGACATCTGCTGAGATCATCAGCGAAGCGCGAGCGGCGCTTTATGGAGGTAAGTTAACTGCACATTCATACGGAGCGAGGCGTGCGGCGCAGCGCCGGCGGCGCACCGTTCTACGCGCCGCCGCGGCGGAAGACATCTGCCGAGATTATTAGCGAAGTGCGGGCGGCGCTTTATGGAGGTAAGTTAGCTGTATATTCATAGTATTCATACGGAGCGAGGCGCGCGGCACGGCGCCGGCAGGGTTGGGCAAAATACTGGCTTCCACGTATTTGAAATACAAATTACAAAATACATTTTTAAAAGTATTTGAAATACAAAATACAAACTACTTTGGTGACGGGTATTTGAAATACAAAATACAAATTACAGTGTTTAAAATAATGTATTTCAATTACAAAATATACCTTTATTTATTTTTTTGTTTAGCATTTAGTTTTAACGTTAACGAATATCCTTTCATATAAACTTATAGGGTCATTGCGCTAGTTTTCGTCCAGCTCTAGTTTACGTCCACTTGACGAAATTTGAATATATACCTACATTCTTGCACAAATTTGGACTGATTTCAATCCTTATGTCTAAGGCGTCTAAGCAATATATCTGTCTACATACACATATGTATAACAATGATATTTCGCAAAAAGGAAGCGCTGGTGGCCTAGCGGTAAGAGCGTGCGACTTGCAGTCCGGAGGTCTCGAGTTCGAACCCCGGCTCGAACCAATGAGTTTTTCGGAACTATGTACGAAATATCATTTGATATTTACCAGTCGCTTTTCGGTGAAGGAAAACTTCGTGAGGAAACCGGACTAATTCCAATTACGGCCCTAGTTTACCCTCTGGGTTGGAAGGTCAGATGGCAGTCGCTATCGTAAAAACTAGTGCCAACGCCAATTACTGGGATTAGTTTCCAAGCGGACCCCAGGCTCCCATGAGCCGTGGCAAAATGCCGGGACAACGCGAGGAAGATGAAGATTTCGCAAAAAGTAGTAAATTAAAAATGAAATATATATTTGATAATCCGTCAAGTCGTCGAAAACTAGCGCATGGACGGAAACTACTGCAATGACCCTATCCCCTAGATTTAAACGAAAAGTTCCACGCAGAAGTTGACCTAATATAGATCCAGTATCCAGCCAATGAAAATTGTATCTCGGCTGGATCGGAGGTTCGCGGTCGGCTCCCAGCTTGTGCGAGAGATTAGACATTTTAGGATTATAGAATTTAATAAAATGTATTTATAGAAATGTATTTTGAAGCTTGAAGTATTTGAAATACAAAATACTAAATACATGTGAGTGCAGTATTTGAAATACCAAATACAAAATACTTTTGAGGTAGTATTTGAAATACAAATACAAAATACTAATTTGTATTTCAAATACATGTAATTGAAATACTGCCCAACCCTGGGCGCCGGCGGCAGCGGCGCACCGTTCTACGCGCCGCCGCGGCGGAAGACATCTGCCGAGATTATTAGCGAAGCGCGGGCGGCGCTATATGGAGGTAAGTAACTGCATATTCATTCATACGGAGCGAGGCGAGCGGCGCCGGCGGCGCACCGTTTTACGCGCCGCCACGGCGGAAGACATCTGCCGAGAATATCAGCGAAGCGCGGGCGGCGCTTTATGGAGGTAATTTCACATTCATCTCATACGGAGCGGGCGCGCGGCGCGGCGCCGGCGGCGCACCGTTCTACGCGGAAAACATCTGCCGAGATTAGGTATCAGCGGAGCGCGGGCCGCACTCTATAGAGATGAGCTACACGAAACACATACTTAAAAGGTGCAGTGAGTTCAGGTCCTTCTCCGAACGCAGCTCGCTGAGCACCGAGCGGACGGCCGTGAGTGCCCGGGATCTCGGATATCATTGGTATTGAATTGTTATTTTAAAAAAAGTAATCGATGAGTTCGATCAAAATTACGTATTTTAAGAAGCTGTTTTCATGTTAAAATAATTTTTTTTAAATGTTTTCAAGTATGAACAAAACAGTCTTTAATGATAAGTTACAACATCAGACCTTCCATTACGATTATCGCCTTAGTTATAATGCGTTTCCTAGCGAACCCTTTTTCGTTTCTTTTCGCTCCGCACGACATTGTGGAGGTGAATAAAATTATATCCAGTCACGCGAAACTAGAAGTCCGACTCTATTACAAATTTGTTATAGTTTTTGTCTTATTTTGATACGACCACCACCAATAAGTGCGAGCGAGATACCTTCTGATTGCATTGCAATCAGCGCGCTGCAGCGTCAGCGGCTCACGTTGATTAGTGCAGCGGAGAACGCAGACTCAATGTATTCAAACCATATCAAATCCAACTTTTGGAACAAATCAAATTATTATATTAAATACTAATAGCTTCTGTCCGCGACTTCGTCTGCATGAAATGATGATAATGACTGATAAAAACTACCCTATGTTCCCCGGGTCTCTAACTATCTCCATACCAAATTTCGTCTAAATCGGTTTAGCGGATTAAGCGTCGTGAAGCGGTAACAGGCAGACGGACAGACTAAACTTAGCGTTTATAATATATCATTATAGATTTTGATGTGTGTTTTGTGTATTTTAATTTGCCACTGGAGGGATTGGTTATTTTTTCTTTAGTATACGACATCTATTACAGTTTATACCATATCAAAATTTCGAAATAGAATTGGTTTCCAGCTACATTCTTTTGTGTCCTTTGTGTTTTCGTTCCTAGCGTTACTTGATCTTTAAATCAGCGGCAAATGTAAGGAATCGGAGGTCACACTTACAATGGTTTTCTTAAGCGATTTATGGTATGGATCCTCCTTTCTACATATGCAAAATTGAACGACACTCTACACCTTATACTTTACTACAAGCCTACTTATAAGTTTAAGCCATGGGTTGGTCTATTGTTAAATAGTTGGATTAAAATGATAATAATCTAGCTTTGTGAACAGAAACTTTAAAATTGCTAGAATAGAGCTTTACAAAGGTAGAATAATTATTTAGGGTTGCAACAGGCTGCAAGTTGTATATTAAATAAGGTTCTACATTATGTGAACATTTTAGGTTGCGAGTTAGTCATTCATAATGAAAAACCGATTGAAAAAAAGGAACGCAAATCAAAGAGCTGTTCATTTTGCTTTTTAGATGCTCGTGACTATGAATAATAGGTAATAGACTAAGTGTAAGGCCTGAGTGGACGCTCGAAGCGGAGCGTTCGGCGGGGCGTGCAGCGTGGCGTCGGGCTCACAAGTGATTTGAGCAGCGTGCACTAAGGCCGCTACTATACGCTTGCATTTGTTTAACATGCACGCCGCACGCCCCGCCCCGCTGCACGCCCCACTCGAGCGTCCACTCAGGCCTTACACTAACAGATGTCATGTGAGTCATGTCAGACTCGACTCATACCTATATGAGTTATGACATAAGTTGCGACGTCAAGGATTATAAAAAAGCTGCCGAAAATGTTCAGGGCCGCGGTTTCGCTTCTTTATACGAGTTAATTTGACTATTTCACGCAAAGAAAGCAGAATGGAAGCTCATAAATATGAAAAGTTACGCAATGACTCTTCGTAAGTGGCTTTATCAAGCTTGTAATAAAACTGCGACATTCTAAATGTGGATCGTGATTGCTACCTGCAATATACCTATCAGGTATCCTATTTGATTGTTTATATTCGTAATTTCATAGAAATTCGATATAGGTACTTATCCTTTTAGACGAGAAATGTAGACGTTTATAAATAGCCCTGCTTTAAATTGCAATAAAAGGACTCCTAAATTAGGTAACTTAGGGTAGGTTGCATCAAACTGTTCGTATCGTTAAAGAGTTTCCTAAATTTTTATGTACTTATGGAAAGTTTCATAGTAAAGCGCCGGGGCGCACCGGCTGACGTTGATCAGTCTGTCAAATGTGGTTGGTGCAACTGGCCCTTACTCTCGACTTGACAGGTTTCCATGTTCATTGCTTATAAAATAAATCTTTATTTCCATTTTCTTTTGAAGTTGGTTGGCATTTCTACCCGTCGCGGGCGGTATTTGACCCCGGCGGTCAACACGCGAACGCTACTTACTTTAAATAATACTTGCCCACTTAAGACACTTAAGTAGCGACGCGACGTAGCGAGACTGAGTAGTATAGGAGTAGGTAATGTGAAATCAATAATCCATTTACATACTTTTATATTACCTGTCTTATGTAAGTCATAATTATAAATAATAAATGTCGCCAAATTTCTAACCCTTTCAACGCCATTTCACCCTGTTGAGATTTGAATTTCCAATTTCCATTTGTTTGAAGAATAGGTAAGGTACTTATATTTCAAATTTAAATTGTTTAATAGCTTGTGCGTTATCAATGTACAGTCAGCAACACTATTATTGATTGATTGATTGATTATTTATTCATAAAACATAATGTTTAATGTCAAATAAGGTACATACACAATTTATACACTAGATCTTAGGTAGATAAGTATTTAACACGTACATAGGTACTAATTTACTTCTGCATGCATTGCATTATTTTCTAAATAGATTTGACAATAAGGTTAGCTATTAGCTTAGCACTCCTGCATATAAACATACATATTTGTATGTAAGGGTGCTAAGTTAATAGTTTTGCTAATTGTACCTATAGGTATATTGCGCGGGTGATATTTTTAAATGACGTTTTCACATTGAAATTAGGTCGCCGTTACGTATTGCTGAAGGTTTAATGCACTCATAGTTCACACTACACAGTTATTGCGGTAAGCTACACCTATAGGTACACCCCTACGGCCTTGTTTCTCTGTTGCCGGGGTGAGGGCAGTACCTGTATACGCCACTGCCCGCCGTAAATGGCGGCGATTTGTTTCAAGATTTAATTATTCAGAGAGGTTGTAGAACTGGGTATACTTGACCGATCGTAAGTTTGTGGGTTCGATAACGTTTTTGGGTGTGTAGGTAGTTAACTAGTTAAATGATTTAAGGTTCCAGATATGGAATAAATTGCTGCTTGTTATTGCGCATGAGGTTTATTAATGTCTCAAAAAATAACTACTTATAAGGTAAGATGGGAAATCACTATCAACGGAGCGAGACAAACACTTGTATGGCATTTTTATACTGTACCTATGTCTTTCCCCGACAAAACTATGTTCGCCTTACCCCACCTTACCTTACAATTATGTATTTTTTTTAAATTTAATGTGGGGTTAATGATTGATTAGGATTTTGAGTTCATAATTTTAAATTATAGTACTGAGACAGGCGGCCTAGCCAAGGTGGCGATCGCTATCGTTTCGCAATCGAATCGCTTTGTCTCTCTCTATCACTCTTCCATATTAGTGTGATAGTGACAGTTGCATTTCGTTCGCTACGGAGCGTTAGCGATTGGCATGTTGTCTACGGAGCCTGAAGAAATAGTGACCAAGGTTTCGTACACGCAACCACGGTATAAGTAATAGTACTAGGTACAGAAGATTTTCACTAACCAAACGCGTCTATTACGACAGATATGACTAGCGCGAGCAGGCGTCCCCGTTCCGTGGCGGTGTGCGGCAACTACTATGGCTAGACACCAAAATTGGTGTGGGCCGCATGTACTTGTAGCGACGCGACGAAATCACGGAGTGAGTCACGCCTGACGCAACGCAACCTCTAGTTTTATTATACCTGAGTTTCTCAAGTACCTTTGTGTCTACAGACATGAGCGGAGCGTCGAGCAGCGCCGGAAGCGGTGGCGCGCTCCGCCCGCTGCGTACTCGCCGCCCGTTCACACCGAGAGAACCACAGCGCGTACTGTTTGGAGAAAGGGCGAGGAGGGACCCACGTCCACCCAGTGCGTTCGAGTAAGTGTAACAGCTACAGAGATAATAAACAAATTTCAAGGCAGGGGTTAGTTATCTCTGCAGCTTACTGTTACCCTCTGATGTCACATCGTCCATGGATATTAACGGAGCGTTAGTCAGCGGACTTGGCGCACGCGATCAGTGCACGGTGGCGCGGCGAGCGGCCAATCAAGGCTATTGCGCTCGACTAAAAGTATGAACGGTTTTGATAATTATGCCGCTTACAGCGCCGCCGGTTGCCATCCAGCCCGCGGAGTTATTATGCAGCAAGGGCAGCGGTACTCCGCGGTACTCTTTCCCCGTTTACACCAAGAGATACACACACACACACACACACACACACACACACATACACAGTGGGTATTAGATACTGCTCAGAAGAGGGCCTACTGCGAACCACGTTCGACGAGTTGCCTCTGTGTCGCACTTGTAAATTCGTAGGTACGTAAGTGTGACAGGGAGGCAACACGTCGAACGTGGTTCGCGGCAGTCCCTCAGGCACGGAGGGACCATTGGCCGCCCAGTCATTACCTAAAGGCTTCGGCACACAGGCGCGTTTTCCGGGCAGAGCGTGAGCGGGTCGTGAGCGTTTTGTATGTAAAAGCGGCGCGCCCCGCTCACGCCGCGCCCGGAAAACGCACCTGTGTGCCGAAGCCTTAAGTATTGTACTTGTGTGTCCTCTAGCCGCCAGGCGTGTGTCTGCTTTACATGTATTAAAGACAATACGTGACAGTTAATAATGCCTACTCTAGAGCACACAGTCGCTGTGACCGAAATGGATGTGGAGTATCATCATTCATCATATTCATCATCATGTAATAGTACTTACTGTCCCTTTCTCTTGTCACCTGCAGCCTTAAACACCTGAGCCTGTGTGAGAGCAGCGAGGATGCTCGCGTCGAGGAGGAAATCAACCACGCTCTGTATCTCGAAACGCAGAACACCAGGAAAAAGGCCGTAAGTTTATTGTACAGTCACGCTCCGTGATTGTTACGCCATTTAGGGTTCTAGCTACATTGGACATTCCGTAGCGTAAGTATGGAACAACCAATTTAGCTAGGACCGTAAATAACGCAACAATCACGTGTGGTGACTGTACCACTTGATCACGTCTTCCGGCATATCACCATCTTTTTTAAAATGATATCGGAGGCTAACAAGAGACGAATCGCCTGATTGTAAGCGATTACCGTCGCCCATGGACACCCGCTAAAGCAGAGGGAGTTAAATACGTTGCCAGCCTTTAAGTTGGGTACGCTAGGTAGGTACGCTAGGTTATTTAGGTTGGCAATCCTATCCGGCCATCAGCCGAAGTATACCGAGTGGTTTTGTTAAGGTTTGCGGTACTTAAAAACAAATAAAAGTTAAAAGTTCAATGTATATAAGGCGTGGTGCGGCTAAAGCCCCTTCAGCCCCTTTTATATCGCTTGATCCCCGCGGTAGTTATCAAAACAAAAAGCTATTTGTCACTGAACTTTGTTTGTCCGCTAGACCTTAACAATTAGACATTTTACTGGAACTAATAAACTACCATATCTGTACGTACCTGTACCGCTGCTGTAAATGCCCTGCTTCTTATCTTCAGGCCCGCCAGCCAGCTCATCAGTCTACAGAAAAAGCTGTCGAGGGTTGGAGCGCGTTCCCGAAGCTCCCGCACCTCAGCGGGAAGAGCAAGCCGCTGCATCGCAGGAACACTACGGGACAGACCACGCCTGATGGTGAGTCCACTAACTTCGAAAAGCTTTGATAAAACGACACGTGGAAACAGATAAGGAAACCTTAAACCTATGTCACCTGTGCCGGTCAGCAGCATATTATCAGTGCGTGACGATAATTAGACAGAAGTTAGCGCAGGCACTGATCCAGTTACGAGCATAGCGATACCATAGAGAAAAAAATACATTGATTGCTCCCTCCATACATCAGTTTTGGTACCAAAAAGACTATTAATTTCAGTGTCTACATCTAGCATCGAGTAGCGGAACTATCAGTACTGCTACTTGACAATAGATGTAGCACCGATCGGAAAGTCTTATGTTGTTTAGCATGTGAGCACTCGTGTCTTACTATATTTCTCTATGGCAATACGGCGTTCAGCCGGCGCGGCGTCGATTGTAAATAATATAAATAATTGCCAAAGAAAGACTGCTACGAATACTAACTGTTTGTACAACACGGCGTATGGTCAAGCAGACCAGGCTCCGCGGCGGCAGTTCACGTTCACATCATTTATATAAAAACTTAAAAGTCGAATGTTTCAGGATCGAAGAGCGATGTAGATCTCGCCAATATCATATCGATAACGCGCCCTCTGGGAAGAGAAAGTGCTGGCGACGACTTTTGTACGGAACTGAACAGTAAATGTAAGTAGGTTCAGATAACAGGATAGTGCCTGTTATATATGAGTTTCGAGCAGGTGATGGGAGTAGAAGTCAAACACCTTATGTGTGATAGTATAAGAACATTCTGAACGTTTATTCTCTAAATGCCTATTGTTTTATACACGTTAGGTTGCGCTGACACAAGCAATATGCGTTTATGTCGCAGTAAACCAAAGCGTTACTGCTAAACACTAAAAGTGGACATTTACCACATTACAAGGTATATTGAACATAATTTTGCTGCTTTTCAAATAGGCAAAGAATTACATGTTTATTGTCAACCGTTTGCCTAGCTTCGTGCAACTTGAAAGTTCAGTTCTTGTAACTTTTAACTAGCCTCCTAGAAGCTTTAATTTGGTTTTTTTAAGGGCCTCTGGGACTCAGATTATAATCTGAATTCTTATTGTTCGTAGCTCTGAGCCCAGACCCTGGGATACGTCGCAAGCATTTTGCGACGACAAAATCACAGTCATACGACGTTGGAGGTGGATATCCGCTGGGGAGCATACCTGTCAAACATCTCGCAGTTCAACTCCCGAATACTTCAACGTCTGAAGACTTGGAGAAGTATGGATACTTAGTGCCAGTTGCACCATCCGCACTTGACAGACTGATCAACGTCATCCGCCGCGCCGCGGCGGTTTACTATGAAATTTTCCATACAATAAAATTTAGCGAACTCTTTAAAGATGACAGTATGGTGCAATCGACACTTAGTCGTCAAAGATTTATTTGCACTTATGAATCTTATTCCCAACTATTCACGTAAAATATCGTTTCTTAGAAGTCGACAGAAATACGAACAAAGCCTTCCTGGTGCCTGGTGCAAATTTACGAAATTCTACGTAGGTACTTAGCGTAAGGCCGAGTTCGAGTTCCAACCCTTAATCTCCGATCGCCTTTTTTTGTTAACGGCCCTAAAATTTAATAAGGTGGTGCGACAAATAGTCTCTTAGTCTATCGGCGGTTAACGATGATTCGGTTCCTAGTATATCTGCGGCGGTAACACGGTCGCATTTTTATCGCTTGTCAAGTTGTCACCATGCCTGCTCACGTTCTTACAAGTATGTAAGTGCGAAAGTAACGAGCATAGTGACAGGCGATAAAAATCGAACCATGCTGCGCCCTCTGATGACAAAGTGTTATTTCAATAGCAATAGCATTCATTTTAAATTGTTTATCAAGCCTTTTTATTCCAGTATGACAGTGCTAGAGCTCGCCGAGGCCCTCTCCCAGCGCAGCCGAGACGTCGAACGAACAGTGCTGCTGATGGAGGCCCTTCAGAACTGCCTCGAGAAGTCCATGCCAGCTACCAGTCTCAGAGACATGGCGCTGCGTTCGTTCTACACGCACATAGATAGTGATGATGAGAGGGTGCTGGTCGCTATAGCGAGGGCTATGCTTACGGTAAGGAGAAAACCATTTAGGAAACGAGTTTTACTTTTACAAGACACTAAATATTTATTAGCAATGAACGTGATCAGTACTACAGTATTATTTAATTGAATACTATTTTCAGATGAGAGTTACGGGGGCCCATTTAGCGGCTGCTTGCAAACTGGTCTTTAAGATTGCAAGAAATGACAAGAATGATCACTTCTTCAGGAACACTAATTTGTTAGGTAAGTTAGAGTGTATTGTTAATAATCTCTTTAATATTTATTTTAGTCAAGTAGAGGTTCGTGTAACGTTACCTTAGATATACCAAGTATACCAACCCGGAGCACAGGATCTCCTTTAAATTTTTTCTTCTCCAATTCCCATAATCTTCGGCATACTCACTAGACATTGACAATTGTCATACTCACAACACGAATTATGGCATCCCTCGCAACGCTCAGTCAGCATCTGCTAACTGAATGGACTCTCGGTGTTTGGCAAATTTGGGAAGTCTCATAGTTCACTGCTGACAGACGTTGATCAGTCCGTCAACTGTGGTTGATGCACCCGCTCTTAGACCATTCCTTGTTGACAGAGCTGCTAGTGGAAGGCTGCGGGCGCGCCGACCCGCTATCCGAGGGCGAATGTTGCGTCTACGGAGCAGGCGCGTTACGTTTCCTAGCGCTGGAGCCGCGACTGTGCGCCCTCGCTCACAGCGCAGGCGCGCTACACCTGGCCTCATTGCATTTGAAAATATTGAATAGTGCTGTAAGTCAGAATCAGTTTTTATCCATTTTCTTTCGCTCCTACTTCAGTGTTTTGCAGATAAACTAGACTACAGACTGGAGACTCCGTTGCCATGCGGTAAACTATCTTACTGCTTGTCCTTTCTACTCGTCTTTTTTCGAAGAGACCTGTTAACAACAGTGATGTAGTATCATTTATTGCTGAGAAATGTTTAAAAAGATTTACCATGTCTGCAGAAAGCCGAGAACCCCCGAGGCGTGTCAGAGCAGTCCACACACGCGCTCTACCAGCTAACGGGGGCGCTACGGAACTTGGCGAGTGGCGAGCGAGCGGCGCGAGCATTCGTGTCGAGCGGCGCGCTCGGCGAGCTGCTCGCCGCGCTTGCGCACCATACCGACCGCGCTGTGCTCACTAACGTTGCGCGGTGTCTTAGGTGATTTAAACCTTAAACTTCTTACGTTTGACGAGTTAGATGTTCGAATCGAATCATGTTTCAAACTGAATCGGCTTTGGTGGCTAAACCAGTGCAAAACCACCTTGATCTTTTTAATTAATTTTAAAAAAGGAGTGTTGGGTTTCGAGGACCGATTTGGATTGTTTTACTTCATAATTACTTGACTCCATTCTCAATTACGTCAGGATCTGATGATGCAATCCTGGAGACTCTACGCACAGGGCGGACACGCCATACATCAAAAATGATTTGCGTTTATATGTGTGCGCGGCACGTCTGTACACACGTCATTGAGTTTCTGACGGAATCCTGACCGAATCTCAGTAGAGCGACTTACGCACACATTCATGTCGCGGCCTGCCGCGGGCGAGGTAATCCGAATCGGGGCGGGGCGGTGCGTGTCCGTTCTGTATGATAATACTATTACTTATTCTGTGCTCTAGGGAACCCTCAAATAATACTAAACATATTGTTTTCCAGTGTTCTTTCAGCGAACGAGTCGTGCTGCCTCTGGCTATGCGGAGCCCCATCAAGCGCAGGCGCCCTGCTGCGCGCGCTGGCGGCGTGCGCGGCGCGGGCGCCGCTCGCCGTGCGCCTGGCGTACGTGCTCGGCAACATGGCCGCCGCTACTGATCAGGCCAGGCTGAATGTGAGTGGGATTTATTTGGATTAGGCGTTGTTTTATGAATTCCCTGATTGTGATTTCCACCCACACCCTCTTTTATGGTGTTCTTAATCAATTCGTCAAGTTTATGCAAACATAATACACATTTTTTGAAGTGAAAACTTCTTTAGCGGCGCTGTGCACTTTTTGTGATGGGGAAAAAATGTTAAACTCGTAACAGGTGTCACGTGACCGTAAGACGGTCACGTGACCTGATCGAAAAACTGTTACTTCAATGTCATTGAGTTTTTCTTTATTGATTTAAATGCTATCTAGTGAGTTTCGATCTAACTGGTATTAATATAACTCGAGTACTAACAGGGATTTGCTTAGGGGTTTCAAGTAATGCGACGAAATAACACTAGATGGCGTTAACCTCAATTAGACATAGTGCTGCAGACTTGCAATAGTGATTGAGTTTTCACTTCTGCCGGCACTCCCTGAGTGCAACCCGTTGTTTTGTTGTAGATTTACAACGAAGAGGGCGGAGTGGACGTTTTACTGACGATCCTGGAGTCGTACACGAAAAGGAACAACGACCACGAAGTTAGGGATTCGGATAGCGATCCCGATATGCATTTAGTAGGTGAGACAATACATACAAATCGTCAGCAGAGACAAGTCTTGAAGTGGCAATTGGTGGGCCACATAGCCCTTAGAAAGGATGGTACCGGTACCTAAACACGTGTTTAGGGCATTAAAGTGGCGACCACAGGCAGAGGTCTGTGCATGGAACCCTTAACAAAGTGGTCGGACGCTCCTGCTGCTGTTGCTGCTGCGGCTGGCCAATGGATCTGGTCTGCGCAGGACCACTCCTTGTAGCAATCGATGGGGAAGGCCTAAGTTTAGCAATATACTCTTATTATACTCTTATTACAGCTTAATAGGCTTAATAGACATAGTAGCAGTGGTAGTCTACTATAATGCGGATCATTGGTGTTATTACAGGCACAGACATGGGTGGTTCTGATGGCTCCAACGAAGACGTGCTAATTAAGGTATGGCAACTTGTATTTGTCAACTTTTAAATTTTACTTCTCGTTTGGAACTAGTGGCTGATGGTAATTTGGTTTGGAACTACAGGCTTATGATAATCATTGGAAATTTGGAAAGAGAAGGAATGATAGTAATGTTTTCAGACAGTCCGAGTGGTAGCTAACCTGTGCCTTACCGAGCGCGCGGGGCGTGGATTGTGCGCCGCGCATGCAGAGCGGACCGTGCGTGCGTTGCTTGGCTGCCTCGAACTTGCGGAGAAACCCCATGAACCGATGGTAAGCTGATGATGGACTGATGTGAGAGTGGTAGCCAACCTGTGTCTAAAGGGGCGTGCTAGCCGTGATTTGTGCGTGGAGAACGCTGAACGCACCGTTACGAAAAATACGAGTAGGTACCTATTAACAAACTGCCTGCATCATCTTGATAGTGACGGGAGAGTTTTGTCCAAAATGTAGTACCTTGCAAAAGCTGTTCTTCAGAAGTTACCTTTATAATTCTATTCGCGAGTTCCTATAATTGGGTCTGTACTGCTATCTAAAAAGTCTAATGTATCATTCATACCTGTTGGAATTCCTTGTATATATAAATAAATAAAAATTTAGCTTGCAAAAAGTTCTAATACCTTTTCTCTCATCGTAGCGTTTAATCCTGGTTGGATCCTCAACTTTTTCAAAACTCGGGGCCTACATTCCCACTTTTTCTCCGCAACTTTGCACAGTTGCAATTGTACCCAACCATTAACGAGCATTATTGTGTGTTCAGGACAACCAATCAGAGGAAGGTACGATGGACCGCCGAGAAGAATTAGCCACGGCAGCGCTGGCGACGCTCAACAACGTCACGTTCTACCGCGAGACGCCTGCGCCTCCCGATCCTCTGGCTGAACCTCTGGACGATATCTGCAAAGGTACCATATATTTACTCCTTTAGATATGCTTGAGGAATGAGGATCGTTCCGCCGAGGACGAGCGGCCGGCCTGGCGACCGTGTAGATGTAATAAGCGCTGTATCCAAGAAAATTCGGATTTATTAGGACTATAGACATGACAGCGCAGTACCTACATGCATTCAAAATAATAGAGCTCTAGGTACTCTATTTTAGTAAACAAGTATGTGCCATGAGAGCTTGGTCTGGCTCGCCCATTCGGATTCCATTTTAAGTACGCCAACTCCAACTTACCCGTGCCATTCCCTCACGCCAACACTTACTGTACGGACGGAAGTTTGAATTGGTTTCGAAGACTAGGGCATACCTAATAGTCATGCGCAAAATGTGTCACTAAAAAGAAAAGATTGATATGCATCTTTCGTACGCTCTGAAGTACTTCACTCCTTTAGTTCACTAGTTCAGTTTAGTTCAGTAGCTCAACAGATCCATCTATATCAACAGTACTGGTTTCATTTCTCTCATTTACGGATATATTGAGTTGAGTGAAGAATTTATTATTATTAATCCTTTATTTATCTTTCCTCTTACGTTAGGTTATTTATAATATGAATATAAAAGTAAAATATAAAAACACTTACAAAACAATAAAAAATACATATAAACACATTATAAAAAACCTAACCTAGAATGCCGCCGGCAGCAGGGCAGGGCCCAAGCTACCGGTGGTCAGGGCCGCAGAGAGAGGAACCGGCGGACTATCCGCGCCGTGTCCAAGATCACCGCCTTCTGCATCATTATTATTATTATTATTATTATTCTATAAGCAGGCAGGCAGTTGTGACAACTGATATTGCCTGTATCCAGTAATCATTGACAGTAGTCATTGACAAGTTGATGTATAGGTGTGCTTGTCTAGTTGATTTTTAAATTGGTTCACATTTTGTGCTGAGACCACATCTTCAGGAAGTTTGTTCCAAGCCCTCACTACTCGGTTGCTCAAAAAGTGTTTGTATGGGTTACTGTGGGACTTATGCCTTTCTAACTTTAAGTGATGACCTCTCAGACGGGTGTTGTTGTTGCGCTTGAACATTTCATGAAAATCCTTGAGGTCATAGTGCCCAGAGAGTATTTTATACGTCTCTATTAGGTCTCCACGTTCTCTGCGGTGCTTAAGAGTAGTGAGCTTCAGTTCCTTCAGTCTCTCCTCATATGGTTTGTTCTTAAGTTGCCTTGGTAATTTTGTGAAACTCCGTTGCACCTTCTCCAGCATATCTATGTCCTTGGCAAAGTAAGGGCTCCAGGCTTGAAAAGCATACTCCAGTATGGGTCTGACGTACATTTTGTAAATTTTTAACATCATTTCTGGTGTCAAGGTTTTGAAAGCTTTTCTAATGAGGTAAATGAGGCTTCTGGCTTTTTTACCATTGTAGAGATGTGCTCTTCCCACTTTAAATCCTCTGAGATCCTAACGCCTAGGTCAGTTTGTGTTTTTACAGCCGTTAGTGGGGTGCCATCCAAGTTGTAAGTCAGGCGGGGGTTCCGATTTCCTATGTGAAGTGAGGGAGTATGTGTGTGTGAATTTGATAGATAATTTCATACAATTCATATTGAATATCACTCAAACAAATTAGTGTATGAATCGTAGGTTTAACATGGCGTCCTTGTCACTCTCTAAGCAAATGAGCAAGTAAATGAAAAGGTTTTTAAACTGAACTGCTGAAGTAAAGAACTAAATGAATCCGAACTGAACTAGTGAATGAACGAGTGACATCAAGTGAAGTACTTCAATTGAATCTTTCATTCGCGAACTACCCATGTCTAATACCTAATCTAGAAACAATTAAACAAACAAAGAACATAATGTTAATGCTGAACGACATAGTGAATCCTAATAATATTATCTGTTGATGTTTCAGGATTTGTTTTAAGTGGGTCTCTATTGTTTCCCAAATAGTTTTAAGCCATAATGCATTGTTTGCCCGAATTTTCGTCAGTCATAATTGATTTGGTTCAGAAACGCGTCACTTTTCAGGATTGCCATAAAACAAACCTAACCTAACCTATCTATAGGATAACCTAACGAAAATCCTGAAATGTTAACGGTTTCAGTTTTATGACTAATGATAATATGACAAACAATACATTATGACTTAAAACTATATGGGAAACAACGGGACCCCGTTTTAAGTATTTTGTGGAATGAAATCTTTCTTTGTTTCCATTAGCAACGTGTCGATGGCTGGGCGGCGGCGGCGGCGCGAACGCGGCGTGCGAGGCGGTGCGCGCGCTCGGCAACCTGTCGCGCTCGCAGCGCGCGGCGCAGCTCATCGTGCTCGAGGGCGTGCTAGACGCGCTGCCCGCCTTCCTGCATCACGGTAACTCGGGTGTATTCCGTCTCTTATCTCTAATGTTCTAAACTAACGACCCGCCTCGGCTTCGCACGGGTAAACACATTATACATAAACCTTCCTCTTGAATCACACTATCTATTAAAAAAACGCATCAAAATCTGTTGCGTAGTTTTAAAGATCTAAGCATGCATAGGGACAGACAGCGGGAAGCGACTTTGTTTTATACTAAGTAGTCTTCACTACCGTAGTAGTCGCCACTTCTGGCGTGCGAGGCGGTGCGCCTGCTTGGCAACCTGTCCTGTCGCACTCGCAGCGCGTGGCGGCTCATCGTGCTCGAGGGTCATATGTAAAGAGTGTGCTGGACGCGCTGCCCACTTTCCAGCATCACGGTAACCGGGGGTGGGGGCTCCTGCATGTTCAAGTGATACAGAGACAAAACAGACGAACGAATGATATACCTTTGTAGATGATCGTCCAAAACATGATTTACCGCGCCTAGAGTAGTTATAGTTACGCACTACCACATATATTTCGCACTGGGAAGTTTTCTCGTCGACGTTTTTTTAACCGTGTTCGTTTTCAGAGGAAGCCAGCGTCCGCTGCGCCGCCGCCGGCGTGCTGGTGAACGTGTGCGGCGCGGGGTGCTCGGCGCGCTCGGCGGGGCAGGCGGCGGCGCGCGCGCTGGGCGCGGCGGCGGCGGCGCGCGACGCGCCCGCGGCCGCGCTGCTCGCGCGCGCGCTGTGGAACGCGCACGCTCACAGCCCGCTCGCGCCCGCCAGCACCAAGCAAGCTGCGGCGGCCCTTGCGGCGTTCATTGGTCAGTATAGTTGCATAGCCACATGCTTTTGGCCACTGTAGGTGCCAGCTGTCACCCTTATTTTATTAACCGACGAAAAAAACGGAGGAGGTTCTCAAGTCGACGCGTATATATTTTTTTTATGTATGACCACGCATAACTTTTTACAGAGTAGTTCGATTTTGATAATTATTTTTTTATTGGAAAGGGTATACCCCGAAGTTGGTCCCATATAAATTTGAAAAAAAAAAATCCAACCTCAAGGGTAGGAAAATAGGGGATAATTGATTGCCAACCGAACTCACCGATTGAAACTAAAAATGGAAAAATAAAAACTTTTTACAAAAAATATAAAACCGACTTCAAAAAGGGTGAAATAAAATATTATCCTTTTTGAAGTCTATGCGTTACCAACTGATACGTTTGAAGTCGGTGCAAAAGTCGTCATACGTCTGTAGAGTTAGACCGAGCTAAGCTGGCGGCGATTATGATAGCCGAAACTGTGCAAGTTTCTATGCAAACTTCTATGAAATTATGACGTTTAAATAACAACATAGTCTGGGCTATCAAAATTGCTGCAAAGCTTGGCACGATTCGTGAAAAAAAAAACTGTTGCTGTGACCCCGACGTGATTTGAACACGCAACCTTCTGATCTGGAGTCAGACGCGCTACCGTTGCGCCACGGAGTCTTTGTGTGATGCGCACGGAATGCGCACTACCCTCTCTGCGATAGGGTTACCAGATCCAAATTTGGAATTTCCTGACAAAATTCCTGATTTGCGAATATTTTTCTTGCCACTCATATCGGCGACGGGGTGGGGGAGGGGGGCGCATATGTTTAAAGATTTGTTTTGGATTTATGTAAGTAAATTTGTATAATGTACCTTTTTAGATACATAATAAAAAAGTCTGTCAATTCACTAAAATTCCTGACATTTTCGTATTCCGGTCGCATTCCTGACAAATGGTCAAAATTCCTGACGTCTGGTAACCCTACCTGCGAATGTCATCGGGCCTGAACAGTCCGTCATCGGGCCTAGTGACCCTGACGTGATTTGAACACACGACCCTGATCTGAAGTCAGACGCGCTACCGTTGCGCCACGGAGTCTTCATGAAACGCGCACGGAATGCCCACTAAGAGTTAGACCAAGATAAGTCTGCAGTCGGTTATGTCAGGAAAATGTTGAGAATGAAACCTCGTTTTGAGATTTTAACGCAGGATTTTTCGCCTAAGCTGCAGTTGTGCTTATCGCACTAATTTCTAACTAACTAAATAATTTTATATGGTTGACTGGTAGAGAATGCCTTAAGGCATTAAGTTCGCCATTTGTACATCATAGACATTTCGGTCCGAATCCGGCCTTCACCACTGGAGGGCTTCGTCACTTTTTCTTTAAAATATGATTTCTATTTCAGTCCACCATTTGTAGGTACGTACTTTTTATTTTGTGTGCAATAAAGTATAAATTACAACTTGTAAATACTTGTAAAAATACATTAATATATATTATATGCATTCCAATCAAAATTTAATTACTTTATAAGATAATGGATACTTGGATATAGTATGCATTAAATTATCTTTGACAACTTGTTGATAATGTTGATTACCTAATTAATTTCACTAATTAATCTAGTTAGGTACTATCTTATTGTGGAGCGCCATTATCTACCAAAATTATTATCACTATTATCAGTAAACCAAGAGTCAACTATAGTGACAATTATTTTTGCGATAGACTATACTGAAATAGCTACACGAAGTGATCAGTAATTTCGCATTCCATGCTATACGACTCCGTGGCGCAACGGTAGCGCGTCTGACTCCAGATCAGAAGGTTGCGTGTTCAAATCACGTCGGGGTCACATTGAAACTTTTTGTTTCTTTTTGTTATTTTGAATATGAAATGCGTGAAAACGTCTTTAGTACTGTCATACTGTATGTATATAACCGGCTCATATTTTATAAAATGAAATATGAAGAGAGGTACTTTTTAGGGTTCCGTAGCCAAATGGCAAAAAACGGAACCCTTATAGATTCGTCATGTCTGTCTGTCTGTCCGTCCGTATGTCACAGCCACTTTTCTCCGAAACTATAAGAACTATACTGTTGAAACTTGGTAAGTAGATGTATTCTGTGAACCGCATTAAGATTTTCACACAAAAATAGAAGAAAAACAATACTTCGAACTGAAACTCAAAAATTTTTTTTTCATCAAACCCATACGTGTGGGGTATCTATGGATAGGTCTTCAAAAATGATATTGAGGTTTCTAATATCATTTTTTTCTAAACTGAATAGTTTGCGCGAGAGACACTTCCAAAGTGGTAAAATGTGTGTCCCCCCCCTGTAACTTCTAAGATAAGAGAATGATAAAACTAAAAAAAATATATGATGTACATTACCATGTAAACTTCCACCGAAAATTGGTTTGAACGAGATCTAGTAGGTAGTTTTTTTTTTACACGTCATAAATCGCCTAAATACGGAACCCTTCATGGGCGAGTCCGACTCGCACTTGGCCGCTTTTTTTTTAACGAATCATAAAATCAAAACTAATTGACAGTCAACATAAAACAAGGAAGGGATGTTTTAGTAGAGCGTGCTCCTGGTACCGGTTTTCTATACTTAAAATACAAAAACGGTACCTCCAAGAACCAGGAATTCCCGATTCTCTCCGTACAAAATCAACCATTGTAGCATTATACCGGGAGCATTCTCTAATTGAAACAAAACACGAGTTTTTACAGTTTTTACCTATTTATAGGCTAGTGTAAAACATTCCCGCACCTAACCCTTATGATGTGATGCTTTCAGACGACGAATCCGTGTTCGCCGCGTGTGAGGCGCCCGCTGCGGGCGAGCGGCGCGCCAGCGATCCGGAAATAAAACATCACGTTAGTATCTACTAGTTGTACCTACATTATTACTGACCAACCAGAAGAACACACCCTTTTTATAATCTGGCCAACCATATGCACCACCAAAAAAGGCGCAATGTTCCCCGATGCCGAGGTACGTTCGAGTTCACAAAAATCTTTACAAGCCGACAACGTTCCTAAAATTAATTTTGCACGTATTTTTAGAACGTTGGCTTGTAAGAGTTGTAAGTCTGCTTGTGAACTCGACTGTACAACAAAATACAATTAACCTTTTAACCGCCAGCAATTTTTGATCGAGCGTGCTCGTGTCGCCACCGACAGTAATTGTACCACGCAGAGTAAGGTTGGCATAGTTACGGGAGTTATAAATGTGCTGTAAAAACCAAATCAGATCTTTGTCTTATTTATCAGACTGTGGCGAAATGAGCTGGATATGTAATGTCTTATATATCAGACTCTGGCGGTTAAAGGGTTAATGTGTTGCAGTAATTATACAGATTAATTCTGTACCTACTAGATATGAGCGCCGATAGGCATTTAGCCGGCGGCGGCGCGCCGGTCTAAATTGGTCGGCGGCGGCGGCGAATCGGCGGCGTGGCCTTGAAACACCTTCGATTAATGAAAAAGTATTCAAACCAAAATTTTACCGAAAAAACATGTTTTTACTGTAAGAAAGTTATGAATTAAATGCATTTTTTATATTCAAGGATAATTTATTGAAAAAAATTGATATCGTATAAACTGTGGATAGAGATGGGTCGTGGGTATTTACCCAATTTACCCACCCAGGTAAATACCCGGTAAATACCCATCTACCCGGTATTTACCCGTATCTACCCAAATGGACGGGTAGATTCATTTCTTATTGCACATGTCGAGTTGTGTTAAAGTGGAGATATAAACCGAGTTAATGGTTGTAATTAATGTGTGTCATTTAAAATGAAAAGGTTTAGTGTAACCTGCAGTTGTAACTAAGGATTTTTTAGTACACTTTTGATAAATATTTAAAAAAGACCGTCATAAAAGAGTATTTTTTTTAGATTTTAGTAAATTATCATACTTATACATTGATAATACACATTCGAACTTCAGTCGGCGGGGGGTGTGGTTGGGGGGAGGGGGGGTAAAAGTGAACTTTTTCATATTTCTTGGAATCTGTCATTAATATCGAAAAGTGTTGTATGTACAAACTAAAGTACACAGAATTTCCTACAAAAAAGGTTATATACATTTTTGTCCTAAAACTAACTGTATTTGACTTATGAGCTTCACAAGTTGTGACACTGCACAATTTTTTTTCTTATCATTCATAAGTAGTCTTTATTTTCATCTTTCTTTCTAATGTATATTAAAAGCGTTATAAAACATTTCCGGAAGTCAGGGAATGATTTTACGCGATATTCATAATTTGACTTATATGTTAAAATCGAACTTCACCTCATAGCAACCTTTCCGTAATTAGTTTGAACATACATTTTATGTACATTATAAAAAATTACTTAGAGACAAACCAAAGAAAGTCTGCAGCGCAATAATTTGACATCGAATTAAAAAACTACATATGGCAATGTTTTTTAAGCAGTCAGTAAACGTCATGCACTATGGTATGTGTTTGTCAAAATCGTTTAAATATTCATTGTGTTTTGTGATGAACGGAATAAACATGGTGAAACCTTACAAAACCGGCGTGCGGGAGTTACTTTTCCGCATGACGAATAATTTTACACTTGTAAAAAGTCAGCACGAGGCGATTCAAGCTGAAAAACGACAATGTTTACAAAATTTGGAGTTGATGACGGGTAAGTGGAATGAAACATCTTAATACTTCACCATATGTACCTACTTAGATAATATAATATTGGTTTAGACTAAGGTTTCACAGCAAATTAAACACACCTAATAGGTATAGGCATACTTATGAACTTCCTCTAACATTTCGAGAAACTCATTGGTACTAGCCGGGTTTTGAGCTCGAACCCACAACCTCCATGCTTATGCTCACGGCATGGGTACCTACTAGTTAAAGCTAAAATTAATTTTTAATATATGTTTATTGTTTTAATGGTTTATTTCGTTTTTCCGAAAACTTCAGTTCGCAAATTGCGGGCAATTTCTCTGTCAATCTAATTACGCCTTAATGGGAGTAAAAGAGAAAGATACTCGCATATTGAGAACTTCGGTGTTCGCGGTAGGCCCTCTGTACCTATTTCCCGCCGTCGCGGATATTACAAAAGCTTATTAATTTTGATGAAGCCAAATGTCACATTCTCCCAATATTATTTATCAATATTAGTATATGTCTACATATTAACAGTGACATCTATTGTTGGAATGAAATTTATTTTACCATAAAAATTAAGCTGTGCATACAGCTTAATTTTTTCATAGACGGTAAATATGGTAGAAATTTCACAAGTATCAAGACTATTTAATCCATTTTCTGTGGTGTTGTCGCATACTGATTTTTAAAAACTACTTTTAATCTAGCGCTGCAGACTTTCTTTGGTCTGTCTCTAAATTAATCTTATTTATACTCACATACCATTAAACACATCAAATTTAGAAGAAAAACGAAAATACCCGCGTATTTACCCGCGGGAAGGTAAATATCGGGTATATACCGGGTAAATACCCGCTCTCGGGTATTTACCCGGGTAGTAGTAGTATTTACCCATCTCTAACTGTGGATAAGCGGTATCGCGCGGCATCAGAGGGGGTCTTAATCTGGACGAGGCTCTGGCCGGAATATCTTAGCGAGGCCCTTATCTTTTGTGCTAAGTTAAAAATTGCGGATTGACTGTATCAGGGAAACGTCTTGTCGACAGTCCAAAGAAAATGTTTAAGATCTGGAGCTTTCCTGCGGGCGCATTCGTGCGACGCCAAAGGCCAAGCTGCAATGGAGCTAAGATCGGATAAGGACCAATGCTCAAGCGTTTTAAAACGGGCCGAAAGTTGAGCTCCAAACAGGGCCAAAAACTTGCAGGTTCAGATAGCGGCTTAATTCCATGCGAGCGATGCAAGGCCAAAGATTGAGCTGCGAGAGAGCAAAGCTTGAAATTTGAACAGTGGCCAAGTTTAATTGAGACCCGATTCCGACGCCCTTCCGTGCGTAGCCAACGGCCGGACATTTGGACGTGGAAACGCTTAATATCTCAAAATTAACCCCATTTTATACCTTTTAAAGACGTTTAACCGTGCTTGCAATGGTAAAATTCGCGGTAAATGACGGATGGTTAGCTGGCAAAATTAGTTATGCATTGGATCGGTAATCCAAAGATGTGGGTTCGAGTCTCACGTTAGCCAGAGTTGATCACAGTTAATTTTTTCATTGTGATTGACATATGTCTAGTTCATATACAATCTATAAATTGTAATGTGGAACTTTCCACAATAAAAATGGAAGGAAATCAGTATGTTTATTACAAGCATATTGATGTTAAAATTGATATTAAATCATTTAGTTTCCCCAAGACTAGTAGCGCGGTTACTAGACAGATAAGTTTGCATTTTCCTTCGATATTTTTGAATTATATGGGCCTAAAATACCTTTAGAATGCCTATAAACTATTGAAAGCGGCGCCGTTAATGATCTAAACTCGATTAAAAATATATTATCTGATTCTGAAAGTAGTAGTAACTACCAAGGTCACGCCGATGCCACGCCGATAGCGCAGCGTCGGCGGCGGCGGCGCGAAAATTTTGTCGGCGGCGGCGGCGCGCCGGCGCGGCGCTCATATCTAGTACCTACTCTAACCACTCGAGAACACCTTTACATAAATATAATCCCCCTATATAACTTCGTTCCGAACATAGCTATATATGTACCTAATGTAAAAACCTAGGCTATTATGCAGAACGCAGAACTAAATAAACAAACCTTCCACTACATAGTAGGTATAAAACAAAGTCGCTTCCCGCTGTGTGTTCCTATGTATGCTTCTAGATATTTAAAACTACGCAACGGATTTTATACAGTTTTTTTAATAGATAGAGTGATTCAAGGGGAAGGTTTATGTATAATTTGTTAACCCGTGCGAAGGCGGGGCGGGTCGTTAGTGTTATATAAAACATAATGTATTGTTCCTCGCTCCAAACACAATACAATTAATTCCAGGTGAAGTTCGAGCTCGACAACAACAACTATTCAAACAAGGAGTTCCAGCGGCCGACGGTCGTCAAGGCGCACAGCGTCGAACACGAGTTGCATCTCGAGGGCTGCTCGGAGGAGAATAGCGACCATGCGCTGTCGGGCGAAGATCTTGGGTTAGTACATATATCTATTCAATAGCAATACGATTTCACCGCTGTATAGGCCAAAGGTCTAGTACAATCTTTTCGAGCGTTGGCGCCATAATCTTTGGCCTACACCACAGAATAAATAATAGTACTAAGTACAGAAGACTCACTCTCTAACAAAACGCGTCTGTTACGATCAGCACAGATATGGCCGCTAGGTGGCGACAGCGCCACGCGCGGCTTATGGCTTTCCCCAAAATTGGGGCGGAACGGATGTACTTTTAGCTACCTGTAGCAAAGCGACGAAATCGCGGAGTGAGCCACGCCTGCCTACACTCGGGTAGATACTAGATAGCGTTAATTTCAAAATTTAAGAAATAAACACATAGGTATCAGTGAAAGAATAAGGGTCAAATTCAAATGGCGTTCTAACAGTTTTAATCTTTTGTCAAAAGATGGCAGTAAATGTACTGGGGCTACATAATTTGCCATGACAGTAACTCTCTATTCACTCTATTCTCTTTGGCCATAGGTATATAGGTAATAACAGGTATACGGAATAAATTCTGTGTCAAAAACAACTATCAGAGGTCGGTCCACTACGTTTTTTTTTAAACCGCATCGTTTTCTCTATCCGCAAAACTATTTTTCGAGATGTCTTTTTACAGTTACTTGATGAATTTACCCTCTAAATCGACTTGCAGGTTTGAAGAAGGGGACATGCTGGTAGAAGACGGGTGCGAGTGCGGGCCGTGCCGGCGATTGGCGGCCTGGGAAGAGCTCGTGGGCGTTGCCATCCCACTGCTGGAGAAACTCAAACCACCGCGGTCTGACGCGTCCGTTGGCACCGACTAGTACAACCGATAGAGATCGTGCATTGGAGGGTCTGTCATCTTGTGACCTGCCGGCCTAGCCAAGCTGACAATCGCTATCGCTTCGACAACGAAGCGCTTTGTGTCTCTCTGTCGGCGGCCGATCGTAATGTTCCTGTGTAATGTTTTGACGATAGTGACATTAAACCAATATATAGGTGGGATAGGTTCGTTAGGTTGCTTTAGATTCCCGAAGGGCAAACTGCCCAGAAATAGGAGCCCCGCGTAGCGGGGCTCCGTCGATTCAGGGAACGGGTCAAAGATTTTCACGTTTCACGATATGCCTAGGAATTTCACGATATGCCTGATCTTACGATCGGCCGCCGACATCTTTATTACCTACTCTTCCATATTAGTGCGACACAGTGCATGACAGTTGCGCTTCGATCGCTACGGAACGTGAGCGATTGGAATAGAAAGCGAAAACAATTCACGCTCCTAAGCAAGGTGCTGCCCCTACACTTCACGCTGGCTCTATTTCGCATAGTAGGTTCTGCCATCTAGTGGCTTAAATCTAAAAATGGACTTGACCTGATGCTTCGCGCCAATGAATAGGGGGTTTCTGTGCTGCTATCTGCAGTTCATGCACGCTCCTTATAACGCAGATGGCATTTTTTATGATATAGGCAAAAGAACAGACGAATCGCCTGATGATTAGCAACTATTGTCACCTGTAGACACACGGAACACCAGAGGGATTAGATAGTTTAAGATGAGAGTACACACTTTTCTTGAAGGTCGTAACAGCCCGGAAATTCGCAGGCGACAGTTCATTTCACACTTTTCACACTTTTCACAGTTTAGCTGTGCGAGGCAGGAAGTTTCTGGAGAAAAGTTCAGTTTATATATACGAATATCTAGGAATACTAGAAAGTGGCTAGGTAGATACCTTTACAATTTTAAAATGTACATCGAAATTGCAAGACTTGTAAACGATTAGAAAATTAGATGAAAGAAAATGAGTAAAACATGTTGTAGTGGTGATAATATCCGAAAATATCCTTAAGGTCTGATAACTATTTGCGATATTTTCCTTATCATTGGTGCAAAATATTATTTTTATATTTAACCAATCACGTAAATTTTAATCGCTAAATTACTCACTGTAACTACTTCCTCGTAATTTTAATCAATTAATTGTCCATATCGTAAAAT
Source organism: Cydia amplana (assembly GCF_948474715.1). NCBI lineage: Eukaryota > Metazoa > Arthropoda > Insecta > Lepidoptera > Tortricidae > Cydia > Cydia amplana. The sequence continues at coordinate 11,961,852 of NC_086087.1, forward strand.
TACTGCTTACTAGAATTGTTTAATAGTGTCAGTACCAAACTAGTTACCTATGCTATTTTAAATACTAATACCGTCAGCGTAAACTGTAGATAAACGTTGTAATTATATTTTTTTATTATCTATTGTAATTTACTCGTCTACTCGTAGTAAATATTTGTAAATAGAAACTATAGATTTGTAATATAATATTTAAAACCTTCGCGTTTTGAACACATATTAACTCACATTTATAGACGGGTCTAACGCGAAATTTATTCAATTACCTTTATATACCGACGTTTCGACACAGGTTTCACTGGTCATGGTCGCGGCCAACTAAAGTCTCAGCAAAATGTCAAAACAGAGATTTGTGCAACTACCCGACGAAAAGTGTATGAAAAAGTTTGGGGTAGATGTCATTCCGTACCAAAATCCGGGCGTTTACAAAATAGACTGTAGCTGCGGAAGTGTGTACATTGGACAAACTAAACGTAGCGTGCAAGAGAGGGTGAAAGAGCACATAGCGGCAGTTAAGAATCGCCAAGTACACAAATCCGCAATCGCCGAACATCTTCTTACATCTGGCACAAATCACTGGATTGAGTTGCATAGACCAAAAGTTGTCTCCACTGAACGCCATTATTATCCTCGAGTTGTGCGAGAAGCAATTGAAATCAAGAAACACCCCAGGAATTTTAATAGGGAGGATGGATTCAACTTATCGCCAACTTGGGAACCAGTGATACAGAAGTTAAAGCCAAAGGATCTATCTTCGGACGTGTGCGTGGATATTGTGAGTGTTGCGTGTCGGACTATTGACAATAATTAACATTATGTGTAGTGGGTGGTTTGAAAATGTGATGTCTACCCCAAACTTTTTCATACACTTTTCGTCGGGTAGTTGCACAAATCTCTGTTTTGACATTTTGCTGAGACTTTAGTTGGCCGCGACCATGACCAGTGAAACCTGTGTCGAAACGTCGGTATATAAAGGTAACTGAATAAATTTCGCGTTAGACCCGTCTATAAATGTGAGTTAATATAGATTTGTAGTTATTTACCTACATGTATCAAAGGGAAATCCGTCCGATTATGTTTTATTACCTACTTAGGTATAAATAATTATTAAATAGGTATCGAATTAGTAAATAAAGTATTGAAATAAAGGTATTGAAACAGGTATACGTTTCTATTTCTTATACAGGTATCTGTGACATGGAATCGGTGTAAAAAAATAATTTAGGTAGGTAAGGTCGAGTTGACAAACTTCTTTACAAGCCAACGTTCCAAAAATATATTTTTCGATCTTATTGTCAGTGTCTTAGAGGCGTGTAAATGTTTTTGGAACTTTGGCTTGTAGAGATATTTGAAAACTTGACTTTATTTTAACACCTCCTTCCTCCTGTTTTCCGATATTATAGTAGTAGACGTATTCGGTCTGATTACAAAACTGTTATCGGTCGACTTTCGCGAAGCAACTTTTTAAAAACCTTTTATAAGGCAGAGGGAATATAAATTTCAGGGGGTTCAAGTTTGCATAATTTCAAACCCCCTTGTGCCTTTTTATCTTATTAAAAGGTTTAATTATTAGCCTCATAAAAAAACAATAAAGCATCAATATAATATAATATTCATGCTAAACCGACAATGGTGTTTTAAACGCTGACATTAAGCATTTAATTTAAACATCCCGCTTACGTTTCTTAATATTATATAGTAGTAAGTATAAGTGTGGGCCATAACGACCAGGTACACCATGTAAATAATACCGATACCGCCTCGGCTGTCGCATTCACGTGGGGTCGTGTGTCCATTACACAATCCGGATAGTGGTAGACGAACATTTGCCGCACTTCATATTAAAGTTAACTATCGGATTTGAACAAAAATATCTGAACATTAACCTTTTCCACGCCGTGTCAAACACAAAAGCTGACACTCAGACGCCACATCATTGAAGTGTCAAAACTGAAGTTGAACTTTATGTATATGTCCGTAGGTCGATGTTGCTCTGTGGTCTGTGACCGATTCTTCGGTCTTTGGCGTTGAAACTACGGTGCGGATATATCAGTCATTGGCGTCCAAAAGGTTTACGGTAGGTGCATAAAATGTGCATTCTGCTCCGGAATTTGCATAAGTCTGGTTGATGCTGTACGCAGCATAATACAGTATGAAAATGAAAAAAAAAGATTGGCAACTACATATTTTTTTTATTAAAAATATCCTATAACTAAAAAATCATTAAGAAAATAAATGTTATACTTACCTACTTAAAGATATTAAAAACTACTTATAATAAATTATTAAAAAAATAACTAATGCTAATGGATAAATAAAATTAACTTTAAAATATGTAGTTACGTACCGTTACGTTGAAGGACTTAAATTTAAGGGGCAAAAATTTAAAAGTTGTTCGGTAATATTTTAAGGTTTTTTAAATGAATAAATCCACATTGTTTTATGACGGTGTACGATGGAAACGCACCATACCTCGGGAAGTGACCGCGAGGAAGCGCGATAATGTGCGGAACGGCGACGCGTTGGTTTGGCAACTCGAGTGCCGCAACTCAGGCCTTCTAGCCATCACGCCCCCTCTACAGGCTGATGTTTACTGAGCAATCGGCGAATACCGTAGGTACATAGCACCAGGGCCGGATCTAGGGTAGAGCGAGTGGAGCGGCCGCTAAAAAAAGTTTTAAAAGACGCGAGTGTGGCGAGGGAGGGGAGGGGGGGGGGGGTGTAAAATACGCTTGAAAACTTCAACGCCAAAACTCGATTTCGCTCTACCCTGATCAAGGGCTCGGGCCGGCACTGCATAGCACCATCATAATACCTATATCATTATAAAATTTCATTCTTACAAGCTTTTATCGCTGACTGGACTTTTCTTTCACCAGAAAATACATCTGTCTCAGTACTTATACACCTCAAAAATATTTTTTTTTTAATTATTACTTATTATATATTACTTTTTAATGTTGCGGTTCTAAAGGCGCATTTCACGAAATTGTCTACCGTTGTCCCGTAGAAGCGCAAATTTTTTGAAGATTTGCAGGTATATGAGTTTTTTCTATCATAATGGATGTAAAAATGCTCAGTAAAATAATCATCGAATTTGAAACGCCGAAAAATGCAGATGATAAATATACGATATAAAATGCGTTTGTACTGGACAGCTCATGGAATACCTACCCCAAAACGGTCACTGGCAAATGGATTTTTTTTTTCACTTCGAAATGTCGCATATCATCCGAAGAGCACCCTGTAGCCTCCGCAGGAACTAAGAATCATTATAAGATATTCCATGCACCGTCGCCTGGACCAATCATCGCGGACAATCCGCCAGCACCGCATCTAGTCACACAGGTTAGTTTACAGATTTAAAAAAATTGTAGTCTTTGGTAACCATTTTTTCCATCGATCATCATCATCATCCAAAAAAGCTCCTAATTCACAATTATCTATGTGATCAATTACATTATTCAAAATTACCACCTTTTAATGACGCATATGATTGATTTGATTAGGCAATGGTTAAGAGGGTTGGGTACCTATTTCGATATATTTCGTCTCTTGAGAGTAAAGTGGACGACCTTTAAAAAAAATAACTCGTTACAATGGAACAAACAAACTACGTGCGGCTTGTTGTACTGACACTAAAAAGCTCTATTTCGCATTTAAAATAAGAAGATTCCACATTGCAAATAAATATAAGAAAATAAGTCATTAAACAATGGAATAATTCGTTCGTAATAAGTTAATTACAGTCTTATTTTGCATAAGTACCTACTTTTAATCTGGGATGACTCAAACAATAATATTCTAGGCCTTTCACTTACGCGCTGTTGTAACACAATTTAAAATACCCGTCCCGTAATTGCATGGAAGATTCTTACCAGATTCCAGTTTCAAATGCAGGCTAATTTTACTAAATTAATGAGTGTGTTGTCGTTAGTTCTGCAGTGTTAGCAATGGCGAGAGGTCGACTTGCTTGTGTGTTCGCGTTGAGTCTTCTGGGGAACGCTTTATGCGTTCCTGTGGACGTGCCAAGACATAGGAGAGGATACAATGACAATGACCTGGATTCAGATGAAACTTCGCGGAGTGATTTGATGGTGAGTAGAAGTAGAATAGTCATGTTATCAATAGAATAAGTACAGGATAATCCATTCCACCCCATTCCATTGCTGATCCATTATGGATTATGTGTTCACGGCGAGTCTTTTGGGGTCTTTGTGCGTTCCTGTGGACGTGACAAGACATAGGAGAGGATACAATGACAATGAGCTGGATTCAGATGAAACTTCGCGGAGTGATTTGATGGTGAGTAGAAGTAGAATACTTAGTCATGTTATCAATAGAATAAGTATCAGCAATGGATAATTTATTCCATTCCATTGCTGATCCATTGTAGATTGTGTGTTCGCGGCGAGTCTTTTGGGGTCTTTGTGCGTTCCTGTGGTCGTACCAAGACATGACAATGAGCTGGATTCAGATGAAACTTCGCGGAGTGATTTGATGGTGAGTAATGTAGAATACCTATATTATGTTATCAATAGAATGACTATTAGCAATAGATTGTGTGTTCGCGATGAATTTTTTGGGGTCTATATGCGTTCCTGTGGACGTATCAATTACTTAGGAGAGGATACATTTAAAATGCTTGTGATTTGATTACGGGGAGAACTGGTGGAGTGACTTTATGGTGAGTAGATGTAGATAGGTAAATGTAGAAATGTTTGAGTCGAGTGCTGATCCTGTAGTTGTGCCAAAGTGAAAGAAACTGAGTGATCTAAAGAGATGATCAGATGAATACCTAAAGCACCATTTAGACATTTTAGTCGTCTAGTTCCGTAAATATAACTTGCATCCGATTTTTGTTACATTGCGGTATTTGGTCGATCGACTGGAGCCATACAGTAGTTAGCAATTAATGTATCGAATATTGCATGCAAGTTATTGTTCCGTCTAAATGTGGCTTGATACCATGTACTTATATATGTAGAATAGTAAAAGAAGAGTCTACTGATTTGTTTGGGGGCGCATTAGGTACCTACGCGTTTCTGTACAGAAGATACAGATATAGATAAAGAGTGATGAGTAGCATAATTATAATACGGACCTTGCAATCAGAATTTCTGTTAGAATTGCTGTTAATAAGAATTTTATTGCACTAAAAGCTTAAGGAATCTTCTGTAATTAATACTACATCTGTTCACATTTACCTTAATCCAAACATTTTCCTTCCAGAGCACAGATACCTCAGTAGATGAGGGTTCAGTGGCGCCCATCGACCCGGCGGTATCCCTCCCGCCCGTCACGAACACCTACGAAGGCAAACGGAAAGAGTTCCAAGCAGCAGACTCGCTTGATGACGATGATGATGATTCTCTCGAGATGCAGACTTCGTCGACAGGCGGCGGTGGGAGCAACATCATCAGCTTGTTGAACTTGGTGAATGGGCTGTTCCCGTCATCTGGAGGCGCTAACGTGAGTAACACTAACGCTAAATTGACCATAGATGGGGTATTATGTGTTTGCAATATTAAGGTTTACGAGTTGTCAATTGACAGTGTGAACGATGGTACAGTCGCCATCAGATATATCGGAGCGGCCGAGGTGCTCAAAAATATATGAACACTCATAACAATAGAAGCGTGTTCAGATATTTGTGACCATCTTGGTGGGCTGGCGGCTCCGATATATCTGTTGTATTAAAGCGTACGAAAGCACTAAAGAAATGGAAATGAAAGAATGGAGTTTTCGTCACAGAATAAAATAATTCAAAAAACTATTGGAACACGAGATAAGATTTAGCATGTTGGACATGGCCCTCTAGGCCTATAAAAAAGTTCTTCCATTCCATTCTATTTTGACAAATTAAACTTGCATTTTTTTGGCAAGTTTTAATGTGTTGGGGCTAGAGGGTGCATACAAATGTGTAGTTTCCTAGACAGCTTGTAAAAATCAAGTTCATTATGCCAGCCCTTTTAAAATAATCTGTACGGTTATATAGATACACGTTTAGGGTAAATGTACGATTTGTGTGTTGCACCTTCACTGATGCACTCAAATGTCGTATGTAGCGTTGTTACACTTCCCGTTGACATTGGTCTCGCTTGGTTGAGCTAAAATGTCTCGGTCATGCCGGACACTTCTGTTGCAATGGCTGCAATGAACTTGGCATTTTCTGATTTTACACAATCTGTAGCTTTAGTTTGAGGACAACCATATAAATTAACCCTCAATCCGGTCGGCGATAAACTGTCTGTAAAGTTGAACATACAAGGTGAGCACAAAGAAGTAGAACAAATATTTTAAGAAAAAAAAATCCTAACAGAATACGATAACGATGTTACCCTTAAATGGACCACCACTCATTTTGTTACATTCTGTAAAAGGTTTTCATTTTTAGGGTTCCGTAGCCAAATGGCAAAAAACGGAACCCTTATAGATTCGTCATGTCTGTCTGTCTGTCCGTCTGTCTGTCCGTCTGTCTGTCCGTCCGTATGTCACAGCCACTTTTCTCCGAAACTATAAGAACTATAGGTACTGTTGAAACTTGGTAAGTAGATGTATTCTGTGAACCGCATTAAGATTTTCACACAAAAATAGAAAAAAAACAATAAATTTTTGGGGTTCCCCATACTTCGAACTGAAACTCAAAAATTTTTTTTTCATCAAACCCATACGTGTGGGGTATCTATGGATAGGTCTTCAAAAATGATATTGAGGTTTCTAATATCATTTTTTTCTAAACTGAATAGTTTGCGCGAGAGACACTTCCAAAGTGGTAAAATGTGTCCCCCCCCCCCCCCCCTAACTTCTAAAATAAGAGAATGATAAAACTAAAAAAAATATATGATGTACATTACCATGTAAACTTCCACCGAAAATTGGTTTGAACGAGATCTAGCAAGTAGTTTTTTTTAATACGTCATAAATCGCCTAAATACGGAACCCTTCATGGGCGAGTCCGACTCGCACTTGGCCGCTTTTTTAATTATGTCATATGTGTTCAACTTTTTAGGGTTTAAAAATAATTGCCTTATTCAGAACTTTTAATAAAATACCTAAAACGTATAATATTTACACGTGTGTTGCACAGTGTATTCTTTGCAAGATTTTATTTTAAATACAAGGTAAGTTATTTTTGCACTTTGCTTTTCACACAATGTCATCCGCTAATTATACTCGTAACAGTCGTAACACCCATATTCCAAGCTTTGATCTAAAAAAACTCAACAGTTTCAGAGAATACTTCGCAGTATACTTCGAGAGTATATAAGACGTTACCCACAACCACTGCTCCTACCTCAAAACAAATTAATACGAAGACAAGGAATCTTTGATAATGAAATTGACATTGACGACACGTTCGACTTGAGACCACCTCCTTTCCAAAGACAAGAAAGCGATGAGAACGGTTCAAACAGCGATAGCAATGTATCAGAAACGAAAGAGTCAGATGAACGTAAAAAAAGTCAGGAGAAATCTGACGAACATGATTCTGATGAAAGCAACGAGTCTGACGAAAATGATGCTGGAGAAAGTTTAGAGGATGATGACGATGATGATAATGGGGACAATAATGCGTCTCAGCAAAACGAGGATTCTAAGCCGGCGTCAGATGGGAATGGAGGTGATAGTAATGGCGATAACGATTCTGATTATGATGACGATGAACCGCCAGGAGGCGGGGATGGACAAGGCGGCGGTATTTTGGGAATACTGGCTGGGTCGAGCGGCGTAAGTAAAACATTTATTTTCGAATTCTGACTACGCGCCAAGGCTTAACCCTTTAGTCTACTAGATCTAGCATAGACCTGTAACATTATAGACACTAGTCTATATATAATGATAATTAATTCAGTGGCGCTATTTTCAGCATGGCTTTCTTGATTGAATATGATATTCGACCTGCTTTTATTAATGTTATTATGTATAATAACATTAATAAAAACAGGTCGATTACGTAGTTGGATTTGCAAACTAATATTTTGATTTGTTTATTATTATACTGATTATTCTTTGGTTTTCAGGATAACGGCGAGTCAGATCTGGGATCTTTACTGGCGACAATCAGTGGTATTGTGGTCAGTCTCAGTGTAAGTGATGTCCAAATATTTTATTTTCATATATACCATAATATATTAGGTAGACACGCGAACGCGAACATATACAAATTATAGCCCGTGATATTAATTATGATTCTGTTATAGTACTTATAGTAAACACCCCTATAATCGACGTGTCACCAATAATGAGACGTAAATCACAAATCCTGTGAAATAAGTATAATAAGTACAATTTTGCATCAATTTATAATAATAACTGGAGTAAAAACATAGTGTTAATTTGTTAATTTAGTTGAAATCAATTGCAGTCTCTTGCATTAAATACGTCAAAAACATAAAAGCGAATAAGACATTAAACGTTTAATGCGCAAATTATAAAGTGGTAGAAATTTTGCAGGAATCGGTGAAATATCAAAAATACTCAAGGTTTTCTCTTTTTTTTATATTATAAATGGGCTTACTCATGGCCACAGACTAGCCGAGGCGAAGACGTGGTCTACGATGGAGCGAGCCTGCCCAGAAGGTGCCTGTTCGCCCTTGATTTGAAGGTTGCCGGGTTATATGAGCTCGGAAATATAGACGCCGGCAAGGAATTCCATTCCTTGACAGTGCGCATAAGAAACGAGGAAGCAAAGCGCTTCGTGCGAATTGGTGGAATATCTACCAAGTAAGGATGGAAACCGGCATATATGCATCATTCTTGGTGCCGTTTGTGTTACTCACGAATCACTACATATGTAGTATAAAACAAAGTCGCTTTCCCACTGTCTGTAGTCTGTCCCTTTACTGTATGCTTAGATCTTTAAAACTACGTAACAGATTTTGATGCGGTTTTTTTAATAGATAGAGTAATTCACGAGGAAGGTTTATGTACAATTTTGAACCCGTGCGAAGCCGGGGCGGGTCGCCAGTATTACTTAAAATGTACATTTCATCTCTTCTACAATGAATGAATATATTATTTTTGCTTTAAACGTCGTGTTATTTCAGGGTGACGGTATAGATGTGAACAGCCTCATAGCGTCCGGGATAGGACTGTTCGTGGGCCTGCTATCAGAGGGTGAAGAGAACCCGGGCACTATAATAGGGCAGTATCTTTTGACGTCTCTGGATACTATCACTGGAGGGGGCGCGGTATGTATTGTTACTATTATGTTATGTTTCATACTATACATTTGTAAAAATCGCTCTATGAAGGGATTAAAGGGCCCCGTAGACTTGCAATAAGGCGTTTACGAATTTTGACACATTGATGTAAGTATTTCTTGTTAATATTTTACTTTTCTTACCATATCAGTTAATTTGTTAAAATTTATTGTTACAGAAAAATAACGGAGCATTCTTTGGAAAGTTCTTATCTAAACTAATTAGCGGAACAAGTGCGGTAAGTTAATTAGGAATAACCTAATTAATCCGTTTTGCAACATTTTATAAATGGAACATTACCAAAGACGTGACACATTACTTGCTACTTGACTGGTTTTGAGAAAAACCAATTTAATATCCGGCTATAGTTTATGTACAATAAATGATTTGGTAATAATATTATACAAACCTAATACTCACGGCAGTGTTGTGAGTAAGCCTTGATGGTCTTAAAAACCAGGGACTTCACGGCGAAATGTAACTAGTAAAAAAAGCTAATTTCCTCGAGTCTTCCCTGCCGAGGCTCAAATCTCTGCCGAGGCCTAAATCTCTGCGAGGCCTAACTCACACAACTAGCTCACCGTCTTCTGCTAGCGATCCTGCAAGAACGAGATCCGCTGGATTGGGATGGTGATACCTACCTATATTACTTTCTCACTTTTACTCTTGTGTTTAAACTGTAAGATGTTTCAGGGCGAGGCCCCCGAGGGCGCCTCAGACGAGAGCGGGGAGCCGCAGGGCCCGAAGGACTCCGCCGGGTTCTTATCAAGCCTGCTCATGGGCCTCTCAGCAGACATGTCCAAAACCAGCTCGGCTGGGAGCTCCAAATGGTGATCTGGTCTCGACGGTCACGGGTCATTATTTCCGAAAACTTGGACTGCGACAGTAGGAGCATCCTGATTCCAACAATGTAGTTTATGAACGCATCATGTTGTCTGCTGGTGGATGGCATAGAGTCTGTGCGGAAAGAGAAGAGTCGTAGAATGTATTGGGTTCCATATATTTCACGACTCTTTCCGCACAGAGTATAACATTGTTGATATCTCTTACAGATCTTAGAAGTAAATTTTGTGACCTCTCATTTCAATAAGTACCTACATCTATGTTTCGGAATACAAAATAGGTATGTCTCAAGAATTTTCTGACACAAATGTCGAAAAGTCTTTTCTATGTCGAAAAGATAGGTCTCAAAATTTTATTGATATCTTAGCAGCGGGCGTCAATAATACAATTCAACGTCCATGGGCCCGTTTCTCAAAAGCTTGTAACTTGTAATACAAGTGGAAGTCCCTTTCTAACAACAGCTGTCAAAAAGTGACATCCGCGTGTTACAAGTTTTTGAGAAACGGGCCCCAAAAGTGAATGACAGTGATAAAAAATATAAGACTGTAATTATTCTTATTTATAATAATGTGATAGTTAATATTAAGCTTGTAATAACAAAAAAATCTAAATGTCAATAAAATACTGCGTGTATCATCGTTGTTTCATTTGGAAATATCCAATCCCCTTCCAAGACCAGATTTCGATATCCAAAAGCATGATAGGTAGAGTCGGACCAACATAACTTTTCATGGCGTTTTCAATGATAAAGTGTGGCAATGTCATCGTTTACGTCAAATTTATATGAAAATATGACGTTTATAATAACCAGAGATCGGACAAATTTGCGACATTGCTCGCAATAATCTGGACAAGACTCCGAAAATGATTAAATAATTAATCATTTAATTATTTTAATTAATTTTTTACTTGTGATTTAATTTTGTTCCCTCGTCAATAAATAGCACTTAAATATATTATTGATATAAAAAAATGAGTACCTACAGAAAATTTGGAAAACATACTGATTAATTTCTTTAATAAATTTACATTATAAGAAATCTTTGTGTTTTTTATTGATTAGGAATCAAAATTAAACCTCAGGTAAGAAATTAATTAAATGATTAATTATTTAATCAACTTTGGAGTCATGTCCACATTATTGCGAGCAATGTCGCAAATTTGTCCGATCTCTGATAATAACAATCCCTTACTTTGTTAACTGTTAAATAAGTTAACTTAACGGACTCTAACCTCAGGTAATATATTACCGGCGAATTACACTTTAAACAACATTTATGAGACAAAAGCTAAAACTATTTCATTAAGTATAAAGATGTTCTCGTAGCGCCACTTGCACCATCCCACTAACCCGGGGTTAATCGGATAAACCGTTCACCCAGTGTCAAATTGTACTGGTAGCCATGGTAACTCCAGGTTTAACCGTTAAACCCCAGGTTAGTGGGACTGTGCAAGTGGCACTTAACAGACACACGGACAGTGCTGCTAGGGGCCTGTAATACAAGATTATGATCGGAATATTCGCCGCAATCGGATAAACTTCGGTAGTTCAAATACAGTCAGCAGCGGAAGTTGCTAAGCGGGCGAGGTGTTCAAAATGATATTCACGCGACTTTATTGTTAAGAGAATAAGAGGGCGTCAAGGTAATTTTGAACACCTCGCCCGCTTAGCAACTTCTGCTGTTGACTGTACTTATTCGACATTGGAAATGGTTAATGTAATTCAATTACATTTCACCCCACAGAGGCCGCAGCAGCCGCAGCAGTCTTCCAGTGGTTCCTCCCCCATCTGGACCCTGAAGATGGACATCCTCCGTGCCATCCTGCAGTTCGGCACCAGCGTCATCGCGCTCGGCTCATCCAGCTCTTCTAACGCCATAACTCAATAGTCATAAGTGCCATATTCGTTTAATATATTACGTGTCCAAAATTGTGTTTAATTAGTGTGAGCACTGAGTGGACGTTTGAGCGGGGCGACCAGTAGTGCCCCATCCCCCATCACACGAGCGCTTTTTCAAGGCGCGTTAAAAAAGCGCTTGGATCTGTCTGCACGCTAAATTCAATTTAACGACCAAGGCTTAAAGTCGAAAATCCAACGCCGCATGATAAAAATCGCCAACGCCATCGTGTGAATAAATACACATGTATATATCCATTTGTGTCATTCAAACGCTTTTTTAACGCGCGTTGGAAAGCGCTCGTGCGAATGAGGCCGTAAAGTCAGCGGTGCGGCGTCCATATTAAAAGAGAGTAACAGACTACCGCGCGTGGTGCACGTATCGATAGTGTAAGGTACTTAATTATAAGTTAGAGCGAGAAGATATTTTGACCGCACCAAGGTCGCGGTGCGGTGCGGTAGTCTGTTACGGCTTTAAAAATGCAAACATTGCAAGCGGCGTATTGCACGCTGTTCAAATCCCTTGGTAGCTCGACGCCACGCCGCACGCTCTTCACTGAGGCCATAGGCCGGTTAGTTTTGGTAGCTGTAGTTAGTGTCATTATTAGTGGGTATTAGAGTTCACTCAATAGTTATACTTAGAAGATGTCTTCTTATAGTCGCTTCTCTCCTACCGAGGTGATGATTAATTCGTTGATCTGCAAGAAAGGATAAAGTTTAGGAATACGTAGTTTTCTAAAGGTTCTTGGGGAAAGTTTACGTTTTTGAAAATACGAATGATTAAATCCTGTATCTTAGGACATACCCGTATTTGCTGTAGCGCCACTTCCTTAGATCGTTCCTTAGCAACATACACCGTTCACTAACCCGGGGTTAACCAGTTAAACCTGGAGTTACCATGGTTACCAGTACAATTTGACACTGGGTTAACGGTTTAACCGCTTAAACACGGGTTAGTGGGATGGTGCATGGTGCAAGTGGCACTTATCAGTAGTGTGTTATTATTTAATCTATTGGCTTTATTCAACTCTAACCCGTCGATAATCGTTTGTCCCTCTCTGTCATTTTGACCTTTTTGTTTTTAGAAAGAGAGACAAAATTTAACAAAGGTTTGCTAAGTTTCATGAATAAGTGGATATACTTAATATATGTAGTATAGTACCGTACATTAACGTTAGGCGGTGTAGAGAGCGCATACAGCACGGCGCCGGCGACGTCGCTGGCTTGAAGCGCCACGTCATTAGATTCCTTACTAACATAATCGAGCGACTTGCTTGCGAGCTCAGTCATCGTGTTGCCCGGTGAGATGCTCTGAAACATGTCATTGTTTAGGTTAGGGCGTCCGCTAGCTGGCGCGGTTGCACGGAGCGAGTGAGCGGGTTAGCGAAAAATAGCATGAGCAGCCGGCCTAGCCAAGCGGACAATCGCTATCGCTTCGCCATCGAATCGGTTTGTGTCTCTCTATCGTTCTTCCATATTAGTGCGACAGTGACAGTTGCGTTTCGATCGCTACGGAGCGTAAGCGATTGGCACGTTGGCTACGCGGCCAGTGCTATCTGGCGCGGATGCATGCGACGGATTTAACCTACAATGGCAATCGCGTGCGTGCGCCCGCTCCGGCCAGCTAGCGACCGCTTAAGACGCCTAGCCTTTATATCCAGTCACATGATTGATATTTTTCAGCGACCTCTAATAATATAAAAGATAAGGGTGACAGCTGGCAACAATAGTTGCCAAAAGCATGTGGCTAATATTGCATCTCTAGAAAATTTGACGTGACCGGGCGACTTATTTAGAGATTATGGTGTTAGTGCTATAGAGATGATCTGGCGGTCAATATAAGATTCCTAGTGCTCCTTTTGACATAAAGTATGATACATACCGTAAGCTTGATCTTGCTGTTGAAGTCCGCCAGCTCTTGGCTAAGGAGGCCGTTGAAAGCGGTGATGGCGTGTTTAGAGGCCGAGTACACGTTCATATGCGAGTTGAAAGGCACGTAATGGCCCGCTAAGCTGAAAATATCCCCGGGGTCAAACAGATTACTGTGTTATCGTCTTTCCTGTAGACATACACAAGAGTTAAGGGCTATAAAGGTTAATTTTCTTGTTTAACCCTTATCCACGTGAAAAGGTCCTCCTTTTATTTAGAGAACTATGATAAAATCATTACTTACATGCCCACAAGCTGTTAACTATTGCCCACAGGAGAGAAAAATGTACAGTTAGTGCTAACACACTAGTTTTCTCTCCTGTGGGCAATAGTTAACAGCTTGTGGGCATGTAAGTAATGATTTTATCATAGTTCTCTAAATACAAGGAGGACCTTTTCACGTGGATAAGGGTTAAATAAGAAAATTAACCTTTATAGCCCTTAACTCTTGTGTATGTCTACAGGAAAGACGATAACACAGTAATCTGTTTGACCCGGGAAAAACTCATATTGAATTGATACTTATGTATGATATGTATAGGTATGTAAACGGTTTCAATTGCAGATGGGACAGGTTTTAACGACAACAGTTAAAATAAGCATGTGGGCAAAATGTTGTGCCAACGCAAGGAAGCTGCTGAAATAAAATAACCCTCGTGAATTTCCCTTTTTTACATAGGTATGCAAAGGTACCTATTTTATAAATTATCCATTTTTTCAGTCAAAATATTGTCCATAGTGAAATATGTAGGTAGGCGTAGAGTTAGACCAAGATAAGTCTGCATTTTGATAGCACACGCAGAAAAAGTGTTATTTTGAAATTATGACGTAAATACCTTGGTGTAACTCTAGATAAGTATGAGAATAATAGGTACCTATGTAATTGTTACCTGTTAATGTTGACGATGTGGCCATCGATGCTACGCTTCTTCATGGAGGCGACAGCGAACTTGGAGCACAGGATCACCCCTTTGGTGTTCACGTCCAGCGTTCGGCTCAGATTCTCCGCGCTCACGACGTCTTTACCCACGTCTGTGAACAGTGTGAAAAAAATTTTTTCATCCATTCTATTTCATCTTTCAAAAAAGGGCTTCCATCAAATTTATGATAGTTTCACCAAGGTCGAAAGTGAGCTCGTTGAGCATGATGTTGTTCGGTAATCGAAATCTCGATTGTTTTTGATACTGATGGTAGTTGCTAGTTTTTGACACGTAGAATTACCTACGTTATTTTATGTATAGTTTATCAAGTTTTTTATTTTGTATTTTATTTCATGAAGTAAATGCAGTTTAGATTGCACAACAGTTTCGTCATTCCGAAAAACCGTAATCGTTCATGGTACTTACATTTGTTATTTGTATATCGACTCGGTCTTTAGTTTGAGAAAATCAAATAAGAATGGAAGTGATTGTACCTATCAGAAATTAGAATAGTCCAAGTAAAGGCTGACTCACGCTAGACCGGGTCGGGGCCGAGCCGGAGCTTCCGGAGCTTTGTTTTCTATGGAAAGTATCACGTGATCAACGATCAGCCGTCATAGAAAATAACATGTCGGACGCCCCGGCCCGGGCACGGCCCGGTCTAGCGTGAGTCATCCTTGTTGCTTTACTTAATTGTTTGGGCACTCACCAGTGACCTGGCCAGGGAACATGACCCCAGCACAGTTGACGAGGACGCTCACACCACCGAACTTGTCAATCCAGCAAAACAACTCTTCGAGGCGCTTGTGGTCCGTCACGTCCACCTGCTTCGGGATTACGTTCTTCAGGAACTCGGGCTTCAGCAGCGGACTTAGGTACTATCAAATAAATGGCAGTTAGATGTTAATAATAAATATTTCAAAAAATCTATCTATCGGCTGATTATAAGAGCGACTAGGGATCAGGGCTGTGAGGTGGCAAGACTCACCAGAGCATACAGAAAAAAATACATAGATTGCTCACTCCATACATCAGTTTTGGTAACAAAAAGACTATTAATTTCAGTCTCTTATTAGATGTATTCATCTAGCATCGAGTAGCGGAACTATCAGTACTGCTACTTGACAATGACAACATAATCTATGACCAGAGTGTGACTGCAGAGCTCCAAAGCAGACTATCCACCACATAACAGTAGACTGCCCTAAGAAAGAGTTTATTGGCAACCATGAAGACTTGCTCGCTCCTAGTGAAGACGCAGTGCTATGGATCAAGACATTTTATATAGTTCTTTAATTCTTTATTACTTTCTAATATTTTAAGCAACTCGAATCTTGCCATACGATTAAATAAATCGGCTGATTCAAGCTCGGCAGTAGCTGTCAAAGTAACTACCGCATGTTACCCCTTCACTACCAGTTCATCAATGAAGACTCACATCGGTGAAAACCTTTTTTGGGGATAGGTATGTCGACAGCGACAACCCTCAGACCCGCCTCGGCCAAAGCAGCGGCAGTAGCAACACCAATTCCTCGACCGAGTACCCGTCACTACCACGATGTAACCCACCATCCACCAGTTCATCAATGAAGACTCACATCGGTGATAGCGTTCTCTGGGGCTATGTCGACAGCGACGACCCTCAGACACGTCTCGGCCAAAGCAGCGGCAGTGGCAGCACCGATTCCCGACCCAGCTCCCGTCACTACCGCGGTCTGTCCCATCCATCGCTCCATGATACAAGTTCCTACAATTATACAAGCTCTTCACAATATGTCCGTGGCTATCCCAACTAGAGTTAAAGTAATTTGAACATATTATTTGTACCTAATAATTGGAGAACAGAAAAACTCGCGTAGGTATATAATATATTGTGATAAGTCAAATACCTATTTCACTGAGACGGAGATGTCTGTGTTGTCTTTAATCGCGCACGAATACCTAGTATTTTTGTTACTTTACCAATAATGTATACCGATCTATGTCTACGTAATACGTAATATGTATTTTAGCGTGAAAAGATAAAAACCCGCAAAATTATCTCGCAAAACGAATCCCGCACAATAAGTATGTTATGGCTCTACAAATAAATTGTGTCATGTACGAGTATGTTTGCGCAGTTTCTTACATGTTACCGTAAAACTAATAATCTAAGTAATTATCGCTAAATATTGTGAATAGGGAACCAATTTGTTCTCAGGGTGGACAATTAGATGTTAATGTTGTACCTATGTGCCGAAGTCCCTACCTCAAAATAGTTTTTAACCAGTCTCACACACACACACACACACACACACACACATTAATTTCAATGATTTGGTTAGGAGCTACAACAGGCCATGCAATGCCTCAAGAAGTGAGTTCACTGTCTGATCATGTTTTTCCCGATATGAGTAAACATTTTTCTAGAGAAACTACTTTTGCATTTGAATTTTCCTCGCCATTCATATCAAACATATACTCCCTCTCATAAGATCCCCCATTATTAATTTAAGAGCCATTATTACTGTGCAAAAACTAAGGTATCAGCCGGCCTAGCCAAGATGACAATCGCTATCGCTTCGATAACGAAACGCTTTGTGTCTCTCTATCACTCTTCCATATTAGTGCGACAGTGACAGTTGCGTTTCGATCGCTACGGAGCGTTAGCGATTGGCATGTTGGCTACGCGGCCAGACGAGACGTCAAAGTTCTATGAAATTATGATGTTTAAAATAAAATAACACTTGCACACTGTGTAATCAAAATCGCTGCCGAGTTAGCTTCGTCTGACTCTATAGCTTCTGGCGGCCCTATAGTTGTGTGGGTGGTAGAGAATGCTATGATGCATCAAGTCCGCCTTTTGTATTTTATTAGGCGCAATAAAGCTTAAAATAAATAAAGTCACATATTGTTCATCTAAAATCCAAGAATTAGGTATACAGGGTGCTTCCTGTAACAGGAGCAATAAATTAAACTAAAGGCTGTACTCCTCAAACTGACCAACATTTGTTCAGCAACTTTTAAAAATTATGAATCCTTTTAGACTTCCTCTTTTTCATACAAAATAAATATTGCTTTCAATGTACGCTGACATCAGTGTGTTTGACGTTGCTTGTAACGCTTAACAAAACAACAAAAACAAAACTTGCAATACATTGTGTCTTAGAATAAACTTTAAAGTGTAATAAAAATCAAAACCAGAGTTATTTTCAAAAGTTGCTGAACAAATGTTGGTCAGTTTGAGGAGTACAGCCTACAGTTTAATTTATTGCTCCTGTTACAGGAAACACCCTGTATATGCTTTATAATCGATAGCATGTGCGATGCCGTAGACTTTGATGGTTAGTGGCGCATAATTATAGTCCTATTTATTCGCTGGATCTTGGAGTAGGTAGTCTGTGACTGGAACCTATTACGTACTATAACAATAAACGCGTCGGCATGCCTATTTAACGGAAATTCGTTACGCTTCTGACCTAAGTCGTGGAATCTGTACAAAAACTTTGGTACAAATTTAACTTTGGTACAAAAATCACAGCATGTATCAGTTCTAATGAGGAATTGACTATTGAGGGAACTCGTCAAATCTTGATGGATTCAGATACATACAGACCTTCAAACTTGAAACGTACCCGACGCGCAAAACTGTTTGGAGGTTTGGAGTTTTTTTTTCCGATGTGGCGCGCGCACAGCTCTTGTGAGCAAGGACCCCGCTAAGGATACGGGCGAGCCTTGCTCATATGCATATCTGTCGCCAGTTTTCCCTTAGTCGCCTTATACGACACCCACGGGACGAGATGGGGTGGTGCTATTCTTTTCTGATGCCGGCACCACACGGCACACAGTTTGGAGTTAGACCCCGCTAAGTTGGCAGCGATTTTGATAGCGCAGACTGTGCGTGTTATTTTAAACATCCAACATCTATGAAATTATGGCATTAAATAACACTTGTACAGTCTGTGCTATTAAAATCGCTGCTAACTTAGCTTGGTCTAACTCTAGTGACATGACTGTTTGGCCAGACAGGAACGAATCTTGCAGAATGCTGCGTCAACTAAACAAAAACTTAAAACTAAAAATAGAAAAATAAAATTAATCCGACTTCAGAAAGGATAAAATAAAATATTCTCTTTTATATGCGTTAGCAACCGAGATGTTTGAAGTCGGTGCCAAGCCAAATAGTAACACTACTTACCGGTCAATAATACCCCCCAGCCGGACAGCTTTACTACTGGACAGCTTTCTTTCTTTGTTATCGAACCGTACCACCGTACCAGAGTTGGCAAACGGTTCGACAGTGTGTTGACGCTTTTAAGATTTGGCATGGCACTGACTTCAAACAACATATCACTTGCTATAGTTCGTTTTTTTTAGCATTAGAGAAAAGGTAAACAATCTTGATGTGTCTTTTAATTGAAAAACATGTTTTAAAAATAAGTCACGGCAAATATGTAACAATTATGAATCTAATACGATCATTTATATTCTTCTGCTTTCATAAGTATAAGTTACTGATTTTTAAGAAGCGTTTTTCAATTAAAAGACACGTCAAGATCGCTTACCTTCTTTCTAATGCTAAATAACCCTAAAAACGAACTATAGCGCATATAAAAGAAATAATTATTTTATTTTATCCTTTATTAAGTCCGGTGTTTCTTTTTTTAAGTTAAATTTTATTAGAAGAAAATTGTACCTGTACCTAGATACCTTTGAACTGCACCCAGGATATATTATTTCACAACTCAGGCACTATATAGGTACACTAAAACACGACAGCGTGAACTAAAGACAAATTATTTATCTAAAAACCAGAATGCATATTTTTGGCATAAGGTTATCGAGTGACCTTTTAAATTAACTATCTCGTTCGTCATAAAAACGGCGTTACCTATTTATAAACGGCTGCTTACTTAACATTGACATAGATATCTAGGGACTGGCTTTACGGGCAATAATAATGAGGCATGACAGGGGCCAGTACAGCGGTGTGAAATCGCTACAATGCGATTGGTTGATGAGTTCGCATCACGCGCGCGATTGGTTGACGAGTTCGCATTACGCGCGCTATTGGTCGCAACTAGTCGCGTTAGACTGCACGATTGGCTGGAATTCGTGGGTAGCACCGCTGAACTAGTACGATGTTTAGTGCCCCATTAGCCCGTCCTTAGATATTATACGTCAATGTTACTTAATCAGTTGATGATCGTCGTTTGTCCCTGTCGTTATGCCATAAAGAGGGACAAACGACGATCATCAGCTGATTAACTTAGCAGACGTTTATGAATAACGCCGATTAAACATGTATTTAATTGTATATCTACCGGGTGTTTCCTGTAACAGGAGCAATAAATTAAACTGTAGGCTGTAATGCTAAAACTGACTAACATTTATTTGTTCAGCAACTTTTAAATAACTTTTGATATGATTTTTATTAGTTACACTTTAATGACGCAACATAATATGGGGCATTATCTATGAAAAGGGACCTTATTGTCGATGGCGCTTACGCTGCACAGTGTCACGTGACATTGTATTTCTATCGGAGCATCGCAAATAATGGCGTAAGCGCCATCGACAATAAGGTCCCTTTTCATAGATAACGTCACATATATGTATATCATGTTTAAAGCGTGACGAGCAACGTCAACACTGATGGCAGCGTACATTGAAAATAATATATAATTTGTATGAAAAAGATAAAATCTAAAGATTTCATAATTTTTACAGTTACATCGTTCGAGGAGTATAATTATTTGCCCGTCTTGCAGGAAACACCCGGTATAGGTATCCCCAACAACATTAATACTCATGGCCGTACACAGAGTAACTCAGCCATTGTGGTTTATCCTTGTTGAAAATACATGGAAACCCCATATTGCTAATGGATGAATAAAATACCTATCTTTACTTTCCTTATGAGTATCTAACACACATTAAAAGTTTTAAAAGAGGCTCTACGTGTTGCTTTCTACTACGCCATTTGTACATACAGGACCGGTTTCTTTGAAATTTGGTACACACACGTAAGTCGGAGACCCAAAGACGGACGTAGAACGTAAATAAATTATTTTTTTCTACTCCCGTACTTTTATTTGTTATTTAAAGGGTCGTGCACACACCTTTAAAACCCTACCTTACAGTTGTCAAGACAAGTCTTTAGTCTATGCCCCAAAAAAGAATATGTGCATACACGCAGTATCTTTTTGGCGATTTTACGATACTTCGTGTAATGACCACTTAAAAAATATTGAATGAAATACAGTGTTGCCAACTGTCACCTCCCACTACCTACCTACTTACTTACTTAACTAACCATAATATAAACACCCTCTTTAGATTTACCCTTAGAATATGGCCATGTGATTTAGTCGTGATCGTCTAGTCTAGCGTTAGGACCCCTCGAAGTGAACCGCGGTACCCTAGGTTCTTTAATGAGTATCAGCTAAATTTTGGACTCTGATTTTATTTACAATTACCTGGACTTTGGGAAAAATATATTATGAAATTGGAAGCACATTTATTATGATGTTAACGAGTAACTTACTAGAATAATTTATTAAAATACAGAAATAGTACTGAAAGTTACCAGAATTTATTATTGTAATGTAAATGTTGTTATATTTTACTTCAAATAATGTTATTTAGGTAAATGCAGCATATATAATAATATGAATATAAAAGAAATATATTTGGTAAAATGAGTTTAAAAAGGGGGTTGGTAGAAGCCTGCCACAATCTATTAAGCCTCCGGGATAACATATGAGTAGCACTCCTGGGGTAAGCCCATTTACACCCTAGCATTTCAAGTTAATATTATTAACTACCAGCTTCTATACGAAATATGCTACCCATACGCTCGATGCAGGATTGGGGGCTCCTAGTCCAATCAGCAAGGTCAATTGGAACTCCTACCCTACTCTTTAGCCAGACGGGCTATGACCAACACTTCGGAACCTATGCGTGCCTAGATGACTATGAAGAGAAGTGTCAAAGTATCCATCAGTCATCAAAATTACTATTCTTTTTTATTTCAAAAACTAGGGATGCGAATCCCATTTCCATTCCCCAGAACTAAAATATAAACTGTATTTCTAGTCTTTTAGAAGTATAAACGAAGTACTAAGTTTATTTGTTAAAAATATACTATATTTTATGAGACTGAAATATCAAGATGAGCATTATTTCACTCAAAATATCCTTTGGATTACTCTTGCCTGCCAAAGGTTCCCTAAAACAGCTAGTCGTCAATTTTCTATCTCCGAATAGACTGTGTTCCTAATCCCAACTTGATATTTAAGATTTAATTGTGTAAATACCTTAGAAACATGATTGTAATACTCAGTACCTCGTCTTTACACCAGAAAACCAGAACTTCATAAATAAAAATAGAGATAAGATTTTACGTTAATTATTTTCCCCAAATAATTTAAATATTGGAAGATCTAAGCAATTCAAACCCTATACCTATTCACGCACAATTTTAGTATAGCGAGACCGTAGTTGAAGTCCCTTAAGAAGAAAATACATCAGTTTTACAGACCAAAACTAAAACGAACCCTAAATTCCGAATAATTAGTGTGTGAATTTACCCTAAACCTACCCTTGTCCCTACTCTAGTATAACCAAAGTACAGTTCGTACTTACCATCGACCTGGTACTTTGGAATATACGCAAGTGTATCCCTACTAAGAAGCTGTAGGAGTTCGGCGAGCGATTCCGAGAATGCAACCTAACAGCTCGTGGTCTTGTCTCCCCCCATGGCGGGTTGCACAAAGGCAGGGTGGCAACATGGGTAAGACAGGGCCCTATTATGTATATAAGTGGTATAAATAAATATATTTAATATACGAAGCCTCCAAATACTGTAGATTTCAAATGGGCCCAGATTACTCCGGATGATGCGCACGTGACATCCCCATTATTCATCTAACAGCTGGACATTGGAGAGCTAAGGAGGGAGACGTTTTTCACCTTCTATGTTGGTAAAGAGAAGGTGCCAAGATAACCCTCATCTTGGAGCAAAAAGACTCCTAGACAGCTCACATTTAACACCGCAAGGGGTGAGCGGTCCAGTCGGACAAACAGTCAGTCCAAACAATGATCTGGTTTTAAACTATATAGCAAAAGACCCCATAGTAAAACACTAAAAATAACTAGGTTCAATTTTTACGAACCAAACTACTCACAAAATCAAACTGACTAAACACAGAAGTGAAATTCCCTTAAACACCGATATCTAAGTTCAGTTTTATGACGATATTGTCCCCACAAAACCAAACACAGACACGCTCTCCAAGCCCCTGTTATGCAACGATATTGTCCCTGCATAACGTGACGGCACTTAGAAAACACAGTGTAGAAAACTTCACTATAACAACACACAGTAGCAAAGAATCCCCGCAATAGCCCAAGTTCAGTTTTACGACGATATTGTCCCCGTAAAACTAAACACAGACACCATTTCCACGTTTAAATTCACCAGGATAATTCCCGGCAAAAACAAACATAGTAACAGTAGTAGAGGAACTTTGCTCACCGAATACTTAAACGCCCGAGAACCAGAGTCACTGCTAGCCGATGGTTGAAGAATGAATGAATACCGGCGGTCCGCTCCTGCCTTTTATACTCTTTTACTGGCGACATAATGGCGACATACTGGCGACATAACGGCGACATACTGGCGACATACTGGCGACATACTGGCGACATAATGGCGACATAATGGCGACATAATGGCGACATAACGGCGACATAACGGCGACATACTGGCGACACAATGGCGACATACTGGCGACATACTGGCGACATAATGGCGACTGGCGACATACTGGCGACATAATGGCGACTGGCGACATACTGGCGACATACTGGCGACATAACGGCGACATACTGGCGACATAATGGCGACATAATGGCGACATAACGGCGACATAACGGCGACATAATGGCGACATAACGGCGACATAATGGCGACATACTGGCGACATAACGGCGACATACTGGCGACATAACGGCGACATACTGGCGACATAACGGCGACATAATGGCGACACAATGGCGACATACTGGCGACATAACGGCGACATACTGGCGACATAATGGCGACTGGCGACATACTGGCGACATAATGGCGACATAATGGCGACATAATGGCGACATAATGGCGACATAACGGCGACATAACGGCGACATAACGGCGACATACTGGCGACATAACGGCGACATAATGGCGACACAACGAGACAAACATTAATCAGAAAGTACCAGGATACCATGACTGAGGAAGAGGTCATTTGCCCCGTACCTATTAGCGATATGCAACCGACGACCAGTGATTTATCAAGACAAATGTTTACCAAAAGTACCAGGCTACTATAACCGAGGAAGAGGTCAAAAGTCGTAAAGTTCGATGCTACCAAGATCTATCCCTTTCACGCTTGCGTCTTAGAGAAAGACGGAGATATTCTCAATGACGTCTACGCACACATTCACAGGCAATAGTTGGGTAGCCAGTTTGAGTAGACTAAATTAGAATAAAAAGGAACGCTTTATGGCCCCTCTACACGCACGAACCTGCAAGCATTATTTTACTTTGAGATACTTTTAGTCTCTTTCCGAAAAACACTCCTGTGTGGAAGTATTTTACGTTCACCAGTAGCAAACATACTCAAAACATAGCGGGAAGTTTAAAATCTTAGGCGTTTTGGACTGTTTGTATTGACTCTGTACTAGGAGTTCAGACTCCAATACGACCGAACGTCACGCTGTCAATGTCACTGTCATTCTCAATGCCAAAGTTCACATATTTAGTTTAGTTTCAACTTGAGATGATTACTTTACGCAATTTATTGATTTAAATAGCGAAAATTTTATAGTGTGTTATATATTTAACGAGACCACAAGTGGCAAAATATGAAAAAGTGTGCTTCAAGTTGTAATTGTTACACTATCCATTGGAATCATGTATGAAATATGCGACTGAAAGAGATTTTAGTATACAAAGTATTTCTTTCTAGTTTGTGTGTTTTGTAATGAACACATTAGGTTAATACTAGGTATGTAATAGGCATACGACCAGTCACATCCGCCCCCGATTTAAGTGTTTTATGAATTACAACAGTAATTTGTAAAAAACTTCAATCTACTCTAGATTAGTCGGAAATATCCCCCCCTTTTCTAAACGTGTAGTGTGTGTCTCAATACTAAGTGACCGTTAGTGACTCAGCTTTGTAATCAGTCCATCAGAACTCTGTCAATGAACCATGACAGCCCTTTCCCCAGTCACCTCGCTCCGCCAAAGATAACCAGATTGTGGGTCTGGCAGGTTACTAATTAACCCGTTCTTGCTAGCTCAACCCGGCAGCACGGGTATTACTCCTGTCTCTACCTTTAGCGCCGTACACTTCCGTAGAAGAGCATCTGATGAGACAGCAAAAACTTCCATGCAAAACGAAGAGACCTTTAATTTTTATAAGTACGGAGCTTTCAATCTCCATTGCCAGAATTCAAACCAAACTTCATTGCCTTATCACCCCCAGCCACGTTTTCTTGGCGTATGTCTCGTATTTGAATAAAATACACCGACCTTTAAGTTTGTTTGGGTGTGTTTTTTTTTTTATAGAAAACAAACTTAAAATTGACACAAGTACCTCAACATGATACGATAAACATATAAAATCAAAGAATCATTAATCCAAATTAGAAAAAAAAATTGACAATAATTATAAGTCATACCACCAATAAAACAACATAAAAGTGTGAATACATTAAATAATTAAATAATTATAACCTCTTGAAAAGAGCCTCGCCCTTTCTGGACGCTCACGGCTCATCAGAATATGTCGAATGCCGATATATCTCATCCAAGACGAGTGAGTGGTTTCGTGAAAGTTTTATTACCTTGTGGAGTACTAGCCATAAAAATCTACCCTGTAAATGGGTTAATCCATTGGATTTTAACCTACTGATAAGATTTTTCCTGGCTAGTTGTGTTTCCCCTTCCCACCCCTGATTGATCCCCTGAAAATACCGACAAATCTAGTTTGATTACACTCTAGCCTATGTCTATCTGTAGCAATCCATTTTTTCCAATAAAGGTACATACGTCCACTAGGCATCCATCATCTCATATCCATACATCCCTCTCATAAATCCAGATAAACTAATAATTATAAGCACTCAACGCATTCCTCCTCAGTTACACTTTCACACGATTGAAACAGACAGCCAAGGCGTTGTCATGTAATCAAAATGAAATAATAGAAATCAATCCTATAGTTACATATGTACTTGAAACAAAAAACAATACCGTCCTATCCACATAAAAGCCCATTATTTCTAGTTTTAGATGTTTAAAAAAATCTCTGGCATTTATCCCGAGCCTACCCTATTTTTATTTTTTTTCTTGTTATGCTGTTTGTTGTAATAGATTAATCATGATCTATTTTGGGAAAGAAAAGGAATATTAAGGTTATGCAGTTAACCAACGTAAGTAAGAACACAGTTAGCCGCAGGTGGCTGCAGAGAAAAACGACCCATCTGCGTATAATTTTAAATGCTAGGTGAAAATAAATAAGAATAGGGAATAAGGATCCGCATAGACATCTGCTATCAGGAAGGCATTGTGCAGAATGGAAGGTTTGGGTGAACAAAACAACGACCCCCAAATGGTCGCGACCCTTAGTCATGAGGATTCGAGAAAAGAACAAGCGAATACTACTGCTGACTGTACATACAATTAATGGAATTAATTTTGAGACGCGCTATTACATTTCACTGTCAAGCCCAGATAATTTATATGGCTGTTTGCAACGTGCAAATATTTCTTTAAAATCGCCGAACCAATAACCGTGTACCGGCTGATTGTCATACGATTCCGACCTAACCACTTTAACACTGGGTAACTTTGTTACAAGGCTTTGTTCGCCTCTTATAATAAAAAAAAAATACCCGAACAAAACTAGAATGAGTTTCGTACATTTAACTCGACTCTACTTGTACTTGTACATTTCCTTTATACAATTAGCCCATTGGGTAGTCAAAATATTTCAAAACGTGTTTACGAATAAACAAAAATATCTGGGATACCCAGCCCCGCTAGAAATACATAATTATAAAACTCGATCCCCCCAGAGTCAAGCCCCAACCTGATCGATTCCTCGCCCCCGTAATCCCCAAATAGAAAACCCCATCGAAATCGTTAGAGCCGGCTCCGAGATCCCTGAAACATACAAACACACATGAACTGCTCGTTTAAAGATATAAGATAAGGTTCAAAGCCAGAAATCCGAAGTTAAGATTTATCAGAAGTTATTTTCCAGTACAAATACTGATCACTCCCTATATGACTTTTATAATGATGATGATGATGATAAATCATAAATACTAGTAAACTACAATATGCGGCTAAACATACTCAAATAACGATTTATTTTATGAACTTTATAAAGGAATCTACTCCGTTTTTTTTTCTAAGGTGACCTGTCGCACTTACGTTGACACCAAATAGCTATGCCCTACAAACATACAACAATGCTATCCCTTCATGTTAACTGGGGTTTTTGAAATCGACAACATATTTTGCGCGAAACAATCCCCTTTTTTTATACGATTTTAACTACCTCATATTAAATTATAATGAAAAAGATAAGTTTAAAAAAAATTGAATTTCCTATTGAACATTCAAAAGCTTATGTTTAGGTATTTCTTCTTGGCCTGTATCTTCTATCCCGAAAATTGTGTCTTGAAAGTTCTCTGTAGTCCTTAGGATGGTAGCCACAGGAACAGTAATGCTTGTTGTTTCTTAGTTACACTAGCAGCTTGAAGACTGGATGCTGTCTCTTCTCCTCCAAATCGATGGCACAACCATCTTGTCCAGTTTATCCGGTTGCCAACGGGCATCGTGACTAAAATATCCAAAAATTCCGAAGCCTTAGTATGCACTTATACACATAACTCACTGTAACACTAAAACTTTTCTCAACGTTTATCTCACTCAATTTGAATATCGTTAGTTTCGTTTTTCACTTCACCTGAACTGGTTTTAACACTTATATTTACACTATAAAACATTCAATAAAACCCGATTCAATGCTTTTAAACATCTAGGTATCTTGAGAACTAAGTAGGTACCTAGGTAGATAGATAGGTAGGTAGATAGGTAGGTAGATAGGTAGGTAGGTAGGTAGATAGGTAGGTAGATAGGTAGGTAGATAGGTAGGTAGATAGGTAGGTAGATAGATAGGTAGGTAGATAGGTAGGTAGATAGGTAGGTAGGTAGGTAGGTAGATAGGTAGGTAGATAGGTAGGTAGATATGTAGGTAGATAGGTAGGTAGATAGGTAGGTAGATAGGTAGGTAGATAGGTAAGTAGGTAGATGTAGATAGGTAGATGTAGATAGGTAGAGGTAGATAGGTAGAGGTAGATATGTAGGTAGATAGGTAGGTAGATAGGTAGGTAGATAGGTAAGTAGGTAGATGTAGATAGGTAGATGTAGATAGGTAGAGGTAGATAGGTAGGTAGATAGGTAGGTAGGTAGATAGGTACGTAGATAGGTACGCAGATAGGTACGTAGATAGGTACGCAGATAGGTACGTAGATAGGTACGCAGATAGGTACGTAGATAGGTACGTAGATAGGTACGCAGATAGGTACGCAGATAGGTACGTAGATAGGTACGCAGATAGGTACGTAGATAGGTACGTAGATAGGTGTTCCTTAACCACTGAGTACTGACCGTAATTTAATTCATAACTCGTCTTTGTTTCATAAAATATTTTGTATTGCTAATAAAAATACCTCAATATACCACGTCACTTAAACAAATTACATAAAATGAAGCTCTAAAATTATCCTAAATACAGCAATAAAATTGCAAAATGTCTCATAAATTCACAATAAAAATTAAAACATTTTTCACTACCCAGGCTTCGAACTCGAATTCATAAGCATTTTCTCCATACATTCGTCCGACACTGAGACCGCTAGGCTAACTGAACATTGAGAAAACTGGACAAATTTAGCAATGGGTTTCACAGAAACACTTTTACTTGTTTTGATTTATTTTTCAAGTAAATTAAGCGCATATTTACTAACAAAAAGATTTTTATTTATAAAGGAAACAAAATGGAACGCAAACAATTAAATGGTAAATACGAACACTTTGTACCTACAATCCACACAAACAAATCACACGGAATTCTTTATAAACCCGCTATTGAACGAGAAAAAAGCATGTGTTTAATATTTTGGAACATTCGAAGGATTGGAATTAGAATGCAAATCATTATTATGTAATGTGAACCGGCGATTTTAGATACTTTTTCATATACGATCGTAACCTACAATTGTTCCGGGTCTAATTGTCAAAATATTTGTACTTACGTGTTATTTCTTGACTATTTTTCACCGCTGTACGTATGTACACTGCACTAAAGCACGTAAAATAACCACTTTAATGTAAATTTGCCACAGGAAAGTACGTGAATTTAATTCTTTGTTTACAAAATGGACTCGTACACTGCGTGTCTTGCGTTCGCAAGATAACTCCTTTTTTCACTCAAAATACGCGTTTTCACTCACTAAGAACCTTCTCTGAGTAAGCATCTACGTCTATTTTTGTTCAAAACACTGTATATTCCATTGTAATACTGCCTAATAACATATTTCTGTCCAAAACAAAGTTGACCCGTTTACAAAACCGACACGTTTTATTTTAACACGATTTGACCAGATATCATGGCCGTAATTTGTTAACACGCACTTAACCTAAACTTTACAGCTATCCGTATTTATCTTACATAAAGATTTTCATTAAAAGCAGGCCAGTCTTATTTTTCCATTCCTTAAAAACAAAAACAACCTCCATCTTTACAATAACTTTGACAACTGACAATAGTGACAATCGTTCCAGAGGGCTTATTTTTACGTTCTAAGTATAATTTGTCAAGCCACGTTTGTCTGTAGCAATGGCGGCAAACTTAAAAATGTATGCGTAAAACCCGGTCTTTCAGAAGTAAAACTTGAATCCCGCGCGATCTGCTAAATTGTATTTTATTTTATTTATTTTTAGAAACTATCCCTTTTATATTTCTAGCAATCTAAACGGACAATATCAACTAATATACTTGTTTTGTTTGCACTTATTGTCAAGCGGCAACTCCATTACTGTTACTATATCTATGTTCGCCATAGATGGTAGAATCCTATAGACGCGCTATACGTGGACGTTCAAAAGAGACAAAACATTCGCAACGCGTCACTATGATTGGTCCTAACACACTACCGCACCGCACCGCGACCTCGGCTTCCGAACTATATTAATAATGTTAATGAATCTGTCAAAATTGAAACTAAATAAATCTAGGTTTTCGGAGAATTTCTAGACTACTAACGACATCTATATTACATAACTAAAAATATCAGAAAGAAGAAAGAAAGAAATCAAACTGTAATTTGACAACAGACGGAATTAGTACTTGATTTTATGACAACGGTTGGAATTTTCTGCTTAAAAATTAATCTGTATTTATCTATGTTCATAAAGTAATGACTGGCAATCTATTTATTTATTTATTCCTATGCTAAACGAAATTGATCGTGTAAACTCACTTTTACAATGGACCGCATACACAATGTGACGAAATGATAACACATGCTCTAACGCACCCGACAATACACCAAACCAACAACACAATATGGTCGTGTTCATTTGTTTACCTGTGATTGAATTTAAATAAATAAAAAACAGCAAAGATTTTGTTGTTTTAATACGTATTTTATATTAATAGACACATTTTACAACTAGAAAATCAGAATATTTGATGAAATCGGAATGATACGGAACGTTCGAAGACATTTGTCTATAGTAACTTTAGTGTCTGTCAATTTTCTAAGTTCCGTTGTATTTCGTACCTCTCTTTGTGTGTTTTCTCTTCAAAACCTTTAAAGAAGACGCTTTAGAAGTTTACGATGGCTAAATTAAATCGCTAAACTAATTTTAAGAACAAAACTATAACGCTAAGAATGTCTGCAAAAGTTTTATATGTTTTCACCTGTAGTGTCATGGCGGAATCCGACAAGCATACTACGAGTCAAATGAAATGGAAAAACAAAATTACCGAATGAACACGTGTTTTCTACTTGTCTCATCAGTTCGACGATGTTTCTTGTGTTAACAAGTGAATTTACAATCTAAAACAAAGGCGGTTTAATGTGTCTAACTACTACCAAAGTGAAAGAAATGTTGTTGAAAGTTTAAAGACCGTTCCTGCAAACAAGGTAAGATTACGTTCTGGTTTCTCCTTTTTTAGACGACTCACTCCTGTGGAGACCCTGTAAAATATACTTAAATATCAGTTAACGGAAAGTAATTTCGGTCGCAATTTGACCTAAGTTTCTATAAATAAACCTACTTTTCTGGCCGATCCTCTGTTCATTACAGACTAACTTTTTATATGGTTTCCATAGTTTGTTATGATTCTACTTATAATGCTTATGACTAATGTATCCTGTTGCCTTATTTTTACTCTTTGTACAGCAATTTAACCACATTTCTTCTTGAAAAACTGAAAGAGATCAAAGTAAAACCCGGTATTTAAAAAAAATGGACGTGTCGATTTTTGTTTATCGCTGTCTATCTAACATTAATAGTCCTTCTCTACACTTATTTATATTGCAATAATAATTACCAACTACGATTGCCTTTTCAGTAAGCTGACAACTACTGAAATGAATCCCGGTGTCCGATATGACATAACCTGTTACCGAAGAACAAGAAGTTGAAATTATGCTGTGGAACCTGCCTTTGCTGGTTTTGACGATTCTTTCCTGACCTTTTAACGTAAGTAAAACAACTCTGTTACCATACAAATACTCTTAGAGTTGTACTTACTGTATTTGGAATTTTCCAATGTCAACGCTCTAGAAAGATGATTTGGCTCAATTGTTTTTCTTAAATAAAAACTCGAACTTGTAAGCGCAATACAATAAAATTGACTAAATATATGAATGCCTCCGCTAAAAATAACCAAGTTTCTTTGCATGTTAATGGCAATTTGTAGTGAATATGTATTTTTCTTAAAAAGGAACCAGCGGTGGTCCGGCAACTTAAATAAAGTATGCCGACCCTACTATCTGCAGAAGACAATTTCCATTCAAAAAAGGCTTTTTATCGTTAATGTCCCTACACACTATATTAGTTACTTACTGACTGTGAACTTACAATGAATCATTTTTTTTTTTTTTTTATGGCTGAAAATATTGAAAACAATTTCCATAAACACATTCTTGACCCGTTCTATCTGTTGCTACAATTATCTGTTGCTACAATCTATTCTTAGTCAACTATGTACAAACTAACGGCTTAACTTTTGAAGTGGTCACAAAATATCATTTTAATGTTATCTATCTATCCAATTGTTTCACTAGTGAAAACTATTCATCTTTTTGCAATAAATTCACCAATATATGCCGAAATTTTCAGCAAACCAAATGGTCAGCTGCCGTCAATGGTACATCAAGTCGAACGGAGCAAACTTCCATCGCTGTCCTTGTGGTTCTTCAGAGTGATTCGACACTACTCTAGTAAGTATAACTACTATGCCACTAGAACGTAATTCTTAGACTAAATCCCACTTAGAAAATAAATAAATTTAATTTTTTTTCAATTGTTCTTCAAAAATCTCTGAATTATTTATTATTTTCCAATTTTTTTTTTACTGTGAAGACCCTACTTGCAGTAAATAATTAACACTTTTGATGAGGCTTATAAATACACCTTACTTTAGCTAACATTTTCACACTTTCAATTCCAGTGTTTTCCCGGAGAACTACCCGTGCCACAGTGTCAACACTGCCTTCACTGTACATCTACTGACTGCTCCCATTTATGAAAGGTATTTGATCTTATTATATAAATACAAAACTTACTATAAGCTAAATAACTCATGGCTTATGTCTGTCACTAATATTCATGGCTGTGCCTGTTGTCTACACAGAACACTACCGAAAAAATGAAACACCATGATTTTCCTTCATGTTAGGTACTAAGAATGCTAACTTAACCTACTGTACACTATTATTTGATAGTAATCAGAACATGATAGCAAAGTGCCGTCAGCAGAACAGTATACTGTAATCCTAAGCCAAGCTATGATAACATGGTACCACTTTGTACTACAAAAATGCTTATGTATGCACACTGTTCGCCCAGGTGCTTAACTCGTTACAAATTCTAATCGATTTTCATGAAATTGATTGAGTAGTTAGTCATTATCAAATGACTGAGGTACACAAGACAGCTCGCAGGAGCCCTTGTAGATAACGGTAAAACAATGAAACAGTAATTATACATATTTCAGTGCTATTCTTATTCCTGACAGACATTGTGACATTTTAGGGTCCCGTACCGTAGAGTATGTAGGTAAATGTTCAAATACAATGTATGTTCTACTAATCCTCTAGTAATAATTGCTGTTTGAGTTGAGGGCAGTGAATGAATGGTCGTGGAGATTCTTGGGGAAGGCCTTAGTCGAGTGGAAATCTTTCGGCTGAGATGAATAATGATACTATTACTGTTTTCTTAAACTAAATATCCTAACAGGTGTGATAGATAACTATTTGTCAGGCGTATCCACTGAAATCCTTGTTCGTACATACATACATGTTTGTGTGTACACAAATACTAACTAGGCTCAGTCCTAGCATGTGTGGTTGTCACTTAGACCCACGCTGTGAGTAGCTACTTATTGTTTATGATATAGAAGGCAAAAGAACAGGCAATTTACCCGGTAGTGAATGATTACTGTTTCAAAACCAGAGAGTTGTAAGTGCGTTGCTGGCTTTTAAGATGGGACGCCCCCTGTTCCTTAGTATTTCCAGAAATTCTACGTGAAATGAACCAATTTACGCCCCCATGATTTCTCAACTTAAGTATATCTTCTTACACAACTAGATATCTTATCTAACCACATCCTAGATTAACTTAGGTAGCCTTATGTCTAGATTATTGGCAACAGCCTCTTAGCCCAATCTATAGCAACCCTGCCTATGAATATTGCCAGACAAAGGCATCTACCCGCGCGTTATGGTTGACATACTTACTTATCCGTACAATGCAATATGCGGAGTATGCAATGCGCCGCCTAGTACCAACAATACAAGCCTTGCCTAGCCCGAGGCCAGGTCGATATGTGAAAGATTGTCCTGACCGATATATTTATTTATTTATTTCATTAATGATACTGGCGATAAAACTAATTTCTTAACGAATCTATGACGCAAGGGGAAATGTCTGATTGTATTCGCTTAAAATAACCGTTGTAAGAGCTAAAATTATACTACATGGCTTTAATTTTGTTACTTTATTTTTCAGATATCAATGACGCAAGAAGATGGACTTAAAATTGATTTTTTTCTGATGGTAATCATCCTAACTCATGAATATAAAAAGGAATCCCTACCAACAGCAAGAATGATGAATGAAAATAATAAAACTTTTTTTATTTTTATTAAACAGTAACTCTTAAGGATTTATTTATTTTATTTTTCAATGCGTAGTGACTATTATATAATAAAGATAATGCTTCATGACTTTTATTTCTACCACAATAAAAGCAGAGTCCAAACTAAGTGTACCCATTCCATAACACGGTCAGCAAAATGTGCCGTAAAGGCTACTTTCTATTATTTATTTTTAGAAACCTCGGTATCCAAAATGAACCTAAAAGGTAAATTTTAGATCCCTTGGTCACGGAACCAAAATGTCACCTCCCACTACCTACCTACTTACTTACTTAACTAACCATAATATAAACACCCTCTTTAGATTTACCCTTAGAATATGGCCATGTGATTTAGTCGTGATCGTCTAGTCTAGCGTTAGGACCCCTCGAAGTGAACCGCGGTACCCTAGGTTCTTTAATGAGTATCAGCTAAATTTTGGACTCTGATTTTATTTACAATTACCTGGACTTTGGGAAAAATATATTATGAAATTGGAAGCACATTTATTATGATGTTAACGAGTAACTTACTAGAATAATTTATTAAAATACAGAAATAGTACTGAAAGTTACCAGAATTTATTATTGTAATGTAAATGTTGTTATATTTTACTTCAAATAATGTTATTTAGGTAAATGCAGCATATATAATAATATGAATATAAAAGAAATATATTTGGTAAAATGAGTTTAAAAAGGGGGTTGGTAGAAGCCTGCCACAATCTATTAAGCCTCCGGGA
This sequence comes from Cydia amplana, assembly GCF_948474715.1. Classification (NCBI taxonomy): domain Eukaryota; kingdom Metazoa; phylum Arthropoda; class Insecta; order Lepidoptera; family Tortricidae; genus Cydia; species Cydia amplana. The sequence goes on from NC_086087.1 coordinate 11,996,868, forward strand.
TAACATATGAGTAGCACTCCTGGGGTAAGCCCATTTACACCCTAGCATTTCAAGTTAATATTATTAACTACCAGCTTCTATACGAAATATGCTACCCATACGCTCGATGCAGGATTGGGGGCTCCTAGTCCAATCAGCAAGGTCAATTGGAACTCCTACCCTACTCTTTAGCCAGACGGGCTATGACCAACACTTCGGAACCTATGCGTGCCTAGATGACTATGAAGAGAAGTGTCAAAGTATCCATCAGTCATCAAAATTACTATTCTTTTTTATTTCAAAAACTAGGGATGCGAATCCCATTTCCATTCCCCAGAACTAAAATATAAACTGTATTTCTAGTCTTTTAGAAGTATAAACGAAGTACTAAGTTTATTTGTTAAAAATATACTATATTTTATGAGACTGAAATATCAAGATGAGCATTATTTCACTCAAAATATCCTTTGGATTACTCTTGCCTGCCAAAGGTTCCCTAAAACAGCTAGTCGTCAATTTTCTATCTCCGAATAGACTGTGTTCCTAATCCCAACTTGATATTTAAGATTTAATTGTGTAAATACCTTAGAAACATGATTGTAATACTCAGTACCTCGTCTTTACACCAGAAAACCAGAACTTCATAAATAAAAATAGAGATAAGATTTTACGTTAATTATTTTCCCCAAATAATTTAAATATTGGAAGATCTAAGCAATTCAAACCCTATACCTATTCACGCACAATTTTAGTATAGCGAGACCGTAGTTGAAGTCCCTTAAGAAGAAAATACATCAGTTTTACAGACCAAAACTAAAACGAACCCTAAATTCCGAATAATTAGTGTGTGAATTTACCCTAAACCTACCCTTGTCCCTACTCTAGTATAACCAAAGTACAGTTCGTACTTACCATCGACCTGGTACTTTGGAATATACGCAAGTGTATCCCTACTAAGAAGCTGTAGGAGTTCGGCGAGCGATTCCGAGAATGCAACCTAACAGCTCGTGGTCTTGTCTCCCCCCATGGCGGGTTGCACAAAGGCAGGGTGGCAACATGGGTAAGACAGGGCCCTATTATGTATATAAGTGGTATAAATAAATATATTTAATATACGAAGCCTCCAAATACTGTAGATTTCAAATGGGCCCAGATTACTCCGGATGATGCGCACGTGACATCCCCATTATTCATCTAACAGCTGGACATTGGAGAGCTAAGGAGGGAGACGTTTTTCACCTTCTATGTTGGTAAAGAGAAGGTGCCAAGATAACCCTCATCTTGGAGCAAAAAGACTCCTAGACAGCTCACATTTAACACCGCAAGGGGTGAGCGGTCCAGTCGGACAAACAGTCAGTCCAAACAATGATCTGGTTTTAAACTATATAGCAAAAGACCCCATAGTAAAACACTAAAAATAACTAGGTTCAATTTTTACGAACCAAACTACTCACAAAATCAAACTGACTAAACACAGAAGTGAAATTCCCTTAAACACCGATATCTAAGTTCAGTTTTATGACGATATTGTCCCCACAAAACCAAACACAGACACGCTCTCCAAGCCCCTGTTATGCAACGATATTGTCCCTGCATAACGTGACGGCACTTAGAAAACACAGTGTAGAAAACTTCACTATAACAACACACAGTAGCAAAGAATCCCCGCAATAGCCCAAGTTCAGTTTTACGACGATATTGTCCCCGTAAAACTAAACACAGACACCATTTCCACGTTTAAATTCACCAGGATAATTCCCGGCAAAAACAAACATAGTAACAGTAGTAGAGGAACTTTGCTCACCGAATACTTAAACGCCCGAGAACCAGAGTCACTGCTAGCCGATGGTTGAAGAATGAATGAATACCGGCGGTCCGCTCCTGCCTTTTATACTCTTTTACTGGCGACATAATGGCGACATACTGGCGACATAACGGCGACATACTGGCGACATACTGGCGACATAATGGCGACATAATGGCGACATAATGGCGACATAACGGCGACATAACGGCGACATACTGGCGACACAATGGCGACATACTGGCGACATACTGGCGACATAATGGCGACTGGCGACATACTGGCGACATAATGGCGACTGGCGACATACTGGCGACATACTGGCGACATAACGGCGACATACTGGCGACATAATGGCGACATAATGGCGACATAACGGCGACATAACGGCGACATAATGGCGACATAACGGCGACATAATGGCGACATACTGGCGACATAACGGCGACATACTGGCGACATAACGGCGACATACTGGCGACATAACGGCGACATACTGGCGACATAACGGCGACATAATGGCGACACAATGGCGACATACTGGCGACATAACGGCGACATACTGGCGACATAATGGCGACTGGCGACATACTGGCGACATAATGGCGACATAATGGCGACATAATGGCGACATAATGGCGACATAACGGCGACATAACGGCGACATAACGGCGACATACTGGCGACATAACGGCGACATAATGGCGACACAACGAGACAAACATTAATCAGAAAGTACCAGGATACCATGACTGAGGAAGAGGTCATTTGCCCCGTACCTATTAGCGATATGCAACCGACGACCAGTGATTTATCAAGACAAATGTTTACCAAAAGTACCAGGCTACTATAACCGAGGAAGAGGTCAAAAGTCGTAAAGTTCGATGCTACCAAGATCTATCCCTTTCACGCTTGCGTCTTAGAGAAAGACGGAGATATTCTCAATGACGTCTACGCACACATTCACAGGCAATAGTTGGGTAGCCAGTTTGAGTAGACTAAATTAGAATAAAAAGGAACGCTTTATGGCCCCTCTACACGCACGAACCTGCAAGCATTATTTTACTTTGAGATACTTTTAGTCTCTTTCCGAAAAACACTCCTGTGTGGAAGTATTTTACGTTCACCAGTAGCAAACATACTCAAAACATAGCGGGAAGTTTAAAATCTTAGGCGTTTTGGACTGTTTGTATTGACTCTGTACTAGGAGTTCAGACTCCAATACGACCGAACGTCACGCTGTCAATGTCACTGTCATTCTCAATGCCAAAGTTCACATATTTAGTTTAGTTTCAACTTGAGATGATTACTTTACGCAATTTATTGATTTAAATAGCGAAAATTTTATAGTGTGTTATATATTTAACGAGACCACAAGTGGCAAAATATGAAAAAGTGTGCTTCAAGTTGTAATTGTTACACTATCCATTGGAATCATGTATGAAATATGCGACTGAAAGAGATTTTAGTATACAAAGTATTTCTTTCTAGTTTGTGTGTTTTGTAATGAACACATTAGGTTAATACTAGGTATGTAATAGGCATACGACCAGTCACACAACCTTATTTTAAATGTCATCTCTGACCAATAAGTGAACCGTAGACATGTTTTTTTTTTAATTTCATTTATTCATTCTTTTCCCACCCGTACCTACCCTCCATTTTTGCTACTTCTTGAATTAAAATACTATAATACATGGGGGCCACTTTTCATAATCAGCCTTATTAGTTTCATATCGTCTCACACAGTTCATTAACCTTTTAGTAACAAATGAAATACCAATTGATTTGTAAACGTATATTTTGTTCCATCTTGATGCAATCATTCGCTCAGACAGTCAATCAGCCGCCATTTCATTGTTCTTCGTTTTTTTGTTTAGTACCTTATCTCATTGAGAGCGCTGATAGTCAACTCCAATATCTGAAAACAATATTATTCATTGATAAACTTTCTGGGTTCAGGCCATAGACATATTGAAGTAGACTGCGCTCTCGCTTCCAAAAACGTGTCGGGCGAGATAGCTCGAGGGAGATTTCTGTTATTTCTGTATCCATCAGCAGTATGGTTTCATTTTTATCATCTGTCACTTTCGCGCTTACATAGTTGTTAGGACGTGACAGGTATGTTGACAGGTGATAAAAATAGAGGAGACTAACGTACCTAAGATATGTGGGGTTGTCTTACATTGACGTTGGGAGGCGAAGACACAGCATAAATTAAGGCGTCGACGACGTCTTTTGTGCGCAGTTTGGGCGTGGCGGAGTACGCCTGGTCGGCTATGGGGTCGACGTCCTTTCTCACTAGGCGAGCCATTTCTGTGTCCACCAGGCCAGGGGAGAGACTCTGTAAAAGTATAGTGTTAATGCTGGCTTAATTGTAATACTGATGGATCGGCAAAGTAGAGCCTAGCCAATATGACAATCGCATATCGACAAACGCTAAAAGAACAGAAAAAAAAACGGCCAAGTGCGAGTCGGACTCGCCCATGAAGGGTTCCGTATTCAGGGGATTTACGACGTATTAAAAAAAACTACTTACTAGATCTCGTTCAAACCAATTTTCGGTGGAAGTTTGCATAGTAATGTACATCATATATTTTTTTTAGTTTTATCATTCTCTTATTATAGATGTTACAGGGGGGGGGGGGGGGGGGACATTTTACCACTTTGGAAGTGTCTCTCGCGCAAACTATTCAGTTTAGAAAAAAATGATATTAGAAACCTCAATATCATTTTTGAAGGCCTATCCATAGATACCCCACACGTATGGATTTGATGAAAAAAAATTTTTGAGTTTCAGTTCACAGTATGGGGAACCCCCAAAATTTATTGTTTTTTTTTCTATTTTTGTGTGAACATCTTAATGCGGTTCACAGAATACATGATGTATTATACATCTACTTACCAAGTTTCAACAGTATAGTTCTTATAGTTTCGGAAAAAAGTGGCTGTGACATACGGACGGACAGACAGACGGACAGACGGACAGACAGACAGACAGACAGACAGACAGACAGACAGACAGACATGACGAATCTATAAGGGATCCGTTTTTTGCCATTTGGCTACGGAACCCTAAAAAATGTATCGGGGTGACAGATGCTACGAAAAGTCACGTGACTGTATTTCCATACATTATAAGTTTCGATTGGCGTTTTATATCAGCGATTTTCATCTTGGCTAGGTCCCTTGGGGGCCTTTTAGTGACCTCAGCACAATATAATAATATTATCAATAGCTAGAGCTACACTACCCTACAATTACCCTACACTACAGTACAATTGCCATTGAATTTTATCAGGCGTTTCCGCAAGTACGGAAGCGAGACACAGAAGGATCAGAAGGATGTGACGGTGCCTGCGGGCACAGCATTCCATTTTTATCGTCTGTCACTATGCCCGTCACTTTCTCACTTACATACTTGAACGTGACAGTCATGGTGACAAGCGATAAAAATGCGACCGTGCCGCTGGTCATCTAGAGTATCCACGCCAAGTTTTTATGCCAAATTCTACTGTAAAGTTGAATTTGGCAGTGATTAGAGTGTAGACTCTTGTGTATTGACGATTTGTGTATAGAAACATAATAATATGTTTAGGGAATTACAGATGCCTTAATCTAAGTCTGTACGTGTGTCAGTTTGTCGGTTAACGCGGTGCAAAAGGCGGCAACAGGACTTGTTCGTCACCATCAGGTACAAGTAGGCCACTGTTATCAACCCGAACACATTATGCCGAAGCATTACGGGCGACTTTTCATCTTACCCCTCATAAAACCCCTTTTCAATCTTACCCCAACGCTTATTTGATAAATTAAGGACTTGCTGTGACCTTAATCCGAGTATGTGCGTGCGCCAGGGGCCCATTTCACAAAAGCTTGTAACTTGTAATAAAACTCCCTTTTCACCTCAGCAGCTCGAACAAGGGTACTTTGCTACTTAAAAACAGTGAACAAAATCGCATTTTGCTCACTGAGTGAGACAAATGAGCAAAATGCGATTTTGCTCACTCAGTGAGCAAAATTCGATTTTGCTCACTGTTTTTAAGTAGCAAAGTACCCTTGTTCGAGATGCTGAGGTGAAAATTTAATTGTTGGCATATCTTAAGAAAACATGAGTGAATAGAGGTAAGTGATGAAGAAGGAATACATTTTTTCGGGTTCTCTAATATGTTCTCACTGCTGAGGTGAAAAGTTTTGTGAACTACACGAGATCAAAGTTATTTACATCTCGTGCGCTTTTGAGTCCCTTACTACGCTCAAGATTCTAAATTAGATTCACTCGCTACGCTCGTGAATCTATTATAGAATCTTTCGCTTGCACGGGACTCAAAATAAGCACTCGAAGAAATATCAAACTTTGATCTCTTGTTGTACAAATAACTATTCTAACAAAAGCTGTCAAAAAGTGACATCCGCACATAACACAAATTATAAGTTACAGGCTTTTGAGAATTGGGCCCCAGTTCGTCGTTTAGCGCGGTGCAGAAGGTGGTGATAGCGTTCTTGTTCACGGGGTACAACTTGGCCACTTATCGATCACGTATTAATCGTATTTGATACTTTAAGGAGCACTGTATTTGGTTATCAGGTACCTACATGTTGGCTACTGTTATTGACCGTGTATTTGATACTTGAAAGACTTACTGTGGTCTTAATCCGGGTCTTTGCGTGAGCCAGTTCGTCGTTCAGCGCGGTGCTGAAGGCGGTGATAGCGTGCTTGGTCATGGGGTACAAGTTGGCTACGGCTATGGATGGTACATAGTGCCCTGCTACGCTGAAAAGTAAAGGTAACTTTATAAGTCTCCGCTTTGAGCATAATATCTACAGCCCATTCCCTCTTGTTTGCTAGGATAAAACTGATCTACTAATTAGTTACTGAATAACTATTATTAAAAAAAACCCCTATGCCCTACATCATATTTGAAACTACTGGATCGATTTTTACCAAACATAGCTAAGAACCACCGCAAGGAAACTCGCATTCACGTTTAAAAAATACATGCTTGAGGCCCTCAGAAATACAATGATGGCTGACATGTAGGTACAGATTCCTGCAGCCGATCTGTCTCCACACGTATTGGCTCGCCTTTCCTGTGGGTTAAGACAGTGAAGCCGAGATGGTAATGCAGGTGCTGGGCATTACCCTCTCCTCCTTAATTCCGTCCCAGGCGGTGTAATGTCCGTGGAGAGGTCATTGTCTCTTCGGTATTACACCATAAATCGTCTGCAATAGACGCAAAGGCCAATGATGAGGTAACTAATGCTACCAACCTGTTGATATGAATGATGTGACCTTCCACTCCCCGTTTCGTCATAGAGGCGACGGCGTGGCGTGAGCACAGTACGTAGCCGGTGATGTTCACGTCTATCATTTGCTGGACTTGTGCATTTTGTAGCGGGTTACTGTTTAGGGTGGCCTCTGCAAAATGGAGGGTTGATATTTTAAGACGAAAGTGGAGAACACGTGCGAAAACGCCTTTTCATACAAACGTAGTCCTCATTTTCCTCTCTGGATGGACATTTGATTTTTTTCGAATTTTTAATTAAGTTATGTATGTATTATGTTCATGTGAATCATTAATTCATTCCACTTTAGGTAACTGACCGGTCGACAGCTCTCCATTATATCACGATTGTATAAAATACTATTAAATACAGTGAAATACCCTACTGACCGGTGATATGCCCGCTGGGCAACATCGCCGCATTGTTGACGAGCAGGTCCACGCTCCCGCACTCGTTCTCCACCCGCTCGAACGCCGCCGCGATCTCCTCCTTAGTGATATAATCAAGCTTTTCAAACTCGTACCTTACTTAGGCATCTCAGCAAGCTTCGTGCCTAAACACGGTATTCGACTGAAAAACTCTCCATTGTATAAAATACTATTAAATACAGTGAAATACCCTACTGACCGGTAATATGCCCGCTGGGCAACAACGCCGCATTGTTGACCAGTAAGTCCACGCCCCCGCACTCGCTCTCCACCCGCTCGAACGCCGCCGCGATCTCCCCCGGCTTGCCCACGTCGCACCGCATGCCATAGATCTTGCCGGCGCCAGTCACCTCGGCCTGCAGTTTCTGCAGCATAGTTCCATTTTTAGGGTTCCGTAGCCAAATGGCAAAAAACGGAACCCTTATAGATTCGTCATGTCTGTCTGTCTGTCTGTCTGTCTGTCCGTCTGTCTGTCCGTCCGTATGTCACAGCCACTTTTCTCCGAAACTATAAGAACTATACTGTTGAAACTTGGTAAGTAGATGTATTCTGTGAACCGCATTAAGATTTTCACACAAAAATAGAAAAAAAACAATAAATTTTTGGGGTTCCCCATACTTCGACCTGAAACTCAAAAAATTTTTTTTCATCAAACCCATAAGTGTGGGGTATCTATGGATAGGTCTTCAAAAATGATATTGAGGTTTCTAATATCATTTTTTTCTAAACTGAATAGTTTGCGCGAGAGACACTTCCAAAGTGGTAAAATGTGTGTCCCCCCCCTGTAACTTCTAAAATAAGAGAATGATAAAACTAAAAAAAATATATGATGTACATTACCATGTAAACTTCCACCAAAAATTGGTTTGAATGAGATCTAGTAAGTAGTTTTTTTTTTATACGTCATAAATCGCCTAAATACGGAACCCTTCATGGGCGAGTCCGACTCGCACTTGGCCGCTTTTTATTGCCTGTCACTATGCCCGTCACCAGTGGAGAGACTCCCGACTTTGGGCAAACTCGGCTCCGTTCGGCTCAGCATTGCTCCGAGCGATTATTAGGGTTGACACAACCGTCCGTTTGCGTGCATGACCACAGAAAAGATAATGGCTTGAATTTTGATAACCCTAAATAGCCGAAAGGGATAGTGCTCTAAGTTAGAAAGGGATATCATAATTCGACCCTGAATCGCTGTCATACTTCGGTTTTGTAGTAAGTGTCCTTTCTGAACGGTAGTATCATTATATTACTTATTCTGTGCCGTCACTTTCGCACAGGCTAATTTATGTAAGGTTGTCCTATAACATTTATTAGAAAAAACCGGCCAAGTGCGAGTCGGACTCGCGCACGGAGGGTTCCGCACCATCAACAAAAAAATAGAGCAAAACAAGCAAAAAAACGGTCACCCATCCAAGTACTGACCACGCCCGACGTTGCTTAACTTCGGTCAAAAATCAAGTTTGTTGTATGGGAGCCCCACTTAAATCTTTATTTTATTCTGTTTTGAGTATTTGTTGTTATAGCGGCAACAGAAATACATCATCTGTGAAAATTTCAACTGTCTAGCTATCACGGTTCGTGAGATACAGCCTGGTGACAGACGGACGGACGGACGGACGGACGGACGGACGGACGGACGGACGGACGGACGGACGGACAGCGGAGTCTTAGTAATAGGGTCCCGTTTTTACCCTTTGGGTACGGAACCCTAAAAAGCATTGTGAACTGACCTGAACTAGTCGTTCCCTCCTGGCGAGCCCCACCACGCGCAGCCCTTCGTTGGCAAGCCGGAGGCAGACCGCAGCCCCGATGCCCGTGCTCGCGCCCGTCACCACCGCAGTCTTATATAACATAGTGAACTGACCTGAACTAGTCGTTCCCTCCTGGCGAGCCCCACCACGCGCAGCCCTTCCTTGGCAAGCCGGAGGCAGACCGCAGCCCCGATGCCCGCGCTCGCGCCCGTCACCACCGCAGTCTTATATAACATAGTGAACTGACCTGAACTAGTCGTTCCCTCCTGGCGAGCCCCACCACGCGCAGCCCTTCCTTGGCAAGCCGGAGGCAGACCGCAGCCCCGATGCCCGCGCTCGCGCCCGTCACCACCGCAGTCTTATATAACATAGTGAACTGACCTGAACTAGTCGTTCCCTCCTGGCGAGCCCCACCACGCGCAGACCTTCCTTGGCAAGCCGGAGGCAGACCGCAGCCCCGATGCCCGCGCTCGCGCCCGTCACCACCGCAGTCTTGCCGGCCCAACGCTCCATAATCTATACTTTATTGCCCTACGGTAAATAATTTTGCCAACTTTAATAACAAAATTTCCGTGAGACACCACGTATTTTAAGTCGAAAACGATGAGTCTGCGCGGACCGGCGCACCGTTAACGCAAGCTTCTGATGATGCTACTCGGTACGGAGTGCAACATGTCTAGTCATGTCGTTTTCGACTTAAAATACGTGAGTGACACGTTTTTATAATATATTTAATTTTGCCAACCTTCGGGCAAGGCCGGATTTAAGGGCACTTTTTGTTTGGTACACTGGTTGGTAAACTTTTTGGTACAATGAGCAATCAGTATAACAAAAAGTTTCATAAAATGTATACAATATTTTTTTTATTGGATTAATTCCGATATCGCATAAAGTAGACTTATATCGACCGCGGGATATGAACCGTGATTACCTTTTGTATTGTTTTCGAGCTCCCGATATTTCGATCTATATAGGTCTAGTGAAACTAACCGTGAATCATTCAAAACTGTTAATATCGCATTAAACTTAAAGTAATCATTTTATTGTTTGCACTGACAAATATCAACAATATTGCACTTTTTTTGTATAATTGGAACGTTGACTATCTTACTGATAAACTTTTGTTGATAGACGATGCACCACTCGTCGTTCGCGTGATTAGGTGTATGACCGGTTCGAATAAATACACATGTGTTGATAGTTCGAGTGATTTATTGATACTAACTTATAGATGTAGTGCATAATTATTTTCCATCGTAGGTAAATATTTTCACGGAAACGTACGAACGTGTCTTGCTATTTCAGTCAGTCTTGGTAAAAAAAAGTAGGTACTGAGGTTGACTGAAGTAGCATGAGTGAGTAAAGACGTACCTAATATATATATATATTTATTTATTTATATATTTCGGGGATCTCGGAAACGGCTCTAACAATTTCGATGAAATTTGCTATATGGGGGTTTTCGTGGACAAAAATTCGATCTAGCTAGGTCTTTCTCTGGGAAAACGCGCATTTTTGAGTTTTTATATGTTTTCCGAGCAAAGCTCGGTCTCCCAGATGTTTAATGTTATGTTGCGCCATATATAATTACCAAACATTTTACTAAATTGAAAATCTATTTTCAACTAAATATCCGATAGCTCTCCTTGATTGGCAGCAATTTTTTAATCAAGTTAATGTTTTCTAATGGCATTTTAATGGGATTTAAGAAAAGTGTCTGGCTCGGAGCGGTGTGGCAGGGATTCGTCGAATAGATAATCAATTATGTTAATTATTCGGTGCTGGTTTTAAGATAAACTAATAGAGATATACCATTGGCAAACAGATATGCCAATTATTGGTTTAAAATAGTACTTATTTCTTCATAAAACTAGTAAAAAAGAATTAATACAATTACCCTACGTTAGACAACTCAAAATAAAAAAATCTCCATTCAGTACTACTAGTAAGTGACTTTAAAGGATGCCTCATACTAGCCGGACCGGGGCCGGGCCGGAGCTTCCGGAGCTTCGTTTTCTATGGAAAGCACCACGTTTTTAGATTGCACGCACCCACTTTCGCGTGCGAAGATAAACGTCATATTTTAATTGGTGAAATTTCCACACTTCGCCATTATACATTTTAGGCCATTTGTTAGGCTTGTGCTACTTAGTCCAATGCCCCTTCGTTTGATTTTTTTGGACTTTTTAATTATTATTAGAATTAGGAGCGAAAAACTAATTCCACGCAAATTTTAAATGTTAAATATGAATTAATAGACCCTTCTCTTTCGGCACAGACTCTATTAATTCATATTTAACATTTAAAATTTGCGTGGAATTAGTTTTTCGCTCCTAATTCTAATAATAATTAAAAAGTCCAAAAAATCAAACGAAGGGGCACGATTTTTTTGGACTTTTTAATTATTATTAGAATTAGGAGCGAAAAACTAATTCCACGCAAATTTTAAATGTTAAATATGAATTAATAGAGTCTGTGCCGAAAGAAAAGAGTACTGAAATGTATTGGGCCCCATACATTTCACGACTCTTCTCTTTCCGCACATACTCTATGAGGATGTAATTAATTTATTGAAGCAAATCATAATTAAATTCTTCACCCCGTTTGTGTATATTGCGAAAAGAAAGCACATTTTCTGTACCGTCAACTTTACATGGAAACAATGCCTTTGCAAGAGTTTTATAAAAATAATATGGCTTACAAATTGCGTTTAGTTCAGTATTTTGTTTTGGCGCCCAACGTGGGGCCAAGCGAACGATTCGTTTCAAATCTTTGACATGATTATTAGGCGGGGGAAGAAAAAATTTTGCTTGCATTAATTCGTACAGTTTCGAAAGCTTTTTCTAATCAATATTTAGGGTTTACAGATGCCCACGATACGATTATCTCCAGTACCGTAATTGAGCTCTTCATGAAATTAATGACCCTAGGGTCAATATCTAGAACACTATACAGACTAAGTCATACAGTCGGGATAATGTATCAATTATATGTCTTAAGTTAGTTCATGATTAATAACAAAGAAATCCCGAGAGTTTCCTGTGAGCTGTGTACAGTAAGCTCAATCTATAGTTTTTTTTTAAATAATCGATATAAATGTAACTTAAAAATTCCTACACAATTCGAAAATTTGATGATTAGGTCATAATATTAATCTCAATTGATATGGAAATTTGCACCACTCGGATACCGTGAGATCTATTTATTATGATTTTTTATTTTTTATTTTATGCTTAAAAAATATGTTTATTCATCCTACACTCGAAAATTTTATATTTCTACAATTATCTGTTTATTTAACACGTGTTATCAAAAAAATATTGGAATAATAACAAGTGCTTTGCGAGAAATCAAAATAAATAACAAATAATTTGAGACCAATACTTTTAAAACTGCTACGCTCAAAATAGCTACGTTCAAAAAGCCTAATGACAATACTTTGAAAGTCAATATTAATAAAAAAAACGTCACCTTTCTCACTTGTTTGACCCTGACATATCCCATCCATACAAGTGTCAAGAGTGACGTTCCTTCAAAAACGTCACTTTTGTCACTTGTTTGACACTGCCATAGCCCATCCATACATGTTAAAAGTGACGTTTCTTCAAAAACGTCACTTTTGCCACTTGTTTGACACTGACATAGCCCATCCATACATGTCAAAAGTGACGTTTCTTTAAAAAAAAGTCACTTTTGTCACTTGTTTGACACCGATATATCCCATCCATGCAAGTGTCAATAGTGGCGTTTCATAAAAAACGTCACTTTTGTCACTTGTTTGACACTGACATATCCCATCCATACAAGTGTCAAGAGTGACGTTTCTTCAAAAACGCCACTTTTGTCACTTGTTTGACACTGACATAGCCCATGCATACATCAATAGTGACGTTTCATAAAAAACGTCACTCTTGACACTCTTGACATGTATGGATGGGCTATGGCAGTGTCAAACAAGTGACAAAAGTGACGTTTTTTAGAAACGTCACTCTTGACACTTGTATGGATGGGCTATGTCAGTGTCAAACAAGTGACAAAAGTGACGTTTTTGAAGAAACGTCACTTTTAACATGTATGGATGGGCTATGGCAGTGTCAAACAAGTGACAAAAGTGACGTTTTTGAAGGAACGTCACTCTTGACACTTGTATGGATGGGATATGTCAGGGTCAAACAAGTGAGAAAGGTGACGTTTTTTTTATTAATATTGACTTTCAAAGTATTGTCATTAGGTATACAAGTGTAAAAAACGTCACTCTTGTCACTTGTTTGACACTGACATAGCCCATCCATATATGTCAAAAGTGACGTTTCTTTAAAAAAAGTCACTTTTGAGAGGAACTTTCGGGGGAGGTGTAATGTGGTAAATGTCCACTTTTAGTGTTTAGCAGTAACGCTTTGGTTTACTGCGACATAAACGCATATTGCTTGTGTCAGCGCAACCTAACGTGTATAAAACAATAGGCATTTAGAGAATAAACGTTCAGAATGTTCTTATACTAGCACACATAAGGTGTTTCACTTCCACTAACTCCTCACCCGACTCTGCTCGTCAATATACTTACCATAGAAGAAACTTATAATATCTGATGGCGACCCAGACCAGTGAACCAACAAGGAACTAACACTCAAGAAAGAAGGAAAAATCAAGCAAGAAAAAAAAAAGAAGAACCACTTTTTCAACACCAATCCACGCAGTCAGAACCAACCAGCTTATCAAGAATCAAGAAACAACCTGAGAAGAACCAACCAACATCAAAAAGCGGAAACCGCGTTAAGAAAAGAAATTAAGAAGAGACGAAGAAGGAAGAGAGAAGAGCGTTGTCCAGGGTTATCCCGGCTCGCAAATCAAGAGGTGTCCAGGGTTATCCCGGCCCATTTCAAGAGGAGTCCAGGGTTATCCCGGCCCACTAACATCGTCGTAAGCAGAGCCAGCCATACGAAGCGTCAAGCTCGCCAGGCCACGCCAGCAGCAGCAAGAATGCCGGACGCGAACTCGCACCGGACCGAACGAAGACGAAGCCGAGGACGGCCAGCCACGCAGCAATAGGATGTAAATCCTACATGTAATTTATGATTTTAATTAATTTTCTCTAAAAGCCAGCATTTTTTTTCCAATTCAGTAGCAGTCATATTTAAATCATTCATAATTATTAAAGGTTGTCGCTAAACTCAATTTCGTTTCGAGCATAAATAATTTTCATAAGAAGTCATAATATAATATAAAAATTAAAAGTGTCGAATAGTGTCCTCAATCATGTATGTTGCAATTTGCAGCGCGTGCCATACATTGTGCGCACGTCGACAGAAAACTTAACTAGGCCGCGAGACTTTGCCGCGAGTTAGAATATTTTAATAAGCGATGAATGAAATTTGATACATCGCATAACGATTAAATAATTAACAACTCAATTCAATAAAATTATTTTATTGTTTCTTAGTAATGATTGATACTTTAGCTACGTGTCGGACTGATCACCTGATATACAGCGAAAGTTTGATTTATTACATCATTTTTTTTAATTTTGGAAGTTAAATACTAATGTTTATTTTATAGAAAGCTTACAGTACGGTACAAGTTTGAAAGATTTAAGGAGTTTAGACACATTTATTTATAAAATGTGACCTTATAGCTAGAGCACTAGTCCTTCGTACTTGATCATAGTGTGATATACAGTATCCTCCGTGAAAGTTGTAGGAGACTTATTGTCTTAATGTATTTGTGTCTCTAGGTACAGGCAGAGCCGTACAGCCTGGCCTGATATGCCATTTTATAGAGTTGATAAAGGGTGACCATGCCCTAGGTGTTTATTGAAGAATTGCTATGGATAGCATTGATAGGTGAAGGGTGCGCACAGAGGCGCAACCCAGTTATGTCCTTGATCATAGTCGACCTTATAGGTGTCCGTGAAAGGCTTAACATTTAATACGGCATTAGTTTATTTTATTATCAGAATTATGGGAGATACCGTAACTATAAACAGCGAGAGTGAATATTTTAAAGTTGAATACCAATTGTTTCTAAATGTTTTAAAGTTGAATAGTAAATGTTTTAAAGATGAAGAGTAGGTAAATGTTTTTAAAGAAGGAGATTTATATTTCATGAGAAAAGGAAGTAAATTAATATTTTAACGTTTGAGAGATGACAACATTTTAAGTGATGATATTTTCTTATTAGCACAACGATTTTTTTTCTTTTCCTTAATAGGACTACGACACTTACGACACATAAGAACCTAGCTAAATAAAGATTGCTTGCATTATACCTATATAATTTGTTAATATTTTTTTTTTATTAATTTCAGAAAAAATTGTAAGCAAGTAACATGCGTTTAAATTTTTTCTTCTGCCACCCCGGCGGTGAGAGGAACTTTCGGGGGAGGTGTAATGTGGTAAATGTCCACTTTTAGTGTTTAGCAGTAACGCTTTGGTTTACTGCGACATAAACGCATATTGCTTGTGTCAGCGCAACCTAACGTGTATAAAACAATAGGCATTTAGAGAATAAACGTTCAGAATGTTCTTATACTAGCACACATAAGGTGTTTAACTTCTACTCCCATCACCCGCTCGAAACTATATACATAACAATACTTATCCTGTTATCTGACTTTTGTCACTGACATATCCCATCCATACATGTTAAAAGTGACGTTTCTTCAAAAACGTCACTTTTGTCACTTGTTTGACACTGACATAGCCCATCCATACAAGTATCAAGAGTAACGTTTCTAAAAAAAACGTCACTTTAGTCACTTGTTTGACACTGACATATCCCATCCATACAAGTGTCAAAAGTGACGTTTCTTAAAAACAAACGTCACTTTTCTCACTTGTTTGACCCTGACATATCCCATCCATACAAGTGTCAAGAGTGACGTTTCTTCAAAAACGTCACTTTTGTCACTTGTTTGACACTGACATAGCCCATCCATACATGTCAAAAGTGACGTTTCTTTAAAAAAAGTCACTTTTGTCACTTGTTTGACACTGACATAGCCCATCCATACAAGTGTCAAGAGTGATGTTTCTTGAAAAAAAAAGTCACTTTTGTCACTTGTTTGACACCGATATATCCCATCCATACAAGTGTCAATAGTGGCGTTTCATAAAAAACGTCACTTTTGTCACTTATTTGACACTGACATATCCCATCCATACAAGTGTCAAGAGTGACGTTTCTTCAAAAACGCCACTTTTGTCACTTGTTTGACACTGACATAGCCCATCCATACATGTCAAAAGTGACGTTTCTTTAAAAAAAGTCACTTTTGTCACTTGTTTGACACTGACATATCCCATCCATACATGTAAAAGTGACGTTTCTTTAAAAAAAAAGTCACTTTTGTCACTTGTTTGACACCGATATATCCCATCCATGCAAGTGTCAATAGTGGCGTTTCATAAAAAACGTCACTTTTGTCACTTGTTTGACACTGACATATCCCATCCATACAAGTGTCAAGAGTGACGTTTCTTCAAAAACGCCACTTTTGTCACTTGTTTGACACTGACATAGCCCATCCATACTTGTCAAAAGTGACGTTTCTTTAAAAAAAGTCACTTTTGTCACTTGTTTGACACTGACATATCCCATCCATACAAGTGTCAAGAGTGACGTTTCTTAAAAACACGTCACCTTTCTCACTTGTTTGACCCTGACATATCCCATCCATACAAGTGTCAAGTGACGTTTCTAAAAAAAAACGTCACTTTAGTCACTTGTTTGACACTGACATATCCCATCCATACAAGTGTCAAAAGTGACGTTTTTATTTGAAGAAACGTCACTTTTGACAGTTCATGAACGACCAAAAATCGTGATGTTAAATAAAATTATCAGTTTCGTACGGTAGTCCCCACGCTAGCCCAATGCGGATTGGGGACTTCACATACACCTTTGAATTTCTTCGCGGTACGGTAGACTTTTTAAACTTAGGTCAGCTAAACGTGGGACACATGTCGTTACAAGTTTCGCAATTTATACATTTTAAACTTAGGTCAACTGGACGTAGGAAAAAAGGTCGTTAGTATTTTCGTGCACTAGCAGACATTTAATTGCTGGTGACTGTACGCGTACGCTCGTATAAAACGCTACTCTGTAACCGCCCTAAGATACCTTCATCCTATCCAATCCGTTGCTTTGCGGCCGTGCGGCCTTGAGGTATCGCCATCGCTTCCCCTCCCGCCCCGCGCCGATCATTTAAATAATTTAACGATAGCCATTTTTACAATTGTGACAAAAGCTCATTGTATTAATAGGAGATTCTTTGACGTTGTGATAACATTAATTACAGGCTGTATGGTGCATTAAAAAAATATACTGTAGAATTAATGCGCGTGGGGTAAAATACGTTATAATTGTTAAAAAAAATGGCAAAAATAAAATCCCCTGGTTTTTTATTTTATTAGATTGAGTAGAATAATTGGCGTAACAATATAGTGGAAAATCACCAAGTGTTTAATTAATGTTGTATTGTAATTATTTATTTCAAACATTTTTATTGCTCGTGACGTATGCACCACTAAAAAAGTGGTGCATATTTTACTTACAGTGTAAAATACTTAGTTATGCCTTTTGAACAAAAAATCGCTACTGTAGAATTTGATGTTTACATCTTTTTAAAAACTAAATTTTTTAAATTTTTTTTTCCAAAAATCTCAATATATTTTTTAGAGATTACTTTACACATACATTCACAAAATAGTGTTCTATTATATTCCAAACACAAATATACTGTAGGATATAATGTGATGCTCTCGAACAATTTAAAGTTTAGTAACCGGCCTATATACATTATACATTTTTTATTGTCAAAGCACGATTGTCATAATATTGGCTAATAGGCCAGTAAAGATGGTCGTTTCTGTTGTCAACTCCGAGGTGTTTGGTGTGACGTTGTTTCTGTTCTGGACCCTGGTTAACGTGGCCATCTTGATACTAACCATAGAGCCTTACCACTAGACGCATTGTACAATGAAGTAAGCACTGAATTTTCTATTATTAGGCCTGTATATTAAGGTCTTGAGCATTATAGTATGATTATATGTATGTCACAATTAAGAATTCAAATTCGACGACAAACAGTTCGACGTTCAAATCTCAGACGTAACGAAGATGGATAGGTGCAGTTTTGTACCCTATAATATAATTATTATACTTACTTTTTTTTGCACGAGGTTCACCCATTAGGTCTAATTAAGGACTACATGCGGTCTAGCATGAGTATGTACTTCTCGCGCTTGAAGTCGCGCTAGATGTGTGAAGTCGCACGCAAGTACGCAACTCATGCTAGCCGGTCATGTACGTCAAATATTAACGATAGAGCATTTCTGAGAAGCAACCCTTCGTGGGATTTCAGGGTTTGTCCAATGACTAGGGACACCCTGTGTGTAAAAAGAAATAAACAAGACTTTTTTATTTAAAGCCATTTATGTTATACTTAAGTTATAATTGATATTGTTTATTTTTATTAGCGGCAGAACACTGCGATTCTGCTGGGCCAGCTGACCGTCCACCTGGCCCCGAAGTGCGAGCGTCTGTCCAAGGAGCTGGACCAGTTTACCTAGCAACTCATGCTTGGAAATGCCAAATTCGCCAACCTGGGGGTTTACACCCTGGATCGACAGCTTATGGCGACGGTAATCTATTTAATCTTTTGCCCTTTTAATCTGTCCTGTCCCACGAGCATTGACATAAAATGAAAGTTGCTGTACGTATGGTCGTATCCTTTTTTGACCCAGATATGAGCCGTGAGAGAGGACAGGTTAAGGCGGGCTGTTTCCTTGTTTGCCACCGACGTGTTAAAAAACTGTGGTTTGAAGTTCAATAAATACAGATTGTATCCTGTAAACTGTGAAGCCAACCGGCCAATCAACGTTCGAATCCACCATCTAATCTGTTTGTATTTACCCTGTTTATGTGTGACAAGCGTTGGTAACGACTTTTATAATAAAAAAAGCATTAACTCAATAAAATACATTAGACAATTTTTACAATAATAACAAGTATAGGCTGTATGTACATAATTATTTTTCAAAAAAAATTTTTACCAAAAAAAAGAACTTGATACCACAGGACACTCCATAGCAGATGCTTATTCCCAAGAATCATACGACATCCGTTATCGGTTCAAACTTTCAACTAGCAAAACAACATAAAGGGGCCCACTGATTACCAGTCCGCCGGACGATATCGGCCTGTCAGTTGTTCGGAACTGTCAACTTTTTGTTCTAACTGACAGGCCGATATCGTCCGGCGAACTGTTAATCAGTGGGCCCCTTTATATTTGTAAAAGAAAACTGTCATAGAGACCATCATTCGACGTGACAGGTATTATGGTAATTGAAGTGCGTGACGTAGGTATGGGGGTTTCCAGAAAAAATGGTACCATTTACTTTTTTTCGAAAAACCATCAACTTCTGGGTTATTTAGACTCAGAGGGGCTTTTCGAATAAAAGTAAATGGTACACTTTTGAGTGAAAATGCCCTTGTACAACCAGTATTTTTGTATCGGACTGTACCTCAGCATTAGGTACTGTATACGCCCTACAAGCCCAGTGGACATTAAGTCGTCAGTCGATACAAGCTTCCGCGGTAAATCACTCGTCCGACTTCAGTCTAATCTACACTCAAACACGATACGACGCATCTTTATATGACACTCGTATCGACATAACACTTTTTGAAAACAAGTGTAAAGCCTCTCGTATAATAGGTATTATTATTATGACGTGTAAGAATGAGAAGGGAATTGAGAGTGTAAAAAATAAATGAACATTTGTTATGGTGCATCATGAAATCAACGGCATTTCAGGAGAATGAAAAACATTGTGGTATGGATTTTTTGGTTGATCTTAATGTTTTTAATATAATTAAATATTCACATTTTATTTTATGTGCCTTTGGAATCTTTGGATACGAAATATTGAATACAACCATTCCTAAGCACTCTGTTTCCCAGGTCCTCCTACAGAGTGCTTGGTGGGCGGCGCGCTAGCGCTAGTACTGCGGGTCTCGAGATGCGCAGGAGTGGCCCCGCTGAGCTTCACCGCCGCGGGCGCGGGCTGGCGCATGGCGATGTCACCGCCGCTCGACGTATTTCAGCGCGTATTCATGACTGCTCTTAGTGAGTAATGTTTGAGACTATTTTTGACAAACTGCACAAAATTTAAAGTAATGTTAAACGCCAAAGATTATACCTACTTAGGTCAATTCATTTATTTTAACTTTATTGAACAAAAGAAATACTTAATTAACGAGGTATCTGCGTCCGCGCTAGCTGGCGCGGGTGCACGGAGCGGGCGGACGCACGCGGGATGACTCATGTTAGATTGGTCCGTGTCCGGGCCGGAGCTTCCGGCGCTTACTTTTCTATGATAGGTGATAGGTGATGCTTTCCCTAGAAAACGAAGCGCCGGAAGCTCAGGCTCACATGGCCCGGTCTAACGTGAGTCATCCTTTATACTGCCATTGTAGGCAAAATCCGTCGCACGCGTCCGCGCCTGTTGTTCTACTTGCTCATACAATTTTTCGTTAACCGGCTTGCCCGCTCCGTGCCAGCGACAGCTAATGAACGCTGTTAGTACCTTGTTACTATAAACAGTGTTATTTTCAGATATCGTAGGCCTAGCAGCCCTAATTCTAGACTTCCAAGAAGATAAATTCAAGCGTATCCGCGTCGACGAGACCGCCGTAACGGCTTTTGTATTCGTCGCCGACCTCACCCTGGTGCTGTTCATAGCCAGCCTGGCTGTGTACCGCGGCTCCGCCCGGATGGAGAGGCTCATACGGTTGCTGACGGGGCTACAGAAGGTGCAGCCAGCATAAATATGGGGCATTATCTAAAAAGGGATCTTATTGTCGATGGCGCTTACGCCGCACATCGTCGCGCGGCATTGTATTCTTATCGGAGCATCGTTAACAACATCGACAATAAGGTCCCTTTTCATAGATAACGTCACATATAGCTAGTCAAGCAACTCCTGTCAGTAAAAAAGGCGCGAAATTCAAATTTTCTATGGGACGATATCCTATCGCGCCTACATTTTTCAAATTTGCCGCCTTTTCCTACTGACAAGATCTGCTTGACCAAGTATAGTAACGGGTTAAACTACACGCCAAGTATCTGCCACCCTGGGTCACTTTTCATTGTAGAAAAATGTGCAATACTTACAATAAATTATTCACGGCCGTAGACATTTTCAACACAAACAGAGCACGTTTCCAAAAACAAATCCTTGAAAGTTGCCTAGCTGAGACGACTTAATTTCTGTATAGCTTGTTTGATTGCTATCTAGTCGCTAGTTAAGTTTACTGTAGACTGTAGCATTACCTTACCTATAGGCCTAGGTATAATAATGTATAGTCTGACCAGTAATATATGATAATTGTCAAGAGGGCGCTGTTATTCTCATGTATAGGGTGACAATTCAGTGTAGTATGAAAAAATTAGTTCCAGTGAAATTCCGCAACATGGCGCACCCTCAATAGATCCTGGTTCACCTTTAATATAGTTCTTAGTGAGAGCGTTTTATTAGGATAGGTGCACACCGTGCACATCTTCTGAACTGTATATCGATCGAGTTACGCTAAATTTTCGGAGTTTTGCTTACTTATTTACTTTTTTCAGATCAATGCTGACCTAAATAATACCGGATGCGTAAAGATGGAAAAGATTAGCGTCATCGCAGTGACTAGTATTTTGCTGAGCACCTTAGTGGTCGAGGTGGTTGAGATCTACTTCTGGTTCAAGTTCTGTATTGAAGACGGATTAAACTGTAAGTGGAAACGGTCCTTAATGCAAAATTGATGGGTAACAATTGACTGCATGCCGTTTACGACACTATACTACAGAATACATAAGTAAATAATAGTGTTACGTTATGGTAATAGTTTATGGTTTTAGTCTATGGTTGGATCGGGTATTTGGACTAGAAAATAAATGATGGCTTCCAATAATGTTGTCTTGTAATTTACTAATCTCTAAATTAACAAATAAATAGTACTAGGTGTACAGAAGATTCACCATATGTCGCTCTCCGAAAAAAATGTACGATCGAGTTACTATAAAAAATACACTAATTTCGATTTCTCTTAGATCCCATCATAGATCCTGACCATGACAATGGGGCCAACTTTATTATATTATATAAAGGAGAGTAAACCATTTTGGCTAAATTGTATAAATTTTCACAGGGTCCATAATGATAATGTACATCTCGTACTATGTGGCCAACTATCTGGGTCTGCTGGCAATGCTGCAGTGGAGTTTCAGCGCCTTAGCTCTTTACGGCGCCGCGGCTGCGGTCAACCAGCGCCTACTGAGACTGCACCACGGTAACTAATAGTCTTCTATAGTCGGTAGTTGAGCTTCGTCGGTTTACCTGTTCACGGCGCCGCGGCTGCGGTCAACCAGCGCCTACTGTGACTGCACCACGGTGACTACTCTTCTATAGTCGGTAGTTGAGCTTCGTCGGTTTACCTGTGCACCGCGCCGCGGCTGTGGTCAACCAGCGCCTACTACGTCTGCATCATGGTGACTATACTCTTCTATAGTCGGTAGTTGAGCTTCGTCGGTTTACCTGTGCACCGCGCCGCGGCTGCGGTCAACCAGCGCCTACTGCGACTGCACCATGGTGACTACTCTTCTATAGTCGGTAGTAGAGCTTCGTCGCTTTAGCTCTTCATGGTGCCGCGGCTGCGATCAACCAGCGCCTACTGCGAGTGCACCACTGTGATTATATCTTCTATAGTAGGTAGTTGAGCGTCGTCGGTTTTGCTGTGCACGGCGCCGCGGCTGCGGTCAACCAGCGCCTACTGCAACTGAACCACGGTGACTATACTCTTCTATAGTCGGTAGTTGAGCTTCGTCGGTTTAGCTGTGCACGACACCGCGGCTACGGTCAACCAGCGCCTACTACGACTGCACCACGGTGACTGCTGTGATATTTGGTCGATCGACTCAAACCATTGTAGGTCTGTAGTTATCACCGTATCGAATATAGGGACCGTGCGCGTTGGAGCTGCCATCTTGTGTCCTGAATCCCAAAACATAAAGGTACGTTTTTTTATGCATTGCAGCGGCGGCAGCATGGTTCCATTTTTATCGCCTGTCACTATCCCCGTCACTTTCCCACTTACATACTTGTTAGAACGTGACAGGCATGGTGACAGGCGATAAAAATGCGACCGTGCTACAGGGCCAGGTTCTGTCATCTTGTGGGCTACATTGGAAGCTTAAACTTGACATTTACATTTCGCGCCAATAAACATTGCGCTCCTGTACCGCACCCAACAGTTCATGCACGTTCCCTATTGCATGCGTTCTCGCGCCGTCTAAAATAGTCTGTAATTGACTAACCAACTCTTGACTCCTGCGGGCTCAGCATGGTTCCATTTTTGTCGCCTGTCACTATGCCCGTCACTTTCACACTTACATACCTGTTAGAACGTGACAGGCATGGTGACAAGAATGGTGACATGGTAGAAGACAATGCCACCGTGCTACCGCCGCAGAAGGGCTAAGATGGCCGGCTCTTTATCGTTTGTCACCATGCCTGTCACGTTCTAGCAAGTATGTAAGTGGGAAAGTGACGCATGACATGACAGGTGATAAAAACGCGACCATGATACCGCTGCAGAAGGGCTAAGATGGCCGGCTCTTTATCGTTTGTCACCATGCCTGTCACGTTCTAACAAGTATTTAAATGGGAAAGGGACGTATTACATGACAGGTGATAAAAAGGAGACCATGATACCGCTACCATGATACTTAGTTTATTAATGTTTTTTTTCGTATGTGAAGTGAAGTTGAAGGCCGAAGGAACTGCGATGTTAGAAGTATACCTGAGTCCTCCGAAGCCCGTAGTGGACTGCTTCACAACGAAGCACTATGACATAACTCCTCCAGGTAGGTACAGATGTTTATAACATTATTATACCTGCATAATTAGCATATCCTTTTATCAGTGGTGTTGAAATGATGGCATTTAAAATGAGGATTAGCAATCTGTTTCCTTTTGCAATTTTATTACATAAAAAAAATCCTGTCGTACCAGTATAATTATTATACTTTTCAGAGTTCGCCGCATATCCATTCCAAGTGCAATCCATGGTTCGCCGTCTCGCTTCCTCGTACGGGCACATCGGCGAGCTGATGAGACAGACGAACGAGACCAATGGCATAATCATCATGACCATGCTTATGGCCGCGTTTCTGCATCTTGTGATCACTCCGTACTACTTGTTGCTGAATTTGAGTGAGTTTAGTTATTATAATAGTACCGTAAAACACCCTAATCTCGCCTGTCAAGCCAAACATCGCCTAAATTAAAAATATTAAATTTTCTACTAAAATTGGTATCAAACGTAGTATATTTAACTACCATATCTATTGGGAAATTTATTTGTGGCAACACTGCTGTTACTTTTTGGTGTCTACCTTCAGCTTGTTCACTTTTAGAGTGTCTTAAACAGTGTTAGCTGTGACAAAGATTTTTTTGCTCGTGAATACTTCTGTTTCCAGCGGCACATGTTTAACAGGTGAGTCAACAAAATACTTCAATCTATAATCGAAATTTAATGATCTTTCGCATGAAATAATTAGTTTTCACGTATCCCTCGTAATTAAAAAGTTATCTTGTAATATGTCACCTGAGAGGTCAAAACGCCATGTTCCTTCCAAATTTCGTAGCTGTTGTCCGCGACTTCGTACGCGTGGATTTGTATGTTGGTGGTTATATATTCTACATGAGCATAGAACATTATGCAGCAAAAGATAGCAGTAGGGATGGTTAATCCATCCATGTAATTGAACCTAGTATTTTAACTGGACCAGGCATGGGTTGGGGGAAATGACCGAACGGGATAGTCTTATGTCTTATCTTTCAGTAGGAGTAGCAGCGAAAGCGCTATTATTGTTTGTTCTTGTCACAGTCTCACTTTTTTTAATTCCCCACCATAAATTTGTATGGATTATGATGGGCAACAAATAAATTCGACCGATCATAGTGTCGCATTGCGTATGTTTTGTCCCTCACGGAGGCACGCGTATATCACATCTATAGGATCCTACCTTCTATGCGTTAGACGTTAGAGAAATTAGGGGTGATATTCAAGGAATCGATTAAAATTACTGTCTGTTTTAAGATTCGGACGCGAGTGTGCTGGTGGCGGTGCTGGTGCCTCTCTGTTGGAGCTTCCTGCACATAGCCATTCTTCTGATGACCGTCGAACCTTGCCACTGGGCGCAGGAACAGGTAGGTAATCTGGACGTTCACCTGCAAATAGGTACGTTACTTATTGTTGAGAATATAACAAATTCTATGTACTTTTACTACCTATCAAAAGTATCGCAAAATACACCCACAGGCTTATCCACATCTCATCCGCATCTCATCTCATCGTCTCATCATCATCTTCCTCACGTTGTCCCTGCTTTTTACCACGGCCGAAGGAGCCTGGGCGCTTTTACTGAACTAAGTATGAGTGACGCGCTTTTTGAAGAAAGTGTATTCTGTAACTACTTTTAAGTTATTTCGCTTTTAATGAACTGTGACGCGGTGCGCAAAGTTGTGTTAAAGGTCAAAGTTTTATACTTTTACGGTATTGTATATACAATATTTTGTTTCTTTTATCAGAGAGAAATCACCAAGTGCCTGCTAAGCCGAGTAGCCGTCCGCCTGGCGCCGAAGAGCAAGCTTCTGGCTCGGGAGTTGAATCAGTTCGCAAAACAGACTGTCCTGGCTAATGTCAAGTTTTCACCCCTCGGTGTGGTGACCCTCGGTCGGCCGCTCGTAGCGTCGGTAAGCTGTCCAAAAACATCGCTTTATGCATCTAGCGAGGTTATGATTGCCTAGTCCAGGGGTTCCCAAACTTTTTTAAGGCACGCCCCCCCTGCTGCCTAAAATGAAGTTACCACGCCCCCCTTTTCGCTTCGATGCAAGGAAACGGAGAACTATTAGGTAATCGTGTTAAAATTTCCTGAGGCCCCGCGCCCTCCTTAAAATGTGGCCGCGCCTCCCACTAGTCCTTGGAGCGCCGGTTGGATTTTTATCGCCTGTCACTTTCGTACTTAATTACTTGTTAGGACGTGACGGGCATGGTGACAGAGGCCCTACCGCGAACCACGTCCGACGTGTTTTCTCCCTGTCACACTTACGTACGAATTTACAAGTGCGACAGAGAGGCAACACGTCGAACGTGGTTCGCGGTAGGCACTCAGGCGATAAAAATGCGACCGTGCTACTGCCGCTGTAGGTACAGGTGTTCTATCAGGTGATTGAACTAATAAAATCATCTCACTAGTTTTGAGGAACAAGCAAGTTCCGAGCTTGATAAATTCGCCAAGCCAAATTGTGCTGGCTAACGTAGTTATAGGCTAATTTCCGCCATCCGAATACCTATTATACTCAGCACATTGCAAATAGAGCATAAGGACCTTTAGGCATGGAACGCCACAAATATTAAATGATCTGTGAGCCACAATTATATGAAAGATCTGTTTACTTTGCAGATGTTTGGCGGCGCGGCGACCTACCTTGTCATTCTCATGCAGTTTTATACACTCACCGATGGTCACTAACGATAGGACTTAAGTATTGCCTCAGTTCTACCTAATTTATATATCGAAGCGGCCGGGGTGCACTCTAGCACCTTGACAATAGAGCAGCGGTTCTCAATCTTTTTTTTTGACAAACCCTTTTGGAAAGCGAAATACTTGATGGAACCCTACAATAAAACAATAGTTTTTAGAAATGTATTTTTTTATTAATAAGCATAATAATTATGCTTATTTTATTAGTCTAAATTCTTGCGGAACCCCTGCAGGGGTGTCGCGGAACCCTAGGGTTCCGCGGAACACACTTTGAGAATGGCTGCAATAGAGGATTGTACACAGTGTACAGATAATTGTAAGCATAAAGCAGTAAGCACCTTGTGTAGTTGCGTGAGGTTGGCCGATAAATATATTGGAATTTTTTCATACCTACTGCGACATATTGTTGATAATTTTAACAAACGTTCGCGTTTGGTAGACTTCAAACTTCAAGCTTTCAGCTCTGTGAAGTGGGTTTGCCAAAAAAAAAAACGAAACTTATCTTATTGCACTTATTATATGTAGGTATGATTCATAAGTTGTAAAGCGTATAATTACACAAGATTTATATATTGTAATTACCTAAACATAACATTAAATGTATAATTAACATAGCTAACACTACTTACATGATCATTAAACCTGCTTTAGTGTGACATATTGGTACAACATAAAAATGTGTTATTGAAATGTATGGGAATAATCCGATAAATAAACATGAATAAAACTCTGGATTCTAGTCAGGACAAAAGAATATATTTTCTAACTCATGACATTGTCAACATCAACGAAAGAACATAGACAAAACGCGGGAGGATACATACCAGCTATACTGTGTTATACAATACATTTGATATTCAACGAGTATCGTTATGATATTCTTCCAATTTTCTTTCAGTCAGCAACATCCTCTCGGCTACGTCTTCTGCCGTCAACTGGAACTCTCCAGGAATCGAACCAACGAATGCATCAGATTCATCTGCTTCTAGAAACCAATCAGATCGCTCTTTATTTACATTGGCGTCTTCAAATTTCGACTCTCTCTTAAACACATTAAGTTCAGTTTCCCGTGGACTTATTTCGACGTCGCCATCTAGTGGTGATTCCAGGAAGGTTGTGACGTCGTTCTTCTCAAGGACCTCTGGTTTCACTTTCAGCATGCCGATGATGTGGTTGAATAATGTGGGCAGGTTTTCTAGCGCACTTAGGTATTGCCGTTGTGAAGGCTCCGAGCCTACGAAGGATATTTTATAGATATTAAGGTAAATGTCTTATTGCTCGACATGCACAATAGATGACTCTCTACTGACAATGGAGAGCATTCGGACGTCTACCTCATAGAGGGTATTGGACCGCTTCTACCTATCGATATTGACATTAAGGAAAATATTTGTATAATAGTAGGTAGTTATTTGTAAACAATTTATTGTATAATATCTGGGACAACGAGCTTTGCTCGGAAAACATATAAAAACTAAAAATATGGGAATATAGCAAATTTCGTCGAAATCGTTAGAGCCGTTTCCGAGATCCTCGTAATATGTATATTATACAAGAATTGCTCGTTTAAAGGTATAAGATTAACCATAGCTATGCTCCTATTATAAGAGTTAGGAGCTTCGTATGGAATTTGTTATTCGCTCCTAACATTCATAATAATCGAAAAATCGATAAAAATTAAACGAAGGAGCTACTACGGTCCAATACATAAATATGTAAAAACATTTTCCATAATGTCCAGTATCCAGGGAGGAAAATGGGGACTACTTTTGTAAGCGGTCGTCCACTATATTTTGAAGTGAAAACTTCTTTAGCGGCGCTGTGCACTTTTTGGGGTGGGGAAAAAATGTTAAACTCGAGACAGCATAAGACGATCACGTGACCGTAAGATTTAGATGGCCACTCATTTAGATGGCATTTAAATCAATAAAGATAAACTCAATGACATTACATGGAAAACTGTTACATATGTAATGTAATGTCATTGAGTTTTTCTTTATTGATTTAAATGACATCTAGTGAGTTTCGCTCTAACTGGTATTAATATAACTAGAGTACTAACAGTGATGTGCTTAGGGGTTTCAAGTAATTAACGCTAACGCTAGTTGACGTTAACCTCAATTATACATACTGCATTTTGGACTAGTCATTGAGTTTTCACTTCTGCCGGCACTCCGTGAGTGCAACCCGTTGTCTTTGTTATACATACCTTCTCCACTCACATAAATGACACCAACGATCAAAACAACCACGCCACACCGCAGCATTATGCACGTTTGGTAATTATAGTGTCCCACTAACTTCTGTCACGTAGCGGTGACAGTTTTACATAAACGAGGATAAGATAAGGAACCATGTTTTCGGCTTTTGACATGTGCGTAAATTTAAAAAATTGGGTTGGTTTTGCATAAAGGTCGTAATTGAGAAAAGCGAAGGAATGAATAATGAATAGTAGGTCTAAAATACAGGTAGAAAGGACTAGTATGGTGGACAAATTTGAATAACGCTGATGAAGGTTTGATTTCCATACTTAAGGTAAACGTACTAGTGCTCGACATGCTAATGCCCTATAGATGACACCCTGCTGTCACCTCTATTGACATTGACTTAAGTTTCAAGATCCGCCACCACCGCCGCGTCGAGCACCAGTACGTTTACCTTACTACGAAAGTTATCTTTTGTGGTTTGGAATTGGACTTCGTTATGTAAGAGAATACCTAGCCATCTTGGTCAAACTTTGCAGATATGTATGTAAACCACAGACAAGATGTAAACTTTAAATGTATCCCAGAGTAATAAGAGTATAATATTAAGTACTATAATTAGTTTATTAGTCTCACACTCACACGTAATGACATTTAATTTCTTTCAAAGTAGGTCAAATAATTACAAATTTCCATATAAGCAAGTAGATACTTTTATCTAAGTTGCGTGTGAGCTATCAGCAAATACCTACGTTATTTAATAATAATGCGGTGTAGCTTCAAAGGCCCGAAGAATATAAAAAGAAGATGTCTTTTGGCATTGGTACGAATTCCGAAAATGGCTTCAGCAAGAGTTTGTTTCGCTCTGGTCGTCTGCGTTGGCGGTAAGCAAACCATATATTAATTTCTAATTCTTTCTTTCCCATATCCCAAAGTAAAAAAAACCTGAATGGTTAAGTACCTATGCTTTTTTTACTATTACCTACCTAGTTACCTTAGCGCCACTTGCAACATCCCACTAACCCGAAGTTAAGCGGTTAAATCGTTAACCCAGTGTCAAATTGTACTGGTAGCCATGTTGACCAGGTTTAACCGGTTAACCCCGGGTTAGTGAATGGTACAGGTTACAAGTGGCCCTTTAGAGTCGGACCAAATCAACTTGTCTGCATGTCAGTTGCAATGAAAAAGTGTGGTACTGTCATCATCAACGTCAAATTTGTAATGAAAATATGACGTTTATAATGACACTCCCTCATTATGTTCTATACAAGTCGGTGCAAAGTTAACTTAGTTAGACGGACTCTACCTAAGGTGACATTAGTTATTGGCCACCCCAAAGTAATTGGCCACTCTTAATTGCCTTCTTTATTTTTGTTAACATTGGCCATTACTATGGAGGGCCAGTAATAGTATTTATATAACATACTTATCACCCTTAAAATTATTGTAAATTACCTACAAAAACCCTGTTTCTTTCCAGCAATCCATCTCAACGTGCAGGCCTACCGCCTCGCTCGATCCCCCGACAAGATGGAGGCAGAGTTCCCCGACTACTCCGCCGAGCGAAGCCAGGAGCTAGAAGACCGAGCTGATGATGAGTCAGACTACTGGAGTAGGGAGGGCGTCAAGTATGGGAGCAGAGGGGAGGACGATTATGAGAAGGGGGAGGAACGCAGGTAGAAATTCTTTTTTTTTATGTAGGAGGACATGAAACGCCTAAAATTAAGCGATTACCGTCACCCAAGAACACAAGAGGGGTTCTAATTGCGGTGCCGGCCTTTGAGGTGGGAATACGCTCTTTTCTTGACGGTTTGAAGGTCGTATCGGTCCGTTCTTCCGTACTTCTCGTGTCGAATGATGGTCCTACGACGTGCAGGCCTACCGCCTCGCTCGATCCCCTGACAAGATGGAGGCAGAGTTCCCCGACTACTCTGCCGAGCGAAGCCAGGAGCTGCAAGACCGAGCTGATGATGAGTCAGACTACTGGAATAGGGAGGGCGTCAAGTATGGGAGCAGAGGGGAGGACGATTATGAGAAGGGGGAGGAACGCAGGTAGAAATTCTTCTTTTTTATGTAGGAGGACATGAAACGCCTAAAATTAAGCGATTACCGTCACCCAAGAACACAAGAGGGGTTCTAATTGCGGTGCCGGCCTTCGAGATGGGAATACGTTCTTTTCTTGAAGGTCGTATCGGTCCGTTCTTCCGTACTTCTCGTGTCGAATGATGGTCCTACGACGTGCAGGCCTACCGCCTCGCTCGATCCCCTGATAAGATGGAGGCAGAGTTCCCCGACTACTCTGCCGAGCGAAGCCAGGAGCTAGAAGACCGAGCTGATGATGAGTCAGAATACTGGAATAGGGCGTCAAGTATGGGAGCAGAGGGGAGGACGATTATGAGGAGGGGGAGGAACGCAGGTGAACTGCTGTGGAAATTCTTCTTTTGTACCTTTGCGTCGAATGATGGTTCCTATTCTGTAGTCATACTTAATGCATTAATCTAACACGCTCTTAAATACTTACCAATTCACAATATTACACAATAATTGTGACGTCTTACGGGTAAAGGTACCTTTATAGCGGTTGGCGCTTACGCTATATATTATTAACGCCGCTCCAATACTATTGCGGTGCTATGCGACGTAAGCGCCAGCCGCCGTAAGGTACCTTTTCCCATGGTACGTCACAATATATTCTTTGGTGATATTCAGATTGTTAATTGCCAGGGGTCGGACAAAAAGTGCGGATGACGTAAAAATGACGTAATCTTGCACACAGGATGATGTTTGAGTTTGTATTTAAACTTCCGTGTGACATGTAGTAACAAAGTAGTATTAATGAAGTAACAAAATAATCGTAAATAAATCCATGGAATTAATAATACAGGTGGTAGGGTGATGTAGTGAATAAAATAAATTTCACGAAACTTGCCACAATATTCGAGTAAAGATGACATTTTAGAGCGTTTTCTTATACATTAGTAAATATAAATTTTAGCTAAATATAATCGTGAAGATACAATAGCTAAACAATAACGTCAAAAAAAAGTCAATTTATTGTTCGATTGACAATGTGTCAGTCAAAAACGTACTTACTCATTTCAAGTGGCGATATCGTTTAATAAAGAGGTTGATAAATGATAAGTGATAATTGTTTATGAAAATCAAAAATACTATTTGAAATCATCCTATAAGTGGTTTGACGTCATCCGCACTTTTTGTCCGACCCCTGTTAATTGCTAATATTTTTATTAAACAGAATGAAATGTAAAAGTAGTAATAATAATCTTTTTATTCTATTATGATACAGAGAAAAGAACGAAGAGAAAAACGAAGACAGATATGAAAACGAAAAGGGATATCAGGAGAAACAACAAGAAACTAACGCTGACAACACCGAAGACCGTTACAACGACGACAAGGACGACACTGGTACGTATTACAATACAATAGGTACTCTATATCGATCACCAAAAAAAAAACCTAAAAATTAAAGAACGGGAAAAGTGACTAAATATTCCAGTAGTGGAAGCCGGCGTCTTCATCAGGTATCGCGGCTAACGCCCTCTGGCACAGAATAAATAATAGTACTAGGTACAGAAGACTCACTCTCTAACAAAACGCGTCTGTTACGATCAGCACAGATATGGCCGCTAGGTGGCGACAGCGCCACGCACGGCTTATGGCTAGCCACCAAAATTGGTGTGGAACGGATGTACTTTTAGCTACCTGTAGCAAAGCGACGAAATCGCGGAGTGAGCCACGCCTGCCTCTGGACCAGCCTACCCCGTCACGGCGGTACCCGTCCCAATTTCTCCCCTATAGGTATGCCTTCTTAGCGCCACTTGCACCACCCCACTAACCCTGGGTTAACCGGTTAAACCGTTAACCCGGTGTCAAATTGTACTGGTAAACATGGTAACTCCAGGTTGTCCCGGTTAAGCCCGGGTTAGTGAATGGTGCAAGTGGCCCTTAGAAGACTAAGCGTCTTTGACCATCTCTAAATCTACTAAAAACACAAATCAAAATATACAATACAATACAAATATTCTTTATTGCTCACCAATATGACAAAGAAACACATATAGCAAATATATATTTGCTATAATAATTTGATGTGTTCCCAAAGTTGAACGGTAGACAACTTTCCCAGTGATTTCCACTGGACTACCACTCTGATTTCCTCCAATGAACAGTTGCCAGGCGCCCCGATTAAGTAATAAAGCTAATAGTATAGCAAACTCGTTAACAATTCGTTAGGAATTCTATTTAATTTTATGTATACGTTTTAGCCGGGCGTAGCGTAACTCTTATATTATTATAGACGTTGAGCTAACATATATCACTCTAGTCACGCTTTACATTAATGTAACCTTATTTTTCATCATTATAATTTACCCACGTCCTACACGTATAGGTAAGGTACACGTAAGCGATGCGTAAAACCCAAATTTCGACCTAGGGCTGTAATATACGTCCGAAATTAGGCAGTAAATATTTTTACAGTACATATGGGGCTACTTTTCCGCACTAGTGCGTAAAATAGCACTTTTCGTGCGTATGTCGAAACTTTAAAGTGCCATATGTACTGTAAAACGTTGTTCGATACACGTGCGAATAGGTAATTCGCAACTCGTGTCGATTTAAAACACTCCCTTCGGTCGTGTTTTAATTTATCGCCACTCGTTTCTAATTTCCTCTTTTTCGCACTTGTATCGAAAATAACTATTACAGTACATATGGGGCTACTTTTCCGCACTAGTGCGTAAAATAGCACTTTTCGTGCGTATGTCGAAACTTTAAAGTGCCATATGTACTGTAAAACGTTGTTCGATACACGTGCGAATAGGTAATTCGCAACTCGTGTCGATTTAAAACTATCCCTTCGGTCGTGTTTTAATTTATCGCCACTCGTTTCGAATTTCCTCTTTTTCGCACTTGTATCGAAAAAACTATTTTTCCCTTTTTTCCTTACAAGTGTGATGAAAAACATTGTGTGCCACGAGCGGTACAGGAATTACGAACTCGTATTCTCTCACCTTCGGCTTCGGGCTTCAATTCGCACTCGTGAATTCTTGTTGTACTATTACATTACAGAGGCAGCTCAACAAGCCGGCGAGGACCATTACGGCCGGCAAGAGCAGGACAACAACGGGGAATACTACGAGAGCGAGGGAGAGAAACGCGGGAGCACCGCCGGCAGTGACACGGATGACAACGCGCAGCGGTACGAGGAGAAAGGGACGGAAGATATGGACAAACAGGGAGATAGGGTGGACAATTATGATGTGGAAGGGGATAGTCCGTCGTTCAGTTATGACAATAATTAAGACTTGATTTATGGAATCAGTCTTAAATGACTATATTGGGCAATTAATAAATATAGCGTTTTTTGGTTTTTCTGCAGCAATATGGGCAGTTTTATTTAAAATCCATCCCCTAATGAATGATTGTAGGGGCGGAAGAAATTAAATGTAATCTCACGCTAAACCTGACCGGGGCATGGTCGCAGCTTCTGGCGCCTCGCTTTCTATAGAAAGCACCACGTGATTAACAGATAAAATGCTGTTACCGTCTCATTTGTGGAAATCAAAGCGTCTATATGTTTATGTCACGTAATACATACTATGACGCCATTGTCGGCCGTCTTAGCCTCCTTAGGCCGAAGGTCCTACCTATAGTAACTATTCAGTTGGATGTAATTTAAACCATGTTCAGTTGGAACAGAGTCGCTTTTGCTTTGTTTCATTCAATTTCCAATCAACGCAAAATCAACTCTATTTCCTACAGTTTAGTTGGGTTCAAATTTCAGAGGCAAGCTTTGGGAGGCTAAAGCGAATCCGGATGTGACAATCAAAGATGACGCCATTTTGATCATAAATTAAACTGGTGTCAATTTTATCTAGCGACCACACGTACAAAATTTAATAATTCTGTGGAATCAACCGAATGTCCAGGAATTTAATTATTGCGTCAGCCCAATGTCCTGGAATTTTATTATTGCGTCCGTGCTTCACTAGGTATTAAATTGACAATTTAGTTAGATTGCGCGAAAACTTATCCCGCCGGGATCCCACTTAAAGTACTCAAGGCGAAAGTGAGCGTTCTAGTATACCTAGCTAATTCAGCCTTGATACTTCGAGTCCTTTAGACTCGGCTGAGCACTATGAGCCCTTTCACAGAACTAATTTACATTCGGCGTGAAGGATAACACATATTACTATTCAAAGAACATTTATTCTTATACATATTTACTTATGATTACTGATTATTTTAGTTTTGTAAGCCTTTTCTTGAATTAGAAATGCGGATTCGGTACATTACGCAGATCTTACAGATTGGAGTGATTCCACGCTCACCTATCCACGTAAACCCACGAGTTTGCGCCAATCTAGTATTGATAATATTCGTATAGGTAATACATAGATGAGGCCTGCAGGCGCATCACAATGCGAGCTGATTTTTTCAGTAATTCAGTGCCTGAATCTCTACGGTCTATGGCACCTGTCTATTTGTATGTCAATATCTCTATGGTCACGGAATATCTGAATGTATTAACTGACCATAGATATTCAGGCTTTGAATTACCTACTGAAAGTAATCAGCTCTTGTGATGCGCTTATTCGGGAAAATGCGCTGTCTTTACATTGGTTCCGATTCAATCTTAAAGTTGGTCAGAGATCTTCTGAAACTGGATGATTATCACCAGGTAAGTCGTTACTCCGCCCAAAATCTGCAATAAAAAGAAAACTTTTCAGCCTAGTTTGTCGATTAAAGTCTTGTTGTATTCTTTACTCAAACAAACACAAGTGTATATGTTTACAGCAACCTAAGCCAAGACACTTATACTGTTAGTACATAGTCAGTATTATAAACATATGTAAACAATTTTCGAACTATGTCTAGAAACTCAGCAGAAGATTAGGATTTCGCTCATATAATAAAAATTTATGAATGTAAGTACAATTGCTGATCTAGATTAATATAATTATGCTTCACATGTTCACTGTTCGTGGTTCGATAATGGTCCACTGCAAGTCTCTATTACTATTTATTGTTTTTGTAGGTTTCTCCATCATGAGGCTTGGTATTTCTGGGGGTTTTACCTGTGTCAATTTCAAGAATAACTAGGATTTTATTATACAATACCGTAGCCATGAGCGGGCGTGCTAGCGCGTAGACGCCGAGCGGCATGTACTTGGCGTTGCTGAGTAGGATCTGCTTGGCGAACTGGTCGAGCTCCTTCGAGAGCCGCTCGCTCTTCGGAGCCAGGTGGACGATCAGGTGGGTCAGCAGGACCTGGGTGCGCTCCCTCTGATTGTAACATGATTATCATATTAAATATGAGAATCTATGATTTTAAAATATTTGGATCACAAAAAAAGCGCTGGTGGCCTAGCGGTAAGAGCGTGCGACTTGCAATCCGGAGGTCGCGGGTTCAAACTCCGGCTCGTACCAATGAGTTTTTCGGAACTTATGTACGAAATATCATTAGATATTTACCAGTCGCTTTTCGGTGAAGGAAAACATCGTGAGGAAACCGGACTAATCCCAATAAGGCCTAGTTTACCCTCTGGGTTGGAAGGTCAGATGGCAGTCGCGTTCGTAAAAACTAGTGCCTACGCCAATTCCTGGGATTAGTTGCCAAGCGGACCCCAGGCTCCCATGAGCCGTGGCCAAAATGCCGGGACAACGCGAGAAAGAGAAGACATATTCGGATCACAAATATTTAGCCATTAAAAAACGAATTAAATTTGAGCTTCAATTTTTTTGCTTTTGTAAATAAAAGAAAGATTTCCAATGGCTGTTACATTTAATAAATACTATAGTTTGTCCAGACTATAGTTCGACTTGCGCCTACGCCTGCTCCGAGCAGTATAATAATACAGCGACAATCTCTAGAGAGCAACCTCAAGTGGGTGTAGGCGTTAAGCTTGAATGCGGATTACCTGCTCCTGTGTCCAGTGACAAGGTTCTATCGTCAGGAGAAGCGTGATGACGTGGAACAGACTCCAGTTGATTTGTAGTAGCAACTCGTACAGGATCCTTTCATCATGGTCAACTGCGGGAAATATTGTTACAACCATTATATCCTCCTAAGCCCAGCCATACAAACTAAACATACAAAATTTGCCACTGAAATTTGAACCTAAATGGTAGGAAATAGAGTTGATTTTGCGTTGTTTGAAAATTGAACGAAACAAAGCAAAAACGACTCTGTTCCAATTGCATATGGTTTAAATTACATCGAACTCAATAAGTACTATAGGTGGGACCTTGGGCCTTAGGAGGATATATCAGTGATTTTCAACTGTTTAAAAAAACAATACCTATAGGTTACGGACAGCAGAAAAGTCACAACTTGTTTCATCTCATAGCAACATGACCTTAGTACTCATCGTCTAAACCTAATGTTTAAGACTAGTACTGTTCTTAAGATAGCTTAGCGTAGACAGGTACTTTGATTAAGTTAGGACAGTTCGTCCACAAAAAAAAACCAGATCCCGTCGGTGGCAATGAGCTGTCGTGCCGCACGCTCTAAAGGGGCCCACAGATTACCAGTTCACCGGACGATATCAGCCTGTCAGTTGTTCGGAACTGTCACCTTTTTAACTGACAGGCTGATATGGAAGACCAGCGTCAAGGTACTCATAAGATACCTTGACACCAAGCTGAGTGGAAACCTTTCCAGTGACGTATTAAACCGTTTTTGTAAAATGTTGTTGCATTAACCTTTTGGACGCCAATGACCGATATATACGCACCGCAGGTCCAACGCCAAAGACGTATTAATCGGTCATAGACCACAGAGCAACATAGACCTAGGTGCATATGCATAAAGTTCAATTTCAGTTTTGACACTTCGGTGACGTGGCGTCTGAGAGACAGCTTTTGTGTTTGACACGGCGTCGAAAAGGTTAAGCGTCCTGAATAAATCTTATTCTATTCTATTCTTATTCTATATCGTTTGGTGAACTGGTAATCTGTGGGCCCCTTGAGAGAAAGTTAGACAGCAATATCGTACATCTCTCCAGAAGGTAGTATGGTGTCAGCACCAGCCGAATAAACGTAGACATGAGCACGAACATCAGGAAGACGCCATTGGAGGCGTTCAGCTGTCTCATGAGCTCGCTAATACGCTCGTGGGAGAGAGCGAGACGGCGAATGGTGGCTTGCGCTTGGGACAGGGTCATGGAGTCTCCTGAAAAGGATTGGGTTTTTTTGAGGAATTATATTTGGAGGAAATTGCCACACTAAGGATTTTTTTTTAAACTTGATTATTTTCTAAGGTATTTTTTCCCTTAGGTAACAATAACCTTTGCCTGACTAAGTTCCACGATTACGAATCCAAGTAGAATTAACACATCCTCGAGCACATCGAAAAAGCTACTAAGTTCTGGAGGCCAATTCAAGGTAAATGAATAGGTACTGCTAGATTGGAGTCAAAAGTAAGACGAGCTGGGCAAATCGACCGATTTGATCAGGAAAATAATTGGCGCCAATCTCATCTAGCGTCCACACGTACACAATTTAATTCACCAATTTGCATTCCATAGATACTAACTACGAAAATTGGCATTTTTGAATTTTGTGTCCGCACCTGCTGATTTGATCGGGGAATCAAATTGGCGTTTGCGTCCGCACGGCCTGATTCGATCGGGCAATTTCATCAGATTGGCGAAAAATTGTCTCGTCTGGACTCCACTTTACCTGGAGTCTTCGCTGGCTTTGTGAAGCAGTCGACCAGAGTGTTGCGTTCAGATTTCGGTGGTCTCAACAAGTCGTCCAATGCTGTAGTTTGCTCCAACTCGAACTTAGCTTGAAAATGAGACCGGGCAATTAATTCATATCTTATTAAGTTGTGTATTTTCATGTATTTTCTATGACTTTCTACAAATTGGATGTATAATTTACCAAAGAGACTTATTAAGAGCAACCACGGCCAATATGGCACAGCTCCACTGTAGGTCTGTAGCAGCAATATATAGGGTTGCCATAATTAGTCGGAACTGATAAGGGACAGTGGTATTCTAGAGCGCTATTTTTTTTGTAATAGCCTGTTATGGTGTCCCACTGCTGGGCAAAGGCCTCTCCCCTTGATTTCCACGACTCCCGTTGTTGAGCTTTTCCCGGCCTTTTATTAATGAAGGTGTCTAAGTCGTCCCGCCATCTCCGTCGTAGAGCGCTATTAATAAATAAATCAATATTACAGGACATTTTTACACAAATTGACTAAGCCCCACGGTAAGCTCAAGAACCCGGGACCATCGGTTTCATACTCTTCATAGACAGTGTCACTACCCATTAGGCCAGACTGGTCGACAAAATACGGGAAAGTAATATACGGGACAAAAACGGGACCAGTAAAAATACGGGACGTGATACTTAAATATGGTGACAGTCCCGTATATACGGGACGTATGGCAACCCTAGCAATATAGCCCATAGCCAATAGTTCCCATTCATTGCCTATACCTAGTCAACCGGCAGGTAGGTACTGGCCGCGTAGCCAACATGCCAATCGCTAACGCTCCGTAGCGATCGAAACGCAGCTGTCACTGTCGCAGTAATATGGAAGAGTGATATAAAGACACAAAGCGTTTCGCTGTCGAAGCGATAGCGATTGTCACCTTGGCTAGGCGCAACGTTGCCAGCTCGTCATTAACAGCAACCACGGCCAGCTCCATTGCAGCAGCAATAGTACTTCCATAAAGTTTCCCATGTACAGTCACCACACGGGATAGTTATGCCATTTAGGGTTCTTGCTAAATTGGAAATATTATAGCGTAAGTATTGAACAACCAATTTAGCTAGGACTGTAAATGGTGCAGCCAGTGGCGTATAGCTAGGCGTGGGCGAAGTGGGTCGTCACCCACGGCCTCGCTCCCTAAGAGGGGCCTCGCGCGAAGCCCCTTCGGGCACAGTGAAAGAAAAGGGCCCCGCAGATACGATTTCGCCTACGGCTAGATTAGTTCACGCTACGCCACTGGGCGCAGCAATCGCGGAGCGTGATGGTACATTATATAGTTCGTTTTTTTAGCATTAGAAAGAACTTGAAAGAAGGTAAGCGATTTTGACATGTCTTTTAATTGAAAAACACTTTTTAAAAATCAATAACTATTACTTATGAAAGGAGAAGACTATAAAAGATCGTATTAGATTCATAATTGTCATCATTTGATATTTACCAGTCGCTTTTCGGTGAAGGAAAACATCGTGAGGAAACCGGACTAATCCCAATACGGGCCTAGTTTACCCTTTGGGTTGGAAGGTCAGATGGCAGTCGCTTTCGTAAAACTAGTGCCCACGCCAATTACTGGGATTAGTTGCCAAGCGGACCCCAGGCTCCCATGAGCCGTGGCAAAATGCCGGGACAACGCGAGGAAGATGATTAGATTCATAATTGTTACATATTTACCGTAACTTATTTTTAAAATGTGTTTTTCAATTAAAAGACACATCAAGTTTGTTTATCAAATTTCTAATGCTAAAAAAAACGAAGTATAGTCAACTAGCAGATAGGTACTGACCTCTGCGCAACGTTGCCAGCTCATCATTCACAGCAACCACGGCGGCATGCACGGCCAGCACGGCACAGCTCCATTGCAGAACAACGAGAATTCCCATCAGGTTTCCTACGTAGTACGGTCCGTACATGCACATTATGTACCCTGCGAATTAGTTTCTTCATATCAGTTGTGTGGGTATTGTAATCCTAGGTTACACTACAATTATGAATTCTATAGGTGTAAGTGAAAGTGAAAGTATTTAATCTCTAATTTAGGCATATTACAATGCCTTGAATTATTACCATGTACTTCAGTTTTCTACAGAAAACATCACGTGATCACTCATCAACCGTCATAGAAAATGAAGTGTCGGTCGCCTCGGCCCGGACCCGGACCGTTCTAGCGTGAGTCATCCTCTAGGCTGACATCGACTGCTATACATTGGTTAAGTCAAATGTATGGCCGTTGGCATCAGCGTCGAGCGTGCATCGGAGAGTACATTCCATGGCTCACAGGTAAGAGTACTTACATATTTTGCTGTCCAATAATGGACCCAAAAAACTATAAAAGTCCGCTATCAAGATGGTGGCTGCCCACAAAGATATGCAGACGATTGTAATGCTTTTGATCTTTTCGCTCCTTGCCGATGGATTGATTTTGAGTTCGGTGCTGACCTGAAACAAAAAGCAGCATTTTAAAATAACTATCTACATTCGGGATGACAGATGATACGATTTCCCGTATTGAAAGCGAGGACTTACAGCTATAATTATAGTAGAAATAGGCTGTGACAGACGGACAGACAGACAGACGAGTGATCCTATTAGGGTTCCGTTTTTTCCTTTTGAGGTACGGAACCCTAAAAAAAAATGATACGAAAAGTCACTTGACAATTTTCACAGATTATTTAAGCTTCGATTGTCGTTTTCTATCAACGACTGTCATCTTGGCAAGGCCTGGCGGCCTAGCCAAAGTGACAATCGCTATCGGTTCGCCATCGAATCGTGTCTCTCTATCACTCTTCCATATTAGTGCGACAGTAACAGTTGCGTTTCGATCGCTTCGGAGCGTAAGCGATTGGCACGTTGGCTACGCGGCCTGATACCTGTCGCAACTGATCCATCACGTGAACGAGGTGGTTCATCCTCTTGGGCGCCATGTAGACGGCGACGCTGGCGATCATCATCATCAGCAGCATGTCGGAGCACCAAACAAACATCTTCATCGTCGTCTCCCCGATGCGGATCCTCTGTTCGGGCTCTAGGCAGATGTCCAGGATTAAGGCTGCCAGCATCACCGCGTCTGAAGGCGAGATTGCAAATGAAAAAAGCGGCCAAGTGCGAGTCGGACTCGCCCATGAAGGGTTCCGTATTTAGGCGATTTATGACGTATTAAAAAAAAACTACTTGCTAGATCTCGTTCAAACCAATTTTCGGTGGAAGTTTACATGGTAATGTACATCATATATTTTTTTTAGTTTTATCATTCTCTTATTTTAGAAGTTAGGGGGGGGGGGGACACACATTTTACCACTTTGGAAGTGTCTCTCGCGCAAACTATTCAGTTTAGAAAAAAATGATATTAGGAACCTCAATATCATTTTTGAAGACCTATCCATAGATACCCCACACGTATGGGTTTGATGATAAAAAAAAATTTGAGTTTCAGTTCGAAGTATGGGGAACCCCAAAAATTAATTGTTTTTTTTTCTATTTTTGTGTGAAAATCTTAATGCGGTTCACAGAATACATCTACTTACCAAGTTTCAACAGTATAGTTCTTATAGTTTCGGAGAAAAGTGGCTGTGACATACGGACGGACAGACAGACGGACAGACAGACAGACAGACATGACGAATCTATAAGGGTTCCGTTTTTTGCCATTTGGCTACGGAACCCTAAAAAACAGTTTTGAGGAAATTTATTTTACGCAGTGCAGAGAGGGGTGCGGAGAGTGAGGGGTGCCACTCTTCAAGGGTGTGCGTGAAGCGCAGCCTACGACGCCGGCGTATGTAGACGGCGGATATGACAGGGTACGTAGGTCTGTAGGTAGGTATACTCACTGAAAACAGTAATGATAAGATACTGTGCCGCAGCGTGGGGGTGAAGGGGGAAGGGTGCAAACCATCGAGGGTCTGCGTGAAGACGCCGGCGTATGTTATCGCGCGGAGCAGCAGCGCAAGCGCACCCTATACCACACAAACTGGAGGGGGGTCTGCTGAAATGATAATGAATTAAGATAGGTGAATACTCACTGAAAATAGTCATGATGAGGCGCTGTGCCACGGCGATTGGGGAGGAGGGGGAAGGGTGCAAACCATCGAGGGTCTGCGTGAAGCGTAGCGGGCAGACGTCGGCGTAAGTGGACGCACGGAGCAGCAGCGCAAGCGCACCCTACAAACTGGAGGGCGATCTGCTGAAATGATAATGAATTAAGACAGGTGAATACTCACTGAAAATAGTCATGATGAGGCGCTGTGCCGCGGCGATTGGGGAGGAGGGGGAAGGGTGCCAGCCGTTGAGGGTGCGCGTGAAGCGTAGCGGGCAGATCCGGCGTATGTGGACGCGCTGAGTAGCAGCGCAAGCGCACCCGATACCACACAAACTGGAGGGGGATCTG
This sequence comes from Cydia amplana, assembly GCF_948474715.1. Taxonomy (NCBI): domain Eukaryota; kingdom Metazoa; phylum Arthropoda; class Insecta; order Lepidoptera; family Tortricidae; genus Cydia; species Cydia amplana. The sequence goes on from NC_086087.1 coordinate 12,040,042, forward strand.
CTGAAATGATAATGAATTAAGACAGGTGAATACTCACTGAAAATAGTCATGATGAGGCGCTGTGCCGCGGCGATTGGGGAGGAGGGGGAAGGGTGCCAGCCGTTGAGGGCGCGCGTGAAGCGTAGCGGGCAGACGCCGGCGTAAGTGGACGCGCGGAGCAGCAGCGCAAGCGCACCCGATACTACGAATTCTGGAGGGGGATCTGCTGAAATCATAATTAATATTTAATGTTAATAAAATATAGAAAACTCGGTACCTACAAATAATATCTATTAACCACAAAAAAAGATGTAAAGAGAAGTAAACTGCATAATAATGAATCATTTATTATAATACTATAACAGGTACACAGGTAATAACAATAATAAACGAAACATTAAAATTAAAACTAAACTTTAATAAACTTATAAAAAGCGGCCAAGTGCGAGTCGGACTCGCCCATGAAGGGTTCCGTATTTAGGCGATTTATGACGTATAAAAAAAACTACTTACTAGATCTCGTTCAAACCAATTTTCGGTGGAAGTTTACATGGTAATGTATATCATATATTTTTTTTAGTTTTATTATTCTCTTATTTTAGAAGTTACGGGGGGGGGGGGACACACATTTTACCACTTTGGAAGTGTCTCTCGCGCAAACTATTCAGTTTAGAAAAAAATGATATTAGAAACCTCAATATCATTTTTGAAGACCTATCCATAGATACCCCACACGTATGGGTTTGATGAAAGAAAAATTTTTGAGTTTCAGTTCGAAGTATGGGGAACCCCAAAAATTTATTGTTTTTTTTTCTATTTTTGTGTGAAAATCTTAATGCGGTTCACAGAATACATCTACTTACCAAGTTTCAACAGTATAGTTCTTATAGTTTCGGAGAAAAGTGGCTGTGACATACGGACGGACAGACAGACGGACAGACAGACAGACAGACAGACAGACAGACATGACGAATCTATAAGGGTTCCGTTTTTTGCCATTTGGCTACGGAACCCTAAAAAAAATGTTCCATAGGTCATCTTTGTCCGTTATGGTGCCCAGAAGGCTGGCAGCGTTACCGTTTTGGATGGCCAGGCTTATCCTCTGGCCGAGATTGCTGCCAGCCCTCCGGTCACCTGAAGTTTCAGTAAGGCGCTGGGAAATTTCCTTGAAAAAGGTTTTTCGCTAGGCCCCGACGGTCCAAGAGTTTCTACGCCAAACGGCGCAAATATGTAGCCCTCGCCAAGGACAGCATATAATGAATTGAAATCGACTTAGGCGGAGTAGGTCACTTCTTAGGAGGCCACTTTCAAGTTAAGTAACGTCTTGAGCACGTCATGTTTCTCAGCTCAATGATGATGATATTGATGAAGTGTATATTTTACTCGTGTTATGTGTTTCTTACCTCGGTTTTTCGTTATTTGATAATTTACGAAATTATCTCCAGATGACCATTGCACAGGATAACTGAACATTGTTACTATTGTTAGGTTAATTCGTTTGCTATTTTACTTCAAAGTATTTTTCTTATAAGCAGTTCCAAACAGATAGTTTTCAATAAGTGTAGTTAAAAAACAATCTTTCCTTTTTCAATAAGCCCCTTTAGCGCATTTATCTAATCAATATTTGCAAATTTGTGTGATCCAAAGCTCCTGCTTTGAATCCTCCATAAGAACGCGTTATACTTAAATGAAAACAAATTGCTGTTTTGATGTTTTCCTTTCCCGTTTTTGTTTATCCTTATAACTTTGTTAATTATCTCTCCTGCCTGTCTAAATTATAATTTTATTCGGCGTTCAAGCATTTATCAACAGAACTCGAAGGTTTTTCCTGTTTTTCTAAAATCGGATTATTTTGAATGAATTTAATCTTTCGTGGAAACTACCGAGCGCGATCCATCAGACTTGTACAATGTACATGGACTACGCATCGAGTGCCTTATAGGTCGTGGTTAAGCTGTTAAAAAACAGATGTTACTGGAAGTGGTTTCCAATTGTTTCCGATTGAAAGTGTAGGTTATATCAACGTTATAAATATTTATGGTGTTAATTATAAACGGCTGCTAACTTAATCAGTTGATGATCGTCGTTTGTCCCTATCTGTCGTTACCTATGCCATATAGAGGGACAAACGACGATCATCAGCTGATTAACTTAGCAGACGTTTATGAATAACGCTGTTATTCTTTTGTTTTGAAATTAGGTGTGACATCGTGCGGCTGCGGCAGCGGGGAGCGGCGGCCTTAGGTTGGAGCGAGACACAGCGGTCGAACCTTTCGTTCCCTCCCACCTATGGTTGCCGCCGCCGCCACCGCCGGTCGCGCAAAGTCGTGGCCGGGCCGTAAAACGTATTTTTGACTTCGCCTATACCCTGAAAAAATCATAGGCGACGGTTTTGTTTTGATATGCAATGTACGATACGAGGTCTCAGTTTTTAACAGGGGCGTTAAAGAGCTTGTCAATACGAAAATATTAAAACGCAATTTTAAGGAAATTCATATAAGTATGAATAGTTTTATGCGTGTGCTCCAAAATATAAATTGATTATATTCTGCCTCATCCAGTAGTAATACTATAACCAGAGGGCCACTTGTCTCGGCAAAGCTGACCTAAGCCGTCGGTCTGCTATTTGTTTACCTAAAACTGGTGACGTTTCACCTGTCAGTTTACTGCCTTTTACATTGTGGTATGACACATTTATAGACACACAACCCTTATTATTGCAAGTTAAGTAAATCTTGGAATTATTGTTTTAACAGGCAAAGTCAAGTAAACTGTGCTATGTATGGACTATGGGTTATGGATGGATATATATACGTACCTATTACACCTACGTAATTACAATAATATACATTTTTGATAATTTATGTACCTATAAAATGTAAATAATTATAGATAGATTTATAATGTTGACATGTTAAATTGTTAGGTATATGATGTGGCTTTGTCCCTGATTGACATCATACAATACCTTAGAAGACGTAATGTATATAAAGCCGGCTTCCCACGGCCCGTTTTTTCACAGATCTGACCGCGCCTCTACAGGCCGAAGATCGTGGGAACGGTCGCATCCGACGAGGCCTGTCGTCACCCGTCCGATCCGTCGGGAGTCAGTAACTTCAAAGGCGCGTCGCGGCGCGGCGCGACGGTGCCTGTAGGGGCGCGTCTGCGTCGGTTCATTTCACCTGGGACAGCGCACAGGCCTCGTCGGATGCGACCGTTCCCACGATCTGTCGGCCTGTAGAGGCGCGGTCAGACCTGTGAAAAAACGGGCCGTGGGAAGCCGGCTTAATCAACCGCACAGGCATCCACAGGCGTGGCGCGATCCGGCCTGGCCTGTAAAGAACACGGGCCGTGGGAAGCCGGCTTAAGGTATTAAGTATTACATCTGCGGGTTTAGGTTAGTTAGATTATAAAATGAAAGACATTTTTAACAATAAATTGTTTTTATATACTTATTGAGGTATCATAACAGGGGAACATCAATTAGAAATATTTAATCCCTACTTTTTTGTTAAATAGCATTATTTTTGTCATTTATTTCCTAAGTTTTATGATTTCTTTCTTTGAGATAAGCAACACTCAGAATAGTCTAAGAAGCTGTCTAAGGGTAAAAGCAATTTATTTACTTTCACGTCGCAATGTTATTTCAAAAGTTTTGAACTTTTGACACGTCCATTCGTGCATTCTTCCATAGGCTATTATAAAACACCTACCAGAATCTTTCCTAAGTTTTTCACTTTGTTATTTCGTTTTTCACTATCACCCGATCCGTCGGGAGTCAGTAACTTCAAAGGCGCGTCGCGGCGCGGCGCGACGGTGCCTGTAGGGGCGCGTCTGCGTCGGTTCATTTCACCTGGGACAGCGCACAGGCCTCGTCGGATGCGACCGTTCCCACGATCTGTCGGCCTGTAGAGGCGCGGTCAGACCTGTGAAAAAACGGGCCGTGGGAAGCCGGCTTAATCAACCGCACAGGCATCCACAGGCGTGGCGCGATCCGGCCTGGCCTGTAAAGAACACGGGCCGTGGGAAGCCGGCTTAAGGTATTAAGTATTACATCTGCGGGTTTAGGTTAGTTAGATTATAAAATGAAAGACATTTTTAACAATAAATTGTTTTTATATACTTATTGAGGTATCATAACAGGGGAACATCAATTAGAAATATTTAATCCCTACTTTTTTGTTAAATAGCATTATTTTTGTCATTTATTTCCTAAGTTTTATGATTTCTTTCTTTGAGATAAGCAACACTCAGAATAGTCTAAGAAGCTGTCTAAGGGTAAAAGCAATTTATTTACTTTCACGTCGCAATGTTATTTCAAAAGTTTTGAACTTTTGACACGTCCATTCGTGCATTCTTCCATAGGCTATTATAAAACACCTACCAGAATCTTTCCTAAGTTTTTCACTTTGTTATTTCGTTTTTCACTATGTTACCTATTTAGAATAGTTATTTGTACAACAAGTGATCAAAGTTTGATATTTCTTCGAGTGCTTATTTTGAGTCCCGTGCAAGCGAAAGATTCTATAATAGATTCACGAGCGTAGCGAGTGAATCTAATTTAGAATCTTGAGCGTAGTAAGGGACTCAAAAGCGCACGAGATGTAAATAACTTTGATCTCGTGTAGTACACAACATTTTTCACCTCAGCGCAGTGAGAACATACCTATTAGACAACTTGAAAAATGTAATCCTTCTTCATCACTTAATACCTGCACTCATGTTTTCTTAAGATATACAAACAATTAAGTTTAATTACCGCAGTGGAACACAAAAACAAAACGTAATAATAAATTCCAGTGAAATAATATAAAAATAACAAACATTAACTGACACTTCAATCGACAACTTTTTTTTTGTAAAAAAAATCTTTGTAAGATACGGTCCGAATTGTGGATACGTACTATTTGTCAACTATGGTAGAAATTCTTAAAAGTAAAATAATTAATTTTGCGTGATGATCTGTGTATTTTTTGAGTTCGTTATTTTAATTGTACAATAAAATACCTAAAATATAGTATTTTATCAGTTTTTATCAAATCTTAAACTTTATTTTTATTAATTAATTATTAAGAATACATACTCGTACGTGGTTTGGAACGATGCAGTCTGAAGTTTTTCGGGGGTCTATTATAAACCGTGAATATACTGTTGAATGTCGTTTTAACTTTTTTTTGTCTGTTTCTTTTTGCTAACAGTGTGCAAGGGACAGAGATAATAGAACCCAAGTATTTCGAACTTTTATTAGACCCCGTATGTTGAAATGACATTTGACTATAAAGGTCACTTGAATGTCATTTTGTCTCACTCAGTGAGCAAAATCGCATTTTGCTCACTGTTTTTAAGAATCAAAGTACCCTTGTTCGAGCTGCTGAGGTGAAAACCTAATACCTATAATGTTATCTGTCTAATGTTATTGGCTAGCTAGGCCCTTTATTAACATCGTATTTATTTATCAAAAAATATTGAAAACACTGTAGGTAATTATGTGTTCGAAACTTGACCGATGCCTCCAAAAGTTAGCTAGTATTCGTTTGTAAATATTTGTTATAATGTTCATTATTATCTCAGTTTCCTCTACTGAGCAATGTTTGAGGCCGTGTAAGATTATTCAGAGGATTCCTAATTATATCTGCCACTGTGCTTATACCAGGGGTCCTGATAGGCATCACCAGAGCTTGAAACATCCCGAGCACTATCGCAGCATCACCAGATCCTAGTGCTGATCCTATGGGGTTTAGTAACCCAGGAATTACTGATCCTAAAGATCCAAGACCAGATACAATTTGTCTTTTATGTCTCTCTTTTTCTTTATCGTCTTCATCTTTTATGTGCCTTTGTGTTTTTACAATTATTTTATTTTCTTTGTCCATTTCAACCGTATCAGGTATACTAGTTATGGAACCGAAATTAATACCATTTAATGGATTCAATTTGTCACCATTATCGTTTTTGTTTGTAAATATATTGTTAGGGTAGGAAGGTCGGTAGCCAACAAAAGGTATACCGCTATTAGTTAATCCATGACTAGAACCGTACCTTTTATTTTTCTTTGATGAATCAGGTATATATGAGCGTATGTCAGGGAATCCATTACTAGTGTTAGATCCATTTCTTTTGGAATCGGTTACATTCGCGTTACCGGAGTTTGTTTTATTCTTTTTGCCGAAAAATCCCGGTATAGTTGATCTAAAATCCGGTATTCCTCCAATACCATTTTCTGGATTTCTTTTATTATTTCCAAATATATTGGTAATACCGGATATCGAACTGTAACCGGGTATTCCATTATTACCGGTTTTGTTAGGGAATATTTTATTAGGAATACCTGATATTAAAGATCCGAAGTTTCCGCCATTTTTTGAGCTGGATCCAGTGTCAGATCCCGTCTTGTTTTTTTCTAATATATTTTGAGTGAATCTCGGTATTATATCACCATAATTCCCCATAGTCGTAGTTGTTCTTGTGGTATCATTCTTCGAACCAAATCCTGGTAAAACTGGTATTTTATTTGGAGTGTCTAAGATAATGTTGTTTATCCCTAATATATTGCCCGGGCCATTGCTAGCGAGGGCACAGGCAAGTGTTAAGAATAAAAATACGCATTTATAACTGAAGTACATTTTCTTACTGAAACTTGAGAGCGTCTAGATTAAAACAATCGATTTGGATTATAAATAGGTAGGTACACTGCGTTATATTTTTACGCATTTTTGCTTGACTTAATTCGCTATTGAAGCGATAAATACTTAATCCGTATAATTTATATTCTGTTTTCACGCGTTACTTAAAGATGACTTGTCTATTAGATGGAGCATATAATATAATTATTTAATTAACACGTTGACCCTTCCATAGTAACTTAATTGTACAACGGGGGCCAGATTATCAGTTCGCCGGACGATATATAAGCCTGTCAGTTGTTCGGAACTGTCACATTTTGCGTTTAACTGACAGGCTGATATCGTCCGGCGAACTGGTAATCTGTGGGCCCCTTAAGAGATCTTTCAGTTGTGGTCATGTAAATTATAGAGGTGACATTTGGATGACAACTACAACGATTACTCAAACGTGCACCGTGCACCTGCGCAAGACAGCGGAGTCACTAAAATGTTTTCTTGTAGCACATCGCGTAGTCTATTAGAGGTGGTCTATGGCGTATAGTTATGTGAGAACGAGCAATAAAAGGCAGTTAAAAATCCTAATTAATAGGTTAAGGTGAACATCTATTACTCTATTTAGTTTTATTTTTTACATGATACTTAAACAATTTTCCAAACGCAAAGGAAACGTTTATGAGAGTTATTGAGAGAGACATACCGCGGTATTCGGAAAACAAGATTCGTTCTAGAGAAGAGAACGATACGATATGTACTAGATACCAACTAGTTTAGATTTCAACTAGATATCTTTTGAAGCTCAATTCGGGCAACCAATGTCACTTTTACGTTAAATTATCGTTTTAAGATCGTTTCAAAATCGTTTTGAGATCTAAAAATACATAACGAGACGTTTTAGACATTGTGAAAATCGTTCACGAGTATCTGCAGAATCGCGGAAATGTCAAATTTGACAGGTTATATCTTAAAAATATCGTTATCGTATCTTGGTGATGTCTAAAAGACATCTAGTAAATGTCTATTTCAAAATCAGAATCGGGCCCTTAGGGCCAGTTGCACCAACCACATTTGACAGACTGATCAACGTCAGCCGGCGCGCCCCGGCGCTTTACTATGAAACTTTCCATACATAAAAATTTAGCGAACTCTTTAACGATACGAACAGTTTGGTGCAACCGACCCTTAGTACAACGAAAGTGTCATTTAGTTTACAGGAAATTTATCACCATAATATTTATTTATCAAACAAATATTGAAAACACTGAACACTGTGGGTAATTAAGAGTTCGTAACCTAACTGATGCCTGAAAAAGCCTCCATTAAGGATGACTCACGCTAGTCCGGGCCGGGGCCGGGCCGGAGCTTCCGGCGCTTCGTTTTCTATGGAAAGCACCACGTAATCACCGACATATAGAGGACGCCTCGGCCGGCCCGGGCCCGGTCAAGCGTGAGTTATCCTTTAGTATTAGTTTGTAAAAACCTATAACTTATTTGTCATTTGTAATAAATGTTCATTATTTTCTCACTTTCCGCCATTGAGCAATGTTTGAGGTTGCGTAAGAATATTCTGAGGATTCTTGATGAGGTCAGAAACTCCGGCTTGAGGATTCTTTATTATATCTGTCACTGTGTTTAAACTAGGCGTCTTTACAGGCTTCACTAGCACTTGGAACATTCCTAGCACTAACGTAGCGTCACCAGAGTCTGCAGATCCTAGTGCTGATCCTATGGAGCTTAGGTTAGATCCTCCAGGAATCAAAGATCCCAAAGATCCGAGACCAGATCCAGTTTGTCTTTTGTCTCTCTCTTTTTCTTCGTTGTGTTCATGTTCTTCCTTGTGCTCGTGGCAATGTCTTTTTACAATTGTTTTATTTTCTTTGTGATTTCCAAATACTTTATCAGGTATACTAGATATGGAACCGAAATTAACTCCTGTTGACGGATTTGAGTTGTCACTAGTATCGTTTTTATTTGCAATTTGTCTTTTGTCTCTCTCTTTTTCTTCGTCGTGTTCATGTTCTTCCTTGTGCTCGTGGCAATGTCTTTTTACAATTGTTTTATTTTCTTTGTCAATTCCATCAGGTATAGTTATGGAACCTAAATTAACTCCTGTTGACGTATTTGATGTTTCACTAGTATCGTTTTTATTTGCACCGAATATGTTGTTAGGGTAGGGTGGTCGGTAACCAACAAAAGGTATACCGCTATTAGGTGATCCATTATTCGAACCACATGTTTTATTTTTCTTCATCAAACCAGGTATGTATGAGCATATGTCAGGGAATCCATTCCCATTTTCTAAACCGGTTTCATGTACGTTACCGGGGTTTGTTATATTCTTATTTCCGAAATATCCTGGTATAATTGATCCAAAATCCGGAATTTCATCAGTATTATTATTCCCAAGTATATTGGGAATACCGGGTATCCCATTATTACCGGTTTTGTTAGGGAATATTTTATTAGGAATACCTGATATGAAAGATCCAAAGTTTCCACCATTATTTGAGCTGGTTCCAGTGTCTGATCCCGTCTTGTTCGTCTCTAATACATTTTGAGTTAGTCCCAGTATTACATCACCATAGTTGCCCATCACCGTAGTTGTTCCTCCGGTATTGGAACCAAATCCTGTTTTTTTATTAGGAATATCTATTATGTTGTTGATCCCTATCATATTACTTGGGTCATTGCTAGCAAGGACACAAGTAAATGTTAACAAAAATACGCGTTTGTAACTGAAGTACATTTTCATACAAAGACTTTGGAGCGTATACCGGAAAACCATCGATTCGGAATATAAATACGCTGTGTTATCTTTTTAGGCATTTTTGCTTGACTTAATCCGCTTTGTATCGAAGAATTCTTTATTCGTGTAATTTGCATTCTGCTTTTATTATTCAATGATTACTTGTCTATTAGATGGCATATTATTTATCATAATAACTTGACCCTTCTAATACTAACTTAATATGTAGTACAAGGGCAACTTGCACCCTTCCACTAAGCCGGGGTTAAGCGGTTAAATCGTAAACCCAATGTCAAATTGTACTGGTATCCATGGTAACTCCAGGTTTAATCGGTTAACCCCGGGTTAGTGGAATGGTGCAAGTGGCGCTAAGAGATCAATCCTCATTTCGGATGTGTTCATGTAAATTATACCTACAGGTGGCATCCGGATGTAAACTGCAACTGCATTACTATTGCGGCGTCGTTGTTGCCGCCGCTGTATTTGTCAATTGACTTGATAAAGTGACGGAATAAACGTCAAAATCGCGGCGGTAATGCGGTGTCACTCATTTTATCAAGGAAATTGACAGATACATCGGCGGCAACAACGACGCCGCAACAGTAATGCAGCTGCAGTTGACATCCGAACGTCACTTTGTAACGTACTGCTGGAGCGTTGACGCGGCCTGTCACTGACAGTTGCCTTGCTGTCGTTGCCGCATTACTGCAGTTTTTAGAATTCGATATCAACAAACATGGGTAAAATGGGGTTTTGTAGTAGGCGCTTAATGTGGAGTCTGTGAGAGATGGTCTAGACCGTTTATAGTTACCTATAGTTACCTATAGTTAAGTGCGGACGAGTAATTAAAAGATAGTTAAAACTATTTACGTATGTACCTATGTATTTGAATGTATTTAAACCGGGGGTCTCCAAACTTTTTGCTCAGAGGATCAAGGTCAGCTATTATAAATATTTACAAATTGCTTGCCAGGATTTGAACCCGGGCCCTCCTGCTTCATAGGTAGTACCTAGCCAGCGTAAGGGATGACTCACGTTAGACCGGGTCGTGTCCGGGCCGGAACTACTGGCGCTTACTTAACTATGACAGAGACTGGTGATCACATGACGCTTTCCATAGAAAACGAAGCTCCGGAAGCTCCGGCCCGGACACGGCCCGGTCTAACGTGAGTCAGTACAGTGTATACCTTCATGCAAATCTACCGGATCCAAAAACATCACGGGAAATTTGTACTTAACACACCACAACTAGTAAACGATATGAACCTTTTTGTGATCATATTTGCTGTCTAGCTGACCGCCATATTTGTCGTCAACCTGACGTCGACTAACTACGAATACTTACCTAATCTTTTTGTTTGTCTCAAATTGTTGTTTTTCATATCGATGACTACTGGACTGGAATAGGTGTCGTGCCGATAATTCGTTGTCGCTGAAAAACTAATACCTACCTACATAGATGTACGACTTGTGGATTGATGAATAAAATTATACACAGATTAGAAATCAATAATCTCTCTCATTAATAATGCTATTTCAGTACGTACCTCATTCTTGTTTCGTCACTAAAACTTAAAACTTTATTAATTAGTTCATAACTCATTATCAGTCAGCACTGTGGAATACATTGACATATATCTAAAGACGGGCCTTACGGGCAATGGAATCAAGAATGGTGCTAGTTCAGCGGTGTGATGCGAACTCATCAACATAACATCAACCAATCGCATTGTGGTGTTAAGCCGTATCCAGACGAGCTGGGCAAATCGACCGATATGACCAGGAAAATAATTGGCGCCAATCTCATCTAGCGTCCACACGTACACAATTTAATCACAAATTTGCATTCCATTACATACCTACTAACTTCGAAAATTGCCATTTTTATATCCGCACCTGCTGAGCTGATCGGGGAATCAAATTGGCGTTTGCGTCCGCACGGCCTGATTCGATCGGACAATTTCATCAGATTGGCGAAAAATTGTCTCGTCTGGACTCCATTTTAGACTGCACGATTGGCTCGAATTCCTGTGCGTGACACCACTGTACTGGCCCCATTCTTATTGCCCGTGAGGCCCAGCCTGTCTTTAGATATATGTCAGTACTTCCCGACGATTTGTAAATACACTTCTTGCTTTTTAGAGCCAGTAAAAATGTAGCGATTGTCATCCGTCACGTCCATGTCATAAAATCGAATAAAACAAGGACCCTAAGCTTCAAACACAATTAAATCAGCTCTCTCTTCAGTCGGGTAAAAACAGAATAGAGTCGGACCAAAAAAAGTCTGCAGCGGATTTGATAGCCCACGCAGTGCAAGTGTTGTTTATACGTCATAATTTCATAGAAGTTTGACGTTTAAAATAACACTTGCACTGCGTGAGCTATCAAATCCGCTGCAGACTTTTCTTGGTCTGACTCTAGGCACTTGGGTGGCAACGTCAATTGGGTGGGTACTTCCATGCTCTGACAAATTATGCGGGAAATTTGTCGACCGTAGACTTTCTTTACCGGTATTCTTGTCATTTTAATATTAAAGATGGCAGTTATTTGAGTTATTTGTCTAAACAAGTTGATTTCATTAGTGACTTCCAAAATAAACGAAGATGTTACTTGTTTTTCTTTCAATGTTGGAAGGATTTTATGAATTTAAGGCTGTCAAGAAATTGTTTTGGTTTTTATATAACGTTTTTCGAAGTTTTATCTACCAATTACGAGTAGGTACCTATGTAGCAACTTAGCAAGCCACGTAAATACTTTTTACAGTACATAATAATGGTGCTACTTTACCGCCCTAGTACGGTAATTAATTAGGTACCACAATACGTGCCTATGTCGAAAATTTAAAGGGCCATATGTACTGTAAAACGTTGGAAATACACGTGTGAAAAGGTAATTCGCAAAGAGTGCACGACCGAAGGGGTGTTTTAATTTATCGACACTCATTGTGAATTTCCTACTTTTCGCACTTTTATCGTAATGTACTATTATTATACCTTCTTGCAGGTACTTTTTTTCAAGTTTATTATGATTGACTATCCTCCCAGTATAGCAATGGCGGCTACACACAAAATTGATACGTTCGCTAGATCCTTGATTACACATAATACATGCAGAAGGTGCACGCAAAGTGCATATCACTCGCGCGGGTGCATGTGCAGAGTTGCACTTTCAGTTTAATTGGATTTTGAGTTGTTTAAATGAGTGAGTTTAGTAAGTAATTGCAGAAAAAATAACCAATTGATTAAAAATACTGTTTTCACGTGTGACATTGTGTCTAATAATTATAATATAATGGAAAATACGGAAAAATGCTTGGTGTATATTTTTATTACCTTAAAATATAACCTATAATTTATATAAGAAAAAATGAATATTACATACCTACCAATGAATAAAAAATTAGATTACCTACTTGGAAGTTGGTAAAAGACAAAATGGCCTTCGGCAAATCAAGTGATAAGAACAGTGTACGTACCGGAAAACTACACCACGCCTGTAGAATGCTGCCTATCAGCCACACGTTCATTCAAGTGAATGGAGTCAATAAGATCTTCATTGAAAGTAAGTGGTTTTGTGTGTGTCCAAAACATTGGAAAACCCTCAATTAGACATATCATCATCATCATCATATTAGCCTTTTATCACCCACTGCTGAGCATAGGCCTCTCTTCGAGTACGCCACTTATCCCGGTCCTGAGCCAATCTCATCCAGAAGTGACCCGCAATCTTCCGAATATCGTCCACCCAACGAGCCAACGGACGCCAGGCATTCCTTTCGTCTGAAGCGGCCACCACTCCGTTAACATTTTGGCCCACCATCACTCTGCCTGGCAACATGTCCCGCTCAATAAGGCCATGATAACTGGGAATCTAGGAATAACCCCTTCCCATAACCTTAATGAAATCAGATGAGTCTCACGGCGAACTAACTCCCTATCCCGACCTGAATCTGCATATGGCAGTGGAACAGCAATTTCATTAAATACATTTGCAATCAAGAACTTCGTTTGTCATTGCTTAGCGAGCTAAGGCAAAAGTAACAAATTGACACGAGTACTTAGGCATTGTCCATTTTCCTCTGCGGCAAGGCTGCATCAGCTTAGCTGCAGTGCAGTGGCGGATTTGCCCTAAGGCCGAGTAGGCCCGGGCCTAGGACGGCAGTCTATATGATAGACCAGGTCACAGAATAAATAATAGTACTAAGTACAGAAGACTCACTCTCTAACAAAACGCGTCTGTAACGATCAGCACAGATATGGCCGCTAGGTGGCGACAGCGCCACGCGCGGCTTATGGCTTTCCCCAAAATTGGGGCGGAACGGATGTACTTTTAGCTACCTGTAGCAAAGCGACGAAATCGCGGAGTGAGCCACGCCTGACCAGATGCTGAGAAAAGGGCAGCTAGTGCTTACTACAGGGCCTGGGGCCTGGGGCGGCAAAGACAGTAAATCCGTCACTATGCAGTAGTAATGATGCTGCAGTGGTAATCCAAATATAACCTTAAAATTGCTCTGTAAATTGAGTGCAAATATATGACTCAAAAATGTGTACATGATGCTAAATAAGCTCAGTCGAAAGGTATCTGTATCTTTCGGGGAAAACATCTTTTTTAGCCAAGATATAGGACAAGTTATCCGTTTAACATACGACCTTTTAAATATAGAAATACTTCGGATGCATAATAGATGAACATTAAATTTCGTTGATAAATATGAATTATGTTTATAAGGAAAAAAACATGTTATTTCATCCTTTTCAATTCAAGTTCTACCGAAAGGGATGAAAATAAAGGTGTTTTTTTTCTAATAGGTAAATATTCAACATTCTACATAAATATGTATTCAAATATTCTAAGTTCCGTTCAGAGATAGTATCAACTATTTTATTGACAAAACATTTTGCTCAAGCTTGAGTTCGTTTTTATCATAACTTGATCCAAGGCCAAGTAAAAAATAGAGCAGCTCAGAGGTCTAACTTAAGCTGGAATTGTGTCGGTTTGCTCTGTAATCATGAAGAAGAATTCGGCCTTAAGCTTGCCTTGATTGTATTCTATACGAAGTGATTGGAAGATGAGCAGCTTTACTAGATCGATTGAGCAAGAGATTGAATTTAAACTCATTAAGAACCAAGAAGAAACAGTAAAGGTATCGGCAGGTGAATTTTGCACACACAGCTGCATAGTGTACTAATAGGTAAAATGAATGAATTAGTGAATGTGACTTCAGCGCACGATATTAAGCCGAAAAAACCTTGAAGAATCTTTTTGGTCCATCTTGCAGTAGGTGGCTCAACTTACTATATCGGTACGAAAATAATAAGGTACGTATTTAACCGGTCAACTAATTAATTGAATTTGGGTAGTTTAAAAAAATACAAATGGCTACTAAAAGTTTAGTACTAGTTTGACAACAAAAACGGAGCCTTACAATATATCAATATGAGTTGTATTTTAATGCCGTTACAGCTTTTGATTATTTTTAGGCAGGTACCAAGTATTTATTTGGCAACTGAATTAATATATTGGAGACCATTAATGAAGCACATTTTAAAAAGAAAACGGGTATCTATTAATTAAAAAATGAAGTTCTTTTAATAGTTATTTGTACAACAAGAGATCAAAGTTTGATATTTCTTCGAGTGCTTATTTTGAGTCCCGTGCAAGCGAAAGATTCTATAATAGATTCACGAGCGTAGCGAGTGAATCTAATTTAGAATCTTGAGCGTAGTAAGGGACTCAAAAGCGCACGAGATGTAAATAACTTTGATCTCGTGTAGTACACAACATTTTTCACCTCAGCAGTGAGAACATATTAGAGAACCCGAAAAATGTATTCCTTCTTCATCACTTACCTCTATTCACTCATGTTTTCTTAAGATATACCAACAATTAAATTTTCACCTCAGCAGCTCAAACAAGGGTACTTTGCTACTTAAAAACAGTGAGCAAAATCACATTTTGCTCACTGAGTGAGAAAAATCGCATTTTGCTCATTTTGTCTCACTCAGTGAGCAAAATGCGATTTTGCTCACTGTTTTTAAGTAGCAAAGTACCCTTGTTCGAGCTGCTGAGGTGAAAAATATTTTGTTTGGTAATTACACGATCAACCTAACACGCTCCTCCTCGCTTCGCATCTATCTGTTGACTCTAGCAGAACACATGGTAACTATTGAAATTAGTAATTAAAAATTTAAAGATCTAATGGTATAATGAATTAATGACCATTAGGCGTTTCATGATTAGAAATTTCGACTATAAGTATACTGACCATTGCGTATTGGTAAATTAATTTGAGGTGTTTTGTGTAAAAAGTGACCAATATTCATTAAATTTAACTGCTTTCGTGTTAAAATACTACATAGCTGATACGATATGCTCAGTTATGATTAGTTGATTACTTAGGTGTGAACAACTAGATGACAACTAAATTTTATGATCGCTTTACAATATTATAATTGCCAATTTATTATTTTAGACGCCAACTTATCACTTTAAGTTCCCTATAATTTTATTGGGTGGCTTGATTTTGCTGCCAGTTTTTTAAATCATATGATGCTTATATTTGAGGCTAAAATATTTTTTTGGCGCTATGAAAGTTCCTGTTTAATATTTTAGTTGCCCGGTTAATAATAAGCCCAAGAATAATAACTTCCAAATCTCTCGTCATTACCTAGTTTTGTTGTTGTGCACGTGACTTCAACCCTATATATAATTATATTCTAGTCATAAAGTCAAGTCGACAAGTTCAAAATGGTGAAAAGTAGAGATACTATACAGGGTGATTCAGGAGACGTGAGCAGGACTAACACTACGCATTTCGTAAATTATAAGCAATGTTTCATATCAGTATTAGTGAGGTTAACGTTAATTTTCTAGTCGTGTTGAAAAAAAAATATTAATTTATTTACGACATGCATGGTCACCCTACAATTAGAATACTAAACTACCGATATTCTGTGTCAAATTGAATGTCATCACTGCCATCACGGTCTGGTTACTTTTGAAAACTTGTATCTCACTCAAGTTTGACAGTTTATTTTCTTCATAATCAAAATGCTGTCATTACGGTTAAAGAGGTTTTATGTTTATTAATTAGGCCTTGTAGGGTGACATGATTGTAGAGAATTAAATTTGGCCTCACCAATAAGTTAAAAATAGGAAAAAGTGTGGTTGTTTCACCTACATACGACGGTGATCAATCAATTATCAGTTACTGAGTGTGCAGGATTAGTCCTGCTCACGTCTCATGAATCACCCTGTATACTCCTAAAAATACTGATACCTCATTGGATAATGATGAATGATGTATAGAAAAAGAAATGTATTCGAAGCGTGCTAATAGCACATAAAAAAATCAAAAGATATAGACAAAACGAAGATATTCCTTTTATCGCCAATATCTGTATGTCTTTGTAGTTTTACATGTATAGCCTGACCAGTAATATATGATAATTGTCAAGAGGGCGCTGTTATTCTCATGTATAGGGTGACAATTCAGTGTAGTATGAAAAAATTAGTTCCAGTGAAATTCCGCAACATGGCGCACCCTCAATAGATCCTGGTTCACCTATATGTATAGAGTCAGACCAAGAAAAGTCTGCAGCGGATTTGATAGCCCACGCAGTGCAAGTGTTATTTTCACGTCATAATTTAATAGAAGTTTGACGTTTAAAATAACACTGGCACTGCGAGGGCTGTCAAACCCGCTGCAGACTTTTCTTGGTCTGACTCTAGGTGAACCAGGATCTATTGAGGGTGCGCCATGTTACGGAAATTTGTTGGTACTAATTTCTAGCAATGGCAACAATTTTAATAATAGACAACATCTACCCTCTATGATAGTTGTCAATATTGACAATGTAAACATTGCTTTGTCTAGTTTCGTGTGAATTATTATTAGACTGCAATAATCATGCCGGAAGTTTTAGATTTTACAGAGAAAAAAGTTGTAAATAGTGTATATAGTTATTTATTGGAAGAAAAACGTGCGGGAGAGAAATTTCTTCCATTAGAAAACATAACAAAATTAGCACCTGAATTGACGGGTAAATTTCAAACTTATGGACAAATGTCACTATAGTCAGGTCGTCACGATTTGGTTGATGTCTTGTAATAATTTGATTTGTGTATTAGGTGTCTTGCATGCATCGGTATCACGGATTGCTAGCGAAGGGCGTAAGGGCGGAATTAAACGACCAAACCTAAAAAAAAGAAAACAAAAAAAGAAAATAGATTTGGATGATATTCACGCTATTCATTTTATCTAAATCGAGTCAGGCATTTAAGCGTAAAAACTGAAGAAATATCCAAACATCAAACTTCGCACTTGTTAAAGTTGTCGGAATAAAACAAAAATCATCTGCCAATTTCCATTGTCCCCACTATACAAATTGTTGCTATATAAAATTCAAAACGAGCGCCCTCTTGACAATACTCCCAAAGTTCTGGTTTACCTATAAAACGTATAATTATTGGTGCAATAAAGAATATTTACTTACTTACTTCACAAAAAGTATAATAATAAAGAAATTTTAACAGAAAATGATTAAAGGAGGAAACTTCGAATAAGAAAAAGTCCTGAAGTTTTAGTTAGGTACCAAAATGAATGGGAAATGAGCACGAAAAGAGCACCTTTTGATCGATTTAAGCCTTTTCACGAGGATCAGTAGGTACAGTCAGCATCCAAAAGTATCTCTTTCTCTACATGTCGAATAATTAGACTATAGAAAATAATTTAAACGAGAACTGTAGAGATATACCTACATATCTCTGTTTAGAAAAGTGTTAGAGGGTGGCAGATAGGTACTTTTAGTGCGTCGTTTCATCCGCTATATTGATGCTGAGTGTACAAGTAAGTAGAACACTCAATGGAAATTTATATCTATTAGAGTCTTAGTCAAACTCCAATATGGCGCTTTAGCCCTTTCTCAGTGACGTTATACGATATGCTCGACTTGGCAGGGGCACTGCCGTGCCCCCAGATTACACTTTATAGTGCTTTTAGATTCAAAGTAACGATCATTGTACAATATGCTACATAGAGATGATACTAAGATAGGAATTTGCTTGTATTTAAGTTTAAAGTTTGATTTTATATCAAAATTTTAGTATCAACCTTCAGCGTTTTACTCGTAGTTGTAGTTTTATGCTACGTTAAAATTGGTTTACCTACAATATAGACAATAGAATTTATCAGTTACTCTGAAAGAGTTATCAAACAATTTGTATGGAAATTATGTAGGTACATTACCATTTTTCCTGACTATGTAATTTGAATACGAAATTAAGTAAAAGCCTCGTTAATGACCTGTCTATAAGTGCGAGACTCGAGTAACATTAAGTGTTGATAATACGCACATAATAAACTTTAACAACCTACTTATTTGAAGATCAACATGATTTGAAACTAACCCTAATAGGATCAGCAAATGCAACGTGATTTTTCCTAGAGCCGTCATACACTGGTGCTTTGATTGGGTGTTTAAGCTGCCCAGTTTTTAAAGACCGCGCATTGTATGTCGGGTGGGGTGGAAGTAGCGACAGGGTGCTATGTGTGCCGAAGCTCTCTCTTGGTGATTGTTAGTATACGCGCCGCCCGCCCAGGATACGCTACGTGATTTCTGCTTTCCTGGTAGTTACGTGGAAGAGTTTAAAATGTTGACTGTGAAAAACGTGACTATTTAAAATGGGTGAGTAGAAAATTTTAAACGTGCAAAGTAGGCTTAAAAGCTTAAGTTAAAAATCGACATAACTGGTAAAGATCCCTAATTCTAATACCTAGGTATGTTAAAATGAGTCACATTGCCATACCTAAAGTCTATTTTTTTATTCGGTAGACTAAAATGACATTTCATAGTATGAAATGACACATGATCTTCATACTATGAAACTAATGTCATTTTAGTCTACGGAATAAAAAAAATAGACTTTACCTTACGCGATCAACACAAACTAAACAATCGTCATTAAATAGGAAATTAATACCATGATGAACGTAATATATGTTGACCGGAACTTTTGGTGCTGGACTTGGCTGGCACTAAGAGCTAAGCACAAGACATGTTAAATGAGCCTAAATTTTACACTCAAATGTAGGTACAACTTTTTATTATATGAGTAGGTACTCATATATAAGTATAGGTATACCTAGGTACCCCTATAATGAAAACAAATATCAGCAATCATTATTTAAAACGCTGTACTTGGGTATTAAATACAGCGAAAAAACTTAACTAATGTGTTTACTTTCAGTCATCTTATATTAGGACACAGCTTCATCTTTGTCCATTAATGACGTCAAATTTGTTTACCAAAGTGAAGAAATATCGCCAAAATACTGTCTCGGGACATAATCCAATTATCTCCACGATCACTTCAAGCGTTTATCGCTTCTACGTCTTTCGTAAAAGCGAGAATTAAAAAAGCGGCCAAGTGCGAGTCGGACTCGCGCATGAAGGGTTCCGTATTTAGGGGATTTATGACGTATTAAAAAAAAACTACTTACTAGATCTCGTTCAAACCAATTTTCGGTGGAAGTTTGTATGGTAATGTAACATCATATATTTTTTTTAGTTTTATCATTCTCTTATTTTAGAAGTTACAGGGTCGCGCAAACTATTCAGTTTAGAAAAAAATGATATTAGAAACCTCAATATCATTTTTGAAGGCCTATCCATAGACAGATGAAAAAAAATTTTTTGAGTTTCAGTTCAAGTATGGGGAACCCCCAAAATGTATTGTTTTTTTTTTCTATTTTTGTGTGAAAGTCTTAATGCGGTTCACAGAATACATCTACTTACCAAGTTTCAACAGTATAGTTCTTATAGTTTCGGAAAAAAGTGGCTGTGACATACGGACGGACAGACAACAGACAGACAGACAGACAGACATGACGATAAGGGTTCCGTTTTTTGCCATTTGGCTACGGAACCCTAAAAACTCTTTTATGACAACCGCTCGTATATGATTAATTGATATTTAATAATAAATTGTATCTTGTACCTATTGTGAACGGGTTCTACATGAGGGTTCCGGGTTCCCCAGCAGGCGTTCTACAACTACATGACATTAAAGCTCTCCAAAGTAGAGGCCTTGGGTCTATATCCCCACGCAAGCCTGTCAAAAGACCGGGATTTATAGGCCCGTGAATTCCAAAAAATGTATTTATTAATAAATACTTATTGGGAATTGTACACAACCTTGTTCAACACCCACAGTAATTTCAAAAAGCCTGGTATAAACAAAATCTTAGTAATTTGAGCTTACTGTGGGACTAGGTTGATTTGTTTAAGGTTGTCCCATAATTTTATTTATTCATTAGGTATACGAGCTCAACTATACTTATTGACTCACTGCTGAGCTAAAGTTTGTCAAAGGACTGTCTCATTTCAAACATAGACAGAGAGAATCATACTACCTTTGTCATACACTAGTACTAGCACCCAAAAGAAAAGGATGAGTATATATAGTTTGTTTTGTTCTTATTTACTGACAATTTGGTTTGTCTAACTATATTATCATTCATAATTTCTCCATGCAACCATTGCAATCTCGCAGCTAACTGTACAACATGTATATCATTATTAATTCATAATCAGCGTACCTGACAATCACTCGAAAGTTATCAGAAGCCGATCTTTAATTCAACGGCTTCCCTTTGTACAGTTACAATACAATATTTTGTAGTACGAGCGTCGACTACAGAACAATCGGTATTTAGTATTTACTTCTAAACAGAACAATGGTTCTCATTTATTTGCCATCGATATCATTACAGTTTTAGGTACCTATCCTCAACTTGGAACAAAAGGTATATTAAGTATGAACTCACATTTATAGATGGTCTATCGCGAAATTTATTTTATAACCTTTATTTACCTACCGACGTTTCGGTACAGGCTTCACTGGTCGTGGTCGCGGCTAACTGATGTCCCAGCAACAGAAGATTTGTGTAGCTACCCGAGGAAAAGTGTATGAAAAAGTTTTGGGTAGACATCACATTTTCACAAAATGTTAATTATTGTCAATAGTCCGACACGCAACACTCACAATGTCCACGCACACATCCGAAGATGGATCATTTAGCTTTCACTCCTGTATCACTGGTTCCCAAGTTGGCGATAGATAGACCAATCTATACATGTGAGATAATATGTCAAATATGTGTTCAAAACGCGAATGTTTTAAATATTTAAAAAAAGTTAACATGTTGAGTCTCCTTGGAGCTCAAGAGGCCTTATTATTTTGCTTAGTTATTTTTTTTAAAGAGGTCAAAGGCTATGTCTATATAGTCGAATTAAAAATTCATACTGTCTTTGACTTTCGTGATGGGTACGTGTAATATCACTACTCGTAAACAGAGCTAGAGCATGTTAATAATCAAATGCAATCGGTGCTGTAAAACTGCACTCAAACGGTTTATTGAACAAAATAAAACTAATAAATAGATTGTGCTAATAAAGTTGATAGATATTAGGTAGCTACGTACGTACAGATGTAGTGCATAATACCTATATTCAATCGTTTTTTCACGGAAACGCACGAACTTGTCTTGCTATTTTAGTCACTGCCGTATTCGAACTTCAAGATATTCACAAGAGACGACACGTACTAGATCCATTCTAGATACGTTATAGTTTAGATTTCAACTAGTTCTCTTTTGCAGCTCAATTCGGGCAACCAATGTCACTTTTACATTAGATAGTGTTAGATATCTATTAGATGTGAATTGGATCTCTAAGCCATATCTCGTGGAAATCGTTCAAGAGTATCTCCAGAATCGCGCAAATGTCAAATTTGACAGGTTAGATCTTAAACATATCGTTATCGTATCTTGGCGATGTTTAAAATATATCTAACAGATGTCTATTTCATAATCCGAATCGGGCCCTCAGTCTCGGTACAAAAAGTACCTACTTACCTACTGAGGTTGACTGAAGTAGTATGACAAATACGAACGTTTCCGAGAAAATACGATGGAATACAATTATGCACTACATCTGTAGTGTCTGTAGTTATTGGCATAGAGAAAAAAAATACATAGATTGCTCACTCCATACATCAGTTTTAGTACCAAAAAGACTATTAGCATCTAGCATCGAGTAGCAGAACTATCAGTACTGCTACTTGACAATAGATGTAGCACCGACCGGAAAGTCTTATGCTGTTGAGATAAGAATTTCCGGTTGGTGCTACATCTATTGTCAAGTAGCAGTACTGATAGTTCCGCTACTCGATGCTAGATGTAGACACTGAAATTAATAGTCTAACTGATGTATGGAGTGAGCACTCTTGTCTATGGTTTTGGTTATTTTCCTCCTACCCTAGACTGATAGTGACCCTGCTTGCGAAGTAGTGCGAAGCAGAAGGTCCCGAATTCCAATCCTGGTAAGGGCATTTATTTCACAGATGTTTGTTAAGTACTACAATTCAATCATAATTCCGCTATAAATTATAAGGGCGTATTAAACATTTAGGAATTGAAATAAGTTTTAGTTCATAATAAAAAAAATGAAAGGCCAAGGACGGGTGGCAAAGATACTGTTAAAATTGTATACATTTTTTTTTTCTTTTTAATTAGGTATTTTTACGCCGCTCTTATTATTTTGAATTGAACGGATATCTATTTCTTGGTAAAAAATATTATTTTAATATTCAACTTGGACATAGTTGGGCACTAACGGTGGAGTTAGAGTTCCCTGTGGTAGATACCTTTGACTACCCTGATTTTAAATGAATTTCTCTCTTTCTAAAGATAAAGATAAGATAAGATAAAAGATAGTTTATTCAAGTAGGCATAATTACAATGCGCTTATGAACGTCAAATAAAGCTAGGTAGACCGGCTCCAACCCTACACCTCCGACCCTCCGAAACGAAAGACCGATGTGCAATATTTATCGCCGGGTCCATGTCGCGTCGCGTTTGTCATTTGTCGCTTCGTGACATGACTTCGCTAATACTACGAGTCACGCGGTCAGCAATAGTTAACATTCATAAATTATTCATAACCAGGATGCTCTGACATGAAATAATAGCCGATATTAGTTATAAAGCAAGGGTTACTTTTTACATGCAATGGAAAATTCTAATTATTATTAAGTAATTTTATTTTAAAATTTCTGTACGTATCTTTATTGAAAGTGTTCCAGGACATACAGTGGCGGATTTCCCATAAGGCACAGTAGGCACGAGCCTAGGGCGGCGAGATATTAGGGGCGGCAAATTGTGACAAAAAATCGCTGATGATAACAAGAAATAACTTAAAATTAGGCTAGGCAACGAATTTTCAAAAAAAGGTATAAGTAGAGGGAAATGCTTGGAACACAATTTTTGACTTCGTAACTTTGTTTGAACTAGTTAGGAGGTGAACATATCAAAAGTCCCCGGCCATAGCCCTTGAGCCGGGGGAAGAGGGAGGTTTGAAGGTCCTATTTTTCGTTTTTTCGCTTATATCTCGGAAACTATGCGTTCTAACGAATCATTGTACAAAATGAAAGCTGATTAAATTTGCTACAAGTTTTATTTAGTACAGTTTTTCGATATCTTGAGGGCTCTCTACAGTTGTGCGCGAATCGCGGCGCGAAGCCGCGAACGCGAGTGTGGCGTCGATTTCACAGATTGTTCACGCCTTCGTGCCTTGTTCAGGGCCGGATTAAGGCAGAGTAGGCAACTGCCTATGGGCCCCGCCTCGGCTAAGGGGCCCGCCTCGGCTAGGGGGCCCGGCGGCCACGCGCGCACCAAAAAAATATGTGTTTCATTCATAAAATTCATAAATATTTTTTTTATGTTACCTACTTATACCTAATGTCCAATATCGGTTTCTCAGATACACAATCATCAAATGATTATGTAAATTATGTTATTTTATAGCTTTTAAAGTCTGTAAATCGAGCTCGAATTTCAGGCTCCCGAGGGCCTAAAACCTCATTAATGAAACTTCGGCCCTCCGAGTAACTCTTGTATGACACATATATTATTGTTGAGTAACATTTGACGATTGGTTCGTATCAGAGCGCTGCTTTGATTCATTGATTTCAGAAGCTTAGCCTTTTGCCTCGCATGAATGCTCACCTCGCTGGTTATAAGTACGCATCGGACTTGTTAAGTATGTGGAGATTGCTGAGCTCGACCTTCAGCCTCACTTTTTACCTTAATTTTTGGTTCGCCTACCAAATCTCTTCTTCAGCTTAGCCTTTGGCCTCGCTGCGCCAAGCTCAGCCTGCGGTCTCGCTTTTTAATACAATGGACATTGGTTGTCGTCTGTGATCTAGCTGAGTTTATCGTGAAGCACGGCTTTGACCTCGCATGAAAGCTCACCTCACTGGGTAACTTCGGATTTTTAGGCCTTTTTAGCACGCTTTCACAAATTTTCACAAAAAATTTCGCGCTCGCTGCGCTCGCGATTTTTATTGCTTTTCCGATTTACCCTGTACTTACATACTAGTTTGACTGGTTAATGAATCATCATTTAAACACATGTAAATTTTTTATTATTAGGTTAATTTTAATCATGTGGCTCATATGGTCGGACAATCGCTGTTCAGCCTCGCAAAATATTTAACTACTTATTGAGAAAAAAAGACCTCTCCCACACTGGACGCAAGGAGGAATCGGCAAAAACTAATATAAAAAACCTTTATGTCCACGCAAGAGCGAAAAAGACATCGTTGCATGTTCGAATCGGCTCAACCGACACCTGAAGGTTGAAATTAAAACCGCAAACTTACTTCTTACTTCCCTGTACTGAACAACTGAACTTATGTATGCAGAATTAACTGTAAGGGGGCCCCGAGCCTTGCACTGCCTAGGGGCCCCGACATGCTTAATGCGGCCCTGGCCTTGTTCCCCGTTTTTTGTCGGTTTTTCGGCCAGCGTCAAAGGAGGCGCGAAGCGCGAACTTTCAATACTCCCACAATACACACTAGGTATTTTGGCTCATCAGTTGCAAGATAAATATTAATTCTATTATATATAGCGGCTATATTTTACGGTTTTACAACAAAACAAAATGGAAAAATAGCTACAGCAAGTATGATGCCTTAGACAAATGACAGTTAAACTCGATCAGCTGATGCTTTTCAGCCATCTTGGCCCGAACTAAACTGCGAAATCATCGAGAAGTTTGCGAGTGTGGAGTCATACGTCAACGTTGCGATATGTTCGCTCGACGAAGTCGCGCCGCGATTCACGCACAATAGTCTGGAGGGGGGCTTGTATAGGGCCCTCCACACTTGTGCGCGAATCGCAGCGCGAAGCCGCGAACGCGAGTGTGGAGTCGATTTCGCAGATCTGCTACACTGTTAAAATCTTTCGGGTTCCTTTCCTCGTGACTCTCGTGAGCACCGTGAGTATTATTGATGGACATTTAATGCAGAATTATAGACATTCAAGAGCGGCTATCTCAAAAACTAAACAAGATACCTATCGAAAAACTCGACTGTATAAAACTTGTAGCAAATTTAATCAACTTTCATTTTGTATAATGATCATGTCACAACGACGCATAGATAGTTTCTAAGATATTATAAGCGAAAAACCGAAAAATGGAACCTTCAAATCAAACACCCATACCCCCCGCTCAAGGGCTACGGCCGGGGACTTTTGATATTTTCACCTTCTAACGAGTCCAAACAAAGTTACTAAGTTAAAAGTGTGTCCCAAGCATTTCCCTCTACACCTTTTCGTTGCCTGACCTAAATGTAGTCAATATGATGGGCCCTGATGCTGAAGGGGCGGCTACAGTCTGAGCCTAGGGCGGTAAAGACTGCAAATCCGCCACTGAGGACATAATAATTTTGTTTTAAAATTTGGGTATATGGTTTTCTTTTGAGGTTCTCAAACTAAAAAAAGTAAAATACCTATTTTGTCATATCACTTGAGGTTATATTACTACAGTAACGAAGAAAAAGAGCAAGAGCAAACTAGTTCAAAAGAGTAGGTTATTACTTATTACATACTTCGTTCTATAGTTGGTCAAACCAAACTGTCAGTAAAGAAGAACAAAAAAAAGCGGCCAAGTGCGAGTCGGACTCGCCCATGAAGGGTTCCGTATTGAGGCGATTTATGACGTATTAAAAAAAAACTACTTGCTAGATCTCGTTCAAACCAATTTTCGGTGGAAGTTTACATGGTACATCATATATTTTTTTTAGTTTTATCATTCTCTTATTTTAGAAGTTAGGGGGGGCCGGGGGGGGGGACACACATTTTACCACTTTGGAAGTGTCTCTCGCGCAAACTATTCAGTTTAGAAAAAAATGATATTAGGAACCTCAATATCATTTTTGAAGACCTATCCATAGATACCCCACACGTATGGGTTTGATGAAAAAAAAATTTTTGAGTTTCAGTTCGAAGTATGGGGAACCCCAAAAATTAATTGTTTTTTTTCTATTTTTGTGTGAAAATCTTAATGCGGTTCACAGAATACATCTACTTACCAAGTTTCAACAGTATAGTTCTTATAGTTTCGGAGAAAAGTGGCTGTGACATACGGACGGACAGACAGACGGACAGACAGACGGACAGACAGACAGACAGACAGACAGACAGACATGACGAATCTATAAGGGTTCCGTTTTTTGCCATTTGGCTACGGAACCCTAAAAACGGAACCCTTATAGGATCACTTTGTTGTAGGTACCTATAGGGTACTTTTTGTTCCGGGAATCTACATACTATCTACATACCTATGTATTTCTAGTAGGTAATACGGGGCTATAAAATGAGAAAATTGGACAGTTTAATGACTTTAATGACTAAAGGCTGTCCATCGCAATTCAACGCGGTAACGCAGCGAATGTGATAGGCACCTTTGCGACGGAGTTTCGCGGGGGGCCTCTGAGTAGTTTTTATATTGCTTGTTTAATTTATTCTTCGGTTTAATTTAGTTTTAGCATTTTATTTAATAAAATTAACTCTGTTTAAATATTTATAAATAAAGAAGGTATGACTTATTCATAAAAAAATACGAAGACGAATTCCCAGGTAGGGCGGTTAGTAAAGTCGCCATCAAATATATCGGAGCGGCCAAGGCGCTCACAAATATCTGAACACGCCTCTATTGTGAAGGCGTTTTCATATATTTTGAGCGGGTCTCTATTGTTTCCCAAATAGTTTTAATTTAAGCCATAATGTATTGTTTGCCCGCATTTTCGTTAGTCAATTTTCATTTGGTTCAGAAACGCGTCACTTTTCAGGATTGCCATAAAACAAACCTAACCTAACTTATCTATAGGATAACCTAACGAAAATCCTGAAATGTTAACGGTTACAGTTTTATGACTAATGATAATATGACAAACAATACATTATGACTTAAAACTTTATGGGAAACAACGGGACCCATTGAGATATCTAGGGACTGGCTTTACGGGCAATAATAATAAGGCATGACAGGGGCCAGTACAGCGGTGTGAAATCGCTACAACGCGATTGGTTGATGAGTTCGCATCACGCGCGCGATTGGTTGACGAGTTCGCATAACGCGCGCTATTGGACGCAACTAGTCGCGTTAGACTGCACGATTGGCTGGAATTCGTGGGTAGCACCGCTGAACTAGTACGATGTTTAGTGCCCCATTAGCCCGTCCTTAGATATTATACGTCAATGACGGGACCCCATTTTGAGCATCTGATGGCGACTGTACTATCGTATAAGTTACCATCGCCACGCCCTTCATGTTGTTTATTCGGTGATCAATTGTTGTCACGTTGATTCATGATTGAATAAAAATTAACGCTCAAATCGAAAACAAACCCATTAGTAATGTCTGGGGGCCTAGCCAAGTTGCCAATCGTTTGCGCCGTAGCGACATAATCTGTGGATAAATGCAACTTTCTTATTAGTTTCTTACCAGCTGGTGTGGTAAAAATTTAATTTTAATGCCCCGGGTGACAATATTTCCCCTACCTTTGTTCTTTTAATGCCCGGTTTCATACGCGGAAAATGGGCTCCTATTCGCTAGGTGCACGACTGGTGCTGCCCTCATTTTGTCGGACTTTCTACGTTAAATCTTATGGAGTAAAATTAGTTCAAGCGGCTGCCGCTAGTACTAATGTCGGACGTTCCATAAGATTATCTGTGTTTGTGACGATCAGCTGACCTCTCCGCTGACGTCGCACCTTGCCAATAGTTTTATTCACCTATAGCACCCTGATCGAATTTAATGAGTAAGTACGGGAGAGCAAAGTGGACTACGGGCCACTAAAGACTCCTATTACATGATGGTCAGGCTCCAGTATCTATGATCCTTTGTGACCTTTGTGTACCTATAGTGTAACCTTTCTAGGTCGAGGAGAGTTCGGAAGTGCTATATGCAAATTTGGGTGAGACAGGACGATAAACTTTACACACAAATATTTGATACATATTGCCTATTCCGAAAAAAGCTCATGCTTCTTAAAAAAAATCACGCACGAAAAAGTCGTAATAATGTGTTTAATATTATAAGTAGCGTCCCGCCCCGGCTTCGCACGGGTTAACAAATCATACATAAACCTTCCTCTTGGATCACTCTATCTATTAAAAACACCGCATCAAAATCCGTTGCGTAGTTTTAATTAAAGATCTAAGCATACATAGGTAACATAGGGACAGACAGACAGCGGGAAGCGACTTTGTTTTATACTATGTAGTGTTTCTATCGTGTTTTGTAAAGGGTTTGTTTTCAATAATGGTTTCTTATTTGTAGGTAAGTAAACACTCTTGGAAATACGGGCTGTTTTCAATCCTAAGCAATACCAAGTGAATAGTTACGTCATGGGCGGAACAGCAATATAACTACTCGCGTGCAATAGAGATAGCAAGAGGAGGATCAATGTACGACATTCTTTGCGCTTAGCGCCCTTTCTTTAGTAGGTAGGGGAGGTAAGGGACCTGTGACGTATTCCGCTCTAGTAATGTACAAAGGTTTTGTAAGGTTTATATTCAATATGTGGGAGACCAAACTGCTCAAAAACATAAAAAAACTCAAAAATCTGCGTTTTTCCAGAGATGAGACCTAGCTATAGAACGCCTTCTCGCCCCCGAAAACCTCCATATAGCAAATTTCAACGAAATCGATAGAGCCGTTGCCGAGATCCTCAAAATAAATATACATATAAATAAATAAATATAAAAGAATTGCTCGTTTAAAGGTATAAGAAAATTTTATAGGTATTTGGTTTTAAACCAAACCAAAACTAAATACGGTTAGACTACTATACTTAGTCTTAAAAACTTCCTCATCGTACCATGATCTTTAATGTAAATTTTCCCTGTAAATAAAATTGTGCTTCGTTTTAACAAGGTGTTTCTGTGATATATTAGCGTGACCATCAAAGGACCATTGGGCAGTCGGGAGGCTCGGGCACCCCTTTGTGCAAGAGTGTGCCCGACTCTCCCGACTGCCCAATGGTCCCCTACCTCCCCTACCTATTGAAAATCAACCTTTATTTCAGATCGATGTGAGAAAACACTTGCGTTTCATATTGGAACTGTATTTTGACGCGGATTCATTGTCTGGTCGAATGAACGGCCGGTGTTTTTGTTAAAGCTGGCCGGCCCATACAAACAAACATGCCTATTTGTTTTATATGGATCGGGTCATTCGTGAGTAGCATAGAGAAATAAGTAAGGTTAGAATGCTAACCCCATACATCAGTTTTCTTATCAAAACGCGAGTTATTTTCGTAGTCGACATCTAGCGTCATTTGTACTGCTACATGACAATAGAGGTCGCGACGAACGAAAAGTCTATAGTTCGTTGTTTTAGCATTAGAAAGAAGGTAAGCGATCTTGACATGTCTTTTAATTGAAAAACGCTTTTTAAAAATCAGTAACTATTACTTATGAAAGCAGAAGAATATAAATGATCGTATTAGATTCATAATTGTTACATATTTGCCATTATTTATTTTTAAAACGTGTTTTTCAATAAAAAGACACGTCAAGATTGTTTACCTTATTTCTAATGCTAAAAAAAACGAACTATAATGCTCAACAATGTTCAGCTAATATTATAACCGGATTAACCGGAACTCTATTTTCAACTTCTGCTTGTAATATTAGTAGTAAATTGTTATAGCAATACATTTTTCGTCAGTCAGGACACTCGTGGCATCTGTTGTCAAGTAGCGGTACTGATAAATCCACTACTTCACGCTAGATGTCGACATCGACGTAAGCCGCGTTTTGATAAAAAAAACAACGGGTTGCACTCAGGGAGTGCCGGCAGAAGTGAAAACTCAATGACTAGTGCAAAATGCACTATGTATAATTGAGGTTAACGCCATCTAGCGTTATTTCGTCGCATTACTTGAAACCCCTAAGCACATCGCTGTTAGTACTCGAGTTATATTAATACCAGTTAGAGCGAAACTCACTAGATGGCATTTAAATCAATAAAGAAAAACCCAACGACATTACATGTAACAGGTCCGTCTTACGGTAGACGATCACGTGACCTCTCGCGAGTTTAACATTTTTTCCCCACCTCAAAAAGTGCACAGCGCCGCTAAAGAAGTTTTCACTTCAAAAAACTGATGTATGGGGTTAGCACTCTATCCTTACTTATTTCTCTATGGTGAGTACGCATTCTAACCACACGTCAACATGTTATGTTTGTCTTTCGTGGCTTACGATTTGTAAAGAAAACATCGGTTTTCTTTAACAATAGATTTGTAAAGGGGTAGCTTAAATTAAACAATGTACCTATAGTTGGTTAAACCAATTTGTCAGTAAATAAGAACAAAAAAAAATATACTCAGGATGAGTATCAGGATATTTCTTTTGGGTGCTAGTACTAGTACTAGTACTAGTATAAGACAAAGATAGTATGATTCTCTCTATCTATGTTTGAAATGAGACAGTCCTTTGACAAACTATATGTCTCATTTTGCTGTCGTTCCGTTAGGATATGACTAGAGAGAAGAAAGGTCTACCAAATCGCAAGGGCGAAGCCAAGGAGTACAACTAGCATTATTATAATATCATAATTTCGGAGAAAACTAATGGTTTAAATTTAAACCGGTATTTGGATATGCTGCGGCGGTAGCACATTTTTATCGCTTGTCACCATGTCTGTCACGTAATATAGTTATTACGTGACAAACTACATACTAGTGTATGTAAGTGACATACTAGTGTATGTAAGTGACATACTAGTGTATGTAAGTGACATACTAGTGTATGTAAGTGCAAAAGTGACAGGCGATAAAAATGGAACCATGCTACGCCCGCTGCTCCAGATTTGAGCGATAGGCAACGATATTAAGTAGGGATAAGTGCGTTCATACAAATCCGACTGAACATTCTCGTTAAGCTAACACAGGCGCCATCTGTTGTATAGTATTGCGTACCAGGGATGTTGCGGATGCAGATTTTTTGACATCCGCGGATGCGGATGCGGATGCGGATGTCAAGATTAGGTGCTTAGAAAACGTCAAATATTACATTATTAGTATTTTTTTATTAAAAAAAAACGAAACTTAGTATTTGAGCAAGAATATATGTGCGTTATATTTAATAAACAGTAACTTGGCCGACTTTTCTGGATCTAGACGATTTCGTTATAGGTAATCACGAAATTACCTAGCACTTACGCCGCCGCTAAGACGTTCCTGTACCGACTTGTTCGACATCCGCATCCGCATAAGCTCCGCATCGATTTTATGCGGATGCGGATGCAGATGCGGATGTTGAAAATAATGCGGAAGTTCCGCGGTTGCGGATGCGGATGTTCGCAACATCCCTGATGCGTACTACCGGCCAAGTCGGAGACATATGTTAAAGTAGACTGCACTCTCGCGTCGCGCCGAACATAATACCACGAGGGAGAGCGGTGTCCCTTTCTTTTCTTTAGGGCAACGACGAAGTGACAATTGAATGAATGTTGCTATTGTTGCGACAGCTAAACAAGGCATGCGCCTTTTTATTAATATAAATGTCATAATTACAAATTCCGCCGTGCCAGTTTATTAACTCAGTTGACATAATATTAAGTAGCAATAAGTGGGAGTTAAAATATATAATAGTTATTTTCGATACAAGTGCGAAAAAGAGGAAATTCGAAACGAGTGGCGATAAATTAAAACACGACCGAAGGGAGTGTTTTAAATCGACACGAGTTGCGAATTACCTATTCGCACGTGTATCGAACAACGTTTTACAGTACATAGGGCACTTTAAAATTTCGACATACGCACGAAAAGTGCTATTTTACGCACTAGTGCGGAAAAGTAGCCCCATATGTACTGTAAAATATGTTAAAATAAATACATTATATTTTTAATTAATCACGTACAAAATATTCAACAACCAAAGAAGCTTTATATTTTCTGAATGACAACATTTAGAAAAATATTATTATTAAAAGGGAAAATTCTTAAGTTAGTTAACCAGCACGTCATAACCCACAAAATAGAAACTCTTCATAATGAATGTGGTAGCAGAAGTCTCCCTTTCGGGCCGTCTCGTTCGGCACGCTCGCCGGAGACGAGCGCGCAGTCTATTTTATAATGTGTCTTTGGACGGCGCGCGTACAAGGCCATCATGGCCGCATGCGCAATCACGAAATTAATGATCGCTTAAAATTTGTTTTAAGCAAGAAATCAATGTAATCTGTAATTACTTACCGATAAAATGAAATTTATTAGAATTTTTCTGTAACAGTTTTTACACCCTTTCACAACACACCTAGACATTTTTTTGAATTGTAAAATGCATTACGCGACAACTTCACATTGCGCCGCGCGGCTCGCGACTGAGCGCGCTGGTGCTATAAATGCGATTTTCACACCCATAAACTGGCCTCTTTCGTAGTGCCCGTATGTCGCGTCCTTACGAAGTAATATATATGTCCATGGCGATAGGATAATTCGGTGTAGAGTACACACCGAATTATCCTATCGCTACTATCCATTAGTACAGTAAACAATTCAATGGGCTTAAATAGCCGAAATCTAACGTAATCTCGATGGACACTGATAAGCCGGTTACGTCCTGATAGGCAGCTCATAGCTTTAAATCCCGATCCTGATTTCGCCTGACACATAGGAAATCCATCACTGATTTATACGAATGTAACCGTGAAATACGTGTTATTTGAATAAATTATGTTAAATTCGTAGCTACTCGGCAATTTTAAATAGACCAAATTGTATATTTTGCTTTATGTTAAAATACATTTCTAATTCCTTAATTGCTTGATAGTAATATTGTGTTTTCAGACCAAGCCCACCGGTGATTCAAGAGGAAGGTTTATGTATAATTTGTAGAGATGCCACGAATATTCGGCAAATATTCGGTATTCGGCCTATTCGGCCACTTTGCCGAATATTTGGTATTCGGCCGAATACCGAATATCTGTTGCACCTACTTAAAAATAACCAAAAACTATGTAGGTATATATTTAGAATGTGTTCTTGGAAAGTTGTTAAATACGAAGACCCATTTTTGAGCATTTGTTGATTAAAAAATATTCTATTTTTATCATGAGTCTCTTTTGTTTGACTCTATTCATTAATGCTGTTCAACAAAAATATATCTTAGCTAACGTCATCTAACGTTGAGCTTTGTTAGCGATCAGTTTTCATAATAATTGTGACTCCAAATGTTTGCATGTCATGCCGAATATTCGGTATTCGGCCGAGAGAGGGGCCGAATATTCGGTATTCGGTATTCGGCCAAAACCACTATTCGGGGCGGGGCGTCTCTAATAATTTGTTAACCCGTGCGAAGCCGGCGGGTCGCTAGTAAAATATAAATTGTGTCTAAAAATACCTGCTGTCTAGGTTTCTCTTTTAATGTGCTAAGTACTCTATTCATGCATGGTGAGAAATCATTTATTTTAAGTACGGGGTCATCCATTAATTACGTCACACGTTTAGGGGGAGGGAGGGGGTCAAGAAAATGTGACATGTTGTGACATGGGGTAGGGGGGAGTCACAAACATTGTGATGTCACTTTAACTTCATCAGTAACCAAAAATTAATTTATATTTTTTTATTCGCTGTACAGTTAAATAATGAGATTTTGGGTGTAACTTTCGTTGTGTTATAAAATTACTAATATTTATATATCAAAAATATTTTTTTATTAAAAAAATAATGCCGAGTTAATATTGTCGATTTCGTTGAAAACAAAATTGCCTAAAATGTGACGTCACACCAGGGGGGGCAGGGGTTTGCAAAATGTGACCAAGTGTGACAAGGAGGGGGGAGGGGTAAAAAAAACCTAGAAATTCGTGTGACGTAATTAATGGATGTCCCTACCATCAACATCCCTATTGGTACAAGCACTATTTTTTACGAAAAGGATTGCCATCAGCACCTGCTAACTGTCATTGGGATTAAGTAGTTTGGTTTCCTCGCGGTGTTTTCCTTAACGTAGGTAATAAGTAACATGTATAATTTACATGATTGATTTATGAGGTTACTAATGAGCTCTGTCATTTTTGCTGTACAAACTATCCTATTAGGGTGGAGCTAATGCACGAAGATCTGTTGGCAGTTGGTAGAAACCATTTTTTTTTAACACGCTTTTATTAGGTCGACCTGTATGTAACTATGTAATGGAATCTTGCAAGTTAAATTTGATCCACTTCCCAGTTTCCGATTGAGCTGAAATTTTGCACACACATGTAAGTAAGTCGGGTGACAATGCAATATTATGGTACCATCGAGCTAATCTGATGATGGAGACAGGAGGTGGCTATAGGAACTCTGTGATGAAACAACACAACCTAATTGTGTTAGGGGTTTTTAGAATTGTCTCGATGAGTCTCGGTGTTGTCTGTCGTAAGAAAAATAAGTCAGCGATAAAAGCTTGTACCAAAAATGAAATGTTTGCCAAAAACTTATTTATAGTCAAAATTGTTTACCCTTTTAATAGTGAAAGGAAGGTACTTTAGGTATGGTGACCCTATGCGGAGATGATGTAAACAAAGGTTAACTTTAACACTGATTTATTCTGACTCCATAAACAAATCTCAGAAGGTTACGTAATATATTTAAATACACAAGGCCGGGACCAGGACCAGGCGGCGCCGCGATATAGAACTAGTTAATTTAGTATTTGCGCACTGTATGCCTTGCGCTGAGCGACTGACTGGACTAAAATGCTCCTTCGAACTGTATACCGAAAATGCTGACTCTAAACCGCGTCACCGCCATGTCCCTACAGTACAACAGGCGATTTATGCGGAACCACGTAACATTTTTAACACCGAATTTTCCTTTTACTTAATGTCTTCTGTTCCGATAATTTAGTAAGTAACAAACCGTCGTCAAACATTATACTTTTGCTATACTGTAGGTGCATTTTAAGCACGAAAATAAATAAGTAAATATGATTTACGTAATATTTTTTTAAATAGTTTGAACCAGTTAGAACACTTAGAACCCCTAGTGTAAATTTCATTCGATAGTGTGACGAGCGTTCGCGTTTTCATTACCTAAGTATCTCTATTTTGTATGGTATGGTTTGTATGGTATATTTGATTTTGAACAGCGCGCTAAGTGGGACGATTCGGAAACTCAAAATCCCATACAAAAGGACACTTAACGCATTCACTTCCAGGGGGCGTGGCCTAGGAACAAACTTGTATGACGGTGGACGCATATGTGCGTCGGGGGCAGTGAATGTGTTAACACAAACGCGTACGTCACGTCACGCTATTGAATGAAATTTACACTGTATACAGTTAGGTTTTGTTTCGTGGGAAATGTGTCAGTGAATTATATATATTTTCTAAGACGGTATAATATTTTTTGGCTATTAATGGAAATGATATGGACGTCGTATGAGATGTCTGTCTACAAAAGGGTGAGGAAAATATCGCCTTTGTACTCGTACGCTGAACGTTGTAGAGGTAAGTGTTGTTGCACAAAACTTTTTAAATAATTAATTTATTATTAAATTGTACAACGGGACTTAATCGCGTATCTAAGTTTTAAGATTTACCTCCGACGTTTCGAGGACGGCGTTGTCCCCGTGGTCTTGGAGAAGACCACCGATCCCCCACCGATCGATCCACCGTGGTCTCCGAGACCACGGGGACAACGCCGTCCTCGAAACGTCGGAGGTAAATCTTAAAACTTAGATACCGGAACATTTATTATATACAATACACCATTCAGTTCGCATATGTAAAAATAAAATGTTACCGAGGTTTGAATGTCAGTTTTGCTCCTACTCACCCCATTTTACGGTACTTACTTATTGTTAGTTCATTAATTAATCTATGAACGAGCCATTACGTCGGCGGTTAAATCACGATCGAGGGTAACCATTTGGTTAATTCGTTTTTGATGAGCCTGTTTTTACTTTTAGTGAATCCATTTTGTGACCTTAATTAATGTTATTTATAAAGCCGGAAATATAAATGATTAAGTAGTTTTTATTAACACACACATCGAAGTGTCAAAACTGAAATTGAACTTTATGCATATGCGTAGGTCTATGTTAATCTGGTCTGTGACGGATTAATCCGTCATATGGGGCGTTATCTATGAAAAGGGATCTTATTGTCGATGGCGCTTACGCCGCACAGCGTTGCGCGGCAATTTCTTTATATCGGAGCATCGTTAATAATGGCGTAAGCGCCATCGACAATAAGGGCCCTTTTCATAGATAACGTCACATATGCGGTGAATCTGCGGTTCGGATATATCCGTCGTTGGCGTCGAAAAGGTTAAGAAAATGTATGTACCTACCTATTTTTTTTATAACTTACATATTCTGAATGTATCGTGTTACATATCAAATGAAAGAGCTCATTTTGAGAATCTCAAATATATATTTTTTATAATTTTAAGATACATAGTTTAGCAGTTATTCAAGAAAATAAGCAAAAAATGACCATCTTCCCCCCCCCCCCCCTTTATCTCTGAAACTACTGAGTCTAAAACTTTGAAAAAAATACACTAAATATTTCTTTACCTAAAGATGACAGGAAAACCTATTAGAAATGTGCAGTTTTTGATGGGTGTTTTAAAGACATTTTACTCACTTTTCATAAAAAAAAACATATTGTTAAAACTTTTGTAGGGTCAATTTTTAAAGAGGGTGTTTTTTCAACATTTGTATGGCATTTTTTTTATTTTTGGAAAATTGGATTTATAATCATTGTATTAGGAAGTATTTTTAACAACAAAAAATATACTGCACGAGGCACCACTCTACTTTTTATAGTTAGTTAGATATGGACGTCTAAAGATCGACATTTGTATGACACTATTTAGCAATTTTTAAGACGCTTTTGACATGTATATGGCATTTTTTCGACATTGTATGGCAGTATCAAAATGTTTATGTCACTATTTATTACTTTTGTGGCATTTGTAAGACCGTGACGACATTTGTATGACGCCTATTCGACATTTGTATGGCACTATGTCGCCATTTGTATGCCACAATCGACATCTGTACGGTCAAAATATCCGTACAAATGTCGCCATACAAATGTCGCCAATAATATTTTTTGGCGATATTTCTTACACTATATAACCGATTCACTTATTTACTTTACTATATATTTTAACACTATATTTGCAACTATTATTATGAAATACACATTTTTATTTCGACTGTGTACCAACATATGAAGCATCCATACAAATGTCATTGTAGTCGTACCAAAATATATCGAAAGAGATTCTTACCTGTTTTTACATAAATAATAAAACTGTTTCCGCGTGCATACTTAATGGTGATAGATGCCCAACTAACCGCACTATTGCGTCGTAAAGTTAATCTAATCGTTATTCAATAGACAAAGAAGATTTTGGGGGGTATCTTTAAGTCATAACAAAACAAGTGCCGCGCGGGATAACGATAAAAAGGCTTCCCTTGTTTTATTAAATAACTCATTCAATTCTCGAAATGATTCAATAAATTCTCTAGAATTTGCTCTTTATAAAAATATAAAGCTATTAATACGTTGCCTACTTATATTCAAAGTTATGATTTTTTTTATTGGGCTATGCCGCCACTGGGACACGCGAAAATCGGCAAATTTCGCCGTTTTTGCACCTTCAAATGCGATTTTGTCAGAAACAAATAATATTTAAGGTACAGTTGTACATTATTTTTAAAGTTTATAATACACTGAATGAAAATATATACTTACACATCTAGTCTTTTAAGTTCTATGGACTTCGAGT
This sequence comes from Cydia amplana, assembly GCF_948474715.1. Taxonomy (NCBI): domain Eukaryota; kingdom Metazoa; phylum Arthropoda; class Insecta; order Lepidoptera; family Tortricidae; genus Cydia; species Cydia amplana. Next base: position 12,078,526 of record NC_086087.1, read on the forward strand.
TTTACCCGTGGGACAGCAAAAAATGCCTATTTGAAAATTGACCCTGTAATGTACGGAACCCTTGGAACGCGAGTCCGACTCGCACTTGGCCGGTTTTTTTTATAAATTAAAATCTTTGTATTGTTGATTGATCAAACCGCTGTGTGGCGCTGTCATCGTGCACGGTCCCAATAAGCTATGCTCGCGAAGTCTACAGCTCACAGAGCCACTAGTTAACGATGCTTCGATATATATACAATGCCGCGCGACACTGTGCGGCGTAAGCTCCATCGACAATAAGGTCCCTTTTCATAGATAATGCCCCATATGTAGATGTAGTGAAGTCATAATATATATAAATAAATATGAGTGTTTGTGGAGGTGGATCAAAGGGCCATATTGCCGTCCTAGTATTATTACTGTTAGGGCTGTTGATAGCTTTGTGATAATAAGTAAACCTCTATATCATAAATACCTAAGTTAATAACATAATTAAAAGCTACCTATCCATGTGGTAACTGAAATATAATTGACTTGCGAGACCCTCGGGCCGTGGGGACCCGGAGCACATTGCATATTTAAGTTGCTAGCGAAACGTCTGACTGATGCTACGGGTGACCAGAGGGCCGAGGGGCTACCGCGAAAACCGTTTTTCGCAAATTGCGGGGATCTTTCTCTTTTACTCCAATGAAGACGTAATTAGAGTGACAGAGAAAAATGCCCGCAATTTGCGAACTTCGATTTTCGCGGTTATAGCCCTGGTTACTTCCTTGCCCAACGAATCGGCATCGCCATTCAGCGCGGCAACGCCACCAGCCTTCTGGGCACCCTACCACCCGGCGCCGAGCTAGCTCCCATTTTTTATTTGTAAATATGTGTATAAATATATATTTTTAGTTAATTTAGTAGGTATTATTTCTGTTTTTATATTTTTATGTTTATCAATAAAGAATTTATATTGACTCGGGCAATTTGCTTTCGTATGTCCGGATGTTCTCCTCTACAGGGTTTAGAAAGGCGGTATTTAGATATTTAGGTTTCTACTAGACCTTAGTAGAGTAATAAATAGCCTAATTTCGTCAACCTAGTTACTTTTTCGCCTCGACAATCACCCTTGCAAACGTATGTTTGCCTAGTACACATAGGTAGATAACGATAATAGTGCCGTTCCGAAAAATAGCTTAATCGTGTTTTTCTATAAGTGCTGTGTCACAAACGTAAACAAGTTTGATGACTAGTTATAAACAAATCGATGTTGTCGTAGGTAATGACTTGTTATTCTTGTTTTTTTGACATCAAATTACATGGCAAATCTTGCGACAAGTCAAAATGACCTTGCAAATACAAAATAGGCTGTGTCGTCTTCGGTTAGCGGTATACAGTGTGGAAAGATAAGTCGGGCCCTGGAGGGAAACTACCTTAAATCCTTAAGCTGGCTCATTTTACTTAAATGAGACATTCCTTTATTTTTAAAAAGAAACAAAACTGCATTCAAAGATTTTCTAAAACTCGCTTGCCTCGCCCGGGACTCGAACCGACTAAAAATTCCAAAAAATAAAAACTCGCAATTTTATTCTACTAGTCGATACAGTTAATGTTAATGATAACATTTCTCCAAGAAACATTAGGTCTTAAACTCGTCTGTCGTACAAAATATCCATAAAATGTAATATTTAGTACTCATGATTTTTTTAGACAAGCCAAATTGAAGAAAAAAAGAAAAATACTGTGAATGCAGTTTTGTTTCTTTTTAAAAATAAAGGAATGTCTCCATTAAGTAAAATGAGCCAGCTTAAGGATTTAAGGTAGTTTCCCTCCAGGGCCCGACTTATCTTTCCACACTGTATAGTTACTCATGAAATAAGGGCTCACTAGACGGCGCGCGAACTCGTATACGATTTTGTTAGGTAGGTACATTGCGGACCGAAACCGAAACTACGGCCGAAACATGAATTTTTGGCCGAATCTGGCCGAAACCGAAACCGAATCTTCGGTCGAACACTATTAATTACACGCGATATAATCAGTTTACTTAGTTCTATTACATGTCAGTAGCTTAATCATGCTAGTTCGGACAGTTATCCAGGGAGTTACCTATCACTGTATTAGTTTGCGAAGTATTAAAGAACGCAATTAAAGTTAGTATGGAATGATGGATCTTGTAATGGATAGGGGATTACAACGGAAGATGACGAGGGCACGTGCAATAGCCTTATATAGTTGGTCAAATCAAATTTGTCAGGTAATAAGAACAAAAAACTACACTCATCCTTTTCTTTTGGGTGCTAGTACTAGTGTAAGACAAAGATAGTATGATTCTCTCGGTCTATGTTTGAAATGAGACAGTCCTTTGACAAACTATAGTTAAGATGGTGCTATTAATCTTATTAAAATAAATTGATGGTAGCCCTAAAGTTTGATGTAAGTAGGTATTATGAGGGTATTTTTTTGCGAATTAATAATTACAGCAGTTTTCTTCGCATGAGCGGGACTAAAAGCAACATTGTAGGTAATTGCAATTACATGACATTCGGTTTAATTGTAAGTACATATCATGATGCGTGACAACTACAATGTTGCAAAGGACTTAATTATATTTGTGATGATATAATGATATTCAAATTATTTCGTTTTATGTTGTTTACAAAGTTGAACAACCATGTGTTTATGTCTTCTTAACCGACAGATAACTATAGATGGTGAAACCAATTTGTCTGTAAATAGGAACAAAAAAGCGGCCAAGTGCGAGTCGGACTCGCCCATGAAGGGTTCCGTATTTTTTTTTTTCATTTATTTATTAACACAAAATATTCAAAAAATTATGACAGCGAACAAAGCCCCCTGAGGCTTAACTGCCGCTGTAAATTTAGGCGATTTATGACGTATAAAAAAAAACTACTTACTAGATCTCGTTCAAACCAATTTTAGGTGGAAGTTTACATGGTAATGTACATCATATATTTTTTTTAGTTTTATCATTCTCTTATTTTAGAAGTTACAGGGGGGGGGGACACACATTTTACCACTTTGGAAGTGTCTCTCGCGCAAACTATTCAGTTTAGAAAAAAAATGATATTAGAAACCTCAATATCATTTTTGAAGACCTATCCATAGATACCCCACACGTATGGGTTTGATGAAAAAAAAATTTTTGAGTTTCAGTTCGAAGCCCAAAAATTTATTGTTTTTTTTTCTATTTTTGTGTGAAAATCTTAATGCGGTTCACAGAATACATCTACTTATCAAGTTTCAACAGTATAGTTCTTATAGTTTCGGAGAAAAGTGGCTGTGACATACGGACGGACAGACAGACGGACAGACAGACAGACATGACGAATCTATAAGGGTTCCGTTTTTTGCCATTTGGCTACGGAACCCTAAAAAAACTATAGGTACTCATCCTTTTCTTTTGGGTGCTAGTACTAGTACCTATAAGACAAAGAGTATGACTCTCTCTATGTTTGAAATAAGGCAGTCCTTTGACACACTATACTTTGGAAATTCTATAAAAATTGGCATTATGTAAGTTAATTGATGTTATTCGAATTTGTATTATTATCACGATGGTTTGCAAGTTTCTTGACGCTTATGGCTCAAGAAATAACTTAATCAATCTTTAAAGCTAGGTCAACCAGATCGTGAAAGTAGAAAAAGGCGGCAAATTTGAAAAATGTAGGCGCGAAGGGATATCGTCCCATAGAAAATTTGAATTTCGCGCCTTTTTTTACTGACAAGATTTGGTTGACCAGCTATATATACCTATATAGTATTTGGTATATTAAATAATGAAAATATTGCTCGTAAATTAATCAACCACGAATACATGAACATTATAAGGACAATTGTACACGAATCGACCCACAGTTAAGCTCAGTAAAGGATGACTCACGCTAGGCCGGGCCGGGCCGGGGCCGGCTCGTTTACTATGGAAAACACCGCGTGATCACCGATCAGCCGTCATAGAAAATGACATGTCGGGCGCCCCGGCCCGGGCCCAGCCCGGCTTAGCGTGAGTCACAGTCATCCTTAAGGCTTGTGTTGTGAGACCTCCTACCTACTTATCTGATAAGATTATCAGAGAAGTAAGCAGGAGGAGGTAAGGGCAGATGCCTTTGCAACATTTTTGGTAAATATAAAATTACGACTTCAATTATTATAACACATTAAATTTATTCTCAAGAGGACGTTATTACCCTCAAATGGATCCAATTCCCAAAGAGGGTGTTCACATTGTGTAGTAAATGGTATAACATTTGTGTTTTTCAGTATTTATTTATTAAATTAAGAAATGTACAAAGGCAGACTTCATGTTACAAAGCACTCTCTAGGGGCCGCCCGACATCCAATATCAGATTGGCACTTCCTGTAATTTTAGACATGTCACTGCACCCCTAGCACATGATTGGCGCGACAGTATCTCGCGGCGAGATAGACTACCCGTCTTTTTCTAACTATGTTAATAAAAGAGGGACGGGTAGTCTATCTCGCCGCGAGATACTGTCGCGCCAATCATGTGCTAGCCCGGCTGATGTCACAAATAGATTTTCAACCAATGTAGGTACTTAAAAACCTGTTTTACTAGAAAATATGGACGAAATCGCCATTGGGTATATTCCTACGCTAATGTTAATTTGTTTTTATTGAGTTGCAGTTTATTTTTATTTTGTGCTGTATGTCCTTCTTTATTTCCGACGTTTCGCTGCACTATATGTACAAGAGATTGTTGTACTTACCCGACGAAACGTAAATGAAAACCCAGCACACATTATTAGTTATTGTGTACCGTAAAATGGGGTGAGTAGGGTTCGCGGGGAGAGTTGGGTTATGAATGGGGAGAGATGGGATGAAAGGGGAGTGAGATGGGATTTTAAGGCTACTGCTACAAAAATAATGTATTCCAATTTGAAATGGAGCTATTATATAGTAATACTCATAATAAAAATCCTATTCAATAAAAAATAAAATTCCTAAATCACCTTTGTATGAAAACCCAACTCACCCCAAATACGAGAGACTACGGGGTGAGGTGGGATTTCCGGTTTATTATCAAAGTTATGAAATGGAACTAACCAAATTAAAATAAAAACTAAAATACAAACGTCCGGAACACTTATTATATACACCATTCAGTTCGCATATGTAAAAATAAAATGTTATCGAAGTTTGCATGTCAGTTTTGACCCTACTCACCCCATTTTACGGTACCTAAATGTAACAAAATTAATTCGCGTTACGCCTGACTAAATTATGTTTTGTGTTCATAACGTAAAAGTTTTATTAATCATAATCAAAATTTAAAGGTTATATATAGATTTAATTATTAGGGATTACGCAAACATCCTTTCCGGGCCGGGGCGTGGAGTGAGCGTGAGCCTGATGGGTTCCTTCGCCTGCGTGACGAAGGTTCTAGGTTCGAAGTCCACCTCGCGCGGCATTCCTGGCGCCAAGCTCAGGCTATACTTCTTCAGCAGGGTCACCATGCCGGCTATCATTTGCATACGGGCAAAACGCATTCCTGAAAAAAAAACTCTTTTGTGATTTCGGCTTTCCGAGCTTGTCCCTATGCCAAAAAATATCGAAATTGCTTTGTCTTTCTCTCAATCACTCTTGCATATTCGAGCTATAGAGAGGTACATTACTATTCCAGTGGTAAGTTTCCAAATATCACGGTTATTTTTTACATTACGTCACGTTTTATTATGAGAAAAATTTTCCTAGTGGTATGTACAATTTTCATACAAATTTTTGGTACATTTTTTTTTATCGTCAGGATTGAATATACTAGTGATTCTGAGTTGAAAGAACCCAAAAACACCAGGATCCGTGAGAATCGGGTTTTCAATACATATTTATTTTAGAAAACGCCCTTTTGGGGTCGTTGAGCAAGAGAACAAGACATCATACAGAATACAAAGATGAGCCTAATGATGTAGTTGTAGTTAATTATAGTTTATCGCCAATAATGATGATTATTTTTGTAATAAACGTTTAGAAAAATATCGAGAACATTTCATGGGAATTTTGTATATTTTGATAATCCCCTTTGGCACATTTGCTACTTCATTGTGATAAATATTTAACTTTGCTGCTCTTAAATCTGTTTAAATTTGTTTAGGATCCAAGAATCTCTTTATATACATTACAAATCTGTCGTAGATTATGGCTTTATCTAATTTTAAGATTGTTCCTGTTAAAATTTTCAAGCGAATTAAAAAGGGAAAAGTTAAATAATAAATCGTATTTTTGGTGAATGTTTGATCATTTTTATACTTTGTAGGTAGGTAGCTTTTTGTTGGTCATTATTCACTTATAAGATAGGTAATATATGTAGGTACATACAGGGTGCTTCCTGTAACAGGAGCAATAAATTAAACTAAAGGCTGTACTCCTCAAACTGACCAACATTTGTACAGCAACTTTTAAAAATTATGAATTCTTTAGACTTCCTCTTTTTCATACAAAATAAATATTGCCTTCAATATACGCTGATATCAGTGTGTTTGACGTTGCTTGTCACGCTTTAAACAAAACAAAATTTGCAATACATTGCGTTTTAGAATAAACTTTAAAGTGTAAGTAATAAAAATCTAAACATGAGTTATTTTCAAAAGTTGCTGAACAAATGTTGGTCATTTTGAGGAGTACAGCCTACAGTTTAATTTATTGCTCCTGTTACAGGAAGCACCCAGTATATGAATTGCTCCAAGTGCCATACTTATAGGAATAATTCTCTCACAAAATAATAAAACTATTTTTTTATTTGCTCAGTTCCGACTTAGATTTATAACAAAGTGGAAGACGATGTAGGACACAGGTTAGAAAAATATGTTAAGCGGATATTGTGAAAAGTGAAGGTAAAAATCTATAACCTGTTCACGTCCGAACTCAATACTATTGAAGGCTTCTTAACACATTATAACGACTAATGATCATAAAATACACTTATATACTTACAATTAACAAAAAAAGTAAACTTACCAATACAGATTCTAGGTCCCTCTCCAAAAGGCATGTACGAATAGGGCACAATATTCTTCTTCTCTTCACCCATGAACCTTTCTGGTCGGTATTTCTCAGGGTCCGGGAACAGGTCTGCGTTATGGTGCAAGTGGTACACCGGCAGGTGGATGCGCATCCCCTTTTCCAGCACCAGGCCTGAAGGCAGGGTGTAGGGTTCCACCACCTCGCGAGCCAGCACTCCTAGTACCGGGTACAGCCTCATCGCTTCGTTCACACACGCTTCTAAATAAGGCAACTCGGTCAGGCACTCATAAGTAACTTTACCCCCAGATTTCTTCAAATATGCATCCACCTCATCGAACAGTCTTAGTTGTTTTTCAGGATTTTTAGCCAATTCGTACAATGTAAAGCACATGACAGACGCGCTAGTTTCGAAACCAGCGGCGAAAAATACTATGCATTGAGCAATCAGTAACTCGTCGGTCACCTCCAAGTTTATCCGCTCTTTTTTTTCTGACTCCGACTTTACATTACTCATACTATCTCCAGACAAAAACTTATTTTCTTTTAAGTTTAGCATGAGATCAACGAAGTCGTTCCTTGCGGAAGGCTTGTAGTTTCGATCTTTGAATACATCAGACAGTAGCTTGTTGAAGAATGTGTCAAGTTCTTTAGGGAATGTCTTGAAACCTAAGCCATAAAACACATAAGGCCAAATAGCGCGTGCTACAATCTTGAATCCTCGGTAGTTTGATAATTCGAAGAGCAGGTCACCCATGACCTTGAAAGGATTGTTATCACAATCTTTTCCCATAACATTGCTGTTGACTCCAAAGGCGCAGGAAGTGATACTGTCCATAGCGAACCGCACTGATGTCGCTCTGACATCAAGGTCTGGAGACTTTTTGGTTTCTTCGTCGAGCAGAGTTTCGAACATCTTCGAACAGTTTTCAACTAAGTGAAACATGTTCTTCATCTTGGAGGACGAGAAGAGCGGCGTCAGATTCTGTCGAAGCACCTTCCATCGGTTGCCTTGAGTGAAGAACAAGTTTTGGGTCATGATCTCTAAATGTGTGTAGTTGGATATCTCTCGGCTGCTGAAGTAGTAGAAATCTTTAGTTGTTATGAGCTTGATCAGCTCGGGATCTTGTACTACTAAGGCGGGCTCCGTACCATAGTAAACTCCGAAATACGGTTCTTTTTGAAACCTTTTGCATAATTTTTGAACCGATTTGCCCCAGTACGCTTTTAATAAAATGTATCCCGCAAAATTTCCGAACAAAGGTAACGGTTTTTCAAAAGGTACTCCTCTTTTGTCCCAGTAATTTAATTTTCTATTGGCTATGAAGTATAGTATTGAGAGGGCCACGACAGTGGCCGATATGAGGACTAAAACGATCATATCGTCGGAGATGGCAGACTTAAATGTTGTGCTTTGATATGCGAGTCTTTTATATACGGATGTAGAGCTATTAGGGCGACCAACATTTGGCATAAATATATGTTACTCGTATTCAAAACGAGCATAACAAGCAGTACTTATTTTTGATGATTCTTAGCATGTTGCGTAGTTATGATATGAGGGCTTTATATTTTCTTTGGCATCTGACTAACCTTTTTTTCTTTGCAATAATGATACATAGGTACATATAGCTAAGTATTTATAAGACTTAGTAGAGCTGAATATCCACGTTATCCCAGAACTTTTCATAAAACTTACACAAAAGATAAAACTTAATGTCTCCCGCATTTATGGGTTCGTGAAACTACTGCCGTTTCAGGAAATGACGTCATTTCCGATTAAGTGCCTGTTTATGACCGTTCAAGTATCAAATATTTACCGTTACATTTATGCATAATAATTTTAATTTATACCTAATATTTTTCTATTTAAGGCACCACTCTTTAATATATTTTTTATTTTACTTTGAATTTCATTTTTGTCTACTTATTTATCAAGCTGAATTAAGAAGTTACGGTTTCTATAAATATGAAGGGTACACGCTACACGGAGAGAACATGTCTAGACACTTTTTTCAGAAAATGAGATTTTCATCTCAAAATGTAGAACTATTAGTTATACTTGGTCAACCAGATCATGACAGTAGAAAAAGGCGGCAAATTTGAAAAATGTAGGCGCGAAGGGATATCGTCCCATAGAAAATTTGAATTTCGCGCTTTTTTTTACTGACAAGATTTGGTTGACCAGCTATATATCTTTTGCTAACACTGTATAATATATGTAACACAAAAAGTCCAGGTCACGGAATTACCATTCATTTTGATATTGTTCCAAATTATAAAACCGCGACTGATTACCTACTCAAAATGTTACTAAAGTGTTACTAGACACGTTCTTCCGTGTACCCTTCATAATGTTACATAGTTTTGCCAACACTAATTTTCAATAAATTGCAACATGTTTATTCATCAAGAACTAAGTATACTAATGTGCTATAGACAATTAGTTACTAATCATAAATCTGCCTTAGTCAGGCATAAATACTGATAACATACAATGTTTGTAATGGTCAAAGACGCCTTGTCTTTATAAGATGGCATATAGTTGAGAAATAGGGTATTTAACTGTAAATACGGTACCTATATCAAATATTAAAAATCATTTCACATCATGCATGAAACAAAGCATCAAATACCTAATTACTAGAAAAACATAGATAATAGATACCTAGCAGTTATTTTTAAACACAAGTTTTATTTAATAAATCGGATTGTAATATAAAAAGTGGGTGAGTTGACCGTGACGTCACTGTGTAAAGTTTCATATAAATTCAATTTTAGCAAATCGTTTTGACAGTTCTAAAAAAGAAACAGCCCTAGTAGCACGGTCGCATTTTTATCGTTTACCACCATGCCTGTCACGTTCTAACAAGTATGTACTTAAGTGCGAAAGTGACGGGCATAGTGATAATCGATAAAAATGGAACCGTGCTGAGCCCGCTGATTTGACTATTAGGAAAACTCATTTCGCATAATTGTTATTGTGCTGAAACTATTAACATTTCTGAAAAATTATAAAATAAACCTAACCAAACCTACCCTGTTCTACACAACCTATGCAAAATATTTTCGAAAATACTTTCTGTTTCAGCTGGAGAAAAATTATGCGAAAAGAGTTTTATGCGTAACATTACATTATGACAATCAATTATTATGCGACGAGATACGACCCGCCCGCATCTATGTAATAGTTACTTCAAGATGTAGGTATTATACAGCCAAAACGGAACGTTAGTAAAAAACTAAATTTTCATAAAACTCTATATACCCAGAGAACCTGTATTTTTTACGTGGTTAACATATTACAAACACATCTAGTTACTAGGTATCCGCACGAGGCCCGAGGGACTACTTATAATATCCTTATATTAAGTATAATATATTATGCTTATATTATTCGTCAATACTCAATACAGTAAGTAATTCATCAAATACTCTCAGATCTTATCACGCACGATTTAACATTATATAGCGCCCGTATTTTACAATTTATTGATACTTATTAAGAGGAGGAAATTTCAGGAATAGATAGAAACAAAAGAAATTGCCGTCGCGCCGGTTTTTACCTTTTTATCTCAATTACCTACTTTGAAAATATATTTCTGTTCAAACTTTTTCTCGTCAGATCCCTTGGCCCTTACTAAAATTATATTGCTATGGTATGATTTATTTTATCAGATGAAAACTTTTGTTTTAGGTGTAGAACCGTCAGCAAAGGATGGGCCGGTGGCAGCAACGCCAGGAGAGAACACCAAGCCAGAGGTGTCGACACACTGCGTGGTTGGAGGGGCACACGCCTTCATTCTTAGGGTAAGAGATGTTCAGTCAGCAAAGGATGGGGCGGTGGCAGCAACGCCGGGACAGCACCAAGCCAGAGAGAGCTGTTGACACATCGCGTGGTTGGAGGGGCACACGCCTTCATTCTTAGGGTAAGAGATGTTCAGTCAGCAAAGGATGGGGCGGTGGCAGCAACGCCGGGACAGCACCAAGCCAGAGAGAGCTGTTGACACATCGCGTGGTTGGAGGGGCACACGCCTTCATTCTTAGGGTAAGAGATGTTCAGTCAGCAAAGGATGGGGAGTTGGCAGCAACGCCAGGACAGCACCAAGCCAGAGCTGTCGACACACTGCGTGGTCGGAGGGGCACACGCCCTCATTCTTAGGTTAAGACAGTTCAGTCAACAAAGGATGGAGCAGTGGCAGCACCGCCGGGACAGCACCAAGCCAGAGCTGTCGACACACTGCGTGGTGGGAAGGGCACACGCCCTCATTCTTAGGCTAAGAGATATTCAGTCAGCAAAGGACCAAGCAGTGGCAGTGATGTCGTCTTCTCTACAGTAATAATACCTCAATGGTAGAATGTAAGAACTATTAGATTCTTTGATTGAAAAGTTAACCAACATAAGTCCTATTTGTGAAAAAACCGGCCAAGTGCGAGTCGGACTCGCGTTCCAAGGGTTCCGTACATTACACAATTTTTAATAATTTTTTTTTATGAAAAGTGACCAACATTATATATTTTATATGTGGATGTTTGTTTCAGATATCCAGTTTCTTTGGTCTAGCGCCGCTGAAGTTCGAGACGCAGTCCAACGGTTTCACAGTTACTATATCTAGCGCTATGTGTATATATAGTTACATATTAGTCACAATATTAGGTAAGCTGTGCTTCAGAAAACTTGAAGGGTACACGGAAAGAACATGTCTAGTCACTTTATTCGGAAAATGAGATTTTCATCTCAAAATGTGAAACTCGAATGAACTATTAGTTACATCTTTTGCTATTGCATGCTACCACTGTATAATATGTAACGCAACTTTTTTTTTTCTTAAAAAAGTCCGTCACGGAATTACCATAAATTTTGACATTGTTCCAAATTTTAAAACTGCCATTAGTCAAAATGTTGCTAAAGTGACTACCTAGACATGTTCTTTCCGTGTACCCTTCACTTGAGCTTCGGCTACGATAAAAACCAAAGATAAAAACGCTCCGATGAACTTGAAAGAAAGTAGAATGTGAATATAAATAGTGTTGAGTCGCTCACTCGTGAGGCACCTCATTTGTACCACTCATTTTGTTAATTTGTCGCAGTACTTCGTACCGCAAAAATGTCTTACTTCACTCCTCTATTCATTTTACTCATTTACTCGCGCGCATCACAAACACCTCTTGCCACACAAATCATTCACACACTTCAAATTTCAAAAAAACTCTTATCCGTTCAAATTCACTCGCGAGTCTCGCGACCCACAAAACTCATACAGTCCTCACAACTCGCAACAGAGTCCCTGGATCGCGCGAGGCGCTAGGCGAAAATGTCTCAAATGAAGAAACGAGTAATGATCCACACTGTCAACTGCCGAACTACAAACCTTATTGCAACGACAAAAGGTCCACCGAGAAATGCGTTGAGTTTGTACCACTCACCGCTTCTCTGTGACATGAACCCCTCAAAAATCTTTTCAAAATGTAACAATGAATTAGAAATACCCAAAGAGGGAGTGAGACCGACACGCGACGTACTTCAATATCGCTTCGCGTCGCCGCCGAAAATACGTTAACAATTAAACACAAAAGACAACAAGCGTAAGCGCTGCAAGCTTTCATACATCTTTAAAAAATTGTCGCTGTTGGAATTAATGAAATAGTTGACGCTGAAAATATGCTAGTACCTCACCTCATTTGAAGTAAGACATTGTAACACCTCATTTTAGAAAATGAGGTACTCATACAAACTCATTTTAAATTGATGTCCTACCCATCACTAAATATAAATACTAAAAAGGTTTTGAATATGTAACATTTTTGACGCGTTGTTTTAATAGTAATGAACGATTTGCTAATTTAAGTATACCACCTTCGGCTAGTCTCATGTCTTGATCTACTATTTTCCCCTAGATTATATGCAGAAAAAATAAAAACTATAGGTATTTTAAATTACAATAAAGGATACAAATTAAATGATAACTAAAGCTTACAAATAAAATATCCTACCTATTTTAAATTATGTTATAATTATATATAAATTATGTTATACCTCATATAATACCTATTTTAAATTATTATGAGAGATATCAAAATTAATTCCTTAAATTCCGTAGATTATAATTTCATACGCCGTGGGTGTATCTAACAGAAACGATAATTAGAGAAGAAAGGTATAATTACAAGCACAATGATTTCTCTGTTTATTTTAAGATTCCTTTCATTTCATTTTACGCAATTTTAAGCATGTTATTGTAATTACATTTGACGTAGGTACATATGAGTATACAGTATCTGTTTCTTTTATTAATTAAGCTAATTTTAGATACAATTTAACTCATTAGGTGTATGTATTTTGGTCGTTTAAAAATGTATACCTATTATCAATGTGTAATTTAGTATGAAATTCCAGTAATTTGTACAATCTTCGGGCTCGCGACGGAAATTAACATCGGTGTCGAGCTGTCTGTGCGGATGTCGTCACGGATGTCGCAGGTCAGTCATATAAGGTCATATTAGTCATATATACCTAGGTGAAAATTTAGAATGATATGTTCATTCAGTATAAAACATTTTTCTTCTTCCTCGCGTTATCCCGGCAATTTGCCACGGCTCATGGGAGCCTGAGGTCCGCTTGGCAACTAATCCCAAGAACGTCACTCATCGGCATTTATTTCAAGTGCCATAGAAATCGAAACTAAAATTTTCTTAAACTGCATGACCTCTATGTGCTTCATTATGTAAACTTTCAGTATTACCCAAGAAATAGTGTCACCATACCGGCCGCGTTTTCCCAAGTCAAACAAATTGAAAGTGATATCTGCTATATCCCGCCGCTGCAAAACTGCGGCAGCAGTAAAGGATGACTCACGCTAGACCTGGCCGGGGCCGGGCCGGAGCTTCCGGCGCTTCGTTTCTATGAATAGCACCACGTGATCACCGATCAGCCGTCATCCGTCAGCCGTCATAGAAAACATGTCGGACGCCTCTGTCTGAGCCCGGCCCGGTCTAGCGTGAGTCATCTTTAAGTCAGCTGCAGTCTTGTGACCTTTAGAAGCTACATTTCTGCCGCAGGTCGTATCGACATGCGATGTGTTGGTGGTAGTAATCACCGCGGGCGCCGGCGTGTACGGCGCCCCGAGGAGGATGCGGGAGATGCTCAAGTTTATGGACAACGTCGCGTCGGTGAGTTACTCTAAGCTATTTCTGATGCCCTGGTACCTCTGCCAGAAAATATGAACCACTATACCTTATAAAACAAAGTCCTCCGTCGCGTCTGTCTGTTTGTATGTTCGCGATAAACTCAAAAACTACTGAACGGATTTCATGCGGTTTTCACCTATCGATAGAGTGATTCTTGAGGAAGGTTTGTATATAATTTGTTACCCTGTGCAAAGCCGGGGCGGGTCGCTACCGCTAGTATTAAATAAAGTTTTTGATATTCTTAAAACTTTGTGTGTTATATCTTAACGGGCATTCCTCCACAGCCTCATTTGGATTTAACACTTTGTATATTCCTGTAATTTATTGGAGCAACATTGGAGTAACATGGAACTGTTCTGATGCAGTCGGGAGGTAGGAAACGGAACTACTCGATGGAAAAACACAGACATCGAGTTTAGGCTCATTAGAGAGGTCTCAAGAAGTCCTTGATAGAGATGCAAACAAAAGTCAGCAATAAAAGTGTGTGGCACAATATCGCACGTGTATCGTACAACGTTTTACAGTACATATGGCACAGGGATGTAACGGATGTGGTTTTATCGGAACCGAAAACGGAAACAGATGTTTTCAATTTAGCTTAACGGAATCGGAAACGGAACCGGAAACGGAACCGAAAACGGAACCGGAACCAGAGCTATAACCGCAAAATCGAAGTCCGTCTATTGCGGGCATTTTTCTCTGTCACTTTAATTACGTCTTAATGAGAGTAAAAGAGAAAGATCCCCGCAATTTGCGAATTTCGGTTTTAGCGGTAGGCCCCCTGAATCGGAACCTGAGGCACTAGTCCACTAAGGGCGAGTAAGCGATAAGCTATCGACTATTTTTTCGCTCAAGAAACAAACAAAAGATAGAGATTCCGTGTCGGTAAAAGAGAGAGGTACCTATATTAATAGTTGATCGCTGGCTGTTCACACTGCCGGCGAGGACTCTCTTTACACTCTTTACTCGCAGCGATAAAAACTATCAACGATAAAATCGCTCAGCGGTACTCGCTTGGCGGTCGGAGAGACCATGCAACTAGCGATCGTTCTACATTACATGAAGCGTGGATTTCAGAGCAACAAAAGTTTTTTTGGTTCCTAGTTGCGTCGATCTAAATAAGGCGAAATCCTCGTTAACACGAAATGAAATGAAATGCCATTCCCTTACCTTCAAAGCCAAAATCCTCCATAACTCGAAATATTTAACCTCACCAGAGACAAGGGAAAAGCTTTGACCTCACTAAGATCATAGAATAAAAAATAATACTAAGTACAGAAGACTCACTCTAACAAAACGCGTCTGTTACGATCAGCACAGATATGGCCGCTAGTTGGCGACAGCGCCACGCGCGGCTTATGGCTTTCCCCAAAATTGGGGCCAGAACGGATGTACTTTTAGCTACCTGTAGCAAAGCGACGAAATCGCGGAGTGAGACACGCCTGCTAAGATGAAGTAACCAGCGATTCCCTTCACGACTATTCACTACATTTTTTACCTCTATAACTCGGAAAATAAAATTTGAGCTCTACAACAAGAACCTCTCTAAATCGATTCCCTCTATAAGACGAAACCTCGTTAACGTTACCACGAAGTTTTTGGCGTTTCCCTTGAGATTCGTGCTATCGAGGTTCCACTGTACTTTTATTCTGTGATTAAGGTTACAATACTTAATTCTCGAAGGCTGATATTTGCTTGTAATTTCATACAAAATTTTAAGGACAGTAGACCTTATTAACCTTAAATACGGTGATTTAAAACGTCAAACTCTCATAGGGCGAGTAATCGCCCGTCACATTCGAACACTCGCTTTATAGCCGAGCGACATATCTATCAGAACTACACTCGCTTCTCGCTGCTCACCAACTCGTTTCTAGTTTCTAGCTCTAATCGCTTCTCGTTCATCGTTCTTGATGGGACCAGTGCCTGAGTGATTAGGTGGACGAGATGTTAAGGGTAGGTCTATTAAAAACAAAATTCAAAATCGAACTTGATTTTGATTTCATTGTTCGTTTTTTACTCACTAACATTCACCACACACAGTCTAGTAGTCTGTACTGTACTGTCCCTAGGTACACATTACACAACACATACGAATAGGTAGTTTTAATTTCAATAACACGAATAATACAAACAAATTAGTGCAGCACGTCGTGGCAAGCGCGGCGATGAGCGAATGACTGGTATAAACCTGTTTGTTTTTGATGTACGCCGCTCATGTCCCGCCGCCGCGCTAAGCATTGACATCCGAAATACTTCCGTTTCAAAAGTAACGGAACCGGAACAGAAACGGAACCAGAATATCAAACGGAAGTTCCGCCTTAACGGAAGCGGAAACGGAGCTCCGTAACATCCCTGAATATGGCACTTTAAACTTTCGACATAAGTACGCACGGATAGTGCTCTTTCCCGCATTAGTTCGGGAAAGTAGCACCTTATGTACTGTAATAGTTATTTACGATACAAGTGCGGAAAAGTCGAAATTCGAAACGGGTGGCGATAAATTAAAAAAAGCGGCCAAGTGCGAGTCGGACTCGCCCATGAAGGGTTCCGTATTTAGGCGATTTATGACGTATAAAAAAACACCAGCCAGCCCAGTATTTTGCCCAGAGAATTAGTATAGCTATTCAACGGGGAAATGCGGCCAGCCTGCTGGGTACACTGCCTGCTGGCGGTGAGTTGGAGGGTGTATTTTATTTGTAGGTTTTTTTTTTTTTTTTTTTTCTTTTTTTTTTTGTTGTTATTAATGTGTATTTTTAGAGTGAGTTGACGAAGCCTGTTGCGGATTTTATCGCTGTAGTTTTTTGTGACGATGCCTGTAGCTGATTGTAAGTTTGTGTTTACCTGACGAAGCCTGCGTTGCGGATATAAAAGTATGGTCTCTGAATAAATAAAAAAAACTACTTACTAGATCTCATTCAAACCAATTTTCGGTGGAAGTTTACATGGTAATGTACATCATATATTTTTTTTAGTTTTATCATTCTCTTATTTTAGAAGTTACAGGGGGGGGGGGGACACATTTTACCACTTTGGAAGTGTCTCTCGCGCAAACTATTCAGTTTAGAAAAAAATGATATTAGAAACCTCAATATCATTCTTGAAGACCTATCCATAGATACCCCATAGATACCCCACACGTATGGGTTTGATGAAAAAAAAATTTTTGAGTTTCAGTTCGAAGTATGGGGAACCCCAAAAATTTTTTTTTTTTTTTCTATTTTTGTGTGAAAATCTTAATGCGGTTCACAGAATACATCTACTTACCAAGTTTCAACAGTATAGTTCTTATAGTTTCGGAGAAAAGTGGCTGTGACATACGGACGGACAGACAGACGGACAGACGGACAGACAGACAGACAGACAGACATGACGAATCTATAAGGGTTCCGTTTTTTGCCATTTGGCTACGGAACCCTAAAAACGACCGAAGGGAGTGTTTTAAATCTACACGAGTTGCGAATAACCTATTCGCACGTGTATCGTACAACGTTTTACCGTACATATGGCCCTTTAAACTTTCGACATACGCACGGAAAGTGCTATTTCCCGCACTAGTTCGGGAAAGTAGCACCATATGTACTGTAAAAACATTTTTGGACAGTTACTTGTTGATTTCAGGTGGACAACAGCATAGGAGCCCAGTATTCCCTCGCCAATGAGCGCAAACTCTGCGCGGTTCTGCTGGCGATCCTCATCTTCTTCACTGTGCTTATCGCAGACGACTTCTGCTTTTATGTGCTGCAGGCCAAGAAGATTAACAGAGAATGTAAGTTACATTTAGCTACTAGCCTGATTTTTTTGGAAGATGTGAATCTATTGTAGGTACTACATCCCGTGAGATTCAAATGTTTCTACTCGTAATAAATCTGACATCTATTGCACATGTACCCCAGAAACTTCCAAAATGCGAAAATTAGGCGCTATTAGGTAAAAAATGCGGAAAATTGCGGATTTCACATTGTTTGTTGTATTAAGCCATGTTTACAGGAATTCCATTGATGTTTTTTACAATGTTGTTTTCACCTAACTTTCAACAAAACCCATTAGAGTTTAATCAATCAGTGACTGCGTCTAAGAATAACCCGACATTGTTTACATAAAGCTTTATTCTGGTCATTCCTATCCCACTGTATCGACGTCAAAGATACATCTACAGGCTGAGAAATGGAATAGGGCCGTGAGAATCGGAAGCGAAAATGAATCAATAAAAATTGGCCATGAGAATGTCGGGCCATGCTCAGTGTAGAGTTTCGTAGTTACCATTCTGTCAGAACAGGTCCAACGGGGGCTATTAGTATGTATAAGTATCATACAAGCATAGGGGACTAAAGGGACAATTTTTTGCTAGTGTAAATAATTCCCGCACCAAAAACCCAAGGCATACCGAATAATTACCGGATATTGGAACCATCTCTGCGATATATCCAGCGGTTGTAGAGTCTGTGCGGAAAGAGAAGAGTCGTGGAATGTACGGGGCCCAATACATTCCACGACTCTTCTCTTTCCGCACAGACACTAGAAAGGTCACGACCTCAGACATCTTAATAGAAGCCGCATGTTTATTTGTAAAGCAAACATGCCATTATTCAAGCTACGTGGGAGAGGTTGCTGTTGCTGTTTTGCGGCGGTGCGGCGGCGAAAATACTCAAGACGTAAGTATATTCTAAACGTTTTTTAGTTAGGAGAACGGAAAGCTAGCTATGTTCTAAAACGAAGTCGCAATTTTTGAATTGATTGATTGTTTTTGAAGATAGATATTCAATACACTAAGTGAGATTTGCCCTCGTAGCTCTGAGAAAGTTGTCCAAAAATACAATAAATACCTATTCATAATGTCTCCAATAAACATGATCATTGGCGTGGGAAGTTAGTGCTTTAAGTAGTCCATTGTATACATGTCTGTGATTTTAAGATACCCCGAGCTGAGTCTCAGCTAGCGGCCATTATAAATAACGACCAGTTATTGAATTTATGGTTTCAGTAGATAAACACGTATACAATGTACATAATGTGATAATACCATGATAATAATATGGTGATGCATACCGTCAATCCTGCATCTATAATTATCTTCTTGAAATACCACTTATCGTACAAATACAAACGCTTTATAAAGTTTTCAATGGTGTTTTTCAAACCATATATTATGGATAAATGTTTTGGTTTTGACCCTGACGACTTTAAAAGGTTGGGTGATATGCATGTACCTAATCTTGCACCGTCGTAGCACATATGAGCTACCAACGTAGTTATTTCAAACGAGTGTGGTTGTTAAAATTATACGTAGGTAGTGCATTTTTTATGACATAGGAGGCAAATGAGCAGACTAATCGTCTGATGTTAAGCGATTATCGTCGCCCATGCCCCATGGCCCCCATGGACACCCGCAACACCAGAGGGGTGAGTACTGAGTACGTTGCCGGCCTATATAGTAGGTACGCTTTCTTTTATTGAAAGGTTGAACGTCGTAACTGTACGGAAATACCGCAGGGGATAGGATATTGGTGTATTAACTAATTTAAAAAGGTTAATTCCTTTTTTTTAGGGGACATAGTGACGAACTACATCGCCTTCTACCTGCTATGGTACGTGGTGATGGTTCTGGAGCTACAGTTCGCGTTCACCGCGCTCTCCGTGCGCTCGCGGTTCCGCGCAGTCAACGACGCCATAGCGCTTACGGCGCGACACGTCGCCATACCGCGTTAGTATTACGTTTAGCCTTTTACATGACACGTCGCTACACGGTAAATGGGAACTCCTTGACTTGTGACGTATTACATCGCCTTCTACCTGCTATGGTACGTGGTGATGGTTCTGGAGCTACAGTTCGCGTTCACCGCGCTCTCCGTGCGCTCGCGGTTCCGCGCAGTCAACGACGCCATCGCGCTTACGGCGCGACACGTCGCCATACCGCGTTAGTATTACGTTTAGCCTTTTACATGACACGTCGCTACACGGTAAACGGGAATTCCTTGACTTGTGACGTATTACATCGCCTTCTACCTGCTCTGGTACGTGGTGATGGTTCTGGAGCTACAGTTCGCGTTCACAGCGCTCTCTGTGCGCTCGCGGTTCCGCGCAGTCAACGACGCCATCGCGCTTACGGCGCGACACGTCGCCATACCGCGTAAGTATTTACGTTTAACCTTTTACATGACACCTTTCTGAGGGTCGGAATAGAAAAAAGTATATGCTATTTGTCGCAAGACAGCAGAAAATTTAAATACGTATAACGCTGTAATGTGGTAAATGTCCACTTTTAGTGTTTAGCAGTAACGCTTTGGTTTACTGTAACATAAACGCATATTGCTTGTGTCAGCTAATTAACGAATTAAGTACCTATAATATTTGTAATTACTAATTATTATAATGATTGCAGTAGGTACTTATGACAGTATGCACGTGCAATTTAACGTGCAATAATCAGCAACATTGTTGCTGCATGTTATTATGGTATCATTGGTTATCTTGATTACGCTAAACAGCAATTAAAAAGGGGCACTCTAATAACTGCTCTTGGGTGTAAACAACCTTCTTTCACGTGTTGTAAACAGTTAAATGAGTTCAATTATAGTATTTTTCAAACAGCTTGGGTACAGTGACAGCTAGATGTCATGAATACAATTATTCGTTTTAAAGTTATTCCCTTTTGTTTCCAGTGGAAAAGTTGGAACAACCAACACCAGTCAACATGTTCGCGATCCGCGTCGCTCCGGCCGACGCGCGCCGCTCCGCCAGCAACGTCAGCTTGCTGGTCGACTCGCTGCCCGGCCCGGGCGACCACCCCGTCATCATTAGGAAGAACGGTGCGTAGTCCGGCTGTGTCAACATGTTCGCGATCCGCGTGGCTCTGTCCGACGCGCGCCGCTCCGCCAGCAACGTCAGCTTGCTGGTCGACTCGCTGCCCGGCCCGGGCGACCACCCCGTCATCATTAGGAAGAACGGTGCGTAGTCCGGCTGTGTCAACATGTTCGCGATCCGCGTGGCTCTGGCCGACGCGCGCCGCTCCGCCAGCAACGTCAGCTTGCTGGTCGACTCGCTGGCCGGTCCGGGCGACTACCCCGTCATCATTAGGAAGAACGGTGCGTGTCCGGCTGTGTCAACATGTTCGCGATCCGCGTGGCTCTGGCCGACCGCTCCGCCAGCAACGTCAGCTTGCTGGTCGACTGCTGCTGCTCGCTGCCCGGCCCCGGCGACCACCCCGTCATCATTAGGAAGAACGGTGCGTAGTCCGGCTGTGTCAACATGTTCGCGATCCGCGTGGCTCTGGCCGACGCGCGCCGCTCCGCCAGCAACGTCAGCTTGCTGGTCGACTCGCTGGCCGGTCCGGGCGACTACCCCGTCATCATTAGGAAGAACGGTGCGTGTCCGGCTGTGTCAACATGTTCGCGATCCGCGTGGCTCTGGCCGACCGCTCCGCCAGCAACGTCAGCTTGCTGGTCGACTGCTGCTGCTCGCTGCCCGGCCCCGGCGACCACCCCGTCATCATTAGGAAGAACGGTGCGTAGTTTTCGGCTCCAACTTAACACGTTCACTGCCAAGAACTGAGAACATGCTAGATGTGTTTATTTTGTACTTGGCTTGGCACCGAGGGCTTAGAAAGGGGCGTCAAGCGGACATTAGAAAGTAACAATAAAGATACCTATGGCGCGCTGCGCGAAACATGCGACGGAAGCTAATATGGTGAGTGTGCGGGTTTTAACGATTTTACCGTTAAACGATTGTCATCTTGTCATTATGGTCCCTGTACTCGTAAAACAAATGGATTTCCGCTGATATTTTAAAATTCTGACAGTTGTAGGTACTTTTCACTCCATCATATTTCCTTCAACAACAGATACAACCCCATTAATATTTTTCTTATTTCCAGTAAACGGCGAGCCCCGCCTAATCGTGCCCCCCTGCGAGGCCATCCGTAGACTCGCAGCCCTCCACGGCTCCTTGTGTGAAGTGGTGCAGAGGATCGACAGGAGTTATGGGCTCCCGCTCATAGTCATACTGCTGTCTACGCTGCTGCATCTTATTGTCACGCCGTACTTCCTCATCATGGAGATCAGTGAGTCCGTTCAGTCTTACGAGCCGTTTGTGTTGTGTTGTAGCACGGGCAAGTCTCCACAACGCAAAGAATGGCGGCTACTTGGCGTGAAGGGGGTAGGGGTAAGCTACTGCAACCAGCCCACCGATGATAATGTTGAGCAGGACCTCGGAGAGATCTCTCGGAAATCTTGAGATGTTTTGCCGTTATGACCTATCTGCGGACTCTAGTGAGAACACAATAGTGTATGCTTTTGTGCAAGACCATGTTGTACACAGAATGAATACGTAATAGTATTTCTGGCGAGCTGGAGTGTCAAGATTTCATTTCCTAACTATTTCTCTCAGAGACTGTCATTGACAAATTATCGGAGTCTCATTAATCTATTTACGAGTCCATCTGCAGCTTTGCCATCGGCCCCTTTCGTTATCTACGAACTTTACGTACATTTTAAAAGTTCTCTAGGCAGACAGAGAATTTGCACAAAATTTCTTAGAAATATAACAATACAAAAATTCTTTCAAAATGTAGGATTGTTTATTTTCCTCTTTCTGCAGTTGTATCTACGAATCGAATCCACTTCTTGGTGCTCCAGTTTCTGTGGTGCGTCACGCACATGCTGCGCATGTTCGTCGTGGTCGAGCCATGTCACTACACCATTACAGAGGTAGGTACCTAATTATACCTTCGCTCATCTACTTAATGATACATGGCTACCGATGCTTAGGATAAACCCATACTGGAAAACCTCGCCAGGGCATTCATATTAAAGCCGGAAATTTACAAAAGCGGGCGCGGAGCTTTAACAGATTACCGGTTAATATTGTAAATATTGGAATAAAACAGCGGTCATTACAATTTTGAATCCTACCGACTGTGCCAACTATTAATAGTTTTATCCGTTCAATCATATGTAAAATTTAAGTCAAAGATAAACTAATCGCATACTACAATGTCACTAATAGAGCAGAGATAATTTAGGTATTCTTTGTCATTTCAATATTTTGTAGGTAGACTCTCTCTCTTCTCTTTCACGAATCTAAGTATGCATAAATATTAAACTTATTGTGGCCAGTAGGAGAACATGGACAGAAAACGTGTTAGTTTAACTTCCTGACCTCTTAAGGTCACTATGGAGTTGCAGAAGTTTTAATTTCCAACTTCTATTTCAGGGCAAAAGGACTGAACAGCTGGTCTGCCAGCTGATGACGTACGCGCCGTCGGGCGGCGCACTTCCCTCGCGCCTGGAGCTGTTCTCCCGGCAGCTCCTGCTGCGCTCCGTCACCTACTCCCCGCTGGGGATGGCCACGCTGGACCGCCCGCTGGTCGCTTCTGTAAGACTCTAGATAACCGTCGGGCGGCGCACTTCCCTCGCGCCTGGAGCTGTTCTCCCGGCAGCTCCTGCTGCGCTCCGTCACCTACTCCCCGCTGGGGATGGCCACGCTGGACCGCCCGCTGGTCGCTTCTGTAAGACTCTTGTAGATAACCGTCTGTCGACGCACTTCCCTCGCGCCTGGAGCTGTTCTCCCGGCAGCTCCTGCTGCGCTCCGTCACCTACTCCCCGCTGGGGATGGCCACGCTGGACCGCCCGCTGGTCGCTTCTGTAAGACTCTAGATAACCGTCGGGCGGCGCACTTCCCTCGCGCCTGGAGCTGTTCTCCCGGCAGCTCCTGCTGCGCTCCGTCACCTACTCCCCGCTGGGGATGGCCACGCTGGACCGCCCGCTGGTCGCTTCTGTAAGACTCTAGATAACCGTCGGGCGGCGCACTTCCCTCGCGCCTGGAGCTGTTCTCCCGGCAGCTCCTGCTGCGCTCCGTCACCTACTCCCCGCTGGGGATGGCCACGCTGGACCGCCCGCTGGTCGCTTCTGTAAGACTCTAGATAACCGTCGGGCGGCGCACTTCCCTCGCGCCTGGAGCTGTTCTCCCGGCAGCTCCTGCTGCGCTCCGTCACCTACTCCCCGCTGGGGATGGCCACGCTGGACCGCCCGCTGGTCGCTTCTGTAAGACTCTAGATAACCGTCGGGCGGCGCACTTCCCTCGCGCCTGGAGCTGTTCTCCCGGCAGCTCCTGCTGCGCTCCGTCACCTACTCCCCGCTGGGGATGGCCACGCTGGACCGCCCGCTGGTCGCTTCTGTAAGACTCTAGATAACCGTCGGGCGGCGCACTTCCCTCGCGCCTGGAGCTGTTCTCCCGGCAGCTCCTGCTGCGCTCCGTCACCTACTCCCCGCTGGGGATGGCCACGCTGGACCGCCCGCTGGTCGCTTCTGTAAGACTCTAGATAACCGTCGGGCGGCGCACTTCCCTCGCGCCTGGAGCTGTTCTCCCGGCAGCTCCTGCTGCGCTCCGTCACCTACTCCCCGCTGGGGATGGCCACGCTGGACCGCCCGCTGGTCGCTTCTGTAAGACTCTAGATAACCGTCGGGCGGCGCACTTCCCTCGCGCCTGGAGCTGTTCTCCCGGCAGCTCCTGCTGCGCTCCGTCACCTACTCCCCGCTGGGGATGGCCACGCTGGACCGCCCGCTGGTCGCTTCTGTAAGACTCTTGTAGATAACCGTCTGTCGACGCACTTCCCTCGCGCCTGGAGCTGTTCTCCCGGCAGCTCCTGCTGCGCTCCGTCACCTACTCCCCGCTGGGGATGGCCACGCTGGACCGCCCGCTGGTCGCTTCTGTAAGACTCTAGATAACCGTCGGGCGGCGCACTTCCCTCGCGCCTGGAGCTGTTCTCCCGGCAGCTCCTGCTGCGCTCCGTCACCTACTCCCCGCTGGGGATGGCCACGCTGGACCGCCCGCTGGTCGCTTCTGTAAGACTCTTGTAGATAACCGTCTGTCGACGCACTTCCCTCGCGCCTGGAGCTGTTCTCCCGGCAGCTCCTGCTGCGCTCCGTCACCTACTCCCCGCTGGGGATGGCCACGCTGGACCGCCCGCTGGTCGCTTCTGTAAGACTCTTGTAGATAACCGTCTGTCGACGCACTTCCCTCGCGCCTGGAGCTGTTCTCCCGGCAGCTCCTGCTGCGCTCCGTCACCTACTCCCCGCTGGGGATGGCCACGCTGGACCGCCCGCTGGTCGCTTCTGTAAGACTCTTGTAGATAACCGTCTGTCGACGCACTTCCCTCGCGCCTGGAGCTGTTCTCCCGGCAGCTCCTGCTGCGCTCCGTCACCTACTCCCCGCTGGGGATGGCCACGCTGGACCGCCCGCTGGTCGCTTCTGTAAGACTCTTGTAGATAACCGTCTGTCGACGCACTTCCCTCGCGCCTGGAGCTGTTCTCCCGGCAGCTCCTGCTGCGCTCCGTCACCTACTCCCCGCTGGGGATGGCCACGCTGGACCGCCCGCTGGTCGCTTCTGTAAGACTCTAGATAACCGTCGGGCGGCGCACTTCCCTCGCGCCTGGAGCTGTTCTCCCGGCAGCTCCTGCTGCGCTCCGTCACCTACTCCCCGCTGGGGATGGCCACGCTGGACCGCCCGCTGGTCGCTTCTGTAAGACTCTAGATAACCGTCGGGCGGCGCACTTCCCTCGCGCCTGGAGCTGTTCTCCCGGCAGCTCCTGCTGCGCTCCGTCACCTACTCCCCGCTGGGGATGGCCACGCTGGACCGCCCGCTGGTCGCTTCTGTAAGACTCTTGTAGATAACCGTCTGTCGACGCACTTCCCTCACGCCTGGAGCTGTTCTCCCGGCAGCTCCTGCTGCGCTCCGTCACCTACTCCCCGCTGGGGATGGCCACGCTGGACCGCCCGCTGGTCGCTTCTGTAACTCTTGTAGATAACGTCGGGCGGCACACTTCCCTCGCGCCTGGAGCTGTTCTCCCGGCAGCTCCTGCTGCGCTCCGTCACCTACTCCCCGCTGGGGATGGCCACGCTGGACCGCCCGCTGGTCGCTTCTGTAAGACTCTAGATAACCGTCGGGCGGCGCACTTCCCTCGCGCCTGGAGCTGTTCTCCCGGCAGCTCCTGCTGCGCTCCGTCACCTACTCCCCGCTGGGGATGGCCACGCTGGACCGCCCGCTGGTCGCTTCTGTAAGACTCTTGTAGATAACCGTCTGTCGACGCACTTCCCTCACGCCTGGAGCTGTTCTCCCGGCAGCTCCTGCTGCGCTCCGTCACCTACTCCCCGCTGGGGATGGCCACGCTGGACCGCCCGCTGGTCGCTTCTGTAACTCTTGTAGATAACGTCGGGCGGCACACTTCCCTCGCGCCTGGAGCTGTTCTCCCGGCAGCTCCTGCTGCGCTCCGTCACCTACTCCCCGCTGGGGATGGCCACGCTGGACCGCCCGCTGGTCGCTTCTGTAAGACTCTAGATAACCGTCGGGCGGCGCACTTCCCTCGCGCCTGGAGCTGTTCTCCCGGCAGCTCCTGCTGCGCTCCGTCACCTACTCCCCGCTGGGGATGGCCACGCTGGACCGCCCGCTGGTCGCTTCTGTAAGACTCTAGATAACCGTCGGGCGGCGCACTTCCCTCGCGCCTGGAGCTGTTCTCCCGGCAGCTCCTGCTGCGCTCCGTCACCTACTCCCCGCTGGGGATGGCCACGCTGGACCGCCCGCTGGTCGCTTCTGTAAGACTCTTGTAGATAACGTCGGGCGGCACACTTCCCTCGCGCCTGGAGCTGTTCTTCCGGCAGCTCCTGCTGCGCTCCGTCACCTACTCCCCGCTGGGGATGGCCACGCTGGACCGCCCGCTGGTCGCTTCTGTAAGACTCTAGATAACCGTCGGGCGGCGCACTTCCCTCGCGCCTGGAGCTGTTCTCCCGGCAGCTCCTGCTGCGCTCCGTCACCTACTCCCCGCTGGGGATGGCCACGCTGGACCGCCCGCTGGTCGCTTCTGTAAGACTCTAGATAACCGTCGGGCGGCGCACTTCCCTCGCGCCTGGAGCTGTTCTCCCGGCAGCTCCTGCTGCGCTCCGTCACCTACTCCCCGCTGGGGATGGCCACGCTGGACCGCCCGCTGGTCGCTTCTGTAAGACTCTTGTAGATAACCGTCTGTCGACGCACTTCCCTCACGCCTGGAGCTGTTCTCCCGGCAGCTCCTGCTGCGCTCCGTCACCTACTCCCCGCTGGGGATGGCCACGCTGGACCGCCCGCTGGTCGCTTCTGTAACTCTTGTAGATAACGTCGGGCGGCACACTTCCCTCGCGCCTGGAGCTGTTCTCCCGGCAGCTCCTGCTGCGCTCCGTCACCTACTCCCCGCTGGGGATGGCCACGCTGGACCGCCCGCTGGTCGCTTCTGTAAGACTCTTGTAGATAACGTCGGGCGGCACACTTCCCTCGCGCCTGGAGCTGTTCTTCCGGCAGCTCCTGCTGCGCTCCGTCACCTACTCCCCGCTGGGGATGGCCACGCTGGACCGCCCGCTGGTCGCTTCTGTAAGACTCTAGATAACCGTCGGGCGGCGCACTTCCCTCGCGCCTGGAGCTGTTCTCCCGGCAGCTCCTGCTGCGCTCCGTCACCTACTCCCCGCTGGGGATGGCCACGCTGGACCGCCCGCTGGTCGCTTCTGTAAGACTCTAGATAACCGTCGGGCGGCGCACTTCCCTCGCGCCTGGAGCTGTTCTCCCGGCAGCTCCTGCTGCGCTCCGTCACCTACTCCCCGCTGGGGATGGCCACGCTGGACCGCCCGCTGGTCGCTTCTGTAAGACTCTAGATAACCGTCGGACGGCGTACTTCCCTCGCGCCTGGAGCTGTTCTCCCGGCAGCTCCTGCTGCGCTCCGTCACCTACTCCCCGCTGGGGATGGCCACGCTGGACCGCCCGCTGGTCGCTTCTGTAAGACTCTTGTAGATAACCGTCTGTCGACGCACTTCCCTCGCGCCTGGAGCTGTTCTCCCGGCAGCTCCTGCTGCGCTCCGTCACCTACTCCCCGCTGGGGATGGCCACGCTGGACCGCCCGCTGGTCGCTTCTGTAAGACTCTTGTAGATAACCGTCTGTCGACGCACTTCCCTCGCGCCTGGAGCTGTTCTCCCGGCAGCTCCTGCTGCGCTCCGTCACCTACTCCCCGCTGGGGATGGCCACGCTGGACCGCCCGCTGGTCGCTTCTGTAAGACTCTTGTAGATAACCGTCTGTCGACGCACTTCCCTCGCGCCTGGAGCTGTTCTCCCGGCAGCTCCTGCTGCGCTCCGTCACCTACTCCCCGCTGGGGATGGCCACGCTGGACCGCCCGCTGGTCGCTTCTGTAAGACTCTTGTAGATAACCGTCTGTCGACGCACTTCCCTCGCGCCTGGAGCTGTTCTCCCGGCAGCTCCTGCTGCGCTCCGTCACCTACTCCCCGCTGGGGATGGCCACGCTGGACCGCCCGCTGGTCGCTTCTGTAAGACTCTAGATAACCGTCGGGCGGCGCACTTCCCTCGCGCCTGGAGCTGTTCTCCCGGCAGCTCCTGCTGCGCTCCGTCACCTACTCCCCGCTGGGGATGGCCACGCTGGACCGCCCGCTGGTCGCTTCTGTAAGACTCTTGTAGATAACCGTCTGGCGGCGCACTTCCCTCGCGCCTGGAGCTGTTCTCCCGGCAGCTTCTGCTGCGCTCCGTCACCTACTCCCCGCTGGGGATGGCCACGCTGGACCGCCCGCTGGTCGCTTCTGTAAGACTCTTGTAGATAACCGTCGGGCGGCGCACTTCCCTCGCGCCTGGAGCTGTTCTCCCGGCAGCTCCTGCTGCGCTCCGTCACCTACTCCCCGCTGGGGATGGCCACGCTGGACCGCCCGCTGGTCGCTTCTGTAAGACTCTTGTAGATAACCGTCGGGCGGCGCACTTCCCTCGCGCCTGGAGCTGTTCTCCCGGCAGCTCCTGCTGCGCTCCGTCACCTACTCCCCGCTGGGGATGGCCACGCTGGACCGCCCGCTGGTCGCTTCTGTAAGACTCTTGTACCCATTCCTTCCTTCTCAGTGGGGACTCCTTGTAGGTACGTATGTAGATGCGAAGACCGTCTGTTCTGCGTTGTTGATGGCAAGATATTCAAGGCGTCGCTGGCAATATGTTGGACCACCCGCTTCTATAAGACTCATTTTCTTCCTCTTTCCCATTTTCAATTCGTGTCGGTCTTGTACATACGCATCCGGAAGACCGTCGCTAGCTTGTTTATACTGAATAGAATTTAAATAAAAAAAATCTCTACGGTAAATTATTTTTAATATTTGATCCTTTTGTCCTAAAATATTTTGATTCTCTAAAGATGATTTTGTTACAGGTAATCGGCGCAGTGACTACGTATTTAGTAATTTTAATACAGTTCCAAAGATATGACAGTTAAAATGAACTGACCCGTAGGTATAGTTATCGCACCGTGAGAAGAGGCCACGTATACAACACACGACGTTTATGTGTAACTGCTAGCGTACTTAAACTTGTCCGTGCCGTGTCGTGAGTGCCCGGGATCGCGGATAAATATGTATTCATTGTTATTGAATTGTTAATATTAGGTACTTATTTTTAACTAAAAAAAAGTATACATAATCGATGAGATCGCTCAAAGTTATAGATTACGCATTTCTCGAAGCATTTTTCATGTCAATAGCTTTTGGGCAAACATACCTAGTTACAAAATTATTGGTGTGTTCCCATTTGTCCCCGTCGGGTTTTTCATATTAACCGGCCATTCCTGTTCTTTATGAAGGGCGGCGGTCATGTGTGCTGGGGACAAGTGGCAATACACCAAATTTCTAATGGCGCGTTTTAGACATAATACTTATGTTCGTGAATTTTTTCTATCAGGTTTTGAATCAATGAAGTTACTAGTTGAGTTAAATAAAGTTACTACACATTATAATCTTAAAAAAAGCGCTACAATTTTCGCGCAAAAGGTAAATCTAAAAGAAAGACATGGAATGTATATGTTATTATTACACACTTACATGATAGTTAATAATATATGTAGGTACATCTAGCCATTGCTCCGTGATGGGGAAGACATATATGTATACGAGTAGGTAAACATCTAGTCAAACGTATACATAAGTAATATCCTGTTAAAATACATAATATAATAGTATAGGTGAGGGTGGGGAGGGTCGATCCCTAGGGGACACTTGGTAAACTTCATTTTTAATCAAACCAAACGAGATACATTTTTTTGCACTGGTAACACTCATTCATTCGTTCCTAACTTCACGTTCTGTCATGGCACTGTATCGGAAAAGTCAGTGGTTCAAAAATGGCGGACGGTGAAAGATTTTCTGCGTACTATATTCAATTTTCGGTAAGCTTTAACTGGATTTATTTTATAGTATGAGATGGAAATGATGTTAGTGAGTGTGCTTATTTTATTTGTTGTTTATTGAAGTGATAATTAACTTGGATTACATTGATATACGCGAACACACGTTTCGAGTACGGCACGTTTTATAATCTTACTATGTATGGGGAGACTTTGTCTTTTTCTTCAGGGGAGATATGATTCCGGGATCATGTCACCCCCAAAGCGATCAAGTATACATTGTAATAAATTTACTTACAAAATGATTCATAGAGCTATCATAAATATTTTCTTTTCTTTAGTAAATCATGCCGCAAAAGTACGACCAGAGAACTGATTTAAACTTTCAAGGTTTTTGACTCATTATTTTTTACTAAAACGGGATTTAATGGCGTATAATTCAGTTTTTAATTATACAACCGACTCCGAACTCCGAAAACGGAATTATCCCCGTGGCCTTTGAAAAGACTAACTAAAGTTGACATCAACATTTTA
The DNA here is from genome assembly GCF_948474715.1 of Cydia amplana. Taxonomy (NCBI): domain Eukaryota; kingdom Metazoa; phylum Arthropoda; class Insecta; order Lepidoptera; family Tortricidae; genus Cydia; species Cydia amplana. The sequence continues at coordinate 12,109,385 of NC_086087.1, forward strand.
CGAACTACCCGCACTTGGTCTTGTTTATCAAGTTAAACGTTTTACACACAGGGGATGTTACTCGGTCGACAAACAACACTTATAACGATATTTGGTTTTCAACCGGCGATATTTGTTTTTATGGATGAAATGCTATTTCAATGGCTTTCCGACCTTATGTACTATAGTACCGACGGTCCATAGAAAGGATTTTAGGATTATGCAGCTCAAACACCGTCCTCGAAACGTGAGCAGTAAATTTCTAAACTTATTTATTATAGTAAACAATAACGACCAGAGATGGGTAAAAAATTTAAAATTGCTGTATCTGACTTTAAAATTTTTTAACTTTTTTTTTTGGTTCAAAAATTGATTCCCTATTTTATGTTGTTTTATGGATAATACGATTACATTGTTTTTTAAAAGTATAAGATTATGGATTAATATGTGTTTGATATCTTCATATATTAATTTTCTGTAGATAAAGTGAATAAATTAATGTAGATACTACCCTCGAAATATGACATTGCCGCTTAAAATCTTTTTACCAAGTGTCCCCAAATCTGGAAGACTTGATCCCTTCGGCTTAGACATCTGATTACCGGAAATACAACTTCAAAGCATGGAAGATGCAATATATATATGTTTGCTGTGTATTTTACAAATTATAGATGCATTGCTAATAGCGATCCGAGTTATATAATCAATGAGAATCTGGTATGGGGAGACATGGTAAAAATCTGTTTACCATGTGTCCCAAGAACTAGGGTCACTTGATCCCCCTAGGATCAAGGCTCCCGACCAGGAGTAAACAAGTCTCCCTTACATAGGGGACACATGGTAAAAGTCAACAGTATGGGTTTTCATTAAATAATGGTATAATTTATTGCACAAATCTGTTCTAATTCAAACTATTAATGAAGAGATAAATTCTGAATCGTATGGTCTATAAAGTTTTTCAATACTACAAATAGTTAAGAAAATGTATGCTAAAAACAAAAGGGGTGATCAACCCTCCCCAGTTTCCCCTACTGTACATAATAAAAGCTTATTATTAGAGTATCTAGCTAAGCTAATAGGTATGTACTTACCTATAGTCATAAAATAAATCGACTTTTTCGTTGAAGTTCCTATATTTACAGTCATTATTTCAAAACATAAAATAAGAGTAGTTAAGTAAGAAAATACATAAAATGTTATAGGTATTATACAATAAATTATATAATATAATTTCAGTAAAGCGGTAAGTAAAAAATTGTTAAGCACTAAAATAGACAATCCGCGCCATCTATTTCAGCTGTCAAATTTCTGACTACAATATAGTTTGCACTACTATGCGCGTCTTTATATAAAGGTACCTATTCCTTAACCTTTTCGACGCCGTGTCAAACACAAAAGCTGTCTCTCAGACGCCACGTCATCGAAGTGTCAAAACTGAAATTGAACTTTATGCATATGCACCTAGGTCTATGTTGCTCTGTGGTCTATGACCGATTAATACGTCTTTGGCGTTGGACCTGCGTTGCGTATATATCGGTCATTGGCGTCCAAAAGGTTAATACGTACACTCGTTGCCAGCGAACCGCTAGGCAGGTTCTCTGCTCGTAGGCGCTTTTCGCTACATACGGGTTTTCCCCATGTTTTCAACTACGCACGTAGCGCGTAGCTTGCGCTAACACTGAATGCGTTAACTATGAAGTTACTATAATAATTAATAAAGCTAACAATGTATGAAATGAAATGTTGTGTCAATTAAATTAAGAACATATTTAATCAGCATTAAATGTATTTATGAGTACCTATTTAAATATATTAATAATTGTATTTTTGTATGATTACCTTGACAACTATTCTCAAAATATTTTCAAGCATTTTTCAATCTTTGAGGACTCGGAGAAAATGCAAAAACACAAGTCCACGAAGCATATCATTCATTCATTCTGTCATTTTCATTTGTCTACTCTCAATTGCTCAAAGGTTGACTGGAAGAGATCCCTTATAGGGATAAGTTCGCCTTTGTACATTGTACATATAGGTATACTTTCTTTAAATTGTATCTTAACCCGTCTTGTAAATGTATATTAAAGTGTTTACATACATACATACATATTTATTGAAGTCGGTTTAGGGCGTTTTTTTTCTCCTATTAGGATAGAAAGAGCTCGTGATTCTGAGTAGAAATAACATAAAAAATCCCAAATTTGAAAAAAAGTGTAGGGGACAACAAAAAAAAAACGCCCTTTAATCGGACTTTGTTTCCAAGTACAGCAAGCTGCAAAGGTGCATAACCACTTTATGAATGAATTCCATTTATAAAGTGGGTATGTACTTTTGCAGCTACAATAGTGTAGTACTGTAGTGTCTGTAGTAGGTACATATTTTCAAAACTATAAGAATATTTTTTCTACAATCTTTAGTAAGTACCTATTTCGTTGAGTTTATTCTGAGAATAATGTAGAGTTAGACCAAGCTAGGTTCGCAGCGATTTTGATACCCAGACTGTGCAAGTGTTATTTTAATGTGTCATAGAAGTTTGACGTTTTATATAACACTTGCACACTCGGGCTATCATAATCGCTGCTAACTCTAATTGAAGCTTAGGTCTTAGTTAGCTTGGTCTAACTCTATATAATTGAAGAGGTAAATGAACGAAACAAGGAAACGGTAGCACGCCGCTCCAGTGTGCGAGCGGGACATCGATATACTTGCTGTCTCGCTCACACCTCGATGTGGCGTGTGAATCGCATCGGTGACAATCGATTTATTAATTAATAAGTATAAATAAAGCTGTACTTACAAACATTTAAGTATATGAAAATGTAATGAAATACAATTGTTTGTCTGTCACTGTAATTTCCTGTAAGCCCCCATTCGCACGGCAGCTTTTTCAACGCGCGTTAAAAAAGCGCTTGAATCTGTCCGCACTCTAAATTCGATTTAACGACCAAGGCTTAAAGTCGAAAATCCAACAACGCTTGATAAAAAGCGCCACCGCTGTCGTGTGAATAAATACACATGTATCCATTTGTCATTCAAAAGCTTTTTAACGCGCGTTGAAAAAGCTGCCGTGCGAATGGGGGCTAAGGCCTTGATCATTTCTACTCTAGGCAGTAGGCAGTAGGGGTGACACTGGACCTTTGGGGCGCTCTCGGCTCCGTTCGGCTCAGCGTTGCAACGAGCAATTATTAGGGTTGGCACAACTGGACGTTCCTTTGCGACACAACAGATAATTGAATGACTTAAGAATCTTAAGATAGTCTACTTTTGTAGTCTGTGGCGTTGCGTGAAGCTGGCAGCGTGCAAACTAGACAACCCTAAATAGCCGAACCGAAAGGGATAGTGCCATACATTAGAAAAGGACAACATGATTCGTCCTTGAATCGCCGTCAAATGTCGGGTTTGTACTTTGTAGGAAGTGTCATTTCTGTACTAACCGTTACCTATTATTTATTCTGTGCCACAGGTTAGTGAAAAGAGAAAGTATTAGAATGATTACAATTTACATTTAAATAAAACAAATTTAATTTTAATAAATATGAATTTATTTCAACTGATTTACACGTGATCAAAAATTTATCTGTAAAATTATTGGGTAAAGAATTATTGAGACACTCCGCCGTTATTTTTAATGCATACCACCTGGCTAGAGGTGGGTATTTAACTTATGTTTCAATAATGTAGTTTTTTCAGTGTACCGCCTGCTACATATATCGCACGAGAATGGTTTCTCACCTTGGTGAATTTTTTTATGTCTATTCAACGTGCCCATGTGCGAATAGTTTTTACCACATATATCACATTTGTACAGATCTACCTTAGTGTGAAGTTTTTGATGTTCCTTTAAATTTGTCGGCCTAGCAAATTTCTTTTCACAGATATCACATGAGTATTCTTTTTTTCCTGTATGGATTACCATATGGACCCGTAAATGATTTATCACCCTAAACTTTCTATGACATATCTCGCACGAATAATCTTTACTATCTGTATGTGTTTTTTCATGCATCTTTAAATTTGCCAATTGCGTGAATATCTTATTACATATTTTACATGAATGCGGCTTCTCTCCGGTGTGAGTTAATTTATGTTTATTCAAAGTGCCAGATTCTGTAAATCTTTTATGACAAATACCACAAGAATATGGTTTTTCCCCAGTATGGATACGTTTATGACGATTAAAATGGCTCTTTTGCGTGAACTGCCTGTTGCATATTTCACAAATGTGTGGCTTGTCTCCGCTATGGATGAGTTCATGTCGTTTCATGGAAGTCATTTGTGTAAACTGCTTTTTGCATACCATGCAGGCGTACGGTTTCTCTCCAGTATGTGTTCGTTGATGTGTCCTCAAAGTACCTAATAGTGTAAATTCTCTATGACATATATTGCAGGAATAAGGTTTTTTTGGTTGTGGTGCATTTTTTATTTGTGGCAACTTCTTGGGTTCCTCATGACCTGTAGTAGATGAGGATGGGTCGATAAACTGCTTGGTGACACTTGTTTTTTCCCTCTCCAGTGCGACTGCTGAAACCAAAATGCGTCTAATAAAAATTGATTTCATAAGTCTATCTGTACAGAGATTTTAGGAACTAGGAGTAGGTAGGTAAAAGGTAAAACTTAAATTAAGTCATGATTGTCATGGTGATGATGGTAGTTACTTGTTACGTATTTAGGTGTATTAAGTATTTCTTTAGTATCCTTTGATGATAACAACTATTATTATCATGCATATTTAGAACGAAATGCCGATAGAGGCAGTGAGCGTCGCGCGTGACGGATTCTAAAAACGTTTGAACCTGGAAATGAAGGTGAGGATATTGTTTATGAGAATATCTTTCATAAAATATTAGTATAAAGAAGGAAAGCGATCTTGACATGTCTTTTAATTGAAAAACGCTTTTTAAAAATCAGTAACTATTACTTATGAAAGCAGAAGAATATAAATGATCGTATTAGATTCATAATTGTTACATATTTGCCATTATTTATTTTTAAAACGTGTTTTTCAATAAAAAGACACGTCAAGATTGTTTACCTTATTTCTAATGCTAAAAAAAACGAACTATAGTACTGTATGATAAGTTGATAACTTATTGGACACGGACACAGATTTGAACAGCTATGAAGAAAACACCAATTAAATTTGGTTTTGAAATCAAGTGTTCTGAAGTTGACGATTAAAATACTAGTGATTTGTGTTTGTGAAATATGCAATATGTGAAGTTTGCCCATTACAAGCAAGCACTTGCCGTTTTACAATCATTATGACAAAAAACCAGTCTTTTGCCTTATTAGTCTTATTACTCACCACGGGGAAGTCCTTCTTCTTCAGAATGCTGTTCTTCACACACCAGCTCTGTCTTCACCGCAACCTCGCACACCTTTGAGACTGGTTGGTGGTTGATAGTTGGTGGTTGGTTGGTTGGTGGTTGGTGGTCATAGTGAAAAACCTTTGTGTTTTCCCAAACAGACTCCTGCTTTACAAATACTTCTTCTATCTCATATTTCACTGTAAAGAACAGGAAGATGTAATTGAAATAACTGTAAGTTTAAATCATTGATAAGAATGGCATTACTAGAAAACTAAAGAGGCCCACTGATTAACAGCCTGCCGGACGATATTGGCCTGTCAGTTAGAACAAAAAGTTGACAGTTCCGAACAACTGACAGGCCGATATCATGCAGCGGACTGGTAATCAGTGGGCCCCTTAAGTTATAGTGCAATAACACTTTCTTCTTCCTCGCGTTATCCCGGCATTTTGCCACACTCATGGGAGCCGGGGTCTGCTTGACAACTAATCCCATGATTTGACGTAGGCACTAGTTTTTACGAAAGCGACTGCCATCTGACCTTCCAACCCAGAGGGGAAACTATTAGACCTTATTGGGATTAGTCCGGGTCCTCACGATGATTTCCTTCACCGAAAAGCAACTGGTAAATATCAAATATTTCTACATAAGATCCGAAAAACTCATTGGTACGAGCCAGGGTTTGATCCCGCGACCTCCGGATTGAAAGCCGCACGCTCTTACCGCTAGGCCACCAGCGCTTCTCTTCTTATAGTGCAAGAACACTACAATAAAAATAAGGTGGTAGCCTAGTGTTGGTTAACACTTGAGTCCTTTGAATAATCCTTCCTTCCTCCATCCTTCTAATAATAATTAAGTTAATTCACCCAGCAACCTAGTTCATTTTAGATTCCATCAACTCTCAATAGTCCTTACACCCTGGCAAGAGCACCATCCGCTCGGTGCACCCCTTATATTTCTTTTAAGTGCTAAATGGGCCTCTACGTGCTAGTTAAACAAGTATTGATAATAACTAATAAGTAAGTACCACAATACGCACCTTGTTCCTTACTTTCTAGTTGTGTCTGTGTCTCGTTCTTCACCTTCTTGTTCGGGTTCAGTCGAGCCTGGTCCCCGTCCCACCCAGGCTCCTTTTTAACGAGTACTGTGTCTAGTGACATACTGGGGATTTCCTTCCTTATGAATGCAGTACGGAGATGACAGTACTAGGTTTTTGTATATAGGTACCGGAGGACTATGGCGATCGATAACATTCAAAACTGATTTACAGTCCGAAATAGGTACTTTAAATACGGTCTTCCGAGGATTATACAATAGCGAGGATTCTTATAACACCAAGTTGAGGTTCTCTGAGGGTTTTGTTTATGTTTGCCAAGATTCTGAATAAGTACGAAGACGAAAGTTGACGAAACAAAGTGAATCGATAACAATTTTGCATTTGCATGACAATTTTGACATCTCACACAGCGCCTACCGCGAACCACGTTCGATCTGTTGCCTCTCTGTCGCATTTGTAAATTCGTACGTAAGTGTGACAGGGAGGTAACACGTCGAACGTGGTTCGCGGTAGGCCATGATAATTGACATTTTCTAGTCCAGAGGGGCTACCGCAAATTGCGGAGATCTTTCTCTTTTACTCCAATAAAGGCGCAGTAAGAGTGACAGAGAAAGATGCTGCAATTTGCGAACTTCGATTTTCGCGGTTATAGCCCAGTAGTGAATGTTTTGCAACGACATTACTCCGCGGTTTTGTCTTTGTCTCAAATATAAAATTTGACATATGATACCGAAAAAAGAAATGGAAATTTCAAAGTTTTCCTCAGTTTTCCTGTTTCCACAACAAACTTTGCTTTGCATTAATTTCTTCGACAAAATTAGTTAAACCACTTTCAAGAGTTTCAAGTCGCAAATGTAGCAAGTATCCATTCTGTGTTTTTTTTTATACGAAGCTAAAATCATAAATTTATTTTATATATTGCAAGCAATAAAAACTTATCTGTATCACGTTTTAACCTTGTTAATGATAAATCGATTTTGTGTTAATTGAGTCAGCCGATTTACACCATGGTTGTGGAAGTGCCGAAAATTCAATTAGGAAATGGACAGACGATGCCGATTGTCGGACTTGGCACTTACGCGGTAAGTTCAGTTTGAATTGTTTAAAACTTGTAATTTTTATTTAAATATTATTTCTTATACAGTAACCTGCATGTAGATTGTTCTACTGTTTCTACGATTTAATTAAGAGACTGGTTTCCTTGTATTAACAGCATGTATAAGATATTCTTATAATTTTCCTTGTGCAAAAATCCCGGTTGGGGTATAGCAAAAGGGGTCCGATTTTAGGACTTTTTTTTGCATTTTTGTTAGTTTTTTTTTTTTAACTTTAAAGAAAACATTAAAATAAGCATCTTTTATTGATTGAAGTTATTTTATAAACTTGACCGTTTAGGAACTAGAGTGATCTGAAGCTGCGAGTTCGGCCATGGGATTACTAAGGAGCCACAGGTTTAATTTGGGTTAGGTTAGTATGTCATCCTGCCCGAAGGGCATAACTACCCAGAATAGGAATGACTACCTATCACCAAAAAACCCAGAATAGAAGCCTGTCACGGAAATTACTATCAACAAAAAACGTAGGTAAGGTCCGAACTCGCAACTTCAGATCGCTCTAGTTCCTCAGTCCTAAAATCGGGCCCCTTTTGCTATACTCTGACCGTCATGATGGGGTGGCCTAGTGGTCCATGGCATGCCATGTAGATGCCAGTTCAAATTCGGCCTCTGCCACTGGGGGGCTTAGTCTCTTTTTCTTTAGTACAGTGCTTTTCAAATTGTGGGTTGCGACTCCCTGGGAGGTCACCTTGAAACAATACATAAGCAAAACATTTTGTTCATAATAAGAGGGTCGCGTCATGAAAAGTTTGAAAAACACTGCTTTAGTATCTATTTATCTATCTATATCTATATAGGTAGCCTTTTATTTCCGGTCCTTGGGTACAATGGTTCTTAAGTTGATATTATTATCTTTTTTCTTTTTACTACAATATGTCCCGCAGTTCAGTGTGCCTTTTGGCATAGGCCTCCTCCAACCTTCTCCACTGTACTCTGTCCTTTTGACGGATTTTAGTTTCTTTTGTTGGAGGGTTTTAGTATATGACCTACTTATTATATTATAGTGTTTATTGATTTCAGCGTAAAGCAGAGCCAGGCCAGTACCGGCTAGCAGTGGAGTGGGCTATCGAGGCAGGGTACCGACACATCGACACGGCCTCCAGCTACCACAACGAGGAGGAGGTTGGGCAGGGAATAGCGAATGCCATCAGCAAGGGACTGGTTACTCGGCAAGACCTGTTTGTTACTACCAAGGTTAGTAACAGTCGGAGTCTTTTTCTGGGGTTGTGGAAGCGAAGGTATGATTTGCACGGGTATATTTAAAAAAATTGGCTTCTTAGCTTTTTATTCATACCTATTAAGGGTTGCATTTATAAGCAACACTAGATGTATGATTCTATCTCTATTATTTTATTTTCAGTATGACATTCTGTTTTCCTTCTATATCTAAAACCTTTATTTGAGCAATTCTTGTATATGTATTTCGGGGATCTCGGAAACGGCTCTAATGAAATCTGCTTCGATGATATTTACTATATGGGGGTTTTCCGAGGCGAAAAATAAACCTAGCTAGGTCATATATCTGGGAAAACGCGCAATTTTGAGTGTTCGTATGTTTTCCGAGCAAAGCTCGGTGTCCCAGATATTAGTTAATTAACTGCTTTGCTTTACAGTTGTGGAATGACTGCCATGCCGAGGCTGATGTTATCCCGGCACTGGAGAAGTCCTTAGCAAAGCTGAAACTGGACTATGTGGACCTATATCTTGTGCATTGGCCTGTCTCTGTTAATGTAAGTAAACTACATGCTGAGTTATGTTTCTCGAACAAATTTATTATGTTATTTAGTTTATTAATCGCTTTATTATTACTTACTTAATTTTACTACTTAATTTTACAGTGCATTGGTGTTAGCTGTAATGCTGTAAAATTTGATTTCAATAAATATCAAATATCAAATGTGTAGGTACCAGTGGAGGCGCGTCAAACATATCCATAGGCAAGCGGGGGTTAATTTGGCTTACATATTTCCTTTACAACTCTGCTCAAACGTCCAAAAACAGGCAAGCCGGTGGGAATCGGCTATTATGGACACGCCGCCACTGGTAGGTACTATAGATTCGATATTTTATTAAAATAATAGGAATCTGTACGTATAACGTACGAGTATCATGCATAGGTGCCTATGTCTAAAAATGTATGTTTGGATTTCGACTAGATATCTATGCTGAAAGTGTTATGGTTTATGGTATACGTAGTTACGTACTATATCTTCCAATTTACTCAAGAAAAAATATTCGTAGATTAGGTAAAAAAAATGTAGGTAGGTAATAAATTATGTTTGAAAAATAAAATTATCACTTAATTATTATTTTTTTAGTGTCGTTTTTGTCACTAAATCAATCAGATATACCTATTTATTTGCAAAAACACAGTAAGAAAAGGTTTTTAAACTATTCAGGTACCTACAGTGTATTTTGCAAATAATGCAAGAATAACAAATCACATATAAAACTGATGACTCCGTGAATTTTAATTTCGCTCTCTCCCTAATATATGGCAAACAAAAGATGTGCAACATAAACGAATATTACCTATAAGTTATAACTAGGCATTCCAAAATTGTAGAGCTGAAATTGTACATATTACTTATGCGTTTGCTATGTAGTCGCGCTCGCGCCTATAGTTCGTTTTTTAGCATTAGAAAAAAGGTAAACAATCTTGACGTGTCTTTTTATTGAGAAACACTTTTGAAAAATAAGTCATGAATCATGAATGAATCATATACGATTATTTTCATTCTTTTGCTTTCATAAGTTACTGATTTTTAAAAAGCGTTATTCAATTTAAAGACACGTCAAGATCGCGTAGTCTTTTCTAATGCTAAAAAACCGGCCAAGTGCGAGTCGGACTCGCGCACGGAGGGTTCCGCAACATCAACAAAAAATAGAGCAAAACAAGCAAAAAACGGTCACCCATCCAAGTACTGACCCCGCCCGACGTTGCTTAACTTCGGTCAAAAATCACGTTTGTTGTATGGGAGCCTCACTTAAATCTTTATTTTATTCTGTTTTTAGTATTTGTTGTTATAGCGGCAACATGCCATGTGTGGTGCTGTATGTAGATGGTTTTTGCAATAAACGTTTTTCTATTCTATTCTATTCTTATGCTTATGTTCAACAACGAGTGTACCTAACAAAGACGAATGATATACATGTACCTATGCGAAAACTTATTAACAAAAAGGATTCAAATCAAAAAATCAAAATCAAATCAAATCAAATCAAATAATTTATTCATTCGTGGATAATGAAATAGGAAAGTATTTGTGTGCTCCTTATATATGAGTATAACCTATCTATATTAGTTATATACCTAATTGCTCATATCCCCTTGCCCTGCTTCATAAGTAAGTAGACACGCAAATCGAGGAGGTGCTCCTTCTTAGGAAGTGTTTCGGCCTTGACGTCCAGCCTGCATTTTTCGAAAGGCCACACGTTGGGGTAGTCATGCGCTGGTATGGATATGTTGTACAGGGCCCAAAAGCGCTGAAAAACGTAAAAATGATACATTACTGACGACAGGTGGCCTAGTGGGTAGGGACGCTGCCTGTGAAGCCGCGGTCCTGGGTTCGAATCCCGGTAAGGGCATTTATTTGTATGATGAGCCTGTGCACATCTCTCATCTCATCTAATGAGGGATATTTGTTCTCGAGTCTTGGGTGTTTTCTATGTATTTATGTATTTGTAAGTATATTATATAATTATATCGTTGTCTGAGTAAAATGGTACTTAGTCAATCTGTGTAAGAATGTCCTATAATATTTATTTATTACTAACTCTAGATGTTTACTTTGATAGCTCAGTTGGAACTGTTGGAAGGGTGATTGGCTCCTAAGTCCTACATGGATGATATATTTTTTCCACAAATATTTATGAACATATTGTTCAAAATATCGCAGACTTTGAAGCTTAATACAAAATACAGAACATAGCGGCCCCCTTATTTAAATATCTATGTCTAAATTTAACCTTTTCGACGCCGTGTCACAGAATAAATAATAGTACTAAGTACAGAAGACTCACTCTCTAACAAAATGCGTCTGTTACGGCTTATGGCTTTCCCCAAAAGTGGGGCCGAACGGATGTACTTTTAGCTACCTGTAGCAAAGCGACGAAATCGCGGAGTGAGACACGCCTGGCCGTGTCAAACACAAAAGCTGTCACTTAGACGCCACGTCACCGAAGTGTCAAAACTGAAATTGAACTTTATGCATAATATGCACCTATAGGTCTATGTTGCTCTGTGGTCTATGACCGATTAATCCGTCTTTGGCGTTGGACCTGCGGTGCGTATATATCGGTAATTGGCGTCCAAAAGGTTAATGGATAAAGAAGACTCCGAAATTTGTTAATGACCCCCTTAGAGAAATATGTAGTTGACAAATGAAAACTTGACACCTTCTTGACACTCTAGCTTGCTTATTAAAGTTGTTGTAGTAGAATAGTTATTTTAACGTTACGTGAGCACGTTGATGGGCTCTTACATCACAGATTTTCTGGAGCAACTTACAGCTGGTGCAGGGCACTCCAGCCCCGCGGCGAGAAGCGCTCTGCCGATGTATTGCTCCTTGTTCATGATATCGCACATTTTGAACGTGAACTCGACGAAACTGCGCTTGTACTCGTTGTGTAGGTATTCGTAAAACACGAAACTAAACTGGAATGGAACAATCAAATAATAACAATTTCTACACTGTTGAAAAATCGTAAACCTCTTATTAATGGGCTACATGACAATTTTTTTTTATGGTATCAATCGATCGGGTTTGTTTTTAGGATCAAATGTCTATATGGGACCCATTGCATTAAAGTAACACAAAAGTCAGAAATTGTAGTCAAAGGCCGACAGTCGCACTTCACTCGCGAAACGCCCTATACAAAACGGCCAGAGGCCGTGACGTCATCGCCCACCTTGTAGTATGGACAAAACAAGAAAATTGCGTTTTTGTCGGTGAAATATTGCGTTTATGTATATAGTTGCTATACAATATTTTTTTGGATGAAATGTAAGTAATCGAATGGTACCCTTACTTTATCGTTTTTGGAAGTTAAAAAAAAACTTAAATTTTGAAACTTTCAGGTCTTATAATTTTGTAATTATTCAATATTTTATTTTAATATCCACATTATTGTGATAAATTGCTCGTTTGCTATCTATTTTACTAGATTTTGTTATAAAATTCAACATGTGTCATCATCCCTATTTAGGCCATGGGCGTAGGCAGCTGCCCCCCCCCCCCCATTGAGCTCAAATTTTACATACAATGCACGCCCCTCTGTGGCCTCTGCCCCCCCAGGCCTATGAACTCGCCACCCCCTAGTTCACTGGCTGGCTACGCGCTTGATTTTGGCCGCCAGACTAAGAAACGAAGCGCCGCGTCCCTGGCGCCACGGCAAAACCATCAATACATATTATAAAACAAAGTCCCCTGCCGCGTCTGTCTGTCTGTATGTACGCGATAAACTTAAAAACTACTGTACGGATTTTCATGCGGTTTTCACCTATTAATAGAGTGATTGTCGAGGAAGATTTTGGTGTATAATTTGTAAAGGATTTGTGTAAATTCGTTGAACTACCCGTGAGAAGCTGGGGCGGGTCGCTAGTCTATTCAATCAACATTTAATTTATTACTAATCAGAACGGCATAACACGCATTAAATTGTTTTTTTTTTATATGCCTGTAACTGCGGGCACCCAGATCAGACCATCAACTTCAACATTTATTCAGCAAATAGGCCACAATGGCACTTTTACGCTACGGCTTACGTAGGCGAACAACGCGCGAACGCGGCGCGGCGCGGCGCGGTGCGGCGGCGGCGCGGCGGCGGCGCGGCGCGGCGAGGATGAAACAAACCGTTGATACGTATAGGTATTAGGTATGTCCTACTTGTACGTGAGCGATTTAGACGCGAAGCGGCGCGGCGGCCGCGCCGCGTTCGCGCGTTGTTCGCCTACGTAAGACGTAGCGTTACACGTCAACATTGAATTTACATACAAGTAAAAAAATTATAATAATACATCAACAATTATAAAATACAACTAAATGCAACTAGCAAATCAAACTAACGTATTACAATTACTTAGAGATGCATAAGGTCTCTTAATGTCGAATTACATTAAAAAAACTATAATAATATTAGGTATTTAAAAAAAAACAGATACATGGAAAAAAATAAAATCTAAACTTATTTAGAGATGTAAATGTCTCTAAGTGTCAGAACTATAAGATAACATAGTTTATCAAATTATCCTTAGAGATGTATATAGGGTCTTCAAGAGTCAGAATCCTGTATAATTAACACATTCATTAACAGAAAAGAAACATACGAGAACCGAATGAGGCGTCTCACTGCAATTAAATTCAAAAATAAAGTTACTAAATATATTCGTGTTAGCTTAAACAGACCCGTCTCCACAAACAGCACGCGTATCTCAGCCATCGCCTCCCTCAACCTTCATTCGGGAAAGTAGCGACCCTATCAACGACGCCACCGTAAGCAAAGACTTTTACGCGAGCATGACATGTTCAAGCTACCGGCCTATATTAATATTAAAATAGTATATACATAAACCTTCCTCTTGAATCACTCTATCTATTAAAAAAACCGCATCAAATTCCGTTACGTAGTTTTAATGATCTAAGCATACATAGGGACAAACAGCGGGAAGCGACTTAGTTTTATATACTGTGTAGTGATTATTGGTAAGTAACAAACAATATTTACCGATACATTATTTCCCCAAGTTTGTTGATTAGTCCCCACGACGTTTAAGTAGTAGTTCCCGCGGCGGACATATCTTCTCACGTTTACTTTCACGCCGGTGATGTATCTTTCATTGAAGTAGCCCACTTCAGCGCGTTCAAAAATTACTTGCAAATTCTAAAAAAAAAAATCTAAAATAATAATTAACTTGTGAAAACATTGTTATGGCAGGTGTCCGGACGTCTTGGCAATAACCCAGTCTCATTGCCCACCCAAACTTCAATCCATAGACCGGTATACTGTTCACTTTTTCTACAATAGTCCCAATGCCTGCAGAAACCGGTTCATTGGTGTCTATTGTTGCGCCTGTGAATGGGTTCCAGCAGGCGTTCTATATGACATAAAATCTCTCCAAGGGGATATACGTCTATATCCCCACGCAAGACTATCAAAAGACCGGGATTATAGGCCCGTGAAATCCAACAAGAATATTAATTATAGTTCAGCCTATCCACTGCTGGGGGCAGACCTAGGCTTATATATATATATGTGTGTAATATAGGCTTATTTTTAAATTATTTATTTGGTAAGTATTTACCCAAACATAATTAACGCTCATGGTAACCATTATAACAAAAAAAGCGATCCTACACATTTCGATTTTTAGCCTTAGTTACTCAAAATATTATCAAAACGTGCTTATTTTTGCAATAAGTATTTTTTTATGCAAACGCTAACCTAACCACAATTTGTCAATGTATGCGAACTAATAAACTACTATTAAGTTCTCATATCACGTAAATATCAATATAATTGTAAAATTATTTCATTCATCCAAGCGATAGCGGATACAATTATTAATAAATAATAAAATAGCTATTATAAGTACTTAGTTTATTTTTAACCTTAGTTTTTAATATTAGATTTATTTTTATCTGGTCTATGAATAACTATGTACCTTTCATACCTTTGTCCTATTTTTATTTTGACATTAGACATATATTACGTACAAAAAGTATTGTTACATTTGTTACACGATACTTATAAAGTAATTATTCATTTACTATCAGTAGGTACAGTCGAGTACATATGTAGATAGTTAGGTACATAACTTTTTACCTCAGCAGCTCGAACAAGGGTACTTTGCTACTTAAAAACAGTGAGCAAAATCGCATTTTGCTCACTGAGTGAGACAAAATGATCAAAATGCGACTTTGCTCACTCTCGAACGGCCACACGTTAACCTTTTGGACGCCAATGACCGATATATCCGCACCATAGGTTCAACGCCAAAGACCGATTAATCGCTCACAGACCACAGAGCAACATAGACCTACGTGCATATACATAAAGTTCAGTTTTAGTTTAGACACTTCGGTGACGCGGCGTCAGCGTGACAGCTTTTGTGTTTGACACGGCATCGAAAAGGTTAATAGTCGTGCGTTGGTATCGATCAATATATTGGCCAGTTCCCAATAGCGCTGAAAAAAAAAAAAACAAAATAATACCACGGACCTGTGGGCCACTCGCCAAATCAAAAATTGAAATTTCGTTAAGTATCTGCCTCTATTCGAGCGATAGAGAGGCAGTTAGGTGCTAAACAGAGAGCGATATATATTTTGGTATCGTTGCGTGTGTGGTGCTTAGCGATACTCGCAGATATCTGTCGTTAGGTATCTGCCGATACCGGCCGATATATTATGGCTCCGTCTGTGACTAGCTTTATTTAGTAACCGCTAAACCGACTTAAGACGCTATGGGGTTGGCCGGTCGATGTATTTAGCAGATGGCGCCATCATAGCTTGCCCTGTCAATCCCTAGAATTGTGTCAAATTTTTGTTTTTTTTTTAATGCCCGGGATGCTCATAGAAATAGGGGCAAGCTATGATGGCGCCATCTATGCAAACCTTTGACAGTTGCCAACCCCATTGGGTTTGGAGATAGTTTAAGTTATAGAATAGTTTTTATTCCCTCAAACGTGCTCAAACGAAGTCGCGGGCAATTGCTAGTATCAATGTAATTATTATATTATTTCATTCGCTCAAGCGACAGCGGATACCTAATACTAATATTAATGAAATGTAGGTACTTATAATGTAATCTAACGTAGGTAGGTATTCAGGCTATTTTTATCATTTGCTTAAATAAATTCCCTGTCATCATGTTTAATTATACCTAGTGTTTATTATATCATTATTCTTAATATTGTCATTGAACTGTTTTGTATAATAACCTAATTACCCTAATACATTTTTTTCTAAATCATCCTAAAGTTAGAAATGAAAACCGCATGTCAACTCGGTCATCAACTCAACTATAAATAACACACATACAATAACATAACATACTATGCTATATTATTGTATGTGTCATGTTAATAATTAATCTGTAATGTTATTTTAATATTTTTACCTCGGATTTTTACAGTACAATGGCCCTATTTTCACGCACTAATGCGTAAAATAGCACTTTTCGTGCGATGTCAAAAGTTTAAAGGGCCATATGTACTGTAAAACGTTGTTCGATACACGTGCGAATAGGTAATTCGCAACTCGTGTCTATTTAAGCACTCCCTTCGGTCTAACTAAAATAACTATTTCGATACAAGTGCGAAAAAGAGGAAATTCGAAACGAGTGGCGATAAATTAAAACACGACCGAAGGGAGTGTTTTAAATCGACACGAGTTGCGAATTACCTATTCGCACGTGTATCGAACAACGTTTTACAGTACATATGGCACTTTAAAGTTTCGACATACGCACGAAAAGTGCTATTTTACGCACTAGTGCGGAAAAGTAGCCCCATATGTACTGTAAACGAAATTTTGCATGCTACACTAAGCAGGGTATGGTTGAACTAAAATATGTATGTATGTTATAGGGTATTTGACTAGGTACTAGTCAAATTAGTTTTTTTCGAACTGTCAAATCGATTTTGCTACTATGGAAAATATATGAAACACTAGCATGTGACGTCATAATCAAATAACCTACTCTTTGTAATTTTATACGGGTTTTAAAATAGAAAATGTGTTTAAAAATAACTGCTGTATTCGTTTCTCTATTAATCTTCTGGTGCTTTATTTCATACAGGGTGTAAAATAATTTATTTTAAATACAGTCAAATACCCTATTGTACACCTTATAAACCCATATTCAGCAAATAAATGGATAACCACCCTTGCATTTATTATCAGAACGTTAGGGGGTTGCGGTCTAAAACTTTAACATTTTACCGCAATCTTAATAGTACGGCTTCTTTTGATATCATCGTTTTAACGGAGACGTGGCTAGTGGACGGTGTGTTGGACTCCGAATTGTTCGACGACCGGTTCGTCGTCTGGCGGCGGGACCGGGATCTCGCCCTGGCCGGTCAAAGCCGCGGGGGCGGTGTGCTCATCGCCACCCGTCGCGAACTACCTGTGACCCCGCAGCCGACGTTCCAGTCGTCTGCTGAGGACTTGTGGGTTACGCTGTCGCTCAAGGACAACTTCAATAGGTTAGTAAAAGTACATTTGTGCGTACTGTATTTGTGTAATCAAAATAATGGTAACTCATTCTCACAACAACTAACTAATTTCTTAATTAAATTAAGTGAGTTAATTCTAAATCGTCCAGATGATAAATTTGTAATAATAGGCGATTTTAATATGAGCGGTATCAGGTGGATTAGCCGTGACTCGGTGATGGTTCCATCTTCCTATGCTAGTAACGACGAATGTAGCTTAATTGACGAAATTCATACTCTAAATCTGAATCAATATAACGGTATTTTAAACCGGTTCGGTAAATTACTGGACTTAGTATTATCTAATGATTTTTTACGCGTTAGCGGTTGTGCTGCACCCCTAGTTCCTATCGACCCATATCATGAGCCCTTAACTATTCGAATTAAGCTTACCACTGTCGTCCCGCTTCATACAGCCCCTCGGGTTAAATATTTTTACAACAAAGGTGACTACACGTCTATTAATAATGAGCTAGCGACTGTTAATTGGGAGAATGAGTTTTCTGACCGTACTTTAGATCAAGCTTTGGATTTCTTTTACGTAACTTTTAAAAAACTTAGGAATAAATTTATACCCAGTAAAACAATTAAAAAGGATAATTATCCGGTATGGTATTCCCTCTCATTGAAAAAAGCAATCAAGGAAAAATACAAATATTTGAAGAAATATAAAATATACAAGAATTTATCAGATTTAGTTTCATATAACTTTCTTAGAGAAAAAGTACGCAAATTAGAAGATACATGTTTTACTTCGTATATGCACCAGATGGAAAAAAATATTACCACTAACCCAAAACAATTTTGGTCGTTTGTGAAGTCTCGTGCATCCTCTCAGGGTTTACCCAGCAGCCTTAACTATGGTAACAGAATATTTAATTCAGGTTTAGATATTTGTAATGCTTTCTCAGATTATTTTTCTACCACCTTCGCAGCCTCAAGCGTAAATATCGACTCACCCTATCCTACTAGGTATGACTCAGAGGCTAGCTTAAATAGCATTGAAATTAATCCTGACGTTGTCACTAATATATTACTGAAATTAGATCCCTCAAAGTCAGCGGGACCTGATGAGCTACCTGCCCAGTTCCTAATTAACTGTGCTAAGAGCTTGGTGTGTCCCATTGTTTTACTCTTTCAGCGTTCATTCGCCGAGTGCTCAATACCCTCAATATGGAAGTCGGCTTTTATCACCCCCGTGCATAAAAAGGGTCCGAAAACGGAAATAACTAATTATAGACCGATATCGAAATTGTGTATAATTTCTAAAGTACTTGAAAAAATTGTATTTAAACAAGTATACGATACTTTTAAACATTCTTTTAATGATTATCAGCACGGTTTTTTGCAACGAAGGTCAACTGTATCCAATCTTGTTTTACTGAATGATTATGTCACTGAAGCATTGGATGGTGGCCTTCAGGTAGACGTCATATATACTGACTACAGCAAGTGTTTCGATAGGATTGATCATAGGTTACTGATATCCAAGTTATATGACATGGGAATACATGGGGATTTACTGAGGTGGTTCTCCTCGTATATCAATAATAGGTCTCAGGCTGTCGTAGTCAATAACTATATATCTGGATGGGTGTCAGTCCCAAGCGGCGTCCCTCAAGGGTCCCTGCTCGGTCCGTTATTATTCAACATTTTTGTTAACGATATAGGCAAGTGTTTTTTGCACTCTAAACTTCTTTGTTTTGCGGATGACATGAAAATCATTAAAAATATAAAATCCAATTATGACTCAATGTTATTGCAATCCGATCTAGAACGTCTTGATGAGTACTGTGGAATAAATAAGTTAGAGCTTAATCCCTCCAAGTGCTTTTCGTTAACATTTTCCCGTCAACGCAATGTAACTCCCACATCATATATAATAAAGGGCTACCCGCTCGAGAAAATAACGTATATGAAGGACTTGGGTGTTATTCACGATTCTAAACTTATATTTGACAAGCATATAGATAATATTATTAGTGGAGCACTAAAAGCGCTAGGTTTTATAATGCGAAATTCTGTATACTTCACCCAAGCTAAAACCCTTAAAGTGCTATATTGCGCATATGTCAGGAGTAAACTGGAGTACGCGTCACAGGTCTGGAACCCTTGCTATAATACTTACATTGACCGAATTGAACGTGTTCAGAAAAAGTTTATAAAATATTTATGCTATAAACTGAAATATCCCTATAGTTCATCCAATTATTTAAGTATTTGTAAGAAACACCATCTAGTCCCTTTGCGAAAAAGACGTGATATATCTGACATTACTTTTCTCCTGAACATCACCAGTGGCGTAATTGACTGTTCCGAGCTACTTGGTAAACTTTCTTTCAATACTCCCTATCGTTCTAAAAGGTACTATCCCCCATTATCTGTTAAGACTGCATCCTCCAAGTATAGACAGAATAGCTTCCTAGTTCGTGCGAGTCGAAGGCTCAATGAGCTGTCGAAGGAACTTGATATCGATATATTCAATTGTAAAGTTCCCAATGTAAGGCATAGTTTGGTTGAGCGGTGTTTTATGTGAGCGACCTTCCTACCAATGTATTTAATTCATGTATACTTTTTGTTTTTTTTTTCTAATTAGGCGAGCAAAATGCATTAAAATTAATTTATTCAACTAAGTGTATTGGCGCCTTGATAGCGACATTACATAATTATGTATTATTTAACTGTATACCGTTATGATAATTTTACTTTATTTTGTTTTCATCGCTCGAATTTTGAGACCTCTGACATTCCAGGCGCTAATGTACTAAGTAGGTATTAAACTTATTAAACTTAGGATCTATTGTAAGGCTTCTATTGCCATTTTCAATTATGTTTTTTTTCTCTTTTTTTCCTTCTCTTTTTGTACGCATGTGTGTGTGCGTAGGTGCTAGCATTAGTTTTAAATTTAATACTTTGTAACTACCTGTGAGTTCCTGTAATTGGCTTCCTGTTTTTAATCTTACTATCTATTTAAAGTTTGTAGCTGTTGGTTCTCCTTAACATAAATAAATAAATAAATAAAATAAATAAATAAATACAAATACTTAGTTGTAAAGTAAGGATGCTAAACACGAAGAATTCCGTACAGTGACCCGCCTGTTCCTTTCTGTATTGCAATTGCACGCGCATGATTATATTACTGCTCGTACAGTGTCATTTACCGCCGGCATCATGGGCAGGCCAGCAATACAATTGCGCGCGTGCGATAGAGATAGGAACAGACAGGTCAATGTACGCAGTTCTACGTGCGTCCGTAATTTTTTTTCTACGCAAACAGAAGCTAGTAAATTTTAGCTATATATTAAAACTAGCCCCCCCCCCCCCCCGGCTTCGCACGGGTTAACAAATTATACATAAACCTTCCTCTTGAATCACTATTTAAAAAAAACCGCATCAAAATCCGTTGCGTAGTTTTAAAGATCTAAGCAAACATACAGACAGACAGCGGGAAGCGACTTTGTTTTATACCATGTAGTGATATTGTATCTCCAGGCTTCTGGAGAAGACATGGGCATCGACTACCTGGAAACCTGGCGCGGGATGGAAGAAGCCGCGCGTCGGGGGTTAGCGCGCGGCATCGGCGTGTCTAACTTCAACGCCGACCAGCTGCAGCGACTGATACGGGTTGCGCAGACCAAGCCGCTGGTTAACCAGATTGAGGTAACCTAGCGCAGGCGTGGCTCACTCCGCGATTTCGTCGCTTTGCTACAAGTAGCTAAAAGTACATCCGTTCGACCCCAATTTTGGGGAAAGCCATAAGCCGCGCGTGGCGCTGTCGCCACCTAGCGGCCATATCTGTGCTGTTCGTAACAGACGCGTTATGTTAGAGAGTGAGTCTTCTGTACCTAGTACTATTATTTATTCTGTGCCTAACGTCAGACAGGTTAGAGGTAGCTTGGAGTGGTGTGTGTTAGCCTAGCGCCATCGGCGTGTCTAACTTCAACGCCGACCAGCTGCAGCGAGTGATACGGGTTGCGCAGAGCAAGCCGCTGGTTAACCAGATAGAGGTAACCTAACGTCAGACAGGTTAGAGGTAGCTTGGAGTGGTGTGTGTTAGCCTAGCGGCATCGGCATCGGCGTGTCTAACTTCAACGCCGACCAGCTGCAGCGACTGATACGGGTTGCGCAGAGCAAGCCGCTGGTTAACCAGATAGAGGTAACCTAACGTCAGACAGGTTAGAGGTAGCTTGGAGTGGTGTGTGTTAGCCTAGCGGCATCGGCGTGTCTAACTTCAACGCCGACCAGCTGCAGCGAGTGATACGGGTTGCGCAGATCAAGCCGCTGGTTAACCAGATAGAGGTAACCTAACGTCAGACAGGTTAGAGGTAGCTTGGAGTGGTGTGTGTTAGCCTAGCGGCATCGGCGTGTCTAACTTCAACGCCGACCAGCTGCAGCGAGTGATACGGGTTGCGCAGATCAAGCCGCTGGTTAACCAGATAGAGGTAACCTAACGTCAGACAGGTTAGAGGTAGCTTGGAGTGGTGTGTGTTAGCCTAGCGCCATCGGCGTGTCTAACTTCAACGCCGACCAGCTGCAGCGAGTGATACGGGTTGCGCAGATCAAGCCGCTGGTTAACCAGATAGAGGTAACCTAACGTCAGACAGGTTAGAGGTAGCTTGGAGTGGTGTGTGTTAGCCTAGCGGCATCGGCGTGTCTAACTTCAACGCCGACCAGCTGCAGCGAGTGATACGGGTTGCGCAGATCAAGCCGCTGGTTAACCAGATAGAGGTAACCTAACGTCAGACAGGTTAGAGGTAGCTTGGAGTGGTGTGTGTTAGCCTAGCGCCATCGGCGTGTCTAACTTCAACGCCGACCAGCTGCAGCGAGTGATACGGGTTGCGCAGATCAAGCCGCTGGTTAACCAGATAGAGGTAACCTAACGTCAGACAGGTTAGAGGTAGCTTGGAGTGGTGTGTGTTAGCCTAGCGGCATCGGCGTGTCTAACTTCAACGCCGACCAGCTGCAGCGAGTGATACGGGTTGCGCAGATCAAGCCGCTGGTTAACCAGATAGAGGTAACCTAACGTCAGACAGGTTAGAGGTAGCTTGGAGACTCAGGGCCGGATCTAGGGTAGAGCGAGTGGAGCGGCCGAAGGCGCCGGATGGCAAGGGGGGCGACAAAATGGTAAATAAGTTAAAAAAATGTGGTTGGAGTGCAATGGTGGTGTGTTAGCATAGCGCAAGTTAGAGGGTCATGGGAATATCAATGTTTAAAATTTAACACTTCATAACACAACAGATCGAGTTTAAGATCTAAAATGTAACCCTATAAACTACATTTCAGGTAAACCCGACGCTGACTAATCACGAGCTGGTCAACTTCTGCAAAGCCAACGGCGTAGTCCCAGTTGCGTACACCGCGCTGGGACTGCTGTCGGAGGCTCGGCCAGAGTTTGCGGACAAGGGTGTCATAAAGACGGATGCGGCGCTTGGACGGGTCGCCGAGCAACATGGGAAGACCAGGGCGCAGGTCGTGCTTAGGTATCTGGTGAGTTGACTTAGTAGTAGTAGTCCCAGTTGCGTACACCGCGCTGGAACTGATGTCGGAGGCTCGGCCAGAGTTTGCGGACAAGGGTGTCATAAAGACGGACGCGGCGCTTGGACGGGTCGCCGAGCAACATGGGAAGACCAGGGCGCAGGTCGTGCTTAGGTATCTGGTGAGTTGACTTAGTAGTAGTAGTATGTAGTAGTCCCAGTAGCGTACACCGCGCTGGGACTGCTGTCGGAGGCTCGGCCAGAGTTTGCGGACAAGGGTGTCATAAAGACAGATGCGGCGCTTGGACGGGTCGCCGAGCAACATGGGAGGACCAGGGCACAGGTCGTGCTCAGATATCTGGTGAGTTGACTTAGTAGTATTTAGTAGTCCCAGTAGCGTACACCGCGCTGGGACTGCTGTCAGAAGCTCGGCCAGAGTTTGCGGACAAGGGTGTCATAAAGACAGATGCGGCGCTTGGACGGGTCGCCGAGCAACATGGGAGGACCAGGGCACAGGTCGTGCTCAGATATCTGGTGAGTTGACTTAGTAGTATTTAGTAGTCCCAGTAGCGTACACCGCGCTGGGACTGCTGTCAGAAGCTCGGCCAGAGTTTGCGGACAAGGGTGTCATAAAGACGGACGCGGCGCTTGGACGGGTCGCCGAGCAACATGGGAAGACCAGGGCGCAGGTCGTGCTTAGGTATCTGGTGAGTTGACTTAGTAGTATTTAGTAGTCCCAGTAGCGTACACCGCGCTAGGACTGCTGTCGGAGGCTCGGCCAGAGTTTGCGGACAAGGGTGTCATAAAGACGGACGCGGCGCTTGGACGGGTCGCCGAGCAACATGGGAGGACCAGGGCACAGGTCGTGCTCAGATATCTGGTGAGTTGACTTAGTGTAAGGCCTGAGTGGACGCTCGAAGCGGAGCGTTCGGCTGGGCGTGCAGAGTGGCGTCGGGATCAGGAGTAATTTGAGCAGCGTGCACTAAGGCCGCTCCTATACGCTTACATTCCGCACGCCCCGCCCCGCTGCACGACCAACTCGAGCGTCCACTCAGGCCTTATACTTAGTAGTAGTAGTCCCAGTAGCGTACACCGCAACATAGTTTGGGATGTGATATTTTGGGAAACGTTTTTGGCCCATTCATTAGTAAACCTAGTTTTACGTATATTCTGTGCCAAGTGAATTCATCCGATACTAAAATTTGCACCTCCCATACATTGGGTGACACTACTTCCCGGAGTATAGCATCTTATATTATTTCTAGATCCAACGCAGCATCCCGGTGATCCCGAAATCTTTCACGCAGTCTCGCCTAGCCGAAAACCTGGACATCTTCGACTTTGAGTTGAGCCCCGCCGACATGGATGTGGTCGACTCTTACAATATCAACCACCGATGCGTGCCTGCCACGGGATTCGCTAAGCTCAAGAATTACCCTTTCTAATTTATAGTAACTACAGTTCAAATCTACTATAGTTTTACCATGGGGTGATGGGGTCCCTTTGTTTCCCATAAAGTTTTAAGTCATAATGTATTGTTTGTCATATTATCATTAGTCATAAAACTGAAACCGTTAACTTTTCAGGATTTTCATCAGGTTACTAGGGTTATGTTAGGTTTGTTTTATGGCAATCCTGAAAAGTGACGCGTTTCTGAACCAAATCAATGATGACTAACGAAAATGCGAGCAAACAATACATTATGAGTATTATGACTTAAAACTATTTGGGAAACAATAGAGACCCTTTTACTATAACTACTTTTATCTCAGGTGACTGGTAAAATAGTTGCGAGCATTAGAAAGAACTACGTGCGGTACGTGGACCTACTTAAAATATTTTATGACCGCAAGTGCTTTGCAAATATTGTAATTGTATACTTATATAGAACTATTTACGTATAATTTTACACACGATGCCATCTTTATGTGTCTATGTTACCTATGTTTATATTTTTATAGTAAACAAAGGAATTTAAATATCTCATATATTTAAAGTAGGGATGTAACGGATGTGGTTTTATCGGAACCGAAAGCGGAACCAGATGTTTTAAATTTAGTTTATCGGAACCAGAAACGGAATCATCATCATTTTGATGTACACCGCTCATGTCCCGCAAACAGGGTCCAAGCAAATAAGAAGTTTTGCCCCTAGTAAAATGAATGACCATGAAATTTTTCGTTAAACAACAAAAATACAGGGAAAGAAGGCGTTCAGATATTTGTGTATAAGAAAATAAATCTATCGGAAAATATGTCTATACGGAAAGAAGGCGTTCAGATTTATATATACAAGAAAAAAAATATACCAGGAAATATATCTATAGGGAAAAAAGGCGTGCGGAAATTTTTATACAGGGAAAAAAGACGATCGGAATTTATTATACAAGAAAAAAAATATATCGGAAAATACATCTAACAAATCAGGCGAAAACCATAGGTGGGAACGAAAGGAACGATCGCTGTGTCTCGCTCCAACCTATGGTTGTCGCCTTAGCCGGAGCCAGTCGCGCAATGTCGTGGCCAGGACGGAACTATGCAGTGTACATATGTAGAATGTAGTTGTAGATTGTTCTCTAAGAACACTATTGCAAAGAATTTAGTTAGTTTTAACTATACAATTTAGCATAGAATGTTTAAGAAACATCACAAATTAGTAATTTGTAGTGTACGGACAAGTGGTGGCATTTTAAACAGAACGGGAAATGGAGTCGTTATTATCTACTAACTTTTTATCATTGAATGAATAAATTTAAATTTTATATGATATTTACTTTACTTATAAAATCTATTTCTCTTGCTCTCTCACATTCAATCAATGTACTTTTTAACCATATTCAACAACCTTAATTAATTACTGGCCAAAAACTTTATAAACTGTAGATACGACAAAATATTTTGATGTTGTCAATTTAGTCAACTTGCTATATTTGTTGTTGCAAGTTGCCATAATTCATTCATTTTACAACATGGACACCAATTTAAGTCAGCACGATGAGGAAGATTTTGAATCCTATATCCCAGTCGCCATTTGCAATTAGGTAAATATCGCAGCAGATACTTGAATAAATAAATAAATAAACTTTGGCACTACTTGAATAAGAATAAAAAAATGTAATAAATATGTTTTCGAAAAATCATTTAATCGTTATTCATTTAATCATAAAATGCACCTAGGCGACTCCATTTCCCGCTCTGTTCAAAATGCCACCACTTGTCCGTACACTAGAATTTGTCAATTATATATAGCTGGTCAAGAAGATCTTGTCAGTAGAAAAAGGCGGCAAATTTGAAAAATGTAGGCGCGAAGGGATATCGTCCCATAGAAAATTTGAATTTCGCGTCTTTTTTTACTGACAATATTTGCTTGACCAGCTTTATGTAGGTAGTAGGTACTCATACAGGTAGATCTATACCTAGTCAATTAAATTTTAGTAATTGTACTTTTTTTATGTTTCACAGCTTGTATGAGCCATGTTGCTTGATAAATAAATATATAAATAATAATAAAACTTTTATCACCGCAAGTGCTTTGCAAATATGTATAACTACACATATTGTATATAACTGTTTATGTTTAATTTTACTTATGGTGCCATTATTTATCTTATTGTAACACTATATGTATGTTATTTTTATAATTTTCTAGTAAAAAAAAGGAATTTAAACACAAAGAATTTTTTTTACTTAAATACCTATCTCATACCTATATTAAAAAAATCTTGTTAGTCGTACTCTAAAGTTTGTGGGAAAGCTTTTGAAACTGTATGATGATGACTAAATTCGTAGTTAATACACCTACTTAGCATCTGAAGTTAATAAAAAACAAACTCATGTAACCTGGCATGTAAGAGACTCGACTTGGCGAGGGCACTACCGTGCCCCCAAGTAACGCCCTTTAGGTATCGGTGAAATATCAAAAATACTCCATATTTTATTTTAAATGTCGCTCGATTGGTGCCGTTACTAATAAGTTTTTTTTTCTACTCCAGCACTTAAATGTGTCAATTAAATGACTGACAGTGATATCTAAAGCAATGTCATTTGAATGATTTGTCTATAGGCTCATAAGATGACTGCTAGCAGTCATCTTATGAGTATAATACAACTGCTTTATTTTTTTTAAAGATACAAGTTCCGATCATCTTGATTGAAAGAGGTATGTTTTCATTTACAATAATAACTCTTTTTTTTTAAATAATAACTCATTTTTTTTTAAATAATAACTCTTTTTTTTAATAATAACTGTTTTTTTTTAATAATAACTCTTTTTTTTTTTTTTTTTTGCTGCAGCTGTCATAGAAAAAGTAATGTATGCAACAGCTCATAATTGGTTCTTAAAATTCTCGGGTCTTTTTTTACAAAACTCGACTACGTCTCGTTTTGTAACTTCGACCCTTGAATTTTAAGAACCCTTATTATATCACTGTTGCATAAACTACTATTTTAATCCTGAATGTCGTACGGAAACGTTCACTGTCCATAGCGAACGAAACGCAACTGTCACTGTCACACTATAATATGGAAGCATTATGGAAGAGTGATAGAGAAACAAAGCGATTCGATGGCGAAGCCCATGCGATTGTCACCTTGACTAGGCTGCCTAGCATGTAACATAACGTCTGCTATTACGAAAATGAACCCTTTTAAATCTCAATTACGATCATCACACGCTTAATGGCCAATTATGAGCAGAACACAATATACCATCGCTCCAGTGTATAGTAGTTAGCTGTAATGGTTCATATCATTGTCATGACCATGGGTATTAGTTAATAGAGAATTATGAATGAACAACGCCTGCCCGCGACTTTGTCCGCGCCAACTCCTCCTATTTAGAAAATAGTAATCATTTACGAGTTACGCTCTCGTTCAATCGAAGTTACGCTCTCATTTTAAAACGACATACGTAACTTACAATGCGTGCTTTATTTAAATTAAAATATAACACAAAATTACATAAAACTAAAAAAGGGGA
Source organism: Cydia amplana (assembly GCF_948474715.1). NCBI lineage: Eukaryota > Metazoa > Arthropoda > Insecta > Lepidoptera > Tortricidae > Cydia > Cydia amplana. The sequence continues at coordinate 12,137,507 of NC_086087.1, forward strand.
AAGATTAAAACTAAAAAACTAGAAAAATAAATAAAAAACTGGCTCCAACTCGGTGCCTTGTGGTAAGGTGCGTAAAAGGCTGACGGCATTGCCGCGCTGGACGGCAATGCCAACGCGTTGCGCGAGGCAAGAGCCCTAGCTCCTGTCACAGAATAAATAATAGTACTAAGTACAGAAGACTCACTCTCTAACAAAACGCGTCTGTTACGATCAGCACAGATATGGCCGCTAGATGGCGACAGCGCCACCCGCGGCTTATGGCTTTCCCCAAAATTGGGGCCGAACGGAGGTATGTACTTTTAGCTACCTGTAGCAAAGCGATGAAATCGCGGAGTGAGACACGCCTGCTCCTGTCACATGTCGCCTCCACGAGGCGCTTCGCCAGTTACATGAAACTAGATATGTCTGTTCATAGTTCCCGTTGATAGAAATTGCTAAGCAATTAAATAAATAAGAGCGAATAGAAGATTTACATACAAAACTTCTCTCTATTCTATGAATTCTATCGCTCTATTCTCTTTGGTTTTTTGGCAGCGGGATCGTGAGATTTAAGCTAGATTATTTGTTTGCTTCCATTTATATTTGTAGGTATGTTAGTTCATGAGAATCATCAGTGCAGTTAAAGAGTCATAATTGATAGCATGAGTGCGCTTCAATGACAATAATTTTCTAATTGACAGGCATTGGCAACCTAATACTCGTATTTTTATACGAATAGTGAAGTGTCCTTATATGGCAAGCGGCAAAGTGGGACTTTTTGACTAGCCTTATATTACTACGCTACCTTGCGCTCTAAAAACTTTCAAGCCTTATTTGCTAATTCAATCCCCTCTACTGCTAAATAAAAGAGCTAAAATATTTTATTTAAATATCGCTCTCACGAGACAATCACTAAATAGTCCAGCAAACACAGCACAAACTTCGTGATATTGTATAAAGGATGACACGCTAGTCCGGGTCGTGCCCGGGCCAATTCGTCCGACATCTCATTTTCTATAACGGCTAATCGGTAATCACGCGGTGCTTGCCATAGAAAACAAAGCGCCGGAAGCTCCGGCCGGGTCTAGCGTGAGTCATCCTTCAGAATGAAACCAATACATTTTGTAGGTAATTTGACCAATTTCATTTCCTCATGCTTAATGTCATCGAGAACAAGCGAAAATCATGGAAACAACATGAACAGAAATGTTTACAACCCCTGCGGTACGATGCCTTCACTTACCTATATAAAAACCCACAGTACTCAAACCAGCAGGCTTCGCCGAAGTCACAATGTCAAAGTCGCAGATACTCGTGACAACCGTAGTGTTGTTGCTGTCTCTGTCTCTCGTACAGTGTGTGGACAAAGAGAGCAAAGATGTAAAGGCAAAGGCAGAAGAATCTGACGCAGGCCAGGATGATATGAGCGGTATGGACATCATGGGAGCGTTGAGCGACTGCAATGAGACCTTCAGGATTGATATGTGTAAGATGGTTGTAGAATATAACACATTTTTGTACCCATGGTTAAACGTTAGCGGAGGGGGGGCATTTTTTTTCCTGTCGGAGCGATTATTTTCGAAAATATTCCCTTTATTAAACATGGTTGTAGAAAAACACAAGTAGTTTTGAAAAAAACTTTTGGATGACAGCCCACTTTACGTTACCTACCTATTCAATGTATTTTTTTCAGCATATTTACTGGCTCTAAATGAAAGCGGCAGTTTTCCTGATGAAACCGATAGGACACCGAAGGTAACTTTAATTTTTTTTCTCAAAAATGTTTTGAAAACCTGAAGTAATTCGTCAAAGGCTTTCTACAAAGTGCATAATCGCCAGCCATTCATTAGCCGAACTTTAATACTTTTTCTGTCAACAATATGACCTAGTGATCTCTGTTTTACAAGTTCATTTAAAGACAGATGGGAAACTAAGATGCACTGTCGTCCGTACATACAAGGAAATACTAAATTAAAATTTAAAAAAAAATTGGCGAATATGTCACCTTGCACCCTAAATTTAAATAAATTTTCACCTCTATACGAGTAAAAATTAATCTTAGGTACCTACTCATTGCGATTTATTTCACATATTGTTCTAGTGTTACGTGCGTTGCGTGCTTGAGATGGTGGACGTGGCATCAGCTGACGGGCAGTTCGACCCTGAGCGCGCTGAAGCTGCTCTTATGGGGATTAGGGGAGTACGAGCGCTGAGCAACGTCAAGGAGGTGGCTGTCACTTGTGCTGACCGACGTAAGTTCCTAATGGTGCTGCTAGTCAGCTGACGGACAGTTCGACCCAGAGCGCGCTGAAGCGGCTCTCATGGGGATTAGGGGAGTGAGAGCGCTCAGCAACGTCAAGGAGGTGGCTGTTACATGTGCTGACCGACGTAAGTTCCTAATGGTGCTGCTAGTTAGCTGACGGACAGTTCGAACCAGAGCGCGCTGAAGCTGCTCTCATGGGGATTAGGGAAGTGAGAGCGCTCAGCAACGTCAAAGAGGTGGCTGTCACTTGTGCTGACAGACGTAAGTTCCTAATGGTACTGCTAGTTAGCTGACGGCCAGTTCGACCCAGAGCGAGCTGAAGCTGATGCTCTCATGGGCTAAACCATGCATTGCATTGCATGGCATGCCCTAATGGGCAGTATGAGTGCTGAGCAACATCAAGGAGGTGGCTGTCACTTGTGCTGACCGACGTAAGTTCTTGATGATTTTGCGAGCCTATAGTGATTACGATGGCTATAGTCGTTATTTGTGTCCTATGTGGGCATTGATGAGTCAGGTCAGGTCAGAGAAATGGCCTTTGTGTGTCCCTGACGTAACTTTCTGGGGATTCTGTTATCCTAGTCTTTAATTTCTGAAATAAAATACTGAGCTTAGAATATTATTTTTCAGAGGAAACCTGTAAGTGTGAGAGATCGTACCAATTCATCAAGTGCCTCATGGAGATAGAAATTAAGATGTCTGAGAAATCCTAGAATAGTACCAACGGGCGACCTTCGAGTATTCAAATCAAAAGGTTTTTTTTTTTATTTTAGTGATTATATACATGTAGAGAAGCAATTTTATAGGATTAAACTATTTTTGTTATCCTATTCACTCGTTTTTTAATACCTACTAAATTACAGATGTGCGAGCTAAGCAAAGTTTCCAAAAAGACATACAAAGGTCAGAAACATTTCACAAGCACAAAGGAAAATTTTATTCGGGAAATGAAAAATTTCGATTCACATGCAAATAAGGTAAACGTACTGGTGCTCGACGCGGTCCCAGTACATGTCATCTTGAAACTTAAGTCATTGTCAATAGAGGTGACAGCAGGGTGTCATCTATTGGGCAATAGCATGTCGAGCACTCGTACGTTTACCTTACATAGATGAGAAATTTCGCTAGTTTAGAAACTCTCTGGCTGCACATCAGTATATAAAATGTCCCCAACGTCCGTTCGGTTTCTTTTTTTCGTAGTCATCATAGTTTTGGTAATGTTTGTAAGTGCCTGAAAACTTTTTAACTATTTTTTTATTTTATATTAATTTATTTATTACAGAAAGGACAACAGTGCAAAAAACTAAAAGTCCGATACCCTATTGCTATTGGTTAAGCGGAAACCTTAAAAACTTGGTCAGCTTTCTTTGATCTCAAATTTTGAATATTTGTTGCGATTCAAGGGGCCAATTTAACAGAACTGCACGCAAGACTAAGGTCGTGGGTTCGAGGCCGGCCAACACAATGCGGTTTGTGCTTCATTTAGATAAGCAAGAGTCAATACGAAGTGTAGGTATTATGAGGAAAAGAAAATATTTAGAAATATGTGAAAACGTGTCATTCCTTCCGATAACCAACTACTACGTTTACTACCTACTATATATACTGGTTATGACCAATTCTAAAATTTCAAAGGCATAATAACATCTTAAAACTCCAATAAATATTACGTAACGTAGGTTTGTGGGTAAGTAAAACACTGTAAACCACTTTTAATTCATTTTATTCATTATAAATAACACAAGTACAAAATACAAGGACTAGCACACACTTAAAATAACAGATCTTTGGACACAAAATACTGTTCTTAACTAAAACCACGTACCTACACCTAGCCTGCAGCCGTTGAGGATAATAAAACTTAGGACCACATGCACCGTTCCACCCGGGGTTAACCAGCTAAACCAGGAGTTACCATGGTTACCAGTACAATTTAACACTGGGTTAACGGTTTAACCGCTTAACCCCGGGTTAGTAGGATGGTGCAAGTGGACCTTATAAATCGAGGGGATTCCAAAGGGGCTTGCAAAAGACAAACTTAGTTGGACGGTAAATATTCAAAATTGATGTTAATTATTATTTCGTGACATTCGTTTTAAGACTCTTATGACCACCATGTTGCGAACTGTCATTAAAACAGTCGAATGGAGCCGTATAATGAACAAGTTGACCTAAACTTTCATTTTGGAAATGGTAAAATGTCGATGTCCATATACAAAAAATTGCATCTTTCCAAAAATGTTAAATGTGGTAATTTCGCAAATTAGGAAACTTTTCGGCGGCACATCAGTATGTGTTTGTCAATAGTTTATCTCTATTAGTTTGTCATATTAATGCAAGCACCGAATAATTTTGATAATAGATTAATCTACCCGAAGACTCCTTGCCACACCGCTCCCAGCCAGCCGCTCTGGGGCTCCCTGAAATCCCATTATAATGCCATTAGAAACATCGAATTGATTAAAAAAATTACTGCCATTCAAGGAGAGCTACCGGATATTAGGTAAAATTGATTTTCAATGTACCTAGTAAATTTGTTATAATTAAGGTTGATGAATTTCGGTTAGTACCAATATCCTCGAAACTAAAAAATTGTGAGTTGATATGGCAAAGCTTGGGCACCTTTTCAGGATACCTGACATCACCTTAACGTTATTGACGTGTAACGTACTTATGTAGATATACTAGGTATACCTACTAAGAAAAAAAGCGGCCAAGTGCGAGTCGGACTCGCCCATGAAGGGTTCCGTATTTAGGGGATTTTAACGTATTAAAAAAAAACTACTTACTAGATCTCGTCCAAACCAATTTTCGGTGGAAGTTTGCATGGTAATGTACATCATATATTTTTTTAAGTTTTATCATTCTCTTATTTTAGAAGTTACAGGGGGGGGGGGACACATTTTACCACTTTGGAAGTGTCTCTCGTGCAAACTATTCAGTTTAGAAAAAAATTATATTATAGAAACCTCAATATCATTTTTGAAGACCTATCCATAGATACCCCACATGTATGGGTTTGATGAAAAAAAATTTTTTTGACTTTCAGTTCTAAGTAAGGGGAACCTTCAAAATTTATTGTTTTTTTTTTTCTATGAAAAGAAGTGAAAACTTAATGACATCTTACGTCTTACGCTCTCGCGAGTTTAACATTTTTTCCCCATCACAAAAAGTGCACAGCGCCGCTAAAGAAGTTTTCACTTCAAAAATTTAAGCATTAGGTACACGTACAATTATAAAATGTATATAAAGGATTTTTTTCTACTCCCGTACTTTTATTTGTCATTTAAAGGGTCGTGCACACACCTTTAAAACCCTACCTTATAGTTGTCAAGACAAGTCTTTAGTCTATTCCTCAAAAAAGAATTTGTGCATACACGCAGTACCTTTTTGGCGATTTTACGATACTACGTGTAATGACCACTTAAAAAATATTGAATGAAATACAGTGTTGCCAACCTTATTTTAAATGTCATCTCTAACAAATAAGTGAACCATAGACATGTTTTTTTTTTAAATTTCATTCATTAATTCATTCTTTTCCCGCCCGTACCCTCCATTTTTGCTACTTCTTGAATTAAAAATATTTGTAAAATTAACAATTTTATTCAAAAGTAAGTGCTTGGTCGTAGAAAAAGTATTGTATGCAACGTTGTTTAACTGAGTCAAAAAATACTCGTGGCGTCTTTATTAACAATTTTCGGCTTCGCCTCAAATTGTTTCTCACGCCACTCGCCTTTTTTGACCTCTCTTAAACAACGGTTGCATAAAATACTATTTTGACAGTCTGTTTTTCAGCAAAAAAGAATGGGTCAAAATAAGCACGCAAGGTACGATAAACATTGAATAACTCACTCTTTCTGGCAGTTGTACATGGTATTAACCTTCTTCACGTCGCCGCGACTCAAACCTTCTCTCTGGCCCAGGGTCACGCCGCCAACCTGAGGAACACACATAGGTACCTTAGATGAACCATAGAAAAATATAGTAAGACAAGAGTGCTCACTCCATACATCAGTTTTGATACCAAAAAGACTATTAGCATCTAGCATCGAGTAGCGGAACTATCAGTACTGCTACTTGACAATAGATGTAGTCAGTACTGATAGTTCCGCTACTCGATGCTAGATGTAGACACTGAAATTAATGCCGGCGGTGGCGGCAGCGACAACCATAAGTGGGAACGAAAGGTCCGATCGCTGTGTCTGGTTGCCGCTGCCGCCGCCGCCAGTCGTACAATGACGTGGCCGAGCCGTAGACCTTATAGCTAATTTTTAGAGTGTTGTTAGTACCTTAGGTTCGATAGTTTTCTGTCCGTTCCTGGAGAAGGCGTACTCGGAGTAGTGCATGACGCTGTTGTAGTCGTAACTCACGCCGAAGTCGTTCGTTTGCTTGGCGTCCGACTTCTTGAAGTTATTCTCTGAGCCTGAAATGAATTAGGAAATAGGAATAGACATGCGTTTGGATTTGATGAGCTGAGGAAGAGGCCCGTATCGAAACCCTTCAGAAGTTTTTATGTTCTATAGGTAAACATACCCTCTTTTCTTATCGGTGTGGGACGTATGGCAGAACTTCTTCCTAATATGTAGAAGCTTCCTTTTATACTCGTACATATAAGTGCCTTCTCAAATCAAGTCAAGAAAGGAAAATATTCAGTTTTATCGATAAATTGTAGTCAGTTTAGTCAAGGTGCCTACATATACTTATTGCTGTTTGTCTGTATTAATACAGATACCCTATCTATGTTATAGACAAGGGGTCACTACACTTTTTTACCAGAACCCCACTTCAGGCCTCTTCTTCCTTTTCGCGGGCCGGCCATAGGGCTCACGGTGAAGACCATTGTACTAGGCTGTCTTGACTTTCTATAAAAACAAAGATATGAGCTTATCTGACTTGATGTTCTGGAAGATGCTGCAATTCGTGCCGTATTTAAGGACACCTGGGTTTCCTAAAGGTATACCTGACTTGATGTTCTGGTACCGCACGCCCACGTAGTCATCGCGCTCTGGTCGGCTCTGCTCGTGCATGAATCCCACAGCATGGAGAAGCTCGTGCAATACCGTGCCCTTTTTGGATACGCAGCCCGGGTTCTGCAGGTTCACTTCTTGACGCCCACCTGGAAGACAGTGGAAAGGAAAGTCAAAAGGCTGTTGGAAAAGAACTGTCCGCTTTCCCACTTTTTTTAATGAATGAAGTGGAGGCTTCTTTGGGCTTTGCTGTAGCTTTTAGGCGCTTTCAGTTAGAGTATAAAAAATACCTAAGTAACTTGAATATTTTATGATTTTCTTTGTTAACAATTATTATTTGGTCAGTTTTAATTTTATTAAATTGTGCAAAGGGACTTAAGTAATCGCGTATTTAAATACGCGATTAAGTCCCGATGTACCTACCATTTAATAATGTGTAAAAATCGTAAAAGTTTAAATCAGGTTTAATTTTAGTTTGACCATCTTGTACCTCGAGGACAAAGTTGCCGATAGCTAGACTAGAACATGCAGTTAGGTTAGGAAGTGCATCAGGCAACTGAGTGTAACAGACAGCGACAACTGGCTGACATCATCAAAAGTCACGGTCCTCATCAGTGAGGGAGCGACCAAACAGGAATAGAAGCCAATTAACCAGAACATCTTACCAATCCGTCCAACGCTGGACCAGCACCCGGTATTGCCGCTCTGTATGGTGATGTAGTCTTTCTGGCCGTTGTACGGGACGAAGCGGAGGCACGTCAAGCGGTGGTAGTCAGCTATCGCCTTCATGATGGTGTCGCGTTGTTCTTGATCTGGAACAATCCCATTTTACTTCCAATGTGTTTGTTTTTTTTTTAATTTTATTGTTAATACAGCCAAGGAGTTGCTGCATACCAGTATGTAACCGGAATCAAGAAGGACCATTTTGTTATACAAACAAAATAGTAGTAGTAATATAACTGTTGCTGCTTACTGTAACAGAATATATGTAGGTTTTACGTAATTGTAAGAGACGAGATGAACAGTTGAACACAGGCAGGAGTGTTAATACTCCTGTATTATACTCGAGTATTTATCTCCCTCTGCCAATTAGATATTCTAGACACCCATTTCCTCCGGAACTCCACGTGCCTTTAAGTAAGGGATTTGTGTGAGCGAACCAGGTGAGGGTATGTTATGTACCATAACGTCCCTAGATGACATAGGGTATGATGCCATTAAATAGGTCAGCGTGAGGCTTCATTCCTCATCCCGTTCCTACCGAACTGATGGAAGAGTCCCTCTGTGTAATCTTGCATTTGCTCAGGATTTACAGAAGTACCTACTAGAAGTAGGAAAACTTCTGGAACTTTAATTTCCTTGAAGGATTTGCGTGACAGAAGCACATAACTTACTAAGCACTAGATACTTACTGTATCGTCCCTCGATGACATAAGGTATAATTCCTTTAGGCCAGCGTGATACTTCATCTCTAATCCCATTCCTGCCTAACTTGGGGATAAGTATGTCTCCTTCTGCGTACTCCCCCATTTCCTCAGGGTTCATGAGTGAAGACTCGTTCCATTTCGCTACTGCGTCACCTGTAACATTGGGTTAACTTGTAGTTGATCAAGGTTTATGGCATCATGCCTACATCTACGCTTATTTCGACGAGAGACAAGCTAGAGGTTACACGGAATTAGGGTAACAAAATATTGTATCACCAAAAGGCCGGTGCACACCGCTTGTTTAGCACGGCTTCGCTTACAGCTCTTACAAACCGAAAGACAATTTAAGTGCAGTGCGTGTACGCAGTTGTTCCTCAACACAAGTGGTGTGGCATCAGTCTTAAGTAACTTAAGGTGTGTTAAGTTTAATTATGCTGAGCATGCCAGCAGCATGCGCACTCGTAAAGTAAACGTGTTTATAAAGTATCGTATTGTGTCACTGCTATCAGTACATAACGGCGAGGAAGTTCGCTAATGTCAGCGGGATCCAGATATTTCTGATCGTTTACCGCGTGCGAGTTTATAGGGTTGGTGCTAACACCACAAAATGTAAAGTTTATGACGAATGATACCGGTTCGTGAGGACATCCTTTGGCATTTCTATTTATTTTTACTTGTACTTTAATACAGAGTTATTTTAGACTTATTTGTCATAAAGTATGCCTAAGTATGGGGATGCAATGTCCAAATAAATAAAATGCTTTTTAATAGCCTAATAAACAAAATTAAGGACTACGGAGCCTTCGGAACACGAATCCTAGTAAAGTAAAACTAAAAACCGTTTAGCCATTCAATTTCACCCATGAAAAGAATCCAGAAAAAGAAAGTACAATGGAACCCCAAAAAACTTACCGCTTTCGCTGTTTGGAGAACCGTATAGTTGGGGTCCGAGATGTGACAAATTGATCTTTACATCATCAGCACCATCATTATCATCTATGTCTATACTATTCGCTGCTTCTATAACTACGTCATCATCTTCTAGAGGCAACGCTTTACACCCCGAAATCACAATGAAGAATAAAAGTAAAGTTACTTTAGACATTATAGCGAAATTATTAAAATAAATTCAGTAAAAGTACCAGGCTCACAGAAGTCACAAGAAAGTGTGCGCTAAAATACCGCGAGTGCGTATTTATATGCCTCCGACCTGTCATAGGGTAAACAGATAGCTATACTTCCCGGTACAGGATGTACCGCCGAAAAATGTACATTGTACGCGCATCGATAAGAGGAACCTTCGCTGTGTTTTTGGTTTATGTTTCCTGAATGGGACAGCTGAATATTGTTTGTAATCCTCGCTGATAAGAGATCGCGAATTCTGACATTTTTATATGGAGCAGCGTGTAATATATTCAGAACAGTGACATGCTCCGCCTGAACCCTTAGCTTCAGTAAGTAGGTAAAATATGGTAATTATATGAAAGCAACCGAATTCTAAATTAAATCAATATAGGTATTATTTTAAAGACAGATTCGCGGCTCTTGGATCCCGGCTCGCTGACCAACTGAGCTACCGAAGCTTATCCGGAACAAGCAAGGAACTTATGCGTTATGATCTTTTGTTGTCTGATCAAAGTTCAGTACCTACTCTTAACTTTCGGATGTAGAAGAGATCATTTATGCGTTTCTGTGTGTGACCCAAACCAACTGACCCAAGATGACTGTACAGTCAGCAGCAGAAGTTGCTAAACGGATGTAGGGTTGACATACAAAAAATAATTACCGCAATTTGCGAACTTTGGTGTTTGCGGTAGGGTAGGCCCTCTGTTGATGACTAAGATACTTTAGAAGGGCGGGTGGAAAAGTCATAATCACTAATCAGATACTTAATTACAAACCTTACATCATATTCGGAAAAGAACGCTTTATCGTACATTGCCACGGTCATGTTATTACAATCACTGTTCGCTTTCCCAACCTCTTATCTTTATCGCCATCATACTCAAAATTCAACTTTATGTAGTATATGAGACATTGATATGAGAAGGTAGTTATTTCCGTATCGTGACCTAGTAATATATGATGATTTTAGATCGGAAGATATAACTATCTCCCGGAAAAATCCTGACGTATTCTTGACAACAAAGGACCAGTTTAAATTTTACCTCACATTGCTTGTATTTGGATGGTGTTTAGCAATAATGTGTCAACCCACATTAATTACGCAATAAGATGTCAACTCAAAAAAATTACGCTTAAAGTTGACATTTTATTGCAAAATGAATGTGGGTTGACACATTTTTGCTAAACACCATCCATTTATAATGGGCCATATTAATTTTTCGGGGCCTAGTTATACTGGAAAATGTAATAATATGTAGAAACAAAATGTGTTGTGATAAGACGGGCAAGGTAGGCAAAATGTTTGTTTAGTTTTATTTTATTTGACTGCAACGAAAACACCTGATGACCTTATTATTTGAGAATCAGTTCCGTTTTCATCGCATTCCATTTATTTACATTAGTTAATCATATTACTGTTTATTTGAGTTGTTAAATAAATGATTAACTAAGACAGTTTATTTACTTTTGCCGGAAAATTACAGAATCAACTTAGGTAGATTAGACGAAAGGAGTGATTCCTTAGGGCCTCTTGCACCATTCCACTAACCCAGGTTAACCTGTTAAACCTGGAGTTGCCATGGTTGCTAGTCTATTTTTTTATTCGGTAGGCTAAAATAACATTTCATAGTATGAAATGACATTTTATGTTCATACTATGAACTGTCATTTCAGTCTACCGAATAAAAAAATAGACTTTAGTAAAAATTTGACACTGGGTTAACGGTTTAACCGCTTAATCCCAGGTTAGTGGAATGGTGCAAGTGGTGCAAGTGGCCCTCTGAGAAGTTCGTGGTGAAGGCATTAAAAGTAACACGCACGTTATGGCGTAGGTACCTAAATTGAACTTTCATTGACTTTACAGACGTGAAAGTTACGGAATGATTTCAAAAAGTTCGAAAGTTCCCGAAAATTTCAGCAAAACTTCACAGGGAACTCTCATTTTGGAGAACGGACGGTATTCTCATAATTACCTACTATTTTGACATATGACAACAATACCTAAAATTTTGATATGGAACCATGCACGGCGCGCTCATTCTATGTTCCGTGTGGAACCCAGACAAAACGACCAAAAATTTAGAACCTACGACTAAAATCGCAATTAAAATTCGCTAATTAATAGTACCTACATAGAGGCGGGTGAACTAACTCTAGCCACAATTTACGGCGTCTTATAGATAACACCAAGAATAGGGGACCCCTATTCATAAATTAACTACGAAATAACGCTAATTAAATAAGCTAGACCCTAAATAGAGCTATAAAAGGGAATATCAACTCTGTTGCTAGGCTTTTGCACTTGAACTAACGGTCGGTTAGCAATCGTCACAAAACTGACGGTCTATGTCAAATCCCATACATTTTGTCAGGAATGTGACGGTTAGACGTAAAACACGACTTAACCCTTTAACCGTCAGAGTCTGATATATAAGACATTATATATCCAGTTCATTTCGCCAGTCTTGATAAATAAGACAATGATCTGATTTGGTTTTTACAGCACATTTATAACTCCCGTAACTATGCCAACCTTACTCTGCGTGGTACAATTACTGTCGGTGGCGACACGAGCACGCTCGCTCAAAAATTGCTGGCGGTTAAAAGGTTAAATCGCGCTCTTGAAAATGCCCTGCTAATGAATTAAGACTGCAATGATGCCTAATCGCAATTATAGGGTCGAAGCCATCGAAGGTCGGTTTTAAAGACCAGGGTTATAATTATGCCTTCTATGGAGTAAAAGAGAAAGATCCCCGCAATTTGCGAATTTCGTTTTTCGCGGGAGCCCCTCAGGCCTGATCGAAATAGGCAGATGTAGGTACAGTCGCTATCAGATATATCGGAGCGGCCAAGGTGTTCACAAAATCTGAACACGCACTCTAACGCCCTGACAATACAGGCGTCTTCAGATATCTGTGAGAGCCTTAGCCGCTCCGATATATCTGATGGCGACTGTACCTACAGCTATACCATTTCGTTTTTCCATCCTTTATGTGTCACTAGTATATTCAATACTTTTCTTATAAGAATCTAGAATATAAATATAGATTGGTATGTAGGCGAGGACTGAGCTAGGGGTTTTCTTTTATCATTCTGCCTTCAGTATTTTATTTTATAATATTATTATGAGTTTGCGTCGTTCCGCCAAAGCGTACTCCCGTTGAAACACTTCGGTATGGAGCGAAACATGTCGAGCAATCATCGACTTATAAATGCGTGAGTGAGGGACGTTTTAATAAAATATAGCTTCAATAAAGGTGCCTTATCTCAATTATTGACTGCCTTTGTGGCTTTCCATAGAGAAGGGTCCTTCGATTCGTGGATTCATATGCATTAAGGACCTTTATATCAGAAAAGTATTCTTATGCATATGGAGCATAATAAGGACCCTTCTCTGCTGGAAAGCCACATTTAGGAATAAGAAATCAAAGTCCAAAATTCTGATGTTTGTATTGTATTTCTAACATATTAGAACTTTATACACTACATCATCTTTATATACATGAGCATTTTTGCTTCGCAATATTATTACAATTAAAATAAATTTCTCTCTTTATTATATTATTTTTACATTTCCTTAATCCACTTAGTATTTAGGCAAAGTGACAAAAACTAAAACAAAATTACAGAACAGAATAAACACTTAAGTTTCCTTTAGAATAAATAGTACAAAACAATTGTGAAGTTTATCTTGTCACGACCAAATAAATACATATACAAGAAGGCAGATGACAAAATAGTATATTATAATAAAATGTGGCATTCCACAAGAAAAGGACACTGTTTTCCCGCCAGCACTCACGTTTCTGCGTAATTTATCATTATATTTTTTAATCGTAAACTTTACGCGGTTCCTTTTCTTGCAAATAGACACAACATTTTAAAAGTTTACAAATTGAAATGGCAACCAGCGTCATTTTACGTTCCCAGTTTTTTTGGTAATAAAAATATTTGGTCTGTCAAACAATTCTCAATTTGATTTTAGAATCCTAGTATTGCACTACCTATGGATTAATTACACGAATTCTTAAAGCTCGTTAAAAAATTCTTTACATTGGGGTTTTCAGGAAAAAGTGTACGTTTTTTTAAACCTATCAACTTTTTGGTTACTTGGACTCAAAAAAAAAGAAGAACAATAATAGTGTCCCCACATTTTCATACAATTTTTAGGTGTCAGTTTTGTGACGGTCCATAGAAAATGTAGGTATGTGAGAATACGTCACAAAACTGATATTTTTTTTCGGATGCTTTTATCCTTTTTAAGTCGATAAGTACTTAGTCTTCGTGTTTCTGAGTAGAAATAACCCAAAAACGGATAGTTTTTCGAAATAAAAATGTTACACTTTTTTCTGAAAATGTCCACGTAGGTACATCCCGTAACCAAGTCGAAAGGTTACGGCGATCATAGGCAGTTGGCACATATTGCTTTGTAGATCGCACGCTTGCCGTCCCTTTCGTTTGTAGCTGATCGACGAGGGACAGAAAGGGACAGCCGTGGCCGGTTAATAGCTACATCATCAGTCTCGGTATTGGAGTATGTCGCTATATGGCTACCACACTGGCTAACGACCATTTTGAGACCATTTTTCTCCTATTCGAAAATCTTGTCGTTCTAGTAAAAAAAATATCATTCGACAGCAAAAAAAAAGTTAGTAACCGCTTTTTTCAAAAATGGCTCGAGTTTTATAAGCTAGAGTCTGACCACGCTAACTTTGCACTGATCTGGGTCAGCAAAAAGTGTGGAAGTGTCACCATAAATGTCAACAATTCTACGAAAATTACGTTTATTGTTAAACAGCCACACTTTGTCACATCAAAGTCGGTACAATCAACAAAGAGAACGCTTAGCCACTCTAAGCGTCATTCATTGCAAGCCCCAATTAGTTAATTTATGTTCTATCCCTTTCTTACAAATACGTAAGTCGAAATGACAGATTAGGACAAACGATTATTAGCTAATTAACTTGTAGCGGGTTTATAAATAACGCTATAAGTTTGTGGTCATACCCAGTGTAACGCCACGCATATACAATATAGGTACTAAAACCGGATCCCTTCGTTTGACATAATTATTGAAAGTCCTAATGTAATGATTGTCATATTATCATTAGTCATAAATCTGAAACCGTTAACTTTACAGGATTTTCGTAAGGTTATCCTATAGATAGGTTAGGTTTTGTTTTATAGTAATCCTGAAAACTTACGCGTTTATGAGAAAAACTAATTTATGACTAAAGAAAATGCGGACAAACAATACATTATGACATAAAACTTTATGGGCAACAATAGAGAACCTACTAAAACGGTACCAATGCCGAAACGAATGCTAAATTCAACAAGATCAACGCTCAGCTAGCAAACTTAACGACTGCAGAAGAGAGCTACAGTATACCTTAGTCTTAGTACTAAGTACCTACTTAAGTTAGGTCGTCTCAGCCAAGCTAGACCATGTATTCCTTTCTAGTCATTCCGAACCGTAATTCTTATAGTACAGATGCGTTTTTGTTTTAATTATGATGGCAAGTATGTTGCCGCTACGGACTAAAGGGGTTCGCGTATGTACAGTCAGCAGCAATAGTTGCTTTATCGTTAAGAGAATAGGAGCGTGTCAAGGAAATTTTGAACACCTCGCCTTAGCAACTTCTGCTGCTGACTGTATCTCGCAGGCAATTTGTCGCAAGCATGAATCTAGTATTTTAACTGGATCGGGCATGAGGGGTGGGGGGAAATGACCGAACAGGATAGTCTTATGTATCTTTCAGTAGGAGTAGCAGCGAAAGCGCTATTAGTTTGTCCTTGTCACAGTCTCACTTTTTTTTTTATTCCCCACCGTATGGATTATGGTGGGCAACAAATAAATTCGACCAATCATAGTGTCGCATTGCGTATGTTTTGTCCCTCACGGAGGCACGCGTATACCACTTCTATAGGATCCTACCTTCTATGGTCGCAAGGTGTATAGAGGCTTTGAGTTGACAATAAAGCTTTGGATTCCTCCGAAAACGGTGCCGTCATATTACGGCCGCTATATAGCGTTGACTAGAACGTTGTCTATGTAAACAAGATGGCGCGGTTTCCTAGACAGCGTTACGTTACGTTGATTGTCAACGTAACGTAAGATGACGGCCGTCATGACCGAGCGGATTCTAGGTCTGTGGTCATGACGGTGTCGATAGTTTCGTGAACGTTTTATTCGATAGCGGTGACGCCATTTTGAATAAACGACACGAGATTTGAATAAATGATTCCGCACTACGATTATTTTCCTCTTCTGATGATATTTCATCCTCCAAGTAAATTATAGATGATCAAGCAAATCTCGTCAGTAGGAAAAGGCGCGAAATTCAAATCTTCTATGGGACGTTATCCCATCGCGCCTACATTTTTCAAATTTGCCGCTTTGACCTTGGTGGATGACGATGTGTTATGACGCCGTGGTACTTTCCACATGTCGCCACCGTAAAGACGGCCGTCTTTTGCGGCCGCTATATGACGGCACCGTTTTTGGAGGAATCCAAAGCTTAAGGGTTTCGTTTCACTCGGAAACCTTAGCATGGAGATCGGTATAGCTTGGCTGGTCTCGATTACAATAATAATTCCCTTTAAACCGGGTAAATGTAGGCACTCGGTAAGGACGGCCGCGCGGCCCGTGCCAGCGCCGAAGACCATCGTATGTATTACGTCATTTTAATACAATTCCGTTAATGAGGTTGACCGGTCGAAGTATTTAGCAGATGGCGCCATCATAGCTTGCCCTGTCAGTCCCTAGAATTGTGTCAAATTTTTGTTTTTATAATGCCTTGGATACCAGCCCTTTAAGCCAAATCTCATAGAAAAAGCTTTGATGGCGCCATCTATGCAAACCTTTGACAGTTGCCAACCCCATTGGCCGTTAACTTGTCCTCTCCCAAGTCTCTCATGGGTCAAAAAAGGATAGGGCCATACGTACATTATTAAAGCAACTATTTTAAGTCAATGCTCGTGGGACAGGACAGGTTAATAAAGCGGTTTACACACGACACGGCAGCAAGGGCAAAATGGTTGAGCGAGGCAATATTGAGATCAACGCTATAGTTATAGGCAACCGCGTGATGTTTGCATACGGTTTACAGTCAAAAGTAGCGTATAGAACGTGCCAAAAGTATCTGCCGACCTATTATTACATTCACAAATAGATATATATACTTGGTCAACCAGATCTTGACAGTAGAAAAAGGCGGCAAATTTGAAAAATGTTGGCTCGAAGGGATATCGTACCATAGAAAATTTGAATTTCGCGCCTTTTTTTACTGACAAGATTTGGTTGACCAGCTATATATCTACAGTTCGCGTTTAAAGGTATCTTTCACACTCTACTACACCCTACATGTAGATACATATCTCTTTTTGTAAAGCTATTAGAGCAGGGTAGATAATATTCACGCCTAGCTCAATCGCTACTTTTGACGCTGGAAGTTTAATTAAATATTTAGATGTCGAAATGCAGTAGCGTGTGTAATGCTTATGTTAGGTGATAAATATAACTGTTGTCAGCCTCTGGTCTCCTGGTACTCATTGCCAGCTCATATCACAAGACCTTCAATTAAATTTATTAAATGATACGCGACAGTCATAAGCCACATAATTTGTATAGCTAATCGAAACAATTATACATTATTTATTGACTTTACACACAATGTTAGAAATTGACAACACCTATAGACGTCTTTGTACAGAGTTCCAGTTCTATAAGTAGCTAACTGCACACATCACAGATATATATAGAAAAAATAAACTTCATCTTGTTAGTCTATACATAACAAGTACACTTTAGCCTAAACCTACGTTCACAGAAACTGGAAATATTTACTTGTATACAGTCCCCACCGCTTAAAAACGGATGCCGGTTAAAACTAAATAAATACATTTTTTTGCGTGGACAGTATTACTTGGGCCAAATAGCCAAATAAATAAACGAAATTCAATTTTAATTGCTCCCTATGATAACTGTTTCTATAAATAAAAATTAAATTATATCATACATCGTAACTGCTACATTTACGCAATTACAGTGGAATATTTTGTGTGTAGAAAAATACGTGAATTTCACCGAACGGTTTGGCCGGTCGAAATCGTGTTTAAAGTCCAAGAATCACAATTTGTCACTTTGCTATCACCGTGTTTGAGTCACTACGGTTAGTATTGCATAAATACATTTTTACATTCACACGCCGTCTTAACATAAGACACGCGCTAGTCCGCTCGCTAGGTGAGGCCACTTCTATTGTTCTGACGTCATACCTTTTCTTGGCAACGTATCAAACAAGGGATACCCCCAGTACGGCTACCATCATAATTTTAATATTTAATTTGACTCCACATGTACATAGTTATGTAAATATTTCTACGCCGATGCATGCCGGCAGAATATGCTGACCTAACACCTATTACTAACCAACTTTGTATGTACCATATTCTTGGAAATAAAGTATTGAATTGAATTGAATTGAATCAGTTCGGCACTGACATAAACGCCATCGAGGACGTAATTTACTTTCTATACATCTCGCTCGTACACGCATATTTGTGCGAACGAGATGTATAGAAAGTAAATTACGTTCCTGATAGCGTATACGTCAGTTTTGACACTGTCAGTGACTCATGGTACGGGCTCTTATTCATAAAAGTTTACAAGCCTCAATAAGTTAATCTAATGTTTCATCCCTATCTTACAAACATTGTCACAATGACAGATTAAGACAAACCATTAATAACTAATTGAGGCTTGTGCGTTTATGGATAAGACCAATAGTCTGGTAAACTAATTCCTTAGTAGAAAGAACGTGAAATCAAATTAGTTATATTTTTTCTACTGACAAAATTGGTTTCGTATTTTTTGTAGTTTTTTTTTTGCTCTATTAGGCGCAACTGAGGCTCGAGCTCACGATTTTTAAATTGCCAAGAAAAGGGTTAAGATACCGTTTTTATTCGCTCCGTTCATGACTGCGGCGAACATGGGAAAAATTAGTTATCTGACAGTTAACAGCTGTCAAATAATATAAAGATCCCATGAAAAGTTTTATTTTTTTCCGCACCGTACGCCGTCCCTATTTTCCCATGCAAATCGACAGTCAGAATAAGAGATAAGCTCACCTCGCCAAGGAATGGTGGAAGCAACGAAGGCGCGTTATTGAGGTAGCTGCGCTCAAGAGACTTGGGCTATTATTGCTCGTACAATGGCAGTGTTTGACAAACGGCGCATCCAAGAGACCCCCCACACTATAGTTTTTTTTAGCATTAGAAAAAAGGTAAATCTTGATGTGTCTTTTAATTGAAAAACATGTTTTAAAAATAAGTCACGGCAAATATGTAACAATTATGAATCTAATACGGTCATTTATATTCTTCTGCTTTCATAAGTGTAAGTTACTGATTTTTAAAAAGCGTTTTTCAATTAAAAGACTTGTCAAGATCGCTTACCTTCTTTCTAATGCTAAACACAACGAACTATAGCGTCTGCGTCCAGTCAACTCTATGGCTCGACGCTAACGCAACAGGCCCCGTAGACAACATGACAATCGCTAACGCTCCGCTCCGAAACGCAACTGTCACTGTCACACTAGAGACACAAAGCGATTCGATGGCGAAGCGATAGCGATTGTCACTTTGGCCCGCCTGGGCGCCATTTTCCGCTGACTAGACGCTACGCTCAAGACTGCGGGGTAGAGATGGGTAACTCAGGAGTGATAGATAAAAAAGATATATATCTTTCTCTTTTCATGAATCACTCTTCTTGTCTTTACGAATCCGAATGTATCAGTATATCCGTACAGCTCTCACTCCCTCGGCAACAATTTGCTAAAGCGATAAGCGATGTCTCGGTCGCGCGTCAACCGAAGTAACACGAAGAAGCGACAGTGGTCGTTCGGGCGAGTTCGGACGCGTCTTGCGCTAAATATTCCGCGAGAAGTATATACATTAAGTAGTCTTTCTCGCTCGCTACTACTACTACTCTCTCTCTCTCACTCACTCATAAGATGACGCAAAGTCAGCAAGTGCCGTGCCGATACAGTTGCGAGCGGGACAACTGATACATACGGATATAAAGATATAAAAGAGTGATACATATCCCAGTGACAGAAAGATATATATCAGTCTTTTCTTTCTACTGACACATTTCGCCCATCCCTACTGCGGGGGGTCTGGAAGTGTTGATGCGGGTCCCAAGTCTCCGCGGGTCCCCTCACGTGTGGGGGGGGGAAGAGGTGTGGGGGGGTAGCACCACAACGGGCTTCACAATGGTGGCGGCGCTGAGGTACGACGCGCTGACCGTTAGCGGCCCGCCGCTGCCGCTCACCACTTGCGTTTCTACCATCTGTAAGGGAAATTTGTCTGTTATAGCTCGTGCATTCCTATTTGCATTATTTGACACATGTCACAACAGCAATACAACATAAAATGTCTTGCACATCGAAATCACAAAGGAAGACAATTGCACTGCGAACGTTTACGTTCTACGTCTTTTGTTCGGTACTTTTGTATATGTACGCACAAATACTACGTATTTTCGTTCATTATTTTCAAATCGATTAATACTTAATCGACTAGCATATTCCAAACGGGATAAGCCTAAAACGGAACGCTTTTCTAAAAGCGCGCAACACTGAAAGCTTGAGTGTTGCCATACTCTTCTCAACGATCTCAAAATCGAAACGCGCCGGATCTGCTCGCTCCGTCGAAAGCTTGAGCTTTTAAACCCAAAATCAAACCTACAAGTGTCCAGCACAAATAGAAGTCGTCTGCCGACGCCAGCCTATGAGATTTCTACATTTCATCATCGAAGGAACCAGACCAGGGGCCCCTAAGGAAACAGCATACCAGATTCCAGGTCAGTCCCCACGGTCTATGCTAGTCAATTTACCCAACATAATTGTGTTCGAACCGGATATTACTATCTGGTATCGGTTTATATGCGTATTATTTGTGCTGTACCAAAGTAATTTCAAGTAAATTCCTATTCCTTTGATCGTAAGTTAGCGAGAACCTACCTCCGCTTACAATTATAAATATCGAGTTTCCGACAACGTCGTGCAGTATTTCTCAAAAATACTGATACGTACAGTTAGATCTCAACGAGATCATTCTAATTATATATAGTTTTATATGGTTTTGAGCATTTTTTGCGAAATTACATTCGTCTATAATTTCCGAGAACCGGGCGGTAGATACCTACAGCGGCGCGCGTGGAGTCATTGCCTAGTACTAATACCTAGGTCTAAATATAGTTTGTCGCAACCAATTTCTTTATTTCGTACAACGTACATTACATTACATTTAGTATTTACGTACTTAAGTGTATTTTTAAGGTTCAGGTATTACATACCGGAAAACCAAGTTATCGCTTGCTGTCATAATTACAGTATCGAGTAAACTGTCGCTCGTATTGCGTACGGCACAGAGTTCAAATTTCTTTAGCTCGGGTTCTACCGACGGGAAATATTATCTTTGTATTTGACATTGCATGTTAAATGACAACTTACTTTTAATTTGCGACAAATTATATACCTATTTTATTAAGACACTAACTATTTGCTAGTACCTAGCCATTTTTAGAGATCTTATTACATAACGTATATACCTACTATACAGATTAACAAGTTCAATCATCTCTTATCTCGTGATAACGTTATTATTTTACACAGTAAAATAACTCAATTTCTTACAAAATGACCGCTAAGGAGATTGAACCATTGACATTCGAACGTGATTTAGCGATTAATAATATTCAAAAAATTGTAGACTGTTCGAATAATGTAGCCGAATTTCGAGTTCGAGTTAAAGAATTAGCCTCAATCAAAAAATCATTTTTCCAAGTTCAAGCGAAAATTGAAAAGTTATCGGCAAAGAATGAGTCATTCAACCGCGATGATAATTTAGCTGTGAGAAACCAATTCGATTCTTTGTACTTTAAGGTCCAAGTTGCCTTGGATACGCTTAAGGAGGAGCGTAAACAAAGTATTGCGTCATTTACGTCTGCCTGCGGCGGACTTAATGGGGTGTCACATGCAAATTGCTGCGCTCAGCAATCAAATCAAACGCATATTCGTTTACCGCGCTTATCGCTACAAACATTCACAGGTGTTCTAACTGAATGGAATGCTTTCTATGATTTATTTAAATCACTTGTACATGACAACGTCACTTTAACAAATGTCGAACGCTTCCGGTATTTGTTATTGTTTTTAAAAGATGAACCGTATAATCTTATCAAATCGATTCCTGTTACGGATTCTAATTACGAAAATGCCTTACAGGTATTAATTTCGCGTTATGAAAACAAACGAATTATTTCAACAAAACACTTTGACAACATTTTTGACTGTGAGTCAGTTAACGAGAAAAATGTTGAATCAAGTTTACGTAACTTGATGAATTGTTATCACGAGAATATTACTGCTTTAAAATCATTAGGTTTACCAGTTGACGACTGGAGTTTCGTACTTTTAAATATTTTGCTACGCAAAATTACACCTCATATTCGTAGGCGTTTTGAATTATCATTAAAAACTTCATGTGAAATTCCTGACGTGACCGAATTACTCGATTTCCTCGATAAGGAACTAGCGGCATCTGAAGTGATGACCGCGTCCGCACGTACTTCAAGTACATCCGCGGGGCCTGCGCAGCGCGCGGCGCCCGCGCTCGCTGCTGCTGGCGGAGCGGCCGGCTCGGCCCGGTCAGCTGCGGTGACGTCATCGCGCCATGCTTTGGCGGGAAAGCGTGCGATGTCGCTTACTCGCGCGCACTCCGACGTGCAATATAATGCACCGCGCAATAATAACTCTTCGTTTGCGCGTAACTCGCGTACTATGAGTGTACATGCTACAACTGCGGTGGATTATTTAAATAAATTTAAATGCGCGTATTGTAAGGACAATTCACATCCTTTATATAAATGTGAGAAGTTTAATACGCTCACTTTAAAGGAACGAAAACATTTCGTGGAACAAAATAAACTTTGTACCAATTGTTTATTTAGTGGTCACGAATCTAAAGACTGCAAGTCGCGCCATGCTTGCCGCGTCTGCACTCAAAGGCATCATTCTTCATTACATGAAGATGCGCCGCCTCCAAACGTCTTACTGACTACGGAGTCTTCTTCTTCCCCTGAGTTGCGCTCAGTAGCGGAAACCTTCACGCCCACTCCATTACATGGAGCTACGGGGCATCCTTCTAGTAAGAACTGTACGGTCTTACTTACGACTGCGCTTGTAAACTTACGACCCTGGAACCAAGGGCCTTACACGCCGCGGTCCGTTCGCACCCTTGTGGATCAAGGTGCGCAGACCACGCTCATTTCTGAGTCGTGCGTCCAACGTCTCGGCCTGCCGCGGTACTCCGCGCCGTCGGGCACCACTCTCACCGGCATTGGTGGCGAAGTCCAACCACGTGGTTACGTGTTGTGCGAGGTCACACCTCACAACAAACCCGAGCCGAAGCTTCACATCGAAGCTTATATCTTGTCTGACTTGACAAGCTACATTAATTATATTCCCCAATCAATTGGGAATATTCGGAAGTTTCAACACCTTCAAAATCTTGATCTAGCGGACCCAGAGCTGCGCTCAACACGGCCTGTTGAACTGCTACTGGGATCTGATTATCTGGATAGCATACTGCTACTGGATAATATCAAGGGCCCACCGGGCACACCCGTGGCCATCAATAGCATTTTTGGTTATTTGATAGGTGGTAGAATTTCATATGAAAGTATGAAACGACTAAGTGTCAACTTGAACACTTGCCAACTAGACATGAAACTTCAAAGGTTCTGGGAGTTGGAATCCCTACCAGAACATCCACATCTTACAAAAGATGAATTACGCTGTGAGTCGATCTTCGTCGATACTCACACACGAGATGCAAATGGGAAATATACAGTTTCTCTGCCCTTCAAGGAGAACGCTCCGCCCTTGGGCGATTCTCGTGCTATAGCTCTCTCGCGTTTAACTAAACTAGAGGCACGCCTGTCTCGCGACCCTGCCTTACGTGAGAACTATAACAAAGGTATCCAAGAATACTTAGACTTGGGACATATGGAGCCGGTCACTGACTCAGCGAGTCCTGGCACTCCCCCCTACTATCTACCCCACCACATTGTGGTGAAGAGTTCCACATCCACTACGATTACTACGAAGCATCGTATTGTGTATGACGCTTCATGCAAGACTACATCTGGTCGTTCTCTTAACGATAATCTTCTCACTGGTCAGAAATTGCACCAAGACATTTCTGAAATTTTACTGAAGTACAGACTTCATAAAATCGTCTTTACGGCTGATCTCAAAATGATGTATCGCTACATCGGTCTTTGTAAAGAACACCGTGACTTCCATCGGATTCTTTGGAGATTCTCTCCCCATGATCCCGTAAGGGAATATCGTATGTGCTCTGTCACATTCGGCGTCGCTTCCGCGCCTTTTCTCGCGTTGCGAACACTTCGTCAATTAGCAATTGATGAAGCTGCTAACTTCCCACTTGCCTCGCAAGTACTTCTTAACGAAGTATTCGTTGATGATGTCGTTACTGGAGTTGATACGGTTGAAGATGCTATCACTCTTCAGCATCAGCTAACTTCCATTTGCAAGGCAGGAACCTTTGAACTTCGCAAATGGACCAGTAATAGTTCCGAGTTTTTATCGCATTTAAACGATGATGCTTCCAGTCATGATGACGCTCTTATTCTGTCAGCACTTGACACTGACACTTCCGTCAAGGTCTTAGGGCTCAAGTGGAACCCTAAATCTGACGTTTTTTCCTATCAAACGGATGGAGTAGCTAACTCACGCAAATGTACAAAACGTATAATGTTAGCAGAAATCGCTAAGATTTACGATCCCCTCGGATTTCTAAGTCCAGTGACTGTATTCGTGAAGCATTTAATCCAACTTTTATGGGTATCAGGCTCAGGTTGGGATGCTGCCCCTCCACAGGGTATCTGTGACTTGTGGTTTCGGTTCATCGACGAACTGCCGTTGCTACAAGATATTGCGTTACCTCGTCATGTGCTTCCTAGCACACATGAAGTGTCACTTCATGGTTTTTCAGACGCATCTGAAAAGGCGTACGCCGCCTGCGTCTACATTCGTGTCGTTGACTCGAACGGTGCCATTAGCACTCACCTTCTCATAGGGAAAACAAAAGTTGCGCCTTTGAAACGGCTTACTATCCCTCGATTGGAGCTATGCGGTGCTCATCTTCTGTCAAAATTGATAAAAAAGGTCCTCACTGCTTACAGCAGTAGATTGTCTTTCGACCAAGTCTACGCTTGGTCCGATTCCACTATAACTCTTGCCTGGTTACGTTCGTCTCCAGACAAGTGGCGGACATATGTGTCTAACCGCATAGCGGAGACAACAAGCAACGTGCCTGCCTCGCAGTGGCATCACGTTCAATCCGCAGATAACCCCGCAGACCCCGCGTCTCGTGGTGTTCTCCCATCACAGTTGAACCATCAACTGTGGTTCAAGGGACCTGCTTGGCTCAGTAAAGATGAGTCAGAGTGGCCTAAGACTAACGTCGTATGTCACACCGACGAAGAACGTCGCAAGCATGTTCTTCTCACACAAACCAATGAACCTAAAAGCTTAGAGTTCATTGAGCGATTCTCATCGCTTCCAAGGATGCTACGCGTCATTTCGTATATGTTACGATTCATAAACAAATGTCGTAAAGCCAATAGTCCTACGACTAAACATGTCACAGTTGCTGAGACAAAACAAGCTCTCAGTCGAATTATATCACTTGTCCAAAGTGAATGCTTTTCTGAAGACATCTCGCGTCTCAAGGACGACGATAGATGTACAAAACATCTTCAGAAACTGAAACCTTTCTTGGACGATGCCGGACTCCTCAGGGTCGGCGGCAGAATAAATCGGGCCAACGTACCGTATGATGCCAAGCATCAAATTCTGTTACCCAAGAAACACCATTTCACGAATCTTCTCATTGATTACTATCATAAAACACATTTACATGTGGGACCTCAAACTTTGCAGTTTGCCCTCGCACAGACCTACTGGATCCTGTGTGCTCGCGATGCTGTGCGTATGCGCACACGACGCTGCGTATCTTGTGTTCGTGCACGACCTGTCGCACCACAGCCATCAATGGCTCAATTACCTACTACTAGGGTTCGATCACTTCGTCCCTTCTTAAATACTTCCGTTGACTTTGCGGGACACTTCTTTCTCAAAACAAGTAAACTTCGTAACGCGAAAGTTTATAAATCATACGTATGCGTGTTCGTTTGCCAATCAACGAAAGCAATCCATTTGGAATTAGTTCCCGATCTTTCAACCGAATCTTTTCTTAACGCATTGCGTAGGTTCATATCCCGACGCGGGTATTGCAAAACAATCCGTTCTGACTGCGGACGGAATTTCGTAGGTTGTGACAGGTATCTTTCCGAACTTTACACGTTTCTGCGAAACGAGTCAAATCAGACTGCTATAAACAACCAGCTGACAAACATGCAAATCACCTGGCAGTTTAATCCTCCATATGCTTCGCATTTTGCCGGTCTCGTCGAACGAGCCGTAGGTAGTCTGAAACGACACTTACATCGTGTCATAGGTACACTAAAACTAACTCAGGACGAATTTAACACTTTGATATGTCAAATTGAAGCGGTCTGTAATTCAAGACCTCTCTGTCTACTTAGTAATGATCCTACTGATCCATTACCCCTTACTCCTGGACATTTCCTCATCGGGGAACCATTAACGTCTTTACCTGAATTTGACTTGTCTAACGACAATCCAAACCGCCTCGCTAGATGGCAGGTTATTCAACAAGCTGTTCAACATTTTTGGAAACGCTGGAGCGTAGAATATTTACACCAGCTACAACCAAGAGGTAAATGGTTCCACGACAATACTAACACACCCCTTCGGGAGGGCTCTGTAGTAGTGTTGTTAGACAACACACTGCCACCACTGCAATGGCGTCTCGCGCGCGTGCATCAACTGCATCCCGGCGCCGACGGTATTACCAGAGTCGTAACTGTACGCATCGGTAATACTCTCACTAAGCGACCTGTAGTTAAGGTCTGCCCACTGCCTGTTGAATAGGCACCTCTTAGGTATAGCACTACCTACATGTTTTAGTCCTAAGTTAGTATAGCATTCTGTATGATAGTTTTTAGATAAAATAAGCATTATTTTATGGCCGGCGGCATGTTCGGTACTTTTGTATATGTACGCACAAATACTACGTATTTTCGTTCATTATTTTCAAATCGATTAATACTTAATCGACTAGCATATTCCAAACGGGATAAGCCTAAAACGGAACGCTTTTCTAAAAGCGCGCAACACTGAAAGCTTGAGTGTTGCCATACTCTTCTCAACGATCTCAAAATCGAAACGCGCCGGATCTGCTCGCTCCGTCGAAAGCTTGAGCTTTTAAACCCAAAATCAAACCTACAAGTGTCCAGCACAAATAGAAGTCGTCTGCCGACGCCAGCCTATGAGATTTCTACATTTCATCATCGAAGGAACCAGACCAGGGGCCCCTAAGGAAACAGCATACCAGATTCCAGGTCAGTCCCCACGGTCTATGCTAGTCAATTTACCCAACATCTTTTTTTTTATTTAGGGTTGGCAGGACAACACCGTTATGAATCGTCGTCCGTTATGAACAGTCGTCTAAGTAAATCGATATAAACTTTTCGTTTTAGGTCGCAACAAAGCATTATTAAATTTATTATATTTTCTGATTATTATTTATTAACCATAAAATTCTAGCTTAATTTAAATCACAAATATAAATTCATTAAAAGTCACAATTCGATACCTCAGTTTAGGTGCCATCCAATCGTAATCGCTTGCTGTGACAATCGATTTGGGTTAGTTACATCTCTATAAACGTCAGTCATAATGTGTCAAATAATGCAAATAGGAATGCACGAACTATAGTTGCGCCACGTTGTGCTAAAAAGTTACTTGAATCCCAAACCGTCCACAACGTCGCGAATGAGCTATGAGCGAGAGCATAGAGAAATAAGTAAGACAAGAGTGCTCACTCCATACATCAGTTCAGACTATTAATTTCAGTGTCTACATCTAGCATCGAGTAGCGGAACTATCAGTACTGCTACTTGACAATAGATGTAGCACCGACCGGAAAGTCTTATTTCAACAGCATAGTACTGATAGTTCCGCTACTCGATGCTAATAGTTTTTTTGGTACTAAAACTGATGTATGGAGTGAGCACTCTATGTATTTTTTTCTCTATGGCGAGAGCCAGAAGGGTCGCTGAAGATAGGAAGGCGTGGCGCGAGCTTGTGAAGGTCCTTTGCACCTCTGGGGTGCTATAGTTCGTTTTTTTTAGCATTAGAAAGAAGGTAAGCGATCTTGACATATCTTTTAATTGAAAAACGCTTTTTAAAAATCAGTAACTTATACTTATGAAAGCAGAAGAATATAAATGATCGTATTAGATTCATAATTGTTACATATTTGCCGTGACTTATTTTTAAAACAATTAAAAGACTCATCAAGATTGTTTACCTTTTTTCTAATGCTAAAACAAACGAAACACGTACAGTCAACAGCAATAGTTGCTAAGCGGGCGAGGTGTTCAAAATGATTGACGCGACTTTATTGTTAAGAGAATAAGAGCGTGTCAAGGTAAATTTGAACACCTCGCCCGCTTAGCAACTTCTGCTGCTGACTGTACAAATATAAGTGAAATTTTGTTTTGTCTAAAAACCATTCAATTTACAATGAGACGAAGGCATTTTTCAAGTTTGCAGATAGAGGATAAAAACACAGACAAAATGGGTTTCATAAGAAGTTAAAAATGGGGCTCAAAAGTCTTGAACAAGGCTATAACCGCGAAAATGGAAGTTCGCAAGTTGCGGGCATCTTTCTCTGACACTCTAATGACGTCTTTATTGGAGTAAAAGAGAAAGATCCCCGCAATTAGCGAATTTCTGTTTTCGCGGTACTAGGCTCTCAGGACAGATGTGAAACAATACCTTGTGCGC
Source organism: Cydia amplana (assembly GCF_948474715.1). Classification (NCBI taxonomy): domain Eukaryota; kingdom Metazoa; phylum Arthropoda; class Insecta; order Lepidoptera; family Tortricidae; genus Cydia; species Cydia amplana. The sequence goes on from NC_086087.1 coordinate 12,166,302, forward strand.
GAGCGTGTGTGTCTGCAGCAGATGGCCGGCCTGCGACACCACGAGCGGCGTCAGCCCGCTCACCACCACGCCTTCTGAAACGCAACACATAGTGTAAAGGCCTGAGTGGACGCTCGGAGCGGAGCGTTCGGCGGGGCGTGCAGCGTGGCGTCGGGCTCACGCGTGATGTGAGCAGCGTGCACTAAGGCCGCTCCTATACGCTTGCATTTGTTTAACATGCACGCCGCACGCCCCGCCCCGCTGCACGCACAACTCGAACGTCTACTCAGGGCCTTAGTGTAAAGGCCTGAGTGGACGCTCGGAGCGGAGCGTTCGGCGGGGCGTGCAGCGTGGCTGTGGGCTCACGCGTGATGCGAGCAGCGTGCACTAAGGCCGCTCCTATACGCTTGCATTTGTTTAACATGCACGCCGCACGCCCCGCCCCGCTGCACGCCCAACTCGAACGTCCACTCAGGGCCTTAGTGTAAAGGCCTGAGTGGACGCTCGGAGCGGAGCGTTCGGCGGGGCGTGCAGCGTGGCGTCGGGCTCACGCGTGATGTGAGCAGCGTGCACTAAGGCCGCTCGTATACGCTTGCATTTGTTTAACATGCACGCCGCACGCCCCGCCCCGCTGCACGCACAACTCGAACGTCTACTCAGGGCCTTAGTGTAAAGGCCTGAGTGGACGCTCGGAGCGGAGCGTTCGGCGGGGCGTGCAGCGTGGCTGTGGGCTCACGCGTGATGCGAGCAGCGTGCACTAAGGCCGCTCCTATACGCTTGCATTTGTTTAACATGCACGCCGCACGCCCCGCCCCGCTGCACGCCCAACTCGAACGTCCACTCAGGGCCTTAGTGTAAAGGCCTGAGTGGACGCTCGGAGCGGAGCGTTCGGCGGGGCGTGCAGCGTGGCTGTGGGCTCACGCGTGATGCGAGCAGCGTGCACTAAGGCCGCTCCTATACGCTTGCATTTGTTTAACATGCACGCCGCACGCCCCGCCCCGCTGCACGCACAACTCGAGCGTCCACTCAGGCCTTACACTTACACATACAAGGTCATCTATACGTACTTGTACAGCCGTTATCAGATATATCGGAGCGGCTAAGGTGTTCACAATATCTGAACAAGCACTCTCACGCCTTGACAATAGAGGCGTGCTCAGATATTTGTTACCTTGGCCGATATATCTGATGGCGACTGTACCTAGATGTAAACAAGCTGTTTTTTATAACTATTTATAAGTCAGTAAGAAGACACTATTAACCGTGCTGCTACGCGAAAACAGTCCGAGAAGACATTTTCTTTTCAATTAACAACGCTTCACACATTTTAGGAAAAAAACCGTCAGCAACAAAAAAAAAACAACGGGTTGCACTCCGGGAGTGCCGACAGAAGTGAAAACTCAATGACATCTTACGTCTTACGCTCTCGCCAGTTTAACATTTTTTCCCCATCACAAAAAGTGCACAGCGCCGCTAAAGAAGTTTTCACTTCAAAAAATATGTCCAGATTCGGTCGCGGAAAGATATTCTTAAAGGCCAACCCAAATAAGGGCACTGGAAAAGCCACAATTGTAAGAAAATGTTTTGAAACTTTAGAAAATCCCATTAGGCTTGATATTATTTCGCTTCGCCCTGGAGTCTCACTCACTCAATGAAATATATCATTTTGTTCCCTTACTACAGTTTGTCAAAGGACTGTCTCATTTCAAACATAGACAGAGAGAATCATACTATCTGTGTCTTACACTAGTACTAGCACCCAAAAGAAAAGCATGAGATTTTTTTTTGTTTTGACAAATTGATTTGACCAACTATATATTCTACTATTGTCCATAGTTAACACTCACCCGAGGAGGCAGGAGGAGGTGAAACAATGCCATTTTCTCTTTGTATTCTATGATTACTATCCCCTGTTGTCACTCCTGCAATTAAAATAAAATTAAAATTGATTTTGCTAATAATAAAATCTAAATGGACGGTTATACGCTCGCTACCGAGATCTGGTAGATATACGCGTTTAGTTATGGCGGTTATAACCAGTGGATGTGATTCGCACGTCGCTCTGATGTTTGAGCAAGACAACGCGATGCGCGTATTATAGCGACATCCCGCTTGCACATCGGAGCAACGTGCGTATCGCATCCAGTGTGATAACCGCCTATCGCGTGAGGCAAAATTGTCACACAGATCTGATAAGTATGTGGTACTCGTACAGTCGCCATCAAATATATCGGAGCGGCCGAGGTGCTAAAAATATCTGAACACGCACTCTAACGCCTTGACAATAGGGAATATTACGCAGAACTCTGCGCAGGGGGCGCCACTTCCACAATCAGTCACAATGTAATGGTCTACCGCAAAAGAGAGAGTCGAAGTTTTTATGATCTAACCTCTCTATCACTCATGCTTATTCGAGCGATAAAGAAGCAGATAGCAGAGTTTCGATTTCGCGTTTCTCGGTAAGTATGACCTTTGTAAACAAACCGCCTTGATGTATCAATGTCATATTTTATTGTCTGTGAAAACTTGTCAAAAAACAGTTTAAGCATAGTTTAAGGCACACATGAATCTAGTATTTTAACTGGATCGGGCATGAGGGGTGGGGGGAAATGACCGAACGGGATAGTCTTATGTATCTTTCAGTAAGAATAGCGGCGAAAGCGCTATTATTGTTTGTCCTTGTCACAATCTCACATTTGTATTATTCCCCACCGTAAATTAGTATGGATTATGGTGGACAACAAATAAATTCGACCAATCATAGTGTCGCATCACAGAATAACTAATAGTACTACCGTACAGAAAATTCACTCCTTCACAAAAGTCAAATTTAGGTATAAAATTACACCTATATCGCCGCCTGCAAGCAAAATTGAAACTTATAACAGCGCACGAACCGTGAATCTCCTTTGCGCGCCGCAGTTTTATGACCGAGCTGTGAGTGTCGGCACGGGGTTATCACTTGAAAAGTTTTTATACCTATACCCACTGATTTATTATTTTTAAGATAAATATGTAGGAATTACAAACGTTGATTATGTAAACATACATTTTAGTATGTCTGATTCTCACGGAAGTAAGTTTCGAAGCCATTGTGTATTTTCAATTTTGCGCGAGCGCCGCGTGACACGACTATCGTGCGCGCCGAGCGGCAGCCCACTGCCATACGCCTGTCCGATGGGCGCGCCGGCCAAATGTACCTAAACTGCGGAGTGACACCCGCCTGGTCGCATTGCGTATGTTTTGTCCCTCACGGAGGCACGCGTATACCACTTCTCTAGGATCCTACCTTCTATGAAGGCACAGTATGTATAAGTTACTCTATGGTTTACGAAAGGCGCTAGTGCTGTACTCTGGCGGCAATACATTGCAGTAATACTCCCTATAGAGACGTGTTCAGATATTTGGGGCATTATCTATGAAAAGGGACCTTATTGTCGATGGCGCTTACGCCGCACAGCGTCGGGCGGAATTGTACAATACAATACAAATACTTTTTATTGCACACCTCAATAAAAGAAGACAATACAAATAAAACAGAAATACAAACAGAGGTAAACAACAGGCGGTCTTATCGCTAAAAAGGTCTTATTATATTTATAGATGGTCTAACCAATTTGTCAGTAAATAGGAACAAAAAAACTATACCCATCCTTTTCTTTTGGGTGCTAGTACCAGTGTTAGACAAAGATAGTATGACTCTCTCTGTCTATGTTTGAAATAAGACAGTCCTTTAACACACTATATATCTGAGCATCGTTAATAATAGCGTAAGCGCCATCGACAATAAGGTCCTTTTTCATAGATAACGTCACATGTGTGAACGCCTCGGCACAAAATAGATACAGTACAGAGGTCAATCACATGTATGTACTTCACTTTTCATACCTACGCTCGGCGGTCGCTCTAGGGTTGTCAACTATGATTTATGCACAAAAAACTATCGTAGTAACGTGATAGTGGCACTCGTATCTAGTAGTGGCCGGGGCGGGGTGCATAGGTACCTACCTAACTGTTCTGTTTAACGTTAAAACGAACCATCGAAATACAAGCAGATATAGTTTGTAGCTTTCTAGTAGACCTCGAAGGCTTATCCTATTGTCTATTGTTCAGTAAAACCGCACGTGCTACTTACCTGCAAAAAAGGGTCCTAATTATTCTATTTGGCACCTGAGCGCGGGCTAGTCCAACGCTCAAAAAACCAGTGTAGGTGCGCTCTCCGATAACGCGCCTTTGTTACGCATCTCGATGACACATTTTAGACTGGTTCTGTAGCGTTCGACTCGCCGGCACTCAGTAACCGAAGTACCGATTTTTTATGCAGGTGGTTGTGGCACGTGGCACGAGCGGTTTTTCTTAACAATAGACAATAGGATTAGCCTTCGGGGTCTATTAGAAAGCTACAAACTATACTTACTTACCTCTCTGAAACCACTGGTAGCTTAAAAAACGACAATTCATCGTTTTATGTTGAATTCAAACAACCGTCCACTGAACAGTTATAATAACTTTTTTTTGTTTCTCCATTATTGCACAAAAAAGTTCACAGGCGCGTGTCTCAAGCGGATGGCACTCGCGCTCGCACTGGTCCCAACCGGTCCGAGATATCGTGTCCGTGAGCAGTGTCTATGTGTGCGTTGCTCGAGCGCACTTTGTATGTAGATTGATTTCTGTACTGTATCTATTTTGTGCCTCGGTCGCTCCGCTGGCGACTGGTACCAGGAGCGCATGACTGACCGTTGGTGTGGTGGTGCGGCTGCAGCACGCGCAGCCCGCCGCCCGCCGACAGCAGCTGCAGCGCCGCGCCGCCCACCACCAGCCCGCCGCTGCCCACCACCTGGAAACGATCGTGTTTAAACAACTGTTCTGTTCCAAATTCACACATTTTAGATAGTAGCTTAACTTCAAATTCGGGTAAATCCATCAGATTATGCGATTTTGGTATTAAGAAAAGGTAATAGGGTAGATATTTGCTGAGGGTCGAATGGATTTACCCGAGTTTGAAGTTCAGCGACACAATTTTAATACCATTAGCTAGGCCCACACAAAGAATGCACGGCAAGTAACTCACTGTGCTTCAGGCGAACTACACAGGCCAATCTGCTTCGCACAAAAATTTCTTCGCGAGGCAGCTCGTTCTGTGTGGATGCCGTAGGTAGACCCGTATATTCACTGACGCAGGTTCGATAGTTAGACAGAATTTCCTGTCGTTTCGTTTTTTGGAAAATATTCAGTGGTGGAAATCGGCATAAAGGTCTTCGCTGTGATTATGACTCAAATGAGTACTTAGTAGGTTTTTTTTTTTCATTTTTTATTAGTGTACCGCACAAAACTTTGTTCGCGGTACACTTATTTAAGCTTACGAAGCTTATCGCGAGGTCTACAGCTCACAGAGCGACTAGTTATGTTTTGTTTGGTGTGTTTGTATGTGACATTGTAGCTCCCGATCGCAGGAACCTTAATGGCGTTGTTATAATTTTGTCAGGCGTTTTTAAGGTTCCGTCACACAGGCGCGTTTTCCGGGCGGGGCGTGAGCGTTTTATATGAAAAACCGGTGCGCCCCGCTCACGCCCCGCCCGGAAAACGCGCCTGTGTGACGGAACTTTTAATGTCACTTAGGGCAGCCGTGGCTCACTCCGGGATTTCGTCGCGTCGCCACAAGTATCTACAAGTACATGCGGCCCACACCAATTTATGTGTCTAGCCATAGTAGTTGCCGCGCACCGCTACGGGACTGACGCCTGCTCGCGCTTGCGCCACCTAGCGGTCATATCTGTCGTTTTAGACGCGTTTTGTTAGAGAGTGAATCTTCTGTACCTAGTACTATTATTTATTCTGTGCTTAGGGTACTTACTTGCGAGATAGGGAGGTGTATTTGCGCGGGGTGTACCAGCGTGGTGCTTAAGGTATTACTGACACCGTTCTCAAGCTGGCCGTTCTGAAAATATAATATACACTGTTTTGATTAAGGCTAAATACATTCCCGCAAGCATTGACGTATAATATCTAAGGACGGGCTAATGGGGCACTAAACATCGTACTAGTTCAGCGGTGCTACCCACGAATTCCAGCCAATCGTGCAGTCTAACGCGACTAGTTGCGACCAATAGCGCGCGTAATGCGAACTCGTCAACCAATCGCGCGCGTGATGCGAACTCATCAACCAATCGCGTTGTAGCGATTTCACACCGTTGTACTGGCCCCTGTCATGCCTCGTTATTATTGCCCGTAAAGCCAGTCCCTAGATATCTATGTCAATGCCCGCAAGAATGTAAAATACAGCTTGGATTATCGACCGAGCGAAGCGAAGGCCTTTCTTTCAGCTTGGGCAAAAACAAAAATTCTTTAGTATATCCGGATGTTCTAGTGAAATTTGATGGGCAGGTTCAAAAATTATAAAGTTTTTTTATAGATTCATTTTTTAGATTGCTTTTTTAATGGCGGAACTATGGGGGTTCGCGAGATCTACAGCTAATGTAAAATTGTTGCTTCATAAGTATTGTTATTAAGCAATGAATTTAAATGCCTGTCTAGAAGTTTCTAAAGCCCAGCCATACAATAGAAAAAACAAAAATTTGCCACTGCAATTTAAATGTACAAAACAGAGTTGATTTTGCTTTGTATAAAAATTGAACAAAACAAAGCAAATGCAACTCTGTTCCAATTAAATATGATTTAAATTTCATCAAACTGATTAAGTACTATAGGTAGGACATTGGGCCTTACGAGGTTAAGAGCCTCTTTTAAACATACAATTGGGGCATTATCTATGAGAAGGGACCTTATTGTCGATGGCGCTTACGCCGCACAGCGTCGCGCGGCATTGTATTTATATCGGGGCATCGTTAATAATGGCGTAAGCGCCATCGACAATAAGGTCCCTTTTCATAGATAACGTCATAATTATTTTTAAATAGTATAATTCAGTTCGTTTATACGTATAAAACACAGCTTGAGTAATCAGGATCGGTGCTTTGATAATTATTTGTATAATTTCATGGTAATTACCTGCGCAGACTCCGCGGGCGCCAACGTAGTGAGCGTGAGCGTGTTGTGCCGCGCGTACGACGTCCGCACGACCTGCAAACATACATACTTACATGTGTATACAACATGCCTGAACAGTTTGCCGGGAGACCAGAGGGCCTAGCCAAGCTGACTATCGTTTGCGCTACGACAACTAAACGCTTTCTATCGCGCTAATGTGAAAGAGTTAGTGTAAGCTTATGGCCTGAGTGGACGCTCGAAGCGGAGCGTTCGGCGGGGCGTGCAGCGTGGCGTCGGGCTCACAAGTAATTTGAGCGGCGTGCACTAAGGCCGCTCCTATACGCTTGCATTTGTTTAACATGCACGCCGCACGCCCCGCCCCGCTGCACGCCCAACTCGTGCGTCCACTCAGGCCTTACACTTACATTAGCCGGAGATAGCTAGCTACGGAAATAGGTATGCAATTTATAGAGCATCGAAATCCCTATAGTTAGTGTGCCATACTATCATTATTAATTAATCCGGGTGCCTGACAGCTGTTCAGCGGTGGGTGTGACAGTGGTAGGGCAACAAAGGGTTTGTAAAATCAATTGAAGGTGTGCAATTTATAGAGCTCTCAGTTTGGTGTGATATAATAGCTAATTATGTATTTAATTCAAATATAACAATGCCAGGCGTTTTATTTGGGGGAAAAGTAGTGCCAGGTGATGAAAGTACACAAACCACTTGAGCGCCTGCATGAAAACCACGAGCAAATTGCACCTGACTCTCACACCCACCGCTGAACTGCTGCCAGGCGCCCGGATTAATTAATAATGATAGTATGGCACACTAACCAGAGGGATTTCGTTGCTCTATAAATTGCATACCTATTTCAGTAGCTAGCTCTTAGACTATATGTGTATACAACGTGCCTAAACAGTTTGCCGGGAGACCAGAGGGCCTAGCCAAGCTGACAGTCGTTTCCGCTACGACAACTAAACGCTTTCTGTCTCTATCGCACTAATGGGAAAGAATAATAGAACGACAGATAGCGTTTCGTGACTGAATGAAAAAATCACATTCAAACACGACTTTGTTATGAAATAAAAGGATAAAAAGACTTCTACTACTTTTGAGACACCGCTGTAAGGTAAACGTACTAGTGCTCGACATGCTAATGCCCAATAGATGGCACCCTGCTGTCACCTCTATTGACAATGACTTAAGTTTCAAGATGACGTACTGGGACCGCGTCGAGCACCAGTACGCTTACCTTATTTGTTGTTTTTTTCCTCGATAAACCAGTTAGTTAGCTCCATTGGGCGGATTTGGCCTAACTATACTGCGTAAAATTTACGAATTAGAAAACCCCATAAAACTTTTAAGACATTTGTTTTATACATAAAATCAGTTCCCGTTACAATCAACACGCCACCAATAATCCAAAAAATCTAAATAACCTAAGCTCGGTTACACCAAGATTAGCTAATCCGCGATTAGGTCAGTTCTAATTTCTAAGCGGTTACCAGGCGCCCATACCTGCGAGGTGGTGGGCGTGATCTGTATGGGAAGCGTGCGGAGCTTCGTGCTGAGGTTCAGGGTGCGGGGGGGCGAGGTCTTGATCCGCGCCACCGTTGGGGGGGATGAGGTAATCTGGAATTTTATAAGTTAACATAATAATCAATTATCTCTATACTTGAGATGCCATAAATATTATAATCTTGAATTAAAAAAATAAATTACAAGTGGTGCCGTGACCAGGATTCTGGATTTTGTGTGTATAAAAATAAATTAACTTAAAAGGTTAATTTAATTGGCAGAACTCTTGAAATGAAGAGTTCTTCTATGTACGGTCGAAAGTATTAATTTAAGACCCATTTCGTACCTTGGCACATTGACAATCAATATGAAAGTCGCTAGAGAGTAGAGACCTCATACTATTGTCACTGTGATAGGTTGACAAGGTACAAAATGGATCATAAATTAAAACTTTCGACTGTACCTACGCCGGGTGTACAAGGGCGTTTTTTTTTTGTCCCCTACACTTTTTTTTTCAAATTTAGGATTTTTTATGTTATTTCTACTCAGAATCACGAGCTCTTTCTATCCTAATAGGAGAAAAAAAGTGTCCTAAGGTTTTTATTTCCATTCCGTCAGCATTTTTCATAGACTTTGTATGGCGGTCGCGAAATGGAAAGATCAAAAAATGTATGGAAAATTTGGGACACTTTTTCTCCTATTAGGATAGAAAGAGCTCGTGATTCTGAGTAGAAATAACATAAAAAAATCCCAAATTTGAAAAAAAAAAGTGTAGGCGACAACAAAAAAAACGCCCACAATCAAGTGTTAATATTTTAAAATTATACTTACACTTATAGGGATTCCCACTACTTGTCCATTGACTCGACCATCCCTTTCCATTTCTTCATTATCTGTAAAACAAAATTTAAAAAAAATAGCTACATTAGCTCTGCTACGGTGCAAAGTGGGAGTGTTTGAGTATAGAGTACCGTCAACCGGGGTGAATAGGTCAAGTAAATCATATTTTAAGTTTTGTCCCTATTCACCCCAATCATCCCTATTCGGGGTGCGGGGGTTGACGGTACTTTCATTTACTAGCGTGTGCACTGGTAATAATGTGGCAATTAATCGAAATGTTACAATGGACCAGGGGCCCGTTTCTCAAAAGCTTGTAACTTGTAATACAAGTGGAAGTCCCTTTCTAACAAAAGCTGTCCAAAAGTGACATCCGCTTGTATTACAAGTTACAAGCTTTTGAGAAACGGGCCCCAGTTAATATAATAAATACCAATGACGCCAGTTTAACTTACTGCCTTCTCTGTTTAGTTTTTATTTAATTTGAAGTATTAATAATTAATTTTGTGTAATTAATTATAGGTAGATATCTTTAGTTAATTTAGTAGGTATTAGTTCTGTTTTTTATATTTTTATGTTTATCAATAAAGAATTTACTTTTATTTTGTGTAATTTATAACTTACAATAGGTAGTAGTTTGTGTTACAATGGATCAAAATGATATATTTCCGTCAAGGGCGTACATTGAATCCTGCAATGGATTCTACAATAGAATTCCAAACGTAGTGAGGGATTCTAAAGTAAAATCCTGAGCGTAATGAGGGATTCAAGTGTTAACGCCCAAGACGAAATATTTTTGATACCGTGTGACACATACTGCTTTTCACATCAACTATGAGGAAAATAAAAAAATCTTAGTGTTGACACAATCTGATGCTTAAATAGATTATTTAAGCTAAACAAATAATGTGCAAAAACATGTAAAAATATGTAGTATGCTAGAACAGAAAAGTATTACTTTGATCCCTCCTAGCAGGGAGGAAAAAGCTCTTTTCCTAATAGGTGGTGTGAAAAGTTTATTTTCAAAAAACTATGCTATCCTATCCCGTCTTGAAAAACCTCGAATCTAAAAAAATCGAATCATCGAAAAAACTCGAAACAGGAAAATAACGGATGCACACTGCCGAAAATAATCTCGTCCGTTAGCTACCAGGCTCGCATAAACATAAAGCGTACCCGTGCTCCTCGGTCGCACCGTGGCGCGCACGGACACCTCCCGCTTCAACGCCGCGAGGCGCTGCTGCGCGGCGATCTTCTCGCGCGCCAGCCTCTCCATCTCGTGCTCGCATTCGCGCTCTTTGCGGCGGAGGACCTGCGAACAACGTACCAGGGTTACAGAACTGTCGGGGAGCTGTTGAGACAAGTAAAATGACTATTCGTAAACCTTATGGCAAGGATATAAAGGTCACCGGTCAGTTAAGAGTGTTGCTACTGTTGCTGTTATTACAACCGTAACGTCGTCGTTCAATAACATCGAACATAGTAAACAGATAAGAATATCGTAGTTGAGATTGCTATATAATAGGTGGTATTAAAATAATATTAAAAATGTATCATTTAATTTTTGACATCAAGAAGGCAACTTTAGCGTCGTCAACTAGTCGCACACAAAAACAGCTGGATCGGTTTGGATGAAAACTGGCGTACAGTACCTATAAATTGACGCCGCCATATTAAATGTTGATCATGATCAGCAACTTGATTGGCCAGATTGGCGTGTACCACCACCCTTAATAGGGTCATTGCGCTAGTTTCCGTCCATGCTCATGTTTTCGTCCACTTGACATATTAGCAAATAATATTTCTGATATTTAATTTGCTACTTGCGAAACATATTTTTTATGTAGATAGATATATTGTTTCGATATTAAGTATTGCAATAAGTCCAAATTTGTGCAGCAATGTAGGTTTATATTGAATTTTCATCAAGTGGACGAAACTAGAGCTGGACAAAAACTAACGCACCTACCCTATGTTACAATAATTTTATCCTCGGATAATAAAATCCCAAATCCTAACCTATGGCATAAACATTAAACACAGGTTTCAATTCAAATCAAACACAAATCTATTGATCATGGCCTGCCACAATATCAAGAAAAAAATGTCTAGGGCTTCTTATTTGAACAAGTTTTTTTGTTTAAATGAAGCATTGCCTTTCTAGGATTCATATCACGAAGAATTTAGGACTAAGTAATAAAAAGAAAGTTAGAACAATAGCTTGGGCAATGGCTTGTTTGAAACTTGCCTATCGTTGGACGGGGCTCATTGTTTAACATTTGAAATGAAACATTTTTTTGTCGAAACAAAATGTGCGAAAAGTTTTGTAAGTTGGCAACAATGGTGGAAGCCATATTCGAAAATTGAATTACAAAAGATGTAAGGCAATATGGGGTGCTCTGTGGCGAAAGTGGGAGTTATCGCGACCGTAGGGACCAGGGGAGCAGAAACGCGAGGGGGTAAGCCGGTTGCGGCCGGAACTTCACAGTTCACACTTACCAGAATCAGAATGTGCGTAAGTTTGGGACGGGGCGATTAGGATTATTGAACTATTGAACCCTGCTTATAATTCTAGAGAGTGAAATGACGGGTCTAAATGTTAAACATGGTTTAACCCTTTCCTTAGCAATTGTATATCTTACGAGACCGAGACAAGGTGTAACAAGGAAGGAAGGAGCAATTACGTGCCAATGGGTGCTCGAACGAGTACCATCACTCTCTTTAAATACCGCTATAGATCAATCGGCAGATAAACATGATCTGAACTGATGATTTTTGGCAACGATTAAAAAAGTTACACGTGTCAATGGTTAGACATTGAACTTACTAACAATTCGTAAACCTTATTTGTAAGGCCATACGGTCTACCTATGGTCAAATTAGTGCGAGTATAGTATGAATTATCTGAGATGAATTTTTCGGGCTCGAGCACTAATCTGTTAAACAATAGTTATTTGTACAACAAGTGATCAAAGTTTGATATTTCTTCGAGTGCTTATTTTGAGTCCCGTGCAAGCGAAAGATTCTATAATAGATTCACGAGCGTAGCGAGTGAATCTAATTTAGAATCTTGAGCTAATAGAATGGTAAAACGGGTTTGTTCACGTTACTTATGTAGGGTCTATTAGCAGTAAACAGGTGTAAGCACTGCATAAAGGAAACAATACCTTTTGTTTAATAGATTAGGGCCCGAGCCCGAAAAATTCATCTGAGATAATTCATAATATAACTATGCTGGGAAACCCGCACACGTTTCGGTTCGTGTTCGCATGCGTCGTATGTCGATGAAGGTCTGTTACCATTCATTTACTTTTTTAATTTATGATGGGAGGCCCTGGAATTTTGTAGAAGGTTCCGTAAGCTTTCGAACCAGATCAGAATTGATCGTTGTTTTATCGTTCTAACCTGGATATATCTAATCGCTGACGCCAATATCGACAAATTGGACGTCTTCTTGTCATCAGGGGTAGCAGGCAACTGCCGTTTGAGCAGCTCGAAGCACTCCTTAAAGTCTGTTATCATTAATTTACTTTTTTAATTTATGATGGGAGGCCCTGGAATTTTGTAGAACGTTCCGTAAGCTTTCGAACCAGATCAGAATTGATCGTTGTTTTATTGTTCTAACCTGGATATATCTAATCGCTGACGCCAATATCGACAAATTAGACGTCTTCTTGTCATCAGGGGTAGCAGGCAACTGCCGTTTGAGCAGCTCGAAGCACTCCTTAAAGTCTGTTATCATTAATTTACTTTTTTAATTTATGATGAGGCCCTGGAATTTTGTAGAAGGTTCCGTAAGCTTTCGAACCAGATCAGAATTGATCGTTGTTTTATCGTTCTAACCTGGATATATCTAATCGCTGACGCCAATATCGACAAATTGGACGTCTTCTTGTCATCAGGGGTAGCAGGCAACTGCCGTTTGAGCAGCTCGAAGCACTCCTTAAGGTGCGCCCGTCGGTTCTTCTCCAGCTTGTTGTGGACTTCTCTCGTGCCGGCGCGGGGGGCGCTGCCGCTGCCACTGCCGCTGCTGCTGCCGTTGCTGCCCACTGACGGGGGGGAGGGGATCTGGGGGGTCCTGGGGACAAGGAGAATCGTTTGAGAAAGAACAGGTGTCGCAGCAGAATGGTTTTCGCCAAAAGATCGTAGAGATTTTTATTACAAATTTTACACTAGTATACCTATGTTGGTATTTAGAATATGATTTGTTTTTATGTACATATTTTTATTTGATTCAAAGTTTGAGGACAAGTGATACGAGTATATTCAAATTACCTAGTACTGTCTACATGAAATACTGCTACTATGGGGCTATTCATAAATTACGCCATTTCAAAAGACATCGGATGGTAGCATGACGTAGGATGAAACGGGGTCATTCGAAACATGATTTTTGGATGAATTTAGGAGGGGGGGGGGGGTTCGCGGGGTCAAAAATAGATGACGTAATTTATGAACAGCCCCTATGTAGGTATTTACTAGTTAGAAAATGTAGGTAGGTACCTTTTTATCGATGTCTATAAACATTTTAAAGTTTTGGAAATAAAGGTTCCCCCGCTCGCCTTTAATTTTAATAACTGTTATGAAGTTAATAAATGTTTTTCATACAAATTAATTTAAACGTTTTTATTCAACAGTATCCATCATAACCTTTTACCCAAAACCATCTGGCCAAATATTCAAAGCGTATTCGCGAAACGAAAATGTCACTTTATTCACGTAGATATATGAATAACCAATCACAATCCAGATGAATCTCAAGGAAACTGATAACAGCAACCGTGTCTATGGAGTAATTAAATTTCAAATTACATTGTCACATTATACAGATGAATGATGCATGCGAACGCAAGGACTAGAAGCCGGTTCTGAATCAACAATTTGATATGGGTTTGATCGTATTTTGATATTAGGTCCTCCCGAAAAATCAGGAATCGTCTCAATAGGTATCTCTCGCACTTATTGATGCGCGTGAGATGGCTGATGACACGAGTCAAGGTCGTATCCCAATGAAATTTAAATTGTTAAAATAGAATCGGCCTCCAATCTCCTATCACTATCTAAAGCGTTGAATTATGTAGAAAACCGCACCGAGCGATATCTAATACTCGTGTCCATCCGTGTACCCGTACCCGTGTAACCATTACGCGTAACATTAACCAAACCTTGACAGCAATCGGGTGAAAAATAAAGCACATGGTATGGTACATACTGCAAAAAATTATCATTGTCACTGTTTCAATTCGTCGTCCCAATTGCATTTTTGAATTAAAGGACGTCCTAGATTTCTCACTGCATAAATTCAATGTAAGGCTGATTAATAGTAATGTGAAATGTAATGTGCTGTATTGCTCTGAATACCTAGTTTCAATTGACATTTCCATCTGAGGCAGTATAGTGAAATGATGGTTTGTCTTCTATTTTATAAGATTTAAATAAAAGGAGAATACCTCATCTCATCATAATAATCTGTAATAAATCATAAATAAATAAGTAAGAAAATAAGGAATGTATGTTAGTCGACTAGATATGTTTGCAACATAATACCACAATATCTGGGAGACCGAGCTTTGATCGGAAAACATATAAAAACTCATAAATGCGCGTTTTCCTAGAGATATTTAAGACCTTCGATTCGATTTTTCGCCCCCGAAAACCCCCATATAGTAAATTTCATCGAAATCATTAGAGCCGTTTCCGAGATCCCCAAAATATATATATGTATAAATAAATAAATGAACAAGAATAGCTCGTTTAAAGGTATTAGATTAGATATTACCACATATATTTCCTATAGAAGCATATGTTATCCATCTTCTAATCAGAATTATGGATTATATTAGCTCGAAGAAACTAATTACTTATATGTATTTTACACCGGGTACACGCAGACGTAATAATTAACAGGGTAAAGAAAATCGCATTCATGAGTGTTGATTTTAGTCGAGTATCCCAGATTTTATATTAATAGTACTATGAACGTGTAAATTGTTTACTATGACACATTACATAAGTGATGTAAGGCAGCGTTGGAATGAAAAAATAATAAAAATAGTTTCAACGGTAGTTACAGTTAATGATCTTGTCTAGAACTACTCTAGGAATCTACAGGCATGTTCTGATTTTAATAAGAGGTAATGAATTAGATATGGATCTGATCTGTCAGTGTCAACAGTGACATTTCTTCAACCAAAACTGTCACTTTAGACACTGACAGATCAGATCGTTATCTAATCCAGATCTAATTCATAACATGTTATTAAAATCAGAATACGCCTGTTAGTTGCAATGCGATAGGTGTTAGGAATGCTGAGGTATTTTTATACGGATTATGCGATCGATAACACAAACGCAATTCTTCCTGTTCGTGATTCCCATACAACATGGATTCCACACAACTGCAGTTTACTACATTCGTGATTCCACACAGTTGTTTTTTTTTTTAGATTCTTCCTATTATTTTTGGTACTAAATCACTAATAGTATTAGCTTGTATTTTATTATGCAATAGGCCCCTGAACGAAAATCTTTGGGATTTGGGAGCTTTTGGTCTATGGGTGCTTTTACGGTAAGTACTTAACAGTAATTATGATTTTTATTGATGTTAAACAATGTTAAAACAACTAAATCGTCAGGTGACAAACAAAACTCACTAAATACCACATAAAGTTCATAGCCATAGTGAACCGTATAAGTACTTATAATAAGGTTGATTTTTATTTAATTATTTTTTAGTAATTAGTGAGTTTTGGTTGTCCACTGACGAAATATCCATTAACTGAAGAAAAAATACAACGAAAATAAAGAGATCGAAGGGTTACTATTGGAAAACATATAACAAAAATCCACTTTTGAGGCCTGTAGAGGTGAATCGGCAAGATAAGAAGCAAAAGTTTTCCTATCCTCAACAAAAAGCGAGCATAACAAGAAAATGTTGGCCTATCCAACTCATTCAGACTGTCGGAACCGGCCGTCACGCCTAGCCGAGTCCCCCAGCTGTTTTGGACAGCGCCGGTACTAGGAGAACATACCCATGACTGGTGCTCGTTGTACGCGGCCTGGAATGTTCTTGTACGAAGTCAAGGAGGGGCGCGGGCGGCGCGGGGGCGGGGGCGGGAGCCGGCTCGAACACGAGCGCGGCGGCGGGCGCGGGGGTCACCGGCACCGGCGACGTCGGCCGCACCACGCCGTTGCTACGAGCCGTCACCGACAACCCTGTCACCACTCGCACCGACACCGGGGACTTCGGCTCCTCCTCTGTGAACAAATGAGACATCAACATCAGTTTTTATGTTAAAAAGTACCCATACTTATAAGCCAGTCTATGTATATTTTTATTACAATAATTACACGTAAAACAAAGACTAAACTTTACAAAAAGTCAGTTTGAAATTGTTTTGTGTCTGGCTGGACCCCCTCAACTGCGGCCGGCAGGTTGTCAAACCCGTGTCAGCCGCTCGTCGACGGCTGCAGTGCGAGGCGGCAAAGTACCAGGCGAGCATAACAAGGTTAGCGTTCAAAACAACCGAGCTAATGACATCTCGGCATCGGCGAGAGCGGGACAACGGTACGAGCGCAACACCATTACGTGGCGCGATAAGCGAAATGGAGCTTTAAACCCTAGGCTATTCATTACAAAATGTAGTGTAAGCGTGAAATCAGTCACGCTGCATTGGCGAGCTGGATGGGAGATAGCGCATAGCGTATTGAATGAAAGGGATAGATAAGGGGGCGTGTCGTTCGGCACGAGCTGACGTCAGTACATGTGGTTATGAGCGCGTGCCTGTGATTGACGTTCGTGTTGCCAAGGCGCGCCGAAAATCAGCTGCTAGCCAGAAAAAAGCGACCGCGCGTAAACGACCCGTCGATACGCTGCTAGTCTGCTACTTCACTGCGTAAACAAATCGATTAAGAACCGAATATACCTGTTACCGAATGTACCTAGGTACGAACTAAGTAGGTATGAGGATGACGTACGTAACGCCCCACTTTAGATAAGCTATTATAAAACACGACTTAGGTACCAACATATAAATATATTATGTTTACTTTAAAAACAAAACCCCAGGTAAGTACGTGTTCCGTGTGACCGTAAAAAGTATAGATAGGTACTCGTATTTTCGCGTACCAGGTGGCATTGATCGGGTTATATTCTGAAAAGTAACAGGTAAACTGCAAAATGAAAAAATATCTTATTTAGCCATTGAATTACTCTTCATTTAAAACTACTCGTTATTAAAGTGATACCTTTTATTTATTGTAACATTATGCAGCTTGTATTTTGATAAATAAAACAATAGACGAAAAGGACTGAACAGTTTATAGATCTAAAATTTTATTGCCCGTAGAATATTTAACAAATACAGAAGTTATTGACCGCTTTATTCAAGCATTAATAGTACGGAGTCAAGGTTTCTGACCTTACGACTTTGACGAACAGACTTTATAGAGCTTCAAAACAACATATCAACCTGAACAGTGAATACCCTAGCCATATCTACCATCTTTATTTAACGAAGGAATGACCCTTAACAGATAATTGAACAGAGCCTAGCTTTGTACAAAACTTGAGGTCGAAAGTATTGGCTTCAGGGCTTCAGGTAATTGGTACACGCACAGGGTACACGGGTGTCCTTTTGAGGCTTTTGATAGACTCGAATTGTATAGGTACTAAAATACACGGTGATTCTACTCGTGCCTTCTATAGAGATAATTCGATGGTCTATTGCAGCCTTTTCATGTGAGGTTAAGCTATTTAAATGCTCAATTTAAAAAAAAGTTAATAGCTTATGTGTGTGTCCCACTGCTGGGCAAAGGCCTCCCCTCTCCATTAGATCCAGTCCTCTCTGTGCTGAGCAAGATCCCGCAATCCCGAATCTTTAATCTGTAGTTTTTTTTGTTAATCTAGATCTAGATAATTTAACGTAATCTACTTTTACTTAAGGATACAAAAGATATTTAGTATAAAGCTGAGAAATTCAATTTATTCAATAGGTAATAAAGCAAACAAGATGGCTTCTAGAATTTACTTCTTCCAGTACTTGTTCTCGACATTTTCTTACGGTCCTTTACGTAAGTTTTTGTAAGTGCCGCGGTGGTAGGCTGTCGGCTCCAGACACCAGGGGAACAAAGCCGTAAAGATTACGCAACGAGGGTGAGGGCGGATGTGCGTCACGGCGCGTGGGTAGCATGGGGTTGGACACCTCCAGCAATACCGATAACTAATCTGAAAAACTCTTATGGTTACTCGTAGTCGGAAAAAGGAGCTGCACGAAGGTTGCACCACTTGTACCGTCTTAATACTACCTTAAAATACAACGGCTCGCTTTAAATGTGTAGTAAGGTAACATTGCAGGTTCTGTGTTTTGTTTTTTTGTTAGTTTTAATTTAATTTCTTCAATATTACCATGTGGAGTACCTACGCAGTATCGGAGGTGCCTTAGACACATTATTTTATTAGACGTATGAAATAATCATTTTTTTTTTTGTAAACGACATACCTACTCATTTGGATCCATAGTAATAAATATATGTACTTTAATTCCAAGAGAACATATTTTTACTTAAATTATTTATCCAATATGGGGCACGTTAAGTCTTTAAATGTACGTAAATATGTATATCAGTACCTATCTTTTACTTTGGTAATATAATTTTCTCGGCATCTTACAATTCTTTTACGAGTAAATTGCTTGCGTGGGTGGAGGGAAAATAAGATATTTTATTAACAATTCTTATCCTGGATACATAAGTACCTATTCGTTTTCGTTCCTATCTTTATATGAGATTGTCTAAGAATAAGGCACGTTAAATATAATCTCATGCTGTTGTTTTTACAACAAAAACAAAAATACGATCATGACCGTATGAATACAGTCTTGGTTGTTTCTACAGACATATAGAACCATAAATAATTGAAAAGATACCTAAAGAAAAAAATAGATTTATATAGTCATATTCATTGTGCTGTAATCAATATTCACCTTTGTTTTTATAGGTTATGCGTAATATCTAGACCAGACAAGTAAAAGTTGTAACGGTTATCAAAAAAACACACCATAACAGATTCGTTCCTCAAAAAAAAATCGCTACGAGGCACCGACACTAACCTACCCCACATCAATTTTACGTCTGCCATTTAAAAGCGAGTAAAGCGACCTATAGATAGTGTCGAGTCGCTCACTCGTGAGGCACCTCATTTGTACCACTCATTTTGTTAATTTGTCGCAGTACTTCGTACCGCAAAAATGTCTTACTTCACTCCTCTATTCATTTTACTTGGTTCTAAAATTATCTTTCTCCTAAAAGTTCTATTCTTAACCTCCAGAATTGCACTCCAATTAAATGTTACTATTTATTTATTTATAAAGGAAGTGTTGAATACATAAATATGTATAAATATGTATTAAATATTTTTATCGCCGTTGGAATTAATAGAATAGTCGACGCTGAAAATATGCTAGTACCTCACCTCATTTGAAGTAAGATATTGTAACACCTCATTTTAGAAAATGAGGTACTCATACAAACCCATTTTAAATTGATGTCCTACCCATCACTACCTATAGATTTGCCGTTCTCGAGAACCTTCTCCGGCTACTATGGGGAACGGAGAACGTTCTCGAGAACAGGACAACCGCGACGAATAAAGCGACCCCCTCCTCTCTGTCATCTTCGCTCCTGGAATTGGAATTCGAAACAAGACCGTCGTTTAAATATATCTTAACATTTCTTTACCTAATAAACAGTTTTGAATGATTCACGGTTAGTTTCACTAGCTAGACTTATGGACCGTGATACAGACCATGATTACCTTTTGTATTGTTTTCGAACTCCCGATATTTCGACGCAATTATATGCAATGTTCACAAAATCACGAAAAAGGTAATTACGGTCCAATATCCCGGTCGATATTAAAGTCTATTTCTGTAATTCTTTCATTCATTTTGAATATGGGTGATTTGCACTTTTGATGTTTATAAGATGAAGGTTGCCTTAAGATTTTAAGATCATGGTACCTAAACGAAGGCCGCGGCCCTTACCGGCTGTTTCAGCGGAGGTTTCTCGTAACTTTTCGGGTCAAGGATTTTTTCGGCCTTGATTATTTCAAACCTTCAAACGGGGGTCCTTTTATGTAAAATGCTTTCTTTGAATCTAACTAGGTATGTAATAATGAAAGAGCTATAACACTATAACCAATGTAAAAGTAAACCAAGGGTCCAATCCGATACAAAAAAGCAGCGCCTACTTGCTCTTGGATCCGCATTTAAAATCTAAATACATCGATATAAATCTACTTAATCTTATTTTGACATTACATACTTGTAGTGCATCTCGCTCGCACTTTGTATGTAGATTCGTGCAAGATGCGAGTGATATCAAAATGAGATACTTACAAAAGAAATAATTTTTGATAGCAGCTTCTGGAAATGCTCCCGGCGGTGACGATTTATTTAGGTTACTTACTTATATTTTTAATTTTTATTTTACTATTATAGCCAGCTAAGCCATAAAGAAAATTTATTATCATCGTTAGCCTGCGATCCCGTGAGAAAATGATTGCATGCGAAATATTATTATTAAAAGATTTGTGCAACCGAAGGACCGGTCGAGCGAAGGCATCCATGTCGATAAAACGCTACAAGCGAACCTGTTAAACACGGTTATTAGGAATGAACCGCACGCCGCTCCGGTGTGTGAGCGAGACAGCTATATACGGAGTGTATTTCCAACGGTTAGTCATACTATAAGAGATGAGAATATAGGTCTATAAGTAACTTTTACTATAGGACCAAAACCGAAATCGCGAAAAAAACTTGGCTCTCCCATAAATATCGACGTCCTATACCTAAGCCAAAATGAAGGAAATAGCTGTAGTTACTAGTTATAGTGAGAAAAAAACACTTGATGTAAAGTGAAATAGCGATGCCTTGCTCGCACACCGGAGCGGCATCCGCAATATCCGCATCCAATATGAAGACCCTCTCAGCCTGACCTACGATTATACACAGTTGTTACGAACTTCAAGGTCAGATTATACTAGCAACGCGTTCAGCTGGGTAAATTCATTTTGTGAATTATTTTGTAA
Source organism: Cydia amplana (assembly GCF_948474715.1). Lineage (NCBI taxonomy): Eukaryota > Metazoa > Arthropoda > Insecta > Lepidoptera > Tortricidae > Cydia > Cydia amplana. The sequence goes on from NC_086087.1 coordinate 12,187,714, forward strand.
TGTAACTAGTGGATCGAGTCGGTCGGCATGCCTAAACATGGAGCAAATAGCTGATACCTGTTTGACTGCAGTTTCAATTTATTGACGGGATTTAAGCGACGATTTTAAGAGCATCACATCAGTTGATCCAGCCAACGTTTATTATGAAGAATATCGTGAAATTTTGACTGATCTTGATCTCATGTTACAGGGATGCTTAAAGTAGATATTCTAACTATTGTGAAAGTAAATCTGTCTGTTAATCCTTCATGACGAATGTAGAAGGTGAAAACTAGTAAGCACTGAGAAATTAACCTAGGACATTTTTTAAACCACCACTAGACTAGAATTACTAAAATAGTATTGACATAGACCGCTAGTTATAAAAGTATCAATGTTAATTTATTTCTAAATTCTGAGTCAATAAAGGCAAAATAAACATAAGATTAAGCAACCTCTTTCCCTGTGCAATAAGTATTAAATAAATAACAAAAACGAACACGTGTTTTCTATCAAAATATTAATACAATCCAAACAAAGAACCTTTCGAAAATCGTTTAAAAATGTGACATCGCAACTATTGCACCTACGCTGTTACTCATAGTGCACTTGGCGAGTTTCATATCTAACAAACACGGTTACGTGTACAAATCGAATATTGCATATTGGTGCCCCCCTCCCTGTCTGGATGATAAGCGCGGGGGTACACGGGTGGGGTACACGGGGTACGTGGCACGTGACAGCGCGTCACGCGGCGTCCCGAATGAAACTAGCGAACGTGTGGTAGTAACCTCTCTAGCGCTTCTGCGGTGCTAGTAGCTGCACTACAAACATAGTTTCTTGGTGTGGGATTCAATGAACTATTTATAATTTTCATTGAATTATGCAAACATTATGGAAATGTGAAAATTTGTGATATTTTCTTCATGACTTTCGTAAAAAAATGAAGACTAGAGAATGGGTAAAAAATATTTCAAAAAAGGTGTTAGTGCAAAAAGAGAACGAGGAATTTAGCGAACTTACAACAACAGCTGGAGCAATTTAAAGCAAATGTAATGAAAAAAAGTCTTATATGTAGTATGTACAAGTAAACTATGTAGGTACCTATTATGCTCTGTTAAGAAATCCTTGAAATTGCAGTAAATAAATTATATAAATGATAGTGTCAATAACCTACAAGTTGAGATAAGCAAATATCAGTTTTATGTCAGCGCAAGATAAACAATGCCACGTGTGACGCGATAACTAATCATGCCACTTGTCTATAAACACAACTTTTAAATTAAGTATGTAGATAATTTATATTAAATCAATCTTAACTTTGCGCCATTCCAATATATTTAGTTCAATAGCTCTGTTTGATTTCCTGCCGCAATATTTTTTTCAACTGCTGACACCAACAACAGGTTATTAAAAAAAATACTTGCATGTTTTGGAAACTAGTTTGCAAAATTAAATATGCAGAAACGCATGTATCTAATCCTCAGCGGTAAAAAAAATAAAGCAATATGAAAAAGTGTGAAACACAGTAGGTACATTTCTTTGCTCATTGTAACTTGTAGCTTGTAGGACTTCATTCATACTTCTATATGTTCTAAGCGAGGTGTAATCGTTACATAACTACGTAGTTTGTGTCAATTTTACCTGTTGGGAACTGGGGTGGGTTTTATCTATGTTTTTTAACACGTTCAACCGGCCAAATAGGTACATTATTTTGCGAATTATATTGCAAGCTATTTCAAAGCGAATGCGAGGTAATTAGTCAGGTACAGGTATAATGATATACCTGACTATGATAATCAATCAAGCCAAGGAATGGAATTCCTTGCCGGCGTCTATATTTCCGAGCTCATATAACCCGGCAACCTTCAAATCAAGGGTGAACAGGCATTTTCTGGGCAGGCTCGCTCCATCGTAGGCCACGTCTTCGCCTCGGCTAGTCTGTGGCCATGAGTAAGCCCATTTTTAATTAAAAAAAAAACATACAGCGGGGTTTTCAGACTTTTCGGTGCGGGAATGATTTCGTGTATTTATAACTTTGTTTATTGTAAAATAATTACCAAACTATGAATTAAACGTAGGTAGTAAGGTCCAAATGTGTTTGAAATCTTAAATTAGTAATCGTTTTTTACAGTTTTTACCTGTTATTTGGCTAGTGTAAACCATTCCCGCACTGAAAACCCCGATGTATGATGATAATGTAAACTGCTTAACTTTTTTTTAGTGTCTATTGTCTCTTTTTTATTGTGATTTAGATGCACTATCCGTCAAGAATCAAGATTCGATTTATCTCCATCTAAGAAAAAATTTGGCATCGCGTGAAATCTGTGAAATGCAAGTGAAATGCCATTTATATCTCTAATAAATCACACTTTAGTATCTAGCCTAGCTGGAAAATAGCGTGTTAATAGGAATGTTAATTACCTAATATTCCGAACCTGTTAAACTACGTTCAAAACGCATTCGTCGAGTGTCGCCTTTAAACGAGCCATGCTGATAAGATAAAGGAAAACGCAAGAAATGGCCCGTCTACTGGAACATTGACGTGACGTGACATTTAAGTAGATAAATAAGTCATTATATGTATTAAAAATTAAAGCGCTGGTGGCCTAGCGGTAAGAGCGTGCGACTTGCAATCCGGAGGTCGCAGGTTCGAACCCCAGCTCGTAGCAATGAGTTTTTCGGAACTTATGTACGAAATATCATTTGATATTTACCAGTCGCTTTTCGGTGAAGGAAAACATCGTGAGGAAACCGGACTAATCCCCATACGGGCCTAGTTTACCCTCTGGGTTGGAAGGTCAGATGGCAGTCGCTTTCGTAAAAACTAGTGCCCACGCCAACTACTGGGATTAGTTACCAAGCGGACCCCAGGCTCCCATGAGCCGTGGCAAAATGCCGGGACAACGCGAGGAAGATGATGTTTTAAAAATTAAAGATATCTCATTGATACGGTTTTGCTTTTAACACCCCCTGCGGGCTCAGCACGGTTCCATTTTTATCCACTATCACTATGCCCGTCACTTTCGCACTTACATACTTGTTAGAACGTGACAGGCATGGTGATAAATGATAAAAATGCGACCGTGCTACTAGGGCTGGTACTGGCACTGACTAAAATAACCGACTTGGTTTCACATAACATCTCAAAACTTTTTTTGTAGTAGAAGAACTGCGTTGCGAGACTTACATCTTTTTACATGTAATGTTTTTGATGGGATAAATATTTTCGCGATCCCCTCAATGGTAGGCTCCACGACCTCCAGAGGGTCAAATGTTGAAAACCATTGGCAGAATAGTGAATACATATAAGTATTAATTTTAATTAGACACCTATATTTTTGCTTCTGAATTAATTACCAGTAGTTTTTTGCAGAAACTGTTTTATTATAGAACAGCTGGTTTTGAGGTTGGTCTCGTAATTTTAAACATTAACAGTTCTCTAACAGAACAGACTTCGCAACCTTCACCTACGTAAGTTTTTCATGCAAAAACTTTTTTGTACAAGTTTTTATACAACCACCGTGCCCTATACACGTGTACCGTTTTCATACGGTTCACTTGCGCTCAGTGACGTTGCCAATAGAGCATGGGGACATGACGTGTGCTCGCATGAAACTGTCATACCATACCTATACGAGTACCTAATAGACATAAACAAAACAGCATTTGTTTTGTATAACTACTGTAGGTGGTGTGTACGCCCATGAATCCCATGATCTGATCCGATCACTGTCAGCAGACTCAACTGGGCAGATGTGTGTGTACCATTTTCCCTGTTCAAAACCATCTGACCTGACACAATTTTTCTTGTTAGGCGTTCGCTGGACTCTTTTGCTCTCGGGTCTATTCAGCCACCAAAAGTCCAAACAGACCGTGACACAAACAAGACATCCTCTAGACTGAGCATAGTAACGCTACTCCCTCTGCCACTATATACGGTAGTTTTACTCCATCTTCGAGTCAAAGTGTCACAATCCCGTGCCGTGATTGGTCCGTGTCTTTGAACGGACCAATCACGGCACGGGATTTGCTCACCTCGTCCCCCCGCACCCCCGTATTTTTGGCAGCATCGGTTTCATTAATTATTTAATGAAACCGTCTAAACTCCGTCTAGAGGATTCCTAATCTATGGACCGTGAAAAGCCAATGATGATTCAAAAACATAAGGGAGGTATATCACCGTCGGTACAGCACCAACGATGAAAGTTAGGGCCTTGACACGAACATCGCGAAACACCTACGTACTACGTACGTCGTACAGCTAATCTCATAAAAACTATACAATTGCGGAGTTACGCAACGGCCGGCACGGGCGGCCATTATTGGATTACAAGACATTGTCTTTGTGTGCGACATCCGCCAGTTACGCAAACTACACACACGTAAATATATCGTCAGTCAATGAACGGTCAGAGATTAAACAAATACCTGTTCGCTTATCCCCCATTTGAGGATCAGCGCAGCACGTCTCTCACACCAGCCAACTACAGGTACCGAAAACATCGAATCGTTATCTGCGTCATGTCTCTATCGCTTTTGCATTTTCGAGTGAAAGAGGCGGATAACGAAGTTTCGATTCTTGATATCAGAGCGCCCACCGCGAACCACGTTCGACGTGTTGCCTCTCTGTCGCACTTGTAAATTCGTACGCAAGTGTGACAGGGAAGTAACACGTAGAACGTGGTTCGCGGTAGGCCTGACCAGGAACAAAGGACCTGTCTCCTTCTTTAGATGTTATTGGAATCGACTTCCTTCCTTAAATGTTATTGGAATTGTTCCAGTGCAAACGAGACGGAAGTTCTGGTGAATGCGTGATCGTGTAGTTGTAACTCGAGGTCAGAGTTAACTCGTTAGAGCAGTGTTTTTCAACCCTCGTGAAGCCAACCAACAACAAAATAATAATCTTACTACAACTGGATGTAATAGCAGTGGGTCTGTGACGCAAAATTTTGACAAGACACAGGCATATGCTAAGGTATATATGGTAAGTAAGTATATATGGTAAGTAAGGTATATAAGGTATATATAAATATGGTCTCATGACAATGGCATTATATTGAATTCAGATAAAACTAAGCTCCTAATTATACAATCGCCATATTTAAGTACAACAGAAATGCCCCTCCCTATGTACACCCACAGTTTCACTTGCCTTCATAATAACTTACACGATTGCCATTGTATACCAATAGAAAAAGTTGATTGTGTTACATACTTAGGTGTCAAAATAGATTCCGCATTTTCTTGGCAACAACATATAAATTATATTTGTAGCAAACTTAGGATTTTATTAGGAAGATTTTACCACCTTAGCTTTAAAGTACCGACTAATGTATTAAAATGCTTATACTTTGCCATAGTTGAATCCTTGTTAAGTTATGCTCTTGATTGCTATGGTCTCACTTTTAAATCGTACATGGATAAAGTAGAAGCGCTACAAATTAGATTCTTAAAGTTACTTGTCAATAATAAAACTAGAAACAGCTGTAAAGGTAATTACAATAAACTATTTAAAATTTGTAAAATACTCCCGGTCAGTTTAAAACACAAATATCTCTTAGCAGTTAGCAACCATGGCAATAGGGTGCATATCTCGACACGATTAGAACATAAACATAATACAAGATCAGTGGCTGTGCAAAAATATGAAATACCCCGCGTTACTAACTATTATGGAGACAGAACATTAAGAAAAAGGTTGCCGTATTTTTTAAATAGTCTGCCTGAAAATATCAGGCTCGAGCCCAATAAAATTAAATTTAAAAAAGCACTAATGCTGCACTTACTGAAAACACTTGGGTGACAATTGTATGCCTGTGCCTGCAAATGTCACTCAAGTGAAGTTAGTTATAGCTACGATGTTAGTTTTAATTTTTAATATGTTAATTACGTTGATTATGTAAGTACTTACAACAGAGACTCGCGCCTGCAGTCAAACTGTGCAAACAGTTTTGCAGGGAACTGTATTAGATTATAAGTATTCATGTATTAATAATAACAAATAAAAAAATAAAAAAAAAAAAAAAAAAAAAAGGAGTTACTGATCTAGTCTTAAACCTCTAAGCAGCGCTATAGGTAACAACGCTATGACGCCATATTGGGGACAATAAGCTGTCCCATCAACAAGTTCTACAAGTCTACTACGCTAAGATATGGGGACACTAAGTGTTTCGTATCGCTTCTCGCTTTTCACACAATCCGTCCTTTTTCTTGGACTGCCTCTTATACTACAATCCAAGCGTTTTTGATACTTGATTACGATTATGTCCAAACCAGCAGACTAAGATCATTAAAGTTAAGGACATTTTTTACTGCTGAATTAAAGCCATCAGTTGTCTCACTTCACTTTCCAAGATTGGCAAGTAAGTACATCAGAGAAAATTTAAGTCGTGTAAGCATTGAAACCATTGAAATTATGATTTGGAAGCAAATTTCAAAAGGCAAGGTTCTTGAACTTTAATTTATTTCAAACAAACCTGATACAAATGTTTAAAGAGTAAGTAATTAATGTTTCGCATTTAACAACCAATTGGAAATGAAGTCCTAAACAGCATAGATTTCGTTTTAATTGGAAGCCAGCAAGCAGCCAGGGTATCAGTTAATTTAGAAGCTATACCGCTTAATTATAACAGGTTCTACAAATTACGTCGATCAGCTAATTTTATTGAGAGTAATTTATCATCGTTATTGAAAACCTACGTATTCGCAATTCCACATCGCCATTACAGAAAAATGTCGATTTTAAGATACCTCGGTACTTTAATGCTGAGGAAAGTGCAACAAAACACCCATGTCACATATAGTAGAATTTGAAATGACACTACGGTATTGACCTAGTACGAAATCTTACTCAACTTGTGTTGTATACGTGAGCATATGAGCGTGGCGTGCCCGGGCCGACCTTGGCAAGAGGAACGCCTTGAGTCCGACCACCGCACTTCCAGGAGCACAATTCTATTCGTCTCAAAAGTCCAACGTTCAAGCAAACCAGTAATGTGCTCTCCGAGAACATATTATCAGTAGTTGAGGAGTTATACTGGTTTGTTTGAACGTTGGACTCGCCTGCAATTGGAAGGCGATGTAAATTTACCGCAGCACGAACCTAGGTAACGCTTGCACGACTTGTTTTTATCCTCCTCGTTTCTGTTGTCTTGCTCCCAATGTAGAGCTCAAGGGAACATATCGTGCCGTTTGGAGAGTTGGCGTAAATAGAACTTGGCTTGACAACGCGCAGGTTAAATCAGTAAGTCAACTAGAAATATTGAATTTTTCACCAAGTAGTGTGACTAATAGTAGTATATATTAATACTAAAATAAAAGGTAAATAAAGTTTGAAATGAAAAAGCAATAACGGGTATTGAATACTCGATAGACGATGAACTCTCAGAGATCAGACACGTATATCAAAATACTTACGGATAAAGAAAGGATTCAAACGTTTTGAACCGTTAATAGAAATAGAGTCACCTGCCGAGAAATAATTTATGAAAATTCGCCCTTTAAAAGATTTTAGATACTGTTGTTCATGGAAGATCCTGTAGACTAATCAGACGCCCGCACAAAACTGTTGAAGCATTCATTTATTGTTTAGTTGTGGTCTTGGATTTTGTTGTGCAAAAACAACACGAGGTCGAGCGCAAGGCCGCTGTGGGCTTGCACGTGCTAGTCAACTGTAACATACGTCCATTCCGACTTATTAACTTAATGAAGCTCGCTATAACTCACCTAAATACTCTTTTATCCATTTCTTTTTCGGTGGCGGTCGCACGGTCTGATGATCCTTCGTTTTTTCTTTGGAGGGGGTAGTTTGCGATGACGTGGAAGGTTTTTCATCATCAGGAATTCGGGGAACAGTTAGAGCCGTCAACATTTGCTGCGGAAACCCGTAACCATGTATAGCATGTCCGTGGGCTTGGAAATGCTGGTAGGCTTTCAGGGTTATCGGGATTGGCTCGACGATCTTGCCGAATTCTGTCTCCCTGGTGTTGATGGCAATGGTGTGGATGGTGTCGCTGTAGTAGTTACTCGGAGTGGCCATTGCGCCGAACACTTCCGTACCGCTCGCGTATCTGGCAGTGCATAGATTCACTTCGGAGGATTCCATAAGAATACCCATTCTACAGTAGGACGACACATACACTAACTAGCGACTGTACACGCTAAAGTCTCCATGGTCATAACACTTTCGTCCTAACATTCATATTAATAATTTCAATAGAAGCCTATTGTCTGTATGTCCGTATCACTGTTTACTAAGAATTGTTTAAAGTCTCTTCAAATGCATAGCTATCTGTAAAGATATATCGTTATTGTGGATACGTTTGCAAAATTGATGAACAATTTATTTGTCCGATAACGCTTGGATAAAAAGTTTTTTGCCTCCACAATTCAAACAACAACACAATGGATAATGTTGACCCCATACAATCTGAATGGCTTCATTTGCTCACTTCTGAAGTGCTAAGTATGACGCAGAAAGATGCTTGCGCAATTAGTCATTTTGTAAGTTCTAGCAAAAAAGTAGCTAGAGAAAGTCTGTCTTGAGTTAAATCGTAAGTAAAATAATACGAATATGACAAGAATCAATACTTATGATAGGTCCTCAGTGCTGGGTTATTATTCGCAAGAAAGAGAGGGAGTGTGAGATGTGAGCGTAAGCAAGGAAGGCAAACTAGTTAAGAATGGGTGATGTGGGGCGACCTAGAAGCGGTGCGCTCAACAAGTGAGGGCGGGCGGCGGGCGTCGAACGCATGGCATGCCCCGCCGGCACGTGCACTTGTCCCTCCCCCCCTCCCCACCACTCGCCGCGCCGCGCACAGTTAACTACACCTCCGCGGCTACCATGCGGCCCTGGTTCCGCGGCCAACTGAATTGGCAGACATTGTGGATTAAACACATGACGCTGTTTGCGAATAAAATTTTACTGATAAAAACATAATCTAAAATGCTAATGTAAACAAGTCACCGAATGATTTGTTTCAACATAACATAATTATAACAGGCTAGACTAGAAAGAATTTTAGTATTGGAGCAAAACAAGATTAAGATGAGATGAGACGTAAATAATGGGATGGTTAACATAAAAAGGCCTTCAACTAGCTAAAGACAACTTAAACAAAATATCAATAGCAACTCAACTGCAACTCAGCTGAAACGTCGGAATTTAAGGTAAAAACAATGAAATTATATCGCAGTAGACCCCTTTGTGTAATTAAATGTGTACAAAACGCGAGAGTTAAAAGTGTTATAAAATATCAATAGTACTCAGATCCTAAAGACACGATGTGATGTGATATGACATAAATACATAATTAACACAAATAACTAAATATCCCCCAAAATGAGTTTACTGATTTAAATACCGCAGTTAATTAACAAAGGTCATGCTATAAACGCCATGAAGCCTGACAATACTTCCCAAGCGGTGCATGAACTGAGATTAATTAATTACGAACGTATATTAGCGATATTACTGGATCAAGAACATTCGCGCTGGTTACACGTGGCGTGTGGCTCGTGCTGTATATAATTCAATAACAAACGCTTTATTTATACAACGACGTTGACATTATGAACGATTTTAGAATGGAAGATGAAACAACAAATAAAGAGGATCTGAAAAGATAAACTCGACAACATTTTACATTTCAAATATTAGCATGAGGAACAACATCAACTTAGGGCCCGATTCGGATTTTGTAATAGACATCTATTAGATATCTTTTAGACATCGCCAAGATACGATAACGATATGTTTAAGATCTAACCTGTCAAATTTGACATTTCCGCGATTCTGGAGATACTCTTGAACGATTTTCACAAGATATTACTTAGAGATCTAATTCACATCTAATAGATATCTAACACGATCTATAGTAAAAGTGACATTGGTTGCCCGAATTGCGCTGCAAAAGAGAACTAGTTGAAATCTAAACTATAACGTATCTAGAATGGATCTAGTACGTGTCGTCTCTTGTGAATATCTTGAAGTTCGAATACGGCAGTCAGTGACAACATTGATAAAGAATTCAACTAAGTAAATCAAATAAAATGATTTAACTAAACAACACAAATGAAGCCATCAAATTAATCATCAATCAAATATCCCGCAAATTAAATGTTGCATGACACTAGGAGTTCATAAACAGTAAACACCATTAGAACAAGCTAAAATAGTATACTTAATGTTCAAGTTAACGCAGTAGAAACTAGAAGCATACGAATGTATACAACGCGTGTTATATAAGCGCACGACACGTGTCCATGTTTATATTATGTAATAGCCAGTAACTACTAAGCACTAACTAGCTAGAATGTACACAATACTACTGATTGCACTTTAATACAAGATTTCATTTTGCGCGTAAACGATAAGCATTATATTTTTTCACCTCAGCAGCTCGAACAAGGGTACTTTGATTCTTAAAAACAGTGAGCAAAATGCGATTTTGCTCACTGAGTGAGACAAAATGACATTCAAGTGACCTTTATAGTCAAATGTCATTTCAACATGCGGGGTCTAATAAAAGTTCGTAATACTTGGGTTCTATTATCTCTGTCCCTTTCACACTGTTAGCAAAAAGAAACAGACAAAAAAAAAGTTAAAACGACATTCAACAGTATATTCACGGTTTATAATAGACCCCCGAAAAACTTCAGACCGCATCGTTCCAAACCACGTACGAGTATGAATTCTTAATAATTAATAAATAAAAATAAAGTTTAAGATTTGATAAAAACTGATAAAATACTATATTTTAGGTATTTTATTGTACAATTAAAATAACGAATCAAAAAATACACAGATCATCACGCAAAATTAATTATTTTACTTTTAAGAATTTCTACCATAATTGACAAATAGTACGTATCCGCAATTCGGACCGTATCTTACAAAGATTTTTTTTACAAAAAAAAGTTGTCGATTGAAGTGTTAGTTAATGTTTGTTTTTTCTATATTATTTTAATGGAATTTATTATTATGTTTTGTTTTTGTGTTCCATTGCGGTAATTAAACTTAATTGTTTGTATATCTTAAGAAAACATGAGTGCAGGTATTAAGTGATGATTTGATGAACAAGGATTACATTTTTCAAGTTGTCTAATAGGTATTATAGAATCTTTCGCTTGCACGGGACTCAAAATAAGCACTCGAAGAAATATCAAACTTTGATCACTTGTTGTACAAATAACTATTGAAAACTTCAAGCGCCAAATATTTAATATTATAAGCAGGGGAAAACGCGCGGTGTAAAAATGTGTAATTATTTTTACTACGAGAATCCTAATTATAAATAATAAATAAATAGGTATAATATACGATTTCTCAGTAACTTCAGGAGATGAACTAACACTATTATTAACAGCAAAAGCGTTATCATGTTCGTGACGTTAATATAATCGAATTATTTTAGCTGCATACATCTATATATATAAATGCAAGTGTCCTGACTGACTGACTGACTGACTGACTGACTGACTGACTGATTCATCAACGCAGAGCCGAAACTACAAAAGATAGAAAGTTGAAATTTGCACACTAGGTTGCATTTATAAAGTGTACAAGAGATAAGAAGCGATTTTGAAAAATTCAACCCCTAAGGGGGTTAAAAAGGGGATGAAAGGTTGTATGGGGAACAAGTTTTATTTTAAGCTAAGAATTTGAAACTTTGTAAAAATGTATTATATTAAAAAACAAGAAAACTAATTTCAGCGTTTTTGAAAATTCATCCCCCAAGGTGGTGAAAAAGGGGTTAAAAGTTTGTATGGTGATCAAATATTTTTGTGAGTGTGGGACTTGAAACTTTGCATATGGGGATATTATTATAAGACTGGAAAAGTAATTTCAGCGTTTTTGAAAATTCATCCCCTAACAGGGTTAAAAAGGGGTTGAAAGTTTGAATACATTACAAATGCTTTGAAACTTATTAGAAAGGCATAATAGCCGGTTACAAAAAAAAGTAATTGCAACGTTTTTGGAAATTCAACCCCTAAGGGGGTTAAAAAGGGGATGAAAGTTCGTCTTGGGGTGCAAATTTTATTTTGATCTAGGAACTTGAAACTTTGCAGAAAGGTATTAAATTAAAATACAAGAAAACTAATTTCATCGTTTTTGAAAATTCATCCCCCAAGGTGGTGAAAAAGGGGTTGAAAGTTTGTATGGAGATCAAATATTTTTTCGAGCGCGGGACTTGAATCTTTGCATTTGGCGATATTATTAGAAGACAGGAAAAGTAATTTCAGCGTTTTGTAAAATTCATCCCCTAACAGGGTTAAAAAAGGGTTGAAAATTCGTATAAGGTTCAAATTTTATTTTAAGCTAAGAACTTGAAACTTCGTAAAAAGATATATTTTCAATATGCAAGAAAACTAATTTCAGCGTTTTTGAAAATTCATCCCTTAAGGTGGTGAAAAAGGGGTTGAAAGTTTGTATGGATATCAAATATTTTTTCGAGCGCGGGACTTGAATCTTTGTATTTGGGGATATTATTAGAAGACAAGAAAAGTAATTTCAGCGTTTTGTAAAATTCATCCCCTAATAGGGTTAAAAATGGGTTGAAAGTTCGTACAGGGTTCAAATTTTATTTTAAGCTAGGAACTTGAAACTTTGTAAAAAGTTATTAAATTAAAATACCAGAAAATTAATTTCAGCGTTTTTGAAAATTCATCCCCTAAGGTGGTGAAAAAGGGGTTGAAAATTTGTATGGATATCAAATATTTTTTCGAGCGCGGGACTTGAGTCTTTGTATTTGGGGATATTATTAGAAGACAGGAAAAGTAATTTCAGCGTTTTGTAAAATTCATCCCCTAACAGGGTTAAAAAGGGGTTGAAAATTTGTACGGGTTTCAAATTTTATTTTAAGCTAGGAACTTGAAACTTCGTAAAAAGGTATTAAATTAAAATACAAGAAAACTAATTTCAGCGTTTTTGAAAATTCATCCTGTAAGGTGGTGAAAAAGGGGTTGAAAGTTTGTATTGATATCAAACATTTTTTCGAGCGCGGGACTTGAATCTTTGGATTTGGGGATATTATTAGAAGAAAAGAAAAGTAATTTCAGCGTTTTTTAAAATTCATCCCCTAATAGGGTTAAAAAGGGGTTGAAGTTCGTATAGCGTTCAAATTTTATTTTAAGCTAGGAACTTGAAACTTTGTAAAAAGTTATTAAATTAAAATACAAGAAAACTAATTTCAGCGTTTTTGAAAATTCATCCTGTAAGGTGGTGAAAAAGGGGTTGAAAGTTTGTATTGATATCAAACATTTTTTCGAGCGCGGGACTTGAATCTTTGGATTTGGGGATATTATTAGAAGACAGGAAAAGTAGTTTTAGCGTTTTGTAAAATTCATCCCCTTACAGGGTTAAAAAGGGGTTGAAAGTTTGTACGGGTTTCAAATCTTATTTTAAGCTAGGAACTTGAAACTTCGTAAAAAGGTATTAAATTAAAACTGAAAAAAACTAATTTCAGCGTTTTTGAAAATTCATATCTGAAGGTGGTGAAAAAGGGGTTGAAAGTTTGTATGGAGATCAGATATTTTTGTAAGTGCGGGGCTTGAATTTTTGTACAGAGGTATTTATTAGAATACAAGAAAAGTAATTTCAGCGTTTTTAAAAGTACATCCCTTAAAAGGGTTAAAAAGGGGTTGAAAGTTTTTATGGGGTTCACATTTTATTTTAAGCTAGGAACTCGAGACTTCTTAAAAAGGTATTTTATTAAAAGAGAAGACAACTTATTTTAGCGTTTTTGAAAATTCATCTCTCAAAGTGGTGAAAAAGGGTAAAAAGTTTGTATGGAGATCAAACATTTTTGTGAGTGCGGGGCTTGAATCTTTGTAAAATGGCATTTTATTAAAATACGAGAAAAGTAAATTCAGCGTTTTTAAAATTCATCTCTTAAAGGGTCGAAAGGGGGTTGAAAGTTTGTAAAGTTGCAAATAAACTTGAAACTTCGTAAAAAGGTATTTCATCAAAAGAGAAGAAAACTAATTTCAGAGTTTTTGATAATTCATCCCCATGGTGGTGAAAAAGGGGTTGAAGATTTGTATGGAGGTCAAACATTCATTTGAGTGTGGGACTTGAATCGTTGTAAACTTTGTATATGGGCATATTATTAAAATACAAGAAAAGTAATTTCAGCGTTTTTAAAAATTCATCCCCTATAATGGTTAAAAAGGGGTTGAAAGTTTGTATAGGGTTCAAATTTTATTTAAAGCTAGGAACTTCAAACTTCGTAAATAGGTAGTTAAGTAGTAGGTTTTATTAAATAGAGGACATGAAAATCTTCTGGTTGAGAGGGATTATATCGAGAACAATTTTATTCAGTTAGGGGCTTGAAGCTTCGTAGGTTGTGAAAAACAAGTATCATGCGTTGTAATATTAATAATTAACAAATGATTAACCGTCCTACTGCGATCTTTTGCTGCATAATGTTCTAAGCTAATGTAGAATATTTAACCACCAATATACAAATCCACGCGTACGAAGTCGCGGGCAACAGCTAGTACTTTATACATATAGATACAAATATGCTTTTGAATGGCCATCGGTATGATGTCGTTAAAACCTACGTAGAACTCGCCAGACAGATCAATAACAATAACGGATTCCCACCACCCACCACTTATGATTTCCTTTTCCAGCCATAAACCATTATAAACGACAAAGTTAGTCTGAGAACATTAATAATGCTACTAGGAACCAAAGGAATTCAGACACGCTGTCGTGACAATCAATGTGTAAAGATATCAGTGGCCCGTTTCTCAAAAGCCTGCAACTCATAATACAAGTGGAAGTCCCTTTCTAACAGCAGCTGTCAAAACTGACATCCACTTGTGTTACAAGCTACAAGCTTGAAAGAAACGGGCCTCAGAAGTCATTACACCCCACTTGATCACACTGTGTAGAAGAGCAATCAAAAGGTCCCTAACCCTGAATATTAAAAGGTAAGACAAGACAAGTCAAGCAAAACCTTTTGGAACTAAAAGTACTCATTCGGTCAGAAACAGCGGGAATTTTGCAGTCGCCATCAGATATACAGGAGCAGCCAAGGTGTTCACAAATCTCTGAACAAAGCTTTTATCAAGACGTTAAAATGCATGTTGAGATATTCTGAGCTCCCTGGCTGGTCAGATATATTGATCGCGTTGTACTCCACAAGTGGAGATCACATATCTAGGATTTGAGACCAGGGGACCACGTTCTGCGTGTAACCTCCCTGTCACACTTACGTACGAATTTACAAGTGCGAAAGAGAGTCAACACGGAGAACGTGGTTCGAGGTAGGTCCTCTGAAACTAAAGAGGAAGAGCAGAAAAGGCTGTTTACAGCAAAGCAATGCTTAATCAGCTCCAATGACTCGTCAGCGATTCATTTGTTGTGTAATTAATCAATATATCGCAATTAGCCAACAGCTGTTGCGCAATGTGACATTACTGTCTCAATCATGGAACTTGAACTTGTGCCGTATCAATTGTGTAAATCTGGGCCGTGTTTGGGGTTTTAGGGTTCCGTACTTCAAAAGGAAAAACGGAACCCTTATAGGATCACTCGTGCGTCTGTCTGTCTGTCCGACTATCCCCCCACCCCTTCTTTATGACAGGAAAAACTATTAGAAATGTGCAGTCAAGCGTGAGTCGGACTTAATTACGTAATTTTTAGGGTTCCGTACCCAAAGGGTAAAAACGGGACCCTATTACTAAGACTCCGCTGTCCGTCCGACCGTCTGTCTGTCTGTCTGTCTGTCTGTCTGTCTGTCCGTCCGTCCGTCCGTCCGTCCGTCCGTCTGTCACCAGGCTGTATCTCACGAACCGTGATAGCTAGACAGTTGAAATTTTCACAGATGATGTATTTCTGTTGCCGCTATAACAACAAATACTAAAAACAGAACAAAATAAAGATTTAAGTGGGGCTCCCATACAACAAACGTGATTTTTGACCGAAGTTAAGCAACGTCGGGCGGGGTCAGTACTTGGATGGGTAACCGTTTTTTTGGTTGTTTTGTTCTATTTTTTGTTGAGGGTTCCCCTACGTGCGCGAGTCCGACTCGCACTTTGCCGGTTTTTTGATCAACGGGTTTTTTAAAAGACATTTAATTCACGTTCCACATAAAAAAATACATTGTTAAAAATTGGGTAAAAATGTACGGTACCCTTGGAACGCGAGTCCGAATCTCATTTGACCGGTTTTTTTCACACATGTTGATTCAATTTCAGCAGCAAATCACAACCCGGTAAATTGCTAAAACTTAGAACAATCTTGTGAGCGGCACTGTCAGTCTATCCTTAGAGCTAAGGGTTTGCTCCCGGTACTGAGTCTGTATGGCGAGAACCGGGATTTCCCGGGAATTCCCGGTTCTCGCCATACAAACTCAGTACCGGGAGCAAATTTACTATTGCAAAAAAAAATATTGGACAAAATTTTCAACTGTTTGTCAAAATAATAGTCTGAATTGAGCGTCACATTTTCTGTATCTAAGATTAGGAGAATTTTCTAATAAAAATCGGCCAAGTGCGAGTCTGACTCGCGTTCCAAGGGTTCTATACACTAAGTCCGACTCACGCTTTTCTGCACACTTCTATTAGGTTTTCCTGTCATCTATCGGTAAAGAACTAATTTGTTTTTTTTTTCAAAATTTTAGACCCAGTAGTTTCGGAGATAAAGGATATATTTTAAAATTATAAAAAAAAAATTGTAATTCTCAAAATGAGCTCTTTCATAGATATGTAACATGATATAAGTAATTTGAAAAACTTTCTTATTTACTTCCCAAAAGTGGCCCCAGTGTTTAAAATTCATTTATTTAGGTACCTTAACATGTCCGTCTTTGGGTCACTAATTTACATATGTGTACCAAATTCAACTTAATTGGTCCAGTAGTTTCCGAGAAAATAGGCTGCAACAGACGGACAGACAGACGCACGAGTGATCTTATAAGGGTTCCGTTTTTTTTCCTTTTGAGGTCCATTGGCCTTTGCGTCTATTGCAGACGATTTATGGTGCAAATCGGAGAGACAATGACCTCTCCAGACTTAACACCGCCTGGGACGGAATTAAGGAAACGCAGGGATGCCCAGCACCTGCATTACCCTCTCGGCTTCACCGTCTTAACCCACAGGAAAGGCGAGCCAATACGTGTGGAGGTAGGTCGGCTGCAGGAATCTGCCGCTTATTTCAGGTACGGAACCCTAAAAACATTAGATAGTGCTTAGATAACCCGTTCCTTGTAAACGCTTTTTCAACCGGCTATAAACCGCGGAATAAAGTAGTTTTCAAGGAGGTGGTATGAAATACAAATTTTATTGAAATATTTCAGGATTATGATCCTTTTATCCAAAATTAACATAAAGATAATGGTCATAGACCGGATGAGAGTATTTTTTTAAACTTTGCTAAACTGAAGTGATACAGGTTTAGTTAGTTAGTTAGTGTTTGTGGGCATTTTCCGCAAATCGACAACCATTGTGCCTATTTTGCGTGAAACGAGGTGGCGCTACTCTAACCACCCCAGCTCCTCCATGAAACCTAGCAGTGTTTTCAGGTTGCTGACTGCCTCTTTTAGTGTGCTCGGAGTTCAGTGATACAGGTTTTCGATTGCAGTAAAAATTGCGTGTTGGAATTCAATAGTTTTTTATGACATAGGTATATGTTATGCGTAAGTACCTATATACTTGTAAAGTGCAGATTTTATACTTTTACACTTATTTTATTGGAATATGTCAATACTGAAGTATGTATAATATTGAAAATAATATACAATATAAAGAACCAATTCAATTTTAAATTAAATTGTATGTATTTACAGAAATGCTAAATTCGTGACGTAAATAGGATCTATTTTTCCTTACAACAGTTCGTGTTAGTACAAATTTATGTAAACAAGTCGCGAATATCTAGATTAAACAATGTACTCTTTACAATTTCAACATACCTATCAGTCCTATCACTTTGTTTACAGTTAGCTTGTGGCCGTAGTCATTAATTGATGTTTTTGTGTTAACATCGATTGTTTAACCAACTACATTGAAGCAATGTCTAAGGTCAGTAATGAATAAAACTTAATGAAAGGCGCAAAAGGTAGAAAGCCAAAGTAATCAATAACTGAAAGTGTAGGAGCGGACGAGAATCTAAAGAACAATCTAGAAGATGCCGCATATCAAGTTATGTGAATAGCGGATAGCAGAGGAATTGTACAAATAATACAGATCTGCTTCGCACTTATCGACCGGCACAACAATGTCCAAGGGACCGCGGATCGGACACAAACTAAGGATTTCATTACTCACGTAAGTACGTGGAGGAGGCGATAACTCCTCGGTGAAGTCAGCAGACGTTTCCCAAGCATTATCGATAGAGAACAAACGAACGAATGAAAAACACGGATCTCGGCCGGCAATGCCTATCGATCACACGAGGAAGATAACGAAACAAAGACTTTTAATAAGTATCATTAACATCATTATAGACATCACAGATATTACGCTAAATATCGATGAGGAAGAAGAATATTACGAATAATTTAAAGGCCTAAGAAAGTTCTAGAAGCTCTACAGTAAATCTGTAATTCAATAACATTTTTTCCCAAGCAACTGAGTTACCAACTGCGCAATACATCGTCAGTCATAATCTAGATAGATGTTCAATCAAGTGATCAAAAAATAGCCATTAGCGATCGGGAGTGTTTCTGTCTACGAAGCGATTTCGATTGGTGTTAAGGTTCCTTGACTTTTTACCTTAGTTTGCAAAATACATACTCAAAGAGGCAGGTAGTAGGAACTATCTTGTAATCGTATTTACTCTATTCTTAATACTAATTAGTATTAGTAAAACTAATTAGTGTTCAAGGAATTGGACTGCCCGGAAAACAATGGGGTCGCTCAAGGGCGGGTACTAGAAACACAAGTTTAAGTGGAGGTCATAGTGGGCTGGTTCGACCGGCCAGCGGTTGGCAGAGCCGGCGCTAGCGGGGTCCTGCGGGCTGCACCACCAGCGCCGGCACGTGGGGCGAGGCGCGACACAGGTGCCGCCGACCTCGCACTATCTCGTCTCGCCGCCCGAGGCCGCGATGATAACGCACGCTATTTTCGACCGCCGTCGTTAGCTCGACGATCCTGACCGTCGCAAACGCATCCGCAAAAATTACCACAAATAAACTAGAGGCGCGATACGCGGGTCTCTGCACGCCGTGGCGGACTGGATGTGGAGACCGGCGGGTGCTAGGCAAGCGGCGCCGACGCGATTCGGTCGACGACTGATCGCTCGCCGCGTTCCGCCGGCCATCTCCGTCTCGGAGGGAGGGAGGACGACCTCCGGGCCCCGCGCTCCGCGCCGTCGCGAGTGAAACCGCGAGGCAGAATCGCGAGGCGCGGGGGGCGCACGCGGTCGCAACGCTCGCTGCATCGCTCTGCACTTTACATAACGCTGCACGGCGCGGGCGAGGCGCGGGTGCCGCGAAACGAGGTCGCCGCGACCGCGGACACCTACAGAATTTAAAGAGGCTCGCGACTGTGATGAAACGGCGGCAGCCGGCATTAGCACGCGGATGACGTGTCGAGTCCAGTAAGTCGGTCGTCGGAGTCAGTGAACCTCGACGGCGAATAAGGTGAATGGAACATGCAGCCGAAACCGGCGTAGGAGCCGCAGCCGCTCCTTATGCACAATGCTGATTAGCTTTCTAATGAAACGTGGCCGTGCGGTACACTGCCCGCCGCATCGCTTAGGCTCGCGAAGCGCCTCTTTTCCATAGCGTCCGGAGCAAAATGGCACGACAGAAAGAGATACGCAAACACTTGTTTGATATAGCATATAACAACCCATCTATTTCAGAAGCAGATTTTTATTTACACAGAGTAAGATTACAGTACAGAGTACAGACTATTCTATATTATACAAACACATATGTACCTACCTATAATAAATAAATAAATAAATTGGATTTGATACCTGGTCCAGGAGGTAGGTACTACAAGAGTAACTCCACAATTAAAATTTTAATTGCAAGATGGAACAACTTATAATTTCTCAGTAATTCTCATGAAGTTGGCATACTTACACAAGTACCTAGGTACCTCGTTTATAGCTGTGGGCGGCATTATTTTAGCGACATAATAGTTCCCTGGGGCATTAACATCGCACGTGCCGTCCGTACCGTACTCAAAGAAAGGTATCAGTTAGTGTTTATACGACGCCACATTACCGTCCTACGCATGTTACCTATCTATAGCTCCACGAGCTTATTGACGCTAAACGCTAAGAATAACCTGAACAGATTGCAGAAACATACGGTTTTAAGGACTGAGTAAACTAGGAACTTTACTAAGCTTAAAGAAAATGACATGAATTCAATTCGAAGCGCGAAATGCGGGGGAGAAAGATTGGAAGTGCAAGTAAAAGGAACACATAAGTGGCAGGCGGTAGGTTCCGCGGGAGGGGCGCGCGCATGCGTGCGCCGGCTGACCTTGGCGCGGTGCAGCGTGCAGCCCGGGCCGCCGCCCCTCCCCCGCACGGGAAACTCCGCACCTTTTGCTGTTCATGTACCCCGCGTAACCACGCCTGCCGGTTTAGCAGGTTGCTTCGCTTCCATTTTGAGGCAGACACTTAATTAAATCAGGTATTTGGCATGTTTATGGTTTATATAAATTGGGTAGGACTGCACAATGGTAAACCCTGTAGTCTGCTTTATATGCCCAAGGAGATGATGACCGTTCAGGATTTGTATCTAAATATCTAAAGGCCTGCATACTACTACTACTACTATATATAGATTGTGACTTGTGAGGCTTGAAGAACGTGAACGATTTCCCTTTTCCAAGCACCTTTCAAATGTCAAACGAAACAATTCGTGCGTGGTGGAACTTCAACACGTCTACCACTACCAGTGCCTTCATGATAATTATTAATGTTTCAAATGTAAAAATCTGTGTTTTGGGTAAACTTTGTATGGAAGCGCTATTAACGAGTTCCAATCAGAAATCCTTGACAATTGCTAGAGTAGTTCCTTATAAACAGACAATGTCCACAATCGTACAAAGTGAATGTTTTTATCATGTGCGTGCATTTAGGAGCCCTCATACCGGACGTGCAGATACGGCTGTCTGGCAACCAGAGGTTTCAAACGCTCGCAGAACGCAGGCGAAGCTGAAAAAACCTTACAACTGTGACCTTGTATCCGTACCAATGATATGGAGCTGTAAAGATTGGTTAGGAAGAGCATATGTAGAACCTGAGCTCGTTGGACGATGGGAATACTGAACCAGACCCTACATCGATAACAATTACGAAAGACAAAAAAGACGTAAACCGAGTAGAATTAACAAGCACTTACGCCCTTTTACTTTTATAATGAGAAATGTGTGAAGCTCATCATTACTACACAGTAAAACAGACAACAGAGTTTCATATAAATTTTAATAAGACAACCAACGCACACGTGTTCGAAAAATGTGACATAACATTTAAAATTTCCCCTGAATCAAAGGAAACTGAATGGTATTAACATAAAATAATGTTAATATATTGTGATTGATACGTATAAAAAAGGTCAATGAACTTGACACAGCGGACAGAGGCAAACATGGAATTGAATGACACAAAACTAATACATAATCCATGGCCAGAATTTATGAGATTGATAACAGCTACAGTAGAATCCGCTTATAATGACATCAAAGGGAAGTGACAAACATGTGAATACATTATGTTCAGATCTCAGAACCTCCTTCCACTCAATCAGAACTCAGAAACTAGTAACTGATTGGAGCAAATGCGTCGCCATAAATTTCCAGTCATTAAAAATCGTACCCGAGGCGAGTAACGGTCCCGAACGGTACCGTCGCCAAAGTCACCGTCGGACGACAAACATCTTATTTATATTTATCATTTATCGCAGTTTCACCCAGCGACCTATCCTTAGGGTTGCCAAAAGCGAAGGAGTCAGGATTTTCCTGACATGGAATCTTGATCAAATGATCATACAGACCAAACTTTGCTATCACTAAATGACAGCGAGCGACATGTAAAGCTGAAAACCAGCGCTGTGACAGCTAGTCTGTAAAACGACAAATGCTGAATTCATCCCTTTTGTCACATTATTGTTCATTATGTTAATTGTTAGTGTATGCGTGTATGTAAATAATTATTATTCTTATTCTTAAATCATCATCATCTTTTTCTTTCGCTAATAAGAATACCAAAATTGAATAAAATATTCTACAAGACTGCCAAGAATATGAAAATCTTAGGAAATTCTGATCATAACATGAAAACTATATATTTTTCATATGTTAGTTTTAGACTTTTAGCTCACATGGGAAGTTGTAGCTTAATGATTTATCTATATTTAAAAACTTTATTGAAAATAAAGTCGCATATAAAATATGCATCAAGGATTTCGTTCGAGAATAAATGTTTTTATCATTTCATTGATATCTGGTAACCCTATTCAAGTTTCTGTTAAGCAAGACAAAACTTAGGCAAAATGTTTTATTTATCAACTGAATTTCAATAATCTGGATGGCTACCAACTTCTGTATTGTGTAGGTATTTAAATTTAACGATTCCACTTCTTCTAGCGCGCTCTTAGTTCTGTTGTATATCTTTACATATTGTATTACTAGTATGTATAGTCAGAAAATTAGTGGCGTATGCGTGCATTACTTTTCTCTGGTGACAGTACCGCATTGAAAGTTCCCCCTGTTGCTGTTGCATAACGGCACATTCATGGCAAAATCGCGAATCTAGCGAGTATATTGTGAATATGGAGTGTAGACTTTACAAGTCCGCATAGAGCTTTAAAATCTTTGTGTTTTACATCCCTAGACCAAGAATTCCGAATGTAAGGAAACTGCGAAGGCGTTAGCATAATAGAATCTACACTATTTAGTATTTACTCATATGATTGCGAGTTTGTCGTTTTTCTCGCACATGAGTTGTGCTGCCAATAGCTACCAACGTGACAACGACAAGGCATCAAGTCGCACCGATCTGTCTCTTCTGGCGCCTGTCGCGATAAGTTATGCTGGACGTGCAGCAGGTTTTATACAATGGTACCAAATTTACGTCATTACAAAAAAGTAATTTGATTGCTTTACGAAGAAGAGCAATCACATAAAGCTACAGCACATGTAAATCCGTTTTCAAATAATCACATTACTCGGCTTTCAAATCAATTTGCTCGCAATCCGAGATACAACAGCGTGCGTCCTCACCGGCGAGGTCACGCGATCCTTTCACTGCGCGCGCTGGGTACGACGGCGGTAGCCACCCGACCTTACTGCGATTGTTTATGTCGGATGCACTGAGAGGCCCTTAAAAATTATACGTACTAACAGTTACAAGTTTTAAGCTGGAAACAAATTATCGGACGCGGCTGACGGACGCGGCTCACAGCCGCGACTTATAGGTATCTAGATAATGAATATACACTGAACTGTGCAAACTATCGGAGGTAAGCCGTGGACGTAACCTTGAGCCTTCGGACATCCGACAGAATCTGGCGCGCTGGATGTTCCTGACTGTGCACACTTTTATGTCGCGCGCGTCAGCCGCGTCCGATAATTTGTTTCCAGCTTTATGAACATCACAAGGTATTTGTGATTATGTTTTTTGGCAATTTGGTAATGGTTTCATAGCTGGCGACAAATACAGTCATGTGGACTTACTTTGCACTTTGTGTTGTGCAGCAAACTATCTCAACAAACGGTTTTGGAAAGAGATTAAGTAATAGAGAAAAGAGACAGACTGGATATTTAAATTAGTCTTAGGAATCAATTGAGTAATATTTACCAATCTACTCCAAAGGCACGCATCCCAAAAATATTTATTTTGCGTTACTCAATTGCCTGAAATGCTTGCAGTTTAGCGAATTCACATTTCGCAATTGTAGCAAAATTAAGCAAATGAAGCCGGTTTTTCAGTTTGCTTAATATTAATATTTTATTCCAGAGAAAAGTGCTAAACTGTTTTGACCGGTTGCTTTTATATAATGCCCATTCCAACTTGCACAATTGTCTAGAAAGTCTTGAAACCCAAGATGTACAGTTGAGAAAATTGCGGAGGCTTGTTTATATCCTATTTACATAGGCTTCTTCAAATAGACAGTGTGAATCAATAATGAATTTTCATGTTCTTTACACATTATAACGCCAGTTTTCGGAGGGGACCCGGGAATTAATATTTGATCTACACATCAATTTATTTACTTTCTTTATTTGTTCCGGGAAACTACGTGAAAAATCTTTCCTACAAGTACTTTTTCCGTTATACGTACCCTTAGTTGGTAGTACACTTGGTATCTACCAACTCTCATTATGGAATCTGCACGGTTCGAATATGCTAAGAAAAATCAATATTTTCGATCTAATCTTACCCGTAGATACTTCAAAATTATTCCAGAATAGACCCGACAACTTTCTTCATTTTAAATTTTAACCGTCAGCTAATGATAGTGTTGCTATTATAGTCTCTATCAGACCTCATAAAACCTGCGATTAATCGAACTTTCCAGCGCATACAAAGTCGCCAAACAGCTTAGGTACGTATACGTGCGTAGCATCGCTGTTAGTCAATGTGCACCTTACTGCGACGCGATAAGGTGCACCTATGGTTAGAGTAGTTCCACAACCACATATATGTACGCAGAACTGGTGCTGATAAGTGAGCAAACACGATAAGAGTAGCGCGTGTGTATCGGCAAAGGTTCAAGTGGATACGTGCGTGGTCAGTTCGGTTTTCTGCATTCAAATATACCAGCGCCACTTGTACCATAAGGGTTGGCTTTGCGAGGCCCCCCTCGCGAAGGCCCCATTCGCCCACGCCTAACTACGCCACTGGATACTTCGTTCCTTCCTTTCATTGACATGGGACCACTCGGCAAAATAACTTTTTCAAGGGCTATCCATTGTTTGGAAGTAAATATGGCAAATAAAGTCAACAGAGGGTATCGACATCGACCCTTGAGTCGACTACTTCAGTTGCTTTCAGCGACCACTATAGTAATTGCTGGCGACTGAGGTCATAATGCCGTCTCTTTCACTCTTGGTTGGTCTTAACAAGGTAAAGGAGATAGCATTATGACCTCAGTCGCCAATTGGTATTGCGGTGAGTATAGTGGGCCACGGATCACGGGTTAAAGCGCTTCACACACTTTACTTAATTCAGTAACTGATGACAGGCTAAAGATGTCTCGTACCTCTCTTTTCTACGTATTGCTGCGTCCCTGTCTTCGGTTCGAGAAGCGCAGAGCCAGTGTTCTCCTACTGGTTTTACTTTTAGACATTGTTAAATTCCTTTTTTTTACGAAGGAGGGACATTTTGACGAAGGAGGTGTCAATCGGTTCGTTTTTATGACGCGGGCATTGACTTATATTTCAGGACGGGCCTTATGGGCACTAAACATGGTACTAGTTCAGCGGTGTCACTCACGAATTCGAGGCAAACGTGCAGTCTAACGCAAATAGTTGCGATCAATAGCGCGCGTGATGCGAACTCATCAACCAATCGCGTTGTAGCGGTGTCACACCGGCGGTGGCCCCATTCATGCCCCATTCTTATTGACCGTAAGGCCAGTCCTGAGATATACGTCAATGGACGCGGGTGACATACGCGGTGATTCGCACGTCGATCCGGTGTATGAGCGTGACAGCGTTGTGTGCGTATAACGATGTCCCCTTCGCACACTGGAGCGACGTGCGAATTAGCATCCAGTGTGAAGACCACCATAGGCATCTTTATCGACTTTAAACTTGGAGGATACAACTAAACGGAGTAGCCATTAACAGGCTTTCCCCTCTGTCGAAAATAGGCGGCCAACGGTCATACACAATGTATGGACTGACGTTTATCTGACATGGCTATTTTTACGTTACGCATACATTTGACGTTCCCCTCCCCCGCAAAAATCGGCAGACTGTTTTGTACAGAAAATTACAGACATGGCGTCTCCGTTTGATTATATCCTCCAAGACTTTAAAAGACGGTTTTAACGAAAAAACAGAGTATGGTTAAAAAAAATCTAAGACTTTCCGGCCAGGTCTGCAAAAGGTGAATATTCGGGGGCATGTTTTTTTTGTGAATGTCAGCAAACGAGCAGACGGGCCGCCTGAGAGGAAGCGGTCATCGTCGCCCATGAACATAAGCAACATCACAGGAGCCACTTAAGCGTTGCCGACCCTTAAGAACCCTAAAGTCGAGTCAATTAATCTTTTTAACCAAGAGGCCTTCAGAAGGTGAAGAAATTTAACCCAGCCTGCCTATTTAATCCTTACTAATACGTATCTACGTGCGATGGAACTGTTCCGCTTTCGCGACCCGCTTAACGATGCAGCGACAATGCAATGTTGCACTATTGTACAGTCAGCGGCAATATTTGTTATGCGGGCGAGGTGTTCAAAATGATCTTGACGCGATTTTATTGTTAAGGGAATAAGAGCATGTCAAGGTAATTATGAAATTTATGAACAGCTCGCCCGCTTAGCACCTGCTGATGACTATATGAACCAGTAGTTCCCAAAGTTGACTGGGCTCTCTGACCCACCTAAAAAATACTGCCAAATCCGGGACCCACCTCTTGGCCGTCTTAAAAAGGGGGACCCGCCACGCGACCTTATAGTCAGCTCGGCAACCTAATCCCAAGAACCTACATAGGCATTCGTTTTTACGATGACGCGTTACGGCTTCCACCAGTTGACACTGACATATTCGCTAGCGTGTGCGTACAACTTACTTTCTATGTATTTCACTCGTACTCGCATATTAGTGCGAGCGACATGTACTCAGCTATAGAAACTAAGGTACGCAGACGTTAGCGAAATGTCAGTACGACAATGCTTCCAGTCTTGTCCTGGTGTGAAAATCATAAAACATGTCCCCGGATTTTTGTAAGGAATCGGTTATGTGTATTCGTCATATTATCTTACAAAAAAAAACAATTGTTCCGGACGACGTCCCTATACCTACATAGATGGCAACTGACAAGTTGACAACCCTATTGTATAGGCCTCTGATATTATTGAAGTAAAATGTGAATAGGTAATTTTACTTCTGTGTATGTCATACCTAGTAGGTATTACCTACATAATAATCATAATATTATTCACTTTTTTCCTCAGTACATTAACGTCAACAAATAGATTACCTAAATTTATAAATAGACTGCTAGATTAATATGGGAGTAAAATGAGGAAAGATATTGTAAGGAAGTAACTACGAACGAACTTTTGCCCCTCTGCTCTATCGCACTAGCGTACGAATTTACAAGTGCGACAGAGGCAAAACTTCGTTCGTGGTTCGTGGTATTAGGCCCTCTGATATCGTAGAATTCACTCTACGCTCCGCGCGTTTTGAAACTTGTTCGCTCTGCACTGACACGGGTTGCAGAAACGAAAAGAGTCTCGCGAATCTAGAAACGACAGCGTAGGCACATTTTGCGGTTTAGAACAAGTTACAAGAACAACCACACTGTATGACTCGTGTTGTGTTGCGACTTCAAAGTAGGTAAGGTAAGCCACGTAGGCGTGATAGTGCACACAATAAGACAATGAGTTCATCGTGTTGCGTATAAAACAACGCGTGTTAGTTTGATTTTAAATCTGGAAAGGATGTTGAAGCGATGTGCCTCGGTGCGTGCCCCCCCGACACGCGCCGCGATCAGCTGACCGCGGCGCCCCCTGCCAGCCTGGCTCGCTCCCCCCGGGGCCCGGAGGTACTTGCCACTGTCGCTAACTAGATCAACGCATAGAGGAAACTTTATACGTGGCACTGGCGTCTTACGACCACCCATTTGCGTAGGCGCTCATGTTTCTTATTAGAGTCGGTAGGAATACTAGGGGCACATGCGTTCGGTAATTAGTAAACAACGTCGAAAATATGCAAGCGTTGAAGATATTTATCACACTAAAGGTGTAATATAGCCCGTATTTCCTTGTACACAAAGTTTAAATTAAAAGTTTAATTTGTCACAAAACTAATGCATGGAAGGAGCAGCCGGAATGTCGTGTAGTGTTAGCGTAACGAGTTACGACGCAGTGAACAACACGTTCCCGTCGAGTGCGAGGCTATCTATGAATCATAGATATGTACGGTGCGGTGCGAGTCGGCCGCCGCTTTCGTATCGCACGTTGCAAATTGCATTAGATAAAAGCGACCGGCGCGCGGCGGATTGATTAAGAGTTACGTGCGCCGCTTAGCGTTCATAATTGGCGAATTTCAGGTTTCCTTTGTTTACGTGGGGCGAGGCCGGCGCGGGGCACGACGGCGCGGCGCGGCTGCGTGCCGTTCAAGGTCAAGAGCGTCGGGCGTCGGCTCGCTGCACCGGCGGCGGACCCGTGGCCGCGCACCGGCCGGCTCCGCGGCCACTTACCGGCCTGGAGGCGCCGCTCCTGCAGCTCGATGAAGCGCGCCGCCTCGAGCAGGGTGTCCAACAGGCTCATGACGCACACGGCACGGCGACGCGCCGCGCGGTACAGGCGCGCCCGCTGTCACGCCGCGACTGGCCACGCGCGCGGCGCGGCGCTCACGTGGCCGCCGCCACTACCGACCAATGGCGGCGCGGCGCGAGGTCACGTGACCCGGGCAGTCCGCCACTAGCGGCGCGGCCCCACGCCCCGCCACCCCGCGCGGGATCGATGCCATTGCAGCGATCGAATGCACGCGCGCCCCCGCTCCCGCTCCGCGCGCCGCCGGCGACCGGTGACGCGGCACTACACTACAGGGCTTTGTTTATCTAATACTTTACGTTTATTTCAGACTATGAACGGCCGTAACATTAATCACATTTGCCTAAGTTTTCAGAGTTCCCTGCGAGCTGTGCGCCGTTGGCGGAGGCGCTGCAGGCGAGCACGTGTTGGCTCGGCCCGACTTTCACTTCCGCGCTCGTCGCCGTCTAACAAGTTGCACCGTACAATTTTCACCTCTTGAATTTTGTTTCGAAGAAATTTGTGAGCGAGAGTTTACGAAAACACCTATAATTATAAGAACGTAGTTATTTTTAATCGCCTTCACAACCTAGTAATTAAATAGTTATTAGTATTAGAATCCCAGGTAAACTAAACAGTCTACATAATTATATAATTAACGAAAGATGACGAATTGCTGACGGGGCCTATTAGGCCCATTACGCCTTACGCCGTCGAAAGTTAGGTATAAATAGGATACTTTTCCCCCAGTTTTTTGGTGCGGAATTTACGCAAGGCCGTTGACCTGACACGGGAAACTGAGACTCAATGCAGAGTGATAAGGTTCATTTTGGGGAAGCGTGGGCGGACCTTTTATGAAGTTTGGATCAGGAACAAAATGCGATCATTTTCACGTCGATACGTGACTTCATAGCGACCGGACCGGGGTACTTGTGTTTGTGTAGGTACCGATAGTTTACTAGTAGAATCTAACTAATAAAATAATGTACAGTCAAAATCAAAAGTAACAGATCAATCTCCGTGTCAAAAGCACCTACCTACTTTTTGACTGATTGATCGGTAAGGGCATTTATTTGTGTGACAGATATTTGTTCCCGAGTCTTGGGTGTGTTCTATGTATTTGTATGTTACTTACCGATTATATCGTTGCCCGAGTACCCACAACACAAGCCTTCTTGAGCTCTGTGTAACTTAGTCAATCTTATCTATAATAAGTATTTATTTATTTGACTGATTTGTCTCTGTATGTAGAACTTTTCTCTTCGCCTCTGTGACAGGTACTTTTGCATGCGAACTGTAGAAATATAATTGTAAAAAGCGGCCAAGTGCGAGTCGGACTCGCCCATGAAGGGTTCCGTATTTAGGCGATTTATGACGTACCTATAAAAAAAAAACTACTTACTAGATCTCGTTCAAACCAATTTTCGGTGGAAGTTTACATGGTAATGTACATCATATATTTTTTTTAGTTTTATCATTCTCTTATTTTAGAAGTTACAGGGGGGGGGGACACACATTTTACCACTTTGGAAGTGTCTCTCGCGCAAACTATTCAGTTTAGAAAAAAATGATATTAGAAACCTCAATATCATTTTTGAAGACCTATCCATAGATGACCCCACACGTATGGGTTTGATGAAAAAAAAAATTTTTGAGTTTCAGTTCGAAGTATGGGGAACCCCAAAAAAATATTGTTTTTGTTTCTATTTTTGTGTGAAAATCTTAATGCGGTTCACAGAATACATGAAATAGGCAGCGTGCCGGGATGGGAGAAGACAGCAAACTCAGGTTACTGTGTTATAGTTTATATCCTGTCACTATACAAGTCACCACCAATCCCCCCAGTAATTCTAATGATCAACTATATATATTATTAAACTACGTGTCTTGAAGAGGAAATCCCTTATCGGATGGAGAGGTGTTTTATCTGTTTATTAATTCGCTAAGTATCCACTACGTGGTTTACGTGTACATATGTATACTAGGAGACCTACGTGTAGATACGCGCATCTGCCTATCACACCTCCCCTGAAAAGGTAAGGGGTTCCCTCCCTCTGAAAATGACTCTATACAATTTTTTTTATTTTCGTGTAGGTACATTCGTCCTTAATTAACACTAAATCTCCTATCTTAAGATTAACAATGCTTGATTTACAATTTCCTTTTAGAATTAAATTATTTTTAACACACCATTGCATTTCACAAGTATAATACTTCACATTTCAAAGTTATAATATACTTATATCGTGTTTTATCCAAGTCCAACTAATCTAAAAATTCCTCCTCAAAAGATGCTGTAGCTGTGATAAGTAGTCATAAATTATAACCATAATTATGTTATTATTAACCATAATCACTACTGCTAAACTTCTGCTCCTGACAATCTTTACATCGTTTTACATAATCCAGTTTTCCCAACAATACTCGTACCTCTTCTGGATACCGTTAATCATTCTAGTTCTACCAGCATATCCACTAGTTAGTAACAGTCATAATCCTTTAAATCATTTCCCGATCGGTAAGTCCGTTTATAAGTAAAAACTAAATAGTTCCTACATAACCTAGGTAATTCATCATGTCCCGCGCGAAAGACATTAATTAGTTAACATTGTAACATACTTTTTACTTGAGCTCATTTCAATATATAACAACTCTACTATATTTAAACTTTTCCACAAAGAGCCATAAGTAATCCTAATGTCTACTTTGGGACCTTCCCATACCATAATCAAGTCTCGTAACGATACGTCTAAGCGTGCCTTCGTTCATGGAGAATCTTGATCCATATAAATTGTAGAGTTCACACAACAACATTATCAATATCACTTTTTTTTTAAACTTTTGCACAGTATAACCAAGTCTCGTAACGCTACGTCTTAAGCGTGCCTTCGTTAATAGAGAATCTTGGTTTATGCAAATTGCAGAGTTTACACAAACAACATCATTAGTATCATTTTTACCGGTTCGCTTCGGATCTCCCATCAATCTCGTCAGTGCCCTAAATTATTTACTTCAGCAAACTATTAATCCCGTATATTCCTGTTTCCTTTTCATGATATCTACTACTCTAGGCTGGTCAAGCTCCAAAGACGTAGTATCAGAGTGTCATGTCCAGTTTATTTGTTTAAGTATAATCCGTCAGAATCCTCAACCAGTAATCCTAAATCCTTTAACATATATTATTTATTTATTCACAATCCGTACAGAAAACTAAACTTGATAACTTCCTTTCTAAACAAGTTATATCTATGTACGTGATAACTAGTATTATAAGATCAAATAATTACCTAATCTTCGTTAGACACGAAAAAAAAAACAAATTCATTACATACGTATGTCATTTACCTAAATCACGTGCACGTAAAAAACCTACTCAAATCTTTCTACCGTTTTAAACGCGACTTTTAAAATCCACAGCTGCAACTTCTTTACAATTATCTTTAACTAACAAATACATTTATCTCCTGCCAATAACTTATTTTTATTTTTAAACACGCAATACTTCTAATAAATCCTTAAAGTTAACTAAGTAGAAAAATAATTCACACACATAAAAAAATAAAAATAAAAAACACTCAAAATACCCTTAATAATTTCCACCTCGCTCGACGCGACGCGACGCTCCGCTCCCAGCACCCGGCAGCAATGCGTACCCAGACGCGTAGCCGACGACACCCCGGACCTCCGACCAATCCAAACCCGCCGAAGCCAATGAAGCGATGTTGATACTGGCCGCGGTCACTATTACGACCTCATTCTTCGGTTTCTGCACTTTCTGTCCTCCCATTTTGGTACTGCTGATTACCAATTAATAAGAAAAATCACTGGGTAAGCTCGACGCCGCCGACTCGTCCTCAAAGTCCTCTTCACTGTCGTCGTCCATGATGATTTTATACTCGCAGTATCCTCCCGCAGAATCCATGTCCACGGTCGCCATGAAATAGGCAGCGTGCCGGGATGGGAGAAGACAGCAAACTCAGGTTACTGTGTTATAGTTTATATCCTGTCACTATACAAGTCACCACCAATCCCCCCAGTAATTCTAATGATCAACTATATATATTATTAAACTACGTGTCTTGAAGAGGAAATCCCTTATCGGATGGAGAGGTGTTTTATCTGTTTATTAATTCGCTAAGTATCCACTACGTGGTTTACGTGTACATATGTATACTAGGAGACCTACGTGTAGATACGCGCATCTGCCTATCACAACATCTACTTACCAAGTTTCAACAGTATAGTTCTTATAGTTTCGGAGAAAAGTGGCTGTGACATACGGACGGACAGACAGACGGACAGACAGACATGACGAATCTATAAGGGTTCCGTTTTTTGCCATTTGGCTACGGAACCCTAAAAAATGAACTGTCATAGGGACCATCATTAGACGCGAGAGGTATCATCATCATCATCATCATCATATCAGCCTTTTATCGCCCACTGATGAGCAAAGGTCTCTCTTCGACTACGCCACTTATCCCAGTCCTGAGCCAATCTCATCCAGAAGTGACCCGCAATTTTCCGAATATCGTCCACCCAGCGAGCCAACGGACGCCAGGCACTCCTTTCGTCTGAAAGCGCCCACTAGCACCACTCCGCTAACATATTGTCCGAGAGGTATAAAAAAAAAAATGGTATAATATAAACAGGGGTCCCGTTGTTTCCCATAAAGATTTAAGTCATAATGTATTTTTCTGTCATTATTATCATTAGTCATAAAACTGAAACTGTTAACATTTCAGGATTTTCGTTAGGTTATCCCATAGACTAGGAATCCTCTAGACGGAGTTTAGAGCAATTATTTCATGAAACCGATGCAGCCGAAAATACTGGGGTGCGGGGGACGAGGTAAGCGAGTCCCGTGCCGTGATTGGTCCGTTCAGACACGGACGTCACACAAAGACACTTTGACTCGAAAATAGAGTAAAACTACCGTATATTTGTGGCAGAGGGGGTAGCGCTACTATGCTCAGTCTGGAGGATGTCTTGTCTGTGGGTTATCCTATAGTTATGTTAGGTTAGGTTTGTTTTATGGCAATCCTGAAAAGTGGCGCGTTTCTGAACCAAATGAATTATGACTAACGAAAATGCGGGCAAACAATACATTATGGAACTATTTGGGAAACAATAGAGACCCAATATAAACAAATAGCTGATTTCAATATAAACTTCACCGTTTCCATGTTGGCATAAAGGGCACCAAAATAAAAGGTCGTCATAAAATATAGTAGATAATTTATTAATTTATAAGCATCTGTGACATGGCAGGTAAATATCATATTGCTTACTCTTATTGCCTACGTCGCTCGTAGGATCACAGTTCCATCGTGTACTTACATAACACTAAATTAACTATAACATAGAGTTCACTACCTATAGGTACCTACTTGAATGACAGAATATTTTGAAAAAGTTTGACAGCTGACCTAGACAGGCCATAGACTAGGAATCCTCTAGACGGAGTTTAGAGCAACTATTTCATGAAACCGATGCTGCCAAAAATACGGGGGTGCGGGGGGAGGAGGTGAGCGAATCCCGTGCCATGATTGGTCCGTTCAAAGACACGGACCAATCACGGCAGGGGATTCTGACACTGACTCGAAGATGGAGTAAAACTACCGTATATAGTGGCAGAGGGGATAGCGTTACTATGCTCAGTCTAGATGTCTGTGAGACAGGCTGACCGATATACGGCGATATAAGTGCATGAGTGAATTTACTATTCCTTGTAGTATTTCTGTCTAGTCAGCCAGGCGACAATAGGAGCAGTTTGTTATAAGTTATAAGAACTCGTGTATAGTGCATTGGGATAATTGCGAAGGCGGGGTAATTTCGAAACTGGCAAATATCTACTAAACTAGAAACACTTCATACTTCAGCAACACTTACGCCGCTGCAACGCTTACATGGCATCTTGCGTACTGTTGCTACAGTAGAAAGTGTTTCTAGTTTAGTAGATATTTGCCAGTTTCGAAATTACCCCGCCGCCTTCGGAATTACACCAATGCACCCTACCACGTTATATTATTGTGCTTGGTAAGATGGTCCTTTGTGGAAAACGCTGACAAATATGCCAAAAACCTTTTTTATATAATGTTAGTACAATATATTATACATACGAGGGGCGTTCAAAATATTCTCGGTATTGATATCTTACGACCTCTTCTAAAATTTCTTTCGTTACTGGCCGCTAAGGTTTATTCATTGACATTAAAAAAAAGTATAATTCGAACCGAGATGGTCTTTTGTTTTTCTGCAATTGCTGAACAAACATGAACATCATGTGCGAATTGACAATGTTAACTAAATTAGAACATCGATGCGTGATAAAATTCTTGACAAAACAGGGTAAAAATCAAAAAACCATAAAAGAGGAAATGGATTGTGTTTACCGTGAGTCTGCTCCTTCTTTATCTACCATTCAAAAGTGGTCAAGCGAGTTTAAACGCGGAAGGGAGAGTATTGAAGATGACCCTAGACCTGGCCGGCCTGTAGTAGCTACTTCACAAGAAAATATTGATAAAGTGGAAAAACTTATATTGGAAGATGGTCGAGTGAAGGTAAAATCTATAGCACAAGTAACCAATCTCTCTATTGGTACCGTACATGATATTATACATGACCATCTTAATATGTCAAAAGTAAGTGCAAGATGGGTTCCGCGAATGCTGACTCGGCTTCAAAAAGACATGCGTGTAGCTTGTTGTTCCGATTTTATTGACCTGTGCGGTGAAAATCCTGATGAGGTGCTGCAAAGAATAGTTACTGGAGATGAAACCTGGGTTCATCATTATGACCCAGAGAGTAAACAAGAGTCCATGCAGTGGCACATTAAGGGTTCAGCTCATCCCAAGAAGTTCAAGGTCATCCCTTCAGCTGGCAAGGTCATGGCCACGATATTTTGGGATTGTGAAGGAGTATTACTAATCGATTATAAAGAAAAAGGTGTAAATATCACAGGACAGTACTACGCTAACATTCTACGTCAATTAAAGGATGTAATTAAAGAAAAGAGGCGAGGAAAGTTAACCAAAGGTATTCTGCTTCTGCATGACAACGCCCCCGTCCATACTGCTCATATTGCCAAGGCAGCTATTGTTGAATGTGGGTTTAAAACTGTTACTCACCCACCGTATAGTCCGGACTTAGCCCTCAGCGACTTCTTTTTGCTCCCCAATCTTAAAAAGGATCTGCGTGGAAATAAATTTTCTGACGATGAAGCATTGAAGGCGGTAGTGGAGGAGCATTTTTACACGAAAGATAAAAAATATTTTTACGAGGGATTAAAAAAAATAATTGATCGATCTTTTAAGTGTATGAACATAGGGGGGGAGTATATTGAAAAATAAAAATATCAAACTTTTCGTACTTGTTTGTTTTCATTCTCATACCGAGAATATTTTGAATACCCCTCGTATATTGAGCAGTTTAACGTGTTATGTGTTTGTATGTAAATACGGGTTGACATGTGTAACGTAAATACGTTAAAATAAATACAAAACATATATGTCTTTTGTTTATTTTACATTCATGGAAATACATATTGCTTTTACTCGCAATATATTGATACTGTACAAGACATACTGCACCGTTAAAATATTGTATACTACCCGACGAAGTATGTATTTTTTTTTTAATAAAGATAAACATTTAAAAATCGATATATCAGCACAACTTCACAATTGGGTAGTAATTTTGTGTTTTAATATTTTATGAAGACTGAAATAATCATACGTACATAACAGAAAATATTCAAAACAAAGCTGGATGTCCCGGGTTCGAATCCCGGTAGGGATATTTATTTATGTATAAATATATCACAAATATTAATTTGTCCCAGAGTTATGGGTATTTTTCTATGTATTTAAGCATGTATTCATCGGTTTAATTATATACAGAGAGGACAATAAATATGAAAATCATAATCGATATGGTAATGTAGTTTTTCAAGTATTGATGCACCAGGAGATAAGAAGGCACCAGGAACTCTTTTTCTCGTCATGTTTTCGTGCGTACAGTCAGCGTCAAATATATAGTGACGGCCAAAGTGGCCAAATATATCGTAACATACTGAAAAACATCTCTATTCCTATGGTAATAAAGTTTTCTTATGATATAGGAGGCAGACGGACCGTCCGATGGTAACCAATCACCGTCGCCTATGGACACCTGCAATACCAGAGGAATTGCAAGTGCGTTGTCGGCATTAAGATGGGAGTACGCTTTTGAAGGTTTGAAGGTTGTATCGTTTATACCGCAGGTGACAGTTCATTCCACAGTTTAGCTGTGCGAGGCAGGAAGTTTCTGGAGAAACGCACAGTTGAGGACTGCCAACCATCTAAATGGTGAAGATGGTAATGACTATAGTTCATTTTTTTTAGCATTAGAAAGAAGATAAGCGATCTTGACATGTCTTTTAATTAAAAAACGCTTTTTTTTTAAATCAGTAACTATTACTTACGAAAGCAGAAGAATATAAATGATCGTATTAGATTAATAATTGTTACATATTTGCCGTGACTTATTTTTAAAA
This sequence comes from Cydia amplana, assembly GCF_948474715.1. Classification (NCBI taxonomy): domain Eukaryota; kingdom Metazoa; phylum Arthropoda; class Insecta; order Lepidoptera; family Tortricidae; genus Cydia; species Cydia amplana. The sequence continues at coordinate 12,224,636 of NC_086087.1, forward strand.
CGTGTTTTTCAATTAAAAGACACATCAAGATTGTTTACCTTTTTTCTAATGCTTAAAAAAACGAAGTATACTTAATGATTCTTGCGTAGATCTATGGCGAAAAGAAACGGCAGGGATTAATATTAACAATTCTTCAGAGCACTCCCCTTTATACATGCGATCGAAAATGCAGAGCGAGGCTACATTTGATTACATTGGCCGTTTGCATAAAGGAAGGAATGGAAAGATTTGTGATGTCCTGGTAGGCTTCCGTAGCTCAATTGGTTAAGAGCAACACACGGATTGTGGAGGATGCGGGTTCAAGTCCTGCCGGAAGCGTAACTTTTTTCCATTTTTAGGGTTCCGTACCCAAACGGTAAAAACGGGACCCTATTACTAAGACTCCGCTGTCCGTCCGTCCGTCCGTCTGTCACCAGGCTGTATCTCACGAACCGTGATAGCTAGACAGTTGAAATTTTCACAGATGATGTATTTCTGTTGCCGCTATAACAACAAATACTAAAAACAGAATAAAATAAAGATTTAAGTGGGGCCCCCATACAACAAACGTGATTTTTGACCGAAGTTAAGCAACGTCGGGCGGGGTCAGTACTTGGATGGGTGACCGTTTTTTCGCTTGTTTTGCTCTATTTTTTGTTGATGGTGCGGAACCCTCCGTGCGCGAGTCCGACTCGCACTTGGCCGCTTATTTCCTTTAATATAAAATTTACATTGGCCGTCACTATCTAAGTAATTGATGCCGACTGTAGCATCCACACAGTTAACTAACAATTGGTATACCTTATTACAAAGCCATAAGACCCACCAATAGTCAGAAAAAAGTTCGTCTGTTAGTATAATTTTAGTTGCCAAATATTACATAAATGATTTTCAAAACGAGACTGGCGTATTGCCATAGTCTTTTTTGCTAAGAATTATACTTAGGTAATCTCAGATACCTAGTTTAAAATTATATAACGCAATGCCAACGGCAAGAACTAACTAGTCTATAACAATTACAAAATTACACACAAACATTAAATAAACTTACGACTAATCATAAAGATATGATTAGACGATAATACTAAATTATATCTAGCTAGGTAGGTACATGTATTTGTGGACCTTATATATAGTGAGAAACAACGTTTAACCTACGTTCTAAACTATTTAAAATCTTTGATCATCTTAGCTTAGACTAGGGCTTCCAATACCGGGATCCCGGTATTTCGGGATCCCGTCTTTTTAAACGCATTTTTCAATACCGGTATTTTTAAAGGCAATACCGGGATCCCGGTATTTTAAAAAATGAGAGAAATGCGCAGTATAAACCCTTTAAATCCATTATATTCGGCTGTATCAAAAAGCTTACTAAACGTCAGACGCATCTAGAGTTAGACCAAGAAAAGTCTGCAACGATTTTGATAGCAAGTGTTATATTAAACGTCAAACTTCTATAAAAATTATGACGTACAAATAACACTTGCACTGCGTACTGCGTATGCTATCAAAATCGTTGCAGACTTTACTTAGCCCGCATTTTATTATTGAAACAAGATCGTTGCCTAATGCGTCAGGTAAATATTTTGTGGTTGGTGGTGGATGAATCCTGAAGTTATGTTAGTGATGAATATGATGATAGTGACATTAACATTAACATAATTAGTTCTTATAATTTTATCAAAAAATAAAACGAAAGAGCAAGGATAACTGTAATAATGGCAAACCAATTTTGACGGAAATTTGAAAAAATGTTATCTGGTTGGTTAAGTTGGACTACAAATGTGACTGTTGAGGTAAAGTCAACAAATTGGATAAAATTATTGACAACCTGGAGTGTGAAATAAAATTATTGCAGATGGCGGCATTGATTGTTTATTGTTGTAATAGCTTTTAGGACATATCTGGTATTCCAGTTAGCGTTTCTAATTCCCCTTTTTAATAAAACTATATATTTTTAAGCGATTCATATCCAATACCGGGATCCCGGGATCCCGGTATTGATGAAGACAGTTTCGGTATTAATACCGGTATTGTGAGAAGTCCGGTATTTGGAAGCCCTAGCTTAGACGCAGGAATATTAGTACAGTCACCTGCAATATGTTACACAACGAAGACCGCAAAAATATCTGACAAGATTATATTTGTAGAGTCATAAGAGTGTGTCACATATTTTTGCGGCCTTCGAAGAGTAACATATTATTGCAGGTGACTACGCGTAGTGCAAAATGTAGTTGCATTTTTGACAGCTGAAATAGATGGCTTTGGATTGTCATACGTTATCAATAACAATTTTCAGCATCCAATAGATAGTGACGGTCAAAGTGGCCAAATATATTGTAAGGCATTCTTATTTTTATGGTAAAAGCGCTGGTCGCGGGTTCGAACCCCGGCTCGTACCAATGAGTTTTTCGGAACTTATGTACGAAATATAATTTGATATTTACCAGTCGCTTTTCGGTGAAGGAAAACATCGCGAGGAAACCGGACTAATCCCAATACGGGCCTAGTTTACCCTCTGGGTTGGAAGGTCAGATGGCAGTCGCTTTCGTAAAAACTAGTGCCCACGCCAATTACTGGGATTAGTTGCCAAGCGGACCCCAGGCTCCCATGAGCCGTGGCAAAGTGCCGGGACAACGCGAGGAAGATGATGATGGTAAACAAAGGTTACGGTATATTTGGCCACTTTGGCAGTCACTATTTATTTGATGCCGACTGTACGGGGCGGTATAGCGCCATCTACTTTGTAAAACTGCGACTACAATATTTAGTTCTTCTTTAAGCGTTTTAGTACTCAATCGTCTGTCTTAGACATGGAAACTGGGAGAGAGTTTTACTATACAAATGAAATAATGTGAACTAATTAGATTAACAAATCTCAATAAAAATCCTACATTTAACTACTAGTTCTGAATAATACGGAAATACAATTGAACTAGGATAGGGTAAACTGCCCGATGATTGGCACGATTACCCTCCATTGCAACATATTTTTGTTGGAAAGCCTTCTTAACCATTAATGTACGGAGTTAATTAAACACAGTGAGCGTGTTGAAACAAGGTGGAAAGTGCCAATCATTAGTGGAGCCGATAATAGGGTAGTTTATCCCGTGTGGCAGCATACCTACTATGTGCGGACTACGTCGTGCGACCTGCTCTGCCTGCGGATCGGCGGGAAGATATTGATCCTTTTACCCTGGTATGTTTATGAATCCTGAAAGTAAAACAAAACACATGTAAGTTGTATTATTATTGGTATTATAAGTAACTCTTTAACTTATTTTTCTTCTTAGGTTAGGATTTTTACAATCACATAGTATAAAACAAAGTCGCTTCCCGCTGTCTGTCTGTCCCTATGGAAGATCTACTTTAAAACTACGCAACGGATTTTGATGCGGTTTTTTTTAAGGATAGAGTGATTCAAGAGGAAGGTTCATGTATAATTTGTTAACCCGTGCGAAGCCGGGGCGGGTCGCTAGTATGCGTATAGAATAGAAATATAAAAACACAAAAAAATATATAAACACATTGTAAAAAACCTAACCTAGGGTACCGCCGGCAGCGGGGCAGGGCCCAAGCTGCCGGTGGTCAGGGTCGCAGAGAGAGGAACCGACGTACTATACGCGCCGTGTCCAAAATTACAGCCTTCTGCATCTGACCCTTGATCCAACCACCCAGCGAGTCTCTATAGGTGTTGGCACAGAATTAATAATAGTACTAGGTACAGAAGATTCACTCTCTAACAAAATGCGTCAATTACGACAGATATGACCCCTAGGTGGCGCAAGCGCGAGCAGGCGTCAGTTCCGTAGCGGTGCGCGGCCACTATGGCTAGACACCAAAATTGGTGTGGGCCGCATGTACTTGTAGGTACTTGTAGCGACGCGACGAAATCTTCGCTATGAAACTGTTCGCTGACACGACTATCGGAACAATGATCGTCGCAGGGCTCGGAAACCGTTTTATTTTCCAAACCGGTTACGTTCATTCACCCGGGAACGAAAAGGATTTCGTTTCCGTTTGCGGTTACCGGTTAAAGAACTGTTCTATTGAGATACTGAATTATGTCAAATTCGTTCGCCTTCCGTTTTTGTGAAACGAAATTAACCGGTTAAATTGAAAATATCGAAGCGAGATAGAAAGAATAAGTATTCCTATCTCTTTCACGTATGTCAACGAGTTTAACCGATTCTCCGAAAGTCAAGGGTAACCGGTATTATATCGTTCCTTGCGAACCATAAAATTCCGTTCCCTCTTCTTACCGGTTAGGAGAGAGAACGTAATTTTTTAGTTCGCGTTCCATCAATTAACCGGTTTATTAATGACCGAAATAATATAACGGTTTTGGAACAATATTAACAGGTTTTTCAATACCGGTTCCGAGCCCTGGATCGTCGAGTCAACATCCCACATGGCGGTAACTATCATCACTACATAGTATAAAACAAAGTCGCTTCCCGCTGTCTTTCCCTATGTATGCTTAGATCTTTAAAACTACGCAACGGCTTTTGATGCGGTGTTTTAAAATAGATAGAGTGATTAAAGAGGAAGGTTTATGTATAATTTGTTAACCCGTGCGAAGCCAGGGCGGGTCGCTAGTTAAATATATCATTATAACATACCTGTCAGCGCTGTAGCGCTCGCTATCGGCTGAGGTTGCTGACGTATAGACTCTTGAGCTCGGTCTTGGGCATGTTCTCGAACAGCGCCGCTCGGTTCTAGCCCTCGCCCTAATCCAATACCCGTAGACCCTGAAGGCGCAGCCGTCTAAAGCGACTCCGTTAAAAGTCATACAATTAAATACATAATAACATACCTGTCAGCACTGTAGCTGTCGCTATCGGCTCAGGTTGCTGACGTATAGACTCTTGAGCTCGGTCTTGGGCATGTTCTCGAACAGCGCCGCTCGGTTCTAGCCCTCGCCCTAATCCAATACCCGTAGACCCTGAAGGCGCAGCCGTCTAAAGCGACTCCGTTAAAAGTCATACAATTAAATACATAATAACATACCTGTCAGCACTGTAGCTGTCGCTATCGGCTGAGGTTGCTGACGTATAGACTCTTGAGCTCGGTCTTGGGCATGTTCTCGAACAGCGCCGCTCGGTTCTAGCCCTCGCCCTAATCCAATACCCGTAGACCCTGAAGGCGCAGCCGTCTAAAGCGACTCCGTTAAAAGTCATACAATTAAATACATAATAACATACCTGTCAGCACTGTAGCTGTCGCTATCGGCTCAGGTTGCTGACGTATAGACTCTTGAGCTCGGTCTTGGGCATGTTCTCGAACAGCGCCGCTCGGTTCTGGCCCTCGCCCTTCTTAACCCAGTGCCCGTAGACCCTGAAGGCACAGCCGTCTATCACCTGAAACAACAATAACATTATTTAGACAACAATTTTAATTATTATTATTTGGAGCCTGTCGTATCCCACTGCTGGGCAAAGGCCTCCCCCCAATTTCTCCACAAATCTCTGTCCAGTGCTATGTCTGGCCACTCCTTTAAAAAGGAATCCAGTTCATGACAAAATATAACCAAGATATTTTTAAAGGACGAATTTCTTCTCTTATAAGGTAGCAGTCTTCGCAGGCGTATGGTTTTTTTCTCTGGTATGACAGTTCTCCAGTTCTAGTACCCACCTTCCTCAACGCGCGCATGGTGTAAGGGTCTCCCAGAGCCGCGTGCAACGAGACCGCGCGGGCAGCAGTGTGTGGCAGCCGTTTCAGCCGAATGGCCGCGCGGACCGCCATCAGACCCATACGTAGCTTGGCCCGCGCGTTGAAGCTGCCCTGCTTTTTCGCCTATAAATTGACAAGGATAGCATGAGTCGATTGTATATGCAGTGTTTGCGTTGCGAAGACTAAGGTCCAGTTGCACCAACCCTAATTGACGGACTGATCAATGCCACTCAGCATTGAGCTATGAAACTTCCCATACTTAAAATAAACGAACGTTTTGCGAACGCATTTATTAACGGTGACAGACGGTTTAGTGAAACAGACCCTGAAATGTATTATCCCAGACGACATACTAATGTTTACTTTGCAAATGTTCATTCATTGATGTCTTATGGCCTCACTATCTGGGGTCACTCTAAGAATACCGCCTAATTACAGATTCTAACAAAATTTATTTATTTTACTTTGAAATGACCACGTTTGTGTGAGATTACATAATCTATGTCGCCGGGGTGCCAAAAATTTTCAGAAACCAGAGCCTGAAATCGGTTACTAAAGTTACCACTGTGATTTTCATATACTATTGACTCAAACTAAAGCAAATTTATACTTTTATTTTATCCATTACATAATTTATTCAAATCTATGGATAGTTTTAGTTTCGTTTGTCAAATATTTAGCATTTGCCAACTTATGGAGATTACGCTACCTACCGGTGCCTATAGAATATATAGGAATAGGGGTAGAATTATTGTCAAATAGAAACTATCAATACTACGAGTATCATATCATAACATAACCATGCTATAGGCAAACATGCAGACATGCACATTATTTACAAAAAAGAAAAAAAGCATGATTCTTGTGATGTGTTATGTAATAGTTATTTTCGATACAAGTGCGAAAAAGAGGAAAATCGAAACGAGTGGCGATAAATTAAAACACGACCGAAGGGAGTGTTTTAAATCGACACGAGTTGCGAATTACCTATTCGCACGTGTATGGAACAACGTTTTATAGTACATATGGCACTTTAAAGTTTCGACATACGCACGAAAAGTGCTATTTTACGCACTAGTGCGGAAAAGTAGCCCCATATGTACTGTAAATTGTGTTTTCAATCTTACTTACCTTCAGTTGTAATAAGTGATTATGTGCCATTTAAATTGCAATAATTAACGCAATGTAATGGCAGTGTTATCACTGTGTGTGTGTGTTCCTCCTAGTGTTTATGAGTGTTATGTGTTTTATGCAAGTTCTGTTTAGTGTAAGAACTCAAAAATAGTAGTATTTGGGTTATTTGTTAAATGCCTTTTCATATTGATTTGAGTTTGAAATAAGATAAAATAGACAGAAGTAAATTAACTCTACGGTTTAACCCCCACAGTTTAAAATGCTGTAAGATTATAGTTCGAAAATGTGAAGGTATTCGAATGTTACACAAAAGCTAATCCTACAATTCACATATCTTAAAAAATTCTGAGTATAGTTTGGCAGGCCATTTCCGTCCAAAGAAGAGGGCGGCAAATTTAAAAAAGCGGCCAAGTGCGAGTCGGACTCGCCCATGAAGGGTTCCGTATTTAGGCGATTTATGACGTATTAAAAAAAAACTACTTGCTAGATCTCGTTCAAACCAATTTTCGGTGGAAGTTTACATGGTAATGTACATCATATATTTTTTTTAGTTTTATCATTCTCTTATTTTAGAAGTTAGGGGGGGGGACACACATTTTACCACTTTGGAAGTGTCTCTCGCGCAAACTATTCAGTTTAGAAAAAAATGATATTAGGAACCTCAATATCATTTTTGAAGACCTATCCATAGATACCCCACACGTATGGGTTTGATGAAAAAGAAAATTTTGAGTTTCAGTTCGAAGTATGGGGAACCCCAAAAATTAATTGTTTTTTTTTCTATTTTTGTGTGAAAATCTTAATGCGGTTCACAGAATACATCTACTTACCAAGTTTCAACAGTATAGTTCTTATAGTTTCGGAGAAAAGTGGCTGTGACATACGGACGGACAGACAGACGGACAGACAGACGGACAGACAGACATGACGAATCTATAAGGGTTCCGTTTTTTGCCATTTGGCTACGGAACCCTAAAAAATGTAGGCGCAAAGGGTCGTCTTCCCATAGAAAATTTGAATTTCGCGCCTTTTTCTACTATAGGTACTTACTGACAAAGTGGGTTTGCCAGAGTATATATCAATAGGGAGTATTACTGCAATGTTTTGCCGCCAGAGTGCAGCACTAGCGCATTTAGTAAACCATAGAGTAACTTATACATACTGAACCTTCTGTTTTTTGATAAGTTTTCACAGACAATCAAATATGACATTGGTACACGGCGGTTTGTTTACAAAGGGCCTACCGGGAAACGCGAAATCGAAACTCGGCTAACTGACTCTTTATCGCTCGAATATCCAAGAGTGATAGACAGGTTAGATAACAAAATTTCGACTCTCGTTTGCGGTAGACCCTTAGATTGTGACTTATTGGGGGAGTGGCGCCCCCTACGCAGTTTCGCGTAATATTCCCCATTTGTAAGTGTGTGTACTGTTAAGTGTGTGTGACCAAACAACACAATTACCATGGTGATGAGTTCGATCCTGGACATCCTGCGGCTGGTGCTCGAGAGAGACTTCTTGAGCGGCGTCATGTCCTGGTCCCAGAGCTGACAGGCCAAATACATGTAGTGTGCATTAACATGTAGCCTAGCCTACCTACGTGTGAGTTATGCGTTCCTAGTACTAGGTTCTCGTTAAACGTTGTATTTTGAGTCATTCCTTGATTCTCCACATCTTTTATTTAGCGCCACTTGCACCATTCCACTAACCCGGGGTTAACCCGTGAAACCTGGTAACCAGTACAATTTGACACTGGGTTAACGGTTTAACCGCTTTAGTGGGATGCGCAAGTGGCCCTTAGGCGATTATCACGCTGGATGAGATACGCATGTCGCCACAGAATAAATAATAGTACTAGGTACAGAAGATTCACTCCCTAACAAAACGCGTCTATTACGACAGATATGACCGCTAGGTGGCGCAAGCGCGAGCAGGCGTCAGTCCCGTAGCGGTGCGCGGCCACTACTATGGCTAGACACCAAGATTGGTGTGGGCCGCATGTACTTGTAGTGACGCGATGAAATCGCGGAGTGAGCCAAGCCTGACGTCGCCCCGATGTTTGAGCGAGACAAAGCTATGCGCGTATTATAGCGACATCCCGCTTGCACATCGCATCCAGTGTGATACTGATAAGTGATAACCTCCTTAGGCAGATTTTTGTATTGTGCTAAAACAAAAACGTGCAGAAGGACGTCGAATCAAGAATGGGCAGAAAAAGAATAGGACCTAAGATAGTGTCTAATAGGGTTGGCAACTATCAAAGGTTTTCATAGATGGCGCCATCATAGCTTGCCCCTTTTTCTATGAGATTTGGCTTAAAGGGCTGGCATCCAGGACATTAAAAAAAAAACAAAAAAATGACACAATTCTAGGGATTGACAGGGCAAGCTATGATGGCGCCATCTGCTAAATACTTCGACCGGCCAACCTCATTGAAAAATACCTATATAATATAAATAAACAAAAAGCTGAAATAGGAACGCATAATACCACAATAACTAAATAGTGCGGCTAAGCAAACAAGTGCATAGTGCCATAGAGAAAAAAATACATAGAGTGCTCACTCCAAACATCAGTTTTAGTACCAAAAAGACTATTAGCATCTAGCATCGAGTAGCGGAACTATCAGTACTGCTATAGATGTCGCCACCGACCGGAAAGTCTTATGCTGTTGAGATAAGACTTTCCGGTCGGTGCTACATCTATTGTCAAGTAGCAGTACTGATAGTTCCGCTACTCGATGCTAGATGTAGACACTGAAATTAATAGTCTGAACTGATGTACGGAGTGAGCACTCTATGTATTTTTTTCTCTATGATAGTGCATACACAGTAAGAAGTGTACGTAAGTATATCGGTTTAGGTAAGCGAAGAAAAAATTACTTAGATGCAGTCAGAATTAAAATTAAATTAAAAAGATCTTGCAAAGCTGACTAACAATACTAATCGCGATTTTTAAGGATGTTTTAAATACTGAAGTTGGTACAGTAGGCATCAATACCAGCGCATAGAACAACGAAAATAGTTATTACAGTACATATGAGGCTACTTTTCCGCATTAGTGCGTAAAATAGCACTTTTCGTGCGTATGTCGAAACTTATAACTATTTTCGATACAAGTGCGAAAAACAGGAAATTCGAAACGAGTGGCGATAAATTAAAACACGACCGAAGGGAGTGTTTAAAATCGACACGAGTTGCGAATTACCTATTCGCACGAGTATCGAACAACGTTTTACAGTACATATGGCACTTTAAAGTTTCGACATACGCACGAAAAGTGCTATTTTACGCACTAGTGCGGAAAAGTAGCCCCATATGTACTGTAAAAGTCTTTACAAAACCCCTAATTAATGAATTCCACCCAGAAATTTAAAGAACTGAATTTGTATATTAACTTCTTACCATAGCTGGTGTTTTATCAAATAGGAGGTAAATTATTAATCTTATCATAAAAAACTAAATTTTGTACGTATTAGAGTCTACATTTACAAAATATAGTTTAGCAAGAGTCGTTTGTCAGTGGAGAGAGAATGGCTTTTGCTTATCGTTGGTTAAGATAAGAGTATGAATACACCTGATTTTAATTTATTTATTTGCGATTTCAGGGTAGCTCTTTCTAAAAAAGCTGCTCACAGTAGAGTACAGTCACCTTCAAAAATATGTTACTCTTCGAAGGCCGCAAAAATATGTGACACGCTCTTATCGCTCTAGAAATAAGATCATGTCAGATATTATTGCGGACTTCGAAGAGTATCATATTATTGCAGATGACTGTACAATCATGTAAATATATTTGTATCAATCAGAAATCACCCCATACAGTTCGCTTCATCCGCTAGTATTGATGCTATATGTACCAGGGTAACATAAGATAATAAATAGTTCTTACCACTGTGTTGAAGAAGGAATGGCTAAGGGCGTCTTCAATGGGCAGCCTTTGGCTGGGCTCTACTACTAATAGCCTCCTGATTAGGTCCTTAGGGTCATCTGAAACATCAGAAAGTGTTATGTAAATGTATCTATAATACAAGCAGTTACCTAATAAAATAATAATAAATAAGGTAATAAAATAAATAAGGTTTATTTTAAGAGTGGAGTGCTTAATTAATGTCAGTGAGGGCGGTACGTATATATGGATAACAATACATACATACACCGATTTTCGTACAGTCAGCTTCAACTTACATTCTTGTTTTTCTTACATTCAAGTTTAGCATGTCAACATAAAATTCATGTAGGTATTGAATTTTAATAACTGGTCATAATTTTGTTTACGAAAGGGTAAACAAGAGACGTGGGCTGTCGCAAATAAGATATCCATCGCATATTCAAGAAGCCAATTCACGAAAGAAAGATAGTAGATGTTCACGGTAGGCCCTCTGGACCGGGATAACATTTCCAGCCCACTATAACTTGGATATTTTTAAATCGAGAGTGAATAGACATCTTAGCATGCTTCATCCTAGACCGCATCGGCACTTACCATCAGGTGAGATTGTGGTCAAATGCTTTCCTTCATCCAATAAAAAAAAAAAAGCGGCCAAGTGCGAGTCGGACTCGCCCATGAAGGGTTCCGTATTTAGGCGATTTATGACGTATAAAAAAAAAACTACTTACTAGATCTCGTTCAGACCAATTTTCGGTGGAAGTTTACATGGTAATGTACATCATATATTTTTTTTAGTTTTATCATTCTCTTATTTTAGAAGTTACAGGGGGGGGGGGACACACATTTTACCACTTTGGAAGTGTCTCTCGCGCAAACTATTCAGTTTAGAAAAAAATGATATTAGAAACCTCAATATCATTTTTGAAGACCTATCCATAGATACCCCACACGTATGGGTTTGATGAAAAAAAAATTTTTGAGTTTCAGTTCGAAGTATGGGGAACCCCAAAAATTTATTGTTTTTTTTTCTATTTTTGTGTGAAAATCTTAATGCGGTTCACAGAATACATCTACTTACCAAGTTTCAACAGTATAGTTCTTATAGTTTCGGAGAAAAGTGGCTGTGACATACGGACGGACAGACGGACAGACGGACAGACGGACAGACGGACAGACGGACAGACAGACAGACATGACGAATCTATAAGGGTTCCGTTTTTTGCCATTTGGCTACGGAACCCTAAAAACGAGTTGCACTCAGGGAGTGCCGGCAGAAGTGAAAACTCAATGACTAGTCCAAAATGCACTATGTATAATTGAGGTTAACGCCATCTAGCGTTAGCGTTAATTACTTAAAACACATAAGTACATCACTGTTAGTACTCGAGTTATATTAATACCAGTTAGAGTGAAACTCACTAGATGGCATTTAAATCAATAAAGAAAAACTCAATGACATTACATTTACATGTAACAGTTTTTCGATCAGGTCACGTGTCCGTCTTACGGTCACGTGATCGTCTTACGCTGTCTCGAGTTTAACATTTTTTCACCTCAAAAAGTGCACAGTGCCGCTAAAGAAGTTTTCACTTCAAAAAAAGTTTACTGGGGTACCCGATATAACCCATTAACCGTCAGGTTAGTCAACTAGAACTGTCAAGTGTGCAGTTTTTAAGCTACCGTCAAGTAGAAGCAACTTGGGACCAAGCATGAGTCCTGACTGGCTAAAACCTGAGGGCTTTCGTTCGTCTATTTGTCTATCGGATTTTCGAGAGGCAAAGATACGTACGAAGGCTTTTTTCGGCAAATAGATGAACAAACGATCAAAGATGTTCGTGGTATAGTTTGTAGCGTTCTAGTAGAGCCCGATGGCTAATCCTATTGTCTATTGTTAAGTAAAACCGCACGTGCTACTTACCTGCAAAAAAGGGTCTTAATTATTCTATTTGGCACCTGAGCGCGGGCTAGTCCAACGCTCAAAAAACCAGTGTAGGTGCGCTCTCCGATAACGCGCCTTTGTTACGCATCTCGATGGCACATTTTAGACTGGTTCTGTAGCGTTCGACTCGCCGACACTCAGTACTGTTACTTTCGGTTACTGAGTTGAACGGACCACACACATCCTAACAAAATATTTATCCATTAGTCCATTTTGAATCTTATTGCAATTACCATAGGAGTTGTAATTCAATTACCTGGGTAAAGTGAACGAACAATTTTTTATGCAGGTGGTTGTGGCAGACAATAGGATTAGCTGTCGGGCTCTATTAGAAAGCTATGAAATATAGACCCTCTGGGCCGGGACAACATAAGTTTTAATAATAGTACCTGATATATCAGCCCACTCTGGGCTCGTGAAAGAGTACTTCCCCTCCATGATGTTCCGCAGCATCACCATCTGCTTCCGATGCCAGAACGGCGGGCAGCCCACCAATCTGAGAATTAAACGTTCTAGTTATTCCTGAGTCATGATAACCTGGTAAATTAAGAACTGATCTCTAGTACAGAGAAACCAGCTTCAGAATATTACCTAGCAACATACTCAAAATGCAAATATGACTACTAGTGAAATCAGTTTCTTTTTTCGAACTGTCAAAACGATTATGCTGCTATGGAATTTATATGAAACACTGGCATGTGACGTCACAATCAAATAACCTACTCTTTATAGTTTCATACGGGTTTTAAAATAGGAATTGTATCTAAAAAAAAAGCGGCCAAGTGCGAGTCGGACTCGCCCATGAAGGGTTCCGTATTTAGGCGATTTATGACGTATTAAAAAAAAACTACTTACTAGATCTCGTTCAAACCAATTTTCGGTGGAAGTTTACATGGTAATGTACATCATATATTTTTTTTAGTTTTATCATTCTCTTATTTTAGAAGTTACAGAGGGGGGGGGGGGGGGGGGACACACATTTTACCACTTTGGAAGTGTCTCTCGCGCAAACTATTCAGTTTAGAAAAAAATGATATTAGAAACCTCAATATCATTTTTGAAGACCTATCCATACCGCACACGTATGGGTTTGATGAAAAAAAAAATTTTGAGTTTCAGTTCGAAGTATGGGTTCGAAGTAACCCCAAAAATTTATTGTTTTTTTTTCTATTTTTGTGTGAAAATCTTAATGCGGTTCACAGAATACATCTACTTACCAAGTTTCAACAGTATAGTTCTTATAGTTTCGGAGAAAAGTGGCTGTGACATACGGACGGACAGACAGACGGACAGACGGACAGACGGACAGACAGACAGACATACAGACATGACGAATCTATAAAGGTTCCGTTTTTTGCCATTTGGCTACGGAACCCTAATAACTGCTGTCTACGTTTCTTTATTAACATTCTAGTGCTTTATTTCATGCATGGTGTAAAATAATTTATTTTTCACCTCAGCAGCTCGAACAAGGGTACTTTGATTCTTAAAAACAGTGAGCAAAATGCGATTTTGCTCACTGAGTGAGACAAAATGACATTCAAGTGACCTTTATAGTCAAATGTCATTTCAACATGCGGGGTCTAATAAAAGTTCGAAATACTTGGGTTCTATTATCTCTGTCCCTTTCACACTGTTAGCAAAAAGAAACAGACAAAAAAAAGTTAAAACGACATTCAACAGTATATTCACGGTTTATAATAGACCCCCGAAAAACTTCAGACCGCATCGTTCCAAACCACGTACGAGTATGAATTCTTAATAATTAATAAATAAAAATAAAGTTTAAGATTTCATAAAAACTGATAAAATACTATATTTTAGGTATTTTATTGTACAATTAAAATAACGAACTCAAAAAATACACAGATCATCACGCAAAATTAATTATTTTACTTTAAGAATTTTTACCATAGTTGACAAATAGTACGTATCCGCAATTCGGACCGTATCTTACAAAGATTTTTTTTGTTGTCAAAGTTGGCGATTGAAGTGTCAGTTAATGTTTGTTATTTCTATATTATTTTACTGGAATTTATTATTACGTTTTGTTTTTGTGTTCCATTGCGGTAATTAAACTTAATTGTTTGTATATCTTAAGAAAACATGAGTGCAGGTATTAAGTGATGAAGAAGGATTACATTTTTCAAGTTGTCTAATAGGTATGTTCTCACTGCGCTGAGGTGAAAAATGTTGTGTACTACACGAGATCAAAGTTATTTACATCTCGTGAGCTTTTGAGTCCCTTACTACGCTCAAGGTTCTAAATTAGATTCACTCGCTACGCTCGTGAATCTATTATAGAATCTTTCGCTTGCACGGGACTCAAAATAAGCACTCGAAGAAATATCAAACTTTGATCACTTGTTGTACAAATAACTATTTTCTACTCCCGTACTTTTATTTGTCATTTAAAGGGTCGTGCACACATCTTTAAAACCCTATCTTAAAGTTGTCAAGACAAGTCTTTAGTCTATTCCCTAAAAAAGCATTTGTGCATACACGCAGTATCTTTTTGGCTCTTTTACAATACTTCGTGTAACTTAAAAAATACATTGTTGCCAACCTTATAGTCATAACACACTGTCGCACCGCAACGCGACCTTGGTTCATCGCACCCATAAGTGAGAGCGAGAAAGAAATATATCTTTCTCGCTCTCGCTTATGGGTGTGAATGTCATATCTGACAAATAAGTGAACCATAGACATGTTTTTTTAATTTCATTTATTCTTTTCCCGCTCGTACCCTCCATTCTTTGCTACTTCTTAAATATTATGAATCTTGAATATGAATACTATTGTGCCTGTCGAATGAAAACTTAACTTTTCTGTTAAAAAACAGTGTGTCTTTCAAGTTAAAATGGATGAAGACAAAAACTTAGTGTCTACGCCTGAAGAAATATCAGTAATAGCGCAAGAATCACTAAAAACAGGTAGATACCGTAGATAGAAGTCCACTAGATGACATGAAAAATATTTGTTAAATTTACAATTTTATTTCAAAGTAAGTGTTTGGTCGTAGAAAAGGTATTGTATGCAACGTTGTTTAACTGAGTCAAAAAATACTCGTGGCGACTTTATTAACAATTTTCGGCTTCGCCTCAAATTGTTACTCACGCCACTCGCCTATTTTGACCCCTCGTCATAGTCGTTGATAGTATTTTATGCAACAACAGTTGCATAAAATACTATTAAATAAAGTCAAATACCCTATTGTAAAGAATTTAATGAAGAATATATTTGAAAAAATAGGAAAGCTTGCTTCATTTTCTACCTTTGGTTATGAATGGACAAGCATCTAAAATGCGTTATTAAATTCCAATTATTCATTAATCAAAATGGTTGTCAGCGTTGGTTCTACTTCTAGCGTCGAAATTATCCACATTTTTTTTTAGAAAAAAAAAACTATTAGGCCAACAAAAAAAAAAGAGTCTGATTATGTAAAGAACTATTGAATGATTTAACAAAATAAGTCAAGTCGTAAACACCTTGTTCAGTAACAAAGATAATTTGCTACCATTGAACCTAAATCTTGTTTACTTGTTACAAACAGTTCAATAAACATCTGCAACGATTACAAGTGTAATTCTGAGTAATTCAACTACTAATTGGTTATTATGACTAACTTTTTCATGACATCATGACGATTATCAGATATTACTTAATCACATAAATCATACCTTTGATAAAATAGATTGGACATTATACAATCGCCATCGCCATCAAATGTATCGGAGGGGCCAGGTGCTCAAAAATATCTGAACATGCATTATATATATAGCGTATTGACTATATAGAGGCCTGTTCAAATATTTCTGGGCACCTTGGCAGCTCCGATATATTTGATGGCGACTGTGCGAACCAAATATGCAATAATGCCAATAGTATAACAGGTAATCACCATCAGATATATCGGGCGGCCAAGGTTCTCAATAAAATCTACACTGCAGTCTAACGCCTTGAAAATAGAGGCGTGTTCAGATTTTTGTGAGCACCTTGGCGGGTCGGATATACCTGATGACAACGCTACAAGGTACGTAATATCAGTCACCAAGGTGGTTATACAAGGTGGTATGTTAAAAATCATGCATACTTACAATGTGAACATTATAACTCCGCATGCCCAACTGAAATATAAAAAAAATATATTTAAAAAAATGTTTTTCTACATACAGCTTATATAACAATTTTTTTTTATATAACAAAGATATGTATGAAAACCACTGGGATGCTCTTTGACCCAGAAACACTCTCCAAAAACAAAACTCTTATCTCCATAAGAGTTTTGTTTTTGGAGGCCATATTGCTAATTAAATCCTCTTATTTCAAATCACAGAACATATTAAAGAGGTTAGAATGGCTATCGCGCGCAGTTAGTATCGGAACCGGTGTCGCCGCTCGTTCCTCTCCACATTTACTAACACTCGCGCAACGGTAGTAAAAACTTGTGTGCGTGGTGAATGGATACGCCTCCTTTAGACAGATTTGATGTCTGGCTTCTTAATCTGAACGTTATTGTGAAGGCATGTTTACTTCGTTTTTCGGTCAGCGCGGGCGAGTAGCATGCGAGCGTTTGCTCAAAACCGGCGGCGACACGTACCTTGCTCACATCGCCATTCTGACTTATTCTGTGTTTCAAATAGTTGACTTAATTTCATGTTACAAAGGAGAAAGGCTTATGGAGTGTAAACATATTAGTGACGCTGACTGCACCAATGTCATATCAGGAGATCATGACATTGAGACATAACCTCGGTGTTCGAACACGCCCCTCATATTGCTTATTTTCAGAAAATAATCTCCAGTGTTGATCTAAAACGGTACCAGGAGTTCAAGAGGTCCAGCATGAGGAATCGAGATGAAAGGGCGATGCGTCAGTTCGATAATTATAATTATGTTTGTGGTTATGTGATTCCAGATAACTGTAACTACCTACTTTATAACATTTTTTGTGCAATAGATTTAAATAATACATGAAGGTACAAATGAAACAATATTTACATAAAACCTAAAAATAACAACTAAAACTAAATATAAAATATCTCTCCGAAGCTGCCCGCTTCTGGAATGGAACCTAGAATGCTGGCGGCGTTGCCCCTTTGAACCGCCAGACTTAAACTTTGAGCCAAGAAGGAGCCCGCCCTGTGGTCGCCCGAGACACCTATTAGTCTGACCGACACTTCCTTTATTAACTGTTTGGTGTCGGTCGACCATGGGCCCAGCGTTTCAATGGCGAGCGCCGCAAAATCGTATCGGTCCGTTAGGAACGCATATTTGCGGCGCTTTAGTGTCTGGGCCTGGTCCGCGGCAGTCCCGGGCTTCCGAGCCGATCCCTCAACGTGGGACGGTGCTAGCGTATCGACGCAGGTAGCGTCCCACGCTAAAGGGCGGCCAAGGCTCCAGGGCACAAGAGTGCAGCCGTCAGGTCTCTTGCCGTCTGTGGCAGAGAGGCCTGACGGCTCCAGAGTTGCGGGTAGAGAGGCGGTGCAAAGGGCGCGGCGGATGAGGTCGTTTAATGTGGCGTGTCTATATAGTCGGCCTGCGCTCATTTGGCAATGTAAGCCGTGCCGTCCTAGAGCATCAACAGGTTGAGCGCATCGACTACAGGCGTGGGGCTCACATATTTTTAGGCCCAGGCGGAGGCAGACAGCGATGCGAAGGGTTGAAGGATCTAGAGTGGAGCCAAGGTTTCGCGATGGAAGCGCGTGCAGCCAATGTCCTGACTCCTTTTCGGAAACGGCTAATAGCCTCGCCCGTTCGTGGTTGTTATGGCAGTTTTGTAGTAGGAGTTGGTGTTGCGTTTTTATATTTATGATGTCCCATGTTGCTTGGCTAGATTTTTCCTCTGGTACCTGTTCGACGGGATGGTCTGCACTCCAAGCCGATTCAGCGTCCGCCACATTTAGAACTTTCGCGAATTGAACACATCATCATCTTCCTCACGTTGTATTAAAGCACCCTTTGAATACATCAAACTAGTTTTTAGGGTTCCGTAGCCAAATGGCAAAAAACGGAACCCTTATGGATTCGTCATATCTGTCTGTCTGTCTGTATGTCCGTCCGTCCGTATGTCTTCTAAAATAAGAGAATGATAAAACTAAAAAAAATATACGATGTACATTACCATGCAAACTTCCACCGAAAATTGGTTTGAACGAGATCTAGTAAGTAGTGTTTTTTTAATACGTCATAAATCCCCTAAATACGGAACCCTTCATGGGCGAGTCCAACTCGCACTTGGCCACTTTTTATGTTGCTGGATTCGTCGATCTATGAACTCAAAACAAAAACGGCCGTTTTAACTTCGGACGCATAGATTGACGAATCCAGCAACATAGAAACTAGTTTGATGTATTCAAAACGTACTTAAATACAAAAACAGTACGTAGCAGCCCCCTTTTTTAAATACCTGTGGTTAAATTTAAATGTTAACAGTTTTGAATGATTCACGGTTAGTTTCACTAGACATCGACCGAGATATGAACCCGCTATCTTCAGTTACCCGTGAACAAGATGCATGTAACTGCGTCGAAATATCGGGAGCTCGAAAACAATACAAAAGGTAATCACGGTTCATATCCCGGTCGATATAAGTCTAGTGAAATTAAAATAATCACGATTGTTTAGCGGCTGCACTGCGGCGCCTGCGGGACAGTCTCCTGACTGTTATAGCGGACAGGATGGACAGTCAGCTTCTTGCGCACTGGGCCGGGGTACACTCGGTGGTGGCTACATACACATGAGTGTATGTAGTTATTACCGGTGTATGTGCCTGGCTCCTGTCAAACACTATTTATATTCTAGTCTAGTTCATATTATTAGTGTTCCGTACAAAACCTTGTTTTTAAGTTAAATTTAGTTTGTAGTTAGTTGTAAGTGTATGGACTCAAGGTCTGAAATAAATGATTTTTATTTTATCTTATTTTATTTTATTTTTATTTTATTTTATTTTATTTTTATTTTATTTTATTATTTTTTATTTTAGCAGTGGCGCTAGTGTGCACGTTGATGGGCTCTTAAGGGCGTAAAGAGGGTGTTATAAGGGTGTTGTAAGAGGGTGTTATACTAGGGTCAGTACTAACATGTCAACCTCCATGCCATATCCGGGCGCGTCTTCGAACATGTTTGCCTTCAGCGTCTCCGGCGCCAGGTAGCCCGGTGTGCCGCACAGCTCTGTAACAAATAGGGATGATGACACATGTTGAATTTTATAACAAAATCTAGTAAAATAGATAGCAAACGAGCAATTTATCACAATAATGTGGATATTAAAATAAAATATTGAAAAATTACAAAATTACAGGACCTGAAAGTTTCAAAATTTAAGTTTTTTTTAACTTCCAAAACCGATAAAAGTAAGGGTACCATTCGATTCCTTACATTTCATCCAAAAAAATATTGTATAGCAACATACATAAACGCAATATTTCACCGACAAAAACGCAATTTTCTTGTTTTGTCCATACTACAAGATGGGCGATGACGTCACGGCCTCTGGCCGTTTTGTATAGGGCGTTTCGCGAGTGAAGTGCGACTGTCGGACTTTGACTACAATTTCTGACTTTTGTGTTACTTTAATGCAATGGGTCCCATATAGACATTTGATCCTAAAAACAAACCCGATCGATTGATACCATAAAAAAAATAGTCATGTAGCCTATTACATACTTGTAGTCATGAAACCCTATATTGTTGACTAGCGACCCGCCCCGGCTTCGCACGGGTTAACAAATTATACAGGAACCTTCCTCTTGAATCACTCTATCTATTAAAAATACCGCATCAAAATTCGTTGCGTAGTTTTAAAGATCTAAGCATACATACAGACATACAGACAGCGGGAAACGACTTTGTTTTATACTATGTAGACAAGGACGGCAAATTTGAAAAATGTAAGTTCTAAAGCAAGCCCTAGATTTTGTATTTAGCACCTTTCTCTACTGACAGATACCTAAACCTGTACGAATAGATTAGATACCTATATAGCAGTTCAAAGTCAACTGTGGATTGTGAAATTTTTGAACGTTTTCTAATTATTTGTTAGACCAATGTCCTGTTTATCAAAAGCTTGTAACTTGTAATACAAGTGGAAGTCCCTTTCTAACAAAAGCTGTCAAAAAGGGACTTCCACTTGTATTACAAGTTACAAGCTTTTGATAAACAGGGCACAAGTAGTAAAAATGTTACAGTATGTTATATATTTGTGATCTACTCACATGGTATGGTATGTTTAAAAGAAAAAAGTAAAAAAGTTTGCACTGCCGACTTTATGACGTCACAGCAACTACCCCCACCACTTTCGCGCTTGTCATCTCATATATTTGTGTTCAGGACATCAAACTGAATACATTGATACCTATTCACCCAGTCTATGAGATGACATGAGCGAAAATCAAGTTCTAGAAGACTTTTCGAGAAAAGGCCGGGCCCTTAATTCGAGAAATCATCTTCAACACTTATAGTAGCACGGTCGCATTTTTATCGTTTATCACCATGCCTGTCACGTTCTAACAAATATGTAAGTGCGAAAGCACTGAGCTGCTGAGCCCGCAGGTGACCAAAAAATCAGTGCATGTTCACCAGGAAACCAGCATTATTTGCTAAGAGTCAGTATAAGCCGCTGAACTCTTGTAGGTACTACATTAATATAAAACCGACACTCTTCTGTTCTTCTATACCCCTGGTACCATGCATTAAAACAATAGACTTGCGACATTGTACGAACCTGATTGTAACCTGAGATTAGTGCGGCAATCGGACCGTGACCTCTAGAGCGAAATGCAACTTTAACATCGATGTCCGAAGAGTTATTTTACATTGACGTAATATGTGGATAAGTGCCACGAGTCATTAAGTATTAACGATTATAGCAGAAAGGTTAAAATGTCCAATGCGAAGTTATTTTTAGTTGTAATTGAGTTACCAAGTATTAACTACAAGTTGCTTTTCTATTTACTTAACAGGAATATTAAATTAAATAAAAAACAACGAAAATTTCGCCAACATCGGGTTTTTACAGTTACTATATGCAGAGGAGACAGGTTGTGGATTTCACACTTTTTCATAAAAAAAATTCATGCTAAGACCATTCAGCCATACCTAGGTATTTATGAAGAGCGATTGGAAATATAAATCAGACGTTTTATTGTTATATGAAAAATTTATTGCTTGTACAACTGCTTGTAATATGTATTTTTTTACAATATCTTACGTCAAATCGTTATTAATTTCGTACATAATATTATCAGTCAAAACCTTGCTGAGAACAAAGGGTTTTACTTTACATCTTATTATCATTTCAGACCGCCTGTTGCTTGTGTTTCTGTTTTCTTTTTGTGTTGTTTTCTTTTATTGAGGTGTGCAATAAAGAGTATTTGTATTGTATAATTGTTTTTATTAGATAATTAAGTCTATTGTTTGTTCTTGCCCACTATAATATTTAATTTTTCAACACTAACCTTTGTATTTTGTTTTACGACGGTTCCAATGCAACACTGCTCACCTCACCTCATCAAAAACCCATTCCATCTTACCCCAACGCACCTTACAAAAGGAATAATCACACAGTACTTACCGAACGAGGGGGACCTCTTTAAGAACCTTAGCGAGGCCGAAATCCGTGATTTTGACGTTCAGCTGGTCGTCCAGTAGGATTTAAGATTGTTTTGGGTCTCGATGGACTATGTTCTTGGTCTCTACCTTACCTACCTATATTTCTTTCCCCCTTTAGCATTCAGGTGTCCTGCTCTTCCGGCGCAAACATACTTATGAGTGAGTCTTTTAAGTTTATATGTAATATTATATGTAACTTGAGGCAAATGCGTCTTTTAAATATGTCTTCTAAACGGAACATTTTAGAACTATTGCAACCCTCTCTGTTTGAAGTGTGGTCACTGAACTTTTAATGCAGACGGCTATAATAGTTATCATATGTTGGGTTTCGAATAAATCTTTAAAAGACGCATTTACGTCAAGTGACGCATTTACCTCGGTTGACCTTATGTTAGTCTATAAGGTACTTATATGTAATATGGGCCTTGTTGCCTGAAATAAATTTTAAAATAAAGACTTGTCTGGATAACATTGTGACTTACCGAACAACTTTTCCCCCTCTTTAAGAACTTTAGCGAAGCCGAAATCTGTGATTTTGACGTTCAGCTGGTCGTCCAGTAAGATGTTTTCGGGTTTCAGGTCTCGATGGACTATGTTCTTACTGTGCACGTACCGCACGCCCTCTAGGACTTGTCTGGAACAAGTTAGAAGAATGGTTCATTTCTAATACTTACATTCGACGTAAACGTCATAATTTCATAGAAGTTTGACGATTAAAATAAACCTTGCACAATCTGGGCTGTCAAAATCACTGCCAAGTTAGTTTGATTTAACTCTATACATGCGTATTTGTATTGGTTCCGTGATAAAATAATAATGCATTTTATTTTAGTGCTCTGTCAGTCTGTACAAAACTTAGTTCACGGAGCACTTAATATATTGATCACTTCGGTCGTGTAAATCGGTTTATTAAATTAACTTTTTCTACTCCAGCACTTAAATGTGTCAATTAAATGACTGACAGTGATATCTAAAGCAATGTCATTTGAATGCTTTGTCTATAGGCTCATAAGATGACTGCTAGCAGTCATCTTATGAGTATAATACAACTGCTTTATTTTTTTTAAAGATACAAGTTCCGATCATCTTGATTGAAAGAGGTATGTTTTCATTTACAATAATAACTCTTTTTTTTTTTAAATAATAACTCAATTTTTTTTAAATAATAACTCTTTTTTTAAAATAATAACTCCTTTTTTTTAATAATAACTTTTTTTTTTTTTTTTTTTTTTTTTTTTGCTGTCATAGAAAAAGTAATGTATGCAACAGCTCATAATTGGTTCTTAAAATTCTCGGGTCTTTTTTTACAAAACTCGACTACGTCTCGTTTTGTAACTTCGACCCTTGAATTTTAAGAACCCTTATTATATCACTGTTGCATAAACTACTATTTGAGTTGTATTTGAAAACTGAGTTGCTGTAGGTATTTTCTAATATTATGTTTTCTATCTACAACTTACCTTAAATAATATTTGAAGGGTCCACGGAAAGAACATGTCTAGTCACACTAGTGACATTTTGAGTAATCGCGGTTTTAAAATTTGGAACAATGTCAAAACGTATGGTAATTTCGTGACCAGGTATTATTTAACTAAAAATAAAGTTGTGTTAGGTACATTTATTACACAGTGGTAGCAAAAGATATAACTAATAGTTCATTAAGAGCTCTTCATTTTGAGATAAAAATCTCATTTTCCGAAAAATGTGACTAGACATGTTGTTTCCGTGGACCCTTCATTTAACCAAAACATCAACAAATACATTCCACCCAATCAAATGCACACACATTTCCTCAGGCGCCTCTTGGACATTTTTACACACACTCAACGACATTATAAACAATGAAACTTGCAGACAAACTTGCAAAATACGGTACAGAGATACCAGGAGAACAGAGCTGCGCAAGAGTTAGTACGCGACTGGGTCAAACGAGTGCCCGCGATGTTCGCGAATCTATTATTATGTTCTTCGTTTTTTTACATTATGAAGGAGATGCTCAACTAGACTGTGTCTAGACTACGAGAAGGTCTAGACTGTTTCTAACACGAACACGATTTTTTGAACGTCACTCCTCACTCCCTATGAAAAACGATTAAAAACCAAATCAAAGCAGAAAAGGAACAATTTGACAGTTTCAACACTACAAAGGAACACGGAGTACTCAGAGCTTCCATTTAACGCGAGTCGGGTCAAACACGTTTCGCAAGGCCTCGACAGATGGCGCTAATCGCAACTACAAATTAATGATTTGAGAGTAGTAGATAACTGTACCATCTAGTTGTACGCCATCTACATCAGCTGTCAGCATCCGAAGCACGCAATGAATCATTCTGAGTTTCTGTTTCTACTAGGGCATGAATACTTTCGTATGTCTGTCTGTTAGCATTTCTCAACCAATACTAGTGAAATTTTGAGAGCAGTAATATAGCCCAAAGTAATATAAGTTACAAACAGTGTAAACTAAAGTGTCATTCAATGGAACTTGCTAACTATGTAAACAAAAGTCACTAGTAAATTATGGAATCAAGGTTGTTTTCTTTGTTGTAGGTATATTTGAATTCTGAATTTTACATTAGGCAGCCCCAAAAGAATAGAAAATACAGGATAAATATCAAAACATCCTAAACTATTATTAAAAAGTAAATATGTAAATAGGAAATTGTTATAATACCCTTTTAATTAACACATACATTTTAACAAAATGTTTAACTGCCTACTATCATAGCCAGCATTTGAGTATTTTACTTGTATTGTATACGTTGTATTATTATTTTAACCATTTTTTTTATTAAATTGTCAATGTGTAGTATACAATCCATCACTTTAAAAAACACATTTTTCTACTGTAATACAAGCTTGTTTCCATACTTTTGGCCGGGAGTGTAGTTAGCATATATTTAGTAACTTTATTTTTTAATTTAATTGCAGTGAGACGCCTCATTCGGTTCTCGTATGTTTTTTTTTCTCGTAATGTGTTAATCATACAGGATTCTGACTCTTGGAGACCCTATACATCTCTAAGGATAATTTGATAAACTATGTTATTTTTTAGTTCTGACACTTAGAGACATTTACACCTCTAAATAAGTTTAGATTTTTTTTTCCATGTATCTGTTTTGTTTTTATTTTAATATTATTATTATAGTTTTTTTTATGTAATTCGACATTAAGAGACCTTATACATCTCGAAGTAATTGTATTACGTTAGTCTGATTTGGTAGTTGTAGTTGTATTTAATAATTGTTGATGTATTATTATATTTTTTTTGCTTGTATGTAAATTCAATGTTGACGTGTAAAAGTGCCCTTGTGGCCTATTTGCTGAATAAATGTTGAAGTTGAAGTTGAAGTTGAAGCAAGTTCCATAGAATGAGACTTTACTTACCTCATGATATATCTAGTCTTCTTCTCGGAGAGTGTCACCACCGAAGTGAGATAGTCGAACAACTCTCCATTCTTGCACAGTTCAAATACTAAGAATATGAATGTTTCCGATTCAAACACATCTTGTAATTCAACTGAAACAAAATTATACACTGTTAGATGATAGGAAACGTTTTTCAACACAAAAGAAAATAAGTTTTTGGCAAAAATGACATTTATGGTACAAGCTATTATCGCTGACTGTACTTTTCTTTCCACAGACAACTAATACTCATCGATACATTTCTAAGAACTCCAAACACAATTGGGTTGCGTTGTTTTATCACAGAGTTCCTATGGCCACCTCCTGTCTCCATCATCAGATCAGCTCCATGGTACCATAACATTGCATTGTCACCCGACTTACACACGTATGCAAATTTTCAGCTTCATCGGAAACCGGGAAGTGTGTCAAAATTAACTTGCAAGATTTGACCCGTACAAACATACATAGTTACATACAGTCAGCAGCAATAGTTGCTAAGCAGGTAAGGTGTTAAAAATGATCTTGACGCGATTTTATTTTTAAGAGAATAAGAGCGCGTCAAGGTAATTTTGAACACCTCGCCCGCTTAGCAACTTCTGCTGCTGACTGTACATTAGGTATAGTTTGTAGCTTTCTAATAGACCCCGAAGGCTAATCCTATTGTCTATTGTTAAGAAAAACCGCTCGTGCCACGTGCCACAACCACCTGCATAAAAAATCGGTACTTCGGTTACTGAGTGCCGGCGAGTCGAACGCTACAGAACCAGTCTAAAATGTGTCATCGAGATGCGTAACAAAGGCGCGTTATCGGAGAGCGCACCTACACTGGTTTTTTGAGCGTTGGACTGGCCCGCGCTCAGGTGCCAAATAGAATAATTAGGACCCTTTTTTGCAGGTAAGTAGCACGTGCGGTTTTACTGAACAATAGACAATAGGATAAGCCTTCGGGCTCTACTAGAAAGCTACAAACTATACAATGCAAGTTAAATAAAAGCTTGTAAAATATGAGTTGCTGTTGCCCAATGGCTGACGCGTGACGGGTTACGGGCTAAAGTAAGGCTGCTAATCACGAAGAATATCGTACATTGACCCGCTTGTTCCTATCTCTATCGCACGCGCATAGTTATATTGCTGCTCTCGCAGTGGCATTGACTGCTGGCTTCATGAGCGAGACAGCAATAGAGATAGGAATACGAAATTCTTCGTCTTTACTTTAGAATACTTCAGATTAAAGTCCACACTCACTTTATCAGACATTATACACTCATTAACAAAGAAAACAGGTCATTATATGAAAATGTCTGTGCAAACTGACAAGTTTTCAATATCTTTAAGTGTATTTGTTTTGTGATGACACACCTCCCCCATTTGCGTTACTAATTGCTAAATTATCAGTTTATCTCAAGTGTTTTAATATCTTTATCGTGTGTTATGCATGCATAATAATAATGAATGTTTGACTTTATTTTATGTCACCAACCATGTATGTGATGAAAATAAGGACTATGCACGATGAAGCATATAAGGTCATGCATAGGATCCGAGAAATCCATACTATAGTATTATAAATGCGAAAGTGTGTCTGTCTGTCTGTCTGTTACCTCTTCACGCATAAACCGCTGGACCGATTTGGTTGAAATTTGGCATAGAAATAGTTTGAGTCCCGGGGAAGGACATAGGATAGTTTTTATGTCGGAAATCATCCCTGCAGAGAGTGCAAAGTGGAATGGAATTAAAACAGTTAATGAATTGCCTGATAATTGAAGTAAGCAAATAATTTGACATGCTCCGTCTAAAGGCAAGTGATCTGAGCCCTTAGCATTACCAAGCAAGGCTGCATATATCTAACGGATCACTAAACTTGAGGGTGCTCTTTTAAAAACTTGTTGAGCTATGTTGGACCTTATTATGTGGCGGATTAAGTATATTTTTGTAACATGTCAGTTTTGTGGATGTTTTATAATTAAACTGTACTTGGTTATAGATAAGTTTTTAAATTTGGTTCTAAAAACGTATTTGTTGGGTTTACTTTTTTGTGAAATTACTGACTCATCAGCCTGTTTTGTGTGCGGGAACGATTTCGTGTATTTATAAATTTATTTAATGTAAAATTGTTACAAAACCATGAATTAAAAATAGGTAGTAAGTAAGCTCCAAATGAGCTTACATACATACATCACTGGCTCAGTGACCCAAAAAGGATCTTAGCCTCTGACACAAGAGAGCGCCACTCTACCCTATTCTGCGCCACTTCACGCAAGTTGGGTATTCCGAGAGTGGACAGGTCTTTTAGGACTTCGGGCACGCTCATCAAGGCTCGGAAAATTCGAAAAAACGCCCGTCATTTTGAACACATTACCCTGTTCCGTACAACACAGACTTTTTTATAACAAAGTCCACAATTAAATATGCCCCAATGACATCTGTAGACAGAAAACAATCATTTTCGACTATGATTTGTTTTCAAAATGACGGGCGTTATTCCGAACCTTGACGCTCATCAGTTTATTAAACCTTGTCTGCTTAGTATCTTCTGCCACTGTTCATTTACTCTCATAACCCACCATACAAAACTTTGTAGTGTAGTTTTACTGTGTGCTATAACAACTCACTCACTAATATAAGGGTGTCCAGCTACCATCCGGAGAATTTGTATCTCCTGTTTGGTGGCATCTCTCATGGTGTGCGTATCTACTCCGTCCATGGACTCCTGGCTGAGGTCGATGATCTTGGCCGCATACTCCCGGCCTGTCTCCTTCTCTACACATCTCCGGACCGTTGAGCTGATGCCTCTGTAATAAGCAAATAATGCATACATTTATTTGTCAATTAGTGCAATAAATATTTGTCAATTAGTGCTATAAATATTTGTAATTAGTTGGTAATAGAGTATTTGGGCAGTTTTCTACTAATATTTCTATTCATTACAGTATTGGGCTTTTACCACAGCAACCAAACATAGCCACCACATGGCCACTTTACTTTCTTTTTAGAATATGAAGGTAATTATGTTCTTACAAGTAATTAATTTTTTTTTTGCTAATAGCTAAGTGGTTTTGTCAACGAATTTACTAAAATAACCCTAAAAACCTTTATACTACTATGGAAATCTGTGTTACTAAAAACATAAATAAACAAATTAGGTACATATGTATTTATCAGTACATACAAAAATCAATGAAGGCACAAAAAGACAAGGTGAAATCCATGCTTAAGTTCGTTACAATAACTATTATTATTATTATTTTATATCATTTCAGTTATTAAAACAAAGTTAAAGTTATAGATGCTTGATATTTCTGTTCAATTTTCCCCATTTGAAATACTTTTAATAAAAGGCAAGGGTGAAAAAGGCACCTAAAATAATCAAACTTAAAAACCATTTTCAACAATAAAAAAGTATTTACTTGAATTGAGTCAAATTTAAATGAACAACGTGACGTCCTTGAACTCTGGATATATCAGATTATAGCCGGATTCACTCGAAAATCGATGCCGCACGGCGGCACTGCTAGGTTTCATTCTCAAGGTCAAACAGAAAACATCACTTATGAGTAATGTCTTGTTATGTACAACAACGCCTGACGTTTGATCAATTCTCTTTTCCGCTAGCCGCTCTTGGCAGCCTCGCAACTCCAAAGAAATCACATTCCTGGCGATTGACACTTTGTGTCCCAAATATAGATCTCACCTGCCTATGATTTCCTTGGGTTCATATTTTGCGTAGAACTCCTTCGCCGCATCCTTGTCGGGCAAATCATCGTCCTCTTCCTTCGCCATGCTGTTCACTGTTGCTGTTATACTTTTTATCAACTAATTAGACGTAATTACTCGCTCCTCGCTCGCAATGACGAAAGGTTATTGTCAGCAGCTGACAGAACTCACAGAATATTAGAATAAATTACCCTAGTTACATAAGAATTAAAGCTGATAAATAATTTATTAAAATATTTAGGGCTCTATTGACACTAAACCTGAAAAATAATATTAATCTTAATTTCGCGTATAATAATTAAATTAAATAACATTGACTAGCGAGCTCGCAAAATAAATTGAAAGACAAAAGACAAGACAAGACAGAATAGACTGAATAAAGTAGATTAGGTGCGTTTAAAAGATAGTTACAGAATGTTAAAAGTCTACTATTTTTAACTTTCATATTAATGAAAAAAGTAAATTTTACTATTATTAAAAATAAAGCATAAAAATTAACAATATCAACAAAAGTGCATACTTTAATTATTGTAAAAGGAAATTTTGAAGGGAGGAAGGAATGGGAAGGAACAGGAAGGAATTTAACAAAAACAACAAGGTACCTTCGTACATGCTCCGTGTTTTTTTTTTATAGTATAATTGGACGTTGATCTTATGGTTCATCCATTTGTTACTAGATATAGTTTAAAATAAAATAAACTATTCAAATTCAAGATAACAAAATAAAAAATACAATATTGTGCTATTCTAGGATTATTTCAGGAATTTTATTTTATAAAAAATACCAACAGCTGATTGTAGTCTATGGTCACCTCTATTTATTATGGCTTGTGTGGTATCTCTTTCTCTCTCGTTATGTTATGTTTCTGTCCCGGTCTCTCGTGTTTTCGCTTATTGTTCCGTCCGTGCGATGGTCTTCAATTTGATAAAGTTACGAAAATTTCGCTTCTTTCTGTTTTCCCATGTGTTTAGTTTCTGTGTAAATTAACCCCAGGACTTGGATTACTGTGCTACATTGCAGGACGGAGCTCAAGTAAGCAGGTAAGCAGCTATTACGCATTGAATTTGGTCTTACCAAGTGACATTATACATCTTTTTGACAACCTTGAGCTATTGAATGAAATAGGGTATTAATCAAATAGATTTTTATTTTCTTTGTTTGATTTTTGGCGACTTCTTGCCGTTTGTGAGATAATTTTCACGGATTCTAGCGTGATTTAGCAGTGGAACAACTTTCTCTGACTTTCAATGAGAATCTACAGCTGATGTTTAGCTACCCACTAAGCAGAATGAAAGAATTTCCAGTTCTAATAGGTTTCCAATGACTCCCACCAGATTTTTTAAGAGTTTAAACTTAACTTACGTTCAGAAAATGGTCTTATACTCTCATTATCATCTAATAGTACAGTATGCTCATCTGCATTGTCATTATTTTTAACAACATAAGAATCAAATTGTGATTCTTTATTGGATATTGACGTTATGTCACAGTTTTGTTATTGATTATTTAGTAGGTACACTTGAGAAGGACAAAGTTTTTAAATCAATTAACATTATAATAAGGTTTCTGTAATATATATATAAATGACATCACATAGGAGGCTTGGATGACATAGAGTCGAATTGTGTTAAATAAAATTCAAGATTTTTTTTATTAGTTTAGTGGGTTAATCTCAACTCTACCTAAATACAGTAAGTATATGGCATAACTACAATACTATTGGCTCTCTCAGCTGTAGACCTTGCGAGCATAACTTAAAACTGAATAAAATAAATATATAAGTCTCCGCCATTGTTAAAACTTTCCCAAAACTCAAACGACAAAAAACCTATTTAATCATCTAACTGGCTCACAAAATGAAATATGAATGGGTTCTTCTGAACCCATTCATATTTGTGGGTGTTGCGACCTGTAAAGGAGAAGATCTGGACTTATAAAAAAAAAAATTATAGGATTTTGTCACATAGTTATGATGTCACCCCCGTACTGAGATCAAGTAATAATGTAGTAGTGTAGCATTACCTATATCACTAAAGCTGGTCAACCAAATCTTGTCAGTAAAAAAAGGCGCGAAATTCACATTTTTTATGGGACGATATCCCTTCGCGCCTACATTTTTCATATTTGCCGCCATTTTCTACTGTCAAGATTTTTGCTGCTAACACTTGGCCAATTGGGTGAATCAACTTTTTCTTGTCACTAGTTGCCATGGTTACGGTCTCCTGGGTCACTCTTAAAATACTAGTTATTTCGTATTTAAATGAACCAAACTTGAATTTTTTGGTAGTTATAAGGCCTTTCTATAATGGGACATCTACTTAGCACGTTTGTAGAACATGGTATCAGCAGCTCTTCTAAGAAACTATGCTACTATTGTCTCCTGGCTGATGGGACAGAATAACAACAAGAAATAGTTGATCGACCCATTTATATTAAACACACACTGTGATAAAACAAGCAACAACGGTTGCACTCCGGGAGTGCCGATAGAAGTGAAAACTCACCTCACTATGTTCTATTTATTTATTATATATTATTATCATTCTCAAATCAGATCACTCTTTTTCATTGACATGTTTATTTACATACTGCCATGACAACGTCAAATTATTTGAACATATACTAAAAATCGTAATTAGATTCCAAAAAAAGCGGCCAAGTGCGAGTCGGACTCGCCCATGAAGGGTTCCGTATTTAGGCGATTTATGACGTATAAAAAAAACTACTTACTAGATCTCGTTCAAACCAATTTTCGGTGGAAGTTTACATGGTAATGTACATCATATATTTTTTTTAGTTTTATCATTCTCTTATTTTAGAAGTTTCAGGGGGGGGGGGACACACATTTTACCACTTTGGAAGTGTCTCTCGCGCAAACTATTCAGTTTAGAAAAAAATTATATTAGAAACCTCAATATCATTTTTGAATTCCTATCCATAGATACCCCACACGTATGGGTTTGATGAAAAAAAATTTTTTGAGTTTCAGTTCGAAGTATGGGGAACCCCAAAAATTTATTGTTTTTTTTTCTATTTTTGTGTGAAAATCTTAATGCGGTTCACAGAAAACATCTACTTACCAAGTTTCAACAGTATAGTTCTTATAGTTTCGGAGAAAAGTGGCTGTGACATACGGACGGACAGACAGACGGACAGACAGACAGACAGACAGACAGACAGACATGACGAATCTATAAGGGTTCCGTTTTTTGCCATTTGGCTACGGAACCCTAAAAAGTAAGACAATGTTGCCACTTTTTACTAGCGCGTCTTGTATTTATGTAAAAATAAGTAAATAATACTACTTTTTTAAATCGTAGGAGTAAAATTACCAATAAATAAATTATCTTAGCGTGTTTATTTATAAAAAGGAATTTACTATTTTACAAACAAATTATTGCAGTGGCAACATTATCTTACTTTTTAGGGTTCCGTAGCCAAATGGCAAAAAACGGAACCCTTATAGATTCGTCATGTCTGTCTGTCTGTCCGTCTGTCCGTCTGTCCGTCTGTCTGTCCGTCCGTATGTCACAGCCACTTTTCTCCGAAACTATAAGAACTATACTGTTGAAACTTGGTAAGTAGATGTATTCTGTGAACCGCATTAAGATTTTCACACAAAAATAGAAAAAAAACAATAAATTTTTGGGGTTCCCCATACTTCGAACTGAAACTCAAAAATTTTTTTTTCATCAAACCCATACGTGTGGGGTATCTATGGATAGGTCTTCAAAAATGATATTGAGGTTTCTAATATCATTTTTTTCTAAACTGAATAGTTTGCGCGAGAGACACTTCCAAAGTGGTAAAATGTGTGTCCCCCCCCCCCTGTAACTTCTAAAATAAGAGACTGATAAAACTAAAAAAAATATATGATGTACATTACCATGTAAACTTCCACCGAAAATTGGTTTGAACGAGATCTAGTAAGTAGTTTTTTTTTATGCGTCATAAATCGCCTACATACGGAACCCTTCATGGGCGAGTCCGACTCGCACTTGGCCGCTTTTTTTTGGAATCTAATTAAGATTTTCAGTTTAGGTAAAGAGTCTTGAAAAGGAGTCCGCAACATAAATGTCAAATAACATTGAGTTTTCCTTTACTGATTTAAATGTCATTTAAATTATGAGTGGCCACCTTACGGGGCTTACGGTCACGTGATCGCCTTACGCCCCTTACGGTCACGTTATCGCCTTACGCTGTCTCGAGTTTATCATTTTTTCCCCACCTCAAAACTTTTTGAGCACTTGCCCAGCGCCGCTAAGGAAGTTTTCACTTCAATAAAATACTGGGTGACCTGATTTTTTTAGAGCAATGAACTTTTATTTTTATTAAATGCAACAGTATTGTTAAAAATATGCACTGTAAGTGTAAACAGGCAAGTAGGCCACTTCAATGCTCAAAATAACAGCAGACATATTTATAACCACAACATGTGGTTGCAATAATTGGTTGTATAGGTCACACAATCAATTTGTAATAAAAACTTTAATATTGTGGTGAGTGGTGACAGGCATGTGATTTTTACACTTACCTCATTTACTTTCATATTAAATGTTGTTTTGTGTACAGACGCCATCAGATATATCGGAGCGTCCAAGATTCTCACAAATATCTGAACACGCCTCTATTGTCAAGGCGCTAGAGCGCGTCAGATATTTATGAGCACCTCGGCCGTTCCGATATATCTGATGGCGACTGTACAACAAAATCGGTACGGAACAATTGTTCCAAGATATGATGATAGGTCATTTGGTGTTGTAAAGTATGACCTTGCCAAGATAAGATGCGTAGTATAGGTATGCGGGCCTCATCATAGATGGCGCTAGTAGTTAAATGCTTTACACATCCTATTATACAGGGTGAAAGGGTTGATGGGTCAGCCAGTATGCTTTGACCTTGCCGAGATAAAAAGTAGCGCGGCAGTTTACGAAATGGGTCACAGAGGGCGCTAGTGGTTACGTTGCTAAAAAATATGACCTCCTTCACCCACGAACTGCTGTAAGCTGTAAATTGTTCGAAACGTTGGGAATGTTGGGATGTATGATAAATTCATTATACGCGAACAAATCCGTTTTCATAGTTTTATTTTCTTTCACTTTCGTTCGTAACTATGCTACCCTAGTACCTTATTATATCTTCGTCCTTCAGAACAGTCTCACTAGAAGCTAGAACAAAGACTTCATAACGTCAGAGGAAGGGCACGACCAAGGACGTCTGTGTTCGATCAATGCCTTGGCTTCATGCCTCCCTTGTTCTGTGGGGGTTATTCAATAAGCTAGGTTCTTGGGTATTTTAATCGCGAAGTATGAATGGTATCTAATTCTATTGAATTTGAATTGATTTATACCTGTAAATTCGAATGCCTAAAAGTAAAAGATAAGTCGTTCTTAGCGGTCGAGCGAATTATATTTTAGGTATCAGGTGTAAAGGTCTCTGCCCACTACACCGTATCATACCATGACCGTAGTAGGAACGTGTCAGGCAAAAAAATATTCTTTGTATTAAAAAGTATGAGACTATGCCCACTAGCCCGTTCCGTCACCGACCATACCCGTAGCGTGCCATGCACGGACCGTTAAAAATTGTCGGCGAGGATATTTTGCCGGTGCCGAAACGCTCCGTGCACGGCACGCAACGTTGCCGGAACGGTGCGTGCAGGCGACGAAACGGTGAGCATACGGGTTATATCCGCGTATGGTGACCGTTCTAAGCTCGTTATAAACGCGTTGCCGTATCTGTTGCTCGCTCTTGCCAGTATGATAACTATTCGCTCGCTCTTTCTGACGAGTCTGACTCTCGCGAATAAAACGCGGGTACTAAGGGGATGAAACGTGGATGCTACGGGGATTATAGGTGAATGCTATGGGGATGATACGCAGTTACTACGGGCACTAAACCTGTTATGTACTGTTAGGAAACAATATGGACACGGTGTAGTGGGCATAGTAGTCCGTGTCGCGTTACATTCCGTGCCTGATACGTTCATAGCACGGTCATGGTATGATACGGTGTAGTGGGCAAAGACCTTTAACCTACAATTCAAATTTCCTCACTATATTTTTATCACACAAACAGAATGACTATGTAATGTAGTTATTATAGTCACTAATTTATTAACTAGCCATATTGATCTCTTCCATTGTCTATGGAACCTCGAAAGGAAAGAAGGATCATAGCTTTTAGTCTTTTTGGTTGAGATTGGCACATGTTGTGGACGTTGCGGTATGTGCCTGTTTTAACTGTGTGAAAGCCAACAGGTAGGTACATAATTACCATTCTGTCGCCATACTTAGCCGTGTCAAGGTAGCTTGGTGCCCATAAAAGTTATTTTTATCCCTCGCTTAAGAGCCAACAGGAGCTGAGATTTAAATATTTTAGGTAAATATACCCGTCTCGCTAACGGAAGCGGCTCCTAAAACTAGTGTGATAAGGACAAGGTGAAAAATCCTGCGTAAAAATCTCAAAATCGAGGTTTCGTACTCGACTGTTTCCTCCTCCAAAACTTAACCAATCGTAACCAAATTTGGAAATCTAAATGATTATGAAATTATCTGTATCGGACCGTTTTGCTTTTTTGGCTAATTGATATCAGTTTTGAATACCACGCCTCTCTTTGCGGCATAGTCAATTAGGCCATTTTGGCCATTTTTGAAGGGCTCTAGCGCCTTAAAAAACCAAAATATCAAAAAAAGCAAAACGGTCCGACACAGATATTGATAATATTAATCTGTGTTAAAAAAAACATTGCTCTAGCTTCAAAACCCACGGAGGAAACAGTCGAGTACGTTTGTATGGAGAAATGACCACTCCTGTTGGCTCTTAAGGGGCCCACTGATTAACAGTCCGCCGGACGGTATCGGCCTGTCAGTTGTTCGGAACTGTCAACTTTTTGTTCTAACTGACAGGCCGATACCGTCCGGCGGACTGTTAATCAGTGGGCCCCTTTACACCGAGACTGCTGGCTCGTCCTCATACCTAATCAAGCTATTATAATTAGCGATGTTATATCAATACAATTTACATTTATAGTTTGTCAAAGGACTGTCTCATCGCAAACATAGACAGAGAGAATCATATCATACTATCTTTGTCTTACACTAGTACTAGCACCCAAAAGAAAAGGATGAGTATAGTTTTTTGTTCATATTTACTGACAAATTTGGTTTGACCAACTATAAATGTATCTTTTATGTGGCCTGTGATCCATTGTACACCACTATCGCTAATAAAACTGCAAATGTTTCGGACCATTAAAATTAGCCCAATAAAGGCCAAGCCACACCGGATGCGTGTGCGTGACGTGCACGTACACGTACGCGTCCCGCTGCGTTGTAGAATACGAAAACACATAAGAGAGGACACACCGCTTGCGTGACGTGTGCGTGACGTGCGCGTACGCGTGACTTGCACGCAACGCAGCTCCGACGAGACAAACCGGCTGCGTACTGCGTGCACGCGTCCACGCAGCGGAGCGGCAACGTCGCTTCGTTGCGTGCAGTGATGACGTTGTGTTTAACTGCGATCCCTATGAGAGGGCGAACCGAGCAGGTTCGGACACGCACAGCTCGGTGCTGCATAGGTGCTGTGCGTGTACACGCGCAGCTCGCTTGTATTTATTTACAACTCGGTCGGTGCGCGTGCTGGTTTTTAATATGGATTCAGTGATAAAAGAAAAACTAATTAAAATCTTTCGTCAATACGAATGTATATTTACAACATAGCACAAAGATTACAAAAAAATACGTCTTATATAAATAATTTGGCCTGTGGGAACAAATCGATGTTAGGTATTAACCAGGCATGTTATATGTGTAATAATTGCAATGGCGGCATTAGGTGAGCTGCTTCCATTTGCAACGGGAGTCACATGATGTAGGTACTGTCGCAGGAGTATTTTATTTTACTGCACGCATGACTGAGCTGCAGCGTGCACCTGCGTGGCGTGTGCAGCACACTGCGTGGCGTGCGCTGCGTGACGTGCGCGTCACCCGGTGTGACAGGGGTGCTGCGCACGTCACGCAGCGCACGCCACGCAGTGTGCTGCACACGCAGCCGGTGTGGCTCGGCCTTAAAAGTTACTATTATTCTTATACTGTTTTTAAGTATTAAACAAACCTTTTCACCGATAAAATACCGTTTGATGCTTACTGTGACATCTGATTCACTGTACACCACTGTCCCTTACATAACCATTAAGAACGGCTAGATATCCCTTAGGGCTAAGACTTTATACCTTTAACGGTAAAGCCTCGTAAAAGTTATTTTTGTCAGAATGTATGTAGAAGTTTGGCTCTACATGAAATCTGACAACTTTTTGTCAGTGCGAGCCATATGGCCCTTGCAACATTTTACATGAAAATGTTTTGGTGGGACCAGATTTTTTGCGCAAGATCTCAAATTTTACTTATCTAATTTCACTAATCTTGGTTCGAGATTGCATTCCCTACTATTAGTAGGTATATTATATATGTCGCGTTGTCACGTGACAAGTCAAACAGCTAGTCCTCTAGGTGTGAGCGACCGTATCCATTTTAATGAACTTGTTTATTAATATTATGTTTATGCTAAGTCAAGGTCCTAATTATGGGTAAACCCATTGCCTAGCGACTCGTGTGATCTGTAATCTCCAGAGCCCAGAATTCTCGTAGCATTTTTGAGCTGTCATAGGGATAGGGACTTCTCGTTTATCGACTTCCGATTATACATAGGTACCTACGTATATCGTTAAATACAGAATACAATATGTAAAATATAATTACGAGTAGAAGTAAACAACATGCAGTCTTATCGCGAATGAGCGATCTCTTCGAGATAACCTTTGGATACCAACTTTTAGGAAATTATAAATAGATATTAAAATAATAATATAAAAGGCAGCCACAAATTATAAGAAACAATGAAATATTATTATTTTAATATTTATTTATAACTAGCTGAGGTACCCCGCTTCGCTCAGGGAGCTGACATGAGAATTGTGTGGTGGTTGTAATAAAAGGAACAACTTAAAAATATATTTAGGTTTTTTTTACTACAATACCTGTACCTACTTCTACGTACATTTTTTTTATTTCCAACTCGAGAACAACCTACGACCCGTACCTAATATAGTTGACCGTGAGAAAAGCATAGGGAATAGGGATAACTGGAAGTATTTGTCGAAAATCTCCTGAGATTATGAAGGCTTCGAATAGTCCACAATGTTCTAGAATATTCCAAAACATTTTAATGTGTTCTGAAACACTCCACAGTGATCTGGGATCCTGGATTCTAGGCTATTTACAAATATTTTATAACATTCCAGAATATTCCGGAATGTTCTCGAACATTCGAACCTCACAACTGTCTTGCTTAACCACTACTACCCTACCTATATATACCCCTACCAATAGGTAGCCCCAACCCTATAAAAAAGGTTTCGAATGGCCCAGAATATTCCACATTTGAAAGTGTTCCGGAATGTTCCACAATGATCTAGAATGTTCTCGAATATTCAACAACATTCCAGAATGTTCTGTAGCTCCACCCATACAAAAAAGGCTTTGAATGGGCCACGATGTTCCCGAATATTCCACAACATTCGAGAGTATTCTGGAATATTACGCAATGATCTGGGATGTTCTCAAACATTCGACAACATTCCAAAAAGTTCTGAAATATTGTAAAATGATCTCGAATACTCTCGAATGCTCTGGACTGTTCTAGAAATGTCTAGAGGGTGTAATTAACTTCAAAAGCACGCCCCTCAGGTAAAAACGGGAATCTTCTTTATGTAAAGACAAAAAAGGCTTCAAATAGTCCAAAATGTTCTAGAACATTACACAACATTTGAGTGTGTTCTGGAACGTTCCACAATGATCTGGTATCCTGGATTCTAGGCTGTTTCAGAATATTCGACATCATTCCAGAATATTCCGGAATGTTCTTGAACATTCGAACCTCACGACGTTACCACAATAGGTAGCTATGATCCTACAAAAAACCTTCGAATAGTTCAGAATATTACACAACATTCGAAAGTGTTCTGGAATATTCCACAATGATCTGGACGTTCTCAAATATTCGACAACATTCCAGAATGTTATGAAATGCTGTGGAATGCTCTCGAATACTTTCGAATGTTCTGGAATGCTCCACAATGATCTAGAATGTTCTCGAATATTCGATAACGTTCTAAAATGTTCTGAAACGCTCGAATCTCTCAAATGGTCTGGACTGTTCTAGAAATGTCTAGCCTCCGAGACCTGAGACGGCTTCGAATGTTCCAGAATATTTCACAACATTCTAAAGTGTTCTATTCCACGATGATCTAGAATGTCATCGAATAATCGACAACATTTCAGAATGTTCTGAAATGCTGTGGAACGCTCTCGAATACTCTCAAGTGGTCTGGACTGTTCCAGAAATGTCTAGTCTCCGAGGCGGCTTCGAATGTTCCAGAATATTCCACAACATTCGAAAGTATTCTGGAATATTCACAATAATCTAGAATGTTCTCGAATATTAGCCAACATTCCAGAATGTTTTGATATGCTGTGGAATGCTCTCGAATACTCTCGAAGGTTCTGGACTGTTCTAGAAATATCTAGCCTCCGAGACCCGAGACACCTCACCAGGTACACATTTTTTGTAGGTATATACTTCCCGATCTATTCTGAACTTTGTTTTATTAAGTTAAGGTTCAAAATTCAAAAACAAAAACAACTGGTTCTTGGTCTCAGAGGGCGAAACTTTCAGCCCTTATATCTTCAAAAGCACACCCTTCAGGTAAAAACGGAAAACTTCTTCATGGACGGCAGATAGAGGGCTACCACCCCATATAGCTTCCTTGATCGAATCGGGACTCATTTCTGAGTTTTAGCGGCACGCACATTGTACACTTTCTTTTATTATATATATTGATTTCCTAAAAGTTGCTATCCAAAGGTTATCTCGAAGAGATCGCTCATTCGCGATGAGACTGCATGTTGTTTACTTCTACTCGTAATCATATTTTACATATTGTATTCCTTCTGTATTTATCGATATACATATGTATAATCGGAAGTCGATAAACGGTAAGTCCCTATGACAGCTCAAAAATGCTACGATAATTCCGGGCTCTGGTAATCTCTCATCAGAACATTATTTATGATTATCATCTAGCGCAGCGGTTCTCAATCTTTTATTTGACGGAACCCTTTTGGAAAGCGAAATACTTGATGGAACCCTACAATACGGTGGCGGCATAGTAAAATTTTTCGAGGCGACTAAAGCATAGTGTTCTAAATTCTCGCGGAACCCTGCAGGGGTGTCGCGGAACCCTAGGGTTCCGCGGAACACACTTAGAGTATGGCTGATCTAGCGTGGTATGTAAATTACATAAATACAATTTTATAGCTGATTTGTACGGTGCAAATACCTATGTTATTTCAGTCTTTAGCGGCTAAAAGTCACAAAGTCAAACGGTGCTTTGTTTTTAAAACCTTTTATATATAGAGGTATGTGTACATAACGAACATACATTTACATTTCATTAAGTAAAACGTGTACTCATTCCTGCTCAAGCTAATAAATTATTTTTATAATTTGTTAACTTAACACTGATTTAAACTTTCACGATTTTTACACATTATTAAATTGTACAACGGGGAGAAGACCGTCTTCTCCGAGACCACGGGGACAACGCCGTCCTCGAAACGTCGGAGGTAAATCTTAAAACTTAGATACGCGATTAAGTCCCGTTGTACAATTTTAATAATTTGTTAACTTGTTAATTAATAAAAGTTCAACTTACAACTTTTACTTAATTATATAAGTAGGTTTTGTAGGTTCAACGTTAAAATGAATTAGGAATAAGATTTTTGGTCTAAAATTTCATTTTTGATACAATCTTTTATCGCTGACTGTATTTACTACTACTACTACTTCTTTCAGAAACAATTCTAACAAACCCAATCACAATGGTGTGCCTAATTTAGCTCGCAAGATTTGATACATACATGCAAGTTAAATAGAAGCTTGTAAAAAGTCTTCTTATTTAGTTTTTGGATCCGCAATCCGCACCGAATGCATTTAATGCAATTTCTCAAATTAGTCAATCCAATATATCTTTTGTTACTCATAAAAGTAACAACGTCGCCTGGGCCTTTCCCCGAGTACCAACAGCAACTATCTTAACTGTCCATCGGTGGACCTTATGCCTTTTGTAATAAGGTTTACGAACTGTCAGTTAATAGTGTGGGCGATGGGCATTTTAATGACCCTTGGAATGTGCCCGTTTGGGAATCCCACATTCCAAATTTGGCCAATTATTGTTATCTATTCGTAGTAAAGCGTCTGGTTTTCCCGACAATGCATTTCCGTGATTTTGAGATCCACAAATGTTAAGCGGGTGAGGCGTTCTAAATTATCTATATCTACACACGTTTTTATTTTCTTAACAATTTTTAATGTCATTTAGGAATGGCTTAGCTACTTAAATAATTTCAAGTAATAGACGGAGAGTTTCCCGTAGGTATAATAGTACCACGTAGTACTTACCTAAAGTCTGTTAACAGATTGACTTCTCTCATTAATTAAAATGATCTTGATAGTTGCGGGTACCAAAGCTTACGGTGCATGATGGACATACGTACACAACCGGTGGCTCTAATAAAAATAATAACAACTTATAATTTCATACAAGTTGTACTTATTACACCCCCTTTTCACTTGCGCACGTACATATACTGCTAAGATTGCCAAAATCCTGGGGCTTTGTGCTTTGATTATGTTGCGTAAAGATTCAATGAAAGAGATTTTTTGCCCAAGCAGACTTCCAAAATAACTCCACGTGACCAAAACTCAAACAAAAGCCCAAAAAGAAACCATTTAACCTTTGTCAAATTTCTAAGTAAAATTTCCAACATGGAAATCGTGTATACCTACTTGTACTCACAGCAACGCTTAATTGACCACTGGTAACCCCTATGTGTTTGAGATAAGGTTTAAAACCAGTCAGGCATGGTTGACGATAGTACGCACGAAAAGAGGTCATTAACCTGATATTTCTATTTCTAACTGCGAACAAGTTGCGTATTTTATTGAACTTATCCCTATCGATGTCGGCCTCGGGGTTTATGCATTACATAAATCCTGGACACAGACTTTTATATGGTAGACGTCGCATGTGCACTCCTAGCCGAAAGGAAGCATGGCATATAGTATAAGTAGGTACCAAAAACAAAGAATAATGTGGAAACAACTTACTTTTTGGACTGGGGTTGTCAAACGCCCGTACTAACCGTGTTAATTATTTCGAAAACGTAAGAGGCTGTAAAAGCTGACTGATGCCTAAGAACTTATCCTATGTAGGTGGCCAAAATAAAGTGCCTAACTCATGTTGCGTATACGAGACGCGTGCGAAACGTACGAACGTGTCTTGCTATTTCAGTCAGTCTCGGTATACTTAAAAAGTACTGTGGTTGACTGAAGTAGCATGACAAATACGAACGTTTCCGAGAAAATACGATGGAAAACAATTATGCTCTATATCTGTATATGTCTATGTTCCGCAAACGAGTCTGCGGCGTTAAGTCCTCTGCATATCCTCAGATTTATCGCCGGATAAACTGTACAAGTAACTCGTTCACTCTTGGTTGTATAGTCGTAAGACCCACCATACAAAATTCTCCTATTTTTACTTTGGACATAGAGAAAAAAATACATGGAGTGCTCACTCCATACATCAGTTCAGACTATTAATTTCAGTGTCTACATCTAGCATCGAGTAGCGGAACTATCAGTATAATATTATACTGCTACTTGACAATAGATGTAGCACCGACCGGAAAGTCTTATCTCAACAGCATAAGACTTTCCTGTCGGTGGCTACATCTATTGTCAAGTAGCAGTACTGATAGTTCCGCTACTCGATGCTAGATGGCAATAATCTTTTTGGTACTAAAACTGATGTATGGAGTGAGCACTCTATGTATTTTTTTCTCTATGATTTGGACCTTGTTGTATTTTATAAGTGAATTGTTTAAGAATTTCATTTGTTTTAAAAAGCAATAAAACAAAAGAAATGCTACTTTATTAAAATTTTGGTTCATGAAAGGTTTGAATTAGATCAGCAGCGAATATACAGGGTGCTTCCTGTAACAGGGGCAATAAATTAACCTGTAGGCTGTGCTCCTCAAACTGACCAACATTTGTTCAGCAACTTTTGAAAATAACTCATGTTTCGATTTTTATTACACTTTAAAGTTCATTCTAAGACGCAATGTATTGCAAATTTTGTTATGTTTAAAGCGTGACAAGCAAAGTCAAACACACCAATGTCAGCGCACATTGAAGGCAATATTTATTTTGTATGAAAAAGAGGAAGTCTAAAGGATTCATAATTTTTAAAAGTAGCTGAACAAATATTGGTCAGCTTGAGGAGTACAACCTTTAGTTTAATTTATTGCTCCTGTTACAAGAAGCACCCTGTATATGGGGCATTATCTATGAAAAGGGACCTTATTGTCGATGGCGCTTACGCCGCACAGCGTCGCGCGGCATTGTATTTATATCGGAGCATCCTTAATAATAGCGTAACCGCCATCGACAATAAGGTCCCTTTTCATAGATAACGTCACGTATGTACATTGTAGAGGTTAAAATCCTATGATATTCATGTTATGTATGATTTTGAAAGAGCATTTTTGTTTTAGAACAAGCAAATATATTAGACGCCGTTGTTGCTCTAATAATTTATTAGGAGATAGAATACACAGCAGACAACAAACTTTAGTACCTACCCGATTGCACTATCTTAAAAGTTTCAATTTATTAAACCGTTTAAAATTACCACCCTGTAGGTATAGGCTTCTAGATCATAATAGACCGCGAGCCACGAACAGGTTTCCATGACCAATCGCCTCCCAGGCGATAACTCCTATAATGGTTAACGGCTACGTATGATGAATCCTCGTGGACGTCAGCTGCCGCTCCGTTGGTGGGTTGAGGAATGGCAGCAACCGAAACACGTAAAAAAAAAAATATTTTCAGTCATCGCCT
The DNA here is from genome assembly GCF_948474715.1 of Cydia amplana. Taxonomy (NCBI): domain Eukaryota; kingdom Metazoa; phylum Arthropoda; class Insecta; order Lepidoptera; family Tortricidae; genus Cydia; species Cydia amplana. The sequence goes on from NC_086087.1 coordinate 12,269,011, forward strand.
CCCGTTTGATACTTTGCCAGATGATAGTTTAGGTGCTATTGTTAATAAAAAAAATCGTCAGCCGGTTGTATCGCGGTGGAAACACCGTCAGCTGGTCACATGAACATGTAAAAAAAAATTTTTTTTTCAGTCATCGCCTCCCGCTTGATACTTTGTCAGATGATAGTTTAGGTGCTATTGTTAATAAAAAACATCGTCAGCCGGTTGTATCGCGGTGGAATCACCGTCAGCTGGTCACATGAACATGTAAAAAAAATTTTTTTTTTCAGTCATCGCCTCCCGCTTGATACTTTGTCAGATGATAGTTTAGGTGCTATTGTTAATAAAAAAAATCGTCAGCCGGTTGTATCGCGGTGGAATCACCGTCAGCTGGTCACATGAACATGTAAAAAAAATTTTTTTTTTCAGTCATCGCCTCCCGCTTGATACTTTGTCAGATGATAGTTTAGGTGCTATTGTTAATAAAAATAATCGTCAGCCGGTTGTATCGCGGTGGAATCACCGTCAGCTGGTCACATGAACATGTAAAAAAAAATTTTTTTTTCAGTCATCGCCTCCCGCTTGATACTTTGTCAGATGATAGTTTAGGTGCTATTGTTAATAAAAAACATCGTCAGCCGGTTGTATCGCGGTGGAATCACCGTCAGCTGGTCATATGAACATATATTAGATTTTATTTATTTATTTGCTTGATATGTTCATGTGACCAGCTGACGGTGATTCCACCGCGATACAACCGGCTGACGATGTTTTTTATTAACAATAGCACCTAAACTATCATCTGACAAAGTATCAAGCGGGAGGCGATGACTGAAAAAATATTTTTTTTTTACATGTTCATGTGACCAGCTGACGGTGATTCCACCGCGATACAACCGGCTGACGATCTCTTTTATTAACAATAGCACCTAAACTATCATCCGACAAAGTATCAAGCGGGAGGCGATGACTGAAAAAATATATTTTTTTTACATGTTCATGTGACCAGCTGACGGTGATTCCACCGCGATACAACCGGCTGACGATTCTTTTTATTAATAATAGCACCTAAACTCTCATCTGACAAAGTATCAAGCGGGAGGCGATGACTGAAAAAATATTTTTTTTTTACATGTTCATGTGACCAGCTGACGGTGATTCCACCGCGATACAACCGGCTGACGATTTGTTTTATTAACAATAGCACCTAAACTATCATCTGACAAAGTATCAAGCGGGAGGCGATGACTGAAAAAAAAAATTTTTTTTACATGTTCATGTGACCAGCTGACGGTGATTCCACCGCGATACAACCGGCTGACGATTCTTTTTATTAATAATAGCACCTAAACTATCATCTGGCAAAGTATCAAACGGGAGGCGATGACTGAAACCAATTATTTTAAATTTTAGATTGTATTTATTTATTTGCTTTATAAATTCATGTGACCAGCTGACGGTGATTCCACCGCGATACAACCGGCTGACGATTTTTTTTATTAACAATATCACCTAAACTATCATCTGACAAAGTATCAAGCGGGAGGCGATGACTGAAAAAATATTTTTTTTTTACATGTTCATGTGACCAGCTGACGGTGATTCCACCGCGATACAACCGGCTGACGATTTGTTTTATTAACAATAGCACCTAAACTATCATCTGACAAAATATCAAGCGGGAGGCGATGACTGAAAAAAAAAATTTTTTTTACATGTTCATGTGACCAGCTGACGGTGATTCCACCGCGATACAACCGGCTGACGATTTGTTTTATTAACAATAGCACCTAAACTATCATCTGACAAAGTATCAAGCGGGAGGCGATGACTGAAAAAAAATTTTTTTTTTACATGTTCATGTGTACAGCTGACGGTGATTCCACCGCGATACAACCGGCTGACGATTGTTTTTATTAACAATAGCACCTAAACTTTCATCTGACTAAGTATCAAACGGGAGGCGATGACTGAAAAAAAATTTTTTTTTACGTGTTTCGGTGGCTGCCATTCCTCAACCCACCAACGTAGCGGCAGCTGACGTCCACGAGGGTTCATCATATATGGCCGTTAACCAGTATACGAGTTTTCACCCGGGAGGCGATGACTGACGAAATTTGCGCCTGGCTCGTTCGAATACGGCATAATCTCAGGTTGCCGATAAAAGGCCGCAAATTGCCGCTTTTGACTATAACTGTCTCCCATTTCTCGCTCCATTGCCTATTCCAGTTTAAGATCTATTGACATCGTGTTTCCCTCTTATTGGCTGTGCACGGAAAATACTACCGATTATGAAAATATAGTCAATCACCGTAACCTAACTCCAGGGTTGTAACATACGCGTTGAGACCCATTAAAAACCTGTACACTCCTTTTTTGAAGAACCTCATATTGTATTAGTCCCAAGAAGAGAACCTCGGCAGGCAGCTCATTTCACAGCCGGATCGTCCACAGGAGGAAATTCCTCTTAAGGGTTCCCCCACATATTTCGACGCGGAATCGGCAAAATCCGATATGAAAAAGCTTTATGTCTGCGCAATAAGAGCCAAAAAGTCTTCGTTGGGCTCGGCTCGCATCGGCCGGCGCCTGTCGACGCGTCGACGGCTTTTTCGCTTTTATTGCGCGAACATAACGCTTTTTCCTATCGGCTTTTGCCGATTCCGCGTCGACATATGTGGGGAGACCCTAAACCGCAGATTATTAGAAAATTGGTTTCAAAGTTCAAGGTCCAATATTCATTCGTTTAGCGCCTTTAGGCTGTGCCTGTGTTAGGCTGCAAGTCTCTTCAAGAGCCAGCAGCCAAGGTAGATTACGTTAACACCACCTGGGAAGCACGTGCTAGGCAATACACACACGGTAATTTTCTTGCGGACGCGACTAATCTTTGTCTCCCACTACTCCTTAAAGGGCCCACTGATTACCAGTCCGTCGGACGATATCGTCCTGTCAGTGACCGAACTACTGACAGGCTGATATCGGCCGGCGATCTAGTAATCTGTGCCATTTACTTGATATAAAGTCAGTACATATCGTGCCCCACACGCCACGACTTGTTATACGGGTTGTTTGTTTACGGTGCAATTTGTGGCTTGGCGTTGATGAGTTTGATGACACTATATTACTTCATTGACGAGGCGTCGAAAAGGTTAACTAACCTCTCACAATGTTATCTGAATCCTGAATACTATCAATACTATCCAAGGTCACATATTCAGGTAGGTGTATAATTGTACATATCGAAGAAGCGCCAACTGCATTGATAACGTATCGATACTATTGATAACAGAGATTGCTTTTAATCCAAACATTGTTTACCGCGGCAGATTTATAAAACCGGCCAAGTGCGAGTCGGACTCGCGCACGGAGGGTTCCGCACCATCAACAAAAAATAGAGCAAAACAAGCAAAAAAACGGTCACCCATCCAACTACTGACCCCGCCCGACGTTGCTTAACTTCGGTCAAAAATCACGTTTGTTGTATGGGAGCCCCACTTAAATCTTTATTTTATTGTGTTTTTAGTATTTGTTGTTATAGCGGCAACAGAAATACATCATCTGTGAAAATTTCAACTGTCTAGCTATCACGGTTCGTGAGATACAGCCTGGTGACTGGTGACAGACGGACGGACGGACAGCGGAGTCTTAGTAATAGGGTCCCGTTTTTACCCTTTGGGTACGGAACCCTCAAAAGAGTACAGAGGTATACAGACGGTCTAGCATGAGTTGCGTTCTCGCGCGCGAGTCCATACTTGAAGTCGCGCTTGATGTATGGAGTCGCGCGCGAGAACGCAACTCATGCTAGACCGTCAGAGGAAAGAAAAGTAAAGAAAAATTTTAGATACACATACAGTTTTTAGTTTTTTTTTTTCAAATTCTTAATTTTTTTATTATTTGTTAAATATTTTTGGAACATTTGCTTGTAAAAGATGTTTGTGAACTCTACCGTAAATACCTTAGGAAGAAAACAGATTGTCAGTCTCGTGTTCCTAGCAGGGATGTTGCGGATGCCGATTTTTTGACATCCGCGGATGCGGATGCGGATGCGGATTTTTAAAGGCTCACATCCGCGGATGCGGATGCGGATGCGGATGCGGATGTCAAGATTAGTTACTTAGAAAACGTCAAATATTACATTTTTAGTTTTTTTTTATTTAAAAAAAAATAAACGTTTAGTATTTGAACAAGAATATAGGTGCGTTATATTTATTAAACAGTAACTTGGCCGACTTTTCTGGATCTAGACCAGTGTTTTTCAAAGTGTGGGTCGCGACCCCCCTGGGGGTCGCGGCACTTGTCCAAGGGGGTCGCGAAGTTCAGCTTTGAGAGAAACTTATGGAAAGCAATTTCATTGTTTAAACTTAAAAATAATCCAATCCTTTAAAATTTAATGTTTAAAGGTCGTTAATGTACATATTAATAAAACAAATCATTACCTATCTGGTAAACTGTATTTTAAAAGTGAAGGTTTAATTGTATTCAGTGTGAAGAATGAGCTTGTTTCATTCTGACTCTTAATTTGTCAAACCGCGGTTCCTGCCGCGACACGCAGACGATTAACTCATTTTCCGAATTCAATCTATGTATTCCTTTTTTTTGGTTTTGATATCGACCATTGATGAAAACGTAAGCTCGCATAAATATGAAGTAGCAAATGGGATCAAAACTTTAAGGGCTTTTTTGCCAAACACTGACCAGTGGTTCCTTTGTTATAGGTACTAGATAGAAAAACGTAGAAACGGGGTTTGGGGGTCGCGAAAAATTTTAGTGGTCATAAAGGGCCGTGACACCATAAAGTTTGAAAAACACTGATCTAGACGATTTCGTTATAGGTAATTACGAAATTACCTAGCACTTACGCCGCCGCTAAGACGTTCCTGTACCGACTTGTTCGACATCCGCATCCGCATAAGCTCCGCATCGATTTTATGCGGATGCGGATGCGGATGCGGATGTTGAAAATAATGCGGAAGTTCCGCGGTTGCGGATGCGGATGCGGATGTTCGCAACATCCCTGGTTCCTAGCAGTCTTCAATTGCTTGCCCATCAATAATCCCTATTTTGTTGACATGTGTAGTAACGCTTTACATACCCCCATGTGTTATATGTATGTGTCATATGTTATCGAGTCGTCACGATCCGCGTGTAGTGTATGTTTACTTGTTTGCATATTATTGACATCACGTGCAGTGTTATCCTTCCAACGCACAAGTAATTCGCTTCACTAACCAGTATAAAGTGCTCACCGAACACGAATATTTCATACGGGTGTCAAGTCCAAGTTGATGGTTTTTGAAAAAGACGGCCCCAGAAAAACGTGACGGAAAATGAATAACAAATGTTGTAGATATAGACATTGTTGTTGTATAGATGTTAGTACCTAGGTGTCATCGTTGGCTTGCCTTTATGTCATTTACTTGGGATTGATATAGAGTGCGCTGGCCCCCTAAACTAAATAGTATATAAATACTCCTCGTTTTCGAAGTGAAGTGAGACAATTTTGAAAATACATACATAGGCTGTTCATAAATTACGTCGTCTATTTTTGACGATTTTGACTATTACTAAGACTCCGCTGTCCGTCCGTCTGTCCGTCTGTCACCAGGCTGTATCTCACGAACCGTGATAGTTAGACAGTTGAAATCTTCACAGATGATGTATTTCTGTTGCCGCTATAACAACAAATACTAAAAACAGAATAAAATAAAGATTTAAGTGGGGCTCCCATACAACAAACGTGATTTTTGACCGAAGCTAAGCAACGTCGGGCGGGGTCAGTACTTGGATGGTGACCGTTTTTTTGCTTGTTTTGCTCTATTTTTTGTTGATGGCGCGGAACCCTCCGTGCGCGAGTCCGACTCGCACTTGGCCGGTTTTTATTTGTTCTTTGTCAAGTTAAATAACATTTTTTACTCTACGTGTTCAGTAAAAACCGAACGAGCCTCTGGGATTACCAGTGCTTAGTTTGACAAATTGGTATCTGCTGTAACATTCGTTATACCTAAGTTCCACATTTTAATATTTTACCATATTATATTCATGAACTTCACTTTGTATCCTCCTGACAAATGGGTTTTACAATTTGCCCGCTTAATTTTAACACTGCCAAATTGACAGAGTCAAAAATTTATTGGGGCCGTCTAGAAATACGTACACACCTATGTTGAATAATTTCCATACTGTATTATCCTTGTTAACGCGATACTGGCGTTAACTATATTCTTGTCTTTGTTGTAGAATTATTGAAACTAGTTTTATGATGATAAATTAGCAATATTTGTTGTAGTTTTTACATTAAGATGTTGACATTAAGTAAATTGTTTTTTCTTGTCCTTGATATATTTCAAGTATTTCAAAATTAGAATGCGCGCCGCATCGTAGATTCTTCTGGCGGCGCTAATGTATAAAGGTTGGATCATTGACATTCTGCCCGCCTTGAAAGCCTAGCTTTCAAGAGGCTCATGGGAGCCTAATCCTTCTAAGGCTGATAGCCTTGATACGGCTCGCTTGATAATGCCGTTCTTCGTTTTTAGGTCGACTACTCTGCAGACTCCATCATTTCCAGTATACAGTTTCACGATGCGCCCTAGTAGCCATTTCATTGGTGGCAGCTGATCGTCCATGACAAGGACTAGGTCGTCGATCTTGATGGATCCCTTACTGGTTTTCCACTTGATACGTTGCTGGAGAGTAGCGAGATAATCTTTAGTCCATCTCGTCCAGAAATGTTCCCGAAGTCGCTGTACGAGCTGGTATCTATTGACCGTCATCGTCTTCACTTCAGGCGATGGCAAGGACATCAATGGTCGCCCGACAAGGAAGTGCCCAGGCGTGAGTGGAGCTAGTTCAGATGGATCCTCAGACAAAGGTGTCAGAGGACGTGAATTCATAATAGCCTCAATTTGTGTAAACAGAGTAGCTAATTCCTCGAAAGTCAAACTGGTATTAGCAGCAATACGTTTCAAATGATATTTTGCAGATTTTACTGCTGCCTCCCAGACTCCACCAAAGTTAGGAGCGTAAACCGGAGAGAAGTGAAAGAGAAGTTCCTCACCGCAGGCGAATTCTCCGATTTGCCGTTTACACGTTTGTAGCATTCTGTTCAATTCATTCTTAGCCCCTACAAAGTTTTTTCCATTGTCACAATAGATATTTTCTGGCTTACCACGTCTAGCGATAAATCTACGTAAACACATGATAAAGGCATTTGCGCTTAGGTCACTAACGACCTCAAGGTGAACAGCCTTTGTCGAAAAGCAAACGAATACACAAAGGTAACATTTGGAAGTCTTGGCCCCACGACCCTTCTTATTTAAAATCAGAAATGGGCCTGCAAAATCGGTCCCACAGTTTGTGAAGGGTGGAGCAGGAGTAACACGTGGAGCGGGTAAGTTTCCCATAATTGGTTGCATAGGGTTTACCTTAAATCTTTGACATTTCATACATCTATTTACAACCTTAACTGCCAAAATCCGACCACCGATTGGCCAGAATCGCTCTCGCACAGAACTTAACAATAATTGAGCTCCTCCGTGCAACAACCTGATATGTTCCCTTTCGAATAAAAGTCTCGTGAATAAATGCTTGCTATCAATGAGAATTGGGTGTCGCTGTTCATATGGACAGTGAGAAGCATTAACAATGCGACCACCAACACGTAAGATATCATTTTCATCAAGGAATGGATTTAATCCTAATAGTCTTGATTTGCGGTTAAGATTCTTTGTCGTTTTGAGAGAATGAATATCTGTAGCAAGGATTCCCTTTGCGATGCAGTCGCTAATACTGTCATGCTCGATTGTAATTCAGTAACATTTAAGTTTCCGGATAATTTGGCTTTATTTTTGTTACAGTTGTTAAGAAAACGTAGCACAAATGCGAATATTCTTTGCAAGGTTTGTAGTTTTGAATATTTGTTAAATGGAATAACATTAGATTCACATTGTACAGTCATAAACGATTTAATCTCTGGTAATAATGTATCAACGTGTTTAGCTGCCGGCCATTCAGACTCTGGGTTTTTAAGGAAGCAGGGTCCTTCCCACCACAAAACACTGGTGAGTAATTGTTGAGGTTTGACCCCCCTTGAAGCCAGATCTGCTGGGTTCAAATTTGTTGGCACGTGACGCCAGGCATTTGGATCTGATAGTTCGCGAATTTGGTCTATTCGATTACATACGAAGGTTTTCAATGTTTTCGGTTGCGTCTGAAGCCAGCCCAAGACAATTGTGCTGTCAGACCAAAATATAGATTTAGTAATCGTCACACGTAGAGCTTGCGTAACCTTGGCATGTAAACGAGCACCTAATAATGCTCCTAGTAATTCTAAACGAGGAATTGTCATCTCAGGTTTGAGTGGTGCCACTCTTGCCTTAGCGCACATTAGGCGGACACATATGTTGCCTTGACTGTCAATGGATTTCATATACAGGCATGCTCCGTAAGCATCCTTTGAAGCATCACTAAATGTATGAATCTCAATCGTGACAGGTGCGTGACAAAGAGCGTGGCGTGGTACGTTTAGATCCGCAAAATGACGCGATTCATTTACGAATTCACGCCATGAAATCTCAAGCTCCTTGGGTACTGAATCATCCCAATCCAATTTGTTTAACCACAACCGTAGAAGCAGTATTTTATGAAATATAGTGCAAGCAGACAGAAGACCGAGCGGGTCAAATATTTTACATGAGCTAGACAGGATATTGCGTTTTGTCACCTTTTCAATGTCTTCAAATTCTGAAGAAAACTGTAGTGTGTCATTTGTAGGTGACCATTTCAACCCTAGCACTGTTGACTGCTTGCAAAAGTCTTGAGGATTATTTCGTACGCTATCGATATTGTCAAAAATGTCAATGGCGTTTGTCCTAAACTTCCTCAATGGAAATCCCGCACAAGACAATTCGTCAATAACACCCTTAACAGTTTGAGCTAAATCAGTTTTTGAATCAGACCCAGTATTCAAGTCATCAACATAGAAATCGTGTTTTATTGTATTAGCCACTATATCGTCCGTACACTCATTAGCAACTTGCACCAAGCATCTTGTACTTAGGTAGGGGGCAGACGAAGTGCCGTAAGTCACGGTATTTAATTTAAGTATTTTGAGTGGCTGACTCTCCTCGTCCCTCCATAAAATCAATTGAAGATGACGTTGAGACTCGTCCACCATTATTTGACGATACATTTTTTCTATATCTCCCGTTACAACATAAGTATTTTGTCTAAATCGTAGTAATATGGACAGTAAATCGTCTTGAACTACAGGTCCTACCATCTGAATGTCATTAAATGACTTATTGGTTGACGTTTTGCACGACGCGTCAAAAACGACTCTTAAGCGCGTCGTCTCACTATTTTCGCGAATAACGCAATGATGTGGGATAAAATACCCAAAGACAGGACGCTCCGTTTCGGTCAGGTGTCCTAAGCTCTCGTACTCTTTAAGAAAAGCAGCATAATCAGTTTTCATATTAGATTTCTTTAATTTATTTTCTAGGTTGAAGAACCGCCTTCTAGCAATGTAATAAGAGTCTCCTAAGGCGTCCTCCGGGGCCTCACGGAGTGGTAGCTTGACACAGAAACGACCATCATCAAGTCGCACGGTATTTTCCTCAAAATGAGTCTCGCAGTACTCTTCCTCCTTTGACAGCTTTGATTCAGGAGGAGAGTTGGGGATATCTTCAAGCTCCCAAAACCTAGCAATACTATCCCTGATCTCTTGAATAAAGTTGCACCTAGTGGAAGAGCTTGAACCCTGACCTGTCGGACCAGAAACAAGCCAACCTAGTTTTGATTCTTTAAGCGTTGGTTTGTTTTTACCTAATTTAATTTTTTTACACCCTACAATATCCCAAAACACATCGCCCCCCAGCAATAAATGAATTGTAGACGGATGATAAAAGCTGGGGTCCGCTAACTCAATCGATTCAGGAATATCGAAGCGTGATGTGTCAATTTCCAAACTCGGCGTAGTTTGTGTTACTTGGTCCATGAGCAGACAAGAAACATCTATTTCATATTGACCGGTTCTGGATTGCACGAGAACACCACACTGTTTTGAAGCAATGCCAATCAAGCAATCGTTTAAGCCTGTTATAGTAGTGGGCTCGCTCTCATCGTAGGTAAGGTTCAACCTTCTTTGCATTGTTGTAGATATATAAGAAGATTGACTCCCTATGTCTAATAGAGCTTTCGTAGTGTGAGATTCCTTTGTTACAGGATTAACTAAATTCACTTCAGCAGTACACAAAAGCACATAACCCTTCTTAGTCGGAGTGAATGAAGTCATTGCAGTAGTAGTATTTGTGTTTTCAGGCAAATTTGTACTATTGCTGTCATTTATTTCAATGTGCAATAGTGTGTTGTGTTTTTTATGACATATCGTACATGGGCCTAACCGGCAACGAGAGTGGTGATGACCAGGGCGCAGACAATTTTTACATAATTTGTATTTAGAAACTTCATTTTGCCTGCAATCCACTGACATTTCCTTAAACTTGTCACACTTATGATTGAAGTGATTTTGTTTGCAAAACGCACAAGTTATTTCTGTTTTTGTATCTAAGTTATTAGCACTAGCTGTGTCACTTGTACCTAGCATTGTTGCAACACGTTTGTTTTCTTTTATTTGATTAGTAGGTTTATCATGTTTTTGTGTAGAAGCACCGCACTGTATTGTTTCCAAGACATCCGCTCGATTACGAAGGAACACTAAGAAATCATCGAGCTTAGGAGTAACTTTGAGTGTGTTTTTGTGTTCTTCCCACTTCCTACTAGTGGCGCCATCTAGTTTCGACACCATCATATATATAACTAATGTGTCCCAACTGTCTGTGGGCTCTTTGAGTGTGTGTAAAGCACGCAGGTTTTTGGTATAAAAATCAATCATGTACCTTATAGCTTTATGAGATTCCCTAGTAATTGGTTCAAAGTTGAACAATGACCTAATATGGTTATTGATCAAAATTCTCTCGTTGTTGTATCGCTCGCACAGTAAATCCCATGCGATTTTGTAATTAGTACTTGTAAACTCAATAGATTTTATGACTATAGCTGCTCCACCTTCCAAAGATGCGCGCAAATAGTGAAATTTGCTTATTGTAGGGATGGACTCGTTTTCATTTATTAATGAATCAAAGGTATCGCGAAACTCCATCCATTTTGCATAACTGCCGTCAAAGGAAGGTAATTTTATAGAAGGAAGCCGAATGTGATGGTTGACAGACGTCTGAGAACTGTCATTTGAATGAATTGAACCTTCGGCTCGAGAAACAGCGGTAGCATATTTAGTAGTCACTGGTTGGTTCGACTCAAGTATCAATTGTGACAATGAAATCAACTTTATGATAGAATCCTCAACTTGCTCACGTTCTAAAAGCTGTTCGGCTAAGTTGATGTCATCTAAATTTTCAATTTCTGACTATACTTCATCAAATTGAGATAATAATTCTTGAAATCGACCTAGTTTCAACTGGAGTTCACCGAATAAAGCCTTAGTGAAGTTCTCCGTCGAAATCGCTTTTATTGTGTCAATATATTTCTCAAATAAAGTAACCTTTGCCTTGATAGTGCCGCGCTTGCGAACTAAAGGCTTTAATAGTTCTTCAGACATTTTGTAGAATCAATTAAACGCACATACATAAGTATACTAAGAAACAGGCATAAATAAATTGAACAGACTGTACTAAGTATAAATTAAGTTTCAAACCGTGCAGGCCACCGTATTAAACAGGTGGCAAATAGGATAGCTGTCCACGTGCAGTGATGTCATCCTCGCGATTAAGCGGAAGATCCACGGAAAATGACAGCTTACACCCGTACCTCCGGCAGAATCTTGAAGGCAACATATAGCTTATTCCCTGAAATTTTAATTACGCTAATATCAGAGCATGCTAATATGCTGCAAATTATGCACAAATCTGCTTTCTTACGTATGCTTTGATGTTTATTAAGTCTTAGAACTTTGAAGAAAATTTTCAATATTTTAAATAATTTACTGGACTATCTGTCTAAAGCGACTGGACTATTTGTATTTTAACGAAAATTGTTGTAAATCTGAATAAAATTGAATGTAACTAGTGAATTAATGCAATATTTTTGCTTTTAACATAATAATAGAAGAATACAACCTGATGCAGAGCAGGATTTAAGGCAACCATGAAATTCGTAATTTACGTTAGGTACTCAAACACTTCACGCAAGGGTTCCTTTGTAATCTCTGTGCTCGTGGTTGATGCTGTTGTAGACTGGACTCTGGGATTCCGCTTGTTTCCAAGGATCCATGCGCCGCTTGTACTTCGAAGAAGATTGTTGTTCAAAGAACGTAGAGGGTCACCAAATGTTAACGCGATACTGGCGTTAACTATATTCTTGTCTTTGTTGTAGAATTATTGAAACTAGTTTTATGATGATAAATTAGCAATATTTGTTGTAGTTTTTACATTAAGATGTTGACATTAAGTAAATTGTTTTTTCTTGTCCTTGATATATTTCAAGTATTTCAAAATTAGAATGCGCGCCGCATCGTAGATTCTTCTGGCGGCGCTAATGTATAAAGGTTGGATCATTGACAATCCTTGAAAAATTTTCGGCACGGAGTTCATTCCACAGACGAAGCGCTCGAAGAGGTAATTTCTTGAAAAATTTTACGGTTTAGACTCACTTGTTTTAAGTCACTCGCGCGACATGTTTCGGAGACCCTAGGTCTCCTTTCTCAAGCACTAACAGTGCGAGCAGCGTTCACGACGGCCGTGTATCGCGCGTTAGTACCTATGTCTCACAACAGTTTAAATTCGGAGGTAATTTCTCTTGTTTCTTCTGTCTCGACGACTTTAAGACAACATACAAAATAGGCCAAGCCATGCTTCACTTGTTTATAAACATAGCGAATTTTAGATCTGGTCGAAAAGCGGCACTAAGGCGACCAGTTTTGTTGTGTCGTGTCAAGCATTCGGAGACCTAGACCATGCAATGTTAACCGTGCTACATGACTTCCATGGCAACAAGACACAACTCTGGTCTTCTTTGGGCCCAATATCCTGATATCCTACTGCAGTGGAACGTGTGTTTTTCGAAACCTTTGCCACATATCTTGAATTTTTTGAAGCTGGAATATTCTTCCCCTTCTACTTTCGTGTCGAGATTCCCTTAAAACAGTGCAGGATGCCCAGAAAGCAGTGGTACTGACAGCCCTGACCGTCGCGTCCCTCAGGTCATTTCATTTCACTCGCGGAAATTCCTCTTTTACTCCAATGAAGGCGTAATTAGAGTGACAGAGAAAGATGCCCGCAATTTGCGAACTTCGATTTTCGCGGTTATAGCCCTGATTCCGACTATTCCGAGCAGGAGTACGGGCACGCGGAGCATTCTTCCCCCTGTTTCGCCTTGAATCGTTCCCTGCATCATTATCTTAGTGGCAATAACTCGCACCTTTACTACTTCGGTGTGCATTATTAATTTCGGAAATTGCAACTTCACGCTTCATTACACCAATTATCGTGTCAAGTATTGGTATTGATATTACGTTATAATTAATGCAGTGATTATTTGCATGGCGGGATACTAATGCGTGTTAATTGTATCTTTTTATATGCATAAAGAGTTTCCTTTCCTGTTGGTTAATTTTATTTTATAATTGCGTTTAGCACGAAATATAAGATTGGTACACGTATGCGCTAAAATTTATTAGTTAATTGAATATGGTAGGGCACGGTTTCCAATTTCCAAACATATCTTTATTTGTGACTTTTTTAAATGAAGATACATATTTGCACTTTGCACGTAGATCTAGATTAATCTTAAACATAGCGACACATTTTCATCGTTATTGCATGACTCCATACCGCGACGCTCAATGCAGTTTGGTCACCTCTGGGCTCTGGGATAGGGCATGTTTTTTAAATGTTTAAGAAAACTATGTATCATGCTTTATATAGCTTTTTCCGTTTATTAACGCATGTTTCTTAAATGTATAAAGACAAGGTTAAGTTTAAACGGTAATCATCAATGCAGGTTTAGGTACTTCTCTTTAATTTTTCAAATTGCTATACTGACCTTTGGGGATTATAGCGTCATGTTTTATTTTAATGTGGCCGTTTCCCTAAATAAAGTAAATATTTTATATAGCTGCATTGCAGTTTCATTGACTCGATCATTTCGACAAATAAATTAACTTGTTTGTTTGTTTACAAAATGGCCTCGCGCGTGCATCTGCGCACGCGCCCTTGTGGCAATAACCTTGAAATCCGCGAATTGACCGATTTTCGACCTTTTGCTAATGAAGTAAGGTTTATTGTTATAGCATTTGATATTTTGGTTGTAGTACGAGCTTCCTCGTAAACATGAGTATGATAAGAGCCTTTTAAAAGATGATAATAATAAGTTAGAGATTTATTAGTCGTAAAGAGGTAATTTAGGCGGCGTGTACAATGACTAAGCATAATTATAGGTAGGTACAGTTACATTAGTCATATTCTTATTTATATGTATAGAGCCAAAATAGATGTAATGATCTCATAACCCAGAGTCTTTTAGCTGGTTGCCCTTAGATAGCCTACGAAAAAAAAACAACGGATTGCACTCCAGGAGTGCCCACAGAAGTGAAAACTCAATGACTAGTCCAAAATGTCTGCAGCACTATGTATAATTGACCCATCCTCCTTTCTATTGAAAACTTTAGTTCCGAAATTGCTGGTCAGTGAGCTTGTTTAATGGCTCCTCTACACGATGGGTCAACGCCGGCCACTCCAAGGGACGCAGCCATGCGGTAGAATGAGATAGCAATATCACTTGCTCCCTCTAACGCATAAATGCGTCCCTTGGAGTGGCCGGCGTTGGCCCATCGTGTAGAGGAGCCATAAAATTCGAAATTCAAATTTGTAGCGTTATTTGTTTAAAATTCGAATAGAAATTGTAAAGTTACCTTGCAGACCTCGCATCTGAATATATTTGGTCATGATATTTTGAGTTTTATTCACCAGTACTAGAGTTCACTTTTATTAGCGATTTCATCAAGATGTAGCTTTATTGAATTATGTCATTGAATTTTTCTTTATTGATTTAGATGCCATGTAAATGAGTGGCCATCTAAACCTTACGGTCATGTGATCGCCTTACGCTGTCTCGAGTTTATCATTTTTCCCCACCTCAAAAAGTGCCCAGCGCCGCTAAAGAAGTTTTCACTTCAAAAAGACAAAAGCTGTAATTTTGAAGGAGAGATAAATTAGAAAAAAAAAACTCAATTTGACGGAATTGGCCGCATTTTATTTCTCAAAGCTTCGGTTAGTTTTCGTTTGTATACTTTGTAGGTAAATTATATCTTTTGACTTTGTAAAAATGACACTGACTGCTGACAAAAATGTGGTCCCTCACCGTTTGATTAATTATTTCCCCTCTAAATGAGCACAAACAAAACGTTCCCTTTGTCACGTGCATCGCGGCACGTAATGCAGCCAAAAATACTGGCTATAATTAAAGTCCTCACAACTGATGTTCCCACCCAGAGCAGTGTTTTTGAGGAACCAGTGTATGTAGAGCCTAGCCAACGAGTTGTGTAACAAAATAACTACCTAACAAAAGAGAATTGACTTCATAAGACCGTATGCCATCAATAGGTATACTCTCATCATCATCAATAAGGTTAACGAATGAATGAATGAATGAATGCAATCGTAAAACTAATAGCATACATATTATAAAAATATAACTAAACACTAAAAAACACATTATGATTGCGATGCATTACGCAACCCCGCAGTGTCAGGGAACCGGCCGCGGAACCGCCGAAACTTGACACCCTTCGGCCAAAACTCCTCCTTGGTGAAGGTCGCTAGATGTTCAGTCGGAACGGTCACCACAAACGAATTAAAATTCGCATTGTGTCGAGATTCCAACTTCGCGACCCTCAGGATGAATCCGGTTTTTGCTTTCACAAAATAAAGTATTACGATATCATCGACCTTCGTAAGGTAGTGTAGACGGGACACATACAGCAGCGTCGAGGGTGTTGCAGGACGCAGCAAACGGTTGGGTCCGGTCGGTGCGGTACCGCACTGAAATGTGGAAATGGCCGGGTATAAGCCATAAGCTCTTTCGTCGCTTTTTGTTCGCATTTGTACACATACATTACTCCACTTTCAGAAAGTCGGTATACAAGTTCTTGCCCTATGAGCCCTATGACGGTCTTTCCTGCAATACATTTTATATGCCGGTGTTCCCCTCATTGACTTAAGTTCCCTTTTACCAAATGTCACTTTCAGTGAAAAAATTGACGACTGAGGTACTTAAATGATAGCGTGATTATAATAGTCGAATGGTCGCCTAGATTTTTTCAGGATACCTTTGCTTATCCTGATTCTATATTCCTGCATAACTTGATGACAATGGTACCATCTGCGTATTTGCCTCGAGTTTCCGATATTCCTGTCCCAACGGCACTGTTTCCAATGCCATCTTTAGGGAGTAACTGACGTGCTGTATTCTATTCTACACTACATGTGTCAACATCTCAATACGGCACGGTTATGCCCTATATTGCCGAGATTTTTTCACCTCATGGTCTCATAGGAAGATCAGCGGTGGTAGTCGCCACTATCATGCTGAGGTGAGACCATTTCAGTACTCTTAGTTTTTTCTTATAATTTATTTATAATTTTCTCCTTTCTCTTTGTTTACTAGTAAACTATCCGGTTTTGCTGGTCGATCTATGAGCTTGAAGCGATGGTAATGTCAACTGCAGAGGCGCCAGACATCAAAGCATTTGCTGCCGCTGCGTCGTCTCATAAAACTTGCAGTATAATGTTTGAATGCCTTTGTTTTCTGATATCCTGGTGGTGTAATATAAGTGTGGCTATTTTTTGAATAAGTATCTTAATTTTTTTACAAGCATAAACATATGTTAGTATATTTCACTGAAATGCGCTTCATAAGCCTTTGTCACATTTGACACCAAAGGTGATAAGATAATGTCCATACATTCAAAAGTGTAATTAAGTAGGTATATCTGTATTTTTAACGCTAGCCCTTCATTCAAAATCCAGCAATATGGAAATCGTTCGCATCTGTTATCCCGATAAATTTATTCTTATATTGACGTTTGTCGGTCGGTAAATGTTTGTCATGTTGGCTACGCCCTCTGGGTTACTCATGGTGACACGTATTATCAATTGGCGTTACGTATACCTTGTATTCATAATCAAAATGTAAACAGTGGAATCGTATAGCAATGATACTGACCTCTACCATCGTCCACTGTTAACTGAAAATTCATACTTACACCTTATTTCAATGACATAAGGTCCACCAATAATTAAATAGTTTTGATGTACACTTCGGTCATTTAAAAATGCCGTTTCGCATGCGAACACCGCCTATTTATAAATCCGCGCACACGCATCGCTCAACTCTGTATAAAAAGGGAGTAAGTCCACAGTGATCTTATATATTACAGTGCTTTTTGAAATTGGACGGATGCGATTTGTTCTCACGACTTACCGAAAGCATCGAGAGGAGAACTTGTAGATCTAGTCAGATCTACCACGCAACTTCTTACGAATTACATTCTTAGAATTAATTCTTCGTGCTAAAACGGTCACCCGCGGTATTTCTGGACTAATACGACCTTACCGACAAACCAAAGAGCGTTCAGCGTTCTCCCTGAAAGGCTGGCTACGTACTTGCAACCCTGGTGTTGCAGGTGTCCATAGGCGACGGTAAATGCTTATCAGGCTATGCGTCTGCTCGTCTGCCTCCTATATCATAAAACAACATTCGAAGAGAAAAGGGGCAGAGGGAAAATAAAAACAACTTGGACGGATAACCTTAGGAGCTGGACGGGAATGGACGCTGCCAAGCTAGGCAGAAAGACCGCGAATCATAGACTAGGAATATTCTAGACTGAGCATAGTAACGCTACCCCTCTGCCACTTATAGGTACGGTAGTTTTACTCCATCTTCGAGTCAATCCCGTGCCGTGATTGGTCCGTGTCTTTGAACGGACTAATCACGGCACGGGATTCGCTCACCTCGTCCCCCCGCACCCCCGTATTTTTGGCAGCATCGGTTTCATGAAATAATTGCTCTAAACTGAGTTTAGAGGATTCCTAGTCTATGCTGCGAATAGAGCAGAGTAGCCGACGTCCGTAGAGGATATGGCACCAGAAGAAGAAGCAACACGTTCGACTGGCTCCCTGTCCTGTTACACATCATCATCATCATATATTTAAGACTAAGAATCTTGTCGGTGGAGTAATTTCCATGTTTGGCGGTCATAAAGGAAAAACTTAACGTCTTGTCGTATCAGACTGTCAAAGAGAAGGCAGATCTGTCACACTTACGTAATACGAATTTACAAGTGCGACAGAGAGGCAACACGTCGAACGTGGTTCGCGGGAGGCCCTCTGGTTCTGTGTTCTGTCTGTACGCCGCGCTCTAAAGGCGATCGGAACTACGGGCGATGCGTCGCATAAAAATACACTGAAAATTAGCCGAGCTGCCTTAACTGCATTCCGCATGACTGGTTCGTTCGCTCGTACTGACATGGCTGGATTTCTTTCTGGATGTCTTTCTCTTTGGAACTGGTACTGTATCAATGCTTAGCTTCTTTATAAATGATGCTGTTACTGTCACAAAATAAATAATAGTACTAAGTACAGAAGACTCACTCTCTAACAAAACGCATCTGTTACGATCAGCACAGATATGGCCCCTAGGTGGCGACAGCGCCACGCGCGGCTTATGGCTTTCCCCAAAATTGGGGCCTACCTGTAGCAAAAAATACCTGTAGCAAAGCGACGAAATCGCGGAGTGAGACACGCCTGTTACTGTCTACTTATGGATAAAAGTTAATAAACACTGAGTTAATAAACAGAGTCCTGGTTCATTGAGTTTAATTCATGAGTTATGAAACTTGAGATATGACTGGTTAAAGGGGCCACAGATTACCAGTTCGCCGGACGATATCAGCCTGTCAGTTGTTCGGAACTGTTACCTTTTGCGTTTGACTGACAGGCTGATATCGTCCGGCGGACTGGTAATCTGTGGGCCCCTTTAAGACACGATGCTAGCCGTGTTATATTATTGTGCGATATTAAGTATTATATATTAACAATGTGTACAAGAGCAACATGTGAAATGTTATCTTTGTATACAAATAGATAGATAAATCAAGTTTTATTTAACGTTCATTAAACAAGTTTGACCTTACTGCCTGTTCGTTTCAAGGGCATCATTTCGTTACTTTATTTATCATTAATCATTATCTTCATGAAATACATAACTACATACAACTTCAGTGACTGTTGTGTTTCATAATTTGCCATGACCCTTGAAGTCAAGACCATGGTGTACGTTTTTTTTTCGTCAATGTTTTAACAATAACTACATATACAGTAGCTTCTGTGTCAAATTTTGTGTATAGAAAGTGAGTTTTCGCTTTTAACGACTATTCTTAGAAAATATTAGTTAGTCCATGATTTGTGGACACTTTTCCATCACTACTAATATTATAAATGGGAAAGTAACTCTGTCTGTCACCTCTTCACCCTTAAACAGCTGAACCGATTTAAATGAAATTTGGTATGCCGTATATTTTTCATCAGCAGTTTGATTTCACCAAATGCTCTGCTTTCCGAAAATAAAACATACCTGTCCAAATAGTAAATACATGTGTAAGGTCAGTAATGCATATATTGCCCATATATGTAATATTTTAAGAGTTCCCTCGATGTTATCAAAACAATGAGTTTTCCAAATCATTCCAACCGTCTTTGATAAATTCTAGGGCTATTTAAATATCGCTACCGATTACTATAACTACATATAACTGATTCCCTGTGCCTAGCCAAGAAGTCAATCGAAATTTAAATAATGTATGGAAATAGTCACATGACTTTTGTAGCATCTGCCTTCCCGATATTTTTTTTGTTTTCGTTTGGCGTTTCTCGATGTACAGTCACGCTCCGTGATTGTTACGCTATTTAGGGTCCTAGCTAAATTGGTTGTTCCATACTATGGAATTTCCAATTTAGCTAGAACCCTAAATGGCGTAACAATGACGGAGCGTGACTACATGTACGATTATCATCTTGTGGCTTAGCCTCCTGCAATGAACATCCTAAGAAACACTTATCACTTTGCGCACGTGTCTAATACATACCTACCTACTTTCAAGCAAAACAATGACTATCTAAACTTACTAAGGCATCAAGATAAATGGATTAATTATACATAGGTATATTATTATCAATAACTATATCACGATAAAATCCTACGCCGCAATTTGATCAATCATGGATCTATTTTAATCTTTATATAGGTAAGTAAATCTTTGTTTTGGTTCACGTAACGGGTCTAGACGCAGTGTTTGTTAGTTATTGTATTGACAATATAATGATATAAGACTGAGACAATTATGACGTAAAGTGCTTTGAAAATACCGCTATTGTAAACTAAAACTGAACGTTAGGGTATTAAAAATTGTAGAGACAATATGACGCGACTTTCTGGCAATAAGTACGAGCTAAACATTTGATAGTATCATAATACAACTGTCTAAACCATTTAGATCTTGTGAAATTTTTGAGATACTTTGTCAGACGATAGTCAATTTCTTATAGTCAACATTATCTGTAAAGTGTCATTCTATGGAACTTGCTAACTATGTAAACAAAAGTCACTAGTAAATTGACATTCAGAGAATTTTAATATGGCGGTTTGTTTACATAGTTAGCAAGTTCCATAGAATGACAGTTTAGGTATTGGTGTGACAATTGTTAGCAATTTTTTTCATTTTTTGACCCCACAATAACGTAGCAGATAGACTAAGGGTCTCCCCACATATATCGACGCGGAGTCTTTCGGCTCGGTTCGCATCGGCCGACGCCTTCCATTGCGACAACGACTTTTTCGCTTTGCGTAGACATAAAGCCTTTTTCTATCTATGTGTGGAGGCCCTAAAGTAGTGGTTCACAAACTTTTATCTCTTTTGCCGCCCGGCACCAACTCGTGAACAGAAAATTGTAGCATAAACAGTTTTTAATTGCCTTTAAATGGGCATGTGACGCTGACGCATCATTGTTGATTCATCCGATCGCCCATTGATGGCAATTGACGATGCACGTTGCAACTGCATCCTCCTTTGTACTGCGCATCTTATTTTGGTCATTTTTAGTTAGCGGCAGCACACTTTCGAAGTTCATTGACGTCAGAGGGAACCGCGAAAACCGAATTTCGCAAATTGCGGGCATTTTTCTCTGTCACTCATTACGCTTTCATTGGAGTAAAGGAGAAAGATCCCCGCAATTTGCGAACTTCGGTTTTCGCGGTGGACCCCCTGCACGCATTCGCCAGAACACGACACGATAATGGCACGAGCGATCGAAACGCTTAGCACCACTTGCACCATCCCACTAACCCGGGGTTAAGCGGTTAACCCAGTGTCAAATTGTACTGGTAACCATGGTAACTCCAGGCTTAACCGATTATCCCCGACCGATTAACCGATTATGTTAGTGAATGGTGCAAGTGGCCCTTAAAGACAGTTTTCACTATTATTGCTGTGTCAAGTCTATATAAGAGCGCTCTTCAATTTTACATAATTGTCACTAAACTCGAGGTCACATTTCTCTGGTCTACCCAATTGGCAATGCGAACAGTTCTTGGCCCCAGGACCCTGAGCCAGTTGTTCTAATAATACCGAACCGATTCGCACCCGTTGATCGCCCACTCGAGTGTCAAGGTTCCCGCGAATGTCACTGTATGTGCAGCTTCAGCGACCTTGGATAATTCAGTATCGCTGGGTCATTCGAGAACGTTTTTACAAGCTTTTATTTCACTTGCAATGTTTATAATATTTTCTTCGGGCAAGCATGTTGTTGTTCGCATGCTAAATTAGACCCACTTCCCATAATTTGATTGAGCTGAAACTTCACATACATACGTAAGTTGGGTGACAATGCAACATTATGGTACCGTCGAGCTGATCTGATGATGGGATGGACACAGGAGGTGGCCATAGGACATCTGTGATACGTTAAGGCGTAATCAGAGTGACAGGAATAGACGAACTTCGATTTTCGGGGTTAAAGCCCAGATGTATAAAATTCTGTTAAATTTTAGAATCACCCGCTTATCTTCTTTGCGGGAGGACACCATATCAGCACACTTTATTACCTTGTCGCTTTGATGACATTACAGAGCCACTGTTCGAAATTACCAGAGGAGTTAAAATGACAGGGTACTAAAATATTAATAACTATTGGATACTTGCAGCTTGCAGTGCAGTGCATTGAGATGTTATTTTTATGGCTTTATGTGTCTACGAGTACTTACGCTTTACGCTTCAATTTTATACTTTTTATTACTTTTTTATAACAGAAGATAAGTACCTTAGGCACACTGACCTTCGTAAATAACAGAATGAAATAGAATGCTTCTCATTGATGTAATTATTGTAAAAAAGCATTTAAGAGTTAAGGCTTGTTTTTATATTCCACATTATATCCATAATATATGTGCAAGTAGCGGAAACTTTCCAAAAAGTTCGTTAATTCTTGGAAATTCCAGGGAAAATTCGTACACTCTCCTTGGTCTCCCCTTCTTCCTCTTTGCTTCATCTCTCTCTTCTATGATACTCTTGATAAATTCGTCATGTTGTATAGGTAACCGTAATGTGTCCAAGTATCTCTTCTGTTTTCCATGGTTCTCAACAAACCCTATCACGGTGCCTCATTCGTCCTTCGGTACAGTGTACAGTGCTATGAAATGAACCTTATGTCTGTGCAAAAAGGCTTACAAACTGTCAGTTAACAGTGTATACAAAGCAAAACTGGTTTTAATACAAATATTCTCCTTAATTGGATACGGCGTGAAGTAATGCGTATTCATGTCACTTGTTATCAAATGCGTGAACAAATCTATGGCTTATGTTCGCATTTCGTTTATTTTGTTGATAATGGTGATGAAATTCGTTCCTAATTACCAACATACATATGTAATAGGTAAGACAAGTGTCAAAATATGGGTGCATACAACTTACTCATAAATATGTTCCATAGTTCTTAATTCGCTGACATAAGAGCTATGGGACATATTTTTGAGTATGATGACTGATGAGTGCACCCATGTTTTACACTTGATTGTACCGCGTTGATAGTGACAAGTCATGGAATTTAATGAATATCACACTTGGAAAAGAATCTGCACATTGTGCAAGTTTTTTGATAACGGGGTAAATTCTCAAAGGCTACTTACTCCAGGCACTGTATGCTCTAAAGTTCGGTAGATCGCTTGATCTGTCGCACGTTTTGGGGATAATAGATACTATCAGTCTGAAGTGTCAGTATGAAGAATTCTCTATTATTTGCACAGTACTGTAGTAGGTACTTAATATTTTATCTGCCACCTGATACCTGATACGATAACGGTATAATTTCGGTAACGTTATCGCTGCGACAACGTTATCTGAATTGAGGCGCCAGTGTTGGTCGCTGATATGATAATGATAGCATTGTTTACTGCGTTGTTTCATCTTTTACTGAGGCTCGCGATTTTTGTGGTCATGCCCCTCTTGTTGTATTTCTTATGTCGGAGGCCAAGTCTCATTTTGGGTCACTGAGCCAACAAATGGATCGGCAAAAAAACACTGATATGTTCCTGACCTGTTTCATTTAATGAGTTTAATGCATCAGTTTGCTTTGTACCGCGGAGCTCATAATTTGAATTTTATTATTCTAGTAAACTATTAATATGTATAAATGTTTTCTTCGTAAAAGCTCTGCTGAGCCTAAAGTACCTACTCTGACTAACAAACTGCATTTTTTTACTTTTAATGATAAAGTTCTAAGCGCATTATACTTGTCTCACCCCATTTTGACAGCCTAAGTGCCCGTCTGTCGTTCCTACCATTAAATTCAAGTTATATTTCCACAGGTAAGTGACATGCGGCCCTACAAGTTAAGTCGATATTCACCGGCGAAAACCCGCAAGATTGTTCGTCACAACTTCTCGGCGAGAATTTCTCAGGTAAGTCTCCCTTTCCATTAGATGCCTCTGTCTCCGGCATTTCAGGTTAGGCCAGATTTATGACAGTGACAGTTGCAGAATTGAGCAGAATCACTGCTGCAATTTCCTGCTAAGAACTAATTCTGTCCTAGAACTGTCTTTTATGTTTTCCGTAAAAATAACCTCCTTTATATACAAATTTATTTTCAAAAAGTTTGAAGTTGTTTAGTTTTAATTTAGTTTTATTTTATATATAAGTTAGTTTATTTAATTATTTTTTGAATGTACAATTACTTGTAATCATAATAAACAATATAACAATGTACAGTGAAACCTGGTTAAGTGGGACCTGGATAAGTGAGAAACCTCTATAGCTGGGACTCATGGTGCGGTCCCGACACTTTAGCACTGAATTACCTCTGTTAGTGAGAAAAAACGAACCTCTATAACTGGGATTAGTTGTTGTGATTTTATAGTCACATTTACCTCTATAAGTGAGACAGAGAGTGTATTTTACCTCTTTTACTAAGACTATATTTATAAATTACATTTTCCTAATTGTTTTTTTAGAATTGTATTGGAATTGACCTCTGTATCTGAGATAACGTCAATCTATAACCTCTCTAACTTGGACTTTATTGATCAATTTCCGTATTCTTACTAACTCTTAGTCTATGCACAAATTCCGCATTTGCTTAATTGTGTCTAAACGACTTCATGTTTCATTTAGTTACTTTATGTAGTTAAAACTATCGAAACGAAAGCTGAAATTTTGATAAGTAACACGAATAAACAGATTTTCATTTAATAAATTTTTAAGACGCATTATTAATGAAGTCCGTATCAAATTTAATTGAAAAAATCTATCCTTTGGAGAATCATTCAAAATAAATTCAAAGAAATATTTAAACAGACTTAAAAAATATTTAGGGACAAGGATTATTTTACCTTATTTATTTTTAAAGATAATATCAAAATACCTTATTAACCACCTCTATAACTGAAATATATCCTCTATTCTCACCTCTATTAATGGGACCCTCTGTAAATGAGACAGACATTTATTTGTACCTGGCTAACTGAGAGCCTGGGTAAGTGAAATACCTCTTTAAGTGAGACAAATCTGCTCGTCCCTTGAAGTCTCACTTATCCAGGTTTCACTGTATATGCTTTTTCAAAAATAGTTTTTTTTTATCATCAAACGCAATCTCTTTAAGTTATTTTTTGTTTCGGTTAGGGATTATGACTTCAAAACACGCGGCCTATCTTTAATCTCGGTATCAGCGGAGTATTTAAGTACATATATATGCCCGACATTTGTGGGATTAATATCTAATAATAATATATTATTTCTCAAATCATGTTTCCGCATTTTTTCGAAACAATAAATAAAAGGACCAAAGCTCTTCAAAACATATAGTCTCACAACGAAATAATCTCAGTGGAACTAAAGCAGTTTTTCAACTTCTGACATTTTCGGGCAAGTAAGGCTATCGCAATATCTTTCCCTAGCACTGCATTGAAAAGGATAGACACCAATTAGTCGCATAGCGAGGGATCTGACACATAGAAACACCAGCACAAATAACTTACTAGATATTCCTGAACCTTTTGCCCATTGTCATACGGTTTATAAATGAACAATCTGTGTTGCAGTTTATACAGTCGTTCCGTCTACGTTTTGCTTTAAAAAAGATACTCGCAGTTATATTTAGTAATTCTGCGCGCGAAGTAGCTTCCATTAAATGTTCTCTTGATTGCATTATGCTTGTGCTAAAGTAAGTTATTTTGTCAGTTGTGAAGAATAAAAACGAGGTTCTAAATCAGGTTTTCATCGCCAATGAACTGAATTGTCCTGAAGAAATCGAATTGTAGCTTCTTATTATTCACACCGTGTGCGTTGAATTATTAAGTTATAGAAATCTTTTTTTAAATGTTCTCTTTCTAATTCGAGCAGTGATAATTCAAGAAAACGAAAACTTTAGCATAATTTGGTTACCTTTGCGTACAAAGCCTATGGTCCAGGAATTCCAGGATCCTTGTGAAAAGGGAGAAAATATTTTTACAGTACATATGGGGTTTCTTTTCCGCACTAGTGCGTAAAATAGCACTTTTCGTGCGTATGTCGAAACTTTAAAGTGCCATATGTACTGTAAAACGTTGTTCGATACACGTGCGAATAGGTAATTCGCAACTCGTGTCGATTTAAAACACTCCCTTCGGTCGTGTTTTAATTTATCGCCACTCGTTTCGAATTTCCTCTTTTTCGCACTTGTATCGAAAATAACTATTTTCATAGTCTTCTGAGTGGAATTGACATTATTGTGCATAATGGCTCCTCTACACGATGGGCCAGCGCCGGCCACTCCCAGGGACGCAGCCATGCGGTAGAATGAGATAGCAATATCACTTACTCCCTCTAACGCATAAATGCGTCCCTTGGAGTGGCCGGCGCTGGCCCATCGTGTAGAGGAGCCATAATATTATTTTCACCTCAGCAGCTCGAACAGGGGTACTTTGCTTCTTAAAAACAGTGAGTAAAATGCGATTTTGCTCACTGAGTGAGACAAAATGACATTCAAGTGACCTTTATAGTCAAATGTCATTTCAACATGCGGGGTCTAATACAAGTTCGAAATACTTGGGTTCTATTATCTCTATCCGATCAAAAACATTACATGTAAAAAGGTGCAAGTCTCGCAACGCTTTTACTACAAAAAAGTTTTGAGATGTAATGTGAAACCAAGTCGGTTATTTTAATCAGTGCCAGGGGGTGTTAAAACCGTATCAATAAGATATCTTTAATTTGTAATATGTATAATGACTTGGCCATCGCACGGCTGCATAATGTCAAAAGGATCATCGTCACCTATTAAAAATAATTCTAATTGAACATAACACTAGCGCTAATTGCAGTTTGAGCATTATACATATTTACGAGTACGGTACGAGTAAAGCATTATGTGCGATTGCCAAGTCATTATATGTATTACAAATTAAAGATATCTTATTGATACGGTTTTAACACCCCCTGGCACTGATTAAAATAACCGACTTGGTTTCACATTACATTTCAAAACTTTTTTGTAGTAAAAGCGTTGCGAGACTTGCACCTTTTTACATGTAATGTTTTTGATCGGATCTCATCTCTTTTTGTAGGCAGTCTTTCTTTTCGGGTACTCATACCCATACTATGTATACACATATCATAACTAAACATATCTTCATTCATACTCACATCGTACATCGTAGTGTACCTTTACTTTACCTACTATTTGTAGGAACTGCAACAGTAACTTTGTAATATCATATATTTATATGGGATTACAAACTTACTTATGCAGTTCGTAGATCTTTAAAACGTGACTGATATTGCAATATTTTTAGGGAAAACCTCTATGTGGCCATTAAACCCTAACTCTGTACCAAATTTCAGCTCTCTGAGTTTATGGGAAGTACTAGTTCTATTCTGATGATCATGAGTGAGTGAGTGAGTGTCATAAATGCGAAACTTTGCTTTCGCTTAACTTCGGAACTAAATGACCTACAGACTTGAAATTTTGGATTTTAAGTATGTGATTATAGCTTACTGGATGACAAAAATTTCTGCGTTCTGGTCTTATCCAGAGGTTCTCAAATAGGGGCCTGAAAATGCGGCGAAATGGTTCCAGTAAAGGATGGTACGGCAGTGTTTGCTTCGCGCTCGACTTGGCGGGGGCACTGCCGTGCCCCCAGATCCCTTTCTCACTGTTAACAAAAAGAAACAGACAAAAAAAGTTAAAACGACATTCAACGGTATATTCACGGTTTATAATAGACCCCGGAAAAACTTCATACCGCAATACCGCATCGTTCCAAACCACGTACGAGTATGCATTTTTAATATTAATTAATAAAAATAAAGTTTATGATTTGATCAAAACTGATAAAATACTATATTTTAGGTATTTTATTTTACAATTAAAATAATGAACTAAAAAAATACACAGATCATCACGCAAAATTAATTATTTTACTTTTAAGAATTTCTACCATAGTTGACAAATAGTACGTATCCGCAATTCTAGTACACCAAACGAACACCAAAAATTGCCAATCGGGGGAAATAATACATGTGTAAGCCAATTTTAGCATAAAATATTGATCCTAGCGAAAAAGTGCACTGAATCTTTTTTGTAGAAAATTTTATGTAGATTACTTATGTTATAGAATATTTTTTGCTACGGGACACCGTTTAAGGCCAAGCGCGCACCACGATTTTAATTTTTGCGACACGATTTTAAAATCGCGCTGTAATACATATTTTCTTGTCCACGATTTTAATTTTTGCGACACGATTTTAAAATCGCGCTGTAATACATATTTTCTTGTCGCATTTTAAAATCGCGCAGTAATACATGTAAAAAAATAAACGATATCGTTTACCTTTTTAAATGTGGCCACACTTTGCTTTGACTTGTCAATGTCATGTCATACGTCAAAGGTGGAAAGTGAGGTTAGAGAGATTGCAATGCCGCTTTAAATAATCGTCGTTATAATTGTTATTTGTTATTGAGAAAGGAGTGACTAAAGCAGGAATAAACTTTAAATGTCGTTTCTTTGTTTACAGGTCGGTATTTTTTGTAATAGTACATACATTGGAGGTTAACATTAAATCTTGTAGTATAAAAAATAAAACTTTGTTTACAGAGCAACACATGAAGTTATTCTTTCGTCCAATTCATATCAACAAAAGTGAAATCATCTTATAAAACGACATTTCTAGTTACGGGTTTCGAAGAAAGATGACGAAGCTTCGTTTTGAATTCACAATACTACCTGGAAGTGACGAAAAAACAAATGTCTGTTGTATAACCTCAATAACCACCGAGGACAACAAGAGTTATGCATTACCGGACGGACTACAGTCAGTTGGTCATCACAAAGAATTGATAAAAACAGCGGCATATAGTAAAGTAAAGAATAGTTTATCAAAAAGGTACCAGACAAGGAGAATCTGGATCTCGCTAACCGAGGAACTAGAGCAAATTTATATGGATGAGGACGGTAATGTGCAGTTTGCAGACAGATACCTGGAAGAATTGAATCAGGACCAATGTGCTTCTACCGCACCCACTGCTGCCGGCACAAAAGGGGCCAATACCTTAGAAAACTTATTAGCAAAGTTAATAGAAAGTACACAGGAAAGTAAACAACAGAGCTTGAAGAATATTGCGGATAAGTTTGTGATCGAGAAGTTTACTAGCAAACATTCGAATGCAGCTCAATGGATGGACATTTTTGAAAAGGAATGTGAGCGTTACCAGATATCGGATGAAAAAAAGATAGAAGTTCTTAGGCTCTTTATGGATAAAAGTTGTGCAGATTGGTACAGTTCCATGATTGTAAAACTGACTATGAATGCAGAATGGTCTGAGTGGAGGAAAAAATTTTGTGAATCATTTGTCAACAAAGGGTGGAGCCCAGTTACATATGCATTACTGTATAAATATAAGGATGGCTCACTGTTGGATTATGCTATAAAAAAGGAAAAGCTTTTACTCGATATGAGGAAGTCAATTGATTCTGGTACATTGGTGGATCTTATCGCAGTGGGTTTGCCGGAGTACATATTAAACAAAATTGATAGAGAAGCGTTGAAGGACACAGTTGAGTTGTTCAATGAAGTAAGCAAGTATGAGCATATGGTTACCAAAAAAAGCTACATATTTAAGAAGAAATATGGACCCTCAAGAACAAATTTCAGGAATGAGGAACTAAAGCCATGCAAAATTTGTGAAGGGTTAAACAAAGGCACCCGCTATCACGCTGAGACTGCATGTTGGTTTCGTACAAAAGAAGATGACAAAGTGAAGAAAAACTTCATTAAACATGTTAATAATGCATTGATAGAAGCAGAGTTAAATGAATCAGTTCCAAAAAACGAATACTAACACCACTGATAAAGGTCAAATTACTAATTAATGATAAACATCTGATAAATGCAGTCTATGACCCAGGCTCAGTTGTTTCCATTATAAATTCTAAGCTCTTAAGCCTAAAAGGGAGAGGAAACGAATTAAATGAAGAAAATTTAGTAACAGTTGGTGGTGTTAAAAAAACTGACGGTTTGACCAACCTAAAAATAAAAATCTTTAACAAAGAAGAGAATGTTGATATATCCATTGTGGATGAACAATATTTCAAGCATGATTTTCTGATTGGCTTGGACCTAATAAAAATATTCCGATTAACTCAAGATGAGAATTTGGATATACATCAGGTACTGGGTACAAACATAAAAGATAATGAGAAAGTGGAAGTCTCAAATGAAGAAATAAATCATAACCAATCAAAAGTTCCTGGGAATGATGAGAACACAACAAAAGAATATTATGTCAATTTTAATGAGCATATAAAGGAGGAGGATTTTAAGATAAAAATTGATCATTTGAACAAGGAGCAACAGTCTGAAATAAATACATTGATCAATAAATATAACTCAGTGTTTGCAAGGCATAAATATGATGTTGGGACTGTCAATGGGTATGAAGCCAGAATAGACTTGTTGGTGGATAAATATTGCAGCAAGAGGCCATACAGATGTACCATGGAAGATAAAAAAGAGATAGAAGAGCAAATTGGAAAGTTACTAGATAATAAGTTAATAGAGGAATCCTATAGTCCATTTGCTGCACCGGTCACATTGGCATTTAAAAGAGAGGAGAATAAAAAATCAAGATTATGTATTGACTTTAGGGACTTAAATAAAATAGTAGTACCACAAGCTCAGCCCTTCCCACTGATCGAAGACCTTATGACGAAGACTAGGAATTGTAAATTTTTTTCGACACTTGATATCAACTCAGCGTTTTGGTCTATTCCTTTACGGATTGAGGACAGAAAGAAAACAGGATTTGTAACCCAGGATGGACACTTTCAATGGACCTGCCTGCCTTTTGGGTTGAAGACCTCGCCAGCAATCTTCCAAAGAATTTTAAGCAACATATTGAGGAAATATAAGCTTACGGACTTTGCAGTTAATTACATTGATGATATCCTTATATTTTCCAGAACGTTCACCGAACACATTGAACATTTAACAAAGTTGCTGGAAGCAATCAAGACGGAGGGCTTCAGATTAAAATTTACGAAGTGCACATTTGCATCTGACTTAGTAAAATATTTGGGTCATATAATACAAAACAATTCAGTTAAGCCATTGAAAGATAACTTGACCTCAATAAAGAATTTCCCTATTCCTAGAACGCAGAAAAATATAAGACAGTTCCTAGGGAAGATTAACTTTTACCATGAGTATATTCCGAAGAGTGCAATAATACTAGACCCATTGCATAATCTATTAAGAAAGAACCAGAAATTCATATGGACCGCTGAATGCCAAGATGCATTTGAAAAGATAAAGAATCTCTTATGTTCTCAACCAGTTTTGGAAATATTCGATGAAAATTTGCCGATACAAATTTACACAGATGCTTCATTAGAAGGCGTCGGTGCAATTTTAAAACAAATACAGCCTGATGGTAAAGAAAAACCCGTAGCCTATTTTTCAAAGAAATTAAATCAAGCTCAGAAGAAGAAAAAAGCAATATATTTAGAATGTTTAGCCATCAAGGAAGCGGTACGATATTGGCAATACTGGTTAATAGGTAAATCATTTACAGTATATTCAGACCACAAACCACTAGAAAACATGAATTTGAAATCAAGAACCGATGAGGAACTAGGTGATTTAACTTATTACCTGTCACAGTATGATTTTAAAATAAAATATTCTCCGGGGAAGGAAAACTTAGAAGCCGACTGCTTAAGCAGAAATCCTGTATTAGAACCTAATGAAAATACTGAGGAACAATTGAAGATAGTAAATTTAATAAGTCTCAACGACATTGTAAGGGATCAGAAGGAAAATCCAGAAGTACAGAATAAAAGAGGAAAATTAATTGAAAGACACAATGTATACTTAAAAATGGGTAGAAGAAGAGGAAAAATTATTTTATCAGAGGAATTTAGTGTAAAACTTATGAAATCTATACATGCTGACCTAGGTCATATTGGAATAGGACAAATGCAGAAGACGATTGGCCCGTTTTATGCAGCTAAAAACTTGATACAAAACATAAAATCAGTGTGCACCGACTGTGAAGTTTGCATTAAAAATAAGTCGAGAGGACACAATAAATATGGATTTATGTCACAGCTGGGCCCAGCTACCAAACCATTCGAAATCATGTCTATAGACACTATTGGAGGTTTTGGTGGTTCAAGATCTTCAAAGAAATATCTGCACCTGTTAGTCGACCACTTCTCTAGATACGCATTCATTTCTACTTCAAAAACCCAAAATGCCAATGACTTCATAAAGCTAATTAAAACTATATCAGATACAGAGGATATTGGTATGATTCTTACAGACCAGTATCCAGGAATCAATTCGAAGGAGTTTAAAGATTTTTTGAGAAGCAACAATATACCTTTGATATTTACAGCAGTAGACTCACCTTTCTCAAATGGATTGAACGAGAGACTGAATCAGACTTTGGTGAATAAAATAAGGTGCAGAATGAATGAGAAAGGCAACAAAAGAGCTTGGACAACAGTAGCTCACGAATGTGTAAAGAACTATAATCAGACCAACCATTCAGTGACCCGTTTCTCTCCTAGTTATCTTCTAAACTTTAAATGTCGTTTCTTTGTTTACAGGTCGGTATTTTTTGTAATAGTACATACATTGGAGGTTAACATTAAATCTTGTAGTATAAAAAATAAAACTTTGTTTACAGAGCAACACATGAAGTTATTCTTTCGTCCAATTCATATCAACAAAAGTGAAATCATCTTATATACATATTTTCTTGTCGCATGTGCGCGCACTGGCATATAAACACATACGTTGCATTTCTGCGACTGCGACTGGCCTATTCGGCCCGTATCTTACAAAGCTTTTTTTTTTTAAAATTAGTTGTCGATTGTAATTGAAGTGTCAGTTGATGTTCGTTATTTCCATATTATTTTACTGAAATTTATTATTACGTTTTGTTTTTGTGTTCGATTGCGGCACAGACCATTTTCTGTGGATTGCGGTAATTAAACTTAATTGTTTGTATATCTTAAGAAAACATGAGTGCAGGTATTAAGTAATGATTTGATGAAGAACGATTAGTGATTACATTTTTCAAGTTGTCTAATAGGTATGTTCTCACTGCTCCGGTGAAAATTTTTGTGTACTACACGAGATCAATGTTATTTACATCTCGTGCGCTTTTGAGTCCCTTATTACTACGCTCAAGATTCTAAATTAGATTCATCTTTTGCTTGCACGGGACTCAAAATAAGCACTCGAACTCGAAGAAATATCACACTTTGATCTCTTGTTGTACAAATAACTATTTCCCATAATTAAATTGTTTGTCCCTCCCTGTCACGGAAGTTGTCCGGGTTTCACCCTGACACGTTTAAAAATCCCGCCTGGACACCTTCCGGGCGGGCTGAACAAGGAGTAATCTGGGTAAACCCGAACGATGCATCTCAATGCATAAAGTCTATTTTTTTATTCGGTAGACTGAAATGACATTTCATGTTCATACTATTAACTGTCATTTCAGTCTACCGAATAAAAAAATAGACTTTAGCAACGGCGAGGCGTCCATAGAAGTAGATTCCCACAGGCTTGCCTACTTAACAATTAGAGCCGATTCCTACAGTTCATAAAGATGTATAAACCAAAATAGCTTCGGATTGCCTCCTAATAATTTTGTTGCGCCCCTACTGTTTCGTGTATTGTTTGTTTGTTTATAATCACCTTGTATTATATATACTAGTGTATTGGTATTACGGTATACGGGTACTTATACACATAATGTATACAACGTCCAGACAGCATTCGTCCCCCTTCCCTGCGGTTCAAGGCCGCAGCCATTTTGTCCAGGGTCGTTTTTGCTGCGCACTTTCTGCAACCGTTGTGCAGAACGAAGCGTCTGTAATAAAAATAACGCTTTCAAAACATGCCTGGAGCGTAATGGACTTTTTTAACGGCAGCTGTCAACATGATATTAGAATAAAGGTCAAATCCAATTTCTTTGTTTCTCAGAGAAGTTCTGAATATGAATGTAATAATTAAGGAAGGTATCGGTTATCGATGACGTAAACCTAAGATTACGATGCACCCACAGATACAGGTCCGTTAATATAGGCCGTTAGCTTATCGTTTCTGAATATATTGTAGGGAGGTTATGATATTGATGTAGGTAAACCTTATTACAAAAGCCATAAGGTCCACCGATGGACAGTTAAGAGTTTTGCTGTTTGTACTGTGCGCGTACTCGTATGTAGAAAATATAGCGTATATTTGCTCGTATCGATCTCTTCCCGTCTGGCTAGCTGAATTATCTTAAGAGATCGTCAATAAAATAAAACCCGTCCACACGTTATTTTATTTTACGACAACGATAAACCGAAATTTGTTTGGTTTTATGTTTGGATTTATTTATTAAAACATCCCTGCCCACACACATCAGCATCATGAATCAGTCTACTGCTCATAGGCTTCTGGCATTATACGCTGGCGGCTGTATCTGTTCCTGATCCGGGCTTTTCCTTGAAATTTAGAACAGAAGCTCTACCGGGAAAAACTAAATCTCTTTATCTGCCTCTATCACTCGAATATGCAAGAGTGACAGAGAGGCAGATAAAGTTTTTCGATGTTGGCGGTAGGCCCTCAGTTTATAAATTGTGTCCATCGATGATCAATTTTCCAAGAGAATAAGTATGTATGTTTCCAATATAAGCCTATTTCTATAAAGGCTATTTCCAGTGCATTTTATCTATCATGCTCCTGTTTTTACGAAGAGCAGTTGTGGCTGTCATCATCATCACTCTCGTGTGTACAGTGCAGGGATGTTGCGGATGCCGATTTATTGACATGCGGATTTTTAATGGCTCACATCCGCGGATGCGGATGTCAAGATAGATACATAAAAAACATCAAATATTACATTTTACTAATTTTTATTTCAAAAAACCGGCCAAGTGCGAGTCGGACTCGCGTTCCAAGGGTTCCGTACATTAAGTCCCACTCACGCTTGACTGCTGATTTCTAATAGGGTTTTTTGGCTAATGACTAAATTACCTAGCAGTCGTCACTTACGCCGATGCTAATCGATTTTATGCGGATGCGGATGCAGATGCGGATGTTGAAAATAATGCGGAAATTCCGCGGTTGCGGATGCGAATATTCGCAACATCCCTGGTACAGTGTAAAACAATTGGTATGGAATGGAGTTTAAAGTCTATGATCAAAATACATATGGAATGGAATTGTGTGTTTACTGCCTTTCTTTATGGACCAGGGGCCCTTATTAGAGTCACATAGATAATTTTAACACGCGTTACTAGGGCAACAGAGCGCCAAAGGAGCAAACACCATGTCAACTACATTAACGTGTGTCTTCTAATCTGTGTGGATTTAGCGGGTGCACCGTTGACCGATTTACACAACGTTTCAGCTGCTTATGTTACCCTGGTATCTTGGCCGTTACATGAAGCACCCGCATCACCGTTGAAAACTGAACTTCCAATAGTTCCTTTAATTACGGTTTTTATATAAACAGGCATTTATTTTCCACAGTATCCGTGATCCGTGTGAAAGTGACGACGCGACGATGAAGCATTGTTTGTCTAAAAGATGTATTTTCGTTTCGATTGGGTAAGGTCCTAATTAGGGTTTGCTCCCGGTACTGAGTTTGTATGGCGAGAACCGGGAATTCCCGGTTCTCGCCATACAAACTCAGTACCGGGAGCAAACCCTAGTCCTAATCCAAGTTATTGTGACCTTCGTTTTTAGGAAGTGAGCTCATCAAATTACACAACTGACAATTGTTCACGTGGGGTTTGAAGTTGAAGAAACCCCTTTTAATGATAGCCACTATGTACGCCAGTGCAACCAACCCAAATTGGTATTTCTACCGACACACAAGTAATAAAAATTAAAAGAAACATATAGTAGTTTATGCAACAGTGATATAATAAGGGTTCTTAAAATTCAAGGGTCGAAGTTACAAAACGAGACGTAGTCGAGTTTTGTAAAAAAAGACCCGAGAATTTTAAGAACCAATTATGAGCTGTTGCATACATTACTTTTTCTATGACAGCTGCAGCAAAAAAAAAAAAAAAAAAAAGAGTTATTATTAAAAAAAAGAGTTATTATTTAAAAAAAATTGAGTTATTATTTAAAAAAAAAAGAGTTATTATTGTAAATGAAAACATACCTCTTTCAATCAAGATGATCGGAACTTGTGATCTTTAAAAAAAATAAAGCAGTTGTATTATACTCATAAGATGACTGCTAGCAGTCATCTTATGAGCCTATAGACAAAGCATTCAAATGACATTGCTTTAGATATCACTGTCAGTCATTTAATTGACACATTTAAGTGCTGGAGTAGAAAAAGATATTTTGAGTACACAGTAGACTAGAAACAGTATCGCGTGCTCGCAAACCATCGCTTGAACGGGCACGAAGACCAGCGAAGCCCCATCGCGGCGTGTAAGCCCTAACCTGCCTTAAACTGTTGCGTGTTTTGTCTGTACTAACAACACTCGCCACTGACCATGAGTGCACCTTATGTGCTTGCAATAAGGTTGATGAGTTATTAGTTAATAATGTGGTAGGAATAGAAAATAAATTGATAGCGGGTAACAGCCAACAGGATATTTGGATTTGTGTTTTCGATCTAGTCGGGTGGGCGAGGGCGGGCGTGCGTTCGATCGTTGTGGAGATCTTTGGAAAAGGTTTATGTTTAGGGGACGTTTTTCGGCCAATAAATATATTAAAGTGCGAAAGGGACAGGTGAAGTGGCTATCATACAAGGTGTAAAAAAATGTGGGGATCCGTTTAAGAGCGTTGAAGTAAAGGAAAACGGACTTCCCCTCTGTATCGGAAGTTAAAACGTCTGAAACTGAAGATAGTCGCTTCAGTAAACAATTGTGCCTGCGTGAATTCCTAGTTTTAGGTTAGGTTAGCCGTGAAAAAGCCGAGACAATGCTAGGAGGATGCAGAATGCAGACTCCAACCCCCTGCTTTCACAAAAAAAAGGTAGTTTACAAAAATCAGCTGTCAATTATAATCAAACTCACGCAACGCTACACCCAGCACCTAATCCCACGGCCACGCTATGACCTCACTTCACATTCCACACCGTTACGTTACGTCACTACCAAATTTCCACCTCTGGACGTTTCGATTATTATCTAACCCATCGAAACGTGCCTACGTGACGTACCACGCGTCCCGACACCCATCGTCGTCCCTTTCTCCCACGCCGCGCTGACGTTTCGCCATCTTGTTTATTTGGGTCAATCAGCTGTTTACTGTTTCACAAATGTTGTTACAATTGGTGTTAATTATATTAACTGTTGCTATACGCTTTATATACAAACTAATACAGTTCAAATCCGCGCGACAGATGAAGTCAGTTGTGCAAAGAAACTTTTTTTAAGTGTTACTTCAGACGCTTAAAGTAAATATTTTGCCTCGCAAAGCACTTGGTGTTCGCACCATTGTCCACTAACTGAGAATTCGGATCGGTGCCCCGCTACGTGCGGGGCTGCGTGAGGCAGCGCCAGGTCTATGTGCATCGCGTGTGCCGCGTATTTTTGCGGTTCTGTGCGAGATTTTTGTTAAAAGTGTAAGATGGAGGTCGATAAGGATTGTACAATGGGCGATAAGCCACCTATGAAAAGAATTGAGGTAAACAATGCCCCTATAAATGCCAAAAACGGACAAGACGTAGTGCAGTGCTACTATTGTGATATTTCATCTGAAGAATCAAACTTTTATGACTGGATTGGCGATCAGTCTATGTGCAAAAACCACAAATGTGTATGTGGACAAGTTAGTGCTGTGAAAATATTTATTCATAGTGAATTGGAAAGAACCTCGGACGGCTCCGTAGTATTGAAAACTAGGTATGTGCACTACCTTACTAATATAAATAAACTTAAACAAGGCAAGGGCCCTCTGTGTGAGTGCTCAGGTCCATTATTTGTGCAAGTAATTCCACAAAATGAATTCATTATTCGCGAGAGAATAACATGTACATATTGTAAAAAACTGAGCCGCGTCGAATTCAGATGCGACAGCATAAAACCTATGGCGAAAAATCTAGTCGAGGGACCATGGACATCATCAGCTAGAGTGAAAAATGCAAAACAGAAATTATCTGAAGAAAATCTGAAAAAATACAATGATTCTAGAGGTATTACTAAGACGGTAACCATGGAAACCAATATGACAACAAAGGATGTCATACTGCCTAACGATAGGATTGTGCACAAAAACAAAACGCAATCAAAGACTTATAAGAATACTGGATTGAGCACTGTACCGAAAACTAATTTAGAAACGAGTAACCCTTTCTCTATACTGCCGTTGACGGAAGATGAACACAATTACGAATTAGATGATACTGTCTCAGTAATGAGTGATAATGGAGCGGTCAAGCGACGCCGTGTTCGAAAACCTCGTATGTTACCTATGGCTGGCCCCGAAGCTAACTTACCTAAAGATGACCCGTGGTGTAACAATGTGCCTAGACTGCCTAGCGCAGCTCCACAGAAAATGACTGAGCCTCTTCAGACTACTGACAAGGAGAAAAACACGAAACGTTACCCTCCCTTTGTGTGTGAATATGAAGAATGGATCACTAATAAGAATGAGTGGAAATCAGCGAATGAAATGGCTCGAAGTACTAACTGTGAAATACGAGCAGACCCAAGGAGTAAGAAAATTACGTATTTTCCGAAAAACAGGGAGGCATATCAGGCAATAGACTCTAAGCTGCAGGAAAACCCAATTAATATAATTATTACTCGCACGGCTGCAAGGACGATCGCCGCCCAGCAAAAAAACTTGTAGCGAAGGGCATTCATGCAGATGGCTATACAGAGGATGAGATCAAAGCAGATATTCTTACAAGGTACGGCCTTAAATTAGAAAGAGTGATTGTTATGAAAAATTCGACTTTAATTCTCATTTTTCCTGGGGAGACTGATATGAGGGTGGCTCGAGACATAAAGTATATCTTATGTCAACGGGCAACATTAGAAAAATATAAAGTTCGAGATACAGCGGTAACTCAGTGCAAAAGGTGCTGGCAATTTGGCCATGTACAATCTCACTGCCGTAGACCTCAACAACAAGAGTCTATAGAACAACATGAAAATGGAGAAGTTTGGCATGTTTGCTATAACTGTCACGAAATTGGGCATACAGCAAGACAAGCGAAATGCCCATTGTTTCAGCTAGAAGTCCAAAAACAAAAGAACAGGCGTCAGGCATTCGCTAAAAATATCCAACAGACGAAACAGCAACCACGTAAACGTGATTATGTTAACAATTCTAAGGTTACAAGGAATGGCGCTAGTTACGTATCAGTCGCAGCAGGAATAACAAACAACCCTGATACCATGAGTAAATCTGGCGAGAGGGAAGAAAGTAAAATCAATGCTTCATCTGATTTACTCTCCAAGGCTAAGGATCTCATGAAGAGTTTACAAGCAAAGGGATATCCCGCAGAAACGATTCTTGATTTTGTGTTGGAACTCATCAATGGATAAGTTGCCCAACGTGCTACGAAAAAGAAAACAGTGCTTAAGAATTGTGCACTGTAATATTCAAGGCATTCGAAACAAATATATTGAACTTAAACAGTTGGCGCTAAAACATGAACCGGATATTATAATATTAAATGAGTGTAAAATTGACTTCACTAAAAGCAAATATAATATACCGGGCTTCAATAAGATCTATGATGCCAGGGCAGCTCATCTTGTTACGGCTATGTATATAAAACAAGGTCTTCGCTGGAATCTTACTACGGTAATCCCAGGAGTGGAAGACGTAGACAGGTGTATAGAGGGTGTGGCCATTAGGTTGGAAACATTAAATGGTGGTATAATTATACGTGGTCTGTATAATCCACATCTACGCTTTAATCAAATCCGAGCAGATTGGGAAGCATTATTGGAAGATAACACTACTTCAATTAATGTTGGAGATTTGAATCTGAGGATGCAGGAACTTGGACATACTCAAACACAGGCAGCTGGCAACTTAGTAAGACATGCCATTAACAATAGAGAGGCAAAGCTAGTGCATACCAACTTACCATCGCGTCCATGTCACCGAGGGGATGGAATACTCGATGTTGCACTAGTTACACAGGAGGCTATGGAATTAACTTATCGAACTAAACAACTTGATTCTATCTCATCGGATCATTATCCATGGCAATTAGAGGTAGACATAGAAACGTCCGAACATATCCAACTTAGACGTACCATGCGGAATATCACTGAATCTAAAGAGTCCCGAATCAAATTTCAAAACATTATTGAAGCTAATCTACCACTTCCAGAACCAAGTACTGATGCTGAAGCTGACTCATATGTCAATAAAATGGAAGACATACTGACTGGGGCATTAGATGAAATGGCACCTCTGCGAGAGTCAAGGCGGAGAGAAGAACTACC
This sequence comes from Cydia amplana, assembly GCF_948474715.1. Classification (NCBI taxonomy): domain Eukaryota; kingdom Metazoa; phylum Arthropoda; class Insecta; order Lepidoptera; family Tortricidae; genus Cydia; species Cydia amplana. The sequence goes on from NC_086087.1 coordinate 12,309,517, forward strand.
GATGAACATCCAGTACATGATACTACATCGCAACCGCTGTAAACTAAAAGCAAAAAATGCACCACCAGGCCATATTTTACGTCGTATATACAATACTGCTAAAAACATTCTGAAAAGAGCACTACAAGAATATCGAGAGCTTCAATGGAATACCGTCATTGAAAGCCCCGTTGATAACTTCTCTAAAATGTGGAAAATTCAACGTTCACTTAAAGCTAAGCCACAGCGTCTTCCTGATCTGCCAGGAATATTGACTGAAGAAGATACAGTTAACACGTTGGTCGATACAGCAGTTGTTAAGGAAGCGAATATAGATAACGATCACAAAAACTCTGAAATATTTACACCATACCAACCACTACCGCATACTGACGTGGAGGAGGTAGTACGAGCTCTTCGCCTCTTCAAAAACAAGAAAGCGCCAGGTCCTGATCAATTAAGGGCAGATGCATTGAAACTTGCTGGTCCAGCGTACCACAACGGCTTGGCATGCATTATAAACTATACTTTATACACGGGCTATTATCCAAAGAGATGGAAGTTAGGTGACTGTATTTTTCTGCATAAACCGGGTAAGTCCCATACCGAGGCTGCTTCGTATCGTCCGATTACCTTACTAAGTATCATGGGTAAACTCTGCGAGCGGATTATGTACAGGCGAATTCTGTCTGAAGTTAATCGACTAGAACTCATTCCAGAATATCAACATGGCTTCACAAAAAGTAAAGGAACGGGTACCCAAATCTTACGGACTGGGAAAGTGATTACCGACGCTCTAGCTCAGGGAAACAGCGTAGCCATGGTCTCGACTGATCTTAGTAAAGCGTTTGATTCGATTAATCACGCGGGGCTAAGTAAGAAACTGTTCGAAGCTGGAATGGCAAATAATCTAATAAAATTAATTGAGAATTACCTTTCAGGCCGAGAAGTGCGTGGAAAACTTCGCACGTTGTACGGAAGATCAATACCAGTTCCGCATGGGGTTCCCCAAGGCTCCATTCTGGGGCCAATCTTATTTAATCTATATGTAAGCGATATACCCAAGAATAACATAGCTGGCTTAACGTTATCACAATATGCTGATGATTTATGCATTCTTAATGAAGCTTGTCGTCCAGATACTGCATCGCGACGTGCAGCATGGGCTGCCAAAACGGTGATCAACTATTATAAAGAATGGGGTCTGAAGTGCAACGTCAGTAAAACGGACTGCGCCATGTTCACTAACAAAAGAAAATACAGTCGGACCATACGCCTCCAACATGATGACTTACCAATCAAATCTATTATCAAATATCTTGGAGTACACCTTGACCAAAGATTAGTTATGAAAGACCATGTAAAAAATACAGTTAAAAAGGTTAAACAGGTTCGCGGTATGCTGGCGCCAATTATAGGATGGTATAGTAAGGTCTCTCTGGAGACAAAAATCAAAGTGATAAAAGCGACTCTGTTACCAATAATAGATTATGGCATAGTTCAACTCTACCCTAGGGTGAGTAAATCTAGATTGACTGAATTAGAGAGACAATACCGCATGGCATTGAAAACAGCTGCTAATTTTCCGCGTAACACGAGTTCAGAAATAATTTGGGAGATGCTTGATGAGGACCCATGGTACATACGTGCTAGAGACCTCCATGAAGACATGCTCCGTAAGTTAAAGGATCAGCAAATTCCGGGTCTTACGCAACCTGGGGACAGATATGATAAGCCAAACCACCATAATCCTATGTTGCCTAGTCTGCGTACTGGTGAAATTGACTATGTGTGTAAACCAGAAAGAGGAAAACCACTATCCAAGCGAATGGCCCCACCTCGTATCCCTGTTATTTAAATGTACATACATAGCTTTAGCGTGAGCCAGTTCATGTCTGAACTGAGCCCCATTTACTTTACATTAGATCTTTTTGATACCTAAGACATATATGTAAAATAATACTGCTTGCACTTGGCGGGCCATAATTCTGTAACATAAATTATATAAAATAAAGTTTTATTCTATTCTATTCTATTCTGAGAATTCGGCAAAACTTATTTCAAAGACTTAAGGTCCATCGATGGTAATTTGTTACGTAAGTTATATTTGTCTTCAAACAGTGTCCAACAAAGTTCTCTCTATTCTTGTTTATGTCCTAATACTTCAAATGCACTTAGACTGTTTAGTGTTTACATTCGCAATAGCATATTTCTCTATTCATTTCTTGTGTTTACAATTGTACTCTCGCGTGAAATAATATTTCTTCTAGAGATGGGATGATTTTTGTGATTATTTAGAAGTACTTTCTTATCATTTATCATTATAGTTAAGACACTTAAGACTATCCTTGAATGACTTACCTTGACTCTACGTTGTAGATAACTAATATTTTTGTCTCGATAACTTTTAGTGCCTACTATTAAGAGTCACACTACATTGTTAGTCACTAACCTAACCGCTCCCATACAATCAGTTAAAGTTACGCTCTCATTTAAAAAAGACTTGCTGAAATGACATGAAACTTGGCATGGACATTCATTCATTTCTATGTCTGGTGCTAGTTTTCATTGCTAGGAATTGTAATACAAATAAAATAGAGCGGTTTACATAGAAAATTTCTACAATTACATATATGTTACTTCAATGTAGGTACATGCAATGTTTCATGTCATTTCAGTAAGTCGGTTTAAAATGAGAGCGTAACTTTGATCGGAACTTAACTTTGACTTTCAAATTAGTTTGTAGTTCTTGCTTTTATTCACATTTTAAATAATTTTCTTACTACGGAATCTACTAGAGGGCACTCTGGTATCCTGTTTTAACAATGCTCTTATGCAAAACGTATCGTGGGACTGGGAATACAACCGACGCAACTTATAACACCATAATAGTCTGTTCACGCTCCGCCATACGGCCATAAATATCTGTACACGTTCTCACCTTATTCCCTCGCATTAAAAGCTAAAGTGTGTACATATATTTGGAGTGGGTCATACCCACAAGCGCTAAAATCTAATGAGAAACGTAACATTAACAGTAAAAGCGACACTTCCCACAAAATCATTGCTCGAGTCTAGTGATGTGGCCTAAATATTTTCTGTCACGAAAGTATTCAGAACCTATGGAAATATTTCCAAGAATATTTTCCCGATCCAAAACATTTTTGTGTTTTATATATTAATAAACATCAATTTTAGATCTCATATGTTTAAATAATTAAATAACTAAGATAAGTTGAGCTATATTTTTGAAATGGACAGGTATAGGTCGATTGAAAAAGCTAAAAATGCACAAGTATAACTATATATTATAGTTTTGATCCTATTAATATTAAAAGAAAATCTAATTAATAGGTGTATAACTTACTATGGGACTAGGTCGATTTGTGTAACATTATTCCATAATATTCAAATTATTTCAAATTTTTTGTGTATTTTCCCCATTCCTTTTATTAATTATGTATGTCTATCCTATAAATGTTGTATGTAGGTATTTATATCCCTTGTCTTTCTGGTACCTTGTTGTACATTTTGCTGCATTTGTCACCCTCTTTTCACTCTCTCCTCTCATCTATTCTATTCAAAGGTTAACTGGAAGAGATCCCTCAAGTTCGCTTTTGTACTTTTTTATGTTATTTTTAATATGTATTTTTGTACAATATATAGTTTACTACTATACTTCTAATATTTATTTATTTATTTATTTAAAGTGTCATTCTATGGAACTTACTAACTATATAAACAAAAGTCAGTAGTAAATTGACATTCTGAGACAATTTTAATATGGCGGTTTGTTTACATAGTTAGCAAGTTCCATAGAATGACATTTTAGGTATTAAATCAAGAATATAGCCAGGTGGTTATTCCCAAGTACGGCGCATCACTAGTTGAGCCTTACATCCGTCCGAGTAGTTTATTGAGTGTTTAAGCTTGGAATGTGTGGGAAATGAAAGTTAAAGCCGAAGTTGAAGCGTTAAAGATACTTAATTTGGAGAGAAATTTCTTATTGAACGTATGTAGATATGTACTTATACATACCCGATTATAAAGGCTGATAAGGCGTTGTTCTATTACATGTCTTATACCTTTAAACGAGCAATTGTTGTTTATATACATATATTTCTGGGATCTCGGAAACGGCTCCAACGATTTCGATAAAATTTGCTATATGCCCCCATATATTTCGGGGGCGAAAAATATTCTCTGGAAAAGCGCGCATTTTTAAGTTTTTATAATATATATGTTTTCGGAGCAAAGCTCGGTCTCCCAGATATTGAGTACCTAAGCCAAAAGCCAGAGCTTTGGAAGCCAAACTGATGACAATTATTTTCAGAGAACAGGTTTTGAAAAATATTTTATTATTAAAATAATTTATAGTTGTACATCATTACAGTACAATGGAACTGGCGTAATGAGCCCCAAAAATGCATGTTTACTATTTACTTCAGCTTTAATGTCACCATCTGAGTTCTGTACCTAGTACCTTTAATCTTTTGATCAGGTACCTTCCTGTTTTCAATTTAATAGTCTATTTTAGGATCTTAAAATAATGCAAACAAAGTAGACGTGACTTGATCATTAACAAGTGACGTTACAACATTATGTATGTATAGATTCTATGGAAATATACCTATGATTAGTCGAATGACCTAGTCAAGTGATTCTGTGTTAACATTTTTTAATTTCAGAGGGAATAGTCTATAACTGATTCTAGCCTAAATTAGAATTCATTAACATCGTAAAGTTTAGTGTAGGCAAATTAATGAGTCATTATTATTTAAAACTTGAATTACGCAATGTATCGAATAATGAACTGTTTTAAATATCCATATGCAAATAACAAGTTGACATTTCCAAATCAGATAAAAGTTGCGGAACAGAAGGTCACCAGGAAGACAAAAGAAATGACAAATACAAGAAACAAAATAAGTTGTAATTATTTGTACACTAACGACCCGCCCCGGTTTCGCACGGGTTAACAAATTATACATAAACCTTCCTCTTGAATCACTATCTATAAAAAACAACCGCATCAAAATCGGTTGCGTAGTTTTAAAGATCTAAGCATACATACAGACAGACAGACAGCGGGAAGCGACTTTGTTTTAGTTTTATACTATGTAGTGATTGTACATAGAGCCTCGCACAGATAATCTCCACCCAAATACCTACTTACAAAACAACGCTTGCAAAGTGTCGATCTCTTTGTGATGACTTAAATTATCGTAAGCTGACCTGCACAACCTTTCCTCATGACATTTGGCAGTGTCCTTTCCTAGCTTGTTTTTTCGATCCACATGATAGCGGTGTTTACGGAAGTGTGGGCGGAAATGAGTGTTGCGACGCGAGCGCAGCTGAGGCGGCCTTTTAAGGTCGTGCCATCTTAGTCATGTCGATCTGATAATGGTCCTGTTGGTTGCATGTGAGATTAACCTGTAAATGAGTGTTATTAACCCGTGACTGTCCTTCTTCCTTTAGTTATCACTGTTGGGTAACTCTCACGGCCCGAACGCAGCTTTGGTGATCTTTTAAAGTCCCTTCATCTTGGTCATGTCATTGATCCTATAAAATCTATGGATATACATTTAAATGTGTGCCAGTCTGTTTATGAATTGTGAACTATACAACTCCCTACAGCATTCCAATTCCAAATACCTCTTGAGATAGAGACAAAGGTGCTGCTATTTCACTCACCAACCCCTACTGCAGATGTAAATGTTATTACGCAAGAGTTTCCAGGTCGCAGCCTAGAAATGTCTAGAACTTAACTGGGTCAAGTGTACACCGGACCTCGTACAGTGGAGCTTTTTTCGCGCGAGCATTCCTCTGTCTGCACGTAATCAATATATTTGCTTTGCGGTTCCTGCAGTGGGTGTGTTCTTTATACTGCATACATCCCTGGAACTTTATTGATGCGCACAGTTTTCTGTGTTGATGCGGTTGGAGAATTCGTTAGCTTTTCAAAGATATCCAAAAATGCTATGGTGCTGATGACTGATACTGCATTTTGCATTGATATCCCTACACATAACTTACCCTCTCGTGTGTCGTGTGTCAAATAATTTTCTTGTAGGCGGATTTCGCGTTTGGACATACTAGGACTTAACGGAAAGTTACTAACATTATTTCGGGACAAGTTTTGATTTCGTACTTACTTATTTATTCTACCCAGAATGAGGAGCTCTCCAACTTTTATCCAAATCTAACCAAAAAAATAAAACGGACAACAACAGAAAATTCAACCCATGTACGAGACCACGACTACACACGTGTGTGTTTTGCTTTCTATTTCAATGGCGTGTTTTTCCGTACAAATTTAGCGTGGGCGTCTCACGATAGATTCCAGTTCCAGCCACCTATCGATTTCCCTGGCCTAATTCTCAGTGCGCCTAGACTCGGGCGTGGGCTAGGCTGCCAACGTCCTCGCGTCACTCTATATTGCCGATTTGGCAACTTTACACCCACTTATTTCGACGGAAAGACATTTATATCATATACTACAAGTAATACAGGAGTATCGACATGAATGAAATGAGAACATTAATATTCTAAAGGACTTTTTGTACAGTACGGATCTCTTCTACTTCTCTTTTTCATTGTCAAGTTAAATTTAGCCACGTCTTATCGTCGTACCTGTATGCTAGCATTCCATTCATAGTGTATTTTTTATCAATTTTATCATAAAATAAACAAATGTATATACCTCGCTCCGCTTTTAAACAGCTACGTGGGCGATCCCTTTAATTCCTTGCAAACTTACCGTTATGAGGGGTAACAATTTAAATTGCAAAAGTCGACAAACGGGACATATTTCAGCGCAGTGGGCGCCGCGTGGGTGGACTTACGCCTACGTGTGCACTGCGCATATCAGATCGGAAACTGCACTTTCCTTTATGTCATTTCCAACGCTCCTTATCTACCCACCGTCCGACTACTACTACTAGTCCAGCATGCATTCTAATTATAAATTCTGCAATCTGGAATATAACGTCCTCGATAATGAGAGTCATTTCGCGGACAGAAAACATTGGCGCTTCATTACTGTTTACGGAGCTATTGTTTTATTTTTGCGTTGTATCAGGGGGGTGCCACTCCGCAGTTTAGGTACATTTGGCCGGCGCGCCCATCGGACAGGCGTATGGCAGTGGGCTGCCACTCGGCGTGCACGGTAGTCGTGTCACGTGGCGCTCGCGCAAAATTGAAAATACACAATGGCTTCGAAACTTACTTCCGTGAGAATCAGACATACTATCTCCGGATAAAAAATGTATGTTTACATAATCAATATTTGTAATTCCTACATATTTATCTTAAAAATAATAAATCAGTGGGTATAAAGTATATTTTTTTATTCGGTAGACTAAAATGACATTTATAGTATGAAATGTGGTGTTAAATAAATTTTTTTTATGGCTATGTCTATGTCTAAATGACACATGATGTTCATACTGAAATGTCATTTTAGTCTACCGAATAAAAAAATAGACTTTAGGTATAAAAACTTGTCAAGTGATAACCCCGTGCCGACACTCACTGCTCGGTCATAAAACTGCGGCGCGCAAAGGAGATTCACGGTTCGTGCGCGGTTATAAGTTTCAATTTTGCTTGCGGGCGGCGATATAGGTGTAATTTTATACCTAAATCTGACTTTTGTAAAGAAGTGAATTTTCTGTACGGTAGTACTATTAGTTATTCTGTGGTTGTATGCCAGTTTGTTGTTGCTGTTTTTACTGGCCTGATTAAAAGTCGAGATATTTTGTAATCTACCAATGTTTGGCGCCCTCGACCTTATTTACGGTAGTCACCTTCCTTTTCACAAAAAGACGTGCCAATGACCTGACACATGATGATATGACTGAAACTTTAGTGCTAACGATCCCTATTTTATTGCCTTTCGAGTTTTTAGCTCAGTATCGAGCTCAATATTAACTTTCCTTACTTTTACCCTCCACTTATATCTGTCGGAGGCAGATCGTTAAATCGGCCATATCGAGATATTCCTAGGCATACCATGAAACGCCGCCATTTCATGATCTGACTAGCGACTACCAGCCATATCGTTCAAACATCAACGTTTGACGATTTGCCTAGCGACGTTTAGGCATATCAAATAGTAGGGTGTGATATTCCTAGGCATATCATGAAACGCCGGCATTTCATGATCTGCCTAGCGCGACCATCAGCCATATCGTGCAAACTCAAGGAGTGATATTCCTAGGCAGATCATGAAACGCCGGCATTTCATGATCTGCCTAGCGACCACCAGCCATATCGTGCAAACCTCAGTGGGTGATATTCCTAGGCAGATCATGAAACGCCGGCATTTCGTGATCTGCCTAGCGACGACCAGCCATATCGTGCCAACCTCAAGGGGTGATATTCCTAGGCAGATCATGAAACGCCGGCATTTCATGTTCTGCCTAGCGACGACCAGCCATATCGTGCAAACCTCAAGGGGTGATATTTCTAGGCAGATCATGAAACGCCGGCATTTCATGATCTGCCTAGCGCGACCACCAGCCATATCGTGCAAACCTCAAGGGTTGATATTCCTAGGCAGATCATGAAACGCCGGCATTTCATGATCTGCCTAGCGACGACCAGCCATATCGTGCAAACCTCAAGGAGTGATATTCCTAGGCAGATCGTGAAACGCCGGCATTTCATGATCTGCCTAGCGACCACCAGCCATATCGTGCAAACCTCAATGGGTGATATTCCTAGGCAGATCATGAAACGCCGGCATTTCATGATCTGCCTAGCGACCATCAGCCATATCGTGCAAACCTCAATGGGTGATATTCCTAGGCAGATCATGAAACGCCGGCATTTCATGATCTGCGTAGCGACCACCAGTCATATCGAGCAAACCTCAAGCCGCTCAAGGCTCAAAAGGAACTTGTATTAAAAGGTACGATCTGGCAATACTGGACTCGGACGCAGCGCCATATAGAATGCAGCGCCACCAGTGGCAAAAAATGCAATTATTTTAGGATGCGATCGGTATAAATGAAGCTAGGAATTCGACAAATACATTGCTCCCATCGATCTGCCGAATCTTTTATAAGACAGATCGTGATATGCCTGAGTTAATTTTAGTCAGATCATGAAATGGCGGCGTTTCATGATATGCCTAGGAATATCTCATCAATTATTTTACGATGCGCCCGGTATGAAGCTAGGAATATCAACGAATACATTGGTCTGACCGATCTGCCGCCTCTTTTATAAGGCAGATCGTGATACGCCTGGGTTAATCTTAGTCAGATCATGAAATGGCGGCGTTTCATGATATGCCTAGGAATATCTCGATATGCCCGATTTTACGATCTGCCGCCGACATATCCATTATCTTCGAATACCTTGCCGAATATTTTTCCCGCGTGTATCTTTTATGGTACATCTCATACGATATTCTCCACGTCAAGTTCAAGACTTAAATTGCTTAATCAAGAACAGGAAAACCCTAAGAAACCAGGAAACCGCCAAGTTCTCAACACAGTTATTAAAATTTTGCTGGGACATCAGTTAGCCGCGACCATGACCAGTGAAACCTGTGTCGAAACGTCGGTAAATAAAGGTAATTGAATAAATTTCGCGTTAGACCCGTCTATAAATGTGAGTTAATATGTGTTCAAAACGCGAAGGTTTTAAATATTATACAGTTATTAAAACTTCCAGACTGTACGCAAAGTATAATTAACACCTGTGAAGTGATTGTTGCCGCAACGTTGTGGTCGCCATAGCGACTGGCCACGTGACAGCCTTCAGCTGATAACATTCCATCATAGACTACTGTTAGTGTTTCGTGTCTCTTTTTGGCCAGTTCACTTCACAGCGCAATTGTTAAGTTTACCGCAAAACACTGAAATGACCTAGTATTGAAGCAGCTATTGAACTGTAGTATTGAAGTTCCAACGGATTATCGACTCTATATCTACGAACAAGAGATTACAAGTCAAATAATAGTAATAATACATATAGGGCCACCCCTGGCGTGTACCCGACTACCTGTGTTATTTAGTACAGTCAGGCGTGTCTCACTCCGCGATTTCGTCGCTTTGCTACGGGTAGCTAAAAGTACATCCGTTCGGCCCCAATTTTGGGGAAAGCCATAAGCCGCGCGTGGCGCTGTCGCCACCTATAGCGGCCATATCTGTGCTGATCGTAACTGACGCGTTTTGTTAGAGAGTGAGTCTCCTGTATCTACTATTATTTATTCTGTGGTACAGTAAAGTCTATACATTCCGCGTCTGAAGCAAAAGTACAATACCTAATTAAACCCTGTGAAGTGATTGTTGACGCAACGTTGTGGTCGCCATAGCGACTGGCCACGTGACAGCCTTCGATAGCTGATAACATTCCACTGTAGAGTTCTACCCATAGATTCCGCGTCAGAATATTGAAACAAAAGTGGTCTTTATAATTAGAAAAAAATATTTTGCAAATAAGGCATTTTTCCGTTAAAATGAACTAGAAGGTGGAGTAGGTCGTCTTGACCGAATTTTTAGTCATATTTTACAAATTTTTCGAGAACGGTTTTTTCGGCTCTACCTATCGCAACCGAGGTTTGAACCCACAATTTTAGGCCACCATATGAAAGGTTAATCCTGAGTAGTTTAGTATAGTTTAGACAGTCGGCGTCACTGAAGATTCTCTAACTTTTAGCCAATGACTTCTCTAGATTCTCCGCTACTTTTCCCGATTGCCGTAAATATAAATTATAATTTAACTCATGCAAGTTGGTTGATTACCTATTCAGCTGTTATTTTAATAATTTCCTACCTTAATAAATAGGTACAATCACATATTTAAAAAGTTTATTTACGACTAGTACGCTCTATTTACCTACCTGTTCTGTTACCTGTCGTGATTGTTTCACCGGATGGTCTCATCGGAAGATCAGCGCTGGAAGTCGCCAGCAACATGCTGAGATGAGACCATTTCGTCATTCGTGGCACTTTATCCTTTTATGTTTCTCTTTTATGTATAATTTTCTATTTTGTGTTTGTGCTCGTGAATAAAATTATTTATAATATATTCTATCTATTCTGTAAGTCTACGATGTATCCCTCACTTACCACGCTTGAGAGCCAAATGAATTAGCACCGCGTGCCAACGCGCCAGATCACAAATTGAAATGGCTGTTGTTACTAGGAAATGCGTTTCATGAAGGTTATGGCTTAAGCAAGTTGATTTAATGTGATTGAGAAAAGGCCACCTTGAAGTAACAATGGTATGGAATCGTAAAGCGATCGAGTATAGCCTATTAAACTGGCGGCTGTCTTTCAAGAACCATTTCTGTGGAACTGTACATGGTTGTTTTTAGGCTTCCGTAATACCCAAAGGGTAAAAACGGGACCCTATTACTAAGAGTCCTCTGTCCGTCCGTCCGTCTGTCTGTCGGTCACCAGGCTGTATCTCATGAACCGGGATAGCTACAGCGGGACAGCTAAAGTTTTCACAGACTCACTTACCTTTGGTACGCCCTGAACTGAAAGGCTTTAAGGTATCGTTAGAATCGTGTGAGTCTCAATAATTTCATTTAGTCAGTAATATTTATTAGAATATCAGAATGATTTTTAAGTAAATATATAGAAGACGGTTGAATCGTGGGAAAAGGAGAGGAAGCCTTTTCCTCAGAAAATACGTAAAATAAATCTACGAGTGTAAGTAGACCTCTACAATCAGTAAAGAAAAGATTTGTGCCACATACAGCTCAGCTTATCATATTCAGTTATTAGTGTTCCGTACAAAACTTTGTTCACGGAACATTTAGACATTTAGAGGATTACTTCGGTGTTGCAAATCAGTTACATGCGTTTTTCTCAGAGACCGTTTGACGTAGATACCTAAAATTCGGAACAGTTATAGCAAATACCACCACTAATATTGTAAATAAGTCAAAACCGCTTATTTCCTATTTTATTTCAGTTTGATTTAAAAACCGACGCTTAACGTAAAAGAATTAGGCGCTGCGCTGCCTAAGTTATATCGTAATAGCGTCTATTGTCTTATTATTCTAATTGTCTTTTGTGATCGTAAGTCGCGACGCTGATGCTAATTGCAGACAAAGAAATTCATTCTCCGTGTAAAGTGGAAGGAAGGACGGCTTTTGTTCTGTAATCAACGAACTCGTCATAAGTTTATACATCACGATAGTAGATGAAAATCGTATTATTAATACGAAATATCTGGGGGACCGAGCTCGGAAAACGTATAAAAACTCAAAATTGCGCTTTTTCCCAGAAGCTAGATCTATTTTTCGCCCCCGAAAATCCCCATGTAGCAAATTTCATAGAAATCGTTAGAGCCGTTTCCGAGATCCCCGAAATACATATACAAGAATTGCTCGTTTAAAGGTATAAGATAAGATATTGTATAGGCGAGCAATTTTAAATGTCACCTTGCGCATGAAGATCTATCGCTGACAACTACATAATTTTCTTACAAAAAATTTCACCAAAGGCGTTCTTAATAATGATACAAGAAAGTGTATTAAACAAGATATAATATGTTATTTAACATTAATAAAACACTTAAATACTACCTACAAAACTAAACTAACATTAAAATAAACCTACTTAAAAATTAAACAACAATAAAAAAAAATACCTACCTATGAAAGGTCCCCCAAGTCTGTGCCCTGCGGAAGGGTGCCCATGAGGCAAGAAAGAAAGAAATGTCGTTAAACTTTGTTAAGCACTAAACATAAAAGAGGGGAAATGTTAGGGGAAAAATTACGTGAAGATTATATTAATACATAATGTAAGAGAAAGTGGAAGACTAAGAGGATCATTTCTAGATGATTAGATTAGAAGAATCATTAAAAAATTTGACAGTGAAGAAACGCTTCTACTTTGGGCTGCTCTAAATTTAAACGAGGTCTACTAGGTATGCCCTACTCTAACAAACGTAGATTTATTTACTAGCTCTTCATAGCTGCCGAGTTAGTAATCTCCTCTTGTGCAGTATTAACTGGTTTTCATTACTTGTATGTCTTGCTTCCTCCACGTGTCCGGTTGTGTGCGTTTCCAACTTGGAATGCATTGCTTACCGGTAATCAAGACATATCCCGCCATGTTCATTGGAGTTTCAGTTTTTATCATTAATGTTTTCTTGTTGTAGTGTTGTTGTGTTGAAAGAATTAACGAGGCTTTTTGTTGGACACAAAGCACTCTATTATATTAAATACTACTCGCCCTCTATCTCTGTCATCTTGTTTTAGTATTTTCCCCCTTGCATCCTCAATTCGTAGCTCCTACCCGCTTCATGTTTTCTCGATATTAATCTTCCTGCATTCCGTGCTCTATCTGTTAATCTCTTATGTATGCAAGTGTGTTATTATGCTAGACCAGCTAGACTATCATACGACAAATCAGAGTCTATATTTAATGTTCCACCTCGACACATGTCGTCATCAATGCTGTCATCTTGTCATATTAATAAAACACTTCGCGAATCGTGAATGCCAGCACTTGAACCAATTGTGTCCTCATCTGAATGACTCCTTTGAATCTCCACATCAAATTACTTAGACCTCTTGTCGTTTACTTGTTTGTCTGAAGTGTGATTTGGGTTTTTCTTACAAGACATTCTCATTAGGTTTTTGTCTTGTTTGTCTTCAATACAAAGTTTGCAACAACATCCTGCAACTTGGTAATTTCGTGTATCCGCTGACATTGCAAATTCTTGTTTTTGTAAATCAATCAAGTGTGCAGAACTACAAGAAATCAGCTAATCATCAATGCTTCCAAGTTCTAACATAGGAAAAACAGCATGTGGCTACCAAAAAAGTGTCAGCGAGTCGCAAAGTCTCGCAGCAGGGAGATAATTAATGAGTGTTTATCGCAAACGCAAGGTGGTTCTGGGGAAACCTTCGCTTGTAACCGATGCGGTGAGTTGGTGGCATTTTTTGCCGCTCAGTGCCGGCGCCAGATGAGGTAAACGCGAGTACGCACGCGCTCGCTGACGTTGCACAATACGATTCACGGCGGGCCCCTACTCGCGGCAGAGACGAGGTTCAGACGCCGGCCCCCGCCCGCCTCGCCCCGCCTCGCCGCCTCGCCCCGCGCCAGTTGCCTCGCAGCTGCCGCGCGCGCCTGTCGCATATTCTATGCGACTCCGCTCTTCCTTCACCATAATATGGATATACAGCACATCCGCGCTCTTATCAACATCCAATTCTCGTTTCTGTGGTTTTACGAAGTTGCCGACAAATACAAATGGATTATATTGTAAAGTGTCAAAGAAAACAGTAGTTTTTTAAAAGTCCGCATTGGAATTTCTAGTATGGCAGTCGCCGTGGGCCGACGTGCTCGGCACATGGCTTCGTAATAATACTGTGGTGGCGGACGGTACATCAAAATGTACCAATAAGTGGTCGGGGGTAAAGCGAGAGTGAAAAATATGTGTTTTGACGGAAGCTTCTGTGTTACAGGATAAATAGACCCAAAATTATCGACTGGTTTGAGACGTGACGTACTCGTGGCGTCCACGTCAACCTACAAATTGCCGCGGGTTTTCGCATGCCTTTAGTGCAACGACTAAAGCAATCGTATAAGAACGCCTCTGGTTTGTCATTAACCATTTAACCCGGTGTAAAGACCTGGTATGTGAATGTTTATAAACACTGTCCAATAAATCCTGCAAAAATTGTTTTGATAAGGACCATTACATGTTATGAAAACTCATTTCACAACCGGTGTTTTGAATTCTTCGTCCGTACACAACGCTGGTCGCTTTGTTCAAAGTACGATTTGACCGAGGTCACCGGCTCGGCAAAACATTGGCTAATCATTGAATTGCTTTGCTCCGACATAATGACTCTATTCCAAAATACCGACGGTTTTTTACTACGTTCATTAAAATAACTTAATTTTAACAAAAAATATGCAGCAATATTACCCCGGTGAAAAGCCTCATTTAAGCTTCCAATTCTACAAAATGTGTCAAAGAAGCAATAAAATTTGAAGAATTTGCGGCGAAGGAAAATGGCGGGCGAATTCTGCCGCCATTCTACAGCGGCTACGGCTGTGTTCAGTATGCATGCATGTGTGCGGGGCGTCTCATAGTGCAACGTGGCCCCGGCATGCCATAGTCGGACTCCGTAGGCGTGGTCGGAGACATTCTCTCATTGCTGATTTCCTGGTACTCTCGGGTGAAAGAAATCAAGTGCAAACGTACGTTTTCTTCATAAAAATACTTGAAATTTACGTTCCTTTTCATGAGGAGGATAATTCATAACCTTGTTTCAAGGAATGCATAAGTATCACTGACGCTCGAACAATTGATGCATGTGCAACGCAACGTGTGTAAAAACGTGCATCGAACCATATTAAATACTCGCTCGCACATCAAACTGAAGAGGTTCGTTTACCCGCAATAATGATAATTCTTTGCTGACTACAGGCGAGGCATGACAATTAACTTAATTAGAATATGAGACATAAATGTTTACCAATGAGTATGATAATGCTTCTGGGTAACCATTAGCGCATGAGAATTAAAATAAAGGTCTAATCTGAATGAAAAATAAATAATAGTGGGAATAATGGGATACAAAGACATCAGATGGGAGAGGAAGACGGTATAAAATAATTTAACGGTTAACAGTCAAATCGCCGAATGGGGACAACAAAAACAAACAAATTTTTGTGGGAATCTTCTGATATACGCGGGATAAAGTATTAGAAGAAACAGTAAGATTTATATGAGAGAAGGAATTCAAATTTCATAATATAATATACCAATGAAATAAATGTAAATTAGAGCCCCAAATTTTGAGGGCATAGCAAATTATACACATAAAACTCTTGGGAAAGTGAAATATGGAAGGATTGTGCCATATACTTGGATGAGGTTGTCTCACTATTGTCTGCCGAAAGTCAGGTTATGCAACGGGAGTTTGCCACGTGGCAAGCCCTAACGCCGACTCTACTGCGCATGCGTAGTCTACCTCCAAAATTCTCTTTCTTACAATTTCGCAAGTCACTTCAAATCGATTTTACTTAATTGAAAACATGATTAAAGCCTGAAAAGACTACACCGACTAGAGAATCTCATTACTTAATTTGATAATCCAATGACCAGAGAGATAAGCGATGAGCCGTTAATCGATTTTGAAAGAGTTACAAGTACAAGTAATAAATTTGATTACAAAGTTGTCAATGTCACTATTGGACTAATTACTTAATTAGATCAGGATCAGGACTTCATCGAATGCCACGTGTTTCCCGCGCACATTGCGCAGGTCTACGCGGCCAGCTGAGATTCGAGAAAATCGTTACCGACAGCCAACGCACCCATTTTCACATCACATGGCTTTCGACGTCTAGTTAACCATGCCCTTGATCACACTGTTTGATCCCTATTCTAAGAAACCTATAAGTACTTACTCGTACATTGTACTCGTACCTTCTTATCCATGAGGTAAAGACAGTTCGTGAATGAACTGGTTGAAAGCTGACTTTGGCCGACTATTTTGGACCCACCACATATTCTTCCTTCCCTCTTTAAGATTTTCTGAATATAATGATTTCAAATTTAATGCCACAACATCTAATGCCAGAACGAATCTTAAGAGCCAACAGGAATGGTCATTTCTCCATACAAACGTACTCGACTGTTTCCTCCGTGGGTTTTGAAGCTAGAGCAATGATTTTTTCAACACAGATTAATATTGTCAATATCTGTGTCGGACCGTTTTGCTTTTTTTGATATTATTGTTTTTTAAGGCGCTAGAGCCCTTCAAAAATGGCCAAAATGGCCTAATTGATTATGCCGCAATGAGAGGCGTGCTATTCAAAACTGACATTACTGACAATTATTCAAAAAATCAAAACGGTCCGACACAGATAATGTCATAATCATTTAAATTTCCAAATTTGGTTACAATTGGTTAAGTTTTGGGGGAGGAAACAGTCTAGTACGAAACCTCTATTTTTGAGATTTTTACGCAGGATTTTTCGCCTTGTCCTTATCGTACTAGTTTTAGGAGCCGCTTCCGTTAGCGAGACGGGTATATTTACCTAAAATATTTAAATCTTAGCTCCTGTTGGCTCTTAAAGAATCGTACATTCGCTACATCTACTTCGCCGCGACTTCATAATACGTAGGTTGCAGTGCAAGTCCCAGTCCCACATAGATTCCAAATAAAAAATGACTTCGTGCGTGTTATCAAATTGGATTCTTATCTGAAATCGTGGGCGTATAATATTGGGTCATAGAAAAACGAGGTGCCAATGCTTTTAAAGTAACGAGGTTTTGTATACAAGCGACCAAACACCTTTATCTCATTTGTTTAGTAATGCTGTCGATTACATAATTGTTTTTTTTTTATCGCGACCTTATCAGCCAAGCCATTACTTGTCCCAGATTTAAACAAACCATTTCAACTGTTTATTATTATAAAAAAACATCATTTCTGCTATAATAATTTATAGAAAACAATGCCCAATAAAATTCATCTTTGAAGGATCCTCATCAGTCACGATAGCTTTCATGCAGTGCAAGGCAATATGAATTACCAAGATCCATTGCTTTATCATTCATTATGTTTTTGGGTCGCGGTCGACACGACGTGCCGGCGACGGCGTGCTCGATTACTGGCCTGTGACTAAATCTCTTTCTTTTAATTTTCATTCAGTGATGAGGCTTCTTCAATTCTTACTACCATTGAGACGTTTATGCTGTAAGTAACGTTACTAAGGCCTTGAAAATGTATTGTCTAAAATAAATTATTTACTGTCTAAAACTCATCTTAAATTCAAATGATGTTACATGTTCAACATCAGTACTACATATTATATACTCGTAATTGACATAATTGTCTATGATGACAAAATCTAATCTCATCAATAAACGATGCCAAGTCGCAGGTATCGGCTCTATCACCTTTCACGTGACTTATTCTAGTTCAGTCTATATATCATGTCTAAATGCCTTTTCCTCGTGATATCCAGTTCATGCCAAGTCTACTTTCTCTCAGAATGCATTAGTTCGATTCCAATAAATCTTTCCCGCCCTTAAAATAAATCAATTGTGGCCATGCGCACAGGCACCGGGCCGAATAACGGCGTTAGTTTAAGACGATTGGAAGGCCCAATGTCCTTGAGCGTCAGGGCGGAGCTAAGCGCTCTGTACCCGCACCACCCGCTTACCCCGCTCGCTGCGATCGTACGTGAATTTTGTATCGCTGCACCGCCACGAGGTTCAAAGAATAAGATACAGCCCAGAGGCGTGCAGTTGGCGCTATACTCGTATACCTTTTGTTTGCAGATATTTTGTTGTTTGAGTATGAGTAGATAATGCATTTAGTGGAGGTCGTAAATTACATTTCACGCTTAATACGACTCGCGTCCTGTTTAAAACGCCGTATAAAATTATATTATTATTATATATTACTTACCCATCCTGTTACGCACCATGCTGCATGTTTGTGTAATTGACATAACCGTCGTATTGAATTGGTAGAGTGTCATTCGATGGAACTTGCTAACTATGTAAGTAATCAAACTTGATGAATGAATTTACTAGTGACTTTTGTTGACATAGCTAGTTCCATAGAATGATACTTTATGCAATACGCCGTCAGCCAACATTTTACGAGTACGGTACGAGTAAAGCATTATGTGCGATTGCCAAGTCATTATATGTATTACAAATTAAAGATATATATTTGATACAGTTTTAACACCCCCTGGCACTGATTAAAATAACCGACTTGGTTTCACATTACATCTCAAAACTCTTTTGTAGTAGAAGCGTTGCGAAACTTGCATCTTTTTACATGTAATGTTTTTGATGGGATCTCATCTCTTTTTGTAGGCAGTCCTTCTTTTCGGGTACTCATACTATGTATACACATATCATAAAGAAACACGTCTTCATTCATACTCACATCGTACATCGTAGTGTACCTTTACTTTACTACCTACTATTTGTAGGAACTGCAACAGTAACTTTGTAATAGCAAATATTTATATGGGATTACAAACTTACTTATGCAGTTCTTAGATCATTAAAACGTGACTGATATTGCAATATTATTAGGTTTTCTATGGCTTGATAAGCTGAAAACTACTTATGTTTAAAATTTGAAGCTTGTGGATATACTAGAAGTACCTTAGAATTATGATGATCGTAGGTGAGTGAGTGTGTCAGTGTCGAAAATAAGGAACTTTGACGTACAATAATTCTTAAACTACTAGTTCAAATTGAATGTTTTTGAGAATATATCTTAAGCATGTTTAGCCCTATATATTACTGAAAATTCAGGGTTTTAGCTTCAGCCAGCACAAAATTACAGGACGTCGAAAATGGCCTGAATGGCTTCGAGAAAAGGATAGTACGGCCGTGCCTCTTTTTTTGCTCGACTTTGCAGGGGCACTGCCGTGCCCCCAGATTTACTTAATAAACTAACATCATTTTAATGGGTAACAATCCTTAAAATGTAATGGTTTCTGAATCAAACTATATAGTATATACCTACAACATAAATTGCCAATGTTGATCAATTTTTTTTAGAAATTGAACTTTATTAAAAACGTTAAATTTTAATGGCAATATGTCAGCGCATGTTCGAAAACATTTTTTATATATTTCAAATGAAGCTTTCTCAAACATAAGTGGAAATATTGTCATTACGTTCGTAATAATAGGCTGCGAAACACCGTGTTGCGCGCGCTAAAGCGCGTCACAACCAAATCAACATTCTGCAGTTATTTAATCTTTGGCCACAATAACTCCAATTTTATAGCACCTCGGCTCAGAACAAACATGCAGAATACAAGGAAGGCACGGAGCGACGAGCGACACAGCCTCCTCGTCTCAAAGCTAGCACACGACTGCCGGCCACGCCTTTTTCGAGCTACATACGCACAAAATGTTGAAAAATATTCGATTTAAAAAAAAAAAAAAATATTTATTAACATTATTCTACGTTGCATTTGTAGTATCTGTTAAAACAATTATTCTAGTCTAAAAATAACTTTAATCGAATAAACCGTTTACTAGAAATAGGCAAAGTTAGTCGCAAAACGGCCTGTCGTAATGTTCCTTTTTTGGAAAAACTATAAGTCATAGGGAACAAGTCAAACGTTAGAAATGTTGTACATAAAACGTAAAATCATATATATTTTTTTCATATTTTTTTGTTGAACCGTTAAGAAGATATAGACTCTAGAATGTTAGAGTTTTCGGCCAAAAACAGCGTCTAGCGCCTTAAACGCGAACTAGGAATTTGTGATATACGGCTTCATTTCAAGTTTGTAATGCATAAATTTACCTGTAATTTATGAATTTCAATACTAACCAATATAGAACCTTTTGCAATACAATATTCTGATATTACAGTATCATAGTTGATATATGTTGTGTAGAAAAGTCACATTTATCTATTGTAATGTAGACGACCTTCGCGGTCTGAATGTCAACGTCATGTCCGCGTCATTACCAGACCAGATACAAACGTTTAGTGGCATTTAGTAGATTATGTACTTAAATAACTACTTTCACATCTGGTTCGTATGACCTATACTAGAATAGCATATCCAGGAAGCGTTTTGTTACTTAACGCTATCGCGGAACTTCGAGATAATGACTTATGCGTGTTTTCTTGCCCTTCCGTAACTTAAGTTCACGACATTACTGAGTTGTATGGCATGATTATCACGGTGATGTTCTTTTAATATACGACTCTTTATGTTATTCTACTTAAATAGAAAAGGAGTTTATATTTTAAAGGGGACTTGTCATCGGTTGTTCGCAATTGTCATCTTTTACGTTTAACTGACAGGCTGATATCGTCCAGTGAACTGGTAATCTGTGGGCCCCTTGAAGTAGTGTCGTAACGATCTTATCTCTTTGTCAGAGATGACTCCCAAGTCCTTTCATTACTTTGTCCGCATGGACATTTCACATTGTCGTTCGTCGTTTTTGCGCCTCATTTCCCTTTGTGATTTAAATGCACTTCAGTGTGTTTATAGCCTTTTGTTGTTCTTCGAATGTTTTTAGTTTGCATGGGTCGGAAATAGTTGCATGGTTTTGCAATTCATGTTTATGCCGCCTGAAGGTCAGGGTCGATCCCACGGCGCCGGCGAGTACTCACATGACTAGTTTTGTTTGTGTGTACGCCCGTATAACGTGTGCGACGCTGATTGGTTGGTTCTTACTTTACATGCCACACTTGGTGTTTTGATGTATGACCCTTTTAAAGTAACCGTTTAACATTTTAGTGACACTTTCAACTTTAGCTTAAGTTAGTAGGTAGATTTCTCAAATAACACGTGTCTTTTATCATCGATATTACTGTCATATTATATAGTGGTTATCATAGTAGTGTCTACTTTTTTCCTGTTTTCTACATTTGCAGTAGTTTTTTTTGCTATATCTACTTTATTAGCGTCTTAATATTTTCAATTAACATCCAGCAGCAGAATTCCATTATGCCCTGCGATGGATTTCTATTATGAATTAACATTCATTATGAATTATTTTAGAAGCTGATGTCTAGATGTGTGTGTAGTTAGACCAAGAGAAGTCTCCAATGATTTTGATAGCACACGCAGTGTAAGAGTCATTTATGCGTCATATTTTCATAGAAGTTCCATTAAAATAACACTTGCCCTGCGTGTGCTATCAAAATCGTTGCAAACTTCTCTTGGTCTAACTCTACCAACAAGCCTGACCAATTAATGTTCAGAATTAAGTATGTATTAGGGATCTGCAGATCAACTTTTGCCAGAGACGATACGGTTGACTGCAAAATGTATTGTGAATAGATAAGCTAGCCGGAAGGTCCGGAAGACTGGCCTCGCTCCACAAACACTGATTTATCTAACCGCCATTATGTAAACAAATTTTACGGATCTACATTGCCATTGACTTTCGCAATCTCGTTTTGTTTTCGTCACTTTTAATGTCTTCGGAAGTGTTGTCATGGTCATTTGCTTATCTTCCATTGTATTAAATGTTAGTTGCTGTTAAAAGTTTCGTAATCAATCTGAACGACTTTGGACTTTATACAGTGTATAACAAATAAGTGACGCTTGGGTAACTTTAAATATAAGCAGACTGTTATAATTATATGATGATGATCTAAAAGATAAACCGCGTGTAAACTGTGTGTTATTATTAGAAATGAGATTTAATAATTAAAGTCACGCAATACCTTATGTCACGCCGCAGCTACGAGGATGTTGCTCGGCATAATTATATATGATTTATGGAAGACGGCTTAGTTTCCTTTGATAAACTGAGTAGAAATTATTTTCTCCTGTTTAAGTATGTCAATTATTCTAAAATTTCTGGAAAGTTCTAAGTTAATATTCATTTCAGTTGCGCCCCATAAAACTGACATTAATTTCGTTGGTGAAATATACTAACGTAGTGAGATTTGCAACAATATCAAGATATATTTATTGAAATGATATAGAAATTGATTTGTGGTCAAGCGATTCTGAAACAACAATTTCTCATTGAATAATTTTACGGTTTAGACTCACTTGTTTTAAGTCACTCGCGCGACATGTTTCGGAGAGCCTAGATAACAATTTTCTCGAAAATATTAGTGATCTTATCTGTAATCTACAAGCACTACTGCCGAAGATTATAGTTGTTAATAACGGTAATAAAATCAATCCGTCTTCCATTCATATCGTTAATTTACATAAAAATGGCAGCCTTACTGGCTTTCTAGCTTAGAGCTAGAGAAAGGTACTTGCTGTTGTGGAGCATTATTAAAGATGTATAGCTTGTGAAGCTTGTCGCATTAGAATCTCGGGTGAAACTACAATTTCCCTTTGCGCTGTAATGTCATACAGTTTAGGAATGCTTTGCGTGGCTCGGCGGCAGTCAGCCGTGTCTCCTTTGATCCTTCGGATCCTAAAAGACATTTATAGCGGATATCGCTTATGTTACTCGTGTATTTTCCAGTCATCTTTATGGCTGGTTCAATTTCAAGATTACCTTAACATCTTTATAAGAAACAGGAGCCTATCTAGACTTAGCTATAAAACCTGGAAAGCTATAAAATCTTAATAAATGTGCCTTCTTTAACCGATATACGCTCGCCATTTACCACTATGTATCTTATTTATTGTAGACTATTAAATAAGAAAATTACGAGTAAGTCGTAATTTAAGATAAGTAAAATGCACATCCACTATCTTCGGTGCCTGGTGGGAACTTGCACGAACAGCTGCCAAGGATTTCTGGTTAAAAATGTGTTTGTCTGTCTGGTGGACTACAGACCTTGCTCTCGGAAATGCCCATTGTGTAACGCTATCGCTTTATTTATAGCTTGTAGTTGTGTTATGTTATGTTATGTTATGTTATCTGGTCCATATTGCTCTCCAAACGCCAATTGAACTATATGTATATGTATGTAATGTTCTCGTTTACTACCTACCTTTCCTACGTGCTAACATATGTATTTTCTCCTTTTTACGGTTCAGTTCTTTCGACGTCCTCTAAATTTCAGGATTTAGCTAATCTGAATTCACTGTTTTTTTACGATCATTGTAATTAACAGTCCTTTGAATCTTCAGACATTCAAGCAGCGCATTGTGAGTATGTTATACAACACAATCTACAAAATTATAGATTCTATAAATCAATGACACGATAAGCTTCAACTTTCAACGATTACCACTACCACACCAGACACCTGTGTGCATCGTGCGAATTCTCACGACGGCGATTACCGCTTCAACCGCGTAAAAGGCCCAATCAATTTGGTTGTCCATCACTTGTGGCCTCGAAGGTCAGTTTCCAATCCGACACGCAACCGGTGTTTACTTTACTTGAAGTCGGACAAGAATAAAAAAAAGCTGCAAATTTGAATTACGAAAATTTTGAAGTCAAGGTTAGCACGGAATTTAAACTTTTGAGGAAGAAGTCACCAAAAGGTTGAAGAAATTACACATAATTCACTGACTTTTTTTTAATTCTGATATTTGACAAAAAAGAATAAATATTGAGAATAAAATGAGCCAGCTTATTTCAACCAGATTAGGAATTTAAATTGAAACTTGTGACCACACCAATTTCATTGTTATATTGTTTAATGCACTATCGACTAAAAGCTGGCGCGTGTATTTCAATGCACTTGTTTTTTTAGGCCAATGTGTTTTAAAATTAAATGTTTATCATGTCTGTTTTTTTATGTTTACTGCAAGGATCAAGTGTCTCGTAAATCACTCAGGAGATTTATCCAGCTTGCAAAACAAAATCAACTATAATCAAAGTGAATTTGCAAAATCCAGTTACTCAGTAGAAAAAAAACACTTCTGATTACTAGTATGCTCGCTTAACGTCGACCAATACTTAAATGTTTTTCCTTAAACTTATAGTAAACCATTTAGAACCTTGGCCTAGTGAGAGTGCCGGCTTTTTATTACTGCTGGCAACTCTTTTGTCATAGCGTCATCTTTGTTTGAGTCCGGTGTCAATTTCATTGTGTGTAGAACTGAAACTAAACGACGCCCACTTTAAGTAAAACTCACTGTTATTCATTTATACTAGGGCTAGTTTTCTATTTCTTTCTAGTCATTTCTCATGAGTGAGTAGCCTGATCGGTCTGTTTTAGGGTGTATGATTCGTCTTCAAAAATTTAAAGTAATTAAGTCTTTAAATGTTTGCCCATATAAAGTATAGTAATTACAAAACCTTAGGCCATCAATTTATTAAAGTGTTTAGTTTGCTGAGAGTCATCCATCGTCTGGGATTAGAAGCGTCGAGAACTAAATAGGCTAGCGCTCGTGATTTTCGGCACGTACCACATGAAGAACCTTGGCCCAGTGACAGCTTTTTATTACGTGGAACTGGCTAGCAGCTCTATGATAGCGTAATCTTTCTTTGAGCAGCGTATCAGTTTCACTAGGAAATCTGTTGTTTTTATATTACAGTCTACTGTTTAATTAATGCTATCATTACATTTGTGTTTTGCTTTTAAAACAAACATAATCCGAAGTCCGAAGTTGTATGGAATTGTCTAATTAATACGAGTAACAAAATTCCTTCGTTGCTCGAGTTAAACGAATACACCGCTAATGTACAGTTTCGCAAAAGTATGACACTCTATCCAGTGAATGGACTGGCTTATGTTACATGTGGCGCCCGCGTCAATGTACCAAACTGGCACCTACACATTAAAATGTCGTATTCCAAGGAACTTAGAGTTAGTTTTCCTTTATGCATATTTGGAGAGGCGTAAAACCAAGTTGGCCGTCGGTAACTCGAGAATGACAGCGAACGGGCGACGCATTTGCGGTCTTGGAATGTGATACGTCGTACCGCGTCTTTCTATTGATTACATGTTTAGTACTTGCAAATGGTGAGTCGCCGTTTGCTACGAATAGTCTCAGAAACGTGACCAGGAACATTTTACTTAAGGGGATATTTCGAACATACTCCTAACTACCGTGGCAATTTTCGGTGTTCACGTGATTATTCCGAAAAATTCTCTATTATAAAAACTTGGAGTACTTATTCCAAGCAATATGATCTTAAGAAATATTGTGTATTCCTGCAGATTATTTACTGCATGAAGCGCGTCTCTGAAAGTCTAACTATCTTCACCGACTCAACTGACTAGTTCATGTTTATGTAAGTTTCATAGTCCAATGCTCAGGGAAACATCGCCGGTTTTTCTGACCTTATTACTCGTTTTGTAATGAGCGATTAACAGGCTAACTTGTTAAATCGATTCGCATGCACGCAATATGCCTATGTTGTAATTTGTAGGGTGAATTCATTGTTCCGCTACCCCTATAAGAGCATATCGATAAAACAATGATTTTCGAACATTTATAATGAAACTAGTGAACCATGTGGATTTTATTTTCCTGATGCACTTTTAAATAATCAAATTGAATCAAAATTGCATGAAAAATGTACATTCGCAAGACCAGGGGTACATGAATGTCGAAGAGTACATGTAGTTATTGGAGTGAGTAGGCGCTGACCGCATTCTTTTCTGCCGGCAATGTAAAGTAGAGCGCACGTCCGCTGTACGTCTCCAAGTTTTACTTGATATCTATCGATAAGTCATTCGAGTCCTGGTATTTTAAAAGGCTTTCTAGATTTGCTAATAAGTTTGTTACCTTCAGATAAATTGAATTCAAATAATCACATGTTGGTAGGTACTTAGAAAAGTCAAGGTCATTA
Source organism: Cydia amplana (assembly GCF_948474715.1). Taxonomy (NCBI): domain Eukaryota; kingdom Metazoa; phylum Arthropoda; class Insecta; order Lepidoptera; family Tortricidae; genus Cydia; species Cydia amplana. The sequence goes on from NC_086087.1 coordinate 12,335,665, forward strand.
TTGCTTTTTCAACAATTTTTTAAGGATTAATGAATGAAGTCGTGGTCACTAACTTACAGTAACAAATCGGTTTGAAATTTCTAAAAAGTAGTTGATGATATTGATAACTTTGTAAAACTCCATAATCAAACTAGACTTTCGTTACGGAAGAAAGGATAAGCATCGTCTGTCAGCTCATAAATATATTTGTAAAGTCATTGCATGCACAATAAAACAATGACTTCGTGCATTAATGCTATTAATAAACATTTTCAGTGCCGCATATTGATGAGCCTAGTTACATAAGTATAAATATGAATAAAATACCAACCATCACAATGACGAGTATGTAGGTGGATTGTGATAACTAAAAATACATTATCATTGTAGAAGCATGGAAACCGAATGTAACTAAAAAATGACCCCATTATTCTTTTATCATTATTTTGCTTCATGATGGAAATGTAGGAGGCCTGATAAACATATCCTGTATCTTTATACCCTGCTTCTTTGTTTACTGACAAACACGAGATGCTCGCATCTTTACATGCATGAATGAGTAATGCAATAATCATGCACATCAATTTATCAATAAAGATAAATCCATTTTTCCTTATTTACCTTCATTTAACAATTGCCTCTTTATTGCACTCATCTGAATGCGTTTTTTATTAACCATCACCCTCACAACACGTTTTCTGTTTTGGCATTAATCTCAAGTAAAAAAGATAATCGTACCTTAATGCATTTGTTTTCGTTTGTATCTTTTTTATGGTCGCTTTCGCTGAGGTATGCCATTGTGTTTAAGTATTTCAATTTCTGCTTGGCTCTGCATTAAAGTGCTCTTTGATAACCGCTTTTGCATTCTAATAATTGTCTGCAACCGGAAGACTCGTATTTACGTCTGTTTTGAATCAACTTAAGTGCTTGTTTGGATTCCTACATCAAATATATTCATTGACTGTAAGAACTAGGTCATTGAACTCGCAGGACTTTGTATTGTGTAATGGATTTGAGCGATAACACTTATTACTACACCAACTCAATAATAAACTATTAAGTGCAGGTCGAGTTATGATTATTGTTAATTGAATTGAATAAATGTTACTACTTCCTCATTAATAATGATTGTATAATAAAAACAAAGCCCGTCTGGAGTATAATTACATTGTTATTAAAACATGAGGACATGCTTTACGAAACGCCACTGCTGAAAATAAACGGCTTTGAATATAAATTGACGAACATAATTATCTAAAAAAAGGTTTTACTCGTCCAACCCATATGAAATACAATCGAAGCTGTTGCTTTGATTAATACCGCCTTCCAGGTAAACAATGTAAACATGACAAACGTCATTATCCAAATTACATTGACAAGATGGATCATGCCTACGCGATTTTGACAGGTGTCCTTACGAATGTGTCTCAGTTACTCCATTGAAAAGAATCCTCTCGCTTTACGACTAGCATGTATAATTATAACAATAGGCCTAGTTGCTCAAACACTTGCCACCACTGTATTGTTATGTCTGACGTCAATACGATTCGGTTATTCAGTGTATATAAACTGAAGGCTATCATTAATAATGTCCTAATGTTTACTTTAACCTCGAGTATTGTTTATCATTACGTTACAAAACAACTTCTGAATCATATTGTCTTTTTATATATTTGGACTGCCGTCTAGAAATTCCTTAACAAGTGATTTTCTCATTTTCAGTAGATAAATCAGTGTGATCGGTTTGCGGTGCAAATGTGATTTTATACAATTAGTGTATTAACTTATTTATTATAAAATGATATTAGTTAAGGACCAACAATGGAACGTAACAAATCGAAAGCATTTCGATGGTGTGCTTCCTACAACAGTGATGTAATGTTATATAGTGCATAGTGATCCCAAAGTCTGATGTTAGACTGCGTTAAGTTATTTATTAGTTAGTTTTGTACTGTGTAATAGTGATGCTGATCAATACGTTTTTGGACACGGAGGATTTCGTGCACTTGTATTACCCTGAGGATGAGCCAGCGGGCGCGCAGGGCTGCGGAGCTGGGGCACGCATGGCCAGCAAGTACCCGCGCCCGCCCTCGCCTGAATACTCCTCTTCTCAGTCTCAGGTAACTATAACATCTACTTCAGTACACCAAGGCAGCATCTTGGGACCTATGGTTGACAGACACTGCCTACTTAATACTGCTATAGTTCTAAGTTCTAGGGTGTATTTTAGACTGCCACTTATTATATAGTCCATCTGTGTAATCAATCAATCAAATATATTTATTTGCAAAAATACAGTAAGAAAGATGATACTATTAGTCGACAATGTATTTTTCCATACAATATATGTTGTATTTTGGTTGTATGTATGTATTAGTTCATTTTAATTGAACATAAAATTTTGTGTAGAAATTATTATTTATTGTAAAATTTCAATCACTGTCAAAAGTTAAAGCTTTGGACGAGTCAACAACATTAAAAAAATTCCATTTCGAAACATTATTTGACCTATTCCATTACCAAAATGCAAACAAGAATTTGGTTTTCGGTGAAGAGTGAAGACAACGTGACCTAGTTCAATCATCTTTACGACATTCGTAAAGAACATATTAAAACCACTGAATGCCAAAAGCCTAACTTTAAATGTCACATGCATCCGCATAGTAAGGATAATTCAATTAGACAATCCCATGTCAGGCTCTTGTCAATAAACAACCTTCTAGGTTTTGTTGCCTTCAACTGTTTACACGACCTCAGGACGAGGATGTTGAGCACACGACAACTTCGTGAACCTTACGACCTTGCCATAAGAACTATAATCATACACCATCTCGTCTAGTTCTAAGAACTTTATTGTCTAAACATGTTCATGCTATTTATTGCTCTACCGGTCTTTAACATCATTTCGCTTATTAATATCTATCTGCACATAAATCAGTTCTGTTGAGTGCGCCCGGTTTATGTCTATCACTTTTAATTAATCCAGAGATATCAATTCAGTAGCGAGTTAAGTATAGTTTACTTCTTACAGTTCTTACGGTGTTTATGTTTTAATTGCCTTTTTCTATGGATTGCATGCCGTTGTTAAGGAAATTACTTGCTTTTATTCAGGAAACCAGGACAGAGAGTGAGATTCTAAATCCCACTTTTCAAAAGAGTTGTGCTTTTGAAATAAACCACTTAGGTAGGTATTTTTAATATTGTCTGATCTTTCTTAACTGTTCATTCCGCACTTTTCTTACCATAAAGCGAAGCATGAGTTATACAATACGTACCAGTTTAAAAATTAAATCATAATAGAGAGTAATTCACAGCCGAATACAAAATGATTTGTGAATAGGCACATCAGGCAACAATGCCCAATAATGGGATATTGCTCTTTATGAATTACTGGCGTTGAATAACCGCATTATTAGTAGAGGTAATAATGCTCGTTTATTACTTAATGATCCTAATGGATTAATCATTTTATTTAATCCATTAGTGCTTATTTGTCTGTACTTTAATGTTGTTTGATTAATTGATCATCATAGCTATCTCCATCAAATCTCTTTTTAGGGTTCCGTACCCAAAGGGTAAAAACGGGACCCTATTACTAAGACTCCGCTGTCCGTCCGTCCGTCCGTCCGTCCTTCCGTCCGTCTGTCACCAGGCTGTATCTCACGAACCGTGATAGCTAAACAGTTGAAATTTTCACAGATGATGTATTTCTGCTGCCGCTATAACAACAAATACTAAAAACAGAATAAAATAAAGATTTAAGTGGGGCTCCCATACAACAAACGTGATTTATGACCGAAGTTAAGCAACGTCGGGCGGGGTCAGTACTTGGATGGGTGACCGTTTTTTTGCATGTTTTTTTTTCTTGTTTTGCTCTATTTTTTGTTGATGGTGCGGAACCCTCCGTGCGCGAGTCCGACTCGCACTTGGCCGGTTTTTTTTTATATCCGTATTAGTTATAAAATTATCTTTGCTTTTATTTATTTCGGTTCTTTGTAGTAGTTACCTCATGTATGAGGAAGGGGAAAACGTACATGAGTGCAATTACTTTCATGATTTTTGAGAAATGAATTACAAAGCAAAGACTATGTTTAGCAGCCCCATTGATTACCAATACTATGAAATATTAGATATCTTTACAAAATTGTTAATGCGCTCAACATTGCCTACTATGACTATGTGTGTGTGCAAATGTATGACTTGCACACACACATTGCCTGGCTTGGCAGACCTGAGCGATTATTTATCAAAGAACTTTTTTCGATATCTTGTCTTAATAACGATCAACGATCGCCATTTTTAGATTAAGGCATAAAATATAGCAGTCCGTTTCAGGCCATGCCATGCCACTCAGGCCATCTCATGGTTGTTGAGGTTGTTTACAGTACGGTTTTTATTTAAATTAAATTAACTTTTTAGAATATGTTTCTTAAATAATATATCTACTCAAATCTCATTATGCGGCTAGTGGGTTCTTTTATACTCATACAATGAAAACGAATAACCGAAGCATATTCCAGCCACATTGTGGTTGCTAGCCAACAATGTCCAATAATGGGAATTGCTTTATGAATATTGGCCAGCTCAATGTGCCCTCATGACGTGATTCTGAAATGAGAGCACCCGCATTATTACTTAGTTTGTGACCTTGTACATCAAATTAATGGTTTTTCCAATTAATTAGCATTGTTGACTTTGTAGGATATGTTTCATCCATTACTCATCTCAATCATATTTAACCCATTTGCGCCCTAGGGCCCACATCCACTTTTAGGTCATCATTTTATGTGCTGCTGTTTCCTGAACCTAACCCAACGTACATTCCATACAAATCTCGAACATGTACCAGACTACCAGGTTACCAGAAGCCATTATGTAGTTAGCGTCTTTCATAGATGATATCGGTGATCAGTAGCGCCATTCACACACCGGAAGAGCATCCCATTGTTGTCTAATAGAGATGCACGTTCCATCGTCAACACTTAACGTGAACCTTATCTCATAAGACATAAAGTCTATTAATGATCAATTGCTGTTAGAATAAGAATCGGATGCAGCAGTGTCATACAGGACAAAACCGTTTAAGAATTCTTCGATGCGTGTTACAAATGTCTCTCTCTAAGATATCTCTTTACTTTACACTGGATACTTTGAAACCGGCGCTCGCGCAAATACCATAATCATAATAGCTTTAACAGTTGGTCTAGTTCTAACCTGCAGCAACTGCGATCGTTTTCACTGGGACATCGTAAACCTTATTGTAAATGTATAAGGCCCACCCATAGTGTAGGTAGTAGAGTGTTGCTGTCAGCCTTGAATGAGCGTTTCGATTGTACCGTACGGTGAATGACTTAAATGACAGCGGAACGAATGGATGTTTCATTCACACACGTTGACAGTTAAACTGTCTTTAATATGGACACCTGACATATTGGAATTGTATTGTCATTGTGGCAAAGAATTCTTCACGCTTCATTGAAATGTATTCACTATTTTCTTGTTAAAGTGGACACAAAATGTATTCATTTGAGAAACTCTCGGCGGTATAGCGAGCTGGGAAATTTGTATGGGCATTACTTAACACACTATCTATGACTATAGAGTCCAATGTAATTTTGCAGCTGAGTGTACACGATTAAACAGCGTTGGATTTTTTTTACCTACTCGTAAGAGCACCCAGCTTGTGGACATGTGGTGTAATTATAAATAATTATAATTACAAAGTTGTCACGATGTCATTATTTATAAATAATTGAGTTTAAATGTAATTTTCATCTAGTTTTGAAGTAAACATAAAAAGGAGGAGGTTCGGTTGTTTTTTAAATAAAAATGTCTTAGACTCAAAAGTCAACATCACTTGATAGGCTTAAGGGGGTTTTACTTCGATCAAACATGAGGAAATTCCTCTAATTAAAATATTCTTCAGTGAGATTACATATGTACTGCCATTACTGTCGTAATAAGTGATTTGACTGATTAGAATATTAAAGTTACACACACGTTACGTATGCCATAAGTTACAACACATATGCGGATGTAGCCCACATGGTGTCCCCAATACCTCCTACAATTGTTGACATAATTCACTGACCAATTGTAACCCTTACTGCCAGGAGATAAGGTCTGCCAATAAACAGTTAATTGTATTTCTATTAGTACATTACATTGCTATTCACAGTCGCAAATCAACTAATATAAGGTGATCTCTGGTCACGCAAAGTTGTAAAGGATTTAGAAGTCCAGTTATACTAGACTAGCTAGTGACAAAATTATGAATGAGGTACAAACGCAAAGAACTGCCCAAAAGAAGACCTTATCACGCTGTATTAAGGTTTACTAATGGACAGTTAAAAATTAACATTGTCGCAGCATTAGTCATGTGGATCGAGGGCTTGCCCTACTATAGTAGACGCAAACCAAACTGACGACCGGGACTGTAAAGCTTCTCATTCATACTTGCATGATCGTAGGTAGGGTGAGAGAGATAGTGATATGACCCCGGTCGTCAGTTTGGTTTGCGTCTACTACCATCACACTGTTGACTGGCATTTCTAAACCCTATTGCAAAGGTATAAGATTCATGAATGGTCAATGTTGCTGTTGGTACGTCCGCTAAATAATGCCGTAGGTGGCGTAGGTAATGATAACGCTTGGAATAGATACCGCCATTCATAAATGCATGTCTGCTGAATGAGCGTAGTGAATTGTGATCATGATTTGATGGTTTGAAGACTTTGAAGCCGATTGATGTTGGGTTAACTCTCTTGGATGTATTCCACCAAAATTACATATTTAACGTAACATTTATTCAATTTTTTATACGTAAGCTGATATTGTCTGAGGTTACCCTGATAGTTACACATTAATGGAAAACTGTTTATGTTCGGATTAATCGCGTTTACAGTCTTGACACACCCGGACTTGAAAAGTCGGGATGTAGGTATTCTAAAATTCATTAAAAGTGATTAATTCGAACAAACAGTTTTTCATTAAGAGAAGATTATCCATTTACAGAATCACCCGGGTGATTTTGATGGACATTATGATGTCCATAAAAATCACCTGGGTGATTATAATATACAGCATAATCCAAAATAATCACCTGGGTGATCTTGCTGGATAAGTTTGTCCACTAGGATCACTCGTGGAATAATATTATTTCATGGGGTATCTTAATGGACATCATTTTGTCCACTGAAATCACCCGGGGGAGCATGACAGACACGTGGTCCAATAGGATCACCTGGGGGATCTCAGAAGACATAATCGGTCAATACAATCACCTGGGTGATCGAGCTCAGGTGATTAACGTGGATGACGTGAGGAAAACTTATTTTGAGATGATTTGATAAGTATAACTGCAGGTTTTGCTGTATAGTCTTGAGCCGCCTACTATAGTATATTTTTTCAAACTGGAAGGGTACGCTGATACTGCTGACAGGTGCCATCTCCATACAATTTAGTAATCTAGAAATGTCAAATAAGTTATCAATTCTTCGTACACTGGAAAGTTTACCTATTGAATATTCATTCCCACCAGTAGAACCCGCATACAATCAATACCATTTCCTAATGGCTCAAACCTATTTAAATATGTACTTAACAAGCTTTCAAAGGAACTTAATGCCATTGACTGACTCATTATGCTGATCTTTCACCCAAAATATTTTCATCTCTATTGCAAGGCTGTTACAGTCCAAAGTTTAATGTAACCAGGAAGATAAAAATATTGAAAAGTGCTTTGGGTACCATAGAGAAATAAGTGAGCTGAGAGCGAGATAGTGAGCACTCCATACATAGCTAAAAACCCATTTATAATAAATTTAAAATGCGCTTTGCGAATACTTATATTAAATATAGGTACCTAATGATATTTAAGCTTGGTAAGGTAAGTATTCAGTTTTAAATTTATTAATATAGTTTGTCAAAGGCTGTCTAATTTCAAACTTAGAGAGAATCATACTATCTTTGTCTTACGTTAGTACTAGCAACCAATTTATTATTATTTTCTATTTACTGACAAATTGGTTTGACCAACTATAAAACGTCTTATCTTACCTCCCATATAACTTATTATTAAGTAAATAAAGCAAGCACTGTAAGCTTAATTATTTTTTCTATGTTGGTAACTTCTGATAAGAAGTAGACCTTATGCCCTTACAATAAGATTTACACATGGATAACTGTATTCACGATGGTAAAATCTCTAGGTGAACGACCTCAAACTAATATCCGTCTAATATAAACAGTGAGTAAGCTTGCTGGTTATAGTTTGATTTAGTGTTAGTTTTAAATGTGGTCGGGTAATAGCTTTGCGCCCACCCGCACTGATTTCATGACTGCTTTAATGGGTGCAGTGCGACGGCCTGCTTTTTAAGGCGAGATGTGCCCAGGCATAGGTATCACTACATAGTATAAAACAAAGTCGCTTCCCGCTGTCTGTATGACCCTATGTATGCTTATATCTTTAAAACTACGCAACAGATTTTGATGCGGTTTTTTTAATAGATAGAGTGATCCAAGAGGAAGGTTTATGTATAATTATTAATTTGTTAACCCGTGGGAAGCCGGGGCGGGTCGCTAGTTAAACTTCCCTTCCACACCAACACACACAAAAAGAAAGCTATTTAAAACACGTACGTCTAAACGTAGAACATCATTAGGTACTTTATTTATGGTGCTTTCTCAGTCAGAGAACAAAAGTTTCAACGCTTGTTATTGCGCTTCTTCTGCAATTTTTTTTCACCATTAATAATAATAAAATTTAAGTAAAATACCGTATCTTTTCTTAAATTCACACAGTTTCTTGTTTCTTTACTCCACCGTCTATCCATTCTTCCACAAAATAAAGTTACTCGAAGCGTTTTCACCGAACAAAACCGTCCATTGTCAAAAAGAACAGGTGATTCTGATTTCTGATAGATTTTTTGCCCCAAAAGAAATCTCATGGCATTATGTTTTATACAGAAACCGGCTCTGATTTCAATCTATTTTTTTGGTTAACTACAAAAAGTTACGTTCATTTCTTGGCTGTTCATTGGCCTTAGGGTGAATGCGCCAAATGTGGGCGCCGCCTACGCACTTATGCTAATGCTAATACATTACTAATATTTAACCTCGTGCCGCCCAATGTACATTAGGATGTACTCTCAGTTTCGATGTAATGTCAACCTTAATTAAAAAACAAAGTAGGTAGCATTTCATTTGTCTCGTAAAAATTTCGAACAAATGAAATTCAACCTAATTGAAAATACAATAAGATTCTAACTTCCTTGGCTATAATTTTGTATGGTGGGCGGCACGAGGTTAATGTTGACATTGCTCCCTTCTCATTAAATAGTTATGGCGTTATTCATAAACGCGCTACAAGCCTCAATCAGCTATTAATCGTTTGTCTTTATCTGTCATGTTGACTTTTGTATTTGTAAGAAAGGGATTGAACATAAATTAAGTATTTGAGGCTTGAAAAGCTTTAAGAATAAGGTAATTCATGTAGAAGAGCTAAGTCTAAGAAAATATCGTGCGTCGAATTTGACTACTGAATTATGCTTATGAAATTTGATTTCCGTGCCACTTCATACCTTGTTATAGGGCCAATAATGTGAAACCTCTAGAAGCTTTCATTTCATATCATTGTTTGTCCACGTCTCACGTCTATTGGTTGATTCCCGCACGTCTCCTCTCATCTCCACCTCAGTGGAGAGGCAGCCTTATAAACAGAGTTACTGCATAATGTACAATCGTTCGGTGAATCGGTGCCATAAACATCGAAACACGTTTTTTTTTCTTTTTCAATAACTGGCCAGCCTTCAATAACTATAACCACCTTATACTAAATGAATTCTGTTTATAGGTAGGTGAATAGAAATAATTTTTAGTTTAGGGTGTCCAGTTCCTGGCGATTTACCCTACTTTACAACTCTTCTACCTAGTATTTACTCTTTGCTTCTCATTAAGCTAACGTTCGTTTGTTATTTCACACAGATGCGAGACTTTAATTACTCTATTAGCTAATACAGATTGTCTTTTGTCTACATCTAATCGCCTTGTCAAAATGCTCGTAAAATTATTGATCTATTGAGCTGACATTTGACTAATTATATATTTGCCACTTTATAATGTGAGCTTGTCAAAATTTGTTGTCATAATTATGGTTTATAATTTTATAATAATTAATTTTATGATCGATCGGTATTTAATAATCATGTATTTTAATTAAATCGATGTTAATGCGTATCTCAAGCGTCAAGGAAAGCTCCACCAAACCGATGTTATCCTGGTACTTTTAATAAGCATTCACCAGTGATTCATAGTCTAAGTGCAGGCCGTTTTCCCATTGCTTACGTGCGTATGCGCAACCAAGTCAAACGCTGAGTTCAATATGATATTGGTATCTATAAAGTAACATGTAATTTAGGTACTATACGGGAACCAGGAACTTAGCAGGGGCTTAGGGGCCTGTCGTCATTCCTATCGGTTAAGACTAGGGTTGAAATATGAAAAAAAGAAATATCCTAACATCCCCACGCACGGTTATTTCTTTAAAAAATCGCCCATTTTTGCGCGACTCTGACTACCCCAGTGGACATTTTGTATTAAATAACAACATTTAGCTCTGTAAGCGTCTGATATAACTATCAGGCTGTCTGTATACGTACACGAGAACTGCTTCGGGCGTGTTACATTACTTACATTACATCATTACTCAGGAATGCCGTACTAATTGAAGAGTACTGGAGTTTATTGCCTTCTTAGGCGTCTGTTTGGATTTTTTATGTCTACCAACATTATAAATAGATTAGGAATAGGGTGCTGAACGGAAGGAATAAAATAGTAGATAGGGTAGTCTTTTACTTATAAGTTATAATCGTAATTGGGTTATAACGCTTCGTATTAAATTAGTTGAAATTAAATTGATAAAGTTAACTTTCTTATTTAAAGTAAGTGAGAAGTAAGTGACTATTCTCTATTGTACCACAAAGAAAACAAAGATTGACAATTACATACTGAGGATTTAGATTTTTAAGTATTTTTTTATGATGATACATAATAATATTGCAGATTATTTTTCATAATTAAGAAATAATGTAGATATCATGATTTAAATATTTTCTTACCAACCTAGGACTTTATCAGAAAGCTATTACAAGTGTAATTAATTTAGTAACAAGTGTTTATCTATGAACAAATGACTGTAGTTTACAAAAGCTATGTAGAAACGCATTACAAAATCTTTGTAAGGTACGCTTAAGTAAAGAATGCTTTGGACATTTCGCTTTTAGTTCTGTTGACTCTTGCATGTTATGTTTGCCTGGTCTCGATAAGTACAAATGTTGATGCACTTATTGCATTTTAACGAAATGGTTCATCATCTTCCTCGCGTTGTCCCGGCATTTTGCCACGGCTCATGGGAGCCTGGGGTCCGCTTGGCAACTAATCCCAGTAATTGGCGTGGGCACTAGTTTTTACGAAAGCGACTGCCATCTGACCTTCCAACCCAGAAGGTAAACTAGGCCCGTTTAGGGATTAGTCCGGTTTCCTCACGATGTTTTCCTTCACCGAAAAGCGACTGGTAAATATCAAATGATATTTCGTACATAAGTTCCGAAAAACTCATTGGTACGAGCCGGGGTTCGAACCCGCGACCTCCGGTTTGCAAGTCGCACGCTCTTACCGCTAGGCCACCAGCGCTTTTAACGAAATGGTTAATATTTTGTAATTAAATGTTTTATCTATTGACCTTAATGGTAATTTTATTACACGTCAGGTGAATCATATGTAAATGTCAGGTAATAAAGTATCTTAAATATGTACATGCAATTGCACACGCACATTAAAATCAATGACGCTTCCTTTTGGCTTTGGTTCAGTACCTTAGGTTATAGGTATATTAGGTAAATACTGATAGGATAAACAAAATATTGCTGTACATTTATTGCTAACAATCTTTTTTGAAAGAAATAGTGTAGACAGATAGGGAAAAACTGGATACTTAATACTTACTAATTATTATAGTATCGGTCATATCGGTGGTGTGGGTGTTTTACCCTACTTTTACAAAACGAATACACGAACTATTATACATGAAAAGAAAACTTCTTGTAAACACAAATTTCGCCATGATACGAAGACGCGCGTAAGTTATGTAACTATTATATGTTTATCTTTCTGTTATATCACAACATAAACATAATAATGATTATATCTATTTATAACCCGATTACTTTGTGGGTAGTTATTTGATTGTAAACCAACTGCGCAATTGTGATATACTTACGTGACTTACTGTGATAAAGGGTTACCTAATGGCGCCCTTAAGCAACGTGTTATTTTGATTGATTGAATTTTATACAAGCACAGTTTTATACACGTGGGACATGTTGAAGTAGTGGGAATTACCCGTCAAGCCACCAATACACCAGTCAAGTAATGTATGTATGTACACGTCTTACTCAAAAGTACATATGTCCCATAGCTCGTAATCGTATGTCGGCAAATTAAAAACTATGAGACATATTTTAGAGTAAAGGGGCCCATTGATAATCAGTCCGCCGGACGATATCGACCTGTCAGTTGTTCGGAGCTGTCACCTTTTGCGTTTAAGTTTTATGCACCCCTTAAGTTTTATGCACCCCTGCTTAAGTTTTATGCACCCCTAGTTTTTCACTCGGCTGTAGAGCAATAGGTACGCTAATTAGGTATTTCTGTTAATTAATATAAGTATATGTATAGGTTTTGGTTTCGTATTATTATCAATGACCCTACAATAAACAAACAGGAATGTGAACTTCGACTTTATTATCTCTAATTTACCTAGGTATATCTTACATATTAATATTACGGCGTGATTTGTCTACACTTCTACAGTAATATTATATTACTGTAGACAAATCACGCTGTTATTTATAAGTTAATCACTTTTATAAGTGTACATTTGATAAGGTATTGGTCATAATTACTTCAACAGGTGTAATGTTTGAAAAACTTAAGTACTTGCAATTTTTTCTTTTTACAAGAATAAATTAGTTATTTTCAATACAAGTGCGAAAAAGAGGAACTTCGAAACGAGTGGCGATAAATTAAAACACGACCGAAGGGAGTGTTTTAAATCGACACGAGTTGCGAATTACCTATTCGCACGTGTATCGAACAACGTTTTACAGTACATATGGCACTTTAAAGTTTCGACATACGCACGAAAAGTGCTATTTTACGCACTAGTGCGAAAAGGAGCCCCATATTAGTGTCCGACCGAAACATGTTTTTTTGCCGAAACCGAAACCGAAACCGAATGTTCGGCTTTGGCTCTAGTTTCGGCCGAAACCGAAACCGAAACCGAAACTTTTGTAGACTTGTTAAAATCGTTGAAAAAATGTCATAAAACCGCTTTTACACACATATTATGGGGCTGTCAACACCCAATGTCCTTGGAATTGATGTTACTTAAGCAGTTTTTTATGAAAATTACTAGAGTTAGACCAAGATAATTCTGCAACGATTTTGATAAGTTGATAACACACGCAGTGCAAGTGTTATTTTAAACGTCAAAACTTCTATGAAATTATGACGTATAAATAACATTTGCACTAGTTGCACTACGTATGCTATCAAAATCATTGCAGAATTTTCTTGGTCTAACTCTATTCATTCACCAGTCAAGCTAACATGTAGACACAGGGTCAACCAAAAACGCGAGCGCAGCGAGCGCGAAATTTTTTGTTAACAATATCGCAAGGCCGGGTGCCGATCTTCACCTGGGCCGAAAAGTCCGAAGTGCCTCATTGAGGCGAACTTTCATGCGAAGTCAAAGCCGTGCTTAAGGCTTCAGGATAAGTAGTTGAGCACAGACTTCAACCAATGTCCATTGTATTCAAAAGCGAGACCGCAGGCCGAGCATGGCGCAGCGAGGCCAAAGGCTAAGCTGAAGTAGAGGACATGTGGAACACAAACCAATGGTAAATTGAGGTAAAAAGTGAGGCTAGTTTTCTTATTATTATCTTGCCCAGGGCCCAGTAACATGCGACAGTGTTATCTCATTCACTTATAGGTATTGACAGCCTCATAATAAGACTGCGTCAACCGTCCAGTGGCGCCCTCATTAGTGGAATTGTGTTTTATAATAAACCAATTAATGTCTGTACCTAATATACATGAATCAGTATATGTAGGTATTAATATTGTTGTCCTACTTATTCCCCAACTTTTGGTCTTTGTCCGAAGTACCATTTCGTAAGTTTCGGCCCGGCCGAAAGGTTCGGCCGTTTTTTGGCCGAAACCGAAACTATAGCCGAAACATGATTTTTTGGCCGAAACTGGCCGAAACCGAAACCGAAACCGAACCTTCGGTCGGACACTACCCCATATGTACTGTAATAGTTATTTTCGATACAAGTGCGAAAAAGAGGAAATTCGAAACGAGTGGCGAATTACCTTTTCGCACGTATGTCGAACAACGTTTTACAGTACATATGGCCCTTAAAACTTTTGAGATCGCAGGAAAAGTGCTATTTTACGCACTAATAGTGCGTGAAAATAGGGCCATATGTACTGTAAAATTCTTTATAATAATTACCTGTCTTTCTTACACACTTGTCTAAGCTATTACAGGGTTTCAAAGTATATTTATATCTCGATAATTATTATGATAAATTGTTATCTTGATAATTTCACGTGATACTTATCGATTTATCGATTCTATTTCTGGAGGGAATCCTTAAACAAATACATATTTAAAAAAATAAATGAAGTACAGTACAGTCATATATTTTAATATCAGTATTATTTCGTACGTTGTCACAGTGACAATCAATTTAGGGAGCTCATACTATTGTCACGAATGTCACGATGACAAGTTACGAAACGGCCTTGAAATGCAATTCCTTGACATTACCTAGGTACTATGTACTTAAATTTGATCGAACAAGGTATTGTCTAATCTAATAGAATATAACTTCATCTTCTATTATATGTACACCATTTGCTTATAAGTCTTATGTACCTACTTAATATTGATAATACCTCCTTATCGAGTCAAGTCCCAGTTCAACTTTAGACCCTTTCGTCGACGAACGTATGATAATGTGATTATGTGACTGTTATGTTTACTATTGGTTTGTGAAATGTATGTGAGTGTGTCCAACACTTGTGTGCGGTTCACCGATCTGCTTGAGGTACTATGCGGATGGAATGTGACAAAGGTCTTTGGCCTACCTACTTTAAATAGTGATATAATATATTATTAGTAACGTATTTATATACACAAACGGGTCTACCGCGATATACTTTCATTGTTTTTACCTTAAATTCCGACGTTTCAGCTGATTTGACGTCCCAGCAAATGTCAGCGGAGATATAAATAAAACAACACTGAACTACCCGAAATTAGTTTATTAAAATGTTCGGGGTAGACAAAGAAATTGCAGCTACCCGTTAAAGTTTAATGTTTAAGTATGTACCTATTATACATATATGGCGTTATTCATAAACGCGCTACGAGCCTCAATTAGCTAATTAATGTCAATGATATTATATAACCATAGATAGGTTATACTTATACTTGAGGAGCACAAAAAATACTTCCATATTTATTTCTGTGCCTCCGAAGAAATTTGTTATTTTTGATTAATTTTCTCATTCCATCCATCTTTGTCACACTCGTTGTTAAACATAAGGTCGTCTCTTTCTCTTTCGGTGTGCGGGAGCTCGTTAGCACGTGCACATTTCTCGCTTGTCCAGCCGCGTCTAAAGGCAACTTGTCCAATTTGTCACAAGGTAAACGCTTCAATTTTGGAACGCCTATAACCCATCTTGAGTTATATATCATTGATTAATGTGTTATTTTGACTTATGTATCTGTAAGAAAGAGATAAAACATAAATTGACTAATTGAGGCTTGGGAAGTTTTATGAATAAGGTTAGTCTGGCCAACCATTATCGTTAATACCGTTTATGACAATGATTTATAACTCAAGATAGGTTATAGGCGTTCCAAAATTGAAATGCTTAACTTGTGACAAATTGGACAAGTTTCCTTTAGACGCGGCTGGACAAGCGAGAAATGTGCACGTGCTAACGAGCTCCCGCACACCTAAAGAGAAAGAGACGAGCTTATGTTTAACAACAAGTGTGACAAAGATGGATGGAATGAGAAAATTAATCAAAAATAACAGATTTCTTCGTAGGCACAGAAATAAATATGGAAGTATTTTTTGTGCTCCTCAAGTATGAGTATAACCTATCTATGGTTATATAATATAATTGGTTTATGACTGTTGATAGCTTGTTTACATTTTCCGTGTTTTTAGTGATGAAAATTGGACCGGCAAAATTCTAAAATGGACAAAACTTACATATGTACCTACAATTGAGATTATTATGCTCGAGAAAAATCATAAATCTTTTAGAGTTGTGACTATACTGAGTTTGTGTGTAAGCCTTTTTATATAAATCTTGCAATAGTATGGGCTGTCATAATGTTTTCGAAAGCGACCATCAGTGATATGTAAAGTTACCATTCTTGGAAATAACTTGAGGATTTCCCTTTCTCACAAAAAGGACATTAGTCTCCGGGCTACCTTTTCTTCTTAGCGGAAAAAGCAGATTTGCCGGATTGTAATTTTTTTCCCTTCATCTCTGTAAATTGTAGAAATTCAATCTTAATGGACGGAGGATTAAATAAATACACTAAATTAAAGGACTCACTAATAAAATAAACTCTTACAATAAGCTGCTAATAAATCTAAAAAGAGAATTGGATTTGACAACGCCTATCACCGATCATAGTTCTTCTAACAATCATTCGAATGCTTTGTTTAATAGGCTCAAAGTTAGGTTAGTTATCTAGTCATAGAATACACGAAAAATGTTAGTTATCTAGTCATAGAATACACGAAAAATATTTTTTGCTTGTGTAAGTGTAAATTATGTAAACTAGTTAAATCCGAACGAGGGGCGCCTCTTCGTGAGGCCGTAAGACAAGCTGCGTCAACAAAGGCGCACTATTTCTTCCTAGCTTTAGTTCCATCGACTTGACATTTGTTAGCACTTGTTTGTTCAGGTTGTTTATCATTGTTTGCTGAACTACCATAGTCCAAGTCCTCTGCACCATTGTGCATGGTAAGCATCGTAAACTAACATTCGTGTATCTTTGTCCGCAGGTGTCAACGTCGTCGTCTCGCGCGATGAGCGAGCGCGACCGGGAACGCGACCGGGAGCGCTGGGGCGCCCCGCCGCAGCCCGAGCCGCCGCCGCACCGCGTGCGAGCCGCGGACCTGTACCCGCGGCTGCGGACACATTGCGACGAGCCCGGCCTAGATGTGCCGTTCACACCGATATGTGGAGAGTTCGTGCAGGTGGGTCATGAGTCATGAAGTCCTGGTGTGTTTGGTACGCTGAGGCGCGCTGCTGCTGACCTAGCTGACTGCACCGTATCAGATTTGCAGTGGCTTTTGCCGAGTGAGAGCTCTTGGCGTTTCTATACTCCTAGTAAGAGTGCTTGTTGTGACACATATTTACACCATACCGGCGTGTCTCACTCCGCGATTTCGTCGCTTTGCTACAGGTAGCTAAAAGTACATCTGTTCGGCCCCAATTTTTGGGAAAGCCATAAGCCGCGCGTGGCGCTGTCGCCACCTAGTGGCCATATCTGTGCTGAGCGTAACAGACGCGTTTTGTTAGAGAGTGAGTCTTCTGTACTTAGTACTATTATTTATTCTGTGGCCATACCTCTTAACTTTGATCCGTCAAGCTGAACTAAAGCCCCCTAAATATACAATGGAATCTTACCGACTTGCCCCAACATAAATATGAGCTACTTAGATTACACGATGCACTTTGGCTACAACGCTCTATCTAATCAAACTTGCTCGAAGGAAACATTTCTTATTTTATATACGGCTTTGCATTTCGTTGATAAGAACCTAGCTAGTTTACATATTAATCCTATTTATTTATAATACATAGTAATAAAATAACCGATAGCTCTGATAACATAAATGGGAAAGAAAGGGAACAAAAATATCAAAAAAAGCAAAACTGTCCGACACGGATATTGACAATATTAATCTGTGTTGAAAAAATCATTGCTAGCTTCAAAACCCACGAAGGAAACAGTCGAGTACGTTTGTATGGAGAAATTACCACTCCTGTTGGCTCTTAATGGGTAAAAAATAGTACGGAACTATTCATCGGACGTAGTCGCGGACATAGGTTAGTCTCGAATAAATTAGAAAACACCTTATATTTGGTCAGTGCAAACATTCTTCGGGTATCGCACCGCGTGAAATCGTGCGCCGGCTATTTAATCTAAGTTAGCTCTCACGATTTCTACCAGGTGTTGTTTATTAGAAATGTGTTTCGGAATCTATTCCGGTGTCTAGACGCCCTTTCTTAATGTTTAGGGCCAAGTTTTTCGAACTAAAAAAGGTACGAGCCAGTTAAATGAAGATATTTAGAACTACTCTGCTTCCCGCGCAGCTAATAATGGCTTTGTTAACTTGTTATTTTCTACATGGATAAATTAAACTATTGTCGTCGCTTTGAACTCAATTTTCAGTCATGTTAATTAAATAACTACATTTTGTGGTTAAAACGTAGTTTTGAGACACTTAAGTGATCAATACATTTACTACCTGGTCTCAAAATTAATCACTAAGAGATGGGTAACTAAATATATCACATTCATTCTATCAAAATAAATTTCGAATAACTTGGCCCGAATGTCTAACTGTACCATGAAATGAACACAAGTGCTACCTATATCCAACTAAAACCAAATATGTTCAAAGTCTACACTGAACATGCCTTTCAAATGTCCATAATCATTAGCATATATGCATCGATTGTTACTACCGTAAACATTGTTAACTGATCACCCGTATGCCTTATTACAACCACATAAGGTATATCTACATAACTCTACTAGTTATCAAGTTATCATACGTAAATTGATAGATAAGTTAGTCCAGCAAATGCACTTTAAGGTCAACGGGTCGGATGCACCGGGGTGAATGAACGAAATGACGTTTTGATAGTAGTCTATTGAGTTAGTCAATAGCTTCTAATTTGTATTTATTACTTGACTAAAATTGTTCGACCAATTTTTTTAACAAGCAGATACTTACGCTTCCGGCTTGAACCCGCAACCTTTGCAATCCGTGGGTGGCGTAAAGCGACATCTACCGAAAGACGATTACATCTTTTAACGGCACCGGAGTCTCAATTTGTATTGAGAATTCACCAGTAACAATGAGCTAACCCGTACTAAACCAATTGGTATGTATTGGTGTGTAATTGGTTTGGGTTGGTTGGTATGGGTTGGGGTTAGGTGCCATACTTGATGTAGCACTTGGCTTGCAAACTTAACCTATTAGTTTATTAGGTATTAGAATTCGTTTCAAATGTACCATGACCATGACATTAACAAGTATTTATATTTCCAGTGGGTCGGCCGCACGGCGGACGGCGGCACCATCGCGATGTCCAACTACCGCCTCCACGCTCAACCTCGGCGGCGGAGCGGGCCTGGCGCCTCCGTGCCGCTGCGGCTTATCGACGCGGTCGAGATTAAGGATCTGCTGGGCCTTGTTGTACTGTGCAAGCATGGCAGGCAGCTTCAGTGAGTACTACTCAGATTGTATGCTTGCCTGGTACTCTAACTTACTTCCGTTCCTAAATTAATCCAAGAGCTTTATGGTGTAATTGTGACTTATATTTTAATTCAAATTTGTTGGTCCTAACGGCCTAGTTTAATTTTTGGGTATTTTATAACCTGACCTAGACTAAAGTTGGACATAGGAACTATAACTTTGTCATCACGAAAGTAAAACGTTTTAGGAAACCGTCTTGTGAGTTAGGTACTTGTAATTCTTGTAAACCTATCGACCTAGATTAAACTGATCCATCAAACGTGAGATTAAAACATTTGGTCTTACAGATATCCCTTCGCGACCATATATACTTGTTTTATATGTATTTAATAGTCTTAATTTAATTTAATATAGTCATTATGTTGTATCTTCCTTTTCCTTCTGTGTAACTTTTATTTTACTATTTGTTCACTGTACTTTATTTGATGTCTTTTTCTTCTTGTCTGTTACCCTCCGTGATTCTTCTCACTTGATGGTCTCATCGGAAGACCAGCGCTGGAAGCCACCAGCAACATGCTGAGATGAGGCCATTTCGTGGCACTTTAATCTTATATTGTGTTTTCTTTTATATTATGTATTGTCTGTGCTTACGAATAAGTTATATTCTATTTTATTCTATTCTATATAATATGTACTCGTACCTATAGTTGTTAAACTAATGAAAGTCTGGAAAACCCGGCACCCCCCGCCCCGTGGCGTATTTTCCCACATACAGATATCGTAATCATAGAAAATTATATCCACACAGCTATTGAACACCATTTGCAAACAGTTTTCCAAGTTAACAGCAAGGTTAATAGTATGTAAACGTCGGCATTATTGTAATAATATTTATTTGCGAGGTGCTAAACGGTTTGGTTTTATTATCGGTTTTGTTCAATGCTTACCTACGTCAGATAAGTTCAATGAATAACAAGAAAGTATGTTAAGTAATAATGTTTGAGCTAAATTCACCGATTAGCTCATTTGATATCGAAAGCATAACAACTGATATATGTAGCCGTAGCAACAGTAGCAAACAACATATGTGACACTATGCACTCTTTATGCTGTGTTCCTGGTAGTAATTAAATCATCATCATCATCATCTGTAATTAAAACCGAATCACGCCATTCTTATTTGTATGGTGTTCATACAGGTGGTCTATTTTCATAACTAACGAGTAAATTTTCCCATACCTATTATATTTACCTATTCGGTTTACGCATATACAATCGTGAACGAGTCAATAAATAAATCTAGGTACATATTGGTAAATCAATATTATATTAAGTTTATGGTTTATGACAACTTATATCCACATTAGTTATATACACTTAGATGTCTAAATACACAAGCCAACAAAATATGTCTAGACAATAAAAAATTAAAACAGATTTTTATTTTATTGTATTTGACAGGTCGTTGACGAAGATTTATGGACATTGAATTAGAAAGGCATCAACGTTTAGTGTTATTATGCGCAATAAAAATAATAATTACCAAATGATGTCAATAACCTTGTAATTTACGCATATCATAGTTAGTTATTTATTTAGAAATTTAATTCAGACAACAAGGCCCATATTACAAACCTTACAGACTATCATACATATGTATTTTATAAACTTAAAACTAAACACTAGTTATTTAGTCGGTAAAACGGCGTGGATCCGTTCCGTTGCATCAGCTGCTCCTGTGTCGGATTCGGCAGTTTGCCCCGGAACCTCCGAAATACGACACCCTTCGGCCAGAAGTCGGCGCACTCGATGGTCCCCTGCAGCGACCGCGACTTATTGACAACTAAAAATAAAAGTGCTAGTCACATCTGACTGAATATGATTTGTGGTGACTGGATAAAACCATTTATAAATGTTGTCATTTATTATATGCATTGATATTTTTAGTAATTTTGTAAAGTTTTCTTAGCAAATTTTAACTCTTTCCCATTCTTTAAAATTCAAAAGCCTATTTACCTACAGTAGTATGTACTTTGAACTGCAAATGTAAAAAATGAATTATCTTTTAATGTCGCAAAATGGACTGTCATAGTTTTCCCCTGTACACTTAAAAAGCTCATTTTATGAGACCTGGCTAATAACAAGTCCAAACGCATCCGCAATGGCGTCGTAAAGTGAATACTCCTTTATTGCCTCTAAAGCGGGTGCCAACGACGCACAATGCATTCTGAATGCGAGGATTTCTCTAATTCTGAAATGTACCGGACGTGACTTAAATGTACATTCATTTTGTATGTTGTTGGGAAATTTAAATTGTTAAGTTTATTTGACTACTAATGCCATTGTGTTTGAAAGGATGTTTAAGTTTATTTTTTACGATATTTGTAAATTTGTATACAATACAGTATGATGTACTCGGCTGTGTTAGCGACAGTGGCGTCCATCTAGCGGCTATTAGTTTTTAAGACCTACAGTTTTACTTATATCATATACCACTCGTATAACCCTTCTCACCTACATACCTAATATTGGTTCAGCAAAGAGAATCAAAATTCGCTTGTAAATTGTAAACATAAAACTTAAAGGTCGTTTTGTGGCTGGCAAAAAAGGTCTACAGGTCAAACTCTAAATAAAAGCACGCGCTGCAGTGAGGTGTGTGCTAGGGCCCCTTTAGCCCCGTTAGAACAAAAATTTGACAGTTCTGAACAACTGACAGGCCGATATCGTCCGACGGACTGGTAATCAGTGGGCCTCATATGATCGTAAGTCTGTAAAATGTCGGACATAGACTGAAAAACATTTTTTATAGTTGGTCAAACCAATTTGTCAGTCGGCAAGAACCAGGAAAACTATACTCATTCTTTTCTTTTGGGTGCAAGTAGGTACTGTAAGACAAAGATTCTCTCTGTCTATGTTTGAAATGAGACAGTCCTTTGACAAACTATATTTTATTTACA
Source organism: Cydia amplana (assembly GCF_948474715.1). NCBI lineage: Eukaryota > Metazoa > Arthropoda > Insecta > Lepidoptera > Tortricidae > Cydia > Cydia amplana. Next base: position 12,358,187 of record NC_086087.1, read on the forward strand.
GGTGTACATTCAACACAGGCGACCAATGCCTGGAATGGTGGCAACGCCTCAGCACCGCTCTATCGCCCATGAGTTCAGTCCAAGAAACCTTCGCCGCGGCATACGCGGCGTGGGCCAAGGAGCAACCGCCCGCCTCCGTCCATAGAGCCCTGATGAGGGCCTCTAACGCCCCACACAGGAACTGGTTCGGCCCTGAGGTAAGCCTCTTGATCGTTTATAATACCCTGGTACATTAGTTGAATCTTCGTAGCGGTATATGCTGACTAGGCTATGGAACAACCATCTGGGCACATGCTTCCGTCCATAGAGCTCTGATGAGGGCCTCTAACGCCCCACACAGGAACTGGTTCGGCCCTGAGGTAAGCCTCTTGATCATTTATAATACCCTGGTACATTAGTAGAAACTTTTAAACTTTTTAAAGATATATGTGCAAGTTACGGACAATTATCAAAAAAAAGAAAAAGTTCTCGGAAATTCCAGGAAAATTTCACAGGAAATAAGCAACCTTTCATTTTGGAAATGGAAAATTTCGAACTCCATACAAAAATATGAGGTGTTTCCATAATTCGTTTTAACAATATGATTGAATATGATTTTCATTTAAATTATTAACAATTAGTAATCAAATTAACTTATATTTTAAAAAATAAATTAGTCACTATAAAATACATTCCCGGCATTCTGCCACAAGGGTTATTCATAAATTGTTTAGACCTTGTATTGAGTATATCGATTATATAAGTATTTGGCGCGAATGCATGCATCGCCTTTATATGCATAATAAAAATATGTCAAGGACGTTTTCTTTTGTTAAATAAATTAAAGACACTTACTAAGTTTGCATAGTTTATTGTTATTATTCAATATAACAGGTGATCTCTCATGAATAAGTAATAAGCTGAGAATTCTATAGTTGCAAAAAACCTGGCGCACCTACATATGTATTTTCTTAGTCACCGTTTACTGTGTTATTTTATCATGGGAGGATTAATGTGGCAATTTCATCTAGCTTGAAAAAACATGTCTCAGGGCACACGGGCTGAAATTAACAGAAATTAAACACCGATATCTTTATTGGTTACGGAATAGAATAGAATAGTTTTTTATTCGTAAACACACAGACAATAAACATAATTACATAAAAAGAACATAGTGAAAATAAAGTGTCACGAAATGGCCCATCTCAGTATGTTGCTGGCGACTTCCAGCGCTGATCTTCCGATGAGACCATCAAGTGAGAAATAATCACGGATAAATTGTCAATGACACTGTGATACTGTGATACTTATGGAATGTTGCTTACATATGATATCCATGGGTCTAGTCTTGTTTGCGGATAACCGATGTCGCGGCAAAATGTCGAAACGGAAACTTATTTAGGTATATTACCTACCCGACGAAAGAAAACATCGGAAATAAAGATACGAGTAAACAAAATAAATTCTCAATGAGTCTGGGGTAAAAATTATGATTAGATATGTTTTCAAAATGCAAGTTTGAAATGTTACTATTTCGTGTCATTATGAATTGTAACTCTATTTCCAGGTGGAAAGGCTCGGTTTCACAACGAAAGGCGCGTGGCGAGTAACGGCGGCCAACGCCGACTACAAGCTATGTTCCTCCTACCCACCTCTACTGGTGGTCCCGGCGTCCATCGGCGATGAAGACCTCGACTCCGTTGCGAGGTGAGTGGCTCAGAAAATAGGGAAAACAGAACATAATACGAAATCTTCAATCGTGTTTCTATTACGCGCAACACTGCGCTTGGTTAGTTTCTCTTTCACACTTCTTTCTGAGTATGAAAGACAGATTTGATTAGACTAGCGGTCGGTTGCACCAAACTGTTTGTCAGCGTGAAAGAGTTTGCTAAATTATTGTATGGAAAGTTTCATCAGTCAGTTGATCAGTCTGTCAAGTACGGATGGTGCAACTGGCACTTAGAGACAGATCTGAAATTTACAAAACGGAAGTCTAATAAAAACGCATACCAACGATTCAATCTTGTCTGCATATATTGATATCGGCCATATTGTTCAGGCTACAGCTGACGAAGGAAAAGTGGGATGATCGATAGCCATTACCGATATTGTACCGTAACCTCTAACTTCCCAATGGCCTATAAAAGGGTCTTACATTCCATTATATTTGAAGTCTTTAAGTATTTTGTACAACTCAACATTGGCATGTCTTGATGTCGAAGTAAAATCGTGGTTATACAGAATGTTGCAAATCGCAGCTGTTTTTAATCTACATTCACCTTTTCTAATGTTGTAAAAACTAGAAATCCTGTTATTAATGATTTATTTTCCGTCAGGTTTCGCGCCATGCGTCGAGTCCCCGCCGTAGTGTGGCGGCACCGAGGCAACGGCGCGGTCATCGCGCGGACCTCGCAGCCCGAAGTGGGCTGGTTCGGCTGGCGGTCCTCTGAGGACGAGCGGTTGTTAGCTGCGTTCGTCTCCGCCTGTAACACCGATAGGGGCGTGCAACCGGCTAACACTAACAAGGTATGCTCTCCTGGTAACTTGACCTACAATAGGCTAGATCAGCCATTCTCAAAGTGTTCCGCAAGAATTGAGAATAATTTAGAATAATAAAATATACTTCTAAAAACTATTGTTTTATTGTAGGGTTCCATCAAGTATTTCGCTTTCCAAAAGGGTTCCGTCAAAAAAAAAGATTGAGAACCGCTGGGCTAGATGACAAATTTTCATTTATGGTATCAATCAGTCAGGTTTGTTTTTAGGATCAAATGTCTATATGGGACCCATTGCATTAAAGCAACACAAAAGTCAGAAATGATAGTCAAAGTACGACAGTCGTACTTCACTCGCGAAACGCCCCTAACAAATCGCTATGTGAACGTGACGTCAAGGTCACTGAGAGCGCATTTTGAAGTATGAACAAAACAAGAAAATTGCATTTTTGTCAGTGAAATATTGCGTTTATGTATATAGTTGCTAACCAAACTTTTTTTGGATAAAATGTTAGAAATCGAATGGTATCCTTACTTATTTCGTTTCTGAAAGTTAAAAAAAAAACTTTATTTTTGAAATTTTTTAGGTACTCGATTTTTGTATTGTTTCCATATATTCTATTAATATCTACAATATTGTGCTAAATTTCTCATTTGCTATCTATTTTACTAGATTTTGTTATAAAATTCAACATGTGTCAGCATCCCTATACAAGTAGTAGTAGTAGTATGTATCGTTGTTATTAATTAACTCGCATATTTCCTTTCCAGCAAACGAAACTTCTAATAGTAGACGCACGATCATACGCTTCAGCAGTAACGAACAGAGCTCGCGGCGGGGGCTGCGAGTGCCAACAATACTACCCGTTCGCAGACATACAGTTCATGAGCCTACCGAACATACATCACGTGCGCAGATCATTCCTGCAGCTACGAGCGCTGGCTGCCGAACCTAGCGACCAGGCCAAGTGAGTTCCACATATTTCATGATAGCCTGGTACTAATTCCATAATATTAGAGTCAAAAATTATGTTTCTACAAAACAACCGTACAACGTCGGTTAGAACGAAATCGCAAGTTCGTATGGGCAACCAATTTGTCAGCTTATTACTGAGAATATAGATCTGTACAACAAATTGGTAACCTAAGCATGAGAAAGAGATCGTTGTATGCTCTCATCAGGTACATTTTGTTATTCACTATTGACATAGAGCGTGCTGCCTTGCGAGCAGCACAACCAGTGCATGCGTTTGCCTCGTGCGAGGACGTCGACACAAACCGAGTTGCCTCGCGCGGCAGATGTGTCTGTCGCAGTCGGATTGTATAATCCGCCGTATTACATTACGGCTAGCCGTTTTACAAAACAGGGGCGTTTTGAAATGCGGCGGTTCGACGATTAGCCGGATTGAATGCGGCTGAATGAAAATCCGCCGGAATGTATTCGGCGCCATACGTTCTTCAACACGGCTAGCCGTAATGTAATACAGCGAGTCATTAGCCGCCGCTTTGACAGTTTTTAGTTCCCATTTTTAACACTCGTGGCGCTGACATAACAACAACAAACTATGAAAAACGCTGGGGTGTCCATCAAATCTGGAGTTCGTCGGACTGTTTCTTTTCAAAAAACATTTCCTTCGCAACTTAACTAGACGGAGCCCCGCTTCGCGGGGCTCCTATTTCTGAGCGGTTTGCCCTTCGGGCATCTGAAGCTACCTAACGAACCTAACCTACCTATTGATTTAGTGAGACGTCCGTGAAAACATTACACTTTGGGGAAAAAAGCGTAGGTAGGTAAGTAGGTTAGGTTCGTTAGGTAGCTTCAGATGCCCGAAGGGCAAACCGCCCAGAAATAGGAGCTCCGCTTGCGGGGCTCCGTCTATTTAAGTTGTGAAGGAAATGTTTTGGAAAAGAAACACATGTAGTGCGGTGGGACCATGGTAAAAATAAATTAAATTGCAAACATTGTCAAACTCCGCTTACATAGGCGACCGAAAGAACTGGTCACTCTACAATCTAAATAGTAGATACGATGCGGCTAAACGTAGGCCGCCTTATTGAAGAACGTATCGCAATGACAATCCGGCTAATCGTCGAACCGCCGCATTTCAAAACGCCCCTGTTTTGTAAAACGGCTAGCCGTAATGTAATACGGCGGATTATACGATCTGACTACGACATGTCTAATGCCTGTGTAGATGTGTCTAAAAATATTTATTTTTGTCCACAGCTGGCATAGCAACCTAGAACGCACGCTATGGCTCCAATACATCTCGGGCGTAGCGCGAGCGGCCAGCGTAGTGGCCCGAGCCGTGCTGGCCGGACGACCGGTGCTGGTCCACTGTTCGGACGGCTGGGACCGCACGCCGCAGATCGTGGCCGCCGCGCAACTCATCCTCGACGTGCACTATAGGACGCTCGAGGTGAACTTCTAACTACTTGTGATCCCCTAGTACCCACGACGTAGGTTCCTGTCTATTGGGTTTTTGAAGTGAAAACTTCTTTAGCGGCGCTGGGCACTTTTTGAGGTGGGAAAAAAATGATAAACTCGAGACAGCGTAAGGCGATCACGTGACCGTAAGGTTTAGATGGCCACTCATTTAGATGGCATTTAAATCAATAAAGAAAAAACTCAATGACGTTACATGAAAAAGGTTCTAATCTTGTACGGGCTGAAATACGAGGATCTCACAGTTACATTCTAACTCAAATATAATTCAATAAGCTACATCCAGGGCTTGTTAACGTTACCAATTCACATTATAAAGTAACGTTACTTAACGTTAAAATCATAAAAATACCTTATTACCGGTAGTAAATGGTAACGATACTTGATAACTTAACATTATTATAACGTTAGCTAGTTAACGTTAATTTTACCGGTAATTTTACTTTTTATTGCAGGGCTTGTTAACGTTACCCAATTCACATGATAAACTAACGTTACCAAACTAACGTTAACACTATCATTCTTTAGGCTGATATTTGCTTGTAATTTCATACACAATTTTAAGGCCAGTAGACCTTATTGACCATAAATACGGCAGGGCTTCTGTCAAATTGAAATAGAATCAGTCAAAATACATTAAAGATAATTATGTACGTTAGTAAAACTCAACTTTAATTCTAGTAGTTAAAGTTCATAGTCTTTTGTCATTATTCTTTATGTTTATCAAATGAAAGAGGTGGTATTCTACTTGTTTAAGATCTTTGTCCAATATGCATTGCGTCTCACTCTCTCATTAAGCAAAATGTGAGACGCAAATACACAATGGACCGAGATTGGACAGATAAAATACCACCCGGCTGTGTCGGAATATATTTGCCAAAATAAGAAGGTTGCAAAACGTCATAAATTAGTTTGTTAAATATGATGGTATAGCTAATTCGTTACTTGGTCGGTTTATATTAGGTACAGGCGTCTTTGATATAATATACGTCAAGATTATATAGGTTGGATAATGTCTTGATTTTTTTTGTGAAATATGGAGGTGTTGCTGAAATGTAATTTAGTCGGATTATATTAAATGAGACACCTATTTATTGATGTTACTGCTTGCTTGTAAAATAGTCTGGTCAGCACAGTTCATAATGTATGAGAGCTCTACATGAATTCTCACACCAGAGATTTTTTGAGATGTGATAACCTATGTTGCAAATACTATATTTAAAAAGAAATCTCCACAAAATATGTCACATTCTTTTAATAAATCCAAACTATTATTAAAATACAAAAAATATATCAAAACATGAATCCGACACTCGAGATTTTAATATCATTTTATTTTACATTTCCAATTTCCGTTTCATTTACACCCAATATTAAATCTTTTTCCGTAATAAAATGCGTATATAATTACTGTCATCATCTGTATTTATTTTATTTCTTTAACCCCTTATACATAAACGCGCTACAAACTTCAATTAGCTAATAATAGTAATAATCGTTTGTCCTTATCTGTCACTTTAACTTATGTATTTGTAAGTAAGGGATAAACATAATTGAACTAAATCAGGCCCGTAAAGTTTATGAATAAAGTGGTTAATCTTTATTGCACAAAAGAAAAACCTTATAGTACAAGAGGCGGACTTAATGCCATAAGGCATTCTCTACCAGTTAACGATGGCTTGTCCTCCGGGCCATTTGATCGATGACCTCCTTTGATTATTTATTTTTAATGGACGCCAAAATCCAGACAGGAACTTCGATTTTGACATTTACCACAGTAATGCGGTCGGTAGCAATGTGGCGCTTCAAAATTGCTGCAGTCGACTGCATTGCTGTAGAAAACGTGAAAAAGGTCATTCAAAGGGTAATAGGGTTATATACACCGCGGGGGTTATTACCCGAAAGATTTAAACCAACGATTTTAGATCCTAATTAGAGTATATAAAGTTATATAACACATAGTCCAAAAACCCTTAATTTAAGAGATATTAATTATTTAAAACAAATCACAAGTTAAAAAATCTCAATTCTAACACACCCTTATGCGTGACGTAGCCACCAACTAATTTTACACGCAGACGCACTAACTGCATGGTTATTAGCCAAATTCGAACTTCTAACGAAATTTTGTTCTGTTCTCAATCACGAGAGTGCAAACTATTTACCTTCACGATAACTGGGTGATAGTTTGACGAAAATGACGAAATTGATGTCAAGATATGCGCAAGATAAAATCTTTAAATTTGATTGACTGTAATAAATAAAATTCGCCATGCCGCATTATCCTCCGGCTCATTTAGCGGATATTCACTTTGTGTACGGATTTGGAAACCCGAAGAACTATGTGCTTCCGGCACGACGGACCCACTTCAGCCTCGTTCCCAGTTCGTAAATTGGCTAGACGAACAATACCCTGAGAGGTGGATTGGCCGTGGAAGCAACGTCCTAACCTGGCCCGCCCGGTCACCCGATTTAACGCCATTGGTTTTTTTTCTATGGGGAACTCTGAAAGATAAGGAAGGAATACTCAACACCAGTGAAGTCTGGAGAAGAATTATTAATAAAAATTCGAACGGCTTCCGAAGAAATAAAGAACACTTTTGTAAACCTAAATAATGAAATCCGTTTAAAATTAAATCTTTGTGCTGAAAACGGTGGTACACACTTCGAAAACCTAATTCATTCTTCTTCTTCAACCTAGCGTTTTCCCGGTCTAGCGCCAGGGTCCGCTTTCCTGCTCAGCCTTCTCCACTTTGCCCGGTCTTCGGCATCCTCAGGTGTGAAAACCTAATTCATTAAATTAATAAAAAAGCGTAATTGTTTAACATAGTTGTTTATTTTACTTTACTCAGTATAAATCAACACATCGAGAATTTAAAATACGTACTGATAAGCATGATCGATATTTTAACAAAAGGTCATTCATTGATTTTAACAAAGTAATCATCCCTTTCCAGCTGTAGTATGAGTTAAAACAATAAGAGACATGATTTCTTTCGGATATAATCATGGTTAATGGCTTTGGTTATCTCACTCAAAGGAAAAGATTTTATCGCAAAGTTTCAACAATAATAACTGCACTGTACCTACTGTTGTAGTAATTAATAAAGTTTTGATACATTTTGTGGTATTTTGAGGTGCCAATCAATTGAAATAATTTCAACGTAAACATGATCCTAGACATAACTTGACACTTCTTGTCATGGAACACATGTCACTGCATTCGCCGTGCATCGTATGATATCGGAGTGATTCGTGAAATGTCATGCTCGCTCTCTGTGTCTCTACTTGAGATTAATTAAACTCGCTCACTCTCTGAATAAAGGTTTGTTCACAAAGAAGCGGTAAATTAATATGATTTAATTTGTACTGAAATAGTAGTTTAATTAAAATATATAATTGGACCCATGTTGATATAACATTATTTACTCGTACTGTCGTCAAAAATACGTGGTTTAAATCTTTCGGGTTATTAAATCCCGCGGTGTATAAGATGAAATGATGCATTAATAAAACTTTAGTTAACTAACAATATTATATTAAATCATTAACAACTTTGACAGCACGATCTCTTCGCAGGTAGGTGCTCTACAAGGAGTTTATATTACAACATTATTTCCAAGAAATAATCTCTCATTATTAAATTATACAACGGGACTTAATCGCGTATCGTTGTATAATTTAATAATGTGTAAAAATCGTGAAAGTTTAAATCAGTGTAATCTCTCATTGTTACGAAAATGTTGGTAGGGTGGCTTTAGGTTACTTTTCGTTCATATCGTCTTGGATATGGGTGAACATGGTGTTAATACACTCAGTATCAATCAACCTGTAAAGATATTGTAGCCTGGCCTTTTCTCGAAAAGTCTTCTAGAAAAATTTACGCTCATGTCGTCTCGGATATGAGTATATTTGGTATCAGTGCATTCAGTATAATATCCTGAACACAAATATATGAGATGACAAGCGCGAAAGTGGTGAGGGTAGTTACTGTGATGCAAAGTTTTTACCATTTTTCTTTTAAACATACCATGTGGGGTACCAAATGAAAGGGCCTTGTGAGTAGATCACAAATATATAACATACTGTAACACTTTTACTACTTAATCCAACAAATTATTTGAAAACGTTCAAAAATTTCACAATGAGTTGATTTCCAACTGCTCTAAATTGACTAAGATAACTTGATCCCAAGTTTCCTTGCAATTATACGTAATCGAGGGCCAGGCTCATACTAGTTCTCATGTCGCGATGCGCTATCGCTAACAAAAACTAAGCGTTACGAATTGCTGACATTTGCTTCTTTTAGTTTCTCTACTCAAGCATCGGATGACAGGATCGTTGAAAAGGGACAAACATATCCTTTGACGTTACGTTACTCTTCTCGTGAATTGTCAAATTTTAAAATTCGAAATTAGCTTTGGAATTTGTCCGGGTGGCTATTCGAAGTATAACTTGGTGGACGGTACTTACTAACCAAATAAGCTTGAGATCCAGTATCATAGATAGTTGTAAGACTTTAAGGGTCTATTTATATCTGACTGTGCATCCTGTATTCTAAACGTTTTGTGAATAGATATAAAAATTGACACCTATCATTTTTCACATAAACACAGACACTTTATGCATTGAATTATTAAACCTTAACGCAATGCCATAAGTCATAAGGTATATTTTCCTAATATACCTTGATGCTAATTCGAACTTTGTTATAAAAGATGTCATTTTATATCATTCGCGCGTGCATTTCACTCGTACTAGATGAAATATGTATTGGTGCGAGCGAGACGGTTGGGCGAATGATAACAAAATGATATATCTTTTTGACATCTTAAACAAAGTTTGACTTGGCCTCTGTGGAAGCCTGGAAATACAGCATACTTCATTGACTTTTTATGCTGGAAATTGATTTAATTATTGCGAGAAAAATAAGTATGTAGTCTTCAATAACTTGTACAGTTATGTACTGCCAAAAAACTAGAAGTGTCCATTAATTGTGTAGAACATTATTTGCTGTTTGTTTCCAAAATCATGCTGCTATTCTGCGAATATAGCAGTTCCTCGGGCAGATAAATTAAACATGATCGAAACAAATACTATTAAATTAACCACAATAGTAAACTTTTCTCTCAGTGTGGGATATTCTCGGTCATGGAAAACTTACAAAATTATTGTTTTTTTCATTAAATCTATAATTAATATTATTGTCGGGAGAAATTCTGACCGTGTAGTCGTATAAGCTTCATAGCCCATTCTTCAAAAAAATTCTAGTTAGAAATTACTGTTTAGGTAGTATAAAATAAAAAATAAAAAAAATTTTATTTCTAAAAAACGGGAACAGATATCAAGTTGTTAATTCGCAGACGGGTATTCAATATGATATATAATTCACCCGTGTAGAAACATTTTACTGTGCAATTAATGTAACTTTAACTTTATATTGACTCCACTATTAGTAATTCGGTATTGTTAGATTACAAAGTAATCTGGGAATCGGTAATCAGATTACAAAGTAATTTCGAGTAATCGTGGAACCAGGAATCAATTACGAAATGCCCATCTCCATTTAATATGTCTTTGTCTCACGGAAGTTTTGTTATTAAAATTGCCCATCTCTGCTTGAGAGTGAATGAACATTCGCTCGATTGTCAACGATGATGGCACCTATCAGTTAATCAAACGGTAAATAAGCAGCTGTTAACGTTACCTACTAACGTTAACAATGGTGTATCGATACCTTTGACTTAACGTTAGCTCAAATTGACAGCTGCTAACGTTACCATTTTGTTACCGGTAAAGAGTAGTATAACTAACGGTACCTGGTCTAACGTTAGTTACAACTTAACGTTAAATCTGTCACCTTGTGGTAACGATACCAACTTTTTAACGGTATTTAAAGCCCTGGCTACATCTTGATGAAATCGCTAATAAAAGTGAACTCTAGTACTGGTGAATAAAACTCAAAATATCATGACCAATATTTAGATTCGAGGTCTGCAAGGTAACTTTACAATTTCTATTCAAATTCTTAATTTTAATCTGTTTATTTCTTTTAATTGGAAAAAAATTCAATTTTATCATTAACAGTGATATACCTCTACTTTGGTTTCAATTAATTTAAACAACTAACGCTACAAATTTAAATTTCGAATTTTAAACAAGCTCACTGACCAGCAATTTCGGAACTAAAGTTTTTCAATAGAAAGGAGGATGGTGCTGCAGACATTTTGTACTAGTCATTGAGTTTTCACTTCTGTCGGCACTCCCGGAGTGCAACCCGTTGTTTTTTTTTTTCCTTATGCGCTCCTGGTATCCTCCTTGTAATTAGATCCTTGCCTCTTATGAGTTTCTAGTATAAGAATAGGATACGTGCACAAACTATAATAGTCATATTTGTATCTAATAGGTAATATCTTCTTCACAGGGTTTCCGAGTACTAGTAGAACGTGAATGGCTAGACTTCGGTCACAAGTTCGCCGACCGTTGCGGCCACCAGTTCGGTCCTGAAGACCCGAACGAGCGCTCGCCAATCTTCCTCCAATGGCTGGACGTGGTGTACCAGCTCATGAGGCAGTATCCCTGCAGTTTCGAGTTCAACGAGGCATATCTGGTGAGTAGGAGTGGAACAGTTTACCAGTTCGGTCCTGAAAACCCGAACGAGCGCTCGCCAATCTTCCTCCAATGGCTGGACGTGGTGTATCAGCTCATGAGGCAGTATCCCTGCAGTTTCGAGTTCAACGAGGCATATCTGGTGAGTAGGAGTGGAACAGTTTACCAGTTCGGTCCTGAAAACCCGAACGAGCGCTCGCCAATCTTCCTCCAATGGCTGGACGTGGTGTATCAGCTCATGAGGCAGTATCCCTGCAGTTTCGAGTTCAACGAGGCATATCTGGTGAGTAGGAGTGTGGAATAGTTCACCTGTTCGGTCCTGAAAACCCGAACGAGCGCTCGCCAATCTTCCTCCAATGGCTGGACGTGGTGTACCAGCTCATGAGGCAGTATCCCTGCAGTTTCGAGTTCAACGAGGCATATCTGGTGAGTAGGAGTGTGGAATAGTTCACCTGTTCGGTCCTGAAGACCCGAACGAGCGCTCGCCAATCTTCCTCCAATGGTTGGACGTGGTGTACCAGCTCATGAGGCAGTATCCCTGCAGCTTCGAGTTCAACGAGGCATATCTGGTGAGTAGGAGTGGAACAGTTTACCAGTTCGGTCCTGAAGACCCGAACGAGCGCTCGCCAATCTTCCTCCAATGGTTGGACGTGGTGTACCAGCTCATGAGGCAGTATCCCTGCAGTTTCGAGTTCAACGAGGCATATCTGGTGAGTAGGAGTGGAACAGTTTACCAGTTCGGTCCTGAAAACCCGAACGAGCGCTCGCCAATCTTCCTCCAATGGTTGGACGTGGTGTATCAGCTCATGAGGCAGTACCCCTGCAGTTTCGAGTTCAACGAGGCATATCTGGTGAGTAGGAGCGGAACGAACGAGCGCTCGCCAATCTTTTAAATTTCAAAGATCGGCATCTTACCATACTAAGAGCTAAAGTCTATTTATTCTTTCCGTAGACTAAAATGACATTTCATGTGTTGCTAGTTTTTTACGTCTTATAAATAGTGATGTGCTACAACCGGTACTAACCGAAAATAAACTATTGGGAGGTACATACTTATATTTGTTGATGAAGTGTCTGTAACGCAATGAATGGATAACCCGTGACGTGCTAAATGGGGACACTAGGAGAGTAGGAGAGGTATTAAAAATATAAAATAGCGTAGGTAAAAATGCCATCATTAATAATAATAATAATAATAATATATTCTTTATTGTGCACCACATGATGAAAAAGAATACAGAGAAAGAACAGACATTACATTAGGTAACAACAGGCGGTCTTATCGCTCAAAAGCGATCTCTTCCAGACAACCTTTGGGTAGCAGGAAACCAATAACTTACAACAATGAACGGGTAGTGCTGATACGAGATTACGTAGAGTACTAGTATCATTTTGAGGTATTTAGAAATGTTGTATCCAGGTCTACGTATATACACAATATTTCTAATATTTTAAAGCGATTTTATTGTAAGATTAACAGTCACATCGAAGCTACATATCATATAGCTCATAATTCACCAAGTTATACTATTTCTCTACGTATACTGTTTTATTTAAATGAGAACCTTACTTTGTACTTTTCGTGACCTGTTTTATAAAGGCACCATTTAGAGTTAATTTTTTGTTTATTTTGAATCTAAAATTAATTGAATATTTATCGGTTATTCACAAACCGAAATCAAAGATCATCACTGTTTGTTTTAAGCTGGCCACATTATTTCTACGTTTGACATTTGTGGTTGTCATTTTAGTCTACGGAAAGAATAAATGGACTTTAAATAGATAGAACGGTGCTTACAAGTATCTCATTTAACCATTATCTGTCCACAGATAAAACTAGCAACACACGTCCACTCGTGCATGTTCGGCACGTTCCTCTGCAACACGAGCCGCGAGCGAAGCGAGGCGCGCGTCCCCGAAACCACCGCTCAAGTGTGGGAGTTGCTACGCGCGCCGGCGTACAGGAACCATCTCTACTCGCCGCACCATTCACGATCTGAACAGGTATATATCCAACATAAAATACGCCCAGCTTTACTTATATTCACACACACACACACACACACACACACACACACACACACACACACACACACACACACACACACACACACACACACACACCACGGGGGATTTTTACGTTTTTATATTGATCTGTCTTTTCTTTAGCATGTTCTGTATATAGCTTTTCAGCATTTTAATTGTAACTTAAATGAAGCAAATGAAATACTTACCTTTTAACATACCTACTCATAAATGTAGCACAATTTTTATTAACATTCTCCAGATAAGGAAGAGCGGTACCTCCTGGCACAGGCTTTAAAGCTTAAAAGGAGGTTCCAATCACTAAGTTTAAGATGATTATTGTGAAAGTAAATAAACATTTTTAATTTTTTTTAATTTTAATTTTTTAATATCCGTTGCCTCGGCGTTGCTGCTTTACGAGGCACACGACTTTACGAAGTACACGCAAATGACTTTTCTCAAACATGCAATGAAATGTCGTCGCTCCGGGCGTTATATCAGGCTTCGAAGTGTCACGTTTAGGGCGGAGCAACTCCAGAGAACTGTAAAGGAATTTCATACGAAATTGAAGGCCTAGGCCGGGAAGTAATTTTTTTTTAATTCTAATGTAAACATGGGATCTGTGTCCATGAACAGGCTAAACAGCCGAATTATACATATTTTTTTTATATTTTGAGTGAATGAATGGTTATCGGACCAAAATATCCGTGTTAACGCCTGTTATACACGAACGTACTGATATTAAGAATACGAATCTGTATGATTCAATGTGTTGATAAATAAATTAAAAATTTTGTCTATACGTAAGTCACCAGAGACCATAGACAATCTAGTCTAAACCGTAAAATTATTCAATGTTAGCATGTCTCACAACAGTTTAAATTCGATTACCATAGACAATATTTAAAATCCTCTGCATTTATTTAATTTATGAAATTGAGATTCTTATTACCAGATTGTGTTTAATGGCCCTAATAAGGTCTATTCGAACACTACACACGCGAAATACGGACGACTTCCGTAAAAAAAACAATTATGGCGGGATTGGAAGGAAAATTAAAAAACTTTTGTTGTGAAGTTGGATTTTTATTATAAAGATTATAAATTTGTTTTTTTTTTGTGGTGTATTTTTTTATTTCATTGCATGTTTGAGAAAAGCACTATACATGCCTAGCCGTGAAAAGGTCTTGCCGGCTTCGTATCACTATCCGCCTCCCTACGGTCGGCCGGCTATACCCACTCACCCGGCAAGCCCTTCTTTCCCGGCGTCTGCAGTAATGTACTATTGAGACGAGATACGATTTAATCATTAATTACTTTATCTACACACATGTCATTAGTGCTCTATAATGCGTTCAGAAACCGTATAAAATGACAAGCTTTATTACAACCAATTTTACTATGAGAACTTTCTTATCTGTGGTAGTAGGAAAATTTGTACTTTAATGTACGAGTACATACGTAACGTTATAGATTTTTGTAAGGTTAAGAGTTTAAATTTGGAACAGCAGTCAAAACTCAAGTGGGTCTCTATTCTAGTATCCATAGATATTAAAACAGTTATCGATACGAAACGTCAATTTAGTATGTTTTTTTCGTTTTTTTAATATAAACCGCACGATATTTGATTTCGAGTGACATGAGAATAGGGACTTTTCTCAAACATGCAATGAAATGTCGTCGCTCCGGGCGTTATATCAGGCTTCGAAGTATCACGTTTAGGGCGGAGCAACTCCAGAGAACTGTAAAGGAATTTCATACGAAATTGAAGGCCTAGGCCGGGAAGTAATTGTTTTTTAAATTCTAATGTAAACATGGGGTCTGTGTCCATGAACAGGCTAAACAGCCGATTTTTTTTATTTTTAGTGAATGAATGGTTATCGGACCAAAATATCCGTGTTAACGCCTGTTATACACGAACGTACTGATATTAAGAATACGAATCTGTATGATTCAATGTGTTGATTAATAAATTTAAAATTTTGTCTATACGTAAGTCACCAGAGACCATAGACAATATTTAAAATCCTGTGCATTTATTTTATTTATAGAAATTGAGATTCTTATTATCAGATTGTGTATAATGGCCCTAATAAGGTCTATTCGAACACTACACACGCGAAATACGGACGACTTCCGTAAAAAAAAACAATTATGGCGGGATTGGAAGGAAAATTAAAAAACTTTTGTTGTGAAGTTGGATTTTTATTATAAAGATTATAAATTTGTTTTTTTTTAGTGGTGTATTTTTTTATTTCATTGCATGTTTGAGAAAAGCACTAAACATGCCTAGCCGTGAAAAGGTCTTGCCGGCTTCGTATCACTATCCGGCCTCCCTACAGTCGGCCGGCTATACCTACTCACCCGGCAAGCCCTTCTTTCCCGGCGTCTGCAGTAATGTACTATTATTCTTTTGTCTAGGAATTAAAAAAAACTACGGATGTGTGACATGTGTGAAAAAAGTTTTCATTCACCGCCATTTGACGTACAGTTTATCTTTTAGTTAGTTTTAAGTATATGTTTAGATAAAGTAGTGTATGTAACTGTACATAATTAGGCATTAAAATACTCGTGTGATCCTTTTAAGAAACTCACTAACGTTCGTTTCTTAAACCCACACTCGTATTTTAATGCCCCTCATTATGTAGCAGTCACATAAACTACTATTTTGCAGGTCCTATGGCCAGAATACGGGGTGCGCTCCATGCAGCTGTGGTGGGGCATGTACTGTGGCGAGCGCGAGGTACCGGACGACGAGCAGCCCGAGCCTGAGGCCGTGTCGCCGCCGCACCCGCCCGCCAACGGTACCTAGTCACATACCGCCTTTGTTTTATGCGCGCCTGGTACCTGAAGCTCACTTGCAGGAATTTGTTGTCATGTTTATGGCATGGCAAATGCTTTCTACAGAAAACCGGCCAAGAGCAAGGCATTTGCCGGTCGTGTTTATCGCACTTTTGTTAGAAAACCGGCCAAGAGCATGTCGGGCCATGCTCAATGTAGGGTTCCGTAGTTACCTATCAGTCACAATAGGCTGCCTTAAACGGGTGCTATTATTCAGTAGCATTCATAACAAGCAAAAGGGTATACTCGTAACTTCGCAGCGCTTCGTACGTCTTTTATTACTAAAGCTTTGGTTTCCTCCGATAGCGGTGCCGTCATATAGCGGCCGTCTCCATACAAATACTACGACATCCATATTTAGCCATATAATTTAGTATGGAGACGGCCGCTATATGACGGCACCGCTATCCTAGGAAAACCGATCTTAAGGAAGGGACTTATTGCGATAACCCAAAAACTGCATAACCAATCATATTCTTGTTTCTTACGCTTCTCTTTTGTTCTCAGGTTTAATGACCAAAACAAGATCTTGTGATAATTTACTAAGCGAAGGAGAGAAAAGGACAACACAACGACGGTGTAGTGACCCCAGTATAGCACCTGATGTCATGTAAGTCTCTCTAAGCACAAAATTAATTTTGTATTAAGCAGAAACGTCTGCGAACGATGCTATTAAGCTTCGAAATATATATGAGGTTCCGTAGGGCTCATATATGGTGGAAATATTCACTGAATTGGGTACGGTCTTGGTAGCTCAGATGGAAGAGCACTATACTAGTGATCCAGTGGTCGTGGGTTCAAGTCCCAACCAAGACAGTGAATTTTTCCACTTTTAATTTATCTCTAAGCACATTCGGGAGCATTACTAATCTCGAAATCTACTTCAATCGTATAAGCTATCGATCTAAAATCGAGGATAAATTATAAAATAAACAATTGAATGGTATTTCAAAGTTACTTACACTTATGCTTCGCGCGGCAGTTGTAGACTCCAGGTCTAAGATGGCCGGCTCTTTATCATTTGTCACCATGGCATGACAGGTGATAAAAATAGGACCTGGCCCCTATTTCACCACAGTGACAGGTGCGACAATTGTCGACATCACTGTTACTGACGTCACAGGCCTCCATAGACTACGGTAACCGCTTACCATCGGACGGGCGGTGTGCTTATTTGCCACCAACATATTAATTAAAAAAAACTCCATTATATCGCCAATAAATAAGTACTTATTTTGCGAAGCTAATGACAATTGTCACAAGAAACACGACAATTGTCACGAAATTCTGACACCGAACTCATTTTCTGTCAAGAATTACCGAAAGTTCTATTAGATCGTGTGACAATTGTCATCATCATCATCATAAACTTCGAAAGAGAAATACCTGTTTTTTGCCGATATAATAAAGTTTTTTTAAATAATACAATGATGGTGGCAAACAGGAATACGGCCTGCCGGATGGTAAGTGGTAACCGTAGCCCATGGATGCCTGTGACGTCAGCAACAGTGGCAATTGTCGCACCTGTCGCCGTGGTGAAATAGGGGCCTGATCTTATTATTAAATTATCTTTCCACAGGAAACTGTCAAGCATAATGGCGGCGGAGTGTGATCCTCGGAGAGAATCCCGCGCGCTCACCGACAGCTGCGTGGACGAGCTGCGGCCCGTGCGGGACTTGGAGCCCGAGCCCCGCCGCGACCAGGTCAGTGCTGATATCCTGGTATCCTGGTCATCGTCAGGGGTCGGACAAAAAGTGCGGATGACGTAAAAATGACGTAATCTTGCACACAGGATGATGTTTGAGTTTGTATTTAAACTTCCGTGTGACATGTAGTAACAAAGTAGTATTAATGAAGTAACAAAATAATCGTAAATAAATCCATGGAATTAATAATACAGGTGGTAGGACTGGTAGGGTGGTGTAGTGAATAAAATAAATTTCACGAAACTTGCCACAATATTCGAGTAAAGATGACATTTTAGAGCGTTTTCTTATTAGTAAATATAAATTTTAGCTAAATATAATCGTGAAGATACAATAGCTAAACAATAACGACGTCAATTTATTGTTCATCTGATTGACAATGTGTCAGTCAAAAACGTACTTACTCATTTCAAGTGGCGATATCGTTTAATAAAGAGGTTGATAAATGATAAGTGATAATTGTTTATGAAAATCAAAAATACTATTTGAAATCATCCTATAAGTGGTTTGACGTCATCCGCACTTTTTGTCCGACCCCTGGTCATCGTGTTTAGTGAAGCTTAATTCGTGATTAGGCAGGACAACACAAAACGAGCCGTCTCGTGAGAAAATTGTCGAACAAAGAAAAGATTGGAGACAGTCCAAGGTATTTCGATATTTGCTCCGCGAGGCAATTTCCTTGCGAGGCAACTCGTTCTGTTTGGACCCGCCGTACTACTTAATACAGCAGATAACCACGTGTTTTTGTATGAAGCGGCTTTGGGCCGTGGTCGAAATTGTATTAGAGCTTGGAGGTTATCGCAAAAACAAGAACGGTGATAAATTGATAATTTAATAAAACAAGATACATTTGGATAAAAAGTTAGGTTCTACGCTAATCTGAATTGGGTGCCTAAAAAACGAAAATAACGAGTAATAAAACTAAGCTTTTATACCGGCCCCTTTGTATGTATCAGGGATGTTGCGGATGCCGATTTCTTGACATTCGCGGATGCGGATGCGGATTTTTAAAGGCTCACATCCGCGGATGCGGATGCGGATGTCAAGATAGGTACATAAAAAACGTCAAATATTACATTTTAGTAATTTTTATTTCAAAAAACCGGCCAAGTGCGAGTCGGACTCGCGTTCCAAGGGTTCCGTACATTAAGTCCCACTCACGCTTGACTGCTAATTTCTAATAGGTTTTTTGGCTAATGACTAAATTACCTAGCAGTCTAGCACTCACGCCGATGCTAAGACGTTCCTGTACCGACCTGTTCCACATCCGCATCCGCATTAAATCCGCATCGATTTTATGCGGATGCGGATGCAGATGCGGATGTTGAAATTAATGCGGAAGTTCCGCGGTTGCGGATGCGGATATTCGCAACATCCCTGGTGTGTATACTGAACTCATAATGACAACATTGTTTACAGGTGGACGGCCTCCATCCAGACCATTTCGAGACCTCGCGTTTACCTCGCGACCTCGCCAGCGGATCCTCCTCGCTCGAGCGCGAGCTGGTCGGCGCCGTCGACTCCGACCACACCGACAACACCGACAACGACCACGAGATCGCCGACAACGTCGTCGATCGCGTTATAGACCACGACGAGCCGGTGAGACCGGCGATCGAGGTTGAGGTGTCGCCTGAAGGCACGCCTGAGGATACGGCCGTGTTTGTTAGGGCGTTCGATGAGCGAGGCTTGCCTGAGGTTAGTTAGAAATCATAGACTAGGGTATCCTCTAGACGGAGTTTAGAGCAATTATTTCATGAAACCGATGCTGCCAAAAATACTGGGGTGCGGGGGACGAGGTGAGCGAGTCCCGTGCTGTGATTGGTCCGTTCAAAGACACGGACGTCACACAAAGACACTTTGACAGGAAAATGCAGTAAAACTACTGTATATTTGTGTCAGAGGGGGTGGCGCTACTATGCTCAGTCTGGAGGATGTCTTGTCTGTGTTAGAAATTAAGTATTTTCAGTTCGACCATTATCCACTGATAGCAAATTGTAGGTACACAACTTGAGCTAGATACTGCTAATTGTTAACCTTGGAATCTTTCTGGATTTGGCTAAAGCCTTTGACACTGTGTGCATGCTGATTTTGCATCGCTTGCTGAATAATCTGGTAATATATTGCCTCCCGCTTACGTGGTTGGTGAATTAAATATCAGGGAGAAAGAAAATTGTCAGAGTAGGTTTCTTCAAACATTTCTGAACACATTATTGTCACATTCGGCGTACCACAAGGAAATATGATAGGTCCTCATTTTTAAAAGTAACTACTGTCTTTTATAACGGAATTTCGCATAGAAGTATATTGTTTATAATTATAAAGCGCACAGAAACGTTAATAATTTAATTTTTCCAGCAGGGCCCACAAAACGGCAGTCGAACCCGACACATAAGCATCACGTGGCGATCCATCTCTGAATCCTCTAACCAATCTTCAACCGGTTTCGACCTCCCTGAGCCGCACGAGCGCTCCCCAGTCACTCACGAGCGGTCACCGGTCTCTCACGACCTGGCGGTCACTCACGATGGTGACCACGAGCGGTCACCGACCGAGGAACTGATGAACCACTTACCGCAGAATGGAGTGAGCAACGGAGTCAATGGGGTTGAAGAGATTGAGCCGAAATTTTTGGAGATTGATTTGAATGGTGAGTGAGAAAATAATTATTTATTTATAAATTAGGTGTTATGTTCTCAACAATTTGCAGTAATAGTTTTCACGTGTGAAATAGATTTCAGATTTTATTAGATGTTCTATGTACCCATACATTAGGTGACACTACTTCCCTAGCTAATGGATTCCATGTTGATGATGTATGCATTAATATAACAAATCTATGTACACTGGTGGTGGCGTTCTTGAATTTATTTCAGTTTTATTAATAACTTTATTACGAAAATCACTACAAACATCTTTAACTCCTTTGATGTCGCATGTGGCATACTTATCTTATTTCAAAGTAATTTCGGTGACAGAAAATTAATCTAGCGTCATTATAGAAAGTGATACGCGTCCAATATGCCGGTTACGTAGTTTCCATTAAGCAGCGAGTACCAGGGCCGCATTTATTTATGAGCAGATGCGTTGCGTGCTAGAGTCTTAACTATATCAACTGAGGCCCGATTCGGGATTATGGCGGCCCATGCTCACGGCCTCTCGATATATAAGGGTCAGCAGGGGCATAGTATACTTACGCAAGCGAGTGATAGTGTAGTAGTGAAGGGAGGCGGAGTGTTGCATTTATCGCGCTCCAGCGAGCTATAGGATAGGTACCAGGCCCCCATAAGTAGGTCAGAGCTCACTGGTTACCGCTGTGGCAGGGAGCGACCCGGGCAGCACGTCGTCGAGCTCGGGGTCGCCGCCGCGGCGCGCGCGCGTGGCCAGCCAGCTCACGCTGTGCCCCGCCAGCCCGCGCCGCCGCTGCCCGCACTGCACCACCAGTCAGTACCGACACCTGTACCACAAAATAGATACAGTACAGAAATCAACCTACATATAGTTTGTAGCTTTCTAGTAGAGCCCGAAGGCTTATCCTATTGTCTATTGTTCAGTAAAACCGCACGTGCTACTTACCTGCAAAAAAGGGTCTTCATTATTCTATTTGGCACCTGAGCGCGAGCTAGTCCAACGCTCAAAAAACCAGTGTAGGTGCGCTCTCCGATAACGTGCCTTTGTTACGCATCTCGATGACACATTTTAGACTGGTTCTGTAGCGTCCGACTCGCCGGCACTCAGTAACCGAAGTACCGATTTTTTATGCAGGTGGTTGTGGCACGTGGCACGAGCGGTTTTTCTTAACAATAGACAATAGGATTAGCCTTCGGGGTCTATTAGAAAGCTACAAACTATACAAAGTGCGCTCGAGCAACGCACACATAGACACTGCTCACGGACACGATATCTCGGACCGGTTGGGACCAGTGCGAGCGCGAGTGCCATCCGCTTGAGACACGCGCCTGTGAACTTTTTTGTGCAATAATGGAGAAACAAAAAAGTTATTATAACTGTTCAGTGGACGGTTGTTTGAATTCAACATAAAACGATGAATTGTCGTTTTTTAAGCTACCAGTGGTTTCAGAGAGGGAAGTAAGTATCTGCTTGTATTTCGATGGTTCGTTTTAACGTTAAACAGAACAGTTAGGTAGGTAGGTACCTATGCACCCCGCCCCGGCCACTACTAGATACGAGTGCCACTATCACGTTACTACGATAGTTTTTTGTGCATAAATCATAGTTGACAACCCTAGAGCGACCGCCGAGCGTAGGTATGAAAAGTGAAGTACATACATGTGATTGACTTCTGTACTGTATCTATTTTGTGCCTGTACCACCATATCTAAATACCCGCTCCGGCTACCACCCGAAACGCTTATTTATCCTTTTGACCGCCAAAGACGTAATCTGCTGCCCGCGCCCAAAATCAACCTTCGTGCATTCCAACAAGGTTCATGGCATTCAAAGGGTTAAAGTGATTATCGCTTTTTTGCAAGTGTTCCAAGTTTGTGCGCTCGTCCGTTGCGATTCTTGCAGTGAATGTTAGATTTATGCTTATTCTGTGATGTTCCCCGTTTTAAATCGCTGTGGAAGATCAAAATTTAATTAGGTTTATATTTTAGCGAATTTTACGTAGTAGGTCTGAAAATGTAGGAGTACGTTAATCAAGTATCGCATAATTTAATATAATAATGAATTAATCAACTTTTTTTATCACTTATTGCCACAGTTATGTTCTCCTTGGTTAATGTAACCCTGGTCTTATGGTATTTCAATTAACCAACATGTATTTTTATATCTTAATAAGCATGTTAAATAGTACATTACTGCAGACGCCGGGAAAGAAGGGCTTGCCGGGTGAGTAGGTATAGGATAGTGATACGAAGCCGGCGAGACCTTTTCACGGCTAGGCATGTATAGTGCTTTTCTCAAACATATGCAATGAAATAAAAAAAATCACCACTCAAAAAAACAAATTATAAATATCAACCACAAATAGCTACACGACAAAAGTTTTTTAATTTTCCTTCCAATCCTGCCATAATGACTTTTTTTTACGGAAGTTGTCCGTATTTCGCGTGTGTAGTGTTCGAATAGACCCTATTAGGGCCATTATACACAACCTGATAATAAGAATTTCAATTTCAATAAATAAAATAAATGCAGAGGATTTTAAATATTGTCTATGGTCTCTGGTGACTTACGTATAGACAAGATTTTAAATTTATTCATCAACACATTGAATCATACATATTCGTATTCTTAATATCAGTACGTTCGTGTATAAAAGGCGTTAACACGGATATTTTGGTCCGATAACCATTCATTCACTAAAAAGAAAAATAAAAATATAATTCGGCTGTTTAGCCTGTTCATGGACACAGACCCCATGTACATTAGAATTTAAAAAAAAATTACTTCCCGGCCTAGGCCTTCAATTTCGTATGAAATTCCTTTACAGTTCTCTGGAGTTGCTCCGCCCTAAACGTGATACTTCGAAGCCTGATATAACGCCCGGAGCGACGACATTTCATTGCATGTTTGAGAAAACAACATTTATTCTAACAAACTGTGCTGCTATTATTCCCTGGCTGACGCGATAGAATAATAACAATAAATAAGTGGATTTACTCGAAATAACCTGTAAAACTAACATTTCTTTCTACTACTTAAAACAAAGTTTCGTTTCTTAAAATACTAGGAGCGCATAACCCTATCGGAGTTCCCGCTATAGTACATTATTGTCGAGGTTCGGAAGTAGCTACTTGCAGGCTGAGGATTCGTTTTAAACGGACGACCTTGGGAGTCCGTTTAATTGAATCCGAAGCCAGCAAGTAGCCTTCCAGCCGAGTCATATATAGTGCTTTTCTCAAAAATGGTGCAAGAAATAGAAATATTTTACAGAACTTACAGAAGCAACGTTCTAATTTTCACAGAAAAATACAACCATTAAAAAAATTTGCTTGCCGCCTTTAAAAAAAAAAGAAGTGTATTTTTCTGCTGAAAATACCCCAACCTATTTGAGACACCTAAATAGTCGCGGTACCAACATTTAGCCTGTAACAGACGATCGCACCGCACCGCGACCTTGGAGCGTCGCACCCATAAGTGAGAGCGAGAAACAGATATCTTTCTCCCTCTCACTTATGGGTGAAACAGATATCTCTTTCTCGCTCTCACTTATGGGTGAAACAGATATCTCTTTCTCGCTCTCACTTATGGGTGCGACGCTCCAAGGTCGCGGTGCGGTGCGATAGTTGGCTGTTTAAGGGACCTATGCCTTCATTTGATATGGCCATTTAAAGTTTTAAAAAGTTTGGAACTCGTTAAATAATGGAATTTGTATGCGACATTGCAGTCCCGAAATCGAGACTGCAATGTTTTTAACTTTTTAATTTTTTGAATGACCATAAACTACGCACTTCGCGACCTATTTTTTAACCGGAAACGTCGACTTTGCCGTCCATTTTTGAGAAAAAGTGATTTAACTTCGCAGGTGGCATCTCGACCTCGGGCGAGTCCGGCACGAGCTCGGAGTGCTGGTGCGGCGTGTGCGGCGGCGAGTTGGGCGCGGCGCGCGCGCGCTGCGTGTGCGGCGCGCGCGCGCACGCCGCCGACCCGCTCGACGGCCTGCCGCCCGTCTCCGACCCGCTGCAGGCCAGGCTGCACCAGATAATACTCTACCAGAAGGTCGGTGTCACCACGTATTTCGTAACGTAGTTGTCGAAATAAAATGTTATTTAGTATCAAAAGCAGCAGAACTAAACATGCGCAGCACTCATACATTAAACGCACATGTAGGTTGTACAATGTAAAGTGCCAAAACGTAGACATATTTAGCAGCTCACTAAGATTGTTTAAGAAATTAGTTTTTTCTTCTTTAAAATAAAATTAAAAAAAAAAAACACCTGTATGACCACCTAGATTAAGATTTCCTCGCATATCTCGTCACACATGCTAGTACATATGCATGTCATTTATACGTAGTAATAAGTTTTTATTATAATATTTGTTTAAATATAGGAAACTATAAGTCTATTACTAGAAGAATGTTACTCTATATACTTATCTGTTGTATAAGACTGTTTGTTTCTTAATAAAAAAAAATATATTTCACTGGTAACATCCATTCGGGGATTATAGTTAGGCACCACGACGGTATTCTTCATCGCAAACTTTGTTTTACAATTAAAATGCAACCGCGCATGGTCATACGCGCTCGACCTTCAGCTGCACCGAAATACGAACGCGACACCATAATTTGTTATGAAAATATGTCTCGTATTGTCGTTACCGAGCCGAGCGTAGGCGGGCGTTACCAAACCTATTTATAGTTTGTAGCTTTCTAGTAGAGCCCGACGGTTAATCCTATTGTCTATTGTTAAGTAAAACCGCACGTGCTACTTACCTGTAAAAAAGGGTCTTAATTATTCTATTTGGCACCTGAGCGCGGGCTAGTCCAACGCTCAAAAAACCAGTGTAGGTGCGCTCTCCGATAACGCGCCTTTGTTACGCATCTCGATGACACATTTTAGACTGGTTCTGTAGCGTTCGACTCGCCGGCACTCAGTATTTCGGTTACTGAGTTGAACGGACCACACACATATTTATCCATTAGTCCATTTTGAACCTTATTGCATTTCCATAGGAGTTGTAATTCAATTACCTGGGTAAAGTGAACGAACGATTTTTTTATGCAGGTGGTTGTGGCACGTGGCACGAGCGGTTTTACTTAACAATAGACAAAAGGATTAGCTGTCGGGCTCTATTAGAAAGCTACAAACTATACAGAGCAACCACACTGGGTCCTTTACTTACCACGTCGAAACGAATATCGGTTGCATGCCTTACTTTATGTTCAGCGGCCGCTCCGGTGTGACTGGCCTATTATTGAAGTCATATTGAATGTTGGTTTTTGTTGACAGAAAGTGGTAGAAGAGCTGACCGGGCAGCTCCGGTCGGCGCGGGAGGCGCTGCGGCGCGCGTCGCCGCCGCCCGCCGCGCCGGCGCGCCCCTCCCCGTCCGCGCCCAGCCCCACGCAGGTCTCTGCTTGTTCTCCAATACCGTAACCCGGCGGCGACGAGCCGCGACAGGTCACTACACGTTTATAATGCCCTGGTACCGCCGGAGTAGATCCCGAGCCCGCCACATCCCGACAATACCGTAACCCGGCGGCGACGAGCCGCGACAGGTCACTACACGTTTATAATGCCCTGGTACCGCCGGAGTAGATCCCGAGCCCGCCACATCCCGACAATACCGTAACCCGGCGGCGACGAGCCGCGACAGGTCACTACACGTTTATAATGCCCTGGTACCGCCGGAGTAGATCCCGAGCCCGCCACATCCTGACAATACCGTAACCCGGCGGCGACGAGCCGCGACAGGTCACTACACGTTTATAATGCCCTGGTACCGCCGGAGTAGATCCCGCGCCCGCCACATCCCGACAATACCGTAACCCGGCGGCGACGAGCCGCGACAGGTCACTACACGTTTATAATGCCCTGGTACCGCCGGAGTAGATCCCGAGCCCGCCACATCCCGACAATGTCACTAAACACCATTGTGTACAGTGAAAAAGTTAATAATTTAGTCTCATTAATTGTCTTAAAACCCGTTCATTGCTGATCGTAGCCCTTAAACTACCCGTACCTCTGAAGTAGATACCCCGTCGATAGTCCTAGTTTGACCCTGTTTGATCATTAATCAAAATAGGCGTAAATAGTTTTGATGCTACACACGACCATAATAAACCCACATACATAGACCGCTTAAGTAATAACATACCCTGTTGACTTTGCCTAGTTGTATTTAATCATCATTGACGTATAATATCTAAGGACGGGCTAATGGGGCACTAAACATCGTACTAGTTCAACGGTGCTACCCACGAATTCCAGCCAATCGTGCAGTCTAACGCGACTAGTTGCGACCAATAGCGCGCGTAATACGAACTCGTCAACCAATCGCGCGCGTGATGCGAACTCATCAACCAATCGCGTTGTAGCGATTTCACACCGCTATACTGGCCCCTGTCATGCCTCATTATTATTGCCCGTAAAGCCAGTCCCTAGATATCTATGTCAATGTTAATCATTATATTGACCAAAATGGTGCCCCAGAAAGGCAGTCGGAACATTAACCTCAGCGTAAAAACAAATATCTTAGGTAATTATAGGATAAAAATCATTTTTTTTATTTGTGTAATTTTTTGTGATTTGTATTATTAAGTGTAATAATTACAAGAATGTTACTCGAGCAATTTCGACCGATACCGCCCGTGATACGTAAGTTGTCCGGGTAACTGGTGACGTCTGCCGCAAAAGACCCTGATTCGATTTCATTAACCTAGCCATACTTTACATGGTCACATTTTCTTTCTTACAATATGACGTCTGTTTTAGTATATCTTTTATAAGTAGTTTCTAATCGGATTACATCTTTTAATTGCAAAGAAGAGGTCGTTTTACTTAGATGGTTTTATGAATCTTCATTTCGTTGTTACAGATGACGAGCAGCGGCAGCGGACGCGGAAGCGCGAGCGGCAGCAGTAGCGGCAGTGCGAGCGAGGTGGAAGTCGGCGAGGAGGCCCGGGGCGTCGTGTGGCTGCCGGACAGCGCCGCGCCGCGCTGCCAGTACTGCCGGAACCACTTCTGGCTGGCCAGGAGACGGCACCACTGCAGGTATGTCTCCGTGTTCTATGTAGCGAGGTGGAAGTCGGCGAGGAGGCCCGGGGCGTCGTGTGGCTGCCGGACAGCGCCGCGCCGCGCTGCCAGTACTGCCGGAACCACTTCTGGCTGGCCAGGAGACGGCACCACTGCAGGTATGTCTCCGTGTTCTATGTAGCGAGGTGGAAGTCGGCGAGGAGGCCCGGGGCGTCGTGTGGCTGCCGGACAGCGCCGCGCCGCGCTGCCAGTACTGCCGGAACCACTTCTGGCTGGCCAGGAGACGGCACCACTGCAGGTATGTCTCCGTGTTCTATGTAGCGAGGTGGAAGTCGGCGAGGAGGCCCGGGGCGTCGTGTGGCTGCCGGACAGCGCCGCGCCGCGCTGCCAGTACTGCCGGAACCACTTCTGGCTGGCCAGGAGACGGCACCACTGCAGGTATGTCTCCGTGTTCTATGTAGCGAGGTGGAAGTCGGCGAGGAGGCCCGGGGCGTCGTGTGGCTGCCGGACAGCGCCGCGCCGCGCTGCCAGTACTGCCGGAACCACTTCTGGCTGGCCAGGAGACGGCACCACTGCAGGTAAGCGAAATTGCAGTTGACGAGAAACAGCTAAGGGCTGTATGATGTAGCCGCAGTGGAATATGTACCAGGGATGTTGCGAACATCCGCATCCGCATCCGCAACCGCGGAACTTCCGCATTATTTTCAACATCCGCATCCGCATAAAATCGTTGCGGAGCTTATGCGGATGCGGATGTCGAACAAGTCGGTACAGGAACGTCTTAGCGGCGGCGTAAGTGCTAGGTAATTTTGTCATTACCTATAACGAAATCGTCTAGATCCAGAAAAGTCGGCCAAGTTACTGTTTATTAAATATAAGGCACCTAGATATTCTTGCTCAAATACTAAACTTCGTTTTTTTAAATAAAAAAATACTTAAAATG
This sequence comes from Cydia amplana, assembly GCF_948474715.1. Taxonomy (NCBI): domain Eukaryota; kingdom Metazoa; phylum Arthropoda; class Insecta; order Lepidoptera; family Tortricidae; genus Cydia; species Cydia amplana. The sequence continues at coordinate 12,386,896 of NC_086087.1, forward strand.
TTGACGTTTTTTAAGTACCTAATCTTGAAATCCGCATTCGCATCCGCGGATGTGAGCCTTTAAATATCCGCATCCGCGTCCGCGGATGTCAAAAAATCTGCATCCGCAACATCCCTGATATGTACGAATATGTACGTAATACACCTTGTGCTTGGGTAGGAGTCAGTACCGAATTTCATCTCTCAGTCCAGTGTGGGCTCGCATACACGTCAAAGCGTGTCATTGACGGGCGAGAAATCCTGCAAATCAATCCCCGGTCCATTTGGATCTTGGATAACTTGGATATTTTCAAATCGAGAGTGAAGACATCTTTTAGGTGAGCGTGTTCCTAGACTGTATCGGCACTTACATTGGGGTCAAATGCCTTTTTCCAATAAAAATGAATGGCACGACTGTTAGAGCGGTTTCGTACTACGTCCGATCCGAATCCGTGAAAATATGGTCCGAAGTAGTGCGTAAATTACCATAGAAATAGTTCTACGGCTACTTCGGACTCGGACCATATTTTTACGGGTTCGGATCGGACGTATTGCGAAACCGCTCTTACACGTGGTGAGTTAGCACTATAGTTTAATCACGTTCCCTCGACACTTCATGGCGACCCTGTCAGAAATGTGTCCTTGTATAGCTTTCTTTGGGTTTGGTCCACTTGCACCATTACACTTACCCGGAGTTAACCGGTTAAACCTGAAGTTACCATGGCTACCGGTACAATTTGACACTGGGTTAACGGTTTAACCGGTTAACCCCGGGTTAGTAATTGGTGTAAGTGGCGCTAAGACGACTACGAATTTGTATGATTCCATGTACATATGTATATTTTCTAAATCAAATTTCTATTACACCTTATGTGTATAATTGCATGAATTCTATAGTAATTTAAATTGTATTTTTTTTTCCTTATTTTCTCGTAATGCATGTTAATTATAAGATGTAATTATTATTGAAAAGATGTGTCCCGCCGAGTTTGTTGCCGGTCCCATATTGGGATACCCTCCTCCAATTGAGGGGGGATTTAAATCTTCTCGGGGCAGAGGTGTAGGGTTGGAGCCGGTCTACCTAGCTTTATTTGACGTTCATAAGCGCATTGTAATTATGCCTACTTGAATAAACTACCTTTTATCTTTATCTAAGAGCCACTTGCACCATTCACTAACCCGGGGTTAACCGGTTAAACCTGGATTTCCATACTTACCAGTACAATTTGATACTAGATTAACGGTTTAACCGCTTAATCCCGGGTTAGTGCAAGTGGCCTTAAGTGTATGTATTGTTTCGCAGAAGATGCGGCGGCATATTCTGCGGCTCGTGCTCCGAGATGTCGCCGTGGGGCGGCTGCGCGGTGCGCGTGTGCCGGCGCTGCCGCGCGCTGCGGTGACCGCGCCCCTCCGCCCGCCGCCCGCATCCCCGCCCCTACCCTCACCCGCCGCTGCCTACCGTTCCCGTTCCTGCGCTCCTGGTATCCGAGCGTTGCTAATGTTGAGATTAAACTATAGTTTGTAGCTTTCTAGTAGACCCCGAAGGCTTATCCTATTGTCTATTGTTCAGTAAAACCGCACGTGCTACTTACCTGCAGAAAAGGGTCCTAATTATTATATTTGGCACCTGAGCGCGGGCTAGTCCAACGCTCAAAAAACCAATGTAGGTGCGCTCTCCGATAACGCGCCTTTGTTACGCATCTCGATGACACATTTTAGACTGGTTCTGTAGCGTTCGACTCGCCGGCACTCAGTAACCGAAGTACCGATTTTTTTATGCAGGTGGTTGTGGCACGTGGCACGAGCGGTTTTTCTTAACAATAGACAATAGGATTAGCCTTCGGGGTCTATTAGAAAGCTACAAACTATACTGCTAATGACGTCCTACGTCCTACTGCTAATAGATGATAAAAATGCGACCGTGCTACGGCCGCTGATTTGACCGAATATGCGAGAAACCTGTGCAATGATATAAAATGACTGTGTTTTTGTTGTAATCAGAGTCTTATCAGAAATCAAATACGAGATGGAGATATTAAACTGTTTAATATAAATCCAATATGAAAGAATTGTAAAATGTAAAGATTTGATTTCGATCTCACTCACTGAACTTGAAATAAAATACCGAATATCGGTTCTAATCAAATGTCATACGACTATATTCATTGTCAAATGTTGTTTACAAATCTCAATGATAAGTCTTAGGTCAAATCGAATCAACATTAAAATTAAAATGTCATTCAATAGAACTTGCTAACTTATGTAAACAAACCGCCATACTAAAATTGACACTAAATGTCAAATTACTAGTAACTTTTGTTTACATAGTTCGCAAGTTCTATTGAATGACACTTTAATGAATTATATTGCAGTTTGACATTTGATCAAGGGTTCTATTCCACCTATTTTAATGGCAGCTTGTGATATGTCGATTATAAAACCAATTGTTATATAAAGTAGGAATGTCACTGACAATACATTGGAACTTATACTGCTCGAAACACATTAACTTAATGAGATATTTAAGAAATTAATATCAATGAAATGATACGAATCTAATTAAAACACAAGCTGTTATTAAAGCGTATAAATAGGCTCTTATCATTATTTAACAGAGCACATCTTGTGCAAGAACGTATGCATTTGTTTTTATCATATTGATTTTGAACACAACATATTTAAAGCCTTGATATCTGGTTGACGCTATATACAGCGTACAGCGTTACATTGTATGGGAAGACGATAAGCATAACGAGCCTCAGTGGCGAGCGTCCAGCGTAACGTTCGGCGGGGCGGGCAGCGTCAAAGCAAAAATCGTTTCGAACCATCGTTTGGGCAAGTTGGGGAAAGTCTAAGACAAATTTGTTCTTAGAATTTTAAAGGTTATGTTATGTAGATAACGCTATACGGCTCCATATTATGGGGTAACTTTGGTTGTCAAAAGTTGACGTTTGACAGTACAGTGACCGTAAAATAGATGGTGCAGTACAATGCCACCTGGTTCGGGTCGGCTGTCAAATTAGGACGTTTGTTCTTAGGCTAACCTCTCTATTATCTTTGGTCACCGCGGTTTGGTATTCTCTTTGAGGCCGCTCATATATGTTTGAATGTATTTAAAATTAACGCTGCACGCCCCGCTTGAGCGTCCGCTCCGTTCAACACCACATCTCGATGGCTACCGAGGCTTTACTTCAATTAAAAACGGTGTCAAAACTTCTGAAATGGTCTTATAATGATACAAGTTTGTGAAAATGTACACTGTCAGTGGCGGCGCGTCAGAGTTTCGTAGGGAAGCCGGAGCCATGGTTTTCTATTTCTTAAGGCGCAGTTGCACCATCCCACTAACCCGGGGTTAAGCGGTTAAATCGGTGACCTAGCGTCAAATTGAACTGGTAACCACGGTAATTCCAGGTTTGAGTGGTTAAGAGTGGGCCTAAGAGACGTAAAAGTACTCAAGTACTCAACTGATTGTAAAAGGGGCAAGCTTGCGGGAATCGAGTTATAAGGACGCTCCGCCACTGTTTTCTTGTATGTGTGATTCTGATTACATTAGCACTTTAGCAGTGCCGGTCCGCTATGATAGTGGTCGGTGGTGGCTGTTTAGACTGTTCCTTTTACCGCAGTCCTACACCAATGAGATTTACATACAAATGTGACGTTCTTAAGAAAAAGTACGGCTTTGTCGATCAATAAGGGCTATTTTCTTAGATCTTTGTTTTATAGCTTACTAATGGCAAACATCGTAAAACCCACCTATGCGGATACTGTAGCCTATGGACATTTGCAACACCAAAGTTATCGATGCGCGCTACGGTTACGTATAAATATTTATCTTTATAGCGCCTTATTGACATTGACAAAGTGGTACCTTTTGCCCAAGAATGACACAAATGCATATTTCGGTCGTCTTACAGTTCTTCTTTGTATGTACTAGTCAGTCCGCTTTGATGGTAACTCCAACTCTGATATTTTAATTTGTTTGAAGACTATAACTTAACTACATTTCGCCATGACACGTCATGTCCAGTCGTCACATACATCGGAGCAGCCATGGCGCTCACAAATATCTGAACAACCTTCTATTGTTCAGATATTTTTGAGCACTACGGCCGCTCCGATATATCTCATGGCGACTATCTATTCCAACGAGAGCGAGCTAATATCAGTAATATCAACTATATTGCGTTGCAATAACAGCGTTCTGCGATTCAGTAAGGTTTTCACATTGGATGCGGGTCCAAGCCCAGGTGTGCGAGCGGGACAGCGCTATATACGTGAATAGCGCTCGCTCACACACCGGAGCGGCATGCGGATCGTATGTGATTACCGTGTAAAGCCGTGGTCTAATCGAAAAAAAGGATCTTCTAAAATGTAATTTGATGCTATAGTATATGCTTTTTTTTTAAGTAGACCATAGCTTAACCTTTTCCACGCCGTGTCAAACACAAAAGCTGTCACTCAGACGCCACATCATTGAAGTGTCAAAACTGAAGTTGAACTTTATGTATATGCACGTAGGTCGATGTTGCTCTGTGGTCTGTGACCGATTAATCGGTCTTTGGCGTTGAACCGACGGTGCGGATCACACAACATATTAAAGAGGTTAGAATGGCTATCGCGCGCAGTTAGTATCGGAACCGGTGTCGCCGCTGGTTCCTCTCCACATTTACTAACACTCGCGCAACGGTAGTAAAAACTAGCTAGCGCCTTGTGTGCATGGTGAATGGATACACCTCCTTTAGACAGATTTGATGTCTGGCTCTTAATCTGAAGGTTATTGTGGCGCAAAAAGGCATGTTTACTTCGTTTTTCGGTCAGCGCGGGCGAGTAGCAGGCGAGCGTTTGCTCAAAACCGGCGGCGACACGTACCCTGCCCGCATCGCCATTCTAACTTGTTCTGTGGTGCGGATATATCGGTCATTGGCGTCCAAAAGGTTAAAGATACATCTAGTCTGCCACGCGTGGGGGTGCAAGTAGGATAGTTAGGAAATGGTATGGTGAAGGAATGAACGCGAAGGCTGATTTTGTACGATATTTTCGTTTTTTTTTTCTATCATATTTATTGTAAAAGACTCCGTTAGATGGGTGGATCAATTTCTTGTTATTCTGTCCGGTCAGCCAAGAGACAATAGTAGCACAGTTTGCTAGAAGACATTGTCCACCACCTTCTTATGGCACGCTTGGTAGATGACCGTCTATGGAAAGGGTTTATAAGTTTCACAAAAAAGCGTGTTTGGAGAATTTAAATGCCTAAAAATCAGGTTTTAAAGAGTGACCCAGGGGAACGTAACCATGGCAACGAGTGCCAAGAAAAAGTTGATTCACCCAGATAATCGGTGCGATTAAGGCATACTATAACCATCCATCTAGCAGCGATGCATTGTTTTGTATAAAATAACTGTTTTTGTAAAACTGTTTAGACGACAACGATTTCACTCACTTGAATTTTTAATCGCTATCAGCGCACGAGTTGCAGTCGCCGCGAGCACTCGAGCCTGAAGAAGGACCCCCGAAGGGCCCGAAACATGTCGCCAATAGCGACTAAAAATTCAAGTGAGTGAAACCGTTGTAGTTTAAACAGTTTAAAATATGTGACGTCCCACGGGTAAAGGTACCTTATGACCGTTGGCGCTTACGCTATTATTATTGCGGCGCTATGCGACGTAAGCGCCAAGTGCCATAAGGTACCTTTTGCCGTGGAACGTCACATATGTCTCACGAAAGTTTAATATCGACTGTTTTTGTTCTTTTATTTTGTATTATAGCGTTTCAATTTGTTCTATAAATATTATTTGTATAGTTCGGTTTTTTCGCCGCGCCAACTGACAGAGATAGAATTAAGAAATCCTTATGTAAAAATGAGACAGCTGTTAGTTTGCTCGGTGCGTCCGAACATACGTCGTTTATGCCTCTAGATATAAACACGCGGCGTCTGAGAGCCTATCGCGAACTACAAACGAAGTTTTGCCTCTCTAACGCACTAGTAAATTCGTACGTAAGTGCGACAGAGGCAAAACTACATTCGCGGGAGGCCCTATATTGAACCTTAGAGTAATTGTAATAAAGTCCAAAATACCGCCGCGCGCCACGCGTTACATACGACAGTCTATCTGTTGCTAGCTCTCCAACGATCATTAGCTTTGTATTTTATTTGTGATATTTATGATAATTTTGTATAATGATTAAGAGTTTATACATGTTGTTAGAGGATAAATTCTACTGGTGATTATTTAACCCTTGCGGTGCGCGATCGTTGACTCTTGTGGCAGTTGCGGAGGGGTCTCCGCATAAAAAAAAATAACGGGTTGCACTCCGGGAGTGCCGGCAGAAGTGAAAACTCAATGACATTGTAACAGTTTTTCGATCAGGTCACGTGTCCGTCTTACGAATTTTTCGAATCTGTCGGTCACGTGACCTGTCGCGAGTTTAACATTTTTTCCCCATCACAAAAAGTGCACAGCGCCGCTAAAGAAGTTTTCACTTCAAAAATATCACAAGATCTGAGTACCTACCAAGAAGTCACAGTACAGATAAATATGAAAACTGTCTTAAGATTTCCAATACAAAAATCGCACCCAATTGTTTATTAATTGTAATAAACTTAATATAAATTAAATGTAATGTCTCTCTCTTTCTTACTAATGTCACGAAGAAAGATAAAGACAATCTGACGAGTCAATTGACTAAGCATTTGTATTTTAACCATGTAATATTCTGTGCCAAGTGTGGAGACCTTTTCGCACACTGGAGGTGAAATATCCATGTATATAATAATCATAATGCAATTTATATTGCTTTTGAGTGTTACACTCCTTCACTGTTGAGTCTCTTGGTCCCAATAACCAATGAAATTATTAAAATATTTAAAATCCTACTTAACATTGTAATTCATTCATGAAATAGTATTTAAACCCGTATTATGAGTATGTAGAGTTTACCGCCCGCTACGGGTAGGTAATCTGGGGACAAATAAAAATGAAATACTGCGGGTTGTGAAGAAAAAAGGCAGGTGACCCTCTTTTATGTAACTGATATGTCAATAATAATGCCAAGTGGTGTTTACAGACGTAAATTATACGAAGTCTTTGTAAGTTTTGATAACAGTTATACTTGTAATACTGTCAGCAAAACAATCATTTGTAGATTTGTGCGAATACGAACAAAAGTGTAATTGAATGAGAGTTTCTAAGAATTATACATATTACATAATTTCGTAACGGTAAAACTTATCAAGAAATACTCTAATGCTAATTGAAATGTTGCCGTTATTGCTTATAATGCCACAATATTAACTGGTAGAGAATGCCTTAAGGTATTAACTTCGCTATTTATACATCCTTGTACTGTGCAATGAGGGTTACCTAAATAAAAGTTTACTTTACCGCTCTAGTTCTGTAATATACTGATTACGTCTGTTATGAACGGACATACCAAGAGACTCTCGGGACCCCACTGGGGATTGTTGTTAACTGCATATATTTTATAGTTATTGTAACGATCGGAGTATAAGTTCCACTGTCGAAGTGCAAAACTTGTTTGTGACCAATGAATATTGACACAATGTGAAATAAAGCATTATTTAGTTTTACACAGTTTTTTCTTATCCACATCCGCCGTCTAAGTGTTATTTTGCTACGTTTATGAGGTTTAAATTAAAACAAATAATCTCACTTGATAACAATTTATTTATCGCTCAAAACGTCGCAAGCATTCGAGAAGATCGTCGAAGGGTCAAAGTCCGTTAACCGTCTGATTTCTACTCCCGGTTCACGAAAGTAGTCGCTGCCCACACGCTAGTACTTCCCTGGCCCGCTGTGTTGCTGTGAGCGATGAAGGACTGAGGGACGTCAGCCGTGTTCCACCAGGGTCAGCACCAGGTCGCCAGGGTCAGCGCGAGCGTGTCATCGTCGGCCTTCTAGCCGTGCTATTGAACCCTGGAATTATTTTAGCTCGCCTTAGTAATTAACCCACGAAACGGCTCCCTTGACTGTGACCGGCTTGAAGAAGAAGAGCAGAAACGGAAGAGAAAGTACTGCGTGATAGCCGTGAGAATGCCTTGGTGATGTTAAAATGTCACAGTCAGGCGGAGCTTACAAAATGAGCAGTTAAGCATATAGTTTTTAAAAACATACAAATTACAATTTTAATCCTGCTTTTAAATAAGACAGAAAAACATTAACACTAGCATTTAAGATTTGCAAGCGAAACTAAGCACCTATTAAACTACGCTAAGGAAGTTCATAATCAAACAAAGAAAAGATCGTTACAACTTAACGGTAAATAACCGTTGAACACACATTCAAATTTACTACTCCCTAAAGCACTCTTAAATGTTCAACACTTACCCAAAGGGGTTACACTGGCTCTAACTTTCATTACATGTACTAAACGAGTACAGAAACTGAGGCAATTTACTAAGCCCTCATTAAAATATAAAATTGTATGCGCTGCGAGTGCGCGGCTTGCACGGACGCTGCGAGAGAGCGACGTGCGCCTGCGTTGAATCTCAGAAACGAATGAATCGCCGGACGGACCGCGGCGCGGCAGCCAGACAGCGCGGGGGGAAAGCGCGGCAAGGGGCATGGAACCGGTCGGTGGCCCAAGTACTGATTTGCGCGGCGAGTACAGTCAGAAGCGCAAATAACAAGTTGAGATTTTAATTAGAACACACGTAATTACTTTCATCCCTAGATTAGTGTAGGTATCAAGTAAATGTTAGGTAAGTGTTAAAATATCGTACTTGTAAAATAATGTACTTATATTAATGAACGCAGAAATAATTACATACGATTAACCTAGGTTACGTAACATTTATGTTACAATTTTATCGAACTTGCTATGTAAACTATTGTAAATAAACCGTCATATTGAAATTGTCTCCGAATGTTAATTTACTAGTAACTTTTGTTAAATAATTAGCAAGTTCCATAGAATGACACTTTATATAAAGTAAACTTACGATAGATCCAATCAAGTTAATCATTAAACAAGGAAATTAATGTTTACTTGTGTCTCAACCCACCAACGGAGCGGCAGCTGACGATCGGCTTAAGGATGCATCACCCTTGACTACTTAGCAAGTTAACCCTTTTCCAGGTCGCACCAATCTAGAAGGTGTTTCCAAAAAATCCAAATATAATCCAATTCATCCAGCTTTGGTGATTAAATTGAAGACAATAAGTCACATTTCCCGAAAGTGCGATTTCTAATTTGAACCTTAAATCGGAATTTTAAAGTTGAAATTCTATTGGCGCGTGTTTGTGATCGATAAATCGTACTATGCCTGGAAAAGGCCCAAGATCTTAGTTACAAAAATAATGTTGCTGGCTTACGGACCCGTCCCAGGGGCCCGTTTCTCAAAAGCTTGTAATACAAAGTGGAAGTCCCTTTCTAACAAAAGCTGTCAAAAAGTGACATCCGCTTGTATTACAAGTTACAAGCTTTTGAGAAACGGGCCCCTATACTTTCACGATACGTACTTTCAAAGTAGACTGGCTAAACTATATTGAACCTTATATCTATGTAACAAGGTTTAGGAACTGTCAGTTATTATTCCTTTAGTTTGGTAAAAAAACAACTAAGTTACATAAAAAGGGATTTATTGTTAGAGGAACAAAGATTTGCAGATCTTACCTTAAAAACTAAGTAACGGTACATATACAACTGTCTTATCCGTAACAGGGGTTTTTTTTTAATACAACTTCGTTATTTGGACGTACATCCTGGAAATCTACAAGCAGTCTGTAATTACTAATACATATAATTATTCAAATAATGAGGTTAAATGCTCAAAGTTAATCACAGATGGCGCTGTAGTGAAGCGGTGTCAATGACAGGTCATATTTTGAATTTGAATACCAGGCCCTATTTCACCACGGTGGCAGGTGCGGCAATGGGGTTTGCAACTGTCAAAGGTTTGCATAGACGGCGCCATCATAGCTTGCCCCTTTTTCTATGAGATTTGGCTTAAAAGGCTGGCATCCAGGGCATTAAAAACCGAAAATCTGAAATAAAAAAACCGGCCAAGTGCGAGTCGGACTCGCTTTCCAAGGGTTCCGTACATTAAGTCCGACTCACGCTTGACTGCACATTTATAATAGGTTTTCCTGTTATCTAGAGGTAAAGATAAAAATTGTAGACCCAGTAGTTTCGGAGATAAAAAGGGGGGGAATGGTCGAACAGACAGACAGATGCACGAGTGATCCTATAAGGTTTTTTCCTTTTGAGATACGGAACCCTAAAAATTGTCTAGACAGGTACAAATCCCCCAGTTAGTGGTGCGAAAGATAAACCATAGAATACAAACAACTTATCAGTGGAACCACAGAACAAGTTAGAATGGCGATGCGAGCAGGGTACGTGTCGCCGCCGGTTTTGAGCAAACGCTCGCATGCTACTCGCCCGCGCTGACCGAAAAACGAAGTAAACATGCCTTTTGCGCCAAAATAACCTTCAGATTAAGAAGCCAGACATCAAATCTGTCTAAAGGAGGCGTATCCATTCACCATGCACACAAGGCGCTAGCTAATTTTTACTACCGTTGCGCGAGTGTTAGTAAATGTGGAGAGGAACGAGCGGCGACACCGGTCCCGATACTAACTGCGCGTTCTAACATTCCGCATTCTAACCTCTTTAATATGTTCTGTGAGTGGAACTATTTTTCCAAAGCTCCCTTATTAATCAATTTCCAGTATCTAGCCTCATTAATGAACTCTTAAATTATTAATACACAGATTTCACATTAACTAAAATACTGCATTTTTTAAACAATTATACAACAATAGGGTCGGACAAAACTAACTCTGCATGACATTTGCAATGCCAATGTGAGGCCATGTCATCATTAATGTCAAATTTCTATGAAAAGATGACGTTTATAATGACACTCCGACACTTTGTTCTGTTCAAGCCGGCGCAGTTAGCTAAAGGCTTCGTCACACAGGCGCGTTTCCGCGAGCGTTTTACATGTAAAAGCGGCCGCCCGGAAAACGCGCCTGTGTGACGAAGCCTTAAGACTGACTATAGTTATGTATTTGTTAATAGGTATAGGTACACTTATTCCTAAAAATAAACTTAAAAACTAATTGCTTTGTAGGTTTGGCATTATTAAAAGAAATTATTGTCAATAAAGTATAATGGCGAATATAATCTCTATTGAGTATACAAAGTAAGATTTGTGCGCTAAAGCTATGCAGAATTCGTTTCTTTTAATACAGTACCATTTAGGCCAATATTTGAACTTTGGATAGGATTCGTTGGAATATAATTCACTTACATAGTAAGCAATCAAAATCAAAATAACACATTTCATTTAGGTACAATGGTCAGCCTAACTTAACGACTAATATAAATACTAATAAATAGGTAACTAAGTATCTTTGGAAAAAAACATTTGTACATTTATTTTAAGTACATAAACCCGTAACACAACAATAAATATTCAAAAGAATAAACAATATTGAATAAAAGTAAAGCTAATAAAGCATAAAAATAAACCATAATAAACAGTGGTGGGATAGAATAAGTACATAGTACATAACACGACATATAACATTTAAATTTTGACATTCCACGTGTAGAGGTACCTTATGGCGGTTGACGCTTAGGCCATAACAACGATATTTCAATACTAACGCGCGAGTCACGACATTGCGCGACTGGCTCCGGCTAAGGCGACAACCATAGGTGGGAACGAAAGGTCCGATCACTGTGTCTCGCTCCAACCTATGGTAGGTACATGACACAGTAAATTCACCGCCATCTTTTGACAGAAGATTAAAACTGTTAGTACGCCATTTGACTTTGATCCTTATTCTTTCACTGATAGGTACGTAGTATCAGGCCTCCGTCACTCGCTCACGGCCACGCGCTATTTGCCTACCGCTCGGCGTATCGTCGACGATACAACCGACAGAGGGCCGGCGAACGCCTGCCTGAGCGCTCGCACCGCACTGCGCCGCACGTTTCCCGCGCTTACGCTTCGAAATGCCGAAAACACGTAATTATTGTAAACCACCACCACCAAACCACGTAATTTTAAATAATTTTGACAACGTCATAATGAATCGGCCTGGTAGCACCGTATTACAACTTTTAAAAACCGTTGATTTTCCGTCGTTTTGCTCCTGTTTTCCGTATGAGTATTTATTACAATTATTTACGCGATTTAGGATATTTTCAACTATAAAATTTAATAACAGAATTCCGAGAAGGGAAAAATATTATAAATCATTAAGTATATAAAACTAAAACATATTTGACTGACTAATAAAAAATATGGTTGATTCGCAACATTCGTTTTATTACAATAATCATCGTATTAGGTACAATAGGTACCTACAACCCTAGCGCATTCTTACGATGACGCGTTGGCACGTGACTCGCACGGCGGGCAACACAGTCTCGACTCTTTGTGCGCGTACTTATGGTACATTTCTTCTCGTCCTGAGCAGCAGGTATTATTATTAAGATTTTGTAGGCTATTATAGCGTAGGTATTTTCGCTTTTGTATGGGAATGATGCATCTGTTACGTAGTAACTATTTATTAATCTGTGGTAGTATAGTATGTGTTAATTTGTAAATATTGAAATTAACGCCATCTAGCCGAGCATACGCCATAGGTTTGGTGCAATTTTTTCTAACGATGGCGCCATAACCTTTGGCCTATGCTCGGCTAGATGGCGTTAATTTCAATATTTACAAATTAACACATACCTATCTATCAGTGAAAGAATAAAGATCAAAGTCAAATGGCGTACTAACAGTTATAATCTTCTGTCAAAAGATGGCGGTGAATTTACTGTGGATAACATAATTTACCCTGACAGTAACTCTTTATAAAATCTATTCTCGTATGAGGTGCTGCGCGATGTAAGCGCCGACTGCCATAACTGCCATAAGGTACCTTTACTCGTGGAACGTCACATTTAACTTATTAGCTTATTACTAAAACCTTTCCTAAAATTATTCTGGAAGTCATAAAACTGTAGATTAAAATCTACAAAGCATGTCATGGAAGTATTATTCTGGCGCTTTTAATGCAAGCGGAAGCTAATAAAAAAACTAGCCTACCGTGTTTTTATATCCCACTTAACCTTTTGAACGCCAAACGGCGCATCCATTTGCCGTGCCACTGACGCCACGGGGGTAAAATTTAGTTTTGTGAATAAATAATGCCAACCTAAAAGTGGGGTGTTTTTCAGTAGATTTTCATCAAAAATCGATCGACGGCAAATGCCGTCTTTGGCGTCGTTGTCACGATTTTGCGTTGACGTCAATTGCCGTCTGTGGCGTTCAAAAGGTTAAAGCAGCGGTGGGCAACCTTTTAGCAGCCAAGGGCCACATAGTAGTTAACGAAGTTGACGCGGGCCGCACTTTGTTAATATTTATGACTTTATCAGACATTGTCGTTTGTCAATATTACATACAAAATAGCCAGGGAGGCTCGCGGGCCGCAAGTGACAGGTTCACGGGCCGCAGGTTGCCGACCGCTGTGGTAAAGTAAGGGCGCTTAGCACGAAGATATTCGTACATGCCTTAAACTGCGCTTAGGACTGCATTCTGACTAAAATGACTAGTAAAATCTTAAATACTTAAGTAACAAAATCAGTTATTATGCGACATTGTTTTTGTAAGTAGTATATAGTACCCGTATATAAATAAATAATGTTCACATTTCCTTATCACATTCACCTAATTAAATATAATATTATTCTAACGACTTTTTGTGGAAAAGGGAACAAGGATTAAAACTAAGCGCTTATACCATTAATAACGATATTAAAAATACGGTATTTCGTGATATAAGCCCTAATCGGCCTAAGATCCCTTTTCCATGGGACGACACATTTGACTTAGTACGAAGTTACGAACTCCCTGTCAGTCCAGTGAATTTTATTGTATTTATCTACAATAGAAGCTTGTTGATTCCACAAATTCATAATCATGTCAAGTAAGCGTCTATCCACACTCCTTTTGTTTGATTTTACATTTAATATTTGCTTCGGGTTGGTGTGGTGAAAAATTTTGTGTTTCACTCGGGGGCAAATTTTGTTTAACCCTCATGCTTTGAAACCCTCGCAACGCTCAAGATTCCATTTTTCGAACCACTTGCTACGCTCGTGGTTCAATTTTGGAATCTTTCGCTTGCTCGGGTATCAATTTTAGCACGAGCGGTTAAACAACAACTTTGCCCCCTTGTAAAACAAATAACTATTTCGTTAACCCGTTCACCCGCTCCGCACAACCGCGCCGCCTAGCGGACGCCCTTAAGATTTCACGTCGATAAGTGGGGGGGAGACCCTTACATGTACATGTCACAATTGCATTAAAAAATCAGGAGTCGGCAGCAAAACTGGCTAACATAAGCAAACTATTGACTCAAAACAATTTACAGACGCTCTTGCTTTTATAAAGTTAGTCGAGCACAGGTGATTAGAACTCTTCGCCCGCTTAAAAGTAAATGCTAGGTTTTCAAATATATTCGTTGTTCTATTTACTACTTTGCGTTAGGTACTTCAACAGCGACGTTTTCTGTATTGATTGCCTTACCACGAGTTTCACACTGACATTTTTGCTAGCGTGTACGTAACTTACTTTGTAAGGATCTCGCTCGTACTGGCATATTAGTGTGAGCGAGATGTATAGAAAGTAAGTTAAGCAGACGCTAGCGAATGTCAGTGTCAAACTCGTGGTAAGGCTACTTGTATAAAGTTGTGCTTACGACTAATCTACGACTGAATACACTATTATTCAAAATTAGAAAGAGCAATTTGATTTGACGCGTGCACGTGTCCTAGTTTTACTTTTTAAAATAATATAATAATAATATGGAATATTACGCGAAACCCTGAGTAGGAGGCGCCACCCCCACAAAAAGTCACAATCTAAGGGTCTACCGCAAACGAGAGAGTCGAAATTTTGTTATCGAACCTCTCTATCACTCTTGCATATTCGAGCGATAAAGAGGCAGATAGCCGAGTTTCGATTTCACGTTTCCCGGTAGGCCCTTTGTAAACAAACCGCCTTGATGTATCAATGACACAGTTTAAGGTACAGTATGTATAAGTTACTCTATGGTATACTTAAGTCGCTAGTGCTGCACTCTGGCGGCAAAACATTGGAGTAATACTCCCTATTATAAATAATGCCTCATACGCAAAAAAAACTCCTGTTATTTTACTCTTTCTAGTTCTAAATATCATTGTTAGGCGACGCCCGATAGAGCGACTTGATAAATCAAATAGTCTTGTATTACTTGAACGGAGCTACGTTTTCAAAGATCGTTTGTGCTTATTAGAGATGCCACGAATATTCGGCAACTATTCGGTATTCGGCCTATTCGACAACTTTGCCGATTATTCGGTATTCGGCCGAATGTTGCCTACTATTCGGCCGAATACCGAATATCTGTTGCACCTACCTAAAAAGAAAAATTACACAAAAAAAAATACCAAAAAATTAGGTTTGCGTGAGGTTATGCTTACGACTATAGTTTGCGACTAAGTCACGCACCCGTCCGTGCGCCCGGTCGAGCGCCTGGTACATGTCGAACACTCTTACTTGAACGGAGCGACGTTTTCAAGTCTCGTTTGCGTGAGGTTATGCTTACGATTATAGTTTGCGACTAAGTCGCGCACCCGTCCGTGCGCCCTGTCGAGCGCCTGGTACATGTCGAAAACTCTTACTTGAACGGAGCGACGTTTTCAAGTCTCGTTTGCGTGAGGTTATGCTTACGACTATAGTCTGCGACTAAGTCGCATACCCGCCCATGGGCCCGGTCGAGCGCCTGGTACATGTCTGCCGTGAACGGATCGAAGTCTTGTAGTTTCTTCCGCCGCCGGTAGATGCCCTCGCGGTTGGCTAACGCGCAACTCATGTCATCCTAGTAAACAGAGTTATACTTCAGTAACCCCGTGACACAAAACTCTTTTAAGGGGTTTTAATATAATTAATATTTGGCTTCAGTGAGTAAGGGATAATATATCAAGGGTCTGCCTGAATACCAGCGTTGTAGTAAATAACTAGATACACTGCAACATTATGCTGAGGCAAGCTCCTTTTTAACACTCATGAATATTTCCCTCTCAGATGTGCAATTCAATTTCTTAGATTTATAAGTCTAAATTTAAGTTAAGGTCAATGTGGCTAAATTCCGTCATAGGGACTATTTCGTCTACGAGCGTATATTTCTTTAATTTACAATCGTAGGAAAAAAAACCATCTGCTTTTGATTGCTGAAACTAAAAGCAGTCGTTGCTTTGTCGATGAAATTATCAATTTAGTTCGTTGTCCGAGAAAAACGCTGGTAGACGGTATAGCCCCTATGACGGACTTAGCCACATTGACCTAATATCTTGTGTAATTTAAAATCTGTAGGTACTCAATATGTTACAAATTATAGTTATAGAGTCAGTCACCATCACCACCCAAGTCAACATTTCACCTTAGTCACAGTATGGTTGAGGAAGTCCAGTATCTGCTGTAGGAAGGGTCCGGTGTCACGGACCAGGGTCTCATATAGCACTACCAGTATCCGGCCCGGGATTCCCGGGAAGCGAGTGAGCCACAGTCCGTGTAAACTGTCATTCTATGGAACTTGCTAACTATGTAAACAAACCGCAATATTGAAACTGTCAAAAAATATGAATTTACTAGTGACTTTTGTTTACATAGTTAGCAAGTTCCATAGAATGACACTTTAGCGACTCCCACGCCGTCAGCTGGTAGGACACGAACTTCACCCCGACAGCCTCTACATAACTAACATCTCACCTTAGTCACGGTATGGTTCAGGAAGTCCAGTATCCGCTGTAGGGAGGGTCCGGTGTCACGGACCAGGGTCTCGTATAGCACTACCAGTATCCGGCCAGAGAAACGAGTGAGCCACAACTCGTGTAGCGACTCCCACGCCGTCAGCTGGTAGGACACGAACTTCACCCAGACAGCCTCTACATAACTAACGTCTCACCTTAGTCACGGTATGGTTCAGGAAGTCCAGTATCCGCTGTAGGGAGGGTCCGGTGTCACGGACCAGGGTCTCGTATAGCACTACCAGTATCCGGCCAGAGAAACGAGTGAGCCACAACTCGTGTAGCGACTCCCACGCCGTCAGCTGGTAGGACACGAACTTCACCCAGACAGCCTCTACATAACTAACGTCTCACCTTAGTCACGGTATGGTTCAGGAAGTCCAGTATCCGCTGTAGGGAGGGTCCGGTGTCACGGACCAGGGTCTCGTATAGCACTACCAGTATCCGGCCAGAGAAACGAGTGAGCCACAACTCGTGTAGCGACTCCCACGCCGTCAGCTGGTAGGACACGAACTTCACCCAGTCTGGGGAAATACAGGTTTTTATCTGGCAAACCAAATTGTCAGAAAAGGGCGTGAAATTGAAAAATCGTACGGGAGTTCTACTCTTTGACCCTACATTATTACGGGTACGATTGTCCAATCGTAGATATGAAAATACGGTTTAGGTCTGTATACTCGTATGTATTTTTATTTTCATTTATAGGTATTAATATAGGTACCTGTTGTCCTATGTTCGTGCGATTTCCTTTTGAATGCTGATTTCGGCGCCGTTCCGATGTGTCCTTTGTGCAGTCTGTTGTACTCGGCCTGTGAACAGAATAGATATTTTAAGGTAAGGTCGATGCGGCTAATTCCGTCATAGGGACTATTCCGTCCACGAGCGTATATTTCTTTGATTTTCAATCGTAAAAAAACCATTTGCTTTTGATTACTGAAACTAAAAGCAATCGCTGCCTTGTCGATAAATTTATCAGTTTTGTTCGTTGTTCGAGAAAAACGCTAATGGACGGAATAGTCCCTGTGGCGGAATTAGCCACATTGACATGAATGATGTCTCGGAGCCAAGTTATAAAGAACGGAAATATATAGAAATGTACAACGCAAAGCAGGTTTAAATATACCTACGCTTTGTCTACGCTTTGTCTGACATAGACAAAGACAATAAAGATTAAATAAATCAATTAGTTAATAAATAAAACAAAGAAGGACGGTGGCGTGCGCCCAATTGCTGTTGGTTCCACATTCCGGCGGTTAGCAGCCAAAGTGTGCGTGCGTCATACTCGAGCTAAGCTTCAAAAACTCTTCGAGCCAGTGCAGGTTGGTTTCGGCTCTCGCGGGGGCTGTGAGGCCGCAGTCCATGCCGTACGCACCTTTGTCCAAACAGACTCATGTGAGGTTCTCTTAAAAATAGATGTCAAAAACGCCTTCAACTCTGTAAACAGAGATACCCTACTTAGTGTAATCAAAATTCATGTGCCAGAAATTTATAACTTCTTACTCCAATGTTATCATAGTCCGTCCAAATTAGTTCACAAGGGTAACAACGAAATTCTCTCCGCCGTGGGTTACCAGCAGGGCGATCCTCTGGGCCCCGCCATATTCAGTCTGGCCATTAATTCAGCTATTCATAGTCTCACGTCCAAACTGAACGTTTGGTACCTGGACGACGGCACCATCGGCGGAGACTCGCAAACGGTCCTGGCAGACTTATCCCTAGTTATACAGAAATTTAGCGAGATCGGCCTGAAACTTAACTTCGACAAATGTGAATTGTACATTTCCGAAAACTTAGAACCTTCTTTAGCACCCCAGGTACTTCAAAGTTTTTCGAGTTTAGCCCCAAACATTAAAATCTTAGCAAAGGATAATCTCCACCTTCTCGGCTCCCCCATTTTCGATGAAGCTATTCCGTCTGTTTTGGCCAAATCTATTTCTAAATTTCGTGTTAATTCAGATCGCTTAATCAAAATTAGTAGTCATTCGGCCTTATTTATTTTAAAATTTTGTTTGTTGGTTCCCAAATTCACGTACTTGCTCCGTTGCTGCCCTATCTGGAAAGTCGCTAGTTTAGTCCAACCTATCGATAAATCACAACTAGAATCGATTTTAAATGTCCGTTTTAACGAACCGGCCTGGACCCAAGCTTCTTTGCCCATTAGGTTTGGCGGTTTAGGAACACGTACAATATCGAGTGTTGCTCTGCCGGCATTCTTGTCCTCAATCCATAGCACGTCTGATCTCGCAGGTAAAATCCTTAAAACAACAAACTGCGAGATCGCGTGCTTGGATGAGGCCAAGAATGCCTGGCTAGCTAAACTGCCAGATGTTCCACCTAGACCCGAGATGCAAAGGGCCTGGGACAACTTAGCTTGCACCGCCGTTATGAAATCCCTAGTTGACACTTCGTCGGGAAGGGACCGCGCAAGGCTCTTAGCTGTGTCCAGACCAGAGTCTGGACAATGGCTACACGCCTACCCATCACCCAATACCGGCACTTTCATCGAGCCAAACACTTTAAGAATTGCTATTGGACTCCGGGTCGGAGCCGATGTATGTGTAGACCACAGCTGCGCCTCTTGTGGGGCCCCTGTTGATCGCCTTGGCCACCACGGACTCGCCTGCTCCTGGGGCGCCGGCCGCCTATCCCGTCATGCCGCCCTCAACGACATCCTGAGGAGAGCGCTCGTCAGCGCCGAAGTCCCTGCGGCTCTGGAGCCCCAGATCGCAAGGGATGACGGCAAGCGCCCCGACGGGATGTCGTTGATCCCCTGGCGGATGGGCCGCGCGCTGGTGTGGGACGCCACCTGCGCAGATACGCTGGCGGCGTCCTACATTTCAGCCACCAGCAAACAGGCCGGGGCGGCGGCTGACGCCCGAGAACGCTTCAAGGCGAATAAATATAGTTGTCTCGGCGCACACTACGAATTTGTAGCCTTTGGCGTAGAGACACTAGGTCCGTGGGGAAGGGGGGCTCGGGGGCTCCACAAGGCGCTCAGCAAACGCCTAAGGCAGGCCACAGGTGACCCTCGCGCAGGCAGCTTTCTCGCGCAAAGATTGGCCATAGCAATCCAGCGCGGGAACGCTGCCTGCGTGATGGGCACCTTACCAAAGGCGCAAAATTTTGATAGGTATTTTTAATTTTTTAGCTTTAGTATTAGTTGTACTTAATTCTAGTTTTATATTCATTTTATAACACTTATTGTGCAATAAATGAGTTTTTTATATTTCAATAAAACAAAATCAAAATTATTTATCTTTTTTAGGATTCCGTAGCCAAATGGCAAAAAACGGAACCCTTATAGATTCGTCATGTCTGTCTGTCTGTCTGTCCGTCTGTCCGTCCGTATGTCACAGCCACTTTTTTCCGAAACTATAAGAACTATACTGTTGAAACTTGGTAAGTAGATGTATTCTGTGAACCGCATTAAGATTTTCACACAAAAATAGAAAATATTTTTTTTTTTTGGGGTTCCCCATACTTAGAAAAATAATTTTTTTTCATCAAACTCATACGTGTGGGGTATCTATGGATAGGTCTTCAAAAATGATATTGAGGTTTCTAATATCATTTTTTTCTAAACTGAATAGTTTGCGCGAGAGACACTTCCAAAGTGGTAAAATGTGTGTCCCCTCCCCTGTAACTCCTAAAATAAGAGAATAATAAAACTAAAAAAAATATCTGATGTACATTACCATGCAAACTTCCACCGAAAATTGGTTTGAACAAGATCTAGTAAGTCGTTTTTTTTTAATACGTCATAAATCCCCTAAATAGGGAACCCTTCATGGGCGAGTCCGACTCGCACTTGGCCGCTTTTATAACAGTTATAACAGTTCGGATGTACATAGCCAAAAAATAAATAAAATGTAATCACAGGAATGTACCGATTACAAGTATTACAACAGACGAACGAACATTATCAAACACTAAAGCAAAACATTAAACAATAAAAAAAACAATTTAGGTGTTTTGTTACAAAATACTTAAACATTGTTAAGTATCAGTTTTAAACAAAAACTAACAAACTAATTATTGTCACTATTTTAATGACCTAAATCAGAATTGATCTATTGTAGTACCTAACTATAAAGTAAATAATGTGCCATAGCATGGGTATATATTAAAAACAATAATATTCCGAGATTTCCAGTCTATAATGTGTGGCTATACTTGTGTAGCCAAAGGTTCGGTTTTGCTCAAGTTTTGGCCGATACCGAACCTTCGGTTGTTACATGATTTTTATGTTGAATCTGAAACTTCGGTCGGACACCCCCGCGCGCCGCGCTTCTTATGAAGTTGATTTCGATCTCACTGGCAGTCATTTAATCTGACTGGAATAGAAAAAGAGTTTGTATTGTACAAAAATAAGGAAACTGATTTAAATAAAAATTCTTATAGTAAGTACTTGGTTTTCTTATCAGTTAGTTTAGTTTTGAGCAATAAGGCAACCATTTCTAAATTATTAATATTGAACCAGGCGTGGCTCACTCCGCGATTTCCTCGCGTCGCTACAAGTAACTAAAAGTACATGCGGCCCACAACAATTTTGATGTCAAGCCCTATGGCTACAACAACTAATTAGTTGCTCGCGCTTGCGCCACCTAGCAGTCATATCTGTCGTAATAAACGCGTTTTGTTAGGAAGTGAATCTTCTGTACCTAGTAGTATTATTTCTTCTGTGACTGAACCTTACCAAAATAGCATCTTTAGGGTGCCTAATCAACAGCACAGCAGCCTGGAACTTGTCAGGGTCCACCGGAGGTGCTTCATGAGTCTTCACAACCAGAACGGTGCCATCTGTGACATTCTCTGCCGGGAACCCGTGTGTCCGCAGGCCGTAGTCCATGTATATGGACCCGGTCATTATACCTGCAGATAAAATGTAATTACATATTGGTATAAGTGTAATATGAGGGGTAGAAATAGAAATATAATATATAAGCAAAAAAGAGCTACGATTTAGGATTTAGCAGGAAGTTGATAGTTCACAATTCAGAGGAAAAACTCATACCTAGATTATTTTTCTTACTGCTTTAATAACATCACTTTTTCATCAGAACTGGTGTAGAAGTAACATAATAAGAAATATAGAAATTTCTTCAAATGCAAATAACGTGATTGCATAGTAATGAAAGTACCTTAAATAGGAGAAACTAAACTTAAAATGTTTAAAAGTATATATAAGCAGGATATTTAATTTAGTCCATATATTATTTTTTAAATATCAGTTTATATCGGAACGGAAAATGTTGCAATGTGATGAGAAGGACGAATATGTCGATTAGGTATAATATAAATTAAATTAATAATTATTTACTATACTTAGTTAAATAAAGTTTGTACCTGTAACCTGTTGTAATAAGTAGCGCAGCCATGTATTTCCACTACCGGGATGAGATATCAGGGCTACAACTGGCCCAGGGGGTTTAAAGTGTAGGTCTTTGCACCATGCGACACTGGGTCCCCCACGCATCGCGTAGCGATGGTAACCGCTAGTGTAGAACGTTCGTCGCGACCCGTGCAGCGGGCTCAGCATAAACACTATTATAGTAAAGTGAAGTACCACTAACGTAGCTGCGAGTAGAACCAGCGAGCGACGAGACATGACTGCCGTCTGCCCGTTTAGACTAAGTTTTGTTAATAGTTGTAATAAACATGACGTCACATGATTATTTGCTATACATAGGACCTTGTTGTAGTTTGAACGCCATGGCTTCGTCCCGTTTATGTTAGTTTTTAGTACATTTTCACATTTTCCCCGAAACTAACCGTCGAGGTCGGATTCTGCGACTTTTCGACATCGATTTGTTTTCGCGCAGATTCACAACTTGTCATTTTTGACAGCACAACACAACCCGGTCCGGACCGGTGTTACCACTGTGGTTGCACATGGTGCATATATGTAACTCATTTAGTAATTTTGAAACACTTGCCCAAACTATCTTGCATATTGTGTGAAGAAGATTATAAAGAACCGCATGCTTTTTATGCATGTCCCTTGCTTCTCACTCAACATCGCTCGGGTTACAAGCACCGTGTGCAAGGGTTTTCATTTATTGGATTTGAGGATTTTCATGCATGATCACAAAGTGCTTCTATTTTGTTACTAGATGAATCTCTCAATCCTTTATATTGCAAAGAAAAATAACACAGTCATGCAATGCTATAACATGGAAGTGAACCTAGCATGCAATGAAATATTCAATCGTGCCTTTTATTTTTGTAATCGGGGAAAAATTGCTCGCATTCCAGATATTTAACTCAAGCCAGTTTGCCATTACAGTGACAAGGGTTAGAAATACAGCATACTAGTCTTTCTATAAACAGGTAGTTTAAATCAAAGATAATTAAATCACAACGTTTTAGTTTAAGTAATGTGATACACATCCCTATCACTGAGGCTTTTAGAGATTAGCTCAAAATAAAAATATGTTTTATAGCAAATATAGTATATTGGAGTAAATCATTGTGATAAACTTCTTAACTTTCTCAAAGTTGTGTGACAGTTTTCTATATTACCAGTACATATTTCCAAATACATTTGAAGGGGTAAAACTCTTGGAGAGTTTATTTGCAGTAAAATCTTCCTAGCAGTAACCAGATCTCCTCTTAAAATGTGGCAAACTGCAGCTTTGGCCCACACGGAGACGGCTATCATGTCTCTCATCTGGTATGGGAGGACTGAGACTAGCTCATGGATCATTTGTGGGTTCAGGTGCTCCACGGCATCTGTTATTCTGTCTAAGTTTATGAGCGCTTCAGCGGCATAGATGTGGGCCCAGGCTTTATGGCTGTTGGAGACGTCAGGTTGGTTCAAGAGCTCCGTAGCACTCATCAAGGCTGAGAGTGGGTCCTGCATGTGTAGCAACACATAACTCTGTAAAACTAGCACAGAGTTCTTCACTTCACAGCACTGCTTCCAGCTGATGGGTGGTCCCGGAGGGGCCTGCACCACTGGCAGTGTTGCATCTATGGTAGGTTCCTGATCTGGCAGTAAAGTGATAGCATTTCTCAAACATAGAGCTGCAAATTCTAAAGATAATGTTGGTATAGCAAATGACTCTCCACTGGTTGAATATTTCTCTTTGACTTCTTTCGTGAAGAGTATTCTAGTGTGTGGGCCACTGCCTAGCTTTTTAACATTGAATTGTTGGGCTTCATCACTGCAGCATTTTTTGATGCAGCATTCGGCTAAGTGGAGCCATATCCGAGGGTTGTTGGGGTAGTGGCGGGCAGTCTCCACCAGGCATTCAAAGGCTCCTTCCGAGTTGTTTGCAGCCAGCAATGCCAGTCCCAAGTTGTAAACATACAGCGGCCTGTCCTTGCAGGCTATGAGACGCTCACTGTCGTCATTCTCCATGGCTCTAAAGTGTTCTTTTACAGCATGTTGGAAATACTTTGAAGCCAAAAACGGCTTTTTCACTGACATATAAATAACCCCAAGATTGTTGTTAATAGCTGCCCAAATGTCTTCTCCCTGAGTCTTCAGATCATAATTATACTTAAGTGTCTTGTATTGTCCTAAAGTATTTGCCGCTTCCTTCATATCTCCATTGATGTAATGCTGCTGAGCAATTACAAATATATTCTCAATTGAATCAGCAGTTAATGTTAACTTTATTTTCTGTCCAAGGAGAAGCTTTGCCCTGCTAACTAGCCTTTCAAACATATTATTAATGTCACTGTCTGACTTCATTAATTCAGCATGATTGTTAGCTACATCTAAAGTCTTGTTGAATGTTCGTCGGCAAAGAGTAGCTTCCATCATGAGTAGTACAATTTTCTGGTGCAGTTTAGTGTCTTTAACGTTTTTCGAGTTGAGTAACCTCTCTAACACTACGGCGCATTGGTAGTAGTAGCGAGAATGGTACAAAATAACCGCGTAGTTGTACAGCGCGAAAGCAGATGACTCTTTTGTGTCAACTTCGGGAAAAGTAACCGCCGTAATTTGCGTAATAGCCTTCTTAAATTTCTCTACGTTCCTCATATCACTAGCCATAAACTCTACAACGGCTTTGTTGTGCTGAATCCTCTTATTGTTGGCGCCAGCGAGAGATTCTAGTTCGTTTAGGTGCTGGAGAGCGGATGAGTAGTCCTTGTTCATGTAGCACTGGTGAGCGAGCACGACAGGCTCTTCGCGGTCCTTTGAGTTAGACATGGTACGATTGGTACAATTAATAAGTAAAACAATAATAGTTTACAACAGAAAGATATTTTCTTTTCCAAAAATCGTATAACTTTTACAAGTGTTTGACGTTTTTGAGTTTTTGACAGTTGTGTTGCCGAGACGCCGTCATGTGTCATGTAGCAGTTATTGAGTGTTTAAAAGAAACGCTTAAACCGTTTATTGAATGTAAAAACCATGAATCTAGTATTTTATAGCTGGTCAACCAAATCTTGTCAGTAAAAAAAGGCGTGAAATTCAAATTTTCTATGGGACGATATCCCTTCGTGCCTACATTTTTCAAATTTGCCGCCTTTTTCTACTGTCAAGATCTGGTTGACCAAGTTATAGGCATGAGTGGTGGGGATAACTGACAGAACGGGATAGTCTTATGTATCTTTCAGTAGGAGTAGCAGCGAAAGCGCTATTATTGTTTGTCCTTGTCACAGTCTCACATTTTGTTTTATTCCCCACCGTAAATTGGATTATGGTGGACAACAAATAAATTCGACCAATGCATGACCAATCATAGTGTCGTATCGCATTGCCTATGTTTTGTTCCTCACGGAGGCACGCGTATACCACTTCTATAGGATCCTACCTTCTATGGTAAAAAAAAACATTGTAAAACAGTCTTGTGTCTATGGTCGACCTCGACCAGTCTGACTGTCATCCCGGCCGGGGTTCCTATTAATTACAAGTTTGTGTTGACTTTGTTGTTTTATTGAAGTAGAATTTACTTGAGTTTATTATTGTTTGTTCGTTCCAAAGTATACTACACACACAGTACACAGTGCTAATTTAAAACCAGCACTGAGCAGTGGTCAGTATTTGTTTCATGTGCTCTATTACAAAGGAGCTCGAACAAAAAGGAGTTGCCCTTGCCATATCCAGAATTCCTTGTACTTTCTTCATATCGAGTTGCAGTCTATAATGGCAACAAGAGCAATAATCACGTAAGTAAATATTTAGCCTAAAACATGAATTAAAGTTTGAAGCTCGTCGCTAAAGTTTTAGTACTTAACACAAACATTGTTATCATATCTACGATAGATAGGTAGGTACCTATACATATGGTATACATAACATCTTAATCATATTATACAAGGTGGGCCCGTAATAGTAACAATATTTTATTTTACCGTATTTATTTAATATTATTTTTATATGTATTTTTTTAAGTATTTTCGTTTTTTTGTTATGTGGAAGTAGGTATCTATTTTCTGTTTATCAATAAATGCAAACTATTCATATTAACAAAAAAAACATTTTTTTACTTTAAAGCTCGAACAAATTGTTTTCTGAATGGTCCAATTAACGTCAATATTAGCTACTGATAGCGTCTTAAGCGTTACACGAACCCTCCGCCAAAAACCCGCTCCCATACATTCGAAGTTTCGCTCTCATTTTATTTAGCAACGAAAACTAGTACTAGATTAACTGAATGTCCATGCCAAGTTTCATGTAATTTCAGTCGATTTAAAATTGCGGCTATAACCGCGAAAATAGAAGTTCGCTAATAACTCTATCATTCTTTTGATTCCTCGGAGCTCGGGTGCACACTTTATAATAACTTATTAAAATGGCTGCGAGGCTTACAGTGTAAGCTTTATATTTGTACCAAATACATATACCAATGACTCATGGGGTGTTATGCTTTGTATTTGAATATTGTTTAAACACTTTAAACTACAGTGCTGCCAAAGTGCCCATTAATAGAACATCGAACCTTGGGCGTATGTTACTTTGGTATTACCAAGTATTACGGTATACTATCGCTTGTTTTTCCTCAATAAACGAAATTACATAAAGTATGTATACAATTAGTACTAACATTTATGGATCTTATGGATTCGAAATAAATCAATTGAATTGAATTGAATTAAAGTTACGTTTAACGACATAATCGGCACATTCATCACTATTTTTGTTAAATTTTGTATGAATTCCAGAAGAATGATTTTCATTTGACATACCTATAAATTAGTCAGTCTTTCACTTCGTTTACTTTAGGGTTAGGGACTAGGGTAAGTAAGACCCAGGTGACAACCGCCAGTCGTTGGCGTAAGCTTGATAAGTCTAAACATAAACAATGTTATCGCTTCTCGGTATGCCCAGGCCCAGGCAGTCAACTAGGTAGGTATACAGATACACACTCATTACGATATGAGCGTATCTCATTTGAGGCTACTGGTCGACGCATCTACGCGTCACAATACGTGATATTCTCTCATGAATACCGAGTTCAAACCGATATATGCTGAGATCGATTCGTGTAAACTTACTCAAAATGCTATATCCTTTACACTTGTTAAGACCAACCAAGAGTGAAAGAGATGGCATTATACCAGTTGGTATTAAGTATAGTAGGGTTCACCGTTCACCATTGTTATCAGTAGGTCGAAACTGGACTATTCAAACCGGTTTTATAACAAAAGACTCATATCTACATATTATCTTTGCCATTAAGGGGTCTTATCTGGTCTTACTGTTAATTAAAAATCATTAATAAAATATTCGATAGATACGAAGAATCATTAATAGATTACACAGACTTAATACGAAGTAATCGATTACTATTGTCATGCAATTATTCTGGCATAACGTACTTCCAAGGCATCGGCACATTTTAACGTCAACATAAAGCAGGGTAAGTACCTAAATGTATGATAATGTCAAATGTCATATCCATTTTGTTCCACAAAAACTAAAAGCGAACTAATTTGGCCTAAAATAGTATCTGAATAGAACACTTCTTTAACCGGTAACCGCAGGCGGAACCGAAAACCTTTTCGTTTCCGGGTGAATGAAAGTAAATGGTTTGAAAAATAAAACGGTTTTTGAGTCCTGAGGGTCTACCGCGAAAAACTTTAATCTAAATTACGTTATCTGTTATCTGTCTCTCTATCGCTTTTGAATATTCGAACGATATAGAGGCAGACCATTTTTTTTGTAGAAAGAAATTTTGATTTTTGTTTCGGGACATCTAACTGACTTACATGTTTGAGTTAAGTCTTTGATGAAGACGGTCGGTTCCAGGATGTCGGAGCGGGCGATGGAGTGCCCAGTGTGCCTGGAGACGATGACGGCACCTATCCTGCAGTGCCAGCGCGGGCACAGCCTCTGCAGCCGCTGCACGAGTCGCGGCCTCACGCAATGCCCTATTTGCCGCTCGCCCATGACGGATATGAGGAACTGGGCTTTCGAAGATATCATTTCAAAGGTTAGGCGATTGCATGACGGGTTATCAGGTTTTGTTTATGTCCCTTTCTGTTTCCGAAAGTACACCCAGCAGCAAAATTGCAAGGCCACTTTTTGAGTGAAATTAATACATACATACATTCATGTGTCCATGCAATTTTTCACCTTGCTGTACATTGCATAAGGCGGTCTTCTCATTGGATGCGGATCGCTAAATTCGTCCTTATAGCTGTCTCACTCTTACACACCGAAGCTGCGTGCGGATCCTCGTACTGTTCTCACCACGTGAAGCATTCGATATCGATCGCCCACAATTTTGACATAGGCAAAAAAGACATAGGAAACAGTTTTGTTCAAAAATAAATCACAACCAATTAATTGTCCTAAACGACTTTCGGGAGCAAATGATACTTTATTTTCTTTTTGTGTCAGTATGAGCCTTAAGGGAAGCAACATAAATGTCGTAAATTGACATTTCTTCGTACCGATACCAAGAGTCACAGACTGAATCGTACAGGTGAATACGCCAGCCCCAGCGCCAACGCCAGCGGCGCCGTCCTCCAAACTGCTCTGTCCCCACAAAGACGCCGGGTGCGGGTTCACATTCAGCCAAGCCAAAGCACGCGAGCTAGACGAGCACGCCAATGAATGTATCTTCAGGGACATGCTTTGCCCGCTTGGTGCCGCTTTCAGCAACTGTTTCTGGATAGGTAAGTGCGTTTGTAGAGACTAGCGATCCAGGTTTTAAACTAGATGTCTCACTAATACATGCAGCCTGGACCAGCACGCCACAGAGAACGCGCGCACTTCTAGGTCCCGGGAGAATATACCAGCGCTGTGGCAGCAATGCTGCAACACATCCTGAGTCGGCGCCTTTTTGCGACACAGTCGTGACAAAAAAACCTAGTATGTATGTAGTTAGTTTAGTAATGTACGTAGATATAAGCTTTTAGTTTTATTCTTATTATAAGTTCGTTATTTTTTTGCCACGATAATGGTTTGCAATAAAGTTTTTAACTATATATCTATCTAACATCTACATTTACACAAATTACTTCGTGATTCTTAAATAAAGTTTTTTTATTTCGAAAATTCGAAATTAACACCTTATGTTTTAATTAATTGAGTATTTTACGAACGTCAAGAACACGTTGTATAATTAATTTGCAATCAGATAATTAATTAATTATCAATTACGGTCAATCAAGGTATTCACATTGTATGTGTTATTAAAAATGTTCATGTCCAGGTAAACTCAAAAACTTGATGGACCACTTCAAACAGAGCCACCCTTCCAGCTGCGAGATAGTCTCCGGCGTGGACACGGAACTCGAGCTCCCACTCACCCAAGACCTCGTCAAGGTCTACCTCGCCGCCACCGGCAATATGCACTTCATCATCACCATGAAAATAGACAAGACTACTAGCACTGCCTCCTGGGCCGTGCAGCATATCGGCAGTAAGAAAAACGCGCGTCTATACACATATGAGATTTACCTTACTAGTAAGCAGGATGTTAGGCGGCGCTCAGTGTTGGTGGAACACTGCGTCAATGATGTGGTGGAGCCTTTAGATATTATCATGGAGGGGAGATGTGCGGTTATGCCGTTGAAAATGCTGGCGCATTATGTGATTGACAATAAGGTTATTTTTAAGTTAGTTATTAAGAAGGTGCCGCCGACTTTGTAAAGGGACCACTCTAAATATAGGCATATTAGTCATCATAATTATGACCGTTGCTCGTTACATGTCTTCTAAACAACAAAGGATTAGAAAGCTTTTGAATCTGGTTGAAATCCTAGTCTACATGCCAAATGTCAGCTTTCTAGGACATCAGGAAGTACCCTAGAGAAAAGGTAGCTAGTATCTCTACTTTTGTTCGTCTTTTGTCAGATTTGATGTTGGCATTTACGGGCATTTTCTCTTAAAGCCCTTGCTACACGGTCGCCGACAAGCCTTCTAACCGTCTGACCTTGGTCAGTTTTGGTCAAATTTTGTTGGAAACAACTGTCTACACGGTCCGGGACGGACCAAGGCCAAGCGGTCTTTACTGTGTACCATTATCGCCGGTTAACAACCGTCACAAAACTGACGGTCAATGTCAAACCTCATACATTTTGTCAGGATTGTGACGGTTAGACGTTACTGGAACACGACCAAAACACGACTTAACCCTTCGTACGCTTAAACACGGATCCGTGCGTGAGAATTTAAATCTATTGTTTTAAATGTCAAGGTCACTTTTTCAATTATCAAATTTGAGAAGCCGCATACGAGGGGTTAAGTCGCACTTTTAGTACAAGTCAAAATGAAAATGCCTTTAAATGTATAACGAGATGAGATCAAAATATCAAACTACATAGGGGTATCAAATACGTTAGATGTTTTATTGCTTAAGTATATTTACTATAACATTTATTGTTATATATTATAATGCTAAGTTAATGTAGCTGTTTCAATTATGATTGTGCACGCTATTGTTATTCTTTTCCTATAAAACGAGTGCCTTAAAAAAGCATTTTTGTACGAAGTTAAGCGCCTACTACACGGCACGGCAGGCAACCAAGCGTCCGACGGTCCAAGGTTACCGTGACCGTGGTATAGGCTGAGAACTATTTGACTGGTCGAAACCTACCAAGGTCACCGTTGTGGGAAGCCTCATTGCCGACCGCGTAGTAGGTTTCAATCGTAATAATGCAACACAACTTGGATTTGTATTACTTATTAACATTTTTATTAATCATTTCTAAGAAAATTAATATTTTAAGTCACATCAATGGTTTTATTTTAAAATGAAACTCCCAACATAGCGTAAGTGATGCAAGTGTAAACACAGGCAAACCAAAACCACGACAAATCACGGGTATAGACATAATCTATACTATACTGAAACACACCCAATTTGTTAGTATAAAAGGCGCGTAACTCATAATTTTCTGCGGGAGATTTATATTTCGCGCCTACATTTTGTTATTTTTTTTAAATTTGCCGCCTTTTTCTACTGACAATGTGGCTGTGCCAGAGTATACAATCATTTCTGCAGCCAACTCTATAATGCCGTCAAAACGTGTGCCTTGAATAGTTTGACTTGATACTCTAGTTTGTCTATGGTTTCCACACAATGTTACCAACCTAACATTTTCTGGGAATACCCTCATCAGATTTTCTTATGTCAATTGAATCAACAACAATAAGCCTTAATACATTGAAATAAAGATCACTTTGACTGTATTCGTAAAGTTGTAACTGTAGTTTCATACGTCAGTGGCAAATGAAACGAGCACCTACAGTGCAACTATAAGTACCTACATAATCAATAGCGCTGGGCTAAGCGATAACGATTAGTAAGTCACTTGATCCAACGCTGCAAAGTTTGTTCATAATCATAACATTCCTTTGTGAAATAAGAGTGGTGTATAAAAGCAATCTGGTGTAGTAGGCGAGTTCGCTAGGTATGTTTAGAAGTTTAAAACAATTTAGTTAAGTTTAATAAAGTTAGGCGTTATGATTTACTTTAGTAATAAGTAAAATGAATGTTATCTAGACCAAGAAAAGTCTGCAACGATTTTGATAGCACACACAATGCAAGTGTTATTTTAAACGTCAGACTTCTATGAAATAATAACTTATAAATAACACTTGCACTGCGTATGCTATCAAAATCGATGCAGACTTTTCTTGGTCTAACCTAGTTACATTCGATTACGTCGTGGTACTCGTGTAAGTCGCTTGTCGACTGATTAGTGTTTGTAAATAGTTATTTGATTAGGAGAAGATAGTTATTTAGTAGGTATGTACTTTGTTTTGAATTAACCTTAAGTAACATGTTTTTCCCCTGACACAATAAGTGATTATGCTGTACTGTGCTGGATGCTCCCAGGACGGGGTTCAACCAGGGACAATAAATCCTGGACAGGAGGCAGTTCTAAATGAGATACATTATTTAATTTTATTATTTCATATTATACTAATTTATTTGTTAAGATAATATAATAATTATGCTTTGTACATATTACAGATTCCTAAATGGCTTCCAAAGGAAAAAAGTAAGTGACATATTTAATTCCAGTTTAGTTAATTGTATACATATTTGTGTCAAGCCATTACATAATAGTTCCAACCAAAGAGCGCTTTACTTACTGATGACTCACTCTTGTTGTAGGCAAATTCTTTGTTTTATGATTTTTTGTCAGAATTAAAAGAATTTTTTTCTTTTCTTTCCACAACTTCATTGAACATTAATTGTAATTCTCAAGAGACCTTTTAAACCCTTTCACTGGCAATTTATTTTCTCCAGATCAGTGGCAGTGGAGATCCCAGAATGCCCAATATGCCTGGAGACCATGACCGTGCCGGTGTTCCTGTGCCAGTCGGGGCACAGTCTGTGTAACTCCTGCACGCTGGCTCTCTGCCCTCCATCATGCCCTATCTGCCGACAACCCATGACGCAGATGAGAAACCGCTCGCTTGAGGAACTCATTAACAAGGTAACCAAGAATAATAGTTCTGTCGAAAATATATCATTGCATCATTGTAAATTTTGCTGACTGATTTAATCAATAGTACACTAAATATTAATATTCAGTCACCAAGTTTATTTGTGCAAAAAGCGGCCAAGTGCGAGTCGGACTCGCCCATGACATGAAGGGTTCCGTATTTAGGCGATTTATGACGTATTAAAAAAAACTACTTGCTAGATCTCGTTCAAACCAATTTTCGGTGGAAGTTTACATGGTAATGTACATCATATATTTTTTTTAGTTTTATCATTCTCTTATTTTAGAAGTTAGGGGGGGGGGGGGGGGGGGGACACACATTTTACCACTTTGGAAGTGTCTCTCGCGCAAACTATTCAGTTTAGAAAAAAATGATATTAGGAACCTCAATATCATTTTTGAAGACCTATCCATAGATACCCCACACGTATGGGTTTGATGAAAAAAAAAATTTAGAGTTTCAGTTCGAAGTATGGGGAAGCCCAAAAATTTTTTTTTTTTTTTCTATTTTTGTGTGAAAATCTTAATGCGGTTCACAGAATACATCTACTTACCAAGTTTCAACAGTATAGTTCTTATAGTTTCGGAGAAAAGTGGCTGTGACATACGGACGGACAGACAGACGGACAGACAGACATGACGAATCTATAAGGGTTCCGTTTTTTGCCATTTGGCTACGGAACCCTAAAAACTATGTTAAACGTTTATTGACTCCACTTCATCCTGGGCAAACATTGGAGGTAGATAGATACTATTCCGGTCGATACATAGATAGATTAGATAGATACCAGGTCGCATTTATCAATCGATTCTCGGGAAGTATAGTGAGCGTGTTCGATAATAATGTTTTTTCTGGCGTTTCTGTCTTTTAAACTTTCAAAACGTTAGAATAATTAGGTGTTAGATTAGGACTCGCGAGGTCTACAGCTTACAGAGCCACTAGTTTAATTGTATGTATTTTTTATTGCAGGCCAAGTCGCCATGCCCTAACCAGAGTGCTGGCTGCGTATTTTCGCTGCCCGGCGCGGCGATGGCCGACCATCTCAAGGAGTGCCTGTTCCGTCCGCGGGAGTGCCCGCACGCAGTCTTCGGCAGGTGCTCTTGGAATGGTAACTAAAACGGCACTGTGCATTTATACAAATATATTACCTATTTTAAGTTTAAAAGCAGAGTAGAGGCTACTAAATAACTCACTCATCATTGCTTGGCTTCATCAGGGCTTGTAGGTGGCACATATTTTGCTTGTTAGTTAGCTAATAGCTTTGCATTTTACTTTTTAGGGTTCCGTAGCCAAATGGCAAAAAACGGAACCCTTATAGATTCGTCATGTCTGTCTGTCTGTCCGTCTGTCTGTCCGTCCGTATGTCACAGCCACTTTTCTCCGAAACTATAAGAACTATACTGTTGAAACTTGGTAAGTAGATGTATTCTGTGAACCGCATTAAGATTTTCACACAAAAATAGAAAAAAAACAATAAATTTTTGGGGTTCCCCATACTTCGAACTGAAACTCAAAATTTTTTTTTTCATCAAACGCATACGTGTGGGGTATCTATGGATAGGTCTTCAAAAATGATATTGAGGTTTCTAATATCATTTTTTTCTAAACTGAATAGTTTGCGCGAGAGACACTTCCAAAGTGGTAAAATGTGTGTCCCCCCCCCCCCCCCTAACTTCTAAAATAAGAGAATGATAAAACTAAAAAAAATATATGATGTACATTACCATGTAAACTTCCACCGAAAATTGGTTTGAACGAGATCTAGCAAGTAGTTTTTTTTTAATACGTCATAAATCGCCTAAATACGGAACCCTTCATGGGCGAGTCCGACTCGCACTTGGCCGGTTTTTTTATGTGTATGAAAATTAACTGATATTTAGAGTCTGTTCGGAAAGAGAAGAGTCGTGAAATGTATGGGGCCCAATACATTCCACGACTCTTCTCTTTCCGAACAGATGCTATAACTTCGGATGAAACGGAAACGGCATTAGTTAGGTATAGGTACCAAAGAAGCGAATTTTACCAAATATTTCCCAAACGGATCGAGCGATCTAGTTACGGTTATATCTAAAGGCGACTCGCTCAGATGCCTAGATGACGCTGTTATAATTTTAATCGGTGTTTTAAATGTAGACTTTTTTCACATACAATAAATAAATTAAGCCAAATTATTTGATAACCAGGTGATCTAAGGCGGATGATGGAGCACTTCAAAGAGAAGCACCCGGGCCACTGCGTGGCCGAGGTGGACCGCGAGGCGGGCTGGAGGCTGCAGGTGGACCAGCTGGACCTGAAGGAGTGCGCGCGGCACGTGTTCCTCGCCGCGCAGCAGAACTTTCTCTTCATCATCACACTCAAGGTCGGCTGAATTCTACTGAGATTGCCAATCGGTCATATACAGCAGGGATCGGAACCGGTTTTTTGCAAAAACTTAGAAGTAACCATATTTTTCGATTTATTTTATACTCAAAATGTAGGACTCAGTTGTGTTTTTAGGTTACGACTTCGTATTATTAGATTGCCTAATTAGAAATGAAGTAATTAGCAAAGAACGAAAAAATACCGTTTCCGTTCCCATACAAAAAATACCGGTATCCGATCCCTGATATACAGGGTTGTTTTGTTATGTTAGACAGTCTAAGGCTCACTTGCACCATTCCACTAACCCGGGGTTAAACAGTTGAACCGTTAACCCAGTGTCAAATTGTACTGGTAACCATGGTAACTCCAGGTTTAACTGCTTAACCCCGGGTTAGTCGAATGGTGCAGGTGTGCCTAAGGGGGATGGGGTTGCCCTGGAATACTATGGTCAGACAACAAAATATACCCCTTACATAAAATTGTACCTACATATATCTGTGGTTATATTACTTATATTATATCTAACCACTTTAACCGTGACGTGACAGACTTAGAAGGAAATGCGCACTACATAATTAAAGTCTTTAAAGTATAGTCCTTTTGCTCCATGACAAAATAACTTAGGGAAGCCCCTGTACCTTGCATAAGTTAAGAATCTGAGTATGCCGTAAGAACAAGATCAACTGATTCAAATGCCAGACTGAAGCAGGACCCAGTATAACATGCCCTAATGCCCTTATTTCGGCTTATTAGTGACTATCTTTTGACATACATTTTCTTTAATAAAGGTGGACACCATCCAGCGCATGGCCTACTGGGCGATCCAGCATATCGGACAAAAGAAAGTCGCCCAACAGCATCTCTACGAAATACACGTCATCAGCCGACGAGACCAGCAGCGCAAAGTCGTCTTCACCGAGCACTGCTTCAACGACAGTATGAAAACTGATGAGGTGTTCCGGCAGGCCAACTGCGCTGTTATGCCTTTAGACATGCTGACCCATTTCGTAATGGATAAGATTCTCTCCTTCCGCTTTGTTATCAAGAGGTTGAATAAAGATAATAAAGAGAATGTTGGTCAGGCTCCGAGTAGTAGGGAGTCCTCTGTTTCCAGGGGCCGGGAGGCCTCGCAGGGCCCGGAGACGAGAGGCCCGGGGCCGAAGCCGCATTGGAAGAAACATCCAGGACAGAAACCTGGTCCTAAGAAATTCACAAAGACTCAGGCTTAAATATTAATATTGTTGTGCTTTTTCGAGTTTTATTTTAAGTTAATTAATGCGCATGTACTTGTTATGATTAAGAATTTTAGCAAACAGCACCGAGAACATCAGGTATTATGTATGTTAGAGTCAGACCAGGAAAAGTCTGCAGTGATTTTGATAGCCCATGCAGTGCAAGTGTCATTTTAAATGTCAAACTTCTATGAATTTATGACGTGTAAATGACACTTGCACTGCATGGGCTATCAAAATCGCTGCAGACTTTTCTTGGTCTAACTCTATGTATGTATGAATAAAGACATGATGCTGTAGAAAATAGCAACATTGTGTTATTATGTTATCAAACTTTTTTTAACATGGAATGTAGTTCACACTATCACACCGCACCGCGACCTTGGTGTGCCGCACCCATAAGTGAGAGCAAGAAACAGATATCTCTTTCTCACTCTCATTTATGGGTGCGGCGCACCGTGACCCTGAACGGTGCGGTAATGTGTTACGGCTATAACTTAATATTATAATATACAAATACATATTTAAACATGTATAATGAACACAGAAGTTGGGAATTAAAATGTATTTCAAAGTATAAGTTGGTTTGGGTTTTAGTAGCCTATGCATATAAAAGCTAGTTGTATTTGGATTTTTTATATGAAAATCAAGGTATACAATATTAGCTTCTAATTTATTATGTATGTAATTGGCACTTCAATTTTATATTTAAATTGTACTCTGCTGCAGTTAGTATAGGCTTTGCCTCTAGTATTATGATTAAATGGTTATTTTTAATGTTTGGTAAGAATTATTGTACTAATTATAAGATCCTGATAATAACGACTGGTTTTATTTAAATCATATGGTA
This sequence comes from Cydia amplana, assembly GCF_948474715.1. Lineage (NCBI taxonomy): Eukaryota > Metazoa > Arthropoda > Insecta > Lepidoptera > Tortricidae > Cydia > Cydia amplana. The sequence continues at coordinate 12,423,994 of NC_086087.1, forward strand.
TCAATCACCATGGGCGTAGGCAGGTAGAGGCAGGGGAGGGGGGGGCAGGCATGGGACTTCATTCCTTGCAGGGGTCAGCAAACTTTTGCAAAGAGCCAACAAATACATCACTACATTAGTAATCACCATTTCTAGAAATCTCAAAGAGCCGCAAATGTTGTTGACACTCTTAAGAGTTAACTTTTGGGTAGTTTGACTAACCACAATCATGCTGGAAGCAAGGAACCACATGCATCTTGTGAGCTTCCGTTTCCGAATCCCTGCCCTAGCTTTTACAATGTGTTTGAAACATCATTGGGATTCTTATTTCTTTTTATAAAACCTAGAATTTATAACACAATATTCATATCTTATATTAGATCAGGATGTAACTGAGTCTTTACTTTCTTAGATGACCTTTCTGCTGGCCGCACACACAAATGCTTCCCGAACAAAGTCACCGCCACATTCCTTATGTGCATTTCAAACACAGAACAAAATTTAGGCACTGTAGTCACCAAATTGTCTTTCGACACTATTTTAAACGTGTTCCTCGTGTCCATAATACATATGCCGCTCTTGCCGACGTAGCTTGGGCATTTGGAACGGACCACGTGAAGCAAGCTGCCGTGGAAATCAGACCGGTACAGGGTTTGTGTGAACTGCTCCCAACTTTTACTTGTACAGTCCGGCAATGGCTTGTCCAGTTCTAGCATTTGACTCACGTAGTCACTCCACATATTGTGCATAGGAAGCATATCTTCGTATTTGACGCTACGTCTTGGTATATCATAGAAACCCAAACATTTTTTTTCACGTCTCGTTAAAGTACGAATTTTCTTGGTTTTAACTTTCTTTTGGCGCTTTTTACTCTTCTTTTTAGCTAAGAGAAAGTCCTTTTTCAACTCTGCTTCGATGTTGATTCGGTCCGATTTGGGTACATTTGTTTTGAGGAAGTTAATGATAGAATTATCGCCATTACGTTCTCCGGCAGACATATTAAGGTGTATTGGATTGTTCAAAGCTATAATAGCAAACTTCTTATTAAGATAGTAATCATTCGCGTATTTAGCTGGTAAGTAAAGTATTAAGGCTCGGGCTAGTCGGGCTATAGAAGAGGTTATGTTATGAAATTGAAAATTGACAATGACAGACATGCGACAGCTGATAGTGATGTGAGAATGTACTTCTGGGTGCGTTCGAATACGCGATGGGTTATACACGGCGAGCAAGAAACTGAATGAAAACTGATTAAGTTTAAGCAGATCTTGTCAGTAGAAAAAGGCGGTAAATTTGAAAAATGTAGGCGCGAAAGGATATTGTCCCATAGAAAATTTCAATTTCGCGCCTTTTTTTACTGACAAGATTTGCTTGACCAGGCATAATTATATAATAGAATCTTGCAAATTAAATTTGATCCACTTCCCGGTTTCCGATTGAGCTGAAATTTTGCATACACATGTAAGTCGGGTGACCATGCAATATTATGGTACCATCGAGCTGATCTGATGATGGAGACAGGAGGTGGTCATAGGAACTCTGTGATGAAACAACGCAACCTAATTGTGTTAGGGGTTTTTAGAATTGTCTCGATGAGAATTAGTTGTCTGTCGTAAGAAAAGTACAGTCAGCGATAAAAGCTTGTACCAAGAATGAAATTTTTGCCAAAAGCTTATTTTATTTTAAGTTTATTAACTCTACATCCGTGCCATTTATACTCACGGTGTTGGCGCGTAGCGTAGGACAAAGTTGAGGCCTAAGATACACGTAAGCACGTAAGCCAATCTAATTGAGGGACGCAGCTATGTAACAGAACGAGATGGCAATACTTATTGCTTGCTGCCCCTAACGCATAGCTGAGTAGGCATAAAACACAAGGTAAATGTACTAGTGCCCGACACGCTAATGCCCAATAGATGGCACCCTGCTGTCACCTTTATTGACAAAAGTTTCAAGATGACATGTACTGGCACCGCGTCGAGCACCAGATCGATCCAATAATCTTCCAAAATCACCTTTGTACGAAATCCTATCTCACCCCAATTACGAGGGACTACGGGGTGAGGTGGGATTTCCTGTTTATCGTCAAAGGTTTGAAATGGAACTACTTACCCAAAATAAAATAAAAACTAAAATACAAACGTCCGGAACACTTATTATATACACCATTCAGTTTGCATATGCAAAAATAAAATGTTATCGAGGTTTGAATGTCAGTTTTGCCCCTACTCACCCCATTTTACGGTACTAAAAAAAACACTCGCTCGTTACGTTACCCGTCCAAACGCCAGAGAAGAAATTCTAAACAACTGTGCACTTTAGTTATTTCCGTGTGAAGCGAGCAGAGCATAGCATAAGCTATAGTTGATTGTGCACGCTGGGGATGAACATACATTAAAACTTTGCCAGCAGTGCAGCCGGCTACAGATTACATAAAACAGTGATAGGTAGTTACGCTACTCTATGAAAACACTTCTGATCTTATATTTATTGACCAGTAAGTAAGTACAAAGTGTAAGTAAAACTTGCCTATTATAGTACATCTAGCTACCTTCACTAAGGAGGAGTTTTGGCCGAAGGGTGTCAAGTTTCGGCGGTTCCGCGGTCGGCTCCCTGACACTGCGGGATTGCGTAATGCATCGCAATCATAATGTGTTTTTTAGTGTTTAGTTATATTTAAGGTATTTATGTATGGGCCACTAGTTGCCTGAAATAAAGATTTCATTCAGTACCGAAAAAGTATAAAACTTTGCACACCGCGTCACTGTTCAGTAAAAACCTTCCCTTCCCCACCTCAAAAAGTGCACAGCGCCGCTAAAGAAGTTTGAAAATACAACACTACTACAATGACGAATATTAGTAGTAAGGTTTATTCGGGTAATTCCGAAAATCATTGTAAAATCACTCATATTCCGTTGTAGTAAGAGTCAGCTTTCGGAATTATCCGCCACTATTCGTTCATTCGGAAATACCCGAATACACCTTATTCATAAGAAGAGTGATTGTCACAATAATTCCATGCCAGAGGTAAATATCGTTATTATTTACTCGCGTCTGGTTATATATTATCCCAACACATACACTCTATTGACTACTACCATGCTTATAAAATAAAATAAAGAGTGCCAATATAACGCTAAAAATAATGTTACTTTGCAATTAAATTGAAAAGTATCAATATTATTCTTGCCTGCGTTGAAACGCGCTTAACTTTGCCGGCGCTCACGTACCGAGCGCCAACGCCATCTATCGAGTGTTATTTCGCGAAATCGGTGATCGCTCTAAGGAATAAGGCCTCTTAAAAGTAGCTAGTTACAGATACACTTTCTTCATGCTTGCTACTGTATTGACCTCAACTTTTTTTATAATAGGAGGTAAACCAGCAGACAAATTAAAGACGAGTGGCGAGGCGAGTGACATCAGAAGGTTTGTATGACTTGTATGTGTGGGAGTGCGCTCTTCTTGAAGGTTTAAAGGTCGTATCGGTCTGGGAGTGCACTAATAAAATCGTATCATCGTGGTGATAAAAGTGCATTATCTGCTCTAATATTGTGAAGCTAATCTATGATCCAACTTTGCTATTCGATTCACATCTCTGTATCGTGCTGGTCTTCTGACCATGTGAACACATGTATGTGTATGTGATGAATTCTAACATGAGTAACATGTGTCTAACAACACAATTAAGGTAAATGTGGAGAAGATCGTCTACAAGCTCTTTCGTCACTTTTAACTCTTGCATTTGTAAGTATCAGAAGATGGGAAAGATGGGCTGAACGATGGGAAGCTCTTCCTTTTTGACTGTTTTAAGATTCTTTTTAGCCCAAAAATGATATTGAGGTTTCTAATATCATTCTTTTCTAAACTGAATAGTTTGTGCGAGAGACACTTCCAAAGTGGTAAAATGTGTGTCCCCCCCTGTAACTTCTAAAGTAAGAGAATGATAAAACTAAAAAAAATATATGATGTACATTACCATGCAAACTTCCACCGAAAATTGGTTTGAACGAGATCTAGTAAGTAGTTTTTTTTAATACGTCATAAATCCCCTAAATACGGAACCCTTCATGGGCGAGTCTGACTCGCACTTGGCCGCTTTTTATTTAAGTTAGGTAACACCTGTACCTTTCTGCCTTCTTTCCACTGTCGGTTGGTCAAATTGACAGCAGATCATCAAAGTAGTAGTACTTTGAACTAAAATCCATAGCACATCAGCCTATTTCGAGACAAATATTTTCAATAATGTTAATATCCAGAGAGGAAAATGAGGACTACGTGGTTTTGTATGGAAAGGCGCTTTCGCGCGGGCGACTTTCGTCATAAAAATAAGTAGGTACCTACCTACTTTTTCTTTTTCTTCAATAAAATAATGTTAGTAAAATGTATCTGTCCACAATAGAGGGAGCAGACTGCGATCCTGTTGGGCCAGCTGATCGTGCACCAGGCCCCGAAGAACGAGCGTCTGTCCAGAGAGCTGGAGCAGTTCGCCAAGCAGCTGATGATGAGCAGCACCCCTCAGAGTCTACACCTTGGATCGGAAACTCACCGCAGCGGTATTATTTTTCGTTGAGGTCCCTTAGTTTCACATAAAGACTTTTAAATATCACTTGGCCGAGTGAATTAGTCATTTTCAAAGGGCTGACTTTCAATACGCCAAGTTGTTAAATGAGTGATTGATGTTCAATTAACTATATCGGCCTAGGCATCAAACTGGATGCCGGCGTTTAATGAACGGCGTAGGCGTCTAATTAACTGGCTAATTTAACCAAATATTATGTATACATATACCTAGTTCATGAATAAATAAATAAATAAATAAATAATAAATGACTGCGTCATATTAACTACCGTTATATTTCATCCGCCCATATGCTATGCTATTGTATTGTGCCAATATGAACATTTTAAATTTACTTTAACATAAGAATACCGGTGTTGGAATAAAAGTAAAACATATTTTCTTACAGTTTTCTTATTTTTCAGATTCTTGGTGGCGTTAACAACGTATTTGGTGATCATAATACAATTTCACACAATTTCTAATATTAATGCATAACTATTATATTTTTAGACTTGTCTTCTTGTGCCTAGCCTACCCGAATAATTCTAAACGTCTATTCAAAGTATGATTAAGTGAGGCACGTGCAGTTCACTAGGATAAGCTTTATAATACTTTCTTGTGTTACCCCCTAGAATGTAGGCTATGTATGTATCTATGTCACAGAATAAGTAATAGTATTATCATACAGAACGGACACGCACCGCCCCGCCCCGATTCGGATTACCTCGCCCGCGACAGGCCGCGACATGAATGTGTGCGTAAGTCGCTCTACTGAGATTCCGTCAGGATTACATGAATACGCGTCTCAAATTTGGAATCCCTGTTATGCCACTTATATTGATAGGATTGAAAGAATCCAGAAAAAAATCCTGAAACACCTAAGCTTTAAGCTAAAGCAGCCCTATGACTCCTCTAATTACCTAAACATATGCAGGAAGCACCATCTTATTCCACTAAGTAAACGGCGAGAGATTGCCGACATTGCCTATATGCTAAGCATCACCAGTGGGTATATTGATTGCCCTGAACTGCTATTTAAACTTTCATTTAATACGCCCGCCCGATCTAAACGTTACGCTCACCCCAATTCGCTCAAACGCACTTCATCCAAACAGACAAAATAGTTGTTTGTGTCGTGCTAGTCGTAATTTAAATATTCTATGCAGAGATTTGGACATTGATGTATTTAATTGTTCCATTCCTTCAGTGAAGCGAAAATTAGCGAATCTATTTTTTAACCCACTTTGATCCCGATTGTTTTGTTTTCACAAGTAAGTTTGCGATTTGTCCGAGTGCTTAAGTATTTACGTACCCTTTATTTTTACTGTCATTATTGTTAGCAGTTCTATATCCTTGATAATGATACGTTTTGAGTTGTACTGTACCTATACAATTATTATTGTTCTTTTGGAAAATATTGTTTTTTTTTTTGAAATGTATAAAACGTGATAGCATTGTGTGAAATTGCGCGCAGTGTGATATATTGTTTATTCCATTTCTATCTGTGAGTACCTGTAATTGGCTTTGTATTGTTACCTGAATCTGTATAATGTTTCTATAGCTGTTGGTACTCCTTAAAAATAAAAATAAAATAAAATAAATTCCGTCAGAAACTCAATGACGCGTGTACAGACGTGCCGCGCACACATATAAACGCAAATCATTTTTGATGTATGGCGTGTCCGCCCTGTGTCAATGTATAAATAAATGTATATATGTCAGCCTAAGTATACATATGATGATGATGTTCATAAACATGTTCGAACGCCAGGAATCTAGTAAACTAGTAAAAATAGAGCAATCTATTTAGAGTAGAAAATTTGCTGCAGCTTTAATAAAGCTTATTTGTACATTCTGTTTCCAGTTGAGCCACTCGTTATTTACAAATTACCCACAGCGAGCCGGGACGCTTTTAAAACCAAATTATGAAATCAAAAATTCATTTCGAACGTTGAAACCATCCTCCATCACATTTTCACGCGACAAGTACTAGGCGTGCATATTAACGAAGAGGTGCACTCCCTAGGTCGTATTATTGCTAATGCATACCAAATGCAGACGATTGTTCGCCTCAGGCCGACATAGCAAGGTATCTTTAAATTATGTGGAAGTAAATAAAGAAATCGGTTTGAAACTGCGTTACGAGTAGGTACTAGGTACAGTATGGTAATGAGAGTGTATCTTTCAATCGCGCAGTACCAAATAGAAAGTGATGTTTGTTTTATCAGGTGCATTTCCATCCAGCGGGCTCAGCACGGTTCCATTTTTATCGACTATCACTATGCCCGTCACTTTCGCACTTACATACTTGTTAGAACGTGACAGGCATGGTGACAAACGATAAAAATGCGACCGTGCTACTAGGGCTGGTTGCATATGCAAATGATGGAAATTATGGGAATTTGCAGTATGAAAACCAGCAGTGAGGAATGGCTCGATTTTTGAGTAAGGTAAAGGGCCCCTGTTTCGGCAGGTTAAAAGGCTCTTGAGAGTTTGTATATTACCAAGCATTTTTTTTTAAATATTACTAAGCATATCAACACCTTGAAAGCTTTTGAGTAAGTTATATTAGTTCTTTGTTAATAATTTAATGTATAAACTATAGGGTTTTAGTTGAAACTTTTTTTTATATGAATTTTTTCGTGAACCTCTTATTTGGCTCCCATTTCGTGATACAAATTTAGCTCAGCTCCTAAGTTCGTGAATTCGTGTCCCCTGTTTCGTAATAAAGTTTTCTTAGAGTAATAGGTGATAATTTGCTGATAATCATTTTAAATTACGTACTTACGAGTAATTGTGAGGTCAAATTAAAAATAATATTGAAAAAAAAAATTTAATTGAGAGCTGTAGCTTAAAACTTTTTGTACTCGTCGACTTTAGTGGTTGAATTAAGACTTCGTAAACCATATGGGTACTTTAATACTTGATTAAAAGCCGAAACTATATAAATAAATAAATAAAAAAAAAACTTTTTTTTATCAAATATTTTTTTTTTACAAAAAAAATATTAACTATATTATACGTTAAATATAAACATACACAAAAATAAATCAAATAAATTGAATTATAAATAAAATTGTGCTAGTAGTTAATATGAGAAATTGAGAATATACGTGGAATATACCTTAAAAATTTAAACTCGGGTCACATTCAAACTCGTTTTATGAGAATTCTAGTGAAAAAAACATATACCGAATTTCGCTCATACGAAACTTCGTGAAATACATTAATTGTTTTCTAATTTATTTTTTTAATTATCTTCGTTGTTATATTTAAAAACAAGCACTCAAAATGTATCTAGAAAGTCCTTGATTCGTTAGTGGCACGAAACAGGAGACACACGAAAAATATAATGACCGCTATTTCGTGAGTCGATTTATTGCAATTTTAAGGTATTTCTATGCATATATTCAATCTTTTTTCTTATCAAATCAATTACTAAGGAACCCACAGAAACACTCCCAAAAACTTTTTTTCGAATGGGTTTAGCTTTTCCTTCCTATAAGCTTAACAAGTGAGAGCGCGCACCTTACGCCTACAAAAAGTGCACGCATACAACACAGCTGTTCGCGGCCGTCTGACAGTTTCGACCGTCGTATTACTCTCAGTTTAATCACTAAAATATTGGTTATTATTTTATTGAAGAGATTAAATAATACAGATTTTTTTCATATGTATAATTTGAATAAAAAATATTTGTATTCCTTATTATTTGCGCCAGAAACAAAACTAACGAAATAACGTACTAACACGAACTTGGGGCCCTTTACCTTATAGGTTTAGTATTATTTTCATGGGTTACTAGGTAAGTACTTGTACCTTTTTGGTAGGAAAATAACTGGACTTATCTCAACAAATTCTACTCCCAATGAGTTATGCTAAAGCGAGATATACCGGTAGTTAAGCTAAAGGACACAATAAGGTACTATCGACAATTCCTAAACCTTATCGCAAAGACATAAGGTCCATCTGTTTTCAATCAAGAGAATTGCTGTCGGTACCTATCGGATTAGCATAACGTCCGCGTCTGTCTTGTCGTGGCAAGCCGTTTTAGCTCCGGCAATATAGCACACGGGACGTAAAGCATGGCTTTATGGCCTATTCGGCTACGGCTAGGCCGATATTGGCCTAGGCTTACGGCTGGCGTAAAGTTTTGATGAAATTGTGGGTCAGAATAATGTGTGGGTCTTGAAGTACCTAACCAAGGAAGCGGTCTGAATCAAGAGATGATTTTATTTGCTAGACATTTATTTGTAGAAAGGAAAAGAAAAAAAGGCAAATTACTTATTAAATATGAGTCTCAATGATACTTCATGGTTAGTTAATATCTATGCGACTGTTTTAGCCACAGAGTGTGAGAGAAAAATAAAAATTTATTAAAGAATTCACTTTATTCGTTACCTATCAAGAAGAGTGTAGAGACTTACTTATAGCATTTTTCAAACAACATTGGTACGGAAACATGTCATCTCCATACAATTTATAACCTTACAATCAATAATCTTGTAAAATAATGTTTGAATAATACAAATACTATAGGTTTGTCCCAAGTTTCTAAAAATGTAATAATACGAATTTCTTTCATGGACCAAACTAAAGTTGTAGGACTAAAAACATAATTCGTATAGCTTAGAAAATATTTAAAACTCGGAAAAGCCTCTGAATGGCAAAATATCGAAAACTAATGGGGAATTCACGATGCAAAATATCAGGTTACCAATTTGCTCGATTTAATCAAAATGCATGCAGGAATATTACTGCATTTTTAGCATTCCACGGGATCCACAGTAGCATGATCATATATTACACACTATTCTGTTGGAACAGGCTGAAATTATGTGTATTTACTCATAATGATACCGCGATCATTACGCATCACTCGAGTTCCAAAGAATAATAAACACTTATTAATTATTGAGGTTTGATAGATATGCTTGATTGTAGCTATTCAATAACTATACATTTAAATCAAAACCAAAGACAAATGATATCAGCGCCATCTGATGTGTTAAAAACTTATTTGAGATCCATCGCTATTCGGTAATGTGTCAATTAAAGACCATCGCAATATCGCAACTAAATAATTCGATTTGTTTTGGAAATATTTGGGATCATTCATTCGTGTGCACATGTCATTTCCTGTCCAATCGTTCATTTATTTAGGTAAACATCTGGAATTTAGTTGGGTTCATTACAAAGGGTTTAGATTAGAGAAACACTTGTTAGTTTTTGTACTTTTCTGCCAAGTTGATTATTTAATCAGGCAATAGAGTTTTATAAACGTTGTCCTAATCTTCCAGTGACTCACAGTTTGGCCAAAGCCAAAGTGGATTCAATAAATTTCTCGCAAGTTGGTCGCATAAATACGGCATGTAACGGCACAGCCGCAATAGTAGAAGTCGGCTACGAGTCGATGCCGGTTAGGAAGTCTAGTCGTGGAACACTTACAGGTCTCGTAGACAACATGCCAATCGCTAAAGCTCCGTAGCGAACGAAACGCAACTGCCACTGTTACACTAATATGGAAGAGTGATAGAGATACAAAGTGATTCGATGGCGAAGCGCAAGCGATCGTCACCTTGGCTAGGCCGCCAGATTAGAAGGATGTAAACTTGTAAAGTGTACAGTCGCCATCAGATATATCAGAGCGGCCGAGGTGCTCAAATATACTGAACACGGATTCTAGCGTCTTGACAATTAAATAGAGGCGTGTTCAGACTTTGTGAGCGCCTTGGTCGCTCCGATATATCTGATGGCGACTGTATATAAATAAATACGGCATGTAGTCAAGAGCTTCAATAGTAGAAGTCGAACACTCAGATTAGCCGACTCGATGCTATTTAGGAAGTGACTATAGTCTAGAACAGTTACCAGTGTATGTATACATAGGTAGAGCAGTCATGGCATGTAAGTATGAATATTTCATTCAAAGATAAAGATAAAAGATAGTTTATTCAAGTAGGCATATTATTACAATGCGCTAATGAACGTCAAATAAAGCTACACCGGATCCAACTCTACACCTCTGCCTCGAGAAGATTGAAATCCCCCCTCAATTGGAGGACGGTATCCCAATATGGGACCGGCAACAAATTCGTTTTAGATAAAGCTTTTCGTTACATAACAGAACATAACTATGAAACAATTTCGACTTTAGAATGTGAGTGGTTTGTTCCATTGGAAGAACCAAAACGAGCATTTCTAAATTACAGTCTCTTAAACTCAATTTTATTAATTATAAGCGTTGGTGGCCTAGTGGTAAGAGCGTGCGACTTGCAATCCGGAGGTCGCGGGTTCGAACCCCGGCTCGTACCAATGAGTTTTTCGGTACGAAATATCATTTGATATTTAAGTACCAGTCGCTTTTCGGTGAAGGAAAACATCGTGAGGAAACCGGACTAATCCCAATACGGGCCTAGTTTACCCTCTGGGTTGGAAGGTCAGATGGTAGTCGCTTTCGTAAAAACTAGTGCCCACGCCAATTACTGGGATTAGTTGCCAAGCGGACCCCAGGCTCCCATGAGCCGTGACAAAAATGCCGGGACAACGCGAGGAAGATGAAACTTAATTTTATAATTGTTTTCTAAGCTAGACTGCAGTGTGTATCAAAGGAAGAACGCATCCCAATTGCGGCAGAACTAGTTTGGTGATAAATTGTTCAGTTTTCTACAAGCTTCGGATTACGGACTACGTTATTCTCAAGCTCTATTCTCACACCGATTAAACATAGTGAAATTGAATATAATTAGTTTAAATAAGTATCTACCTATTTTAATTAAGAGTTGCTTAATATAAATTCTGAGTGTTTTTAAATCATGCGACAATCCAATTACTCATTCGTTGTTCTAAGGTTGTAGCAATAAATTTTAGGAATTGCGAATGGATTATTAGTACTAGGTTTCTTGTGAATATCTTTATTCATAAGATACGATATCTTCATCGTAAGAAAAACTGCGTACTGGAAAGCAAATCAAGTGTCCCTCTTATCCATATGAGTTGATGTAGTAAGACCTATTATATAATCTGTGGTTGACGTGAGTAGATATGGTTGGTCATACCAATTTGTCAGTAAATAGGAACAAACAAACTGTACTCATCCTTTCCTTTTGGGTGCTAGTACCTACTACTGTAAGACATAGATAGTATGATTCTCTCTGTCTATATTCAAAATGAGACAGAGTCCTTTGACAAACTATATAAACGCGCCTCGATGAGTTTAATGATGGTGAGAATAACCATGAAGCATTGCATTTGGATCATGATTATTCTCATGGGTAACAACTTAACAAGTGTAAGTAAAATGGGCATTTATTCGATGTACTTCCATAGCGGTCTTGCAATATCTTCACCCCCAACAGTTTACGGTACGTCGTTACAAGTAACACACGACAACAACAACAACACACAACAACTCGTCACTGAAGGATATTTTTTATCTCAGCTGAAGAATTCTACGAATCAGTCACTGATTGATACTACTCGGATATTAAAATAAAATTATGATTTTAATTTTATAGGTACAATGAATTGGTCACTGAATGCCGCTCCTGTGCTCTGCATTCCTACAACTATTAAGTTACTCTGGAAAATTAGTAAGCGCGCACCGTAGTACGTCTATACAGGTAGATGTACTGATTACGCAGATACGAAGAAACTTTGATCCCCGTGAGATAATCCGGAGTTATGTGTTCATTTAGCGGTTTCTACAAATAGTATAATAAGTATAGCCCGGTTTTTCTGGGGAAAAGACGTACCAGTACTAGTGATTAATTAAATATCGATTTAAGTGTTATCGATATCGTTAGAAAGCAATTTTTAAATCGTTACTTATATCAAACTCATCCTTGAAGTAGACTCGCTTTTCGGTGAAGGAAAACAACGTGAGGAAACTCACAATAAGGCCTAGTTTATCTACCCTCCGGGTTGAAAGGTCACATGGCAGTCGCTTTCGTAAAAACTAGTGCCTATGTTAATTCTTGGGATTAGTTGCCCAGCGGACCCCAGGCTCCCATGAGCCGTGGCAAAATGCCGGGGCAACGCGAGGAAGATGCAAGAAGATACTGAAGAATTATAATATTAAAAAAATAATATAGTATAAAATTATGGCGTAAAACTAACACGATCTTTGAGCGTACCGAAAAATCCACATCAATAAATTCGAAATAAGTGTCATTTTTCCAGCAAAAATCCTTTCTTTTTCTAGAAAAAATACAGCGTTTCAAGCTTGGAGGTACCAGGGGCTCAGCCTTAATGAGAGGCGACTCATAACAGGACAAGCTCTCGACAAGCCCCTTGCAGGGGTCGCGTTCCCATCGCTCATCTAGCACGGGCGAGTTAACGGCTGGGGCCTAGCGATGACAATCGTAGATTGATAAACGCTAAACGAATAGAAATAATGTATCGAGATGACAGATGCTACGAAAAGTCACGTGACTGTTTGCATTACATACATTATTTAAGTTTCGATTGATGTTTTCTATCAACGTTGTCATCTTGGTTAGGCCCCTAGGAGAACCAGTGGGGGGAGCAGTGGTGTAGCACTTAGTTAAAACTACCGGGGGCTCAGCCTTAATGAGAGGCGACTCAAAATTAGACAAGCCCTATCGCTCAAATAGTACTTTTAGCGAGGAAAAAGCTCAGAGGAACCAGTAAACACTTGTATAGCACTCCTTTCTTATGTTCAGTGGCGCAAAACGTATGCATTAATTCGGACCAAGCTGAATCAGCAAGATTTTGCAATGACAAAATGTGGCCATATCTTCATTAATGTCCAATATCTATGAAAATATGACGTTTATAATGACACTCCCCACTATGATCTTTTCAAGTTGGTGCAAAGTTAGTGTATACGGATTCTACCCGGCACGGACCTGGAAGGGCCTGTTACATTGGTTCAAAGAAACTCGCTTACGCTCGCGAAACATGGGAATATTCAAGAGCCAGCAGCGAGACCGCTTGAAAGGAAAATCTCGACATCCCGGAGATATTTAAACGCCGGTGTCATTTAGCATAACGTTTTTACAAACTGAATAGGTACCATCATAACAGCTGTAAGACGTTTTCTTCTGGACTTTGGCCTCCCTAACAATCTCACGTCAACACCAAACTAAAATGGAGTTGGGCGGGACATGTTCTTAGGCAGAGTGATGGCAGGTGGATTAAAATGTTAACGGAATAATGGATTTATGGCTACTTTAGGATGAAAGTAGCGCCTGGCGTCCGTTGGCTCGTTGGATGGACAACATTCGGAAGATTGCGGGTCATTTCTGGATGAGATAGATCTGGCGGCCTAGCCAAGCTGACAATCGCTATCGCTTCGAAAACGAATCGCTTTGTGTCTCTCTATAACTCCTCCATATTAGTGGCTACAGTGACAGTTGCGTTTTGATCGCTACGGAGCGTTAGCGATTGGCACGTTGGCTACGCGGCCTGAGCCCGTAGACAATCGCTAACGCTACGTAGCGAACTGTCACAGTCACACTAATATGGAGGAGTGGCAGACACAAAGCGATTCGATGGCGAAGCGATCGTCACCTTGGCTAGGTCGCCTGGATGGACAAGTGGCGTACTACTAGAAGAGTAGCCTTTGCTCAATAGAGGGCGATAAAAGGCTGATAGTGACGATGAACAATCTCCACAACGACTGATTGCATTTGTCCTCATCTAAATTTCCAGTGATTTTGACCAAATTTTCGGTCCGCCTTGTTTTATGGAGGCATTCCGTGGCCAGTCGCGTAAGAGTAAGAACCTCTCTCGCCATCGGTTGTATGTAAAATGTTGGACACATTGAACTGCCACTTGTGTGGAAAATTGATTTAAATAATTAATTGCATGAAACTTTAATAAAAATGGCTACGGCTGTGAAAGACAGACAGCCTTGTGGTTTACGTGAATTCGAATGTTAACGAGTAGGCAAATAAATAATGTATAGTATGTTCACATTTTTTTCATTAAATTTTTTTCATTTGATGAAAATTTTCAAGAATTGTAGTAAGAAGAGTAAGGTCGTAGCACTATTAGGGTATTATATGGTTAGGCCTCTACGTCGTAGCGATGTATTGCGTAGCAGTCTAACCTCTAAAGCCTCTACGACGGCTACGACATACACGATAGCATGAATAAAGTTACGTTGTAAGAAAATAACCTTTCACAGGTAAATCGTTAATTCAAGTCAGAGGCAGATCAAAATAAATCAAACCAAGTTAATAAAAGACTCCGAGGATTTTTATAAACTAATTTCGGGTAGTTTAGTGGTGTTTTATTAATATCTCCGTTGACATTTGTTGGGACGTTAGTCTTTTCGTGACCACAGCTGGTACAACTCAGCTGAAACGTCGGAATTAAAGGTAATAACAATGAAATTATATCGCGGTAGACCCGTTTGTGTAATTAAATAAGTTAATAAAAGTACCTAAATCAAAGCATTTATATCAATAAATGCCAAATCGTTGGCGAGGCAAAGTTGAGTGATTAAATTTGTATTTGAGCCTTAATGAACTAAGTTTCGGCTTTGATAGTCTTTCTTATTGTGCCTAAATAAATAACAAGATTCACGCTATAAAGAAGTTTGCGAAAGCAAAAATACCTAAATACCTATACAGGATGCCCAGCGACAGATTTCCGATTTCAAAAATTGATTAAAAAAATATACAGGATGCTTCCTGTAACAGGAGCAATAAATTAAAATGTAGGCTATTCTCCTCAAACTGATCAACATTTCGGGTTCAGCAACATTTGAAAATAACTCATGTTTTGATTTTTATTACACTTTAAAGTTTATTCCAAGACGCAATGTATTGCAAATTTTCTTATGTTTAAAGCGTGACAAGCAACGTCAAACACACCGATGTCAGCGTACAATGAAGGCAATATTTATTTTGTATGAAAGAGCGGAACTCTAAAGGATTCATAATTTTTAAAAGTTGTTTTACAAAAGTTTTATAGTTTGAGGAGTATATTATGTGTTTTAATTATTTGCTCGTATTACAGGCATCACTCTGTATAAACCACAACTATTTATGTTTATGAAAAGAAGGTGATGTGAAAAATAAATTAGTGACACTGAAAATCCACAAAATGGCGAAGGCCACATGCTATTTCCTCGATTCGATAGATATATCAGCGAATGATACCTTCGTGTTTGTCTAGTACCTATAGAAAATATCATTCCTGCGGCTCTTGTCGTCCCTTCGACATGACTAGGGCCACATAATGGGGGAAGATATTTAGTTGAAGATCAGTACGATAGACACGAACGGGTGTTATTTTATACCCTTAGCGAGCACGGGTGAGTAGAAAACTTTTTTAATAGAAAAGAACGTGTTTCAGTTTGATGTCACACAAACCCGCCGCTAAAAAGCCGCGCCCATACAAAAAAAAGTACGCTCTGATCATAGATATATTATTTTTAACATTGATATAGTATAAAGAACTGGATACCCAATCAGCCGCCAAAAATGGCCCCACAAAAGTGATGTCAAAACAGATCATGCATTACTTTTTCGTTTAGTCTTGTTTGAAACGCTCAAATGTGAAGTTGTCAACAATTACGAAATGTGCCGTTAAAATATGTAAAAATAACAATGATAAAACAAGGAAAAAGGATGGAATGTATTTCTTTCGGTTAGTTCTTTGGATAGCATTACATAATTTATGTAATCTGGTGGTAATTTTATGGTTTTGAATAAATTAATTTGTTAGTACCAAAGAAGGGATGTTAAGGAACAAAAATCTAATGAGTCGATGTGAGGTCAATATTTTTTTATATGGAATTCATAAGAAATAATATTATGTTTAAATTCAAGATTTCCAAGAAAACCTATGCGACGTGCAAAGTGGACTGCTATTTAATTATAGCAAGAGATAGGGGTGATGCAGTTTTAAACAAGAAAAAACGGCACTTGTGTGTTCGGCCCATTTCCCTGTTTCCGACATATACACCACCAATAAGGGCTTATATCGACTAACTGTAAATGCTAAACCTGTCGGAACACAGTGACAACCACAGGATTTTTTTTATAAAGTATAGGTAGACTTTATTAAAAAAATCCAATCAGTATCTAAATGTCCCCGTGCACCCGCGCTATGAGTAAATGTAGATCTTAAATACACAGTTATTTAATAAGTAGAATTTATTTCAAGGAAATTAGTATTTAAAGACGTATACTTACGAATTAAAAATTTAATTTGTTTGAATTTGAACCACGAATTAATTTTATTTGAGCTCCCAATTAAATTAAATTTGTTTTATTTATTACTTCAATTGGTTTTCCTGTACAGTAATATTATCATGCCGCGATCAGAAAGGAATTAGAAATAACAGATTTCCATACACTTACGTCAAAATCAATATGGATTGACAGCTATCTCAATCCCTTTCTAATCGCGATTCAGTAATACATATTAAAGTGTACCAAAGTGACTCCATTCGTTCATTATTCTCGTTTGACGTTGTTTGACGTAAATACGTTACGTTTAGTGCCATCGGACTAAATGTTTTAACAGTGTTGGTACTTATGTTTGCAAATTTGACACTTAATGCTTACGACATTAAGCTCTTTTCTGTACGAAACATTTATCTTGACTCAAAATTTACGTAAGCGTTTTTATCATCAATGCAAATGGTGCGAAACGTCATTGGGATCCACATTTCTTGACGTTTTTGTTCTGCTTTGTGTGTCTATTTCTTTTATATTAAGTCAGTGATTTTTAAAGATTAAGTCTAAGCCATCTGTCACCGTAGCCCCACACACACAGCCAAATTTTATGTACGATTAACAATGAGGAACCAGAGGCATGTAGCCACGTCGATAAAGTCATATCGATAAACTATACGGCCTTTTTACAATTTAAATTTTACTTGAAAGGGTTTTAACTACCTAAAATGAACAAATAACCATTATAAGACAACTTTATATACAGTGTGTAAATCCAATACGGCCGATAAATTAAACCAGATATAAAATTTATCCTTGTAATCATTAATTCAGAAGTTTTTTAAGTTACTCTTAATTATGATCCCGTTATAATTATTTGAATTATTGTCTAAAGGAGGCATGGAACGCCACATATATAAAAGTTACATTAAAAGCAAATAAAATATGTTTTTCGCTATAATAGAGTTTATTATTATATTATAAAGTATTCATTATCCATTAGCATTTCCGGTTGTTTATTTTTAGTGTAGATATCGAAGCTTCAATTAATCGCTATTCCGTTCTGCTGTGTAGAGAGTATCGATATATAACATGATTAAAATCGACAAATCCACATCAAAAGTCAAAAGTCAAAAGCATTTATTGCAAACATATTACATAATATTAGGTAGGTACCTATACATAATATGGACCCTGCAAGGGCGCAGCAATCTTATAAATAAATAACAAACTAAGTACTACAGTAGTTTCTTCTGACTTACATAACATTATATATATGAGATCACATTAATGTATCGTAAGAGCTAATTTGCTTACGTTAAGCATAATATTAATAACATTTATTTAATATAAAATGAAACAAAATGGTTTAAGTGCAGATACCTATAGATATTTCTAATAATAATATGATACCTCATCATAAAATTCCTGAAGCGTGTAAAACGATTTCTCTGTTAAGTATTTATTAAGCGATCTTTTGAATAGATTTGGGTTTTCGATTTGTTTTATTGATTGGGGTATTTTATTAAAGATTTTTATACACATCGTGTGTGGTCCGGAATGAAATATTTTTAAGCTAGAAATAGGCAAGGAAAGGTAGTTATTGTGGCGAAGATTTAATGCTTTTGTGTGGCGGTCTTTTGCTTGTAGAAAAAAAGAGCTGTGTTGCTTGACGAAAGTGCAAACTTCAAAAATGTATAAGGAGGTAAGTGTTAATATTCTTAGGTCTTTAAAATATGGTCGACAACTTTCCCATTGTTTTATGTTAACTAAAATTCGGATGCACTTTTTCTGTAAAATAAATAGGTTTAGATTTAGATTTAGATTTATTTATTTCATAATATGAAATTACAATATAAATTATTTTACACTAATCTATACGAATTTATATTATGATCGTCAAGTAGAAAAATAACAATTGATTATAATTATACAAATGTCAAGCAATACACAATTTAAAAACCATTATAAGCAATCGATTAATTAACTAAATTATTAAAAATGTCAAATAATATAAAATAAAAAATATAAAAAAACAACAATGTCAATATGGCTAAGCTAAGCACGGATATCTCATAATGATCGTCAAATTAAAATAAAATAAAATGAAAAATAGGTCAATATAAAACTAAAATGATAAACAGGTCAATAGAAAAATAAATTACATTCAATTTGGATTATTACATGTCATTTCCATATATTCATTTACAGAATATAATGGATTATCCAATAAAAAGAGTCTCAATTGGCGTTCAAATGTTTCGTCAGATGGTTCAGTTCGCAATTTAGTGGGTAGACGCTCATAATACGTTGGCCCTATCACCCTCGGATTCTTGACTGAAAGTGCCATGCGACGCGGCACTGTGCGTAGTCTCCCCGTGGATCGGAGCTGTTTGCCCGCAACCTCGACGCGATTAAACATGGTTAAATTGTTTCTCACAAACATCAATATTTGAAATATGTATAAGGAGTAGTGCGTCATGATTCGATGTTGTTTAAAAAGTTTTTTACACGGATGTCTGCCTTGGACTCCTGCCAGTAATCGAATAGCTCTTTTTTGGAGTATTAAGACTCGCTTGGCATCGGTAGAATTTCCCCATATCAACGTACCATAGGATATTAAGGAGTGGAAATGGGAAAAGTATACAGCTTTTAATGATTTTCTCGTTATGAGTGGCTGCAGTTTTTTAATGGCAAAGACAGCACTACTCAACTTATTACATAATTGGTCAACATGACACTTCCAGCCAAGATTCGAGTCAACTGTAAAGCCCAGGAATTTGCTCACAGTACACAAAGGCATTGGACCATCGGCAATGCACAAAGGCACCCTAGTGTCACGACCCGAAAAAATCATGACGTTAGACTTTGCGACGTTCAAGAGTAGGCCATTTGATGAGAACCACAGTTGCAGCTGCTCACATGCATCATGAATTATTAAGGTCATTGGCATTTGTGCTATTACCCCAAAGGAGTGCTATTATCCCTAAAAACGTGCACTAAACTCATACACAGCTTGCCCACCACCAAAATGGCTACGGCTTGACGGATAAATTTTGTACTGAGAACCGAGAACGTTGGGGCCTTGGCTCTGATTTATAAACGACAATTTGAAATAACATGAAAAGTAGACATGAACATTCAGGTAACATATTACTAGTTTTCGTTCGCCCCGCCCCGGCTTCGCACGGGTTACACAAAACCTAAACAAATTATGCACTAAATCTTTCGCAAGAATCACTCGGTGAAAATCGCATGAAAATCCGTTTAGTAGTTTTTGAGATTATCGCAAGCATACATACACACAAAACTTGTACTTACTTACTCTATTTTCTACGTATAACAACTAATCGATATTAAACTTTCGTGAGACATATTTTAAACTGTTTAGACGACAACGCTTTCACTCACTTGAATTTTTAGTCGCTATTGGCGACATGTTTCCAATACTCAACACACACATGTCACACATGAAACATGTCGCCAATAACCAACCAATAACGACTAAAAATTCAAGTGAGTGAACCGTTGTTGTCTAAACAGTATTAACAACTATTAGCGACGAAAACTAGTACCAGATATATAATTGTTATCATCACTATCTTCGATATAAGAATATAGCATAAGATTGTCCCAGCAACCACGTCTAATACATGGTCTTATTCCCAGGCCCTCGTTGGAGTTTATCAGGCCAAATCCTCCGAGTATAATAAAACTGAGTGGCAATAAGCAGCCTGCCCGTCTGGTCGGTAAGCCGGCCGAAATAATGGGCTTATGTTGGTCTATCGCGAAATATTTCCGTATTTTTGTATTAGACCATACAGAGTTTTTTAAACTAGCGCTATAATCATATAGCACAATCGGATTAGGTCTAACCACACGAAATAGAGAGAACAGTCCTGAAATTTGGTATATGTGGCAATTAAAGGTCTCTTTGCGACCTCGAGGAATCGCAGCCATCTTGTAAAATGTGCACCATCCTGGAGAAATTTGCGTTTTACTCTAAATCTACGTTCTCCATGAAAATGTGGTGCACGGCAATATTTAAGCTTATTAAATTCTACACAAAAAGGTCCTAGATATCTTTGCGGAAAAAATACATTTTGTTATAGAAAATAATTGCTGAATCCAGATTTAGTGCTTACATTTTCAGCCTTATAGCGCTTTGATAAAGTAAAACTAGTTTAAATTATCAATTTCTTAAGTTTGGCAATCCAGCGGGGAAACGCAGCAAGCGTCCTGGGGACGATGCCCCGGGCAACTTTAGGTTTTTAGTGTTTAATATAATGTATCTTGTAAATTTACTTTATTGTAATAAAATGTATTTCTTAAGAGCCACACGAAAACGCCGCTAAAAAGCCGCTCACATACAATCGAAGTTAACATCTCATTTTAAATATAATGACTCTACGTATCTCATTTTAATATAATATAAAGTCACATTACAGATAATTTACAATAAATACCTATAAACTAACTTATATACTAAAACTACAAATAAATACAGCACAAAAATCTAAAATAAACCACCCTGAATCGTACCTGGCTCAAAGGTCCCCATTATTCCTGCTGCGTTCCCCCGCTGAACTGCAATGGAAACCTGCTGAACCAGATACGACCCAGAGCGAGGATCGCAGCCCCTCTCGCGCAAACGACGCCCCAAATCCCTAAAGAAAGCGCGAGCCTCTGACCCCCAAGGCCCTGCCGTCTCGATAGCCACTGGCACAAAGTCGTACGAGGATTCCAGCGCGGAATACTTCGCGTGCTTAGCCCTTGCCGCGGACTCCGCTGCTGAGCCAGCACAGCTTGTGGTCTGCCTCAAATGAGATGCAGCATAAGTGCTAACACAAGTTGCATCCCACAAAAGGCAGCGCCCCCTCCGCCACGGAATCAAGGTAAGTCCATCTGGCCTCTTACCGTCTGTGCGACTCAACCCCGGCGGCTCCAAAACGCACGGCACGTTAGCCGACACTAAAGCCCGCCGCACGATCTCATTAATCGAGTGGTGCCTCGGGAACCGCCCAGCACACCTCTGGCAACTCAGACCGTGGTGCCCATCTTCCCCCACCAATACTCCACAACGGCAACGATGGGCCTCACACACCCTTGCCCCCAACCTGAGAGCCGCTGAAATTCTCAAAGAATCGTTGTCTAAGAGCGTCCCAAGCTGCGGCGAAGGCAAGGCATGTAACCACGCTCCAGACTCTGGTCGCTCAAGGGCTTTAAGGCGAGCCACGTCAGCACCCGAGGCAACACCCAACAGTGAGTCGTAGACGTGCTTGCTCCACAAGTCATCCCATTGCTTCTGAACAGCGGGATTGTCAGGCCGCTTAGCGCCGGGGATAGCATCCGAC
Organism: Cydia amplana; assembly: GCF_948474715.1. Classification (NCBI taxonomy): domain Eukaryota; kingdom Metazoa; phylum Arthropoda; class Insecta; order Lepidoptera; family Tortricidae; genus Cydia; species Cydia amplana. Next base: position 12,446,043 of record NC_086087.1, read on the forward strand.
CATCTCGCTAGAGCATCAGAAACTAACGGGACCGGAAAATTACCACCATGTAAAGGGAAAATGCGAGTGGCAAGATCCGCAGCCCCGTGAGCCGACGCAAGAAACGCGACTAGCCCTAACCCCTCAACCGCGCGTATCCCTAAACCACCATACCGTATGGGAAGAGCAGCCTGAACCCACTGTGTGTTGCTAAGCTCCACATTCAAAACCATCTCCAAAGTCGCCCTGAGCTCACGGTCGATATCCCTTGCTTCGTCAACGAACTGCCACGTCGGGGATGTTCTGAGGATGTAAGTCATCCGAGGCGTGGCAAAGCAATTCCGCAATAGAGTCAAGGCGACATGGGATGACAAATTGAGCAAATGGTCTCGAACGGCGACCAGAGCGTCCTTTTTGACTTGTAGAGCAGCGGCGACTCCGTCTGGAAAAATGGGCGCCCCCAACAAAGATAACCCAGACCTGTTCACCGTTTTAACCCCAGGCAATATAGACTGCAAACTATCCAAATAAGAATCCGATACCGGTCCGCAGGTATAGAGCTCACACTTTGCTGGGTTCACTTCCAGACCTAACTCTTTCAAGGCTGGTATCAACTGACGTAGGTCCCCCACGACTTCGTCCGGCTTTCCCCCAATCGTACCATCGTCAAGATACCACACATTAAGTGCAGACTTAAGCTTGACAATGGCCTTCTGTATCGCCAGACAAAAAATCAAGGGACCCAAAGGATCTCCTTGTTGTGCCCCAACTTGTGATATTATCAATTCTTCCTTGAGGTAAAGATTGGTAGAGGTACAATAACATTGATACAAAAAGGGGTAGAGAGACGGCACAAGCTCCAAGACTTCCCTTAACATAGTGTCCCTGTCAAGGCAATTAAAAGCGTTCCTCAAATCTACCTTGACAATGACACCATCTGTGTTATCACGCTCTAAAACAAACGATCTAGTAGCGTGTATTGCCGCCTCGCAACCCCTTGTCGTACCAAAGCCGATCTGGTGCGGCTGTAAGTACTCCGACATAACGCCCCTCACAGCCTGACAACTCAACTACATACATACACTACATACAAACTAACTACATACAAACTAATTACATTTTAAATTGTAATTAGTTTTAATATACATAACTAGGAAAAAAACATAATTAAATAACTAACCTACAAACCTTAAAAACGAAATCTAAAAATAAATAAAACTAAACTTAAAATAAATAATTACAAAATATCCCCCTGCGGAATGGTGCCGTAGATACTGGCAGCATTTCCTCGCTGTATCGCAATACTTATTCTTTATGCGAGGAAGCTGCCAGGGGGCCGATTTTTGAATTTCGATCGCTCGATTTCGTCACTCGAAAATCGGTGGAAAACAGCGAGATGCTGATTTTTGAAATACAAGCGATATAAATTGTGAATTTAGTGGTATTGACCACTCGTTTTTGATTCTATTAGTAGAATTTACATGCCTAGTAGTGGAGATATTGCTGAACGAAATACACGAAACGAGCGGCCGACTTTCAAAAATCGGCCCCCTGATCTACGGTCACCAGTGGCGTCAGCTATCCTTTTTGATAGTGCCTTTTCTTCTCATTTTAAGACATACATAAGACGTACAGTCGCCATCAGATATATCGGAGCGGCTAAGGTGTTCACAATATCTGAACAAGCACTCTATCACCTTGACAATAGAGGCGTGCTCAGATATTTGTGAGCACCTTTGCCGCTCCGAAATATCTGATGGCGACTGTACTTGAATTAAGTATATGAAACATGACATGAACATTAACGTAACATATATCTACATATGTCTGGTACTAGTTTTCGTTGCTAAAATTTAATATACAAAGAAAATAGATCGAGTAGATGTTTTATATGTAAATTTTTAGTTGATCTAATTTCTTACAATTTCTAGCAACAAAAACTAGTTGCAGACGTAGATATGTGTTACTTAAATGTTCGTGTCAAATATCATGTTATTTCTGAATGTTATTTTAAAATGAAACCGTATTTTCGATTTTATGGAGGTGGCTAGGTTTGTGTGACACTAAATTGGAATATATTGTGCAAGATATTACCTCGGTATATGAATACTAGCTGTTGCCCGCGACTTCGTACGCGTGGATTTGTATATTGGTGGTTATATATTCTACATTCGCTTAGAACATTATGCAGCAAGAGATTGCGGTAGGACGGTTAATCATTTCTTAATTATTAATATTATACAACGCATGAGACTTGTCTACCGCAACCTACGAAGTTTCAAGACCCTAACTGAATAAAATTGTCCTCGATGTAACCCCCTTAGAAGATTTTCATGTCCTCTATTTAATAAAACCTACTACCTAACTACCTATTTACGAAGTTTGAAGTTCCTAGCTTTAAATAAAATTTGAACCCTATACAAACTTTCAAACCCTTTTTAACCATTTTAGGGGATGAATTTTTTAAAAGCTGATATTATTTTTCTTGTATTCTAATAATATTCGAGATTCGATTCAAGTCCCACACTCACAAAAATGTTTGATCTCCATACAAAATTTTAACCCTTTTTCACCAACTTGAGGGTGAATTTTCAAAAACACTAAATGAGTTTTCTTCTCTTTTAATAAAATACCTTTTTACGAAGTCTCGAGTTCCTAGCTTAAAATAAAATTTGAACCCCATACAAATTTTCAACCCCTTTTTAACCCTTTTAAAAGATGAATTTTTAAAAACGCTGAAATTAGTTTATTGCCCGTTTAAAATAATACCCTTTTACGAAGTTTAAAGTTCCTAGCTTAAAATAAAATTTGAACCCCATACAAACTTACAACCCCTTTTTAACCCTGTTAGGGGATGAATTTCACAAAAAGCTGAAATAACTTTTCCTGTCTTCTAATAATATCCCCAAATAGAAAGATTCAAGTCGCGCGTTCGAAGAAATGTTTGATATCCATACAAATTTTCAACCCCTTTTTCACCACCTTAAGGGATGAATTATCAAAAACGCTGAAATTAGTTTTCTTATTTTTTAATATAATACATTTTTACAAAGTTGCAAATTCCTAGCTTAAAATAAATCTTGAACCCCATACAACCTTTCATCCCCTTTTTAACCCTTTTAAGGGATGAATTTTTAAAAACGCTGAAATGACTTTTCTTGAGTTTTAATAATATGGCTTTATACAAAGACTCAAGTCCCGCACTCTCAATAATATTTGATCTCCGTACAAACTTTCAACCCCTTTTTCACCACCTCGGGGGATGAATTTTTAAAAACGCTGAAATTAGTTTTCTTGTTTTTTAATTTAATACCTTTTTGCAAAGTTTCAAGGTCCTAGCTTAAAATAAAATTTGCACCCCAAGACAAAGTTTCATCCCCTTTTTTACCCCCTTAGGGGTTGAATTTCCTAAAACGTCGCAATTACTTTTTTTTTGTAATCGGCTATTATGCCTTTCTAAGAAGTTTCAAAGCATTTGTAATGGATTCAAACTTTCAACCCCTTTTTAACCCTGTTAGGGGATGAATTTTCAAAAACGCTGAAATTACTTTTCCTGTCTTATAATAATATCCTCAATTACAAAGTTTCAAGTCCCACACTCACAAAAATATTTGATCTCCATACAAACTTTCAACCCCTTTTTCACCACCTTGGGGGATGAATTTTCGAAAACGCTAAAATTAGTTTCCTTGTTTTTTAATATAATACATTATTACAAAGTTTCAAATTCCTAGCTTAAAATAAAACTTGTACCCCATACAACCTTTCATCCCCTTTTTAACCCCGTTAGGGGTTGAATTTTACAAAACGCTGAAATTACTTTTCTTGATTTCTAATAATATGGCTTTATACTAAGATTCAAATCCCGCACTCTCAAAAATATTTGATCTCCGTACAAATTTTCAACCCCTTTTTCACCACCTCGGGGGATGCATTTTTAAAAACGCTGAAATTAGTTTCTTGTTTTTTAATTTAATACCTTTTTGCGAAGTTTCAAGGTCCTAGCTTAAAATAAAATTTGCACCCCAAGACAAAGTTTCATCCCCTTTTTAACCCCCTTATGGGTTGAATTTCCTAAAACGTCGCAATTACTTTTTTTTGTAATCGGCTATTATGCCTTTCTAAGAAGTTTCAAAGCATTTGTAATGGATTCAAACTTTCAACCCCTTTTTAACCCTGTTAGGGGATGAATTTTCAAAAACGCTGAAATTACTTTTACTGTCTTATAATAATATCCTCAATTACAAAGTTTCAAGTCCCACACTCACAAAAATATTTGATCTCCATACAAACTTTCAACCCCTTTTTCACCACCTTGGGGGATGAATTTTCGAAAACGCTGAAATTAGTTTCCTTGTTTTTTAATATAATACATTATTACAAAGTTTCAAATTCCTAGCTTAAAATAAAACTTGTACCCCATACAACCTTTCATCCCCTTTTTAACCCCCTTAGGGGTTGAATTTTTCAAAATCGCTTCGTATCTCGTGTACACTTTATAAATGCAACCTAGTGTGCAAATTTCAACTTTCTAGCTTTTGTAGTTTCGGCTCTGCGTTGATGAATCAGTCAGTCAGTCAGTCAGTCAGTCAGTCAGGACACTTGCATTTATATATATAGATTACAATTTACGCCTTCTTATTTTGGCCTGTCGGACGAAATCCAATAATATTATTCTCCGAGGGGCTGGGATTAGTATGTGTAAAGATTATAGGAAGACCAAGACTGAAGGGATACACATAAATACGACATAATAATAATACGCTATTTAGCAATAAACTTCTATGAAATTATATGACTGAGGTATAAATAACACTTGCAATGTCTGTGAATCCGAATCGCTGCAGACCTATCTTGGTTTAACTCTATTCATGTATATTCGAGTATCGAAGAAGCGTGCGAGAAGCGCTGGTGGCTGGCCTAGCGGTAAGAGCTTGCGAGTTGCAATCCGGAGGTCGCGGGTTCGAACCCCGGCTCGTACCAATGAGTTTTTCGGAACTTATGTACGAAATATCATTTGATATTTACCAGTCGCTTTTCGGTGAAGGAAAACATCGTGAGGAAACCGGACTAATCCCAATACGGGCCTAGTTTACCCTCTGGGTTGGAAGGTCAGATGGTAGTCGCTTTCGTAAAAACTAGTGCCCACGCCAATTACTGGGATGAGTTGCCAAGCGGACCCCAGGCTCCCATGAGCCGTGGCAAAATGCCGGGAAAACGCGAGGAAAATGATGAACGAAACTCGCAGTTTCTCATTCTCATTTGCGTTAAGACTTCGCAGCTTCGTTTCGCGCCCATTAGTATGTGATTCATTCAGTCGGTTCTGTAATAGAATGATTCATGAACAGTACTTACGCCATATATTACGCCGTATACTGTTTACTGTATTTATGATCCTTAAGTACTTGAGATCGACGATAAAACGATAAGACCTCTGGCTGTACTAAATAGTCTGCAAGTTTGTATTAAAATTAATTCTCAATATACAAAACACACTGGGGGCTGGGCACATAGTGCTTGACATTGAAACCGGAACGAGAGGACGAGGCAGGCCCCGAGACACGTGGACATCTAAAATAAACCAAGATCTGGAGTTAGCCCAATTAGATCCACAGACGACCCAGGATAGAATGGCCTGGCGAAGATTGATTAGGAGAGCCGACCCCAACTGAAATGGGACAAGGCGAGGACAAAGAAGAAGAAGAGATACAAAACACACTGGGCGCCGATTTTTGAATTTCGATCGCTCGATTTCGGCACTCGAAAATCGGTGGAAACCAGCGAAATGCTGATTTTTGAAATTCGAGCGATAGATATTGGGAATCTAGTGGTATTGACCACTCGTTTTCAATTCTATTAGTAGAATTTACATGCCTAGTAGTGGAGATAATATTACTGAACCAAAACACGAAATCGAACGGTCGAATTTCAAAAATCGGCCTCCTGAACCTTAAACTTTATTGATTTCAAATTGCTACAACCGGCTAAAACTTCAAAGGTTACCAAGACATCATAACAGAGGGGTAAAACAAAGTGTTTTATTTCAGACAAATGCAGGCTGCACTAGGGTCGCTGCCTCCCGACCCTCTGAATTTTAAAAACCCACTTCAGTACTCGCCTGCCCGCCGACACGAACGGTCGCGCGCTCGCGGCACTCCCACCTCAAACTTTCATCCAAATTAAGAAGTGTTTTAATCCATTGATGACGTAAGCAGGTAAGTTGAAGCATTTGTTAAGGAGAGGGTGGTTTTACGGACAAAGTTTGGTAGTTAATCTTTCAGAGTCAGTTGGGTTGGCTTATTAAAAAAGTTAAAGTTGGGGTAGGCATCGTATTTAAATGTCTGTGGTTCCGCAGTTTTATAGGGTGATTCCGGCGGTATAATATTCATTAGGCTAAATGCCCTCGTTTAGTATTGTTTTATGGCTTATATGTTTTTGATGGGGCGGTTTGCTAAGAAGATAACTTATATTTCCAATTCCAAAGACTAAATATTTAAATTAGTTAGGTACTCGTGTATGTTTTTACTGTACCTACATATATCCTACGGAAAGTATGCTGTGCATTCTAATAAACCCGGTGAATATTCTTCTATAAACGAAACGATGATATTATTATTTTAATCTAAATGAAACACCGTGGGATAATCTTAAATTTTATGAGATAGATAAATTACATCTGAGAAAAAAAGATGTTTGGTTCTTTTTTTCATGTTACAATTAAATTTTAATTAAATCAGCTTCATGGCTCCTAATTGCTCTCTTAGGTTGCCTATACTTTGTGGTTGTCACACATTGTCCCATATTTAATGTAACATCTTTTATAAAGTTATTTCAAATTCGAATTTAAACAGTTGTGAGACATTCTAACATTGAATATTTTTACGGTTTAGACTCACTTGTCGCGCAAGTGACTTAAAACAAGTGAGTCTAAACCGTAAAATTATTTCAAATTATTTTCCTGACGTTGTTAACCCACATAACAACGCAAATATTATTATAAGTACTTAGGTACTACGAGTAAGTATACTCCCTACTTTATTGAAACTTTCTCAATGTCTATTTAATCGTTACTGAATCCTGAAGTTCCACCGGACTTTGCTTTAAAAACTGTCGGCTACATAATTCAACGGACGTGCAAGAGTCGAGGCAAAAGTTTGGGAACCTTTATACGTCGGTGTATGAAACTATCTTTAGGACTTTAGCGTATACCGGCTGGATATCAAGGGATGATTTTGATGAAAAAAACTAAATTTGCGATGAATATCGTGCGTAGCCATGTTAAGCATCTCTTCACAGTGGTACCAAAAAGGGCTAATTTTAAACACTAAACTTATTCGTTCAGCATTAATTAGGTATCGGATGAAACAACGTGCCAAAAGTATGGGCCGCCCCATAATAGTGTTGCAAATAGAGATATATCTCTACATTTCGTGTTTAAATATATTGTCCGCTTTAACACATTCACTGCCAGCGACCCGCTAGGCAGAGCGCCTACCGCGAACCACGTTCGACGTGTTGCCTCTCTGTCGCACTTGCATATTCGTACGTAAGTGTGACAGGGAGGTAACACGTCGGACGTGGTTCGCGGTAGGCCCTCAGGTTCCCTTTTCGTAGGCGCTTTTTGCTACAATATACAGTTTTTTCTGTGTTATCGGCTACGCTCGTAGCTCGTAGCACGCGCTGGCGGTGAATAATTGAATATAGTCTAGACATATCTCATTTTGTATTCACAGAATTTTTGTTGCGCAATTTACCAAGAAATTGACAGTGATATCGATTATCGACCACGCCAACGCTACAGCAGTACGAGTACCTACATAAAGGTGACGTTCGGATTGCGACCATAGCCGCATCTGTTGCTAAACTGCTACTGATGCCGCCGCTGTATCTGTCAATTTTTCTGGCAAAATGAGTGAAGTTCATTCCGTCACTCATTTTCACGCGGCGGCAACAACGACGCGGCAGCAGTAATGCAGCTGCTGTTAACATCCGAACGTCACCTTAACCTTTTCGACGCCGTGTCAAACACAAAAGCTGTCACGCTGACGCCACGTCACCAAAGTGTCAAAACTGAAATTGAACTTTATGCATATGCACGGAAGTCTATGTTGGTCTGTGGTCTGTGACCGATTAATCGGTCTTTGGCGTTGAACCTACGGTGCGGATATATCGGTCATTGGCGTCCAAAAGGTTAATAATGCTGCAACAGTATAACAACGCTGCTGCAGTGGCAATCCAAATGTAACTTTATTTTTCTCCTAACTTTATAATTGTTATAAGTTTACAACAATAATAGCAGTATTGAAACTATAAGTACCTCGAGCACATAGAGTGTGGAAATCTGCAGTATCTACAGGGGTTATTTATATAGATATACTATACTGTTGTTAAGGATAAGGATAGAGGGTGTCCCAGGGGCGTCGCGTGGAGCGGAATTTTCCAATTAAACATTAAATTTGTTATTGATATTTTATTTTCTTATTTTATTACGTGCAGCGTGTCTCGTTCAAACTGATACATATGTAAGTTAAGTGCGTGGTAAATGTAACGGCGAGTGGTGTCCAAATTATGTTCAATTTTGTTACATAATAGTTCATCCAATGATTAAAAAAATAACCCCCTTATTCATAAACACGCTAGCTCAATTAGCTAATAATCATTTGTCCTTATCTGTCATTTTGACTTATGTATTTGTAAGAAAGGGATGAAACATAATTTAACTAAATTAGGCCCGTAAAGTTTTATGAATAAGAGAGTAAGGGCCCGATTCGGATTTTGTAATAGACATCTATTAGATATCTTTTAGACATCGCCAAGATACGATAACGATATGTTTAAGATCTAACCTGTCAAATTTGGCATTTCCGCGATTCTGGAGATACTCTTGAACGATTTCCACAAGATATTACTTAGAGATCTAATTCACAGATATCTAACACGATCTATAGTAAAAATGACATTGGTTGCCCGAATTGCGCTGCAAAAGAGAACTAGTTGAAATCTAAGCTATAACGTATCTAGAATGGATCTAGTACGTGTCGTCTCTTGTGAATATCTTGAAGTTCGAATACGGCAGTAAGACTTTTAGGCGGCTGTTTATATTCCAAAAACTAGTAAAACAGGCAAAATTTCACTCTGCTATAGGAATAGCAACACTAGTTAATATGATAGGATAGTAGGGTAACTGCGTCGTATTTCCGGCTTACGTCTCCTCGTAAGTGGACTCTGCCTGAATGATATGTACTCAAAACAAGCTGCGCCAGGCGGGAAGATACGGGAGTATGTTAATTATAAGATGTAATAATGTTTTGAAAAGATGTGTCCCGCCGAGTTTGTTGCCGGTCCCATATTGGGATACCCTCCTCCAATTGAGGGGGGATTTAAATCTTCTTGGGGCAGAGGTGTGGGTTGGAGCCGGTGTAGCTTTATTTGACGTTCATAAGCGCATTGAAATATGCCTACTTGAATAAACTATCTTTTATCTTATCTTACCTTATCCTGTGAACTTAGTAAGCGATTGAGTGCCGCCATATAAAACTTCTATGAAAATATGACGTTTATATTAACACTTCCACAGTTTGACGCTACCACATAGCTTGAAAAACTTTAGCACTCTTCCTATTATTTTAAAGAGCCATCAGATGCCAGTGCCATAAAACAAACAAGAGCTCGATTCTAATTTAACAACTTGTTTTATCTTATTTTGACACGACCCTGAAGATCGCTTTCGCTGGCCGCGTAGCCAACGTGCCAATCGCTTACGCTCCGTAGCGATCGAAACGCAACTGTCACTGTCGCACTAATATGGAAGAGTGATAGAGAGACACAAAGCGATTCGATGGCGAAGCGATAGCGATTGTCAGCCTGATTGGTGCATGCGAAATGAAGTGAAAGTCGTGCGTGGAATGCGCGCCAACCACCAAGACGATCATGAAGGTCGGATCAAAACCATAACAATTTGTTGAATTAGAATCGGGCTCCTGTAGAACAGCGGAATACAATTGTTTTACGGCTGGACTCGAGTGCTCGCGTTATTGTACTCGTTCTAAAGTGCTTTATATTTAGATCGTTTAAATGTTAGCAAACGACGAGTGGCGAAAGACAGGGGAGGCCTTTGCCCAGCAGTGGGACACAATATAGGCTATTAAAAAAAAATGTTTGCAGATAGTTTTGAAGCAAAATGTATATCGCGTAAAACGTTATATTCAGTCAATACATCAATCAATCACACAAATTCGGTTTTAAAAATCATATAGTTAATTGTATGTGTATTATAAAATACTAGATTATAAAATAAATAATGTATATTACATATAATAATATATTACATATTTAAAAATAGCTAATATAAAAAAATTGCAACAACCGAATACAAAACCTCCTCCTTCTATGAAATTATAGCTGGTATAGCTTTTCAATCAAAACAATATCAAATCAAGTTCATATTTTTAAATTTCGAATGTGTCTCCACAGCTGCCGCTCCATTTCCCGCCGTGTTCCGTCCACTTTAATGAGCTATTTACGCGTAGGACAAAAGAAATCACTGACATCAAAGATAACTGCGTATTCTCAACGTAACTATCGCCCCTGTATCGTTCGCGATAAAGGCGGTAATGGCGTGTGGTAAATAACAAGCTGTGTAAATTTCTGGTTGTGAGCGGTGGCGAGTCGAACGCTCTGAAAAGCCAGTTTAAATTGAGATTCGCAATGATTCTTGTTCGCCATTTAAAAGATGACTCATGCTAAAACCGTCCGGGTCCGGGCCGAGGCTTCTGTCACTTCGTTTTTTTACGACGGGTGATTGGTGATCATGATGCTTTCTATAGAAAACTGAAGTATCGGACACCTCACCCCAGTCAGACCATTCTAGCGTGAGTCTTCCTAAAAAGTCATTGTGGAGACTTGAGACCTGACCTGACCTAAATTATATCTCAAAATTAATAAACTTTAGATCTGAAAGTTGACTTCTAACCGGTGATTTGTCCAAAGATCAAGAAAGTTTGCATAATTGACATAGTCATTTCCCTATCCACGTCTACTCTGTCCCTTCACGTAACAGACGTGTAGGTGATGTTCGGATGTCAACTGCAGTTGCTACTGTTGCGGCGTCGTTGTTGCCGCCGCTGTATCCGTTTAATTCCTTGATAAAATCAATGATGGAATGAAAATTATCGAAGTGGCTGTAATACGGCGGGGAACATCATACCTGATAGAACCAATCTGTGTACGTATGATCAGTGTGATTGTTCACCTGGCGGCCTAGCCAAGGTGACAATCGCTTGCGCTTCGCCATCGAATCGCTTTGTGTCTCTATCACTCTTCCATATTAGTGCGACAGTGACAGTTACGTTTCGATCGCTACGTAGCGTTAGCGATTGGCATCTACGGCGCCTAGCGGCCTAGCCAAGGTGACAATCGCTTGCGCTTCACCATCGAATCGCTTTGTGTCTCTCTATACTCTTCCATATTAGTGCGACAGTGACAGTTGCGTTTCGTTCGCTACGTAGTAGCGATTGGCATCTACGGCGCCTGGCGGCCTAGCCAAGGTGACGATCGCTTGCGCTTCACCATCGAATCGCTTTGTGTCTCTCTATCACTCTTCCATATTAGTGCGACAGTGACAATTGCGTTTCGATCGCTACGTAGCGTTAGCGATTGGCATCTACGGCAGGCGTGGCTCACTCCGCGATTTCGTCGCTTTGCTACAGGTAGAATCAAAAGCAGAGATGAACAAAATGGTTTTAAAAAAGCATTTAAATACAAAATGCAAAATACTTTTCAGATTTACTATTTCAAATGCAAAATACCAAATAGTTTTGCGTTTTGTATTTCAAATGCTAAATACAAAATAGGTATTTTCAAAATGCTTTTTCAAAATAAAATATCTTTTGTTTGACCAAATCTCAGATATTTTTGTTTGTTTTAGGTATTTATCATGAGAATAGCCATAGAATAGATAATGTTTGTCATTTTCGTTTCACATTGACACTAGAGTCGGACCAAAAAAAGTCTGCAGCGGATTTGATAGCCCAAGCAGTGCAAGTGTTGTTTATAAGTCATAATTTCATAGAAGTTTGACGTTTAAAATAACACTTGCACTGCGTGAGCTATCAAATCCGCTGCAGACTTTTCTTGGTCTGACTCTAGTCAGACATAATAGTCGGTTTATACTCTCGTGGCTAGCAAGCTCATCGAGCTAATATAATTTAAACACTAACGGCACGGCATAAGGTTTATAACCGAATGACAAGCCGAATGCGAGTGTGTCGAGGCGAGCCACGGCCCACGAGACGCGCCGCGAGCCGAGCCGCGAGTCTAAACGGCTATAAGGCGCGCACTCTGACCAAAGAAAAAAAAGGGCGCGCATGTAGGGTTGCCAGATCAAAAGGCGCTATTATCGGGAAAAAAATTCAATTTTTCGGGATTTTGGGACTTAGGCCGGGAAAAAAACATTCAACTTAAAGTAATTGTATTAAAAACAACGAAATTTTACATTATTGGCACTACGTCAGCTGCTCTGTCCATTACGACTCGACGCGGGTCGCTCGCTCGCTCGAGGACTGTTTGGAACTTGAAATTGTTGTTTTATTACGTGAGGCTGTTTTTCGGGACAATTTTCTCTTGGTCGGGAATCGGGAACACATGCTAAAAATCGGGAGAATCCCGCCAAATCCCGACCATCTGGCAACCCTACGCGCATGGCTAGCAGACGCCTCTATCGGTCAAATTCGGCAATACAAGCGTCATTCGTTCATTTCATTTTGTTTGACTGGTAATGTTGGCTAAACTTAATCACAAAGTATTTTGCATTTTGAAATGAATATTAAAAATGCAAAATACATCTCGAAAAGTATTTCAAATAAAATACAAAATGTTTTTTACTAAAAGGCATTTAAATGCAAAATACAAAATAGGTATTTTGCATTTTGTATTTGCATTTTAAATAGAAGTATTTCAAATAAATCGCATCTCTGATCAAAAGTACATCCATTCCGGCCCCAATTTTGGGGAAAGCCATAAGCCGCGCGTGGCGCTGTCGCCACCTAGCGGCCATATCTGTGCTGATCGTAACAGACGCGTTTTGTTAGAGAGTGAGTCTTCTGTACTTAGTACTATTATTTATTCTGTGTCTACGGGGCCTGAGCAGCCAACCTATGAGCGATTGGAACAGCTCCCCTGATCGCTGCCGGCCCGCTCGTTATCTCATTTCCAGGGGTCATTTGTTCATCAAGCCACGCAGTTTGACCTCTCCATTCGCACATCATATTTTATACACATCGTCCCAATGGACGCGGTTTTGATGAAAAACAAAAACCCACATCACACATTCATGGACAAGTAAATTAAAAATATAAATGAATGTGACTTTTTGAATGGAAATGAAGCCATTCAAATGGGGTTTGCGATTTGGCCAGCGGGGGATTGCTAAATTTTGCTGACAGTTGCAATTGGATTTAAGTTCAATTGAAATTATTAGAGTGGAGCCACACAATTTGTGCTGGGTACCAATGGTAATTGGGTATTGTCAGGAGAGTTCGTTTGGGGAACGGTTACTGTAACAATATTGTTGATTAAGAGCGTTTTCACGTTGTCCGATCCGATGACGATTTGGATGACCCTTGAAAAAAAAAATAGCTGCTAGAGAGTGTCCCATGGCATTGAGTCCTTTTATTTTTGCACTAACACTTTCTTTTAAAAAAATAAGTACATAATATAAATATAAAAAGTCACTTTTCATTTTTTGCTTCTTTGTGGTTGTACCCAAAATCGGATAGGTATGGGAACGGATAATGTGGAAACGCTCTAACAATTACAGGACTGAAGATAGTTTTTATTTACGACTAAAAGGATTTGTGATATTAGTCCTCACTGACAGAGCGGTAGGAGACTAACATTTCTTTTTCAATTTATTTTCAGTTTCTTATTTTATTTCTAAAGTAAGTAAAGGTCTGATAAAGTACAAGCCAAAGTTTGAACCCTCAGGTGTTGAAGTTACATGCACGTCTTGAATGAGTACCTTTAAAACGATTTAATATCTACAAATAATAATTATACTGGAAATGACTGGCTGTTATTAATAAAAAGTAACACGTGACGTGCCATTATGGTGTATGGTGGTGGTGGTGGTGTATGCATTTTCCATAGTTATTCTATCGTTATGCATATTATGCCTTAATTATATGTGCTATAGCTACCTGAGTACAGGAAACAAACCAAACAAGTAGGAAGCAATGGAGCACGGCCAATTTCTTGGCAAAACTAATATTGTCCCGGGAGCGACACGAATTTAATCAGCAACGCTGTAGATAACAACCAAATGTCCCGTGCCCGGGGACAGGTTTATCTTTCTACTTATATACTGTTCATTTGTTTATTCATCTTCTTCAATCGGTCCCTCAATACTGAGGATCGTGACATCATGTCCTTCTGTTGAAGGCCAGGCGGCCCAGCCAAGGTAATCCCTATCGCTTCGCCATCGAATCGCTTTGTGTCTCTATCACGCTTCCTTATTAGTGTGACAGTGACAGTTGCGTTTCGTTCGCTACGGAGCGTTAGCGAATGGCGTATTGGCTACGCGGCCGCACTAATTTAGAAGAGTGATAGAGAGACACAAAGCGTTTCGTTGTCGAAGCGATAGCGATTGTAACCTTGGCTAGGCCGGCTGGTTCCTTAATAGGGTTCTGTTCACCGCCAAGTGCATCTATAGCCTCGTGCAGTTTTAATTGCATAGGTGCCATTATTTGAGCACACCATCTAGTAGGAGGAGGGGCCTGAGGTCTCCCATTCATTGCCACCCAGCCAAACAACACATCCGCGCCAGGCCACCTTCGTCATATTAAGCTGTAGTACCACGATCCCGACTATCGGGTCGTCTGGCCTGTTAACGAAATTATAAAATACCTGATAGTCGCGGGTTTTCGGCACTTAACGTTACTCATTGGCGTAATAGGTACCAAAGAACATTTCATGAGAACTTTGCAATTTTTAAAAATTCCCTTTGGCACATTGCTAGATGCGACCATTTTGTGCCTAAAGGGGCCCACTGATTAACAGTCCGCCGGACGGTATCGGCCTGTCAGTTAGAACAAAAATTTGACAGTTCCGAACAACTGACAGGCCGATACCGTCCGGCGGACTGTTAATCAGTGGGCCCCTTAAGAATGCACTGAATGTTAAGGGTTCACTAAAATGTCACCTTGAAAAGTAAAGGTCAGTATCTCACAAACTTGGATTAATAAGTCTATTTATCCTTCAGGTATATTTCCAATTACTTTTTCTTTTCAAAGTACAGAATATTCTTAAAAATAATATTCGAAATGAAAACAACCGACCCTCATTTTTCTACAAGGTTTTTCTTGAACAATTTTTATTCACAAAAGGCCACAAAGTACCTTGTTATTACTTAAGTAAGTGGATTGCTTAATGCAAATACCTACCTTTTATTATATTTATGTTTAAAATACAGCAGACGAAATCTGTAGGTAAGTGAATTATTTTACATAAGTCCTAGAGTTTGTCTAAACTAACTTTGCACGACTTCAAAAGAACAAAGTGTGGCACTGTAATTATAAAAGTCATATTTTCATTAAAAAAACCGGCCAAGTGCGAGTCAGACTCACGCTTGACTGCACATTTCTAATAGGTTTTCCTGGCATCTCAGTCATAGGTAAATAACTATTTTGTGTCTTTTTTTTGCCCCGTAGTGTAATAACATATACTAATCTATGCCAGTAGTTTCGGAGATAAAGGGGGGAATGGTCGGACAGACAGACAGACGCACGAGTGATCCTATAAGGGTTTCGATTTTCCTTTTGAGGTACGGAACCCTATATATCTAATTGCCGCCACCCATACAAAACGTATGAAAAGAGTCGTGGCAATTAGAGTTTAGACGCAACCGCAGACATATTCATATTTTTTTATTTTTTATTTATTAATATTTTTCAGTTCAAGTCTTACCCAAGACAGTAATTTTTCCACTTTTAAATTTATTCGCAGACATATTCTCAGAGAATGACCCACTAAGGTCACATTTTTATCGTTACAATTTAGGTATATACCTAGTTGCTAGAAATTCCTGAAAATTTTCGCCAGTCTTGTTTATTTCTGCCCGATATATTTGGCAACGGGTGCTTTTTATCGAGTCTGGTGACTGGAAAATAGCGCTCTCGATACGTGCAAGTTATGCTTTGAAAACACTATTTACAAGGAGCTTGTTTTCATACGAGTTTCAAAAGGAATACATTTACCGTGCACACGTTTACATGATTAAATTTAAATTGTGAATGAGAATTTGTTTTTGCGCGACAGCGCGACGTACCTATATTACGGTATATGATAATTTTAAATATACCGTAGGTATTCAATACAACCAAAATTTTTCTAAAAAAAAATCATCATTCATCCTCGCGTTGTCCCGGCATTTTGCCACGGGTCACGGGAGCCTGGGGTCCGCTTGGCAACTTATTCCAGGAATTGGCGTGGGCATTTAGTTTTTTTAAAGAAATAACATTTAAAAAGTATAACTACCTTGGGGCAGCTTTCTCGCGCAGCATATTAGCCTCGCAATACAGCGGGGAAATGCTGCCAGCATCCTCGGCATCATGCCAAAGGGGTCCAATTTTTAGATTAATTTTAATTTTATTTAGTATTCGTTTTTAGTTTAAATTTAGTTTTATTTAGTTATGTTAGTTTATTTTTTTAATGTATAAACCTGTAAATAATCTTGTATTTTTTTTTACTTATTTTCTCGTAATGCATGTTAATTATAAGATGTAATTTTTTTTGAAAAGATGTGTCCCGCCGAGTTTGTTGCCGGTCCCATATTGGGATACCCTCCTCCAATTGAGGGGGGATTTAAATCTTCTCGGGGCAGAGGTGTAGGGTTGGAGCCGGTCTACCTAGCTTTATTTGACGTTCATAAGCGCATTGTAATTATGCCTACTTGAATAAACTATCCTTTATCTTATCTTATCTTATCTTGATCTTCCTATTGAGCAACGAGTAACATACAAAGCAGTTAGTGATAAATGGGCTTTTTATGTAGCGAAACTAGATTTGTTTTCGCACATTGTACGGCGAGCATACTCGCGAAGAGTTATTTTTCATGTAAACGAGATGGAATAAAGGGGGCGCTATATTTTACGCTTGCTTTTTGCCTCGAACAATACACGGTTGTTCCAAAGGATTTCCGAGTACCAAAATACACTGTATATACGCGAGTTGAGTACTTAAATAGCATACAGTCTGGCCGGTAAATAGTGATAAAGAAGATTTCTGCAAATAAAAAAAATAGACACAATAAAATTTAAATCCATCAGTAATCCATCGTGGCTATATGTAGCTATCACTTTGTCCTACTAAGACCCCATTTAGAAGAAAGAAACCATTAAGGACCTTTTCTGTGATGAACAGGTACATACATTTGAAGAAAGGCATTTTTAAAAGAAGAAGAATATCAAGACTACAGTTGAACCGAGCCTTAACCTTTTGGACGCCAATGACCGATATATCCGCACCGTAGGTTCAACGCCAAAGACCGATTAATCGGTCACAGACCACAGAGCAACATCGAACTACGTGCATATACATAAAGTTCAACTTCAGTTTTGACACTTCAATGATGTGGCGTCTGAGTGACAGCTTTTGTGTTTGACACGGCGTGGAAAAGGTTAAGGTCCCTGTACACTGGTTACTCGTAGAATCCGCCTCACCCACACTTTACAAGCCGTGGCAATGTTTCCGCTGGCAGATAAAGCCGTGGTTGTGAACGTGAAAGGTTTCGCTCGAGCCATGCTGTGCATTCATGCCGGCTTGAATTAGTTGTTCAGCGTTTTAAACAAGTAAAGCATGTTTTCAGGTCTTGCCTGTTGAATGAAATATTTTGTATGATGAAGGATTTGTTACAGTTATGATGAGTACGAAATTTTGAATTGACTTCACTGAAAAATGCATTTTTCATGTCATCGTGCAATCAGCCTGATTCAGATTTCACAGCATGCTCAAGCAGGGGGTGCAGCATGGTTCCATATCGCCTGTCACTATGCCCGTCACTTTCGCACTTACATACGTGTTAGAACGTGACAGGCATGGTGACAAGCGATAAAAATGCGACCGTGCTACCGCTGGTAAGCGATCTTCAATGTAGTATTAAAATAAGATCAAAACCGTATCAAGTTGTTCTATCTGAATCGGGTTCGTGGACACAAAAAGTATTACAATTCTTAAGGGGCCCACTGATTAACAGTCCGCCTGCCTGTCTGCCTGCCTGTCAGTTAGAACAAAAAGTTGACAGTTCCGAACAACTGACAGGCCGATACCGTCCGGCGGACTGTTAATCAGTGGGCTTCTTAAGTGCTCATTTACATAATACAGACTAAAAGCAATATTTACCTCGTATGTAAATTACAGATGTGCCTCGCACAGGCATCGAACACAATACGAGGCGTGGCTCCGTGCCATACATTCTATTATTATATTATATGATTCTCTGAGAATTATGCTTTAAATCTCGTGTGAAACTGCACTGAGCTGAATAGCTTCGACTTGACTAGACTTGGCACTTATGTAAAAGGCAGATAAAACAGTATGAATGTGTAAAGGCTATAGGCTTGTAAAGGCTCAAACAATATTAATGTATATTTTTGTGTTTATGTATTTTGTTTATATCTCCGTACAATACTGTGTCTGCGAAGCAACTAAAAAACATATTATTACAAAATGATATTTACATGTAGGTATTCATACAAATATAGAGGGTATATAAAAAATAACATTGATCGAATTTAAACTGTTGCGAGTTGTGAGACATACATAATAGAAATTGTTTAGGTTTATAGACCAAATTACAAAAAACCGGCCAAGTGTGAGTCGGACTCGCGCACGGAGGGTTCCGCACCATCAACAAAAAACAGATCAAAACAAGCAAAAAAACGGTCACCCATCCAAGTACTGACCCCGCCCGACGTTGCTTAACTTCGGTCAAAAATCACGTTTGTTGTATGGGAGCCCCACTTAAATCTTTATTTTATTCTGTTTTTAGTATTTGTTGTTATAGCGGCAACAGAAATACATAATCTGTGAAAATTTCAACTGTCTAGCTATCACGGTTCGTGAGATACAGCCTGGTGACAGACGGACGGACGGACGGACGGACGGACAGCGGAGTCTTAGTAATAGGGTCCCGTTTTTACCCTTTGGGTACGGAACCCTAAAAAATAACACAATTGGAAAATTGGAATGCATTTTTATCAAAGCAAATAAGCGCAACCAAAGAAACTTTAATTACATTGTAGAAAGTATATTTAACTGACAAGAAAAGTAAAAATTGTCAATATTTTTCATGAATTTTAGTTTTTCTAAAATTATAAATCAAACCATGTCTTAATAAATTTAAAACTAAAAGTTTTATTAAAAATCATTTTTATTTTTAAAGTAGGCGATAACCCTGACCAACGTTGCTGACAGCTCATATTTTACCGAAAGAAATATTATCTGTAGATAAGAAAAAGCGTAAGACAGCAAATTAACAAAAGTTTTAATTGAATTTGGCACGGTACCGTAATATATAAGTTTTGTACGGAGTTTTTGATTGGTTACTGAGAGCAACAAAAACAGTGTACTTACCTATTTACTAATTTTATTTTAAAATTTATTTCGAGGCAACAAGGTCCATATTGGGCCCACTGATTAACAGTCCGCCAGACGGTATCGGCCTGTCAGTTGTTCGGAACTGTCAACTTTTTGTTCTAACTGACAGGCCGATACCGTCCGGCGGATTGGTAATCAGTGGGCCTCTTTATAGACCCTACCTACATGTCTTTAAACTTTGTTATTATTTGAAAAAACATGTAGTAAAATATTGACTATTCGGTTCGGCATGTTCGAGTCGATTTAAAACGCTCCATACGTCCCCTACGGTCATGTTTTAATTTATAGCCACTCGTTGCGAATTTCCTGTTTTTCGCACTTGTATCGCAATGTAGGGCAAACCTTGGCTTATCGGTGATACTTGGTAATTCGGTGATGATGCGTTGTTATCTTACGCTGAGCTTACAATGCTGAAATGTAAGCAATTAAATCGCTGCCAACCCAATTGCAAGCATCAAAACTAACAGCTGCCAACAATTTTATAGCTCGCATTTCCTCATGGTGAGAACTGTGTAAGATTATAACGCAGTATCACCGAATTACCAAGTATCACCGATAAGCCAAGGTTTGCCCTACCTACTATAAATATATTAGTACAGTATGAAACGGAAAACTTCTATTCTATTCTATTTATTATTTTATTTATTTATTTATTAGTACATGGAACGGGAAGCTGCTGTTAGGATGCTCAATTAGGATGGTAACTATTAGCACCTGTTGACTAGTTTCCTTAAAAAACCGGCCAAGTGCAAGTCGGATTCGCACACGAAGGGTTCCGTACCATTACGCAAAAAACGGCAAAAAAAAAAACACGTTTGTTGTATGGGAGCCCCACTTAAAATATTTATTTTATTTTGTTTTTAGTACCTATTTCTTGTTATTATAGCGGCAACAGAAATACATCATCTGTGAAAATTTCAACTGTCTAGCTATGATGGTTCATGGGTTACAGCCTGATGACAGACAAACGGACGGACAGACGGACAGCAGAGTCTTAGTAATAGGATACGGAACCCTAAAAAGTGTCCGGCGACCGTATATTTATATGAAATAAAAGCTAGAGTCTGCTAAGTTAAAGCCACGGATTCCTGAGGATTTACGAAGTATTAATTAAACTTCCAACTGTCCATACCAAGCTGAATAAATCGAAGCAAAGGAATTGTTAAAGAAAATACTGATTACCAAAGACCAGTCAATAGTAATGACTAACAATCACACCAGTAAAGTGGTAGAATAAATCTAGAAAAAAAACTGACATAGCAGCGAAAACAAACATTTAATATTATGCCCCATTTGAGCCTCCGTTTTGTTACAAAATAATTTTTTGTAAAATCAACTTTTGACACTTTTATTTTATAAAACTAGCTTTTGCCCGCGACTTCTGCGTGGAGTTAGTAATTTGGGTAGCTTATTTTTAACGTACGTAACCAACAGTCCGCAATGTAACTAAAATCGCATGCGAGTTCGCGCGCCGTCTAAATCAGCCCTTAATTAAAGTCTATTACTTGCATAAAACTACGTTTAACGAACCACAATGTAATTGTCATAATGCCTTATTGCGCTTTAATACGTCTAAACTTTTACTTTGAACCTTATTCTTGAGTAACAAAGTTGTATCTTCAACTACAAGATTTCATAGTTACTATGTTTGGAAAATAACTTAACTGCCTGCAGATGGGCATCGGTTTACTCAATCTACCATTCCTCTTTTTTAAATTTCGACTTTAAATAGCCCTGTAATAGAGTTGTTTTTGTATCTTGGCATTGTGAAGAAGAGGTTTTTACTAGTATTTTAATTTGAACCTTAAGAAATAGAGATAAAGTTCTATTTTGTATCTTAAAACAGAAAGAGTTTTTGAAGGTTATTAAGAGTAGATAGAGTTTTAATTAAGAGAGTTTAATTACTGCGGGTTTAAAAGGAGACGCACAGACAGATCATTTCCATTCGTTTCATTCCGTTTGACAGTTTTTGTGCTTTATTTTATTTAGTGAAAGTTAATTAAATTGAAATCACTTTGCTGTGAGTCTATTCGACTCTTCAGAAGAACAAGAGCCCGATTCAGATTAAACAACTTTTTACGGTTTTGATCTTATTTTGACACGACTTTGAAAACGCTCACGCTGATTGGTGCTTGCAAAATGAAGTGAAAGTCGTGCATGAGATTTGCGACTACCTCCAAGACGGTCAAGGTCGTATCAATAACAGTTTTGAATGATTCACGGTTAGTTTGACTAGACATATCGACCGGGATATGAACCGTGATTACCTTTGGTATTGTTTTCGAGCTTCCGATATTTCGACGGAGTTACATGCATCTTGTTCACGGGTAACTGAAGACAGCGGGTGGGTGTCAAAGTTGTGCGCTGTCTACCCTCATTCGTGCGCGTCGGCTCGGCTGCGTTCGCTTTCAACGTTACCACCGGACGCGTGACTCGTTGGTCACGCGGAGTGACACTGTGAGTGTAGTGTGTTTGGATTTGGTTTGGATATACCAATAAGTGTGGAGCCTCACGACGAACGGTTAGTACAAAAGATCGAAATTACGTTCAACTGTTGATTGAATAGTTTTGCGAATTTTGCGATGCGATGGTCGTAATCGCGATATAAAAGTCTGCTCATGCTCAACACATCAGGCTCGCTATAAACTGTTGCTCGGCAGAACGCTTGTACGACACCGCTGTAGATCGACGCATCGTTTTTAGAGTTCCTTACCCAAAGGGTAAAAACGGGGACCCTATTACTAAGACTCCGCTGTCCGTCTGTCTAAGTCATGAACCGTGATAGCTACAGTTGAAAATTTCACAGATGATGTATTTCTGTTGCCGCTATAA
Organism: Cydia amplana; assembly: GCF_948474715.1. NCBI lineage: Eukaryota > Metazoa > Arthropoda > Insecta > Lepidoptera > Tortricidae > Cydia > Cydia amplana. The sequence continues at coordinate 12,468,504 of NC_086087.1, forward strand.
CAACAAATACAAGGAAACAAAATAAAATAAATATTTAAGTGGGGCTCCCATACAACAAACGTGAATTTTTGCCGTTTTTTGCGTAATGGTACGGAACCCTTCCTGCGCGAGTCCGACCCGCATTTGGCCGGTTTTTTTTTCGACTTTTAGTTACTGACTTGAAATAAAAGATAAGATACTAACTTGTCACTGACCAATTTGGAGTGTATAAGAAGTGTGTAGTGGTCACAGGTTGGCCTGTTGCCAATGTCTGGAGTACCCTGGAGCTGTATGCCTTCTTCATTAATACAATGCACTTAACATTAGGGCTTCATGGGCTCTTTTATTTTGGTCTGGGCTTCGGAGGCTTTCATTTATTTAGTAGGTAGTTAAAATGTATCGAGCCTGGCGTTTGGAGCATCTTTTATAGACTACATACTGATGGTATGTAACGTTGACGCTTTCATTAAGGTAAATGTTTTTAACGTTTTTTTTTCGTGATTTTAGAGATAAATTATAGTATGTAGGTAACAAATACTATTTCTAATTGACGAGATTTGAACAAAACTGTCTAGTATTTTAAAAGTTTACCTCATGTTTAGGCTGCAAACTTGCAAAGCGTTTTTAATTTGAAATTTACTTCACTCCAACTAAACACGTGTATTATCATTATTATAAATTAATCTAATTTAGTAAAGCGAGCACCCCTTGAAATATGCAATAAGGTTGTCTTTCCACACAATGCCTCTCATAAATATTATACCTCTACGTAACCAGGGCATCATAACCGCTTAGGGTAACCCGACAGATCGTTTGCTACTAGACGACGCATACAAGACGGTTCAGGCGGAGTATGTCACTTTCTTAGGACGTCACATTCTGAGTTCGTCACTTTCTGACTTTGTCACTTTCTGAGATCGTCACATTCTGAGTTCGTCACTTTCTGACTTTGTCACTTTCTGAGATCGTCACATTCTGAGTTCGTCACTTTCTGACTTTGTCACTTTCTGAGATCGTCACATTCTGAGTACGACACTTTCTGAGGAAGTCACTTTCTGAGTTCGTCACTTTTTTAGCATAGGTACGATTTAACAGTATAATATACCTGCACGAAAGATGTATACTGCCAGCAACCAGATTAGCTGTTCGACATACGGTCGCTTTTATATCCTACATACCAATACCAATCTCTGTTTGCCTTACGCCTGACTGGTAGAGAATTCCATCTGGCAAAAGGTCCTATGTATCGTGCAATAAAGTGAAAATAGAGAAATAAATAATAATAATAAAACAATCTAATTATGTTTCAATCAGAGTATTTAATTCAGAATACTTAGAAACTACAAGCACCAAAACATTTAGCCACAGATTAGCTCGTGAAGGTATCACGGCAAGCTCGCTGACACCAGTGGAAGGTCATTCCCACATATTTACATTTAAACGGACTGCCGCTCCTTTCGTGACAACATATTCTTCAGCATACCGCGTCTTCTGTCATGTCTCCATAAACTCAAACGTCTTTTTTTCTGATGAATCTGATGATAGTGTAAATTTTGGATACCTATCTGCGTATAAAATCAGCATTGCAGTTTTGTTTCAGACAATATTTCTTCTCGTGTCATCTGTGGAGAATAGGCGTCAATGGATTTTTTCTTCAAAGCGTTGCCGAATTTCAGAATATATGTTCAGCCATCAATCACTTCTGCGTATGGAGTGATCCATACTCTCATAGTTCTCATGTTATTTATTTGTTTGTTTTCTTCCTATATAGGTTACACGATGAATTTTTAAATTATTATTACATTATACTTTTATCCTGACAATAAAAATCTAGCATGTCGCCGATTTCACATCGCTGATTTTTTTTTCTATTTAAAATGCGAAACTACATAAAGGTTATATATAGTTTGTCAAAGGAGTGTCTCATTTCAAACATAGACAGAGATAATCATACTATCTTTGTCTTACTCTAGTACTAGCACCCAAAAGAAAAGGATGAGTATAGTTTGTATTGTTCTTATTTCATGACAAATTGGTTTGACCAACTATACTTACAGTCCGTTAACTCTCAGAATGAACTTCGTTTTTCGGGTAAAATCGGACGTAATCGCGTAATAGAAAATGACAGCGTCGTACTGATTTAGTTGCAATCCAACACTCAAACTATACAGGGTGGTCTATACCACGACATCCAACATTTTTTTTAGATTTCTCATATCGTGGGCTATTAGAATATACCCTATGTACCTATAGTACACCAAACGAACACCAAAAATTGCCAATCGGGGGAAATAATACATGTGTAAGCCAATTTTGGCATAGTTCTAGGGAATGGTGTATTTAGTTTATAAATAAAAAATATATAAAAATATATATATATGTCGGAGCGAGACACCAGAAAGACGTATTGCAGCATTACAGTTCATAGTTAGACGCCTGTATAAAATCGATTAGCAATGTTTGGCGTATTGTTGAACTAAAATGACAGGTAGAAGGCTTTGGAACGTCAAGATGTGTACCTATCTTGAGTGAACGTAGGCACGGGCAGGCATTTTTGTCGTTATGTTGGTAGACTGGTCAGGCAGGTTTACCAACTTGAATTGGAGGCGGGAGCGGTTGGCTCCGCCGCTGGAACTGGCTTCCTGCTTCTTGATCGGACCGCGCTAGAGATCGGACGTTAGCCAAGCTCGTGCCTAATTCGCTACGTTCCTGAAGGCTTACACCTGAAGGATTATTCTGAAAGCTTATAGATTCTCACGTTGTTTAACCGTTTAGCTAAGTGTTTTATTCCAAGTGTTATTTTGATTTCTTATGTGCCATTAGAAGCTTACTTTTGTAAAATAAAGAAACTATGTGTTGTTTTGAAAAGATGTGTCCCGCCGAGTTTGTTGCCGGGTTAAATCTTCTCGGGTCAGAGGTGTAGGGTTGGAGCCGGTTTAGTTTGACTTAAATAAAGATTTGAACGATTTCATGTGATCTTTTTATTTTTATTGAATTCCGATTCCATCGTAAGATCGTTTAGTTATTTTTATTATTTAGTACTCAAATAATAGTAGGCACTAGTATGGTTAATGAGTCCGAATGTTTATTTCATGCGTAGGTAGCATACCTACTATTTTGGCTGTGAAGTAATACATCTAGGTACTACCCCCACGCGCCCACCGCCATCGGGACCATCTGTCGCCGACATATATATATAAAAATATTTTTATTGTCAAAAAACAAGTTACTAAGTTATATAAGGAACATCGAATCTAGTATGACTTATTTACTACATTTCCCATTTTGTTTTTGTATTTATATTTAAAGCAATTAATTATAGGGCTTGTTTTGATGCCAGAAAACAATGACATTCTAATATGAGTGCATAGCAATTACATTATTGTGTGTGTGTGTGTGTGTGTGTGTGTGTGTGTGTGTGTGTGTTTGTGTGTGTGTGTGTATGTGTGAGTTTCAGTTAAGTACATTTATTTTGTTAAACATAGGTAACATGAAAGATGGTAGATACATTAATTTATACATTTGATCTCTATGTTTTACCCACTATGCAGGACACAAGACTATTAAACAAGATACCCGGGGATGGGGTGAAGCTAACGGGTGGGGGGGCTTTGAGTTAAGGTCCCTTTTTAGACTTTTTCGTAAATAACTCTTAAACGGTGGCCCGTAGCAAAAAATGTTCTACTACATAAGTAATCCGTATAAAATTTCCTACAAAAAAGGCTCAGTACACTTTTTTGCTAGGATCAATGTTTTAAAATATATTAAAGTGGGAAAGTCACGTATAATTTATTCTAAGGATATTTTTTTGCTGTGGGCTACCGTTTACGAGTTATTTACGAAAAACTAAAAAAAAACTACCTTAGAACAAATTATAGGTAACTTTCCCACATTAATATATTTTGAAATATTTATCCTAGCGAAAAAGTGTACTGAACCTTTTTTGTAGGAAATTTTATATGGATTACTTATGTAGTAGAACATTTTTTGCTACGGGCCACCGTTCAAGAGTTATTTACGAAAAACTCTAAAAAGGGACCATAACACCATAATAACATCATAATTTGACAGAGTCACCTGTCAAAGGAACCGAGGTGGAAAGTTCCCAAATTAGTAATCTGATTGCCCAAGTAGTGAAGAATCTAAAAAAAATTTTTGGACATCGAGGTTTGTACCACCTTGTATAGAGTAGTTAAAACCACCATAACTAGTAGGTAAGTAAATATTTAAATTCATTGACCGAAGCGTAGCGAAGGTCTACGTTTTGACTCGGACATTTTGCTTTTGTATGTCCGGATGTTCTCCTCTACAGGTCGCAATTCGTAACCGATTTTCGTGAAATTTTGTGACCGAATTCTATGACTAAATAATTTTTTTTGTCGGTCCGGTTTTTGGAAATTTTTCAAAATGGCGGAGTCGTGATAGCTCCCGCCTAAAGAAATAGTCGTATCGGTATCATAAGAGTTTTTTCTTTTTGAGACATGTTTATAGATTAAATGGCCAAAAATTCAGAAAATTTGTATCGCTGGTTTTGGCGGTATTTAGATATTTAGTTTTTACTTGAGAATGAATAGCTAAATTTCGTCAGCTTTAGTAAGAACTATAATGGCGTATTTTGCAAACGTTCGCTTTTTTTGTTTGCATCGGCAGGTCCCTGGTTCCATCCCCAATTCCCCAGTAATTGTATACTGCTACATAACTTTTTGTATTTTTTTATACTTAAATTTCGTATAGTTGTTTTTTATTTTAAATATTTTTTTATTTTGAAAAAATTAAAAAATTCGTATTTTTTATTTATCAAGCGCGGGTTAAGCGTATTCGTTAAATTTTTGTTTGTAGCTTTATGTAGTTTTTAATTTTTTGTTTATATTACATGTACTATTACCTATATTTTAATAAATATTTTTGCCATACATTTATTCAGTTTTTAGCTCTGCTCGCGAGGTCTACAGCTCACAGAGCCACTAGTATTAAAATATGTGACTTTTAAGTACTTACTGTACCTATATTTACAAATTAAATTTAAAATTATTGTTTTAATTTATTCTTTTATTTTAAAGTAAATTTGAATTAAAACTCGAGATAAAATAAAAAACACAAACTATAAAATATACTTACTTACCTACAAAAAAAATATGTGACTGTTATTACCACTCTATATAATTTCAGCCAGAAATAGTAAATGACGGTGTGACGTTCTGCTTTCAAATTCTGATTCTATTTTATATAGAATATGACAAAAAGTCAAATAGCAATATAGTCATCAACCAAATATTAAGCATAACGTCATTAAATTAGGGCTTATTTTACATTGAGATAATAGGTATCCCTAACCCGGAATATACTATAACAGCTAGAGCTGTTTTATAGTAAAAATTGTTATAGCATCAAATGTAAAACCAATCACTTAAGTAAACATATTTACTTTAATTCCAGAGAGAGAAGGAATACAGTAACAATCACAGGATTGTTATAATAAATTCGATAACTCATTCCAAAAAATAATGTTTCAAAAACAAATGTTTGCCTAAAAGGCAGTTAATAATAAACTTCAAATAGTAAACTTAATTTATTTCAAAGATGTTAGGATTCTATAGGTAATTTTAAAAATTTATAAATAAAAAGTTATATTATATTTTTCCTTTACTTAATATTTGTTTATTTTTAATTTTAATGTATTTTTAAGTCTACATAGTTAAAATATTAGTGTTTTAGTTTAGTTACTTTAAAACCTATTTTCGTGTTAGAGTCTGTGCGGAAAGAGAAGAGTCGTGGAATGTATGGGGCCCAATACATCTCACGACTCTTCTCTTTCCGCACAGACTTTATTCATATCCGGATATCAAACAAGGTTTTATTAAAAAAGTTAATCAATTTTAAAGAAGAAAAAAACGACTTCAGTGGGGAAAGCCGGTAAAAGATAATTGTAAATTGGTGCTCTTCTAGATTTCATACAATACATTTCATCTAATAAATATGTAATAATTAATATGGAAACACAATCCATAGCGACTCTTTGGCGACTCTATTCATTCCATATTCGTTCGCTATTCACTTTGACGTAAGTCATTTGGGTATGTTACAATTAAAGTCATTGGAATAAAAAGTTTTTACTATATCTCAGTTCTGTTCTTTTTGCAATTTTGATACTTAGTGTTTAAAACAGTATGTCGTTAGTGGTTTGAATGTTTTTCTTTGAAGTGAGCGTTATTACCATCAACAGGAACATCGTAGAAAAGTATTTTGCTGCCATACTTTTTTGTTTAGCTCTAGACTAGACGTCCATTTATAAAATGTCATTCATTCTATGTAATGGCGTGGGATGTGTTGATTTGGTTTAATTACTCTTTAACTTATTCTCGTTACTAAGAAGTGTCCGTTGGAATCTAATATATGTAAACAAATAAAGAACATGAGAACTATGAGAGTATGGATCACTCCATACGCAGAAGTGATTGATGGCTGAACATATATTCTGAAATTTGGGAACGCTTTGAAGAAAAAATCCATTGACGCCTTTCTCCACAGATGACACGAGAAGAAATATTGTCTGAAACAAAACTGCAATGCTGATTTTATACGCAGATAGGTATCCAAAATTTACACTATCATCAGAAAAAAAGACGTTTGAGTTTATGGAGACATGACAGAAGACGCGGTATGCTGAAGAATATGTTGTCACGAAAGGAGCGGCAGTCCGTTTAAATGTAAATATGTCGGAATGACCTTCCACTGGTGTCAGCGAGCTTGCCGTGATACCTTCACGAGCTAATCTGTGGCTAAATGTTTTGGTGCTTGTAGTTTCTAAGAATTCTGAATTAAATACTCTGATTGAAACATAATTAGATTGTTTTATTATTATTATTTATTTCTCTATTTTCACTTTATTGCACGATACATAGGACCTTTTGCCAGATGGAATTCTCTACCAGTCAGGCGTAAGGCAAACAGAGATTGGTATTGGTATGTAGGATATAAAAGCGACCGTATGTCGAACAGCTAATCTGGTTGCTGGCAGTATACATCTTTCGTGCAGGTATATTATACTGTTAAATCGTACCTATGCTAAAAAAGTGACGAACTCAGAAAGTGACGAACTCAGAAAGTGACGTCCTCAGAAAGTGGCGTTCTCAGAAAGTGACGTCCTCAGAAAGTGTCGTACTCAGAATGTGACGATCTCAGAATGTGACGATCTCAGAAAGTGACAAAGTCAGAATGTGACGATCTCAGAAAGTGACAAAGTCAGAAAGTGACAAACTCAGAATGTGACGTCCTAAGAAAGTGACATACTCCGCCTGAACCTACAAGACTGCCGGGCGCCACGCATTCACGCTTTTATATTTATCTTTTACCTTTAAACGAGCAATACTTGTATATTTATTTATTTTTATATACATTTTGAGGATCTCGGAAACGGCTCTAAAGATTTCGCTGAAATTTGCTGTATAGGAGTTTTAGGGGGCAAAAAGTCGATCTAGCTAGGTCTTATCTCTGGGAAAGCTTTTTGAGTATTTTATATGTTTTCCGAGCATAGCTCGGTCTCCTAGATATTTTAGCATAAAGGAGCGAACGCTCGTTTCAGTCATGATCAAAACTCTTGTACCTACTTAACTAAATTACAAATTTCGAAAAAAAAAACGTGTCTGACATAAAGGTCGGTTACCCACCGTGGGTAATACTAAAGTAGTGTCTAATGCAACTGTAATTTTTTCAAAATAAAAAGCGCATGAGACTTATTGGAAGTTTCACGACTTCGCCATTATGTAAACATTTTTGGTTGTCTGGTTTTTAAAACGATCTAGCATATAATATATTAGCGATAAGATTGTGTGTATGTATGTATAATCTCATGTGTTTTAGTTTTTGAAATGTCTGATATAGTGTTATGTATTATGTTCAAAATATTGTTTACGCTTCGCACGGGTTAACAAATTATACATAAACCTTCCTCTTGAATTACTCTATCTATTAAAAAAAACCGCATCAACTCCGTTGCGTAGTTTTAAAGATCTAAGCATACATACAGACAGACAGACAGCGGTAAGCGACTTTGTTTTATTCTATGTTGTTTATATACACGGAGTCTATGGGCTGTAGTCTGTGAATAACCCAAAAGGGAGCGGCGCAACTTTTCGTGTGGTTTTGGTGTAATTTAATTAAAGGCAATGGCGGCGTTTGTGTTCTTACTTTGTGGCGCAATAAAACGTGTTTATGTTGTAGTAATATGTCCATCAACTGAATTGATTAACAGACAGACAGACAGAGTTAAGTAGAAAACACCCATGACTCAGGAACAAATATTGAGTTTATCACACAAATAAATGCCCTTACCAGGATTCGAACCCAGGACCATAGGCTTCACAGGCAAGATCACTACACACTAGGCCAGACCGGTCGTCAGTTATAATATTGTATTTCTTTGTTTATGTGATTATTGGAGCGAGCGTGTGAAGTGCACTGCGAATAATGTCAAACCAAGTTATGATTTTAAAGTTTGAATAGGCCGCTGACGTTTCTGGCCGATTTGACTTTATTAATCTGTTTTTATTTTATTTTCAGGTACGAATTTCTCAATTTCTACATACGTGAAAAACAGAGAATTATTGTAAGTTAAAGTAAGCACATATTGATTTTATTTTATTTAAAAACAGCCTTATTTAGCTTATTGTGGGACTTGATCGATCTGTGTGAATACAATAATATTTATTGATTAAACCAAACTTAACTTTCATGAAATTCGTTAATCTTCAGTAATTAAAACCCTAAAAATATGAACTGCTCTGATGCTGACTGACCTGAAATAGGTACTCATCAAATATTTCAGGTCTCTCGTCTGTTCCTCTGAATTTGTATTCAGGTACTAAGTTCGCAAATTGTACTTGCGTGGGCGTAGCACTCCGCGGCGTAGATCACCTCACATAGATTCAGTATTATCCTTTGGAAGCATATTATTTATATATTAGGTATATTTGATTAATGATGAGGAAATTGATATTCCGAATATTCCGATGTTTGTACTTCTTTTGTGTTTTTTATTTATTTATTTGACATTTAGATTTTATTCTAGAAACATTCTAGACTAGTATTTTTTATACAATTTTTTTTTCATGTTTGACGATCCTTTTGTGAAATTCTTAAATTTGTGTTAAATTTGATTTGTATAATAATCCAATATTATTATGGAATAATAACATCAATAAATTGCTCTGATAATTAGCTTAAGATAATTTATAAGTATGTTACGATTCATAAGTGCTTGTTGCTAGGCCTACATGAATAAAGATATTTTTTGACTTTGACTTTGACATACCATTACAAAAAAATTGGTAGTAAAATTTGAATCAATAAGATTAGAAAATAGAATTGATTTATTTTCGTTTCAAAATCTAATGAAACCAAATCAAAAGAAACTCTGTTCCATTTAAAGAGTGATTTGCAAAAAAAATTTACGTTATTAAGCGCAGTTAAGAAGCTGTGATTAGTTTTAACTTCATTGTAGGCGATAGTCGAGGGCCGGAGCCCCGTAGGCCTACATGCGAACCTAAACATCTTCGATAGTCTACAGTTGAGTGCTCTTCAGTAATCGACCTCTTGATACTTTTACCGGCTGCAAAGCTAATGCACCCACGAAGACCTAGCCTACGCTCAGGGACACTAATTGGAAAGTCAACGGAAACACAATTCGAATTTACACTGTCTATAATGGTCATTAAAATGTTACTTTTACAAACACAGTCTATAATTTTATACCGCATTTAAGTCTGATAAAATACAAATGAGAAAACACTAGAAATCTAGAATAATACACTATAGCTTCCAGAACGTTCCCGAAAGAAAAACCTCGAAATGAATACGTATCGCTATGCGAACCGGTGAAGACGCACTGCCTGCGCGAGCGGCGCGTCGAACATAAAAATGCAATTTTGATCCCATATTGGGGAAAAATATTTTCGTTAATAACTCTTATAATTTACAATATATTTGAAAGTTCTCACAGTTAGGGCATTAAATATGTTATTCCACATAAATGTATAACATTTTTATATTAATTAAAGCCTTATTTATTGAAGAAGGTGACAGCAACATACCGCTAGTATGGCGCTCTCTCTTTCTTCGCGCCAAGGACGAATCGTCCACCGGGACAAGCGACAGCGCATCGCGCGCGCTATTACCTTGAGTTATAAACTTATTTAATGCCCTATTCTGAACCTAATACTTAAATATAAACTAGACATACGATTCTATATAATAATATAAACTTATTAGGTAAGTACTAGAGTTAGCTGGGTGTCCGTAACATTCTCCCCTCGCTGAACACGTAGTCGCGCCGTGGTCAGCCTGTCCGTACAGGGAGGACAGCCAGCTTGGTAGTGGGACGCCGGAACACTCCGCCCTTGGTTGAGACGTCCGCCATCCGGACCCCTCCATCAGGTCCAGGGTATACCGCTGTGATGATGCCTCTGGGCCACACGTTCCGTGGTAGCGTGTGGTCGACGATGATTACCAGGTCTCCTACTTGAAGTGGTCTCGCTTGGTTGGTCGGCGACTGTCGTGGGGCGAGTAGGGGCAAATACTCGCGTAGCCACCTTCGCCAGAAATGGTCGGCGAGCGCTAGTGTGGCGCGCCAGGTTCGCCGATCTGCCTCCTCGCACTGACCGGTTATGGGTAGGCCCGTGGAACCTCCGAGAAGAAAGTGAGCTGGTGTGAGTGCCTCCTCGTCTTTCGGGTCGACTGACACGTGAGTGAGAGGTCGCGCGTTGACTGTATTTTCGACCTCCGCCAGCAAAGTTCGAAGCGTTTCCTCCTTCGGCGCCCTCTCGTGTAGTGTAGTTGTAAGTGCTGTCTTGACAGAGCGTACAAGCCGCTCCCATGCTCCTCCTTGGTTCGGCGCGCCGGGTGGTATGAATCGCCAGCGCAGCCCGTGTTGCAGCCCGTATTCCTCGAGCTGCGGTAGCCACTCCTCGAAGGCTCGGCGTAGCTCGATGTCGGCCGCCCGGAAGTTCGTGCCGTTGTCACTGTAGATGACTGCCGGCCATCCTCTTCGCGCTGCGAACCGCCGCAGCGCCATGATAGCACTGTCCGCTGAAAGCGATGAAATAACTTCTAAATGCACAGCTCTTGTGGTTAAACATGTAAATAGGGCCACCCATCTCTTTTCGTGCCTCCTTCCTATTGTAATGTGTAATGGCCCAAACAAATCTACTGCTGAGTGGGTAAACGGCCTTTGATATGGTGTAATTCGTGCTGATGGTAGATCACCCATCGCAGGGACCTCGGGTTTAGCCTTCCTAATTTTACACATCATGCATGCGTACGCTACTCGGCGCACTGACGGCCTTAGATGTAGGATCCAGTACAGTTGCCTTAGATCGTTGATTACGCGTTCGTTGTTCGCGTGATGACTCCGCCGATGTGCTCGTAAAATAAGTAAAAATATGACCTTAATTTTGCCATCCAGTATGATAGGCCTTTTGTTCAGCCCCTGGACCGGTGCGGCGTTGATGCGTCCACGCATCCTCAGCAGTCCATCCTCCTCTAGCACCGGGTCCAGGCCGTAGAGCCGGCTGCTCGGCGGTATAGGCTCCCCTCGTGACAGCCTTAGTAGCTCGTCGGGGAAGGCTTGCTTCTGCGAATACTGGAACAGTAGGTGCTCTGCTTTCTTCAGATGGTGTAACTCATATCTCCAGTATGCGACGCACGCGTAGGCCTGAGTACTTGCGTCCATAAAAATATGCAGCTGTTTCGTCGACTTCGTGTCCACTGCGAAGTAGCACCGGGGTATTCTTAAGGCAGTGACGGAGTCCATCGCCCTCAGCCACGCGTTGAAGGCTTCTACATCCTCCGGTGGCAGCGGCTGGTCCCACTCGATTTTCTTACTCCATATTTTCTGTAATACACATTTCGGTGATATAGTATAATGCGCTAATAAGCCTAATGGGTCATATATGGACATGACAGCTGAGAGCATTTCTCTCTTCGTCGGGGCTCTAAGTTGATCCTTGACCTCCTGAGGTACTCTTAATAATTTCGTATTAAAGCCGAGTTCGCCAGTTTGAGGGTTCCAAAATAATCCTAATATTTTACTTTCCTTGTTACCCAGCTTCGCGGGTGTTTCTGTTTGTAGCTCCGCTGGTATCTGCTTGCGGAGTAGCTCGCTGTTCGAGCACCACCCGCGAAGCTGGAAGCCGCCACGCTCGTGGCACTCGGCTACTTGCAGGGAGCTGGAAACCAAAGCAGATTCATTTTTAAAACTTGCTACAAAATCATCCATGTAATGGTTAGTAGTTATTTCCTCAACAGCTAATTCAACAAGGAATTCTTTTGCGTTATCTAGTGCATTCTTATTTCGCACGCAATGTGCCAAAAACGGGCTTGAAGCTGCTCCGAAAATCATACTATTCATCTTATAAACCTCAGGAACGCTCTTATTATTCTCCCTCCATAAAAATAACTGACTCGGCTGATCCTCCTTACGTATCCTTACTTGCAGGAACATTTCGGCGATGTCTGCGACGACTGCGTATTGCCCTTCCCTAAACCTGTATAATATTCCTGGTAAAGACTGTAGTAGATCGGGGCCCTCTAAAATGTGGTCGTTCAAACTTTGACCCTTAACCTTTGCCGCAGCATCAAATACTAGCCTTAACTTGCCTGGTTTATTGACGTTAGTCACTCCAAAATGTGGTAAATAAAAGGTCAAATCACTCTCCGTCTGGCGTTCGTTGACCTTTTCGGCATAACCCTTGTCTACCAGATTTTTTATTTGAGCCTTATATGCCTCCGAGTAGTCCTGGTCTCGTTTCATTTTTCTCTCGGTTGAATGAAGCCTCCTTATTGCATTGGTGTAGCTTGGTGGCATCGTTGTGTCGTCCTTGCGCCACAGCTGACCGACCTCGTACCTATTTGATTCAATTTTCTTACAGGTTTGGTTGAAGATCTCGACCGCTCGTTGCTCTGCCGGGTTACTTTTATTTAAATTTTTTATACCTAGTGAATCCATCTCGAAATGCGACTTTACTAAGTCGTGCAGCTCGACCTCCTCCTCATGGCAGTGCAGTGCTGAGTATTCTTCTTCTTCAGCGAGTAGTCGCATGAAGTGGGCAGGTGTAGTTCCGTAGACCACCCATCCGAGACGACAGCGTACTAAAGCGGGCTCGTCCTTCTCACCCACTCGCACCTCCTCTGGAATAGTTAAATACCAATGATCAGACCCTATTAATAGTCTTGGCCTCACTGTGCCGTCATAACAGGCATCCTTTTTAAAATCAACAATATGCTTGCAGTTCATAACGTCATCACGGATTGTTTGTTTACGTAGTCCGAGATACTCTATTGTTTTAAACGTGACCTCGTAGGCTGGCAGATTACGACCTCTGACCTTCGCTTTAACACGGCGACTAAATTGATTCCCCGACTTCATATCTAAAACGCCATTCACATTCAGGGGAATCTGTGGACCTGTGATGCCGACTTCTTCCATTAATGATTGTTCTGCCAGTGAAATCGAGCTGCCGTCGTCTAAAAGGGCGTATGTGTTGACCCTCTTCAGCGGGCCCTCCACAGTTATCGGAATTACCTTTAACAGTACCGCTGTACTTTGCTCCTCATCCGATGTAGCGTTAACTACCGTCGTTGCCGTTGTCTGCTCGCTATCAGTCGTACCGCACGCCTCTGTGCTCGGCTCTGTGCGAGAGGGACAAGGGCGAGGTGGGGGCGGTGCTTGGTATCCCGGCGTTCGCGACGTTGTTTCATTACTATGAAGCAGCTTGTGATGGACATAGCGACAGCCGGTTACGCCGCAGCCCTTCGCCTGGCATTGCTCACGGCTGTGTCTCCTTTCTAGGCATTTAAAACATACTTGATTTCCCTGTGCCCACTGTAGGCGTTCTCCTATAGACATACCTTGCATTTTCTTGCAAACACTAATTCTGTGTACTCCGCCGCAGCACAAACAAACTTCTACTGATTTTACCTCTGTTATGTTATAGCTTTTCTCGGGGGGCTTGTGCGTCAGTGACTGAGTTCGAACCTTATTATTATAATTTCTACTGTACTTGTAATCGTGTCGCGGCGCCGGAGTCTCTCGTGGCGGCGCGTATTGTCGCGGCGGCTGCTCGCGCTGTACAGTAGGCCTCCTGAAACTAGACTTCACGTGACTAAACTGCAGCTCTACATCGCTTTCCTCGATTAGAAACTTTGATAAGAGCGTTAGCTCAGTTTTGCCTTTACTCATGTTTTGAGCTGCGTACGAGCACCATTTTGACCTCAGATGTGGGCTTAGCCTTTCAGTTACCTCTCTGATAAGGAGCGGGTTATCTCCGTAGTTCTTCTTGTCCACGTGTATTAGAGTACTTACAATGTTTGCAACCTTTGTAGCGAAATTATTTAAATCAAGGGCGCTCGTTCCGACGTTCGGCAATCTCCGCAATTCTTCTAAAGCTCTATCTATAATTAGGTCGTTTCGCCCGAAGTTTTTCTGTAGTATTCTAATAATTAAGTCGGGCTCTGACGCCGTAGCCAACAAGTGATGTACACAGGCGCGCGCCTCCCCTCGTAATGAATTACGAAGACGCGCCATATTTTCATAGTCACTGAATTCGTACCTTTTTGTTGTTTCCTCGTATGCCTTGAAGAATATCTGCCACTCGCTCGTGTCGCCGCTAAAATATGGGAGCTCGTATACCTGTTTAGGCGGCTTAGGGCGTTTAAGATCCTTTAGTTGATCGGCGAGGGCTTGAAATGCTGCAGCAGCGTCGCTCATGAACGCCGTGTCGTTCATTCCTCGCTCCTGCTGCTCTATCTTCACTCGTGGTGTAGACGTGTAGGCCGCCTGCTGCCTCGGCGGAGCCGGCTGTGGCTCGCGGGCATAGGCAGACGTGTCCTCGCGCTCACCCTGACGGGGCGCAAGGTCAAAGTCCCTATGATATTGCACTCGCGGTTGATTACGAACTACACCGACAGTTTTCAAAGCTTCTGAACGCGACGGCCCTACGTCTCGTTCGTAGTGTTCGTACCGGCGCGGTGGCGACTCATCCGGGAGTCCCTGTCTAACCTTTCTTGATTCTAGCCAAGCGTCTATTTTATTAACAGTTTCTAACGGAACATTCACTTTTTCCGACACTCGCGGTTCATCCACTAAACTGTCACTCGACGACGACCTACCTAACTGTTCGAGTCTATTCAATAGTCGTTCGTCTTCCGCGGCCCGATTTGCTAACAACGCTTTAATTTGATCTATTTCCGCACGCTTAGCGCTCGACCGATGCGAGTGTAACGACGGCGTGTTGCTCCTGTCTCGGCCGTCGGTCGCCTCACCGGTGGGATGCGCGGGAAAAGATGCTTCGCCGCCCGCTGGGACCTTCTTCTTTCGCGGTTGCCGTACCGCAACCTTACGAACCTTCGGTATAGCACCAGTCTTCTTTAATTTGAATGAAAGTGATCTCGGTGAATACGTAGCGGCGGTCTTGATGATCGCCTGGACTTCTGCCGGCTGCAATGTAGCTCCGCCGACGGCCTCTGGAACCTCCTGTACGTTGCGGTCTCCCTGCTCGGGATCCTGTTGACTCTCCTCCGCGTTACGCTTACTTGACTTCGATCGCGTAGTCATACCTAATATTTTGTCCATTTTTAATATTATCACGAAAAGTCAATCATCTAATACACATTAACCGCCTTTAAACCGAACCGAGCCTAAATATCGATCGCGACGAAAAAATGTCCACGCGCTTTATAACTGTTTATAACCTCCTCGCGAAACGAACACGACGTAAACCTAAAAATCACTACGACGCTACGTAGTAATAATAATGCCTCCTAGCCTATATTACGCGTGATTCGACCGCACTGAATTTACTATTCAAATAAAGCACTCGCGACACTTCACTTCGGCGACCAATGTCTTGCACGACGCTATTCGTGGGGCACTCCTCCTGATGCTGCAGGTCTTGATCCGACGACGAAGGACCACGCAATGTAGGCGATAGTCGAGGGCCGGAGCCCCGTAGGCCTACATGCGAACCTAAACATCTTCGATAGTCTACAGTTGAGTGCTCTTCAGTAATCGACCTCTTGATACTTTTACCGGCTGCAAAGCTAATGCACCCACGAAGACCTAGCCTACGCTCAGGGACACTAATTGGAAAGTCAACGGAAACACAATTCGAATTTACACTGTCTATAATGGTCATTAAAATGTTACTTTTACAAACACAGTCTATAATTTTATACCGCATTTAAGTCTGATAAAATACAAATGAGAAAACACTAGAAATCTAGAATAATACACTATAGCTTCCAGAACGTTCCCGAAAGAAAAACCTCGAAATGAATACGTATCGCTATGCGAACCGGTGAAGACGCACTGCCTGCGCGAGCGGCGCGTCGAACATAAAAATGCAATTTTGATCCCATATTGGGGAAAAATATTTTCGTTAATAACTCTTATAATTTACAATATATTTGAAAGTTCTCACAGTTAGGGCATTAAATATGTTATTCCACATAAATGTATAACATTTTTATATTAATTAAAGCCTTATTTATTGAAGAAGGTGACAGCAACATACCGCTAGTATGGCGCTCTCTCTTTCTTCGCGCCAAGGACGAATCGTCCACCGGGACAAGCGACAGCGCATCGCGCGCGCTATTACCTTGAGTTATAAACTTATTTAATGCCCTATTCTGAACCTAATACTTAAATATAAACTAGACATACGATTCTATATAATAATATAAACTTATTAGGTAAGTACTAGAGTTAGCTGGGTGTCCGTAACATTCATTGATTCATTTGTGTTACGTAAATTAACTATGTAAATAGTATTGTATTGTATTTATTGTACTTAATTCGTACACATATAAGTCCATAGCATACACTAATATACTTTCATGCATCTAACTTGAATAGAAATGGCTTAACTGTCGTAACACAATGATTAACTATAGACTAATTACAAGTGTTTAACTATGTAAACAATTTTTGCAATTCAATTTAATAATGGATTAATTGGTAGTAGGGGTCACAAAACCGAGCGTATTTTAGAAAACCGGTTTTTCGGTTTTTGTGCAACAGCAAAACCGGGTTTCTGGTTTTTTCGGTGATTTCGAGTTTACATATAATTTGTAAAATAATAAGCAAGTACTTTTTAGGATTAATGCTTTATTTTTCAGTCTTCCACGACATTTCTATTATTATTATTATCGTATGGCTTTATTGAAAAAATAAAATCAAATTTACAAGGGTTAACAATATCCGTACATCTAATTATAGCTTAGTATCTAGGTTCGACAGCCAAACCCTTGCATCCGTAGTTATTGCATGCAGATCTTTCATGCCTCCCGATAAACGTCTCCTGGGGCATTCTTTAACTATGTGCGTAGTTGTTTGGTCTGGCGCGCCACAGTCACAGTTTGGTGAGGGCTTGTATCCCCATTTGTGGAGGTTGTGGTTACAGCAGCTGACGTCGGCCCTTATTCTGTTGAGTGTAACCCAGATCTTTCGCGGCTCATCTAGGCCGGGTGGTTCTTGTGTTGGATTGATGTCGATGTTATTCGAAAACTGAGTTTGTGTACTGTTCGAGTTCCAGCTTTCCGTCCATTCCTGGTTAACACAGAAACATTCTGGACCTTGTATTTGGGAATCTGACCAGATAGGTCTACGAGATTTGAGGCGCGCGTTGGGGAGGTTATCAAGTGTTTTGTTAATGGGAAGCATTCCTTTTCTAGATTTCTCCCATTCCCTTGAGGCGGCGTGTGTTCTGCGTAAATCTGGCGGCGCAATATGGGATAGAACAGGGAGCCATTGTACAGGCGTTGGTAATAAGCAACCCGTTATTGTGCGCATAACACGGTTGAGCTGGACGTCGACTTTATCAGTGTGTGCGCTTTTGTACCATACTGCGGAGCAGTACTCGGCTGTAGGGTAGACTAGAGCCAAGCTAGAGGTTCGCACATTTCTATTTACTCTATCTTTACCAAGACCATCAAATTCCATCAATAAAGTTTTTAACCTCATGGTCATAATTCTGAAACGGAATGCCTGAGCAAAATATTACGTTAAAACGGGGTTGACATAGTCCTCCTTCAGGAAACACACACCGCTGATAATACCCAACTCGCTAAACGAGGTAAGTTACAAGGGATTTGATTTGGTTGCAGCCACTACATCAGCTGAAGATATAAGAAATCTGATGTGGAAGGCTATCATGGACTGAACAGATAGGAACAACACTTTCTTAGCCATTTCTAACAAAGGCAAAGGAACCTGAAGGAACAAAGAAGAAGAAAACTGTACGTAGTAAATATCGCGAGATTGGATTTTGTTATAAGTAATTACTACAATCAACATTTTTAACTAGAGATCAACGAACGTTCTCTACTAAAATGTTTTTAAACTACGTAGTACAGGAAATTAAGGGATATTTAGTGAAAATAGTAAGCAGTTTTTTATATAATACGTATACGAACTTCGTATAATGTATTGTGTTGTTCTAAATATAATAACAAACCCTGAAGTAATTGTTACTCATCAAAATAATTAAACTATGTATATAAAACTGTAAAATCGAAAACCTCGAAAAAGCCGGTTTTATCAAAGTCAAAACCTGGTTTTGGCAATTGGCTGAAAACCGGGTTTTTCCGGTTTTTTCGATCGGTGAAACCGGGTTTGTGACCTCTAATTGGTAGTAATTTGTACTAGTGTTAGGACTGTTAGGGCCGTGGAACACTAGAAGTTAAGAAAAATATTCACAGGGTCACGTTTATCTTTGTTTTTTTACTTCTTAAATATTATTTTTAAATGAGGTACATAAATATAGATTTAATCACCTAGCCCTAAGAGGCTTGAGCATTCCGGAATTCAATGCAATGTAAGTTCGTGTAAAATGTTTCATCTAGTGTGTATCATAGACTCCGCTTTAACCCCGCTCAGTATTACATATTCACATCTCACATACCAGCTGATAGGATTGTTGAAATGCTGCTCTATATATTATTAGTATGGGCACAGACAATAGACACATGATGGTGCGAGTCGTTTAATATGCTAGATCTAGTGTGCAACATCTGCTCCGCTTCAACTTCGCACAGTTTTATATATTCACGTCTCACATACTAGCTGATAGCATTGTTGAAGTCCTAATCTATATTTTATTCTCAGACGACTTGTACCCGTACCATGAGTCACTGACAGTGTCAAAACTGACTGAAATGTGTTGACAGTTTTTAAAATTGACTTCTAGACGGCACGCAGATAAATAATACAATCCAATAAAAACAGCAATAAAAAGCCCAAACAAAGCTTCGGTAATTTTCTTTTTACGCAGCAAAATAACAAGAAATTAATTTAAATTCAAATCACTACTTCAAAGGGAGAATTTTCATTAAATAAATTAAAGAAAATTGTGTACCTACTTGAAATACGTCTGGGCCCTAGAATCCTTGAAATAGCACAAAATTAGTAATGAAATTATCTGCGAGAATCCGTGTCTTGGTAGGTGTCTACCAAGAGTACCAAGTGGTAATTGTTCAGTCAGCAGCAGAAGTTGCTAAGCGGGCGAGGAGTTCAAAATTACCTTGATGCGCTCTTATACTTTTAACAATTAAATCACGTCAAGATCATTTTAAACACCTCGCCGCTGAGCAACTATTGCTGCTGATTGTATGATACGATGAGGCCTTTTGGTGCCGCTGCCGGTGGCTTGGTTGAGGTTAGTGAGGTACCACGAAGTCAATCTCGGGATCAGGAAGACATTCACGGGAATAACAAAAAGTAATATTTTGGAGACAACACTTTAATCTCTCGCGTATTGTACACATGTTTAAATCTATGAACGGTCTTCTGCGATAAAATTAAATCGTTTTTACTCAAAGAGAATTGTATTCTTAATTTTCTTTGTTTTTACCTAACATCCGACGTTTCAGCTGAGTTGCCAACCTTTGTCACGAAAAGAAAACATCTTGTATAAATGCTTGCGTCAAAAATGCAATTTTTGACAAATAACTCCTTAAATAGCACATCACTATACGAGTAGCTTATACCATAAACTAGGAATCCTCTAGACGGAGTTTAGAGCAATTATTTCATGAAACCGATGCTGCCAAAAATACGGGGGTGCGGGGGACGAGGTGAGCGAGTCCCGTGCCGTGATTGGTCCGTTCAAAGACACGGACCAATCACGGCACGGGATTGACTCGAAGATGGAGTAAAACTACCGTGTAAGGGGCAAAGGGGGTAGCGTTACTATGCTCAGTCTAATGGCTTATACAAATTGTCAGTGACGTCAGTGAAGTTTGTCTCTAATACGCTGTGTCAGATACTCAGCCTCAAGATCCCTGAGCTAACGAGAAATTAATGTCGGAGCTTTAATTTGAGAAGTAAGTAATTTCTATCAATTTTATTACTTTTGACTTGTAAAATTAGTCATTGTTAACGAGAGTTAATTAGAAACACGATGTCGCAGGACTCGCAGGCTTCAAAATGTTATTTAATATATTTACATTTGTTTCAATGAATAAAGCCAGCATTTTAATATCTCCCGTGTTTCATTAATGATATCATGAAAGTTGCGATAAAAATTTATAGTCACTCGTGCCGCTCGCGCGTCATGTTTCGGAGAGTCTAGGTCTCCTTTTTCAAGCACTGTAATACCTAGGTCTAGTACCTACGAAATCTCTCGGAATCGGGCAATGACAGAAAGCTTTTTCAGATTTTCGAGGATAATACACTCCTGGACAAATTAAGAGGAAAACAAAAAAAAAGTTTAATTACTTACTTTAACCTTTTTTTGCGTTCCTCTAAGTCTAAAGCTCATGACTGCCCGATTCGAACTTTAAGATACGTCAAATATCACATCTAGATACGATATGGATTAGATATGTCAATGTCAAGAATGACGTTTTTTTGAAGAAACATCACTTTTGACACTGACATATCTAATCCATATCGTATCTAGACGTATTATTTGATGTATCTTAAAGTTCGAATCGGGCAGACTTATTTATTAAACTTTCTTTACTGCATAAAGTTTTCTAATAGTAGTTTATGCAACAGTGATATAATAAGGGTTCTTAAAATTCAAGGGTCGAAGTTACAAAACGAGACGTAGTCGAGTTTTGTAAAAAAAGACCCGAGAATTTTAAGAACCAATTATGAGCTGTTGCATACATTACTTTTTCTATGACAGCTGCAGAAAAAAAAAAAAAAAAAAAAAGTTATTATTAAAAAAAAAGAGTTATTATTTAAAAAAAAAGAGTTATTATTTAAAAAAAAAGAGTTATTATTTAAAAAAAAAAGAGTTATTATTTAAAAAAAAAAAAAGAGTTATTATTGTAAATGAAAACATACCTCTTTCAATCAAGATGATCGGAACTTGTATCTTAAAAAAAAAAAGCAGTTGTATTATACTCATAAGATGACTGCTAGCAGTCATCTTATGAGCCTATAGACAAAGCATTCAAATGACATTGCTTTAGATATCACTGTCAGTCATTTAATTGACACATTTAAGTGCTGGAGTAGAAAAAAGTCTAAATAGACCAGGATCTCTAGAACAGTGTCGTATGCATAATTGTTAGACCGCAGTTTGACTTCTGATCCTTGTAGAGGTGCTCCCAGGCTACAAGGAACTCGATGTTGCCGGGCTGAAAAGTGGTCCTTTTTTTTCACCACCAGCCCCTTGAATTTTCCCCTAACAATTCTCATACATTCGCTGTCGAAGAAATTACACCGCTATCACAAATAGGACTTCGGTGGGGCTCTAGCTCTTAGCGTATTTGCACTACCTAATTAAGATTGATATCAATTCAAAGTACGTTTAATTACCTTTAAAATGACATATTTTGTGTTTGCATAAAATATTATTTAGTTAAGTTTTGGACTTAAAAAAAAAAGTTGCAAATACAAGTTTGAAGGGCCGGTGTTATATGTATACATATGTTTGCAAAACAGAGTCCCGTAAGAAATGTGCATCATAGTTCATAGGAACCTTTTTTTAGCATTTTGAAATGTAGTTTTGAATTTATTTAGATACTGAATAACCTGATAAATGCCAAAACGGCTGAATTCACATACCGTAAACATATTACACGACCCAACTCTTATTAGTACTAGTGCACCTTTAACTGGTATAGCTCCAGTAGTTTCTATTATTGATGATAATTTTCTGGCTTGAGTTATGAAACGTGCATTAAATACAATTTTACCTTACATCTGTTAAGTGCATAAGTATTATATTGACCATTTTCAGGCCATTTTTACCATAACAGAGACGCTTTAGAAATGGGCATAACGCGCCACCCTTCAAGCAATTATTTTCATGTTTTTTTCAAACATCTTAAACTCAAAAGGATAATATTTTGTGTAAACTTTAAATATATCATTGTAAAGGTAAATAAACGTACTTTCAATTAATACTAATCTTAATTAGGTAGTGCCAATACGCTAAGATCTAGACCCAAATAAATCCTATTTGTGAAAAAAGTCCTATTTTTTCGAGGGCGAATGTATGAGAATTGTAAGGGGGAAATTCAAGGGGATGGTGGTGGAAACGGCACCACTTTTCAGCCCGGTAACATCGAGTTACTTGTAGCCCGGGAGCACCTCTACAAGGATCAGAAGTCAAACTGCGGTCTAACAATTATGCATACGACACTCTCCTAGAGATCCTGGTCTAAAATCCGTCAGAACCCGATATTGTATATTATGTACCTAGTTGTAGTGCATTAATGATCAAACAAGCTCTCAGCGGCGCCGCTGTCCTATATTTTGCCGTCAACGTACTAGCCATCGTACCTAGGCCTCTGACGTAACTAACTTTATACTAACCTATCCTTGCGACTTTGTCCGCGTAGGTAGGTGTCGTTAAATTGACAACCACCTCCATTTCAGTCCATTAGGGGATGAATTACGGGATATAAAGTACCTAAATACCTCTTTTTTTCTTTTTTTTTTCTTTTTATATACTTTCTGTTGGCAAAATAAAACGTTTCTCTGTTGGTAAGTTTTAACCAGATTTGTTCGGCTGTTTTGGCTTAATGTCTAACAAAATACTCTCATATAGAGGGTTCTTAGTTCTTACGAAGAATGTTATGGAAAGATATCCCATATTTTGATATGGAAATTAATACTTAGGCTCCAAAAGTTTAACGTACAAATAAAAGATTACCTACATATAAAAACAACGATTTTGAAGTGCTTTATGGCTCAATCTTTGTCTCGATCGGAAGTGTACCTAAACGATTCTGCAGAAGGTTTACGACAAATCGCCAAATCGTTTACGGAAACGAGCAGACAAATCGCCCGGTAATAAGCAATAACCGTCGCCCATGGACACCTGCAATACCAGAAGAGTTGCAAGTGCGTTGCCGGCCTTTAAAATGGAAGTACCTACGCTTCCGTATTTATTTATTATCACTACATAGTATAAAACAAAGTCGCTTCCCGCTGTCTGTCCCTACCTAATATGCTTAGATCTTTAAAACTACGCAACGGAGTGATTCAAGGGGAAGGTTTATGTATAATTAGTTAACCCGTGCGAAGCCGGGGTGGGTCGCTAGTTAGTTATAAGCTTTTATACATATTTTAATAATATGAGCAGGATTTTCTAAGCCTACTTCGTAAAACCGCGGTGACACGGACCAAGATACATTGGTGATGTTTGACAATTCCCCTGATGGGGGACAGGGAATCTTTATAATTGAATATTAAATTACGTTTCTTGGCGAACGCGACGTAACTTGGACAAATAAGACACGGTTGTGTTAAGATTTGGGATTTTTAGAAGTTTGCTGCTTCGTAAAACATGAACTTTGTTAATACAGGATGATATTTAAATATGAGCAATAATAAAATTGCGTCGTGTGGTCAATAGCAAATATAAGTAGCAATCGAGGTAAGTAGGTATTCATTCTGTTGAGCTTTTGTACTTACTTTGTTATTCACAGACGTGTGTCAAATCTAACAAACCGTTGATAATCGTTTGTCCCTATCCGTCATTTTGACATTTCCGTTTGTTAGAAAGAGACAAAATTTAACAGAGGTTGTATAAGGTTGCTAAGTTTTATGAATAAAGCGGAAAACCTATCATTATCATAGGCCTATAACCTATCTATAACGTCCATGGTAGAGTTAGTTGCAAATTTGCAATGTCGGTGGAAAACACAATATATACCTTGTAGATACTACTTTTATAGCTCTTAACTGAATGAAAAGAAGTTTCTTTGTTTGAGTATATAATTTTAATTTTAATTTTTTGTTAAAATAAAGCTTGCGGCTTTTTGGTAGGAGGATTCGAGCATAAAACTGAACAATTATTATTAAAATCACAGACTTACTCTTTATTACATACATTTTCCTTTATCATTTCATTCAACACATGTCATTTTCGATCATGTTCCCAGTGTCACCCTGTATAGCAAGTTATCGGAAATCTCCAATATATCGTCACAATATTGACTTACGAGCAGGCATAACATAAGGTATGGTAAGGCGGTTAACACACTGGATGCGATTCGCACGTCGCTCCGATATTTGAGCGAGACAACGCTATACGCGTATTATAGAGACGTCCCGGTCGCACATCGGAGCGGCGTGCGAATAGAATCCAGTGTAATAACGGCCTAACGTGCGAAGGCAGCATACACCGTAGAACCACCGGCATTCGCTACAAAAGAATTTTTGACTTATTAACCTGAATTTTAGGGCTGTTTTCCTTTGAAAAGTTGCTGAGAGGGTAAAATATAAGGGTCATAAATATCAAAGGCTTTATGGTATCCTTTTTATTTTATATACACAATATGGGGGTTTAAAATCAATGTTCCTCGCAAAAAAAGGCAGATAAAATTTGTTTTTTTAAACGCAGACTATGAACGCCGAACTTTGCTGTAAAAATACAAAAAAAATATCGTAAGTATAAATTAAAGAATAATCGTGGGTTTGAAAATGTCTTTGTGAATGCAATTGTAAAGATAGAAAGTTAAAATATGAAAATCACTTGTAAAATGCGCAATTTTATTTTGGATCGACTTCATCGATTACTTTTTTTTGTTAAAATTTACAAGAAATTAAAAAACATGATATCGCTTACGCTCAGCGGCCACGGGGTCTTAAACTTTGGTCTTAAATCACACCGAGAAACGTCGGATGTCCATTTAAGCATCCTCATTTCAATATTTAAATGTTCTTCACGTGTCTTGCCTTAAGACCTTCATCTGCCACTGTTCGATCTTTCTATCACTACATATAAATCATTAAAGGATTACACGATCCCAAGATTTCCAAGTCAAGGCACGCACGCCCGATTTATGATGCTCGACTATTGTTGCGATTGCGACTAAACGCTGCAATTTGCCGACAGTTTTCGCTATTTCATTGTACAGGCAGGCGGTGTCTGATCGTGACTTTTCAAATTGTTTTGTAGGTAGTATTAGCCTCCTGAGTCCCAGAGGCCCTTATAAAGGTTTTATTCCAAAACGTAATTTTAACTTTAATTCAATAAATCAAGGTTACAAATTCAAAAACGGGACTTAGGAGGTTATTTCGCGTTTGAAGCGAATTGTACCATCGCTTGCTTCCCTACGCCAAGATTCCGCACAATCTCTCGCTTCCTTAGCCCTCGAATCCATGGGTGTTCGGCACGATAATGCGTAGAATGTGTAAATATAAATACGGTATTACTGCAATGTTCTGCCGGCAGAGTGCAGCACTAGCGCCCATCGTAAACTATGGAGTAACTTATACTGTGCCTTAAACTGTTTTTTGAAAAATTTAGTAAATCCCCCTAATTAATACAGGGTGTAATTTTAGTCACCTGCAATAATTTACGGGGTGAATACCTATTATACTTATGTCATACTGAGCAACTTCGTTAACAAACAAATTTTGTTTGTTAACGAAGGGTAAAATAGTATGTTGACATTAATTTATTTTCCGAAATCGGCACCTGGCAGAGAAGGTACCTACGTTCAAAAACTGTTTATGGCTCGTTCACAGCGGATATTACGCCCGCGGTTCCGTTCGGAAAGCACTTGTGCTTTCCTGTCGCGCTACACAAGGAACAGCGGAACCAGATAAAAACTACCATGAATTCGTATTTAAAGGAGTAATATGTGGGAGACCGAGCTTTGCTCGGAATACATATAAAAACTCAAAAATGCGCGTTTTTCCAGAGATAAGACCTAGCTAGATCGATTTTTTGCCCCCAAAAACCCCTATATAGCAAATTTCATCGAAATGGTTAGAGCCGTTCCCGAGATCCCCGAAACATATAAATAAATATACAAGAATTTCTCGCTTAAAGTTATAAGATATTTCTTCCCCCTCCTCATGTCTGAGGGTCGTGACCACTATTTGGAGAAAAACTAGAAAGTGCGTTATGGCTTCATCAGGTCTTTTATTTTTGCATGAGCGCTTTCTTTGGAACAATAAGCAATAATTAAATATCTATGTACGTAAAAAGCCACTTTTTTACTTTTTGCTTCTTTCTTGTATCCCATTTGAATCCGACATCCAATATCGGATCGGACAATGTGAAAACGCTCTTAAGCTGAAAGCCGTTTTTGGTGTATCTGTAACCATCACATATATATCCCATTTGAATCCGACATCCAATATCGGATCGGACAATGTGAAAACGCTCTTAAGCTGAAAGCCGTTTTTGGTGTATCTGTAACCATCACATATAATTACGTCGGGGAGGTGCTGATCTGCAGCGAGCGTGGCCGCACATTTGCATGACTGACGTAGCCAATCTTTGCAGCAAATGTGCGGCCACGCTCGCTGCAAAGATTGGCTACGTCAGTCATCCGAGAGTGCACCAGCGACGCTCACAGCAGACAGCAGTCGCTGTGGCCGAAATCGGCTAGATGATGATGATGATGGATTATTTACTTTGTAGTTTCTTGTTTTTATATGTAATATGTTTCATTCTATTTCTACATGCTAATCTGCTGTGTGTTCAGTGAGACTGTTGAGCACAGAGCACAGAGGGTGCAGCTGCCGGTATTGTTCCGGCTCCGGAGCCACTCCGAGCGTTTCCGTTACGCTCCTTGCTGCTGTGTTTAATACAGCGCCGTTTAACTATTTATTTATGATAACAAAACTGAGGAGCATTCCCCGATCCCCAGCATTCTACGAAATTTTCTACCGTCGACCTGTATGAACGTGAAAATCTGAAGATTTGCAGTTATGCTCAGTAAAGTGATCTGATCGCAAATCATAGAAAACAAAGTGTTGGACACCTCGGTCTAAACCCGGACCATTATATCGTGAGTCATCTTTAATCTGGCCTTTTGAGCACTGAGTTTGCCAGTGAAAAATTTAATATATTTTTTAGTTTCATTATATACTTGGTCTACAAATACAATCCAAAGCTTACTATGAAATATTGAGGTTGCAACAATTGTTTTTATTCTACAGGTTAATATAATTAGTAAAATATTAGCAATAACATTAATCCTACTAAATCACGTTGTTTTTGCACTAATCGTGGTCATATAATCGCCATATGTGGCTCCCGCGGCCATCGGCTTATGGTAATTAAGGGCCAGGGCATAAAGCCGGCCGTTAAACTGCTTTAAAACTGTAATTTACGGCCCTATAGGTACTTTAATTTATTAACAAACTTAAAGGGCCCACTGATTAACAGTCCGCCGGACGGTACCGGCCTGTCAGTTGTTCGGAACTGTCAACTTTTTGTTCTAACTGACAGGCCGATACCGTCCGGCGGACTGGTAATCAGTGGGCCCCTTAAGGTAAACGTACTAGTGCTCGACATGCTAATGCCCAATAGATGGCACCCTGCTGTCACCTCTATTGACAATGATTTAAGTTTCAAGATGACATGTACTGGGACTGCGTCGAGCACCAGTTTACCTTACTTTTTCAGCAACTTCGTTTGTGTGGAATGATTATTGATAGAAACTATTCGATGTCGTTCACCGGGCCTCAAACTATCTCCATATAAAATACCATCTAATAAATCGGTTCAGTGGTTTAAGCGTGAAGAGGTAACAGACAGACGAGGTCGATTCGCATTTATAATAATAGTAGGGATGGAAAAATATGGAAAAAAAACGACTAGGGAAAAATAAAAAAAAGCATTGTCATCATAATCTTTGCGTATTTCCCGGCTATTTCACCATGGCTCATGGGAGCCTGGGGTCCGCTTAGAAACGAATCCCAAGAATTGGCGTAGCCACGCGTAGCGTAGTTTTTAACTTTACCATAATCGACTGCCGTCTGACCTTCCAACCCAGAAAGGAAACTAGGTCTTATCAAGATTAGTCCGGTTTCGCTCACGATGTTTTCCGGCAATCCTTTTCCGATGAAAAGTGACAGGTAAATATCAAATTATATATCGTACACAATTTCCGAAAAACTTAGTGCGAGACGGAGTTTGAACCCGCGGCCTCGGAATTGAAAGTCGCACGCTCTTACCACTAGGCTACCAGCGCTTTTTCTCTGTTTAAATAAATCGTATTGTATAATGCATTATTCCGGCACCGTATGTGGTAAATGGTCTCATTGGCCTATAGGTGGCGCAGTCATTTGTCTTATAGTTAGCTAATGTTCCGTGCACCATTTGCGCGCTGCGTTCTGATTTCATTACCTGTTAGACATCACATAGCACACCAGTGGATGCAACTTGGCTGACTTGGCAGTATTTTTTCCAAAGCATGTTATTAATCAGTTACTTAATTCGGTTTAAAGATCTTTATTTTCTCATAATAATAACAATTATTCACTTACATGAGAAAAAACACATCAATCAATTAGGTACAAAATTAAATTAGTGAGCAATAGTTATTTACGATACAAGTGCGGAAAAGAGGAAATTCGAAACAAGTGGTTATATATTCAAAACAC
This sequence comes from Cydia amplana, assembly GCF_948474715.1. NCBI lineage: Eukaryota > Metazoa > Arthropoda > Insecta > Lepidoptera > Tortricidae > Cydia > Cydia amplana. The sequence goes on from NC_086087.1 coordinate 12,497,344, forward strand.
GACCTAAGGGAGTTCGAATTCCCTATTCGCACGTGTATCGTAGAATGTTTTACACAGTACATAATGCCTCTTTAAATATTTGACATAGCAACTGCAATAGCAAGTGCTTATTTACTCACTAGTGCGGGAAAGTAGCACCATATGTACCTACTGTAAAAATGTGCCGCGCTAGTACGAGTAAATATTTAACTGATTCATCTACTTAATTATAAATTAAATATTTCTCCATTCATAAGTCTTTGTACTGTAATGTAGTAGCTTTATTAATAATTACTTATATTCTGTTAAAATAATAGCTGCAACATTCCTACGTTACAGGCTGAGCCTAGTGTGGGGATCATTGTACTCTCTTGGAATGTTAATTTCATGAAAAAAAAAATAGTTTTTTTTTTAAATTCCCTCTACTTTAAATTTTACCATTCTTTAGCAAAAACTAAGCGTCCATTCTACTATCAGCATTAAACCACTTCGCACTCCCCACTTCCTTTTGCATCCACTTAAGCTCTGTATGATTTATTACGGTTTTTGTCCGTTCCTAAATATTTATGTCATTTAAAACAGCCTTTAGCGCTGATTCGGCCGCTAATTACGAGCAAGTCCTTTGAAACTGGAAGAATGGACTTTATTGGGCTGATTTTAAGATTAAAGGTTGGTTGTGCAGTGCGAGCATTCAATTATGCACGACGGGCCGCGGGCAGCGCTCGCTAATCTCATGAATACGACGCGTGGTACGGATTTAGAACGCATAGATGAAGCATGGACTTGAAAATGTTAGGCTTTATATGCTTCATATTGCTTTGAAATCATTGTAATAATTACAAAATTAAAAATACTTTGTTGAGTCATTATCTTAGCGAACTCACAGTTGTTTAAGTGCCACAGACCATAATAGCACTTAAGTCCTTCCGTCTCATAAAATTTCACGAGAATCGGCTGAGAAATGCGACCAGTGCCCTGTTTATCAAAAGCTTGTAACTTGTAATACAAGTGGAAGTCCCTTTCTAACCAAAGCTGTCAAAAAGTGATATCCGCTTGTATTACAGCAGTGAGAACATATTAGAGAACCCGAAAAATATATTCCTTCTTCATCACTTACCTGACATGAGTGAATACTCATGTTTTCTTAAGATATACCAACAAGTTTTCACCTCAGCAGCTCGAACAAGGGTACTTTGTTACTTAAAAACAGTGAGCAAAATGCGATTTTGCTCACTGTTTTTAAGTAGCAAAGTACCCTTGTTCGAGCTGCTGAGGTGAAAAATCATTTTAGCCCAAGCTGAAACGGACACCTTCATATTTAAAAATCGAATTCTATTTTATAATTTACACTTATTCTATTATACTAGGTTAGGTTAGACATAGTCTAGACACAGACCATAAAATCGGTCCGGCGCGGACTAACTTCTGCTAACTTCATATAAAAGTTACAATTGGTCCGTCGACATGACGTGGAGACTAAAGTCGGGTCGATGTGCCGACTTTGTGGAATTAGGGTTAAAGTTATTGCGAAAACTTATTTGATAAGTATCTAGTATGATGATGTTTTAGTGTAGGTAAGTACATTTTCTTCACTTTGTTGAATATTGATTGAAGATAAATATCTGGGAGACCGAGCTTTGCTCGGAAAACATAAACTAGATCGATTTTTCGCCCCCGAAAACCCTCGTATAGCAAATTTCATCGAAATCGTTAGAGCCGTTTCCGAGATCCTCGTAATATATACATTCGTACTATAATAATGAGCACTCCATCTTTATATTATAAATTATAAGAACGTAGAATATTTTGTTTTTATATCTATACCATTCGAAAATTTTCAGGTTACGTTGAGTATACTTACTTCTTTTAGATGTCCCTGAAAAAAAAAGCATTCGACTCAAAAACCTTTTGTAAAGTCGAAACTGGAACCCCGTTAAAGCGCTCACGAACACAAAGTTACAATAAACAAAAGACATTTAAAAAATAAGGGCTCGTCTACACGAGCCGGCTTTGTCGGTAGATTCCCTAATTAAGGCGCGACTCCACGGCCCGACGAATGGGATTCGGAATATAATTTTGTAAAGCATTCGGAGCCGTAACTGAATTGGTTGTGAGGCATGAGCGAATAGCGGGGTGGGTTTGAAGAATTAGAGTTAGACTTAAAATTTATGGTTGAGTGGAAGTTTAAGTAAAGGAGGGAAGAAATGTTATTAATTTATATGTTCGTGATAAACTCAAAAACTACTGAACGGATTTTCACACGGTTTTCACATATCGATAGAGTAATTCTTGAGAAAGGTTTGTGTATAATTTGTTAACGCGTGCGAGGGTCGGGGCGGGTCGCAGTAGTCATATACTAATTAGGTATGTTATTGTTGTTTGCAGGTAAGCAACAAAAAAACAACAAAAGTAACAACATTCACCAACTAACTCCAGCCAAACATAAAGCATTGACTGTGTGGCAAATGAAACAAGGTTTGTTTAGAAAAATGCCGTTTGAGGATTAGTATATACCTTTAGCTATCGATGGTATTAAGAATAACTAGGCCCTTGCATCTTGTTGTTTAGCATTGCATTTCAGTGCCTGGTTGGTCCAGTCCTTTGGCATTACATGGAATACGACTTGGCCTCTAAATGATTTCAAAGCTTACGACATCGAGCAAAATTACTCCGGTTTCGTTCAATTTTCTCAGACATCCGGACAGATATTGTAGTTCAACAATCTTCAAATCCCTATGGCAAATTTTTTAGCCACCTCCTCTGCATAAAAGACATTTTTCACAATCCCTTATCCCCCCATCCCATTATTCGCGGCCCGTATAAATAAATACGATTGTACCTCGGGTCGATTTGGACTGATGTAAGTTTGTAGTTTCAGTAGTATTAACCGATTGCCGCTTGTCGCTTGGACCAGCGTCTGCTGTGCATCTCAGGGAGATAAACAAATAATCCCTCAGCGCCGCACAGACTTTACGCCTAACTGCCCACCGCTCTAAATGGATCTCGGCTGCGCTGGGTTTTACGAGTAGGATGCTCAGAGCATCATAGATTATTTGTGAGAATGTATGGCAGTATGATGTGGACATTATAGCAAATCGACTATACAGAACCTCCCCCCGCTTACACGAAAATGTAACGCACCTAAATAGTCTATATTGTATCCACAGACAAGACATCCTCTAGACTGAGCATAGTAACGCTACCCCCTCTGCCACTTATACGGTAGTTTTATTCCATCTTCGAGTCAATCACGTGCCGTGATTGTCCGTGTCTTTGAACGGACCAATCACAGCACGGGATTCGCTCACCTCGACCCCCGCACCCCCGTATTTTTGGCAGCATCGGTTTCATGAAATAATTGCTCTAAACTCCGTCTAGAGGATTCCTAGTCTATGATTGTATCCCACTGCTGGGCATATTAGGATATATGATTCCAATATTGTTCTAATATCGGTTTATCGGTTAGACGATCAAACAACGCAAAGTTGCTTATCTAGGGCATGTTCTCAGACATGAAAGATATAAACTCTTGCAGTTGATCATGATGGGAAAGGTCGCTGGAAAAAGGAAAGATGGTGGTCGAAGGAAATCGTGGTTGCGCAACCTCCGAAAATGGACCGGGATTAAAAGTGTGGCCAAACTCTTTCGCCTCACCAAGGACAAACAAAAATATGCGGAGCTGACTAACCTTCACTAGTTGGAGAGGCACCTGAAGAAGAAGAAGGAAATAGGCACGTTCGAATTGGCCTGATATTGTCGTGTTTACCAGGGCCAAATAACAAGCAAAAAGTTATTTGTTTCGCTGTAATACAATTCATAAAGCATCAATTTGAAGAGCTATTTGCTTCTTTTTTCGATACAGGGTTTTAATTTAACGAGCACATATTGGTTCCACGTAATATCCGATATTAAACCTGCATCTGTCGGAGGGCATTGTGTGCATAATGGAAAAATACGATTCATTTAAAAGGCATTGGGATGTTGTATGTTTAAGCAATGAATGATTTAAAAATGAATGAGTTTAATTTATTCATTGCTAATCTAACGGTCGTAGCCTTAAGTTGTTGCCGATAATATGGGTTTCCCGGTTGTCGCGAAAAGGCTTTCTTAAAACTATCCAGCTGTTCTCCTCCTATAGGTCGCATTTTTCAATAGATTCTCGTGAAATTTTGCGAGCAGATTCGATAATTAATTGTTTTTTTGTAGAAAATTCAGTTTTGGAAACGTAACTTTAAAATTCCCCGATTCCCCGGTTTAATGTATTTTTTGTATGTTACTCAACTTCTCAAGATAAATGGGCCGATTTGTGATTTTTGTTAATGTTATCAGAGTATGATTTACTTGGTTTCCTGGTCAGAATATACATTTTTTTTTATTAAAACATAAATCTTCTTCACAGAGTACATTTAGCAACCACTATCGACTGAAAAAAATTTTTAAACGTAAAAAGTGAACAGAAAAGCTACTTTCGCATTGCCTAGAATCAAAGGGATAGCAATTTAAAAAGAAGGGAAACTGAAGTGCTCAGCTAGAATGTAGAAAGTGGGGAAATATGGAGTGAATTCTTTAGGTGATACAAGATCTATAGGTATACGTGACTGTACCTACTCATTACCTACTGTAAGCAACTTTTCTCGGGTCGGATAGGTACGTCATTGTCATTACCAAACTTAAATGGAACTGGGCGGGACATGTTGCCAGGCATAGTGATGGCAGGTGGGCCAAAATATTAACGGAGTGGTGGTGGCCGCTTCAGACGAAAGGAGTGCCTGGCGTCCGTTGGCTCGTTGTGTGCCGATATTCGGAAGATTGCGGGTCACTTCTGGATGAGATTGGCTCAGGATAAGTGGCGTACTCTAAGATAGGCAGTGGGCGATAAAAGGCTGATTGATGATGATGATAAAGCAACTTTTCTTACGAGAACAATACAACCCTGTAATTACCGAAAAAAAATTTGGTGTTTCACACTGAAGTTGAACTCGAAAATTGTATGGTACCAGGATTTTACAAAATTGAAATTTTTTATATTGAATTTTTACACATAATTTCAGGGTATTTGAGATAAAAGGTAAAAATCCCGCGCAATCGCCATTTCTTACGTCGCATGTTTCGCGCGGCGCGCTATGTCTTTTGTCCCCTTCTAAAATACCTCCCTACCCCTCTTAAATACAGAATGCACAATTGCAGCAATCTAATCTCAGGAAGATTATATCAGGCACCAGATTTTAATTAAGTTCTAAGTAACTCAGTCTAACTGATATTAGTTCAGCAACTAAGTTCAGAAATTAAACGTTTCTCGGCTATTCGGCTAACCGTGACGTTTCGAAGTGATTTACAATTTAGTATCTTAAGTACACTAAAATGAAGTCAAGTACATGTACTAGGTAGTCAGAATTTAATTCATCGTAACTATCGAATCTGCTCGCAAAATTTCACGAGAATCGGTTGCAAAATGCTACTATGTGTTGCTACCACCAGTTTGGCACTGACATATTACGCTATCGAGAAATACTTTGTATGCTTCTTGCTCGTTCTCGCATATTAGTGCGAGCGAGATGCATAGAAAGTAAATTACGTAGAAGTTAGCGTATATGTCAGTTTTGACACTGTCAGTGACTCATATGGGGTATAGTAGAAGAGAACAGCTGGACAAACAAATAGAAAGCATTTTTATTTTTATATAGCAAACTTCTCTATTGTAGTCTAAAATTAATCTAGTAGCTTACCATGTTTCACGTCCATTACTGTTTAGGTACCAGGAGAACAGAAGCTAGTAGTATGAGGATGCATTTCCTCGCATTGTCCCTGCTAATGCAGGCGCTGAATGCCGGAATTACCGCCGTTATACCTAACTGGCCCTACATTCCCGACGCAAGGCAAGCTTTCATTGCTCTGGGTCATATAAAAGTGAGCTTACATAGTGAGCGTGCGAGGGTGTAGGTGTAACATCTGTAGCCTATGTCACCTTATGATCAAAGTCGAAAACTAAAAGGTTATAACATACCTAATCGAAGTTATACGCTCTCATTTATAAACGACATTCTTAAATTACATGAAAATTGATAAGAACAGGTGTGTTAGTTTTCGTCCAGCTCTAGAGCCAGCTCGTTTCGTCCAGCTCTTTTCGTCCACTTGGCGAAATTTAAATATAAACCTAGGTACAATGCTGCACAAATTTGGACTTATTGCAATCCTAATGTCTAAACAATAATCTATCTACATAAAAATTATACAGTGTGGAAAGATAAGTCGGGCCCTGGAGGGAAACTACCTTAAATCCTTAAGCTGGCTCATTTTACTTAATGGAGACATTCCTTTATTTTTAAAAATAAACAAAACTGCATTCAAAATATTTTTCTTTTTTTCTTCGATTTGGCTTGTCTAATAAAATCTTGAGTACACATTTCACTCAGTATCAGTGTATTACATTTTATGGATATTTTGTACGACAGACGAGTTTAAGACCTAATATTTCTTGGAGAAATGTTATAATTAACATAACTGTATCGACTAGTAAAATAAAATTGCGAGTTTTTATTTTTTGGAATTTTTAGTCGGTTCGAGTCCCGGGCGAGGCAAGCGAGTTTTAGAAAATCTTTGAATGCAGTTTTGTTTTTTTTTTAAATAAAGGAATGTCTCCTTTAAGTAAAATGAGCCAGCTTAAGGATTTAAGGTAGTTTCCCTCCAGGGCCCGACTTATCTTTCCACACTGTATACATATCGCAAGTAGCAAATTAAATATAAAAATATATTATTTGCTAATCTGTCAAGTGGACGAAAACTAGAGCATGGACGGAAACTAGCGCAATTACCCTATGTTTTTTTTTGTTAGCCTAGTTTAGTATGAATATATTTTTGTATTTTAAGCGTATTTTGTTACGTAAATGTTACAATTCTTATAATATGCATAACTCCCAAAAAATCTTACGTGACAGCTTACTCCATATTAAATGAAATGTCAGAGGTACCTTTAAAGGTAATCCAATGAAACATCCTATTTATTCTGGTCTTTTTGAAGCGAATACTCGCCTGTTTTCAGAACTATGGACAAAACAGACCGTTCCTTACACGCCACAAACCTAGATCTATTTTTCGCGAAATCCTATCTCATTAAATAATTTAGTTACAAAATCAGCCTTAGCCAGTAGCATTAAGGTTTAAATTCTATTAGGAGTTCTGGGATGGTAGTAGTTTGTAGCAAATAGGATAGGAGTCGTTAAATTGCAGTAGTCTTGCCGGAGATAAGCTGTTGTTTATGTGGGTTAATGTACATAGAAGTGGTAGTTAAGTATATACATATTGTACGGGTCTTTACGACTAGGTACATGCTTAGATTATCAAGCAAAATTGTGTAGTGCTAATGCTACTATGACTACTATACTACATATATCATTGTATAGTATTCATATCGTATGTAAACCCATCAAAAACATTACATATAATGACACAAAAAAAAACTAAACCAAAATCGGTTCATCCGTTTGGGAGCTACGATACCACAGACAGGTACACAGATACACAGACAGACACGTTAAACTTATAACACCCCTCTCTTTGCGTCGAGGGTTAAAAAGATGCAAGTCTCGCAACGCAATTCTTCTACTACAAAAAAGTTTGGTTATTTTAGCCAGTGGGTGTTAAACCCGTTACGGTGGCTAAGTACGGGTTACCCGTATCAATATTAGATATCTATAATTTTTAATAGGTACGTATAATGACTTAGCCATCGCACATTAATGCTTGACTCGGCCTAAATAATAAACGTTCCTCATTAGGGTTAAAGTAAAAAAGACATCATTACCTTTTCTCATTATTAAAGCACACAGTCGTCTGAAATTGGCCGTTCATTTGCAAAGAAAACACCAGATTACCAGATACAATATTATTTCTGGCTTCAGCATTTTGTTCATTAAAGGCGTGCTTTTTTCTTGTTTATGAAAAACAAAGTTTTTGTAGTAAGTTTATTTACACAAAAAATAATACCTAAGTATATTATATTCGTATTTTTAGTAATCACCACAAAAGATAGGTTGCAATAAAATAGGTTTTCATGGGTGAACAAAGTAACCTTGGGGAGCTAAAGTACCCCGACCCTACGGTACTGATAGTGATACCTATAGGTTGCTACATAGCAAAGATAATAATATTTGATATTGACAAAAGTCTGAGCAGAGTTCATGATAAAATTGTGCCGGCAAACAAAATAACCTTAATAAAATGGTCCGTAATAAAAACTTAGTTTTTGTTTTTATTTTCTTAGCAAATATTTTTATTACAATATAGCAGATGTTTTTTGTATTATTGCTTTGTTGACTTTCAAATTATATACCGATTATACCTACTTGAACTTGAATTAATATAATAAAATATAATAACAAATAAAATATAATAGCCGCTGGGCCGTGGTGTTCGGATGTAACCGGCTAACTAGAGCGGTAGAAAATGAAACTAGGTTCATATAGTAAAACAATATAATATTAAAAATATGTACAATAAAATAAAGTAATTTTCGTCAGTACGTAAGCCTAAACAAATAAAATATCGTCACTGGCCTTAACGTTCTTGCATCCCGATCTTTGTCGAACCAAACGATCAATTCTGGCCGCGGGTGCTACCGCATCCGATGTCGTAGGCTCAGCAAGGTCCACGCAGAGAAAAACTTCAGCAGCAAATATCCATCAAAAGAAACAGCAACAGTAATAAGTACCTCTTCAGTTTTAAGGCAGAAGTAAAGGCTGCAACAATCGTACGTTCTTAGACGTCGGGTCGGAACCTAACCCAAGCCTCATTTCGTTACAGGAAACCAGTGACGTACAAATAAGACTTGGATTAGGTTTAATTTAAACATAAACAGAAACTTAATACTATATATACAATTATACAAATATTACCTGCATTAGTGGCAGCCTTCGTATATAGTTTTTAGTACAAATCATAAGCATCGAGTCTCATTTAATAAATAAAATCAAAGTTGTGCAATTTGCAACAGAATTCCAATTGAATATTGATGAGAAAAAACAAAAGACGGGCGAATGGCTTAGTTTTTATTTTACAACCGGCCAGTGCGCGCGGTGGCTGCACTATGCAGGTTTGCCATGTTACACGGAGGCGAAGAAGTTGGTTGGAGACTTGGGGCGGCGTCTACGTGACAGAGGGTGCGATCCAGGTTCAGAGTATCTTTGGCACTTTTGGGCTGGGTGGGGGTCGGAATGGGGGTGATAAGTAGGTTAGTTTATTAATAGTGTGCTTTTTTTTAAGGTAGTTTTAGTGTCTTTGTATTTTTTTAAATTGTATTATTGTATTTATTAAGTTATGAAAAAAATTTACAATAACAAATTGTCAAATAATAACCTTAGGTATTATAATAAAGTTGTGTCAAAAGAATGATTCGTTCTTATAAAGTTAAGTAGGTACGTTTTTTTTGTACTTACTTAAAAACTTCGTTGTTTTAAAAAGTACGTCCTATGTCTAATTTAAACAATGATAAATTAAAATGAGAAATATTATCGGCGTCTAGTCATCGCTATGGGAAATGGCGTCGCTGCGCAGTTGCGTCAACGTCGCGCCGAGCAGCAGCAGCAGCCAAAGAGTTCACTAGACGCCGACGCTCGGAAGACGCTAGTGTGGGGTGATTCTATGAGATAACACAGCAGTGTCAGCGTTTAAAGCCTTGGACCGACGCCCCCATGAGTATCCGATGTAAGTATCTATTAACGAATCAGATATACGCCTGGCTCCCAGCCAACAAGGATAGGTATTCACATAACAAAGCTTAGTGCCAGTTTAAGTACGGTTTCGAGATTTGTACTAATTAGGGTATATTAAAACTGTATTAAATAGGTTACTCACTTATCTAATACCTTTAAACGAGCAATTCTTGTTAATTCTTGTTTATTTATATATTTATTTATTTATAAATATATATTTCGGGGATCTCGGAAACGGCTCTAACGATTTCGATGAAATTTGCTATATGAGGGTTTTCGGGGGCGAAAAATCGATCTAGTAGGTCTTATCTCTGGGGAAACGCGCATTTTCGAGTTTTTATATGTTTTCCGAGCGAAGCTCGGTTACCCAGATATTTATTAATTCTATCCCATTAAATATTATCCCATTAAAATCAATATATAAAAAAAAGCTTGAGCCTCTCAAGACTTTCCGGCAGGGTACGTCTCCTGCGTCACTTTTTGAAACCCTGGTTTTTGTCGTACAATTAAGTACATAGCCCATATATTATCATGAGCCGCGTCGAAAGCATGTGGTCGAATGATTCGTTTGTTGTGTTGTGTTGTATTTGCCATTCAACTGACAAACGCGTTGGTGCAACAACTGCCAAATTCGTTTATTTCATGACGCTCTCAAACAACAGTTAACTATGATTTATATGACTTGATATAACTAGGATTTTACGACTAGGCCCACGAGGCAAACGCTCGTCATCACTCGTGAATATCACCCAACTTATGCATTCATAGGGCGGCTAACACGTACGGGGAAGCGGAATAACGTTATGAATTTTGCAATTGTTTCAGCTTTATTGGTACTGTGAGTAAATAGGCTTTTTGATCTGGGTTTCGAATAAGCCGGCAACCCTGTTTCGGATAAATAAAGTTAGAAGAAAAAGGCCTTGAGATTGCTAATTTTCATATTCTTAACAACCGTATTATCATATTAAAAAAATACGATTTTTTAAAACTCTTCTATTAGATTAGCCCATTGCACCTTTACACCATAACGCTATTATGTTAGGTGGGTCGGAATATTCACTATGTTAGTGAATACAGGATTGTCCCTAAAGCTTCTGTGAGCCTGGTAACCCTCTCAGGTTTGTGCATCGGGCTCACTATATTTGCAGTTGCACTGTCAGTGTACAAACAGAGCGTATCGGATGTACGGAACTGTATATTATGAATATTGTAAATCTCGAGAGAACTTCTAGACTAGACTACTGAATTTAGTGTTAACAATACATATAAGCTGGGAACGGCGGATAAACATCTCTCGAGGTTTGTTTCTCGAATCGTGTTCGTGTTGAATTGGTGTAAAATAAAATGTATCTCTCTCTCTCTCTCTCTCTCTCTCTCTCTCTCTCTCACACACACACACACACATAAAAGACTTAATTTAATATTTATATTAAGTTTCATGTTATTTTAGCACTAAAGTGTCATATTCTCCAGCGCAACCATTTCCAGGTTCAACAGATTTTCAGTTTCTGTTAAGTTATTATGCGAGGTATAATACTGTTTTTTCTGTTTCCTCTTTCATAATCTGGATCGAGTTTTTTTTTATCTTTATAATATACAAGCGACCCGCCCCGGCTTCGCGCGGGCTACACAAAACCTCTATTGACAGGTTAAAACCTTTAAAAATATTCAGTAGTTTTTAAGTTTATCGCGAACATACATACACACAGACGGATATGGCGGGGGGCTTTATTTTATACTAGCGACCCGCCCCGGCTTCGCACGGGTAGTTCAACGAATTTACACCAAACCTTTACAAATTATACACCAAAACCTTTCGCAAGAATCACTCTGGTGAGGTAAGGTGAAAACTGCATGAAAATCCGTACGGTAGTTTTTGAGTTTATCGCGAACATACAGACAGACAGACGCGGCAGGGGACTTTGTTTAATATGTATTGAATTGATTGATTGATGATGTTATACTTACCAGTGGACTTAAATTAAGCCAATCTTTAAAAGAATCCATCTTGACGGCGGTTGGTATCTAGGTATAGCGGTGGTGATTATATACCAGGGCAACACTACTAAACTCAAACACCAGGCTCGCATAAACCATAACAGCCACGAAATAGCTTGCGGTAATTTGATGGCAGGTTATTAAGCGATCGTCGCCGGGGACAGCTTTTAACCGAATTACCGGGTGAGTACTAGCCGTGGAGTACCTCGTACAGACTCCACACTTACTTAAATGCGCTATTTTTACCAGCTTTGAAAATGAGGAGGTTCACAATTCGTCCGGATATTTGTTTTTAATATTTTGTGTATGCCCATTTACTGCATAATAAGGATTTTTTTAAAGGGAATAAGTTCTCATTTGGTCTTATTACATTTACTTCAGGATATAATGAGGGAAATATGTAGACCCCGAGCAAAATTGTTAAATATTATGGTCACACGTGATTATGATAACTTTGATAGTATGTATAGCGCGCCCCGTACGTTGGGTTACGCCCGACTCTTTTAATATGAGGGTTTTAGTATGGACCGGTATTGTACTGCGCCCCGTACCTGTCATTACCCCTTAGTACCCCTATACTATTAATACCCCTTATTGGACTGTACTGTCAAGTACAATTTTTTTTCCTAAAGATTCTACTTGTGCACCTTGAGCTACACGATTCAGTAACATTCTAGATAATTTAAAACTCAACTCTAAGTTAGTAAGTGAGCAAAAGCGAGCGCCAATAAGTATGTGTGTGATGAGATGACCCTTGAATCGTCTTACAAGCTCCATCTAGCAGTGAAGCAATCTGTGGCACCAGGCTCGCAGGGTGATGTCGTATTAACCTTAATGGTCAGTCTTATGTAACCTAATTATGGGGCAAAGTAAATATTCCTGCTATCCTGGCTAATAGGTATGATAGGTGAGTCGGTTTATATGCTCACATACACAAACCTTGTAATGTCCTTTCTCGCCTCAAGTACCGTCAATGTATAAATTTTTTCCATTTAATATAACTTTGCCCAACGCTTTAGCAAAAATAGTTACAGATACACTTCTTGAAAAAAGTGAATAAAGTGTATCTGTAACTACTTTTAAGTAATTTTATTTAGCTTTTACTGAACTGTGACGCGGTGGGCAAAGTTGTGTGTATGGGTAAAGTTTTATACTACAGTACATGCATTTATGATAATACATTTTATGCTGACATGACATTTTTCGGATAAAATTTATGCAGGGACACGCAACCCACACGCTACACGATAATATCATGAGGGTACGTGGAACCGTTTTTACACAACAGTTTTTCTTGCGAAATTGTGTTAAATGTAGGTACTTACATAGGTACCTACTTGTAATGCCTTCTGTTTAACTAAACTTGTTTATAAAGATATTCTAAGCTTCAGGAATATCTTTATAAACGACTGAACGAACGCCATACGGTGAATAAAAAAAACTAAACTTGTTTAATTAATCTTTTTTTTGTTGTTGTGTGAGAAAGAGTCTTGCAAGTGCGTTGCCGATCTTTAAGATGAGCGTAAGCTCTATTCTTGAAGGTGTGAAGGTCGTATTAAGTCCGTTCATTCAACAGGCGGCCTAGCCAAGGTGACGATCGCTATCGCTTCGCCAACGAATCGCTTTGTGTCTCTCTATCACTTTTCCATATTAGCGTGACAGGGACAGTTGCGTTTCGTTCGCTACGGAGTACGGAGCGTTAGCGATTCGCATGTTGGCCACGGGGCCAGTTTAGCTGTGCGAGGCAGGAAGGTTCTGAAAATACGCAAAATTTTAGGACTGCCCACCATTTAAGTGGTAAAGATTTAAATGTCACGTAGAGCGATGGCGGAAAGAACAAGTAGGTATACCACGAAGGTATGCCCCGTATGCCCAATTTTTAACTGTCTGTTACTGGGAATGTATGTTTTTGCGAGTCATAACTCTTAATCAAAAATATTCGGCGCGATTCACCGCACTATTAATATTCATTGTATCGAGTGACGTCATTACTTGCCTGTCGGCGAGCCGATATCATATTTCACAAATAATATCGTCCTGTGAAAATTTTGGGGAATGCTAAAAATATCTTTTTATCAGATTTTTCATTCCAAATGGAGTAGTAGTAAATTCAATTACCACATTCGAAATTTTACACCTACATATTTTTATTTTAATGTTAAATATTTCTCTCATGTAAGCTGGCTGGCAAGCCTAGTTTAAGTAATTTCCAAGCAAAGATACGTGATCGAAGGCGGATCATACGCAGATCAAACAGGCTTATCAATCACGTAAGCATTATCAGGTAAAATACAGTTACCATCAGAAGTAATGAAGCTGCCAAAGTGCTGAAAAGTATCTAAACAAGCACTTCGCCTTGACAATAGAAAATAGAGTGTTCTTATCTTTGTGAGCGCCTTAGCCGCTCCTATATATCTGATGGTGCCTGTACACCTACACTTAAATTTTAAGACTTAAAATCATCACTTCACTCAAAAACCATCAGGATGACTCACGCTAGAACGCGCCGGTTTCGGGCCGAGGTTTCAGACACTTCGTATTCTATGAAGGATGATCCCTGATCATTGATCAGTGATCACGTGATGATTTCTATAGAAAACTGAGGTATCAAACGGCCTTGGCGCGGATCCGGACCGTTCTAGCGTGAGTCATCCTTTATTAGAGTTTTAAGTAAACCCACGCGTAAACAACTTCCACAGCGCAGATTTATTTCAAAAACTAAAATTTTAAATGTAATGCCAGACGCAGTTGCAATGACGTGCCACGGAAAAGGTACCTTATGGCGGCTGGCGCTTACATCGCTTAGCACCGCAATAGTATTGGAGCGGCGTTAATAATAGCGTAAGCGACAACCGCCATAAGGTACCTTTACGTCACAAAATAATACAAAGACTCTCAAAATACTTGGATGGATTCGGGCTGTTAATAATTTGAGCTAGTTCTCGCGAAGTCAATCCAAGTTTTACACAATTCGTGGAATTTGCTGAAAGCATCTCCATTTAAACTTCAGCAGCTCTGCATTTAATGACTCCTTTGTTAGTTAGTTGCTTTAATATTTCAAAGATAAAACTACTAATACATTATATTGTTTACTAGCTTAATTTCATTTTTGCCTTTTACTTTACATTTCGTTTAGCTATTTTCATTTGTTTGCCGTATGTGTCACTTTAATCATCATCACCGGTAGGTTGAAAGGTATTTCACCCTAGAGAAAAATAGTTATTTGTACAACAAGAGATCAAAGTTTGATATTTCTTCGAGTGCTTATTTTGAGTCCCGTGCAAGCGAAAGATTCTATAACGATATACTCGCTACGCTCGTGAATCTAATTTAGAATCTTGAGCGTAGTAAGGGACTCAAAAGCGCACGAGATGTAAATAACTTTGATCTCGTGTAGTTCACAAAACTTTTCACCTCAGCAGTGAGAACATATTAGAGAACCCGAAAAATGTATTTCTTCTTCATCGCTTACCTCTATTCACTCATGTTTTCTTAAGATATACCAACAATTAAATTTTCACCTCAGCAGCTCGAACAAGGGTACTTTGCTCCCTAAAAACAGTGAGCAAAATCGCATTTTGCTACACGTACCCTTGTTCGAGCTGCTGAGGTGAAAAATAGATTGCTCACTTCATACATCAGTTATGGTACCAAAAAGACTATTATTTTTAGTGTCGACATCTAGCATCGAGTCGCGGAATTATCAGTACTGCTACTTGACATATTACTTAATATATTTCTCTATGCTTTCACTTCTACCACCCTTATCTTACTTATCAACCGCCTAATATGTTTAAGTGGTAGACCTGTAAGTAATGCATGTTTTTGCACTTACAATGATTTTAGAATCAGAAAAAACACGGGTAATAATAGAAAAAGACGGGTAGTCTATCTCGCGGGCGATACTTGGTATAAATTTACTTTCAAGGATCACGTTGCCTATTGTTTCCATAAAACGCCACTTGTGAATTTGTCTCTTACAGAAACGGAAATTTTCAAACTTTTTTTTTCACATAAATATTTTTGGATCTATATTACAGTTCTGAGATAAAAAATGGTGGTTCTTTGAGAAAATTCTCCTTATTAAATTATCCCTGAAACATATTCCGCAATTTTAGTCTATATATAACCTATTAAGCTCCCAAAGAACGAACAAATTAGTCTACCCTTCGCCACGTAATACATCTTTATTGTTTCAGAGCCCGGAATTAAGCTATTAAAAGAAATACTTCGGTAAGTACCTCTTATCTTATCTTTCCACATAAATCTTATCTGCACCGCGCACAAAAGATCAGAAAATACCTGCGATATTAATTTAAAAGAGAAATTTACGAGAAAGTAACGCGCCGTTTTCCATTTTAGAGAATATTAATATGGCATTTTCTGGCAATTTATGTTGAGTTTTACCTTAAAAGATAATTTGTTTACGGCGTCGCATCGCTTAGCCTTATTACCGTCATTATAACCGTTTATTTATTAACTTGTAAGCCTTTATTAGTACATTATTGTCGAGGTTCGGAAGTAGCTACTTGCAGGCTGAGGATTCGTTTTAAACGGACGACCTTGGGAGTCCGTTTAATTGAATCCGAAGCCAGCAAGTAGCCTTCCAGCCGAGTCATATATAGTGCTTTTCTCAAAAATGGTGCAAGAAATAGAAATATTTTACAGAACTTACAGAAGCAACGTTCTAATTTTCACAGAAAAAAATACAATCATTAAAAAAAATTGTTTGCCGCCTTTAAAAAAAAAGAAGTGTATTTTCCTGCTGAAAATACGCCAACCTATTTGAGACACCTAAATAGTCGCGGTACCAACATTAAGCCTGTAACAGACTATCGCACCGCACCGCGACCTTGGAGCGTCGCACCCATAAGTGAGAGCGAGAAAGAGATATCTGTTTCACCCATAAGTGAGAGGGAGAAAGAGATATCTGTTTCTCGCTCTCACTTATGGGTGCGACGCTCCAAGGTCGCGGTGCGGTGCGATAGTCTGTTATAGGCTTTATAAAATAAGTGCTGATCATCTGTTTGGCTGTTTAAGGGACCTATGCCTTCATTTGATATGGCCATTTAAAGTTTTAAAAAGTTTGGAACTCGTTAAATAATGGAATTTGTATGCGACATTGCAGTCCCGAAATCGAGACTGCAATGTTTTTAACTTTTTAATTTTTTGAATGACCATAAACTACGCACTTCGCGACCTATTTTTTAACCGGCAACGTCGACTTTGCCGTCCATTTTTGAGAAAAGGAAATTTTCATAGGTAGCAAATTACTATCGTACCCTATTTTATAGCCATCTCCGTGGTAAATTTAATAGTTATTTGTACAACAAGAGATCAAAGTTTGATATTTCTTCGAGTGCTTATTTTGAGTCCCGTGCAAGCGAAAGATTCTATAGTATCTTGAATTCTATAGTATATAGAATCTAATTTAGAATCTTGAGCGTAGTAAGGGACTCAAAAGCGCACGAGATGTAAATAACTTTGATCTCGTGTAGTTCACAAAACTTTTCACCTCAGCAGTGAGAACATATTAGACAACCTGAAAAATGTAATCCTCCTTCATCACTTACCTATTCACACATGCTTTCTTAAGATATACTAACAATTAAGTTGAATTATGTACCACAATCAAACACAAAAACAAAACGTAGTAAATTTCAGTTAAATAGGTAATATATGGAAACAACTACCATCAATTTGATTGACACTTCAATCGATAACTTTTTTTTTGTAAAAAAAAAAACATTGTAAGATACGGTCCGAATTGCGGATACTTACTATAAACCAATTTATATTTGCGGATACTTTGTAAACTATAGTAGAGATTCTTAAAACTATAATTATTTATTTTACGTGATATTCTGTGTATTTTTTGAGTTCATTATTTTAATCGTACAATAAATAACGTAAAATATAGTGTTTTTATCAGTTTTTATGAAATTTTAAATTTTATTTTCATTAATTAAATATTAAGAATCCATACTCGTATGTATTTTGGAACGATGCGTTCTGACGTTTTTCGGGGGTCTATTATAAATAATATAAATGTAGTTTGAACTTTTTTTTTGTCTCTTTCTTTTTGCTAAAGACGTGAAAAGGACAGAGATAATAGAATCCAAGTATTTCGAACTTGTATTAGACCCCGCATGTTGAAATGACATTTGAATATTAAGGTCACTTGAATGTCATTTTGTCTCACTCAGTGAGCAAAATCGCATTTTGCTCACTGTTTTTAAGTAGCAAAGTACCCTTGTTCGAGCTGCTGAGGTGAAAAACTTATTTCTAGAAATCCAATTTTGAATTTAGGTTTTCGTTTAGTTCATAATCAGCTTTAAAAAAGGACGAAACCTACGTCAATATGATGATTTCACCAATGTCAAATTAAAGTACATAGTTTCATTTAGGGAAATAATAGCTGGACTTTACTTATAGCCACGATACATTGCCGGATGTTGACTAAAGTATGGTTAGGCCTTTTAAGCTCTAGAGTTCATACAAAGCCATAATATGGCGGTTATAATGCATATAATATATTGCATTTTTTTAATAATTTTCACTGCATAGTTACTTCCACGGTAGTTAATTGCATAAGCTATAAAGAATACAACGGTCAGAGCCCGGGCCGGGGCGCTGACCGTAACATTGTAACGTAAGTCAATATTAATGAGCAATTAATAAAAAAAAATATTCTCGAGACAACTTCGCCATTTTAAAGTTCAATCGGAAATTCAACCCAAACAAACTGGTAACCAGTTAGAAAAAACGCGCCGTAATCATAATAAAGAACCATAAGCACTGGTAGTTTCCGAACACCATACATCTTCTTTGGTGTTGCCAGTGCGAACGATGATAGATGTTGCCAGGGAAATTACCTACGTGGAAAATGCACTTTCAAGATGGCGACTATGAAGATTTACGAGTATGTACACACATGGAAACTATACGTACCTAACGGGTTGCTGTTTATTTTGCTTTCCCTTTTGAAGTATAATACTATTTCTCCTCGTATATTCCTTGTAAGACTGAGGCTAATTTTGGCGATTTGACAAGCTTTTATTTACTTTCACCTGACCGTTGTCTGTCTGTAATCAAATCTTGCAAGTTAAATTTGATCCACTTCCCGGTTTCCGATTGAGCTGAAATTTTGCATGCATGTATAAATCGGATGACAATGCAATATCATGGTACCATCGAGCTGATCTGATGATGGAGACAGGAGGTGGCCATAGGAACTATGTGATGAAACAACGCAACCTAATTGTGTTAGGGGTTTTTAGAATTGTCTCGATGAGTATTAGTTGTCTGTCGTAAAAAAGTACAGTCGGTGATAAAAGCTGGTACCAAAAATGAAATTTTTGCCAAAAACGAAATTTTTGCCAAAAACTTATTGAATTTGGAACTTTCTTTTATTTTTAGTACCTAGAGCTTTATATGTACTCGAATTTAATTAACTTAGTACGGTCGAGATTATAGTTATGTGTTATGTATGGTTATGTGTGGTTTTGATGAATTGCAATACAATAAGAAGCAAAATTATAATTATGTATAGGTATCACATTACATTAGGTACGTTCAAGTGACAAAATCTAATCAACTATAGGTGATCAAAATGTATGTAAAAAGAAAAATGTTTTTTTATTTTTATTTAATCTGTTTATTTCATAAAATAAGCAAGCATATTTACAAAACTTAACTACTAATCTTAAATTAAAAAGATTTTTTGAGATTAAAAAGATTTTTTGAGTCTAGTTGATGTCTAGTATTCGTTTTTATTTCTACAAATTATAATACAAATAAATTAGAGCAAATAGAAGTTTTACATACAAAACGAAATAGATGATACGTATTTTCATGCCAAGTTTTATGTAACTAATTCAAGCATGTCGTTAAAATGATAACGTAACTTCCATTGTATGGGATCGGCTTGTTGGCGTCGGCCTCATGTGACTCGTAATATGAGGACTCTAAAAACTCGCGTGTAAGTAACTACACTAGTTCGTAATAGCGACGTGCATATTAAATGGACCAGAAGTGCCTCGAGGCATGTGACGTCCTTAATGCGCACGTTTAATACTCGCCGTATGGAATGCATCATGTTATGAGACTAGTTCTAGTGATGTGACGTTCCGTGGAGCCCAGCGTGGGATGCTCCCAGTAAAGTAATTTATTAAGCAGGCTCTTGAGTATAACGTCCATAATGCGCGCTCGTTTAATACTCACCATGTGAAATGCATCGTGTTATGAGACTAGTTCTAGTGATGTGACGTTCCGTGGACCCCAGGGTGGCATGTTCCCAATAAAATACTCTTATAAGTAGTACCGTAAAACGAGGTGACTTTAGGAAATTTTGGGGATACTTTGATAGTTTTAAAACTGCCACTAAATTATCATTATTCATTATTTTCTCGAACTGTTCGTGTAACAAGTTAGATTATTATACATACTTGTTTACCTACTACTAAAAAATCCGAATAAAAATATGTAACGGCTGAAAAACTGAAATATCGAAGTCGCCCCTGCATTTGAAAGTCACCCCGGTTTACGGTACATATTAGGTACTTAGAGCTGTGACGTCCATAATGCGCGTGTTTACCTAATACTCACCATGTGAAATGCATCGTAAATACATCGTACCTCGCTCTCGCTGTTTTGTCGTTGATTTTTTTTCTCCCTTCGCGACCGAGTTATTAATGTCTTCTTAAACAGTAAAAATAAAAATAAAACAGCATAAAGAACGAAAATTACAATATCGTCGTTAGTATATGTAAGTGATAATTTTCCCTCTGTGTTGGGGTAAGTTATTCCTTTAGGGCATTTTACCCGGGTACATCACTACCCCCTGCCTCGTAGCGTAAGAAGTTAGCTGTAATATGTCTTGCGATTCATGCTCTCCTAGTACCTAGTACCAATTTGGTCTGATATACTTAATGCTCTTGTGGTTTCAAATTAGGTTTTTATGAAAGAATTTTTACCAAAGTGCACTATGTAATGAATGAAGTTATACTTAAAGGGGCCCACTGATTGACAGTCCGCCGGACGGTATCGGCCTGTCAGTTGTTCGGAACTATCAACTTTTTGTTCTAACTGACAGGCCGATACCGTCCGGCGGACTGTCAATTAGTGGGCCCCTTAAGTAGGTACCAGTTGTCTTTATTCCTTACTAGCGACTCGCCCCGGCTTCGCACGGGTTAACAAATTATACATAAACCTTTCTCTTGAATCACTCTATCTATTAAAAAAAAAACCGCATCAAAATCCGTTGCGTAGTTTTAAAGATCTAAGCATACAGACAGACAGCGGGTAGCGACTTTATTTTATACTATGTAGTGATAATGGGTACAAAATATCATACTTTTTGCTAAAAGTTATACCCTGACATCTATTTAATTATACAGAGTTGGTCGGACTTTTTAATCAAGTAGGTACCTAAGGCCACGCGGCTGGTTTTTATTATACAGAAATTACAAAATGCTCCAGTACATACATATTACAAGAATTTGAATACAAAAGCCAAGTATCCATGTTGTAAACCACAAATTGACTTTGTTCCTCGATCATACCGCGGTATTCGGAAAACAAGATCTGTTCTAGAGAAGAGAACGATACGATATGTACTAGATACCTGGTAGTTTAGATTTCAACTAGATTTCTTTTGCAGCTCAATTTGGGCAACC
Organism: Cydia amplana; assembly: GCF_948474715.1. Taxonomy (NCBI): domain Eukaryota; kingdom Metazoa; phylum Arthropoda; class Insecta; order Lepidoptera; family Tortricidae; genus Cydia; species Cydia amplana. The sequence continues at coordinate 12,518,705 of NC_086087.1, forward strand.
AATGTCACTTTACGTTAAATTATCGTATTAAGATCGTTTCAAAATCGTTTTGAGATCTAAGAATACATAACGAGACGTTTTAGACAATGTGGAAATCGTTCAAGAGTATCTCCAGAATCGCGGAAATGTCAAATTTGACAGGCTAGATCTTAAAAATATCGTTGTCGTATCTTGTGATGTCTAATAGATATCTAATAGATGTCTAGTTCAAAATCCGAATCGGGCCCATAGTCCCAAACTCTCCATCATATAACAAACGTAGAATAATGGATTCAGCCGCGGCCTCTCTGTCTGTCCGTCTAGCCGTATACAATTGAATTTTTCACTGCCCCGGCTTATTTGCCCACCGTCTGCCCCTGTGTCCTACTAATAAAATGGCGTATGTACAGTCATCAGCAAAAGTTGCTAAGCGGGTGAATTGTTCAAAATTACCTTGACATGCTCTTAATTTCTAAACAATTAAAACAAGATCATTTTGAACACCCGGGCTCAGCACGGTTCCATTTTTATCGACTATCACTATGCCCGTCACTTTCGCACTTACATACTTGTTAGAACGTGACAGGCATGGTGACAAATGATAAAAATGCGACCGTGCTACTAGGGCTGGCCCGCTTAGCAATGTCTGCTGCTGAATGTACTAAATATGTAACCGAACAAAAATGTCCATTCGCTGTGCAGGGTAGTTACGTCCGAAACGTCTCGCGAAGGCGAATTTGTAATGAGAGTAATGTTAACAAAGACATAAGCGCCTGCGGCAAAAAAGTTTTCCAGTTTCACATTAGTGTTAATATCTGGGTGACCGAGCTTCGCTCGGAAAACATATAAAAACTCGAAAATGCGCGTTTTCCCAGAGATATGACCTAGCTAGATCGATTTTTCGCCCCCAAAAACCCCCATAATTATAGTAAATTTCATGGAAATCGTTAGAGCCGTCTCCGAGATCCCCGAAATATATATATATATATGTCGGCGACGGATGGTCCCAATGGCGGTGGGCGCGTGGGGGTAGTACCTAGATGTATTACTTCACAGCCAAAATAGTAGGTATGCTACCAACGCATGAAATAAACATTCAGACTCGTTACCCATACTAGTGCCTACTATATTTTAGTACTAAATAATCACAACGACCAATCACTATTCCAAAATTATTTAAATCAAAAATAAAAAGATCACATGAAACCGTTCAAATCTTTATTTTACAGAAGTAAGCTTCTAATGGCACATAAGAAATCAAAATAACACTTGGAATAAAACACTTAGCTAAACGGTTAAACAACGTGAGAATCTATAAGCTTTCAGAATAATCCTTCAGGTGTAAGCCTTCAGGAACGTAGCGAATTAGGCACGAGCTTGGCTAACGTCCGATCTCTAGCGCGGTCCGATCAAGAAGACTGAAGCCAGTTCCAGCGGCGGAGCCAACGGCTCCCGCCTCCAATTCAAGTTGGTAAACCTGCCTGACCAGTCTACCAACATAACGACAAAAATGCCTGCTCGTGCCTACCTTCACTCAAGATACACATCTTGACGTTCCAAAGCCTTCTACCTGTCATTTTAGTTCAATAATACGCCAATAGATGGTGGCGTTACTCACTACGCAGCTTCATTATTTCGTTACAAGCAAATAATACATAGTCAAACATTGCTAATCGACTTTTACAGGCGTCTAACTATGAACTGTAATGCTGCAATACGTCTTTCTGGTGTCTCGCTCCGACACGGCCGTCCTGCGCTACACACGTCCTCGTGTGTGGGTGTATGCATTTGATTCTGTAACAAAATACTCAGCACAGTATCTCATCGCTCGGTCATTCCTGACCAATAATTTGGGTCTCACTCAAATTACTATTAAAATCAAACTTTGTTATCAATCAAACCAGAAAAAATAATTGTTCAAAATTACTTTAACAATCCTCAATTCTCTAGTCAAAAAGAGTCCATCGAGCAACGACTAAATAAAAATAATCATCAGTAATCATCGCCGCTATCTAACGGATACACTCCAATAATCATCGCCTCCATCTGGCGGATACTCTCAAATTTATGTGAAAACAGAACAATCCCAAACATCAAAAACACAAATCACAACAGCTCTAATTCATTGCTCGACAGTATCACTAGTATCACTACTATTGTCGTCAAACTCGTCAATATCAATTTACGGGGAAATTATCTGGCATTAAAAAAAAATTAGTCATATGTGATCTAAATTTTTGTAAGACATCTTAAAATAAATAACATTCTGAATTGATAGTTCCAATTTTACTCGTATGAACACAGTACATAAACGGGAATTCATTTTTAACAAAACAACACCAGTCCTTCGGTGCATTGCCAGTCTTTCGGCAGATACCAGACCCTCGTCAGAAGTAACCATCTCAGCCGCGTAAGTGCTACTCCTCGCAAAGAGCATTCTGCACATAAAAAGCAGACCACGTGCACCTCTTACATGCTCCGGCACTTCTGATGCGGTCACTAAACAATACCCAGTCCATCGAAAGCAAAACAGTATTGCCCAGTTCATCGGGCGTGCCTTCAGTCCATCGAAAGCAAAACAGTAGTACCCAGTCCATCGGGCGTACTCTCAGTCCTTCGAAAGTACAAGCTTTCAGTCCGTCGAAAGCAAAACAATGTTAACAGTGAATTCCAAAAAAAAGAAAATAAAAACAGGTCTTTAAATCATTTTACTCAGAACCATTGGTACTATCAGCGTCAACAAATCAACTGAAACTGAACATTACTGATCAAAATAACTGAAAATCGCTTTTTACTTTAGCTTTTACAACAGAAACTCGCTCAAGAGTTCTAAACAGATGTAAGACATCTAAAAATAATCCCAACGAAATGGGAACTGCTCACCAGCTTAATAAAGTATGATGCACGCGACCAAGTCAAAGGTGGTGGTGGTGAGGTCCAACCCAAGCACGGAGGCTGATCCTTTCCGCTTGCCGTTGCCGTTGCTGCGGCAGACTGCAAGAGACACGATGCGGCTCAACACAGCCGGCTGCCACTGAAATCATCATTTACACGGTATCAGGTTTATCATGTATGCAGGCTAAACTCAAAAGGTTTATGAAATGCAAGGTGGCAGACACAAAAAACATGTTTCCAATGTATACGGGACTTCAAAAATCTCAGAATAAAATTTAAACTTCAATGAGTGCGTTTTATTTAATTCCCTGAACAAACAAACACGTGTTCCAAAAATAAGTAACACGGTAAATGGGCCAATACGAAAAGTGACAGCTTATTAGTTACGTTCGACTGTTATGCTTCGCCATTACACTCAAAAATAAAATTCACTAATAAACAATTAGAACGAAACCTGTCCTTTTATTTCCAAATCTCCAGCACAGAAGATACTGCACAGCCGCCTCTGTATCACGGGCGCAATGGCGTCCGCAAGCTCGCTCGGCTCCGGCTGCAGGACACTGTAACATTAATTTTCATATGCGTAGCTCATGTTTCCATAGTATACACGATTTGTGATCTATCACGGCATTACGAGCAATAATTTGTCGCAATTTTATTAATTACTAAACATTACAGGGTAAAGATTACATAATGCTTGCACTGGCAAATCAGCAGGATCAATTTCTAACGGTGCATTGTATTTTTATGAAAAAAAATATTTTTTGAGGGTAGATGCACAAGTGAGCGATGAAATAATATCACGTCGCGACAGCCAATATTTGATTTTAATTAACAATATGGATTTCACATCAAAATAACTTAAGATCACTTAGATTTCAACGGATTTTAAAAATTAATTGTATTTTCAAATCAATTATTGAGGGTAGATTCACAAGTGAGCGATGAAATAATATCACGTCGCGACAGCCAATATTTGATTTTAATTAACAATATGGATTTCACATCAAAATAACTTAAGATCACTTAGATTTCAACGGATTTTAAAAATTAATTGTATTTTCAAATCAATTATTGAGGGTAGATTCACAAGTGAGCGATGAAATAATATCACGTCGTGATAGCTAATACTTGGTTTTAATTAACAGTATGGATTTCAAATCAAAATAACTCGAAATCGCCTCGATCTAAATGGATTACAAAAATTAATTGTAAAGAAACGCGGCGATACCAGAGATGATGTCACGTCACGACCAGTCTGTTCGACAGCCCCAATCATAATTCACAATTTCACAATAATTCTCACCAAATAACAATGAATTGCACTCACCTTTTAATGAAGGTTAGACACGTGAGCTTACCATTTACCACGTGTCCAGATTATGGAATGTAGGTCACCAGAAATACACCACGCTCCCAGGTGGCTGTGTAAGCAATACATGAAACTACGCATCGATCCCACTTGCTGATGTCGGCGACAGATGGTCCCAATGGCGGTGGGCGCGTGGGGGTAGTACCTAGATGTATTACTTCACAGCCAAAATAGTAGGTATGCTACCAACGCATGAAATAAACATTCAGACTCGTTACCCATACTAGTGCCTACTATATTTTAGTACTAAATAATCACAACGACCAATCACTATTCCAAAATTATTTAAATCAAAATAAAAAGATCACATGAAACCGTTCAAATCTTTATTTTACAGAAGTAAGCTTCTAATGGCACATAAGAAATCAAAATAACACTTGGAATAAAACACTTAGCTAAACGGTTAAACAACGTGAGAATCTATAAGCTTTCAGAATAATCCTTCAGGTGTAAGCCTTCAGGAACGTAGCGAATTAGGCACGAGCTTGGCTAACGTCCGATCTCTAGCGCGGTCCGATCAAGAAGACTGAAGCCAGTTCCAGCGGCGGAGCCAACGGCTCCCGCCTCCAATTCAAGTTGGTAAACCTGCCTGACCAGTCTACCAACATAACGACAAAAATGCCTGCTCGTGCCTACCTTCACTCAAGATACACATCTTGACGTTCCAAAGCCTTCTACCTGTCATTTTAGTTCAATAATACGCCAATAGATGGTGGCGTTACTCACTACGCAGCTTCATTATTTCGTTACAAGCAAATAATACATAGTCAAACATTGCTAATCGACTTTTACAGGCGTCTAACTATGAACTGTAATGCTGCAATACGTCTTTCTGGTGTCTCGCTCCGACATATATATATGTAAATAAATAAATATATAAATAAACAAGAATTGCTCGTTTAAAGGTATTAGATAGATAGATAGATTAGATAGATTACATCGCTTTATAATTGCGCAGTGGAGTCGAATTTTCAAATTCAATTTCATTATTTATTTAACTTTTAATGGAAGAAACCCAGAAAGACAAACACGGCACAGGAAGTTCAGTACACAGGCGAACTAATCCTTTTAAGGGATCTCTTCCAGTTAACCTTTGAGTACATTTAGCACTGAATAGACTAAAGGAAAGTCAATAAAACAATATTAAAATGATAAAAATAGGGCGTCCAAAATAGAAATAACGGTATAACAAATACATATAGAATAATAGAAATAACAAAAATAGCATTATTTCAATTAGTCTTAGCATGTCTTAGTGATATTGGCTCACGTTTTAAGTAATTGCAATGGCAACTACTATGTCGACATGTTAAATACCTAATGATATTACTTTTGTGTCGAAATGGAACTCGCATTTGCGCAGTTATTAGGTAAATACGGGAATTTAAACGTAGCAGCCATTTCGTATGATAATTAGTGTGATGATTGGGTTCAACTGTCATTTAGGGACTTGGAATATTTAATATGAATTTGTATTGCACATTAGGGTCAAAATCAATCGTTATTAGATATGTATTCTAACGTTGCAATATGTAGTATGCTAGTATGTACCTACCTACTGAAGAAAGTTTTGAAGAATAGTTTGAAATTTTCGAGATAAGAAATCAGTTTAACAATATAACTTTTTGATACTAAGGCCCTTTAGCTTAAGGGCTGCCTAACTATTTCTTTCTACAAATGTAACTGCAAAGCAAATTGCTTTTAAGTGCAAACGCGACGATTTGAGCAAGAAACTATATAGAAACGTTTGCAGACAAGGTAAATTTATTATTTTAGTCTTTGTTAGTTTTTTCAAATGCCACAAATACATTTATTTCTTCAATTACCACACAATAGACGCTATACTATGTAGTTCTGCATTATTAAGCACCATTGATTTCTCCACTTTTGTTATAACTGTACTTGTTTGTTACTACTTACTAAATAGGAGGGAACTTTAGACAATAACTTATGATTATAGTTCGCACTTAGACAGTTTATTGGGCTTGTGGACGTACAATGCATCCAAATAGGACTTTGTTCATGAAAAATCTCTATCAGGCTTGTAGAAGCTGTAGTAGGTACCTATAATATCTTGCACAACAAAGCGCGTCACTTCTGCTACTAGTCACACTTACACAAGATATACATTTAGGCAGGAGTGGCTCACCCCGCGATTTCGTCGCGTCGCTACAAGTACATGCGGCCCACACCATTTTTGGTGTCTAGCAGTAGTAGTTGCCGCGCACCGCACCGCTACGGAACGGACGCCTGCTCGCGCTTGCGCCACCTTACGGTCATATCTGTCGTGATAGACGCGTTTTGTTAGGGAGTGAACGTTCTGTACCTAGTACTATTATTTATTCTGTGAGTTAGGGCTTATTTAGACGGCCCGCGAACTCGTATGCAAAGTTACATTGCGGGCTATTAGGTAATATCCAGTTCAGTCGACCGCTCAAATACCGCAGTGTTCTCACACCGTCTAAATAAGCCCTAACTGTTAAAATTGTATACGCGAGAAACACGAGATGGCAGGTAACTGGCAGGAATCTGTATTGGCATCCCTAAGGGCCTGGTTTACTTTACGGGCTCGGCGCTAAAACATGTTGTGTTTTATTTATCTACGAGGGGTGTTCAAAATATTCTCGGTATGAGAATGAAAACAAACAAGTACGAAAAGTTTGATATTTTTATTTTTCAATATACTCCCCCCCTATGTTTTTAATTCAATTATTTTTTTTAATCCTGCATAAAAATATTTTTTATCTTTGGTGTAAAAATGCTCCTCCACTGCCGCCTTCAATGCTTCATCATCGGAAAATTTATTTCCACGCAGATCCTTTTTAAGATTGGGGAACAAAAAGAAGTCGCTGGGGGCTAAGTCCGGACTATACGGTGGGTGAGTAACAGTTTCAAACCCACATTCAACAATAGCTGCCTTGGCAATATGAGCAGTATGGACGGGGGCGTTGTCATGCAGAAGCATAACACCTTTGGTTAACTTTCCTCGCCTCTTTTCTTTGATTGCATCCTTTAATTGACGTAGAATGTTAGCGTAGTACTGTCCTGTGATATTTACACCTTTTTCTTTATAATCGATCAGTAATACTCCTTCAAAATCCCAAAATATCGTGGCCATGACCTTGCCAGCTGAAGGGATGACCTTGAACTTCTTGGGATGAGCTGAACCCTTAATGTGCCACTGCATGGACTCTTGTTTACTCTCTGGGTCATAATGATGAACCCAGGTTTCATCTCCAGTAACTATTCTTTGCAGCACCTCATCAGGATTTTCACCGCACAGGTCAATAAAATCGGAACAACAAGCTACACGCATGTCTTTTTGAAGCCGAGTCAGCATTCGCGGAACCCATCTTGCACTTACTTTTGACATATTAAGATGGTCATGGATAATATCATGTACGGTACCAATAGAGAGATTGGTTACTTGTGCTATAGATTTTACCTTCACTCGACCATCTTCCAATATAAGTTTTTCCACTTTATCAATATTTTCTTGTGAAGTAGCTACTACAGGCCGGCCAGGTCTAGGGTCGTCTTCAACACTCTCCCTTCCACGTTTAAACTCGCTTGACCACTTTTGAATGGTAGATAAAGAAGGAGCAGACTCACGGTAAACACAATCCATTTCCTCTTTTATGGTTTTTTGATTTTTACCCTGTTTTGTCAAGAATTTTATCACGCATCGATGTTCTAATTTAGTTAACATTGTCAATTCCCACATGATGTTCATGTTTGTTCAGCAATTGCAGAAAAACAAAAGAACATCTCGGTTCGAATTATACTTTTTTATAATGTCAATGAATAAACCTTAGCGGCCAGTAACGAAAGAAATTTTAGAAGAGGTTGTAAGATATCAATACCGAGAATATTTTGAACGCCCCTCGTAGGTCCCTAGGCTTCAATATAAATACGGGGTCTTCAGTACGTTATTTTACTCGGCTCATTTTATTTTAAGGTTTATTTTAAGTAATAAACTTTTTTTCCAAATTTAGGAATTTAATTTAGACTCAGAACCAAAGCTCTTTCGATCCTAATATGAGAAAAAAGTGTTTCATTCCATTTTCAATACCTTGCCCTACGGAATTTGCTTCACCAACCGCACCGTTAAATTGCAAAGCGGAACAAAATTCACATGTTTTTACACACATTTTTACATGATCAATAGCTTTCTTCACAATGGCGCTTTTTCCATTGTTTGTTCAACAAAATGGGCTATTTATTAAAGTGTTCGGGTAAATTGTGTCTCCTTTCCATGTGGATTCAACTGCTTGAGAACTGCTTACTCGTAATATATTCAGACGCGTTAAGGACTCAGGTATTAGAATTATAATCTAAATTATAACACTTGGATATTATACGAATGTTAACAAAAATAACACTTACAGCCCGATTCAAATTTAACTACTCGTTACGGTTTTGATACGACCTTGAAGATTACTAACATTGGTTGGTGCATGCAAGATGAATTCATAGTCGTGCATGAAATGCGCACGTAAGTCCGATCCCGCGGCGAACATTTCAATATTATTATTATAGTTGATATAAATGTTACATATTTTACAGTACATATGCTACAGGTACACATATACAGGTGCTACTTTCCGTGTCTATATCGAAATTTTAAAGGGCTATATGTACTGTAAAACGTTGTACGATACACGTGCGAATAGGTAATTCGCAACTCGTGTCGATTTAAAACACTCCCTTCGGTCGTGTTTTAATTTATAGCCACTGTTGCAAATTTCCTTTTTTCCGCACTTGTATCGTAAATAACTACATATTTAATTTTTATTGTGGGACGTACCACATTACAACCACTCACGTTGACCAGCAGAGTTAGATGTTAGATCATCGTTGATTTTTTCATTGTGATTGATATCTGGGGCCCGTTTCTCAAAAGCTTGTAACTTGTATTACAAGTGGAAGTCCCTTTCTAACAAAAGCTGTCAAAAAGTGTCATCCGCTTGTATTACAAGTTACAAGCTTTTGAGAAACGGGCCCCTGTTCATACAATTTATTATAGTTGATAATTCAAAGAGTACATAAATGTATACGGTCGTATGTTTGTTGTAAGTACCTACCGTATTCGTCCTTTAACATTATGTTACATAATACTATTTAGACAGGAGCATCACTTGAATTTAAAATCAGGTAATTTTTCCCTCGTCTTCATGAATTAATCATTGGGTTCGAGTAATACCTGATTCCGGCGAGGAAATTAGCAGATGCTGGTATTTCTGATACTTTATGGTTTAAATTTCCATTCATTTGTTGCCTAATTGACTAAAAATGGATTGAAGGGTTAAAATTATGTTAGCATATAGAATTATGTCATATTACGATGAAGGAAAACATCGTGAGGAAACCGGACTAATCCCAATACGGGCCTAGTTTACCCTCTGGGTTGGAAGGTCAGATGGCAGTCGCTTTCGTAAAACAAGTACCCCAGGCTCCCATGAACCGTGACAAAATGCTCGGACAACGCGAGGAATATATAGAATTATGTCATAAGGTAAAACAATTAAAGAATTATAATTCGCCTACGATTTTCTTAATAAAATGAAAATAAGTATAGGTAGCATAAGCAAGCGTGGCTCACTCCGCGATTTCGTCGCGTCGCTACAAGTACCTACAAGTACATGTGGCCCTCACCAATAATGTAAAACATGGAAGATATTTCGATTAGTTTAAATTACCCTGCAGTCTAAATTGCCCCCTGCACCTTATAATATTCGTATTATCTTGACCATTTTAAAAGGCTTTCACAGCAATACATAGAAAGTGAAATACATGTGCATTTAAAAAACACGACTAAGTATAAACTTCAATAGTATTTCTTGTTACCCACTATTAATTAACAATTTAGGAAAAAAGTATCTTTATTTACCAAATTTTAAATGCTCTGGTGCACAAACGTATAATTTTCTGCACACTTAGAATAACAACGACCCACTTTCAGATAATGAGAAAAAATATATTTTGTCTTTAAAGTCGGCATTTTTTTTTATAACCTCGTAAGGCCCAATGTGCATTACAATGTACAGTCTGTTTCAATCTAATTTGAACCTTTCAAAAACTAAATAAGGTCGCATTTCTTTTGTATCATTGTTTTCTAAAGCAAACGAAAGTCACCCTAATAATGTACTATGCAACAAGGTTCAAATTAAAAATAGGAAAATTTGTATGGTGGGCGTTACGAGGATAAAGGTTATTCACATGATATACATCATCCCTGTATCTTCCATCGCACGCACGCACGACGTCCAATTTATTTCACAGGCAGTCAATATTTACTAGCCTTACCAAATTATGCAAATATAGCGTTTAGCTACATCGGTATTGCTTATCGGAATACCTGACACGTAGATTTAGTAAACAACGAAGCCTATTCGAATTCTTCAAATCTGAAAATAATGTGATGGTATTAATCTGACTCATAGTGCGCGCGCACTTATAACCACGTGCAAAGTCAGTAATTTTAGAACAGTGTCAAATTAAGTTGAGATTTTTAAAATTCATATAGTTCTTTTAGATAATTCGAATTTATCAGTATGTAAAACGATGCCTTTGATTTAAATACCTAAATTCCAGTAGAAATGTTACCCGAGTTGTAACATGAATATTAAATTTTGGCATATTTAGAATCATGAATTCGATACCAATAAAATACGAACAATAGTTTCATACATACCTGTATCAGGGGCCTGTTTCTCAAAAGCTTGTCACTTGTAATACAAGTAGAAGTCTGTTTCTAACAAAAGCTGTCATAAAGTGACATCCGCTTGTATTATATTACAAGTTACAAGCTTTTGAGAAACGGGCCCCAGATAGTCGAGCCAAAACGTATCCGGCTGTAAGTATAGAGTAGACGCACGAATGTAACTGATAGACAGCAACGTCAGCAACATGTTGTAGGTATTCCAAAGTAAAATTTACACTTACATTTTTAGTAAGTGTCCAATTAAACTTTTGCTTACATAATATCATAGATCTACTGTTACTGAGTTATGGCGGCCATGAGCGGCCTCAGTGCACGCTGTACAAAAACACGCCACGCTGCACGACCCGGCGAACGCTCCGAGAACCAACAAGTTTTCCACACATTACTATTATGCTTAGCACGGCAGCTTTAACACAAGTATTTGTAAACTGTATCAAGCTTAGCAGGCACTAAATAGTTCCTTTGACTTAGTTTCGATAGTTACCTACTCGAAATACCTTGACGCGCTAAGCTAAAAACTTATAGGAAAGTTTACGAATACGTCGTATGTTGATAACACGTTACTAGTGTTGAATTTATCCTACATATTTCTGTTACCCTGGTACAGGATAGAAATTTTCCTTTAAAATGTAATATATTAAATACAATAGGTATGCTTTCTCTGTTCTCTTTACTTATCAATATAAAGAGGATGGGTAAAAGTAAACCCATTAAAAAAATGGATTTTATCGCTTTTAAAACATGTAAGGCGCGGGTTACACTTTTTTACGTCACGTCATTAATCATGTCACGAAGAAAAACAGTGACGGACGGTGTTCGTCACTCGCGCTAAATCATCTTGTTTTTGCAACCGTGTTTTACGAAAAATTTGCCTGAAAAAGAGCCTACCGACTTTTGAATATATATTGGCTATAACTAAATAGTTAGAGCGTATTACTCCCTACTATAATGCCTTCTAATAATATAAAGCGAAAGTAGCTCTGTCTGTCTGTTTGTCTGTTACCTCTTTACGCTTAAACCGCTAAAACGATTTTGATAACATTTCAGACATGGAGATATTTTGAGGCCGAGGGAGCGATATGGGATAGTTGATTGTAATGATTTCACGCAGACGAAGTCCCGTGCAGAAGCTAGTTAGTTTTATTATGTCTCTGTAGTAAAATAAAATATTCAAAAATGTAAAAACAGGAATGAAATGAACGTTGGTTTTCCAGCCATTATCAACGAACAGAATCAATACGGACGCTTCACAGCGATCCCAATTAACAAAAGGGATTGCATGTTGCAAAGAGATTGCCCCTGAAGCCTGCCGTGTCATTCCGAAAGCTTCACTCAGTTAAACCATTACAACCATTAGCTCTGTGTATGACTGTCGCACCGTTTCACATGGCTAGAATGTATTACAAGATTGCCTGTCAAACATCATGAGTGCGACCAAAATTGGACAGATGTCGGTCGGAAGGTCGGAAGTATCGATTGAATGAGATTGCGTAAATTATTTGCATAGTACTAGTAAGTATTAAACAAATAATATTACAGGACATCTTTACACAAATTGACTGATGTCCACACTAAGCTCAAGAAAGCTTGTATTTTGGGTACTAAGACAACGATATATATGTCGGAGCGAGACACCAGAAAGACGTATTGCAGCATTACAGTTCATAGTTAGACGCCTGTAAAAGTCGATTAGCAATGTTTGGCTATGTATTATTTGCTTGTAACGAAATAATGAAGCTGCGTAGTGAGTAACGCCGCCATCTATTGGTGTATTGTTGAACGAAAATGACAGGTAGAAGGCTTTGGAACGTCAAGAGGCGTATCTTGAGTGAACGTAGGCACGAGCAGGCATTTTTGTCGTTATGTTGGTAGACTGGTCAGGCAGGTTTACCAACTTGATTTGGAGGCGGGAGCGGTTGGCTCCGCCGCGGGAACTGGCTTCTTTCTTCTTGATCGGACTGCGCTAGAGATCGGACGTTAGCCAAGCTCGTGCCTAATTCGCTACGTTCCTGAAGGCTTACACCTGAAGGATTATTCTGAAAGCTTATAGATTCTCACGTTGTTTAACCGTTTAGCTAAGTGTTTTATTCCAAGTGTTATTTTGATTTCTTATGTGCCATTAGAAGCTTACTTTTGTAAAATAAAGAAACTATGTGTTGTTTTGAAAAGATGTGTCCCGCCGAGTTTGTTGCCGGGTTAAATCTTCTCGGGTCAGAGGTGTAGGGTTGGAACCGGTTTAGTTTGACTGAAATAAAGATTTGAACGATTTCATGTGATCTTTTTATTTTGAATTTAACCAGTCAACATTCTAATAGCAATTAGTTCTTTTTATCATTTAGTACTGAAATATAGTAGGCACTAGTATGGTTAATGAGTCCGAATGTTTATTTCATGCGTTTGTAGCATACCTACTATTTTGGCTGTGAAGTAATACATCTAGGTACTACCCCCACGCGCCCAACGCCATCGGGACCATCCGTCCCCGACATATATAATATACAAATACTATATAGATAATCTTTAATAGAAAAAAAACGACTTCTCTAACTACTATTAGCCTAACCCACTTAACTTCGCTTATACTTTATTTGGTAATATGTATACATTTCATGGTAATCGTAGTGGTTTATTTAGTTTAGGTATCATAGTGGTTTTCCGGGTCAAGCTCCGGGTCCGGGTCCGGATCCGAGTCCGGGTCCGAGTCCGAGTACGGGTCCGAGTCCGGAGTCCGAGGCCCAGTCCAAGTCAAAATCGAAATTCATAATCACAAAACGTGTACTATGCGTCGTTGAAGAGTTCTGTTCTGATTATCATCAGCAGTTCCACTTCATCAAATGCCACAGTTTTTAATGTAAATGCTTGATTTTTTGATGAAAATATATAAAATTCTATACGTGTGTATGCTTTAAAGATTTGAGGAGTTCCCTCGATTCCTCATGGATCCCATGTTCAGGACTTGAGATTGACATAAATGTCCTAACTTGCTTAACAAACATAACGAAAAGGACAAATCGCCAAATGCGAGTTATGCGTCGTTGAAGAGTTCCGTTATGATCATCATCAGCAGTTCCACTTCATCAAATGCGACAGTTTTTAATGAAAATGCTCGATTTTCTGATAAAAATACAAAAATCTCTATACGCATGCCTTTAAGATTGGAAGAGTTCCCTCGATTCCTCATGGATCCCATCATCAGAAATCGAGCTTGACAAAAATGTGGCTTAAAAACTTAACTTGCTTAACAAACATAACGAAGAGGACAAATCGCCAAACGTGAACTATGCGTCGTTGAAGAATTCTGTTCTGATCATCATCAGCAGTTCCACTGCATCAAATGCGACAGTTTTTAATGAAAATGCTTAAGTTTTTGATGAAAATACAAACAATTCTATACGCATGCCTTTAAGATTTGAGGAGTTCCCTCGATTCCTCATGGATCCCATCATCAGAACTCGAGCTTGACAAAAATGTGGCTTAAAAACTCAACTTGCTTAACAAACATAACGAAGAGGACAAATCGTCAAACGTGTACTATGCGTCGTTGAAGACTTCCGTTCTGATCATCATCAGCAGTTCCACTTTATCAAATGTCACTTTTTTGAACGTATATGCTTGATTTGTTGATAATAACACAAAAATCACTATATGTATGCCTTTAAGATTTGAGGAGTTCCCTCGATTCCTCATGGATCCCATCATCAGAACTGGGTTTTGACAAAAACAGGACTAATCTGTATGCATGTACATACAATCAGAAAAAAATTTTCAAAATCGATCCACTAATGACGGAGATATGGAGTAACAAACATAAAAAAAAAAAAATAATAATAATAAGCCCGCAGGGCAGCTTGTGGCGAGCTGTTGGGGAGTAACGACCCCACGGACCCGAGTGCTCCAGAGAGTCGGTCAGGGTCTCCGTCTCCGGCGTGTCTTCGTCGGTCGGAGTGGAACCCCAAAGGGACCCGCAGGACTCTCGGCTCTGGCTTGCTTTAATTGGCCGTCCAGAGAGGAGTCGTTAGAGCTATATGCTCCAGGGGTGGAAGTGTTAAAGGGCATAACGCCGCGAGTAACTTCGGAGAAAGCGCAGCACACCTCTCGACACCCCTGAGCCGCTCACGCCGGTGTTGCGCCAGGCCGTCTTTACGACGGCGCATCAGGTGCCCATCTAGCGAGTGGCGAGTCACCGCCTGCCTCGATAACACTGTATAGTACAATGTTATGGCAGGTGTCCGCAACTCTTAGCAATAGCCCAGTCGTATTTTCCAGCCAAATTTAATCCATAGACCAGGACTCTTTCCATTTTTCTACAATAGTCTCCAATGCCTGCTGTAACCGGTTTATGGGTATCTATTTATGTACCCATGAATGGGTTCCAGCAGGCGTTCTACATAACATCAAAGCTCTCCAAACGGGCTCTACGTGTTGGATCTATATCCCCACGCACGCCTTATAAATGACCGGGCTTAAAAACCAGAGAAAATAATAATAAAAAACATACAACCGAATTGATAACCTCCTCCTTTTAGATTTGGAAGTCGGTTAAAAACAGCCATGACTTAGCACTGCTTCACTTAGCACTCTTCAATTATCTTCAAGCGGAAGCATCATAGACCCGTGGTTACTCTTGAGTCTCGCCACGAGCATGCAAGGACGGTATTGGCCTGTCAGTTGTTCGAAACTGTCAAAATTTTGTTCTAACTGACAGGCCGATACCGTCCGGCGGACTGTTAATCAGTGGGCCCCTTTAATGAGAAATTTGCAACTGAGACCGTCAGTTTGGTTTGCCGATAGTGCAGTTCACGTTAGACTGGATCATGTCAGTACACCACGAAACAGAACTCAGCCTGGCATGCAACTCGCACGCGGATCAATCTTGATTGCCAATAATGTTCGGTGATTGCTCCACGAGATCGCAGGCACATTGTTCCGTTGACAACTGACCGGTTGTAAACCTTAGCGTAAGGAGATAAGGACTGTGATTGATGGCTAGTTGCTGTTTGTTCGCACGGTAATTAATATCCGCTATATGCAAGCTTTGATGTATGTTCGCCTTGAACTTTAGAAGGCTGTTTTATATAGTGTTCTGTTGGAAACTTATAAAACTCAGAATGCCTTTATTGATATTTGTCTCTAAAGCAAACGCGGGTTAAAAACGTTGGGGAAAAGTGGCTATTTTCTGTGGACATTACAAAAGTTAACAACTTGGATAAATTTTGTTAGAAGGTTTTGACATGCCTATAGTAACCACCTCTACCTTTATAATGGAACTGGCACCAGTAATGGGATGGTATAGGCAAATCCTGTAATGAATGTTAGACGTAGGTCACGATAATAAATATAAATTTGAATAAACTTAGCTGTCAACAATGTATTCACAAACAAATTAATCACTAATTGTTATAAACCCCGCACTTTCAAATCTGTCCAATCGCACTCAAAAGATAACCAATAGCCAAACTTTTCAAATTTTCATTTGGAATAATGTTGAATGGGAGCAAATCAGAAGGATCTCATTAGTGCAGGCATCCATCATCCGAGCTGACAGCCTTCACGGCAACACAAAGGCAATCAATGCAAGGAGTTTGCGGATTGTACATACACACCTATATTTCCGATAAATAATTTAGTATTATGGAAACCTAAATGATTTTTATAATTAAACTAGCGACCCGCCCCGGCTTCGCACGGGTTAACAAATTATACAGAAACCTTCCTCTTAATCACTCTATCTATTAAAAAAACCGCATCAAAATCCGTTGCGTAGTTTTAAAAATCTAAGCATACATAGGGACAGACAGCGGGAAGCGACTTTGTTTTATACTATGTGCTTAGTGATAGTGATTAGGCTTTAAGGTGACGGTAGAGGTGGGTAAATTTTCAGATTCTGTCAATTTACCCCATTTCACACACAAGCGCACTTCACGCACACTACCTCACTTTACTGGGACAGGTCACTGACCCATCAAGTTTTTTTTAAGATAGCGTTTTGAGTTTAGTGGCCTCCTTTTAGGAAAAGCGTTCCATTGAAAGAAGAAAGAGAAACAATACATTTAATCTTGCTTTCCTTGTCTGTTCATGTCACACGTGACGTATTTAAATTCTAATAATTCATTTGGTTGTTGACAATTTTCTACATTATGGCTTTGTCGAGATACGCGTTTTCTAAAGTTAAACCGAATAAAACCAGATGTCATTAAGTCAGATGTAAAATTTTATTTACTACTCTATACGACTTTTCATAAGGCTCAAAATCAATTAAATGAGAATTTAAATAAATAAAGTTCCGGCAGGGTGCAAAATTTAATTAAGGCGGACAAAATAAAATTTGAAAATATATGGAAACAGTGTTGGCTAATGTACCCCTAATATCTTTACCGATTTACTTTTATGTGGTATATTCGCCTTTTGTTTCACTATTAAATTAATACAATTAAAATAAAAAATATTATACCGGTATTCCACCGGTATTATTTCAGTGCTGAAGCGATTATCTTCGATCGTAGCCTTGATAATGTAGGTGTTGATAGTTACTTACGGCGGTAGGAGCGGCAATGAACCCCGTGCAGAGTAGAACGTGAGGTGCGTTGGGATAAGTGCATATATCTACTTATAATTCTTTGGCTGGTTGGTAACCCTCTATATTTTATTTTTTGTTTTACTGTTATTAGGTTAAGGGAGTTTTAGGGAGTGAAAAAAAAAATATTTTCGTTTTATGCGCTCGCGTGATTGCCGATGGATTATAATTAGACAAAAGAACTATCCCTATGACACTTCCTCCAAGTCTTCTCCAATAATGTTTATACCGTATTTTAATTACCTACCTTAAATGTTACATTTCTAAATATTTTTTTGTGCTATACATACTTCAAAAAAATCGCTGGAGGCCTAGCGGTAAGAGCGTGCGAATTGCAATTCCGGCTCGTACCAATGAGTTTTTCGGAACTTATGTACGAAATATCATTTGATATTTACCAGTCGCTTTTCGGTGAAGGAAAACATCGTGAGAGAACCGGACTAATCCCAATAAGAGCCTAGTTTACCCCCTATGGGTTGGAAGGTCAGATGGCAGTCGCTTTCATAAAAATTAGTGCCCACGCCAATTTATGGGATTAATTGCCAAGCGGACCCCAGGCTCCCTTGAGCCGTGTCAAAATGCCGGGACAACGCGAGGAAGATGATGATGATGTGACACATACTTCCAAAAAAATCTACAAATATTTTACGTGACAACTGCTTATAAGTAAATATTATGTAGGTACACTTATAAAGTATAAAGTAGAAAATATCTTATAGGTACATAATATAAAAACCGATCATGTACGAGTAGGATTCACTATGGGTTCCACAGTTACACATTTTTATTGCATATTTTTTGTTTAAGACCAACTCACCTATTATAGGACATAGGTCTTCCATTAATCTTTTGGCGTTGAACTATTTTTTGTATATGTATTTATGTAATACAATTCTGAGTTAGGTTATGGTACATTTTTGCTCACCTACTTATAATTATGTATTATATCTGATATGTCACATGATACCAAAAATCGCCGCAAAGTTAAAAGTTCATTTATTTACGTTACTCATCTTCGGATCACCGACTTACTACTTCCTTACTTGACATATGTGTACTAAATTTCAATTGAACTAGTCCAGTAGGTACGGTGAAAATTGGCTTTAACAAAATGGCAGACACACGAGTGATCTTATAAGGGAGATTATTTTCCTTGAGTGAATGGTATGCATTTACCCCAATGCACCTCACGTTCCACGCGGCGCGGCGTAATCTGGCCCCTATTTCACCACGGTGACAGGTACGACAAAAACATCACTGTTATTGACGCCATAGGCATCCATGGACTACAGTTACCGCTAACACTGATTTAAACTTTCACGATTTTTACACATTATTAAATTGTACAACGGAACCGCAAGACGTTCAAGCGGATAAACAAGACCAAGTGCGGGTAGTTCGAAAAACTCGCGCGGTTAGAAGATGCTGATGTCAACTTAAGCCAGTCTTCTCCGAGACCACGGGGACAACGCCGTCCTCGAAACGTCGGAGGTAAATCTTAAAACTTAGATACGCGATTAAGTCCCGTTGTACAATTTAATAATAGAGTTACCGCTTACCATCGGGCGGGCCGTATTCGTGTTTGCCACCGTCATTGTACCTATTATTAAAAAAAACTTTATTATATCGGATAAAACAGACATTTCTCTCGCGAAAAAATCTTGTGACAATTGTCACAAGATTTTTCAAAGAATTTTCGGTAAGTCTTGACAGGAAATGAGTTCTGTGTCGCAATTTCGATACAGTTGCCGTGTTTCTTGTGACAATTGTCATTAGCTTCGCAAAATAAGAATTTTTTAGTGGCAATATAATGGAGTTTATTTATTTATTAAAATGTTGGTGGCAAACAAGCACATCGCCCGTCCGATGGTAAGCGGTTACCGTAGCCTATGGAGGCCTGTGACGTCAGCAACAGTGATGTCGACAACTGTCGCACCTGTCACCGTGGTCGTGGTGAAATAGGGGCCAGTAAGTACCTAATAATCGCAGTGGTCTTAAGTGTCACAGACCCTACTGGCGCTTAAGTCCTTTATGACAATTTCTGCCTATTTTAAATTGTTCAAAAAAAAAAGAAACCGAATAATTATATCGGACTACCAAATTTTCACGAGAATCAGTTGAGAAATGTGATATGCAAAGGAGAAGAATTCGGACATACGAAAGCATTTTTGCCCAAGTTGAAACGGAGACCTTCGCCAACGCTCGGTCAATGATGGTTTAGGTACAGCTAGCTGCAGAGAAAAGGTACCACCCCTGCATACAATTATCTATCTGGTCGTACCTTTTCTCTGCAGCTGACTGTACACCTATAAAAATGGTTGTCCCTGCTGTAATTTTATACCGGTACCGTACTTTGTATATCAACCGGTATAGTTTTACCTTCAAAACGAACTGGTATTGATAAATAATAACGGTACCATACCGCTTATACCGTAAAGAAAGCATGATGCAGTCTCTGCTTTGCACAATTATTGTGTGGACAAAATTCTTATAATCACCGAAACATACATACCTACATACACATAATGTCATTGAAATAAAACATTGTTATTTTATAGTAAATTTATATAATACTCGATATATACACATAACAATAACCAGACCGCAGCGGTATTAGCCTGTAAGCTTCATCTCTTGTCTCCAAATCCGCAAAAACTAGTTAGTACTAAATGCTGGTCTTGCTGTTATTTTATTCTTGAAGATTATGGCTTGTTTCTTGATTATTGAGAACAGCACGTAATCGCACACATATAGACGGAACGAACGGCAACAAAGTAGGTGTAGACACTAAGACTTTCAGGTATTAAACGAATTACGCTTCGTATTAATAGGTAAGTAATATTTAAATGAATATATAATATTCTCTAACGTAAATACAAGATTACAATTGACATCAAATGTCATTGATGTACAGAAGTCATATACTTTTTTTAATGACGCAAAATTGATACCAGCATAATGAAAATCAATCCCAATCAGTAAAACGAGTCTTTAAACTTTTTTCATTTTAAGCGGGTTTTGAAGGAACAAGTTACTTAAATTCAATTGTAATCGTATTGTTTTAGGATAGTTTACTGCTGTTTTCGATCGTTACGACCTGTAAATAACAACAAATCAAATTTTAAATAAATTTATTTACCCTATTTTTTGAAATACAATTTATCTACTGGTATACATTTTCGTATGTGTTGGATTTGCCATTATTAAATCTAGTTATTGTAACATTTTAAGGTACATTTCACTCAACAATTAAAATAAAACAGTAAATTTAAAAAACGGTAATGATGTCGGTAGGCGTAGAAAACTGGTCGATCAGGCCACCTGCCTGAACCGGCTGCACCAGGTATAAAACAAGGCTGCTCGCCAGCGAGCGTTCAGTTGTAGTGCTACCAGCGCCGCGAACAGAGTTAAGTACCTTAATCTGATTATTTATATTTCATTATTTTGTACATTTAAAAAAAATTTACTATTTAAATTTAATTTAGTGCTATTAAGTAGAACTATCATTTTATGATTATCGTTGTGTTTTAGATACTTTTTATTGCTATTAAAATACAATTTAAAAATTATACGAGACCTTATTTATCGAGTGATTCATATTGTGTTGTGTTGACAATAAATAATAAGTATCCCTCATGTGAACTAAGCCGTTTTATTATCACTTGACTTTCCTATTGAATAATAAATATTTATGCTAAAAATTAAACAGTGTTACTTGAACACTAATATTAATTAAATTGAAAAGAAAATGTTATTTACTAATTTATATGACTTAGTTAAAGTAATTTATTCTTTTATAAACAATTCATAAATTTAACACATATATTATGATGGTATTTATACTTGACCTTTGTGCAATAGGACAGCTTTATTATCCCTTTTATCTTAGTCGGTTCTGTTTATCATTTAGATACTATGAGATCTTAATCATAGTAACATCCTAGTTCATTATAAATTACTAAGTTCAGAAGTGGGATACGTTTTACTTAGACGTCTCTTAACAGTATCATATATTTCAGAATATGGATTCAAATCTGCTAACCAGTCTGCTTACTGCCATCCGAGATGCAGTTTCTGCGAACCGGCGACAGGATGACGTCGCGCTTCCAACGTTCGACCCTGCTACCGGCGACAACGGAGCTGAGCCATGGTGCAGCAATATCGAGACCCTCGGCAGAGAACTTGGATGGACTGGCGTCGTTATGGTTGCTAAAGCCGGTAAGGCCCTCAAGGGCTCTGCATTATCTTGGTTCAACTCTTGGGATCCTGAAGAGGGTAGGACATGGGAAAACTTTTGCTCCGAAATAATAGACTTGTACCCACCTAAGAAAAACCTATCTGAAAAACTTAGCAAAGCTGTTTTTTACAACTCTGATTCTGCTGACTCATATTGTGAATATGCGAGGGAAAAGCTTAGGCTTCTTCGAAACACTAAAGTCGGTTTCACAGAACCACAGTTAATCGAGCTAGTTTGTGGTAGTATACGCGATGTAAATGTCAAAATGGCATCCTTTAACAGTAATGTAAGGACGACCGCCGAGTTAATTACTCTTTTTACGACCTATGCTAAGTCTAAGAAACGACCACTTGATCAAACCGGCCTTGACAAAGTAGACGATGCTTCTTCGAGCCCTAAGCACCCCAAACAGCATGAAAAAACTCAAGATAAAAATAAAAGGTGTTTCTTTTGTGGTAAATCAGGGCATCTTAGATCGCAGTGCTACAAATTTCAATCTGACCTTAAAAAAGATGTAAAATCGGAATCGGTTGATACTAGTTTAGTTGCGGTTTCCTCTACCAAGAAGCAATGTACCGTTTGTAAAAAAATCGGTCATGAGGAATTAAATTGTTGGTATAAAGATCGCAAGACCCAAAATCTTACTGCTTTTACAAATTCGGGCTCTCAGAGTGAGAAGTCTAAAGCTAATTTATGACTCACTAAAGTAAATATATATGACATATCTCTCGATTGTCTTATTGATACAGGATCTGCTAACAATATTATAAAAGAATCTGTAGCGAAGCGATTTAACTGCCCCTTCTCACCATGTTCGTTTTATCTCAATGGCGTAGGGAATGGCAAACTGCATGTTTTTGCCACAATTATAGTCCCCGTAAGATTTACAGATGTTTGTTTAGAACTACAAATTTACGTAGTTAAGGATACAGATCTGGATTGTGACTTGCTTATAGGAAGGAATACGGTTGAAAATCATGACGTGATTATAGTCGCGGATTCTTCTGGTTGCACATTAAAACGTAAACAACCAATGCATGATAAAGTAATCAACCATATTGCTTCATATCCCAGTGACTACGTTATGTCCCAAATTAAGCCCGCCATTGAGCATTTAGACCAGAGTTTACAAAATAAACTTTTAAATATTTTTCAAAAATATTCATCGGTAATCCCTACAACCGAATCACTAAGCACGGTTAGGACTGGAGAATTAGGGATTAGGCTCAAAAAGGAGGAAATTGTTCATTATCGCCCGTATCGTTTGGCCCCGATTGAGAGAGAGAAGGTTAATGAGATAATTCAAGATTTATTAAGCAAAAATATTATTAAAGAAAGTGATTCACAATTTGCAAGCCCCGTTCTTCTTGTAAAAAAAAAGGACGGAAGCGACCGAATGTGTGTTGATTACAGGGCTTTAAACAAAAATATCGAAAAGGACAGATACCCTCTCCCTCTCATCGAGGATCAAATCGACAAATTGGGAAAAGCCAAGTATTATATATCAATAGATATGAAAAATGGCTTTTACCAAATACCGGTAGCGCAGGACTCTATTAAATACACAGCTTTTGTTACGCCTGATGGCCATTTCGAATTTTTAAAAATGCCATTTGGCATCTGTAATGGTCCGTCGGTGTTTCAGAGAGCAATAAATAAAGCTGTCCATCACCTGAAATTCTTACTGGTTTATTTAGATGACTTGTTGATCCCATGTTCATCAATTGAAGAAGGCCTGTCTTATTTAGAGCAAACCCTTGAGGCATTAAGCAAAGCCGGATTTATGATTAACCCTGAAAAGTGTCAGTTTTTCACTGAAAGTATTCAGTACCTGGGTAGACATATTTCAAGTGAGGGTGTCAGACCCAGCGACTCGAAGGTTTCAGCGTTAATCAATTCCCCTGTTCCAAGTACCATTAAACAAGTACGACAATTAATGGGTTTAGCTAGCTATTTTCGAAAATTTATTCCAGAATTTGCCTGTCGTACAGCGTGTATTACCAAATTGTTAAAAAACAATCAAAAATGGGAATGGGGACCCGAACAGGATACGGCGCGTAATTACATTATAGAACGATTAGTGACTAAACCATTATTAGCTATTTATGACCCAACATTACCAACAGAGGTCCACACTGATGCCAGTGCCTTAGGGTATGGCGCTATTTTGCTTCAAAAGCATAATAACGTAAACAGAGTAGTTGCGTATTATAGTAAAAGGACGACCCCGGCTGAATCTAAATACAGTTCATATGATTTAGAAACTTTGGCCATTTACAATGCACTTAAACATTTTCGTGTATACTTACTGGGTATTGATTTCAAAATTATAACTGATTGCAATGCCATAAAATCTACAGTTAATAAAAAAGACTTGTCACCGCGTGTTGCACGATGGTGGACTTTTCTGCAAGACTTTCGTTTTGAGGTTTTATATAAAAAGGGCAAATACATTTCACATGTTGATTTCTTAAGCCGCAATCCTGTTGAGCCTCCATCACCCTCTGAACATAACATACATTTTATAAATGAAAGCCACAATAACGAAGCTCGATCATGGTTGGAAATAGCACAACAAAACGACCCACAGACACGATCTCTTGTTGAACAACTTCAACAGGGAGAACTAGATTCAAATCAATATATGACCATAAATAATTTATTACATTATAAGACACATCCAGACCATGACCCAAAATTGTATTTACCTAAAGGGAGTAGATTTAGTACCTTGCAACTATATCATGATCAGAATTGTCACCTCGGTTACGAGAAGGTCATTTCTAAACTACGTGAGAATTTCTGGTTTCCAGGAATGGCAGCTTATGTAAAAAAATATCTATCTCATTGTTTAGTGTGTTTAGAACGTAAGAGCTTTTCCGGTCCTAAACAAGGGTATTTGCATCCGATTATTAAAACACCAGTGCCATTTCAAACTATACATTTAGATTGTACTGGTCCTTTTCCGCTCTCAAATGATGGCTATAAATACATTTTAATACTGATTGATGGTTTTACTAAATTTTGCATATTAAAGCCTCTTAAAACTCTTAATTCGAAGGAATTTATATTTGCTATTCGTGAGATACTGACTTTGTTTGCCCCACAGTTAGTAATTACTGATCAAGGCACTAATTTTAGCGCTAATATAGTTAAATTACTGTTTGAGGAACTACATATAGATCATCATATGATTGCAACAGGTACGCCAAGAGGTAATGGCCAAGTAGAGCGTTACGTTTCAACTATAGTTAATATGTTAAGAACTTCTTGTGATGATAGGTCAGACTGGCCGAGCTCTCTGTGGAAGGTACAACAATCTTTAAACACCAGTGTCCAAAAATCCACCGGATTTACTCCAGAATATTTATTGATTGGTCGTAGTGTAAATATCCCTTGCATACAGGCTCGATTAATTGAAGTCTTAGGAGACAATATAAATACGTCTAATACTGACTTACAAGCGGATAGGCAACTTGCATATCAACGACTATGTTTATTAGCACAAAAGTCTAAGGAGCGTTTTGATTCCGTAAGACGCAATAACAAAGTGTATAATATGGGTGATATGGTTTATGTAAACCAAGAACATAGACGAAATGATAAATTGAGCCCTAAATTTAAAGGTCCATATCGCATAGTTCAAATTCTGGATCATGATCGATTTGTTTTGCATGGTACAGGAAATTTGAGAAAAATTACTGTAGCAAAAGAAAAACTGCGATATTGGCCTGGTGAATGGATTGATCAAAACGCCTCCATAGACGATTCTTCATAATGGTATAATTCGAGCTTAATATTATTTTAAAGCGTTCCACTAAAAAAAAATATTAGCTGTATTGTGTAATTTGTTAGTTCTATAATTGATTCCATCTATTTATTAGGTAATGCAATGAATAACTACATTTGACAGCAATATTTTTGTAGTCTAGCTTAGCCGTGTTGGATATGTTTTTTTTTTATTGGTATAATTACTACAAATAAAACTGATTAATAACATGTTATGTTATTCTGCTGGTCGGTTATATGTCTGATGTTTGCTTGGCTTCACGAGCAGCAGGTGATGGAGCATACATGTCAGGGCATATAGCTACTAATATGATTGTTAATTAAATGTATACTGCTGGTCGGTCACTAGTCTGATGTTTGCCTAGCTTCACAAGCAGCAGGTGTCGGGGCATACATGTCAGGGCTTTTGGCTACGAATATGATTATTAGTTATATGTATACTGCTGGTCGGTCACTAGTCTGATGTTTGCCTGGCTTCACGAGCAGCAGGTGTCGGGGCATACATGTCAGGACTTTTGGCTACTTGTTGATCTGTTGATTATATGTTATTGTATTTAATCTAGAACGAAATATGTAAAATGTAGACTTAAGGTATGTAATAAGAATGTACATGTGCAATACTTTATTAGTACTTCGAGATCGAAGTACTAGTCAGTATGGCCGTGTTGGATTTGCCATTATTAAATCTAGTTATTGTAACATTTTAAGGTACATTTCACTCAACAATTAAAATAAAACAGTAAATTTAAAAAACGGTAATGATGTCGGTAGGCGTAGAAAACTGGTCGATCAGGCCACCTGCCTGAACCGGCTGCACCAGGTATAAAACAAGGCTGCTCGCCAGCGAGCGTTCAGTTGTAGTGCTACCAGCGCCGCGAACAGAGTTAAGTACCTTAATCTGATTATTTATATTTCATTATTTTGTACATTTAAAAAAAATTTACTATTTAAATTTAATTTAGTGCTATTAAGTAGAACTATCATTTTATGATTATCGTTGTGTTTTAGATACTTTTTATTGCTATTAAAATACAATTTAAAAATTATACGAGACCTTATTTATCGAGTGATTCATATTGTGTTGTGTTGACAATAAATAATAAGTATCCCTCATGTGAACTAAGCCGTTTTATTATCACTTGACTTTCCTATTGAATAATAAATATTTATGCTAAAAATTAAACAGTGTTACTTGAACACTAATATTAATTAAATTGAAAAGAAAATGTTATTTACTAATTTATATGACTTAGTTAAAGTAATTTATTCTTTTATAAACAATTCATAAATTTAACACATATATTATGATGGTATTTATACTTGACCTTTGTGCAATAGGACAGCTTTATTATCCCTTTTATCTTAGTCGGTTCTGTTTATCATTTAGATACTATGAGATCTTAATCATAGTAACATCCTAGTTCATTATAAATTACTAAGTTATGCGTATATGATGAAATGTCTAAATAATGTCAAAAACGAGCTACAACGAAGTACACGTCTGCTTCGATCCAAGGCCAGCGGCCATCTGACTCGAAGAAGAATTTTGAGTGATGTCGTCAATGTATGGAAATTGTACGAAAGTTTACATTTGGGATTGAATTTCTGTGTTGTATTTGTGAGTAAAAATATAAGTAGATAATAATTTGCTAGTTTAGTTATCTAGCTTTCAAAATCACACAACAACTCAATTACTGTTAAAGGCAAAACTGTAATGCGTGTTGCTCAAACGGAACTCCATATTTTGATTTTTGGATACTTTTAGTGTCGATTTGTAGAGAATTACAGCAAATAAAAAATATTATGCCGTGAAGAGCCGGTACACGGCTTCTTCGTGAACAAATTTACGTATAATTTAATGCAGTTATTAAACATTTCTTGAACAAATTGATTGCACAAAGTGAGCTCTAAATCGAAAACGTCATATACCGTCCCCTTAAGTAAATCAACGCCTAACACAATGGCAACCTACGCCTAAATACTTTAGGACAAATTATACCGCGGTATTCGGAAAACAAGATCCGTTCTAGACTAGAGAACGATACGATATGTACTAGATACATTGTAGTTTAGATTTCAACTAGTTCTCTTTTGCAGCTCAATTCGGGCAACAAATGTTACTTTTACGTTAAAATATCGCAATAATATCTTGTGGAAATAGTTCAAGAGTATCTCCAGAATCGCGGAAATGTCAAATTTGACAGGCTAGATCTTTTAAAAATATCGTTGTCGTGTCGTATCTTGGTGATGTCTAATAGACATCTAATAGATGTCTAGTTCAAAATCCGAATCGGGCCCTTAAAGTTCGAATATGGCTGATAGTGCCAATTGCCAATTGAAATCTAATTAGAGAGCGGGATATATCAAAGACAAGCGTAGCAGCTCCGCCGTAATAAATTGTGTAGCAGATTGCATGCTGCGAATGCTACGATTGTTCGAACACATTCGGTGCCAGCGCGAGCTACGCGCGCTGCGCCGATACAACGGGAAAAGCTCCTACGAACAGGAGAACCCGCCTAGCGGGTCGCTGGTAGTGAATATGTTAACGCCAAGGGCGTATTAGCCAGCCAGTGAACTAGGGGGCGGCGAGTGGATAGGCCTGGGGGGGGGCAGAGGCCACAGGGGGGCATGCATTTTTTGTAAAATTTGAGCAGCCCCCCCCCCCTCCCCCTGCCTTTACCTGCCTACGCCCATGGTTTTTTATTTTCGATGTGGCGCGCGCACAGCTCTTGTGAGCAAGGACCCCGCTAAGGATACGGGCGAGCCTTGCTCATATGCATATCTGTCGCCAGTTTTCCCTTAGTCGCCTTATACGACACCCACGGGACGAGATAGATGGGGTGGTGCTATTCTTTTCTGATGCCGGCACCCTACGCCCATGGTTAACGCATTGAGTGCTGGGAACCCGCTCTTCGGGTTCTCTGTTTGTAGCCGCTTTCCTCTACAAAGCGGGAAAACGCTGGGATCGGGCACGAGCGTAGCGCTACGAAAACATTGGCAGTAAATGTGTTAAGTTATGAGGTATCTTCTCATTTAACAATTGGTTATTTATGTCATTAGACTTACTAATACAACTCTAATTGCATTCCGCGTACCAAAGGTTGTGTCAACACGAGGTAACCTTAACAAACTGTTAAATCGGAATCTGTCTCGGTTTAATAGGGAGTAAATACTCTAATAACTTAGCCAACGTAATTCATCAAATTAGCACGTCTGCAACCGCCAGAGTAATCAATGTTCGTTAAATATTTATATGAGAGCTACACAAAACAAATATTTGTGTTTGTTCAAAAGGCGTAATGTAAATAACCCCAGTTTTATCAATATTTTCGAACAGAATAATTTAAAACTGTTGACGTTCGTAACTCGAGCAAACAGGCGGATTAAATTGATCTTTTATCTCGGGGAATGTAAACTGAAATATTTAAAACCGAATATATTATAAAATAAA
Source organism: Cydia amplana (assembly GCF_948474715.1). NCBI lineage: Eukaryota > Metazoa > Arthropoda > Insecta > Lepidoptera > Tortricidae > Cydia > Cydia amplana. The sequence goes on from NC_086087.1 coordinate 12,547,726, forward strand.
TATCTGGGAGACCGAGCAAAGCTCGGAAAACATAAAAACTCGAAAATGCGGGTTTTCCCAGGGATAAGACCTAGCTAGATCGATTTTTCGCCCCCGAAAACCCCGCATATAGCTAATTTTATCGAAATCGTTAGAGATCCCCGAAATATATATATATAAATAAATAAACAAGAATTGCTCGTTTAATGGCATTAGATATAGATAGGCAAATGGCGTCAACGTATTTACTACTCACAGATATTAACAGTTATGTAATGTATATTTTAGGTTAATAACCCTATATAAACCAAAATAATTTCCTAAGTTTGTAATGCATATACAGCAAGCTGCAGAGATAGTTAACCCCCCTTGCTAACAAATGTCTATACAGAGGGGTCAGTTATCTCTGCAGCTGACTGTACAGTCACGCTCCGTGATTGTTACGCCATTTAGGGTTCTAGCTAAATTGGACATTCCATAGCGTAAGTATGGAACAACATAGTACATTGTAAAACCTAGCTCCAGGCTATATTATTTGTTGCCTAAATGAACTCACCAAGGCAACAGAAATACCTCAAAGTTATTTCTTCCTAAAGACGCCAATCTCATTCACTACAAAACCTTAAAGACATTCCGTAGCCAACACCAAAGACAATTTAATTACTTTGATGACACGCAAAACCTTCGGGCTGTTTTCGTACCCTTGTTTATGGGTCCCTTTCTGGGTGAGCTGACCCTTCAAAAGGTGCAGGTGTGGTCGGATTACAGACCACTTAACTACTAGGTGGAACATATAAGATGAATAGTAGGACTATAATAAATAATTCAACCGAACGCCGATGGCCTAGTGGAAAAGCTACTTCCAAATCAAAGGTTAGGTTCCGACTAGGGACTAATTTTTTTTTTATAATTTGTAATTTTCGGCGATGATAATATTTTGACGAAACCGGACTATTTATTAGTTTATAATGAAACCGCGGAAACTCTAGAATTATATTACTTACTAAAAGTAATTAAACAAAAATCTACCTTACATTTTATATAACACGGTTCACTATGGCTAATATGAATTTGTGATGGTAGTTCGTTTTGTTTTAAAAAGAGCACCATGTGTCTACTACCCACGAGTCTTCAAAACTCGTTTCGTCACTTGCTCGTAAAAGCTGTACCACGTAGGCGATGCGATTCAAAATTTCGACCTTGTAATATACCTATTTATTATAATGCGGAGTCTTTTAAGGGCAGTCCTTTGGCCAATATATTGACGTGTTTCAATCGTGAACACCTGTACTGTGGGTCCGTGTAATGTTGATAGTCAAGGGTTTATTTATCATCTTGGAAAGTTTGCGTATCTATATCTAACGGATTTAGACTTAAATCTAGCTATCCCGAATTTTGTTTTTCTTGAATGAGCTAGTAAGTGGTGGCAACTGTATTGGTTTATGAATTATGTATAGACATTAGTTATAAGAAACATGTACCGTTTGTGCCCAAATAAACATTAAAATATTAAAACATTAATATGAGGGTATTTCGCGGATTAGGAAAGCAATAGGTATTTTTAATTATTATGGTGTTCTGCAAAGTAACGCCTGATTGTATTATTGTTTAGAAACAAGTTATTTATGTGATGCAATGTTGTTACAATATAATTATTAGATATTTAAAAAATTGTTCAAAGCAATGTTATTTTTTAATATTAACTTTACTATATCCTTCAATTTGTTGGGACTGTTGGGTCGGCTTTGTTCCATAACAAGTGGTCAGATCAGAAATCTCTTTCTTCTTTTTAGTTTTATACCTTTTTCTATTGCCGGCATCAATGTTAGATCAACCTTAATCATTGTACACATGTTAATGGCCTCCATCCTAACTGGAGCTGTTTCTGTTTGGCGACGGCCGTGAGTCACCGATATCCCATTATTCCGTCAACCGTGGATGTCAATCGACTGTCGCTGCTAGTGGCGATACCGGCTCATTAATGAATATTGATAATAGCCTGTTCAAATATAACTATAGGGTATCGTGTTCAGTAGAAACGAATCAAAAGCCTTTGATAGAGGACTATAAAAGTAACTATTTTATCCCAATATTTATTCAGCGAAAATATATTGTTCCGGAATAATCATCAAGATCAGAAAAGTTATCCATTATTTGGTAACGGCATATTCGAATGTCGGTTATATTTTTTGAAATAAAAGTTCAGTAAGAACACAAAGTCAATGAAATATTTAAAACAATTAATTTCGTTGGTCATACATGGGATTGTCTTCAGGTATTTCATGATTTGCATTGGTTTGACCCGCACTGAAAGCAAACCGTTGACTATAACTAACTATATTTAACGCCCATTTCATTGATTGTTCGAGTCGCAACCCACGCTAAGCTTATCGATAGTTTATCAATACGAAATCAAAATAGAAACTAACAATAGTTTCGATTGTCTCAATAAAGTATCTATTATTAAAGAGGCTATTGTGCAAGTCGGCGAGAGGTAGTAAATCACGGCGGCGATAACTAACGCCTATCTGATAATAGCTCCCGTAAATTGTCTATTGCGCTTCACCGCACCCTTTCTGGATCATATTCTTTGATAAAATAAGATAGATCTGGGTTACAATATGGTCGGCGTATGAAAATTGCTTTTAAAATATATCTAAATAATCCCAGACAATTGAATTGTTTTAAGAACTAAGTGTTTTTAATGACAAGTTTCAATAACTTAAACTCCAATTTGACAACCTCAATCAAGGCGATAAATGTGCAGGCATATTCTGTGATCTGAGTAAAGCCTTTGATTGTGTAGATCACAGAATATTAATTAGTAAACTAGATTACTATGGAGTTCGTGGTTCTGTACTAGATTTGTTTACATCATATCTTAGCAGTCGTACTCAGTATGTTGAAATTAAAAATGTCAACGAATCTGGAAGAGAAGTACTCAACAAATCAGAACATAGATTATTAAAGTGCGGCGTCCCTCAAGGCTCAGTACTTGGGCCGCTACTGTTTATTATTTTCATTAACGACTTGCCGGACTGTCTGCCTTGCGGGACCCCGTATCTGTATGCAGACGATACTAGTATCATTATAAAAGGCAATACCTTTGATGAACTGGGCCAAAAAGCTAAGCTGTGTTGGGATAGTATAGATAACTGGTTTAAGGCTAATGGCTTGCAATTAAACTTAAACAAAAGTAACTACATCACTTTCAGACGAGCAGTACATACGCCTGATTATTTCATTGATCTGCCAATTACCAAATCTGATAGTGTACGATTCCTTGGAATTGAATTAGACCCCTATTTAAGATGGCATCACCATATAGACATTTTGCGTAAAAAACTTGCAAGTGCATGCTTTTCATTAAAATCCCTGTCAAAACTTACCGATTCAGAAGCGCTAAAATCAGTATATCACGCCTACTTTGAAAGCATAGTTAGATACGGCATAGAAGTTTGGGGAAATAGCACACAAATAAATGAAATTTTATTACTACAGAAAAAAAGTTTAAGACTTATCGTTGGTTACTTTCCAGAAACGCATAGAGACCTTTTTGTAGAGTATAGAATCCTCACAGTAATAGCCCTGTACATATATCACATTTGTATTTATGTGTATAAAAATATTGACTCATTTAAACTCACATGTCAAGAAATGAATTACCCATTAAGGCGCAGAATTCAACTAGCACTACCGACGTCAAATTATACACATTTTAAAAATAGTATTTGTCGAGTATCATTAAATATTTTTAACGAACTAGATGATGACATAAAGACAGCTGAAAATCTCCAAATATTTAGTAAAAAACTTAAAAACTATCTTGTGTGTAGGCCCTTTTACAGCCTAAACGAATATTATACTCGATTTTTTGATTAAATTATTTTACCCAATTTTAATTAATTTCATATTTTGACATAGTTTAAATCCTTCTTATTGATACGAATATTTTATGAAATTCTGGACCAAATTATAACTGTTTTGACAATCTCACTTTATTTATACTTACAATTAATTAAGCAATCTAATTTATTTGTTAACTGTTGGTAATGTTTTATTTCTGGATTTCTTCTTTGTTTGTTTTTGTTATTGTTATAATGTTTTTATTGTTGACTGATTGATTAAGTATTTATTTGATATTTTATTATTGTATTTGCATGGCTTTTGTCTATATTCGCAAATAAAGAACTGAATACTGAATACTGAATACTGAATTAGATAACAGTATGGAGGTACATGTACAAGTATGTACTACGCACAGAATTCGCAGTTTAACCAAATCTATGTTAATGTTCAACTTAGGGGATTTGTGTTTTTAATCCGATCTAATAACTTAAATTCGAATTGGCCCGTCAGTTTGATCAGTACCCAAGTTGGCTTGTAGCAATAAGCTGAATTTGTAACGTCAGATATCCCCCATGTACTAAGTGAATAGGTTGAGATACGACATTTAACTCAATTTCGCGCTTATCTGCGTCGTTTGAATGCATTCGTGGATACTGGTGTGCGTGAGATACAAATTACATCTGAGATTAGAGCGGGAATCTGATTCCCTGGATACCTACATCGCTTTTTCTAATCTGATTTCGGCAAGAAACTTATATGTACATACTAATACCTAACTGGAGTTTGCGTAAAGCAAAAGTTTGAGGAGATGGGTATTATTTATTTAGATATTTATTTTATCTCGTCAAAATGTATGGCTCACCCGGTATTGTATTGTCGTAGCTCTAAGTACTTATACTGTTTTGCATGGTAGATTTTAATGATAATTGTACTCTATAACATTAATATTTAAGTTATATTACTAACACTTAAATATGAGTCATGCCTGAATTTAATGATTATTTTATTTTATTACAGAAAATACACTTGCGGCTCTGTGAGCTGTAGACCGCGCGAATCCTTATGGCACCGCCATTTTGAAAAAAATTAAAAAACTCGGCGACTTAAAATCTGTACTAATGTATAGTTATTAAACCGAAACAACTCACGAAATTTCACAATCATTCAGAGGAAAACAGTCGGAGAGCTGGACAGACATACTAAAGCATTTTTACCCAAGCAGAGACTATCACTCTCACTCAGTTAATTAGTAGATTTAAGTAATGCCAAGTAGTATTCTCCGCCAGTCTACAACTTTACCTAATCATAGCGCAAAACATATAATGTAAATTGAAATGTTATGAACGATACAACCAAGAAGTATTTTTCTGTCTCTTACTGCAAATTTCCCTTAAAGTTAGCTATTAATATAGGTTTCCTTGAAAATGGCTATCCAGCAACTTTCAAAGTGTACGTGACGACATTTAAGGTCGTAATTCCGCTGTTCAAGTGTTTGCCACTTTTGCTTTGTGCGCAAATTCCAGGGGAGTATATAAGTTTCTCGATTTTCGGTATATATTTCGAGTAAATTGCACAGTGTATTGGGATTTGAAAGTAATGAATTTTCTTATTATGAAGTTACTTGTTGGAAAGAAGATTTACAAACTTACAATGAACTTCCTTAACGCGAAAGTGGGTCGTATGCTTGTCGTTTTCATGGGATAATTTCTTTTTAGGGTTCCGTACCCAAAGGGTAAAAACGGGACCCTATTACTAAGACTCCGCTGTCCGTCCGTCCGTCCGTCCGTCCGTCTGTCACCAGGCTGTATCTCACGAACCGTCATAGCTAGACAGTTGAAATTTTCACAGATGATGTATTTTTGTTGCCGCTATAACAACAAATATTAAAAACAGAATATAATAAAGATTTAAGTGGGACTCCCATACAACAAACGTGATTTTTGACCGAAGTTAAGCAACGTCGGGCGGGGTCAGTACTTGGATGGGTGACCGTTTTTTGCTTGTTTTGCTCTATTTTTTGTTAATGGTGCGGAACCCTCCGTGCGCGAGTCCGACTCGCACTTGGCCGGTTTTTTTTTAATTTATCTATTCTTCATTAAGCAGTTAATAGTCAACATTTTATTGTTTGAAAGCATAAGTTTTAAAATCTGATGATGAGATCCTGAAGAAAGCCATGAAACTTTTGAAATATCACACTTGTTGTTGTCCCTCGCTTCCCGTTGTTCCTTAACTGATTTTCTTTTTTTTTTGTCCAAAAAATCTATTTCTTGCTAATACAGCTCAATCATTAAAACTGCGGTAACCGTTTACTATCAATCTGCTATTCTGTTAGTTGGAAGTCATAAAATGTCACAGAATTATTGTGTAATATGAAATTACTGGTCAAAATGCGGTATATTGCGACATTTGCGACGCATTACCGCGGCTCGGCGAGGTTCGCACGCTCCGCCGGCGGCGTGTTTGATCCGCGCCCATGCGTGCGGCCACATTAACACGCTTATTTTTATACATTTACTATGTAACTACGGACGTAAGCAACTGGTAGTATCGTACCCATCGAACCTTCTTTAAAAGTATCCGGTGGCGAATGCACTAGTCCCAAAACGCACTATTAGTCAATACACTCTAATTTCGAAAGCCCCTCTTCTCATAAGAAACTAGGCCCAAAATACCATATTTCCAAAAAGGCTCATTCTCGATTTACACGAGAACCATTGAGAACTAGTCCCAAAATACACCTTTCCCAAAATACCCCAAATTGTGTTCACCTGTGCGTGGCGTAATACTTTATTCTCATAATGCGTAGGTCTCAAAACACTCTAGTTCCAAAATACCCTATTTTTTTGGAATGTCTCTTTGTGACTGCTTTCAGCCGTAATCATTACCCGTTTGATGCCTAAAATTTTTTTTTCAAAAATAGGATTTACGTATTTAATTATTATTTTGAGCTATACAGGGTGTAATCGTTAAGTGTTGCTCGGCGATAGTTCCGTAAATATAGCAGATATCAGAAAATTTCAAATTGATATCGAAAGTGCATATAGTGAAAGTGAAGGGCAATATACACACGAGTGTTTTAATGCCTGTGTTGATAAAGCAGTGTATGGAACTATCATAATTAGGTGGGCGAGAAACTACCCTCATTTATGGCATTATTTAATTATTTAATTATTTAATGCCATAAATGAGGGTAGTTTCTCGCCCACCTAATTATGATAGTTCCATACACTGCTTTATCAACACAGGCATTAAAACACTCGTGTGTATATTGCCCTTCACTTTCACTATATGCACTTTCGATATCAATTTGAAATTTTCTGATATCTGCTATATTTACGGAACTATCGCCGAGCAACACTTAACGATTACACCCTGTATAGCTCAAAATAATAATTAAATACGTAAATCCTATTTTTGAAAAAAAAATTTTAGGCATCAAACGGGTAATGATTACGGCTGAAAGCAGTCACAAAGAGACATTCCAAAAAAATAGGGTATTTTGGAACTAGAGTGTTTTGAGACCTACGCATTATGAGAATAAAGTATTACGCCACGCACAGGTGAACACAATTTGGGGTATTTTGGGAAAGGTGTATTTTGGGACTAGTTCTCAATGGTTCTCGTGTAAATCGAGAATGAGCCTTTTTGGAAATATGGTATTTTGGGCCTAGTTTCTTATGAGAAGAGGGGCTTTCGAAATTAGAGTGTATTGACTAATAGTGCGTTTTGGGACTAGTGCATTCGCCACCGGATAGCTTTAAAATAATGGAAAGGACGATGAATGAATAATATTCGCATTTGAACTGTTTTGACTCAAGCCATGCTTGAAATTTTTTAAAGATACTCAAGTAGCTAATCTAATAGCACCCGAGCGCAACGGGTAGTTTTTTACAAGTGCCATAAACCTAAGTACTTTGTTATCATATTCATCATACAAAAATTTGCACTTGCTGATATTGGAATCTATGGACATAAGCTTTCACAGAATCACTATCAAGTATATCAACTAGAATAGGTACCTAAGTAAAAGTTCATAAATAAGTTTTTTGCTACGTTAGGCTCGTTTTAAACGTCATTTAAAACTAAAAATCTGACAGGTATAGATATACCTTCCAGTCAGAATATAATATAGGTAAATACAGTAATAATATACCATTTTATTTATTGCGAGCATTAGCGAAACCAGTATTCTTTATAGATTAGGCAGAATTAAATGAGAAATGATGTCCCAGCCATAAACGAGAATGGTAAGACATTCTGTAATCTGATAATCTTACTTTACTGCCAGTTAAAATATAATTACTGTACGTGTAAAGGCCCTGTAATCCCCTGGATTTTGGTTTTTTATTGTAGGTACATAGAGAGCGATAGAAATTCAAAAATCGCCTCCAAGATGACGGAAAATATTGTATTTCGTCTAAATGTAATACGTAGGTAGCGGCAGGTAGGTATTATGTACTTACAGAAAAGGTGCCGTTTCTCTCAGGTGTGGTGTGCAAGTATCAAACGATATTTTACACTTGAATGACTATTTCACACTAAGGGACAAATAAGGGTTCAGACACTTTTAACAAGGTATCAAGCTGACTGGTGCTATTTTGGGACCAAATTCTTATCAAAACTTACTTATTTATAGCGTAATTAATAAACGCGGTGTACCGGGTGGGGCCTGTAACACGAGCAATGATTAAAACATAAATTGTACTTTGTACTCCTCAAACGGTGACACTTTTGTTCAATCAGTTTTAAAAATGATGAAGTCCTATTTTCCTTCAAATTAAATATTACTCTCAATTAACGCTATCTTCAGTGTGATTGATGTTGCTTGTAACGCTTAAACATAACAAAATATGCACATTCAGTACATTGCGTCTTAGAATAAATCAAAGGAAAAGAAAAGGATAAACCTTCAGTCAAAAATAATAATCATTTATTTCAAATATATTGTGGATTGCAACGTTTTTACGTAACCAGCGTCAGGCGTGGCTCTCTCCGCGATCTCGTCGCGTCGCTATAAGTACATGCGACCCACACGAATGTTGGTGTCTAGCCATAGTAGTTGCCGCGCACCGCTACGGAACTGACACCTACGCCTGTGGGCTTAGCACGGTAGCAGTTATCACGCAATATGGTATAAAATATGTGAATAAAACGTTAGTTACCGACGATTTTATCATGCATACTATGGTAGCAGACGATATATGGAGTTATCCACATTTGACAGCGGTAGATGACAGAAGACAATTTGCATAACATGGGGGTTGGATAATTTGACATATTATCCCATTTTGACAGTTCAACTTAGTTAATTTTATCTAAGTGCTTCTTAGGTGACGATAAGCCTTGTCGTGAAAGCAAAACTAGTGAATAAACCTATTACAAATACAAATTACAGGTAAATATCCGTTTTTCTATGATTATATTGAGAGTTATTAGTTACAATGTTCCGCTTTATATAATATAGTCAATATTTTATTTGCAGGGAAGTCAAATTTTATTATTCCTACTCGCGGCTGCTGTTGAAGAAACAAAGCGTCGAAAAATCTCGTGCATAGCTTTAAGAAACGCTTGCAACCCGTTTGATATGCCAGACGAAGAGTTTCGGCATATTTACAGAGTGTAAGGAGTGTGCAGTGCATTTATGTGCCGAACTTAACGCAGAGTCTCAAAACGGTGATGGATTACCAAAACACCTTAAAGGTAAAGCTTAATAAAATTGTAGTGTTTCTTTAAAGTTAATATGTATTCCATGTAAGACAGGCGTCTCAATGACAATGCTACTAAACTCTTAAATACTATCTCATATTATAATTGTAAAAATTAGTATGTTAAGATATTCTGTTGCACAATCTTATACTTACTAACAGAGGTTACTTATTTAAGCCACTTTTTACCTCAACATTCATATCCTAACCTAAAGGGGAAAGTCTACTTACCTAGGTACAAATATTACATCTATGTTCTTATTTGTTTTAGGTTTTAACAGTATTAGCTGTAATACTGGTAGCTGATGGCAACTACCAACGCGGGACTAGTCAAGATGATGGCTTGTCCATTGGCCAGACTACTGTAAGTCAATACCTTTCTCGAGCAACTTGCACACAGAAGGTAAGTTCTCTTGAGCACTGAATTAAGTACTTACTAGACATAAAAAACTGTGACGTTCCACTAGGCGTGTCTTAGTAACTTTTTTGAATAAGTATGAGTGTGGCTGTATTGTGCAATGAGATAGGTAACTATTGTTTGATAGTTATGTTAAGTAGTTACTGGGTCTAGGATACATACTGTTATTCTTCATATTCAATTATTAATTATGTGAAAAAAACTGACAATCACAATATAAATTCCTGAAAATCTACCATGTGTAATTTTAAGTGAAATTGTATATTGTGAGATAAATAAATCATATCATATCATAATCTGGGAATGCATTTAAGGTTTAACTAAGGCATCCAGTTCTAGTTCTAATGTGCTGCATTGTTGACAAACATACTTAGTCATATTTTTATTCAAAAAAAATAATACAGGCCTATTGCTTGATGACTAGCGGAATGCGCAGCAAGCAGCAACTTTGAGTCTAGGACAAAACTTAACTTTCATATTTTTGGTGTGCATCAGTAAGCGTTCATATTGCTCTTCACGAGACTCCAATGGATAATACATATATATAAAAACTAGCGGATAATATATATAAAAACCAATGGATATTATTCCCCGAAATGGTCGTTCCCGTCGATTAGTTACTAGTAGCTATATTTTGGGTGCAAATAGCCTGCACTCATGTGAAAATATTTCATTCATAGCTGCCACATGAACCTGCTGTTACTTATTTCCTTATTTTTCTTCCAGAAAACTTCTCGTGGATACAGGGGGAAATTAAGGAAGGCGCTCCCCGAGGACTTCCTAAGCATCATGCACAAAACCGGCTGTTGTTAAGAGCCCATCAACCTGCACACTAGCGCCACTGCTAAGTAATCGTGATTATTTCAATTTAACGAAATATATTTAAAAAAGGGGGCCGCTACGCATTGTATCTTGTATTAAAGTACCTTTTGAATACTCGTACATCAAACTAGTTTCTATGTTGCTGGATTCGTCAATCTATGCGTCCAAGTTAAAACGGCCGTTTTTGTTTTGAGTTTATAGATTGACGAATTCAGCAACATAGAAACTAGTTTGATATATTCACAAGGTACTTTAAAACAAGATACAGTACGTAGCGGCCCCCCTTTTTTAAATATCTTTCGTTAAATTGAAATAATCATGATTATTTAGCAGTGGCGCTAGTGTGCACGTTGATGGGCTCTTGAGAATGTGCGCGTGCGAGCCAGCTTAATAAATACTTATTTCGCCTATAACCAACTATGTTTTACTATCACACAAATACCTACCTAATCTATTTACCTATTTTTCTATGGTCAATCTTCATACAAAACAGCATTCCCCGCATGTAGGTGTCGCTTATTCTTATTTTTCATTTTAGCGTACAAAATCTGTCACTGTTACTACTTATAGCTTCTAAACGTATTTAATCCGACTTTCATATATATACACTATAGTATAATTAAAGCATTTTAAGCACGTTCTTATTTAAAGACGCATTTAGTTAGTCTGTGGCGGTCAAAAGGTTAAATAAGAATATTCCTAAATGCTCTATTATGCTATAAGTCTACCTACTTTAGTAACTATAACTACGGTCAGACAGAGTTTAATACTCTAATAATTAATGTTAAATTTTAAAAAACTATGTTAAATCCATTAACAACAATGTCAATATTCTCGCGGCGTTGGCACTGTTGTCAGTCTTCTATGTTTACTAGGTAAGTTAAGAGCCCGTCAACGTGCACACTAGCGCCACTGCTAAATAATCGTGATAATTTAAATTTAACGAAAGATTTTTTTAAAGGGGGCCGCTACGTATTGTATCTACATAGTATTAAAGTAACTTTTGAATACATCAAACTAGTTTTATGTTGCTGGATTCGCCGATCTATGAACTTAAAACAAAAACGGCCGTTTTAACTTTGGACGCATAGATTGAAGAATCCAGCAACATAAAAACTAGTTTGATGTATTCAAGAGGTACTTAAATGTGACGGAATCTATGAAAAGGGACCTTATTGTCGATGGCGCTTACGTCATTATTAAAGATGCTCCGATATAAATATAATGCCGCGCGATGTAAGCGCCATCGACAATAAGGTCCCTTTTCATAGATAATGCCCCAAATACAAAATACAGTACGTAGCGGCCCCCTTTTTTAAATACCTGACGTTAATTTGAAATAATAACGATTATTTAGCAGTGGCGCTAGTGTGCACGTTGATGGGCTCTTAACAATATCGGCTCTGTGCTGCTGGAGAGAATATTATAAATGGGTAAATAACACAACTATTGCCAAAAAGATAAACCAAGTTTATTTTCACATTAAATTATGGTATACAAACAAATCATTAATTGTCGTCCCCGGTGCGAAAGTGCCCATGATGCTAGCAACTTTTCAACGCTGGATTACTATGGGCAGCTTTTGCACCAGGAACGGCTCGGAGCGAGGGCCGTAATGTATAGGTATACATAGTAATGACCTGAAAAGGGAAAAGGTGTTTTGGTCTCAGACACACTCAGAGTACTCAGACAACGATATAACCGGAGAGTTAGCCACGGAAATAGGTACTTATGCAATTTATAGAGCAACGTAATCCCTCTAGTTAGTGTGCCATACTATCATTATTAATTAATCCGGTCGCCTGGCAGCAGTTCAGCGGTGGGTGTGAGAGTGGTTGGGCAACAACGGAGTTGTAAAATCAATTGAAGGTGTGCAATTTATAGAGCTCTGTGTTTGGTGTGATATTATAGCTAATTATGTATTTAATTCAAATATAACAATGCCAGGCGTTTTTGCTTTACGTATATAATCCACTCGTACTTTTCGCAATCGTACTTTTTGTACTCTGTCACAGAATAAATAATAGTACTACTCTGTTCGATTACGCCTAGGTATGTGTTAAGAAAAAGTAGAAGACATATACAACTATGCGTGAAGCAATTGTGAGTCAGGTGGAATTTGCTCATGGTCTTCCTGCAGGCGCTCAAGTGGTTTGTGTACTTTCATCACCTGACACTACTATTCCCCCAAATAAAATGCCTGGCATTGTTATATTTGAATTAAATATATAATTAGCTATGATATCATTTTACAACCCCTTTGTTGCCCATCCACTCACACACCCACCGCTGAACTGCTGCCATGCTGGATTAATTAATAATGATAGTATGGCCCACTAACTAGAGGGATTTCGTTGCTCTATAAATTGCATAAGTACCTATTTCCGTGGCTAGCTCTTAGACTAATATATATAATATACAAATACTTAAATACATAGAAAACATCCATGACTCGGGAACAAATATCTGTGCTCATCACACAAATTAATGCCCTTACCGGGATTCGAACCAGGACCGCGGCTTCACAGGCAGGGTGACTACCCATTAGACCAGACCGGTCGTCAAAACATATATATGTACTTACATAAGAGAATTTGGGACGTTAGCCGCGTACTCTGCCTCGTTTCCAGCCTTGGCCACCGGTGGACTTGATCACTTTATCTTTAGTGTATGACATATATTTCAATTTATAAGAACTGAAACAAACTACTAATGATGTCGCGGGGTAAACTATAAAAATACTAACGCGTTGGCCACATTGCGCGACTGGCTCCGGCTAAGGCAGGGAAGGCTAGATGGGAACGAAAGGTCCGATCGCTGTGTCTCGCTACAACCTATGGTTGTCGCCTTAGCCGAAGCCAGTCGAGCAATGTCATGGCCAAGCCGTAAGGCTAAAGGCTTCGTCACACAGGCGCGTTTTCCGGGCGGGGCGTTAGCGGGGCGCGCCGCTTTTACATATAAAACGCTCACGCCCCGCCCGGGAAACGCGCCTGTGTGACGGAAACTTAAGCGTATGCTGAGACGCAGGCGACGTAGGTCACGCAGCGCAGCACAGAGCGATTTTTGTAAAGTATAGAACGTCCTTTAGGTACGCACACTCCAGAGTAAGGACGTTCCATACTTTACAAAATCTGCTCTGTGCTGCGCTGCATGAACTGCGTCGCCTGCGTCTCATAATACGCTTAGCCTAGTGGCATTATTCATAAAAGTGTTACTGCCCTGAATTAGCTATGAATCGTTTGTCTTTATCTGTCATTTTGACTTAGATAAAGATAAGATAAAATATAGTTTATTCAAGTAGGCATAATTACAATGCGCTTATGAACGTCAAATAAAGCTAGGTAGACCGGCTCCCTTATGTATTTGAAAGAAAGGGATAAAAAATTATTTAACTAAATCAGGTCCGTAAAGTTTTATGAATAAGGTGGTAAGTACATATCTTGTCAAATAAAAATTATATTTTTGATAAAAGTTTTTATTGCCGACTATAAAGGCCCCTGTACACAATGGGCCATCGCCGGCCAAACCAAGGGACGCAGCCATGCGGTAGAATGAGATAGCAATATCACTTGCTCCCTCTAACGCATAAATGCGTCCCCCAGAATGGCGCATTGTGTACTGGGGCCTTAACAGGCAATTAATACCTACTCATAAAAACAATTTCTAAGAAACCCAAACACAAATTAGGTTGCTTTATATATATCAAAGAGTTTCTTTGCCCACATCCTGCGTCCATCATCAGATATTCGGTGGTACCATAATATTGCGTTATCAGTTATCACCCAACTTAAATAATGTATATTAAGTTTTAGCTCAATCGAATAAAGAGACGTGGGGTCTAATTTATCTTGTAATATGTACTTGATACATACATTGCAACTTAAAGGTTTGTTAGAAAAAACCTTTTAAATACCACTGTAATAGTTTCACCTACATATGCTTAACAAATAAACACTTTTACTATTGACTTCGAAATGCATGGACGTGCCTGCTGAGAAGTGTGTTCCAGGCAGAAAGTCAGAACTTTTTTTTGGCGCACTCTCTCGTTCTATAGCTAAATATTATGACTATCCCTTTTCTAAATAAGTCATTAAATAATTGAGGCTGCAGATTTTAGTTAATTTCTATCGTGTCCTCGATAACTTGAGTGTCCTCCAATATGTTATGACTGAAACAGAAACAAATAGATTAGATGAGGTCATGATTCTATAGTGGCGCAGGCTAGTACAGAGGTTCATTTGCAAATTATAAGAAATTAATGTCATTTTTAGAAAGCTGTCGTTTTTAAGTCAGGGGGATTTTATAGTTTCATTGGTCCGATTTCGTTTCGACTGAAAATAAATTAAATTTTGTTCCAGTAACTATTAATCCGTTATTTAAAGCATTTTTGTTATTATTATTTTATTAAACAGTACCTATTATGTATTAAAGTGTAGTCTATGCCACCTGCGGCATAAAAACATACCAATGAACATCTTATTCAACAATATTTGTCTCAGTAGTTAAGCTTTTATGCTAGGGTAATACACGACACAAACATACCCACACACATACATACATACCTACATACATAATACATACCTACATGCTAAAATCATAATTCTTCCCATTGTCACGTATACAATCAAACCACTTAGGGTATTGCAAATGAAAACATTTAAAATAAGAGTACCTACTTAAATCTTTCAATTAAACTGCTGGCAATACACACTAGGCTATGCCTGCGCAGTTTAGCATGTACACTGTACAGTTTAACTGCACAGGTAAAGCCGGTTTGGAAACTGCAGTCGAATGCCTTTTTACCTGTGCAGTTAGACTGTACATAAAAATTAAATATTAATAATATTTTATCCTTATGTCTTAGATTCATGGCACAAAGTGTGGTGGTGTTTTTCTTTTGTCAATACACTTGAATTCTTACATACAAAACCAGCTTCTACAATATTCAGACAGGGTAAAAAAACAATTTTGAAAGTGAGGTCTACGGGTTCCAAAGTTTTTAATTGTTGTTACAATCATTATGACCGTTTTCTGCAGTGTGAAAAAAATGTCAATTGGTAGTTTAGTAGTGTATCTTTCAATGTTGTTAACTCTAGTTTACCAAAAACAAGTATAACAAACTAGAACTTTCTAGTTAGGTAATTAATCTACAGTTGGATCAACTTTTACAACATCCATTGTTGCCATGACAACTTCATGCAATTATAGTAGTCATAGAACAGTTTTTAACAAACTTTTGTCACTTAGTAGAACATAGTCATAGTAGAAGATCAGTGTCAATAGTTTTAAATGGCACAATAAACTCTTCATGATTTTAGTTTAAGAAAGGTGTACTTACATCTCCAATCCTTGATTCTTCTGGATCCATTTTAGACAAGCCAGTTCTCCCGGTAATTGGTTGAGTTACCGCTCACTGCTAGCGGAGCCTGGGTTGCTGCCACATTGATTTTTCTAACTTTGCAGCTCAATTAACGACAAGTCTGACAATAAAAATAGAATTTATAGATAATTGACACATTTAACAGCTAAATTGTATTCAGTGATGACTTGATGACCCTACCTGCAACGGTAGTTAGAAACTGGATTTGGGCTAATATCAACAAGATAAACAACAAACATTAACACATTAACTGCCAGCGACTCACTAGGGGAGTTCACTGTTCGTAGGCGCTTTTTGCTACATACGGTTTTTCCCGTGTTATCGGCTACACTCGTAGCGCGTAGCTCGCGCTGGCACTGAATGTTTTAAGTAATGCTAAGTTATGGATGTTTCTTGTGTCCATACTACAAACTTTGCTTAGTTTGAGATGAGGTTGATCTGTATTAATTATTAGCATAGTACTTACCGACTTCCATGCCTGCTGCCACTGATGCCACTGATCTGTACGGATCGTGCTCTCATAGAACTTGTATGCAGCACTGCACTTATCTCTGGCTTCCGAGAGGCTCATGGTCCTCCCTGTACTCCCTGTAGGCGAACAGGGGATGCTGAGTTATATATTTTGCTAGCATTTTCTTCTGCGTCAAAGAATCGACTGAAAAACATATTCATGACAAAATCAGTTATGATCAAACGAATTATAACTTTTTCTGTAAATAAATTATTGGTTTTTAGAGAAACTTACATTATGCGTGGCATTTTCTTTAGATTTCACAGCAAATCAGTATTTTTCTTCAACTTGGTTTGTATTCTGATATTTTCACTGATCACGCGCGTACGCGATGCTTGTCAATGTCAAATTATTGTCAATTGACTCAATTGTCAAACACGATTATCCGTGCATGTTATAATGTAGGTCAATTTGTATAAAGCTGTCACTCATTTAAACACTTTTCAATTTGGAAGTGTAGTAATAAAATTGACTATTCATGTTCAAACTATGTCCGACACACGTCCGACATATGAATAAGGGCAGCCATTGAATAGATTTTTCATAAGCTCTACGCATAGACAGTCGTGGTCACTATCGTATGATAGTCGATAACTTTATTCAATATCGACGTGGTAGGCTTATCGTAGCTCGGGGCCATGCTCAGCGATATGACAAATTTACCAATAACGTTAGAAGACAACGTATCATACCACGTGCAATATGATACGCCCGTGCTAAGCCCGCTGCTCGCGCTTGCGCCACCTAACTGTTTCGATCAACACGGGCTTCCGACTCGTCGGAAGGGATAGGCCCAAGCGATATCTTAACATTCAAATCATTCTGCCATTTTTCGCGGGGAGGGGGGGGGGGGACGTGCACACAGTCGCACTTTTCACACACTTACATACAAAATCCAATGTGTAATGACGACACAAATACATAGAAAATGACACCCTACACAGACAAATCTTGCACACCTCGATCTGTTTTTGTGTACGGACGAATCACAATTAAGTGTCACAACACGCACACTAACACATTTCCGTCAAAGAATTTTATTGTTTTCTGAGAGATGAGAAGTCGGATTAGTCGCTCGACCGATCCGCAATTTGTACTGGGCGAGCAAAATCGATAAATCCAGCAATTACATGAGACTAAAATATAATAATTGTGTTTAAATGTAATTAACCGTATGACATGTAAAAAAAATATTACATGTGAAATGTCACACCTTCTTTTGTAAATTTGATGTCCCCGACCTCTTTTTACAACAAAAAACCGAGCAATTAGGCATTTTTTCTGCTGCTGTGTTCACTCGCGCGTCTGCATGGACTAGGTCTAGTTAAAAATCCGAGCGCAACTAGTTTTATTACCCGCGCTAGATCAGTTGATCTTGTACTTACCTAGGCAGAGGGGAAATAGTGCGAATGCCGCATCCCTTCCGTGTTGATCGAAGCCTAGCGGTCATATCTGTTGTAATAGACGCGTTTTGTTAGGGAGTGAATCTTCTGTAGAGTCAGACCAAGAAAAGTCTGCAGCGGATTTGACAGCCCTCGCAGTGCCAGTGTTATTTTAAACGTCAAACTTCTATGAAATTATGACGTGTAAATAACACTTGCACTGCGTGGGCTATCAAATCCGCTGCAGACTTTTCTTGGTCTGACTCTACCTAGTACTATTATTTATTCTGTGTCAGCGTCCAGTTATGATTTACGATGGTGATGAATACAAGGCTTGAAGCTCTAAGTCCACACTAAATCATACCGCACTCATTTCCTGCTCTTAAGTACCTACATCGTGTCAGGGCGCTCTCAATGGCAAATCCCATGAAACTAATGGAGTTCTTAGTTTTAGTTTCATTAATCACAGAGTGCCCGGGCCAGACAAATGCGCCGGACAAATGTACGGTACCTACCTATTTCCCGTGTAGCTATTGTTAGTAGAAAAGTTGGCAATGTCCGATATGGAGGCCAATTCTGTTTGGACAATTTGATGGAGTTTTGATTAATTTGATGGACTGTAAGCCCCTTTAGATGAGAGAACGTTTTACAGTAGGTACGTGGGTAGCCAAAAAATAGGTAAACACTTTAAAAACACTTTTTACCTTCATCCGTTATCGGATCGGACAATGTGAAAACGCTCTTACGGCTACTCGGTTTGCACAACTTTAGCCGATTGCCGATAAATTCTCCGAATCGTGGTTGATTTTCGACAAATTAATTAAAGATCCTCTAAACACTTTGTTCAACTTTTCAATACCCCGATTACAATAGCAATATCGCACCTTATTTATCTTGGTATTTGAAAAACAACCTTATTTATAGATCAGTACATTGTAAATTCGAATGTACAGAAACCTATTTTATCTATAGAATATTGTAAACGTGTGGAAACGGTAATAGTAATCGCTTATCGCGGTGGCCAGTGAGCTGGAATTGCAGCAGCCTGGAAACCACTGGGGGCGTAGCCAACATACCAATAATTTATAGTGAATGTCGTGGCTTTCCAACCTCCGTGGCGACCTGACATAGACCTACTGACTGACTGGCTGACTGACATACATACATGACAACGACACGACAAAATAAGATCAGTTCACGACAGACAGCCACCAAGACCAGACAGACTGCTCAGTGAAGTACGTTCAATATGAAGATAATAAGTTACGTTTTAATTTATGTACTTAACCGGTAACTTTGATACATACGTTCGTAAAATAAATATGGAACGTATATTTGCTCTTTACGCTCTTTAGGTAGGTACATTAAACGAATCTCGTATAGTTGGAAGTAAATATCTCAAAAAATAAAATCTGAATTGATATACATATTTCCCAGTACAATGATGTGACTTTGTAAGAGGGATACTTATCGCACCCATTGGGCTGTAAACCGATAGCGCGGAGTTGCGCGCGGAAATACAATTAGGGTACGGCCTACGGAACTCGGGCTGATAAATACTGGTTATTTGGTTAATCCATTATTTTAATAGGGAATTCTGTGTTAACGTGGGTGTTGGTTGGAAAGATACATTAGGTAATTTAGGGTACAGTCGCCATCAGATATATCGGAGCGGCCGTGGTGCTAAAAATTATCTGAACACGCACAACACATTGAAAAAATAGAGACGTGTCAGATATTTGTGAACGCCTTGGCTATGAACACATGAACATGATGAACAGTTTTCACATACCTATCGCTGTCTCAGTCAGCTGTCTATTCACCCGTAGTCTTGTCAGAGTTTGAAACATCATTAGCGAAAAAAAATACCAGGGTATCAGCAGAAGCCAGGAGCGTGCCGATCGCCTAACGATGCTAATGAAACACGTCTACGTCTATCGCCTCGATAAGTAGGCTGGTAGGCATTCACTATACATGTATTTACCTACAACTTGTACAAGACTCGCAGCCAAAATAGTAGTGAGATCTAATGTAATTACAATAAAGAGTAGGGTCAGTTGTCGAACATTGAAACAATCGTACACAGTGAAACTTTGCGATATCTCGGAAACTAGGTGTTATCAGCTAGTGCCGTCTGTCAAGCAAGGGCAGGCTCAAGGACCCCCAGCACCTCCCCAATACGCGAGCGCGCCTCGGAGAAGAAGCACGTTGCTACGAGCGTTATTGTGAATTCGTGTGACAAAAGTAATATTTTTCATTTATGTTTCGCAATTTTTTACCAAGATATAGAGTCTAGTTTGGCGTTATTTAATTTTTTGTTGTGTTCTATGTGTATTAAAGTTACTTTGGAGCTAAATATTTTTAAATTTCTTTCACTCTTTGGTGCAGTTTTTTTTTAATTGTTTCAAAAAACACCCCCTAGTCTCGCAATGAAACATATTTATGTAGTAAACAATGAAACATGATGTTCACTGAACACCAGTATTAGTACACAATGAAACAAACTCATTATTTTTTTAATTAATTAAAGACTATGTGCGAAATTTGTGAAACTAAAATACCATGAAAATTGATAATAATTTGTCTATCATATGACAAAATATAAGATACTTAACTTTAGAAATGGCTGAGATATGATAGTTTATATGTTGAATGTTTCATTGATGGCAAGGTTAAGGTCACATGTCTAACATTGAAACAGTCGTTTATAATCACTATGTTGCAAGAAAGTGTATGATATCAAGCATGGAGATGCTTAAAACCTTTCCGCGTCCACCTAGTTGGCAATCATGCTCCGTGGACATAAAAGGCGCCTTTCTCGCAGCATGCCGTAAGTGCCGACCAGATTATCGATTCACAATTAAACTTAGGTGTGCGTACAATGAAACAAGTCTTTCGCTTTTAGATATTTCAGCAATCTTATAACGATTCCATATTTTGGAAACCTTTTAAATAACAAATTTCAGCCCACCACTATTTTCTCCTTTCCTTTCTCATTAATTGATTGAAAGGATGTATGTATTAATGTAACTTATTTATTACAACGTTTCAATGTTTATTAAGGATGTTTCATGGTAGACTATATATATTACATCTGTTTCACTGTAAAAATTAGAGTGTTTCATTGAAAACATGCACAAGTCCACAATGAAACAAAACTCATTTTTCAAAAAAAGCTTTATAATACAGAAACTGTTAAAAATAAGTAGAAACCAAGAACGCCATATGATAGACAAATAAATTGTTTATCTTCATACGAAATATCACACTCATAACTTTAAAAACACCAGAGATAGGAAGGCTTAAACTTTTAGTGTTTCATTGATCAACAACTAACCCTATACGTACTTCATTTCAGAACATTAGACTCTACGAGATCAAAGAATCAGGGATTCTAAGCATTTAAGCAAGTTAACGAATACCCACCTAAACAAATTGTAAACCTGACGTCGAGCGTTTGTTGACCTCTGCCTCTTTAGGTATCTTATACGGAAACTTTAGTTATTAATTAATTGTATAATAAAGTTGCCGTCAATAGAACTTGCAAACTATGTAAACAAACAATGTAACTTTGTTTTGTGACTGTTTCTCCTTGAATTTTCATACTACCCCATCAAACACAATTCAAACTATACACATATACACTATTGAAACGGCCCGTTCCGTAAATTACATAAATATATAACTGTATCTTGGATATTTAATTAAAAGTTTAAAATGGTTTCATAAGTTAGGTTACTAGGACCTGACGGAATGACGTTTTTGTTTCTTTTAAATTCTACAATTGTCTATGATGGGTAGTGTTGTGACTACCGTTTGTGATATAAACCCGCTACACACTACCCAACTCACGCTCTGTACCTACCGACGCGGTTGTAAAATACATCAATACATCATTCTTAAGTACGAATTTGTCTTCTGATCGTGATTAAACAAATTAAAAATAAGTAACTACTTGTTTTTTAATTTTGTTATTTTATTATTCGATATGGTTTGACATTAGTAAAGTAGTAAGTAAGAGTCTTGCCCATCACTAGTAAATTCATCATTCAGAGACAATTTCAATATGGCGGTTTGTTTACATAGTTTGCAAGTTCTAATAACGGCGACTTTACAATTAAGAATATTAAGTCTAATATTTACATATTGTAATGATTGTTGGTAAGATGATTGGTGGTTAAATTGGGTATTTACACCTTCGATAATTTATTTATTAAAATTTCCTATCAATGTTCCTTGTCATTGACAAGATGCCACATCGCTGTATTCATGCGCAGACTTTGTTACAATCATTATCATCCACCATACGTACCAGGATGGCATAACCAGTACAGATGTCTGTCTACAGGCAAAATACAAGGAAGCCGGGCCATTCCTATCGAGGTTAACTGGCCCGTTGAGTTTGGGGCCGGAAGTAGAATCTGCGGGACGAGTAGCCTGTTCACGAAAGATTTCGCCGATTCGCTCATGTTTTACCAATCAATAGGAAGTTGCCTCTTTGAAAAGTCAGCAGCAGAAGTTGCTAAACGGGCGTGGTGTTGAAAATTACCTTGACACGCTCTTATTCTCTTAACAATAAAGTCGCGTCAAGATCATTTTGAACACCTCGCCCGCTTAGCAACTTCTGCTGTTGACTGAACAGCTTTCGTAAATTTATTTACTCGTACCTACTTTGAGCATTCCCCAAAAAGGTAATTTTTTTTGTAAAAATTCTCGTAACACTGGTCCACGTTAAGTAATGCGGTCGACTAGCAATTCGATCGTGAATAGTCCAGCTTCCGTCCCTCTCCGTCGTTACTCAAACGGACACGGATCGATGTGCCGTCTTTTTTTAATTATTGCGACGGCGGCATTTGAATTCGGACCTTTTTCGTTTTATTTGAAAAGTTTGTACGGACGCGAGGATTGAGTTTTTATTTCAAAGTCATCGAAAGAAAATATTAGATAGATTAGATTTGATATCGACTTATAGATACAGCCGTATTCGAACTTCAAGATATTCACAAGAGACGACACGTACTAGATCCATTCTAGATACGTTATAGTTTAGATTTCAACTAGTTCTCTTTTGCAGCGCAATTCGAGCAACCAATGTCACTTTTACGTTAGATAGAGTTAGATATCTATTAGATGTGAATTGGATTGGATATCTAAGCCATATCTTGTGGAAATCGTCCAAGAGTATCTCCAGAATCGCGCAAATGTCAAATTTGACAGGTTAGATCTTAAACATATATCGTTATCGTATCTTGGCAATGTCTAAAAGATATCTAACAGATGTCTATTTCAAAATCCGAATCGGGCCCAGAGTGTTTAATAACCTATAACATTTCATGAAAAATATTGGTACCTACCTACCTACTACAGCTTTTTGGTTTAAAATCGACTGCAATGGAAAATCAATATTTGTAATACTGTATTCACTATTATAATCTGCACAAAAGCTTTCAGTACTTTCGGCGCTGGGATTAATAGGGGTTTGAATGGAAAATCCACAATAAATAAGCCTCGAATACAAAACATACTGTTGAAAATTAAAATACAGGACTACGTGCCCGATTCGGATTTTGTAATAGACATCTATTAGACATCGCCAAGATACGATAACGATATGTTTAAGATCTAACCTGTCAAATTTGACATTTCCGCGATTCGATTCTGTTTGAACGATTTCCACAAGATATTACTTAGAGATCGAATTCACATCTAATAGATATCTAACACGATCTATCGTAAAAGTGACATTGGTTGCCCGAATTGCGCTGCAAAAGAGAACTAGTTGAAATCTAAACTATAACGTATCTAGAATGGATCTAGTACGTGTCGGCTCTTGTGAATATCTTGAAGTTCGAATACGGCAGTTCGTATGTTTACTGTGTAAGTACCTTTATTCCCGATATTTCGACCCAAGACCAAGACCAGGGATGGTAGGAGACAGGGGACCAATTCACGGATGACTGATGTTCCAGCAGAATATCAAAACAGAGATTAGTGTAACTAGCCGACGACGACCACGAGAAAAATGTCGTCTTTGAAACGTCGGAGGCAATTTTATACCCGTTTTAGTGAATAACAATGATAGATGCAAACTTCGCGACTACGCCAAAAGAATATAAGAATAATTAATCTCGAAATCAAACGCTTGGATACATTGTTTAACCGGATAAAACGCATTTTATAAAAGGGTTAGGTACAACATAAAAGTTAACAACTTAATAAATACGTAAATACCTATATGTAGATCCTGTTTTTTATGTACTGAACCTTGTGTTCTGTCTTAAATATCTACTGAAAAAAATGTATCTTGTTTATAGAGCGCACATGTGTATGACCTCACCGTTAAACAGATATATATTTCTGATCTCAATAGGTACCTCTTTATTCCAAGCAAGATCCCGTAAGCTGTAATTTCACACCTGCCTGATGTATCTGTTCAATCTCTGAAATCTCTTCAAATCTCTAGAATCTCTCCAAATCTCTGGAATCTCGGTCTCGGTTCTCTGCGAGATTTATAACGCTGTACTGGCGACAGAATGTAAAACAGTTTAGGGCTCCATAAACGGGTTCACTTTTGATGTTTGTGGAGGGATTTCAGAAGCGTAGGATACGTGCCAAGTACGTATGTACTTTCATTTTTATGGTTTATTGTATTTATCTATGTATATTATTATGCCATATTTTACGGAGTGTTAAGTTTATAGATGTGCTATCGAGTCTTAAGATATTGAGCGGATACTGTTCAAAGTTTGTAACTTCCACTTAAGTAACTTTGACGACGCTTGAAGTAAGGCAAGCTTTGTTACACTTACACAGCGCTGGCGAGTTTCGATTACTACTTGCTTTTCGTAATACTGAACATCAGTGAAATTGAGCCGTTTTCCGACAAAATATAACTTTTCGCAGGTTGCAGGTTGTTAATAAAGCCTTTCTGCTACTAATATAATAAAAGTTAATATCATTTGATATTTACCAGTCGCTTTTCGGTGAAGGGAAACATCGTGAGGAAACCGGACTAATCCCAATACGGGCCTAGTTTACCCTCTGGGTTGGAAGGTCAGATGGCAGTCGCTGTCGTAAAACTAGTGCCCATGCCAATTACTGGGATTAGTTGCCAAGCGGGCCCCAGGCTCCCATGAGCCGTGGCAAAATGCCGGGACAACGCGAGATGATGAATATATAATAAAAGACAGTTCTATCAAGAACCGACATTTTGCCCGAAAATGACACCATCGAGCATAAAATTACCATTGACAACCGACATAACTTATCCTATAAGTTTCCTAAACATCCTAGTCCTCAACATTCAAAGACCCAATAGATAGCACCCTGCTGTGCTCTATTGACAATAACTTCAGGACAGTTAGCAGCAAAAGTTGCTAAGCGGGCGAGGTGTTCAAAATTACCTTTCTCTTATTCTCTTATCAATTAAGTCGCGTCAAGATAATTTTGAACACCTGGCTCGCTTAGCAACTTCTGCTGCTGACTGGACAGTAAGAAGCACCCGTACGTCTACCTTATTTACGTTAAAAAAAGAAAGCGAAGTTATAACTGAGGGGCTCTTTCTCTTTTACTCCAATGAAGGCGTAATTAGAGTGACGGAGAAAAATGCCCGCAATTTGCGAACTTCGATTTTTGCTGTTATACTTAGTCCTGAGTTGCATTGCATTGTGCGCTCGCACTGCGGCGGCAAGTGTGTCAAGTGCTGGCTTTGTTCCGCGTTTGGAGCCGCAATCATATTGCACGAGGACACTATTGAGGTACAGCCAGCATCAAAAGTGCATGGCGACTTTATCAATGTATTCATTCATAATTTCTCCATGCAATTTTGCTGCTCACTGTACAGCCAGCATCAAAAGTAGCGGATAATTCGGCCTAGTCAAGGTGACAATCGCTATCGCTACGATAACGAAACGCTTTGTGTCTCTCTATCTTTCTTCCATATTAGTGCGACAGTGACCGTTGCGTTTCGATCGCTACGGAGCGTAAGCGATTGGCACGTTGGCTACGCGGCCAGACTACGCGTCAAAAGGTTATTATTTTTAAGCCATGTTACAATATTAACGCAATTTCTAATTAAGTATAGCGGTCTTGTATGCGATGTCATTGTGTTCAATAAAAGTGGCAAAATGGAGGAAAAGTCTATCTGAATTCTATTTTAAGAGGTTACGTAATTTCAGTTATAAAGAACCGTTGAAAGAGAAACATAAAAGCAGCAGTCAACGCTTAAAACTTGTATCAAAACCTTTTTTTACTAGCTGGTTTTCGTACCTGCTGAAAACATTGCCTGCAACTACCGCGTTTACATTATGCATGCGCCACGTGGCGAGCGGAATTCAATCAGTTTTTATTCGGCAGTCGAGTCTGCGTTCTGCAGTATACATTTTTAGGGTTCCGTAGCCAAATGGCAAAAAACGGAACCCTTATAGATTCGTCATGTCTGTCTGTCTGTCCGTCTGTCTGTCCGTCCGTATGTCACAGCCACTTTTCTCCGAAACTATAAGAACTATACTGTTGAAACTTGGTAAGTAGATGTATTCTGTGAACCGCATTAAGATATTCACACAAAAATAGAAAAAAAAAACAATAATTTTTTGGGGTTCCCCATACTTCGAACTGAAACTCAAAAAATTTTTTTTTCATCAAACCCATACGTGTATCTATCTATGGATATGGGTATCTATGGATAGGTCTTCAAAAATGATATTGAGGTTTCTAATATCATTTTTTTCTAAACTGAATAGTTTGAGCGAGAGACACTTCCAAAGTGGTAACATGTGTGTCCCCCCCCCTGTAACTTCTAAAATAAGAGAATGATAAAACTAAAAAAAATATACGATGTACATTACCATGTAAACTTCCACCGAAAATTGGTTTGAACGAGATCTAGTAAGTAGTTTTTTTTTATACGTCATAATTCGCCTAAATACGGAACCCTTCATGGGCGAGTCCGACTCGCACTTGGCCGCTTTTTTAAGGGTGAAGTCATCCGTGACCGCAGCTGATTCAGCCAATGGGCCCGATTCGGATTTTGAACTACATATCTATTAGATGTCTATTAGACATCACCAAGATACGACCACGATATTTTTAAGATCTAGCCTGTCAAATTTTACATTTCCACGATTCTGGAAATACTCTTGAACGATTTCCTGAAGATATTATTATTACGATATTTTAACGTAAAAGTGACATTTGTTGCCCGAATTGAGCTGCAAAAGAGAATTAGTTGAAATCTAAACTACAACGTATCTAGTACATATCGTATCGTTCTCTAGTCTAGAACGGATCTTGTTTTCCGAATACCGCGGTATCTGAATCGTCGGGTAAGGTTAGAAACATTTAAATTACTTAATAAATAAATACTGCACCAATTTCGCCCCTCCTAGTCAGAATAGGTACTAAATCTATTCCTCTGTAGATTGTTCGTCCTCTGTATCCACGTAAGTTCATAGAAAACACGGAGAGCTCCGTCGAATCCTGTTGGCCTAGTAACTTGTTACCGCAAGTGTGTCAAGTAGGCTTGCCACAGCACGCTTTGTCGTTTCGGAAACCGTTGCAAGTCTGACTTTTGTATTTATTTTGTTATTCGACAGAAATAAAACTTCTGATCTTCTTGGACTTGTTTCAATCTTTCTGAATCTTTCTATGGTGGAAATTACGCATAAATATATCTGCCGAAGATCTGTCCAAAGACAGATATTTTCTTCATTCCCGCCCATATACAATTCCCACCATACATCTGTACGTAGGTATATCCCTAGCTGTCCTAGTATCTTCTAAAAGTGTGGTTTTAAAAGTGCCACTCCGGTTAGGTGATATAAAAATAACTCAATCAATACTTTATAACCAGTGAATCCGTGCTATGGGGTCATTCGCTCAGATGCATTTGCCTACCCCTTTCCATGGCGATGCTTTATGTTGGGGCGTTGGGGGGAGGGGGAGCTATATGTTAAGTAATAAACTAAGAATGATCTTTATTTGCACCAATGCTCTTATTATGATATTTTCAGATGCTTAAATTTGATACAAAGTACTTACTAGTCTATGCCGCAATTAGGTATAATACCTTGTACTTAATACCTTGTACTTGGGTTAGAAAAGTCTGCAACAATTTTGATAACATACTCAGTGCAAGTGTTTTATGCGTCATAATTTCATAGAAGTTTGACGTTTAAAATAACACTTGCACTGCGTGTTCTATCAAAACCGTTGCAGATTTATCTTGGTCTAACTCTACTCATATTTATCATAAAAACAATGTTGTATTGCATTGTCACCGAATCCCGAATGCACGCCAAGCAGACAGTCGAAAAATCATTTGTACTTCTTACCTACGTTGCAGTAAAATCAAAACCTCTAAAAATATCCAATGCACATACGATGGCAACTATCAAACTTACATTGACGAAGGCAGAGGCACACAGTGTAAATAGCGGCATAGCGCATCTGCATATCAAACGCGAACTGTCAATGTTATTGCGACTCGCAGTGTTTAAACACGTAAAAACTAGTGCCCACGCCAATTACTGGGATTAGTTGCCAAGCGGACCTCAGGCTCCCATGAGCCGTGGAAAAATGCCGGGACAACGCGAGGAAGATGAAGATGATGAGTGTTTAAACACTACGCGGGCCACGGAGCGAGCTGCCCTAGTAGCACGGTCGCATTTTTATCGTTTGTCACCATGCCTGTCACGTTCTACCAAGTATATATGTAAGTGCGAAAGTGACGGGCATAGTGATAGTCGATAAAATGGAACCGTGCTGAGCTCGCTGGTATCCGATCGAGGTTACACGTTACGACTTACACCATTAGGGTCCGTCTTTAGGCCACAAACTTACATATACCTATGGAACAAAATTTTAACTTCATTAATCGAGAAGTTTCAGAGCAAATAGGTTGTGACAGACAGACGCCTAAGTGATCCTATATAAGGGTCCCATTGTTTCCTTTTAAGGTACGGAACCCTAAAAATAAACACCAGTTTATTAAAGAACATCTTAAGTAAATATTACTTTAATAAACCGAGAATCTAAAGACAAACTGAACAAAAACCGGAAAAAGGAAAATTGCTGTCGGATCGCAAACAAAACATGGTGTTTTAATAAAACGTGTTTGTATCGGGGTGACTGATGGGGTGAGGGGAGGGGGAGAGGGTACGATCGGTCATTCGCGATCGCTTCAAGATTTATTACTCGGGACAAAGTGGACTGCCGATGTCGGTAAACAAGATGTTGAATAGCGTAATTGAGCGGTATACAAGTTTTTACCCAAAAACTTTTTTATTTGAGTCTTTTTTCGTACCTTCCTACATCCTGAGTATTAAAAAAACCCGCCAACTGTACTTTTGTAGGGATTATATTTCGTAAAGGAAATCCCACCTCACCCTAACTACGGGGTGAGCTGAGATTTCCTACTATTTCGTGTTTATCTTTAAAGTTACGAAATGGAACTAAGTTACACAAAATCATAAAAAAAACTAAAATACAAACGACCGGAACATTTAATATGTATAAAAATCAGTTTGCCATATGTAAAAATACAATTTTATCGAGTTTTGAATGTTAGTTTTGTCCCTACTCACCCCATTTAACGGTACCTTTTGGCGTTGAGTGAGACCCTTGGCCCGTGGGGTCCAAGCGCCCTTAAGCTTATTGAGGAACTATCCAAAAGGTTAGTTGAGGTCACCGTTGACCGCAGAGCTGGCAGCTTCCTCGCTCAAAGAATTAGTCTAGCGGTACAGCGAGGAAATGCTGCCAGCATCTACGGCACCATGCAGCAGGGAGATATTTTTTAGTATTTTATTTTAAGATTACTATTATTTATTTCTAGATTAGTATTATTTATATCTTTTTGTTTGTAAATAAAGTTTTATAGTTTAGTTATTTTTATTTCATACTTTTAATTAGTTAAATGTATGTGGATACATTTCAAAATACATATAAATCTCCAAAGTCCATTACGTAACAAAACCGATGAATGACAGTCAAAGTTTTTTTTTACTTTTACAAACATATAAACCATTCTCAGAAAACTAGGCATCGTTAACAATAAAACTCATGCATTTTAATCTTGAAATTAGCTCAAAGTGAAAAACTTAAGGAGCCCTTTTCAGTATCACTAGAATTCCTTATCTAAAACTCCTCAAAGAGGACATTGTTAAAAATTCATGGTTGATCCCGGCATTTAACTTTCCACTTGCCTCCCAGTGACTCGCGCGAGTGGCTAAACTTTTAAACTGGCCATTACTATAAGGCAACTTGGGTATTATTTTTTAACTAGCGACCCACCCCGGCTTCGCACGGGTTAACAAATTATACATAAACATTCCTCTTGAATTACTCTATCTATTAAAAAAACCGCATCAAAATCCGTTGCGTAGTTTTAAAGATCTAAGGATACATACGGACAGACAGACAGACAACGGGAAGCGACTTTGTTTTATACTATGTGCTTAGAACCACTGGATCAAAGAAAGTCGGGTAAATACGTTTTAAGGTAATAATTCATGAAGGTATTCGTTATTAGGCTTTCTGGTCCTTTGAGGAGTATTTATAAGAAAATCTCGCAGATTTTGAATAATGTATAGGAAAAATGAGCATTGCTTATGGATTTATCACTAGGTACATAGTATAAAACAAAGTCTTTTCCCGCTGTCTGTCTGTATGCTTAGATCTTTAAAACTACGCAACGGATTTTTATGCGTTTTTTTTAATAGATAGTGTGGTTCAAGAGGAAGGTTTATGTACAGGGGTCGGACAAAAAGTGCGGATGACGTAAAAATGACGTAATCTTGCACACAGGATGATGTTTGAGTTTGTATTTAAACTTCCGTGTGACATGTAGTAACAAAGTAGTACCTATTAATGAAGTAACAAAATAATCGTAAATAAATCCATGGAATTAATAATACAGGTGGTAGGGTGATGTAGTGAATAAAATAAATTTCACGAAACTTGCCACAATATTCGAGTAAAGATGACATTTTAGAGCGTTTTCTTATACATTAGTAAATATAAATTTTAGCTAAATATAATCGTGAAGATACAATAGCTAAACAATAACGAAGTCAATTTATTGTTCATCTGATTGACAATGTGTCAGTCAAAAACGTACTTAAGTACTCATTTCAAGTGGCGATATCGTTTAATAAAGAGGTTGATTAATGATTAAGTGGTTTGACGTCATCCGCACTTTTTGTCCGACCCCTTTATGTATAATTTGTTAACCTGTGTGAAGCCGGGGCGGGTCGCTAGTTATTAAGAAAATAAGGTTTGTTTTATTTAGTTTAGTAAGAATAAGAAAGTTTTTATTGTCCACTGTGTAGGTAGATATACAAATAGATGATCTGTACAAAAAATAGTATCAATAGTACCTTTGCGAACATACAATATAATTCTTAAAGCTACTTATAAACTAAATTACTATATTAACTAAATTATTTACATTTTGTTGCCGCATGCAACAAAATGATATTTTGTTACATATTTGTTGATATATTTATAAAAAGTGTAACTAACGGGAACTTGAGACGTGACCGTCCGGAAAAGACAATTTATGATGGGACACACAAAGTTAGTTAGCAGTTTTTAATTTCCGCTACATAAAGGCTTCTTCAGACTTTACAACATATGGCAATTGCTGGCTAAGTAGGAGCAACTAATAATATTAAATCGATCTATCAAATGCCGCAATGTATTGCAAATTGCATGCGATTATCGGTGACTTTTGGAGAGATCATAAAAGGTTGTCTGGAACAGTTCGCAGTTGTGTACATCTACTTATGTTGCTGTTTCTCTGTATTATTTCATTCTATTGAATTAAGAGTCTTTGTAATTGTAGGTACTATAAGTAATTATCTATACATATCTACAAAGTACGTTCTGAAATAAAAAAGTGTTTTCTATAAAGAATTTTAGTTAGGGAATGTAAACCGGTTTTTATTTGTTACAAACCGGTTTTGTTTTAGTACTCTACGAGAATTTTATACTAGAATGACCACAAAAATGAAAATTGGAAAATAGAACTCATCGTTTCTCCCCCGAACTCTTGATATGAAAGGATGGAACTCCGAACTCTGCAACAAGCTCGCGAAGGGTGCTCAATTACTCGATGGCCCGAGTGCCAATTAGCAACCAGCGGTGACCTTTACAGCAGGCGTCTAATGATCCATCGTACTACATCATTGTTCCTTGTATATCTCCAATCTAAAGCAAAACAATATAAATATTGATAGCAATGTAGTATGTAGGTACCATTCCCGTTACTATACCTATACAGGGTGTGATGGATAACCCGTATCGGACACCTGGATGCTGACCGATGGACACGCATCTATCTCGTCCCGAATTCGGCACATATTGTACCATTCTCGACACAGTTACGCACCATTCCTGAGCTTTATTACAATGAGGTCTAAGAATGGAATGTGTTGTTGTTTGTAGCGGGTTCAGGGGTAAGAGAAATAAAGGATTTAATCGTATGTTTCCCATGGGGTTTCAGTATAGGTACTTGTATGGAACACGCATAGGTACTTGTATTTGCATGCCGCTCTTGGCTAAACATGTGATACTTACTAGCGATATTGCCTGCTTATACTGATAATGTCAACTTATGTTTAAGCAAATAAATCATTCATTCATTCACGGACTAAGAGTAAGTAATTAATAATTGTTCAATAATTGCATTTTATTATGTGATCAATCGTATTTTACTCTTAGTTTGATAATAACTTTATTCCAAAAATAGTTATCCTGAACCCGAAGACATGGAAAATGTGTGACCACCGCTACTTTTATAGAGTCCTTACACTAGCGCAGCGGTTCTCAATCTTGTTTTTTGACGGAACTCTTTTGGAAAGCGAAATACTTGATGGAACCCTACAATAAAACAATAGTTTTTAGAAGTGTATTTTTTTATTAAATAAGCATAATTCTAAATTCTTGCGGAACCCCTAGGGTTCCGCGGAACACACTTTGAGTATAGCGTCTGTTGAGCGTGGACGTTTATTCAGCGCTATGGAAAAGGGTGTCGCTGCGCAGTTGCGCCAACGTTGCATCGAGAGAGTTGACCAGGCGCTGCGACGCTCGGAGGACACTAGTGTGGGGTCTCTTATGAACTCTCTCTGGGCTCAAACTGAGTGGACGCTTGAGTGGCAGCCAACAGCGGGTCGTCCACGTTGGACAAATGGGGCATTATCTATGAAAAGGGACCTTATTGTCGATGGCACTTACGCCGCACAGCGTCGCGCGGCATTGTATTTATATCGGAGCGTCGTTATAATGGCGTAAGCGCCATCGACAATAATAAGGTCCCTTTTCATAGATAACGTCACAAATGGCCTCAGTGCACGCTTACTCAAATCCCTTGGACGCTCGACGCCACGCTGCACGCCCCGCTGGTCTTTCCTCTCTGAGGCCGTATCCAAGAGTAACCCAAGAGACTAAATCTGTCAGTCGCGATACTCGCGATGTGCCATTAGCACGGTTGCGCGTAAGTCGCGGTAATCCGGCCCGGTCTTACTGTCCACGGTGCAATTAATGGTTATAAACGATTTGCTGATTAATTTATGCTTCAGTATTATACAAAACCCGATTCTTATAGTAGCAGTATCTGTGTTCATGACAAAATCAGCGGCACTGCTACATTCAACTATTGCAAGCGTATAGTTTATTATTTTACGTCACCCTAGGCCCGTAAGTGGAATTTTCTTCCCGCTACGCGAGAAGAAAATCTCACTTCCTGGCCAAGGCAAGACGTAAAAAACTTTATACAAACCACGGGCGGTAATTCGTAAAGCCCCAGATCGCATATTCGGTTCGGGCCACAAACACCTGTGATCTGGAGCATTTACGAATTCACCTCCTTAGGTATGTAATGTACTATTCCATTCCCTCTAATTATTCGCCTTTATCAAGGTTTTATCTCTCGCCTTTTATCTCGGTCCTCCATAACGTTTCTTTAACATTTCCGCGCGGACATTTTTTATGGTTTTTAAAATTGTTCTTGTACCGCAGTTTTATCTCAGGATTACCGTAGGCTCTCTTTTATGGCGCACTTGTTTTTAGGTAATTTTTATAGATAAGTAGAGGCTTGTTGAGTTGAGCCGAAGGTTTTTAAGCAGTATGTAGAAAATAAGAGACAAATACGAGGGGCGTTCAAAATATTCTCGGTATTGATATCTTACAACCTCTTCTAAAATTTCTTTCGTTACTGGCCGCTAAGGTTTATTCATTGACATTAAAAAAAAGTATAATTCGAACCGAGATGTTCTTTTGTTTTTCTGCAATTGCTGAACAAACATGAACATCATGTGGGAATTGACAATGTTAACTAAATTAGAACATCGATGCGTGATAAAATTCTTGACAAAACATGGTAAAAATCAAAAAACCGTAAAAGAGGAAATGGATTATGTTTACCGTGAGTCTCTTCTCGCTCCTTCTTTATCTACCATTCAAAAGTGGTCAAGCGAGTTTAAACGTGGAATGGAGAGTGTTGAAGACGACCCTAGACCTGGCCGGCCTGTAGTAGCTACTTCACAAGAAAATATTGATAAAGTGGAAAAACTTATATTGGAAGATGGTCGAGTGAAGGTAAAATCTATAGCACAAGTAACCAATCTCTCTATTGGTACCGTACATGATATTATCCATGACCATCTTAATATGTCAAAAGTAAGTGCAAGATGGGTTCCGCGAATGCTGACTCGGCTTCAAAAAGACATGCGTGTAGCTTGTTGTTCCGATTTTATTGACCTGTGCGGTGAAAATCCTGATGAGGTGCTGCAAAGAATAGTTACTGGAGATGAAACCTGGGTTCATCATTATGACCCAGAGAGTAAACAAGAGTCCATGCAGTGGCACATTAAGGGTTCAGCTCATCCCAAGAAGTTCAAGGTCATCCCTTCAGCTGGCAAGGTCATGGCCACGATATTTTGGGATTGTGAAGGAGTATTACTGATCGATTATAAAGAAAAAGGTGTAAATATCACAGGACAGTACTACGCTAACATTCTACGTCAATTAAAGGATGCAATCAAAGAAAAGAGGCGAGGAAAGTTAACCAAAGGTGTTATGCTTCTGCATGACAACGCCCCCGTCCATACTGCTCATATTGCCAAGGCAGCTATTGTTGAATGTGGGTTTGAAACTGTTACTCACCCACCGTATAGTCCGGACTTAGCCCCCAGCGACTTCTTTTTGTTCCCCAATCTTAAAAAGGATCTGCGTGGAAATAAATTTTCCGATGATGAAGCATTGAAGGCGGCAGTGGAGGAGCATTTTTACACCAAAGATAAAAAATATTTTTATGCAGGATTAAAAAAAATAATTGATCGATCTTTTAAGTGTATGAACATAGGTGTATGAAGAAATAAATGATTATGATTATGATTATGATTATGATTATAGGGGGGGAGTATATTGAAAAATAAAAATATCAAACTTTTCGTACTTGTTTGTTTTCATTCTCATACCGAGAATATTTTGAACACCCCTCGTACTTATAGGTATTTTGTTTTTGTTGTTCAATTGGTGACCAAGACGATGACGTCTTAACTCTTAACCCCACTGATATATATCGGCCTGCGAGTTAAACGCAAAAGGTGACAGTTCCGCATAATTGACAGATTTGACAGGCCGATATCGTCCGGCGGACTGGTTATCAGGGCCCATTCTGATGGTATATTTATGATTAGTTAGGTATGTGGAAAAAACGAAGGCATTTACCTTTAAAAATTTTGTGGTAATAAAAGTTCCTATATTTTTTTATCTATTGCAATAATTAACTTTTTAAGACAGTAACTTTTTAAGACAAAAAAACTAAAGTCCGTCAACCAAATCTTGTCAGTAGTAAAAGGCGGCAAATTTGAAAAATCGCGGGTTAGCAACACTGTGTTCGAATAATTCCAAAATGCGTGTCATCTGTGTTTTATCTGTGGAATGTGGATTGATGAATGACAGCCGTCACCTTATTTGTTTTCATTTGGTTTTCATTCTGAATCGTTTCTGTTTCAAGAGATATTTCTGCTGTCACCATTAAATACCAATACATTAAATAAGAATAAGCAAAGCTAAGGGGCCTGCAATGTACAATCATGCTCGTTGATGGTAAACATTACTAAAAATTGAGGTTATGACAAGTACATACTAGAAGAACTCTTTCGAACATTTAAGATTATGTTCAGTTTTTTTGTTTTAGGGTTAAAAGGCATAAATAAAATTAAAACGTATGCCTAAATCTATCCAAACAAGACCATAAATTGTGTCCTGGAAACCGTCCATAGGCCCACATGTCTAATATTTTCAGCAATCAGTTGTGACTATTTACAAAGATGCAATAGAATACTACAGAGTATTATGCTTGGTTGTAAGTGACCCGGTAACATTGGTAACTTCATTATATTTTTTCAATTAATGACCTGAATTATAGTGTAAGCTAAAGTGACCCTTATCTTATTTACCTTTAAATTAAATAAACACCCAAGTATCAGTTGTTTTATTTTTAATATGTAATCCTATTGTACAATATATACCAATCAAAAAAAAATTACACAGGTATGTCATATTCATCCAGAAGAGTACACTAATTTTCATTAACAAGTGGCATATTATATTGTAAATAACAAATATATGCACTATCTAATTATCTGCATTTTGATATGATTTTATTTTAGTAAACTTTAGAAGACATAGATAGGGAACAAAGAGAATATAAGCACTACGATAGGGAGTTGTTTTTTGATATCTTCAAATTTGTTCATCATTTTGATTAACATTGTTTTAACATCGCTTTTAAATTGTCCGTCCATGTTTCAAATTTTTTCAATAAACCGCGAGTGACAATTTGAATTGACGTACGCAGGGCGCGCTCAGCGGAAAAAAAATATTTTGGTTCGATGTACATTGCTGCTTTTCTTAGCGCAATACTGCTCTTTGAGTGTTGCCCTACTTTAGTTTGCTTTACATTGCTACTGACAAGATTTGGTTGACGGACTATACATTGTGGGTTCCTCTGAGGTACCTACCTACATAGGCATAACAGTTATGCCTATGTAGGTAGGTACCTCAGAGGAACCCACAATGTAGTTTTGTTTTGTAAACTTTTACTAGTACATTAAGCGCCACTTGCACCCTCCCACTAACCCGGGTTAACCCATTAAACCGTTAACCCATCAGTCACAAATTGTACTGGTAACCATGGTTACTTCAGGTTTAACCGGTTAACCCCGGGTTAGCGGGATGGTGCAAGTGGACCTAAGTAATATCGGCTTTGTCATCTATTTAATCTAATCCAATCTAATAAGTATTAAACCGAACATTTTTATGACACAGTCTTCAATTCGGTTCAACGCCGGCCAAACCATAATGCCCCTACGTTTGTTATTGCTCTGGAGCCCTGTACGGTTACCATCAGTTTGTCACTGACATAAACGCCGTCGAGAACGTAATTTACTTTCTATACATCTCGCTCGCACTCGCATATTAGTGCAAACGGGATGTATAGAAAGTAAATTACGTTCTCGACGGCGTTTATGTCAGTGACAAACTGATGGTAACCGTACGGAGCCCTAAAGTTTGAAACGTAGCGCCAATCGGGGTCAACGGTCGCGTGTAGCCATAGACTGTCTCACATAGACTCCACAACAATTCACTACCAGCGTGCATTAACCTCGACTACTACCTGCGTTTATTATAGCCCTGGAGCTCTGGATCCCTAGGGCTCCAGGGCGATGTAGGCATTGGGGTCAACGAGCGTGTGCAGCATTGAACACCTAACCCAGACCCCACATGTTGAAGTGATTCCTAAGACTTGGGTCACTAACTCCTGCTAAGTGCTATTTTACTGACAATAAGTACAAGTTATAACTCACATTTATAGACGGGTCTTTCGCGAAATTTATTTTATTACCTTTATTTGCCTACGTTACGACACAGGTTTCACTGGTCGTGGTCCCAGCTAACTGATGTCCCAGCAAAATGTCAAAACAGAGATTTGTGTTGTGCAACTACCCGATGAAAAGTGTATGAAAAAGTTTGGGGTAGACATCACATTTTCAAACATCCCACTACACATAATGTTAATTATTGTCAATAGTCCGACACGCAATACTCACAGTAACAATAAGTATAATTCTACCCTCGTAGTAGACTTTGTCTGTGTCGTCTGACATAATTTAGATGGCCCAAGGTCCATCTCGAAGTGATCTGTGCCATTTGTGTGACATTTCCCGAGGGCAGACACATTGTCCGTAATATCGTGCTGACCGCGTAGCATGGGTGTGTAATGTTTGATATACTTACAAAAACTGTACATGTGATAGTAGTTTTCGTAGGTAAATATCCATTGATATACCGTACATAAATTCTGGAAACTCATTGGTACGAGCCAGGGTTTGAACCCGGGACCTTCGGACTGACAGTCGCACGGGTTTACCGCTCCTCTGCTACGTAAATTGTAGGTATGTTAAACTATTGACTTACTCAGGGACTTTACACAGACGAAAAGCAATATAGCTAGATTTATTTATTTATTTAAACTTTATTGCACAAATTTACACAAAAAGAATACAAATGAATGCATTCTCTACCAGTCAACCATTGGTCTAAACAGAGACGGTTAGTTTGGTGCAGGATTGTAAAGAGTAGATATGAAAATAGACCCAAATTGAGACTTCTATGATACTATACTTACACAAATATACATTTTAAATATTAGGTTTCAATGCAAAAAATCATTTTCATGAAATTTCAGCCGCCAAGACTTATATTGAATGAATCGGTATAATATGTTGTTTCTGAATAAAACCCCTGTCCATTAGCGTAAATGTTAAATAACAGAAGTAGTCCTCAAAGGTCTGAAGAGTGTCCATTGAAGTCTGAAAGCGTGTGTGTGGCCCTTTATAAGGAAATTGCGTGTTATACGAGCGTACGAGCTTAGGGGTAGGATCCTTTGACCGCTACCCGTACATTGACCCATATCAAAAAGAGAAAAGTATTTACGAATCTCCTGTACGTCGCCATCGGATATAACAGAGCGACCAAGGTGTTCTCAAATATCTAAACAAACTCTCAAAACCAATATTTGGAAGCAGAAAATTGATTTTTGGACTATTTTATTGCGCGGTTATTTTATCGAATGTTCCAAAGAAAGAGATCCTTACGCATAGACCTAGCTTAAACCTAAGGCCCTCAGCACACGGCGTCGTAACGTAAGAGACAGAAGCGTAAAAAGCGTATCGTAATATTTACGGCAGTACGAAGTACTTAGTAGTAAAATATTTTTCACCTCAGCAGCTCGAACAAGGGTACTTTGCTACTTAAAAACAGTGAGCAAAATCGCATTTTGCTCACTGAGTGAGACAAAATGAGCAAAATGCGATTTTGCTCACTGTTTTTAAGTAGCAAAGTACCCTTGTTCGAGCTGCTGAGGTGAAAATTTAATTGTTGGTATATCTTAAGAAAACATGAGTGAATAGATGTAAGTGATGAAGAAGGAATACGTTTTTCGGGTTCTCTAATATGTTCTCACTGCTGAGGTGAAAAATGTTGTGTACTACACGAGATCAAAGTTATTTACATCTCGTGCGCTTTTGAGTCCCTTACTACGCTCAAGATTCTAAATTAGATTCACTCGCTACGCTCGTGAATCTATTATAGAATCTTTCGCTTGCACGGGACTCAAAATAAGCACTCGAAGAAATATCAAACTTTGATCTCTTGTTGTACAAATAACTATTATTGCGACGAATACGAATACATTTTGTATCTAAGTAATATCCAAGATATTGATTCATCGAATCTTTAGGTAAAATGAGAGCTCATTTTTCACACGCCCTGTTCAGTAAATAAATAAAACACATCTCTAAATATGTATGAACGCTCACATTTCGCTCGCTACACATAGGTATCCTCTCTACACTGTTCGTGTTCACTGCCTATTCGTAAACCTTATTGCAAACTTATAAAGTCCACTTAACGTCAACAGTGGTACATACATGTAAAGGCATAGATAAATCCTCCGGCACGCGCTGATCCGTGTTTGATTTGTACTTGATTAATGGTTCTCCTGTTGTGTTATGTTGCCCTAGTATTTTGACTTCAGCTGGTATGGCTAATGGTGCATGTCGGAATGGAATTTCATACAACTCATTTAGGGGAATGTTTGCAAATGCTTTGTATCAAAACGAGCGAATTGGAGGGTTAGTACATTTGTATGGGAACTGCACGCCGACTGCACGCCAAGTGCAACGTCGGCGTGCAGGTGCCATACAAGTTGCAGTCGGGTTTCAGTCCGTATGTACCGGCCCTATTTGTAATAACAGGTTATAAATTTGGTCAGGATTTATTATAGAAACACAATGGATTTGTTGTGTTAAAAGTAACATAATTGACAATCTAGAAATGTAATTTCTTACAGTAACAGATCTGTCACTGTACACACATCAAATCCAGATCAATTTCCGAACCTGTAATTAGTGTAATTCACATGAATCACGATGAATGAATTAACACTTTCTCTGCCAGCGAGCGCTACGCCCTACGAGCGTAGCCGATAACACGCGTTTTACGCTTTGTATGTGAAAAGGCCGCCATGAAGAAATAGTCCTCCTCTAAAACCTCATTCAGAGCTCATATGTACACAGGTAACACAGTACAACTTACTTACCTACCTAAAATCGATTTACAAGGGAGAAAATTTTAGATTGATATAGGTATACATATATACTTGGTCAACCAGATCTTGACAGTAGAAAAAGGCGGCAAATTTGAAAAATGTAGGCGCGAAGGGATATCGTCCCATAGAAAATTTGAATTTCGCGCCTTTTTTTACTGACAAGATTTGGTTGACCAGCTATATTTGTATTATGACGGGCGTGTGAAAACGCATTGACATCATTTTCAAACATCAATCAATATGCGTCGAAGTTACGAGAACCCTTTTAAGTTATCTCAAACACAACAGATCATATACGAAATACTTTTACAATATGATATAGCTATTCGATAAAATACCTACATTTTCCAATCAAAATATTGGATAGATTAGATTCTCCAACGTAACCGATATCGAGCACGCCATCGTGAGGTAACGTAACGAAGTAAAGCGGCATTTACACGGGTGGCTGCGCGGGCGCCTCGCAATTAGCGCACCAGACGGAAAATTAACTCCTCGCCCGAAATGCTCCCCTGGTACTTCGGCTGATGCTTTTCAAGCCTTTAACGCTAAATTTTGTTATTTTTTAATGTTGTGTGAAGAGGGTGGAATTTTACTTCTTTTTGCATTTTACGTTTTGTGTGTAAACGAAAAATTAACTCCTCAACCGAAATGCTCCCCTGCTGCTCCCCTGGTACTTCAGCTGATCCTTCAAGCCTAAGTTTTTTTGAAGTTACGTAAGTACCTAAGTACTAAGATTACAGCGCGCTATAATTCTGTTGCAGCGTTACTTATAAATACATATGAAAGTAAAATAAAATAAACGCAATAAGACTTTAGTTCGGGCGCTGGTCTCTCACAATTACATATCTTTAATACTACTAAGCTTCAAGCCATTTAAGCTTCAAGTCAACGATCACCCCAGAGAAATAGCCAGATTTGTAATCGTGGGGCAGAGCGAATAAAACGCCAAGTTTAAATGGAAGGGATATTGTAAGCCATCCATCACTGATCTCACGAGCGCGGCTACTTTATTATCTTTGGTTACATAACTGGATTCTCAGATACACCAGTGCAACGTGACCTCGCTTTTCTATGCTCTTAAACTGGCTCGTTGGAGCGACACACTCGTGTTCGTGTGGAATAAGTGTGCTCTTTACAAAAGACGAATTACTTTGTGTTGCGATCGCAAAGCTGTGGTTTCGAGGATTAACTAACAAATAACCTTCTGTTATCTGGACGCATGGTAGAGCGTTGAATAAATAAATAAATCATTGTAAATTTTTCACAAAACGACCTAGAAAACGATTCGAATATGAAAAATGTTATGGTTTTGATATCACTTTGACGATCGCCTTGGTGATTATGACATGTAAAAATATTTTCACCACACCAGCTCGGAAAGGCTTACTTTGCACTTCAAAAACTGATAGCAAAGTTGCATTTTATTCACATGTGAGGCAAAGTAAACAAATGCAAATTTTGAGTTGCTTTCCTATGTTTGCTGGTAGAATTTACTTTTAAATTATGATTTTGGATGATACATATTTAATAACATTCATTTGGATTTGATTTTGTTTGATATTTTACATTTAATATTTGCTTCAGGTTGGTGTGGTGAAAAATTTTGTGTCGCACTCGGGGGCAAATTTTGTTTAACCCTCGTGCTTTAAAACCCTCGCAACGCTCAAGATTCCATTTATCGAACTTCGATTTCGTTCATATTGGAATCTTTCGCTTGCTCGGGTATCAATATTAGCACGAGCGGTTAAACAACAACTTTGCCCCCTTGTAAAACAAATAACTATTTTTTATCAATAAATTATCGTATCGTCAGTCGTCACAGGGCGGACACGCCATACATCAAAAATCATTTGCGTTTATATGTGTGCGCGGCACGTCTGTACACGCGTCATTGTGTACGTGTGGGTAAGTCGCTTTACTGAAAGGACGCCAGAAGTCCGCCAGATTCATGTCGCGGCCTGTCGCGGGGCGAGGTAATCCAAACCGGGGCGGGGCGGTGCGTGGCCGTTCTGTATGATAATACTATTACTTATTCTGTGGTATCGTATCGTATCGATTGGCGCGCGTGTCACGCACGACTTTCACTTCCTTTCGCATGTAGGTACCAATCAGCGTGAACGACCTTCAAGGTCGTATCAAAAAGGAGATCAAAATCGCAAGTAACTATTAATAAGTAGTAAGTTAAGAAGCTTAATAAGGCTTGTGTTGTGGGTTACTAATTGAAGATACGAGTGTAGGTATTTAATATAAGTACCTACACAGATAATTATCTATCTTTTTGGCGCCCTTTCACATATTTAGCATGGATCGTCATTAAACTGATTCATAAATTATATGCATTGAAAACTAAGCAATTTTTTTAAATCAATAAATTGTGAATCGAGAAAACAAAATTCTAAAAGGTAAGTATCTCTTGAACCAATGGAAATTAATATAAAAAAGAAGCACTAAACAATAAAATTGTTCACGCGCGAGTTCCCGCCATCAACGCGTATAAAAATGTAGATTGGCCGCATTGCGAAGCCGCGCCGTGATGTCTAATACACTCACTTTGCATACGTGATACTGCGTCGATGAGCAATCC
This sequence comes from Cydia amplana, assembly GCF_948474715.1. Lineage (NCBI taxonomy): Eukaryota > Metazoa > Arthropoda > Insecta > Lepidoptera > Tortricidae > Cydia > Cydia amplana. The sequence continues at coordinate 12,591,034 of NC_086087.1, forward strand.
GCTTTCATTAGAGGGCTCTGATTCCAACAGCCTTCAAAAATACGAATTATTTATTACCTTTAATATTTACAATCAACGAAGGTGGAACGGAACAATGGTGTTTCGGACATTTGGGTGGTGTGCGCGGAGCTGAAGCCAACACGTAGAATAGAATAGAATAGTTTAATCGTAGACACACAGAGAATAGACATAATTACACAAAAAGAACATAGTGAAAATAAAGTGTCACGAAATGGCCCCATCTCAGCATGTTGCTGGCGACTTCCAGCGCTGATCTTCCGTAGTGTCATGGGACACACGCAGAGGCAGCACCCGCCAGGGTGCAAGGACTATTGAAAGTTGATGGAATATAAAATGAGCTAGCCTATTGAGTGAAAGCAATGGACTAAATACTGGGCTATTGGATAAAAAACCGGACGCCTGCCTAATAAATCGGTATTCTATTTTATTTCCGGCAGACGGTGACTCGCCTCCACAAAATGGGCCCCCACAAAATGGGCCCCAACAAAAAGCGACATCTAGGATGGCTCAGGGCAACACGTACAGGGCTGGTCCAACAAGTAATTATTGACTCTAAGTACCGTTGATCTTTATCAACTCAGAAATGGATAGAAAATAGTCAGTTCTCTGAAAATCCATACTCGCCCGTCCTCGTGCAACCATTAGAACATTCGCCGGGGAAACTCCTCATCGCCCATTATTGCCTGGTACCTTTCATATGGCTTTCAATAAGATTTCCCTGGTGCCTGTTATATTTTCACTGGCTTTAAGAGTATTTTTGAAGGTTTATGCAAAAAGGCGATACGGGAATTTAAGTAATACACATTTTCTCGTAAGCTAGGTACTCTTGTGTGTGCATATATGTGCTCAAAACCACAGTATCTATGGGACATTGGCCACAGAAAATGGAACCTAACAGTATTATTATTTATTCTGTGATCTAACTACATAAACATAACCGAAGAGCTAAATAAATGTCCTAAATAACATTGCACTAGCATTGGTACGAGTTGCCGAGCGGTAAGATTTTAGGATTTCAAATCGGAATCGTGGTTAGAATACTGATAGCTCGAACAAATGAGTTTCTCTAAACTTATGTTCCTACGAAATACCACTTCGTTTGAAATAAGATTAAAACTATAGTTTAAAATAATGTGTTTCATTTCATCTCTAAAGGGGCCCACTGATTAACAGTCCGCCGGACGGTATCGGCCTGTCAGTTGTTCGGAACTGTCAACTTTGTGTTCTAATTGACAGGCCGGGACCGTCCGGCGGACTGTTAATCAATGGGCCCCTTTAGACTAGTACCTTCGAAAATTGTTCTTATCAGGTTGCCGAATGGACCCAGGGGGCCAATCGTACATAGATTGACAAACGCCGAAAAATAAGAAAAAATGCTTCGGGATGACAAATACGATACATGACTCATGATGACTATTTATTTCCATACAATAATTCAGTTTCGATTGGCGTTTTTTACCAACGAGTCATTTATGTACTTAAAGATATATATATATTTATTTTAAAAAAACTTTATTTTTAAACTAGGTATTTTGAACCGTCTGTGCTACCAGGCACGGCGCCCATAAACGTAGCAGTGAATAAACCAAGCCTATCAACGCCATGACTAAACATAAGGCACAAACAGGCTACAAAACACAATTTATTATCCTGTTATTTATTATAAGATATTCCTCGAAATGTAAGCGTATTTTGTTTGGCGAAGGCAAATATTGTAACATCGTGAAATTCGTGAATAAAGCGCGCCGTCTCGAGTGGGTACGGATAACGTTCAACACACTTTATTTTCGAGAGTACTAAAATTGTGTAGATCGATCTAGTCTAGAATTTCAATATCCACTTAGCGTAGCTTCGAACCTATGCTTTTAGGTCTTAGTCTAAAAATAAACGCTTTATAGATGCGAATAACGTTTTAAAAACCTTAAGTGTAGGCCTGAGTGGACGCTCGAGTTGGGCGTGCAGCGGGGCGGGGCGTGCGTCGTGCATGTTAAACAAATGCAAGCGTATAGGAGCGACCTTAGTGCACGCTGCTCACATTACGCGTGAGCCCGACGCCACGCTGCACGCTCCGCCGAACGCTCCGCTTCGAGCGTCCACTCAGGCCTTACACTAAGTGTAAAGTAATTTGAGCAGCGTGCACTAAGGCCGCTCCTATACGCTTGCATTTGTTTAATATGCACGCCGCACGCCCCGCCCCGCTGCACGCCCAACTCGAGCGTCCACTCAGGCCTTACACTTAGGCTATTCATGGATATGGGCACGGCGTCATTTATTGATTCATGAAGGGACTGCGACATTGCCTAAAATAAAGTATAGGTAGGTACAATTTTGTAATGGTGCTTATTTTATTTTTTTATTTATAGAATTCGTTTTAAGGTCACAAAACGGGTACTTGCGTGTCCTTTGTAATTTCATTATTAAGGATGACTCACGTTCCGTCATAGAAAATCGTCGGACGCCTTGGTCCGGGCCCGGCGCGCTCTAGCGTGAGTCATCCTTAATTTTAATCTCTTGTTACACTTCTATACTTATTTTAGTTCGCAGTTTCATAAACTTATTTGTATTTATGTTGTTACAGATGACCAGCATGGCCCGTCACCTGTTCAGCCTGTGCGCGCTGCTGGCCCTGTCGGCCGCCCGAGGTCAGACTGGTGAGTCGCGCATCGCATGCGCCAAACTTAACGCCGGCTGTACACAACTACACACTCGTCGAGAGCCAGGCCGAGGACGAGTGTGTACTCGTACATACTGCCCCCTTCTTCTTGCCCTTCTCCGATTGGGTCGGATTACCGAGACTATCGGCGATGGGCTCAACGAGTGTGTACAGCCGACATTAAACTGTCACTTTCCAGGGGCTCTTTAAGACTTTAAAACTATGAGGCCAACATGACTTACATTTTGATATCAAATATTATTAGAGCTATAATCACCTCTTTCGTCATCATCATCACCTGTTTATACCAATATGAATTCGTCAAAGTCAAGAGTAAATTGGCTCTAAGTAATTTTTCATGCGTAGGTATAGAAGTTGGGTACCTGCTTTAATGTTAGACTTATTTACATTGTTTTTATTTACATTGTCCGATTCGATATCAAATGTCAGATACGACCACAAAGAAGAAAATTCTAAAATGTGCCTTTTTATACTACTACTACTTACTTGGCTGGCACGATGACCTAAAATGAATCTTGGCCTCCAACACAAGAGCACGCCACTTTGCTCGGTCCAGAGCGGTATCACGCCAGCTTTCGCCGACGCCGCACTCACGGAGATCTGCCTCCACTCAATCCGCCCCACGATATAAGCCCGCCTTTTTATAAGTATTGGTTTATTCATTAATTGATAAAAGGTTTAGTGTTAAAAAAAACTTAAAACCAAGAAAGCATCTGATGCCATAGGGCACTCTCTAACAGCTGCTTTTCCGAGGATCATCCGACATCCGAAATCGGACCGGACAGTGAAAACGCTCTTAGAGCGACGACATAAGGCATAAGATTGTCAGTCTAAAAATTTCCCTTTTTTTTTCAGAAACCGAACCACCCACCACCATCACTACCAAACCGCCACCCACTACCACCACAGCGGCGACTACCACCGTCGCCTGGGAGACCAAGACCCTGAACGAGGGTCAGGCCATTCAGAAGGCTTTGCAGTATCTGCTGCAGCATCGGCAGCCAGATTGGGGCTGGGGAAACGATACGCATGATGTCATGCTCACTCTTCAGGTGCGTGTAGTGAGCATCTCTTAGTGTAAGGCCTGAGTGGACGCTCAAAGCGGAGCGTTCGGTTCGGCGGGGCGTGCAGCGTGGCGTCGGGCTCAAGTGATTTGAGCAGCGTGCACTAAGGCCGCTCCTATACGCTTGCATTTGTTTAACATGCACGCCGCACGCCCCGCCCCGCTGCACGCCCAACTCGAGCGTCCACTCAGGCCTTACACTTACAGCGTTTTTCAGGATCATTCTTCATCTCTTTCGCATAATACTGATTAGAAAGAGGCGGAAAGGCGAAGAGGTGTTTATTCTTTGCACGTTTGCACGCGACTCGTCGAACTGTCTGATGCTATGCCCGATCCGAGCCCGATCCTAGAGTAATAATGCTTTGGAACTATCTTAAGCAAGGTTTCATTTCCGTTTCATTAAACAAAATTGATGCAGTGATTTTGTAGGCACTTTGCCAAGGATAATCACATTAATCATGAATCTACTTACTGTAAAATCATCATTATCATTATCATATTCCTTGTTACAGCTTGCAAACAATACTGGAAAGGAGATCGAGCAGCAGGGATTGGAAATGCAGCTTTCTGCCAAACAAATGGAAATCGAGATTCTACTTATGATGTCAAAGTAAGATGTTTTATTATTTAAGTAGGTACATATCTTATAATTGTATAAATATTACGTTTTCCCATGAAAAAGACTAGCAGCTCTGTGAGCTGTAAACCTTGCGAACGATTGCTACGCCATTTTGAAAAAAATAATTAACAACTAGTCATACAAAAATCTATAATAATTTTCCAACATGCTTACCCAATTGAAAAATTCGTCCTGTAGAGGAGAAGAACATCCGGATCCGGACATACGAAAGAATTTTTGCCCAAACTAGAACGGAGACCACGGCTTTCGCTCGATCAATAAATGTGAGAAAAATTATAAATCAGTATTGAATGCGCAAAAGCTTTACTATCACAAATGCGTAAAGTTCTTGCTCGACCTTTATCTAATCTATCTATCTATCAATCATCAATCTTTAAACGAGCAATTCTTGTATATTGATTTATTTATATATTTATATGTATATATTGTTTTAATATGTTTTCCGAGCAATGCTCGGCCTCCCAGATATTATGTATTAAAACGAAGAATCAAGCATGTATGACGAAACGTATCGCGTTGTCAACAGGCACCACGAGTCTCCCCCGCCGCTGGCGCGCCTCGCCGCCTACACCCTCGCCCTCGGCGCTCTCTGCAAGGACCCTCGCTCCTTCCACGGACGTGACCTAGTCGCAGCCCTACTCCACCGGGAACCGCCGCATGACTTCGACTTTGCATATGCTACTCTGGCCGCCTGTTCATCTGCAGCTCATGTCAGACGTCGCCATATCAGGCGGCTGCTGGATATCGCTAACGCTGCCGCTGATCATAGCCTTGGTAAGATTCTTAATCTTTTGTAAGTGATAGCCTGATAGCCTTAAGCACTCTCTGCAAAGACCTGCGTTCCTTTGATAGACGCGACTTGGTAGCAACCTTGAATAGACAACTTTGACATCGCTTATAAATCGTCCTTTGTCGATCGGGAAAACCATGACCCATACCTATCTAATTTCATCACAAAACCTGCATCAAAAACTACCAGGGTAAACATGCCGTGGTAGTCTAGGTATTAGGTACTCTTAGTCGGTTTGTTTGTGCTCTGATATAGGTAGTTACATTCCCGATGATTTATGGTGAATATGGTTTGTCAGCTCTGAACTCAGAAGCCATGCTATGAAGTGTGTTAACTAACACTACTTCATACCTAGCTTACCTACTTACCTAATCCTTAAATAATATTAATAAATGCCAGATCAAATGCCTCCGAAAATATCACAAAAACGCTCTGTTTGTTGAACGGATCAAAAGCATTGGCGTTTCATACTTGACTTGGCAGAAGAAAAGCCCCTTCGGCAAAGTCTGGTTTTGTCTTACAAACACTACGAATAATCGTCCCCTTATTTTCCGGGTAGACGCCTCAAATAAGGAAATAATCGAATCATTCGCTGGAATGTCTTGATTGGATAAGGGGACAAACAACAAGGAAAAGTGGTGCAAATAAATAAATTGGTGAAATCCGTCCCCGGTCTAATTCGATTTTGATTGATGTAACGGTCACTAACATTCCTTATGCAACGGTTTTTTAGCTATGAGACAAGATATATTTCATAGAATTTAAAACGACATTTTATAAATATAAGTTAGTGCCGCTCTCCGGAGAAATCTGTGAAATTTTTGGTTGTACATGTATAGAATTATCAAATATATTTTTGGATAGGTAAGTACTTTTATCAAAATTTCTCTTCAAGCTTTCAATTAGTTTTGATTCAAGTTTGCTTTTTCTGACAACAAAAAGTTATCTCGATATCGAAAATGCTCCATAGAAGCGTAACGGCAACAAAATTGATTTTTTTTTTCGGAAACTAGAGATTTTTTCGTTTTCAGACTATACTTTATATTCCATCTGCATTTCAGATACGATCTCGATGGTGATCCTGGCGTTGCGCTGCGTCGTGCAAGACCACCGCCACCGCAGTCTGCTCCATTTCGTGCGGCGCCCTATGGCCGGCCTGGCGCGCCAGCAACACCCTGACGGGGGCTTCGGCACGCAGCTGACAACCACCGCTCTTGCTATACAGGTAATGTTATTAATGTTGTCAATCTGGACACTGAATACCACATCGCAAAAATAAGATGGTTCTCAAGGCCTGGCCTTCAAACTTTACTACCCTTTGGCTCTCCCGTTTCTTTTTATGCCATATGATAAGGGCTCATGGGCTTTAGTTCGGAGACGCAATTAATTATGGTACTGATTTAAATTAGCGGCGATAAAAATTAGATATTTTTCTTGTGTAAGAAGAGAAGATAGGCGTTCAATATGCAACTAATTGTCCACAAACTAAAACACTCTCTCTTCAGGCTCTAGAGGACTCCGACAGTGGACCAGGCGCGCATCAGCACTGGAGCCTACCCTCAGCGCGCAAATGGCTTCTGGAGCGGCAACAAGCCGACGGCGGTTGGGGAGACGTCCGTGATACTGCTGCTGCCGTTGCTGCCCTCACTCCTGCCTCCCTGGCAGCAGTCAGGCCGCCGCATTGCAGGAACAAGTTGCAGGATAACCGGAATGAATCGCTAGGTACGTTGCTAATAGCTGCGCGTCTCTTCAATTGCTAGGTGACATTCTCTTATTCACTCACTAGGCTCTTGAAAAAGTGCTTTATGTTTGCATCATCCCCTTGAAACGTCATGGCCTTAATTTTACCAATATTTTTTCATTATCCTGATAATGAAGATCTTAACCGTGTTATTTCGTCAGATAACAACAACGGCGATGGCAGCCTGAAGATGTCATACCTGTCGCACACGAGCAATGAGTCGGACGCGCGCAACGTATCCTTCACCTACACGCTGTGGCTCGGCACCAACGTCACTGAGAACTACACGCTGTACATGATGGCTCCCAGGTACGTCTTACATGTCGAAGTTACATGTTAAGTTAAATACGAGTTTGGTTGATACCAATTGTTAATGTTCATTCACTACATAAATTGGTCAGTAATTTGAGAGTGCACCAGCGTCCCTCTTAGCAGTTACGAACGCAGTAGGTGTGGCCACAAAGGGCCTGGCGACCGGCAAGACCAAAGCGTTTATTCTGTTCAAATTATGTTGTAGTTAGATCTATTAGCATATATCGCCAGTACGTATATCAGCCTTCTCTAGAAATATGAGTGGTGACATTCTTGGTGGTGTGTGCAAAAACGTTAATATTTGAGAGACGTCCTTTGTTCAATAAACAGTTAAAAAGTTTAGATTAGCAATTAGGATTATACGCCAAATGCACTGGTACTGATATATATTTTATCAGCCCCTTTTAATTTTTATATGAGCTACTAGTATTTGTTTCCCTTCATAGAAAATAGCAATACCAAAACTAAGAACATTCTTCTCATTTCAGAAACATCTCTTTCTACCACGTAATGCAAATGGCCGCCGAGCAGGACCCGAAGTTTAAGTTCGAAGCCAGTGAGTGGCCGAATGGGCACTACGTCCACACGCTCGCCGGACATAAGGAAGAACCCATGGGCTATCATTATTGGTTGCTGTACCGTCTGACCGAGATCCCTGATCCGGCCAGCCCACCTGGCAACCAGCTTGTGGCTCCAGTTGGTGAGTATCCTAGAAACTCCTGAAAGTCCTGAACCCTTGGTAGGCTGAAGTATGGTAGGACATATGGAGGAACCGATGGCTTGCCATTACTGGTTGCTGTAGATACCGTCTGACTGAGATTCAGCCAGCCCGCATGGCAACAACCCTTAGTAACAGAAAGAACAAAATTTCTGCTATAATTATTTTCGTGTATCTATAATCTTCTCTTTTCTTAAGTAACTTCTTCGTCTTGAATATAAACCAACGCACAATACAATTGAACTTTACGTAGTTGTTCCTTCACTTCACATCTTACTACGTGTTTCTGTCGAAGGCAGTTTTCCAGTTTATTTGGTTCTCATATATTATTTAATTGGTTCTTCTTTTTTTATTTCAGGTGTCGACGACCTCTTGGTAGAGGACGGGGAGCATTATCTCTTCTGGTACAAGAAGCTGTAAATCCGTATTTTCCTTTGCCGCGCTACCAGCGGCTCTTAGATCGTAGGTATCTTGAAGGACTTTGCTAGAAACTTAATAGTATTTTAACGGAGGCACAAACCGAGCAGAGAAAATAATTCGTTCGCAATTATAAATTTTTTGAAACTTATGCGCAGAATTTCAAAGTGGTTTCACACGAAAGTAAAACATTGTATTTGTGAGGAATCCAGGCTAATTTCGGCCTATATCCCTTTGAGTTAAAAGTTAAAAGGTCACATGACCGTAGTTTTTGTGAATAAAGCTCGTGCCAATTGCTTGGAATTGAGTTGACTAGGCTAAATATAAATGCGTCCGTGCGCTTAGGATTTTTGTGTAGGTACGCCGGATCATGCATTGCGAGATTATGGATCGTGGGCAAGAGGGAACCAAAAAGGCAAGTAAAAAGGGGGAAATCCTGAAATCCCTCGCAAAACGTGCGTAAACTATAGACACATCTTTACGGCTACCATCAGTTTGGCACTGACATAAACGCCGTCGAGAACGTAATTTACTTTCTATACATCTCGCTCGTACTCGCATATTAGTGCAAACGAGATGTATAGAAAGTAAATTACGTTCTCGATAGCGTAAATGTCAGTTTTGACACTGTCAGTGACTCATGGTACGGGCTCTTGACATCCAACTTGCGAACGAAATGTTTGACATCTGCTGTTCTTATAATAATAGTATCAAATTAGGATCTAGTATTTTCTTCATTATACCGGCTCATTAGGATTTAAACTATTTATTTCCTTACTTAGGATATTGCCAAGTTGTGACGCATACCAAAAGTAGTAGTCCTTTAATCAAAAGACTTAAAAAAACTTATTGATCCAGCTGCTAAAACCATTTCATTACCTAAATATTGTTCTTCAAATGTCGCTAAGGCGATTTACATACTGAATCCGCAATATGCCGCGGAATGACTATTTTTTTTTAAATTAGCAATGTATGCATTCGTTTCTTAATGTAACACCCCCACACCCCCAGTGTGTAAACCGCCTATATGTCATTCCGCTGGCAGATCGTGGTATGAGTGTGTGAATCGCCTTTTAACTTATAATAGGTATGGTTTTATAAGTTTTGGATAAGAACAATATTTTTAATGTAAATAGGTATTTGTGTCAATTTGATTATAACTAGCAGTATCTCCTTTTTTTTCTAAATCTCTTAATCTGGAGACCTACAAGCCTGATTTTATACTATATATCTATAAATCCGATAAATAATATTTTTACGACCCGGATACTCGATGCCGCATTGGATTTAAGTATAATTGCGAGTAAATTTGTTTTATAGACGTGTTTAGACCCTCATTTGGTAAAAAAACAAGCAAAATAAAATATTATAAATCTCTAATTCTTGCTATAGTTGAGGTTTTATGGCTATACCTATTTATTTTAAATTCAATTATTTGTTGTACTTATTTAAATAGTGCAATACATTTTGTAAAATTTACAGTAACTTGTATCAGATGACAAAAATCCATATTTTACAATGGTATTTTAATTGTTAAATCATAACCAGTAAACATAGCAAACACTGTTTAGGAATTAAAACTTAAAATAGAAAATCTTACATAATTCTGATATCATCATTTTTATACTTCAAAATATTGACGTTACTGTTAAAATTGTCATTCTGGTAGAAATTGAGTTAAATGGGCTGCATGTATATTAGCTCTATAGAAACCTTAAAGAAACCTACAGTGATCTTTCCTTATATTGTGACTATGGAAATAATTTATTGCTGCCAAGCAATAACAAGCTTTATGAGCATTTCTCAAATAATTTGTACATTTCGATCACATCTTAGATTTCTATAAAAATTGGTATGCTGGTAAAGTACATGAAGCTGAACAATTTCCACCATATTTCCCAAAATGTCCAAGAAAGTTTGTATGAAACATTCCTTTTTTGTTACCAAATGTGCAAGGAAATCTGGTAACAAAACAGGATGTTTCATACAAACTTTCTTGGACATTTTGGGAAATACCTATGGTGGAAATTGTTCAGCTTCATGTACTTTACCAGCATACCAATTATTATAGAAATCTAAGATGTGATCGAAATGTACAATTTTTTGAGAAATGCTCTTATATTGCTTAAAAAAAGGTGTAAGCTGTGGAAAAGAGACTGAAAATTACCGTTTGGTATTTTCTATCGCTTTTCGGTAATGGAAAACATCGTGAAGAAACGTACTAACAGCGCGGCGTAAAAACTGGTGCCTACGCCAATTCTTCGGATTATTCGGAGATTGACTTCTCAATAGGTATAGTGAAAAATGTTCACTCACTCACGTTTCCTATTGACTTTCAAGTGATTTACCTGCTTATTAAAAAAAATCTAAATAAGTACAGTCGCCATCAGATATATCGGAGCAACCAAGGCGCTCATAAATATCTGAACACGCGTCTATTGTCAAGGCGTTATAGTACTTGTTGAGATATTTTTGAGCACCTTGGCCGCTCTGATATATCTGATGGCGACTGTACATACCTACAAAATCGTATGTCAGTAATTAATTATTTCGATTAGTCGACATTTTTGCGTGTAATCTTCAATAGTAATAGAAATTAATAATCATTTTAGACGAGACTGAAATGACTCAAATATTAAGTGCATTAGTATGACATTTTTATTGTACCTACTGAATGGTTATTAATAATAAACTATTATAAAACTACTGGCGTTATTTATTTATCCTTATAAACACCGGGCCGCAAACCCAAAAATATATTGAATATGTACCTATACGAAAATTAACTATTGAGTTATCACTATCACTACATAATATAAAACAAAGTCGCTTCCCGCTGTCTGTCCCTATGTATGCTTAGATCTTTAAAACTACGCAACGGATTTTGATGCGGTTTTTTTAAATATATATTAAGTGATTCAAGAGGAAGGTTTATGTATAATTTGTTAACCCGTGCGAAGCCGGGGCGGGCCGCTACTTATTATTATATAGAAGCCATACCAAATACTGGTTCTCTGTGCCGGTTCTATTACTTAGTAATAATAGTTAAATGAAATTAACAGAGGAAACTTGTATCAAAGAAAAACTATTGAATTTGAACCTTAAACCCAGTCATTAAGATTGTATCTTGTAATGACATGCCTTCAGTACATTTTCTAAAGATTACAGCACATTTTGATATTGAAAGTAAACAAGTTTTAAGATCCAACATTTATTAAATTTGTACAGTTTACAGTAAACACCAAGTTGTCACGGCTAGTACACTCAGCTACAAATATATAGTGACGGCTAAAGTGACCAAATATATCGGAACACATACTTATTTCTATGGCAACGAAGGTGTTACTATATATTTGCTCATCTTGGCCGTCACTATATATTTGACGCTGACTGTACATTCAATACCTAAGTGCAGGAAGCTAATACAAAACATCTCATACAATGCCTCAAAAATGGAAAAATCTCATATTCTCATAAAAATATTGGGTAGCATTTATCATACATTTAATTTATATAATATATAATATAGTTAGATTAGTACTTAAGTTCATAAGAAATTTAGTAAAATGTCTTTTAAAAACATCTTCAGTGTTTAAATTAGGCACACAACCTTTTTGAATGATATCAAAAATAACATAGTTTTGAGCTTACTTTAACTCGTACTTAAAATGTTTCGTAATTCGTAAGTACTTAAAATGTTTCGTAACTCGTACGTTAATTAACCCTTAGAACGCCAAAAACGCATAATCTCGCGACCAAAACACCAAGAACGCTTATAAGATTGACGTATATCTCAGGACGAGATGCGATCTCATCAACCAATCGCGTAGCGGTGTCACACCGCTGTACGGATACATAGCAGAATGTCCAAGTCGCAAAATGTGCAGGCTACGTAAAATGAGCAAATCGCAAAATGTGCAAATCTCATAATGAGAAGATCGCAAAATGTACAGATCTCATAATGAGCAGATCGCAAAATGTGCAGATCTCATAATGAGCAGATCGCAAAATGTGCAGATCTCATAATGAGCAGATCGCAAAATGTGCAAGCAGATCGCATAATGAGCAAGTCGCAAAATGTGTAGATTTTGAAATAGAGCTCAGATTCTACAGGTCCAAAAAGCGTAATCGTTGCCAATAAGGCTTCTGTTGATTACCGAATGTTAAAATATTTTGAAACAAACCTGCTATCTTTTTTATTATTTTGATACCTTATCGTGACCTTGTTTTATGAGCAAATAATTTATGAGGCAGTGCTTTGAAATATGCCCGTTGGACTTTGTACCATGCAGTTTAACTAGGGACGACACACAAAGCAAACGACATTACTATATGCACCTTTCGCGACCTGCACTTTTTACGATTTGCACATTTGGCGACCTGCGCTTTTTATGATTTGCACATTATGCGGCCTGCACTTTTTACGATTTGCACATTTCGCGACCTGCACTTTGTACGATTTGCACATTTTGCGACCTGCTCGTTTTACGATCTGCACGTTTTACTACCTGCACCTTCTGCGATTTGCACTAGTGCTCATTTTGCGACTTGCACATTCTGCTATGTATCCCGCTGTACTGGCCCCATTTTTATTGCCCGTAAGGCCAGTCCTGAGATAAACGTCCAAGCTTATGTTACCTTCCAATGTCAATGTAACCTTGAAGCTTTCAAATACGGTTTACATTGGCTCGTTTACACCCATAATGGGTTTATGCGTCGTTGGACTAAAAGTAAATATGGCGATGTATAAAAATGTCTACTTGCATAAGTTCGTGCGTATATAATTTCGACGAAGTATAAAAATGTGCATCTGTATATTAGACCAAATATAAATAAATATGTTACGAGGGGATGAATTTGTTCCGTATATGTATTATTATAATCCTGGACCTATGTAAAGAAAGTAGTCATTTTAATATTCCGACTTGATAAGACTTAGACATTTGTATACTTTGAAAGTAGTCATTTTTATATTCCGACTTGATAAGACTTAGACATTTGTATACTTTGAAAGTAGTCATTTTTATATTCCGACTTGATAAGACTTAAACATTTTGAAGTATTGGCTTTCTAATACTCGGACCAATTTTTATTTTATATCTAGACATTTTTATACATCGCCATATTTACTTTTAGTCCAACGACGCATAAACCCCATAATGTTGGCGTATGAGCGACTATTTAATAGAGTTAGTCAAACCTAACTCTATACCCACATAGCAGCGATGTGGGTATAGAGAGTACAAAAGATGACTTCAAAGCGTTCAAAGTGTTAAAGGAGATGCTTAAAAATAATTCACACTGTGTAACATAGTAACGTAACGTTACGTAGCTGATATTTCGTGAAATAATAATCATTTTTTGGACCGTCTACAACATATTCCAATCTTTGATATTTAGCATATCCGTAGGTATCGACTGAAAAAAAACGGTCTATGTAAAATTACTATTACAGTACATAAAAGTAAGTACACTCAGCGACAGAAGTAGCTACGCCAGAATTGCCCCTGTATCAATCTGAGCAATCCGAGCACTTTTGTTACTGACTGTACATTGTAAATAAAAAAGTCTATTACATTTACACTACATTAAAGACACAAAACATTAATCTTATTTCAATAGGTACATTATGAAAATGTTCTCGTAAAAATATCGGTTAGCCGTTCTAAACAAACATTGACAGTACCTACGGAAGAAAAGGTAAAGGCCCTGTGCACACCGGATGCGTGTCGTGCGTGTGCGTAGACGTGTACGTGCACGTACGCGTTGTAATATACAGATCTATATGAGAGACGGCATACCGCTTGCGCGAGTGTATGTGCCCGGTTCCATTAATGTAGCGCACGCACACGTGCATGTCTCCACACACGCAGCAGGTGTGCTCTGTCCTTAATATAGTGTTTTTACTGTATTTTCAACCACTTTATATCCATGTCACTTTGCTTTTGTAGGTACCTGTAGTAATCAGCCATCGCGCTTATTCCCTAGGTCCATCAAACAACTATAGTGGGCTCGGGGAACCTTGAGTCCTATGACACTGACAGTTATTCCCACGACACAACCTTGTAGTGGCGTCACCGTTACATTAAAATCGAATTGGCGGTGTCTAAAAATGACATTTATTAATTTTAGGTAGATATATGCCATTACAATAATATTCCGTTGGAATTATAATAATTATTAACATTTACAAGAAGTTATCTCAATCAGACTTTACGTTTACGTCCTGCAAAACTTACTTCGTTTGGAAGATATCGACTAGTGCGGAAAAGTATCGATAAACAAATGTCGAAAACGGAAACGAGTGTACAAAATACATTAACATAGTACCTACGCTCTTAGTGTCAGATTTATAACGTTTAACGCACGTTTAACGGGTAATAAATTATGGCAAGAAAATGAAATGTTTGCATTTTTATTTTTCGAAAACTTTCGTTTTTTTACTTAATTTATGCCAAAAAACTTAAATTATTACAAAAACAACAACATGACAAGCATTAGAAACGCAGATTATATTTTTAAAAACATGTTTACCGATGTGGCTGAATGCAAGTCACGCGTTTGCCTATAAAAAAGTTACGATATATCGACACGACCCGTCACTAACATGAACTGTCATAGGACTCAAGGTTCCCCGAGCCCACTATAAGTTATATTTAACTCCTTTTTTACAGTCTACATACAGGAAGGCGCGCCATTTTCCCGAGAAACGAATATGAACTCAATCACAAAGAGATAAGACTACATTTCGTTTGTATCAACGGTGCATGAATCGAGGCAGTACATTGTTACACAATTTTCAGCTCTAATCTTCAGTGATGTGAGTTCTTCAGAGACTTCAGAGAGAAAATTTGTTTGGGTTAATATTTACAATTACTCTAAGGTTTGTAAATGGGTGCTACCAAATTTATAAAATAGTGCTACAAAAATTGTTACGTGTGTGTGTTTTTACGTAATATAAGAATTTAGAGAAGTTAGTCAAGATTTTAAATAAAATATATTATATTTATAGCTAGCTATAAATAGTCTAAAATACAACCTTGAAGTATAAAAAAAAGAGTTGAGGAAAAGTAGATAATGTATGACTAACTTCTCCATATCAATGTATTCTTCAAATAAAGTAGGTACATACATATATTTACCGTCTAATACAGTCAAAGTCAAATAAAATTGCTCAGATATATAAACGTGTAATATAGGTACTTTTAGGTACTTAAGTATAAAATAAGTAAATCCATACATTTAAACAATACATACATGAAAATATTAAATTATTTGAGGACGCATATATTTGACAATAACTGTAAACTATCATGTTCACAGCCTAGTAATAATATACCCACTGAGATAAAAATATTATATTTATATACCTAGTCTGTACTTTTACAATTTTAGTGGTCAAAGAACATTTTTAAACTCGTCTCCCATTTTACTCTACCATATTTCAAAACAAAAGTACCTACTTCCGAAAAATGGTGGTCACATTGGGTTATTCCCACTAGTTACCACCAAGTTCTTACCAGTGGTAACTGCTGGGAATTTTTTCCCACCTTTTACCACTGGTAACTACTGGGAAAAATAATTCCCAGTAGTTAGCACCAAAATTTTGTTAGAGTTAAATACTAATAAAAACAGTATAAAAAAATAAAAAATAAATATAGTGATTTAATAAATCATTATTAAGTCGATTAGTGTTTTAGTAAACTGCCTTAAAAGTGACGAAAAAATATGGAATCAGTTTAACCGGTACTAGTACAAAAACTATAATATATGCAAGGATAAATTTAATAACCATTTAGATTATTTTTCAAGTGATTTATTCGGCAATTCAAAATCACTCTATATTTATACTATACTATTTCATACTGTTTTTATTAGTATTTAACTCTAACAAAATTTTGGTGGTAACTACAATTTTTCCCAGTAGTTACCAGTGGTAAAAGGTGGGAAAAAAAATCCCAGTAGTTACCACTGGTAACAACTTGGTGGTAACTAGTGGGAATAACCCGTCACATTTGACATGCCCACCTATCGGCACGGTTTAGCCAGACCGTCGTTATTTTTTTGATTTCGATGTTGACGGAAAACCTTTTTTTACTGACCCTCTATCGAAAATTATAATTGCCCTTAAAAATTGAGAAATAATTTTGTATCTTTATCTGACAGCTGCTGATCGGAGACTGCTTACCATCAGGCGGGCCGTATGTTTGTTTGCCACTGACGTAGTATAAAAAAATCCGCTTAGCCGACTGATGGGAGTCACTTTGTTTTAAATTCCTTTAAAATTCCTAAAAATACAGACTTAGGACTTTTTAAAGATTTCTTAGCTTTATTTATATATGTAAAAGGGGGTATAAAACGTCAGGCTAGACAGGTGAATATAGTGCCCAAAAATATTATATAAGAAACCTGTTACAGTCAAAGATGTATCTTAAATAGCAAAAAAGTAATTTATGGAAATATTGTTACACCTCTTTGACAGGTTTCAAATGTACATGTGTGTAGATGTGTAGGTATATTTATAAATATTCAAGCTGCAGTTTAGAATGTAGTTGAACCTAAGTCCGATTTATATATCAAAACATTATAAATTATATTAGAAACTTACAACACAGTACTGAATCTGTCTATCTGTATCATTTTTAAAGGCAACCTTTTGCCACAGAATAAATAATAGTACTAAGTACAGAAGACTCACTCTCTAACAAAGCGCGTCTGTTACGATCAGCACAGATTTGGCCGCTAGGTGGCGACAGCGCCACGCGCGGCTAATGGTTTTCCCCAAAATTGGGGCCGAACGGATGTACTTTTAGCTACCTGTAGCAAAGCGACGAAATCGCGGAGTGAGACACGCCTGCTTTTGCCTAAAGTACAAACCCCGCATTCGAACTTAACAAGTTAATCATTTGATTGATTTTGGTATCACGCGGTAAAATTTGCTCGTACTTTGTTAGTGCGAGATAATATAAAAATAAGACCAATAGCGATATTAAGTTGTCATGTTAAAATCTAAACCAGTCTGGGGATAAAACCAGGAATTTCATCAAATAATATAATTTCCATAAAAGATATCAAAACAAAAAAAAAATATGGAACTGTGTATTAAATAAAAATCATGTCATAGAAAATAAATTGAACTATTTATTTATTATTAAAATCATCATAAGTATCTCACAAAATCATATTCACTGGGTATCTCTCAGATAGTGAAATAAACAACAACAAAAAAAAACAGTAAGTAGGAAGAAATTGGATTTCTAACAAAATAATAAATCAATAACACTCGAAATAAACCCCATTTTCACAACATTGTTAATACTAAATACAGTTAAAACTCACTGTTTAAAAAGTTTTCATAAAAAGTATGAAAAAAAATTCACCAAACGGAGACAATTAAACAACCAATATAATAATTAAAAATTGGTTGTTTAAGTGTGTCTTCTAACATTTTCTACTACAACTAAAGTTTTAGGCAAAACATTCGAATACTTCGCAATGACACAGTCTACGGCGGTTAAAAGGTTAATGACATATGTCAAATATTTAAGACTACAAAGGTCTATACGCTTTTAGTTCCCCCACCACGTTTCGCATATCCAATGGGCTAGGTTGAATACTTAGGGCGTGTTCACACTTTGGTCTCGGCGAGGCGATTCACAATGGAAGTGTAGGCGAGCCCTAACGCCCAGGAGACTTCGTGCCCGTTGACTTTCTTGAACAACTGGTAAAAAAAAATGTTTTAAAAACATTATTACATTCTGTCGAGCGATAAATGTCATATAACGATGAGATGAGAGCATGATGCATTCTTACTACCTATATTTTATCTATATAAATGTGTAACAGACAGAAGCTAAAATCGATGCAAGCGAATCGTGGGCTACATATAGACGGCCGAGCATAACGAGGTCGTATAGAGATACGAGGCTGGCAATCCTTTTTTTAAGCCGTTATATATAACTAAGTCTGTCAAATAGAGTACTCACCGACACAGGCGAGTGGTCAGACATTTTATACCCTTCTTTTAAAAGCGCCAGTCAAAAGCTGAGATCGACGCAGGAAAAGGGTTGACTAAATTAGGCCAGTTACACTGGTAACTGACCTACCAGACGTGTTAAAGTAGACGGCCGGACGAAGCGAGGTCGTATAGGTACACGAGGCTGGCAAGCCCTTTTCAAACCAAAATAATGCTATAGAATACGTACCGACACAGGCGAGTGGTCTGGTATTTTATACCCCTGCTGTAAGAGCGCCATACAGAAGCTGAGGTCGATTCGATCGAGAGATTACCGGCGGAGTGCGGAATAGATATAGACGGCCGAGCGTAGCGAGGTCGTACAGGGTCGATATATAGAACGAAATCTGCCAAACATAATAATATTACTTATCGACACAGGCCACTCGATCTGGTATTTTATACCCCTGTTGTAAAGGCGCCAAACTAAAGTCGAGATCGATGCAGACGGACGGTGGACTAAATTAGACATTATATACCGGCGGAGTAGATATAGACGGCCAAGCGCAGCGAGGTCGTATAGAGACACGAGGCTGGCAAGCCCTTTTCAAACCAAAATAGTGCTACAGAACGTTTTATACCCCTGCTGTAAGAGCGCCAGACAGAAGCTGACGTCGATTCGATCGAGAGATTACCGGCGGAGTGCGGAATAGATGTAGACGGCCGAGCGTAGCGAGGTCGTACAGGGATACGAGGCTGGTAATCCTTTTTCAAGCGGCTATATAGAACGAAATCTGCCAAACATATGACTTACCGACACAGGCGAGTGGTCAGGGATTTTATACCCCTGCTGTAAGAGCGCTAGACAGAAGCGGAGGTCGATGCAGACGAATGGTGGACTAAATTAGAGATTACCGGCGGACTAAATATAGACGGCCGAGCGAAGCGAGGTCATATAAAGATACGAGGCTGACAATCCTTTTTCAGGTGTATATATACAACAAAATCTGCCAAATATATTACTTACCGACACAGGCGAGTGGTCAGGGATTTTATACCCCTGCTGTAAGAGCGCCAGACAGAAGCTGAGGTCGATGCAGGCGAAGGGTTGCTCCACGTTGCTGGCGCCGCACGCCCGCAGCGCCCCCTGCCGGTACGCGGACACGGATATAGTGCCGCCTTTCATCACGTCTACAAAAGAAAGGTCAAATTTAAGTAAATGTAAGGGTGAATAACCTCTCGTGGGTCAAGATGCCTCGACATGGCGGCCGCCATCTTTAGTAGGGTCGGGTAGGAATCGGTGACTCATGCGGGTACATTGGCTCGCGGTTATATTTCCTATACAGAGCAGCAATATCTATCCGTCTCTTTCATTTTCCGGGAGCGGTTGACTGACACCCAAACGCGTACGAACCAGTCTCCCGCATGCTCCGGCGCGAGTTAGTTGTGCAGTGAGTGATTTTCGGTTCTTGTGAATAAAAAAACACTTTTTAAGGTAAGTTACATGTATTTTAAACTATTGAAAACTTGACGCCTCGCGGCTGCGCGCCGCACGGCCCGAAAATAAAATTTAAAATTTGCGTTGCCGCTCGAGGGGCTAAGGGTGCAGTTACATGTTTTGTTCCAACTGTTTGTTTCATGAAATTCATCATATTCGGAGGATTCAGGACACATGACGAAGATTGATCTGGAGGGAGTGGAAGTTAAGGAAGTAAAGAGACTCCCACACTAAATTTGTAGGTACGGGAGCGCGAGGTGGTATATGAGTTCATTGCTCACAAAGTCACTACGGCGGCGGCACAGAATAAGTAATAGTATTATCATACAGAACGGCCACGCACCGCCCCGCCCCGACTCGGATTACCACGCCCCGCGACATGAATCTGGCGGACTTCTGGCATGCTCTCAGTAAAGCGACTTACGCACACATACACAATGACGCGTGTACAGACGTGCCGCGCACACATATAAACGCAAATGATCTTTGATGTATGGCGTGTCCGCCCTGTGGCGGCGGCTACCTCGTAAAAGAGGCTAATGGCGGCTACTTTGCTCATAGGCGGGCTCTGCGGCTCCCATCAGTCCAGCGTGGCCTTGACATATGAGCTATTTTGTAGCTGCGCATACTAGTAGTTAGAGAGGGTTGAAGTCAGAGTGGGATAGATATATGTACTCACCAATAAGTCCAGCGTCGGCAGCCACCTCGTAGAAAAAGCTCATGGCGGCCACCTTGCCTTTGGGCGGGCTCTGCGGCTCCCAGTCCAGCGTGGCCTTGACATATGAGCTATTTTATAGCCGCACATACTCGTAGTTAGAGAGGGAAGATATACTCACCGATGTGGTCAGAGTGGGATAGATATATGCACTCACCGATAAGTCCAGCGTCGGCAGCTACCTCGTAGAAGAAGCTCATGGCGGCCACCTTGCCTTTGGGCGGACTCTGCGGCTCCCAGTCCAGCGTGGCCTTGACATATGAGCTGACTATTTTGTAGCAGCACATACTAGTAGTTAGAGAGGGTTGAGGTCAGAGTGGGATAGATATATGTACTCACCAATAAGTCCAGCGTCGGCGGCTACCTCGTAGAAGAAGCTCATGGCGGCCACCTTGCCTTTGGGCGGGTTCTGCGGCTCCCAATCCAGCGTGGCCTTGACATATGAGCTAACTATTTTGTAGCAGCGCTCGAAGGCCGCTTCACGCTTCATGTTGGCTGGACGAGAGGCACCGCTGAAAAAAAAACATGTCACCACTGTGGCCAAGGTAGAATAGTTTATTGGGCTCTGGAGACTACAAAAACTTAGTAATATTTCATCATTTTGATCAAAGATAAAAAAAATCCTGAAAAAATAATTGATAAACTAGGGAGAATTACTTTTGAATAGTGATTGATTATATTTTTCACTTTATTTTAGGCTTCTGGTACCCTGACCTCGTTACTCTCGAGTTTAGGTACTTTAAATATCTTAGACAGAATTCCCTTCCCATATTTTTTTGTATTGCTCCTAAATGAATTTAGGAGATATAATATGGGTGAATCAACTTCTTCTTGTCATTCGTTGCCATTGTTTCGTCTCTTGGGTCACTTTTAAAACCCTGGTTTTATGCTACAACAGTTCTTCTAACAAACTGTGCTGATAATGTCCCCTGGTTGACGGGACCGAATACCAACAAGAAATAGTTGATCTACCCATACGCATACATGTAACATTAATACCTGATAGTGTATTCCACATTAGCATACGTCCACTTCTCTCCCGACACTATAGGCTCGACACACACCGACGTGATGTCCAGAGAGTGTGCCGGACACCGTTTTGAAGATATAACATACCTGATAGTGTATTCCACATTAGCATACGTCCACTTCTCTCCCGACACGATAGTCTCGACACACACCGACGTGATGTCCAGAGAGTGTGCCGGACACCGTTTTGAAGATATAACATACCTGATAGTGTATTCCACATTAGCATACGTCCACTTCTCTACCGACACTATAGGCTCGACACACACCGACGTGATGTCCAGAGAGTGTGCCGGACACCGTTTTGAAGATATAACATACCTGATAGTTTATTCCACATTAGTATACGTCCACTTCTCTACCGACACTATAGGCTCGACACACACCGACGTGATGTCCAGAGAGTGTGCCGGACACCGTTTTGAAGATATAACATACCTGATAGTGTATTCCACATTAGCATACGTCCACTTCTCTACCGACACTATAGGCTCGACACACACCGACGTGATGTCCAGAGAGTGTGCCGGACACCGTTTTGAAGATATAACATACCTGATAGTGTATTCCACATTAGCATACGTCCACTTCTCTCCCGACACGATAGGCTCGACACACACCGACGTGATGTCCAGAGAGTGTGCCGGACACCGTTTTGAAGATATAACATACCTGATAGTGTATTCCACATTAGCATACGTCCACTTCTCTCCCGACACGATAGGCTCGACACACACCGACGTGATGTCCAGAGAGTGTGCCGGACACCGTTTTGAAGATATAACATACCTGATAGTGTATTCCACATTAGCATACGTCCACTTCTCTCCCGACACGATAGGCTCGACACACACCGACGTGATGTCCAGAGAGTGTGCCGGACACCGTTTTGAAGATATAACATACCTGATAGTGTATTCCACATTAGCATACGTCCACTTCTCTCCCGACACGATAGGCTCGACACACACCGACGTGATGTCCAGAGAGTGTGCCGGACACCGTTTTGAAGATATAACATACCTGATAGTGTATTCCACATTAGCATACGTCCACTTCTCTCCCGACACGATAGGCTCGACACACACCGACGTGATGTCCAGAGAGTGTGCCGGACACCGTTTTGAAGATATAACATACCTGATAGTGTATTCCACATTAGCATACGTCCACTTCTCTCCCGACACGATAGGCTCGACACACACCGACGTGATGTCCAGAGAGTGTGCCGGACACCGTTTTGAAGATATAACATACCTGATAGTGTATTCCACATTAGCATACGTCCACTTCTCTCCCGACACGATAGGCTCGACACACACCGACGTGATGTCCAGAGAGTGTGCCGGACACCGTTTTGAAGATAT
Organism: Cydia amplana; assembly: GCF_948474715.1. NCBI lineage: Eukaryota > Metazoa > Arthropoda > Insecta > Lepidoptera > Tortricidae > Cydia > Cydia amplana. The sequence continues at coordinate 12,613,974 of NC_086087.1, forward strand.
AACATACCTGATAGTGTATTCCACATTAGCATACGTCCACTTCTCTCCCGACACGATAGGCTCGACACACACCGACGTGATGTCCAGAGAGTGTGCCGGACACCGTTTTGAAGATATAACATACCTGATAGTGTATTCCACATTAGCATACGTCCACTTCTCTCCCGACACGATAGGCTCGACACACACCGACGTGATGTCCAGAGAGTGTGCCGGACACCGTTTTGAAGATATAACATACCTGATAGTGTATTCCACATTAGCATACGTCCACTTCTCTCCCGACACGATAGGCTCGACACACACCGACGTGATGTCCAGAGAGTCGTTGCCGGACTCCGATTTGAAGATGCCGTGACGAGCCGCGTACATGCCTAGGCCCAGGTAGCTGGAAATATTTAAAAAATATACTTTATAGTTAGACCAAATTAAATTATAGTATTTTATGCAACCGTTGTTTAAAAGAGGTCAAAAAAGGCGAGTGGCGTGAGTAACAATTTGAGGCGAAGCCGAAAATTGTTAATAAAGACGCCACGAGTATTTTTTGACTCAGTTAAACAACGTTGCATACAATATTTTTTCTACGACCAAACACTTACTTTGAAATAAAATTGTAAAAACAAATATTTTAAATTCAAGAATTAGCAAAAATGGAGGGTACGGGCGGGAAAAGAATGAATTAATAAATGAAATTAAAAAAAAACATGTCTGTGGTTCACTTATTTGTCAGAGATAGAAAAAGGGGTTGGCAAGAATGTATTTCAATCAATATTTTTTAAGTTGTCACTACACGAAGTATCGTAAAATCGCCAAAAAGATACTGCGTGTATGCACAAATTCTTTTTTGGGGAATAGACTAAAGACGTCTTGACAACTATAAGGTAGGGTTTTAAAGGTGTGTGCACGGCCCTTTAAATGGCAAATAAAAGTACGGGAGTAGAAAAAATAAATAAATAAATATTTATTCAAAAGGACAAGTTATTTAACAAAAAAAAGGTTGGTGCCACTTTTTAAGTATAAAAATACCTGTGTCAAAAGACACCGCTCCTCCATAGAGATTAACTAACTAATTACGGCTCAGCGACCCAAAAGCGGCGGCCTTGGCCTCCGAAAAGATAGCACACCACTTTTCCCGATCCTGCGCCGCGATGTTTAACATAATTTTAATTACTTAAGTACTAGAGGGGAGATGGCGATGGATGGGTGGCAGCGATTTGGATAAGGTAAATGCAACTATGGGGTTATTGCGTCTCTCCGTTCTTTCTCGAATACGATTGGTCGAAACGCCCTCTACTATGCAACGTTTCATGCCTGAGCTACTTGGAAATGAAACGTTGCATACAAGAGGGCGTTTCGACCAATCGTATTCGAGAAAGAACGGAGAGACGCAATAATCCCATAGTTGCATTTACCTCACTTGAGGAGAGACGCAATAATCCCATAGTTGCATTTACCTCACTTGACCTTATCACAGACTGTGCAAGGGTAATTTAAGCGTCATAATTTCATATAAGTTTGACGTTATAATATACGACGACCAGGTTAAATGTACCTGTGCGTGTATACGGTGAGGTTGGCAGAGCTGGTGGGCACGAGGTGTAGATCCTTGGCTAGGAACTTGGGTGTATCGTGTGGGGACAGCTGATACGTAATCTGCGTGGAACCCCCGCCCAAGTCTAGGGCTGCCATAGTCTCACCCTCCATTATATCTGGAAAAAAAATAATGTGACAAACCAATTTTGTCAGTAGCAGAAGATTAAAAATCCTATAGGTATATAATACAATACAATACAAATACTCTTTATTGCACACCTCATTACAGAAAACAATACGGATAATACAGGAACAAGAGGTCAAACAACAGGCGGTCTTATCGCTAAAAAGCGATCTCTTCCAGACAACCTTTAGGTAGCGGAAATTAATAAATTTATGTCATGTCAGTAGGTGTTTCATATTCAATATAAGAATTTTAGCACAGAAAAACACAATACTATATATATATAGGTATACTTGGTCAACTGGATCTTGACAGTAGAAAAAGGCGGCAAATTTGAATTTCGCGCCTTTTTTTACTGACAAGATTTGGTTGACCAGCTATACCTACTCATTCCTTTCTTTAGAGTTTAAATACTTGCATAAGAAAAATGCAGTATGATTCGGGCTGCGTAAGTACAGTAGAGTCCGGTTATAACGACGCCCAAGGGACCGCTGATATTACGTCGTACTAACCGGACGTCGTACAAAACGAACTGCCAATTTTAATATATTTTTTTAATAAAATAATTACGTCATTTTGTATTTATGAATACTTATCCGACAATAAAAGAAAAAAGAACATTTCCTTTAAAATATTTATTTACGTTAGTATTACAACACTTTGTCTTAAATGGAGTGACTTGTGTGTTTAGAAGAAGCCACTTTTCAAGGTACGCGTAGTCAACTCACTCGTCATCCGCAAATTACTCGAATCCCGTAAAATAAAAAGTCCTAATTCTTGAGGATCTAATCCAGCTGACGTTGTTTTATCACACAGTTCCTATGGCCATCTCCTGTGTCCATAGATCAGCTCGAAGGTACCTACATACCAGAATATTGCATTGTACCTAACTTATGTACATAATTATGTATGTGAAGTTTAAGCTCAATTGAATAATGGGAATTGGGTTTTATTTAGTTTGCAAGATTACGAAAAGTCACATGACTATTTCATCTTGTTGCGTATAGGCAAAAGGGGGAGGTGAGTTAGGTGCGCGGGACGGAGTAAGCTTCTTACCAACTATTTATTTGTAAAAACTACGTCGCTCGTCGTTGTAACCGGACTTGACGGACGGATTTTGAGTCAATTTCGGTCGTTAAAAGCGATCGGTCGTTATAAGCGGAGTCGTAATAAACGGTTGTACTTTCATAGTAGCTCATACTAAAATCAAACAAGTGCCTATACTTACGTCGCTATAAGCGGTTGGTTGTTATATGCGAAGTCGTACTAATCGGACTCTACTGTATATCTAACATACTATATCTAGGGGCAAATACCTAATAGGCTGTTCATAACATAAATTACGTCATCTATTTTTGACGATTTTGACCCCCCCCCCCCCCCCCTTCCTCCTAAAATCATCCAAAAATCATGCTTCGAATGACCCCGTTTCCTCCTACGTTATGCTACCATCATCTTATCGTACAGACCCCCCCCCCCCCCCAATTTGAAATGACGTAATTTATGAATAGCCATTATGTCCAAAAAGTTAGAAAGGATTGTATATTTTTTCTATATTGTCTAACTTATAAGGGACAGTAGTAATAATGGGGTTGGCCGGTCGAAGTATTTAGCAGATGGCGCCATCATAGCTTGCCCTGTCATTCCCTAGAATTGAGTTTTTTTTAATGCTCTGGATGCCAGCCAGCCAAATCGCATAGAAAAAGGGGCAAGCTATGATGGCGCCATCTATGCAAACCTTTGACAGTTGCCAACCAGGGATGTTGCGGATGCCGATTTTTTGACATCTGCGGATGCGGATTTTTAAAGGCTCACATCCGCGGATGCGTATGCGGATGCGGATGTCAAGATAGATACATAAAAAAGCGGCCAAGTGCGAGTCGGACTCGCCCATGAAGGGTTCCGTATTTAGGCGATTTATGACGTACAAAAAAAAACTACTTACTAGATCTCGTTCAAACCAATTTTCGGTGGAAGTTTACATGGTAATGTACATCATATATTTTTTTTAGTTTTATCATTCTCTTATTTTAGAAGTTACAGGGGGGGGGACCCACATTTTACCACTTTGGAAGTGTCTCTCGCGCAAACTATTCAGTTTAGAAAAAAATGATATTAGAAACCTCAATATCATTTTTGAAGACCAATCCATAGATACCCCACACGTATGGGTTTGATGAAAAAAAAAATTTTGAGTTTCAGTTCTAAGTATGGGGAACCCCAAAAATTTATTGTTTTTTTTCTATTTTTGTGTGAAAATCTTAATGCGGTTCACAGAATACATCTACTTACCAAGTTTCAACAGTATAGGTCTTATAGTTTCGGAGAAAAGTGGCTGTGACATACGGACGGACAGACAGACGGACAGACGGACAGACGGACAGACGGACAGACGGACAGACGGACAGACGGACAGACAGACAGACAGACAGACAGACAGACATGACGAATCTATAAGGGTTCCGTTTTTTGCCATTTGGCTACGGAACCCTAAAAACGTCAAATACATATAACATTTTAGTAATTTTTATTTCAAAAAACCGGCCAAGTGCGAGTCGGACTCGCGTTCCAAGGGTTCCGTACATTAAGTCCCACTCACGCTTGACTGCTCATTTCTAATAGTTTTTTTTGGCTAATGACTAAATTACCTAGCAGTCAGCAGTCTAGCACTACGCCGATGCTAAGACGTTCCTGTACCGACCTGTTCCACATCCGCATCCGCATTAAACTCCGCATCGATTTTATGCGGATGCGGATGTTGAAAATAATGCGGAAGTTCCGCGGTTGCGGATGCGGATATTCGCAACATCCCTGTTGCCAACCCCGTTAAACATGTTACTTACTGTGGAGCAGGTTAATGGTGTACCAGATGAAGATGCCCTCATCCGCGGGATCCATAATCTCTATACCAGCGCGCGTGTCATACCCCAGCCTGCAACGATATACATTTTTAAAATCTTCCGCGTTAGTGTAAGGCCTGAGTGGACGCTCGAGTTGTGCGTGCAGCGGGGCGGGGCGTGCGGCGTGCATGTTAAACAAATGCAAGCGTATAGGAGCGGCCTTAGTGCACGCTGCTCGCATCACGCGTGAGCCCACAGCCACGCTGCACGCCCCGCCGAACGCTCCGCTCCGAGCGTCCACTCAGGCCTTACACTTACACTTATACACACTCGATACAGGGGTTTTCAAAATGGGGGGCGCGACCTCATTTTAAGGGGGGCGCGGAGCCTCGGGAAATGTGTACACGATTACCTAATACTCCGTTTCCTTGCATCGAAGCGAAAAGGGGGGCGTGGGAACTGCATTTTAGGCAGCAGGGGGGCGTGCTTAAAACAAGCAACAACGGTTTCACTCCGGGATTGCCGATAGAAGTGAAAACACACCTAACACGATACATACGTTTAGCGGAGGTATTCTATTTATTTATTATATATTATTATCATTCTCAAATAAGATCACACTTTTTCATTGACATGTTTATTTACATACTGCCATGACAACGTCAAATTATTTGAACATAGGTAAAGTCTTGAAAAGGAGTCCGCAACATAAATGTCAAATAACATTGAGTTTTTCTTTATTGATTTAAATGCCATCTAAATTATGAGTGGCCACCTTACGGGGCTTACGGTCACGTGATCGCCTTACGCCCCTTACGGTCACGTGATCGCCTTACGCTGTCTCGAGTTTATCATTTTTTCCCCACCTCAAAAAGTGCCCAGCGCCGCGAAGGAAGTTTTCACTTCAAAAAGTTCCCCTGGTTTATCGTCATGCTTACACGAAACACGAAAATAAATATTTATTGCAATAACAACACATTAAAAGAAAATAATTCCAAATTAAATGTTGAATTTTAGTGGCATTTCTAATTTGGATTTCTCAAGCGTTTATAATAAGATAAATGTGTACTCACTTGCCGACTGCATCTGAAACGGACGCTAGCAGCTTCCGCGCCTTTTCCTAGACAAACACAAATGGTTCCTGTCAATAACTATTAAACGCCATTAACTGCTATTAAATTAAAAAATTGAAAACCCCTACACATTATGCCAAAAATCCATTACGCCTTACGTCATTTTGGAAAACAGCTGATAAGTACTCTTCCATCTGCTGGATCGATTTTTAGGGTTCCGTACCCAAAGGGTAAAAACGGGACCCTATTACTAAGACTCCGCTGTCCGTCCGTCCGTCCGTCCGTCCGTCCGTCCGTCCGTCTGTCACCAGGCTGTATCTCACGAACCGTGATAGCTAGACAGTTGAAATTTTCACAGATGATGTATTTCTGTTGCCGCTATAACAACAAATACTAAAAACAGAATAAAATAAAGATTTAAGTGGGGCTCCCATACAACAAACGTGATTTTTGACCGAAGTTAAGCAACGTCGGGCGGGGTCAGTACTTGGATGGGTGACCGTTTTTTTGCTTTTTTTTTGCTTGTTTTGCTCTATTTCTTGTTGATGGTGCGAAACCCTCCGTGCGCGAGTCCGACTCGCACTTGGCCGGTTTTTTATTATCAAACGTAGCTAAGAAACTTGCTTTCACGTAACAACCTCATCGAATTCGGTCCATCCGTTTGAGAGGCACGATGCCACAGACAGATAGACTCCAACGGATGGACAGATTCCGATACGGTTCTTTTACATGATAGCGAGTTTTCTTGCGGTGGTTCTTAGCTATGTTTAATAAAAACCGATCCAGCAGTTTGAACGGTATCAGCTCTTTTCCAAAATGATGTAGGGGATTTTTGGCGTAAATTAATTTTGAAGGCATAAGGCACAGACAAGACATCCTCTAGACATAGCATAGTCGCGCTACCCCCTCTGCCACACATACGGTAGCGTTACTCCATCTTCGAGTCAATCCCGTGCCGTGATTGGTCAGTGTCTTTGAACGGACCAATCACGGCACGGGATTCGCTCACCTCGTCCCCCCGCATCCCCGTATTTTTGGTAGCATCGGTTTCATGAAAGAATTGGCCTAAGCTCAGTCTAGAGGTTGGATTGTCAGTGGCATAAGGTAACCGTACTAGTGCGAGACGCGTTCCCAGTACACGTCATCTCAAAAACTTAAGTCATTCTAAATAGAGGTGACAGCAGGGTGTCATCTATTGGGCATTATCTTGGGCACTATGATAGTTTTAATCGATCGATTAGTTTTAGTGATAATCGTATTCCAAAGGTCAATAATAAAATTATGGATAAAAGTGCCTACATTGCAGCAATAAAAGTTTTTAACAAGTTGCCTGTTGAAATAAAGTCTGTTGAAAGTAAACAATTCAAAACCATTTTAATAAAATGGCTTCTTAGTAGAGTCTTCTACAGCATGAAAGAATTTGACGATTATGATAATAATGTATGCATGTATTAGTTTTGTTATTTAGTTATAGGTTAGTCATTAATATATTGTACGTCCGTGATGGATAGACTGTTGGTTCCCAATTGTATTATGTCAACATCTTTATACACAGTTATACAATAAATAATATCTTATCTTATCTTATCATTAGCATGTCGAGCACTAGTCCGTTTACCTTATAGCCTAGGGGCCTAGGGGGTTTTAATTATTTCTTTAAAGTTATAATTACAAATACCTGTGGCAGTAGTCGAAGGCCCGCTGTAGCCCGAATTATAAGTGGCGTGCTGCGTCTCTTCTCCGCTGGCGTTAGAAACTCCGCCTTCTTGATTAGCTGCACTATTGTGTCCGCGCCCTAAAATATATCAACACTCTGTTAAACGATGGGGTTGGCAACTGTAAAAGGTTTGCATAGATGGCGCCATCATAGCTTGCCCCTTTTTCTATGAGATTTGGCTTAAAAAAATACAAAAATTTTGCCCTGACTAGGGATTGACAGGGCAAGCTATGATGGCGCCATCTGCTAAATACTTCGACTGGCCAACCCCATTGAACAAAGTATAAAAAATAAAGGCTATCATGACGGCCCCTGAAGTCCCTCTGATCTAACACATGCGATTTCAAAAACCCACAACTTCTACAACAAAACAAAATTTAAAAATCGCTACAGCATGTAACTATAACAATGTTGCCGTAGCTAACTCACAGTTAAATTCGATCAGCTGATCCTTTGCCGCCATCTTGGCGCGAACTATAGCATTAGCATTAGATTTTTTAGCATTAGAAAGAAGGTAAACAATTTTGACGTGTCTTTTTATTGAAAAACACTTTAGAAAAATAAGTCACGGCAAATATGTAACAATTATGAATCATATACGATTGTTTACATTCTTTTACTTTCATAAGTATTCATTACTGATTAAAAAACGTTTTTCAACTAAAAGACATGTCAAGACCGCGTAGTATTTTTCAAATGCTAAAAAAAACGAACTAAAACTGCGTAATCGCCGTGAAGTTCTGCGAGTGTGGAGTCATATTATGATATTATGTCAACGTCGCGATATGTTCTTTTCGCGAAGTCGCGCCGCGATTCGCGCAAATAGTCTGAAAGGGGCTTCATATTTATGTGGGCCATACCTTAGCAGGGTCGTCAGCGAAGGAAGAGAGTCCCGGCTTTGACTGCTCGAAGTACTCCTCCTCTAAATCTAAATTAGGCTGTCCGAATACTGCCAACAAACATACATGATGTGGTCACACTCAAGAGAGCTGTTATGTTACGGTTCATTTAATGACAAATTTCAAAAATACAGTAAGCTGCTGAGGTAATAGTAACCGGGTTAGGGCATACATATTTATAAATTATAAATACATAGACACTTACTACATAGTTAACATAGTCTACATACGATACTGGAATTATCTGAAATGTCATGTAAAATTATGCAACACAAGCCTAGGGATAAATATATAATACATTATAATTAGCTAATAAAACGCATAAATAAAAGAAATTCACATTTTACGTACCTGCAGTTATTACACGTTTTATAACATGCTTTATATTTATTACACGGCCATTCCATAAATTATACATTTGAAAGAATAATGAATATGTGGAATGTGGCACGAAGGATCCTTCTCTTAAAATAAAAAAAAGCGGCCAAGTGCGAGTCGGACTCGCCCATGAAGGGTTCCGTATTTAGGCGATTTATGACGTATAAAAAAAAACTACTTACTAGATCTCGTTCAAACCAATTTTCGGTGGAAGTTTACATGGTAATGTACATCATATATTTTTTTTAGTTTTATCATTCTCTTATTTTAGAAGTTACAGGGGGGGGACACACGTTTTACCACTTTGGAAGTGTCTCTCGCGCAAACTATTCAGTTTAGAAAAAAATGATATTAGAAATCTCGATATCATTTTTGAAGACCTATCCATAGATACCCCACAGGTATGGCTTTAATGAAAAAAATTTTTTTGAGTTTCAGTTCGAAGTATGGGGAACCCCAAAAATTTATTGTTTTTTTTCTATTTTTGTGTGAAAATCTTAATGCGGTTCACAGAATACATCTACTTACCAAGTTTCAACAGTATAGTTCTTATAGTTTCGGAGAAAAAGTGGCTGTGACATACGGACGGACAGACAGACGGACAGACAGACGGACAGACAGACAGACAGACAGACAGACAGACAGACATGACGAATCTATAAGGGTTCCGTTTTTTGCCATTTGGCTACGGAACTCTAAAAAGCCATATAATATCCACTAAATGTATTCCAAAAATGTCAATAAGACAAGTAACTTGCACGTGTAGGTTTTTTGCGTATACACTAGTCGTCAAATGCCAAAGAATTTATTTCAAAGCCATATGACGCACATAATAGTTTGTCAAAGGACTGTCTCATTTCAAACAGAAAGAATCGTACTATATTTGTCTTAGACTAGTACTAGCACCAAAAGAAAATTATAAGTATAGTTTTCATGGTTCTTACTAACTGACGGATTGGTTTGACCAACTATACATACTTTTAGGCATCGGGGTTTTCATCGCACGGTAAAATTATACTAATTATAGTGAGCTATGGAGTCGATAATAACATTAAAATTGAAGTCATATTCATCCTCATACTACATATTTTCCTATATTTCTAATTCGAAAAGTATTTTGAGAAAACATCAACCAGTAGAAACGTAATATTTTTGTTTGGTGAGTTCGCTCCGAATTCCAGAGCCGTTGCCTTTAATATAGTTTATTTATTTCATAATGATAAATTACAGTATAAATTATTCTTGCGCTAATCTATATGACTTTACATTATGGTCGTATAAAGCTTTTATTTCCCATACAAATAATCCAGTAGTTTCAACAATTAGCATAGGGGGAAATTTTCAGGTGACGGATTACCAAGCAGGTATACTGTATTATTCGAAAATGGACTTAAATGTTAGCATGTTAGAACATAGTATTAATAGCCTAGGTAATAAAAATAGGCAATCATTTCGTTTTCATTCATTTGTCCTCGAGAATAGTTAATCAAATATCACACTATAGCACTGTTATCAGGTTTTAGTGTTATCAACACAAGATTTTGTTAAGAAATACATTTTTACTATATTTTTACATGACGCGACCTATTTCTAATCTTACACACACGTAGTCAAAGTTTTATCTATTATATATCATCTATTCAGTCGGTATCACTGATGCATACATATGTATAAGCATCTTTATTAATTACGCGGACCGAACATGAGTCATGACTCACATGTGGAAGTCACCCTGAACTTGTACGCCAGTACTCTGGAGCCCGAAGAGCCGGCGTCTATGATGACCGCGTGGTGGCGCTCGCTCTCGTACCCGAGGCTCTTGGCCAGACCATCGCACTGTGTCTGAACATGACTCACATGTGAAAGGCACCCGGAACTTGTGTGCTAGTACTCTGGAGCCCGAAGAGCCTGCGTCTATGATGACCGCGTGGTGGCGCTCGCTCTCGTACCCGAGGCTCTTGGCCAGACCATCGCACTGTGTCTGAACATGACTCACATGTGAAAGGCACCCGGAACTTGTATGCTAGTACTCTGGAGCCCGAAGAGCCGGCGTCTATGATGACCGCGTGGTGGCGCTCTCGTACCCCAGGCTCTTGGCCAGACCATCGAACCGTGTCTGAACATGACTCACATGTGAAAGGCACCCGGAACTTGTGTGCTAGTACTCTGGAGCCCGAAGAGCCGGCGTCTATGATGACCGCGTGGTGGCGCTCTCGTGCCCCAGGCTCTTGGCCAGACCACCGAACCATGTCTGAACAGGACTTACATGTGAACGGCACCCGGAACTTGTACGCTAGTACTCTGGAGCCCGAAGAGCCGGCGTCTATGATGACCGCGTGGTGACGCTCTCGTACCCCAGGCTCTTGGCCAGACCATCGCACCGTGTCTGAACATGACTCACATATGAACGGCACCCGGAACTTGTACGCTAGTACTCTGGAGCCGGAAGAGCCGGCGTCTATGATGACCGCGTGGTGGCGCTCGCTCTCGTACCCCAGGTTCTTGGCCAGACCATCGAACCGTGTCTGAACAGGACTTACATGTGAACGGCACCCGGAACTTATACGCCAGTACTCTGGAGCCCGAAGAGCCGGCGTCTATGATGACCGCGTGGTGGCGCTCGCTCTCGTACCCCAGGCTCTTGGCCAGACCATCGCACTGTGTCTGAACAGGACTCACATGTGAAAGGCACCCGGAACTTGTACGCCAGTACTCTGGAGCCGGAAGAGCCGGCGTCTATGATGACCGCGTGGTGGCGCTGGCTCTCGTACCCCAGGCTCTTGGCCAGACCATCGAACCGTGTCTGAACAGGACTTACATGTGAAAGGCACCCGGAACTTGTACGCCAGTACTCTGGAGCCGGAAGGGCCGGCGTCTATGATGACCGCGTGGTGGCGCTCGCTCTCGTACCCCAGGTTTTTGGCCAGACCATCGAACCGTGTCTGAACAGGACTTACATGTGAAAGGCACCCGGAACTTATACGCCAGTACTCTGGAGCCCGAAGAGCCGGCGTCTATGATGACCGCGTGGTGGCGCTCGCTCTCGTACCCGAGGCTCTTGGCCAGACCATCGCACTGTGTCTGAACATGACTCACATGTGAAAGGCACCCGGAACTTGTGTGCTAGTACTCTGGAGCAGGGATGTTGCGAATATCCGCATCCGCATCCGCAACCGCGGAACTTCCGCATTATTTTCAACATCCGCATCCGCATCCGCATCCGCATAAAATCGATGCGGATTTAATGCGGATGCGGATGTGGAACAGGTCGGTACAGGAACGTCTTAGCATCGGCGTATGTGCTAGACTGCTAGGTGATATAGTCATTAACCAAAAAACCTATTAGAAATGAGCAGTCAAGCGTGAGTGGGACTTAATGTACGGAACCCTTGGAATGCGAGTCCGACTCGCACTTGGCCGGTTTTTTGAAATAAAAATTACTAAAATGTAATATTTGACGTTTTTTATGGTACTATCTTGACATCCGCATCCGCATCCGCATCCGCGGATGTGAGCCTTTAAAAATCCGCATCCGCATCCGCATCCGCGGATGTCAAAAAATTGGCATCCGCAACATCCCTGCTCTGGAGCCCGAAGAGCCGGCGTCTATGATGACCGCGTGGTGGCGCTCTCGTACCCCAGGCTCTTGGCCAGACCATCGAACCATGTCTGAACAGAACTTACATGTGAACGGCACCCGGAACTTGTACGCTAGTACTCTGGAGCCCGAAGAGCCGGCGTCTATGATGACCGCGTGGTGGCGCTCGCTCTCGTACCCGAGGCTCTTGGCCAGACCATCGCACTGTGTCTGAACATGACTCACATGTGAAAGGCACCCGGAACTTGTGTGCTAGTACTCTGGAGCCCGAAGAGCCGGCGTCTATGATGACCGCGTGGTGGCGCTCTCGTACCCCAGGCTCTTGGCCAGACCATCGAACCATGTCTGAACAGAACTTACATGTGAACGGCACCCGGAACTTGTACGCTAGTACTCTGGAGCCCGAAGAGCCGGCGTCTATGATGACCGCGTGGTGGCGCTCGCTCTCGTACCCGAGGCTCTTGGTCAGACCATCGCACTGTGTCTGAACATGACTCACATGTGAAAGGCACCCGGAACTTGTGTGCTAGTACTCTGGAGCCCGAAGAGCCGGCGTCTATGATGACCGCGTGGTGGCGCTCGCTCTCGTACCCGAGGCTCTTGGCCAGACCATCGCACTGTGTCTGAACATGACTCACATGTGAAAGGCACCCGGAACTTGTATGCTAGTACTCTGGAGCCCGAAGAGCCGGCGTCTATGATGACCGCGTGGTGGCGCTCTCGTACCCCAGGCTCTTGGCCAGACCATCGAACCGTGTCTGAACATGACTCACATGTGAAAGGCACCCGGAACTTGTGTGCTAGTACTCTGGAGCCCGAAGAGCCGGCGTCTATGATGACCGCGTGGTGGCGCTCTCGTGCCCCAGCCTCTTGGCCAGACCACCGAACCATGTCTGAACAGGACTTACATGTGAACGGCACCCGGAACTTGTACGCTAGTACTCTGGAGCCCGAAGAGCCGGCGTCTATGATGACCGCGTGGTGACGCTCTCGTACCCCAGGCTCTTGGCCAGACCATCGCACCGTGTCTGAATATGACTCACATATGAACGGCACCCGGAACTTGTACGCTAGTACTCTGGAGCCGGAAGAGCCGGCGTCTATGATGACCGCGTGGTGGCGCTCGCTCTCGTACCCCAGGTTCTTGGCCAGACCATCGAACCGTATCTGAACAGGACTTACATGTGAACGGCACCCGGAACTTATACGCCAGTACTCTGGAGCCCGAAGAGCCGGCGTCTATGATGACCGCGTGGTGGCGCTCGCTCTCGTACCCCAGGCTCTTGGCCAGACCATCGCACTGTGTCTGAACAGGACTCACATGTGAAAGGCACCCGGAACTTGTACGCCAGTACTCTGGAGCCGGAAGAGCCGGCGTCTATGATGACCGCGTGGTGGCGCTGGCTCTCGTACCCCAGGCTCTTGGCCAGACCATCGAACCGTGTCTGAACAGGACTTACATGTGAAAGGCACCCGGAACTTGTACGCCAGTACTCTGGAGCCGGAAGGGCCGGCGTCTATGATGACCGCGTGGTGGCGCTCGCTCTCGTACCCCAGGTTTTTGGCCAGACCATCGAACCGTGTCTGAACAGGACTTACATGTGAAAGGCACCCGGAACTTATACGCCAGTACTCTGGAGCCCGAAGAGCCGGCGTCTATGATGACCGCGTGGTGGCGCTCGCTCTCGTACCCGAGGCTCTTGGCCAGACCATCGCACTGTGTCTGAACATGACTCACATGTGAAAGGCACCCGGAACTTGTGTGCTAGTACTCTGGAGCCCGAAGAGCCGGCGTCTATGATGACCGCGTGGTGGCGCTCTCGTACCCCAGGCTCTTGGCCAGACCATCGAACCATGTCTGAACAGAACTTACATGTGAACGGCACCCGGAACTTGTACGCTAGTACTCTGGAGCCCGAAGAGCCGGCGCCTATGATGACCGCGTGGTGGCGCTCGCTCTCGTACCCGAGGCTCTTGGCCAGACCATCGCACTGTGTCTGAACATGACTCACATGTGAAAGGCACCCGGAACTTGTGTGCTAGTACTCTGGAGCCCGAAGAGCCGGCGTCTATGATGACCGCGTGGTGGCGCTCTCGTACCCCAGGCTCTTGGCCAGACCATCGAACCATGTCTGAACAGAACTTACATGTGAACGGCACCCGGAACTTGTACGCTAGTACTCTGAAGCCCGAAGAGCCGGCGTCTATGATGACCGCGTGGTGGCGCTCGCTCTCGTACCCGAGGCTCTTGGCCAGACCATCGCACTGTGTCTGAACATGACTCACATGTGAAAGGCACCCGGAACTTGTGTGCTAGTACTCTGGAGCCCGAAGAGCCGGCGTCTATGATGACCGCGTGGTGGCGCTCTCGTACCCCAGGCTCTTGGCCAGACCATCGAACCATGTCTGAACAGAACTTACATGTGAACGGCACCCGGAACTTGTACGCTAGTACTCTGGAGCCCGAAGAGCCGGCGTCTATGATGACCGCGTGGTGGCGCTCGCTCTCGTACCCGAGGCTCTTGGCCAGACCATCGCACTGTGTCTGAACATGACTCACATGTGAAAGGCACCCGGAACTTGTGTGCTAGTACTCTGGAGCCCGAAGAGCCGGCGTCTATGATGACCGCGTGGTGGCGCTCGCTCTCGTACCCGAGGCTCTTGGCCAGACCATCGCACTGTGTCTGAACATGACTCACATGTGAAAGGCACCCGGAACTTGTGTGCTAGTACTCTGGAGCCCGAAGAGCCGGCGTCTATGATGACCGCGTGGTGGCGCTCTCGTACCCCAGGCTCTTGGCCAGACCACCGAACCACGTCTGAACAGGACTTACATGTGAACGGCACCCGGGACTTGTACGCTAGTACTCTGGAGCCCGAAGAGCCGGCGTCTATGATGACCGCGTGGTGGCGCTCGCTCTCGTACCCCAGGCTCTTGGCCAGACCATCGAACCGTGTCTGAACAGGACTTACATGTGAAAGGCACCCGGAACTTGTACGGCTGTACTCTGGAGCCCGAAGAGCCGGCGTCTATGATGACCGCGTGGTGGCGCTCGCTCTCGTACCCGAGGCTCTTGGCCAGACCATCGCACTGTGTCTGAACATGACTCACATGTGAAAGGCACCCGGAACTTGTGTGCTAGTACTCTGGAGCCCGAAGAGCCGGTGTCTATGATGACCGCGTGGTGGCGCTCTCGTACCCCAGGCTCTTGGCCAGACCACCGAACCACGTCTGAACAGGACTCACATGTGAACGGCACCCGGAACTTGTACGCCAGTACTCTGGAGCCCGAAGAGCCGGCGTCTATGATGACCGCGTGGTGGCGCTCGCTCTCGTACCCCAGGCCCTTGGCCAGACCATCGAACCACTGTGACTGGCCCGCGAACAGACCTGCAGACAAAAACATATGTAAACGTAACAAGTAACATCATCATTATCCACTTATCCTGGTCCCGAGCCAATCTCATCCAGAAGTGACCCGCAATCTTCCGAATGTCGTCTACCCAACGAGCCAACGGCTCCAGGCCCGCCCAGCTCTATTTAAGTTTGGTAATGAAGTATCCGACATCTTGCACCTTGGTGCCGCGTCAGATCTCGACATAGACCATAAACTAATGAGGAATTTGTAATTTAATAATAAATAAAGAAATATGACGATGAACAAATAACATATACCAAGGTAACTCTGCGCAGGCTTTATATACATATTTATTTATTTTTAAACTTTATAGCACACATGGTTTATATTAGCAACTTCAACTTTTGGTCTGTCAAAGTTGGTGCTGATTATAGAGAGATTTTATTCTCTAGCCGCCATTGTAGCATTGTATTTTGAATTTTTTACATAAAACATGGAATTCCTGTATCGTAATCGAATGGTATCATCAATATTTATTATTATCATCTATTTATGTACCTGTGATGAACGAATAAAGAATTGAATTGAATTGAAAAATATTCATCATCATCATCGTATAAATCGAAAGACGTCCATTGCTGGACAAGCCGTTGAGGATCTCTACAACATGTCGGGCGCTGTCGTTATAACCTTGCGACGCATGTCGGTTTATGATGAGAGCGCAATGAGATAGAAAGATCGCAATGAGACAGAGATAGACATAGCGATCTTTATTTGCATACCAGTATGTTACATAGGTACATAATGAACCCGGAAGGGTATAGCAAAACATGTTCTTTACTATATAACACTTATTACAACGCGGCTTTTCGAAGGCGGGTGTGACTCAGTCTTAACAAGTCAGCTGTATGAAATTATGATTTATTATTCCAAGCACTCTGGTATGGAAACTCAATTGACTCACGGTAGTCATTGTTAATAAACTAGGCCAAGTCTATGCTTACATGACAAACTTGAATAACTCCATTTTTAATGGTATATTATTAAACAAAACTTGAGACATTACTCACGTAGAGATGAAGACAATGAAAACTTTCTTGTATGTAAACAGTAGCAGTAAACTAAATACTCGGACAGAAGCTTTCTCAAAAACAATAGAAATGGTCACATTCCATTGCAATTTTCAAGTTTATGTGCAAAGTGCGTGGTGGAGGTACTTAAAGCGATTATCACACTCGACTTCATACTATTTTCATCTGTCAAATAACGAATATGCAGTCGAATATGTTTCAGAGATGTTTCATAGCCGCCAGGCATGCACTGTAACGCACAGAATCAATAGGATTCCTGCACAAACTATAGATACATGAGTTAGAAATTTCTAAGCGAGTTCAGAGACAGTAAACAACGTACTTAAATAAAAAATCGTTTATGAACAACGCTACAACTTTTCATGTAGGTAAGTACGTAAATAATAAAAAGCACAAAACGATATGAAATATAAGTTACCAACCTGAAATTAATATAGGCAATTGCAGTAGATTTATTGTAACATTGGACATAATGGACTATATGACTAAGTATACCCTTGTAAGGCACAGATTTATACAAATACAAAAAAAAATACAATTTACTATATGTAGAGCTAGGTACAACGTAGTTACGCGCGTTTATAGCGTTTATTATAGTGTATGAACAAAATAAGGCAGTCAGTTTGTTAAAACTGTTTGAATTGGGCCACACATTTGTAAATTTGATAGTTGGGTGAATCAACTTTTTCTTGTCACTCGTTGCCATGGTTACGTTCTCCTGGGTCACTCTTTAAAACCGGATTTTTAGGCATTTAAATTCACCAAACACGCTTTTTTGTGATACTTATCCATTGGCCTTTGCGTCTATTGCAGACGATTTATGGTGCAAATCGGAGAGGCAATGACCTCTCCAGACTTAACACCGCCTGGGACGGAATTAAGGAAACGCAGGGATGCCCAGCACCTGCATTACCCTCTCGGCTTCACTGTCTTAACCCACAGGAAAGGCGAACCAATACGTGTGGAGGCAGGTCGGCTGCAGGAATCTGCAGCAAAAAGCTGTTTCGTCACAGGGGAGATGGACCTCTTAGCATTGGTTTGCAATCCATCTAGGAGAAGGATACTCCAAAATTAAATCCCGGAATGGAGTTTCCGTAAGGCGCGAGTAGGGTCCAACCTGATACTTATAAAGCCTTTCCATTTAGGGTCGTCTACCAAGCGTGTCAGAAGAAGGTGGTGTACAATGTCTTCTAACAAACTATGCTACTATTGTCTCTTGGCTGACCGGACAGAATAACAACAAGAAATAGTTCTCTTCTCTTCTTGTTGTTAGGTGTTAGGGGCTATATAAGGCTACATAGCCTATGTATCACTGCGACCATATCTGATCTATTGTGATCGCCACCTACTACAACTCTCGATCCAAACCTGCAACTTAAAACAGCTGCAGGATCTTTTTGATCTCGAGAGACTTTAAATCCCCCGGGCTCATTATGTATCTGCCCAGGATCAAGTCACGAGTGCGCATTAGGCAAGGGCACTCTGCGAGGATGTGCAAGGGCGTCTCCTCTGCCTCCATACATAGTCTGCACCGCTCCATGTCACGTTTCCCCATAGTGTGCATGTGCTTATTTAGGCAGCAGTAAGAAATAGTTGATCCACCCAGTTAATAGATTGGCAAGGTCAGATAGTTGGTAGCCTAGTGATAGGAGCGTGCGACTTTCAATCTGGGACGTTGCGGGTTCAATTCCAATGTGTTCTTCAGAACTTATATATGAAATAACATTTGATATTTGGGCATTTTCACTTAACTGTGCACCTTAACGGCCGGTTAACAATCGTTATAAAACTGACGGCAGGCGTGGCTCACTAGTACACACACAGGTAGCTAAAAGTACATCCGTTCGGCCCCAATTTTGGGGAAAGCCATAAGCCGCGCGTGGCGCTGTCGCCACCTAGCGGCCATATCTGTGCTGATTGTAACAGACGCGTTTTGTTAGAGAGTGAGTCTTCTGTACTTAGTACTATTATTTATTCTGTGCTGACGGTCAATGTCAGATCCCATACATTTTGTCAGGAATGTAACGGTTAGACGTTACTGAAACACGACTTAAGTCGCGCTTTAAGGTGCACAGTTAAGTGAAAATGCTCATTTACCAGTAACTTTTCAGTGAAGGAAAACATCATGAGGAAACCAGACTTATTCCAATAAGACTTAATTTCAATGTGTGAAACTTTAGTGTACCTAGTGTAGCATTATTAACAAGGTTGCAAGGAACTTTATAATATGATCAGTTTTTGCCGACATAGCCATGGTAGAAACTTATCTTTGAAATTAATGATGATGGCCGTTATGGCAAAATTACTACTAAAGGTAATTATATTGCAGTTGATAAGGCTGTTGAGTAATGCCTGCGAGTACTGAGAATAACCAATAAATAATGTACCATACCGTATGATTAATAACCATATATTCTATGTATATAAGTACTTAATTGTATATTATTTATATCGTTGTCTGAGTACCCACAACACAAGCCTTCTTGAGCTTACTGTGGGGCTTAGTCAATTTGTGTAAAAATGTCCTATAATATTTATTTTATTTATTTATTATTATACATCGGGGTTTTCGGTGCGGGAATGTTTTACACTAGCCAAATAACAGGTAAAATCTGTAAACAGACGGACAGACAGACAGACAGACATGACGAATCTATAAGGGTTCCGTTTTTTGCTATTTGGCTACGGAACCCTAAAAACAATACTAATTTAACATTTCTAAGCCCATTTGGACCTTACTACCTACGTTTAATTCATAGTTTGGTAATTATTTTACAATAAACAAGGATATAAATACACGAAATCTTTCCCGCACCGAAGACCCTGATGTATGTTAATAACAAACATTTCTTTGAGATAAGTTGAACTTTTGTGTTATGTATTATAGACAGAATGATCACTTCAAACAGTTGACTGGCCCTGACATTTTTAAAACTCAACTCACTTGTAAAATGCCATGCATGGTATAATTTGGGCATTCTGCAAATAAGTTGTTTATGAAATGCCATTCGGCTGAGGCCGTATCAAATATCTAAACACGCCTCTATTGGCAGGGTGTTTTGTTAAGAGTGTGTGTTCAGATATATCTGATGGCAGCTGTACCTATGCCCCATTTAAATGGAACGTGAATGTTTATTTGAGTACCGTCTTGGCTTCAGTACTATTATTCCTTCTGTTGATGTCTGATGTTATTGTCTTTATTAAACACAAAAAGCTCCACATCCGTAGGAATGACCTTAGATAGCCCTACACGTGATCCCCGGGTGGTGCTAAGAGCGCAACAACTTTGGCAGCTGCACTGCCTCTTCAAGATCTCGCAGCTTACTCTACTTCAACAACCAATACTCGATATAAATCTCTGAAATAGAGTAACACAAAAAACCATACGAAAAAAAAAAACACAAACACTCACCCATAAAATATGTCATGCATAGTGCAGCTACAATGAGTAGAATGAATGTCTTCTTGAGCCGTCGCGGAGGCTTCAGAACTCTGTTACTCCGTATGTTGATGTTTGGTGCCGAGCTATCATCTTTTAACTGGAAAATAATAAGCTTATATACAAGACATTTTGTTACGACACCCTAGTATTGTAGATTTAGGAAATATAGGGAGCCCATTTTTAAGTTTTCGCGCTAAAATCGTACCTACATATATAAGTTTAGATCCAGTTTTTGAAGAAAATTTAACTGTTAGGGGAATTGTACCAGAGCAAACAAAAACTGCAAAACAATCTACAATTTCTGTTTAAAGCCACAGAAACTTTATTTAGAATATACCTATTTTGTTTTGTTAAATCAATAACACTTTGACAAATTTAAAACACTCTTTGAGTTATGGTATGGTATATATAATCGCAAGAAATGAATTAGAAACGTTTAACGCTGCCCGGTCGTGAAGACACGCATTAATTATTCCGACTAAAGTGCAAAATTCATTCAATATTTACAATTTGCGTTCGTCAAGTATCAACCAACACCCTTACCTCTAAGTACCGGTAAGTACTGAATTTTCCCATATCGGGCTGACATAAACATCACAACCAGACACTACGTTAAATAATAAATACTGTACATTGAAATTCTAAAATACGTCAACTTTTTGTAACATGATTTCAGCGACTAAAGCCTTTCATAATTAGCGACTGAAATCGACGGCCCTGACACCCCTGACAACATTTGGGAAGGCAAAAATACAGCTGTCAAAAATATATCAGTGAAGCTGTTTAAGCTCCTTTGGAGCTCTGCTGCTGGCAAAAGCTGCAATCGATTTAAAAAGTACCTTAAATAGCTTGGACAACAAAAAATCAAAGGCGTTTTTTACGAAAATGTATTCCTTCCTCAAAATTCTACTTTGTTTATGAAAGCGATGTGCTTGTGCTGCAGCGTGTGAATACAGCTTGACGCATGTAAGATTTTATATTTTATTTATTTTGTAACAACCAATTTTAAGTTAAATTTAATTGAAGGTTAAGGTAAATTATTATGTTAAATAATTAGACAATTGGCAATTCAAGAACAGTTTAGGTTACACACACGATAAGCTTTTGCTAACCCCCTTCGAGAGAATCGAAATAAAAACAAGTAACCAAACTAAGTTTATTTTATACACACAATAACACAAAAGCCTCTAATTTAGTAAGGATTTGTTAATATAACTACTATAATAATATAAATTTATCTTACCTTTCGTCTGCGTACATCAGCCATTGCAATAAAGTTTGTTCAATAACAAAAGCTGTAAGTATTATACAATTCCACTAACACCGGTTGCCGCAGCGACTACTAGATCACTAATTTATTTGTCAAGGAAATTCGTAATATTAACCAACGTCTAGTCTGGCTGGGTATCATAGAGTCACGATGACTCGCCTTGCGGTACTCGTATTTTTTATCATTGATGCGAGAACTAGCAGGATACAATGGCCTATGTAAAGTGAGGAAGGAACGAATTAACGATACGTTATCTTGTATTACGTATTATTTATAAATATGTCATCATAATGGTCCAAGCTGATGACAGTTAATTAATATATTACGTACAAAGGCAAAGTTATGCCTTAGATAGTTACGTCATTTATTTGGTCATATTATACAATTAGGTACCAGTGTTGGGCGTAATTAATTACTTGTGTAATTCAATTACTAATTGAATTACATGTAATAATTTTTTTGTAATTTAATTACATGGGAATTTGATTACATGTAATTCAAAATGCTGTGTAATCAGCAATTGCGATTACATTAATTCGTAATTTAATTATTCGATTACTTTTCGTTTGCAAAGATGAAGAAATTTACTTGGAGTAATTATAAAGAAAAACTTGTTAAAAATCCACTCTTACCTGGATAGGGGTTGTGCACAAATCACGCGAGGTATTTTCGGCTTTGTTACTTTGTTATTTTTCTATTTTCGTTAAATAGAGTCACTATTTTAAAGTGCGGAGTGAAGGTTTATGTTTAACGAAACCGAGAAAAAGTATCTACTCATGTGGTAGGTATTTTTTCTTAGTTTCGTTCACTGTTAGAAAAATACACGTTAGGTCTCTTTATAAAAAAATGCTTGGATTTCTCATTACATTATTTTCCCTAGTACAAATTCTTGCAAGAATACTCATTTGCATTTTTTAAATATATTAACATTGTCAATAATGCACGATTGACAAATTTAAAGTTCATTCAAAATTTTCATCTGATTTTGGAAATAAAGATGATTGAATATTTGATTCAATAAAAGTAATTGTAATTGGGAAAAGTAATTAATTTAAAATTTTAATTTCAAAATATAATTAAAAATGTAATTAATAATTACATTTTGTAATTGTAATCGTTAATCGAATGCGCGATTACTTTCTACATGTAATGGAAATTATTTGTTGAAATTACATTTTGTAATTGCAATCGTTAATTTATAGTTTAATTACTTTTTGCCCACACTATTAGGTACTTATATGTACTACTTATAGATAGAAGAAAAATAAAAATGTAAAAGAATTAGGTATATATATATATGTGTACTTTTACAGGTTGATTTGCTGCAATAATTTACGGGGTGAATATGTAGGTCATACTGAGCAACTTTTACTACGTAAACCGTAAACCCCGAAACAGCAAAAAAAAATTTGATTCTCCCATACAACATTATCAACATCAGACCAGCCAATTATTTTTTTCGCGATTTCGGGGTTGGCCCCATAGTAAAAGTTGCTGAGTAGTATAAATATTACTAATCCAGCTAATCCTAAAAAATATAGGTACCTATTTCACAACAAGCATCGTACATTGTTATTTATATGTGAAGGCCAATGTATAATGGTCTTGTGCTCCAAGGTTAAAGACAAAGTAGTACTTATATGCCCCTCCTACCTACCGGCACTCAAGTATTTGACTGTTTGAAACCATTCAATCAAAACATTAATGGCCTTGGTACACAGTTCTATAGAGCTGGGTTTGTACCTAGGTTCCTAGGTACTAACCGTACTTATATACCTACTGTAGTGTAGACTGATAATCTCATTCACATTAATTTGCACATTGTTGCTCCACAAGTTATTTGCGGTAAAATGGGGATGCACCTTTACTGTAAACAAGGTTGTTACATATCAATGTAATGATTAGATTCATGTCTCTTGAAGTGTTACTATGTAGTCTACTCGTATCTAATATAAATATGTAGGTAGGTACATTGGATGCAAAATAAAGATATCTATCTATCTATCAAAGTATCAATATACTTACCTAAGTATCTAAATTAATCTAATAGTTAATGTATAGCGAGAATTTTGTATGGAGGTGCCTTTAGGATGCTTGTTATGCTTGTATTAGGTTTCTAAGAATGTCTTAAAGCGGATTTCCTGAAAAACGTGAATTTAAACAGCTACTGCCGTATTCGAAGTTCAAGATATTCACAAGAGACGACACGTACTAGATCCATTCTAGATACGTTATAGTTTAGATTTCAACTAGTTCTCTTTTGCAGCGCAATTCGGGCAACCAATGTCACTTGTACGTTAGATCGTGTTAGATATCTATTAGATGTGAATTAGATCTCTAAGTAATATCTTGTGGAAATCGTTCAAGAGTATCTCCAGAATCGCGGAAATGTCAAATTTGACAGTTTAGATCTTAAACATATCGTTATCGTATCTTGGCGATGTCTAAAAGATATCTAACAGATGTCTATTACAAAATCCGAATCGGGCCCATATATTAGGGGCGGGATATGATATTATTGCCCAGGCTGGTTTGTGTTTTTTTCGGTTTCATATTCTTTCGAGCAAATTTTATGTACCTAATTATGAAGCATCCCATATGTCGTTACTCTCATCTTTGATGTGCTTCAACATTGTTTACATCGACAATCATGACAGATCGCAATGGACAGACTGGTCCTGATAGAGAAGCTGAAAGAATATGGCGTGGGTCCACGGAAGCTCACCGACGACTTGTTTAAAGACGACCCGCCACTGCCGCGGCTCGGAGTACGAGATGAGGATGAAGAGGAACTGTGCCATGAAATGTAAGGCTTACGTGTTAAGTGCTATATGTGACGTTACACGGGTAAAGGTACCTTATGGCGGTTACTTCCGCTATTTTTAATAACGCTCCAATACACGACACTACGCGACATAAACGCCGACCGCCATAAGGTACCTTTACACGTGGAAACTTAGAAAGTCACATATTAATAATTGATATATTTGGTGAAGTTCAAAATACACTTACTTAGGCAACTCAGCAAGCTTCGTTGCCTAGACACGGTACTCGACTGAAAAGCTCTCCATTATAATAATATCACGATTGTATAAAATACTATTTGTTTGGGCTTTAACTGGAAGGCTGGTCTTTTTCCCAAATGTTAACGCAGCTGGAAATATTTATCACCAGTTTCTGAGAAAAAATGTGCTATTTCTCAGTTATTCCCATTGGTAACCGGTGAGGAAAACATTCCCAGCTGTGACCACTTCTGGTAACAATTTGCTGGAAACATTTGGGTAAAACGTAACATGATATCTATTATTAAACAAATTAAAATTGACCTTTTCACCTGATAGGAGTAATGGTAGTGGCAAGCAAAAAAATAATAATTCGGTACATCATATTATAACTGGCTTCCTATTCGTGAACGGAGGTCCTTACGTATTCTGTGCACATTATACACTCTCCTATTTGATCCAAATGCGCCAGACTATCTTAGATCCAAATTTCATTTTATCACCGCCCGAGCAGGTTGCACCCTTCGTGAGTCCCGTAGTCTCAAGCTTTCTTTTCCTTCTCATCGTACCGGTTTTATCTCTAACTCCTTCACCGTTCAGGCGATCCGGCTTTGGAATGATCTCCCACTCAACATCAGACAGGCTCAAACCAAGCTTTCGTTTAAGCGCATGTTACGCAAGCATTTTTTCGACAAACTCACTGGTTAATTGTCCATCGTAGGCATAGTACCTATTCTTTGCACTGGGTACATAAAGTAATATATATGTAAGTTTATTTAATTATAGTATGTATATGTAAGTTTATTTTCGTTAGTATGTATTATATATCGCTATTTTTATGATGATTCTGTAGGTCCTAGACTAGTTACAACACATACGACGGAAACGAACTAGCAGTTTCTCTAGTAAGAAATAACATTTTACCAAAAAAGGCTCTTTCGACATCTCGTAGGTGTTTGACAAGGGCACGAAGGGCATTAGGAAGTTTCCTTCGTTTCGCTTTCCCACTTCTTTGTGTATCTAGATTTCCGAGTTTTATTTAAGAAACAATCCATTATAATAATGATTGACAAATTATAATACTTCCGATAAATTAGATATAAATGTTGGTGTACCTCAAGGGACAGTTATATGCCCTAAACTTAATCCTGTACATAAATGACTTAGCTGTGCATGTAGACTCCATTGCAGATAGATATTTCAAATATGTGTTAAATCAATGAAATATACAGAATCGATTAACTAGAGCATACTTTATTCTTATCAGTTAATCCGTAAATTTATGTTATTTTAGTACAAAACAAGATGATTGCCGTGATTGGGAAGTAATGTATTTTTAGTACTAATCGGGGTTTTAAGATCATACCTGATATATTTTTCAGAATAAAATCCACATGCAGCATTCCCGGATGCCAGTTCTCAACAGAATCTCTATTAGAATTCGTGAACCACTACAACGCCTCGCATAGATACTCGTGCAGTCAATGCAAGAAAGTCCTCCCATCGCCGCATTTGCTAGACTTACATATACAGGAACAGCATGACTCGTTCTTTGCTGTGATGGCTACTAAGAAACCTTCGGTAAGCTATATGGACGGAATCATAGAGTAATGTAACATTAATTAAGTTTATTTATGGGTTATTTTATTTAAAGTTGTATAGGTACTACACTTTTATCTCAAATTTGGGTAAGTAATTGTATGTTGTTGTTTCTACTCAATCTCCTAAAAGGAGAAAAAAGTGTCCCAATAGGCCAAAATTTCCATAACTAATGTGTTGCTTCGATTCTGTTGCCGCTACAAAGTTTATGAGAAATAGTAACGGGATTTTTTTAAATTAATTAAGCCTTCCATTTCAGTATTGCTGTTATATAGAAGAATGCAAAGAAAAATTCATGAATGCAGAAGAACGTCTAGAACACTGTATTAATGTTCACAAAATGCCCAAAGATTTCCGATTCGACCAAAAGCCTAAAAACAAAAAGGCTAGAGCAAAAAATAAAAATAAAAAGCCGAACGAAGACAGCTCTATGGATGTTGATAAAGTCACTGAACAAAAACAATTCATGTTTACAAATAGAAAACAGAAGGCTTTTCCTAAATATACAGGAAAAAAGTTTACTACCGAAAAAGAAAATACTACAGCAGATGTAAACATGGATGAAGTTGTAAAGGACTTAAAAGACAGTTTACCAACTTAATTAAACAAACATTACATCATAACAGTTTATTTTACTCTCACAATCATTACTATTAAATAAATAAAAGGAAGCTTATTACTACATTTCAACATGTTTATATGACTTGCATATATTCAGTGATATTTTATTATAGTTTTATCCTCAGCGTAGGTATATATTAAAATGTTTAATTTTGACAGTGCAATGGCAAACTATTCGAGATTCTTACTTATTTAAACATAGAACAACATCAAAATGTATTATAGAGTGATGTCTATATTGTCTATTTCCTGTCTTAGAGAATAAAAACATCTACATATCTATGACAGGCGAATATTGCTGATAGTTCATGCTTATTTACTCCTTTGCCTGAATTTTGTCGAATATTGCCTTACACTAATAATTACGAATATCTTTTAGTCCTATGACGTAATTTTTGACTGCTTTAATTTGACTGCTTATAAAAAAGTGCATCAATTTTACATATCTCATTTTAGTAGTTTGAATCTAGATAGTGAAATATTCCGTTGATAATCCTTAAGAGTACAATAGGCGCAAATGACTTATAGTTTGTCAAAGGACTGTCTCATTACAAACATAGACAGAGAGAATCATACTATATTTGTCTTACACTAGTACTCTAGCACCTAAGAGAAAAGGATGAGTATTAGTGTTGAGTTGCTCACTCGTGAGGCACCTCTTTTGTACCACTCATTTTGTTAAATCGTCGCAGTACTTCACACCGCAAAAATGTCTTACTTCACTCCTCTATTCATTTTACTCATTTACTCGCGCGCATCACAACAGGTCTTACCACACAAATCATTCAAACACTTCATTTGAAAAAACCACTCGCGGCTGATGCGCGCGAGCGCGCGATGCGCACAAGTACTCACAACTCGCAAGAGTCGCGATACTCGCGAGCGCGCGAGCCGCTCGGTACTCGCCGACATTCAAATCCTCATTTGAGTCTCAAATGAGTCTGTTAACTGCCGAACTACAAACCTTATTGCAAAGACAAAAGGTCCACCGAGAAATTCGTTGAAGTTTCGCTCACCGCCTCACGCGTCACTGACTGGGACATTCCCTCAAAAATCTTTTCAAAATGAAACAATGAATTATATTTATCCAAAGAGGGAGTGAGACAGACACACGCCCAACTTCAATGTCGCCTCGCCGAAAATGACACACGAAAGACAACAAGCGTAAGCGCTGCAGGCTTTCATACATCTTAAATATGTCTTTCATAAATATGTCTATACATTAAATATTTTTGTTGCCGTTGGAGTTTTTTGAAGCCGGAGGAACGGTCGATGCAAAAAAAATTGTAGTACCTCACCTCATTTGAAGTAAGACATTGTAGTACTTCATTTTAGAAAATGAGGTACTCATACAAACTCATTTTAAATTGATGTCCCACCCATCACTAATGAGTATAGTTTTCCTGGTTCTTACTGACTGACAAATTGGTTTGACCAACTATATTTACCATTTATCAACATGTTTGCTGGCACGCGTAATACGAAAAAGTAAAATCAACGAGTTGATGCACTTGTTTAATTTAAACTTCGAATGAAATCACATCACATTCAATAAATAAAATCACGTATATAACTAAATACACCTTACACAAAAGTAATAAGGTCTAATATTGTTTACTTAGCCTTGCCCTGAGCGGCGACGGCGGCCATGGCCTTCTTGACCGTCTCCTCGTCCCCGAGGAACTGCATGGAGTCCGTCGGCTTCATATCCTCGTCCAACTCGTACACGAACGGGATGCCCGTGGGCAGGTTGAGTTCCATTATGGCGGCGTCACTGAGACCTAGACAAAAATATAATAATAATAAATAATAATAATGAGATCAATCGCAACGCCGGGCCGTGCTCGTTGACATCACCATCCCCCATGATGAAAATCTCGTGAAAGCCGAGAAGGACAAGTCCAGTAAGTACCTAGACTTGGCTCACGAGATAACCGCCATGTGGGATGTTGATTCGACGATAGTCCCGATAGTTGTTTCAGCGAACGGTCTAATAGCGAAGAGTCTCGACCAACATCTTGAGACTCTCGCTAGGTGGTTGGATCAAGGGCCAGATGCAGAAGGCGGTGATCTTGGACACGGCGCGGATAGTACGCCGGTTCCTCTCTGCGGCCCTGACCACCGGCAGCTTGGGCCTTGCCCCGCTGCT
This sequence comes from Cydia amplana, assembly GCF_948474715.1. Lineage (NCBI taxonomy): Eukaryota > Metazoa > Arthropoda > Insecta > Lepidoptera > Tortricidae > Cydia > Cydia amplana. Next base: position 12,642,729 of record NC_086087.1, read on the forward strand.
GGCGGCACCCTAGGTTAGGTTTTTTTATAATATGTGTATAATATTTTTATATTGTTTTTGTAAGTGTTTTTATATTTTAATTTTATATCCATATTGTAATAAAACCTAACTTAAGACGAAAAATGAATAAAGAAAATAATAATGATTTAGACGGAGACTATTTTGAGACGCATAAATTATGGCGCCAGTGTCTACCTACAGCACATTTTCAGACCGTTTAGACTATTTTCAGCCGCCTAAATCTCGCCGCCAGTGACCAGCAAACCGACATACTATATAGTCGTTTACACGGTGCCTTTTCAGTACCAGTCATTATCACGCCGCCACACGGTGCTAGATTTTGCTTCTTTCTTTTTAATGTACAAATTTCCGACCAGCGACCACCATGTTGTACGAGTAGGTAACAACTGAGAAAAAAGGTCGGAGTAGTCACAACGAAAGTGTATAGTAACTGCTGTTTTTTCCTCAGTTGTTCCCAGTGGTAACAGATGAGAAATAATTCCCAGCTGTTCAGTCACAGTAGCTCATCAGTAGTAAGTAGCAACTCGATTGAAAAAGATGGGAATAATCCTTAAAATTTGTCAAAAAAGCGTCACTTGTAGAAACAAAATGTAGCGAGATTTATTCATATGCATTAATTTCATTATATTTGGTAACTGTACACAAACATTGTTGACATTAAACAATTTTTCAATCAATAATAATAAAAACCTTCCACCAACTTAAATTAAAATCTCAAGTTTTTAAAGTAAAATTTTAAATGTACTTAGAAATTCGAATTTAATGTCACATTGACAGAAACTAAATAGAGTCTGTTCGGAAAGAGAAGTGTCGTGGATTGTATTGGACCCCATACATTCCATGACTCTTCTCTCTCCGCACAGACTCTAACTGTAATATTTTTATTAACTCACCATCTAAATGCTTGACAATGCCTCGAAGGCTGTTTCCGTGAGCGGCGATGATAATCTTCTTGCCTTCTTTGATCTGAAAAAATAAGAATTTAAAAATTAAATATAGATAGGCCATCCAAATACGTTTTCTAAGGGAGATTAAATTAAATATAGAGTGGAATCCGTTTATTATGACTCCGCTTATACCTACTGACCAACCGCTTACTATGACGCAATTACTGTGCGAAGTTTGGTTTTCATATAAGTAAAATTCTTTGTGACAAAGTCGGATGACTTCGCTTATAGTGACAAATCGCTTACTATGACCTATATAAATCCTATTTTTATGAAATTATGTCCGGTTATACTGACACATTCGTTGGTTTTCGTGGCCGTCCCCACGTCTTTTCCTGCGAGGACGTTTGGTGCGTGCGTGACGTTTAATTTATTTTAGTTTTGATTCTCTGTAATTGGTACAATGTTAATAAAACTCATCTCTCACAAAGGAATTTGAGATTATTTGGGAAAATTAACAAAAATAAGAAGTTGTACAACTATGCTTTATATATGACATCCACTTAGTATGACGTGTTTGTCACTTCCCTTCGATGTCATTATAAGCGGATTGTACTGTACTTACAATATTGGATTTTGAAGGTTTTTCAACAAATGTAACAACTAACAAGTAATTATCATCTGGCCGCTCTTTAAAAGACCCAGTAGTTTTTAATGTTAGGTACATTCAAAACTACTGGGTCTTTTCGTTTGATTTTTTTTTTCATTAATATACAATTTAAAATACCTGTGGCACAATAACATCATTCCAGTATGGCAGTGTGCGCTCAATAGTGAGCTTGAGGCTCTCGAACATCGGGAACTCTTCAGGTTTTGGGTCACCAGCGTAGCGGGGGTCGTTCACGATGGTGTCATAGTAGGGGTGGTCCTTCTCCATGGGGGGAGGGGGCACGTCGAAGCTGCGGCGCCATATTTGGACCTGGATTATAAAAAGATAAGGTTGACTTTAAACATAAAGAAAATTTCATATAAATATGTGCCATGTGCAACAACAACAACATATGTATTATGGATGTATGGTTACTTTATTTATTATGGTTGAATAACCAACCAACCAATGGGATGAATAATCAGACATTCATTCGAAATTTTACTCTTAAGCCAGAAAAAAATCTGGTACACACTTATAGTTATGTTCCAGTCTGTATCCACACTATCCGCATCCACACACAGGCAAGCACAATACAATTGAAGGGATGTTTACAAAAACAACATAACTGCTTAGAGCGGTTGACACTTTTCTAAGAACATTGTTAATCGTTTCAGGTGTCAACCAGTGTAGTCAGTTGTTGTTTTTAGGGTTCCGTACCCAAAGGGTAAAAACGGGACCCTATTACTAAGACTCCGCTGTCCGTCCGTCCGTCCGTCCGTCTGTCACCAGGCTGTATCTCACGAACCGTGATAGCTAGACTGTTGAAATTTTCACAGATGATGTATTTCTGTTGCCGCTATCATCATCTTCCTCGCGTTGTCCCGGCATTTTGCCACGGCTCATGGGAGCCTGGGGTCCGCTTGGCAACTAATCCCAGTAATTGGCGTGGGCACTAGTTTTTACGAAAGCGACTGCCATCTGACCTTCCAACCAAGAGGGTAAACTAGGCCCGCATTGGGATTAGTCCGGTTTCCTCACGATGTAACAACAAACAAATACTAAAAACAGAATAAAATAAAGATTTAAGTGGGGCTCCCATACAACAAACGTGATTTTTGACCGAAGTTAAGCAATGTCGGGTGGGGTCAGTACTTGGATGGGTGACCGTTTTTTTGCTTGTTTTGCTCTATTTTTTGTTGATGGTGCAGAACCCTCCGTGCGCGAGTCCGACTCGCACTTGGCCGGTTTTTGTAAACATCCCTTCAATTGGGTACTTTCCTCTACTTAAAATAAATTATTTCACACTGCACGAAATAAAGCACCAGATAATTATTAGAAAAACATAGATAGCAGTTATTTTTAAATACTATTTCTATTTAATAAATTGGATTGAAATATAAAAAGTAGGCGAGTTGACCGTGACGTCACTACACACGTTTTCATATAAATTCCATATTAGAAAATCGTTTTGACAGTTCTAAAAAAGAAGCTGATTTGACTAGTAGGAAAGTAGCTAATGTGCCAACCTGAGCTTCTCCATATTTGGCTGCGGTCTCGGCCTTGTTAAGGCCGGTGAGTCCACCGTAGTGCCTCTCGTTGAGTCTCCAAGTCTTGCTAACTGGCAAGTCAGCCTGGTTGATCTCCTTCAGCACCGAGCTCAACGTGATCTGGGCTCGCTTCAGCACCGACGTGTGGGCGATGTCGAACGTGTAACCCTCGGCTTTCAACGCCTTGCCGGCGGCCACGGCCTCCTCGCGACCTGCGGCAATTATCTAATCAGACAACATCAACACAATATGAGCGTACTTTACAAGTATTTATACTTACCCTTATCACTCAAATCGGCGTCGAACCATCCGCAAAACAAATTCTTCTGATTCCATTCACTTTCGCCATGGCGAATCATAACAATTTTGTATTTTGCAGGCATAGTTTTCGAAAATTTCGTGACCGGTCAAAGTGATCAAACCCTCAATCTAATATCTGTCTGACACCAATAACCTCTCTTTGACCTTCCTTCGCCGTTTCATAAATGAAGGTTTAGTATTATAGCAAAGTAAACCTTATTAAAATGCAGTAAAGTACAATATTATGTTAAATTTTAAAAACCATAGACTAAGATCGTCTTACAACGATTTTACACGATGCAGCAGAACAAAACATATTTATAGACCGCGAGCCACGAACAGGTTTCCATGACCAATCGCCTCCCAGGCGATAACTCCTATAGTGGTTAACGGCTACGTATGATGAATCCTCGTGGACGTCAGCTGCCGCTCCGTTGGTGGGTTGAGGAATGGCAGCCACCGAAACACGTAAAAAAAAAAATTATTTTCAGTCATCGCCTCCCGTTTGATACTTTGCCAGATGATAGTTTAGATGCTATTGTTAATAAAAAAAATCGTCAGCCGGTTGTATCGCGGTGGAAACACCGTCAGCTGGTCACATGAACATGTAAAAAATTTTTTTTTTTTCAGTCATCGCCTCCCGCTTGATACTTTGTCAGATGATAGTTTAGGTGCTATTGTTAATAAAAAACATCGTCAGCCGGTTGTATCGCGGTGGAATCACCGTCAGCTGGTCACATGAACATGTAAAAAAAATTTTTTTTTTCAGTCATCGCCTCCCGCTTGATACTTTGTCAGATGATAGTTTAGGTGCTATTGTTAATAAAAATAATCGTCAGCCGGTTGTATCGCGGTGGAATCACCGTCAGCTGGTCACATGAACATGTAAAAAAAAATTTTTTTTTCAGTCATCGCCTCCCGCTTGATACTTTGTCAGATGATAGTTTAGGTGCTATTGTTAATAAAAATAATCGTCAGCCGGTTGTATCGCGGTGGAATCACCGTCAGCTGGTCACATGAACATGTAAAAAAAATTTTTTTTTTCAGTCATCGCCTCCCGCTTGATACTTTGTCAGATGATAGTTTAGGTGCTATTGTTAATAAAAAAACTCGTCAGCCGGTTGTATCGCGGTGGAATCACCGTCAGCTGGTCACATGAGCATATCAAGCAAATAAATAAATAAAATCTAATATATGTTCATGTGATCCAGATGTGTTTTTTAATTAACAATAGCACCAAAACTATCATCTGACAAAGTATCAAACGGGACGCGATGACTGAAACCAATTATTTAGGTCTCCGTGCCTTCGCTTGAACCACTTACGAGATAACACCCTTGTAACTCAGACTAGGGCTTGCGATATCCGCCCATTTTTCGTATCCGGATATTTGGAATATTTATTATTTTAGTATCCGGATATCCGGATAAAACGGATAATTCGAATACTTACTTTTTATTTCATAAAACCCAGATGAATTTAATAAAAAGTGTAATATAATACAATTTTATCTACATACATGACATTAGTGCTCTATAATGCGTTCAGACACCGTAGGAAATGACCAGCTTTATTACAACTAATTTTACTATGAGAACTTTCTTATCTGTGGTAGTAGGAAAATTTGTACTTTAATGTACATAATGTTATAGATTGTTGTAAGGTTATGAGTTTAAATTTGGAACAGCAGTCAATACTCAAGTGGGTCTCTATTCTAGTACATTAAAGTATTTTATCTATATTACTATTATTACATATACTTTTGTCTAGTAATTTAAAAAAACTACGGATGCGTGACATGCTTGAAAAAATTTTCATTCACCGCCATTTGATCTTTTAATTCGTTTTAAGTATGTGTTTAGATAAAGTAGTGTATGCAACTGTACATAATTAGGTATTAGAACACTCGTGTGATCCTATTAAGAAACTCACTACCGTTCGTTTCTTAAACCCACACTCGTATTTTAATGCCTCTCATTATGTAGCAGTCACATAAACAACTATTACGTACACAAGGCTGCGTACCAGCAAGTATTAAGCTATTTATGGCGTTCTACCTTTTCGCCGATGATTTGAAGTTGATGTGCAAGTGCAAACATACAGCTGGTGTAACCGCGCGTGAAGTTAGGTTAGTTAAGTTAGTACCTACGAATTATTGTGTTGATTTGCCACGTAATGGCAAAATTAAATTATACTCTCCAAAAACTAAAAATGATTTTCGGCAAAGATTTCATACACAACCTTTAATTGCCTGACTAGATTAGATATGGTTTTTGGTGATACAAACTATACTACATAGTATAAAACAAAGGCGCTTACCGCTGTCTGTCTGTCTGTCTCTCTGTATGTATGCTTAGATCTTTAAAATTACGCAACGGATTTGGATGCGGTTTTTTTTAAATAGATAGAGTGATTCAAGAGTAGAGTTTATGTATAATTTGTTACCCGTGCGAAGCCGGGGCGGGTCGCTAGTTAGTAATAATTTACTAGGTTATGGCGATACTTCAACCCTCAATTTAATATTGGCAGTCTGCGCTGCGAAATTCATTTCTTGATAGGGGTTTTGATAATATTTAGAGAATCGAATATCTTCTAAGTGTTAGACCAGTCTCTTCTTGTTGAGATTTTACATTGCATTTAAAGTCAATCAAGGTTTTCATTACAGATTTATTCAAATAGAAAATGCTAAAACCTTCTTTATCGTCTGCTAAACCCTACTGCATTTCGTTCGGCAGTTCAATATCAACCGAAGTCCTCCTCCGTTGGACTCGTTTTAGTTCTGTTCGCCCTTTGTTAATAACGTAAGTATTCGGACGCTAACAATAATAACAGCAAATCATGTTTGACAAGAACACGGTACAAAGTACGCTCAAAGTTACTTTTACGGAGCTAGGTCGATCTGCATAAGAATATCGACGAAGAGTCGGCAATCAAGGATTAATATTTCAATAAACAGTTTTTATAACGTAAAAATGTATCCAAATAAATAAAATCAACCGAAAACGTGAATACTATTATAAATTTCAAAGTTTTTAAGACAGTTTTCTTAAAATTTGTAGTATTACTTAATCTAAATACGGATATTAAATTGGACGGATATCCGGATATCCGGATTGCAAGCCCTAACCAAGACATAATCAAGCGAGTTCATCAACTAGTAGCGACATTTATCGCGCCACTCAAGTAATAATACCGCCCGGTTGCCAGTACTCGGCTGCTTTCACCTCGATACCATATAAGCCGGCAAGGCCCTTAGCGGTGGTTCAAGATTCGGCAGGAACCTAAATATCCGTTTTTTACCTTTCGGGGGAAAACGGTTCTATTTAGGTCTCCGTGCCTTCGCTTGAACCACTTATACGTGTTTAAACCTCTGCCGGCGCGGGCCCGGGCGTACTGTGACTGTTAATATTTATGCAAAAATCACATAATGAGAATATGGGCCTGAAATTTATTCCGTATTGACATAATAAAGGATTGTTTGCGTCAACCTTTAAGTAGATTTTCATCATATGGATTTACCGATAGATGAGACAATTCTTAGCACTGACTTGCCACATAAGTTAAACATTGCTACTATAAAACTACTTGAATTTTTATATAAAACAAAACGGTTTGACTATTACTTGAATGACTTTTCCTTAAATGATTATCAGTGATCGGGGATTTCTATGCCACACCGCGGGATATCAAGTCGAAATGGTAATATGGATACGCCACTTGGCCCGCGATAGGAACAAAACTGTTCGAAAAGTAAACGCTATTTCGGTGTTGGTAATTCGTTTATAAAATAAAGGACTGTAAAAAACATGGGTCTCGACTCGGTCGTTGAAAGGCAATGCAAAACTGATAAGGTAATGCGAGCTTAGTGGTTTTATTGATATATTCAATTGATCTGTAATCAAATTTTCAATTATTAATATTAATAATATATGCAATGCATGATTAATTGATTAACAGTAACATGCCAAAACACTCTCCTATATCGCACACGAATCCCGGAATCCCGCGGCATATCCATACTAGCATAATGATTGAGGTCATTCACCCCAAGTGGCATAGAAATCCCCGATCACTGATGATTATTAAAGACATAATCTTATATGAACCTGAATGTACTATCTTACGCAAATAAATAAATTATGAATTTAGTACGTGTAGGTTGTACACATTTTTGTGTAACCACTATCTGAGTAGTAGTTCTGATGCTTGTAAAATAAACCTCTTAAGTGAATTTTACATCAAACCCGTTCAGACTACCTCTGATGCTTTCTTTACAACAACCCACTTGGTGATAAAAAGGTTTTGTTGTATTATGTAATGATATTATTTTAAGAAAATAATTATAATAAAATACTACTTGTCTGTTGCTTAACCACAAATAATAGCACTGCCGGCCCATCGAAAAACCTGTTTTAAATTTGTAACTAATAGGAAAAGCTTGGGTCCTCTTTTAACATATTTTCTATAAATTTAATGTAAATTGGTAACTTGTATCATACTCATACTCATGCTAATAATTTATTAGTAATAGGTGATTATAGTGTTGAGTCACTCACTCGTGAGGCACCTCATTTGTACCACTCATTTTGTTAATTTGTCGCAGTACTTCGTACTAGTTCGTACCGCAAAAATGTCTTACTTCACTCCTCTATTCATTTTACTCATTTACTCGCGCGCATCACAAACACCTCTTGCCACACAAATCATTCACACAGTTCAAATTTCAAAAAACTCTTATCCGTTCAAATTCACTCGCGAGTCTCGCGACCCTCAAAACTCATACACTCCTAACAACTCGCAAGAGAGTCCCTGGATCGCGCGAGGCGCTAGGTACGTGCTCGCCTGCTCGCCGACACTCAAAACTCAAATGTCGCAAATGAAGAAACGAGTATGGTCCACACTGTCAACTGCCGAACTACAAACCTTATTGCAACGACAAAAGGTCCACTGAGAAATGCGAATGGAATGGATGTTGGAATTAAAGTGAATAGTCGACGCTGAAAATATGCTAGTACCTCACCTCATTTGAAGTAAGACATTGTAACACCTCATTTTAGAAAATGAGGTACTCATACAAACTCATTTTAAATTGATGTCCTACCCAACACTAGGTGATTACATGTCAACTTACATAGCTAGTACAAATAATAGGGATGTAACGATACATGATTTTGCCGATACGATACCGATACCGATATTTAAAGTAAATAATCGGCGATACCGATACCGATATCGATAGCCTGGTAGTTAGTTAATAAATCAAATAAAATTCAATGTTAATAATTCAATGTTAATAATTTATTGTTAAATGAGAAAAAGACTAAATGTATTAAGTTTGTCACTAGTAGTAACGTTAGGCATGTGCAAACAAGTGTCATTGTGAAGGATGAGGAATTGGAATTAGTTGATAGTACAGTTTTTCTTGGTATAACTTTAGATTATAAACTCCAGTGGGGTCCCCATATTGCTACTCTTTCGAATAGACTGAGTTGTGCAGCTTTTGCAGTGAGCAAAATCCGTCAGTTAACTGATGTGAAAACAGCTCGATTAGTATATTTTAGTTACCTCCATAGCATTATGGCATATGGTATTTTACTGTGGGGTGGTGCTTCAGAGATAAATACCATTTTTGTTCTGCAGAAGAGGGCTATTCTAGCAATATACAAAATGAACCATAATCATAATCATAATCGCAAGACTCACTTAGAGATAAATTTAGAAAAAATTGTGAAATTCATAATATTAATACTAGAAATAAACATAAGCTCGCAGTGCCCTTCACTCGGCTCCATAAAATTAAAAAACCATTCATGGGTAATTGTGTGAGATTTTATAATAAACTTCCAAACCATATTACTGAATTATCTATTAATAAATTTAAGAATGATGTAAAGCGTAAACTTATTTCTAAAGCGTATTATACCTAGTGATGGGTGGGACATCAATTTAAAATTAGTTTGTATGAGTACCTCATTTTCTAAAATGAAGTACTACAATCATCATCATCATCCTGGCGTCAATCCCAGCTGTGCCCCCGCGCGGGGCGCGAGGACCCGGGGTCCGCCTTCCGACTCCTTCGTGTCCACTTTGCCCGATCTTCGGCGTCCCTGGTGGTGAGTCCGTTGGCACGCATGTCCTCCTTAACGACATCAAGCCATCGCTTCCTGGGCCGGCCTTTTCTTCCCGTACCGGGAGGAGGCGGCATGGCCAGGCATTTGTTACCCACGTAACTTGCCGGTCTGCGCGAGACGTGGCCATACCAACGAAGGCGGCACTCTTGCAGTTTGTCAGCGATGTCACGGACGCCAAGACTACCCCGGATGTGGGCGTTTCGGACGCGATACTTGCGTAAAACTCCGCATATCCACCGCAGCATCTTCATTTCCGTGACACGCAGTTCCTGCTTGTGCCGCTCCAGTAAAGGCCAAGTCTCGCTGCCGTACGGAAGGGCAGGTCTAATGATGGTCTTATAGACCAGTCCCTTCAATTTAATCGGCATTTTGGGGTCACAAATAACCCCAGTCATCTCCCGCCATTTGACCCAGGCAGCGGATATTCGGGCTTTGACGTCGCTGTCGATGTCCCCGGTAGTGCTAAGTACAGATCCTAGGTACTTAACTTGATCCGTGCGCTTGACCATGTCCCCGCCTATGCGGACGGATAGAGGATCTGTACTATTGCAGGCCATGTACTCTGTCTTCGCCACATTTAGTTTAAGACCGCCGTTCTCTAGCGACCCCCTCCATCTGTTCACCCGCTGGACAAGTCGGCCCTTATCAGAGTCTGTCAGCGCGATATCATCAGCATACATGAATAGCCACGGTGGCTGCTCATGGTAGTCTCGGATGCTGGCTGACAGGGCGTCTAATATCACGCTAAACAGAAACGGGCTGAGCACAGAGCCCTGATGTACTCCAACGGTGACAGAAAAGGGGTTGGTGTCACCAACAGCGGTCCTGACTATTGAATCGGAATCGCGGTACATGTCCCGGATAGTGTCAATATAGGTCTCAGGTACAGCCTTGGACCGCAGCGCCCACCAGATCATCTCACGAGGGATACAGTCAAAGGCCTTTTCCATATCCAGAAACAGGAAATGTAGAGGCGTGTTCTTTGCTCTGTATCCCTCCATGAGGATCCTCAGAGCAAATACAGGGTCCATCGTTCCGCACCCTGGCCGAAACCCATACTGACATCCCGATACTGTACACTCCTGTCGGAGCCGAGCATCGATTATGCGCTCAAAGAGCTTCATGGTGTGAGACATAACCTTTATACCGCGATACTTGCTACACTCCCGCACTAGTGTTGAGTCGCTCACTCGTGAGGCACCTCATTTGTACCACTCATTTTGTTAATTTGTCGCAGTACTTCGTACCGCAAAAATGTCCTACTTCACTCCTCTATTCATTTTACTTGATTCTAAAATTATCTTTCTCCTAAAAGTTCTATTCTGAACCTCCAGAATTGCACTCCAATTAAATGTTACTATTTATTTATTTATAAAGGAAGTGATGAATACATAAATATGTATATACATTAAATATTTTTGTCGCCGTTGGAATTAATGGAATAGTCGACGCTGAAAATATGCTAGTACCTCACCTCATTTGAAGTAAGACATTGTAACACCTCATTTTAGAAAATGAGGTACTCATACAAACTCATTTTAAATTGATGTCCTGCCCATCACTATCCCGCACCGAGCCCTTACCTTTGAAAACTGGAGTAATGATACTCCGCCTCCACTGGTTGGGTATCTTCCCGGTGAGGAGTATGCGGTTATAAATATCAGTGAGTATGCTCACACCCCGAGAGCCCATCGACTTCCACGCCTCTATAGCGATTCCGTCGGCTCCGACAGCTTTCCGATTCTTCATGCGGCGAAGGGCCGCCTCGACTTCCTCTGGCGTTATCGGTGGCACTAGTCCTTGATTCGGAGGGAGATCCGGAGGTTGCACCTCTTTGTGCTGGTTATTCAGCAGGTTGTGGAAGTAAGAGCGCCATCTCTCCTTTACCGCGCGATCCTCGCATAGCAGGTTACCGTGAGGGTCATTTACGCAGCGGCACATGGAGATGTCCTGCGCCGCTTTGACCCTCGATCGTGCCAACTTATAAATGAACTTCTGCCCCTCAGACGACTCCAACTTATCGTACAGAGGGCGCAAGTGGTTTCGTCTGGCTCTGGCTACAGCTCGTTTAGTGGCACGTTTGGCATCCCTGTATGCCGCGTGGTCTTCTGGAGATCTGGACGCTTGCCACTTTTTAAAGAGGGCTTTTTTCTCCCTAGTCTCCCTCTGGACTGTGGCGTCCCACCACCAAGTCTCCTTGTCAAGCCTGCGACCCCCTTTAGATACCCCCAGCACCGCCTTCGCCGCCCGTGTGATGGCTGCCTGAGTTTTATCCCAGATTTGCTGTACGGAATGGCCATCCGTCACAACACTGAGGTCGTTGACAGCGGCAGCAAACTCATGGGACTTGGTTCCTTCGAGCAGCCACCACCGGGTTTGGGGACGGCACTGCTCCCGGTATGTGCCTCGGGGCTGAAAATGAAGTACTACAATGTCTTACTTCAAATGAGGTGAGGTACTACAATTTTTTTTGCATCGACCGTTCCTCCGGCTTCAAAAAACTCCAACGGCAACAAAAAATATTTAATGTATAGACATATTTATGAAAGACATATTTAAGATGTATGAAAGCCTGCAGCGCTTACGCTTGTTGTCTTTCGTGTGTCATTTTCGGCGAGGCGACATTGAAGTTGGGCGTGTGTCTGTCTCACTCCCTCTTTGGATAAATATAATTCATTGTTTCATTTTGAAAGGATTTTTGAGGGAATGTCCCAGTCAGTGACGCGTGAGGCGGTGAGCGAAACTTCAACGAATTTCTCGGTGGACCTATTGTCTTTGCAATAAGGTTTGTAGTTCGGCAGTTAACAGACTCATTTGAGACTCAAATGAGGATTTGAATGTCGGCGAGTACCGAGCGGCTCGCGCGCTCGCGAGTATCGCGACTCTTGCGAGTTGTGAGTACTTGTGCGCATCGCGCGTTCGCGCGCCTCAGCCGCGAGTGGTTTTTTCAAATGAAGTGTTTGAATGATTTGTGTGGTAAGACCTGTTGTGATGCGCGCGTGTAAATGAGTAAAATGAATAGAGGAGTGAAGTAAGACATTTTTGCGGTGTGAAGTACTGCGACGATTTAACAAAATGAGTGGTACAAAAGAGGTGCCTCACGAGTGAGCAACACAACACTAATTATACCACGCAAGACTACATGAATGATAAAACAACGTGGGATTAATTTTTATTCGAAATGATTATTTATTTGTTAGGTATATTTGATTAACGATGAGGAACTTGATATTCCGAATATTTTTTTCTAGAAACATTCTAGACTAGTATTTTTTATACAAATTTTTTTTCATGTTTGACCATCCTTTTGTGAAATTCTTAAATTTGTGTTAAGTTAGATTTGTATAATAATCCAATATTATTATGGAATAATAACATCAATAAATTGCTCTGATAATGATGATGAATCGTAACATACTTATAAATTATCTTAAGCTAAGATATGTTACGATTCATAAGTGCTTGTTGCGATTCATAAGTGCATAAATACAGTATATTTTGACTATTGACTATTGAAATAAATTAATAATTATATCCTTTATATGCATAAAACATACTTATGTTCAATAGACATTTCATTTTAAGAAGTGTGAAACCTGAAAAATAAAAACAAAGAAAAATATATTCCTATTAGTAAAATAGCACGATTATAGCAGCTTCACTGTTACGTTGAGTAAGTAATCTATCGTAGTAAAACTTATGTAAGTTTTGACACATCAAGTTAAAATTGAGGTGAAGAATATTCTTGCCCAATAAAATACCTTACTGTGGGTTGTTTACATTTTGTTATGATATCGGGTGTATTTAAATCGGCGATGCCGATATATCGGCCTGCCGATTATATCGGCCGATATATCGTATCGGTATCGGTATCGTTACATCCCTTTGTCGAATAACATAATAAAAACAAAAATTACAAAGTATTCTAAATATTAAAGTTGTTTCGCTACTTGCGTAGTTTTATATTTTCATTCATTTACGTTAATATTTCGCAGTCAGAAATTCTTCTATATTATAGAACGACCGCTCAACAAGCCAAGTTTTAAGTTTGTTCTTAAAGAGTAACAAACTAGGTGCGTCTATTATTATTGCTGGCAGGTTATTATACACGGAGGGGCCCATGACGTGTATAGTTTTTGCTCTCTTTGCTAAGCTACGGGGCACCGCTGCTAGTTTTTGTCCGTATCGTGTAATCCGGTCGCTATTGTCGGCCCGTCTCCCCAGACGTCTCTCAATTCTCTCGCGTGTATAAGGCTGTTTGCAGTATCAATAGACCCGGCAACGTGATAATAGGTCAGATGTAATGTAATATGTTTTTTTAATGTGGACAAATACCCAAATATTGACATTATTTAGATTTAGACATTAATAGTTATTGAATAGGTATACCAGCTTTATTTGTACATAGCCCATTACATAAGGACAACATATTCCGTAAATGTGTAATAAGAAATTATGTACATGATGTGTTTATTTGCGAAAATAATTTAATATTATTTCGAATCGAGCACTCCTCTGCCTAAAAGTAGCGTCAGAAGTGAAGAAGACAATACACTTCACGATTTAATATATACGTTATTAACTAGAAACAATTCTCAGCTACCTAGTAATAGTTTCAACTGAGCCGATACTACATCCTATAGAGGTACCTTAAGTCAAATAATAGTTATTGACTTGGTGTATCTTTATATCTATGATACTGTGTCATAGATATAAAGATACACCAAGTCAATAACTATTATTGTCTAAATATTGACAATATTTGGGTATTTGTCCACATTAAAAAACATATTACATTACATCTGACCAATGATACATTTTACCATTTACATTAAATTGATAGAATACGTTAAACCAGAGAGGACCCAAGCTTTTCCTATTAGTAACAAATTTAAAATAGTTTTTTGGATGAGCCGACAGTGCTATTATTTGTGTTTAAGCAATAGACAAGTAGTTATTTATTAATTTTTTTTTTGTGCAATTATATCATTACATAATACAACAATTGTACATTATTGTCGAGGATCGGAAGTAGCTACTTGCTGGCTGAGGATTCGTTTTAAACGGACGACCTTGGGAGTCCGTTTAATTGAATCCGAAGCCAGCAAGTAGCCTTCCAGCCGAGTCGTATATAGTGCTTTTCTCAAAAATGGTGCAACAAATAGAAATATTTTACACAGCAACGTTCTAATTTTCACAGAAAAAATTAAAACCATTAAAAAGATTTGCTTGCCGCCTTTAAAAAAAAAACGATGTGTATTTTTCTGCTGAAAATACGCCAACCTATTTGAGACACCTAAATAGTCGCGGTACCAACATTAAGCCTGTAACAGACTATCGCACCGCACCGCGACCTTGGAACGTCGCACCCATAAGTGAGAGCGAGAAAGAGATAGGTATCTGTTTCTCGCTCTCACTTATAAGTGCGACGCTCCAAGGTCACGGTGCGGTGCGATAGTCTGTTACAGGCTTTATAATAATAAGTGCTGATCATCTGTTTGGCTGTTTAAGGGACCTATGCCTTCATTTGATATGGCCATTTAAAGTTTTAAAAAGTTTGGTACTCGTTAAATAATGGTATTTGTATGCAACATTGCAGTCCTGAAATCGAGACTGCAATGTTTTTAACTTTTTAATTTTTTTGATGACCATAAACTACGCACTTCGCGACCTATTTTTTAACCGGAAACGTCGACTTTGCTGTCCTTTTTTCTGAAAAACCTTTTTATCACCTAGTGGGTTGTTGTATCATCAGAGGTAGTCTGAATGGGTATGATGTAAAATTCACTTGATGAGGTTTACTTTACAAGCATCAGAACTTCTACTTCAGATAGTGGTTACACAAAAATGTGTACAACCTACACGTACCTACTTATAATTCATAATGAATTTATTTGCATAAGATAGTACATGCAGGTTCATATAAGATTATGACTTTAATAATCATTTAATGAAAGGTCAATCAACTATAAGTTGTTTTATATAAAAATTCAAGTACTTTTATAGTCGCAATATTTATCTTCTGTGGCAAGTCAGTGCTAAGAATAACCTCATATATCGATAATTCTATATGATGAAAATCTACTTAAAGTCTTTTATCCAAGTGCGGGTAGTTCGAAAAACTCGCGCGGTTAGACGATGCTGATGTCAACTTAAGCCAGTCTTCTCCGAGACCACGGGGACAACGCCGTCCTCGAAACGTCGGAGGTAAATCTTAAAACTTAGATACGCGATTAAGTCCCGTTGTATAATTTAATAATCTACTTAAAGGTTGACGCAATCAATCCTGTATTTATTATGTCAATACGGAATAAATTTCAGGCCCATATTCTCATTATGTGATTTTTGCATAAATATTAACAGTCACAGTACGCCCGGGCCAGCGCCGCCAGAGGTTTAAACACGTCTCATAAGTGGTTCAAGCGAAGGCACGAAGACCTAAATAGAACCGTTTTTCCCCCGAAGGGTAAAAAACGGATATTTAGGTTCCTGCCGACGCTTGAAACACCGCTAAGGGCCTTGCCGGCTTATATGGTACTGAAGAGAAAGCAGCCGAGCGCTCGCAATCTCGTAAGTGGTTCAAGCGAAGGCACGGAAACCTAAATAATTGGTTTTAGTCATCGCGTCCCGTTTGATAGTTTAGGTGCTATTGTTAATAAAAAACATCGTCAGCCGGTTGTATCGCGGTGGAATCACCGTCAGCTGGTCATATGAACATATATTAGATTTTATTTATTTATTTGCTTGATATGTTCATGTGACCAGCTGACGGTGATTCCACCGCGATACAACCGGCTGACGATGTTTTTTATTAACAATAGCACCTAAACTATCATCTGACAAAGTATCAAGCGGGAGGCGATGACTGAAAAAATATTTTTTTTTTACATGTTCATGTGACCAGCTGACGGTGATTCCACCGCGATACAACCGGCTGACGATCTCTTTTATTAACAATAGCACCTAAACTATCATCCGACAAAGTATCAAGCGGGAGGCGATGACTGAAAAAAAAAATTTTTTTTACATGTTCATGTGACCAGCTGACGGTGATTCCACCGCGATACAACCGGCTGACGATTCTTTTTATTAATAATAGCACCTAAACTATCATCTGACAAAGTATCAAGCGGGAGGCGATGACTGAAAAAATATATTTTTTTTACATGTTCATGTGACCAGCTGACGGTGATTCCACCGCGATACAACCGGCTGACGATTTGTTTTATTAACAATAGCACCTAAACTATCATCTGACAAAGTATCAAGCGGGAGGCGATGACTGAAAAAAAAATTTTTTTTTACATGTTCATGTGACCAGCTGACGGTGATTCCACCGCGATACAACCGGCTGACGATTCTTTTTATTAATAATAGCACCTAAACTATCATCTGGCAAAGTATCAAACGGGAGGCGATGACTGAAACCAATTATTTTAAATTTTAGATTGTATTTATTTATTTGCTTTATAAATTCATGTGACCAGCTGACGGTGATTCCACCGCGATACAACCGGCTGACGATTTTTTTTATTAACAATATCACCTAAACTATCATCTGACAAAGTATCAAGCGGGAGGCGATGACTGAAAAAAAATTTTTTTTTTACATGTTCATGTGACCAGCTGACGGTGATTCCACCGCGATACAACCGGCTGACGATTTGTTTTATTAACAATAGCACCTAAACTATCATCTGACAAAATATCAAGCGGGAGGCGATGACTGAAAAAAAAATTTTTTTTTACATGTTCATGTGACCAGCTGACGGTGATTCCACCGCGATACAACCGGCTGACGAGTTTTTTTATTAACAATAGGACCTAAACTATCATCTGACAAAATATCAAGCGGGAGGCGATGACTGAAAAAAAAAATTTTTTTTACATGTTCATGTGACCAGCTGACGGTGATTCCACCGCGATACAACCGGCTGACGATTGTTTTTATTAACAATAGCATCTAAACTTTCATCTGACTAAGTATCAAACGGGAGGCGATGACTGAAAAAAAAAATTTTTTTTACGTGTTTCGGTGGCTGCCATTCCTCAACCCACCAACGTAGCGGCAGCTGACGTCCACGAGGGTTCATCATATATGGCCGTTAACCAGTATACGAGTTTTCACCCGGGAGGCGATGACTGACGAAATTTGCGCCTGGCTCGTGGACCATTAGTAATGCATTACTTAAATACGCCTCTTAATTAAAAAGTTTACTCACATGGTGTAATCAGATATGTATAATCGGCTTAATATTTTGATGCAAATTATTTTGGTCATTTTGGTGTTTCCTTTCCTAATTTCCTTTCCTTTTCTATTTGCCTCTGTTGCATTTTGCATGGCATTGAAAATGTGAAAAAATACAGTCTTATTTGTTAATTATCACTACGATAGTACGATATGAAAGCAAACCTAAACGATAAGAATATTGTTGTTAGTGCGAGTAAAATAATATACGATATTCCTGATTAATAAGTAATAACACTGAAATAGAAACCTGTGAACTTGACCAAGAATGGCACCGAAAAAGAAAACTGAAAGTTCTTCATTTTTACTGAAAATACCAAAAGAAAAAATAACGAAAGCTAAACCACTCAAACCCAAGAATGTTCTGAAAGTAAAAATTCTGGCTAAAAGTAAGTATTCAAGGATATAATCGGATACTTGAATTGAGCTTTATCTTTTAACCATCTCGAAATCTATTTAATTAAGACTTATGTTATAGGGCCATATTATGTTAGGTTCTAAGGACAATAATACAGGTTGGATTTTAGGACATCTATGTTTAAACATTTCATTATTGATTGACATCTTTACTAGTACAGGTAGCTCTTCATTTTACTGCCTTTTAACATTTGGTGATTGTAATTTTCAAGCATACTGTCATAAAAACAACACAGGCTGGTGCTGGTAAGTTCACTTAAAGATTTAGCGACCAGTGCCATTGCAGATTCTTTTCTATGACATTGTTTGGTATGATTGAACTGCAGCCCTCTGCCACCTCAATGAATACAGTCTTGACTAACTTCTGACTGCCTAGCATTACTTATATTTACTACTTTTTAGCTGGTATGATAATAATTATGTGTTGTACTATCGCCCACACTGTTAGCTGTCCATTTGTGAACCTTTTGTAATAAGGTTTACCGATGGACAGTTGAAGAGTGTTGCTGTGTGTATCTGTTTAGATGTTAAAAATGCTATTGTCGAGAAGAAGATCTTGGAACAAAGAAGTCCTGCAGAAGTTGAAATGAAAAAGATGCTGACCATGAACCCACAGAATGATGTGAAGATAGACAGAATGAATGAAGGTTACTACAAATATTATTATACTAACACATAAAAAATCTACCTAACAGAAATACAATAATACTAAACTTAGTGTAAAAAAGGTAACTACTGACTGGTGTGGCGTCTTAAGTGTCTTTGATAAAAAAAATTATATTAGGGGTATCCGGTTCGTGCAATACTCGAACTTGCGATTTTTCAGAACACTGATAGAATCTCTCTTAACATGTTTGGTGCGGCATCAGGTCAATTCAACCCGATGCAAGTATGCTTAATTGCGAAGTTAACTAATTGCCATAGCGAGAGTGTTTCTGTTTCCCAACTGAGCTACTGAAACCCTTTCCTTTTTGTTTACACACCTTCACATCCACATGTACCGTAACCTTGTAAGGCCCAATGTGCATTACAAGGTCCACTCTGTTTCAATCTACTTTGAACCTTTCAATAAACTACATAAGGTAGCGATAAATCTTTTGTTTCATTGTTTTCTTCAAACAAACGAAAGTCACCCTAATCTACTGATACAACAAGGTTCAAATTAAAAATAGGGAAACTTTGTATGGTGGGTCTTACGGAAGCTGTCTTTGATAAGTCTTTGAAGACACTAATAATTGCTTGTCTAAGCCCCGTCTCCATATCGCGCGGCAAACCATCGAACATTGGCAGCCGCGCGCAATGGATACCGGGCGCATCGAGTTGGCTCACGCGGCAAGTCCGGTATCCATTGCGCGCGGCTGCCGTGCGAGCCAGTGTTCGATGGTTTGCCGCGCGGCATGGAGACGGGGCTTAAACAGTTCTTTATTATAAGGTACTTAGTTGTTGGTGTTTATTTTTCAGTGGCTCTAGCACAATTAGTTAAAGATTGCCCTGTGGCAGTCACGGAGAGTGCCCAAGCCCCTGTGGCTAAGAAAAGAGGCAGGAAAAAGAAGATACTGGACCCAGGTAAGTTATTTATGTAATGTCAGGAACATTACCTGTTAGAATTAGAAGTTGGGAGACTAAGGGTCGGTTGCACGAAACTGTTTGTCATCGTTGAATAAATTTAATTGTATGGAGAGTTTCATAGTAAACCGCCGCGGCGCGCCCGGTGACGTTAATCAGTGTGTCAAGTAGATGGTGCAACTGGCACTAAAGAAATTTGAATCTTGCACTTCCACAAATATTTGTGTTACTTCTAGCTACATTTTTGAGGCATTTGGGGTCGAAAGGCTGGGGCCGTGGGGACCTACCTCGGCTTTACAAGGACCAGAGAGTTGGCCAGTATTTTGCTCAAAGGATAAGCATTGCCATCCAACATGGCAATGCGGCCAGCCTTCTGGGCACACTGCCCATCGGCAGTGACTTGGGGGACGTTTTTTATTTATGAAGCCTTTTAGGTTTATTTATTTTATAGTTTTTTTTAATGTTTTTTTTTATCTGATTTTTATTGAGGCTTTGGACACTCTAGGTGAACATGTCAGCCTCATAGGTGCTTTCATAGTTCCCTATTCAAGGGAGAGATCAATAAAGTGGTATACACTGATTGCTTTGTCAGATAAAGGCTCTGCCAACCAACAATTGATTTGTCCATTGTGCATGGAGCCCAAACTACCAAAAATTATTTTTCTCAAGTCCAAATTCAGGGCGCAGTCCAACAACACGTCAGGACAGGTCATCAGTCTTCTGGCAGTCTAGACACAGTAGTGAGGGTTTCACACCCATCATACACAGAAACTTGTTTGTAGGGATGGTACATGACATGACATGACATGCCTACGGCAGGAGACTTAACACTTTTCTAGCGAGGTTGGCAGAATCAAACCAGGGTATCCACAAGGGTCTAGCTTGGATTGTTCTGTACCAGATTCCTACACCCCTTGATAAAGCTTGTTCTTTGTAAACTTCTTTTTTTAAGTCTGGGAATTACTTCACTCGAATATAGTATATAATCTAGTACAGAGCCATCCATTACAGCGGTTTTAGCAAGCTTATCTACTGCCTCGTTTCCTGCTAACCCTACGTGGGAAGGAATCCGAATCCACTGTATTTTGACAACCTTATCATTATAGTTCAGTGTTGTGTGCGTCAATGGACTGAGGGTTCAAACGCTAGTATAACCTTAGTTAGCATCAAAAGTCCTCAATAATAAAAACCAAAGTAACTCCTAGTTTTAGTCTGCTATCACGCGAATTATACGATTTTAAAATAAAAACTAGTAGAGACAACGTTGGGGATTATAATATAATAGGTAAGTAACTAAGTAAGCTGTGTGTTGTACTAGTACCTAGCATAAAATATAATACAGTTGTGTGCAAAATAATAGCAGTCGATGAGAAAATTAAAATTAAGAAAAAACCGTCACTTTTGATCCATCACACTGGAATTAACTTTAGTTAAAATATTAAAAATAAATAAAAAATGAAAACCGGTTTTTTCTTTTTAATTTACTTTTACAAAAATTCTTATAAAACTGGAAAACGTAAAGAAAAATAGGTATACTATTGTGTATAATGATTTAAATTTAATATCTTTAATATATTCAATTGAAGCAATATGAGAATATGATATGACTATCTTCCTCTTAAAGTCCATCATTCGGATTTTGTTGTTGATTTTTGACCGACTATGGCTGGATTTGTTTGCGTACTTTAGGTAATTCCGCCCACGACAACCCATGATTAGACCCCGTTATCTTGTCGCACTGACATTGCTTTTCCGTAGAGTGTGAATGATTTTTTTATCGACCATCTTGATATCGATGTTTATATAATGTAGTAGAATTTTCGCCTTTTAAGTCTATGCTCAATCTCAATTAAAACTTTTTGATTAAAAATAAGTTGATAACCTCCTTGGTCTTACGTGAAGCGATAACATTAGATAAATGATTTACCTACTTGCAACTGCATGTCACATTGACAGACGCAATCCCTTGCAAACCGAATGTAAACCGGCGGTTTTGAGTGACATATAACTTTAAGTTCTACACTATCGACATATAAAAAAAAACATTCACGCTCTACGGAAATGCAATGTCAGTGCGACAAGATAACGGGGTCTACCCATGATTCTCTATAACTTATTTCTAGCAATTATTTATTCCAGTTTTTCCAGTATAAACACAGACACAGTGCTATTTTGTTATATTGCACAGTACTGTATATGTGTACAATTCACGGTGAACTAGGTTATAGTGTCGTTAGCAAGTTTAGCAACTCCATTAATTAAACGATAGATCGTCGATCGCACATTGATCGATGTCGATCGATTTAGAATAGAAAAACAAGAATAATATGAGAAAATTTGTTTAAAAGGTTTAGGTAGGTACGTTGTGTTGGTCGAGTAACCATCAATCGATCGATTGTCTATCGAACTTTTTATTGGTCCATCGACAATTGATCTATTGGTGTAGTAAAATTAGATGTTTATAATTAATAGTGTTAAATATAATAATATTCTTTATAGAAACGGCTGTGATCGTTCCTAAGAAAAAGCCCAAGTTGCCCACAAAGGCTAAAGTTCCACCTAAAAAAACGACTAAGAAGGTAGCAAAAACAAAGACGCCGAAAGGTAGGCCAATTCAGTACCTGCAGTAGTGAGAAATATATATGTTAAATTGCCTGTAGTTTTGAATATTAAGCACAAAAATACAAGACAAGTAAAATAATAGTGTGAAAGTGTTGTAGTACTTGGTCTTGTAGTGCTGTGAGAAAAATTAGTGTGCTTTTTAGTACTTTTGCTTTTAGTTTAAACCAAAAAGGCTTTTAGTTTAGACCAAAAAGGCTGAAATGCAAAAAAAGTAGAGTAGTGTAAAAGTAGTGATGGTCATCTATGGCATACAATTCTTCTTCTATTGCAAACAATATATATTTTTAATTGAAGACTTTTCCTGCGTTTTTTTATCTTTCTGTTCTTCTCCTTTTTCTTCTTCTTAGTTGGTTGTTGCCTACTCTTGGTATATCTATCTATCTACTATTTTATTTTCTGCATGGTTTGGAAATATTTTGGATTTTAGTGAGTTGTTTGTTATATTGTGTTATTTGGGTTGAAAAGGGGTTAGTTCGTTCTGGGCCCGGGTGTTATAAGGGGCAGGAGTATTACGGACGATAATGAAATTATAATAGTTTATTCGTTTAATTTTTTCTCGTATATAATAAAATCATTACTATACTAACAGTAATTTTAGTAGTTAGTCGAATTTAACTATCTTTCCTGTGAAATGATCCAATCTATTCGCAGAAACAAAATACGCTCTGGATTTCAATTTTACGAATCTCGATAGACACGTATCAACTCTGAATTAATGTATAAAGATAAATAAGATTATTGCCCATAATTTTGGCGTTGGACACTCGAAACGAGATGCGTTCTATCTATGATATAATCTTTTTACCGAACTAGCACTATATTAAACTAGTAGAAACTATTATCAATAAGTATAATTATGTAGAAACATTTTTCAGTTGCAGCTCCAAAGCGAAAGGCTTCCAAAAAAATTCAACCATCCATAAGTCCGCCTCCAAAAAGACGAAGAGGCAGGCCGCTGAAGCGAGGTAAGCCTGCGGACGAGGACTCCACCATAACCTCCCCTTCTATCCTGTACTACAGTCAAGCAGAAGTCAAAACACCTGTCAAGGACACACAGAAAACGGTCGCTAAATCCCCTGTAGTCCCCAACACCACAGAAAACAACGAGTCCAGAAGAACGTCTATCACAAGTGCACCAGCGTCGGAATTGTCTTGGACCAAAGACATATCCGGATGCAGTACCACAACTTGCATCACCGTCACCTCCAACGACTTCGTGCGTATAGACGGAAAACTGCCCGAACTAAAATTAACCAAGCTAAAGAAAAGCCAAATAGTCCATAAAAATTCAGAAGAAGCCATCAGCCAGATGGAACAGGAGCGGTCCCTTTCAGAAGATGGCTACATCAGCTCTTCGAAGTTAAAAAGTAGCCTAATAGAAGACAAATTAGAAGAACCCCTCACCGCGAAGAGAGAACCAGAGCATTCCCTTTCAGAAGACAGCAGCAGCAGCAGCAGCAGCAGTTCCTCTAGTTCGTCTTCTAGTTCCTCCCAAAGCGATAAAACTGCGATGGAAAACGACTTAAACTTAAGCACATCTTCAATTACTGCTCCTCCGTACAGCCCGATTTATACGCCACGCAATCAAAGCCTCGATAAAACCAAGCAGGACGAAGTCACTTCAATACTAGAAATGCTTGCACCCAAATTGAAATCCCTCGACTTGGACTTTCCTGACATCGCAGTCGAGGACGAAGATTGCGACATGAGTCGCTTCGAAGAGAAGGTTTCTAAGTATTTAGAGGAGGAGTACGGTACCATATTAGAGTGTAATTTACTAAACCGAATTTTATCGGAGAGTTATCTGCCAAATAATACTGCTGTCGAAATGGAACAGAAACATAGCCAAAAACCAGACTTCGCTATGTCTAACCATACTGCGATCTCCGATAAAAGTGCTTGTGATAATTTTAATGACACACCAAGCAATATTACGCGGCGACGGGAGACTTACGATTCTGACATTTCTGATGATGACGTGCTGCAAATTTACGCCACGGACAACGACCTTGAATCTACTAGAATGGGTAGCTCGGCTTCCATCATCGAGGAGTACGTGCCCAAACCCCTTATCCAGAGGCCCCACACCGATGTGTGCTACCAACCGTCAAAAATAGACGAGCCAGAAACCGTTAGTGCGAAAAAACCCGTATGCGAGAAACAAAACGCTGATTCAACTTCCATACACAAGGAACCAGAACTCGATGATGGTTCGAACGAAACGCCTGAGACAGTAAATGGAACTGGCCTGGGTCAGAAACCCATAAATAAGTCGACGGCAGAAAATAAAAGACCACCGCTGACTATCTCATATTACCCGTTCCGTTCTCGCGCTAGAAGCGCAGCACTAAGTGGAGTCTGCTTCTTAAATCTGTCTTCAAAGTGTAACAGACAAAATCTGTTTCACCTAACTCATTTACCTCACCGTTTCATTGAAGAAGACGAGTTCAGGATGCGAATTGCCCAACTTAGCGAAAACCTGTTCATCCAAGAGTATAATCATATTGCAAGGTGGGAAATATTGAGAAAGAAATACGTCAAATGCTTCTTAGATGAATGCCAAAGACGAGAATTGCCTAAAATCCTAGTCGAAATAGTTATAGATTTTCTCTATAGAACCCCTCCAAATATAGTAGATGAAGATCTCAGAGTTCAAGTAATTGAACACGCTTTGATACACCTTAACAATTGGAACTTGACAGTTTGTGAACAGTTGCTCGAATATAATATTGGAGATGAAGTCCTGTGTGATTTGTTCATGAAAATAATATCAAATACACAAAATTTTGCACGGTTCAAGAATGTGTTCGTAAATCTGACAAATTTCATGGTTCGTGCGAATCGGACGTTTGGTTTTGGTGTGGCATTCCATATCTTGGAGAGAGTGTGCATTCTGCCTTTTGACGCCTCATTGGCTATGAGTCTGATATCGATTTTAGGTAAGACTGATAGGGAAATCTTCAAGAACAGTATGACGAAAATGTTCGAATTGTTGTTGGAGACTAATAACAAGGAGTTATATAAGAGGTATTTGTCAATCAAGAGGGAGGCTGTATCAAGTGTGGAGTTGAAGCCAGCCAGTGAGCCTGGTACGCCATTGCCGCCCGCATTGCCATCCCCATGTGGCAGTCGGGAGCTGGAACCGCTGATTTTCCACCCGAATAGCTCACAGGACTTTGAGCAGAGATACACCTCTCCGGACACTACGAATGTGGATAATGTGGTGAGTTTAAAACTTGTTTTGCCTATAACCACAGATCATATAATACCAGTACAGATACCCAATCCGATAGTAAAAACGCGCACCGTCCTAAGTAGCAAATACTTGTACGCTATTTTTTAGTTCACAGTAACAAACTAGATGGCGCATGGAGCCACACGGAGCTTATAAAACTCTTACGACAAACATGTGTTCAAGTTCAAACGGCGTCAAAACACCTCTCTTGCGACATCTGTTGTTGCTTTCGCGCACTAAACCTACACATCACCACAGATCATATAATACTAGTCTATAACTAAGGGCCCCGCAAATACTTTGTGTAGACCTTCGGAGATTTGCGGAGGTCCTTACTCCAATACAGGATGGCCCAAAAATACGTTGACAAAGATTTTTACTGCAGCATATTGTTGATAATTTTATAAATATTTGCGTTTGTTTATTAAGGGTAAAATGAAATATTTGGAAGATAAGATTGTAGATTTAATTTTTAATAATTAAAGACTTGTAACTAAAATATTCTTCAACATTTTTTGTCAACGTATATTTGTTCTATGAATATTCAACTGCACTTAAAACGCCTCAGGCGTACTGATAGGTCGCAATCTGTGACGTCACATATGTATTGGCTGTATTAATAAGTTTTTGGCAAAAATTTCATTTTTGGTACACGCTTTTAACGCTGACTGTACTTTCTTACGACAGACAACTAATACTCATCGAGACAATTCTAAAAACTCCTAACACAATTAGGTTGCGTTGTTTCATCACAGAGTTCCTATGGCCACCTCCTGTCTCCATCATCAGATCAGCTCGATGGTACCATAATATTGCATTGTCACCCGACTTACATGTGTATGCAAAATTTCAGCTCAATCGGAAACCGGGAAGTGGATCAAATTTAACTTGCAAGATTCCATTACAAGTTAGTTACATACAGGTCGATCTGATAAAAGCGTGTTAAAAAGCAAGGAAGCTACTGATTATTTCGCGAAATACTTGCGTTTGACGTAGGTACATATAGTTATTATAGTTGTACAATTTATTTGTCATCAAAAAGTCATTTCCGAGAACCAGTTTAAACATTTTCAGAACAAACTCGTCACGGAGCCAACTATAATACGGACTTTTAATCACCTGGATAGAAGGCCGAACATAGGCATGCCGAGGCCGCAGGCCCCGCGGCTGCCACCTCCGCGCCTGCGGGCTCCGGGCTGCGCGTACCGTAAATGGAACGAGAGGAGTATCATGTCCCAAATTCCAAGAATGCCTTATATGAGGCTGCCGAGGCCTGTGAAGAGGCCTCTGGCCCGACCAGAACGGCCACCGTCTGTATGTTGATTTAATTTTTCATTATACGTAGTGGAAGATTTCCAGCAGCAAGGATTTAAAAAAGAAAGAGTGTGAATAAAAAATACACGAACTGACACACCTGTCAATTCGTGTATTTTCAATAGATCATCTATTTAAAATAAAATCGAATAGATTACGAATCGATCGACGAAACATTCTGCACGATCGATGATCGATCGACTAGTATGGAACAATGTTATCACACCCATCGATTAATCAACGTTGCTTTATTTCTACGGTTGATTGATTAATCAATTCCACGTCATTAATTGATTAATCGGCATTGAGTTCATTTATTAGTCCAGAAATCAAATAACGATTCTTTTAAGGTAGCTTAAAAGAGATCTTTAAATACCTGTTAACTCACAAAAGTACCTCAAATTTTTCGTCATTTCATATTCGGATGTGTTTTAATAAATCATAATTAAGGAATAAAATGAGAAATAATTGATAGCCACTATGTTAATCCAATTTTTTGTTACAGAAATTCCAACGAAGATATGGGCCTGATTTTTAAATTTAACCAATAGTCTTCTAAGAGGTAAATTTGCTAAGGTCAGTAAGTTTAAATCGTTACTTTATTATAAAATTTAAGTTGTGTAAGTAGTAGTTTTTTGAATTGTTGGACCTGATTGAAGCATATTTTATTACTTCACTTGTTGTATAAAATGTTTTATGTATGAATGCGAGTAATACTCGTGAACTCGTTCTTAAGGATACCTACTATAAAATTAATACTACAGTACTATTGACATTGGATATACTTATTTACAATTTGACTTGCTGGCAAAAACTTATCCCCTTATTCATAAACAGACTACAAGCTCCAAATTAGTTAATATATATTTTTATCCCTTTCTTACATATGTATATAAGCCCAAATGACAGATTAAGACTAATGTTAGCTAAATGAGGCTGGTAGTGCGTTTATGTGTAAGGCTTGTAACCTGATGTTTACCATTAAATGAAACCATAGCAAGACAGAATGAGTTTTAACATTCATCCCTACTATAATCACTACATAGTATAAAACAAAGTGCTTCCCGCTGTCTATCTGTCCCTATGTGCCTATGCTTATATCTTTAAAACTACGCAACGGATTTTGATGCGGTTATTTTTAATAGATAGATTCAAGAGGAAGGTTTATGTATAATTTGTTAACCCGTGCGAAGCCGGGGCGGGTCGCTAGTATTATAAATAATAATAAATATTAATGGACATTTTTACACAAATTGACTAAGCCCCACGGTAAGCTCAAGAAGGCTTGTGTTGTGGATTATATATATGCGAAAGTAGCGTCTGGCTATCTGTTTGTCTGTCTGTAGGTATGTTAACTCTTCACGCTTACACCGCTGAACTGTACCGATTTAGATTTAACTTTTTACCCTGTTAGTTCAAAGGTTCCAAAATTAATGACAATGCCACAACACAACATGTATTTTTCCTACGTTGAAGAATAATTAATAAGACTTTTGCCTGCTTACTTATTTGTTATGTGGAACTTATACTCATAGGTGGGCCATTTTATTTAAACTTTTTTTTAAATTTGTGAATTTGTATGTTATTTCTACTCAGAATCACGAGCTCTTTCTATCCTAATAGGAGAAAAAAAGTGTCCCAAGGTTTTTTTCCCATTCCGTTACCATTTTTTCATACTTTGTATGGCGGTTTCGGAATGGAAAGATCGAAAAATGTATGGAAATCTTGGGACACTTTTTTTTCTCCTATTAGGATCAAAAGAGCTCATGACTCTGAGTAGAAATAACATAAAAAATCCCAATTTTAGAAAAAAAAAAGTTTAGGGGACAACTTTCAATAAAATGGCTCAGGTACCTGTGGAACTAAATTAAAACAGTTACGGTATCTTTCATGACATTTAAACCCTGTCCTTTTATTCATATTGTTGCGCTATTTAAGCTAACCGTGTTACCACACCAATCGATCGATGGTAGAATGGAACAGTCTGACGTCGATCGATCGATTGGTCTCGGTAGAAACTATCGATTGATGTCGACTGTTCCATTCTACCATCGATCGATTAGTGTTATTAGGCTTTTTAAGCTTTCATCCTAATAGATCAATCGAGAACAGATCTATAGCTCATCGATCGACCTGTCGATTTAGCGTCGGTCCATCGATTGTTCTGTTAGGTTTCGTAAAAATATTTTCCCTTCCTTAATGTTTTTGCTTTAAACCAATGTGTTGTGCCTAATCATGATTACTTTGACTTAGATTATTTACTTCATCATATATAATGTAACAACGAACTTACATAATATTTTAACCATATTTGATGCAGGCATTTGCCGTAGATCAGATCTGATATTTCTAGATGCCATAATTATATAGTACTAGTAGGTACCTATAATATCAAAGTTACTTTAAATGGAGAGTTATTTCTGTTTAAGATTTATATGTATTTGTAAAAATATGTCTAACAAGTTATGTGCATTGTTTTTTTTTATATTAATGATAAGACTTTCTTTAGTGGTTAGGGTTGTAGACGTTTTAGTCTATAATACGTTAAATATCATTAGTTATTTTGGATTAATCGTCCACGAGAAAAGAATAACATAGTGATCGTTATTAGGTACGTTAAAAACATGACAGGATACGTTAAAATATGATAAATATACTTACTTATCGGTCGATTTACCAAAGCTGCCGTTAAACGATTAAAAAGGGATAGAAAGTTAAAATAATTTTAAATACTCATACTCGGCGATAGATGTCATGCATTTAGTTTATAATTTACTAGCTTCATTTAGACGGTTCAAGAACTTAATTGTATCATTGACGTGTATATATCTCAGGACTGGCCTTACGGGCAATAAGAATGGGGCCAGCACAGCGGTGTGACGCCGCTACAACGCGATTGGTTGATGAGTTCGCGTCACGCGCGCGCGGCCGCGCGATTGATCGCAACTTGTTGCGTTAAACTGCACGATTGGCTTGAATTCGTGAGTAACGTAAGGCGCAAAGGCCAATCCTGAGATATAAGTCAATGACTTGCATGCGATTTTCGTTACATTGCTTGCGATATTTGGACGATCGACTGAATTCATTGTACTCTGTAGTTAGCAATGTATAAAATATTGCATGCAAGTTCTGGAACCGTCTAAATTGGGCTTTACATCAGCTTTGGTACATTGATCAAATAATTCAATTTTTCCGACAGCTATTCGGGGCATTATCTATGAAAAGGGACCTTATTGTCGATGGCGCTTACGCCGCACAGCGTCGCGCGGCATTGTATTTATATCGGAGCATCGTTAATAATGGCGTAACCACCATCGACAATAAGGTCCCTTTTCATAGATAATGCCCTATTTAAAAAGTGGTAACCATTTGCTTTTATCTTTAGTAAAGATACTGATATTGGAGTATATTCTTTTACTTTTGATACCCCGAGAGAGACTGCATAATCTAATTTTATAGATTTGGGTAAAGTTACACTTATCTAACATTTATTTAATGTTTTGTCGCTTTTTTATGTGCATCATAATCCTAATTTGAATAGTGATAAATGTCTTCGTCTAAAAGTCTAAACAGTAGTGCTGCACTCTGGCGGCAAAACATTGCAGTAATACTCCCTGTTCTATAATAGCTCTAGTCTTAGAGGTACCAAGTTTTTGTTAAGGCAAGTAGGTTAAAATGCCTATTGTTAGCCGTCTCCATTTTACAAAGATAAGCACAAGAAGGGATTTTATGACATTTCGGTACTTTTGTTAAAGAACTATTATCCAAAACAGTATTAAAGTAATATTGACGGGCAGTAATGGGTGACTTACCCTACAGTTTTTGAAGTGAAAACTTCTTTAGCGGCGCTGGGCACTTTTTGAGGTGGGGAAAAAATGATAAACTCGATACAGCGTAAGGCGACCACGTGACCGTAATAGGCGTAAGGCGATCACGTGACCGTAAGCCCCGTAAGGTGGCCACTCATAATTTAAATGGCATTTAAATCAATAAAGAAAAACTTAATGTTATTTGACATTTATGTTGCGGACTCTTTTTCAAGACTCTTTACCTATATTCAAATAATTTGACGTTGTCATGGCAGTATGTAAATAAACATGTCAATGAAAAAGTGTGATCTTATTTGAGAATGATAATAATATTTAAGAAATAAATAGAATACCTCCGCTAAACGTATGTATCGTGGTACCGGGCGTCGGTAACATAGTGAGGTGAGTTTTCACTTCTATCAGCACTCCCGGAGTGCAACCGTTGTTGCTTGTTTAATACAAATCCCAGTTAGACTTGCCTATCCTGCCAAATCCTGTCAGTAGATCTTAACTCACTACATTTTGATAGTAACTTAGGGTATTACCACATAGCTGATCGATAGTTAATCGATCTATCTATTGCTTCATCATCGATCGCATAAGGATCGACGATCGATCGGTTGATGCTGTGATACTTTGTACTTTTAGTAGGTTTTATAAGAATAACATTAATTAACATGATTTTTAACTATGCATAATTGTATATAGCAAGTAAATTCACTGGGATGGTTGTTGCAATGGCCATTGAGTGTACTACATAGGAATGTACACAGGAGTGTTGGTCGAACATTTTATCGTTAAATAAATATGCGTTACAGTTAATAGTGCGTTTAATAGTGTACAGAAATGGATTGTTTTATTAAAAAACAAAGTGCCAACAGAAATACATCATTTGTGAAAATTTCAACTGTCTAGCTATCACGGTTCATGATATACAGCCTGGTGACAGACGGACAGCGGAGTCTAAGTAATAAAATAACGCTTTGGGTACAGAACTCTAAAAACACAATTCCACTAATAAGGGCGCCACAGGACGGTCCATAAGGAATGTAGTAGCTCGTTTTGATAGATATAGGTAGAATAGATAGTTAGGCAACAAATGTGAAAGTCATAGGTATATTTTTTATTAAAGACGAATTATATAAATAACGTATTGTTTTATTTCAGTTTGAATTTAACTTGTTTTTGGGCCATTTTATTTAAAGTTGTCCCCTACACTTTTATTTTCAAGATTGTTATTTTATATGTTAATTTCTACTCAGAATCATGAGCTCTTTTTGATCCTAATAGGAGAAAAAAAGTGTCCCAAAATTTCCATACATTTTTCGATCTTTCCATTCCGTGACCGCCATACAAACTATGAAAAATGGTAACGGAATGGGAAAAAAAAACCTTGGGACTTTTTTTCTCCTATTAGGATAGAAAGAGCTCGTGATTCTGAGTAGAAATAACATAGAAAAACACAAATAAAAAAAAAATGTATGGGACAACTTTAAATAAAATGGCCCTTTTATACCTAGGTAAGGTACAGTCACCATCCGATATATAGGAGCGGCTGAGGTGCTCAAAAATATCTGAACACGCACTCTAGCACCTTGACAATAGAGACGTGTTCAAATATTTGTAAGTACCTTCGCCGCTCCGATATACCTGACGGGGAACAGTCCCCATCCGAGTCGAGTCAGTTTAGCAGATGCTGCCGAGTCTGTACTCGTTTAAAGCTAAACTGTTTTAATATGTGACGTCGTCCTAAAAAACACCATTGGGCCTTACGAGTTAAACGGAAAATTCTTAGGTCAAGTAAAACCAGTAAATATGTAGAAAAAAATCGTATATTCAGTATAATATGTATATAAAATAAAACGCATTATAGTACGTAATTACATAAGCGTACGATAGCCTCTAGTAGTAGGTAGCATTTTAGTACCTATCTTGACAATGAATTGAAAAAACAAAAAAAAACTTACTCGTGATTGTCAGATGAATTTTGAACATTTGATTTTGTACCTTGTTGTGATAATCATAAAGTCGATATTACAAGCATCTTACGATTAGGCAGTGTGTTTGAAATATCTACTTTATTTTGTTTGAGTTAAGGTTGAAAATCAAATGAAGAAAAAATATGTATCAATGAAAAATACTAGTTGTCTTGTATTTTAAGTACTAGAATGTCCAACTACTTTTTAGTATGGCCATACTTGCAAATGTCGTATGGCTCATTGCGAAGTGCTCCTCGTAAATGTGTCTCTTCTCTTTGGGCGTTTTTTTTTTGTTGTCCCCTACCCTTTTTTTTCAAATTTGGGATTTTTTATGTTATTTCTACTCAGAATCACGAGCTCTTTCTATCCTAATAGGAGAAAAAAAGTGTCCCAAAATTTCCATACATTTTTCGATCTTTCCATTCCGCGACCGCCATACAAAGTCTATGAAAAATGGTGACGTAATGGAAATAAAAACCTTAGGACACTTTTTTCGGGTTATTCCCACTAGTTACCACCAAGTTGTTACCAGTGGTAACTACTGGGAATTTTTTTCCCACCTTTTACCACTGGTAACTACTGGGAAAAATTATTCCCAGGAGTCACCACCAACTCGGTTTGGTGGTAACTACTGAGAATTTTTATTCCCAGTAGTTACCACTAAAAATTTTGTTAGACTTAAATACTAATAAAAACAGTATAAAATAGTATAGTATAAATATAGAGTGATTTTGAATTACCGAATAAAATCACTTAAAAATAATCTAAATGGATTATTAAATTTATCCTTGCATATATTATAGTTTTTGTACTAGTACCGGTTAAACTGTTTCAATATTTTTTCGTCACTTTTAAGGCAGTTTACTAAAACACTAATCGACTTAATAATGATTTATTAAATCACTCTGTATTTATTTTTCTTTTTTTTTGTACTGTTTTTATTAGTATTTAACCCTAACAAAATTTTGGTGGTAACTACTGGGAATAAAAATTCCCACTAGTTACCACCAAACCGAGTTGGTTGGGTTGGGAATTATTTTTCCCAGTAGTTACCAGTGGTAAAAGGTGGGAAAAAAATTCCCAGTAGTTACCACTGGTAACAACTTGGTGGTAACTAGTGGGAATAACCCTTTTTTTCTCCTATTAGGATAGAAAGAGCTCGTGATTCTGAGTAGAAATAACATAAAAAATCCCAAATTTGAAAAAAAAGTGTAGGGGACAACAAAAAAAAAACGCCCCTTTACACAAGTTGACGATCATTATTCGGATTTTGACGTAAATCCTAAGTAAAGCAGAGACGCTAGGCACAAAGAATTTCGTATGTACATTGACCCGCCATTTCCTATCTCTATCACACGGGCGTACTTTTATTGCTGTATTCCACCCATAAATAATAACGCCGAACAATGGGGTTGGCAACTGTCAAAGGTTTGCATAGATGGCGCCATCATAGCTTGCCCCCCTTTTTAGGGTTCCGTACCCAAAGGGTAAAAACGGGACCCTATTTATTATTACTAAGACTCCGCTGTCCGTCCGTCTGTCACCAGGCTGTATCTCAACCGAACCGTGATAGCTAGCTACAGTTGAAATTTTCACAGATGATGTATTTCTGTTGCCGCTATAACAACAAATACTAAAAACAGAATAAAATAAAGATTTAAGTGGGGCTCCCATACAACAAACGTGATTTTTGACCGAAGTTAAGCAACGTCGGGCGGGGTCAGTACTTGGATGGGTGACCGTTTTTTTGCTTGTTTTGCTCTATTTTTTGTTGATGGTGCGGAACCCTCCGTGCGCGAGTCCGACTCGCACTTGGCCGGTTTTTCTATGAGATTTGGCTTAAAGGGCTGGCATCCAGTGCATTAACCTTTTACCGCATGACCTTCAAAATTATTTGTTTTAATTTGAACTCTGATAGCTGTCAATAGAGTAGAATTTATAACGTCATGCATGCGGTAAAGGGTTAACACGTTCAGTCCCGTGACCCACATACGGGGCACGGCAAGCCTCTATTAAAAGGCCGTAAGGTTGACAGTTAACAGTTGGGACTGAACGTGTAAAAAAACAAAAATTTGTAATTTGATTCTAGGGATTGACAGGGCAAGCTATGATGGCGCCATCGTCATCTGCTAAATACTTCGACCGGCCAACCCCATTCCTGTTAATTCCGTAGGTACACGGCGGGAAGAAGTTGATAACTCGCGGGAAAAAATGGAAGAAATTTGAACCTTATGCAATTTCATTTTAAGTTCAAATTTCTTCAATAATATATCTCGAGTTATCAACTTCTTCCCGCCGTGTACCGAATTATGCGCGTGCCATAGAGATAGAAAGGGCCAATGGGCCAATGTCCTTATTTCACTTCACAACTATATAGACGAAGAGCGCTTTTTTACCAATACATCTCAAAACATCGACGCAACAAAGCGTCCTTATAATGCGTTACATTGATGAACAATATTATTGCTAAGATCACCATTACATTTTTAAGATTAGAAGTTTCTATAGCTGGTCAAGCAGATCTAGTCAGTAAAAAAAGGCGCGAAATTCAAATTTTCTATAGGACGATATCCCTTCGCGCCTACCTTTTTAAAATTTGCCGCCTTTTTCTACTGACAAGATCTGCTTGACCAGCTAAAGTGCGTCAAGCAAATCTTGTCAGTAGCAATGTACTGCAAATTAAAGTAGGGTAACACTCAAAGAGCAGAATTGCGCAAAAAAAAAAGCAGCAATGTACAT
Source organism: Cydia amplana (assembly GCF_948474715.1). Taxonomy (NCBI): domain Eukaryota; kingdom Metazoa; phylum Arthropoda; class Insecta; order Lepidoptera; family Tortricidae; genus Cydia; species Cydia amplana. The sequence continues at coordinate 12,678,196 of NC_086087.1, forward strand.
CGAACCAAAACGTGTTTATTTTTCCGCCCTTCATACGTCAGTTCGAGTGAATTATCATAACCTCAAATTTTAGTAATGTTTGCCGTCAACAAGTATGATTGTACATTGTAGGCACCTTAGCTTTGCTTGAGGTCATGCATAATCTTCGTATTTAATGGTGACAGCAGAAATTTCTCTTGAAATAGAAACGATTCAGAATGTAAACAATAAGATGATGGCTGTCATTCACGATCCACATTCCACAGATAACACACAGATGACACGCGATTTTGGAATTATTCGAACACAGTGTTGCTAACCCGCGATTTTTCAAATTTGCCGCCTTTTACTACTGACAAGATTTGGTTGATCCAGTACGAGTATGTCTCCATATCTGTCACACTAATACAAGAGTGATGATAGACAGAAATACAGAAACTTCGAAGTTCGCGATAGGCCCCTATTCTCTAGAAGAGGCATTGTGATGTACAGTCGCCATCAGATATATCGGAGCGGCCAAGGTGCTCACAAATATCTGAACACGCCTCTATTGTCAAGGCTTTAGAGTGCGTGTTCAGGTATATTTGAGCGCCTCGGCCGCTCCGATATATCTGATTGCGACTGTACAGTCACGTCTGAATATATCGATACGGTCAAAGTAACAGTTACAATATCTCTGTACCACATTTCTAGAGTCTGTGCGGAAAGAGTCGTGAAATATATGGGATCCCTTACATTTCACTACTCTTTTCTTTCCGCGCAGACTCTAACAAATAAATTTCATATTTTTATTAAAAATATGTATAAGTACACTAACTGAATATATGGGCAATAAGGTCGTGTACACATATTATTGGCACTTTGTCCGTATCGATATTTTAAGACGTGACTGTACAGTCAAGGAATTCGACTTCACTCCTTGTCAGTGACAATATGAAAACTGAAAACCACTAGGGTTCTCATAATATAGTTGGAAGTTAAGCGACAGATTATTATTGTGACATTTGTGACAAAGCACAAAGTGGTACAGAAATAATTTCCTTGAGTACAATAAGCACAATAACCAAGCATCCTGTATACATAGAGTATTTTACAAATGTCAGGTAATTCAAATCTCATTATCATTATTATTCACTTTATTTATTTCTGATCTTAGGTTAGGTTATTTTATAATATGGATATAAAAATAAAATACAAAAACACTTACAAAAACAATACAAAATACATATAAACACATTATAAAAAACCTAACCTAGGGTGCCGCCAGCAGCGGGGCAAGGCCCAAGCTACCGGTGGTCAGGGCTGCAGAGACAGGAACCGGCGGACTATCCGCGCCGTGTCATTATTATTATTATTTATGTTTTTATTTTGTTTTTCTCTCCTAAGTGGAGGTGATTTTACTTCCATAACCGCGGGCTTTTGGCCAAACGAGAATGGAATTTTTTGGATCCTACTGATCTAAAGATAGGAATTTACGTACTAATCTACAAGTGTTCATGATAACTGCTTTTTGTAGGAGTTATTATTGTCTGTGCGGAAATAGAAGAGTCGTGAAATGTATGGGACCCAATACATTCCACGACTCTTCTCTTTCCGCACAGACTATATAAATAAATGACAACACAAACTAGGTATTAAACATATTGTTCGAGAAATCTTTGGGAAAAATGGACAATTGAAGTTTTATAGTCGACGCAACGTAAGAACCATGCATATTGCATACAATATTTAACCGTTACGAATTGATCCTTTCGCAATAATAATAATATAGTCAAATATTGAGTGTTAGCACTGTTAGTAGTGCCGACTATAAATGGATAGATTAAGAAATGACTAAAACACATCCCGAATTTTGTATACCTATTACTGAAAGAACCATAACCAAAAGTAAAGATTTTTGTGGGGTCTCTATTATTTCCCAAAAAGTTTTAAGTCATAAACATAATGTATTGTTTGCCCGCATTTTTGTTAGTCATATAATTTATTTGGTTCAAAAACGCACCACTTTTCAGGATTGCCATAAAACAAACCTAATCTAACCAGGTCAGGTTAGATTAGGTTTGTTATATGTTATATCTATAGGATAACCTTACGAAAATCCTGAAACGGTGTCTGTTTTATGACTAATGATAATATGACAAACAATACACTGACTTAAAATTTTATAAGAAACAAAGGGACCCCCTTTTTGTGTCCCGCTAATGTCGTCAAAGGTGAATAAGTCGAACATAGCAATCAGAAATCAACCTACTGACAACCAACAAAGGTGTTTATTGCCTTATGTTACAAATAATTACTAAATAATAGAGCTACCAATAAGGTACACTCGAGATTCCAGGTTATTCCCACTAGTTACCACCAAGTTGTTACCAGTGGTAACTACTGGGATTTTTTCCCCACCTTTTACCACTGGTAACTACTTGGTGGACAAACCGAGTTTGTGGTAACAACTGGGAAAAAAAAAATTCCCAGTAGTTACCAGCGGTAAATAAAATCCCAGTAGTTACCACTGGTAACAACTTGGTGGTAACTAGTGGGAATAACCCGAGATTCCAGCCAAGATAACTACCTAAGTATTAAATATAGCAGCCTATAATATTGTCATAGCGAAGCGTATTTAGCTCGTACATTATGTATAAAAACTTATTCTAGTCTTGAAGCATAATTTTGGCTTATCTAATACTGGATTATGATTATGTAAATTGTCTTAAGAAAACGACAGTGATCTCAATTTCAGATCTAACACATTTAGAGTCTGTCTAAGCTAACTCTGCACTAAATTTGCAGTGACAGAGTGTACATAAGTGACACGTTTGGCAGGCGCGCACCCGAGCTGTGTTATAGTAGCTCGGTACTACGTACAGGGCTAGCGTGTCTTATTTGAAATGTGCTGTTTTTTAGGCAGTTGTGTAAAAGTCTGTGACAACCCTACTGTGTTCTTGTGCGGTGTCGGTATTTATGCAAACACTAAAGGCGTTGGTCCGCTGTTACTTTTTACACTGCGGTTTAGCTGGCAGGAAGTTTCTGGAGAAAAGTTATTGACGCAAGTGTTGTTTCATAAAAAAAAAATTGACGGTTATTGTGGCACTGAACACTCTGTAGTGCAAAGTCTGTGCAGGGTTTGCTTGATTCGACTCTAGAATAAGCCTCAATGGAGCACAGAGTATTATAAATTGACAGTCAAATTAACCCCTCATTTCCCAGGACCTCTCAAATCCATACAATTCCGACTCATATTGGAGCCACTGGGAACTGAGAGGTTAAGACTGTCATATCATTGACATTGTTCAGGCATAGCTCTGTATCATATCAATAAGTATGTTATGTTCAAAATACTTTAAATTTTGATTTCCTGGTGCAATATTCCTTTATAATACTTGAAAGGCTGGCAATATGAGCGTTAACATGCTTATTATGCTACATTCTTTCATTGAGCACCAGCTTTTATGCTTGTTCCCAAAATAACATATTTTTTAGTTAATCAATTAATAAAAATTACATTACTTTTCATAATTACTTTACTGGCAGAGATCCTGGCCGCTATGGAACACACACTCATTATATTTTTTGATGTTTTTATCGGAGGAATGTGTGAAACAGATGGTAAAGGCGTTGGTTTAAGTTCCTCAGCCACGCACAATTGCATAAAACCAATATAGGGAATCGTGAAACTTAAAAAAATATGTTATTTTGGGCACAAGCACCCACAAATACACTCAGTAAACCTCAGACCTAAATGGCTGACTTTTAGTTTGTCATCGATTTCTTTTTTCGGCAGATTTTGATAAAATTTGATAAGTTAATAGGCTCCTCATTCTGGACGTAAAAAAACACGAAATTTTCCGCTGAGTTACCAAAATGTTAAAAAAATATGTTTTCGTAACTCGGAGGAAGATTTTCTAGGACTGTGAAATTACGCTTATGTTGTACAGAACAGGGAACTATCTATTCACCAAATTTTATCGATGACGAAAAAAAACGACAACCAAATAAAAATCTGCCTAAATATAGCACCAATCGCATAATACGGACAATACAAAGCTATACAACCTTACATATAAGCGGTGGGATATATTGTGGGTATCAGTGGCGAGGTGGAGGTCGCATCTAATGCCGGAACCACACTTCGCTTTTTTTTTTTTTTTTTTTTTTTTTTAAACACTTCGCTATGCGTTATTTGTTATGCGCGTTATTCGGCCGCATACGACGAAGTGTGGAGGGTTCATTCGTCTATATTTGCTACATTTGCCCGCATAACGCATAAGCGCGAATAGCAAATACGCCTATCCGTCCACCTGTCGGTTTTTTGACACACTTCAAAGGACACGAATAAGCCGAATATGCGTCTCGACTGCCCACACTTCGTTCACTCATTCACTCGCTTACGGTTTTCAAAGTCAAAACGCACCACATATGTTTGGCACACCGGCACCAAGTTTGGCACACCGGCACGAAATGTGGACGCCGTGTTTGTTGTTCGCTCACATAACAAATATTTAGCTAGCAAAACTGTAGCATATGACAGTTTTGTGTCAGGGTTGGCGATTATGATGAACCATTTTGCTTTAACTTTATTGTATGTAAGATTAATAAAATTGATCGAGAACCATGTTGACCCTCTTCCGATATAACCCGGTTTAATTTACTTACAAATAATATAAATTAACAGGTCGTTTCAATGTACTTATCTGTTATTTTGTTTATAAAATTCCGTTTTTTTTTCGTATTTCTTTCAAATATTAACATGGAATTTTCATTGCTTGAAAATATTGGTTTGTTTGAAAACAAAGAAAAAATATTTTTTGCACTTTAGTTTATACGTAGTAGTGATAACCCTGACGTACAACTGCTACAGATTTGCTAGCTCGGTTGCGAGGTTTGCAAATAATGCATAGCGAAGTGTGGTTCCGGCATGAGAGGCCCTTTTCTGAAGGGGCCTCGCCCTTGGGGCGCGAGGCCTTGGGCCTACTTCGCCCACGCCTAGCTACGCCACTGGTGGGTAGAAAGGCATCAGTGGAAGAGCGCTCTCGGTCTCTTCTTGGCGAGGATGTGCCACGAATGAGTCACGCCTTTGCGTCGTTTTGGTGATAACCTGGAAATGAGAGAAATTATGGTGTTTAGTGTGTGGTGTATGACGGTATGTAATTGTATGGGTAATATAGATTTTACGAATATTTTCGAATTCTTTTTTTTTTAATTGTATGGCCTAGATCGACTCTCCCGATACCGTTTAGCAAGGTACGCTCAATGCTGCTGGCACGCACAGGGAAACTACACACAGAACACTGGCTAAACCAGACTGGATGCAGACAAGCCAAACAAGCCATGCCTAGCATCAACGGTAAGCTCACAAGGGCACTCCTTCAACTAGGAAAAGTTCGTCTGAGTATGGTAACCAGTGTCATAACAGGTCATGGACTTTTTAACAAACATCTTTTTATAACAGGTGTCACAGACAGTCCCCTATGCCGTGGATGCATGGAGAAGGAAGAAACAGCCTCTCACGTGGTGCTGGAATGCAGCGGAGTGGCCCCATACAGGGCAAAACATCTCGGATCCCCAAGAGATCTCCCCGAGGTCCTACTCAACATCAAAGGTTTGATAGGATTCCTCGAGGAGCTGGGCTGGCAGGACTAGCCCCTATCACGCAAAATAGGCGCAGGACGTCGAGTTGCGGAAAATCGCCCGTAATACAATACAATACAATACAATGGCCTAGATGCTAGCTAGATTGAGCAAAATCTCAGTCTCTCATAGAGTCTGTGCGGAAAGAGAAGAGTCGTGAAATGTATGGGGCCTAATACATTCCACAACTCTTCTCTTTCCAAACAGAATATAGAACAAAACTAGAGACAGGTACACCTGCTGGTATGGTATCATCTATCAAAATCAAAGTCAACCCTATTCATAGGCATAGGCAGCAAATATAAACATATACTGGATATAATCAAATAAACTATAAAACTCTACATACCCGTGGTCTGGTGTATCAGGCATGTACGGAGACATTCTGAAATCTCGGCTGTGAGGTGTCTCTATTCCAAATGGACTGTACAACTTAGCGGGACTCCTACCTAGTACCTGAAATGTCACAAGTATCCAAAGTTATGCTTAAGGCCCGTCTCCATATCGCGCGGCAATCCGCGGCTGCCGCGCGAGCCAATGTTCGATGGATTGCCGCGCGATATGGAGACGGGGCTTTAGAGCAATCATAAATATTTGGATTTGTAATGTTGACGTAATTCTGAACTTAATACAAACATGAAATCTAGAAATCCAAGTAGAATGTTGTGCCATGACAGAACATTCTGTTTCATATGGCAAGAATCTAATATATCTATCCCCGTACCATTATACATGTTTAGTTGGGTTGAATTTCATTTGTTAGAAAATATTATAACACAAAAGAAATGCTACTTTGTTTGTTGTAGTCGAAAATCCATTGAAACAGAATGTACATTGTAATGTACATGGGGCATCACAAGGCTATACTAAATGTAAGATTTTACTGGCACAGCTTTAGGATACATGCACTTTTACCCATGGAACACTTCACTAGACATATTGTGCCCTTACAAGGCTTTAAATACATCTAAACCTTAACCTGTGGGCGCAGTGAGAGTCAGAATGGCGGGTGTATGTAAATAAAAATGAACAAAAAGCATACCATATTTTAGTACCTAATTTGTACTATTTGGTACCTCATATAAAAAAATTAGTACCTCACGGAATTTACAGTTATTACCAAAAAACGTTACACCCGCCAACCTGACAGTCAGAATGGCGGGTGTATTTTATTAAGCTATGATCCCGCGATTATTGATAAATTCTATAAAAGCCAAATTTTAGTACCTTTTTAATACTTTAATATTCAATTATAAATTGAGCCATTTTATTTGTGGTTTCCGAGTTTTACTAATTTTACACATTGCATTGCTATTAAAAAAAATCAGGCGCTTTAATTTTTCACCGTATCGATATCGTTTTTAAGAAAAAACGCTACGCTACAACTATTTTTATTACGCCAGGATTTAGTACCTTTCATGTTTAATCTGTTACCCTTTCACGGTTAATCTGTTAGGTTCAATTAACTATGAAAATTACGTCTTACAAATGGCCAGGAGCCATGTCAAGGGATGCTTCCTAAGAAGAAATTCCGCTCTTCATTGTGCATGTAATTGTGCACCTAATACCTATTCTTAAGTACATGGTGATTAATCAAATCAAACTTGCAAATTATGTCTGTTTGTCCGTATATTAGTGTGATGAATATACTTCTTTGTGGTATTCCGTTGATGTCCTTGTTTTGCTAAGATATGCTAAGTACCACATACTATATTCTACTGTGAATACGATTGAAATACATACCTTTTACAAGCAATATTTTCATTTAACTATTCTTACATGAGGTTTTTCTATCGTCTCGGTTAGTTTCTTAACTTATACATAACTAACAAAATACCACACCCGGTAGCAGGGATCGGATACCGGTATTTTTTGTATGGGAACGGAAACGGTATTTTTTCGTTCTTTGCTAATTACTTCATTTCTAATTGGGTAATCTAATAATACGAAGTCGTAACCTAAATACACAACTGAGTCCTACATTTCGAGTATAAAATAATTCGAAAAATATGGTTATTTCTAAGTTTTTGCAAAAAACCGGTTCCGATCCCTGCCCGGTAGTATTTTCATGTTTAATATCCAAAAGGTGGATACAGGGTGGATTTTCTTTTTGAGTCAGTGAGGGCAGCTACCAGATCCCGTGCTGCTACGAGAAAACGGTCTTAGAAGACCTTCCCTCGATTTCAAATTAATAAAGATTGGCTTTTACAGATTTTGAAAAAAATATACAGGGTGCGAGAAAAAGGTCATTTTTGCAAACTTTTTGAAGTGAAAACTTCTTTGGCGGCGCTGGGCACTTTTTGAGGTGGGGAAAAAATGATAAACTCGAGACAGCGTAAGGCGATCACGTGACCGTAAGGGGCGTAAGGCGATCACGTGGCATTTAAATGAATAAAGAAAAACTCAATGTTATTTGACATTTATGTTGCGGACTCCTTTTCAAGACTCTTTACCTATGTTCAAATATCCATGTCATGTATGTAAATAAACATGTCAATGAAAAAGTGTGATCTTATTTGAGAATGATAATAATATATAATAAATAAATAGAATACCTCCGCTAAACGTATGTATCGCGTTACAGGGCGTCGGTAACATAGTGTGGTGAGTTTTCACTTCTATCGGCACTCCCGGAGTGCATCCGTTGTTGCTTGTTTTTTGATGCCAATCGATCCCATTCCTATTGAGGATCAAAAGCTTGTATGGAACCAAAAAAAAACTTCCGGCTAGAAAAGCCACAAATCGAGGAAAACTTTTCCCATACTCTTTGTATGAAAATGAAAACTTTTATTTTTCACATGCTATTTTTGTATGCCAATCGATTTCCTTCCTATCCAGTATCAATAGTTTCCTTGGGGTCAACTTACGGTAATGTACTAAAAAGTCAACAAATAAAAAAAAACTTTTTCCATACATTTACTATGGAGAAAACGTGAAATTTAATTCACATTCTTCTATCTGCCCAATCAGTCCTGTTCCTGTTACATTTAAAGATCATAATACTGTATGAAGACATCTTACTGCTGTAAGACTGATGGGCGAGATAGAAAATTGTGAATAAAATTTCACGTTTTCTCCATAGTAAATGTATGGAAAAAGTATTTATTAATTTGTGGCTTTTTAGTACATTATCGGAAGTTGACCCCTAGGAAGCTATTGATACTGGATAGGAATGGAATCGATTTTCATACAAAAATAGCATGTGAAAAATAAAAGTTTTCATTTTCATACAAATTGTATGGGAAAAGTTTTCCTCGATTTGTGGCTTTTCTAGTCGGATTTTTTTTTGGTTCTTTTGATCCTCAATAGGAATGAGATCGATTGGCATCAAAAAAAAGTTTGCAAAAATGACCTTTTTCTCGCACCCTGTATTTTTTTTTCAAAATCTGTAAAAGCCAATCTTTATTAATTTGAAATCGAGGGAAGGTCTTCTAAGACCGTTTTCTCGTAGCAGCACGGGATCTGGTAGCTGCCCTCACTGACTCAAAAAGAAAATCCACCCTGTATAGAACCTTTTGGATATTAAACATGAAAATACTACCGGGTGTGGTATTTTGTTAGTTATGTATAAGTTAAGAAACTAACCAAGACGATAGAAAAACCTCATGTAAGAATAGTTAAATGAAAATATTGCTTGTAAAAGGTATGTATTTCAATCGTACTCACAGTAAAAATATAGTATGTGGTACTTAGCATATCTTAGCAAAACAAGGACATCAACGGGATCCCACAAAGAAGTATATTCATCACACTAATATAGGGACAAACAGACAATTTGCAAGTTTTATTTGATTAATCACCATGTACTTAAGAATAGGTATTAGGTGCACAATTACATGCACAATGAAGAGCGGAATTTCTTCTTAGGAAGCATCCCTTGACATGGCTCCTGGCCATTTGTAAGACGTAATTTTCATAGTTAATTGAACCTAACAGATTAACCGTGAAAGGGTAACAGATTAAACATGAAAGGTACTAAATCCTGGCGTAATAAAAATAGTTGTAGCGTAGCGTTTTTTCTTAAAAACGATATCGATACGGTGAAAAATTAAAGCGCCTGATTTTTTTTAATAGCAATGCAATGTGTAAAATTAGTAAAACTCGGAAACCACAAATAAAATGGCTCAATTTATAATTGAATATTAAAGTACTAAAAAGGTACTAAAATTTGGCTTTTATAGAATTTATCAATAATCGCGGGATCATAGCGTAATAAAATACACCCGCCATTCTGACTGTCAGGTTGGCGGGTGTAACGTGTTTTGGTAATAACTTTAAATTCCGTGAGGTACTAATTTTTATATATGAGGTACCAAATAGTACAAATTAGGTACTAAAATATGGTATGCTTTTTGTTTATTTTTGTTTACATACACCCGCCATTCTGACTCTCACCGCATTTGTCTCACACAAAACTAAAGAGTATTATTGCGGCCAGTTACCTGTTTTTTCTTCGTAACAGGAGTGGATGGGGTTCTGCAGGGAGAACCAGTCTCCGCTAGGCGATGCCGGCGCCTTCCCCCTAGCCTGAAATGCTGTAGAACACCACATTTGAACATAAAAGTCTAGTAAATAGTACTAATTTTAAATCTAGTGCAATTAAATGATCTAAATATCGCAATGGAATTGGTTAAATCTGAGTTATTGGTAAGTTATTGATTGTTTTACATACCTGTGACAGATTACCAAAAGTATTTCTAACAGTTCTAAAAGTCCTCGAAATCTTCTCAGCGCCGGACTGTAAGGCACGACGGGAATTAGCGAAGGATTTGTTCTTAAATAAGTTCTTATTATAACACCCATCGACGTTTCTGAGGCTTTCTCTGGCCGGAGAATCGATCGCAGAGTCCGACACAAAGGGATCCTTCATTGTATAAATTTGAAGGCGCACAAAACACTTATTATCACTTTGTTTTATTAACTAGATGACTAACTTGCTAATGCAATATAAAAATATCACTAGTTAATACATTTTTCCCAAAAAATGGTAAAAATCAATCGTGTACACTTTTGACGGCTTTGTAACGTTCTTTTCTTTTTTCGGCCGTTACACCAAAGAGTAGTATAATATATATATATTACACACACACATCCATAGTATGAGACCACAGACTAAGAACCAAAACATTATACAAAGGTTTCCTGTAGTACCAACATAACAAGTATGAAAAACTGATTCAAGGCGTAAAAAAGGGATAGCATGGCAATTTCTCTTTCTCTCACAATATGTACTATAGTTGGTCAAACCAATTTGTCAGTAAATAGGAACAAAAACTATACTCATCCTTTTCTTTAGAGTGCTAGTACTAGTGTAAGACAAAGATTGTATGATTCTCTCTGTATATGTTTGAAATGAGAGTCCTTTGAAATGAGAGTCCTTTGACACACTATCTCTATATGTAACATAAAACAAGGAGACGGATTCAATATTTTATTCAGACGGTTGTCTTAACAATTATTTTTGTAGCATAAACTCTACTAATTAAATAACATTCACTACTATAATTTGTGATTTATTCAGGAGCCTCGAGAGTGCATGTAGTAATCGATAACTGTCGAGAATGCCGCGAAACCGGCTGCACCCAATACGCCTGCTCTTAGGCCACCTGAAAAAAGGAAGAATAATAATTTATAGTCTGGCAAACCAATTTGTTACAATAAAAGGTGCAAAATTCAAAATTTCTATGGTAGTGACCATTAGCAAAACTTGATACATATTTAAAAAAAAGATTTTATTTCTGTTTATCTTGCTGATAAAGTCCGTCAACCAAATCTTGTCAGTAGTAAAAGGCGGCAAATTTGAAAAATCGCGGGTTAGCAACACTGTGTTCGAATAATTCCAAAATGCGTGTCATCTGTGTTTTATCTGTGGAATGTGGATCGTGAACGACAGCCGTCACCTTATTTGTTTTCATTTGGTTTTCATTCTGAATCGTTTCTGTTTCAAGAGATATTTCTGCTGTCACCATTAAATACCAATACATTAAATAAGAATAAGCAAAGCTAAGGGACCTACAATGTACAATCATGCTCGTTGAAGGTAAACATTACTAAAAATTGAGGTTATGACAAGTACATACTGGAAGAACTCTTTCGAACTTTTAAGATTGTTCAGTTTTTTGTTTTAGGGTTAAAAGGCATAAATAAAATTAAAACGTATGCCTAAATCTATCCAACAAGACCATAATATGTGTCCTGGAAACCGTCCATAGGCCCACATGTCTAATATTTTCAGCAATCAGTTGTGACTATTTGCAAAGATGCAATAGAATACTACAGAGTATTATGCTTGGTTGAAGTGACCCGGTAACATTGGTAACTTCATTATATTTTTTCAATTTATAACCTGAATTATAGTGTAAGCTAAAGTGACCCTTATCTTATTTAACTTTAAATTAAATAAACGCCCAAATATCAGTTGTTTTATTTTTAATATGTAATCCTATTGTACAATATATACCAATCAAAAAATTACACAGGTATGTCATATTCATCGAGAATAGTACACTAATTTACATTAACTAGTGGCATATTATATTGTAAATAACAAATATATGCACTATCTAATTATCTGCATTTTGATATGATTTTATTTTAGTAAACTTAGAAGACATAGATAGGGAACAAAGAGAATATAAGCACTACGAAAGGGAGTTGTTTTTGATATCTTCAAATTTGTTCATCATTTTGATTAACATTGTTTTAACATCGCTTTTAAATTGTCCGTCCGTTTCAAATTTTTTCAATAAACCGCGAGTGACAATTTGAATTGACGTACGCAGGGCGCGCTCAGCGGAAAAAAAAATCTTTTGGTTCGATGTACATTGCTTCTTTTCTTAGCGCAATACTGCTCTTTGAGTGTTGCCCTACTTTAGTTTGCTTTACATTGCTACTGACAAGATTTGGTTGACGGACTATATGTTTAATCCCTTTCTTACAAATATATAAGTCAAAATGACAGATAAAGACAAACGATTCATAGCTAATTCAGGCCAGGAACGCGTTTATGAATAACGCCAATATATACCTAGTAGATGCACGCATTGATGACACGAATTACATACCTATTGATAAAATTCCAATCGGCTTATTATCAATTGTCCCAATCTAAAGTCTTGACTGCAACATAAATTCTGTCAAAAATCACATATTCGAAGGGAAATCCAATTATGTACCTACTTACACTTATAGGTACCTTGAATATCAAACATGAGGTTTACCCATGGTTTCCCAGTACTATAAGAATGGTTCACGAACATGTCATACACACTGTGGCGACATGGGTCACGCGCTGATCAGCGGGCATGTCGAGTAAAGTCCGACAACGCTGCGCCACTTCACCCGACTTCGCTGACGACACGTGTCGCCTAGTGTATGTTGTTTTAGATTTTACACATTATCAATGAATATTTAATCTTACTAACCACTAACCCTTACAGACGAGGTGCTAGAAGAGCGCAGTAAGTACAAGGCGATCGCCGAGGAGGTAGACCAGACGTTCGCCGACCTGTCCGGCTACTGAGCAACTAAACGCACCGCCATCTTGCACGATTTGGCGGGAAAATGATTAAAAACTAAACGTTCGTGCAGAGGGCTCTATGGATATGGTTATGGTCTAACCATTAATTAAGGCTTCTACAAACGGCGCAATAAATGTATTGCGATTTTAGACAATAGGGCATTTTCCTACTAGTCAAATCAGTTGCTTTTTTAGAACTGTCAAAACGATATGCTAATATGGAATTTATATGAAACATTACATCGTGACGTCACGGTCAACCCACCTAAAGTCCGTCAACCAAATCTTGTCAGTAGTAAAAGGCGGCAAATTTGAAAAATCGCGGGTTAGCAACACTGTGTTCAAATAATTCCAAAACGCGTGTCATCTGTGTTTTATCTGTGGAATGTGGATCGTGAATGACAGCCGTCACCTTATTTGTTTTCATTTGGTTTTCATTCTGAATCGTTTCTGTTTCAAGAGATATTTCTGCTGTCACCATTAAATACCAATACATTAAATAAGATTAAGCAAAGCTAAGGGGCCTACAATGTACAATCATGCTCGTTGATGGTAAACATTACTAAAAATTGAGGTTATGACAAGTATTGGAAGAACTCTTTCGAACTTTTAAGATTATGTTCAGTTTTTTTGTTTTAGGGTTAAAAGGCATAAATAAAATTAAAACGTATGCCTAAATCTATCCAACTATCTATATTGTACAATATATACCAATCAAAAAAATTACACAGATATGTCATATTCATCCAGAACAGTACACTAATTTACATTAACAAGTGGCATATTATATAGTAATAATAGCTCAATGATTGTAAATAACAAATATATGCACTATCTAATTATCTGCATTTTGATATGATTTTATTTTAGTAAACTTAGAAGACATAGATAGGGAACAAAGAGAATATAAGCAGTTGTTTTTGATATCTTCAAATTTGTTCATCATTTTAATTAACATTGTTTTAACATCGCTTTTAAATTGCCCGTCCATGTTTCAATTTTTTTCAATAAACCGCGAGACCCGCGAGTGACAATTTGAATTGACGTACGCAGGGCGCGCTCAGCGGAAAAAAAAATCTGTTGGTTCGATGTACATTGCTGCTTTTCTTAATGCAATACTGCTCTTTGAGTGTTGCCCTACTTTAGTTTGCTTTACATTGCTACTGACAAGATTTGGTTGACGGACTATATGTATTTATGATAACTGAAAACACTATCAAAATTTACTACCAAATCTTATTTCCAAAAATGTTACGATGAAAGTGATTTGGAATAAAAACTAGAAGTGACTCAAGCAGTTAATTATGATTTATGTGTATGAATGGATAATACTGAATGTTGGGTAAAGGCAAAAATGGATTCTGATCTCATATAATGGAACTATTAGTAATGTTCAGAATTATCCAACATTTGTAATTATCAAAAATGCACTTCTGTTAGTGCTTAATTATTAATTAAATATCGATTCTTCTGTCAACTTCTAGATGAAGCAATTTTTGAATGATCAGACCCTGAGACATACCTCTCAATCCAATAAGTCCACCAGTAACACCTCCAGCATAAGTCCCATTTCTCCAGTCCGACTTCCCTCTCGCTGTTTCTACGCAGCACTCAACTCCAGAGAACACTGCCCCAAGTATCGCAAAAGTCTTTGCATTACTTAACATCGCAGTTTTGAACTCGGTTAATATTTGTCTGGCCGTTTGAGTTTGTGGTGCTGTTGTGTCTGTGACGTTTGGCATGAGTGAGGATGTGAAGAGACCAACGGCAGCCCCCAAACCATAACCTAATAAAAATATGAAAAAAATATTTCATAATTACCAAAGGCTACTTTCATTATGTTTGTGTTGGTCAGAAATCATGGGTTCAATTCTTGGTTGTGCTGTATAGAGGAAAAAAAAATCGTTCTCGAAAAATAATACTAAAAGATGACTAAAAAAAGGTTGTCAAGATCTTTATTCATGGCAAACACGATCGTGTTAAAATAATAATATAAAAAATCTGTAGTAAAATAGAAAAATTCCATAGAAGTAAAGTTTGCCTAGCTTCAATGTTACTAAAGTATTGAATTATTGCTTAATAATAATAAAAACAGGACTTACCAACGATACAACTTGTGAGTGATTTAAACGGGCAGCTCTCTACAACAGCTTCGATCATTTTTTCTTCGTTAGTTTTAATCTCTGGTGGACCAAGAAACCGCGGTATAAGAATGTTTTCGCGATATCGGTAATTATTACCAATAAGGTATTTGGCGAGCGATTCGTAATCATTTTTTTCGTAAAACCTGACTAATCTAGGGTCGGGAGGCGGTGGCTGGGTATAGTCCGTCATTGTTTCTTATTTTTAATCCACTTTGGAAAAGCATATGTAATTTAACAATCGTTTAAATACGATATTTACGTAAAAAGATGGGCCTAAGCCTAATTACAACATAACCTTATCGAAATTTATCTCAGCGTCAGCTGGCAACATGACGTTTTTGAAGCGTTTTCATAATCACCTTAAATGAATATTGGTGATTTTAAAAGCTTTTACTGCTGGTAATACTAAAAATCGATTAAGCTAACCGCTTCATAACCACTCGTATGGTGTGGTGGAACCCGCCAGAAAAAGACGCCTAGTATTACCATTAAAGAAAAAAAAATCAAAGAATGAGAAAAAAAATACACGACCTCCGCTTCACTTGTGTTTTTTTCTAATTTTACTGTCAATAAGCTGATAATTCGATGCATATTTTGTATGCAACAGTTATTTTGACTTAATATTGTGCTCTATTATGCACCAAACTATCGCGGGGAAGGCTCGAGGTGCTTCTATGAACTAAAATCAATAACAATCTGAAACCAACAAAGGTACGCTTGTGTTTGCTTTGGCCCAGAGTATAACCTGTGTTTAGTGCTGGCGTCCGGTTGGCGTCTGTCACGGCGATCGCGAAACTATCCAATTAGTCTTATTTTGTAACAATATCGCGGATAAAATGTGCGGTAGTCTTGTCGGGGGATGTGCATTTAAGTGTTGTTTGTTATTTTAGTTACGAAGATGAATTATGAAGCCGAAAGAGCCATGAACCAGAAGCGGTTGCGTATGGACGGTGAGCCGGGCCATGGTGTGGTGCAGGGGAACGGATTGCCGCTCAATTACATGGGTAAGCGTTTTAAAACACTTGTATCACCCATTCAATGTTCAAAAATGTCTGTATAAGTGCGAAATCTGAGTTAATATATGTTGTTGTAGATAATGGTCATCAAATACCATACCAACCGTACGCTGGAGCGTACAACACGCACTACCCGCCCCCAGATGCGTTTGCAGCGTACGGGCCGCCGCCGCCCGGGGGCTATGCCCCTCAGAACCTGTCATATGCCCCCCCGGCGCACCAGAATTACCCGCACCATCAAAGTTTTCCTCCGCAGCAGCCGCAGGCTCAGCTGCATATGCCGCAGTCTCACATGGGTAAGTCATGTAAGTGATCAAATGTTGTTTATTATTTTTTGGAATGGATTTTTTATGTTTTTGGGATAAATACCTAAGCACCAGTTGTGTAAAAAATCTGGTATTCATCCTGTTATGTGTATATAGTGTTGAAGAGTTCATTGAACTTGATGCCTTTTCAAAAATAATTTTGCACCTTCCTATCAACATAAAAGCACTAGAAGCTGGCACTTTGATTTTTTTTTATTATAAGCAAAACAGAAATATTGTAAATTTTGATTTTTATTGTATACTGATAATATTTTTAATTAATATTGCACAAATAATTTAAATAGTATGGAATCACAAAAGTTAACTATAAAATGTTGATGCTATTAGCTATAGTTCGTTTTTTTTAGCATTAGAAAGAACTTGAAAGAAGGTAAGTGATCTTGACATGTCTTTTAATTGAAAAACGCTTTTTAAAAATCCGTAACTATTACTTATGAAAGCAGAAGAATATAAATGATCATATTAGATTCATAATTGTTACATATTTGCCGTAACTTATTTTTAAAATATGTTTTTCAATTAAAAGACACATCAAGGTTGTTTACCTTATTTCTAATGCTAAAAAAAACGAACCATAATGTGTCCCACAGAAGATAAGGGCATTCACCTAATTTTACACTATGATAAAAATCATGAATGTGTGTTTCTGTTGCATAAAATGAGCTTAATGAAGATCTTAGTAGTCACCATAGAGAAATATAGAAAGACAAGAGTGCTCACTCCATACATCAGTTAGACTATTAATTTCAGTGCCTACATCTAGCATTGAGTAGCGAAACTATCAGTACTGCTACTTGACAAATAGATGTAGCACCGACCGGAAAGTCTTATCTCAACAGCATAAGACTTTCCGGTCGGTGCTATATCTATTGTCAAGTAGCAGTACTGATAGTTCCGCTACTCGATGCTAGATGCTAATAGTCTTTTTGGTACTAAAACTGATGTATGGAGTGAGCAATTTATGTATTTTTTTCTCTATGGTAGTCACCCAATTTATGTGCTACAACACAATGTTGCTATTATTATACTGCACACTACTGTATGCAAGAGTGGTATTCCTACCAGCATGCCTAATTTTTAACCATTAAAACCTAAATTGAAAACTTACAGCTAATTAAAAAGGAAACTCAAATTAGCCCCATTTTTCTAATAATGCCATTCATGCAATACAATCGTCATCATAACTTAAGACCTTGCTCTTGTCGGTGGAGTAATCGCCAATCATTTTTTTCTTGTCTTTTAATCTCCTTAAGCCCCGTCTCCATATCGCGCGGCAAACTATCGAACATTGGCTGTCGCGCGAGCCAATGTTCGATAGCTTGCCGCGCGATATGAAGATGGGGCTTCATACAACGCTTTATTTTTTATTTGGCTGTGATAAGTAATTCTAGGTTTCCCTTGTCTTTTAAATCCTGATTGTAATATCAATATAGGGATTATAATCAAACCTGTCCCCACAGTTCAAGGCTACGCCCCAGAACTGGTGCACAAAGCCGCCTGGGCGCCCCAGCCGCACCTGCTGCCGCCGCTGGACGCTCAGAAACCGCTCGATGTCAAGCAACTCAAGCCGGAGATCAAGCTAGAGCCACAAGATGTGCATAAGAGACCCCACCCGGAGAGTGAAATGATGGTATGAAATACTTTTCTTTCTTTGCTTAGTTTTTTCTGTTTCTCTCCCAAAAATATACTCATAGTATTTCTCTAAATTGATGGGGTGTAGTTGCAATACAATTTTGCGTTTTAGGTTATAGCAGGCGTGTCTCACTCCGCGATTTCGTCGCTTTGCTACAGGTAGCTAAAAGTACATCCGTTCCGGCCCCAATTTTGGGGAAAGCCATAAGCCGCGCGTGGCGCTGTCGCCACCTAGCGGCCATATCTGTGCTGATCGTAACAGACGCGTTTTGTTACAGAGTGAGTCTTCTGGACTTAGTACTATTATTTATTCTGTGGTTATAGATGAGATGACTCCTGTCACCCTACCCATCAAGTATAAAAAATACTATAGCAGAAAATGAGTATAACTTTTAAGATTAAAAAATAATGTTTAGTCAAATGCTTCAGAAGAACCCAAGTCTACCAAGTTTTTAGCAGATTACTTGCAGAAATCTACATAAAGATGCTGCTCACTGCTGATGCTGTGCCTGTCAGCACAGTTGGCAACAATTTCCGGCCACTGTCACTCAACTTCCTCGCAGGACTACCAAGCCTACACTCACTTTCTACAAACTTTGCCCCTCTACTTATATTATGATGTTGTTTGTAGGGCGGAGACCTGGATCAGCCGAAGATTAAGATCAAGACGGACATCTTCAAGCCTGACGACCTGGCGCACAGGCCCGATGTTGACAAGCCCCATGGTACGTCGCCAATTAATTACTGAGCTATCGCTTTTATGTGACATTTCGCTTTATGCAAATTTGCCTGTCAAAAATCAAAAGCGCGACCTCAAATGGAGCTCAAATGAATGCCACCTTGCCCCTCCCCTAGGCCTCCTGGGATATCAACTTGCCCCCCCCCCCCCCCCCTAGTTCACTGGCTGGCTACATCCTTGTGTAGTCTGTCTGTTCAACATGGTTCAATAGCCGCTCATGTAATACCTTTATGTAAATCGTATGATTTCCCTCACGGGACAGGCTTTGCCTAGTGTGGGGGTCAGTATAAAGTGTAAATGCTGTAATGTATTTTTTGGAAATAAACTATTTGTATTTGTTTTGCTCATTTCAGAAGTCTTTAAGAGACTGGTGGATTCACCAAGAGTCTTAAGCCCCGTCTCCATATCGCGCGGCAAACCATCGAACATTGGCTCGAGCCAAAGTTCGATGGTTTGCCGCGCGATATGGAGACGGGGCTTAAGGTTCAAAAGGTTTGGAGTGCATACTTGTGTCTTTCCGTTTTATTATAATTATATATTTATTTACTGTTGTTTCAGATGTGTCTCAAAAATCGCTACTGTTGGATGCGTCCAAACCGGTTGAGCAAAAGAAAGGTACAATACAATTTACTTGCTCTTTTTGAAGTGAAAACTTCTTTAGCGGCGCTGTGCACTTTTTGAGGTGGGGAAAAAGTGTTAAACTCGAGACAGCGTGAGACGATCACGTGAACGTATATTTACATAGATTTAGAAGGCCACTCATTTAGATGGCATTTAAATCAATTAAGAATAACTCGATGACATTACATGAAAAAGCGGCCAAGTGTGAGTCGGACTCGCCCATGAAGGGTTCCGTATTTAGGGGATTTATGACATATTAAAAAAAAACTACTTACTAGATCTCGTTCAAACCAATTTTCGGTGGAAGTTTGCATGGTAATGTACATCATATATTTTTTTTAGTTTATCATTCTCTTATTTTAGAAGTTACAGGGGGGGGGGGGGGGGGGACACATTTTACCACTTTGGAAGTGTCTCTCGCGCAAACTACGAGTATTCAGTTTAGAAAAAAATGATACTGGTAACCTCAATATCATTTTTGAAGACCTATCCATAGATACCCCACACGTATGGGTTTGATGAAAAAATTTTTTTAGGTTCAATTCTAAGTATGGGGAACCCCCAAAAATTTTTTTTTCTATTTTTGTGTGAAAATCTTAATGCGGTTCACAGAATACATCTACTTACCAAGTTTCAACAGTATAGTTCTTATAGTTTCGGAAAAAAGTGGCTGTGACATACGGGCGGACAGACAGACGGACAGACGGACAGACAGACATGACGAATCCATAAGGGTTCCGTTTTTTGCCATTTGGCTACGGAACCCTAAAAACTGTTACATGTAATGTCATTGAGTTTTTCTTTATTGATTTAAATGCCATCTAGTGATTTTCGCTCTAACTGGTATTAATATAACTCGAGTACTAATAGTGATGTGCTTAGGGGTTTCAAGTACTTAACGCTAACGCTAGCTGGCGTTAATCTCAATTATACATAGTGCATTTTGCACTAGTCATTGAGTTTTCACTTCTGCCGGCACTCCCTGAGTGCAACCCGTTGTTTTTTTTAATTTTTATCAACCATCTTATATGCACCGAGTAAAGTATTGCTTGTTTTCAGATGATGGCCAGCCTAGCATTGGAGTTGATGGTAAACTCGGAGATAAACCTGCAGGTAATCTAAATTATATATATAATCATATCAATAATTTGCACAATTTTGTCTGAGTCCTGAATGGTTTGTTACGATTTTTGAGAATGCATCTATTTATTTTGTCATACACACATTCACATTTGTCTTTTCTGAGCCAAAAATTTTAACCTCGGTAAGACGCACCATATAAAGAAATCAAATTTTTAATTTGAACCTTATTTTATAACTAAATTAGAACGAATTTTGTTTTAAAAAGCAATGAAACAAGAAATGCTACTTTATTTGGTTCATGAAAGGTTCAAATTAGATTATAGATATAGATATATTAGATAGAGATAAATATGTACATTATAATGTACATTTAGTCTCAGGAGGTTAAACCTAAGTGAACATACCTAACAGTATTTACCTTAGCGGTTAGTGTGCGATGATGGGTGGCAAAATACTTTTTCTACTCCCGTACTTTTATTTGTCATTTAAAGGGTCGTGCACACACCTTTAAAACCCTACTTTATAGTTGTCAAGACAAGTCTTTAGTCTATTCCCCAAAAAAGAATTAGTGCATACACGCAGTATCTTTTTGGCGATTTTACGATACTTCGTGTAATGACCACTTAAATTTTTTTTTTTTTTGATTTTATGGCCTGGTTTAAAAATTATTGAATGAAATACAGTGTTGCCAACCTTATTTTAAATGTCATCTTTGACAAATAAGTGAACCATAGACACGTTTTTTTTTAAATTTCATTCATTCATTCATTGTTTTCCCGCCAGTGCCCTCCATTTTTGCTACTTTTTGAATTAAAAATATTTGTTAAATTTACAGTTTTATTTGAAAGTAAGTGCTTGGTCGTAGAAAAAGTATTGTATGCAACGTTGTTTAACTGAGTCAAAAAATACTCGTGGCGTCTTTATTAACAATTTCAGCTTCAACTTTTTTTTCAATTACTCACGCCACTCGCCTTTTTTGACCTCTCTTAAACAACGGTTGCATAAAATACTATTACCATTCCGTCCCGGTGTGCGTAGGCCTTAAAAGTGTACCTAATTTATTGTTATACTACAGCCATGTTACAAAACAACCTTAGTAGTTTACACAAATAATGATGTGATCTATTCTTTCTTAACAGAAGTGTGTAAGCCGGAGGGGTTGGCTGAGGGCGGCGATGCTCTGCGCTCTGAGGCAAAGATAGCAGACAAGAGGTAAGGCTTACAAAGACTCTAGCCGCCTACAAAGACTCTAGCCGCCTACAAAGACTCTAGCCGCCTACAAAGACTAGCCGCCTACAAAGACGAGACAAACTCAATGGGAAAGAATAGTTCTTGCTACAGCGGATGCCATGTGATCTTCCAACCCAGAGGGAAAACTCGACCTTATTGGGATTAGCACAGCACAGCGTGTTGCTTTTTGGGCAATATCCCTGGTGCGCCGTGTGCGTGGCGGTCCCAACAGCATCCTACGAATGATAGCGGACAGGGTTGACTGTCCCTTGTTGCACTGTGAGGAATTGCATTCTCCCATCAGTGTTGTTATGTTTAAATAGTAGTTTTCCGAATAGGTGGTGTGAAAAAAAAATCAAGTTCGCTGTACCTACTAACCCCTTGGTTTGTAAAGCTCTACTAATAAAAGCGGCCAAGTGCGAGTCGGACTCGCCCATGAAGGGTTCCGTATTTAGGGGATTTTGACGTATTAAAAAAAAACTACTTACTAGATTTCGTTCAAACCAATTTTTGGTGGAAGTTTGCATGGTAATGTACATCATATATTTTTTTTAGTTTTATCATTCTCTTATTTTAGAAGTTACAGGGGGGGGGGGGGGGGGACACACATTTTACCACTTTGGAAGCGTCTCTCGCGCAAACTATTCAGTTTTAGAAAAAAAAAAATGATATTAGAAACCTCAATATCATTTTTGAAGACCTATCCATAGATACCCCACACGTATGGGTTTGATGAAAAAAATTTTTTTGAGTTTCAGTTGTAAGTATGGGGTACCCCCAAAATTTATTGTTTTTTTTTCTATTTTTGTATGAGAATCTTAATGCGGTTCACAGAATACATCTACTTACCAAGTTTCAACAGTATAGTTCTTATAGTTTCGGAAAAAAGTGGCTGTGACATACGGACGGACAGACAGACGGACAGACAGACAGACATGACGAATCCATAAGGGTTCCGTTTTTTGCCATTTGGCTACGGAACCCTAAAAATGTGTCCATTTGTTACCCGAAATAAATAAATATTCATTCATTCATTAGTTCGGTTTGAACGGGCGAGCTTCGGATTGCAAGCCACACGCCCACTAGGCTACCAACGCTTGTAGTTGTGTGTAAAATAAAACCAGCCAAGTGCAAGTCGGACTCGCGTTCCAAGGATTCCGTACATTT
This sequence comes from Cydia amplana, assembly GCF_948474715.1. Taxonomy (NCBI): domain Eukaryota; kingdom Metazoa; phylum Arthropoda; class Insecta; order Lepidoptera; family Tortricidae; genus Cydia; species Cydia amplana. Next base: position 12,701,277 of record NC_086087.1, read on the forward strand.
AGTCCGACTCACGCTTGACTGCACATTTCTAATAAGTTTTCCTGTCATCTATAGGCAGTGTTGGCCGAAAGTTAATGCAAATTGAAAATGCTGGCCATTAACCATTATAAATTGAATCGTAAACTATAATCGTCCGATACGGTTTAAGATTCAATTTATAATGGTTAATGGCCAACATTTTCAATTCGCATTAACTTTCGGCCAACACTGTCTATAGGTAAAGAACTATTTTGTGCATTTTTTTTAAATAGTTCTTACATATGTGTGCCAAATTTCAACTTAATTGGTCCAGTAGTTTCGGAATAAATAGGCTGTGACATACGAACACCGTTCCGGTTTTCCTTTTAAGGTACGGAACCCTAAAAACAATTAAATACCTAAAACGAGTGACTTCTTTGTAGTGAGGAGGATCGGAAACCCTTCAGCAGCCCGGAGCTGCCCAAATCCGGGACTCCCGGGAAGGCCTCTACCCCCGGCCTGGAGGTGAGTGTAAGTTTATCGGCTTTTTCTTTTATTTTTTACTTTATTAATTTTTCAGTTTTATTTGCTTATTTTTATTGTTTATTTTTAGATTTTTATGCTTCATTTTGTTGCCATGTAACGGATTTTTCTTTTCATTTTCATCAGTTCTTTTTATTCCATCAAAAACATAGGTGTGAAATGGGAGCTAAGTTTAACATTAAGAATATGAGTCGTTGTTGACTTCGCTAAAAAGAATTGAGATCTATATGGGTGCCAAAATTTAGTTCACTTGGGATCTAACTAAAGTTCAGGACCTGATTTGGCTAGTTTTTACGTACGGGCTATATTATATTTGTGTATGTTACTTTCATGAAGTTTAGTGAACATGAGTGAAGTGAACTAGAACTTGGCACCCATTTAGATCTCAATTATTTTTCCGGCAAAGTCAACAGCGACGCGTATTCTTTTAAACTTGGGTGTATATGAGTACTTAGTGTGTAAATAAAAATTGTTTGTTTTGGAAAATATTACAAATCGTAAAAAAACATCGTTTGTTGATGTTAAGCTCCGTCTCCATATCGCGCGATATGGAGCTAATGGTCGATAGCTTGCCGCGAGATATGGAGACGGGGCTTTAGGTTCGTAACCACATAATTGCCTAACTGGATGCCAAATTTCAACTTGCTAGGTCATCTGGAAATGGGTTAGGTTTTTGATATTAGGTCAGTCAGTGAGAAATATTCCCATTTTAGGATGTTAGTAACTTTTTATTTTAGTAACCGGTGCAGGTATTTATGTCATTTGGGGTGTTAGGTACCCTTAAGGGTCTTAATTGAACCAATTTTTATTTGTTTATATTTAATCGATTTAAAGCTAGGGAAGGGTCAACAGGGGCTTTAAATGGTACGCGTGATATAACACACGTCCGCTGCATCGTTAGTCCTCTTCTTTTGTACTTGCGTCGCAAGTTTTCTTTTTGAATTTTGCTTGACGCGCTGCCGCGGGTCTAGATGGGTTAATCAACTTTTTCTTGTCACACGTTGCTATGGTTACGGTCTCCTGAGTCACTCTTAAAACTCTAGGTTTTTCGTATTTAAATGAATTAAACTTGCATTTTATGGTAGTTAAAAGACCTTACCATAATGGGATTAATGGGACATCTACTGAGCATGTTAGTAGAACGTGGTACAGCAGTTCTTCTAACAATTTATGCTACTATTGTCACCTCGCTGATGGGACAGAATAACAACAAGAAATAGTTGATTGACCCAGATGCCTATATAGACATAAATTTGACCACGCTCCTATATCTGTAGCCGAAGAAGCGCGGGCGCCCTAAAGGCTCCACCAACAAGCCGAAGCCGGCCGGCGCCCCCGGCCCCCGCGTCCCGGGCGCCGCGCCCCCGCCCCCCCGCGGCGCCGCGCCCCGCCCCCCGCAGGTGGCGCCGCGGCCCCGCCCGCAGGGCTACCAGTACGCCGTGCGGCCCTTCCGGAAGGACTTCTCCGGGATACAGTTCCGAAGGTAACGAGCATTATCTGTAGCCGAAGAAGCGCGGGCGCCCTAAAGGCTCCACCAACAAGCCAAAGCCGGCCGGCGCCCCCGGGCCCCGCGCCCCCGCGTGGCGTGGCGCCCCCGCCCCCGCGCGGCGCCGCGCCCCTGCCCCCCGCGGCCCCCGCGCCCCGCCCCCCGCAGGTGGCGCCCCGGCCCCGCCCGCAGGGTTACCAGTACGCCGTGCGGCCCTTCCGGAAGGACTTCTCCGGGATACAGTTCCGAAGGTAACGAGCATTCATAATAAGCTAGATGGCGCCGCGCCCCCGCCCCCGCGCGGCGCCGCGCCCCCGCCCCCGCGCGGCGCCGCGCCCCCGCCCCCGCGCGGCGCCGCGCCCCGCCCCCCGCAGGTGGCGCCGCGGCCCCGCCCGCAGGGCTACCAGTACGCCGTGCAGCCCTTCCGGAAGGACTTCTCCGGGATACAGTTCCGAAGGTAACGAGCATTATCTGTAGCCGAAGAAGCGCGGGCGCCCTAAGGGCTCCACCAACGAGCCGAAGCTGGCCGGCGCCCCCGGGCCGCGCGCCCCGGGCGCCGCGCCCCCGCCCCCCCGCGGCGCCGCGCCCCGCCCCCCGCAGGTGGCGCCGCGGCCCCGCCCGCAGGGCTACCAGTACGCCGTGCGGCCCTTCCGGAAGGACTTCTCCGGGATACAGTTCCGAAGGTAACGAGCATTCATAATAGGCTAGATGACTAATTTTCATTTATGGTATCCATCAGGGATGTTACAGAGCTCCGTTTCCGTTAAGTCGGAACTTCCGTTTGGTATTACACATCCGTTTCTGTTCCGGTTCCGTTACTTTTGAAACGGAAGTTATATAGGATGTCAATGCTTAGCGCGGCAGCGGGACATGAGCGGTGTACATCAAAAACAAACAGGTTTATACCAGTCATTCGCTCATAGCCCCGCTTGCCACGTGCTGCACTAATTAGATATTCCGTAGAAAATATTTATATTGTTTATCCGTGTTTTTGAATTTAAAGTACGTATTCGTATGTGTTGTGTTGTGTAATGTATACCTACTGATAGTACTGACTCAGACTCCGGTTCTGGTTAAGGTTCCGATTCCGTTTCTGGTTCCGATAAACTAAATTTAAAACATCTGGTTCTGCTTTCGGTTCCGATAAAACCACATCCGTTACATCCCTGGTATCAATCAATTAAGTTTGTTTTTAAGATCAAATGTCTATATGGGACCCGTTGCATTAAAGCGATACAAAAGTTAGAAATGATAGTCAAAGTCGGACAGTCGTACTTCACTCGCGAAACGCCCCGGACAAAACGCTATGTGAACGTGACGTCGAGGTCACTGAGAGTCCATCTTGAAGTATGAACAAAACAAGAAAATTGCAATTTTGTCGGTGAAATATTGCGTTTATGTGGTTGCCTTACAATCTTTTTTGGATAAAATGTGAGGAATCCTTACTTATTTCGTTTTTGGAAGTTAGAAAAAACTTAAATTTTGAAACTTTCCATATATTTTTTTAATATCCACAATATTGTGATAAGTTGCTCATTTGCTATCTATTTTACTAGAATTTGTTATAAAATTCAACATGTGTCATCATCCCTATTACACACTCCCCTCTGGGTCTTAGCTGGTCCAACAAGTTTCCATGCCCATAGAGCGCTGCCAGCTTAATGGGAACTCTTGGGCAGAGTGGGGATGGTCTTCCGAGGGATTTCAGCATAGTCAAAGGCGCCTAGCCTTTCAAAGATAGCATACACCAGAGAATTTGAAACGGGTCCCGCCGTGGCCGGGTGGTCTAACGGTTAAAACATTAGCCGCGTAAGCTTTCAGCATGATGTCCTAAGACCGCACAACATGAACGCCGCCGTGAACATGGACGCATACACATACTGAATTGGCAGTTAACTCTGACCCCATCCGTTTAGGCTGTCATTCTGAATCCCTAACAACGTTTGTCCTAAAGTCACTTGCCCTAACTGGTTTGTCCTAATGGGCACATGCCCTAACGATCAATTGTCGTAACGATTATTTTCCATAATGTAAGGTTCTGAAACATGGTTAGGTTTTAGAACTTGCTGCCACAAAAGTGGGTTAGGTAAGGGTTAGAAATGCGACCCTCGCAGAAAAGAAAATATGCTTAATAACATTAGGATAAGCAATCAATAATTAGGGAAACCAAAATTAGGGTTTTTAGTGTTAGGACAACTGATCGTTATGACAAACAATATTAGGGAATGCAAAGATAGGAGAAAAGACTTTAGGGATTCAGATATTGATCCGCCCGATTACATACTAAAATTGCCCCTGAGTCCCCTGACTTAAACCATTATGCTCCACAGGCGATGGAGCGACGATTGCCTCGACTCCTCCCACATCCCCAACGAAGTCTACTTCGGCGACGTGCCCGTGTCCACCGAAGTCCTATTCAACTACTACGACGCCAACGCGGAGCGCGAGCGGCTGGCGGCGCAGGCGGCGCAGATCGCCGCGCAGAAGGCCGCCGCCGCCAAACTAGCCGCTGCGAAACTGCAAGCCAGGGGACTTATCTCCAATGAGGTAAGTTGCCATCAGACTTACAATGACACACACACTATCACAAATAGGTATCAATGTCAAACTTCACTATAGTTAAGATTAACGGAGCTAGCACTACTGCGTCTCACTCTAATCGGTCGCTATTATGCTATTGCCCGACTCCAAAGTACCAGGCGCTCATAACACAGTAGAAGTGCTGTTCAACTACTACGACGCCAACGCGGAGCGCGAGCGGCTGGCGGCGCAGGCGGCGCAGATCGCCGCACAGAAGGCAGCCGCCGCCAAACTAGCCGCTGCGAAACTGCAGGCTAGAGGGTTGATTTCTAATGAGGTGAGTTGCCACACATTAGCAAATCTCAATGTCAAACTTCGCTATAAGAGTGACGGAGCTAACACTAGTGCGTCGCGCTCTAATTGGTCGCTAGTTGATGCTATTGCCCGACTCCAAGTACCAGGAGCTCATAATACAGTGGAAGTGCTGTTCAACTACTACAACGCCAACGCGGAGCGCGAGCGCCTGGCGGCGCAGAAGGCCGCCGCCGCCAAACTAGCGGCTGCGAAACTGCAAGCTAGGGGACTCATCTCCAATGAGGTAAGTTGCCACACATTAACAAATCTCAAACTTGCAATGCACTATCGCGCACACACACACACACTATCGCAAATCTCAGTGTCAAACTGCGCTATAGTTAAGAGTGACGGAGCTAACACTAGTGCGTCTCGCTCTATTAGTTCGCTATTTTATGCTATGGTCCGACTTGAAAGTACCAAGCGCTCATAACACAGTAGAAGTGCTGTTCAACAACTAACGCCAACGCGGAGCGCGAGCGAAGGTTCAATATCACGAGGTCACTCGTAAATCTATCTTACAATGTCAATTTGCACTGAATAATATTATAATTTTGTTACAGGTGACGACGGTTGACTCGTCGTCGTCAGATGACTCTTCGGGTTCGTCCGGCAGCGACAGCGATGACAGTGACGAGGTAAAGGTTTTTATTTTAATTACCTAAGGCCTGGATACAAGTCTTAAGTGATCGTGACCATTCGAATACAGTTTTCTCAGTAGCATGGAGTGAGATGAGTATTTAACAGCTATTAAAATTCTTATTTGGCACAATACCTTTTTCTCAAAAATGGACGGCAAAGTCGACGTTGCCGGTTAAAAAATAGGTCGCGAAGTGCGTAGTTTACCATAAACTACGCACTTCGCGACCTAAAATTAAAAATTCAAAAAATTAAAAAGTTAAAAACATTGCAGTCTCGATTTCGGGACTGCAATGTCGCATACAAATTCCATTATTTAACGAGTTCCAAACTTTTTAAAACTTCAAATGGCCATATCAAATGAAGGCATAGGTCCCTTAAACAGCCAAACAGATGATCAGTACTTATTATTATAAAGCCTATAACAGACTATCGCACCGCACCGCGACCTTGGAGCGTCGCACCCATAAGTGAGAGCGAGAAACAGATATCTCTTTCTCACTCTCACTTATGGGTGCGACGCTCCAAGGTCGCGATGCGGTGCGATAGTCTGTTACAGGCTTAATGTTGGTACCGCGACTATTTAGGTGTCTCAAATAGTTTGGCGTATTTTCAGCAGAAAAATACACTTCTTTTTTTTTAAAGGCGGCAAGCTAATTTTTTTAATGGTTGTACTTTTTTCTGTGAAAATTAATGGAAAATTAGAACGTTACTTCTGTAAGTTCTGTAAAATATTTCTATTTCTTGCACCATTTTTGAGAAAAGCACTATATATGACTCGGCTGGAAGGCTACTTGCTGGCTTCGGATTCAATTAAACGGACTCCCAAGGTCGTCCGTTTAAAACGAATCCTCAGCCTGCAAGTAGCTACTTCCGAACCTCGACAATAATGTACTATTGTAAATGTGTAAAACATCGATCAATTTCTGATTTTATTGAATCTAACAACGTTTCTGGCGCTGACGTATTATTGGCTACATAGTACATACCGTTTGCTTGAAAATTGCCCATATTTTTGATGTATAACCTCACGCTTATAATCAACTCCATAACGTATTAAAAAGGAAAATATTAATCTGTAATATGGAAATGTTAAGGTCGTTTCGTTTTATGGCGGGCGAAATCTAATCAGTAGTCCACGGCTGTTTAACTTATTATCTGGGGGCACGGCAGTGCCCCCGCCAAGTCGAGCGCGAAGCAAACACTGCCGTACCAAACCGTATGAATAAAATATCTTTAATTTGTAATACATATAATGACTTGGCAATCGCACATAATGCTTTACTCGTACCGTACTCGTAAATATGTGTAATGCTCAAACTGCAATTAGCGCTAGAGTTATGTTCAATTAGAATTATTTTTAATAGGTGACGATGATCCTTTTGTCATTATGCAGCCGTGCGATGGCCAAGTCATTATACGTATTACAAATTAAAGATATCTTATTGATACGGTTTTAACACCCCCTGGCACTGATTAAAACAACCGACTTGGTTTCACATTACATCTCAAAACTTTTTTGTAGTAAAAGCGTTGCGAGACTTGCACCTTTTTACATGTAATGTTTTTGATGGGATTTATATTGATTCATCAGGATGCACCCCTAAAGAAGGGTCCCGGTCGGCCCAAAGGTTCCCGGAACTCTGCCCCCCGCGCCCCCGGCCCCGGGACCCCCGGCTCGGGCCGCCGCGGCCGCCCCCCCGTGCCCCCTGAACTGCGAGAACCCGGCATCACTGACATGAAGAAGTTCTGCAAGGCTGCTGGCATCAGATTTGACTATAAAAAGCTTGTCGAAGGTCAGTTACGTTTATCAATGTCAAACTTCACTATAGTTAAGATTAACGGAGCTAGCACTAGTGCGTCTCACTGTAATCAGTCGCTATTATGCTATTGCCCGACTTCAAAGTACCAGGCGCTCATAACACAGTAGAAGTGCTGTTCAACTACTACGACGCCAACGCGGAGCGCGAGCGGCTGGCGGCGCAGGCGGCGCAGATCGCCGCGCAGAAGGCCGCCGCCGCCAAACTAGCCGCTGCGAAACTGCAAGCCAGGGGACTTATCTCCAATGAGGTAAGTTGCCACACATTAACAAATCTCAGATCAATGGCACACACACACTATCGTAAATATCAATGTTAAACTTCGGTGACGGAGCTAGCACTAGTGCGTCTCGTTCTAATCGGTCGCTATTATGCTACTGCCCGACTCCAAAGTACCAGGCGCTCATAACACAGTAGAAGTGCTGTTCAACTACTACGACGCCAACGAGGAGCGCGAGCGGCTGGCGGCGCAGGCGGCGCAGATCGCCGCGCAGAAGGCCGCCGCCGCCAAACTAACCGCTGCGAAACTGCAAGCCAGGGGACTTATCTCCAATGAGGTAAGTTGCCACACATTAACAAATCTCAGATCAATGGCACACACACACTATCGTAAATATCAATGGCCCCGGGACCCCCGGCTCCCGGAACTGCGAGAACCCGGCATCACTGACATGAAGAAGTTCTGCAAAGCTGCTGGCATCAGATTTGACTATAAGAAGCTTGTCGAAGGTCAGTTACGTTTTAGACAACTGTTAATCGCTGATGACACAATACTTCAGACGTAGACTGTCGCGTTCGGTCAATATCGTTTAAAAAAATGTTCCTCTACTCCTAAAATATCATAATTGCAATCTCATAATTTCAAAATCGCTGGTGGCCTAGCGGTAAGAGCGTGCGACTTGCAATCTGGAGGTCGCGGGTTCGAACCCCGGCTCGTACCAATGAGTTTTTCGGAACTTATGTACGAAATATCATTTGATATTTACCAGTCGCTTTTCGGTGAAGGAAAACATCGTGAGGAAACCGGACTAATCCCAATACGGGCCTAGTTTACCCTCTGGGTTGGAAGGTCAGATGGCAGTCGCTTTCGTAAAAACTAGTGTCCACGCCAATTACTGGGATTAGTTGCCAAGCGGACCCCAGGCTCCTATGAGCCGTGGCAAAATGCCGGGACAACGCGAGGAAGATGATGCAATCTCATAATTTCAGGATTCCACTTTGAATCATAGTTTCACTTATAAGAATCTCATATCAGTTTAACAATGCCTGGCCCCGTCTCACAGGTGTAATTACACAATGGAACAATCGCAAAGTCTTAGTTCCACAATTATTCCTCTGGAACAGAATGCATCGCCGAATATTATATACCCGTTTACATTTTCGCCGCAGGTGAAGTACAAATTTACGTTCCTTAGGGTGGTATTCCATCTGTCCAATTTCATTGCGTCTCACTCTCTCATTAAGCAAAATGTGACACGCAATACACATTGGACAAAGAAATTGGATCTAGTTGGAATACCACCCTTAGGGCTCATTTAGACGGCGCGCGAACTCGCATGCGATTTTAGTTACATTGCGGACCATTGAGGTTACATCGACTCAGCCGGCCGATCAAACGACGCAATGTAACGAAACTCGCATGCGAGTTCTCGGACCGTCTAAATGAGCCCTCTTAAGATCGGTTTTCCTAGGATAGCGGTCATATAGCGGCCGTCTCCATACTAAATAATACGGCTAAATATGGATGTCGTAGTATTTGTATGGAGACGGCCGCTATATGACGGCACCGCTATCGGAGGAAACCAAAGCTTTAGGTACGAAAATTCCTATATTCTGAGTCTCATGATTTTGTTACAGGCTGCACAAAGAATAAGGAGCGCGTCGGCAAAATGATGGACCTACTGACCGCGGCGGGGCTCGAGGGCAAGCCCACGATGGAGAAGTGCAAGGCGCTCAAACAGGCCAAGGTCGACAAGAAGGAGCAAGAGAAACAGGCCAAGAAGGAGGCCAAGGTCAAGAGCAAACCGGCCTCCAACGACGGAGATGGCGAGCAAAGTGAGTCCTGTTACGATTTACGATTAGTTGAGTAAGTAGTGTACCATGTGGTGCTCAAACAGGCCAAGGTCGACAAGAAGGAGCAAGAGAAACAGGCCAAGAAGGAGGCCAAGGTCAAGAGCAAACCGGCCTCCAACGATGGAGATGGCGAGCAAAGTGAGTCCTGTTACGATTTACGATTAGTTGAGTAAGTAGTGTACCATGTGGTGCTCAAACAGGCCAAGGTCGATAAGAAGGAGCAAGAGAAACAGGCCAAGAAGGAGGCCAAGGTCAAGAGCAAACCGGCCTCCAACGACGGGGATGGCGAGCAAAGTGAGTCCTGTTACGATTTACGATTAGTTGAGTAAGTAGTGTACCATGTGGTGCTCAAACAGACCAAGGTCGACAAGAAGGAGCAAGAGAAACAGGCCAAGAAGGAGGCCAAGGTCAAGAGCAAACCGGCCTCCAACGATGGAGATGGCGAGCAAAGTGAGTCCTGTTACGATTTACGATTAGTTGAGTAAGTAGTGTACCATGTGGTGCTCAAACAGGCCAAGGTCGACAAGAAGGAGCAAGAGAAACAGGCCAAGAAGGAGGCCAAGGTCAAGAGCAAACCGGCCTCCAACGATGGAGATGGCGAGCAAAGTGAGTCCTGTTACGATTTACGATTAGTTGAGTAAGTAGTGTACCATGTGGTGCTCAAACAGGCCAAGGTCGATAAGAAGGAGCAAGAGAAACAGGCCAAGAAGGAGGTCAAGGTCAAGAGCAAACCGGCCTCCAACGACGGGGATGGCGAGCAAAGTGAGTCCTGTTACGATTTACGATTAGTTGAGTAAGTAGTGTACCATGTGGTGCTCAAACAGGCCAAGGTCGACAAGAAGGAGCAAGAGAAACAGGCCAAGAGGGAGGCCAAGGTCAAGAGCAAACCGGCCTCCAACGACGGGGATGGCGAGCAAAGTGAGTCCTGTTACGATTTACGATTAGTTGAGTAAGTAGTGTACCATGTGGTGCTCAAACAGGCCAAGGTCGACAAGAAGGAGCAAGAGAAACAGGCCAAGAAGGAGGCCAAGGTCAAGAGCAAACCGGCCTCCAACGACGGGGATGGCGAGCAAAGTGAGTCCTGTTACTATTAGTTGAGTAGGTACCATGTGGTGCTCAAACAGGCCAAGGTCGACAAGAAGGAGCAAGAGAAACAGGCCAAGAAGGAGGCCAAGGTCAAGAGCAAACCGGCCTCCAACGACGGGGATGGCGAGCAAAGTGAGTCCTGTTACGATTTACGATTAGTTGAGTAAGTAGTGTACCATGTGGTGCTCAAACAGGCCAAGGTCGATAAGAAGGAGCAAGAGAAACAGGCCAAGAAGGAGGCCAAGGTCAAGAGCAAACCGGCCTCCAACGATGGAGATGGCGAGCAAAGTGAGTCCTGTTACGATTTACGATTAGTTGAGTAAGTAGTGTACCATGTGGTGCTCAAACAGGCCAAGGTCGATAAGAAGGAGCAAGAGAAACAGGCCAAGAAGGAGGCCAAGGTCAAGAGCAAACCGGCCTCCAACGACGGGGATGGCGAGCAAAGTGAGTCCTGTTACGATTTACGATTAGTTGAGTAAGTAGTGTACCATGTGGTGCTCAAACAGGCCAAGGTCGACAAGAAGGAGCAAGAGAAACAGGCCAAGAAGGAGGCCAAGGTCAAGAGCAAACCGGCCTCCAACGATGGAGATGGCGAGCAAAGTGAGTCCTGTTACGATTTACGATTAGTTGAGTAAGTAGTGTACCATGTGGTGCTCAAACAGGCCAAGGTCGACAAGAAGGAGCAAGAGAAACAGGCCAAGAAGGAGGCCAAGGTCAAGAGCAAACCGGCCTCCAACGATGGAGATGGCGAGCAAAGTGAGTCCTGTTACGATTTACGATTAGTTGAGTAAGTAGTGTACCATGTGGTGCTCAAACAGGCCAAGGTCGATAAGAAGGAGCAAGAGAAACAGGCCAAGAAGGAGGCCAAGGTCAAGAGCAAACCGGCCTCCAACGACGGGGATGGCGAGCAAAGTGAGTCCTGTTACGATTTACGATTAGTTGAGTAAGTAGTGTACCATGTGGCGCTCAAACAGGCCAAGGTCGACAAGAAGGAGCAAGAGAAACAGGCCAAGAAGGAGGCCAAGGTCAAGAGCAAACCGGCCTCCAACGACGGGGATGGCGAGCAAAGTGAGTCCTGTTACGATTTACGATTAGTTGAGTAAGTAGTGTACCATGTGGTGCTCAAACAGGCCAAGGTCGACAAGAAGGAGCAAGAGAAACAGGCCAAGAAGGAGGCCAAGGTCAAGAGCAAACCGGCCTCCAACGACGGGGATGGCGAGCAAAGTGAGTCCTGTTACGATTTACGATTAGTTGAGTAAGTAGTGTACCATGTGGTGCTCAAACAGGCCAAGGTCGATAAGAAGGAGCAAGAGAAACAGGCCAAGAAGGAGGCCAAGGTCAAGAGCAAACCGGCCTCCAACGACGGGGATGGCGAGCAAAGTGAGTCCTGTTACGATTTACGATTAGTTGAGTAAGTAGTGTACCATGTGGTGCTCAAACAGGCCAAGGTCGACAAGAAGGAGCAAGAGAAACAGGCCAAGAAGGAGGCCAAGGTCAAGAGCAAACCGGCCTCCAACGACGGGGATGGCGAGCAAAGTGAGTCCTGTTACTATTAGTTGAGTAGGTACCATGTGGTGCTCAAACAGGCCAAGGTCGACAAGAAGGAGCAAGAGAAACAGGCCAAGAAGGAGGCCAAGGTCAAGAGCAAACCGGCCTCCAACGACGGGGATGGCGAGCAAAGTGAGTCCTGTTACGATTTACGATTAGTTGAGTAAGTAGTGTACCATGTGGTGCTCAAACAGGCCAAGGTCGACAAGAAGGAGCAAGAGAAACAGGTTAAGAAGGAGGCCAAGGTCAAGAGCAAACCGGCCTCCAACGACGGGGATGGCGAGCAAAGTGAGTCCTGTTACGATTTACCATTAGTTGAGTAAGTAGATAAGTACCACGTGGTGCTCAAATAGGACAAAGACGATAGGAGTAGGACACAGGCCAAGGAGGTCAAGGTCAATACGTAGCAAACCGGCGTCCAACGACGGGGATGGCGAGCAAAGTGAGTTCTGTTACGATTACTTGAGTAAGTACCAGGCACTGACAATCCAACCTCTAGACTGAGCTTAGGCCAATTCTTTCATGAAACCGATGCTGCCAAAAATACGGGGGTGCGGGGGGACGAGGTGAGCGAATCCCGTGCCGTGATTGGTCCGTTCAAAGACACGGACCAATCACGGCACGGGATTGACTCGAAGATGGAGTAACGCTACCGTATGTGTGGCAGAGGGGGTAGCGCGACTATGCTATGTCTAGAGGTTGGATTGTCTGTGGTACCAGGTGATGCTGAAATAGGACAAAGACATAAGGGGCGGGAGAAACAGGCCAAGAAGGAGAGCAAACTCTCGTTCTGCACCTTCGGAGATGGCGGGCAAAGTTAGTTTTGCTATTGTTGGTTATATGGATGAGTAAGGTTTGGCGCTCAAACAGGACAAAGTTAATAAGAGGCAGAAAATATTTTGTACTCTATATCTAGTATACCTCTATATTATATATGTAAAGTTTTCTTCTCTTCCACTTCCTTCATGTTGGTACTACTAACGTTCTGTCACCCGCTTCCCGCTTTTTTGCTAATTTTTGTATTCGTCATGTGTCTGTTATGTTCATAACAATTATTTGTTTTTAGGGTTTCCCAACTACATCCTTCCAAAAATACAAAATTATTATACCGAACATTCTCCTCACGTGTGAAAGTCAACACCGACATTGGCAAATTCACCCTGTGCAAAATTGCAGGGAGTAAGGCAGAAAAAGCAGGCCGAATCTGCGCTTGCAGATGGAAATCACAGCACGTTGAGGTGCTTGAAATGTTGCTGGAGCTGTTTTGAGACCAATAGGGATTCTACTAAATTAGTAATGCTCAAATTCCGTACTAAAGCGGGCAGCCAGCTAGCCAGATCTAGGGCTGGACAATAAATTCACCTCCTAACTATCAAGATGATTGCTAATATTGGGAATTTTATCGATCTTTGGAAATTTCCCTTGGGAATATTTAGAGTGATATCGATATCGTGTTTTCCAGCGCCCGAAGGCACGCGGCGCATGACCCGCGGTGCGACGGGCGTGAAGCCGCGCCAGCGCATCGTCATCTCGTCCGACGAGGAGGACGACACCCCCGCCGCGCGCCGCACGCTGTCCAAGCTGCGCTCCTCCGTCAACGATGACGACTCCGACTAGGTTGGTCACTACATGTATACATGAGCATCGTCATCTCGTCCGACGAGCAGGACGACACCCCCGCCGCGCGCCGCACGCTGTCCAAGCTGCGCTCCTCCGTCAACGATGACGACTCCGACTAGGTTGGTCACTACATGTATACATGAGCATCGTCATCTCGTCCGACGAGCAGGACGACACCCCCGCCGCGCGCCGCACGCTGTCCAAGCTGCGCTCCTCCGTCAACGATGACGACTCCGACTAGGTTGGTCACTACATGTATACATGAGCATCGTCATCTCGTCCGACGAGCAGGACGACACCCCCGCCGCGCGCCGCACGCTGTCCAAGCTGCGCTCCTCCGTCAACGATGACGACTCCGACTAGGTTGGTCACTACATGTATACATGAGCATCGTCATCTCGTCCGACGAGCAGGACGACACCCCCGCCGCGCGCCGCACGCTGTCCAAGCTGCGCTCCTCCGTCAACGATGACGACTCCGACTAGGTTGGTCACTACATGTATACATGAGCATCGTCATCTCGTCCGACGAGCAGGACGACACCCCCGCCGCGCGCCGCACGCTGTCCAAGCTGCGCTCCTCCGTCAACGATGACGACTCCGACTAGGTTGGTCACTACATGTATACATGAGCATTGTCATCTCGTCCGACTTATTAAGTTCGATCATTTTCAACTAGCGACCCGCCCCGGTTTCGCTCGGGTTACACAAAACCATAACAAAATATACACCCAGACCTTCCTCAAGAATCACTCTATTGATAGGTGAAAATTGCATGAAAATCCTTTCAGTTAGTTTTTGAGTTTATCACGAACATACATAGACACAAACAGACAGACGCGGCGGGGCACTTTGTTTATAAGGTGTAGTGATAGGAACAGAGTTGCATTTGTTTTGTTCCATTCAATAGGATATTTGACTGCTAGTCAAATCAATTTCTTTTTTCGAACTGTCAAAACGTTTTTGCTTCTATCTATCTAATACCTTTGAACGATAATACCTTTAAACGAGCAATTCTTGCATATTTATTTATTTATATATATATTTCGGGGATCTCGGAAACAGCTCTAACGATTTCGATGAAATTTGGTATATGGGGGTTTTCGGGGGCGAAAAATCGATCTAGCTAGGTCTTATCTCTGGGAAAACGCTAATTTTTGAAATTTTATATGTTTTCCGAGCAAAGCTCGGTCTCCCAGATATTGGAATTTATATGAAACACTAGCATGTGACGTCACAATCCAATTCTCAATACTCAATCATTTATTTGATTGAGTATTGAGAATTTGATTGTGACGTCACATGCTAGTGTTTCATATAAATTACCTACTCTTTATAGTTTTATACGCGTTTTAAAATAGAAATTGTGTCTAAAAATAACTGCTGTCTACGTTTCTCTATTAATCTTCTGGTGCCTAATTTCATGCATGGTGTAAAATAATTTATTTAATTTAAAAACAAAACATAACCAACTCTGTTTCTTACACTGTAGATTCAAATTTCACTGACAACTTTTGTATTTTTTCTCACTAACCACTCTTATTTCCAGGGGCAGCGAATCCTCGACTTCTCAGCCTGGTAGTGTCCCGACACGACCCTACAGAGTCCTAGAAAGTGCTTCGACAGACTCACAGGACTGCGCTCCATTACCCGAGTGATAGTGTACCATGGAGTGATGTGACTGGTTGGTTTACAAGTGATTCAGCATTTTCTGTTACTGGCTAACGATAGGTATGTCTTCTTTTGTGGTGGATTTCTTTGACCCCTTTAGTGTCAAAACTTTACAGGCCTGGTTTGGTTAAATTATGTTTTATCCGTTCCTTACAAATATATAAGTCAAAATGACAGATTAGGACAAACGATTATTAGGGTTAATCAACTTTTTCTTGTCACACGTTGCGATGGTTACGGTCTCCTGAGTCACTCTTAAAACTCTAGGTTTTTCGTATTTAAATGAACCAAACTTGCATTTTATGGTAGTTCTAAGACCTTTCCATAATGGGCCAGCTACTGAGCATGTTAGTAGAACATAAATAAATAATAATAATAAATATTAATGGACATTTTTTTACACAAATTGACTAAGCCCCACGGTAAGCTCAAGAAGGCTTGTGTTGTGGGTACTCAGACAACGATAGATATAATATACAAATACTTAAATACATAGAAAACAACCATGACTCAGGAACAAATATCTGTGCTCATCACACAAATATTTGCCCTTACTGGGATTCGAACCCAGGACCGCGGCTTCACAGGCAGGGTCACTACCCACTAGGCCAGACCGGTCGTACAGCAGCAACATGGTACAGCAGTTCTTCTAACAATCTATGCTACTATTGTCTCTTCGCTGATGGGACAGAATAACAACAAGAAATAGTTGATTGACCCATTAGCTAATTGAGGTTTGTACCGCGTTTATGAATAAGAGCGAAAGTCTGTATGAAATGAGAAAAGTCTTTTTAAATACTCTTTTTAGAGAGTTCACCGCTTCGCTCTATGGAATCTATGGTTTCTATTTGAAATATAAATTTCCGGGTTTTAAAACGGCCTAAAAGCTTTTGAGAGATATAGCCGTTACAAGTCTAGTTTGAGCATTTTGAGAGCTGTGAGCAAATATCATATATTATCATGGTCTCGAAAAAACAATGTTCATTTTATATTTCATGAAAAATTGATTAAGATCAGACCGGTGTTCCGAGAGGTCACTAGTTCGAGTCTTGCCCGAAGCGGTGCATTTTTCAAATTTTTCTCTAATATATAGGACCGGACGCAGCGCAGACATATCTGCTTGAAAAAAAAAAATTTAAATATATAATTGAGGCCAATAAACGCCCAGAATGAATTTGTGCTTAAAAATATTTAAACATGTACTGTAACTTCTTAACAAAGGCGTGTTCAAATATTTATAAGCACCTTGGCCGATCTGATATATTTATGGCGCCTGTACCAAGCAAAAGAAGTTATATCTATTGTAAAATAACATTCATATTTTATCCTCTACTTGGTACAGTCAGCAGCAGAGGTACCTAAGAGGGCTCACCTACTCGGCGGCTTAGCTACTTTTGTTTCCGATTGTACCTAAGCGCAGAATATGTAATTGGCAGCTTTTAGTGATTTACGTTTGTGATTATACTAATTTTTCGATCTCACATAAGGAAACTCTGAAACAGAGTATATTAATGAGACCGATCGTTTTTGTTTCAAAATAAGTGTATTCGAGTAATTTCGAAGATTATAATTCCAGTCGTTTTCGGAATTACCCGAATAGAATTTACCTTAAGGTATAACAATGAGCCTAAAACGATTGTCTTTATTCCAAATTAAGTATATTATTATTTATCAGGATTTACATATGTTTACTAAAATATGGACAGTTCGTTTGTGAAGAGATCTAAAGTAAGAACGGTAAGCACAAAGAATTTCGTGGATTGACCCGCCTTTTTCTATCTCTATCGCACTTGCGTAATTATAGTGCTATCCCGCCCATACTGTCGGCAGTAATGCCACTGTGCGAGCAGGACAGTAATATAAACATGCGTGCGAGCACAGAATAAATAATAGTACTAAGTACAGAAGACTCACTCTCTAACAAAACGCGTCTGTTACGATCAGCACAGTTATGGCCGCTAGGTGGCGACAGCGCCACGCGCGACTTATGGCTTTCCCCAAAATTGGGGCCGAACGGATGTACTTTTAACTACCTGTAGCAAAGCGACGAAATCGCGGAGTGAGACACGCCTGGTGCGAGTTAAAAATAGGAAATGGCGGGTCGATGTACAAAATTCTTCGTGCCTAGTCCTTACTTTACCAAGTTCGCATTTAATCGATATAGATCATTTTACACACAAACGTGTAGTAATACAATATTACTTATGCTATTAGTACTTTTACTTAACCATAAAGAAACCTAAGGATCGACAGAAAAATTCGTTGTCATGTGTCGTTCCTAGGAAAAGGTACCTTAGCGCGAAAGTCACTAGTCGAAGCTTGGTATTATATTCAGTGACTGGCGTAAACGCTTGGAGAGTTATGGTCCCTTTTTACTGTGAATGACTGTTTTCTATTCTATGATATTATTTACTAAAATGGTTTAGTTAAAACGCACAATATCTGGCCACGTCCAGTTTGAAACTAATGGCCAAATTTAATGTTTGCGAGAATGAATATACAACCTTATACCGAAAGAAATAAGGTTTTAAATCGAATGTTAAGGAAAGTGTTTAGTAAGAGATTGTAGGACTAAAATCCCTCGCCTACTGTTTAAGTAGTGGTAGTGTAATGAAGCTTTATGTAAGGCACCTGTACTGTTCATTTGTGCCTATATATATGTCAAACTATATACGTGTGTCGTCATTTAACCACTTGTGGCGTTCTTTTGTAAAAGGGACCTTAGTGCGGCGCGCTGTTACCTCAGCATTTGCAGGTAATATGTAATGGCGAAGCTGTCGGAGTAGGGTCCCTTTTACGCGGGAGCGACACATATTTCAAATATCAACATAATTTTCCATTTATTTACATAGCAGAATATATGTTGTGTGGAGTCAAATTTTATACTATAGTTTTTAAAAATTAATAAAATATTAGAATTATCACTAAATTGGTAACACCAATCGTATTGGTTAGCTCATGTATATACGAAGAGAAATACATTATTGTGTGTCCTATGTTTATTTTTGTACAGTTCTGAAGGGAGTTTACAGCTTTGTACATATACGCGTGATTCGGTGTCGAAGGATTTTAACATTCATATTATATTTAAAGCCCCTCCACACCCGTGCGCGAATCACGAAGCGGCGCGAAGCCGCGAACGCAAGTGTGGAGGGGGCTTAAGGGCTATTAGGAGCGTTTTAATGTTGCCAGTGGTTTTAATAAAAATCGCGAAGCTTTTCAATGTAATTTTATATTGACACTTGACAGTTACATAGTCGACAATAACTTTTGACATATATTAACAAAACAGAACATCATACTTAGGAACATATTTAACTGACCATTTATTTATACCTATTTTTATTGCGATCTGTGCTTGATTAATTTTTGCTATTTTCTCAGAAGAGAGGTTGTCATGTTAGAAATATGTCAGTTTTGAGATTATGGGAAGTAAAAAAGAATATTAATCAATGCATTATTACCTATTATTTAGTATGAACGCTCAAAATGACGGGGTAATTCGCGAGTAACTAGTCACCGGCCAATAACTAGCCACCTTAAGCTAAAAACGAATTCTATTCACCTATAAACAGAATTCATTTTAGTATAAGGTTTCAATAACTGGCCAGCCTTCAATAACTAGCCGCATACTAAAATGAATTCTGTTTACAGGTGGATAGAATTCATTTTTAGTTTAGGGTGGCCAGTTACTGGAGAATTACTTATCTGCCTATATGGCAGCTGCACATTTTATGACAATATTTTTTCAATTATTATAAGGTTTGACTTAAAATTATGGCTATATTTAAATCATATTTGAATACTTAATAACTACGAAAGTTCCTTTTGAAATCGGTCAAAATAACACGTTTGAAGAAAAAGTCGAGCGAAAAATAATTAAACTTAAAAACTTAAAGTCACCATTATTTGTGAAGATAAAATTAGAAGACTCATATAAAAAAAATTATGAATCTCTTGGAGTTTACTTCAGTAAACTTGGTTTATTTATCCCATGGTTTCATACAATATGCAAGCATTTTTCTTTTACAAATACAGTTGTTGCCAGGTAAGAAATATTCTACTGGTGGCTTTTTAAATTCCAATATCCTTTGACCCCGCTCAGGAGTTATTTAACATATACACTGCCAACGTTTTCGTAGCGCTACGCTGATAGCCTATCCCAGCTTTTTCCCGCTTTGTAGAGGAAAGTGACTTTGAATAGAGAACCCGCCGAGCGGGTCCTGGCACTCGACGTGTTAAGTTGGTGACTTTAGTCAATCAAATTATAAAAACAGAGCATGATATTTTAGCTATAGCTGTCCGCCTTTTATTTGTGACATCCATTATCAATACAAATATACGGACGGGAAATTTTTTCGCCAATCTGATTAAATTGTATGATCAAATCAGGTGGTCCGGACGCCAACGCCAATTTGACCGATATTACCCAATAAATGTAGGTGCGGACGCAAGAATACCAATTCGTGACGCTAGTATTCGTGTTTGGGGGCATTTTTTATTTAACGCCCTCAACTATCACCATGAATCTAAAATTGGTGATTAACTTGAGAGATTGACGCCAATTTCTTTTCTGACCAAATCGACCGATTTGATCATCCCGTCTGGACTGGCCTTATTGCGAAAGATTTCAGGTTTTTGACAACATTACCAATAAGTAGAGATGTAGCTGATATTTCAAGATCAAATCGTAAAAATTACTGCTTTTCTCTTGACATTTTTCACTATTCCTGACATATTATACTTTTGAGTACAGCGGCCATACATCAACAGTAAATATTTTCTCGGCCGAAGAACTAGAGAAACTGGCGATTAACACGTTTCTGACTGTGCAGTCGCCATCAAATATATTGGAGCGGCCAAGGTGTTCACAATATCTGAACACGCACTCTAACGCCCTGACAATAGAGGCGTGTTCAGATATTTGTGAGAGATTTAGCTTAGAGTAACAGGCGCCTTCTTAACAATGATCATTTATTTCTGATAGCTCTTTATGCAAATATTGCGTTATCTTCATTCGGAAATGCATTTACAACGTTCTGACTGAATGACTGGTGTTTCGAGATACGGTACCTATTACCTAGGCAAGCATCTATTTCATTTATATTTAAGACGAATTAAGTTATCATTAAAAAACTCGTTTTCTTTATGATTATATAGAAATCTGCCTTGCCATCGAGTGTCGTATTTTATTTTTAACAATTTAAAGGAAAACTTACATGTTACTATTGATGTATAAGGTTGACAGGTAATACCTTATGGCATTAAGTCCGCCTTTTGTACTATAAGGTTTTTCTTTTGTGCAATAAACATGAAATAAATAAATAAGATTTTATAACCTTTATGAGCCCTATTGCTTTATCTAAATAGGTTAAACAATTATACATATTTAGTTTTTCTTGTGTTGTATAGCAAGTTTAGCACCAGTCATTTAATCAGTGACCTTTACCTATACTTTTATAGTTTACGTTCTAACCTAAAAGTTTATATTTGTGTCAAAATTATCCTTCTACCACGTGTGATAGTATAGCTCTATATATCATTTTTATCATAAAACCTGTACATATTAGTCGTAGTTAATAGTAAGTTTCATTAAGATCATAACTAGGCGTATGTACGATATATAGAAGTGTTTGTTTTACCTTAACTATCGACCACATTTGGGGCATTCTCTATGAAAAGGGGCCTTATTGTCGATGGCGCTTACGCCGCACGGCGTCGTGTGGCCTCGTATTTATATCGGAGCATCGTTCATAATGGCGTAAGCGCCATCGATAATAAGGTCACATTTAATGGCCGCCGATTTCACTACCAGTACCCAATATGGTGCCTTTGGTGGTCGAGTAATATAGTCAACTTAAAATATTATTGTAAGGCAATGCTTTTCGCTGACATTCTGATTTTTATTGTTTTATTAAATCGTTATGTTGAATTATGTATACAATTAATAGATATAATACGCGATAATGGAATAAGTCTGGCAAGCTAATTTTGTTAGTAGAAAAAGGCGGCCATTTTGAAAAAAATTAGGCGCGAAACACCATACCTAGTTTAAAATTTCGCGCCTTTTCTTCTGATGAAATTGGTCTGCCAAACTGTTGGCGCTTACAGTGAAAACAGTCATTTTAATACAACGGCGAATAACTACGTAAGTGTCACTAGGTTCCATTTTATTGAAGATTATCACGAATATATAGAAATATGTTTATATGCGATATGGATAGGCATACATAATGTGCGTTATTATGTCCTTGCCAGTTATTGAGGCGAAATTATTTACCCGAAAGTGCTATTTCTTTTACATTTACTTAGGATTTATCATCATTTAGGCTTAGTTTTATAATGACCCGATAGGTTTAATATCTAATGGATTTTTATAAAATCGAGCCAACAGCTTAATTCTATACAGAGTTTGGGAGATGAGCCTTTAAATCGGTGTGTAACTCAAAATATTTCAGTTTTAAGGCCGTGTCTTAAACTTGTGAAATAAAAGAAAAGGTATGTTTTCAATACAAAACTAGGACGTCATAAATAGTAAAATAACTTCTACTGTCCTACCCGAAAAAGAAACATCTGTTTGTTTTGTAACATGGACTTTACATGCAGAAACGTCAAAGGTTCGTAGTATGTGTAAGTGATTCTGTAGCACATTCTAAGTACAATGCAATATTATATTTGTAACTGCTGTTACAGTGTGACAATATTCAGAGGTGCCGTCAACATATAAAAAACCTAAACGAAATTTTATGTTTGAAGTCTTTATATGTATGTCTCCGAGATCACCGAGATGGACTGTCTACATAAACTAAGTACCCAAAACGCAGGGTTCGAAAGGATAATTATCAATGATACCTAGTTATCTTGATAATTATCGTGATTTTTAACCTAAAATTTAATTTGAATTTATAAACTGAAATAAAACTTGATAACCTAAAATGTAAAAAACCCCCAATCATTATTTCTTACTATCATATAATTTAAAGAAAATAAATATAGCACCATCCATACCTGGGATAATTATCGGATAATTATCAAAGACTATTATTACCTATCTGGATAATTTCGAACCCTGCCAAAACGGCTTGTATATCTCTATTATCGAGTTATGTGAGTAAGGGAGATCCCTTACTCACATAACCATTATATCATTATAAAATCATTCAAATCATTATATTTTGAACAAGGCAAAACTTGTGATGACGAATGCAATTTGATTTCTCATAATAAATATTCAAAATACAACGGAATGAAAGGGCTTTTTATTGGCTTCTGGGCTACTATAGGTTATAATGATAACCACCGTTAATGACAGTAGAGTCAGACCGAGAAAAGTCTGCAGCGATTTTGATAGCCCACGCAGTGCAAGTGTCATTTTAAACGTCAAACTTCTGTGAATGTATGACGTGTAAATAACACTTGCACTGCGTGGGCTATTAAAATCGCTGCAGATTTTCTTGGTCTATAGTTCGTTTTTTTTTAGCATTAGAAAAAAGGTAAACAATCTATATGTGTCTTTTAATTGAAAAACATGTTTTAAAAATAAGTCACGGCAAATATGTAACAATTATGAATCTAATACGATCATTTGTATTCTTTTGCTTTCATAAGTATAAGTTACTGATTTTTAAAAAGCGTTTTTCAATCAAAAGACATGTCAAGATCGCTTACCTTCTTTTTAATGCTAAAAAAAACGAACTATAACTCTACATTGTTGGCACCTCTAATATTGCATCACTGTACACGTTTATTATGAGAGAAATAATAGTAGAATTCATGTACATCACTGTTATACTGTGAGGAAGAACACCACAAAAGAGCAATAGCTAGCTTGTAATTATGATTATGTGTAACTGATGTTTTTTGCGAGATATTATACTGGATCGCTGTATGATTTGTGATTCATTTGGCTAGAATTACTATGATTCTTGTGTTTTAAGTTTGCCTTTTAAATTTAAGGATTAGGTTGGGCAAGATATAAGAATATCGTCTATGTTTGAAAATGTGATATTGCTAGAGCAAAACAGCAAAAAAGGGGCTGATGCAAAATAAATGGATTACATCTTTACTCAATTAGAAGTTGGTTGTTTTGCTTCTGTTCAACTCAGTTCAGTATTACTATAAGAGTTGCAATATAGACTTGTTACGAAAGGCATTTAACTTACACGATATCATATTACGACAATGTTTATTTCAAAATGGAATAAGGCAAAAAACCTGGGGTAAACAGCTCACTTATTACTCCACTTAATTATTTCAGGCCATTTTTATTATTTATTTAAACATATTGTGCAATATAAGAAAACAATCAGGAACTAGGTGGACTTAATGCCTTTGCCTTCTCTACCAGTCAACCATTGGGCTAAACAAGTCAGTATGGTTCAAGACCTTTTGTAGATTATTTTGTTTACCCCCGACGCAAAAAGAGCGTGTTTTAAGTTTGACCGCTATACATGAGTGTCTGTCTGTGGCACCGTAGCGCTTAAACTTATACCGATTTGCATGCGGTTTTTTGATCCTTCCGTTTCGTTGCGTTGGAGGTTATAATTTTTTAAAATTTATATCTATCTAATACCTTTAAACGAGCAATTCTTGTTTATTTATATATATATATATATATCGGGGATCTCGGAAACGGCTCTAACGATTTCGATGAAATTTGCTACATGGGGGTTTTCGGGGGCGAAAAATCGATCTAGCTAGGTCTTATCTCTGGGAAAAGTCTTATCTCTGTGTGTCTTATCTCTGGGTGTGATATAATAGCTAATTATGTATTTAATTCAAATATAACAATGCCAGGCGTTTTATTTGGGGGAAAAGTAGTGCCAGGTGATGAAAATACACAATCACTATGTGCGCCTGCAGGAAGTACTCACTATTGCTTTACGCATAGATTGTGAGTCAGGTGCAATTTGCTCGTGATCTTCCTACAGGCGCACAAGTAATTGTGTATTTTTATCGATTTTTATCACCTGGCACTACTTTTCCCCCAAATCAAACGCCTGGCATTGTTATATTTGAATTAAATACATAATTAGCTATTATATCACACCAAACACAGAGCTCTATAAATTGCACACCTTCAATTGATTTTACAACAACTTTGTTGCCCATCCACTCCCACACCCACCGCTAGACAGCTGCCAGGCGCCCGGATTAATTAATAATGATAGTATGGCATACTAACTAGAGGGATTTCGTTGCTCTATAAATTGCATACCTATTGCCGTGGCTAGCTCTCCGGCTACCTATATGTTTTCCGAGCGAAGCTCGGTTACCCAGATATTAACTATTAAGTTATGAATCATAATAAAAATAAAATAAATGTATAACTATGATACAGCAATCTAGTATAATACGGCTTATTAGATCGATTATTTTACCATTGTATATATTTGGCTTGATTGATTGAAGAATATAAATTCTAAATTGAGGTGTATATAAGTAGTCGTGTGTCGCGGGTAGGTTCGGTGATCTAAGCTGCTATATTTATTTGCGATAAGTGATTTTTTGTAAAAATACAGTCTTTGGGATGTAGAATGCCATATGTGATTAGTTTAGCTACACGAAGTATTTTTCAAATAAAAGTATCTATGTATACATGATAATAAACTGTGTTGTTTTATTCGTAGGCCCTTATTCTTAGAAATAAGTGTTATTTCTTTAGTATGGAAGCGCCATTAGTACGGATGTGCATGTTGCGGATTGATTCCAAAACAAAATTGCAAAAGTTCTCAGAACTTACATGAAAATTTCACAGGAAACATTAACAAACGAAAGTAAAATTTTTGGAAATTAATAAGTCGATTCCTTTACAAAAATATGAGAAGTTTTTTAAATTTTTTTTGAAAATAACCAAGTGGAATTTTTTCAAATTTGGAATTTTCTGATGACATATATTATTATGTGTAGTATTTTTCAAACAGCTTGGGCACGGTGACAGATGTGATCTCAATACAACGCAATATCTCACAAAATTGTATTGCAATGACATCTGTCAGCGTACCCATGCTTTTTGAAAAATACTATAGTAGTAACCGCAAAAGGTCTTACACGCTCCATCTAGTAGGTGTAATCTATGTTTCTAGGTAATTTTATGCCGTATAAGTATAGTCCAATCATTGGATTCTTCAATCTTTGGCATCTATTTTTATCTAATCCTTCCGTTTAACCTTTTGGACGCCAATGACCGATATATTCGCACCGTAGGTTCAACGCCAAAGACCGATTAATCGGTCACAGACCACAGAGCAACATAGACCTACGTGCATATGCATAAAGTTCAATTTCAGTTTTGACACTTCGGTGACGTGGCGTCAGCGTCACAGCTTTTCTGTTTGACACGGCGTCGAAAAGGTTAATACGGAAGGAATTCCCTATGTGCTTTCCTTTATAAAATCTACATAAGGAAATTTTGTTGTTACTATAAATAGCACCAATCTCAATTACCCGTGAATTGAAGTGGATACTTCAGTCACACAGATAACTACTAGGTATGTACCTAGTCTACCTACTACGCACTTCAGTTCGAGTGTTGGTTAATACAAACCGCACACAAAGTAAGGGTCGCTTTTACATATTATGAATGAGTCAACGGTTTTTTGGGATTCGGTCTTGAATTTTAATCATAATATTACTAAGTACTAAGTATTTATAAGTGACTATTATGTTATTAGTCATTGACTATTAGGGCTCATCACGCTGGATTTTTGCACTTGAAATAATATACTTAACGCCTTGAGGCGATTGTAGTTTTGAACTGATTTTCTGTTACATAACCTATAGGAGGGTTAGGCAAAGAGTAGTATAATATATAGTTTACACCTTGATACAAGGTTGCGCTTCGTGGGTTCTTCGCCTTAAGGCTTGGCTGCAACTGATTTGTTTGTATATAAAATGTTAAGTAAGAATTCAACACTTAAACTAAATTAAGTCCCATAACTTAGCTACCCACTAACCGCCAATACACACATTTACACACCAATGTAATTGTGTGTGTAAAAGTAGGCTTCATAAAGATTTTGCAACACCTACTTACTTCTTCCATTAATTTCTCTGTTTCCACTACCCAAAGGTTGTCTGGAAGATATCACTCTTTAGCGATAAGACCGCCTGTTGTGTGCCTCTACATTTAATTAATTGTTCATTTCTTTTGTATCTTTTTTGGGGTTTATATTGACATTACATTTAATTTCTGAATATAGCCCTAATTAAAGGTGTAACTAAAATATTCATGTGGACAGAACATGAAACCCAACAAAGACATTTCATGTAAAATTGGCGACCAAGACTCATTAGCGTTTATTGTAAAAAACTTATCAGATTCCAGTTATCACATTTTAGGATAAAAGCCAAGCCCTGATTTTCCTAACCCTATCGGAGCAAAGCCTCGGATAGACATACCGACATACTAGGTGACTACGAAACCCTAAAAACTATGGCCGTTTCATTTGATGATATTTATTATACATAACTAGCGACCCGCCCCGGATTCACACGGGTTAACAAATCACACATAAACGAGGAAGGTTTATGTATGATTTGTTAACCCTTGAATCACTCTATCTATTTAAAAAAAACCGCATCAAAATCCATTGAGTAGTTTTAAAGATACATACAGACAGACAGACAGCGGGAAGCGACTTTGTTTTATTCTACTATATGTAGTGATATTGATATAGGATATAGTATAGGTATGTATACTAAATTCCACAATAACAATGTGCTTCATATTATGACTACGTTTATGATCTCATCTAAAAGAAACTCATAAACCTTTTACAGTTAGGTATATACCTACTTACTTAGGTATATAAAGAAAGAATGCGATGGAGCAAGTTTTCTGCTGCGAGTAGGTATATACCTAGTGATGTGCCGTTACCGTAAATTACGAGAACAGAGAGAATCGTCGGGTAACTTTCGCGGTAACGTTCTCCGTACGGGTAATTATCGAGAAAGTGGTCTAAGTTTAATTTTTTTTAAACTTTTTTTTACAGAATTGATTCTTATTTAGGTAATACAATCTGTATAGAAATTTTCAAAATAATCTGGCAAGAGGAACTAGTTTATTACCAAAATTACCGTAAATTACCGCCGTAAATTACGGGCAATCTTCCCCGCGAATGTTCTCGGGTAATTTTTCTAAGAGAAATTTTAACTTTTATCAATGAATTCAATGATGTATGTAATTAGATGTAAGAGATTAACCATCAGAGAATACACCATAATATTACATTATTTTACTGATGTTTAATAAGTTTCATTTGATGTGCGAATTAAGTGTTTTTAATGAAAGTAGGTTGAATCAAACTTGCATAAAAAAAATAAAGTGAGTTCTTTATTATTTTAGCTTAAATGTATAAAATTCATCTCATAGTTATGACAGTGATTTTAAATACCTAATTCAAAATGTTGTGTAATCTAAAACAACATATCTTATACCTTTAAACGAGCAATTCTTATATATTTATTTATATATATTTCGGGGATCTCGGAAACGGTTCTAACGATTTCGATGAAATTTGCTATATGGGGGTTTTTAGGGGCGAAAAATCGATCTAGCTAGGTCTTATTTCTGGGAAAACGCTGATTTTTGAGCTTTTATATGTTTTCCGAGCAAAGCTGCTCGGTCTCCCAGATATTATATTTCAATTTCATATGTACGCAAGCATTGATGTGTAAGGTAAAGTTTGAATTGTAATGACTTCCATTACAACAAGTGTGTTTTAAGATACAATTTTATTACGTCGCGTGTTTATTTTAAGTAGGCTGTTATATTGTAAACAGGTAAACGCTTATCAGCTGGGTTTGCAATGTACCCACCTACCCAGTTACCGCAGTAAAAATAAAACACGTGGAAAGTGCATTTTTGTACTGTGTGGGTACTAACGGATTAAAATAGTTCCTGATGGCCCTCAAGATCCTGCATTTATAGCGCTCGACTTTTCTATGTCCTGTTACTTGTCTCGATAGCGCAATGAGCACGTAAGAGGATCTTTCAGAGTGGTCCTTTATTTATGACAAACTAAAAGAAGGCTTAGGATGGTTCGGTCCGGCCACATGAAACGTTTGATAGTTTGCCAGTTAAATCTCTTAAACATCCCTACAAAACACGAAGTCCTCACAGTCTGCAGCCATTCATGCCCTTCAGGGCATGCTAAACCTTCCATCGCTTTACCTACACATACAGCAAGAGGTCATCCCCGTCAGCGGACATCCCCAAACAGACAGTGAGTCGGACTCTGGAAACTTCTCAGAAGACCTGAACGTGTCCATTACCACTCCGCTAGGAGCCCATAACTCATATTCCAAGCTGAGTGCATGCCTGCATGGGCATCATCAATGCGGCGGCTGCCATCACTGCAAGGAGGGTAGTAAGATCCTCCATCCACATGCTATCCGACAGTAGAGCACTCTTAATCGCCCTGAGCCATATAATTACATCAAACCGCATTAGGTGCGGAGGCGATTGGCCCGGAAGCGATTCTCCCGATCCACTTTAGCAAGGTACGCTCACTGCTGCTAGAACGTACAAAGAAACAGCACACTGGCTAAACCAGGCTGGAGGCCGAAAGGCCATGCCTGGTATCAATGAAAGACTCACGAAGTCGCTCTTTCAGGATCCAGCAGGAGGAAGGGTGACCATTCTTCTTGAGGGGTTGGGTTGGCTGGACTAGCCCCCACCCCCCGTCATGAAAAAAAGGCGCCCGTCGTCGAGTTACGGAATTCTGCCCGTGCTACAATACAATACAATATCCTCACAACATTCCTGGGAAGACGAAGACCTCCCGGCACATGGTAGTTCAATATCAAGAGGGAGATGAAAGCCCAGAACCTAAACCCTATGGTAACATTGGTAACCCAGAATAAAGCGGTTTGTCTCCGCCGCCGTACATATAAGCCCAGATAGAGGTGGGACTAATATAAGGAGAAATAAGACTAGAAATTATTATACCAATCAACCACATGTCAGATAACATAAAAATAATAATAACACAGAATAATAATAATGTAAAAAACATTTAAATACTTTAAAACCACAAAACTTGTAAGCAAAATTCAATCCTAATTTAATCCTAATATACTTCATGGGTAAGTTACCGTAAATTCTCGGTAATTTACGGTAATTTTCACTAATGAGAATTACGGTAAGTGCGTAATTTCTCGGCGGCACATCACTATATATACCTACTGATTTTCAGTCTCGAGCAAGCAAAACACTAATAGAATCAAGAGCGTGGTCAGTGATTCTAACCCAGAATCTTGAGCATAGCGACGAGAGACTCCAAAGACATGAGGTACAAAAAACTTTAACGGGTCTCGTTTTCTACCATCAGCCGTAAAAGTGCATGGCCAATGTACCTATCAATCAATTCATTCATAATTTCTCCATGCAATTTCACAGCTCACTGTACAAGGTACTTACTTACAACTTTTTACATCGTAAAGGAGAAGATAACAACCTTGTGTAAAAAGGTTAGCGAAGGCTTCATAAATCCCGCTTATCTGAACCTAATTTAATATAGTAGAAAATCGCTAACGCCGATGCGAAAGATCGATCTGTCTAGACCACACGGGTAATTAGATTTATTTCGCACCAGCGATTCCAGATTTCTAGTGCATCCGTCTGGGGTAACCGGTTCTTGAATCCGTTTACGTAACTCCCAAAAGATTGAGGTTATGGGCACGTTACGTAACAATTTTGAGGTTAGAGTTAATGCGGCATATGCGGCTGTTTAATTTCCTGTATTATTCGCATAGGAAGTTGGAAACTCCGTGGTGTTTTAATAATAACAGTTAAATTTCGCGATACAGGCCAGACGGCCAATGGCGAGGCTCGCCGTTGACACACCTCCGTGGGATTTATAATTGGAACGGGCTGCGCGCGCCGGCAGTCGACGCGTATCGAGCGCACGTCAGTGTCAGCAGCCAGTTGTCAGGTGTCGGCCGCGGAGTACGCGTGTGTTCAGTGAAGTGCGCGGGGCTCCACCATGGCTCTGCTCAGACGATTAGCAGTCAACGCGCCCCGGGGCGCCCGCGCCCTTGCCTCGGCGCCGCCGCCGATGCGCGACGAACTCGACCTTACCTTCAGCAGCCCCAAAGATGCCTTCAAGAGCAAGAAGACGAGCGAGCTGGTGCGAGCGTACCTCGTCTACCAGCTTTGCTCGGTCAACTGGCTCGTTGAAAACAACGACATGGTAAGTTACGTAAGCTACACCGGTATTACTTACTATGCAATTCAGAAAATGAATGCATTTATTGCAAGTTCAATGGCAAATGCAGTTAGTTTTTTGCGGCGTTGCCGATCGATCGTTAGGATTGGGTATTTCCAGGATTGCTAGGCAGTGATGTTACGGGAATGAATGGATTTTTGATCGGTAGAAAAGCGCATGCGTCCTCAGTCTTGACATGGGGACCAGGTTTACGTAAGACGTTGAATGACCAAGTTAACGGTAACTTGTATAAGGTATGACGTGTGCAGGGTTTCGCGGAGTCCATTGAAAGACTGATGTTTTAGGGGACGGGTCCACGTGGCCGCCTATTGTTATGTAAAGCCATTGTCAAACCGTCTGTTAACATTTACTTTTGCCGGCTTCACACTCCATGAGCTGAATAATCAATTCGTTTAGTTGATGGATAGGTATAACTTTTAAATAATCTATTCAGAATATTCAGATGAATTTGTTAACTTAACTTAGTAATATCTGGGTGACCGAGCTTCGCTCGGAAAACATATAAAAACTCGAAAATGCGCGTTTTCCCAGAGATAAGACCTAGCTAGATCGATTTTTCGCCCCCGAAAACCCCCATATAGCAAATTTCATCGAAATCGTTAAGAGCCTTTTCCGAGATCCCCGATATATATTATATATATATATATATATAAACAATATATATATATATATAATAAATAAACAAGAATTGCTCGTTTAAAGGTATTAGATTCCTTACGCCAGACAGTTATACTTAATTAGTCCTCCAATCTATGGGCTTTAGACGGCAGGTCCTGTAACGTTATAAGTTATAAAGATACGATGAAGGTTTTGACGTTAAAGTTAAAAACATTCGACACTAAACTTCCCTTTGGCACAGAAGAATAAATAACAATTTTAATTCAAAACATTCTTGCGTTAGAAGTAGGTTTATAACTGTCATATTTTTTACAATTTGTGACATATGTTTTACATATACATACATTCGTTTACAAACGCTAAAATAGTACTATCTGAGGGTAGTTATACACATTCTCAAATAGGCAGCAAATTACTCAATGATTAGTTACTCAATGCTAGATGAAGTGAAGAGACAAATAAACTAATAACAATCGAAAATATACTACTAATTCAATTTAGTAAAAAGTAAAGGATATGTCGAATACTACACTAGCATGACTAGCAACTTATCGTATGGTAGCTATATAAAACTACTGTTTAGTTAACCCGTGAGTTCCCACGTGTGTGACGTCACCATAAGCGTTCTGGCTAATTAAAAGTAAAAAAGTTCCGCGGTCTCCCAAAAAAGGTCCTGGTATTGCACCCTAATTCAAAAGGATTTTGCTGTATTAGTCAGTTCAATTAACGAAGGCACCTTCCTGTCTGTAAATATTCAGAGGATCGGAAGCAGGGATGTTGCGAACATCCGCATCCGCATCCGCAACCGCGGAACATCCGCATTATTTTCAACATCCGCATCCGCATCCGCATCCGCATAAAATCGATGCGGAGCTTATGCGGATGCGGATGTTGAACACGTCGGTACAGGAACGTCTTAGCGGCGGCGTAAGTGCTAGGTAATTTCGTCATTACCTATAACGAAATCGTCTAGATCCAGAAAAGTCGGCGAAGTTACTGTTTATTAAATATAACGCACCTATATTCTTGCTCAAATACTAAACGTTTGGTTTTTTTAATAAAAAAATACTAAAAATGTAATATTTGACGTTTTCTAAGTACCTAATCTTGACATCCGCATCCGCATCCGCATCCGCGGATGTGAGCCTTTAAAAATCCGCATCCGCATCCGCATCCGCGGATGTCAAAAAATCTGCATCCGCAACATCCCTGATCGGAAGTAATTGAACTGAAAATTTAATAGGTAAGTAGTGGCTTCAAGTCTTCAATAGGTATTACGCTTAGTTTTACGATGCATTGAAGAGTGGTGGGGGTGGGGGCTTACTCGCTAAAGGAATATAATATATTCGATAGATTCGATTAAATTCAAATCTACTCGACTAAATTACTACGTTGTCCAGACCAGCCTTTAGCAGTAACGATTTCTTATCAATGAAAAGAGAAAACGGGGTCAATTGAATCGAACGTTTCGTGTTAACAGTAAAACTAGAAATTTCCGCGTACCGTAAAGCTCAAAAGGGTAAAAGGCTCGATTTCCAGGAATTCCCACTCTGGGTGTAACGTTTACAAAAACGCATTATACGAGGGGTGTTCAAAATATTCTCGGTATGAGAATGAAAACAAACAAGTACGAAAAGTTTGATATTTTTATTTTTCAATATACTCCCCCCCTATGTTCATACACTTAAAAGATCGATCAATTATTTTTTTTAATCCCTCGTAAAAATATTTTTTATCTTTCGTGTAAAAATGCTCCTCCACTGCCGCCTTCAATGCTTCATCGTCAGAAAATTTATTTCCACGCAGATCCTTTTTAAGATTGGGGAGCAAAAAGAAGTCGCTGGGGGCTAAGTCCGGACTATACGGTGGGTGAGTAACAGTTTTAAACCCACATTCAACAATAGCTGCCTTGGCAATATGAGCAGTATGGACGGGGGCGTTGTCATGCAGAAGCAGAATACCTTTGGTTAACTTTCCTCGCCTCTTTTCTTTAATTACATCCTTTAATTGACGTAGAATGTTAGCGTAGTACTGTCCTGTGATATTTACACCTTTTTCTTTATAATCCATTAGTAATACTCCTTCACAATCCCAAAATATCGTGGCCATCAGAGATGCGATTTATTTGAAATACTTCTATTTAAAATGCAAATACAAAATGCAAAATACCTATTTTGTATTTTGCATTTAAATGCCTTTTAGTAAAAAACATTTTGTATTTTATTTGAAATACTTTTCGAGATGTATTTTGCATTTTTAATATTCATTTCAAAATGCAAAATACTTTGTGATTAAGTTTAGCCAACATTACCAGTCAAACAAAATGAAAAGAACGAATGACGCTTGTATTGCCGAATTTGACCGATAGAGGCGTCTGCTAGCCATGCCGTTTAGACTCGCGGCTCGGCTCGCGGCGCGTCTCGTGGCTCGCCTCGACACACTCGCATTCGGCTTGTCATTCGGTTATAAACCTTATGCCGTGCCGTTAGTATTTAAATTATATTAGCTCGATGAGCTTGCGAGCCACGAGAGTCTAAACCGGCTATAATGTCTGACTAGTGTCAATATCAAACGAAAACGACGAACATTATCTATTCTATGGCTATTCTCATGATAAATACCTAAAATAAATAAAAATATCTGAGATTTGGTCAAAAGGTATTTTATTTTGAAAAAGTATTTTGAAAATACCTATTTTGCATTTAGCATTTGAAATACAAAACGCAAAACTATTTGGTATTTTGCATTTGAAATAGTAAATCTGAAAAGTATTTTGCATTTTGTATTTAAATGCTTTTTTAAAACCATTTTGTACATCTCTGGTGGCCATGACCTTGCCAGCTGAAGGGATGACCTTGAACTTCTTGGGATGAGCTGAACCCTTAATGTGCCACTGCATGGACTCTTGTTTACTCTCTGGGTCATAATGATGAACCCAGGTTTCATCTCCAGTAACTATTCTTTGCAGCACCTCATCAGGATTTTCACCGCACAGGTCAATAAAATCGGAACAACAAGCTACACGCATGTCTTTTTGAAGCCGAGTCAGCATTCGCGGAACCCATCTTGCACTTACTTTTGACATATTAAGATGGTCATGTATAATATCATGTACGGTACCAATAGAGAGATTGGTTACTTGTGCTATAGATTTTACCTTCACTCGACCGTCTTCCAATATAAGTTTTTCCACTTTATCAATATTTTCTTGTGAAGTAGCTACTACAGGCCGGCCAGGTCTAGGGTCATCTTCAATACTCTCCCTTCCGCGTTTAAACTCGCTTGACCACTTTTGAATGGTAGATAAAGAAGGAGCAGACTCACGGTAAACACAATCCATTTCCTCTTTTATGGTTTTTTGATTTTTACCCTGTTTTGTCAAGAATTTTATCACGCATCGATGTTCTAATTTAGTTAACATTGTCAATTCGCACATGATGTTCATGTTTGTTCAGCAATTGCAGAAAAACAAAAGACTATCTCGGTTCGAATTATACTTTTTTTTAATGTCAATGAATAAACCTTAGCGGCCAGTAACGAAAGAAATTTTAGAAGAGGTCGTAAGATATCAATACCGAGAATATTTTGAACTCCCCTCGTATGTACCTACCTATATTATTATTGACAAAAATAATGGAACGAAAACTCTAAATACTAAGGCTGGTTATAAGTACATAGAAATAGAGCCATAATTAAGGCTAGTTATACATTACAATTTTTTTAAGTAACATTAACATCGGGATGTGTTTCAAATTCATTAAACGCTATACTGCACCTAATCCGTTTCCACAGTTTTATTTCATCAACTATCGCGGTATCGCTAGTCGAAGACAATATTAAAATATCTTCTAGTTGACAACAGGTACTTATTTCAGACACTACAAACCTTCCAATTGTAACTCAAAACCCATGTTGACCAGCTCAAGTACTCTTATAACGTCACTACTCATTGTCACGGGTAAATTATTGTAAAATCTGTTGACAACAGTTATATAATCTGAAGTGATTCTCGTGATTCATGAATGGGAAATCAGTCCAGTGTTAAGTTAACAATGCCTCCGATAGTCGTAAAATGGTCATCATTATCACTACTACCAGGGACATGAAGTACGTACATAAACAATATTGATTTATGGTTTTTATTA
Source organism: Cydia amplana (assembly GCF_948474715.1). Taxonomy (NCBI): domain Eukaryota; kingdom Metazoa; phylum Arthropoda; class Insecta; order Lepidoptera; family Tortricidae; genus Cydia; species Cydia amplana. The sequence continues at coordinate 12,736,587 of NC_086087.1, forward strand.
GAGTTTACTGTTTTTGTCACAGTATAATTAAATTAATAAGTCTTACTCAATAATAAGACAAATGTGACAATGCAATAAGAACATTACTACTGTGACCTATTTTTGTAGTTTACCTACATTTTATTTTAATATTTTACATGCCAGAAAAATATTAATGAGAAGCTCCGCTTGCTTTCCTCACGCCCCAGCGCTAGCACAAATACCCTCCCGCCTCCTGCGAGTGAAAATCCTCAGAACTACATAGGTATATCATATCCTCAAAAATATACACGCGATAATAGTGTCAATCAACAAATTGTCATTTAAATAAACCATAGTATGTAACAAAATAAAATTAGCGCATTTGGTCCGTGAGTCCGTGACTGACAAATTCTCTGTGTGCCAAGTTGCCGGCACGAGGCGTGTCAGGCGTGATAATTTAAAACAAGCAAAATCTGGATTTTGGCAGTTAGAAGGAAAAAGTTTCGGCGAGATTCGTGTGATCTTCAATTTACACGAACTACTTAAATGGAAAACCACCTAGCTGACATTTCTATATCACTTATGCAAATACCTAAGTGCCAGCCGCAAAACACTTACCTACCAAATTTGTACTCCTATTTTAAAATTCTAATAAGATAATAACCAAAGAATCACACTAAATGTAGCGCATAAGCAGTCACAGATTTGATCAAGATATTCATGATGATTCTTCAATAGAATTACCTATTTACCTTATCAACATTTCCTTTCTAATACAGAGCGGCACACGCAACGCACGTGTCATACCTTTTTCCTCGCGTTATCTCGGCATTTTTGCAACGTCTCATGAGAGCCTGGGGTCCGCTTGACAACTAATCCCAAGAATTGACGTAGGTACTAGTTTTTACGAAAGCGACTGCCATCAGAGCTTCCAACCCAGAGGGGAAACTAGGCCTTATTGGGGATTAGTCCTGTTTCCTTACGATGTTTTCCTTCACCGAAAAGCGACTGGTAATTAATATCAAATGATATTTCTTACATAAGTTCCGAAAAACTCATTGGTACGAGCCGGGGTTTGAACCCGCGACCTCCGGATTGAAAGTCGCACGCTCTTACCGCTAGGCCACCAGCGCTTTCATACATATTTAGAATTTAGAACACAACTATCTAAATTAGGGTCAGGCCGGAGAATACCAGTACGGTTACCATCAGTTTTTCACTGACATAAACGCCGTCGAGAACGTAATTTACTTTCTATACATCTCGCTCGCACTCGCGTATTAGTGCAAACGAGATGTATAGAGAGTAAATTACGTTCTCGACGGCGTTTATGTCAGTGACAAACTGATGGTAACCGTACTATTCATTACTTTAGTACTTTTAATTATTCTACATTATAATATGTGTTATGGTATACATTCATGTGGGGTAGCGCTATCAATTTTATATTATCTTGATCTTGATGGATTGCAGGAACTTTAATAGTTTGTCTAAAAATAACTTTGTTGTTAATGTCGTGCCTTTCATAACAAAGTGGATACCTAGTAATTTGGGTGTTTTCCTATACATGAAATGTTTTGGTTGTTGATAACGATAATAACTTGCTACGTTTTTGTTAATTGGACGAAAGTCATTAAAATGTGTGTTGTATAAAGTATGGGAACTTTTTTTTTAACTTTGCTCTAGCCCATAAGGAAACTTTTGTCACCTTTGCAAATTTGTTGCCATCCGGCAATCTACTTTCCTTAGTTGTTACTAAATCTGTTGATTGAAACATGTATTTTCGCTAAAATGATTATAGCAAGGTCGTGTCTCAAGATCATCGTGATCGCAGGACGATATAACTTAAAAATTATCCTTTGTTTGCTTCCATCGGCTTCTATACACTACGTACATACCTACCTACTCGTACCTTAAAAAATATTAATTTAGAGGAAGATTAGTGCATCGTTTGGTTAATCAACTTTTTCGCACAATAGCTGTCTTAGTAACATACTGAAATGGGTATTTTCTCTGAAATTCCTTCAGCAAGGTTGCAATGTCCGTGTCGGCGAGTGACACGTCTTGACTAATTACGTAAAGTGCTCTAACTAATGTCTCATTTTATCCAATGCCAGCGTAGGTAGGCAGATGTACGTCAGTGGTCTGTCGTCAGGCATGGGTAATTGGGCAAGTCGGCAAAATTGGTGTTTCTTTAAAGATATTTTATCTTCTTCTTCCTCATATCCTCATGAATGAGGGTCGCGACCAAATGAGGTCGTTGGTCTGTACCCATTCTGCACGATCATCGGCCTTCTTAAAAATAGGCGCCTGTGTAGATCCCTGGCAGGCCTGCAGCCTGCTCAACTATAGGTAGGTATCAACCCTACGGGGGGTGTAAGGTGTAATAAAAAAAAGGTGAGATGAATCACGCACAAATCGAACCCATAGCAGCTGTCATCACATAAGTAGATAACTGTTAAACTTTTCATGCATGCTACTGGAAAAGGCCGGTAAAAACGAAACATACATAGATGATGATCACTTGATCAGATACCGCAATTTAATGAAAATTGCATGCAAGTTCTTGCTAGTTTAAACCTCACTTTAGTATGGCAAGTGCCAAATCCGGATTAGATCTTTCTTTGACTATATAAACCGACTTGCTATTAAAATATATTTTACGTCACCCGCTACGCGAGGAGAAAATCTCACTTCGTGGCCAAGGCAAGACGTAAAACTTTAGACAAACCACGGGTGGTAATTCGTAAAGCCCCAGATCGCATATTTCGGTTCGGGCCACAAACACCTGCGATTCACGAATTTACCTCCCTAGGTATGTAATGTACTATAAACAGGTTTGCTCGCTCGCATCGAGTTTTACCTCCCCGTTGACGTACTGTAGGTACAGGTGGTTCTTCTCCTCCAGAAATAGATATGTTTTTTCATTGTTGAGGAGAATGAAGCGCTTAAATAGTGACAATGACATACATATTAGTTTGCCTAATCTATTTATGTGGCGTAAAGTATAAACGAACAAAGACAGAAGAAATTAATCCTGTGTCCCATGATAATAAGTAAAAATATTGACATTTAATTCAACAGCCATAGTGATAACCAGCGGTGGCAACATGGTTGCATTTTTATCGCTTATAACCATGTCTGTCACTTTCGCACTTACATACTTGTTAGAACGTGACGTGCATGGTGATATGCGATAAAAATGCGACCGTGCTACCGCCGCAGGGTTGTATCTTTCACACTTTCCCATTGAGAGATTAGGCGGTGTATAAGAAATATAGGAAGGTATCTATTTTTAATTCATTCTTGTTTGTTGACGATGAATGGTGATCCATTTTTTTTTTTTCTGAGTTTAAAGATCGTTATCATCATCATCATCATTTAGCCTTCGGTCGCCCACTGCTGAGCATAGGCCTCTCTTCTTGTACGCCACTTGTCCCGGTCCTGTGCTAGTTTCATCCAAAAGTGCCCCGCGATACTTCGAACGTCATCCACCCAACGAGCCAACGGACGCCAGGCGCTTCTTTCATCCGTAAGCGGCCACCAATCCGTCAACATTTTGGTCCACCTGCCATCACTCTGCCTAGCAACATGTCCCGCCCAACTCCACTTAAGCTTGGCAATGACGTCACCCACGTCCCGCACCTTGGTGCGGCGTCGGATCTCGACATTCCTCACTCGGTCTTGCAGTTTAATGCCGAGCATGGTGCGCTCCATGCTCGGCAAAAAAAGATCGTAGAAACACAAAAGACTTGTCAATGACAAAGAGAATTATGCTTTTCCCTTGTCTCTGAATTACTGAATGTCCGCTCAGGGAGCCGATTTTTGCTCGATTTCGTCACTCGAAAATCGGTGGAAACCGGTGAAATGCTAATTTTTGAAATACGTGTGATAGAAATTTGAAATCGAGTGGTATCGACCACTCGTTTTCAATTCTATTAGTAGAATTTATATGCCTAGTAAGTGGAGATATTACTGAACGAAATACATGAAATCGAGTGGTCGAAATTCAAAAATCGGCCCCCAGCATGAAGGACCTCGAGACAAAGACAACTATACAATCCCGGGTCAATGAACTTGACTGCGTGAAAAAAAAACTAATAAACCGGTTTTATGCAAACTGGGGGAAACTTAAACTGACCTGCTATTACAAACTTATGTAAACTTTAGTTTATAAATAATAAAGACTAAAATGGCATGTCGAAATTGTCGAGTGCTCACGCAAAGTGTGAAATCTCGGGATCCTTATTCAGGGTATTAAGAATAATCGGAAAGCAGTTAACTTCGAGTTGGAAATAGAATAACAAGTCAATAGGCAGATGGAATTGCGTATCGGCAACTTTATAGTTCATAATTTAAGCTAATTTGATCCAAGTATCAAAGTCATTAAGGTCCTATCAGACCGCAGCAGTCACTTTGCTAGCTAAATACGAATCCTGCTAATGTCTAAATTGGTGGCGAGATTGTGCTTCAAATTTAATAATCGAAAAACGCGATATAACGAATTATAGCCATACATGGCTGGTTTTAGTAGTCATTTCGCAGATGAATTCGCTTTTAGGAGAGCAATGTACGTTGTGACGTATTCGCGGTCGTTTGATGCCCGTTACGTAACGAATGCCGGGTGCGGGTGAAGTAGTAACGGACGTAATTATGTGTTACATATGCGAAAAACGTGGCCTCCCAACAGAGCTTGCGATCTTTGATGCCAGACAATCTTCAGTATTCTTTCTATGATGACTAAGACGCTATTTATGGTTCAAATTATACTGTATAAAAATAAATAAATGTTATGGCATAAATAAACGTAGTCTATGAGGCACTAGCCTAGACGACAAACATATATGTGTACAATATAGATATTACAATGGAAAACAACATTCGACCTATGTCTTTTTGAGTTGAGAAGAGCATTTATTTTATTTTTTGCCATTTTTAGGGTTCCGTACCCAAAGGGTAAAAACGGGACCCTATTACTAAGACTCCGCTGTCCGTCCGTCCGTCCGTCCGTCCGTCTGTCACCAGGCTGTATCTCACGAACCGTGATAGCTAGATAGTTGAAATTTTCACAGATGATGTATTTCTGTTGCCGCTATAACAACAAATACTAAAAACAGAATAAAATAAAGATTTAAGTGGGGCTCCCATACAACAAACGTGATTTTTGACCGAAGTTAAGCAACGTCGGGCGGGGTCAGTACTTGGATGGGTGACCGTTTTTTGCTTGTTTTGCTCTATTTTTTGTTGATGGTGCGGAACCCTCCGTGCGCGAGTCCGACTCGCACTTGGCCGGTTTTTATTTATAGTGACCTTTTTTGCCACTTTTGTGTTATTTCTACTCCCTCCTAAAAAAATGTCCCAGAGTTTTTTTCCTATTGTGTTACCATTTCCCCATATACTTTGTATGCTGGTAACAAAAAGGAAAGTTTGAAAAACGTATGGAAATTTTAGGACACTTTTGAAAAGGGCTCGCGATCCTGACTAGAAATAACACAAAAGTGGCAAAAAATTTCATAATATACAAAAATGGCAATAAATAAAAGAAACGCTCAGAAACTGGGAATACAGACATCCACTAAAAACGAAACTGATCCAGTAGCTTTTCAATCACAGAACAAGTAGAATGGCGATGCGAGCAGGGTACGTGTCGCCGCCGGTTATGAGCAAACGCTCGCATGCTAGTACTTGCCCGCGCTGACCGAAAAACGTAAACATGCCTTTTGCGCCACAATAACGTTCAGATTAAGAATCCAGACATCAAATCTGTCTAAAGGAGGCGTATCCATTCACCAGGCACACAAGTTTTTACTACCGTTGCGCGAGAAATGTGGAAATGTGGAGAGGAACGAGCGGCGACACCGGTTCCGATACTAACTGCGTGCGATAGCCATTCTACCCTCTTTAATATGTTCTGTGTTTTCAATCATTGTAAAAGCTTTAGTGGCATAGCGGACCCAAGACCCTTCCTTGCGGTCCCTGCGGTACTCCATGTAAGTACCTGCGGTACTTCTAGGTTACCTAATCCGACTCGCAGCCCGATCGGTTTGACCTTGGTATTTGTAAATTTGTAGTGCTACCAAGATTTGTAATAATGCCAGTAAAAATAAATAAATAAACCTCATCCGAAATGCTGGAAATATTATATTAGGTATATCTATAAAATTACCCCCTTATATATAAACGCGCTCAGTTTGTCCTTATCTGTCATTTTGACTTATATATTTGTAAGAAAGGGATAAGACATAATTTAACTAAGTTAGGCCCGTAAAGTTTTATGAATAAAGGGGTATTACTCCTTAGCTACTTTCGACCCAGATTTTTCCTCAGACTCCTTTTCCCACCCCCGAGAGCGATCGACCTAAATCCTTGCAAGGAAATTACGAGTTACACTTTTTGTAGGGCGTCCCCACTGACCATCCAGCCTCTAGACTCAACTTAGGCCAATTCTTTCATGAAACCGATGCTGCCAAAAATACAGGGGTGCGGGGGACGAGGTGAGCGAGTCCCGTGCCGTGATTGGTCCGTTCAAACACACGTGGGCGTCAGACAGAAATATCTGCCGGGCGCTAGTGATGTGACACGTTGAATAATAACATTGTCATTCACGGTCAATAATGTAATAACAGTAATAATATGCAAGCATGTTTTGAATGCTATGTTGATTCGTTCGTTCGAAAACATTAACCCATAACGTTGTGGTTTCGTTAGCAGGTGTATCTGCTTTATATAATTAATTTAAAAATAAACTATTGGTAAAAAGGCGTCTTATGGGATTTAGAGAAGCGCGAGACGAGACGAGATGCGGATGCGGATATTCGCAACATCCCTGCTTGGAAGCACTTCATTCACGCAGCTCGCCCATCGGCCTCGCTTTAAATTACTGAGGGTTGCACGCTTGGAAGTCGGGGTGAAGGCTCCAGGCCTTCGGCCTCCCAGCCTGATATTCGCCCTTCGGGTTCGCTTAACCTACTTGGAAATTTTCCTTTGCCCGTGTCCGCCGCCATTTTGAGTGTTAATAAAAAATAATTCACATACTAATCTTGGGCCCCCAAGCTCGCCGCATGCCAAATCTCAACGCGCTCAGACCAACTTGAAAAAAAAAATCATATCATAATCATAATCATAATTCTTTATTGCAACCATTGTATTACAAGGTGTTCTTATGTTAGTTAGTACATTTTGAAACTTTTTAAATGCAATTTGTGTTGTCTCGGGCCCTCTATGGCATTTGGTCGAGCACCCCCCACCTATCTCTCACCTTTGAAGCTTTTCATAAAAAATAAGTGGCCATTTTTACCGCCATATTGGTTTTATTAAAAAAAAAATCCTTAGGAATACAGCTAGGTGACCCCGAGTTTTCGTGACCAAAATTTTAGCGCGCTGGGAGCATTTTGAAAAATGATCGCTATTTTGAATCCGCCATTTTGAAAAAATAATGGCGGCTTCAGAAACTGTCAGCGTCCCTCTATGACATTTGGTCGAGCATCTCCCACGTATCTGTCACCGTTTAGTGACCAAAAGTCGGGTAATCCGGTAGACCAAAAGTCGGATTTTTCTGGAAGTCACCAAACCACCCCCTCTATACGACCGTATCAAAGTCAAATACCCCAGGAACCCCCTTCTGGGAGAGCAATTTTGTCAATTAATCAGTCGGGTTGCGGCTTTATATACAGGGTGGATTTTCTTTTTGGCTCAGTGAGGGCAGCTACCAGATCCCGTACTGCTACGAGAAAACGGTCTTAGGAGGCCTTCCCTCGATTTCAAATTAGATCCCATTCCTATTGAGGATCAAAAGCTTGTATGGAAGCAAAAAAAAATTCCGGCTAGAAAAGCCACAAATCGAGGAAAACTTTTCCCATAATATTTGAATGAAAATGAAAACTTTTATTTTTCACATGCTACTTTTGTATGCCAATCGATTCCATTCCTATCCAGTATCAATAGTTTCCTAGGGGTCGACTTACGGTAATGTACTAAAAAGCCACAAATTAATAAAAACTTTTTCCATACATTTACTATGGAGAAAATGTGAAATTTTATTCACAATTTTCTACCTCGCCCATCATTCGTACAGCAATGTCTTCATACAGTATTATGGTTCTTAAATGTAACAGGACAGGACTGATTGGCCAAATATTATGGGAAAAGTTTTCCTCGATTTGTGGCTTTTCTAGCCGGAATTTTTTTTTTTTGCTTCCATACAAGCTTTTGATCCTCAATAGGAATGGGATCGATTGGCATAAAAAAAAAAGTTTGTCAAAAATGACCTTTTTCTCGTATCCTGTATGTTTTTTCCAAAATCTGTAAATGCCAATCTTCATTAATTTGAAATCGAGGGAAGGTCTCTTAAGACCGTTTTCTCGTAGTAGTACGGGATCTGGTAGCTGCCCTCACTGAGCCAAAAAGAAAATCCACCCTGTATTCGCGGTATCCTACTATACCCACCCATTAAAAACACCTTGTATAATTCTATTAAGAGTTATTACATGGTTTAAATCAAATATTTATTTGTTATTATGTAAATGAAATGTTATTTAACACAATCTAACTAAATGAAGTTTAAATTATAAGTTTAAGTATCATTGCCATGTTGGCAGTCGTACACAGAAAAAAAGCAAAAATTAAAAAGTTAAACCGACGCCCACTATTCTCAACAAAAATGGAATCAAAATAATGCATTTTAAATTGCAACCGTGTGTTTTTGTATAAAATTGGTCTTGTGATTAATTTAAATTTGCAATGTTTTTATAATCGCTAAAAGTAATACGAGTACCTATGTAGTGCTGAATTGACAATATCGTTTATGTTCAAGGGAAAATTGGTACCTGACCGTAAGTGTAATTCTCATATTATTTATTTGTTTTATAGTGAATTTTTCGCAAATACCTATGCGATTTGAATTGAATTACCTTGTCAATAGTAAACAATCACATTCTATGGATATGGACATCACTAGTTTGGGCTTAGGAATGTCACGTAATAAAAGACAAGAAAGGATGTATACGGATGCAGCGCGATAGAAAGAGACTTTCTTAAAAGACGTCATCGAGTTTCAAGCGCTGTCAAATTTGATGAGACGCTTAAATTAAAATATTTTTTATCCAAATCTCTAAAAAATCGGCTTACCTGTGAAATGAAATGCCATTTTTTTGTACACCAGAGTTTTTAGTGTTCTTGCCACACAATTTGACACAACAATAATGCATTTTTGATAGCAAAAACTTCTTCGAGCTACCGAAGTTTCTAGACCGAGCCCGGTCCGCCGACTGAAGTAAGCGGTGTAGGCGTGACTCGAAGATGGAGTAACGCTACCGTATGTGTGGCAGAGGGGGTAGCGCGACTATGCTATGTCTAGAGGCTGGATGGTCAGTGGGCGTCCCAAACGTAAAGTTAGCGGTATCGTTACACACTTGTAGTCTAATTTAGGGTACTACGCAGTTGTGCCGCTTTCCTGAAAAGGGGTAGGTATTTTAATAGGTTAGATGACAAGTTTTTATTAAAGGTATCAGTCGATTTAGGTTTGTTTTAAGGGTCAAATGTCTATATGGGACCCATTGCATAAAAACAATACAATAGTCAGGGATTGCTTTAAATTTCAGCAGTTAAAAGTAGCTGGATTCTATTTCTATTTCCTACGGTTGGATAAAAAACGAACGTGTATACGGTAATTCCCGCTGACGGATTTGGCCGCATATATTTATAATCATATCAATCACCTATTTTACGATTCACCACAACCTATTAGACCTATTAGATAATACCTATTGATTATCTAATTCTAACGGTCTGTGTACATACGGTGAGGTCTATTCTAATTCAACAATTTGTTATCGTTCTGAACTGGTTTTGATACCTTGACGATTGTCTTGGTGATTGGTGCGCATTTGTGGGTTTCGCTTCATTTCGCATGCACCAATCAGTCGTGTCAAAATACGATCACGGCGTAACATGTTGTGACATCTGAATCGACCTTGCCCGAACTGTACAATTGTACATGTAGGTACATGTCTGTGGATAGCTATGTATAGTTCAATCTCCCACCGGCCTTGCCGAAACTGATGAATCAGATCAACGACCGTGTCCCTGACATTGTTTTTGCCAATACCATGCTTACTTACGTCTATGGAATGTGACGTATTGGTGTTGACGCCTAGTTCTTTATCTAGTTTGATTTGTATCTTACGGTTGGTGGTACCGTCCTAATTTAAAATGATTGTAAATATGCATAGGTACTTATACTTACATATATAGCTATGTAAAAAACATCGGCATGCCGGTTAGACGTACGGCCATACGTATGTATAAAGGAACACTCCTAACTGCATGTACACCGGTGGACCTTATTACAAAGCACATAAAGTCCACCGATGTACAGTTAACAGTATGGGCGATGATGGTACCTACGTATTTATCCAAATTTTCGTTTAACTATTTCCTCAATAACGCAAATGAATGTTCAATTTCAGGGATTTGTTACTCTTAATCTACTCATTTTCTCTAGGCACCCATACTACGTGCCACAGCTGTTTTACGTTGCTATGCGATGTTCTGACATCACGAGACTCATTGCAAACGAGGTGCTTATTTTATGAAAACCTCGGAAAAAATTCTCGCCCTTAATAGGGTCTGCGGGTGCCATTACGTACGATCAAGGAATTTAATCTCAGTACCATTTCGTACCTTGTCATAGTTACAATAGTATGAGGTCCCTAGCGACTCTCATATTGATTGTCACTGGGACCACGTACGAAATTGTACGGAAATTAAATTCCTGGTATGGCCTGGTAGACTGTATACATCCTTCTTATTCTGCAAATGAGATCGATTTATGTATGCAGGCCGCTCGACTTGCTACCATTTGGAAATGCATTATAACTTATTTGCAATTTTTATAAAGAATGACGCTCACCTAAATCTAAATTTTTGAGCCAACCACAGTTGCATTAGACATACCTACCTAAGTTTAAAAACGAATCTTCCACTACAAGGCCGCCGAGTCTCGTGACCAGATAGGCGAAAAATATTCCAACCGGTTAGGTAATACTATAAAATAGCTTAGCTTAAGGATATTTGGAGGACGTTCGCTCTGGCAGTGACCTTGATTTGGCTGCGATGTCGCATGGTAACACTGGTGATCATTGAACTATTATTAATTAACTCTATTTATTTTTCATCACAAGTTAGGTTGTTTATAATATGGATATAAAAATAAAATACAAAAGCATTTACAAAAACAATACAAAAACTTATAAACATATTATAAAAAACCTAACCTAGGGCGCCGCCAGCAGCGGGGCAAGGCCCAAGCTGCCGGTGGTCAGGGCTGCAGAGAGAGGAACCGGCGGACTATCCGCGCCGTGTCCAAGATCACCGCCTTCTGCATCTGACCCTTGATCCAACCAGCTAGCGAGAGTCTCTCAAGATGTTGGTCGAGACTCTTCGCTATTAGACCGTTCGCTGAAACAACTATCGGGACAATGATCGTCGAATCAACATCCCACATGGCGGTTATCTCGTGAGCCAAGTCTAGGTACTTACTAGACTTGTCCTTCTCGGCTTTCACGAGATTCTCATCATGGGGGATGGTGATGTCAACGAGCACAGCCCGGCGCTGCGATCGATCTATTATCACAATGTCAGGCTTATTGGCTACAATAGTCCTGTCAGTGATGATAGATCGATCCCAATAGAGCGTGGCACGACCATTCTCGAGAACTTGCGCAGGTGAATACTTGTAGTACGGTACTTCGCGGTCCACAAGGCCGTATAGAAGAGCAAGCTGCTGGTGAATAATCCTGGCTACGAGATTATGTCTGTGCAAGTACTCGCCGTTAGCAAGATGAGAACAACCGGAAATGATATGCCTGAGTGACTCTCCGGGACGGTGGCATGCCCGACAAATGTCGACCGTACCGTCCTTCAGGATATATTTCCGATAGTTGTTCGTCATCATTACTTCGTCCGCAATTGCACAGGCAAAACCCTCGGTTTCTCCGAAGAGGTCCCCGAATCGTAACCAGTTCACCGACGCGAGCAGGTCCACATCAGGTCCCGTGAGGGCCTTGTAGAACCGCCCGTGTAGCACCTTACTCTCCCATGCCGCCTTGCGATCCGCAGTACTTAGTACCACAGGTTTGCGCCAGTTCTCGTTTGCCAAGGAGAGCGGCGTGAGGTTCCTGTCTACTGCCACCACATCACGATGCATCCCACACTCGTTGTTAAGGAAATAATTCCTGAGATTGTACACCTCGCGGTTGTGGAGATCCTTGGCGTTTAGGAAGCCTCGGCCTCCACATTTCCGTGGGATGTACAATCTCATAACTGACGAGCGTGGGTGTAGCATGCGATGTGCGGTGAGCAGTGATCGGACCCTCCGATCCAGGGCGTCCAGCTCGGTCTGAGTCCACCTTAGTATGCCAAAGGAGTATGTGAGTAGGGGCATTACCCAGGCGTTGAAGGCGCGCACTTTGTTGCCTCCTGACAAAAGACTGTTAAGGACTTTTGTGAGCCGACTGAAAAAGCGCTCCTTCACCGACCGTCTAATACCCTCGTCCTCAATACCCAACGACTGTGACATACCAAGGTATTTATAGGTTTCTGATTCAGAGATAGATCTGAAAGCCATTGTCTCAGAGAGTTGTAAATTTGTTGAATTTACAACCCTCCCCCGCTCTACACTACATGTATAACCGCACATTTATCGACACCAAACTCCATGTTGATGGCACTACTGAAGACTTCGGTAGTTTTCAGTAGGTCCAACAAGTCTTGGTTATTTGGTGCAAATAATTTGAGGTCATCCATGTAGAGAAATGACTTCACCCTCTCTCCGAAGCCGGCAACCTAGTCCCAAATCTTTCAGCAGGGTGCTGAGGGGATTCAGAGCTAGGCAGAACCACAGGGGACTCAGACTGTCACCCTGAAAGATTCCTCGCTCAATCCTTATAAAATCCTGCGGACCAGAGCGGTCATTCCCGCCTCCTGGTTGACGAAGGACTGTGGTCCACCGCCCCATACACGCGCTTAGGAAGGCTCTCAAAGTTGCATCAACTTTATACAGCTCTAAGACCCTCCCCAGCCATGAATGAGGCACCGAATCATAGGCCTTCTTGTAGTCAATCCAAGCGGCTGAGAGGGCCCCCTTGTTCCGCCGGATTTAATATTATTATTTATTACTAACGTAACCGGCACAGAGAATCAGTATTTTACGTCATGTGTTGCTGCCCTTTTGGCATCAAACCATAGAAGCGGAGCGTGAGTCTCGCGACCTAAACGCATAAGCGCCATGAATTTCACGGCGCTTACGACGTTTTGGTCGCGTGGTTGTGATTGCGACAATTTCATTGTTTGGTATGTCGTCTCTATAATAATAATAACTCAATGCAGGTGATACGGTAATCTGACCTGTCTTCTCAAATGTATTTCCATGATGCGATGGCGCTGACGTCCGGTCCGCTGTTGCTGCTTCCGAGACAATTTCATAGTTGATGCCGGCTGCGATAGGATTTGCTTTGCTAGCAAGCAAATAAATTAAAATACCTATTTAGTTCGTATCTCTGGAGAAGGAAGATTGCAGAGCCGACCCCGATTAGAAATGGGATAAGGCCAGAAGAAGAAGTCCTGAAAAAGAAAAAAAAGGCTGATTATGAATTTGCGGACAAAATCACAAAGACGAGCGCCATTATTATCTTTTCAGCCGATGGCCTGAGTGTAGGGTTTGCAATCCGGATCCGAAATGTATGCAATTATCCGGATCTGGATCCGGATCCGCGGATCTTCCCATACATTTCGGATCCGTCGTGCAAACCCTACCTGAGTGGCTACCGCGAAAACCAAAATTCGCAAATTGCGGGGATCTTTGTGTTTTACTCCAATGAAGGCGTAATTAGAGTGACTGAGAAAAATGCCCGCAATTTGCGTACTTCGATTTTCGCGGTTATACTTAGCCCAGCCAGCCTATTATGGATAGCTTTATCCATCTTTATCCACGTGATAAAATAACTGTCACTGTTTAACACCGTGGGAAAGAAAGTGACGGACACCGTTTTATCACGCTGTCACGTAGACAAGAACGACCATCATATCCGTACTGATTGCATATAATTCAGTGCATAGTTACTCAGATTTAATTTTGGAGGAAAAAAGTTAACACTGCTTTTTAGGTTAGGTATATACAATTTCTAATCTGAAAAGAAACGAACTATAAAACTAGTAAAAAGAACTTTGGTCTTCATCCGCTATCAAAAATACTTGTACTGTACTAATGTAGGAACTGCAGATGCATTATGGTTGCGCTTTTCACACATTTCTCTTACTAACGAACGGTGTACCTATCAGAAACAATCGCATTAGGATGCAATGCACGCTATAGTACCTAAGCTATATCGTGTCATGCAGGTGTCATGTCACGCCAGGTACGCGTGACCATAATATCGTCAGGTAACAACCAAAACTCACTAACTGCATAAAAAAAACACAAAAAACAACCTTGTTTAATTAATAGTGCGGTTCACTATGGCTTTGAACTTGTATTAATAAATAGTTTTGAGGAGGATACATCTAAAGTTGTATGATTAAATTTGGCAAACAACTCATATATGTAATTCCTATTGTATCTTCTACTTTATTGTAAAATATATTTAACAATGTCTGTTTGTGCAGCTGATGAAACGGATGCGGCAAGTGGTCGGCAAGAAGCTCTTCGAAATGATAATGAAAGCCACGTTCTACGGGCAATTCGTCGCTGGCGAAGACCAGAATAAGATCCGACCCACGCTCGACAGGTAAATATACATACCTACTAGCGTATAGGTCTAGCATAATTGATAGTAAACATATTATACCACTACCAATGATTTATAACTCAAGATAGGTTAGGTTAGATAGTTATAGGCGTTCCAAAATTGAAGCGCTTATTACCTTGTGACAAATTGGACAAATTGCCTATTGTCGCGGCTGGTTTTTTTGTGCTCCTCAAGTAAGAGTTATACAGGGTGCCCAGTAATTAATGGATAACCATCTAACCACCAACAGGGCACCTTAGGCTGGTCCAGAAAATGCACTTATAGGTCTAGTAAAAGTTTCGTGGTTTTCGAGATAATCGAACTTTTTTGTCTTTTTTAATAGCTAGCACCATACTTCAAATTTAGAAAAGTGCGATTATCTCGAAAACCACGAAACTTTTACTAGACCTATAAGTGCATTTTCTGGACCAGCCTAAGGTGCCTTGTCGGTGGTTAGAAGGTTATCCATTAATTACTGGGCACCCTGTCTAATATCATTGACCACTACCAACAATCTAGCCCAGTGGCTCCTTTCCTAACCTTTTCAGTCCGGTCACCCCTATGACTAACTAGGGAACCTGATTTTACCCCTCCTCCCAATGGTAATAAAAAATAAAACGTGTACGTTTGTTGTATTGTTATATTTGGTTAGCTTATTACCCCCGTAAAATACCAGTTTACCCCCACGAGGGTAATTACCCCCAGGTTAGGAACCACTGATCTAGTCATTAGTGTTTCTGCCTTCCGGCTGTAAAGCGTCAACTTTCGGCCCGCTGCGCTAAATGAAGTTTATTTTAGATGTCGCTAGGGGCCCCCTAAGGCGTATATGTAGGTACACGAATGGGGGCTTGCTAGTTCGATGGGCTAGTGATTCAGAGGGGCTACCGCGAAAACCGAATTACACAAATTGCGGGCATTTTTCTCTGTCACTCTAATTACGCCTTCATTGGAGTAAAAGAGAAAGATCCCCGCAATTTGCGGAATTCGGTTTTCGGGGTAGCCCCTCAAAGTCGCCAAATCGAATCTCGCGCGAGACCACAGATGCCCGAGACAGTGAATTTTTTAAATTTATTTCCATCTAAGCCAGTTAAGTATGTCTAAAAATTTTAGGGATTCCCCTTTTCTTTTCTTTAGCAGGTTATTATTATTGTGTATGTTATAAAGTATCTGTTTCCATTTCCAGACTGCGATCATTCGGCGTCAAGTCGATCCTCGACTACTCCGTCGAAGAGGACCTCTCCCAAGAGGAGGCCGAGAAGCGAGAAGTCAGGTAAACTAATCCTTTTTCCTTCACCATCATCCCGTAACGCCTCATCACGCATCATCGTCATCATATCAACCTTTTATCGCCCACTGCTGAGCATAGGCCTCTCTTCGAGTACGCCACTTATCCCGGTCCTGAGCCAATCTCATCCAGAAGTGACCCGCAATCTTCCGAATATCGTCTACCCAACGACCCAACGGACGCCAGGCACTCCTTTCGTCTGTAAGCGGCCACCACTCCGTTAACATTTTGGCCCACCTGCCATCACTCTGCCTGGCAACATGTCCCGCCCAGCTCCATTTAAGTTTGGTAATGATGTATCCGACGTCCCCCTAATAAGGGATAGGCGGCGAAGGATAACTTTATTGCACACTAAAAATTGTACAAAAGGCGACCTTAATGCCAGAAGGCATTCTCTACCAGTTAACCCTCGGCCAAACAGAGAACAAGCAGTAATAGGTGCTAGAAATATTTACTGATATCATACGGATGCATGCAGTCGGCTCAGCTTGAGCCTACATGGAGACATACCATTATTTTATTTTATTAAACTTTATACAGAACAGAAAAAAGTATATAGAGCATTGACCTTTCCTGATTAATAATATGTACATATTACCTACTTATGTTAGTTGCTTGAATAAGCTGTGTGTTTGCAATTTTCTGTAGAATTTTGCTTTCGTCAGTGCGTAATACATATGTTATTTTAACTGCCAACAATGTATCATAAGCAACCAACCAACAACCACCAAGAAATGAACGACGAAAATATTTGAAACTTTAACTTGGACGCTACGATGGAATTCATGGAACACAGGAGTCGCACCACACAATCATATTCATTAATTTGCCCGCATAAAACTGTTAAAATAACAATCCTACTTTTTTGCTGTGCCGTCGGCAATTCGGCATGTCTGATGAAAACCATACAAATGACATAAGTCTTATTTGCTATTCGTAATGGTGCCACTGTTGGTCGTGCCTACGCAAACACCTTAATAGTATTTTATTTGTAGCAATCATTATTAAACCCAAACTCATACCCTGTTTTCAAACAGCGGCAGCGGTATTGTTCCCCTTTTTACAACTCGGAACTCATCTCATAACTCTTCATCCGCGCAAGTAAGTAGCGGCCGACCGTCACCCGTCCTCAATTTTCTCATTATTTTTGCTTGTCAAAGACACGCCGGTTAACACGTATTATGTATGTATGAGTACGTATGTATGTGTAGCTCGCCACAATGGAATCGTGATTCTAAAATAGTTGAGCGCCCGTAAGAGACGGCCTTCGGCTGACAATCATGAAACGCTTGCAGTTGTAACGGCCATCTCTCTCATTTTCTTTTGTTTTTTATAAGGCCAATGTGTTATTCCAATAAATTACTTCAGACAAACGCTCGAAAGACGGATAACGTATAGTTTCTACTCGCCCAATCTGCTATTGTTTGGAATAAACTGCGAGAATATATACCTACATGTTTTTGTCATATTTCGTTGTGGATTTAAAACATCTATCTACCTATCACATTCGACCTGACAATGTGTAAGAGTGACGAAATATACTCAGAGCGATAACCGCGATATAAACATCACCTTTATAGGTAAAAAACCGCGTTTACTTATTTCCAATATCACTGCAATTAGGTATTATTTTAGTACCTACAAATAATTAAAATTACATAAACAAGCGTGATATCCTAGATATCGGACATCGGTATTATTTAGCGACGTTTAGATTTAACTACAGTACAATTACGTAACTAGGTATTCATGAAAAACTATTTTTAAACCATTAAACATACATTGTATGCTATTCTTCCTTGTCCATTCTCTTATACTTATCGGTTTGAACCACGAGTTTGGTTACAAAATTATCCTCATACGAGTGAGGTTAGGAATAATAATTTCAGCTGATTTAGTCATTAATATAGTTAGGTATATATACCTAAATTCATCTATACATAGATTACGCTATCTTGCTATGTGCAGAATTATTATATATATGTATAATATAACTAAGAAATCTAAGAATTAGGCTATGAAATCATTTATTTGTAAATTAATTCCATATTTTATTTTTTTATTTTATTATGGCAACAAACAGTCATTACATCAAAAGATACAAAGGATGGATTACAGAGAAGACAAACAGTGCCGAAATTTACAAGCGTTATTTTGTTACTTTAATTTTTAAATCCCCTAAGTTTTGTGACACGCCAGTTAGATTGTAGGTAGTTTAAATACTGGCGCCGTGAAAGCACGGGCTACATGTGTGCCAAGGGAAAGATATAACCCCAATCCCAAGTGCCAACACATGCAGGGAGGTGGTGAAATAGAAAACCCCTGCTATAGTCAGATCTAGATCTTAAGTGGCCTCTTCCATTATTTCAGAAGCAGCACGACAAGTTTTCGCTTACAAGAATTGCTAAAAAACGGCCCCCGGAGCCTCCAAGACATTGCAGTTGCCGGGTTTTTTCTTTTGTTTCTTTTCTTTTTAGCGGCCATCTTGAATTAATTACTAGTGTATTCGAATAGACTCTATTTAAAAAGTAATTGACTCATTTTTAACGCCTTTCAGCTTGTAGTGTTGGTAATTAGTATTATTTTAGCCAATTAGCGCAGCTACACGTTTGTAAAATAATTATTGTAATGTGATTTAGCAGTTACTTAGCGAATGCTAGCGAGTAACTGTGTAGTTTGCCAATACATTTACAAATAATTATCAGTATTATCATTATATTAAGTTTAGTTAGCTAGTTTATTTTATTTTTTTATTTTTACAGCGTTATTTCTTTTAATTTTTCGTGGGCAGAAATCGATCTTGTTTTAATTTACAGAAATTGAGAATGATGATTTTCGCCATACAATCTATGTGATAGCCGTTCCCGCGACCACCCGCGACTCAAAATATCTCCACACCAAATTTCATCTAAATCGATTCAACGATTTAAGCGTGAAGAGGTAACAGACAGACTGACATCAGAGTTAAATTCGCAGTTTATAATTATAATCAGTATAGGGATTCTTTTATCATACTACTTTTAATAACGGTGTAGTTTCATTTTGAAAATTTGTACATGTTGCGATGCTATTAATGAGAAGTAGGTATGTTAATGACACCAACTGAGGTGTAATGCCAGTTACATTGAGTGGTTATGTACCTATACTATCCATTTTATAGCGACTCGATATATGAGGCCCGATTCAAATGTAACAATCTGTCATGGTTTTGAATCGGTTTTGACACGACCTTGAAGGTCGCTCACGCTGATTGGTGGATACGAAATGGTGTGAATGTCGTGCGTGAGATGCGCGCCAATACCAAGACTTAAGAGCTTATGGTACTGTTTTGACGACCGGTCTGGCCTAAATAGTATGGTGATTGGTGACCCTCTACCTATAAAGCCGATGGTCCTAGATTCGACTTCCGGTAAGGGCATTTATTTGTATATGCGGTAAGGGCATTTATGTGCTCATCACAGATATTTGTTCCTGAGGTCATGGATGTTTTCTATGTATTTAAGTATTTGTGTATTATATGTATCGTTGTCTGAGTACCCACAAAACAAGCCGTCTTCAGCTTACCGTGGGACTTAGTCACAATTTGTGTAAGAATGTCCCTATTATATTTATTTATTTATACTGACAAATAAAAAAATATGACGATCGTCAAGGTCGTGTCAAAACCAGTTCTAAACCATAACAAACGGTTAAATCGGAATCGGGCTGGTGTTTGACACAGTACGGCTTCTATAAATGAGTAAGTGACGTCATCTCCCATGTCCGTACATCGTGCAACTGATTGATCGTGAGAATTGGCCGTCAATGACTGATTTGATATTTGGCTTCTTAGTGTAAGGCCTGAGTGGACGCTCGAGTTGGGCGTGCAGCGGGGCGGGGCGTGCGGCGGGCATGTTAAACAAATGCAAGCGTATAGGAGCGGCCTTAGTGCACGCTGCTCAAATCACTCGTGACCCCGACGCCACGCTGCACGCCCCGCCGAACGCTCCGCTTCGAGCGTCCACTCAGGCCTTAGCCTTAGTGCTGATACTTAATAGATGACGTCTGACCAGGTCGTTTTGACTCCCCGTTATAATTCTTGCATTTTGATAAAATGATGGTGGGAATTAAACGCATGTGACGGAAAACTATCCTGTTAGCAATAGGCTACATGAGTTATATCTAATGAACATGTGTCGTGGCAGAGATGAATATCTGATACGCAGTGGCTAAAGTCGGTAAAGCTAGTCTTGCTGAACTAAAGGGGCCCACTGATGATCAGTCCGTCGGATGATATCGGCCTGTCACTTGTTCGGAGGAACTGTCACCTTTTGCGTTTACCTAACTGAGAGGCTAATATCGTCCGGTGAACTGGTAATCTGTCTTTATATGATGTGTTGGATGTATATTATAAGTGGCTATATACCGCCACAGACTATTAGTTATAACGCATTGTTTAATTATATAAATAAAAATAAAAATTTCAGGACAATTATACCGATAAACCTAGTCCCACAGTAAGCTCAGTAAGGCTTGTGTTGTGGGTACCTAGGTACTTACTAGATGATGATATATATAATCCATAGGTATATAGTTATATATAAATATTATAGACACAGAAAACATCCATAACTCGGAAACAAATATTTGAGATAATGATAAACACTTGTAAGCAGGGTCACTACCGACTAGGTTAGGTTGATATTAAACCATGACTGATATGATATAACATAAACTAGTACTATCCGGAGCTACAGTAAATGCACGTGTATTTAATTTACTACCTACTTTTTCGTCGACCTGCCAGCAAAAAATATCCATGGCTGAACGAAGTCGAAAGCGTTAGTGGTCTAACTGGTCTAGCGGGTCATGGGAGTGTAACTAACCGTTTTACCGTATTTTTTGCACAGTTTCAAGACGTGTGATAGCTAATCGTGGAAATCCCTCTCCGTCACACAATACTTGTTAGAAAGGGAAAGAGATTTATATTTAGGCAATCAAGAGGCTATTGACACGATATTAATAGTACGACAATTACAATGTCTTAGAGAAAGTAATCTACTTCTGGCTCGTGCCAAACATGTCCGTCATAGAATATTAGGGTGACCCACTTGTCCGCCGATTCTTTCTAGACTAAACATATACAAAGTACCTTATGATCTGTTCGGCAGATTCGAAGTTGCTTTGACACGAAATTGGCTAGAGCGTACTAGACTATTGGATTGTTAACAACCTAAATTAGACTTTATAACTGGTTCGTGTGAGTTTATATTGGTTGATCACGAATTGTTCTGGCGTTTGGCCAAATTTTATGCATCGTATGTATAGAGGTTCAGATCGATTAGATTGCTTCCTATTTCTATAACGATTGGCAGTGAGAGTGATTTTTTGGCATTTATTTCAAGGGGATATGGTTGATAATTCTATACATTTAAACCGATATTTTATTAGGGACATGTAACATCATGAATTTGATTTGCGTACTTTTGTGTCGTTTACCCGTTCTTATTGCTGGTCTATTTTAAGAAAGTACATACCACGAACTGAAAAACACGTGTACTTATTAAGAATGTGATGGAAATTTACGAGTTCATTATTTTTTTAATAGGCAACATCTTCAATGAACTGGAAAAGTAATATAAAACGTTTTTCAAATTTTTAGTTCGATTAGAATACTGTAAAATTGAACGGATAATTAAAAGTAGGTATAATGCGTATAATATATTGAACCATATAACCTGCTTACACTTTGCGATTGACTAGGAAGGTCCTTAACCTATCCTTTTTCAGTTAAAAACAAACTCGTCACATTAATGTTATTTGCCTACTCCGATACACAGTTAGCCAATCCAAAAACATCACGAGAACCTGTAAAAACAGATAACTTCTAGACTGGTCTAGACATTTTAACACTACCTACGTTCCAGGCAAGCTATTACGAAAATCTAGTGATTCGCAAAGCGGCGATCGAGGCTGATCTAAAAAAACTCCAATGTAAACATTTTTAACCTCCCCATATCTCTCGTACAATTTATTCTACACATTCCGTAATCAATTAAAGGTTCCAAATTGAAAAACAAAACTACTTCTAGATCCCAGCAGGTTAAAGCGGTTATGCACAAACCTATTTCGGACTCTCTCCATTTTGGACGATAAGCATTCACTCTCAATGTATCCATTTATTTTCCGCTTGAACTAACGTTTTGTCTCTCTCCCCCAGCGCTTCAATCTCCCAGAGCGGAGATAAAGAGGAAGAGGGACAGCTGAAGCAATACCATGTGGAGCAACGCTTCGCCGACCGCCGGTACAAAGTGCACAGTGCGCGCACGTACTTCTACCTCAACGAGGCGGCGTGCGAGAGGAATATGGAGGCGTTCCTCAAGAGTATCGAAGCTGTGGCCGGTAAGTCTCTTTCACGCTGCTTTGACTTGCCATGGGTGGGATAAGGAGGGCCAACACTTAGAGTAGTGGTTGGCTAACTGCCGGTACGAAGTGCACAGTGCGCGCACGTACTTCTACCTCAACGAGGCGGCGTGCGAGAGGAATATGGAGGCGTTCCTCAAGAGTATCGAAGCTGTGGCCGGTAAGTCTCTTTCACGCTGCTTTGACTTGCCATGGGTGGGATAAGGAGGGCCAACACTTAGAGTAGTGGTTGGCTAACTGCCGGTACGAAGTGCACAGTGCGCGCACGTACTTCTACCTCAACGAGGCGGCGTGCGAGAGGAATATGGAGGCGTTCCTCAAGAGTATCGAAGCTGTGGCCGGTAAGTCTCTTTCACGCTGCTTTGACTTGCCATGGGTGGGATAAGGAGGGCCAACACTTAGAGTAGTGGTTGGCTAACTGCCGGTACGAAGTGCACAGTGCGCGCACGTACTTCTACCTCAACGAGGCGGCGTGCGAGAGGAATATGGAGGCGTTCCTCAAGAGTATCGAAGCTGTGGCCGGTAAGTCTCTTTCACGCTGCTTTGACTTGCCATGGGTGGGATAAGGAGGGCCAACACTTAGAGTAGTGGTTGGCTAACTGCCGGTACGAAGTGCACAGTGCGCGCACGTACTTCTACCTCAACGAGGCGGCGTGCGAGAGGAATATGGAGGCGTTCCTCAAGAGTATCGAAGCTGTGGCCGGTAAGTCTCTTTCACGCTGCTTTGACTTGCCATGGGTGGGATAAGGAGGGCCAACACTTAGAGTAGTGGTTTGCTAGCGAGTATCGAAGCTGTGGCCGGCAAGTGTACAATCTTCGCCACTCTTAACCTGGTAATTCATAAACTTTATTGAAAAGATATAAGGCCCACCGATTACCGATTAGTGCCTCATCCCAAATTTATAGTGAACACTTTGACAGACTCAGAATATAAGATTTATTGTTCTTTACCTAGATTATGAAGAACGATTCAGCGACGAACCTATCGAAGCTCTGGGATTTGACGTAAACTGTACCGTAATTTATTTACTTATTTTTGCCATCGGTCAATGCAATAATATCTTTCACGATGAAGCGCACAAAAATATCTGATTCCATCTTGTCGAAGCTATAGAAAAGTGTCATTTTTGTGAGATGTTATTGCAAGACTGCACCAGGTACGGTTCGAACACGAATAGCGTGGATTAGGCGGCCAAAGAAGCTGAGCTGGGTTATGGTTTGATATCAGCAAGGCTCAGAAAAACGCCCGTCATTTTGAAAACATTACCCTGTTCCGTACAACACAGACTTCTTTATACCGATTCAACGATTAAATATGCCCCAATGACATCCGTAGACCGTAAACGAACCTTTTCGTCTCTTAAATGGATTCTAAATTATGATTTGTTTTAAAAATGTCAAGCATTTTCCGAGCCTTGGATACCAGGCGCGGGCTTCTGACACAACTATCGTGTTCTTGGCAGTGAATATAATATAATAAGAGCCTGTTAACGATTTTAGAGCCAAAATGTAAAATTGATAGATTTAGTAGTTGAAATTGTACTCCTTTTGTTAGGTACTTAATATCTAAATAACAAGTATTGGTTTCTAATTTCTATTAGCACGTCCTCTCATCTTGCCTTTTAATAATGAGGTCCCGAGCGTGCGTCACCGGCAATATATGACGAGAAGGGGCAGTTTTTAAAAATTCATCAAAAATGTATAGTGGTAAATTATACAAAATGATGTATAAGAACAGTTTTAGAAAATGTTGTAGATTGTTTAAGTATGAAAATTACGTTGAAATTAAGTCGATTTTCACGAAAAATTGTCACTTGTTTTGAGGTAATTTCTGGTGGAAATTGATTTCGTCTAACTTTCATTTACTCTTTCTTGTTCAGTATCATATAGCAAAAATGTAGTCTATCGTTGGAGTACAGGATATGTGTAATACAAAATTAGCATTTTTAGCATTCCAATCTTTACGAAATTTACAAATAAGATCGACAAAATCAGTGCTTTACGCGCGTTTACCTAAACGTCCATCAGAAAAAAAATCATTACTAATTTAGTGAGTCTGTTTTCAAAAAAATGATATGTAAAAGTGCAAGATAAGAAGACGTGCTAATAGATATACGAGTACTGTTATTTCTATTACGTAACAAAAGGTGTACAATTTCATTTTTGCGACTAAAATAGATACCGGCCTCTTAATTTCCCTTCCATGGTATTCGTGCGCGATGTAACATCATGTCGTCTGAAATTGAAGATTCAATTACTTATGTTTTACTTGTGTCATTATCATTACCTTACGTAGGTATTGTCAATATTTTGAACGTACTTTCATTATAAACATTAAAGTGGTAGTCACTTGTTAGTAAGGGCGATACCTATAACTTAATAAAATCGCTATTTAGTGTAATTCTAGCTGTCGTAAATAAGTAGATACTATAAGGGAAATACCATCGCATACATAGGTATATCGTACACGTAAGAAGACTTCAAGTAACTTGTTAATGTTGATATTAACCTCTCGTCTGTGCTGTGTATGATAAGGGTCCTGACCAAATTGTTAGTCAACTTTAATTTGACTTCTGATTTTTACTGCACTATACGGCACGACCGAGGGTTGAACACACGGTATTTTGACCACCACACACATACGAAAGGTTATGATATTGTATTTATTTGTTTGTAGTAACGAAAACTGATATTGTTGATATTTTAAAATCCTACTTGAATATATGAGATTCTATTCTATTCTATTCTTTCAGACACCACGAAAAGCACCGGCCTCATGGCGGTCAAATTGACCGCGCTGGGAAGACCTCAGTTGCTGGTGAGTTGCCACTTATTAATTATCTTAAAGATTCATTAGATTCATTAAGGGCCACCCCACATCTGGCGTCTTTCGAGCGTCGGCGTCGGTCAGCGCTATGGAAAATGACGTCGCTGCGCAGTTGCGTCGACGTTGCGTCGAGCAGGGCCATAGAGTTGTAGACGCCGACGAGACGCCGACGCTCGAAAGACGCTAGATGTGGGGTGGCCCTAATTGTGTTTTATGTGTTTTATTTTGTTTGATATCTTACAGTTACTATTTTCTTCGGGTTGGTGTCGTGAAAAATTTTGTGTTTCACTCGGGGGCAACTTTGGCCCCTTGTAAAACAAATAACTGTTATGACTTTCACGTAAACGCAGTAGGCATATTTCATATTCTTCATAATTGGGTACTTTCCTCTACTTAAAACAAATTATTTTACACCGTGCACGAAATAAAGCACCAGATAATTATTAGAAAAACATAGATAGCAGTTATTTTTAAACACAATTTATATTTAATAAATCGGATGGAAGTATAAAAAGTAGGCGAGTTGACTGTGACGTCACTACGCACGTTTTCATATAAATTCCATATTAGCAAATCGTTTTGACAGTTCTAAAAAACCGGCCAAGTGCGAGTCGGACTCGCGCACGGAGGGTTCCGCACCATCAACAAAAAATAGAGCAAAACAAGCAAAAAAACGGTCACCCATCCAAGTACTGACCCCGCCCGACGTTGCTTAACTTCGGTCAAAAATCACGTTTGTTGTATGGGAGCCCCACTTAAATCTTTATTTTATTCTGTTTTTAGTATTTGTTGTTATAGCGGCAACAGAAATACATCATCTGTGAAAATTTCAACTGTCTAGCTATCACGGTTCGTGAGATACAGCCTGGTGACAGACGGACGGACGGACGGACGGACGGACGGACGGACGGACGGACGGACGGACGGACAGCGGAGTCTTAGTAATAGGGTCCCGTTTTTACCCTTTGGGTACGGAACCCTAAAAAGAAGCTGATTTGACTAGTAGGAACATAGCCAATTACCAATGTCCAATCTTCTGTAATGTTCCAGTTGCAACTGTCCGAAGTGATCATGCGCGCCCGCAACTACATGCAGCAGATCGTCGGTGGCATGGGCAACGTGCTCACCCACCACAAAACCATCGAGGACCTGCAGCGGTACTTCGGGGACCACAGCTCCAAGCCTGAGGTCCAGGAGTTCATGAAACAGATGACCTCGGACAAAGAGGGGTAGGTATCTTACTGTATGAGTAATCCTACTTACCATAGGCCATTGAGGACCTGCAGCGCTACTTTGGAGACCACAGTTCCAAGCCTGAGGAGCTTATGAAGCATACATACTCGTATATGTTGATGTACATACGACATGTTAGACATAATATCATACTCGGGTACTAGAATTACTTAGAGTACCTAGACTATATGCAGAGAAAAGAGCATCAAGGAGTTGCAATAACCTTGTGAAAAAGGAGCCATCTGGCTTTCTGGCGCTCTGGCTCTCAATACAGGAGTTTGTGTCGAAAACCTCGAAGGGAAGAGAAGCCCCGTAAATCATAAAAATATATCTTATTCTTTACCTTACTTTTGTACTTTTTGATTGTAGTCTGTAAGATGGAAACAAATAAGTATAAAAGAATAAGAATACATTTTACTATCAATAAAATACATAGCAGCAGAATATGTCACGGGTTTCCGCACTAGTTAACTTATTAAAATGAAATACTATTAACTGAATATAATTGAGATTTTATGCTTGTACTCTAAATTAACGTTTTTCCATTCAATCTCTCAATCTGCGTTGTCTTAAATACGTAGCAATATATTTATATACATGAAAGTCTATTGTAAAAAAACTCTTCCATTAATAGCCTTGCGTCGGATATCCCGACCTCCGTCGTATAACGTTGCATAACTGTCGGTTCGCACGTCTGCCAAAAACGCTGAAACTATTTCAGTTGTTCGCAGTACACTGAATCACCCTGGCGGGCGTCCAATGGACGTCTTTTTCTTTGTTAGTAACATGGACAAAAAGGAATAATTTACCATTTATTTGGATTAGAAAGAATAGAAGGAACTCCGCAGGTATACTTAAGCCGCAGAGATTCGGTCTAAATCACTTTGCAACCTACATATAGTATATACGTATACTACTCTTTTTTCACTAGCAGCGATGATTTCGCTAAAGAAGAGTCGCTTTCCAGATAAATTTTCATACATTGATCCACCTGTTGCTATCTCTATTGCACGCGTTAATTATATTGCTGTCAGACTCGCACAGTGACATTGAAAACTGGCATCATGGGCGGGAGAGCGATATAATTATACGCGTGCAATAGAGATAGCAGCAATCAATGGTCAATGTACAAAAATCTATCTGGAAAGCGTCTCTGCTTTAAAACGAAAGATAAATAAATAAAATAAATATTATAGGACATTCTTACACAGATTGACTAAGTCCCACAGTAAGCTCAAGAAGGCTTGTGTTGTGGGTACTCAGACAACGATATATATAATATTTTTTTATTAGCCTATATGAGTGTCCCACTGCTGGGCAAAGGCCTCTCCCCTTGATAATATACAAATACATAAATACATAGAAAACAACCAAGACTCAGGAACAAATATCTGTGATCTGTGATCATCACACAAATAAATGCCCTTACCGGGATTAGAACCCGGGACCGCGGCTTCACAGGCAGGGTCACTACCCACTAGGCCAGACCAGTCGTCCAAAGATTGTCTGGAACAGGCTAGTTAGGTAGCGATAATACTGCCTGTTGTTTGTCTCGATCAATTGTTTTTTTATGTATTGTTAGTTTTATTGAGGCGTGCAATAAATAGATTTGCAATCTTACTTTTGCGGAGATCTTTCTAATGATAAATACCTTGCTTAAAATAGAAAACGATGGAGCTAATTTGAACACCAATGGCGATATTCGCGATGTAAAGCGACGGTCCGAATCTGATCGAAGTATTATGTAGGTACACATGTTAATGTGTGTGTCATTAGTACTAATTAAAACATATGAGCAATATCGATTTATTCCTTGTCATTTTTGGTGACAAATTGGATCGGCCTGCCAACGAAGTCAACCGTTGTGAGATTTGGCTAAGAGTAAAATCATCAAAGGGGTCACGTCCGAAACAACCGTTTATCATTACTAATAATTACTCAGTCCTATTCGGCTGGTTCAAATAGGTTTCCATTACAAAAAAGTTTGTCTTTTAAAATAAAGTACCTATACATTTTTGAACTAAAAAGTTCCGGGATGCAAATAAATGCCAAGTTAATACTTGTTAAATTGTAGGTGTGTGCTTTCCACAGACGTGATTCGGAAGTGTCCATTTCCTTGTACTCTTGCCAAACGAGAGGACTCTTGAATTGGCACCTGTAATGTCTTAGGCAAAACGCAATCTGAAAATGTTTAATAGAACCTATTTTTCCACTTCACTGTCACAGAATTGAACAAAAATTACATGAATCTTCCATAATCGCCAGAAGGGGACTCTAGAAAGGACAGTCCAACAAAAACTACAACATTAATAGCTTTCAGCTGTCTACTCGTATGTCTAGCTCATTTCAATCACATATGACGACATACTACATGACTACATGAGAAATGTCAGTTCGTGTCGCTGCCAAAACTGATAAATCTTGTTTAGTATTATAGATAGCCAGCTTAACCCTATTAGGTGCAGCTCACTTTGAAAATTGCTTTTCATTTCTCATGCTCTGAAAGAGGATCATTGTTGTTCTAACAGATGTGCAGAAAATGATACGTTTCTGCACTATTAGAGCAGTTTACGTTCCAAGCACGATTTTTTAAATTTTTTAAAGACAAGCGATTGAAATTTGGGTTTAAATGGATTTGTTATACAATTTCCATTCTGATAATTTAACTCCCAATTCCATAAATAAAAGATCTCTCTTTTCCCGTTCTGTAATCCTTGTAACTTTATCAGATATCGATATTTTTTCACATATACCTATTTCCAATAGTTCTCTAGATTTTTTATATCGACTTGTATGTATGAAGTAAAATTTACGACATATCCTTGTGACCTTTCCGTGACAATTATTTAAGGTGTATTTTCGATTGACTTGTAGTTTTTTTAACGACACCTACAATACCTACATTGTTCGTACCTACATAGTAACTACTGTTGCTACTGTTCGTTATTTGACTAGGTACCTATTTGCGACATTGGCACGACTAATGACTCTTCTCAGTAAGTGTAAGGCCTGAGTGGACGCTCGAAGCGGAGCGTTCGGCGGGGCGTGCAGCGTGGCGTCGGGCTCACAAGTGATGTGAGCAGCGTGCACTAAGGCCGCTCCTATACGCTTGCATTTGTTTAACATGCACGCCGCACGCGCCGCCCCGCTGCACGCCCAACTCGAGCGTCCACTCAGGCCTTACACTAAGCTATTCTCGTTCCATTGTGAATTCGTAATCGTCCAGTCGTATAATGATGGTATTTTGCCTGAAAGCAAAATGTTAGCGAATGTGATTTGGATTTGATTCGCTCGGCAAAAGATAATAAAGAACCTTTTTTGTTTGTAAGACGACAAAGTATTATAATGGTTGGGTTGGTTTTTAAGATAATTATATGGAATAACACGCACGATTATGCAGTGTAGTTAATGTTAACAACACATAACGTGTTGTTAACATTAACTACACTGAATAATCTCAAATCTGTATCTTTTTCGCAAGAATAAGAACATATTTTTTGTGAGCTTTTCTAGATTCATAAATAGGTACTATACATATTTAAAAGTAATGTTGTACGTCATTGTATATTTTATAATATTTTTTAAAGTTTAAAACATTGTTATTAATTAAAAATTAGTGCTCAATATGGTGTGTCAAGGCTGTATCGAATTTCTACTTATGACGGTCATTTAATGAAAAAAGTTATAGAATATTGTAAAAAAAATATTAACTTACCAACTCAATAAATTTGAAGCGACATCTACTTATCGGTCTGGGAGTAAATAAAGGTGTGTTATTCCAGCGTGCTGCACATATTCCCGTGGGACCGGTCAGTGGCGCCACCTATTGTCGTAACTCGTAAGCGTTGTCGCTAAACTATCGTTTACTGCTAGGCACAAACAGATGGTGCTATTTCTTCATATGACAATTTATTCGTGTTTAGGTATGCGTTGTTTCACCAGAAATTCATTTTTGTGTACCTAATCCTTGTCATATTGAACAAATTACTTCAAACCTTACTTGCAATAGTAAGTGATCATAGCTAAAAGTATTGTTTAATGGCAAACGTAGTTTTACAATATCCAATATTCATTCCTGCGTATCAGCTCGTGCTCGCATTTTATACTCGTATCCTGTTCTATACCTACTAAGTAATAGCTGTTTCTATATGACCTGTATTTCTATTGCAGCATCGTGCATTTATTCCCCTGGTCGGGA
Organism: Cydia amplana; assembly: GCF_948474715.1. Classification (NCBI taxonomy): domain Eukaryota; kingdom Metazoa; phylum Arthropoda; class Insecta; order Lepidoptera; family Tortricidae; genus Cydia; species Cydia amplana. The sequence continues at coordinate 12,767,276 of NC_086087.1, forward strand.
ATCCTCGACAAGGACATGGGCCTGTCGGACTCGTTCCGTGTGCCGGACCCCAAGACCGGCCAGATGAGACGCCTCATCTCACAGATCCTGCCTAAGGTGTGTTTCTCTTCCATTATTATCGCACTCAGTACAATACTATCCTCGATATGGATTTAACAATATTCCCAAGCCCTCAAACGTAGGATTGACGGCCGAAATAACTTACCCTAGGTTTTTTTTACTCGTATTTCTTGGTTTCCCACTCTATACTTAGTATGCTCGACAAAGTTATGGAATAACAACAGCTAACAACATTATCGAGTGTTTAAAAACGCGATTGGGGACCGAAAATACTTAAATTATATCACAAATTCTGTGTAACTTAAAATAGCTTAACACTTTAGACCTAGAGTACCCTCAGATAGCTCGATAAGGATAAAAAGGACATCACTCTCAAGTAGAGTCAACTATAATTAAAACAAGATTTTAATTTGGTCTCAATGACACTGATTATGATTGTCAATGAGAATATATATTTGTGTGATAGTACGTCAGTGAGTGAATTTTCCGAAAGCAGACATACCTCTAGCGCCCTGGCAGAATTCTTTCTAAAGCTCGTTTACAGCTGAGTTTTATTATCCTGCTACATTTAGAACAAAGTAAGCAACTTGTATACCTTTGGTAAAATTCCCCTTTCTATTTCAGGAAGAGGAGATGTTCCGGAACATGCTCCGGCGGCTTAACCACATCATCCAGACCGCGAACGACGCCGACGTGCGAATCATGATCGACGCCGAACAGACCTACTTCCAGCCGGCCATAAGTCGCATCTGTCTCGAGATGATGCGTCGGTACAACAAGGTATGTTATCTTGTTCACTGTCTTTAGTTTTCAAGACGTAGTAAGTGGGCCATTTTATTTAAAGTTGTCCCCTACACTTTTTTTTTAAATTTGTTAATTTCTATGTTATTTCTACTCAGAATCACGAGCTCTTTTGATCCTAATAGGAGAAAAAAAGGGTCCCAAAATTTCAATACATTTTTCGATCTTTCCATTCCGTGACCGCTATACAAAGTCTATGAAGAATGGTAACGGCATGGAAATAAAAACCTTGGGCACTTTTTTTCTCCTATTAGGATCAAAAGAGCTCGCGATTGTGAGTAGAAATAACATAAAAAATCCCAAATTAAATAAAATGTAGGGGACAAGTGGACAACTTTAAATAAAATGGCCCAAGTGCACGGTCCTAGTGGCGAGCGTCCAGTGGACAATCTTTTGACGACCTGACGACCTAGCCAAGGTAACGACCGCTTGCGCTTCGCCATCGAATCGCTTTGTGTCTCTATCACTCTTCCATACTTCCATATTAGTGCGATAGTGACAGATGCGTTTCGTTCGCTACGTAGCGTTAGCGTTTGATATATCGTCTACGGGGCCTGTCTGGCCTAGCCAGTAGTGAGCCTGCCTATGAACCCGAGAGAATAGCCTTATATTGAGCTTATTGTGGAGCTTATAGTCAATTTGTGTACAAATGTCCTATAATATGTATTGCAGGACAAGTTCCTCGTGTTCAACACGTACCAGACCTACCTAAAAAACACCTACAACGAGATCCTCACCGACTTGGAGCAGGCCGAGCGGCAGAACTTCTACTGGGGCGCCAAGCTCGTCCGCGGCGCTTACATCGAACAGGTACCATAAGTAGGGAACAAATCAAATTATTTTAAGAAATATTTTGATTTGTCTTTTAACTAGTCACACTACTATATATAAATTAAATATAAACAGAAATAGATATCATACACTAAAGAAAAAAGCCTCGTCTTTTAAAGATAGCATACACCAGAGAATTTGGGACGAGTATCACCGTGGCCACGGTCTAGTGGTCAGGACGTTAGCCGTGTAAGCTGAAGACGCGGGTTTGATTCTCGCCTCGGCCACTGGTGGACTTGGTCACTTTTTCTTTAGTGTATGGTATCTATTTCAGATAACATAACTTCTTTTCCTTGGATATTAACTTTATTTCCAGTCGGCCCAATTTGGAATTGCATCAAGCTAGGATATCAGCACGTGGAGCGTGATTGTACCATCCCGTCACCGATTTATTTCAATCAAAATATTTGACATACACTGACGTACAGTTCTTCGTATATGATTTAAAAAAATATCATTGTATTAATGAATGTTGTTATAATGTTGACAGGAGCGCGCGCGAGCTGCGGCGATGGGTTATGAAGACCCCACCTGTGAGAGCGTGGAGGCTACCACAGTGTCCTTCCACAAGTGTCTCAAGGAGATCCTTTCCAGGGTCAAGGTAAGTTCAACCAAAAACTTGACATTCGTAAGAGCAAATATTGGGATGTGCCTATTATGATGATCAGAGATCTTCCATTTATTTTTTCAAATAAAAAGTCTGATCGTATCCAATACTCTGCTTATTTTCTCCTATACATATAAGTCGGTCCAAAATTTGGTTTAAATGGTATCTGTCTGGATTGTTAAATTATCAGAAACTTACAATTAATATAAACTTTTTTCTTAAAAATAGAAATGCCAATCGATACTTAAACAACGCATGAAAATTATCACGTGTTATTTCATTCGTATCTCGTCATCCGAAATTTTTACTTTTCGATTGACGGTCATCTTGGCTACCGCTCACGGACTAGTTAGATAGGTAGTCTATTCTATCCCATTAAAAACATTACATGTAAAAAGGTGCCAGTCTCGCACCGCTTTTACTACA